>NW_024467118.1:35232500-37846842 GCF_017591425.1 Ochotona curzoniae
AATTTACATGAAAATGGTGCTTCAATATTGCCAAGTAATAAATATTGTAGGGAACTTTGGTTGAATATGAGGAAACAAGGACTATGTAATCAAAGAAAAGGAATGTACATATATATGTATATATATATAAAATAAAAATGCCCACATAACAAGTCTTGGCTATCACTTGACATGTATGTAACTCGAGTCTCTGCACACAACATAAATATCTGGTTGTTCTGGGTGCTTGCAGCCAAAGGGCGCAGGTGACCAGAGAATCATAGTCCCAGGAAGCAGTTTGAGATGTGCAAGTCCTGCTCCTCACAAGACCTCCCAACTCCATTTTGTGAAGGTCTTTCAAAGTTGCTTTCATCATAATTCCTCCTTATATGTTCACAGCAACTAGGCTGGCCCCTGTGCCTAACCGCTAGCCTTGCTTTCAACCTGACATCATAAATGCCTTTGCAGGAAGGTCCTGGGTGACACCATCCTAGCTGCTGTCCTGGAGTTAGACACACTGGCACATTGCCTTAGGATTCTTTCTTTTGGAAAGAATTAAATTTTCATCAGCAGGACAGTGAAGGGGCCTGGGACAGGCCATCCTCAAATATGCTACTTTAACATAAAGATGCTCCTCAACTTACGAAAGGGTCACATCCCTATAATTATGTTTTAAGATGAGAGTAATTAGTTGAAAGTCCATTTAATACACTCAACTTACTGAACATCAGAGCTTAACCAAGCCTACCTTATGCATGCTCAGGACACTCACATTAGCTTATGATCAGTCAAAAACCACCTCACATGAAACCTATGTATAATAATGTGTTGAGTATCTCATGTAATTTAATGAATATTGTATTGAGAGTGGAAAGAACAACAGTTGTATGGATACACATTTGAACCATCCTAATTTGGGAATCATTTTTACTGATTATTTTGAGTTGAAATCACTTGAGAAGCAAGAAAAGCTCTTAGATCTCACCATTTCTACCTAGAAACACATCATAAAATCCTCCAGTGAGAAAGGTGCCTTCTCTGGTCCAGGAAAAGGAACCTCCTTATTATCAGGGTCAACATGGAAATGGAGCTGCACAAGTTCATTCAACCAACCCTTATCTGCCACTCCAATTCCCTTCCTACCTCCTCGTCACACTCTCCTATTTACTGCTTCTAGCCCAGCCCCTTTGGTCTTGTCATTTCTTCATAAATTTATCTTTCTCTCTTTAAATGTTTGTTAAGCTAAATTGGACTTGAGGTTGTCTCTGCACCTAAAATTTCTTGTATAACAAGACAAAAACTAATTTAGAATGTAAATAAATGGAAAACCTAACTTAGGAGTACAACAAGCATCTCAGATAATTACAGGAGAAGGTCATGTGAAGATGAAGGCAGTGATGTATCTACAAACCAAGGCATTTCACAGCCAGAGAATCACCAGGAGCTAGGCGAGAGGCACAGGAAAGACCCAGCCACTCCGGGAAACAAGCACCCCTGCTGAACTTGACACTTCTGGCCTCCAGGAGTCTTGAGACGGTGACTGTTGTTTATGCTATTCAGTGTGTGCTACTTTGTGGTATCCTTAACTTACTAATATGATCACCATCTCTGGTTATTTATTTGTTTATGGAGAAGATTTATAGTTTAAGGACTTTTATGGCTTTTGCAGAATATGGTTCTAAAAGCTATCATCTTAGTTTTATGAATTAAAGTGTCACCGGTGTGAATTTATAAGATGATACATGTGGAACGGCTCTTAGAGCAATCCTATTACTGAAAAAGAGGCTAGGGGAATGAAGTGACTTGCTCAAGGTCACATAGCAAATTTCAGTTGTTAGTTTTTCATGTTTCTCGCCTGTGAGCTCTCCAGGAGGCTGTGCCTTGACTTCTCCGGCTCTTGGCTTGTTTGGGGAAGAGTCTCAATGATTCAGTCATAGCTCTGGCAAGCAGTGTGTCCTGACCTTGGTGTGCAGATAAATCCCTGCTGCCTTCCTCAGCACTGCTCCTTGAACTACTTGAGACCTACAGAAAACTCAAGTCCCACTGCGCGTGCACCTGCTACCTCAGTCCTTGCAAAGTCAGCAGCTTTCTCACACACTTTCCTCCTCTACTGCCCTCAAATTCTTTTCCTTTTGTCCTAATCTGGAAATCTGAAGGACTTCGCCCTGTCTACTTGATATCAACTGCCTTACTCATAATAATCATTAGTGTTTTGGGAAATACATAAGCTTTTTCAAGTGTCTGAAGGCTGTTTGTCCTTCTCTGAACAGAACTGTCCCCAACCCTCAGTACTGATATCTCTATTGTGCTCCACTGAAGAGTACATCCTAGAGCTAAGAGTGGCTGCTCTGAGATCCTGGGCCAAGGACAGGGAGATGGGGAGAGAGAGAGGAGTGCGGGGGGAGATGGAGGTAGTAAGTGATCTGGGAGGACTTGACGGATTCCACGCTTACCACATGGTTAATAACATTACCAGCAGGTCAGTTACACCTGAGAACAGGAGGCAGCTTCCCCTCAGTAGCTTGTCATGGTTCTGTTCCACCCTTTGGGCTAACCCTAGAGACTTCAAATCTGAAGCCAAAAACTTCATCCTTATTGAATGAAACATGAGGTGACTGTAAGGTTTTAAACATTTTAAAAGGTAATAAATCAAGCTAAAAAACTGATCTTGGAATGAAAAATCTATGAGTTTCTGTTTATTTCAGAAACTGAAGGAAAGCACATATGCAAAGCAAAACCCTGAGACTGTTAGGGAATGAATGAAAGAGTCCTGCTTCCACCTGTTGTCTAACTGCTGGAATGTCTCCACTGTGGCTTCATCTGGGAACTACAAATGCACACTGCCTTACTTAGAAGAAAGTCTCAGCAGCCGTAACTTGCATCTTAATGTCCTCTCTGCACCTGCTCCTATGTTTATCATTTCCTTGATGGAAAGGGAGACCAGAGCGTCGATGACATACATTTCTGACACCACAACTTAACCGTGATGATGCAAAGGGAGAGGAGTTAGGTTGACTAAGCTTTATCTTGCAACTGTCACTCAAGCTTGGGGACATATGGAAAGTAAGGACCAAAAAGAAAGTCCAAGAACTACGTTCTGATACTTATTAAAAATCTATTACATAACCACACTGCACAGAGCTTTACAACGTGACATGAAAAACATAAGATTTCTACAAAATGCCTCTTTCAGGAAGGCTTGATAAAATTAAGCAGCTGGTTCTTATCTACTTGAGAATAAATTCTAGCCAAATACAGGAATGGTCTTCATAGTGTCTCAAGATCCCATCCTCACGTAGGAAACCCTGAGACATGCTTCATGCTATCATCACTGGCCGCAGGACAGGCTTGATTCCGAGAGCTGGACAACTGGCCAGGTTATTTGACTCCGGGGGACTCTAAATGCTTTTGTTTTTTGTTTTTCATCCTGAGCTGTACAAATTCTTTCATTGGTCCAGATATAAAACCTAAAATAAACATATAGCTCTTTTTGCTCCTTTACTTTTCATTGGAGGCTATAAAAGTTTGAAAATCAATCCAATCTGTTATTTTAATTGTTCACATTTACTTATTTTATTTGCTTGAAGGGAGGGAGGGAGACAAATAGACAGAGATGCATATCGGTTTCTCATCACTTGATTCATCTCCCAAAGCCCACAGCAGCCAGATCTGGGCCGATTCAAAATCAACAACCACAAAATTAATCCAGGTTTCCAATCTGTGTGCTGGGACACAAGTACTTGAGCCATCACATGTTGCCTCCCAGGGTGTAGATTAGCAAGAAGGGAGCTGGAAGCAGGAAAAAGAGTCCAGGCTCGGGTCCGGCGCGGTAGCCTTGCAACTAAAGTACTCACCTTGCATGCCCGGGATCCCATATGGGTGCCAGTTCTAATCCCGGCAGTTTTGCTTCCCATACAGCTCCCTGCTTGTGGTGCCACTTGCCCCTGGTATTCTACTCTTTTTAGAGTTCAGATCCTCTCACAGGAGAAAAGACTCAATTTCTTTCCCCAAGAATGGAAAGTAGTGCACCTACAGGTAATGAAAGTTTGGACACAGCAGCAAACATTCGGAAAAGTGGAGCTGAAAATGGATATGAGCTAATATATTAACTCCAAAGTCTATCTCAGCCAGAGACAAAAATCTACATATTCATGTGTGTGGACTGGTCCAAACGGAAAAACGTCCCTCATGAGTGGGCCACAGGACTGCCCAAAGTGAAGGGGAGAGAGCAAATCTGAGTAGCACTACAGACCACTGCATCACAAACCACTGCCTCAATTTCAAGTCTCTTTTTATGGAGTAGGAAGATCAGTCTCTACATGTGTGGGAAGTTTATGACACCTCAGTAAGATTCACATGGAGCTTAGTAGCCACATATCTTCCTGGTTTGCCACCCCCTTTTAAAGATCTATTTACTTATTTTTATTGGAAAATCAGATATACAGAGGAGGAGAGACAGAAAAGACATCTTCTGTTTGATGATTCACTCTCCAAGTGGCAACAATGGCCAGTGCTGAGCAAAGCTAGGAGCTTAAAGCTTCCTCAGGGCCTTCCACATAGGTGCAGGGTCCCAAGACTTTGGGTTATCCTTGATTGCTTTCCCAGGTCACAAGCAGGGAGCTGGATGGGAAGTGGAGCAGTTGAGATTAGAACCGGTGCCCATATGGGATCCCAGCATGTTCAAGGTGAGGGCTTTAGCCACTAGGATACCACGCTGGACCCTTGTCTCCCTTCTTGATTGCAGGTGAGGAGCATCTTGGGAAAGTGTGCATGTCTGACATACAGAAAGAACCCACAGAACTGTGATGAATCCTGACCACTTAGACCTATCTAGTTGTCTGCCCATCCACCCTGCGTTAGAGCCAAGGAGATTTCACAATGGAAAAAATAGTGGAAGGAAGAAGGCTAAAATTTCACTGCTTCATCACTAATTCAGGTTAGGATGAGACACTGTAAAAAAAAAAAATCATTGATTTTTACAGCACACTAAAGCATTCCTAACTTGATGCCAGGAACATATGCACAAGAGTGCTTTGCCCAAGAGTGCCAGGACCTATGGTCTGACAATGGAGTGCATCTGTCAAAACTGGACCTCCTCAGTGGCTCTGACAGAGCAGTGGATGGCATATCCAGAAGCACATGGAGGATATGTCACAGGTTGGAGCCTGCAGAGGACACCTGGCACCACAGCAGAGGGAGGAAGGCAGAACAAATTGATCAACTACCCCAGTGAAGCACGACGGCAACTCTCTGAGCAAACGGAGACTCAGAGGTGAACCGTGTCAGCCAAGGGACCTTGGATTGAGATCCTCATCCTTGCATTTGCAAGATCTACAGCATTTCGGAACTACTGAAACCACCTGAGCAGGACACTTCAGGCATGCTCCACAGTGGGACTTTGGGATGACATTGGATGGCCGTTCCGATCCCCGGGTGCTGAGGCAGTTGGGAGGCTGTGTGTGGCTTCTGCCCTTGGCTCTCCCTTTCACCCAAATACAGGAAGAAGGAAAAGAAAACGTGGAAATGAAGGTCTTACCCATTTTTCCCTGATCCTGGACCCTTCCCACCCTAATCAATTATGTAAACATCATCAAAAATAAATTTTAAAAAAGAGTGTTTTCCCCATGAGGTCCCCAGGCTCTATCTATCCTGTAATTTACATCCTGAGAATAATGCAAATAATCTCGTTTGCCTCTTAATAGGCTCATGCCTCAGTTTCTCTTATGGGTGAACAGCATCCTGCTATACAGCTGTCTGTTCTTCATTCTCTTGGCTTAATTTCTGCCCCAGGAACAAACTTTAATTATAACAGGATTATAACGCAGCAATTAAGATTCATGGATGTCCTCGTCCCAAGGGAGAATTAATCAGCCATGCCAGGCAGGATCCCTTCATCACTCTGCTAACCACCCCAGAAGCAGAGGGCTCCTTTACACAAGCCGCCTTCAGCAGTGTGGTGCCTGCTCCACAGCCCTAGGCAGAAAGCAGCTACATTTTGCAACAAATACATTCTGAGTTTTCTCTCATTTAAAAATACAAAAGAAAACCAGAAACTTAAAAGTAGCAGGAACAAACTGTACTGCCCTTGCTTGTAATCCTATTATTCCTTTTGTCTTGGCATTCAACCGTAGCTGGCAATAAAGAAAACCCCAGGAGCACAATATTCTTGTGATCACATCAGGCTGGAAGATGAAACTCTTAAAGCCTTCAGGGAGGCTCAGCCGTGCCCCTCACCCTGCAGGTGCCTCCAGCTGCCCCCACTACACCACAGCAAAAGCAGCTTTCCGCAGTGCGGGAGAAAGCAGGGCGGGGCAGGGGTGAAGGTGGGGACAGGAGGGAGGCAGGCTCAGGACTTACCCTCTGAAGACGCTTTGTCTCAGAAAGCAGCAGTGGAGAGGCAGATAAAATCCAACCTTAAAAATAAAAAATAGATACGCTCTATTTGGTTTCATTTAATAAAATGTTTAAACTTGTGCAAAGCCCACATTGCCTGTTTCAGACTCTAAAGCAGTCCAGAACCCTTCTAGAAAATTCCCAGAGTGGCAAAACTCTCACAGCATCTCCAATAAGTCTTTTCACTAGGGTGATGAGTCACTTAATGACATCCATTCATGCTCACACCTCATCTCCTCCATGAAGCCTTCCACGGTTTCAAAAACTGAACACCTGTAGATGATCTGAACACCCTTGGGGCTGCTCATCAGTACTACCACAGAGGATGAGTTCTCCTGACTCACTTGAATTTGCCTGCTTGAATTTGCTCCTTGGGAACAGATAGGTGATAGTGTTCAATTTCCCCCAGCACAGGGCGAAAAGAAGGATTCGTACCCAACACACACTTTCTCCCTAACTCACCTTTCTGTTATTGCTACATCTTCCCCTGACCAACTGATCCTAGGAGAACGTGGAGAGTCCTTGCAGGATTCAATCAATGCAAGCCTAAACCAACCTTCCCAGAGGAACGGCAAAGCACGCGTCCCTGCACCCTGCATTGCTGACTGCAGTGCCTTAGCTGAGGGCACACCTGACTCAAACAGCAGGTCTTAAATACGATTAGGGCTTCAGTCATGAAATATCCCTGCTCCCCGCCACCCCAATTTCAGCCTTCCTAGAGGTTGCTGATTCCACTCTCCTCGTGGGCCCAGGGGTTTAACCCACATTTCTTTCAGATTTAAAGCTGCTATGCCATATATTTTTTTTGGCAGGGTCATCTTCCTCAAGGCACAGATAAGATGATACTCTTCTTCCTTATCATTCATTAGCAGTAAAATGAAAGACAGTGCGGGTTGGACAGAAATAGCAAAAACAATACAAATTGTCAGGAATTTTAAAAGGTTTCATCCGCTTTTTATGATCCAAGAATGATTTTACAACATAGCGGCCATGGACTTGGATGTCAGCACAACAGGATTTCATCAGTTACAGGACTGTCACTAAGCCTCCCGGTACCATGCTCACCTTTATTGGTCACAGGGGAAGACTATGCCAATTTCTTAAGTTTGTCGTGGGGATTAAAGAGAAAGCATGCATACAAAGCCTACATTAAAATAAAAGCACTGCCTAAGGGTATCTAGATGGTGCTCAGAAGCCTTTGGCTGGTGCTAAAATGTCTTCATTTTAAGTCAATGTAAAGATGACTTGGACTGAGAACAAAGGATTTAAGCAGTCACCTCCCAGGACCTGCTCCCAAATCTCTCAACTATGGACCATGTCTGTAAAGAATAACTTTAACCATGCTATTCATATACAAAATTAAGTTGGATTTTAAGTAGAAAGTGTCCAACTGACTAAGTACATGTGAAACATTCAACAAAAGCTAGCACCCTGGGCAATATTATCTGGAAAGTCTAGTGAGCAATAATTAGCTTCAGGAAGGCTTCTGCGAAAATATCTGGACTTAGACAATATTTCCTATTTATGATGTGTTGATCACTTTCAGGCTCTTCTAGAAAATTCTTGCAGACCTCTGCTCTAGAGGCCAGTCCCTGTTGCTAACAAAAGCCTTTGGGATATCTTAGCTGGCTTGTGCGGATATACTGGGCTGTCTTCGGTCTTTAAACATCAGAATTGCAGTATGGGGCCACTGCTCCTTCCCCAGGAACCTAGCCATCTGTGGCATCAGTTCACCTCCTCCCCCATAACAGCTGGTAGCTCGTGAGTCCCAGGCAGTCTCCTCCTGGTCAGTTTCAAGCCTGTCACTGGTCATGGTATCATGGACGCAGCCTGTCCATAGCCCTGGCTACTGCCTCCTTTTCTGTGGAGTAAGCTGCTTCAGCTCTGCTAAAATACACTGTGTTTTTCTTTTCTTTTTTTACATTTTTATTTTTCATGATACAGTTCTGTAGGCTCAGGGATTTATTTATCCTTTCACCTTGCCCATTTCCAGCACCCCATCCCCCATTTTCCCTTATATTATTATAAGCTAATCCTAAAAGAACAAATATCTTGTCTCTGATATAGAGCAATTTCATAAAAAATACAATAGCAATACATATATAAACACATACACACCTATCTATTCATCTAGAGGAACTGTATAAGGTAGACTAGAATGCATCTTTACTGCTGAATAACAGATGGACTCCCGACAAAACGGTTCAATAAACCTTGACCGTAAGATGTGGGACTTTCTACATGACCTACAATGTCATGATACACTTAAATAGTAGAATGATGGACTTGTGACTGTTGCTGGTTTTCTGAGCTCAACTTGCAATCCTTACTTGGACTTTTGTCCCCAGTGCTGTGGTTAAGAAATTGTGAGCGCCGGTTGACTGGGTGGATAGGGGGCCTCATCTTGTCTGTTATTCCCTCTTTTGGAGCCACAACCTTGGGCTGCCTGGTGTTCACTACCTGCAAGCAGTAAATCAAATATTTTTGTTCACACTGGTAGTTTTCACACTGAACATTAGTCTGATTAACAATCACTCCACCATAACTGCAAATATAATCATCTCCAATTCCCTTTAAAGCCTGGAGCCCCATTGGTCAGGTGATGTATTTCAGACACTACTGGCTCTCAAGTTCCAGTGCGTCCAACTCCCACCTCAGTGTGTCTTCTTCACAGAGGCCAAGTTCTCTTAGGAACCTGCTAGTGGTGGAAGAGAACAGCTTCCAGCCCATTTTGCAAAATGAACCAGCTAACACGCCCTGAATGCGATGACTGAAGTCGCCCTCTCTGGCAACCAACGCCACCCACAGCCTGTTTTCCCTAGGATGACTCAGCACCAAATCCACATTCCTGTCATTCAGAGGTGGTAGGTTTATGCTCTACAACCACTGAAAATGGTGTTCACGTTATTATGAATGCACACTGCAAGCTTTATACAAAAGAATCAATTGACAAACCAGCCAATTTTCATCATGACAAAGGACAGTGGGAAAGTAAACCTTCATTTGTCGCGGGAGAATCATATGTTGGGCTTCGTGCTATGCACGCTCACATATAAAACATTATCTCATTTTTAATGTAACCCTGAAGAGATGGTCTTACTAATGTTGCATTTTGAATAAATGAGACACCTAAGCTGGGAGAGATTAAATAAGCCGACTGGGGAGGCCCCTAAGACAGGAAGGTGTGTACAGTTTCAGAATGCTTTCCTAGGTATCATACGAGCTCTCAGAGAAAATGGCCCCAGCCTATAAGCATGATATAAATGCTGTGCAGTTTGCCATGTTTTCTCTTAAGTCTGTCCTTGGTGTAACCTGATTTTACTTGCTTCACAAATGTTGCAGATAGTAAGCAGCCCTTGGGATGAAAACGAATCTGCATACAAGAGAGAAAGCTAAAGTGGAAACACAAGTGTTGATAGTTTAAGAAGACAGATTTTCATTTTTATTCAATGTTAATTTTTATAAAACCAACCTCCGTCAAGCACTTTTTATTCCACCCCCAGCAGATGCGTGAGGTGTGTTATTGCCTATGCCAATTCAGATTAAAGCAGTAATGTTTGGGGAGAGTGTATGATTTCTAATAGATACTAAAGCTAAAGTGCTGAGTCAGGGTCTGATCCCGACTGTCACATTTCAGTCCGTTTTCAACCACTACCTTATACTCCCAACCGCATCTACCCCCTGTGCCAAAAAGCAAACACAAAAAGCAAAAGCATCTCGCACTCCTTCGGGGGAAAAAAAAGAAAAAAACCTGAAATTCTATAGAATTCCAAACAAGCTTGAATTCTTTAGCCTCCATATTCATAACCCTTCCCCAAGACAGTGAGAAGGGCTTTTAAAACACAATTGCAGGGCCGGCGCGATAGCGTAGCGGTAAGGGCCCTTGTACTCACCCGGGATCCTATGTGGGCGCTGGTTCTAAATCCCGGCAGCCCCACTTCCCATCCAGCTCCCTGCTTGTGGCCTGGGAATGCAGTGGAGGATGGCCCAAGTCTTTAGGACCCTGTACCCGAATGGGAGACCCAGAGAAGGCTCCTGGCTCCTAGCTTTAGATTGGCTCAGCTCCAGCCCTTGCTCTCACTTGGGGAGTAAACCATCGGACAGAAGATTGTCCTCTCTGTCTCTCTTCTCTGTATATCCGCCTTTCCAATAAATAAATAAATAAATAAATAAATAAATAAATAAATAAATAAATCTTTAAACACACACACACAATTGCGTTCAGACCCAGGTATGAACCCTATAAAATGAGAAAAATCACTGCTAACCTGCCAGGGTTGTGAGGGTGAAAAACAGATGAGCCCAGGAAAATGTTCCAATGTTCATGACTGGTCTGTTTCCAGCACTGAGCCAGTGCCCTGGAGTTCTAGCTATGTCAACGGCAAAAGGCCGACAGGAAGCCTCGTGTAATGGACTAAGGCCGCTTCCTCTCTCAAGGGCACAGCCAAGGCCAGCCGGCACAGCCACCATTCCGACGTACACACCTTCACGGGGGGCGCGCACAAGACACCATCTGACAATCCAGAGTTCACCTAAAGTCCACCGTCAAAATTATTAAGAAAAGCTGAAGAAGCAAAAAAAAAACAAAAAAGGGCGCCTGTGCTTAGGAAAGGAGGCGGCCTGGAAGCGGCCTGCGGACCACGTGCTTCACCCGGAGCCGGGTTCTGGAAGCGTGGGCCGCACGCCCTCCCCGCCCTCCGAGCAGCCCACGCGCTCTCCTTGCTTTGTAACGGATGGAGGCGGTGTGGGAAACAGGGAGAGCAGCACACGTGGCTCCTCAAAGACGCTCGCACAAGGCGCGGAGGCGCCGGGGCCTGCAGCCTGGCGCCCCGCGGGCGGCGTCCTCAGCAAGGACACCCGCCGCGCCGGCTCCTCCCGGCGGGCTTCCTCTCAACCCCTCGGCGTCCAGGCCCCGTTTCTGCCTTGCGAGGCTGCCTCACTGCACCAAGTTCCCTCAGAAGCCGTTAAGGTGAAGAGGTTTAAGGGGAATGAGAGGCGGCGCGCGCGCGTGTGGGAAAGTGGGCACCGCAACGACCCGCTCCGAGCAGCCCGCCCCTTCCGGGGCTCTGCCGGCACCCGCGCGGATGGCGGGTGGGAGAAGGGAGAGGAAGGACAGGCGAAGACAGATGGGACCAGAGCTGAGATAATTAGCAAGCTCCACACGGAAGCCGCGTCCGGCAGATGGCAGAGGGGATAACTGGAGGGTCAGAAGCCCCATGTTAAACTGGAGGGAGAAACCCCATGTTAAAAGGCCCGAGCTTAAAGCGGCTGGGGGACCGCGTGCAGGAAACCTGGGCCTAGGCGGGGATGAGGGATGGCTCTGCCCCTCAGAGTAACCTTCCCGCCCGCTGGCAAGCAAAAGGAAACCCTCGCGAGCAGTAGGTCTGCCAGGCCCCCTGCTTGAGGTTCAGACCACACACCTTCGGGATACGGTGCGAGTTACGCGTTCCTTCCTCAGCGAGAACGCGTCTCTGCACCGACGCACGGCGGATGGCACGCGTTCTCGGGGCTCGAGAGGAGGGAGTCCCGCATAGCCCCCACCCCGGCGGGAGCTGCCGCCCTCTTTGCTCTCTCTGGAAGCGGGATGAGGTGGGGTGCGACCCCGCGGCCAACGCGCACGTCGCCTGCGGACTTGGGGCGCTTGCAGCTCCGGGAGAGCGTGACTCAGCGTCTTCCCGCTGCGGGGAACGGGGCGGGAGCCCTGCACCTCCCCCTGCTCCCCCGCGCCGGGAGTTTGCGGATGGCGTTGCCAACCCTGCAGTCTTTTGTGACTGAGGAAAAGTGCCTTCCTCTCTGCAGCCCGGGATGCGGCCGGTTCTGGGCGACAGCTCCCACGGGCCTCCACGCCACGCCCTCCCGTGGGTCATTTAAAGTCCAGGACATCCTGTTTGGCTCGCCGTACCCTTCACCAGCTCCTACCTCCCAGCGCCCAGGGGTTAGAAAACAAAATTGACCCTCCGGGCCCAGGGTTGCTTGCCGTTCTTCCCACCTGCTCGTCTCAGTTTTTTCTTACTCTCTAAAAGTTGAACTTCGGGCTGCAGAATGCGGCAGAGGCAGCAGTGGGGGAAGGCTTGGATACCAACGCGGGCCTCCTACCACAAAGGAGGGAGAGATTGTAAAACAAAAACAAGTATTGCCCGTCAAAGAGTGCAATTTTAAGACACCCCCTCTCCCCCAAATGTGGAACCCAAACAGAAGACCAAGGCCTGACAGGCCGGTTCCGGTGCCAGAGCCTGCTCTCAGCTGTTAAGCGCCCTGCCTAAACTCACCTGCAGGGGCGCTGACGGAGCAAACAAAGGGCTGTATCCGGGCAAATTGCTGCTGACTGTTGGGCGTGGCACAGTGTGCCTTGCACCCCGCGCCATTTCAAGGAGGAGTGCCCCCCAAAAATTCCCCGAAAGAAAGGTCACAGACACACGTAGTGAACTTTATCTCCCAAGTAGATGTGCGGCTGAAAGTTTTATCAGCCCTGGTAGCCAAAAATGTCACGTAAAGGTATTAAGGGCCGCTTCCCTCCTGCTAAATTATTCCTCTTTGTAGCCCAGCTTGCTTCAGCGTTTATTCCCAGGGTGCTTCCTTGGTGCAGCCTAGCTCTAAAAGACTGTCTGGCAAGTCGTTTCCTGTGAGCGTCCGCGTTCCCACTAACCCTTGTGTTTTGTTCTTTGCCCCTTTTTAGGGTGGGGTCTGGGGCTTGTTATTTCCCCTCACCCGCCTTCCAATGCTGTTTTGCTTGGTTCATCTTATGACCAGCACAGATATGAGCACTCATTTATTCATTAATTCACTTACTCTTTCCTTCAGCAGGCATTCCCTTCGCCATAACCTAACTCCCTCCCCCTCTTTTTTGCTTTTTTTAAAAATTACTTTATTATTCCATGATACAGTTTCATAAGCTCTGGGATTTCTCTTCCTCCCTCCCCAAATCCCTTTTTTTAAAATAGAAGCTTGTCTCTTTCCTTCTCTGCCGCTGAATGTTCTGTAATTCTTCCAAGCCTCTTTGCCTAGAATTGCTTCCTCCCTGTGTCCCTATGGAAAGGTTGCCTAATGACATAGCAGAATTGTCAACTAAATGCGTGCCAGTGACAGTGCAGAATTTCAGTACTTGAGAGACCTTTAATGAGACATAACTCCTGCCTCTGGCGAGACCTGCAATAAGACAATGTCTCTGCTGGGAGAAAAAGGAACTTGAGTTGTAACTTGTTCCCGGCTGCACCAACTTCTGATCACCTTGTGGATTCTGCTTGGCCCCACGGTAGAGGCATGGCAATGTCTTTTTCTCTTGCTGAAGTTTTGATCCGAAGATGTGTTACCGGAAGCCACAACAGTCAGGTTCTAAATCTGACCCCAGGGTGCATATATGGTTAAAAAAGAAAGACCGAGTGTAATGTGATAGGAGGTGTGTAAGTCACTTGTCACTTGTCATTTGTCAGCACTGTGCAGTAAAGACAGAGGCACTTTGGAAAGGACCCCATTCTCCTACACTCATCCCATTAGCCTCAGATACTCCAGAAGAGCCCATTTCAGGACAGGCGAGTCAGTTCTCTTTCAGAGAAGTTGAAGCGCTTGTGCAATCCTAGACTCCAGTTCTCTGAGCTGGGCTTTGGTTACTATTGATCCAGTTCTTCCTTTACTGATTGTGACCTGGGTATCTGTCTCTGTCTCTCTCTCTCTCTCTCTCTCTCATACACACACACACACACACACCCCTTTGAGAGTGTTGACACATCAGTGCATTGATACAGCAACGGGAACACTTTGAGTATTACAGGTTAGCAAGGTGATAAACTGGAAAGTACCTTGAAGGAAGCAGAAAGTTGCTTGGAGAAGTGGGTGGTGAAAAAGCTTACTGCAGTGCAGTCCTTTATGACGCAGCCAGTAGCTTGACAGGGTGTGGGGAGAGACTGCCAGGAGGGCTGGGGAACAGGAAGGCCAGAGGACAGGGGAGACAGCATCCTGTCTAACGTGAGGCTGGCTGGGAGACAGGGCCGGATCAGTCCTCCCTGCAGAGCTGTGTGCTGCTCACGCAGCTGCTTTCCACACGCTGAGACGGATTGTTTATGGTGCTTCAGCTACTTCATCTCCTTTCCTCCTGCGGCCTCGTGGAGTAAGGGGCAATTATGCAGCCGGGAGCCTGGCATTCAGGAAAACAACCCTAGCTCTCAATTTAAACTGTCTAATTCTCTGACATTTTAATCCATCTAAAAGCTCTCTCTGTAAATGAGTCAGCTGCAGTCGCTTGCTTGTCAGCCTTGAGGAGCTGAGCTAGGCTCTGACTGCAGCATAAATGCAGCTGAGTGCAGGAGTCCCAGCAAGCAGGGCTATGCAGGCCAGCAGTGTGGGCCGGTGAATGAAATCACATTACCTAAGTGGCATTTATTTTCTGAATTCGAATACTGACTTTTCCCTTGACAATTTGCCCAGTCCTTAATGTGTCGTAACATCTTTTCCACGAGTTGCAGTGTTACAGGCATTTGTGCTGTGCTTCTGTCAGCCATGCAGTTTTGTGGAGTACAAGCAGGAACGGCATGGCAGCTGCCTGGTTTTCCTCACGTTGAGAAGGCTAATGCATGTAGGCACATCATGCTGATAAACCAGAGGTGCTTATTTCATAGTCATTACTCCTCTCACCCCATTGGGTCTTGTAATGTCACCCCACTGGGTGAAAGGATATCTTTGTCGCTGGAGAATGACTTAAATTTTACCATAATTCTGTGTTTTGTAGCGCATAGGTTATCTTATGGGAAAGGAAAGCAGAGACCAACTTGAATGAATACAGGGCATTTAGATGATTCAGGGTTGGATTTATCTAGAGATGTGGTTAGAAGAAAGTCCATTTGATGTTTTCAGATATAGAAGAGGGATTTCAATACATTCAAACATGACAGTTTCCAGAAAGAACATTGAGGAAGTTTCCAGAAAAGGAAATTCCGTGGCGCTAGGAGCAGCACAAAGAAAGAGTATTCTAATCACAGAACCCATTTTCTGTATGTAACCAATGTTAGTAGAAACACCATATTTTAAGAAATAAAAAGATCTAAGTGAAGGAGTTTAAGGAGTTTCGATATCTTATTATGATTTAAAAAAAAAAAGCAGTTCAAGTAAGATGAACACAGGTTGTCTCTTCCCTAATAATCCTTATGCAGCCAAATGCCAGTTTGGTTCTGGTGAAGTCTAAAAGTGGCATCTTCTATTTAGGGCAGTTCTGAGCAATTATGTGAAGCCCTCAAACTTTTATTTTTCAAGTTTTTGGACCCTGCAATCTGACCTTCTTCTGTCCCTTATCCCTTCACATTCTTCTTCCCAACCAACAGACCTCATTTTAAAAAATAAATTTGTGCATGCATTTCTCTTATTTGATAGAGAGAGTGGACAAGAATGAAATCCCAAGAGCTGGTTCACTTGCCAAATGGTAATAACAGCTGAGGCTTGGCTGGGGCTAAAGCAGGAGGCTGGAAGTCAATCGTGTCTCCAGAGTGGCCGGCAAGCGACTGCTAGAACCTGCGCCTGCTCCTTCCCAGGGTGCACCTTAGCAGGCAAGTGGCTTCAGCAGCAAAGACAGGACACACACAGGCACTCCAATATGGGATGCAGGTGTTGGAGCTGGCAGCATAACTGAAAAAGTGCTCACCCTGTTTCCCTCCTGATTTTTAAGAAGAAAATTGGATGTCCATCACATATATGTATTTGCATATCAAATATATATTTGCATGTATTTCATATGAATATAAATTATAGATAGTATATGTGATATTATATATTGTTAATATATACTATAATATGTATATCATGTGCATATGTATAATATAGCACAAATATATGCGATAAAATATATAATACAAATATATCATGCATTTTATATTACACGAGTGTGTGTGTGTTTACAGGAAGCCACCAGCAGGGGAGAATTCAGGAGCATTCTTATGACCTGGGGGGCATGTGGTTCAGAGGATGATTCTTCTAAGCCACAGAGCTAAGGGAGAGGAGCACATTTTGATGCTTTCTTCAGGGTGGGTAATCTTTGAAAAGAACATCTTGTAGATATTCGAGAGCAAAACCTGGAAAATACAAAAGGAAATGCTGTATTCAGGTTGTGTGTGTGTGTGTGTGTGTGTGTGTGTGTGAGAGAGAGAGAGAGAGAATCTTAATAAGTAACCACAGTGATGGTTATCTCAGTAGGGGGCAAAAATTCCTGCGTGTAAAAAACAGTAAAATCAATTGCAAAAGGAAAATGGCTGCTAGTTAAAAGTTATTTGTTAAAAACATGACAAGGAGATATTTGATTAAAAATTGATTAAAATAAAACATTGGCAATCCAAAAGAAGAGAAACGAGATTAAAACTCAATTTCCAGGGGGAAAAACTACAATGAAGATTTTTCTTGTAAAAATAAATCATTTCACTCACTAGTAAGTAAAAACAGAGACAATATGTGCTTTGCCTATTGCATGATAATGGTTATGGTTAATTATAGCACATATTTGTGAAATTGGCTACTTTCTTACTCTGTTGGAGGACTTGTGAGCTATGAGAATTGTTTGAACAGCTTGTTGCTAGTTGACCAAATCTATCCCAGAAATGAGATGGAGGAAAACCCTTAGAAATTCAGGAGTCTTAATTCACCGGCCAGCAGGCTGTTCTGTTCTACTACAGATGGAAGGGGGAGGAGCCCTGACCAGAGGTGTTCAAGAGTTTTTAATCAATGGTCATTCAATCAACTAAGAGAGCACTGGTACATGACAGCAATCATTGAATCAGCCAAGCTTGCATCAGTGCACAATACAAATTATCCAATCAACTGTAATAGCAAGGAACACAGATACCCGATCAGTTTAAGCATCATGTGCTTTATCCAGTCAGTAAGAGATGCCTAGTAGTGAACAACAGAACTTAGGCATGCAGGTGTTCCCAATTCCATGCACAGAAATCAATTTGGGGCATTTGGCTTAATGCATAAGCTACAAAAGTAAAGCAAGATTTCACCCCAGAATTAGGTTGTGTGTGTTTGTTTGTTTTGTTTTACTATAAGCACTATCACACCCTTTGGGAACTTCCAGGATTTTCCAAGAAACCAAGACTATGACAAAGCTGAGGTTACGGACATGCCCCCAAAATGTTTCAGAAGACCTAGCATTACTGCCCCTTTCTTACTCTCATGTTCTAGTGTCTGAACTATCATACAGCTGAACAAAATAAGAACCAGGGACAGATCCTGGAAATAGTTCTTTGCAGGACAATTATTTCCAGGTAGAGATATTTATCACTGTATTATTTGTATGAATAAGAACGTGGAATTTATTTACATGTCTGAGGAAAAGAAATAAGTTAAATATCTGATGATTCACACACATGGAAGAATATTAAGCACTTTTTTTAGATGAGTTGTGTAGTATGTAATAATTTGAAAATGTTTTCAAAATAGGTAACATTAAGTTGAAAACATTAAGTTGATAACATTATACAGAGAATGAACTTCATTTTGATGACTCCATATAAAGCATGTCATATGCATTGAAAAATCTGGAAGAGAAGATGCTAAGAGGTTGATAGGACTTGTTTGGCAGTGAATTTTTATTTTTAGGAGATCTTACAATTTTTACTTTAAATCTGTGTGACTTTTATCCAGCCCCCCAGCTAACCCCTTATTTACCATACGAACCTCCACCAATTACTGAGACCAGATGAGTTCATCATGGTCAGTCACTTAGATTTTGTTATTTCTTTCTTTTTTCATTTTTGAGATTTATTTCTTTAAGCAACAGAGAGTTCCTCCATCCACTGACTTATTCTGCTAATGGCCACAACAGCCAGGACTGGGTTAGTTAGGTGCCAGGAAACAGGAAATCCATTTTGATCATCTCACATGGGTGGCAGGAACACACGTACGTGGGCCATCCCCTTCTACCTTCCCAGGAGCATGAGGAGAAAGCAGAGAATCCAGGACTCCAACTGGCACTCTAATATGGCACCTGCTGGTAACTTGCGGCTTAACCTGTTATGCTGCAATGCCAGCCCTGGCATTTGTATTCTTGTGACATGAAAACAAAGTTTTATCTTCAGGTGCTGATTTCTGGTGAAGGGCAAGCTGGCTGTCTGATCTTTAATGGGTTTGTTCCTTAGTGGGGTATTTTATGTGTTCGGGATTTTAAACATTGGGATCTCTACATGAGAGACTCATACAGTCTTCTTGATATAGTGGGCTAGGCCAGGATCATATATTTTTCTTTTGTCCTGAATCACTTCGTAGAATTGTCACCCACAGAGTTGACTGCCTGCTTTCATAGAAGACTGAAGTTAGTCCTGGGGTTAGATGTATTGTTTTTCTTGCTTTTTGCACCATTTGCTCTGTGCGTACTCTATCTGTGGGCTGTGAATTTGAAGGACATGTGACATCACAGAAGGTCAGAAATTGTGGCAAAGTACATGCAATGGAGCATCTACACCACAGAACACTAACAGATCTGAAAACCCTGGTTTGTGTCCCTCATTGAGAACTACCATCTGTGTGTTCAGCTTAGGAAAATACTAACTGTGAAAGAAAAATGGAAATCTAATCTCTGTCACTTTCTTGCTCTCTTGCCCCTAGTTTCAAATTCATGGAGATGGATGGAAACAGCAGGGGCTCAAATATAATTACCTTATAAATAATGAATAAGGTACTATTATTATTACTTTAAAAAGTCCATTTTGGAATGAGTCTCCTGATGGTAGCTGAAGTTTAATTTAGCCAAATAACTATTACGTATTCGCTAACATGGCCTATTATTTTTAGACCCAGAGGATATTTCCAGATGTTCTGAGACAGTGGTGATCTATCACTTTCCGGGGGAAACTTTCTTAGCATGCCAGTTACTGCCCTGGGATTAGCACCACGTTCCATGGCAGTGGTGAAATGAGCTAAGTACTGTATTTTCTAAGTACACACAGGTGAGCTTAAGAAATTCCATTTACTTCAGTTGTAGACAATCGACTAGGTTGCTTTGTACCTAGGCAAGCATTAAACAGCTGGGAGAAAAGCAGCCAATAGCTGCTGAGCATCCTGGGTCTGGTTAGTGCCAAATTTGTGTTAATTATACGTGTGTGCCAGCATAATCACCTGTTCTTTTTTTAAGATATGGGGGATTGGGAACTTGGGTGGCTGGCATGAATGTCATTTGGTGCCAGGCACCCCATGCGGCTCCTGGGCACAGGAACTGGATTGACCAGGGAAAGGGGTAAGGGAATGTATGGAATGGAGGACCACATGCATACCTCCATACAAGGCATACACAAGTTGTATAATTGAAAAAGAGTTAGTAAACAAAAAATCCCAAAGCATACCTTTCTGATGTCTTTGCTCTGCCCTCAAAGAAAGCATTAGTGAGATATTTTCATGCTGTGCAGGGGGTCTCAGTGTGATGATCTGGCCCCTAACATGGTATCAAAAATTGTTTTGATAGGAAATATAGTCTTTGCAACTGTGTTATCTCCAACCTGTAATCTGTGGCTCCCAGCTGGGAAAATGATGCTTAGATGATTAGTATCTAATATTCTACTCCAAGGTACTCCATACAACAATGGGGACAGTTCTATGTAATATCAATCCAGCCAAAAAGTTCATCGTTTACTGGAGCCTAACTATATGTGCAAGGCAGAAGTATTACATTTTTTCTCATAGGTTTTCTATAATATTCATTCCTCAGTGTGGAGAGCCATGAAAATTCCTACTTCTTTGCTTCAACATGATCAATGGATTCCAAGGCAGAGATCCTGGAGCAGGCTCCCACTACCCACTAATAGGATATGCAGCAGTGGGGACAGTCACTTGGTTTATGTTTAAATGTGACACAACTCTTTGACCAGTAGTTGCTGGACTGTTAAGTATCATTATGTCTTAGGATCAGACCATATCTCTCAGAATTAGTCTTACAGATAACTGAAATTTTCTTCTTCCCTAGCTGATTCCCATCCTTGGATCTTGGCCCTGGCCCTGGCCCCGCTTGTAAAGATGGGCCTTGTTCTTCATAGTCTCATTGTTGATGTGTGGAATTCCAGTAATCCTCTTTATACCCAGTGCATTTTTGTTCTGACCTTTCCAAAAACAACACTGCCAATCCCCTAGGAAGTCCTCTTAGGACTCTTCTTAGAACTGGGTTGAATTCACTGGACAATGCTTCTATGGGATCTTTGTGTCTTCTGCTTTCCTTTCAATGCACAACTCTGTTAGGAATGTTCTTTTTCCTTCCAGGCTTAAAAGTTTTCTTTCTGACACATCCTCCTAAAAAGGGCATCTAAATAACAACCCCCAGTACCACCTTTCCCACTTTTTCACTAAAATATTCAGTCACTTAAAAGGTGAAAATAGGCCACTTTCCAAACTTGCATGAACATTCAATCCAATGCAGGACCTGAAAGAAGAAGGAAACTGGTTGTCTGGATGGGTCAAGTACTTGTGTCTGTCTTGCCGCACTGCGTACAGCCTCCCTGACTGTGATAATCTGATATTTATAATTAAATGTTCATTCCACTGGAACTAAATGTAACACAAAGCTATCTATGCCAACTGAAATATTTTAAACTTGACAAAATATTTCTGAGCTCATCTAGAAGAATAAACATTGCAACATGACTACAAATCTTTTGGAAAAGGAAAATAGTAATAAGACTTCCCCTATCAGATGCTAGAGTCAGAGATGAAAGATGGCAAAAGCACCAGACAGATTCTATTGGCTGTAACAGTATGGTACAGGATGAAAGAGCAATTGGAATCTGGGAAAGAAAGGATTACTCCGTGAATGATGTAAGGATGGTTGGCTAACCATGTGTGCTTCATACAGCTAAATTTATGTCTGATATGTTGAAAAAGCTAGATATAATCAAGATATCCTTTTAAAAAACATTTGTATTATTTACCATGATGCAGTTTTGTAGGTGTAGGTTCCCCCACCCAGTTTCCTTACTTTCCTCCCCATTCTCCCCCACTCCCAGTATTATGCCCAAAATGATTACAGTAGAATAGCCCCTTAGTAACTGTTACAACACTAACTTTCTATTTAACTGTATCATGATGTGCTAGGTATAGGATGAATATTTACTATCATGCTGTACAGGTATATTTACATGTTTCAATATTGGAGTCCTACTTTGGGAGTAGAGATGCCTACCATAATGTGACTTTATTTACCAGTTTGCTAATCTCCATCATTCTGTTCATATGTGAGAGTATATGTAAATACTTGGTTACCTGCATCTATTATAGTTTGCCCAAAGGCTGTCCTGTATCAGAGAGAACATATATATTTGTCCTTTGTGACTTGTTTATTTCATTAAGGATGATAGTCTCCAATTGGAACCATTTTGTTGCAAATCGTATAATTTCATTTTTTTATGGCATGAAAATATTCTTTCAGAAAATATAGACCAGCCTCCCTGGGCCTATGGAATGCAAGCCTTCATGACTGATTATGGTGGTGGCAATTGGTTCACTTTCCTAGGAAGAAGTTTGCTAATGAAAATCAAAAGTGTGAAACATATCCTTATCTTCAATCATTTTCATATTCAATCTCTTGTATATTTTCAGTGAATGATTGTGGAAATGTGCAAAGATGATTACTCAATCATTTATTTATTTACTATAATGCTTATAAAGTTATGACTTCACCAATCTAATAGTGACATCCTAATTTAAGAGATCCATCTTATCACTGAGCGTAGCTACTTTTAACACACTCCTTAGCCACTATTCTTTTCTTCTTTGTGATACAGCTCTAAAGGGTGAATCTGATTTGGACAATGGAAATCATTGCAAAACATTGACCCATCTTAAAAATAACAATAATTAATGGAAATTTACATATTGCATAGCACATTGCAAATCTAAATATTAGTTTCTGAAATGATGTCATTGTACAGTCATAACTACTCTGTGAGGTAAGCATTCTCTCTAGTCATATTTTCTAGATAAAAAAACTAAGGCAAAGAGCTGTTAGATAATTTGTCCAAGGTTTCATGCTCAAGAAGTGTTAGTCTCAGCAATGGAACCAATGCATTATATTCCTAACCAATACGCTACACAGGACAAGCCACCTGACTTTGGCAAATGAGTTAAGGGGAGAAGTCTGCTGGAGAACCTTAGGGACAATTTTCCATCCTCCTAAGAGTGAGCTGTGGTGAAAGGCAGTCCTGCCACTTTCTTAGCACGTTGTTTCTACTCGTATCCAGCAGCAGGATGAAGCCAGCAGAAAAATGGGTTGACTTTACTGTCTTTAAGACAATGTTGAGCTGCTAAAATCCACAACAGAAACACGAAAAATTCAAAAGAAGCTGCTTCTGGAGATTGTGTGATGCCTGTTATGTGAGACGATTTGCTTATCGTCTATCAGGTTTAGTTGAAGAATTTAAAAAAGAAAATCATGAAAATCTTCTGCACAGGAGCATTATTACCAAGGAACTTCACAAAGTTTATGGGAAATAGGATCAAAAAGTAAATATGTTTGCTGAAAAAATTTTAAATCAATGCACAGATTTTTCATAAAATTCTTTTCCATAATTTTTTCAGGATCCTTCTCTGGTTCATTCTGTCTCAGTTACTAACAGTGAGGGTCACAATCCATTCAGACTAACATTGGAAGACTTGGCCTCTGGACATGTCTAGCTCCCACAGGTTGCTGGGAACATGTTACTCTTCTCTGTTTATCTTGAGCTGTAGATCTTCTTTCTTCCTTCCCAGACACAGACACCTAAGAAGTAACATTTCCCATTCTTGGACTCTGGTTTTGTATTTTCATCCTCACAGATTGAAAACAAAGAAGAAATCTAAGGAGGCAGTGTCTGAATATTGCATTTTGTTAAATGGGACAGAAGACTTGTGACTCCTCACATATTAATCTTTTTGGTTTATTTCTTTACACATCAAATTTAAAAATATTATTTATATTTTGAGAAAGCATATTTAAATGCACAATATACTCAAAGGCATATAGCTCAATTAAAAGAAGAGTTCAACAAATAAAAAAATCAAAAGATCATAAACCAGAGGAAAATAGGCAGGGACTTTACACAATAATTAAAGGGGAAAATGTTCTGCTTCACTCACATAAAGTAAATATAAAATAGTGGCAAAATTACTAACGCTATAGTAGTATATAATTCCCATCAATGTGTTTGACAAGTGTCAATTATTTGTTCAGTATCACTAAGTGTCAGCCACTTGATCAGGAAATACGCCTTTATAGTGGTGAGTAACGATTATCCCTTTCCTCAAGAGACACATGGTAATTGGGAGAGAACAGTAATAAAACAAGAAACAAGTAAAGCATATAATTGCACATTTTGTTAACTCTGTGCAGGGAAACAGGATACCAGGTGAGAGTGGCCACATAAATATCCTCTCGTAAATTTAATTCAAGCTGAGAACTGCCTAAGCTGAGAGCTCCAGGAGTCTGGGGAAATGATACCAGATGCGATAGGCATGAACTGTTTTGTGTTTGTGGCAGGAGCAAGGAGAGGTGTGCCTCACTCACTGAGACAATTAAACACCAGCATAAGAGGCCAGTATGACTTCAGTATAAATATAAGGGATGGGATCTAGTGGTGGGTCATCAGGTCGTTGGGGATGCTGTGCTCAGAAAGGAGTAAGTAATGTGTTCTCATGTCACCCTTGTTGGTTCCTGCAAGAACGAATTGTTTTAAAAAGTAAGTACATATACACTTAACTGTTATTCAACTATAAAAGCATGAAATTCTGCATCAAAATTCTGCATCAACTGAAAAATGTCATGCTCAACAAAATAAACTGGACTCAGAACAATAAATACTGCATGTTCTCCCTAATTTGCAGGGCCTAAAATTAAAAATATATATATATATATATATTTTTAAATGCAAGTATTGGGATTGCTGCATATGCAGCTTTTAAAGATTTGTTTGACTTGAAAGAGTTACAGAGAGAAGGAGAGACACAAAGAGAGAGATCTTCTATCTACCAGGTAACTCTCCAAATGGCTGCAATGGCTGGAGTTGAGTCGATCCAAAGTTGAGGGCCAGGAACGTCCAGGCACCCCACACAGTGCAAAGACCCAAGACCTTGGGACATCCCCCACTGCTTTCCCAGCCCACTAGCAGGGAGCTGGGTTGGAAGTAGAGCAGCCAGGACTCAAACAGGTGCCCTTGTAGGTAAAGAATTAGTTTGCTATGTCACAGCACAAGCCTTACAAACATAGTATTATAAAATTGTCCGGGCCCGGCATGATGGCGCAATGGTTAAGGTCCTCGCCTTGCACGCCTGAGATCCCATATGGGCGCTGGTTCTAATCCCGGCAGCCCCGCTTCCCATTCAGCTCCCTGCTTGTGGCCTGGGAAAGCAGTCAAGGACGACCCAAAGCTTTGGGACCCTGCACCTGCGTGGGATACCCGGCTCACTTGGGGAGTGAATCATCGGACGGAAGATCTTCCTCTCTGTCTCTCCTCTCTGTATATCCGCCTTTCCAATAAAAATAAAATAAATCTTTTATAAAACAAAACAAAACAAAACAAAAAAACTGTCCTATGCTTCTGTCAAACCAATGGCTGAGGAAGTTATAGTTTTCAATGATATGTGATTACTTCAAAATTTACTGTATATGATTGAAACTATCTATCATTTTTTCCATTCAATAATTGCTTAAAAGTGTTTTTCATATTCCCACTAAAGAATTTTTTGCTTTTGACTTGATAAGCTTCTTATTCCATGAAGCATTAGGCCTTTTTATTGTATTGTAAGTTTAAAATTCGTTATTTTTAAAACTAGGGGGGGAAAAAGCATTTTTAAAAAAGAGACCAGTAATTCCTTGGTCTCTGACTTCCTGTTAAGCGCACTGTAATCTTGCCCTCCCACAGGCACTTCTACCATGATGTTAGGTATCAAGGGCCCAACCAGAGGCTCAACTCAGGGACCACCACTCTTGAACTTTTAGCCTCCAAAACTGTGAGCTAACAAAATTTCTTTTCTGAATAGTGTATCCAGCCTTGGGTATTTTGCTATAGCAATAGCACAACATGGGCTAATTTGGGTACATACTCAAAGTAGTTCCCAGCTCTTTATTAAACCTCTACAGTGTCAATTCTTACTGTACTCCAAGCAAACTGAACAGGGTTCACACATTTTCCAGCATTCCTTTTCCTGTCTTGCTGTTCTTTCTTTCATCAAAACCCAACACAAATGCTAATGCCTGAATGGCAGCTTTACATATTCCCCAGCTAGAAATAACCTTTATCTTAATCCCATAAAACTCCTTTAACTTGTTAAAGAGTCAAGTTCTGGGTCATGTTCCATTTTTTATTTAAATTGATTTACTAATAGACTACAGGTCTTTCATAGATGGATTGCTTTATGAGTATCTCATTAATTTTCATATTTCCCAGAAATTAGAGCACACAGTCAATGCCAAATGAATGGTGAAAGGAACATGCAAAGACCCCGTAATTCTCTTCTGGAGTTAATTGTAAGGTGTGGTTAGAATTTAAAGCCTTTACTGTCAGTATGTTAAGACAGAAAAACTGCTGTGTGATTCTTTATGTGCTTGGCAAATGATGCTTGCTCTTCTTTCTCAACTGTCAGCTTAAGAAGAACAAATTTAAGATATGGTGGACAAGCTATGGTCATACTGAGAGTGCACCCTTGAGCCACTGAACTTGGCATATAATACATATACCATCACATCTGGGATGATGAGAATGGAACAGTAATATGGACTTGTTCTCATCCAAAGAAGTGTTTTAGGATGCAATTTTGGAGAAAGAATCGTTTTTGAGATACTTACTGTGTATGGAGCTGATATTGCATGGTCATAATATGTTCTGTAGGGTTTGGGAACCTGGATTGTAGCTGATGCCACACAGGTTCTGGATCACAAGAATGCCATTGATCTGTCTTTACAATGTACCAGGTACTGGCCTAGGCATTGTGTGTACTTTTCCAGCTACCTCTGACATTAGACATTGTGGTTAGCCCAAACTGTGCACTTGGAACCAAAGGCTGGTGGTTCTCAGGTGACCTACCCTGGTCCTAGGAGAGGTTGACATTGAGTCAGCCTGGCCACCTCCTCATCAGCATGCTGCTCAGCCTGCCACGAGGAGCCCCAGACTGAGGGTCGCGACTAGGCTTCTCCCAGTTTGGCAGAGGAATGGAAAAGTGCATTAGCAGAGAAATTCATCAAAATTCTCCTTCCAAAATGAATGCTTCATGATTCCAATATTTTATTTTATCCATACATCTGCAATTTCAGAAATTGTGTGTTTGGCTCCAGTTCATCTTTTGCATCATCATTAGTTCAAGTGATGTGTTTAGAGTTCTAAGGCACTCAAGAAGAGAAACAGGCCGGCAGTCTTGCCAATTGTCTTCTGTTCAGGACTCTTAGGACCATTTTTCAGCAAAGTCTGTTGACTTTTCTACCAAAAAATAGCAGAATCTTCTGACAAATCTCATCTCTTCCTGGAAACCAAGGGCACTGTGAATGTTCTGTTGGAGGGGGTCAAGGACGACAGTTTTGAAGTGGACCCATCCCCTGGCTGAGTGAGGCTGTTTCTGTGGCTAAAACAAAATAGCTAAGATTGTGTTTTCTATAAAGAAAAGAGGCCTGTTTATCTCATAGGTTTTGGAGACTGATAGTCCAAATCAGGCAGCCCTTTCTATTCAGGCAGTGTGGTGGCTGGCATCAGAGGAGGAGGCGTATACAGTTCAGATCACTTAACAAAACAGCAGGGTACAGAATTTTTGGGTTCAGGCTCTCTCTTTTTGCAACAACTCACTCCCTTGAGAAATAACTAGCGTTCCATGAGAACTACATAGATCCTGTCTGAGGCTGGCACCTTCTCCCCACTCCCACCAATGATCTAAATTCCTTTCACTAAGATCCCAACTTTTGAAGGACCAACCACCTTTCAACATCACCACACTGAGGACTAAGCTTCGAACACATAAATCTTGAGGGAACCACTCACACCATACCCCACCCAAGGTGCAAGAGGAATTGGCATGGAAATGGGGACAGCCAGGAGTCCCTAGGTGAATGCTGCCATGACTAGGGACCCTCAGATAGCCTGTTATTGTCATTTAATTTTTTTTAAAAAGAGATTTATTATTGTGTTTTTATTGGAAAGGTATATATCCAGAGAGAATGAGATACAGAAAGAAAGATCTTCTATCCACTGTTTCACTCTCCAAGTGGCCATAACAGCTGAAGCTGAGCTGATCCAAGCTAGGAGCCAGGAGCTTCTTCTGTGTTTCCCATGTGGATTCAGGGTCCCAGGGCTTTGGGCCATCCTCTACTGCTTTCCCAGGCCACAGATAGGTAGCTAGTTGGGAAGTGGAGCATCCAGGACACAAACTGGCACCCACATGGGATCCTGGTGCATGCAAGGTGAGGATTTAGCCACTAGGTTACTGAGCTGGGCCTCAGAATTGTTGTCTTATGCTTAACTCCATACTGGCACGAAGGAAGAACAATTTATACACCAGAATAATAATGATGCTGAGCTATAGATGATAAATAGTACACTTGGTTTGTGCTGCTCATGAGCTTTACGGATTCATGATAAATGAATTTATTTACTAAAAATATTTATTAATTAATGCTCCAAGTAGAAGAACATATTTTTTATCCTAGCAATTATTTAAAAGAGCAGCAACTATGCTGTATGCTAGTAACATGAATGAAAGATAAAAATGAAATGCAAGGTGAATTCTTTTCCAGATGTAAAATTCCTCTAAAAGTTGGCAGAATAACTTTCACCTAAGAGTTTCCAAAGACAAACTTTTTATTATGCTAATGAAGCAGCACTGGACTTTTTCTCAAAGATCTTTCCTGTTTATCAGCATGGATGTGGAACTCTAAACACTAACAATTTGCTCTTTGGGGGATAAACATTCCAAGAGTCCTGGTTTTTCGAGCACAGATATCTCCGCTGGCAGGAGGTGGACAGATTGCTAACACACAGGCCTGAATTTATGTTGCAGTATGAGAATCTCACCACTAGATGTTGGTCTTGCCATTTCAATACTTAGAAACAAGTCGTCTTTCAGAAATCAAGTTACTTTTTAATGTATAAAAAGCTTTATAAAAAAAGATCCAACTAATCACTTGACTGGTTCTTAATAACTAGTCCTTTATATAAATGATTAGACAACTGCATAAATAATCCCACAGACTCAAGCCAAGTCATTTCTGTCTATTGCTGAAGCTCTTCTCAGATTTCCGTTCAGAACCCTAAACATGTGTTACTTGGCTAATCTATTCTGGGTTTAACAGACTCCAGGTCTCTGATTACCAAATCCTACAAAGTCTCACAAGTTTGGCAATCAGCTAATTGGTATTTAAGTTGCTTGAATCAACTGGTTCTCAGCTCATTTAATGAGCCAGGCTTTGTTTTTTTTTTTTTTTTTTTTAATTCCTTTTACCAACTAACTTGAATAGTTTCAGGGTGCGAGAGAGATCACGCCAGACAAGTCTAGGATGTATCAAGGAGACTTTATTAACCAAGCTTTGTGATGGAGTGCCCACCAGAGCTCAGTAAATGAAAATGACCATTGCAATCCAGTCTGAATTGAAACCCTGAAAGGAACAAAAGGTCATTATCTTGAAGTCTGTCAAACTGAAAATCTAAGTTTCGGCTTCTCCAGCAATTTAAATTATTCCATGAGACATGCAATAAACAACCTGGGCATACTGACAGAGCTATAAACCTTCATCCTTTTCTGTCTTCTCTGTCCATATTTCATTGCTGCTAGGTCTCATCTGTCCTGGAACTCTTGAAAGTACACAAATTAGCACTCCAATATGTAAGCTTACTGTTCTTTCATTTAGTTCATTATGCTAGTCACCTATGGAGACATATATTTGAAAGGAGAGAGTTAGATGCATTCTAAATTTGAATTAGAAATTTTGACCTTAGCTCTTCACTGTTGAAACATGCTGAACCAATCACCTTTGTGTCTCAAAAAGACTAAGCATGAATTACCTCCACGTCCTTCTGAGTATATCAACAACCAGGCAGCTCTGCTCCTCTCATTGGACAGAAATTTCAGCCCAATCAATTGCTGGAGATGAGCAGAAAAGCATGTCATAGGGAATGATATGGAGTTTCCAAACAGCTAACTTTCAGTTCTGCTTGGAGAACAGATAACGGATTTGGGGTGATTAAATTCGTGACTGTAGCCATAAATTAACCAATGGGGCTCAGTGGATTGTGAGGGCCTGTGTGCAGAACTGCACCATGCTGCTGTGGGGTTGATCTCCACACAGGGCCAGCTGGCACTCCTGGCTGCTTTGCCAGGCTGGGGGAGGGATAAATAATGTCATCCTTCCGTTGCTTCACCGAGACCATCCAATTTTTTTGCCCCCGTGAACAGAAACAAAAGTAATTTTTAAAAATCAATTTATTCTTTTCATTCGGTGTGTATGCATGCCTGAGTGTACTGACTATATCTGTGACATTTTAAACAGAAACACAGCAGTATGAATTGTATTCAGTTAAACCTGCCAATTTAAAGTTGTCAATGGTTTTGAGTATTTTAATGAAATTGTACAATCACCAACACAATCTTATTTTAGAACATTTTTCTCACTCCCCACACACATATAAGCAGTGATTAGCCCATTCTCTCTTCAACTCTCAGTCCCAGGCAAAAACTTCTCTATTTTCTGTCTATAAATTTGCTTATTCTTGAATATTTTACTTAAATAGTTCATGTAGTTTGTGACTAGCTTCTATCACTCAGCATATTTTCAAAGTTAATTCATGTAATATGCAGCAATATTTCACCTCCTTTTAAGTGCCAAGTTATATTCCATTATTCTACCAAACCTTATTTAATCATTTTTTTTAGGATTTATTTCTTTGAAAGGCAGGATTTACAGAAAGAGAGAAACAAAGATCTCTACCATCAATTATTTCACTCCTCAAGTGGTGACAACAGCCACAGTTGGGTCGGTCCAAAGCCAGGATGAGGAGTCTCTTATGGGTCTGCCAAGTGGGTGAGGGGCCCGAGGGGTTGAGCCATCCTCTGCTGCTATCCCAGAGGATCAGCAGGGAGCTCAAACCAGTGCCCGTTTGAGATGCTGGCATCTCAGGTACAGCTTTACAGGCCACACCAAAACAGGCCCCTATACCTCATGTTTTACCAGCTGACTGATGTTTGGGTTTGACTTACTTTTTCATGTTGGCTGTTAAGAATTTTGAAGTACATGTCATGTGGACAGGTATCCCTTGTAAGCGGTAGACACCTAGGAGTGGGATTGCTGAATCATGTGGTTAACAATTCCACATTTTGAGAAGCTGCCAAACCATTTTCCAAAGCAGTTGGCTATTTTACCTTCCCACCAGCAATGCTGGAATGTTCCAATTTCACCAAGTATGCATCCTATGGAAGTGTGAAAGCGATATCTCATTGTGGTTTTAAAACATATTTTGCTAGTAATTAATGGTGTTAAGCATCATTTTCTATGTTTATTGGCTTTTCATATAGATATTTTTTTAGTGAAAAGTACTTATTAAAATATTTTGTCCAATTCATTTTGTTCAAATTTTTTCTTAAAAGATTTTTATTTTTTTCATATAAAGGGAATAAATTTCATGTTTCCCTGATATATTTTTTAACAATGTTGGAAATCTATGTAAACCTTCTTTTGATTTTAAATTCATATATAATTTTCTCTGTCACAAATTTAACTAGTTGCAAAAGATGTACCCGTTTCAAAAAAGATTTATTTTATTTTTATATGGAAAGTCAGATGCAGAGAGCAGGAGGAGGAGAGACAGAGAGGAAGATTTCCCATGCAATGATTCACTTTCCAAGTGGTCACCATGGCTGGAGCTGAATCGATATGAAGCCAGGAGCCAGGAGCCTCTTCCAGGTCTCCCACACACATGCAGGGTCCAAGGCCTTGAGCTGTCCTTAATTGCTTTCCCCAGCCACAAGCAGGGAGCTGGATGGGAAGCAGAGCTGCTGGGATTAGAACTGGCGCCCATATGGGATCCTGGTGCACTCAAGGTAAGGACGTTAGTCACTAGGCTATTGCACCAGGCCCCAAAGGGGTACTTTTAAACACAAATTTTAAATGTGATACTTTAGCATAAGTTGTGGAATTATTCATTTGAACATATCAAAGTGGAGCATAAATGTGATGCTGACATATTACCTACCATTGTCTAATTAAACACACTTCTTTAACCATCACCAATTTTATAGTTAATTTTTCTCCTTGAACTCTCTTTTCTACATTATTTTCACCTGAGTATATTTTAGCCCTGACAATCTTTTTTATACTCATATTATTCTCTGCCATAAAGATATATATGCAATGCAAATTAAGTTATTTACTCCATGTCACCATAACATCTAAGCACTGGAGTAGGTGCTGTGGGGCTGCATGTTGGGCTGTCCCCTGAGATGCTGGCCTCGCATCTTGAGTCACAGCTTCTCCACCTCTCCCGTCTTTGCTGTGCTCTATCCCTTTCTTATTGTGGACATTTGGGGAGTGAACCAGCTACTGGAAGATAGCCATTTCTTTCTGTCACTCTTTCAATTAAGTGAACTAAAAACAAACAAATAAAAAAAGCTAAGTACAATAAAGTTTAACTCAATTGTTCAAGATAGCATCAATTTTAATGAGCAGCTATTAAAATAGAGAATAAACTTCATAATGCATTCCCTAATTAATCCACAAGTGAGTGTCACATAGTGTCAAAATAAATAAAACAATTGCATTTCTTCTCACAATCCACAAACCCACACAAACATATGTAACATAAAGTCATCGGTAAATCTTACTTCAATTAATATGTAAATCTCTGTGTCACATAGCTTTTTCTTAACCATAAAAGATACTGGAGGAAGTTAACTTGTAAAGAAAACAAGTTTCTTTAGCTCACAGTATTGGAAGTTCACACATAAGATGGGCCATCCCCCTGAGCTGGCCTCTGATAGGAGCAGCAGGGGGCAAAGGCAGAACCCTTGTGAAGGAAGGACCCCCAGGTTGCTCAGGTGTATGGGGACCTCACTTGGGCTTTGTAAACAATCTTCTGAGAGCTCCTTCCTAGTGGCATTTCCCCGGTGGCACAGGGACCTCCCACTAGAGCATCCCCTAAACACCCTAACTGCAGTAAGTTTCAACTCATTCAGCAACATTAACTTCAGGGTTTGAATATCTACTTGAGTTTGGGGGAAAAATCCTTTTGAAACCAGAGCAGGACGCTCAGCTGCCAATCCAGTTCCATCATTAGTAGATAATCACGTGATGCCCCTAAATGACACAGGCTTTCAAAATTACCTGCAGATCAACATCACCATCAAGCATACCATGTAGCTGTCAGGAAGAGGTGACACCGCACTTTGATAGAGTTGGGCACCGTTTTTCTTCATCCATTTTCTAGTTAATGGCCGATGCCGCTCCTCCATTAGCATATTACCGCAGTGGACTATGTGTATGTATGTATCCTTCCGTAAAATGTACAGTTCACAACCTATTGCTACTGGGAATGGAGCTCAGATCTCCAGCAATCCATAAACGTGAGCAACTGAATCCTTTAAGACAGAGAGGGGTGAGAGTAGTCTTCAGGTTCCTGCTCATGCTGGATGAGAAAAGCAGATGGACCTCTGTTTCAATACTGAATCTTGCAATCACAGAAGCTTCTGCTTTTCTCCCCTTCCTTTGGCCATCAATCAAGAATAAATAAATAAAAGGACATAAAAAGATTCTATTGTGTTGCATGAATAGGAATCAGTTCAACTGATAAAATATTGACAGTTGCTTGGCTATTTAGTATTTTCTCCATAAGGAGGACAGATTTAACCCAAATAGATAAAGACACGTTCAGTCAGACTTCAATGAGAAACTCTCAAAAATCTCATTCCGTTGGCTCTCGCTCATGTTCCTTCACGCAGAGCTGACTAGTCAGCAGTGTCAGTGCTTGGAATAAAAATGCTACCCTCTGGGTTCTCAAGCATGATCACTGTTGGGAGGTGTGTGCACTGCTGCTCCTAGCATATCCAAAGCATTTTGCCTTTTTAGGGTCTGGGAACAGAAGCTCTTGGGTGGGCAGAGCGCTGGAGAGCCCACTGAGAGGCAAGGCCCTTTCTGAGACGGAGTGACTCCTTGCTGAAGTGCCATTGCCTTGAGCCTTTGCACAGCTCCAGATCTTACTCACAGCTCAGCCTTCTCTCAGTATAGCTTCTACTCCTGTGTACAGAACAAAGCTATGGACCTCATTAGCGTAATTCTTTTAGATTTCATTTTCAAAACTCTTTGGTAAGACTACTTTAATTTGATAACTTCTGAAGTAATAAGGATCGATCATCATGGGCAAACATTTTCTTTTTGGCATGAGGAAAAAACAGCCACTTTGTAAAATGAAATATCTAAGGCCCACTCAAAAGCACATCTATTATTTTAACATGGTTTGGTAGGGTAGCTTATTAAATTTCTGGGATAAAGTGATATTGAAAGGTACAGGGAATCCTTTTTAGTGTGCTTTTATCTCATCCAGATCATACAATGGTAAAAGGAATTTGTGCTTAGCAATACAGCATCAAGCCTGTGTCTGAAAAGAGACACGTTAATGCAATTTGGTTCTTATAAATTATTTCAGTGATGGATATCTATTTTTGCAGGCTGCTAATAAAGCAAAGTGTCACCTTATTTGCTTTGTGTGTGTGCTCTGCCTAAATAACTATTACATGAATTACTTACTTCAAGGTGATTTGAACAGTCTCTGATTATTTCAACATTTTTTGCATCAGTTTCCAATTTAAATTTTTTTTCAGACAAAAAAAAAAGAGATCTTATTTGTATACCACCTCTCAAGACTATTCTTGCACTTTGGTCATAACAAAAAAAAAATGTGAGAATTCATGTAGTCCTTGATCCAGTTGTGTGACCTTGATCCATATTCTCAAACTCTCTCTGAACTTCATTTTCCTCACTACAGGAAGAAAATGATACATACCTCATTAGGGTGAGGATTAAGTGACAAGATATGTAAGTTCCCCAGGCATACCATCTACCCTGTCATCTAAACCTTATATTTTACAAAGGAGAATGGCTTTAATACCTAGCTCATCAAGATTTTGTGATGATTAAATGAAATCATGAACGTAAGTGAAATTGCACAGTGCTAGACACAAAGCTGTTACTGATAGTATTGAACATGATTAGGTTTAATAAATGCAAATGCCCCTTTCTCTTATATTTCTAAATTATAAGAATGGTTTCATCTGTCATCAGTCTTCCTCAGGTTTGGTTGCCTAGTGTGTGGGCTATTTGTTATTTTGCTTCTTCTCATTCTATTTCCTACTCCTTTCAGACTTTCACAGCGGATTGGCGCCTCTCTGGAGTATGCAGTGTTAGGAAGGAGCATTAGTTCATGTCCTTCTATGCGTAAAATTTCTTTGGCCAAAAGTCAGGTGGAGAAAGACATTCCCAAATATAGATTTAGATACATGTTAGATGTCTTAAAATTAATTGATCACAGTTAATTGGATTAAATCCCAGTCTGATCGTAACATTGAAACCAAGGCTTTGCTTTAGACATAGTGAACTCAAAGTTTACATGGAATATGGTTGGGCCTATACAGCCATGGTTTTCACACCTGTAGATTCACCCAAGGTTGAGTCAAAACATTGAAAAACAAATTGTGTTTGTACTGAGCAGGTGCAGATATTTTCTGTTATCATTCATTAAACAATGCACTATGATCATTACTGACATAACATTCACATTGGATGAAGGTATTTCAAAAATTACTGGGACAGGGCCTGATGTGATAGCATAGTGGTTGAAGTCCTCGCCTTGCACGCCTGGGATCCCATATGGGCACCGGTTCTAATCCTAGCGGCCCTGCTTCCCATTCTGCTCCCTGCTTGTGGCCTGGAAAAGCAGTCGAAGATGTCCCAAATCTTTGGGACCCTGCAGCAAACTGTGAGACCCAGCAAAGGCTCCTGGCTCCTGGCTTCTATTGGCTCAGCTCCTCTCTGTCTCTCCTCCTCTCTATATATCTGCCTTTCCAATATAAATAAATAAATAAATAAACAATGGGACAATGAAATTAAAACTGTGAGTTTATTTGAGTTTTTTTTAAACCCATGTGCAGTATTTGGATGGTATGGATGGTTAAAAAATTGCACCCGAATTAACTCATACATTTCTTTCCATTTTGCACTGATTATTTGAACTACTCTCACATCAGGTATCGTAAGTCATCTGGAGATGAGAGAATCAATTTTGGAGGATATGCACTGATTTTAAGCAAATGTGGCACCATTTTGTACTTGAAGGACTTGAGAAGGTTTTGGTACCTGTGGGAGAGCTGCCATGAGTCCCGGTGAACACCACAGCACGACTGGCAATTTGTTTCCAGCTCTATCACCATTCCTTCTTATTCCTTGACCCTACACTTCCTTCTAGGGACCCTAACTCTCTCCCCCTTCTTACCCTTTGCTCATCTTCTGAGCTTCCTCTTTGTACTTGTTTCGAAATTATTCCTGATCTCATAGTCAATCTTAGAAAACTTAGGTAAATCAGCTTTACCTCCTCCTATTCCCCTGATATTGGCCTGTAACAATGATGGATGCTAAAGAGATAAAGCTGTAATTTGAATAGATGTTTATCAGGTATCTAAATGCAAAGTGAGCGACATCTGGGGCGGTCTTGTTCTTCTGAAATTGCTCATAAAATGGCCTGCACAGGATCACATCTTGTACATGTACAGGAGGTACCCAGAAAATTCATAGAAATGCACAGATGCAAAAACCTGTGTATTGATTTCAAAATATTCATACCAGAATAATTTATCTTCTCATTCTTTCCCACAATTTGTTCGAAGCATCAACATACTTAATGAAATCAAAAGATTTCCAGTTAGCCTTCTTAATGAACTTGATTTTGGAAATCTGGGACGCAGCTCTGACTCCAATGTTCACCAAAGATAGTGCATCCTTTTGTGTTTGCAATCCTCCTATTTGCAGCACCTGTGAGATCTGCTGTGCCTCGACTGCAGGAAGCCAGTGCTATAAAACCAGAAGGCTTGGGAAAGCTCAAATATCTCTATGTCATCAGTACAGGCTGTTAGTGAAGGATGCTATGAGAATCACTTGGAGAAGATAAGTGGAACAAAAATTGAAAGAGAAAAACCAAAGCTCATTTCTCGGTACTAATGTCTCTGCCTTGCTAGAAAGTTCTGCTCCACTGGGAAGTAACACAGTGTGAAAGGTTAACCTATTATTCTACAGAAGAGATCATCAAAGCCAAGTTTAGCACCTATGAAAGAAAGAGGATTAACCTGGACAACAGTCAAGTTGGGTTCAATCCCAAGAGCCAATGAAGCATAACACATAAAGCACATTTCTAACAATATTACGTTTTAAAAAGGAAACACTCATTCATTATGAAATTTGGCCTTACAGTTAGAATGTTCTAAAACCTCTTTTAGCACGTTTGAACAAGGGGCAAAAGATATTTATATCAAAGACTAAATGTACTGATTTTACTTTTAAAAGCTTCCAATGCTTTTAAAAAGTCAATACAAATTCAATATGAAATACAATATGAAGTTGCTAAAATAATGTCATGCACTATGAAGATGATCTGAAAGAATCGCAGTATCTGCTCATCTGCAGATCAAGTGTAGGAACACCACTTCAGATAGCAACAATGAGGATTAAATATGTATCTTTAAAATGCATCTGGGATAACAACCAGGGACAGAAATATTGACTCGGGCCCCTAGCGATGTTACTCTTCTCTGAAATCACGGCAACTGTGGCTTGCACAAAAATTGGACCAAGTTTTTCTTGCTGTGCCATCTAGGCTTTTGTCTTTTATCAATTAATGTTTGCATAATTCTTTGAATTTTACATACTTAGGTTTGTCTGCTTAGCTACCTTCAAGATGATGTGCATATGTATATATTTATACAATATTTACATTGTTACATTTATTTTTCTAGTACACAAATGTGTATACATATTTGATTCAGTTTTTTCTATTGTAAAATTGAGATCTAGTTAAAAAAAAAAAGGATTCTACTACATTCTCTGCATCCTGATAAATTCATACACCTGCACAACTCAAACTTCTTAAAACACCTTGACAATCCAGAAGTTTCAGGATGCCTTCTTCCCGTAGCTCTCCTCCCCACACTCCCTGAGGCAACAACTGCTCTGATGGTTTCCCACCATAGACTGGTTGGCTTGTTCTGGAATCTCCTATCAGCAGAATCAGACACTGTGCATCCTTCCCCTGATTTCTTTCACTGGCTTGCTGGTAGTTTTGAGACTCTACCATGTTGTGTGTATCAGTGTGTCTTTTTTTTAAATCATGTTGAAATATTTTCTAAGCCCTTTGCAGAATTTATCACTGTTCTAGTTTCCTCTATCCCCACAGCACTGGTGCAGAATTCTGCATTTTATAAATTTTCCATTCACATTTGGTGACCCAATGGATGAATGAATGCATTTTACTTAATTAATCAAGAATATAGTGTTTAGACCCAACACATGTCACTTTCTTAATCCAGATGATTTTTCACACATTCAACTTACCAATCACCAGTATAACGGATCCTGCAGGAGCCTGACTGCTCCACTGTAGGAGCCCGGGGATCCGCCCATGTGCAGTTCTGCAGTGTTCGCTGCATTCCTGCAGCAGAGAAGTGATCCTGAGAAGTGAACTGCTGCCCTGGATGGGCTCCAGCACGGCTGAGAATGAGCCAACCTCGGGGCTTTGTCTCCTGCAGACAGACACGCCTATCCTTTCTCGTTGCAAGCAGTGAACCCCACAATCCTCTGACGGGTTTATGAAACCATGTAAGTCAGCAAAGAAATCCAGGGAAATCCAGGGGCTGCGTGAGATATTTTTGTGGCTGGTTGGTACCCAGACTGCAGGAGCAGCATGTTGTTCTGTGCTCTCTGGAAAGTACAAGTGAGAAAAAAAAATAATACCAGGGTTAGCTTGCTGGCTGTGACCGATGCCACTGTGACCTGCCTGAAATCCCTGCTCTCCCACCCCCCACCCCAGCCCCTCTTACCTCTGATCTAGTGACTGTGATTAAGGGCAAGCCACCAGGAGCAGGCCTCTGGGGAGGAAATACATTACCTTACCTAGTTCTGTGGAGCGAGCATTTAGGGGTTTGAACCTATCACCATCAATTCTGCTTGGACAGCAGTAAATCCCCATCACTTCTACTACCGCACGTGTCCTGCATGGAAATGTGCGCCTTGTTGTTTATCTCTTCAAAAGACATTTCTTGTTCCTGCAGCAGTCTAAATTTTATATAACTGCATAACACTTTATAGTGTGTCACTTGAAAAGGCTGTGCTCTAAAATTAGGCATATTTTATGTTAAAACAGGTAAAGTTTTCTTTCTGTGTATTTCCCAAGCGATGGGGGAAGAGTCGTGGAGTATTTTTGTAGTGAGCATAATATATAAACAAATAAACTCACTACGAGAAACAGAGAGGGAAGATACCTGTGGTTTGGACAAACTAGTCATTTCTCTTGACTTTATTCATGTCTCTCTTGAAAAAAGTTAAAAATTTGTGGAACACACCATACACTCCAATAGTGAGCTGTCGTGTGCCAGCATTTTCCTCTTTTTTAACAGTAATTTTCAAGGTTACTTTTAAAGAAAAGTCACTAATAGGGTAGAAAATGAAGATATTTTGATCAGGAAAAAAGTGGGAGTGACTGTAGTTATTTTCAAGAATTTAGATAAACTAAGTAGCATATTCATCTCCCTGCTTTGAAATCTGATGTCTGCAATTGTTTCTAAAATGTCACAATACAAGATGCATGGCATGTTCCTCTGGTAGTATTCATTGCATTTTACACTGGAGTGTTTGGGCAAGCCACAACAACCATAAGGTCATTGCTATCGAGCCTTCCAAATGAACGTGCTCATGAACCGTCTTTGTGGTGCAGATCAGCGCATATTCATGTATCCCAAAGAGGAGACATGTGTGTTACAAGCACCCTAGATTCTACAGACTGTGGTATTGTCACAAATCCACAAGCTCCAAATTCCACAGAGACATGGAAAAGCAGCAAATGCCATTAACAGCAGCGTGTCAGCAGTGGAACACCATTTTCTATGGAAGCAGATAGAGCTTATTTTGAAGTAGATGCAACTTGGTAAATTATTAAACCTCTCTGGGCCTCCCGTAGATGCTTTTTCTGGAAAAAAAAAAAACAAAACACTGTCATTATTTGATGATGGAAAATGCTTGTCCTGTGGTGGGTGTTCTGTATGTATGTATCTCTCTCTCTGCTTTGACAAGCCGATGCCAACTTTGATAATACTGACACAGCCACTGATGGTTAGGTGGATGCGAGATCTCTGTTTCGCTCTGACTGCTTCAGATCTATTCTCACTGCTCACTGATGGCAGAAGTCTCCTGCTCCTAGATAAGGCTTTTCTTGGGTCCTGATCTCTAAACATTCCAGCCTACTGCTGAACTTTTCAAAATTAGATGCCAGTGCAGAACTTTCTGCTGTGCCAAACGGTTTAGAATAACAAGATGAAAAGTCGCTAGACCCAGTGTCCTCGCCAATTGAAACATATTTTGCTGGCACTGGAGCAGGAGTAAATTATTTTCAGTAATTAAGAGAGGTATGCATTATGTATTTTATGTTAATGTGAATATATTTTACTTTTTAGTTAAATGACCTCAAACACTCCTTTAATGAATTGCAGAAATATTAAGAATAGTCAGAGTGGTAGAAATTCTATTAATGATCTCTACCAACAGACTCCTATGTTGTTTTAAAGAAAATTCCTGTGTGTGTGTGTGTGTGTGTGTGTGTGTGTGTGTGTTGGCAGTCTGCAGCTTATTTCATGTGTATGGAGAATACATTTAGATGGGAATAAATGCACAAGAGTCCAACAAGATTCAGACATCACCTTCTAAATCGATAAGGACTGTGCTACAAATAGCCCTAATGCAGAATCATTTATGATGAGAAGAAAAAGTCAGGTTTTGATTTTTTTAGAAAGATTTTTCTGAACCTGCTCCCTTTACTTTCAATTTGATACACAGTGAATACCACATGGGCTTTCAAAACAAAGACGCTGGGAGAAAGATTGAAGGAAGATGACTTGGCAGGCAGTAAGGAAAGTAGAGGTAAGGCATCCAAAAGCCTGATTGTGGTGGCTCCAGGAGCCCCTCTAAAACAGAGCAGTCTTGGAGAATCCGGTGGCCATGCTAAGAGCTTTTCTAACAAAGGACCCGAGGTCTCTATTCACAAATAGGCTGACCTGTCTCTCCTCCCTCTTGCATAAGTCAGTTCAGGAAAGGGCCCCTCAGCCCTTCTCTTCTCACACCTTGCTATTCCCACGTGCCTCTTTTCAGCTCCCCCAAAGCCGCAGCAGGTGCCTGCTGGTTTCTTCTCTCTGCAGCATCCCGCTGCCCCTGCTGCCTCACTCCCTTCCAGCAGCTGCCTCTGCAGTCAAAGGCTCCGGTGAAGAGCCAAAGAGCCGTTCCTTAGCAAACAATGAAAACCAAAGCAAACTGCTGAAGCACTGAAGATCCGAGGGTGATGACCCACAACTTCTGTGGCAGGTAACTGGTGCAAAACCAGTGAACAACTGCAAACCTAATTCGAGGGTAGATACACTCACACTGGGTGTGAAACAACATGATTTTCATGGAGCAAATTTTGAAAAAATCCACTTTGCCACTTTTGATTCATGTATGGATTATTAAGAGATGACGCATGTTTGGCTTAAAACAGGTCTCTGCTACAAAACTTGCCCCAAGAAGTCTGTCTCACAGTCGAGTGACTGATGGATGGCAAGACCAAGGTTAAATCAGCTACAAAAATGACCAGAGAGAGTATCCTACCACGTCTACCAGGGCCACACAGCACTCAGGGCAGTCCAATGACTTTTCACTTAACTCTTCAAGTATCTGAGCACGGGAGGACCTTGGCGATCGCTTGGTCTTACTAGTTTTATAAGAACAACATTGCCGTTTACTGAAACTGCATTATTGGCGACAATAGAAATTGTTTTCAGAAACCTGAAAGCTGCGGTCCTGCCCTCTAGGCACAGATGGTGGGGTTGGAGAGGACCTCCGGTAAGCCTTACCCCCAGCTCTCCACAGAGGTGGCCAGGGACCTCCGGCTGCTGTGGCATCACTCGGGGAGAGAGCTTCACAGAGAACGACATTCTGGCTTCTCCACAGGAAAAGTTATGCCCTCCCAGTTGGCATCTGCTTAAAAAGAAATCAAGCTGCCTCTCAAATGTTGTCATGCAAACAAAACAAAAGCTAAATATGTGCTTAGAAAAGCCTTAGGCGTTTTATGTAAATCTCTGCAACCTTCCCCGAGATCCCAGAGGGGCTCCTAACAAAAACGCGTGTGGAAATGCGAACCACATATGGCGTGCACATAGCTATCTAAAACAGAAGCTTTCTAAAAAGAGATCCGTGGGTTTTGGACTGCCCCTCTTAACATAGCGAACCCGGGCAGGGATCAAGCGGCTACTTTAGCTCTTCACCCCATGAGGAGACCCGGAGACGCCCGGTGCCCGAGTTATCCCGGGAGACCACACCCGACACCCCGGGGCTGGCCGCGGCAGCTTCCCTCTGAAAATCAGCCACCTGCAAGGCTTGTCAAAATCATCAGATTGGGAGCTACACTAGGTGCACTGGGAAAGCAAAGGGTTTTGGTGGGACAGAGGTGGTGGCGTCAAGCCTTTCAGGTAGTGATTTAGCTCAGGAAAAATTCAGGCAGCCTGAAGTCTGCCGCCCGCAGTAGAGTGCGCCGTTGCCAGGCAAGCCGATCTCCCGAACATTTTCAAACTCATCTCTGCTTCCTTCCAAGGACGCATTTGGCACACCCAAAGGGCCGGAGGCTTCCTTCCCCACCAAGAAGGAAGAAAATCCCGGTAGCCAGAGGCACTGCCCTCAAGCTTTAGAAATGCCGAAAGCAACACCCGCAATGCCTCGCAGCAATCCCACACGGCAGAGTGTCCGGCAGAAGGGCAGATCCCTTACAGGCTGAAAGAGGCACATTAAAGGAAGGGGGAGGGGAGGGGAAGCCAGCAGGAAGGGGATTATTGAAAGAAAGTGCCAGAAAAAGCTACAAAGCAACCTGAAACTTTCCTAAGTGCCGCATACATGCAACTCTAAACCTTTTTTTTTTCCCATTCCAAACCACTAAAGGCCCAGCACAGTCGCCACAAACGCAAATGAGGATGTTAAGGAGGTCCGTGGTGGGAAGGGCTGAGCTGGATGCCAGGGTCTCCGAGAAGCACCGGGACCTGGAGAACTAGGCTATGGGTCGGCGTTAAGAGCCCACGATAGGGGATGCTTGAGGACCTGAGTCATCCAGGGTGCAGGTGTTCAGCAGTCCAGGCTTGAGTGGGTGGGAAGGGAAAGAACATGAGTGAGGGGCTACAGGGTCTCAGAGAACATCAAAGGCCTCGGAGAAAAGTGCAGAGGTCGAGAGCCGCAGCTCGCCCGCCAGCGTTGCTGGCCCCCTCCTTCGCTTTTGCGCAGAATCCTCCCCTTGGCTGCAGCAGCGCGCTGCCCCCACTGGCCGGCGCGCCGTGATCGATCGCAGGCTGCGTCAGTCCTCGCGGCGTATAAATAGGGGTGGCAGGACGGCGCCGAGCCGCACACAGCCATCCATCCTTCCCCTTCCCTCTCTCCCCCGTCCTTCTCTTTCTCTCTTCCAGGCCCGGTCTCGGCCGGAGGGGCCCCGGCAGCCAACATGAGTTCGTACAGCTACGAGCCGTACTACTCCACCTCGTACAAGCGGCGCTATGTGGAGACGCCCCGGGTGCACATCTCTAGCGTGCGCAGCGGCTACAGCACCGCGCGCTCCGCTTACTCCAGCTACTCAGCACCCGTTTCCTCCTCGCTGTCCGTGCGCCGCAGCTACTCGTCCAGCTCCGGCTCCTTGATGCCCAGCCTGGAGAACCTCGACCTGAGCCAGGTAGCCGCCATCAGCAACGACCTCAAGTCGATCCGCACGCAGGAGAAGGCTCAGCTGCAGGACCTGAACGACCGCTTCGCTAGCTTCATCGAGCGCGTGCATGAGCTGGAGCAGCAGAACAAGGTGCTGGAAGCCGAGCTGCTGGTGCTGCGCCAGAAGCACTCTGAGCCATCCCGCTTCCGGGCCCTGTACGAACAGGAGATCCGGGACCTGCGCCTGGCTGCCGAAGACGCCACCAACGAGAAGCAGGCGCTCCAGGGCGAGCGCGAAGGGCTGGAGGAGACGCTGCGCAACCTGCAAGCGCGCTATGAAGAGGAGGTGCTGAGCCGCGAGGATGCCGAGGGCCGGCTGATGGAGGCGCGCAAGGGCGCAGACGAGGCGGCACTGGCTCGCGCCGAGCTGGAAAAGCGCATCGACAGCCTAATGGACGAAATCGCTTTTCTAAAGAAAGTGCATGAAGAGGAGATCGCCGAGCTGCAGGCTCAGATCCAGTATGCGCAGATCTCCGTGGAGATGGACGTGTCCTCCAAGCCCGACCTCTCCGCCGCCCTCAAGGACATCCGCGCCCAGTATGAGAAGCTGGCAGCCAAGAATATGCAGAACGCCGAAGAATGGTTCAAGAGCCGCTTCACCGTGCTGACCGAGAGCGCCGCCAAGAACACCGACGCTGTGCGCGCCGCCAAGGACGAGGTGTCTGAGAGCCGCCGCCTGCTCAAGGCCAAGACGCTGGAGATCGAAGCATGCCGGGGCATGAATGAGGCTCTGGAGAAGCAGCTGCAGGAGCTGGAAGACAAGCAGAACGCTGACATCAGTGCTATGCAGGTGTGGCCGGGTGCGAAACACAGTGCGGGCGGAGGTCTGCAGAAAACTGCAGGGAGTTGAGGGTGCTCAGAAAGTGGAGGCCAGGGCCGAGGCATCCACAGGCGGTTGTTCCGGGTAGCACAGGGTTCCCTGGAGGCATAGTGGGAGGGGTGGGGCACATGGGCGGGGCAGGGGTGCTGCCGCAGTCTGGGTGTGTGCTTGGTGCAATTGAATCTGTGCTCTGCATTGAAGCTGCCCAGCCTGGGAGGGGTCAGGTGGGGCGGGGCAGGGGATGGGGGGGCCAGGGTAGGAGTTGGGCGTGACTCTGGGCCTGCAGAGACATCCATCATCAACGGAGCAGCATTATTTCATTAATGAATATAGCCAATAAGTTTTAATTAGTTTTTAAAAGTTACTATGACTAGTATATTTTTTGACTGGTAAAGTACCAACGGTTCCTCTTCTTAGTAGGTAGATGAGAATGCAGTTAAAACTTATTGCAGGTAATTAGCTTGTCATACTCACAGAAAACCATTTCATTTTTAAGGTTTTCCATCTTCTGGGAAGCAGAAATGCAGGAGATAGCTTAGAGAGAGTATCAACAATCTAGCGACTGACTTAGACAGAAATGGAGTATTTTCTTGAATGTGACCTGGTTCCAGAAGAGCTAATAGCTGAGGAGCCAAGATTTCCTATCATTTCAGTTTCCAGGCAGGCATTTCATGATTCTCTCAAGACTAATAGCTGAAGATACTTCCTTAAAGGAATTTTCTTCCTTTATTCCCTTATTCTTTGTGAAGTTGGATCTTTCATACAAGAAAGATTTTTTTAAAAAGAGCAAGCTGTTGTTTTAGGGGAGATTCTTATTCAAGGTGTGCCCTTGAACTCTAACTGAACCCTGTGTCATTGTCCTAATACAGAGAGAGCAGCAGGAATTCATGCTTAGGTTTTCTTCTCTTTTTGTCTGTCAACAGGACACGATCAACAAACTAGAAAATGAACTGAGAACCACGAAGAGCGAAATGGCAAGATACCTGAAGGAATACCAAGACCTCCTCAACGTGAAGATGGCTTTGGATATTGAGATTGCAGCTTACAGGTAACCACGGGAGGGCCGGGGAGCAGCCAGGAAGCCCTGGGCAACACCCACAGGCCGTCCAGGCTAGGAGATGTTAGCTTCTTTGCTTCCGAGGAGAAAGTATTTAGACAAAAATATAAGGAATTTACCCTGTAATATGAAGTCCTGTTTTTAGCTTCTCGTTACAATCTAAGAAGACTACTTAAGGTATTAGTTCTTTGTTCTTTTTCTCAGTCTCATTCACAAAATTCCTAGCCATTGAGTCTTGATGATTCCCAGCCCTCTCTTGCTGGCATTAGGGGAAGAGATGAGAGGTGGGCCTAGAGCAAATCACTAACTACACTTCCTGGGATGGTTTATTGTTAACCCCACGTTCTACTGGTCTCCCTAGGAAACTCCTGGAAGGTGAGGAGACCCGACTCAGTTTCACCAGCGTGGGCAGCATAACCAGTGGCTACTCCCAGAGCTCCCAGGTCTTCGGCCGATCTGCCTACGGCGGCTTACAGACCAGCTCCTACTTGCTGTCTGCCCGCTCCTTCCCAACCTACTACACCAGCCACGTGCAGGAAGAGCAGATTGAGGTGGAGGAGACGATCGAGGCTGCCAAAGCAGAGGAAGCCAAGGACGAGCCCCCCTCGGAAGGAGAGGCCGAGGAGGAGGAGAAGGAGAAGGAAGAAGGAGAGGAAGAGGAGGGAGCCGAGGAAGAGGAAGGTATGAATAACACAGCCATGCACCTTCACGTGCAGGCTGCACATGCCTGTTTGTTAGGAGAGCTACACGTTAAATGAAGCCCCGCTTGTTCTAGTGCAGCTTTATTCAAACATGATTTTAGGATCATAAGTGATACATTTATCTGTTTATTCCATACACCTTTAGCAAGCACCTATTTATGGGGGAGATAATAGTTCACCCTTCTGCTTTTGTTAAATTGACACATAATTGTAAAAAAATTTCATCTTTTCATATATTTAACATAACTGATGCTTTAAAGGATAAAAAATTACCATCAAACATACAAAAAAGAAATACTCAGACTGGGGTTTGGAGAGGAGCAGGGCACCCAAGTGTAAGTTTCATGTTGTGTGACTATGTGGTCCCCTGGCGAATCACTGACTGGCAAGCCTTGTCTGCTCCCTTGCTTCTGGGTGGATGGCGTTAGCGGCTTGGGGGAAGCTTTCTGACAATTGTGCTTTCACAGCAAATTTTTGCAGAAATGTTTTGACTAGACTGACCCTGGATTTGGAGTTTGTAAATTTTCTCCTTGTGTTCAAGCTGCCAAGGAAGAATCTGAAGATGCAAAGGAGGAAGAGGAGGAAGGAGGTGAAGGTGAGGAAGGAGAAGAAGCCAAAGAAGCTGAAGAGGATGAAAAGAAAGAGGAAGGTGCTGGAGAAGAACAAGCAACCAAGAAGAAAGATTGAGCCCCACGTCCCCTTGACTATCCCAGCAAGAATTCTCCCAGAATCAGGTCAACCTCATCATCAACCAACCAGTTGAGTTCCAGATCTTCTATGAATTAAGAAGTCAATATATGTATAATTCTGAGATGAGTTAGGTTGGACATTCAATGTTGTGCTATGAATTTGCTCCTTAATGCAGAGTATCTGTTTGCTTGCAAGAGTGGCTTTCTGGCTTGCTGCCAGCCTGTGCATGGTCCATGCTTATGAGTTCAGGATCTATGGCAATGTGAACCATTCAGATGTTTACAATAAAAACACAACACGAATCAATGAACTATTTATGTTAATGTTAACCTTAATGGAAAAATACTCGTTTGAACCTTTGGTGGCTAGAAATTAAAGACCTTGAGTTATGTGCAATAAACAGTAAATAAAGTTACACTGAATGACATATTTCTTGCTGTTGTTGTTGAGTCAATTAAAATATATTGCAGATGGCACCGATATGAACTGTATACAAGTGCACTATTCCTTTTTCTTAAGTCAAAATTTTTAGCAGTGACAATATTTTGAAATTCTTAATTGGGAATCCTGTGGGATCGTGAAATCTCTCCCTTCAAAATCTATACTGATAACCAAAGTTATTAAATGAGAGGTTTAATAAATAATAACTTTATTTGCTCCATAAAATGTACTCTGAGGTTGAGGGAGGGCTTCTTAATATGCTATTCTGAAATTACGTGATAAATACATATTTTATGGAAAGCAGATGATAATGCAATATGTGTAGAACATGAATCCCACCCACATAACCATACTTTAAAATACAACATAACTGACCATCAGAGGCAGAAGTTGAGATTCGAACAAAGGATGCACTGAAGATAAATAATTATCAAAATATGATTTGGGGAGGAGAATAAGAATATCAAAGGTTATTCGCAAACATGTTGCCTGCAATCCTGAGCTCATGATTCTATGTGTTGATAGCTTAAATTTGTTGCCTCAAGTAGATAGCCCATAACACCACACACCTTTAAACCTTTTGCAAACTACAGACATAGGTAATGAAATAATTATCAGTCACCGGGGGTAGGGGGAGATAATAGACTTGTACATTATATTGGCATCGTAGTGTGTGTCTTTACTGGGAAGTATCTGAATTTCAATGATAGCTTAACTGTTTGGATAGTGCATCAAACCCACGTCCCATCTGCCCTCCCTCCCTATCCACTGTAAAGTTATGCAAGCTCTTGCACTTGCATTTGATGTGGAATATAGATGAAGCTGCTGATTGCTGCTCCGCTTCTGTCCTTGAACGCTTTGCCAGCTTGCTGTGTTCAATAATTGTTTTTAGATAATTTTAGTACTTATGAATTTTACCTGAAACCAAAGTGGTCTCCATTAGAAATGTTTGTCCCATTGCTTTAACTATTTCTAGTTAAATATATGTTATTCAACAAGCAGTTACAATATTTCTTTATCTACTGTGACCCTGTGGATTTGGACTTGGAAGGCTGTCAGCAATGATGAGGAGTCTCCTCCCAAACCAAGCTTTTTCATTTATGTTCATGTATACATGGACTGATGCACATGGTACATGTCTGACAGATGCAAACTGCGTGCCAAGTCACTTTTGCCAAATGAAAACAGCAGACTGATTTGCGAATTAATTGGTTGAAGAAAGATCACTGTGTCATACTCCATCCTGTGTGCCATAATAAAATACTAAAAAACCTAAATTAGATCAGCATGAAGTCTTTTGTAAAATTTTCTCAAATTCAATACTGAGCCAAGTATCCCTTTTCTCTCTTGCCTCTCCCAAAAGCTGCAGTCCTTCTTCTTCTTACAGACATTGATCTTGCTTTGCACTCATCTGAGAGGCAGAGCCTGAAAGAGCAAAAGTCACTCATAGTTTCACCGTAATTAAACCCCTCCTATTGTTTCCTGTTTCTTTTAACATTAATTTCCACATCTTTAAGGCGATCTTGATCTTCAAGGCCCACATAGACCCAATCCCCACCTATTGCTCCAGTTACATCCTCTGCAACCTCTGCTCCTTGACCCCAGCACTTCAGCCATTCTGAGCTGTTCACCGTCTGCCCCCTGCTGATGGCTCTGTCTAGATTACTGCTCTTTTCCACCCTTCCCTCAATGTTGCCTAACCCATTCTTCATAGATTCTTGAGATTCAGGCTTAAGAGTTAACCTCAAAGAGAAGCTTTTCCTGATCTTCTGTGATAGGTTAAATTCCTCTATTATGTCATTACTAAAAATCCGTCATCTGGAAGGAATTGTTATTTTTCATGTAAAGTTTTATTCCTAAAATTAAGTTGGAAAGTTTTTAACTTAGTCATTCTCTCCTCATAAGGAGTTTTCAGTACTGTGGGTATGTTTGTTGTGCCTTGGGTTCTGTTCTGTATACACTGTCTGGGTTGATTCATTTAGTGGTTCCTTTCTCTACGATATCAGGTGTCCAGGATGATTGCCAACCCCAGCTTACAGCTGAGAGACTAAGGTGAAGTGACCAGACCACATGTGCAGATGTGGGATTCATACTCATGGTTCAGCTGTGTCATTCGTATTCTTAAGCAACCCATCACACTGCATCTTTGCAGTCAGTTTGTGAAGCCCACTGGAGAAACCGGAGTATGGCTTCCTAGGCATGTTTAGTGGCAGTAGTCAGGGTATTTTGTACTAGAGAGTCAGAACTCGTACCTGGCAGTCCTTGTAGCACTCAGGGCCATGCATGTACTCAGAACATCCCGTTGTACAGTCTTTCCCCTTTATGTTCACACTACAGTCAGAGCTGACTCACATCGCCGACAGTGGTCCTCTGAGATGGTATTGCGTATTGACAAGGCGGTCATCTCAGCTTGTGGGAGTAAGTAGGCTCTATGATGTTTGCACAGCAAGGGAAATTGTTTATGACATCTTTCTCAAACTATCTGTGTCACTAATGAACACATAACTGCAGTTGGGAGGGCTCAAGGTTTCTTTTCACTCCTCCAGTTGTGGATGCCAATATCTAAATCCTTCTGCTTTGTGGTAAGGTTTTGGGAGGCAGAAATAAAGTCTCGTGATCAAACATGCCCTTGAAATATAAAGCATTAAGAAGCAACACTTTGGGGGCAGTGTAGTTTGAGTCCTGTCTGCTCCACTTTCCATCCAGCTCCTGCTTGTGGCCTGGGAAAGCAGTGGAGGACGACCCAAAGCCTTGGGACCTCGCACCTCATGAGGGACATCCAGAAGAAGCTCCTGGTTCCTGGCTTCTGACTGGCTCAGTTCTGACTGCTGCAGCTTTTTGGGTAGTGAACCAGGAGATGAAAGATCTCTCTCTTTTTTGCTCTCTCTCCCTATAACTCTGACTTAAAAAAAAAATCATAAAAAAACAAGTTTTTTAAAAAAAATTACTTATTTGAAAGGAAGAAGAGAACACCAACACACACACACACACCCTTTCTAACTGTTGATTTTCACTCCCCAAATGGCTACATCAACTCAACTGAATTAGGCTGAAGAGTTACAATCTCCATCCGAGTCTCCTACATCAATGGCTGGGGACCAAGTACTTGGGTCACCTGCTGCTTTTCCAGGAACATTAGCAGGGAACTGCAATACAAGAGGAACAGGCAGAATTCATAGCTCCTCAGAAATGGGAATACTAACATCTCAGGCAGAGGCTTAACCCACTGCACCATAATGGCAATCCCAAGAACCATGTTTTTTTTTTTTTAATTTATTTTTTTTGACAAACTTGATATACTTAGGGTAAAAAGGTTCAAACGCCACAGGAAGATGGGCAAGACAATTAGTTCTGTATTGTTTCCTTGAATCATCAGTCTTTAAGATGCTAGTTCTCAAGGTGTTATTCTTTTTTTTTTTAAAGATTTATTTTTATTATTTTTTTTTTATTGGAAAGGTGGATATACAGAGAGGAGAGACAGAGAGGAAGATCCTCCGTCCGATGACCCACCCCCCAAGTGAGCGCAACCGGGATAGAACCGGCGCCCATATGGGATCCTGGGCGTGCAAGGCGAGGACCTTAACCACTGTGCCACCGCGCCGGGCCCTCAAGGTGTCATTCTTGTATCTGGTCACAAGCTCTTAGAGCTGTTGATCTTTCATTGCTCCCCGATTGTCTCTTCTTTACCTTCTTCAGCTCTTTTTCCTTCCCGTCTTCAGCTGCTCCTTCTTTATCCTCTTTTTCTTCTTGCAAACCTATCAGGTCTACCTGTTAGGTATTTGAAGCCATTTGGGGAGGCAAGGTGAAAACTGACAGAATAAATAAGTGTCTTTGTTTCTAGAATATTCAGTAAAACACCATTTAACATTTAACGAATTTAAATAATTTTTTTAGCATTTCAGCAAATGTTTCTGGAAAGGCAGAGTTTAATATTTGTGAGGACTTTCTATGCACATGACAGATTTGAGAATTTCTCTCTTCTCCCTTGGGGACAGAATGTGAGAAATTAGAATTGGTCCAGGCATGATTCATTTGTAAAAGGCTCCTGGTGGAGAATCCAGGAGGTTTCTTAGGAAAATGTCCAACTAAATGGAGTGCTATGAATTATACCAGTGTAGCAAATGATACAATGCACAGGGGGGCTGTTTTCAATTTAAAGTTTTCTTGAAAATTTCCAGGGAAGACTCTTCAATAAGGACTAGGATGGCAAAAAGTAAAACACCATGGAGAGGGGCCCGACACCGTAGTGTAGTGGTTAAAGTCCTTGCCTTGCATGTGCCGGGATCCCATATGGGCACTGGTTCTGATCCCAGCAGCCTCACTTCCCATCCAGCTCCCTGCCTGTGGTCTGGGAAAGCAGTTGAGGACGGCTCAAAGCCTTGGGACCCTGCACCCCGAAGAGCTCCTGGCTCCTGGCTTCAGATTGGCTCGGCTCTAGCCGTTGCAGTCGCTTGGGGAGTGATTCATCAGACAGAAGATCTTCCTCTCTGTCTCTCCTCCTCTCTATATATCTGCCTTTCAAGTAAAAATGAATAAATCTTAAAAAAAAAATCATGGAGAGAAAGAAATCTTCAGCAGCACCAGAAATAAACTATTCTTTTGTAACAACTTGTGTCATTTTGCTTTAATATAGACAATTATCTTATATGGAAAGGTTAAAAATAACATAACTATTGGCAAAATTTTAAAGGAAAAAATACATTTCCTACATTCAAATCCAACTATTTTCATTTTTTCAATTTGTGTACATGATTCCACAGATCATCCATTCACAAGATAATTAAATGCTATTTTACAGATGGTGTTTACAGTGCAAACATTAAGACAGAAAGTATGCCTGCTTTGAGCCACATAACAATAGCATGCGTGTGTGTGTGTGTGTGTGTGTGTGTGTGTGTGTGTGTGTGTTTGTGTGAGTTGGTATGTATAAATGTCTCAAACACCGAGCCTGGTCACTCGAACAAATGCCAAGAGTCGAGAGTGGATGCTTTGCAATCAAGCATTCAAGCATTTATTCAGTCAAGCACACACCAAACAGGATGGGGGAAGCCACCGAGAGTGCCTCTTGACTTCGGTCTCGTGGAAGTCTGCTGGGCCTTTGGCTCCGGCCTCGTGGGAGCCTGCAAGTTCGAGTGGAAGCCCAGGGGCTTTGGCTCCGGTTTGGTGGGAGCCTGCTGGCTTCAGTGACTGGGACAAATGTATGGGTTTATATACAAATCCAGGGGCAAGGCAGGCAGTTAGTTGTTTACAATGTTTTGATTGGTTATTACATGTTATCTATCAATAACACTTGCTTTCTCTCAATTCTAAGAAACATGCATATTCATTCTCAAAACATACATATTCATTAGTATACAATTGTTTCTTTTTTATCATTTTTACCATGACATGCTTACGTACATTGTGGCTTCTTGACAAAGGTGATAAGGGGAGGGCTTGCGCACATGGGAGTCTGTTGACAGGAGTGATAGGAGAGGAGGCCCCATTTCACCAGTAGTTTAGGAAGATGGAGTCACCTTTGTTAAAAGACTCTAACATACACACCATATCCATTATTAAGTCACAGCATAACTTGCAAAGGAGGTCTATTATTGCAGCTATCTCTGGGTCATCAATTTCTGATAAAACTATAACAATATTAAGGATGCAATTAAGATTATTAATAGTACTCCAACCCATATTTCCCAAAGCTCCATTTTTATTTATGGTCATATTTTGCTGGAGCAATGTAAATGTGGAGTACTTATAGTCAGACTGTTCCTATCAATAAACAGATAGCAGTCAAAGCAAATGCTCTTTGATCAGAATTAGGTAATATTCTTAGTAATGAGGGCTCTGAACAGAGGGAATAGCACAAGAAAAGCTTGCCTACTTTGAATTTAGAAAAAGGCATTATACTCTGAGTAGTAAGAACAGAGAGTAGAAGAAAAAGCAGGGAGAAAAACAAGCAAAAACCAAAGATCAAGAAGTTCAGATTTTATTTCTCCTATAGTTGGATACTTTTGAAGCGGCTAAACAAAGCAAGGTATTACAACCACATTTATATGTTGTAGGACTACTCAAGCTCCTTTATATAGAATGGATTGTAAGGGGGCAAGCACTGTGGCACGGTGGGTTAAACCACCTACAGTGCCAGCATCCAATCTGTGTGCTGGTTCAAGTCTTGGCTACTCCACTTTTGATCCACCTCCCTGCTAATGGCCTGGGAAAATCAGTGGAAGATGGCTCAGCTGCTTGGGTTCTGTAGCCACGGAGGAGACCTGAATGAAGCTCTTGGCTCCTGATTTTGACTTGGCCTAACCTTGGTCAAAATAGCTATTTAGGGGAGTGAGCCTGCACATAGAAAAATCCCTGCTCACTTCCCCTCTTCTCTGCAACTTTTGCCTTTTAAGTAAGTAAATAAATAAATAAATCTTTTTTTAAAAAAAGAATGGACTGTACAGGAGTAAGGATTAAAGTAGAGCGACTGAAAAGCCCTTTTAGTCCAGATACAAGGAGGGAAAGATGCCTTAGAACAGCTGTATTTGTACCGCACGTAAGGTGGATGGTGGAACTCAGGATTTGTAGAAGGATATTCAGAATCTTTGCTATTGTGGGAGACAACAGCCAGGAGCACCAGGAGCAACTGATAAGGTTTAGATAAAGAACCTGCTAGAGGAACTAGCTGTGTTTCGGGGAACTTTACCTTGCTGTTAGATGTAAATGGATCAAGCCTCTCCTCCCTGGATGCCTATGTAACAACTTTCCTTTAAAAGTCTGTTGCTGTTAAAAAAAACTTTGGCTATTGACCATCAGTCACTAGTCCATGCGTGTTATTGTCGGCTCCGTGCAGCAAGTCCAGCTGCAAGGATTTTTTTTTTTAATTCAGAGTATTTTAAGACAATTTCTTGCAAACAGAATGATTACATGGAAAGGGAAAGTTATAAACAGTATCTTATTTTCCCTGGCTACATAATACAAGAATCCTCAAAAATTACACAGAGAATGCATATTATGAGAAAACTAAGAGAAGATTTAAAATTTTTTGCACTGAATAAACTTTTAATTGGATGTTGTATGAGTTTTTTGTAGTCCCCTTCATATTTCATCACTGTGTTACTCACGGCAGCATTAATGAATCACTTCAGAGCTTGTGGATTTAATTCCAATTATTTATAATTTCTGAGTTTGTGCAGTCAGTAATTTGGGAGTGCCTCTGTTGGGCCTGTTGGTTCTGTCACAGGAGTTCAGTCAGTTCTTGCCTAAAGTTTTTCAATCTTAGGCTGTAGGATTCATTTCAAGGTGTTCCATCCAGTTGGCTAGCCATTTCCTCTCCGTGAGTGCCTTTTCAAGGAACTGCTCAAGCATTCTTAGGCAGCTGGCCTAACCAGCAGATGCAATATTCTATGACCTGGCATTGGAAGTCACCCAGCCTCGCTAGTATTTTACACTAAGCCTGCCTGATCCAATGTGGGAAAATCTATACAAGGGTGTTCATGCTAACAGGTGAAGATCATTGGAGGCTACCATAAGACAGGAGCACAAACCACCTATGCCAGGAATTTCAAACAATTTCGAATATTCTTCCGCTCTGTTACCACTTTATCTGTCCTTGTGTTTTAGTTTCAGTTTCAAGACATCTTTATTAAAACTACAGCTTGGTGAGACATTCTTAAAAGATATTTCAATTTTTATTTGAAAGGCAGATTTTGCAGAGAAAGAAGCAGAGACAGAGGTCTTCCACCTGCTGGTTCATTCTCGAACTTTAGACTAATATCACCCTGGTGATTAAACACTGTGTTGTTTAAACATTGTGCATGTTTAATGACCAGGTTGTTGTGTGTTTTATCACACAAGTGTTTCCAAATACCTGAGGCAACCCTGCTCATTTTTTGCTGTCAGAACTTTGCCTGTCTCTTTGAATAGTCCCACATTTCCATGACATACCTACTTAGATTGCAATGATGTGCTAGTGTTAAACAAAGAAATATTGTTTTTAGAGATTCTATCAACTGGATTGTTATTTGTTCTGTGATTTAGATTGCCAGTTGCAATGGAAAAATTTAAATGATTGCTGTTTGATTGGGTGGTTAAGTACATCCCAGTTAATATTTTAGTTTCTCACATCATTTTAAATAGGTGACTTCTTCCTGCTAAATAAAAATCTCTGCTGACTACAACTCATATCAATATGAAATCATCTATATTAAATACACCTATAGATGAGGTTATTAAAAACAAGTAAATATTAAAAATGCCTATAGTCCACAGTCATATCACCCTGAACGCGCCCAATCTCGTCTGATCTCTGAAACTAAGCAGAATTGGGCCTGGTTAGTACTTGGATGGGAGACCGCCTGGGAATACCGGGTGCTTTAGGCTTAAAAAACAATACCTATGGATGAGGCTAAGATTTCTTGTAGTTGTTAAAACACTTTCACTTGAGGACTGGTATGTGTTAGCTCCTCTGTTCTCAGCCACATGTCCTTTAAATTTATAACCACCACATACTTATAATTTTATCTTGTATACAGGCCATTTTCTGATATTGTTAGTTATTTAAAACAGAGTTCTAGTTACTACGATATTATTATGTGCAGCTAATTCCCGCAATCTGGTTCTTTACCGTGAGCCGAAAACACCAGACGCAACGAGGTATCTTAGGAGGTTTATTCCAGCGGGGCAGGAACCAGATGGAGGTGGTGGGAGATCAGTGGTGGGAGGAAGCCGGAAGAGGAAGAGAGAGAGCCGCTGGGGGGGGGGGGGTTGTCACCCAGGTGAGCTTGCAAGGTGTAGGGGCGGGGATTGGGAGGGATTGAGGAAAGGCCCCAGGGGATTGGTGCCTGAAACTGTCACAGGTGATTGCCTAAGGATGATTGGTCAGTGGGCGGAGCTGGGGAAGGGGCTGGGAGATTGGGGGTGGGATTCTCAGGTGAAATGCCCGAATGGTGGACCGCAGGACTGGTGAGAATTTCGTGAGCTGTGAGGAAGAGGAAATGGTGCCGGGTCCAGGGTAGGATATTAAAATAATTCCTTACAGATATGACTACTCTCCCTCTTAAGAATACCAACTGGAAGGATGCGTTGATACAGTGAGGACAATATTTCTTATTTATTCTGTATGCTTGTGAAGACACTAATCCAGACAGAAGCCTTACATTAAAAACTCTAAAATTTACCTTATTATCTCTAATTTGAAAAGGAAGAATGGTCTGCTTACTCTGGCTTGAATTTGTTTCGAAGGGCTTGTTCACTGGAGACACACACATACACCTGCAAGATCATCCCTGGCCACCCACCTCTTTCTTCCCTCCCCTTTCTATAGACATAAGGAAGAAACGTGAGAATCTCACTTGTAAGCTCCCGATTCCTCACACAGCTATGGCAGAATAATTGGTGTCAGACATGTGAAATCAGAGGGTCATTCGGAGGTGAGAGTGAACGGTACACACATTGTCTTTGTCGCTTCGTCCCCACAGTGCTCAGCTGGCGCTGCAGTGAACAGGACTGTGGTTTCCCCTCGAGTGCTCTGTGGGCGTGAACTGGGATGGCACAAGTTCTGAAAGGCTGCTGGAAATTAGTGGAATTTAGAAAATGACCAACAGCAGGGACTGGCAGTTGCTTTCAGCTTCTACCAGGCCCCTGCAGTCTGCCCCAGGTGATCAACGTGTGTGTGTGTGTGTGTGTGTGTGTGTGTGTGTGTCCGTCCTGTTTCCCTGGCTGGTGATTCAGATAGGGACCTAGTTAGTGTTCTATGGCAAAAGCCAGTTGGCCTTGGGCTAGTAGTTAAGAGGCCTTGGCTCCTGTCCGTGTGTTTGGGTTCAATCGCCAGTTCCATGTCCAGCTTCCTGCTGAAGCGATAATGGCTCAAGCGGTCCTAATCCCGACACCCACCTAGGCGTGAGGAAGATTTGGATTGGATTCCTGGCTCCCTTCTGGGGGCGTTTTGTGAGGAATGAATGAGGAAATGGGAACTCTCTGTGTCTCTGCTTCCTGAATAAGTAAATTTGAAAGAAAATGAGCACCCAGGAGCCTTTGCGCTTACACCCCTCCTCCCCCATCTTGACACCTCCCCTCACTTCCGCTCATCCTCTCAGCCTAAGGAAACAACACTGGGTTCTAGTTTAGGGAAAACTGAACTGAGTAGAAAAGTCACTTCCTGTCAGTAGCTTTTCCTGCCTGTGAAGACCTACTGGTGGCTTACGGGATCTTTCCCTTCGTGCAGTAGACCTCTTTTCAATTTGCCGCATTTCTCCCGCCCTGCGGGAGGGTGGAGGGTAGGGTTGACACAGGGAGGTGCAGGCTGGTGAAATGGGGAGAGGTGAGAGTCCGGGCCTCAACCCTTCCTTCCTCGGGGTCTCCTGACTGCTGGTCCTCTGCCTTTGCGGGAGGCACTGAATTCATTCCTACACAGTGCTGTGCGCATGCACATTGGAAATATGTACCGTCATAATAGCTTCTAGAAAATAAGCACACGTTCTTAATCTGCGAGGATCTAATGAAGAGAGGAAATCTTTGGCAAAAAAAAAAAAAAAAAAAAAAAAATTCTCCCTACGTCTCGTATTTTACACAGGTGGGGGTCAGACTGTGGCGGGAGCCAGTTCGGGTGTCCCGCTGGCGCCTTCGGCCAGAGCCCCACCCACCATCCGGTCCCCACCCACCCCTGTATTACTCTTTGTTTCCGTGCGCTGTATGGAGGCTGGGGGTGGGGGTTTGGAAGAACATGGCCAGGCTGCACAGGAGGGTTTAGAAAGCTGCCGCGGTCACCCCAAAGAAGGCGTGCACACAGACCCGGATGCTTTCTTGGGAAAGCCGGGTGCTCCATGCAGCCCACGTCTTCACACGTGGGCGCCAAAGCGCGCAGCTGCAGCCCCAACTTTATTTCGCTTGAAGAGCTCCCCTACACTCCCCTAAGAGGAGACAGTCTCCAAATGTTTGAAATACTACACAAACTTTGACCGCGAAGTAGGTCACATGGGGTGGAATCGCGGGCAGCGGGCCCGGCGATCCCCATTTTGCCTATCTTTCTGCTGGGAGCCGCTCCGGAAACTGGAGACAGAGAAGCCGGAGCGGCACCTGCATTCTGCAGCGAAGCGCAGTGGTAGCACAGGGAGGAGCACTAGAAGTTCTCTTCCAGAACTTTGGTCTTCCGCCTAGCTCAGAATGGCAAGCAAAAGCTTTCCGGAGGACTGGATGAGGGGAAGGATTCTGGGTCCCTGTCAACAACTGGGAAGAGTGTGTGTGTGTGTGTGTGTGTGTGTGTGTGTGTGTGTGTGTGTGTGTGTGTGTACGCGCGCTCACACACACACGTGGAACATTCGGGAGTTCTTGGAGTACAGCCTTTTAGCACTTTCCTTTGTGACATTCTGGGGGTTTTAGCTCCCTGATCCTCCTCCAGTGCCTTGACTTTGGTGAGGCAGGGAATGATGCAAACTTAGAAAATCGGGACAATTCACATTCCTTGTGCAGGATAATTGGTGCTTCTGAGCACAGCATCTGTTTGTTACTTCACATTTGCCTTCTAAGTGCCCTAGGAGGTACTTTCCATAAAACAGCTCCCTGGCCTCCTCAAACATGGTTCACCTGTGTGATAGGTTCTTCTTCCTTTTCTTAGGCTGGAGAGGGGTAGAGTGGGGATGGTGGTTGTTAGCACTTTGTGTCTGCCCCCTGGGATTGTTGTGGCCTGATCATGCGCCCTGCTATCTAATGCCTGGGAGACCCAAGCCAAGGCAAGGTGTTTAAGAGGGCCACTGGCTCCAAGCCAGAGCCACAGCAGTTTCTGTTGGCTTTGATAGGAATATCTGCCATGGAGTTGAATGCCGGTTTTGGAGACTCATTGTGATCCATAGCTGCTAGTAAGGAATCTAGGAAACTTATCCCATCTACCCATTTATTTGGCAAATACTTTGAATATCTGTTACAGGTTAGATATGGCCCTCAGGTCCTGGGAACACAATACAAATACAGCCAACCCCCAGTCTGTGGAGACTGATTCTAGGATCCCACAAAGATTTCAAAATACCGCAAGTGTTCAAGTCCCTTTTATAAGTACAGAAGATCACAGAATTTGTGCATATCTTCCTCTGTATTTCAGCTGATCTTCAGATTATTTATGCAACTCAATGCAGTGCAAACAAATGCCATGTAAATTGTTATCATTCTGTTTGATTTAGGGAATGGTGAGAGGAAAAAGCCCATCATAGCCAGGACAGTTACACATTTTTAAAGTATTTTCAATTTGATGTGATCTTTGGTTTTCTTTGAGGTTTGGCTTATTCAAGGGAGAGAGAGAGAGAGAGAGAGGTCCCATCCACAGGCTCACTCTCAAATGCGTCACCAAAAGCCAGAAGCCAAGAGCTCAATAAGAGTTTTCCGTTTGAGTAGCAGTAACCTAGGCTAGCACCTGCTGTCTCCCAGACATGCTGGAGGAAGCTGTATTGGGATCAGAGGCAGAAGGCAATCCCAAGTCCTCCAGAATGAGGCAGTGACAGCCCAATCAGTATTCCGCACATTGCATCTAAGCACCTGATCCACACACTGTTTTCAGCTACCTGTGACTCAAGGTAAGTTGGATCTGTGGATGAGGACCCTGTGCAGAGGAAGCACTGACTGTATCATTCGATTAAAAGCAGGCTAGTTTTTTAGAAATTGATGCTAAGTCAAGTTAGTTGGATTCTAATGAAAAGCTAGGGATGGAAGTTTGGCTCAGAAGTTAAGATGCTGTGAGGATGTGGCTACATCCCATGGCAGAGTGTTTGGGTTCAAGTTCCAGCTCTGCTCTTGATTCTAGTATCTTGCTAACAGGTACTAGATAATGGACAATAGTCATCAAGTGATGGGTCAAGTACTTGGTTTCCTGTCACCCTAGGAGAGAGACACAGATGGAGTTCTTGGTTCCTGGCTTCAGTATGGCCTAGCTCAGCTAATGAGGGCAGTGAACCTGCAGTGGGAGATCTGTCTCTTGTATCCTGTATCTCTCTACTTTTGAAATGAATGAGTGAGTGACAATGGAGTAGATAAATATACGGAGTTGGCAGGATGGTGCAATCACATTGTTAGTGGAAACTTCTCTGTGAAGGTGACATTTGGTAGAGACCTGTATTTAGAGGAAGGAATGCCATGCACCTAGAGGGAAAAGTCTAGTCTCTGGGCACTGAATGGGTTCACACTCAGTGTGTTGAAATAGGAATAAAAAGGTTGGTGGACAGTGGTGGGAGGTAAGACCAGAGAGGTTGTGGGTAAAAGAAGTGGGGCCCTGGATGTCTGGAAATTGGAAGTCATAGAGGTCTGGAGGATTTTGCACCATCCAGTGACATGATGTGGTTTCTGTTTCCAAAGCGTCACTCTAGCTGCTATGTGAAAGGTGAGCTGTAGCAGAAGTGTGGGGGCTGGAAGACCGGGTCAGCAGCTACCTCAGCATGAAGATCAGAAAGGCCAGTGACTTACTCTTAGTGACTGTGATGGGGGTAGTGAGTTAGTATAGAGGTGTGCAGGCAATTTGATGGCAGAGACAATGGAATTTGCTGGAAGATTAGAATGTGGAATCAACAGTCAAGGAAGCAACAACTCCAGAGTTTTTGATTTAAGAAATTGGGAAAACAGAACTTCTGTTTAAGGAAATGGTGAAGACTGAAGATGCAACAGGTTGTAGAGCTGGGGCAACACCAAGGCTTAGGTTTTGTCCATGCTGCTTTTGAGGTAGCACACAGAAACGTAGGTGTTAGTTGAGACTAGAGAGACAGATCCTGTTAGTGTTTTGAAGTTCTTCCCTTCAACATCCCAAGCCCTTTTCAGAAAGATCCCTTCGATTGTAAAATATTATAAATTTAATTAATCTTAAATTTGTAGGAACTTATTTAGAGATAGTTTTGATTTTGTATGAGGAAGTTGATAATCAGTGGTGGGAAAGGATATATGGTGACTTGCCAAATGTAATGTCACTGGTTACAGGATCACTGGGATGCTGAGACTCCAGTGACTTGTTCCTGAGTGATACAGCACAGCTTCCTGTGAAATGACATTGGTACTTGTTATCCTTGCTCTGTTTTCATGCTAAAAAGTATAGAGAATTGTGTAGATTAATGAAAAGCTAATCTTATTTGGTTACAGCAACATTGATGTCACAGTGTACAGGTCCATGTCATTTAATATGGAATTTTTTCTATCTCTTTTTCCTGTTGTTGGTTTTAGTCTTTTTTATCATATCACTGTCCATTTAGTATCTAATACATGAAATAGTTTTATCAAAGGTTCCATATGGACTCAGAAATATGTTTATAAGTCAGGAAAACATGTGAAGGGTGTGGGCCTCACTTACCCTTTTTTGCTCTTAAATCAGTGATGAGTTATTCCTGGAAGAGAAATACACAGTTTAAGAAATGACCTGCACTTTCCCTCTTAATGAATGTTTGCCTTTGACATGATCCAGTTGAACTGAAGGATGAGCTCTCAGTTCAGTGAACTGGCTGACTAAATCAGACTTGACATGCTGGAGTGCATTTTGTGCCTTTTCTCCCGGAAGAGAAGAAGCTGGGCTTCTGACGTGGAGTGGGATGAGTTGGGAGTCCATGACCTGAGTGGTGTTGGGAAGGATGGGGTGGCTGCTGCAGCAACATGGAAGTTGGAGCTCCGTGTGCTGTAAGTCTCCTTCCCCAAGAGATCTGTGATTGAATCAGGGGGACTAAAGGGCATGAAATATGAGGAACCAGCAAGCAAATTACCTATCCTAATTGCTGAGAAACAAAGCAAATCTTTCTGCCATGAGCAACCTGATCATGAAGCATCGAACCAAGAAAATTACGTTAAAAGACATAAATAGTCACATGGAGATATTGCTAGCAGCCCATTGTGTCATTATCTCCATCCTCTGTTAAAGCCAACAAATTCATTTTCCTTCTTTGTAATAAGGCTTGTTTTCTCCTCTGTCCCCATCCTACTATCCATATGGGGACAAATTTTCCATCTGTGCATTCCTTTCATTCTTCACAGTTGAGATCTTAATTTCAATGATAATAAAATTTATTGCATCATCAAATTATAATTTGATAACATGTTTTAATTTTTTTAAAGATTTATTTATGTTAATTGGGAAGGCAGAGAAAGGAGATACAGAAAGAATTTCCATGTGTTGGCTCCACCCTCAAATGGCCACAAAAGCCAGAGCTGAGCCAATCCGAAGCCAGCAGTAAGGAGCTTCTTCTGGGTCTCCCACATGCAAGCAGGGTCCCAAGGCTTTGGGCCATTCTTGACTGCTTTCCTAGGCCATATGCAGGGAGCTGGATGCGGCATGGAGTGGACAGGATGCAAACTGGTGCCCGCATGTGATGGTGCCTCTGCTTGAATGTCTTGTGAACATTTCCCATGACAAAGCCTTGCCCTTGTTTCCTCTTCTTCCTTAACCCTGCTCTCTTCTAAACTGTTCCCAAATAGTTTCCATACCAGTGGATAAAAACGCCATCTTTCCATATTTCCAGAACACCTTTAATTTTTCTGTCCTACTCTGTTCATTTCTGCATCAATAAATCCCATGGACTTCACTTTCAAAATAAGCCAGATGCCCAGGATTTCTCACCATCTGATATGCTGCCATTTTGGTTCCAAGCCTCAAAATCTATTACCCAGATTATTACAATAGCTTTGTAACTGTCTCCTGTGTTTCAACTCTTCCTATCTCCAAGTCTATGCTTCAGTGATGAGTGAATTTCTGAATGCACTTTTGTGCTCCGTTCATCAAGACTTTTCAAGGCCTTTACTTTTGTGATCCATAGAAATCTTAATCAGTCCCTACCTGAACCAAACCATTGCCTTCCTCTTGCCAAATCTTTCTCGTTTAGAAACTATGTTTTATATATGTATATGTGTTACATACATAAATACACATTTATATATTTATATCTATCTAAAAGTATATAGAAAATGTTTATAAAATATATAAAATGTATATATGCACATTTATATGTATTAATTTACATATATATTTATTTAGGCACACAGATTTCCTATTACATCACTCCTCAAATGCCTGTAAGAGTAGGGGTTTGGCCAGGCCAAAGCCAAGAACCCTGATCTTAATTCAGGTCTTACATGTTAGTGGCAGGAATCCAAGCAGTGAGCCACCGTCTCCTACCTCCCCGAGGTGTGCAGTGGTAGTGAGCTGGAATTGGAAGTGGGGCCAGGACTCAAACCCAAGCAATATGATGTGCGCTGTGAGCTGCTGCAAACACCATCTCCCCTCCTGCCCATTCTGTTCCTACCGATCTGCCCCTCTTGATGTGCTGTCAATGTGCTAAAAGGTTTCTCTGTAGAACCCTTGCACCTGCTGTTCTTTCTGCTTGTAATGAATTCTCTTATGCAAGAATCTATTCTTGTATCTTTCATTGATATTTGCCTATATAAATACACTTCAAAATGTTCATCAAAATGTGGAATTAAAAGACAATGAGCATTTTCATGAACTTTTTAAGAACCCCCATTTATCTCATATGTATTAAAGATGCCTTTAACTATGCTATGTGAAATTGCAATTCCTCTTCTCTCATTTAGTGCATTTTACCCTCCTTACCCCACTTCATTTTTTTTTCCTCAAGCAATGATCACCCTCTGAAGTCTTTCCTTTTCAGTTGCTTTCCCCTGTGCCTTTTTACAGGATTATAAATGCCATGAAGGCAGTTATTGGGCTTGCTAACTGCCATATTTCCAGGGCGGAGAGCTACACCTGTCTTACAAAGTATTTGTGTCATATGTATAGAATAATTTACTTCTTGAATTCAGAAGGAATGGGATGCTTTAGCTGACCACAAACCCTTTCATTAGTGTTGGTAGAACATTATGAAACAGATTTAAGAATTCCAAGAATTATGCTCAGCCATATGTTATTGAATTAAAGCAATATAACAGAATAACACAGGGTCAAGACCCATACGCCAGAGACAACTAGTTTGGGTCTATTTTCTGATGATCATTTTGTGATGTTGGATAAATAGTTTAAATTTCTTAATCTCAGTTTCTTACATTGAAACTAGACAAAATAATACTTGAAAGTACTATTATCTAATAGCTGTGACACCTCAAACTTGCTACACAAGCCTTAAGTACAATGATAATGTGCCTTACAGCATTGGGGTTGTGAGAAGCTGTGAGGGGACGTGTTCAGGATGTCCCAGGATAGGAGCACACCTTTGGAATGTTGGTTGGGTCGTGCTTTTGCCTCCACACTACATCGTCAGCTCTTCCAAGTGGCTTCCTGTGCTCATTCTTTCTTGATTCTTTGACCTCTCACATTGCTCTCTATTTTCGATTTTTTTTTCTCAACTCTTTCCCGCCTACATCTTGACCTTTGCTGCTGATAGCATTTCACCTAATCCCAATTTTTCAACCAAAAACAATTCTGCCACAGATTTCTCATGTTGACTCAGATTTAAGTGGGATGAATCAAATATCAATTCACTCACTCCAATAGCTGGCATGACTCCTGCATAAACTGGATGGTTAGCACACATCTGCTGATTACGCATCAGGAGCCTGGTCTTTCAGCAATGGTCAAGAATGGCCGTCATCCGCACGGCCAAGTTGTTACTGTCAATGGAATGTGTCTATTTTCATAACCGGGATAGTTTTGGGTTGCCGTGACCACAGACACAAGAGCTATTTGTAAAAACATCACGGGATATGATGAAAGCTAAGGATCATGTAATATCTTGTCATGGTGACAAACTTCAAGTGGGAAATGTTTGTAATGACGCATTGATACTTAAAAGTTTCAAATGTATATATTCAGAATGATCACATTCTGTACATTAAAAAGTCAGGACTTTAGAACACTAAAACTCAGCACTTACCCAACATGGCAGGAATGTGGCAGGACTTACCCAATGCCAAATTTGGGTATGAACATTTGCTACACTTAATATTTTTAAAGTAGCATAATTTTTCTTATAAAAAGCAGCCTAGTCGTGTGCATGATAGGGTCTGCGGGTAGTTTTGTTGTAATATAGAGTGATGGTTTTTCCAGCTTCTATTCCTACAGGGCGCAAAGAAAATCACAATATCCATCTTAAACATTGTGATGCTTAAACTGAACAGACTAGCTGAAGCTAATTCTTCAACTTCAGAGATACTTATGGATTTCAGATAATTTTGTCATTGGCATTGCTCTAGAGGTGGCTGTGAGCACGGTTCAGAGTCTCGCTGCTAGGCTACTTCACTGGGCCCTGTGTAAGCAATCTTGACGCTCTCATACCCAACCTTGCAAGAGGGAGGCCTCGGGTAAAGGAGAGTTGTTGGTTCTCTAAAGATTTGCATTGTTTGGCACATTAATTCTAAAATGGCTCCTCAAATAGCATCAATTTTGAGTAAATAAAAAATTGTATCTTGAATTGTTAACTCTGAGCTTCCTGTCGCTGATAACTCATCTGTGTCCTAACTATTGCTTTTGCGTCAGTTCTTCTCATTGTTCCTATTTCACAAGCTGACTAAAAACTCCTAGGTTGTGCCCACTGCAGTAGCCTAGTGACTAACGTCCTTGCCTTGTATATGCCAGGATCCCATTTGAATGCCGGTTCTAATCCTGACAGCCATGTTTCCCATCCAGCTCCCTGATTGTGGCCTAGAAAAGCAGTAGAGGACAGCCCAAAGCCTTAGGATCTTTCACCCGTGTGAGCGCACAGGCCAATACTATGCCGATCCGAAGCCAGGAGCCTCTTCTGGGTCTCCCACGCGGGTGCAGGGTCCCAAGGCTTTGGGCCGTCCTCGACTGCTTTCCCAGGCCACAGGCAGGGAGCTGGAAGGGAAGCGGGGCTGCTGGGATTAGAACCGGCGCCCATATGGGATTCCGGGCGTGCAAGGCGAGGACCTTTAACCACTTGCGCCACCGCGCCGGGCCCGTTCCTTCCTTCTTGTGAAGGATGTCACCCACACGGAACGATATGACCTTCCTGTCCAAGATCAGCTCATGCTGAAGGGACTGAGCCATTTGTCCTCATCACCAATGAACACCTGCTCGGGCTCTTGTCTGTGAACAGGGTTACCAGTCCATTAAGAGGGTTATCTGTGTAGAGCGGCTAGGCTTTGCTTTGGTCTAATTCCTGAAGGAGGAGGAATCTCTGAATCAATGAATAATCTATTGATTATCAATATATTGATCAATTATGATTACACAGCTAATCATGTATATAATTTTGGAACTTTGGTATGAGTAGGAGAAAGTCCACAAGTTCAGAGCAGAAAGGAAGTTGGGTTGGATACTCAGAAGTTGTTTTAACCTTTCTGGAAATTTCATTGCTATTTAGCTTGGGTAAAATTAATGTTTGCATTTTGTTGGCTCATTAGTTCCAAAACTAGCTAAAGTAAAGTTTTCCTAAGCAAGTACAGGTAGTACAAATTGAACTCTTACAACATACTAGAGAATTTACATGGCTCTAAAACTTCACAAGAACTATATTCCACAATGCTCAAAATATATTTTTGGCCACATTTTGCCCATGAAATATTGATGTGTAGAGAAACGGAACGAATTGCTTAAGGAGACATGCTGAAATGTCAATATCTGCCAACTTGTTCTTAATGCGTTTCTCACCCTGTCCTGGTGCTGTTCCTTGTCACCAGGCTCCCTTGCTGAACAGCTTCCTGGTACAGTCCTCCTTGGGTAAACTGGAAAAAGAGTACAAAAATGGAGTAGGAGAATCCCGGTCTTCTATTCCTCTCTCTCTGGGCAGCGTGTCCAGTAGGAACTGCATCTCCTCTTTCTCAGTTCTTACTCTGGCTTCTGTCAGCCAGCTACACCCAGGGTCCCCGTGTTTGCCAGGCTGCCAGTGTTCTAGCTGCCCTGGGATGACTGACTTCTTGGTTTGGCTTGCCGTGTCTCCTCCTCTCCTCTCTTCTCCTCTCCTCTCCTCTCCTCTCCTCTCCTCTCCTCTCCTCTCCTCTCCTCTCCTCTCCTCTCCTCTCCTCTCCCCTCCTCTCCCCTCCCTGCTCCCCTCCCCTTCTCCTCTCCTCTCCTGTTTCTTTTGTAAGAGGCCAGCTTTCCATGTGGGTACAGGGGGTCATCGCCTTGGACCATCCTCTGCTACCTTCCCAGGTGGTTATCAATGAGCTGGATTGGAAGTAGAGCAGCCTGTACATGAGCCGGCACCTATACTGGATGTTAGCAACACAGGTGGAGGCTACATCATTGCACCAGCCCTCCCTCCACTTTTGCTTTTCTGATGACAGAAATTATAGGATATTAATATGGGCAAGGTACACGACATTAGAGTTATTATTTTTATCCCTTAATGAATCTTTCTCTTCAGAAAGATCTTATTCACATTTTTCTACCACATTTGAAGGGGAGGCAGATACCCTAGGTGATACATTTATTTTCCTCCCTTGATTTTGTTTTTATCTCTCCATGGAGCCAAGCAAATCCTGTTAAGTAAATTATGGGCATAGAATTGGCAAAGCAGTGGAGAAACAGATCCTGAGGGAAGCAATGGTGGCATATTTCATGGGTGGCAGATGAATAACAGAGATGGGCATCAGTGCCTCAAATGTCGTTGACAATGGTTTCTTTCTAATTTTAATACTCGTTTGGTATGCCAAGGGAGTGAGCTCTGTGGGTGGGCATGCTGTCACAGGGACACAGTGACTATTAAGCTTCATCATCAGTAATGCCCAGTAAAGAAATTTCATCTCAAGCTATGAGAATAACAGATGACAGTTGGTGGGATATGCAAATGACATTTCCAGATTTTTCTAAAATTCTAATGTTGTTAAAATCAAGTTAGGCTTTGTTAGGGCTGTCTGGACCTATCAAATTGCTGATGTACAGAAACAGTTTCACTTGGCACTTAGTCATTTTCATCCAACCTAAATCCTTTCCTCACATTACTGTGGAAGACCAAAGCATTGGTCGAAAATTTTAGGCGGACACCGGCCTTTCTAAGCAGTCAGGGATGCCTGCTGGCACAGCCTGAAGCGAAGTAATTTTCCTGTCACTGTGCATATTCAATCACAGATTAGGCAATTACTTTTTTTTAGATGTGAGAAAGGTGAATTAAATATAACAAACTGGGCCCGGCGTGGTGGCGCAAGTGGTTAAAGGTCCTCGCCTTGCACGCCCCGGCATCCCATATGGGCACCGGTTCTAATCCCAGCAGCCCCGCTTCCCTTCCAGCTCCCTGCCTGTGGCCTGGGAAAGCAGTCGAGGACGGCCCAAAAAAGCTTTGGGAACCTGCACCCGCGTGGGAGACCCGGAAGAGGCTCCTGGCTTCGGCTCGGCATAGTATCGACCCGTTGCGCTCACTTGGGGAGTGAATCATCGGACGGAAGATCTTCCTCTCTGTCTCTCCTCTCTGTATATCCGCCTTTCCAATAAAAAAATAATAATAATAAAAATAAATCTTAAAAAAAAAATAACAAACTACTCCAGTCTTTAAGACTATGATTTTAAGTAACAGCAATAAAAGAACGGTTCATATCGTTTTATTTGAAACTGGTTGTACTTTGAATTTCATGTGCAATTCATATTTATAGGACAGAGTAAGATACATGACTATTTTAACTATTACTGCTTCAACTAATAATAATAATAATAACAATGACAACAGAAATGTTTCCTTTACTAGGCACCTACTATCTGTCATATCTATCATTTTGACTCTTGAATTGTGATTTTATTTATTTTTATATATTTTTTAAAGACTTATTTTTATTGGAAAGGCAGATTACAGAGAAGATGGACAGAGAGGAAGATCTTACATCCGATGGTTCACTCCCCAGGCGGCCACAACGGCTGGAGTTGAGCCAATCCGAAGCCAGGAGCCAGGAGCTCTTCTGGGTCTCCCACACAGGTGCAGGGTCCCAAGGCTTTGGGCCATCCTTGACTGCTTTCCCAGGCCATAAGCAGGGAGCTGGATGGGAAGTGGAGCTGCTAGTATTAGAACCGGTGCCCGTATGGGATCCCAGTGTGTTCAGGGTGAGGATTTTAACTGCTATGCTATCGCACCGGGCCCTGAATTGTGATTTTATTTAATATGATTCAGAAGAAACTAGACAGTCTTGATTAGAAATAAATCAGCAAGGAGGACAGTTTCTTCTATTTCAGATATTACTTAACCAGGTAGTTGCAGTTAATAGATAGTATTAGTAAATAAGTAATAAACAAGTAGTATTAAAAAGGTAAAAGTTAACAACTTCTAGGTTTTTATTCCAAATAAAAGTGCATTGTATTTAGGACCTGGCACGGTAACCTAACAGCTATAGTCCTCACTTTGCACACACTAGGATCCCATATGGGTGCTGGTTCATGTCCTGGCGGCCCCATTTCCTATCCAGCTCTCTGCTTGTGGGCAGGGAAAACAGTTGAGGATGGCCCAAGAACTTGGGACCCTGCACCCACGTGGGAGACCCAGAAGAGGCTCTTGGCTCCTGGCTTCAGATTGGCTCAGCTCTGTCCATTGTGACCACTTGAGGTGTGAAGCAATGGATTTAAGATCTCTGTCTCTCCCCCATCCGTATATCTGAACTTCCAATAAAATAAATAAATCTTAGAAAAAGAGTGCACTGTATTTCAAGGAAGGGCTAAACTCTTCTTAGCTAAAATGTTCTTTTTCAGTGTAAAAGTAAACCGACATATAAATTAAAGCAGAAGAAAAAAGCATCATAGACAAGGAAAGCATTGTCAGGATTCAACACATGTTTTTTTCAACAACATGTTTTTCCCAGTGCTGTTGTTTGGATATGTCTCCTGACAATTTTTGTGATGGAAATTTAATTTGGAAGTGTGGCCTTTGGGAAGAATTAGGCCTAAGAGAGGCCGTCAGAAGGTGGCCCTCCTCCTGGCTCCAGGGGCTGGCATGCTCGCTCTGTGTTGTCTCACTCTAACTTGTACTGGGCTTTAATCCTGTAAGAAGGCCCCCTGCAGATGCTAAGCAGACGCTGGCACCCTTGAACTTCTCAGATGCCACAACTATGGGACCCTTCTTTGTTAAATTATCTGTGTTTGGCATCCTGGTATAGCAACAGAAATGGAACAAGATGTTGATTTAAAATGGGAGGTGTAGGGGTATCACGCTTAGTACAGAGCACAGCTTCTCCGAAGCTCAGGCACGCATATATTTGAGCCAGCATGTTATCCATAAGAGTATGTGTTTAGCAGGAAGCTGGATTCAAGACTTGAACACACGTACTCCAAAGTGGAGTTGTAGGCATCGCAAGTGGCATCTTAATAACTAAGTCATGTGCCCCCCGGACCCCTGACTTGGTACTGACCTACACATCACTCAGCTACACTTATATACACAAAATGGGCCTAAGGGCTTTGTGTGTGGTCTGATTTCCCATTTAGGTCTGTAGAGAGATTAGCTTTACTGTGAATATTAACAATTCTATAACTTTTGATGTAGTCAACTGTTAATGTCTTTTCAGTTCCACTCTTATCTAAGAATACTACATAGAGTTATAGGAGTGATTTGAGGGGAAATACCTATTAATAACTTACTGAAGATACAATATGAGAGCTTTTCAAAGCCTTTAAGTAAGTTGACAGGAACTCTGAAAATTGCATTACATTGTTGAGTGCAACCAATATGGATGTAGAGCTTTAGTGCTGTCTTCATAGGCCTTTTGCACAACATGCTTCCCCTTACTCTCAATAGAGTTGGAAGTAATTTACATCAGTACAATCTCCTTTGTTGAGGGATTCCCTGGGCGACTAAGCAGCTTGTACAGGTTTTCTGGTTCAGTGTGGTGAAACATACACCCAAGCTCTCCATGTGAGCACACCAATGACGGAACAGAATCAGCAATTTCATGTAATAACACAATATGCAAAAACTATGGGTTAATTTCATTTTTTGCACCAAAATTAATTATCTCCTATTTTTTTTCTGTGGTGAGTTTGAAGTATCTTTTATGTTAATATGTGCTACAAGAACATTTTTATTTATATTATTTACTTATTTGGGTAAACTCACTGTAGTTGCAAATTAGACTGAAAGCATAGATGAAATTAGGACATCAATTAACTTCAAACAATTCTGCTCTTGTATTTTTCACTCAATTTAAATTCAATACTTTGAACAAGTAGATTTGGTCTGCTCTGTTGTGTCTGTTACATCGCTATATACTTTCATAGATGTTTTCTCATTTAACTGTTTTAGTTGCTCTACTTTACAGACAAAAAGATAGAAACATAGAGGGATTGGGCCCAGTGTGATGGTTCAATAACATTCTTATCTTGCAGGCGCTGGAATCCCACAGGAGCACAGGTTTGTGCCCCAACTGCTCCATTTGCCATCCAGCTCCCTGCTTGTAGCTTGGGAAAGCAGCAGAGGATGGCCCAAAGCCTTGGGATCCTACACCCACATGGGAGACTTAGAAGAGACTCTTGGCTCTTGGGTTTGGATTGGCTCAGCTCTGGCCATGGACAGCATTTGGGGAATGAAGCAGTAGATGGAAAGATCTTCCTCTCTATCCTTCTCTCTGTAAATCTGATCTGCCCTTAGAAAGAAAGAAAGAAAGAAAGACAGACAGAAAGAAAGAAAGAAAGACAGAAAGAAAGAAAGAAAGAAAGAAAGAAAGAAAGAAAGAAAGAAAGAAAGAAAGAAAGAAAGAAAGAAAGAAAGAATGAAAGAAAGAAAGGAAGAAAGAAAGAAAGGAAGAAAGAAAGAAATAGAGGAAGGAAGAAAGAGAGGAAGGAAGAAAGAGAGGAAGGAAGGAAGAAACTAATTTAGGAGTATAATGTAACAGACATGAGGTCACAATTTTGCTGTCTATAGATCCTGTACATGATGTCTAATTCAGTACTCTACGACAGCTCAGAGTAGAGGAGTCTTGGAAATAAAGATATTTTCTGAAATTCTAGTAAAACAATTCATTTTAAAATAGTTCTTTTCCTTCGGATGAATTAAACAAACCATGAGGAAAACTAGTTGGTTCCAAGTTGGAACAACTAACGTATTTGTTGTGAAACTATTTTCCTAATGTTTCAATACTGTCTTTGTGCTGACTGGCAATAGAAAGAAATGTTCTAGAAATAAGGATTTGCAGCTGCCTGCAGCGCCAGCATCCCATATGGGTGACAGTTCAAGTCCCAGCTGTTTCACTTGTGACCTAACTCCCTGCGGGTGGGCCTGGGAAAGCAGTGGAGTGGGCCTGGTGCTTGAGCCCCTGCACCTACCTGGGAGACCTGGGAGAGGCTCCTAACTCCATGTTGTCAGTCCCCTCACTTGGTAAGTGAACCAGCAGATGAAAGGTCTCCCTCTCAGTCTCTTCTTCTGCCTTTTCTTTCTCTCTAACTCTACCTTCCAAATAAATGAGTAAATCCTTTTTTTATAAACATTTTTTCCTAGTTGAACTTTTCTAAAATTTTATTTTATTTTTATTGGAAAGGCAGATACACAGAGGGGAGGAGAGACAAAGAGGGATCTGTTGATCTGTTGAGGGATCTTCCATCTGTTGATTCACTCCCCAAGTGACTACAATGGCTGGAGCTGAGCCAATCCAAAGCCAGGAGCCAGGAACTTCTTCTGGGTCTCCCACACAGGTGCAGGGTCCCAAGGCCTTGGGCCGTCCTCGACTGCTTTCCCAGGCCACAAGCAGGAAGCTCGATGGGAAGTGGTGCTGCCGGGATTAGAACCGGCGCCCATATGGGATGCCGGGGCGTTCAAGGCGAGGGCTTTTGCCACTAGGCCATGGCCCCCAGCCTTCTCCCTACTGTTTTCCCCTACATTATAACAAAAGTATAACTCTTCAACAGCAGTCACAAGTCACAAATCATTCTTATTCTGGTGCAAAAATTTTGAAACTCATGTATTTTTTTTCATAGTACACATTTTCCATGACCACTGCAATAACTCCCTTATATTCATGGATTGTAAACATTTCTTACACTAAAATAAATTTGTGTTTTAACTTAATTTTTCATAGACTTTCCCTAATGTCTTAGAATAGGAATTAAGAAATGTATCCTAAGGCTGGTTAATCTGGGTTAACTCTGTTTAACCATGTACAAGCTGTGTGACCCAGAGAAATCAAAGAAACAAACAAAATTCTATTTTTTGAATGTTTTAAGTAACTGCTGAGCTTTGGTACTCCTTACAGCATTTAAAATTGAATTGTATCAAGTTCAAAGGAATCTACTAGAAAAGCAAAAATTCCATTTTTCAATGCCTTAATGCCACTGTATCAGGGGCTAATAAGGATTAGAAAGGTTTTCTAATTCCTAAACAGAAATTCTCTGATTTTGGGGGTTTTCTGCCTAGTTTAAGTATAGTTTCTTCCTGCTACAGGACATATTTGGAAACATGAATTTTAACTTGACTTCTCTTTAATAGTGCAATAGTTGCTATTGACAAAGATAAAGTAAATCTAAGAGTGGACTATTCTATCTCTGGGACCTGGTGGATCATTTAGAAATGTTTGTATGGCTTGTAAGAGGTTTGGTTTTCTACTGTTTTCAAAGAGTAAACATAGTGATTTGATCATTCTGAGTACACACACGTGTTGCTTAAAATTCTTACCTTCTTAGGGAAAATAGATGATTGAAAATAAAGTTAGGGTTGAAAGTGTATGTCTATAATAGCGCCATTGGGGGATTTTGCGTATCGATTCTGTCATTTTACAACACTCTGTGTTATAAGCAAAGAATAGGAGTGGGATAGTTTGTAAGATCCAGCCATCAGTGCTTTTAAAATCAGTAATTTTAGGTGCAAATGAATATTTTTAGGGTAATCATTATTTTCTTGGTGTCCACTTAAGATTTATGTAGTTCTTTCTATACTCTTGGGGAACAGTGGTTTTTCCACTTATTACTTGTGGATTCTTTATTTAGTGGAGGGTTAAGTTTGCAATTAGAAAGAAAATTGTCAGTATGTCATTGCAAAATTAAAAGAAAAGTAAGGGAAAAGGAGGGGAGTGGGGAGCAGGGGAAAAAAGGGTAGAGAAGAAGTATTGGGATGCTCTTAAAACTGTGTATTTGAAATCTATGAAATTTGCTCCTTTTTTATAAATAAAAATATTCATAAAGACATATTCTGTATAGTCAGCCTTCATTCCTGCTTCTGACAACAGTTTCCAGACTCTTCTCTCGGCAAGTGTCTGCTCCACCACCAGAGTCAGTTTTGGATGGATTGTCAGGCCAAGGTGAAAGGGGAACTGTAAGATGCACTCTGGAAGTCTGAGAAAGTGACAGAAAGTTGTGGGTTCAGCCAGATGACTACAGGATAATTCACGCGTTCTCTGCCCCAGGCAGGCTATGTCCCTGGTTGCCTTTTTCAATCTGCTTTTTCTTCTTTTTTTAATATTTCCAATCTGTAAGCCTGTCTCCTTCCTATAAACTTTAAATTCCCTATAGTTTCTCTTACTTTATTTGAATAGCTCTCTTGCATGTTGAGTGAAATGGATATTATTGCTTTAGGAATTATAGTGTTTTAACATAAGGAATGAATTATTTTAAGAAAATACCAATAAAAATGATATAATTGATATATTAATATAGCAAAAAAATGTATTAGCGAATGGTGATGACTGGCAAACAGAACTATCATGATCGCTATAGTGAGATCTTTAAGTACATTTAAGTATTACAATGACAGTATTTTGAAAAAGTAATGATTGATTCTTTTGATTAAAAAAAACTATGGACTTAGAAAATATGCTAAATACATTTTGAAAAGATAGTAGCATTTTTGTTTTTTGGTCTTTTTAAAAATCTAAAACACTGTCAGAGAATTTGGTTTTTCTTTTTCCAAGGGAGAGGGTCTTTTATTTGTCATCATTTCTCCCAGGTAGTTAAACAGGAGAATCGTCACCCTTTAGCAGTGAGAACAGGAGTCAGCGATGCAGGAGGCATGAAGCCGGAACCCAGCCTGCCTTCCCAGCAGCCCAGATGTCTTCAGCCCTGCTGCTTCGGGTCCTTCTTGTCAAGTTCCTTCTCCTGGAACTCGGTGTCTCAGTGCACAACTTCCTTATTGCCTCTCACACCTGGAACGTCTCTCAGGTCTGTTTGGGGATATAAACTTGGAGATCGATGACTTCTGGTCCACCAAATTTCCCCCCTTTTTACCGGATGCTTTTATTTTTAATTTCAAAAATAAAATGCTAACATTGAAGGATGAAGGTTGTTCTTAGAAAAGATGTTGGCGCTTCTAAATGCTACCAGCAAGTGTGTTATCTCAGGGAAATAGTGCTCAGAATTCCAGGTCACTGAAAATTCTCCCAAATAATCCATTCTAGGGAAAGGAAGCCTCACACTGTGGAGATGTGACTGAGAAATGACGTAACACCAAGCGATGGACTATGTTTCCAATATGACCTTTATTGAGCAAATACTGCTGTGTCGTTTTACATTGATCAACATAAGGTTGCGAACTGTGCATGTCAGCAAGGTTCTCCCATGAACAAATGTCCATTGTAAATGCACCAGTGAGGTAAACGTAATTATTCATATATAGCGTTCTTAAGGCTAAAAGAGTTCTGTGTTTCATTTATGATTTTTTGGCTCAGTTGATACTTTGCAAATTACATCTCAAGTCATCCCCCCCCCGAGTGCCCCCCTTCCAACAGCTTAGGAAAATTCCCCAGGTACGTACGGTATCATGCATTTGAATCCCCCAGAGACTGAGGGGGGAGCACCCCCAGCTTGCATGCAGTCCCCTCCTATTGCACAAGTAAAGTACAAAGTCTGGAGCCCCCATGGGAGAACCCGTTCTGTTTGGAAGCTGTCGATCACATGCATTTTGAAATTGTCATATGGCTTAACCTTTTGCAATGGACTCAGGTCTTAGTCACTCTGGGCGACTTCCTTGACAATGGCGTGTGAGGTGACTTTTTCTACCTTCTTAGTAGACACTAGCTTCTCCTCAAAGGTCTCTTCATGCTCTTCGACCTTTTGAGTGACCGTGACGGACTTAGTGATGTATTTGGTAGCACCATCTCCCCCCTCGGTGGTGATTTTTTCTATCTTTTTGGTCACCACTACTTTCTCCTCGCTTTTGTCACCCCCCTTCTTCTCATCGGCCGGGCTCAAGTCTAACCCATTGGTGACGACGCCTTTCTCCTCTTCGTGCCCGCTGCCCTTCTCCTTCGTCTCCTGCTCTTCCTCCTCCTCTTTCCCTTCCACCTCTCCGTTGACAGCTATGTCTTCCTTCCTGGCTTCCTTGGAGCCCTGCTCCCCCCCTTCCTCCTCACTGCCTCCCTCCTCTCCTGCCTTCTCCTTCTCTTGCTGCTGCTGCGGCTTCTCTTGCTTGGCCTCTTTCTCCACACTCACCTTCGTGGCTTTGGTGGCGGGGACAGCCTCTTCCGTGGCTTCCTCCTTTACCGGAGATCCAGCCTTCTTCTTCTCGGGCGCATCTTTTGGCTTCTCCTCCTTTTTCTCTACCTTCTCTTCCTTAGGAGACTCCTTGGCTACTTCTTTCTTTTCTTCCTCAGCTTTCTCTTCTTCTTCCTTCTGTTTCCCCTTTCCTTCCCTGGCTTCAGCTTTTGGCTTCACTTCTTCCTCGGGCGATTTGGGCACGGGGGACTTGGCTTTTTCTGGCTTTCCCACCTTGGCTTCTGTGGCTGGCTCCTCCTTGGCGGCCACTTTTTCAGGCTTCTCCTCGGTCTTTTCATCCTTGGTCTCGGCTTCTGCTTCACCTTCACCTTCAGCCTCGGCCTCTCCTTCTTCTTCCTGCTCGCCTTCATCCTTCTCACTAGAGCCTTCCTTCTCGGATCCGCCTTCTTCGGCTTGGTCGGACTTAGCACCCTCATCTTCTTCCTCTTCTTCTTCCTCCTGGCCTTCTTCTTCCTTTTCGCCCTCTTCCTCCTCTTTCATCTCCGGGGCGGTGGCCTTCACTGGAGACTTTTTGGCAGCTACGACTTCTTCTTCCTCGGCCTCCTGCTCCTCCTCCTTTTCTTCGGCCTCTTCTTCCTTTTCTTCCTCCTTCGTGGACACGGCCAGCTCCTCGGCAATGGCTGTCAGCGCTTCTTCCATTTCTGACTTCTCATCCTCCACTTTGGTTTCCTCAATGATCTCCTCCACAAACTTGTGTTGGACTCTGAGCTTGGGTGCTTCCACCTTGGTCTGAATCTTGCTGGAAATGGTGACGGAGGGCTGTCGGTGCGTGTACAGCGGCCCTGTGATACTTCCTGAGAATGTGCTGAATCTGGTCTCTTCGCCTTCCAGGAGTTTCCTGAGGAGAGAATCCAGGAAGACAAGACATTCAGTAACATTTTAAGCTTTCTGAGCTCCAGGACCTTAAGAGGAACTCACGGACCTGCTTGCATACAGAGAATCAGGTAAGTCGACAATGCCATGAAGCCAGTATAACACTTGCTGTCACTCATTGGTGTGTGGTGTCATATTCAGTGAGGGATGGTCTCCAGGTGCCAGCCAGCAGCCTGCTGCCATCACTAGCCACGCCCAGAGCCCACCAATCCCAGGTGGGCACTAGGTCTTAGCTCTAGAGCACAATCTGTTTGGTGCAATGTGAGTATTCTCAAAAGCTCCCTAAGAACCAAACCAAAACAAAAAACCAAAAATCCAGACTTAGTGATCTTTGGGACCATTTAGACTTTCAGAACAGATATTATTTTTAACTGAAATATAAAACAAACAAACAAAATCCACAAAATGATTAAGTGTAATTCAGGACTTGGCTGTAGCAAATTAGAGCTAGGTGTTAATCTGTATTAAGTTTTAAAATGGTCTTCAATTCTAATCATAAAGTAGACAATGTGTCCATTTAATGTAATTATTCTGTTTTTTTTTTAAAGAACTCTGTGGTTGCAAACTAGTCTTGCTATTATAGTATAATAAGTACCTTATTCATAGGAGAAAAACTCATTAATCAAAGAGTTTGTCCTTTGAATTTAATTAGCAGCAAGGCCACCTGAGTTCACAGAACTCTAGTATTTCTAACAAGATCATACATACAGATGTTTTTGTTTCTAGATCCATGATCTCTTCTAGATCTAAACTGCGAAGATTAATACCATTATGTGTGTAGATGTATAATCTATACAGTACTGTAAGAAACCACAGCTAAATTATTTAAATAAAATTGAGACATCTATTTTCAAGCATATCAATGTATATCTATTCTCAGCCAGATGATGGTGTCAAATAAAAAGAATAAAAAACATCCTGGTATTTGTTCTTTACATCACAGACTTCAAAACCTGAAATTTCTAGATGAAACATTAAAAGCCAAAATTCCACTTGGGCTACAAGCATTCCCATACCTTTTGTATTTTCTAAAATGTAAATGCTTTGCTTCAACTGGTATTCACTGCTTGTATGTAAAAAGTGGTGAAGGAAGGAAGGAAGGAAGGAAGGAAGGAAAGGAAGGAAGGAAGGAAGGAAGGAAGAAAGAAAGAAAGAAAGAAAGAGAGAAAGAAAGAAAGAGAAAGAAAAAGAAAGAGAAAGAAGAAGAAAGAGAGAAAGAAAAAGAAAGAGAGAAAGAAAGAAAAAGAAAGAGAGAAAGACAGAGGCCAGTGCTAGAATTCTTTAGGACAATGTCTTTAATTCTGCAAGACCGCCTGGCAGGTGTGGGGCGTGGGGCTCCTGCACCCTGGCTGCGTGGACTTCAGGCCTTCGCAGTGCGGTCGGCGTGGTGGGAGCCTCCTACCTGTAGGCTGCGATCTCTATGTCCAGGGCCATCTTGACGTTGAGGAGATCCTGGTATTCTCTCAAGTGACGGGCCATTTCCCACTTCGTTCCCCGAAGCTCATTTTCCAGCTGCTGAATGGTGTCCTGGAACAGACACAAGGAGTTTTCATCTTCCAAACAGCAGCTTTCTTCATAAATCTCTTTCTCGTTCCTCCCTCCCCCGCCCCCGCCACTTTTCCCCTCCCCCCTGCAGCCCCCCCTCCGCCCCCCCTCCAGCTCCACAGTATTTGTAGATTCCAAATTCCCTTTCTTTCGAATCTAAGGGATTCTGACAGACAGGGTCAAAAAGACATTCCCTGGCACATCACCCACTGACACCATTCGTTCCAGAACTGGTCTCAGCAGGAAATACACACTCCGTACTGACTTGACCTTTGCAATCTGTGCCTTGGGGGCTGAAACCAATTTCGAAAATTCTTCCAACCATGGCTGGAAAAGTGGGCATTTCTGCCCAAGCTATCCTAAAGTTGCTTATCTATCAAGTATCCAAACATGCGTCAGACTTGAAACGTGCAAGAGTGCCAAAACAGAGTAGCTGGAGAAGAGAAGCATGTTGGGGTGGGGGGTGGAGGGGGTGGATCCTGAGGAAGCCAGGGCAGGTGGGTGGGGACTGCAGAGCCGCGAGGACGCTCAGCTTGGGGCTCTGCGCGCGTTCCCGGGGCGGCCGACCACTAGGGAGCGCGATGGAGAGGGCGCCCGGCACGCGCCCGGGCGGCGGGAACGCGCGGCGCTGGCGCTGGCGCAGGCTGGCCGCGCAGCCGCCGTGCCTACCGCCGTGCCTACCTGGTAGCTGCTGAGGTCGTGGTTGTGGCGCTCCTCGATGTCGCTGAGCTGCCGCTCCAGGGACTCCTTGGTGCCGCGCACCGACTCGAGCTCGATGCTCTTGGACTGCAGCTGGCGCCGGTATTCGGCAATCTCTTCCTTGGCGGAGCGGATGGCCTCCTTGTTCTGCTCGGCCGCCTCGGTGAGCTTGGCGTAGCGGCATTTAAACCACTCTTCGGCCTGGTGCATGTTCTGATCCGAGTGGCACTCGAGCTGGGAGCGGATCTCCTTCAGCGCTGACGAGATGTCCGTCTTCAGGTAGTCTTTGCGCTCTACCGTGATGTGCGACGCCTGGATCTGGGCCAGCAGGTCCGCCACCTCCTCCTCGTGGTTGCTCCGCAGGAAGGCCACCTCATCCTGCAGCGACTGCACCTTCTTGTCCAGCTCCACCTTGACCAGCGACGACTCCTCGATGTCTTTGCGCAGCGCGCGGATGGCTGCCTCCGTGTCGTCCCGCAGCCGAGCCTCCTCCTCGAAGCGCTCCTTGAGCCGGTGGATGTCTTCCTCCAGGTGGTCCGAGTCCAGCTGCACCTGAGCCTTCTCGTGGTTCACCATCTCGAGCGTGGCGCGCAGCTCGCGGATCTCCTGGTCGTACGCGTCGCCCAGCTGGGCGTGCGAGGCCTGCTTCTGCCGCAGCGCCTGGATCTCCGCCTCGATCTCCTTGTTCTGTTGCTCCAGGTAGTGCACTTTCTCGATGTAGCCGGCGAAGCGGTCGTTCAGCCCCTGCAGCTGCTCCTTCTCGTTGGAACGGGACAGCTTGTAGTCGCCGCCGGAGCCGCCACCGTTGAGCAGCGACGAGGACTGGCTGAAGTCGAGGCTGCTCTCGGCCGAGCTGAGCATGGCCGAGCTGTAGGCGAGGCGCGGGGCGAGGGTGCTGCGCTTGTAGGAGGAGGACACGGTGCTGGGCGAGCCGCGGGACCACGACTGCGAGCGAAAGCCGCTGGACGGAGAGCCGCTGATGCGGCTGAAGCTCGAGCGGGTCTCGGTGACCCGCCGGTAGGCGGACGGGTTGCCCAGCGAGTCCAGCGTGTAGCTCATCTTGGAGGCCTCGGTGTGTGTGGCTGTCACAGCATTCTGCCGGCCTCGCCGCAGCCCCTTTATAGCCGCGCCGCTGGGCCCGGGCCAGGGCCCCGCCCCGCGGAGGCGGCGGCCGAGGAGGCGGGGACTGCAGCCCGGGCCCGGGGGATGGGGCCGGCGCCCGGCGGTGATTCAGCGCGCTCCCGGCGGGGGCCACACCGGCTCCGGCCCGCGCGCGCCCCTGCTCCAGCTCCCCTGTGGGTCCCACGGCGCTTGCAGCCCCGCCACCCCCTCCTCCGTTTCTCTTCACTTCGGGGTTGCAGTGGAGACCCCCGAGAGCGAGTATCCACCCAACGCCCTTTCTTTGTCTAGTTTTCTGCGTGTACCGCAGCCCCCTGTCGCCCCCATGTCCCTCTAGCTCTTAGTTAGCCCTCCACACTCTTATCCTCACCACCTTCTCTTCGTTCGCCCTTTCTCTGCTACTTTTTCTGTACCCGTCTTCTTCTCTCCTCTCTTGGGTCCCTACTTCGAGCGTTCTCTAGTCCCACTCAGCCCACCCGACTCTCAGAGCCCCTTCCTCCGTGACTTTTTCTTCCAAGTATGTTCTTGTCCTCTTCCCTCGTCCCCCTCCTCATTCGCACCGACCCTCCCCTCCCCCTTCCTCATCGCCCCTTCTCTCCGCTCCCCTCCTCCATCCTCATCTTTCCTCCCTTCCCCCACTCCCTGGCTTTAAAGCTGCGGGAGATGAACGCAGTGGAGTTGAGTCTGGAAGAAATAAAAAGGCTTAGAGAAACGGTCGTCTTGAAGCCTTCGGGAAGGGGACAAAGAGTACAGGCCGGGATAGTTACTTGATTCTAAAGTGGGATATGGCTCTACTCCTGTTTTACGTGTGGTGAACGTCCGTCTACAGTTTCTGCGGGGCCGGAAGGTAAGGCGCTTGAGCGCCTATGGCGCCGGCAGCACCAAGGACAGCGCCCGGGTCCCTAAGGCTCCTCAGCGGCTGGGCTGGTGACCTGCCCAGGCCTTCAGGACCACAGGGGGTGGGGAGAGGGCTCTCTTCTGCTTGTTTCTGCACTAGTGCAATTCAAGCCTGCTTGTAGTAATTGAGTTTGCAGAGACCAAGCTGGAATCCCACGCTAAGACTTCTCTGCATTGCAGGCTTGGCACAAAGAACAGATTGCAGATTTTGAAAACCCAAATTTATTAGAGTCAAGGAACAGAATGCTTCTGGTAACCTAGCTTGATTTTTCTGACATATGAGGCATGTAGACACTCTAGAGGTAACAGGCCCCATGTTTGAAGGTCAAATATTCCTTGAAAAGGGGAATTTGAAATCTGCTGAGATGAGAAGTCCAGGGAAATCCAGTTTGTGTTAAGTTTGAACACAGTTGCCTTGTCATCTTTTAAACAGGCACTTCCTATATGTAACTGCAGTGAAGGAAAAGGCATCTGAGTTAATTTTACATTAATTCAAAAAGTCACCAGACAATAAAGAAAAACAGATATTTTTCATCCACTTAAAGTGTAGTTTGTTTTTTTATTTATATTTTAATTGAGAACAGATTTTCCATATCTTGAAGCATGCTTATGAAACCAAGAACTGCACACAGACTTTCTGTTCCTGGCGCACTCCCAAGCATTCAAATGCCCCTTTGTCGCGGTAGCGCTGCGGGACAATGCAGGGGAGGAAAGTTCAGGATACTGCAGGACAAAGTGAAGGACAGGCTGTAGGACTAATGACCCTATGGGGACCGCAGGGATGAGTGACTGAGAGCGAAGGAGGAGAAACCGCACATGTAATAAGTAGACTCAGTTCCTTTTACATCATGCCTTTTCTGGTTCCCATTTAACTAAATGACAGAGTCGTATTCATCAGTAAGTTATCAGAAAAGGCTTTGGTTTCATAAGTACTTGTGGCACATTGATATTGAAATAGAGATAATGGGTTAGCAGGAAGGGAGTCACTTTTGGCTCATGAACATGAAACTGCAGCATTGCAGGTTGTGTGGGGAAAGGATGCTCTCCATCACTCGGGGCTGGGTTATCTTCAAGGGAAGCAGATCCCTGGTTGTAAGATGTAGCAAGGGACAGGTGACAGAATGAGGGGAATGACTGGGAATGTTTTCAAAACAGGGTTTCTGATTTTATCCCAGGAAATAAAGGAAAAGAGAAAGAAAACCCTGCCTTCTGCAAGGTCCCCAGAGTCTCAGGGCTGGACAGGACAGGATGGATTTAGATGGGGCCAAATACAATTACAAAGTGCTTATGGCTTAGTGACATCTGACTTTCTGTTTTCATGAACATGTAGAAAGCCCTTGGCAGTTTCACATTGCACGTTTGCTGAAAGCCCCTTCTGCAGTGAGCGCACATGGTTAGCCGGCAGGCTCCTGCCGCTTGCTTTCTTTAGGGCTTTGGAAATGGGATGACTCTGCAGAGAGACATTTACAGGGAAACACATGTCTAATTTCATAATTAGCCTGTTTTGCCTTGCATCTAAATTAGCTCAGAAGCGGTTAAGCTTCCAAGTGGTTACAGGAGAGCATTTTGTCCAAGAAAAATAGTGACAATTATTCAACCTAAATCTAGGACCTATTGCTTAAATGTCAATGTCACATGCAGTATTTTTCATATTTTTCAATTTGGACACAACAGAATAATGCAGTGAATTATGATTGTCATTGGATGAAAAAAGTTTCTTAGCTTAAAAATTATGAGTCTAGGTCTGTGATTAGAAAAACAGTTTCTTTTATAGTAGACTTACTTTAACCATTCTTCCTGAAGGTGACTTGAAGGTTAAACTCATCAGTGAATTTAGCATAACTACTTAAAAAAAGTTATATCAAAAATCCTTTTTTTCTAATGCTTTGTATTTAATATTTCCTATAGGGAAAAAAATCTGCATTTATTTGTTTTCCTATTAGCACCAAGGCTATAGGATTTTCAAAAAATGTTAGCAAGAGAGAGAAAAGCATGGCAATTTACCTGAATTTATTCTGCATTGATACAGTTGAGTTTGACCATAATACTTTGTAATGTATTTCAAGTAAAAAAGGTACACATATGTTTCTGGCAAAATAGTTTTCAGTGAGATTATCTTTGTGGGTTCATAAGCTACAGTCTGTTCTAAATGACTTTATCGAGGAATAGAGAGCACGCACCCATTTGCACGTTCCTCCTGTAAGTAAACTGTAAATGCACTGAAGACATAGTCCCTGAGGGTATGAGTGTTTTGTTTGTTTATTTTTTAAGAATCTAATGATAATGGGGAAAAATACATTGTGATTAGAATATTTATTTAAGCAAAAATAAAAATAGGAAATTGAGCATTTTCTCCTTTCTTCTTCAATTTTATCACCTTTATTCTTTTAAGAAATATTATTTTCTGATACACAGAGGCACAGAGGAAGGCGTGTGGGAATGTGGCAGCAAGCAAAGGTGCCGCTGAAACAGGATGGTCTGTACTTGGTCCCAACTCCTGGGAGGTCTTAAAACTAGTTCATTTGCTTGGGATTTGGACTCTAGAACTTGTGATGAATAATTATTTATGACTTTTCCTTTGCTAGGTATTTAAGGGGTTATTGATGTGGGGAGCTGAAGCAGGGACTTAAGAAAAAGGAAACAGTAGGGACTTAAGGAAAAATGAAACTTACACAGGAGTGTTGGATGTCAAATACAAAGAGCAACTTGAACTTCTGCTTTTGGCTTTTGCATGTTAGCAGCAAAAGAAGACCTCTTCAGGGAAAAAGGGCCGCTTCTTCTCAAGGGAATGGGGACACTTTAGTCTGCCCCTCTTGCCTCTCATTAAAGTAAATCCATCTTGACTTTTTCTGATCTTACGCCACTGCAGTGGGGTTCGTGTTTGCTGCCAGATATTTTAATCATCTAATGCTGCCTTATATTTTAATCACTCACTGTTTTTACCAAGTTAATTGGACTATTTTTAAAAAGTAAACTATTTAATTATTGTATTATTCCAAATACGACTTCAATAGGTCTGGAAAATGTATGTGTTATGGGAAACAATACAGCCTTCAGCTTTAAAGTAGCTTTGTGAGTGTTTTTGCTGTGTAATGCTTTCACCCAGCCACTGTGAACCAGTTCTGTGAAAAGCAGTGAAGACCCGGATGGTTTCAAAACTTTAATAGACTACTGCTAAAAGTTATTCTAAAATTAAGTTCAGCAGATGCATAATGCAGCAGTGCGGCTGTATTAATTTTCAGCTTCTGTTTCGTTGATCACTTTGGCTGTTTCTGTAAAGTAGCAGATCTCAATGATGACGTGCAGTTGCATTTAAAGCCCTGCATTGCACATGACTTTGCACAATTGTGGCCATGCAATAGTTATAGCATATTTTGTCACAATTTTACCAGGGTTTGACTTAGCAAGAAATGTAATTCTTTTATTAGAAACTCTTAATTAAAATGAACTCTGTAAGACTAGAGCAGATCAGTGATTTATTATCTTTGGACCAAATTTCTGAAGAGCGAACCCTAGAGATACAAAGTTCCACTAATCAGCAGATTTCATTATATCTCATTTTTTTTTCCCTTCAAAATCTCAGAAAAGCAGCATTTGTTCAAAATGTTCTGAAATGAACTCACCATCGTAACACTCTTGCCAACCTTATTACCAAAATCTTCATGCATTTTAGAATATTTGACATTTTTGGGCAAAATTACTTGCCTACTCTTGTAAAAATGTATGTTTGATGAAGAAATTACAAAGTGCAGTGTTTTTTTCTAGTCTTTTTCTCTGTCATTTAAATATAATTCTATGTTCTTTTTTTTAACACAAGTATGTCCGAATAAGCAATTTTTTCTTCTTTAGAAGAAAGATGGTGGTACTTTATGTATGTCAGGAGATGATTTTTAGTCAGGCATTTTGCCTGTCATCTCCTCTCTTAAAAAGTTTCTCAAAGGCCTTTTCTACTCAGAGTGATAAAGTAGTAATAACCATTAAAATGACTGCTGCTAATCATAGATCAGCAACGTCTAATTAGACTTGATATTAATTTCTGTCTCTTTTCATATGCACTTCTTTTTCCTTGTTTATAGGGACGGCAGTGGTGGTAATTTTTTATTGGCCTACATAGGTTTAAGGACTGTATTCCTTTACATTTAATAGAGCCCTCATTGCCAAAGTCACCATCAAACAGTGCTGTACATCAAAGAAGGAAAGTAAAGCAAAAGAAAACAGTGTTCCCTCCTCTTCTCTGAGCACTAGGAATGGAAAGGGTATCACGCTTCTCTGCCTGTTGGCTAAGATCAAATGCAAGGACAGAAAGGGTAGAGTACAAATTACTATTTCTATTTTATAGTTGATTACCTTAAGAGATTTGTCCTAGATCATGCATCTGGTGAGTGGTGGAGCCTGACTCAGAATTCATATTTTCAAAACTTAAAACAAATTTTTTCAGTAGGATATTAAAATCAGCCCTATTAATTATGGGAAAAGTAATTTTAAAAATAGGCAGATAGCCATAATATCATCAACAGTAACTGGTATATTTTAAATACTTTCTATATGCTGCGTACTGTGACCGGATTTTGCTGGGTTATCTCATGCATTCGTTAGCACAATTCTGTGAGGTTACAACATTGTTGTTACTTCCATTTTGCAGAGAAAGCATTTGAGCGTAGAAGCACCGAGGAATTAAGTCCTACGCACAACAAGGAAGTGGTGCGGTGAAGACAGGAATGTGTGAGGCTCCGGCTCTGGAGAGCGACCCCCATCCCAGCTTCATTTGGTCCTGCAATCCGTTTCAGAAGATTCATGTAGTGCGTTTCAACAAACTCATGTTGCCAGTACTTGAACTTGGCCCTCAGACATGGAGTGTGAACATCCAAAGCAGGAATTTAACCTCTGTAGGAAATGTTTGCTCCTCAATGACTTGTCTTTGTTATGTTTTATCCTAAATCGATTTTGTTTAATCTGAAAGGCATCTAATTCATTCCTTCTAGTCAATGCAGATGTATCTATTATGTTGTCCAGTGCCTTTTTTTTATTGTTTATGTTTAGATGTGCTTTTGGTTTAATTCTTACAAAATTTTGCTTTGTATCACATATTAACTTTTTTTTTTTTTGAATTGGAAAGACAGATATACAGAGAGAAGGAGATATAGAGAAAAAAACTCCCATTGATTGGTTTACTGCCCAAGTGGCCTCAATGGCCAGAGCTGAGCCGATCTGAAGCCAGGAACCAGGAGTTTCTTACAGTTCTCCCACGTAGGTGCAGTGTCCCAAGGCTTTGCACCATCCTTAACTGCTTTCCCAGGCCTCAAGCAGGGAGCTGGATGGGAAGTGTAACAATAGTGATACAATCAGGCGCCCATATGGGATCCTGGCATGTGCAAAATGAGGACTTTACCCACTAGGCTATAGCGCTGGGTCTACATATTAATTTTTATCATGTCTTTTTTTTTAAACTAATATATGTATTTCAATATACTTATTTTCAAAGGAAAATCTTTGAATTATGTATACACTTTTATGATAGATGTCAAACTCCTTAAACTAAATCTACTTTGAGATATCAAATAGCAAGCATGTGGATTTTGGCAGAAGCAAGAGCTTCGGCTATGATCTTCATCGGAGAAGAGCTACAATGGAATGCCTGGCCAGGAAGCAGCTTCTAACATCTATGAAAGCAGCAAAGAGACAGCCATGAATAATTTTAAGTGAATATCTTGATTATCTATTATATACTGAGATCAGGGTTATGTGACTGTATTTGTATAGGTTGCCTGGAGACAAGTCAGCCTTAATTCATTTTCATTATTTATAGGATAAAATGCTCTGACTCACCCTTATTTTCATTTGTGTAGATCTGCTTTGGTTTCTATTTTATCATGTGGGGTTAAGGAAGAGCATCATTTTTCATTTTCCTGAGCAAAAGTTGACCTTGAAAGGAAACAATGTGTATCCTGTATTAGTCATGGTGCAATCGACTTCTGGATTTGGATTACATAGTGATTAGGAATTGGATGCCTAATGAAAAAAAAATCTTTCATTAACTACTGTGACTCATTTAATGTGTTATGTTTTCTTCTGCCCCGACACTGTACATGGCCCCTTCCTCCTATTATTTTCACTGTGCTTTAGAAAGGTGGTACGCCTTTGAAAGTTCTGGAAAGGGAGACACAGGTGTACCTTCTTGCACATATTCCTGTCCTGACCACGCCAGTGAAGATCCTCTACCACCCTAGGTGTCTTGTTTGTGTCCCCAAGACCTAGTCCCAGGAAACTCTGACTTATCCAAATCCTTCATATTTTCAAACATGGATTTCTTCCTCAAATTCATGAAGCTTGTTGTTTATAGGTTTTTGGTTGTTACTTCCCACTCAACATGCTAGTTGTAAGATTCTAAATGGCAAATAAATCTTATTTACATTTGTATATCCCTTAATATTTTACTGATTTGAATGCTAAATGTTCATGCACAATGGGTTGCATACATTTGCCATTAGTGATCCCCTAAGATTATGAGAGCTGAAAAATGACCTCATATTGTTGTAATACAACACAACATATCACCTAAGTGTTCATGGTGATGCTAGTGTGGACAAAGTGACTTTACTATCAGTCATACAAAAATATAACAATACAATTATGAACAGTCTATAATACGCTATCATGCTAATAAATTGTTACAGTGCTGGTTTACATATTCATTATACTATACTTTAATTATTTTAATTGGTAATCATTTTGGAGGGCCCCTCTTATTAGAAAAAAAATTGCTGTAAAAGTATGCCATGTTACAAAGGCAGCAGGCTCAAGGTTGGCAGGGGAAGGGAGCCTTATGGCCCACTCTGGAGGGAGAAGCCCAAGAGAGACTGGAGGTCTTCCTGAGTGCTTATCTTATAACTGATGAGATATAGTGGGAATGGTTAAAGTTAGTGACCTGGTCAGATTGGAAGTTGCAAGAAATCAATTTGACAGAAGGAAGCAAAGCAGTCAGAGGATAAAAGGGACCAGAGGCAGGGGAAATAATTCTAGAGGCTGATGTAATGATTCCTACGAGATCCACGCAAAGTCTAAATGAATAGAAGTGGGACAGGCATGCCAAGGCTGGGGTTGATCCAACAGGCATGGGCAACAGTGGGTCAGGGATGTAATTTCCTGCTATGCTAGCAAGCTTTCAGACATCTGATGCCTTCCAAGTTCTGGAGGTCAAAAGTCCACATGCAGTCTGAAAGGGTTAAGACCAAGGTGTTGAAAGGGTTGTGTTGCTTCCAGACATTAGCAGGAACTCTGTTTCCTTGCTTTTCCCACGTTCCAGAGGTCACCTACAGTCTTGGGCTCAGGAGCTCTTCCTGTCTTTCCAAATCAGCACCAGAGAACCTTCTCTCCTTCTCTTACGACCTCTGAGTCACCTTACACACTCTCCTTCATTCTGACCTCTGTCTGCTCTTTAAGACCCTGGTCATTCACAGAGACCCCTGAAATCCAAGATCATCTTCTCACATTAGGATATGTATGAGTTTACTCAGGCTGCTGTAATAAAATACCACGGCCAAGGGCCTTCAGCAGCAGAAGTTATTTCCCGTGGCTCTAGATCAGACTGATTGTTTCTGGAACCTCCTGGCTTGCAGATGCCTGTCCTCTCCTGGTGTTGTCATGTGATCTTGTGCTTTTTCTCAGGGTAAAAGAAAACTAAATGGATGTGCTTTTGTTCACTAGGTTTGAAAATGAGTGTTCGAATAAAATGATCACAAACCTATTCAGTCTGAATGCTGTTGGAGGTTTGATTTCAGAAAAATAGTTCAGTGTCAAAGGCTATGTCCCCTAATGATGTGAATGTATTTAACAGAACACCTTTCTCCCTTCCCCCAAAGTTTCTTGCTTGTCCACAGGTACAGAGAGGAGAGAGTGACCAGGTTGTACAAAGCATTTTTAATTGATCAAGTGTAACAAGTTAGTCCAATTAAAATTCTTTTTTTCATTCTTTTTCTATGGGAGGTATGTGATGACTTACAGTGAACATGACATGTAGCTATATAAATCTGCTTGAATACAGATTAAAATCATTTTAATTTTGAAACTTCATTTTTATTTAAAATACAGAGAAACATAGAAACACAAACAAGAAAGAGAGAGCTCTTTCATACGCCAGTTCACTCCCTAAAAGCCCACCATAGCTAGAGCAGGTCAAAGCCAAGAGCCTAGAAACCAATATGGCACTTCCATGTGAATGGCATGAGCCCAAGACTTGAGCCATCAACTGTTACCTGCTGGGTTGTGCATCACCAGGAAGATGTATCAGACTCAAACCAGGGACTTTGAAATAGGATGTGAGCCATCCCAAACAATCAAATCTTTTCTCTCAGTGCTGTCGGTGGCATACTTGGCAAAGCACAGTGCAGAAGTTCAACTCGTACAGATAAAAGAAAGCTCCTTTGTGATAGGTGGCAATATAGCCTAGTATCTACAAAAGCTAGAACACCTGCTTCTTTCAGTTAGAACTCCATTTCTACCAATTTCTGGGTTCCTAGATGAGTGAATACAGTCACCAGTCCTTCATTAATTTCCTTATCTACTATAAGGAAGACCAACATTGGTACCCTGTAAATAGTAGCTACCATCAGATATGCTCTTCCTGTGTACTTAGGGCCTCACGATGCACCAAGTAGTTACTGAGCTCCTGTGGTATGTTGGGCACATTGTCTAAGCACGTTACTTAATATTTGTACCAGCTAGATAAAATAGTTTTGGTTTTTTAACAGAATATGGGGATACAGAGAACTGAAATACCTGGTTGTGGTTTTCAGGTAGTCTACTACTGTTTTCACCATAACACAGATTTTCTGTACGTTTTTTTCCCCGATGCTTTTAATTTCCTTGACAATTAAACACTTAGATTCTCAGCATTTCAAATGCTTAGGCTTATGCATTTCAAATCCTTTACTATCAATCTGAAAATTAGAGAATTTATAAATACATTTCAGCAAAAGTGTGGGATGAAAATAATCATTTATCACTGCATACTTCATATTAAAATAACTGACAGACAGTTTATTATTTTCTTGGCAAACTACTATGGCTTCAGAAAGGACAAGAAAGGCCCTCACCCAATGTCACTTATCTAAAATGCTGATTGTCAGAACAGTCAGAGATCTCCAGCGCTTACTAGAACTTAAAAAAAAATGATAATCAGGAAAAAACTGTAATGTGCAAATCTGAATGCAAATTGCCTTCTATTTAATTACATCATGGGTGTAAATTACCTCCAATGCCAAACGTTTCTGCCCTGGGATCCAGAGTTCTGTGTTGCAATTATATCTTCCAGAGCTCCTTGATATTCTACGGTGGCAACAAATATGTAATAGCAATAATTATGAAAACCATTTGCTATGTGTAGCTTAATTTAAGTTCTGGGTTCATGATTCTATATTTGAAATGTAAAATTTAACCCTGTCAAGCTTTCACCAACACTTAAACAGTTCTGTTCATCACCTCAGGAATAAGAAATAACAAAGTTATCAAATGATAAGACCAGTATTCTGGGAATGAATGAGCAGCACATCTCTGGCAGGTCACATGACCCAGAAATGCCCTTGACTTCAGTTTTCTCATCTGCCAAATGGGAATAACATACTTTTACTTACATAAGTTTATGGAAAATAAACAATGTGCCTGGATGGGCAGCAGAAGATAGCCCAAACACTTGGGCCCCTAACATCTGTGTAAGAGACCAGGCTAGAGTTCCTGGCTTCTGGCTTTGGCCTTGCCCAGACCAAATGCTGTGGCCATCTGAGGAGTGAATCAGTGAACAGAACATTTATCTGTCTTTCAAAATATGTAAGTAAATATTTTTGAAATGAGATCTTGGGCCTGGCGCAATGGCACGCAGTGGTTAAGGGCCTCACCTTGCCCATGCTGAGATCCCACATGGGCGCCAGTTCTAATCCCGGCAACCCTGCTTCCCATCCAGCTCCCTCCTTGTGGCTGGGGAAAGCAGTCGAGGATGACCCAAAGCATTGGGACCCTGCACCCGCGTGGGAGACCTGGAAGAGGCTCCACTGTCCTGATCCTGAGGGCTACATGGCCCTGTTTTGGCCTTTGTTGTCTGGGGTTCCAGGTTCTTTGCAATTTGTTTCTTTTCTGCATATGACAGCAATGGTCTTGTGTGTAACATCAAAATTGATTTTCAGGCAAATCCAACTGATGGCAGGAGGAAAATGCACACAGGCTCTTTTCAAACCCAGCTTCAGATTTTGACTTTGTGATCTGGTCAGAACCCCACTGTGACATTAGGGACTCCTTCCTGAAGGTCAAGGTATAGATCAAACAAAGTCAAAGTGCAAGTCGGCAAGTTCTAGGCGTTATGACCTTGAGGCGTGAGGTTTTCACTAACAGCAAATGGTGGTGGCGGGACTCTTGGGTTATTCCCATATCTGTTTGTCTTCCATGTGTTTGAAGATTGCACATAGCCATATCACATTTATTAAGTGAACTATAACTGAACAATCATTGGCATGATCATGCATTTCAGCAATTTATGTATATAGTCAATGGCCAATTGATGTTGGGTGGTTGGGTTCCAAGGTAGAAAGTAAAGGCAAGGGGACAGTGCAGTCCCCTGTCTCCGCAGGCTAATCCTCTATCTGCAAACATCAGCATCCCGTATGGGTGCCAGTTCTTGTCCTGGTTGTTCTACCTTCAGTGCAACTCTCTGCTGATGGCCTAAAAAAGCAGTAGAGGATGGCCAAGATGCTTGGGATCCTTCACTCACATGAGAGACCTGAAAGAAGCTTCTGGCTCCTGGATTCAGCTCAGCTTTTTGGGGAGTGAGCCAACAGATAGAAAACCTTTCTGTCTGTATCATAGTCTTCTCTCTGCAAAATCTACCTCCCCAAGGAAAACAAAGTATGTGTTTTTTAAAGTAAGGGGAGGGAAAATGAGATTTTTTTCTACTGATTTCTTCTTGCAGGGCCAAGATAGTGGTACAACAGGCTAAGCTGCCATCTGCAGCAGTGCTAGCACCCCATATGGGTACCAGTTTGTATCCGGGCTGCTCCACCTTGGATCCAGCTTTCTGCTAATATGCCTGAGAAAGCAATGCAGGATGGCCCAAGTCCTTGTGTCTCTGCACTGATTGTGGGCAACCTAGACAAATCCTCCTGGCTTCAACTTGGCCCAACTCTGGCCATTATGGCTATTTGGGAAATGAATCAGAGAATGGAAGATGTCTCTCTAACTCTGAGTTTCAAGTAAGCAAAAATAAATCCTTAAAAAATATTTAGGGTTTGTTTTTAACCTGTTGAATTCCAAAGGGAAATCCTCACCTTGAGGTGCTATGTAAACCCCATGTTGGGCGTTACAGGTACTTATTAATTTCTTTTAAAATATTTTTATTTTTTTAATTGAAAAAGTAGACTTACAGAGAGAAAGATGTTCCATCTGCTGGTTCACTCCACAAGTGGCTGCAATCAGCTGAGCTGTTCTGAAGCCAGGAGCCAGGAGCTTCCTCCAGGTTTTCACATGGGTACATGATCCCAAGGCTTTGGGCCATTCTCTAGTGCTTCCCCAGGCCATAAGCAGGGAGTTGGATGTGAATTGGAGCAGCCAGGAAACAAATTGGCACTGATATGGGAGCCCAGTGCTTGTAAGGCTAACACTTAGCCAATTGAGCCATTTTATTGGGCCCCGCTGTTATTAATTTCATCCAATGCTCTTTTGATTTTACTTAGAGAATAGTTTCAAATTAGATCATACATTGTGTTCCACTTAAAGCTGATTTGTACAGGGCATGAAAAAAAGAAAAGAGTCTGTGTTCTTTTTTTTTTAAATTATTATTCCATTAAATACCTAAAACAGCTAATCTACAAAAAGAAAATGTTTATGTAGCTCACAGTGTTGGAGGTTGCAAGTCCAAGGCAACTGCCTTGATGACAGCACATCATGGTGGGAGTGTGTGTATATGGAATAATTTATATGGCCAAACTGGAAGTGAGGAAAAGAGAAAGGCAGGGGGATGATAGGCCCTTCTAAAGGATCTACCCATGATCCAAAGACCTTTGACCAGGCCCCACCTCCCGAAGGTGCCACCGTCTCTGGTAGAACCATCTTGGGGTCCAAGCTCTTAAGCACCGACCTTTGGGGATCCTGAAGGCAATTTTCAAACCATATCAGACTCCTTGGATGACTGATGGTGATGTGCGTTGTGGACAGTTGTAAGGAGCTGGAATCTGCTATGAAAGGAGTTCTGAAAAGGGAGATCTAGTGACTTACTTCAAGCAATCTACCCATTCCTGGATTGTGAGGGCAACTATATGTCCAAGTCAGGCATTGCATTTGATTGCTGGAGGGATTTCTTTCTGGATTTTCAGTTAGCTATTTTAGAGACATGTGCGTGGGTTCTTGTTAGACAGGTAGTAAAAATAGCAACTGGGTCACACGTCAATTTTTGAGTTGTGCATTTACATCATAGCTTTTAATCTCCAAATCATCTGGAAGCACTTGGATTTGTTGTCAGTGATAATGCTATGTTTTAACTGCCTTGGCAAAGGGAGGGAGGGGGTGATTAAACAGTGCTTCATTTTCCTGATAGGTTAACAGAGATCTCTTGCAATTATTACTGTTATTATATCTCCTATCGTTACTGCTGTCATGGATATTACATAATTTAGAAGTAGTGGTCAAATCAAGGTCTTTAACTTAGTTTTATTGTATTTATTTGAAAGGAAGATGCACATACACACAGCAGGTGACAAGTGAGGAGAGAGATGCTCCATCCTTAAATATTTTCAACAACACGGTCGGGGAGGGGGTGGGCCAGACCGAAGCCAGAAGCCTGGAATTCAAACCTTACATCCCGTATGGGGGTGAGGACCCAAGCATCTGAGCCATCACCTCCTGTCTTTCAAGATACACATTAGCAGAAAGCTGGAATTGGGAGTGGAGCCAGGACTCAACCATGGGTCCCCTAGTTTGGGATGCAGGCTTCTCAATTGACTTACCAAGTATCTGCCCAGTGGTATTTGAAAGTGTTAATGAGCATGGATTGGAAATGATTCCTATGAGCCAACTTTTGTGAGTGTGTGATTAGTATTTTTTCCAACCAACGGAAAAGATGGCAGACTCTTGGAGAAAAGTTGGAGAGCACAAAGTACACTGTGTGATAGAAGAGTAGCTACATGTATACAGTTGAGTCAAAAACGGAGATGTGTGACATTTATCTTCATCTGCTTTGTACATTCATCTGTAGACACATGTACACACAATCTAATGCCAGCCCAGCCATTTGCAAACAAAGGCGTCAGGCCTTTAAAAATCCATTTTCTTTTGCTATAAGGCTCAACTACGTAGAAGCCCTGATGCCATCCAATATTCATTGTAGCAGCTCCCTGCCAGGCACGGTGGTGAGAGCTGGGGATACAGACCTAACCAAAGCCGGATCTCAGCGGTAGGGTGTTCACAGCATACTTGCCCTCACCATCTCCTACATCAGGTGCATTAATAAAAAACAAATCTGAACTTGTTAAAATAATGCTTGGTTATTGAGTAGAATAATGTGACTTGGGAGCTGGAAGAAGTTTTTGTATGTATAATTTAGTATTCCATAATTCTACCAGTGAAGTGGGGTAGGGCAAAATTTGGAATTTCCTAAGGTTGTACTACCCTTTGCTAGCAGAGGCAAGGCTGCAGTTCAGATTCCCTGACTTGGGCCCATTACCCTTTGCCACATTTTTGCTTATCTTGTAAGCAGCTAAGAAAACAACTGAAAAAGTATTCTCAGAAACTCTTATATTGAGAACTCTTTATGGGAAACTTACAAATATTCATGCCTGGGCCTTGTAGGGTGGAGCCTGGACACAGATGTTATTCACTTTTTTAACCTTCCAAGAAATTCTGAGGTGCGCCTGTGCTGAGAATGCCCAGGAGCTGTCAAGGATACAAAGTGGGCAAGATGTGGTTTGACTTCTTGGGGTTCCATTCCATTTGGAGGAGGAAGACAGACAGCCTTAACTAAGGCAGAGTGTGTTTCCAGGATGCCTATAAATCACTGTGCTCTGATGTACAATACAATCACTTGAATTTTAATAGTCATACTTCATTCACAGAGTTCTAACTTTTTATTTTGTTGAAGATAATTTTTTGGAATTGAGTTGGATCTTATTTATATGTCTGTATTCTCTCTTGATTTTGATAGCAGAGTTAATTAGATTTCAAAGATAGAGTTTATTCTGTTTTCCAAATGGGTTTACTGTGTGATTAAATTAGAACTAGAAAGTTGGATGGTTCTGGCTCAATGTATTTCTCCACTTAAAAGATCAAGTACCCAATACTGTGAAGCAGCAGGTTAAGCTGATACTTGGGACACCAGCATGTCACGTTGGAGTGCCAGCTGGAGTCCCTGCTGTTGTGCTCTGAATCCATCTCCTTGCTTATATTCCTTGGATAGCAGAGGGGGATGGCTCTAAGATGCAGGCCCCTGCTACCCATGCTGGAAATGATGGTCTAGTTCCTGAGGTTGGCCTTCCCGGCCCCGGCTGCTGCAGCTACTTAGGAAGTGAACCAGCCAATGAAAAATCTCCCTCTACCTTTCAAAGACATGAATTTTTTTTTTTAAAACAAACTAGTACCCCCCCCCCCAAATTATAATAAAACCAACACCTAAGCCTAATTGATTGAAAAAATTCTAAAAAGAGGATGTGGAAACAATGGTCTTACCCACTTTCCTGTAGCCCTTGACCCTTTGAGCCCTAATCAACTACATAAGATCATAAAAAAAAATTCTAATGTCATCTATTTTGTCCTCCTCCAACCCTTAGTGCACTCAGGCTCCTAGTACAAAGCAGGGGATTTAGCGACAGCTGCGATGTGATGCTCACGGCGCTGGAAACTGGCATGCGGAGACAGAGGAAATGGCAGAGTCCGTGCCTAGTGGGAGCTGCCAGCTCCTGTTCCTGTGCCTCATGTGACAGAAATGGAGAGGGAGCACTTTGGGTCCCTTTGAGGAGGAATTCTCTCTTTTACGAGGACTCTGCTCTACTGACCTGACTCCCATCTCCTGTTCCCACCAGACAGAGGTTGAGGATTTCAACACGTGAGTTTCAGGAGGACACAGACTTGCCTTGCATAGAACAGCCTAGGCCATCCTTCACCTGCTCGTTGGTCCTTGTAGCTACAGCATGAGCTTGTGTTCCAGGGTGAGGGGAGGCGTCTCTGGCTTCTCGGTGGGGCTGTGTCAGTATGTAAGGAAGGGGCTCCCTTCCACTGTCATTAGCTCCGTGGCGCGTTGGCTTCACTTTAAGCTTTCCCTTGGCTCTTTCATTCCAGATTGCAACCAGCTGCCTGCTGCTGTTTCATTACATCTGCATAGTTGATGTGATTTTACCTACATGCCATTAAGGAAATCCAGGGCCAAAAGCATCATCTCTAAGCAGTAATGACTGAGAAATAAACAGTCTGCATGACATGTAAGTATTTTGTGCTGCTTTCACTTAAGTTCCAGATTAATTGCATGTCTTAAAATTAAATCTGATTCAGTTTTGTAAGACAAAGGTAACCTATTGGTTCAGTGGTAAATTTGTCCCATTCAAAATGTCTTATGTTTATTCACTCATATTTGCATTATAACACTTTGATTCACTTGAAGCATCTTTGATGATCAACAGATATTTCCAAATATTCTGTATGTTCAGAATATTCTGTATTTTCCGAATTCAGTGGCAAGAGGCCAGAGAGAAGGACACAGACACACGTATCTGAAAGTGAGGTTGTACAATGATATTGTGGTTTTTTTTTAAAGATTTATTTTATTTTTATTGGAAAGGCGGATATACAGAGAGGAGAGACAGAGAGGAAGATCTTCCGTCTGATGATTCACTCCCCAAGTGAGCGCAACGGCCGATGCTATGCCTATCCGAAGCCAGGAGCCTCTTCCAGGTCTCCCACGTGGGTGCAGGGTCCCAAAGCTTTGGGCCATCCTCAACTGCTTTCCCGGGCCACAGGCAGGGAGCTGGAAGGGAAGCGGGGCTGCCGGGATTAGAACCGGCGCCCATATGGGATCCCGGGCGTGCAAGGCGAGGACTTAACCACTGCGCCACTGCGCCGGGCCCAGTGATATTGTGTTTGTGTAGACAAGGTCCCTGGCTGGGAAGGTCAGAGCCCTGGGCAGCACTGGTTTCTATAGTCACTGGCCACGTGTCCCGCTCTCCTTTCTCTGGGCATGCGATGATCCAGCTGAGGACCTCTGCCTGGGATGCTATCTCAGGAAACAAAAGGCCCGCAGGTGAATCAGAGCAACATAAAGTTTGGTTTCCCCAAATGAGAACAAAAGCCACCAGGACAGGCATTGTTTGAATCCACTCTCACAGAGGAAGGGTCCTTTGGATGCCGTGCTTTCAAAAGCCTTCCGCCTCTTCTCACACACGCTACGCCCTCTTCAAGACCTTGTTCATGTGCACTGGTGCAGCTTTGGTAGCCTGGCAACAGAAGTGAAACCCTAACAAACAATGCTCTCTGATGGATACCGTGACACACACGGAGTCGTCTTCACTAGAGAAATCATTTTTAGAATAAGTTCATAAATTACTTAAAAATATCCGGTACTTTCCCTCAATATTGCATTTCAGTTGCAGAGAATTCTAGTACTTCCTTTGCTGCTTCCAGCACCTCTGCGACAGAAATCCTCCCGATTCATAGATCAACAGACTGAGTGAGCCATGGGCATCTCCCAGGTTGGTTAGAGGGAGGAATATGAGGTCACTACCTGCAAAGAAGAACCAGGGCTTTTCTCACTACCGTGTGCTATGGGGCGAATTGGCAGTTGCCATTTGTGCTAATCGGTGGTCAGAGCCAGTGTGACGCTTCATGGTGGTTTCTCCAAACACCTGCCACAGAGCAGCTCAGCTTGGCTGCACAATGGAATCCACGATATTGAAGCCTTCCTCTCAGATGTGGATTGGTCTAAGCTTCGGCTTAAGCCTCAGTCTGTCTGCCTTCCTTCCTTCCTTTCTTTTTCATCTTCTGCTGCTGCTCCTCCTCCTTCTCCTCCTTGTCATCCGTGTTATTTCTAAAGCACCTCTTGTGGTTTCGATGTGCATTCCTGGTATAAAGTGAGTGGATTACAGGGGTGGCTCTCAGTGTGTGCTGGGGATGGGGGCATGCCAGCACGTGTGTGCCTACCCATGCCCAGCAGAGTCACCAACAGGACTCTCAGGATTTTGGACATCACGCCCTTACTCCTTTGGTTACATCAGAGGTTTGTTTATCAGGGTACGGTGACGAGCATGGAAGAAGGTGGGGTTGAGATCTGTATTTTGAAGTAGAAAAGTGCTAGAGGATGATGCTTTCTGAATTGTGAAAATTTTCTGATATGGTGGAAACATAATACATCTGATCTATAAGTTGACGGACCTCTCTGGTCACATGAGAGGGCTCTAGTGCTTGCAACAGGTACAGTTGTCCATCCTAAAAGCTGAAGCTACGCAGAGGCAGAGAGGAAAGAGGCAGAGTGAACTGCAGACTGGATCCCATGGGAAGACCCAAATTCAGAGGGTACTTTCAGGGGCTAACCAGGGCTTCTTGTTGCCATCAATTCGTTCCAGGCAGCCAAGTCTTCCAGGAAGCTTGTTTGCTTCAAGTACTCACATGACAATATTAATTGTGGGTTCTGGATAGCCAGGCACCTTCTTAGGTACTGAATCATGAGCACAACAGATGAGGGTTAACTGTGGTTCTAGAGAGCTCAATGATCTTATGGCAAATATGATTCAGAGAGCTGCCACAAAGTACTGCAGCATCTGGGGACGCAGCATCAAAGCTAGGACAGCTGGCTGAGAGCCAAGGGACAGCGTATGCTGAACAGCACCCTTCTCAGGGGATCTGGCAGAGCAGAGTGTGAACCAGCAGGACTGAACTGCTCGTGCCCAGTTGACACAGTTCTTACGCTGCCCTGGCCAGTTCCTGGGTTCAGCTGAGCAGCCAAGAGATTTAGAGTTACATATGCAAAGAGTTCCCTCTACTGGGCAGATGCTATTATTGCATGCCAAGAGTTGGAGAGGCGCAGCGTCTTCATTGATGTTCTGTCTTTGAGAGGATCCCGCTGACGTGAGAGGTCACACATCAGTCTGTTACATTCACCTACCCAGGCAGGCTCTTTCCACACCACTTTGGGTAGGAACTAGGTCTGTTTTCTTTACTAGTGGGTGAGGACCTTATTTCACTCCTTTGTGTTCTAAGATTTAGTGCCGTCCCTGCTTTTGCGTGCTGCTTCATGAACCATTCTGCTAGAAATGTATGGGTGAAGATATTTCTTGCTGCCTTTGTAATTTCTTATGAAGCGAAGATGGCATATACAGAGGAATAGGTAAATAAATAATTGTGTAGTGAGTTATTCATACAAGGATGCTTTGAGGGATTTGTAAATTCAGTGAAAAAATGTTTAATGTAATAGTAAATTGAAGAAAGGAGCTGTTTATAATGTGTATTGAGTTTTGCAAAATAGGCACAGCAAGAGTACTGGGAGGAAATATTAAAACATACTAACAGCAGATCTATAATTTTCTGTAGGTTCATTTTTTCTATAATGAGAATATATTCTTTAGTAGGAAAAATATCTAAATGGCATGATAATAATTTTACTCTCATTTGTGTTCAGGGTCTTTGGGTTCTTTGTTGCACATAAGATGAAAAACTGCTTTGTTGGGCAATTTAGACCAGGCTCAATAACTATTATTTAATTTAATTTTCTTTGTTTTTTTGGGGGGGGAGACATATTACAGCCACATTAAAATTTTTGATATAGCTTGTCTTTTTAGGAAATACGTTTTTATCTTTTAAATTATTTTATTTATAGAAAGTGAACTAATTTCATAATATAGGACCCAGCACAATGGCTCGATTGGCTAATCCTTACCTTGCAAACACCAGGATCCCATATGGGTGCTGGTTCATGTCCTAGCTGCTCCACTTTCCATCCGGCTCCCTGTTTGTGGCCTGAGAAAGCAGTAGAGGACAGCCTAAAGCCATGGGACTCTACACACATGTGGGAGACTGGGAAGAAACTCCTAGCTTCAGATGGACTCAGCTTCTGGGAGCTTGACTGTGCAAAAGCAGAGTAGTTGCGGAGCTACCTCGTGTAGGACATTACTGGTTCTGAGAGAGGCTTTGGAGTCTTTTGCACTTGGCTTGGATGGCAGCCCTGCTATTCAAAAGTGTGTGACAAGGACATGTTATACCTGTCATTAGTAATTAAAGATAATCATGCCTTCCCTAGAATTGTAAAGTTAAGTGAGAGTCAGTGCTCGGAGTCAGTGGTCCACAGAACGCAGCCATCGTCTGTCACCGACAGCATCATGACTAGCACCGTGCTGTCCTAGTTGAAGGTTCAAAAAGACCTCAGGGGAATTTTCTTGTGATGAGTCAGGGCATGCAGTGTCGGCTTACACTATTTCTGACTGTGCCACATCTTTAGGTGTTTTGCTTTTACTCACCCACCTGTGCCAGGCAAAGATAATCTTTCCAGTCCAGTTCTCCCGACTGGTCCTGGCCTTCGTTCTTGGTTTCACTCTGCTGGCTGACACGCTGCAGCCAGTCCCAGCATGCACCATGTGTTAATTCACACACCCAAGAGGGGGAACTCTGGTAAGAGGTTGATGACGGCAAGAAATGGGGAAGATAGGAAGGGTAGGACGGGACTGAGTGCAGATGAGGATGAGAAGTTAAATCCAGCAGTTTGATTCTGTGGAGTTCTCCCAGAGGAGGAAACTTGCAGAGGAAGGTTCTTGAATAATATCCCGGGCTCATTGCCGGGGGACAAAAGGCAGCGAGCAGGCCATGAACAAAAGGCAACTCCCAACCACCGCCCGGCTATCACGTCCTTTCTTTTCACATTTCTTGTTCCTATTTAAAGCTGCTCGTTTAAAGACCATAAAACAACAGTCCCCACCAGTAATGATTTCCTGCAGGTCCCCGGGAAAGCATTGGAAAAAAAATGTTTCCTTTTAATAGGCTGTTCTGGGAAGACAAAATCAATAATTTCTAAGCAGACATTTTGCAGATGCAAATTAATATTGCTCAAATACCCCTGGTTGCTATCACATCGCCTCTAAAAAGTGGCCACATGGTCATGTTGCCTTTGGTAAAGTCAAATGTCAGCTTGTGCGTCTCGATGTATGCATGACAAAAGCAATGCTCAGAGTAACACATGTCTCACAGTGGCCTTTTTACATGGTCTTACTCGCATCTTGCTGCCTTTAGCAACTGCAAATAAATTCCATCATATGATTTACAAATGGACCATCTAATACAATTATTCTTTGAAGACCCTGATAAATTAAACCAGTATGTAATTGTGATAGCTCCAAGCCCAGCAGGGGCTTGACTAACGGGTCTGCAATAACGGTGCGCTGTATTTGAAGGATGTGGACATAGGGATGCAATCAAAGGATGAATTCTGGAGGAATGCTGTTCCTCAATCAATTCGTGGGTTGCTTTGAATAATTTGACTCATGAGTGGCCAGCCATTGCACCATAGCCTGCAGAGTTTTGTTTTCCCTCCGTCTCTGAATATATTACCCTAAGGATGCTCCATTTGTTTTTTCCCAGGAGAAATGAGATAACCATTAGAGAATATCTTGTCAGCGGTGACTGTAAAGCAGAAGTGGCTCTCCGTTTTAAACACTGCTCCACTCACACCATTTCTCCCGAGTGTCTATAGCGCCTTCTCCACCCTGTTGTTGCTAATCCACAAGGGGCCTTGGGCAGGCTCTTGGTCCCTTCCCATCAAAGCTGATGTGAATCACTCAAGAATGATTAAGTAGAACCTTGCCTTAGGAACTGCCATCTGTGCCAGACATTTACTTTGAAAAATAAAAGGTGTTAGTTATATTATACGTGGACATGGAACAGTTTTTACTGCAAAAACAATGTAGGACAAGAGCTTGGTATCACCTCTGCTACATTTTAAAGACCAAAAAGGAAGTAGCTGTAATTGCTGAAAAGACTTCAATTTTTAATAGAGCAAGCATCGTATTATGTTTAAGACAGTGTCGGTGGGCTGGGCGCGGTGGGGCCGCTTGTGGGCTTTGCGGCAGGTGAAGTTTGGGTCTCGTCGGCCGCCGTCTCTGCGGCTGCGCAGAGCGAGGTGTGTGGCGAGAAGGTGTCAGCAGCACCGGCTCCTGCTGAGAGAGGAGCCTCGAGCCGTCCTGGGCCGCGAAGACCGCGGGGCTTGAGAATGGGGCGCCACGGCGGCGAGGCCCGGCGTGGCCAGAGGCCCACGGGTCACCCCACGGGAGGGTGAGGCCCACCAACAGGCGGAGCCAGGCCTGAGGCCTCGTTTTTTGGGGGGTCAGGAGGCATGGCTGGTGCCTCCGGGCCGCCCCTGACCTCTGGGAAAGCGAACGCACTGCTGGGCCTTCGCTGCCGGGATTTTCTGAGTTCTGTCATGGGCTGGCAGGAGTCTTGGGTAAGGATGTGCACTGAGGTCGGACCAGTAGGCGTCGCTGGGCCAGAGTGCGCAGTGAGCATGAGCCGGACAGGGTCAGTGTCTGCAAATGAGAGCTCAGAGACAAGGCTAGACCTGAGCGGGAGAATGTACTAGAACAGGCAGCGGTGAGGCAAAAACAGCTTTATCCTTAACCACCGGAGCCACCGCACTGTGGTGTGGGAAGTAAACCAAAGGGCGATTCTCCAAGTATCGAAGGGGAAAAAGCCTGGTTAGCGCCTCTTTTTTGTTTTGTTTTTAATGGTGGAGGACTGTCGGGCCTAGAGGCTTGAAATGACTGGCCAAGGTCTCGCTGTGTGTGGATGCCTGCGGGCTGGGCGGCTCTGGTGCTAGCGCTGAAGCCCGGGGCTGTGGGTTGCTTCGTGAACTTGAGCACTTGTTGCCCCTTCCGTGCCTGGTTCCCTGTCAGGGCATAGAACGCGACCGGGAATACATGGTAACTGCACCGTAAGATACTCGCAGATCGAATGCCTCGATCTGCCACCCTGACGCGTTGGTGTTTGGAGGTGGTTTCTGCCTTGTTTCGCAGGACCCACTGTTCACAGTTTGCCGTGATGAGAGGATAGATTGAACCTGGAGGATTCACTGCTTAGATGGGACACAATTACTGGTAGATGGAAGATAAATGTTTAAGGGGACAAAAATGAATCCCAGTTAAATTTCTTTTGCAAATTTAAGAAATACGGGCCTGGTGCGGTAGCCTAGCGGCTAAAATTTTCTCCTTGAGCGCACCCAGATCCCATATGAGCGCCAGTTCCTATACCGACTGCTCTACTTCCTATCCAGCTCCCTGCTTGTGTCGTGGGAAAGCAGTTGAGGATGGCCCAAAGCCTTGGGACCCTGCACCCACATGTGAGACCCAGGAGAGGCCCTGGGCCCTTGGCTTCAGATTGGCTCAGCTCTGGCCGATGTGGCTACTTTGGGAGTGTATCAATGGACGGAAGATCTTCTTCCCTGTCTCTCCTCCTCTCTCTCTATCTGATTTTGCAATAAAAATAAATAAATCTTTTTAAAAAAATTTAAGAAATCTGCGGTTCCTTCGATAGCTCAGTTGGTAGAGCGGAGGACTGTAGTGGAAGAAATGGAAGGTTTTGCTTAACTTTTTTTTTTTTTAAAGATTTATTTATTTATTGGAAAGTCAGATATACAGAGAAGAGGAGACAGAGAGGAAGATCTTCTGTCTGATGATTCACTCCCCAAGTGAGTGCAACAGCTGATGCTATGCCGATCCAAAGCCAGGATCCAGGAACTTCTTCCGGGTATCCCACACGGGTGCAGGGTCCCAAGGCTTTGGGCCGTCTTCGACTGCTTTCCCAGACCACAAGCAGGGAGCTGGATGGGAAGTGGAGCTGCCAGGATTAGAACCAGCGCCCATATGGGATCCCGGCGTGTTCAAGGCAGGGGCTTTAGCCACTGGGCCCTTAGCTTTTTTTTAATAAATACTTTTTTTAAGGTGAAGAAGTACATTGATGCTTAGACTCATCTGTCTCTGTCTTTCCTGCAGTGGTTGAGGGTCCCGTCTGGAACCACTTGCCCTGGTGTGCTTTTGCTGTCTTGTGAAGCCTGCGGCAGGAGCAGAGACCCGTGTGGGATTCTGCTTGGCGGTGGCCAGGTAACTGGATCATGATGAAGCCTCCAGGAACTGTATGTTGTAGTGAATGTCCCACAACAAAAATTGTCCATTCTGTCTGAAAATGCGTGTCTCTGTCCAGCCACCTCACTGCCTGAACAGCTCGGGTCTGTGAATGTATTGTATTCCAGGGCCCCGGGAGCGGAGGGCCAGTTTGGACTGTCACTGTTGCATTGTTTCAGTTAACAGGGTTCACTCTGCTCTGGTGAGACGGCTGGAAGAGGTGTGGTGGCAGTCGGCCAGCACGCATCCGGGCTCAGAAACTGGAGTTCTTGGCACAGAGCAGTAATCAGCTTCTGAACCACTGTGCTTCCCACATCTTTAAAATGGGTCTAAGAGTCTCCTTGATGCCTCATCTTTTTTTTAAAAATATTTATTTATTTATTTTTAAAAATTTATTACATCGTATTATGTGACGCAGTTGTAGGTACTGGGATTCCCCCCGATGCCTCATCTTTTGCAGACAGTCAGGAAGGGCAAATAATTTGCTGGTCAATTAGAAGGTTGCTTTGAAAAGTGGAATGAACTTTGCAAGCAGAAGATGCAGCCCGTGTTAGCTGCTAAGAAACAATAAAATGCTTATAATCATCACCTACATAGCTTACTGTAACATTAGCCGGTAAGTATAACTATGAGCTGTGAAACTTGAGAGTCTCGTTTCCTCATGAATTTTGAGCGTCACCAGCAGATCTTCAGCCTCCTTGATTGGCAGGAAAGTGAAGTACAATGGGAAAATCAATGTGCCTGTCATTGGAAGTGAACATTCCTAAATGTAAGCAAAGCAGTACAGATCCGGATCTAGTTTTAAATGGGTGAGCACTCACAGCAGGGATCACCGCATCAGGTTCTGTGTGTCTCTGGCAAGACAGATGCACATGGTGATGACGGTACAAGAAATAATGGTGTAATGTTATACCCATGGCTGCAGTCAAATTCTTTTTAAGTGATTCTTTTCCAGTCTAAGACTTAAATTATTTGTCTTTTTCTTTTTCAAAGATTTATTTATTTTTGCTGCAAAGTCAGATATACAGAGAAGAGGAGAGACAGAGAGGCAGATCTCTTGTCTGTTGGCTCACTCCCCAAGTGACCGCAACGGCCCATGCTGCGCCGATCCAAAGCCAGAAGCCAGGAACCCTCTCCAGGTCTCCCACATGGGGACAGGGTCTCAAGACTTTGGGCCATCCTCAACTGCCTTCCCCGGCCACAAGCAGGGAGCTGGATGGGAAGTAGAGCCGCTGGGGTTAGAACTGGTGACCATATGGGATCCCAGCCTGTGCAAGGCAAGGACTTTAACCACTATGCAACCGCTCCAGGCCCAAATTATTTGTCTTAAAATTCAGTTTTGGGTCTATTATAATTTCATAAAAGACATGACTAAGCAACATTGAGTAACAGTAGGAATCACCACATTGCATGCATGCTGTGGGACATGCCCTGTCAGTCACCTCATAGGTTAGAAGAATTGAGTTGAAATTTTTTAAACTTTCTTTTTAAGGGAGAGCCTCATAAAAAAAGGTGCAGAGCCAGGTAACTTCATCTGTGAATTCTACCAAGGACTTTGAGAAGAATTAACACCCATTCTTAGCCCCACGCCCCATTCTTCTGAAGAGTTGTTTGCTAATTTGAAAGGCATCTGCTGATTACTCCCCAAGTGGCTGCAACTGCCAAGCAAGGCCAGGAGCCTGGAACACCATCCAGTTCTTTGTGGATAGCAGGACCTAAGCACTTGGGGATGATCTTCCCCTGCTTTCCCAGGTGCACTGGCAGGGGGCTGTGTCTTGAACTGGAGGTCATGGGATGCTAGTGTCACAAGGTAATGACTTAATCCACTGCATCATGTCAGACCTCCTTAAAAAAACAGTCTTGAAAAAACTGTGATTGGGGAATTTACTTATTGTATGAGGCTAGTACTACGTGATATTACTCTGATACCAAAACACAAAATATTTTACAAGAAAATTATAGACTGGTCTCTGTTCTGAAAAGAGATGTTAAAATCTTCAGTAAAATCTTGGCAAACTAAACCGAACCAAATCAAATCAGAACAAAACGAAACTAGGCAGGTAATGTCATTGTGTGATTAGATCAGCAAAGTTAATTTTAAATGGTGGTAAAAGTATCATTTGCCCTAAATTACTCCCAATGCACTGTGGAATGCCTTACATACCACCATTGCAGAATCTGTTAATTTGCTCTGAAGATAGAAAGCTACAAGAATGATAGCAACAGTAAGACATTTCTCGGTTACAAAGCTTTTCCATTCCTTATTTGTTCTGGTTTTCATGAAATCATTCAAGCTAAATCTTGAAGTGTTTTTAGTGTATATATTTTACAGATGACAAAAATATATTCAGAGAAATATTGTGACTCTTCCAAACATGTGTATCGAGTAAGCAGCAGGATGAGATACTAATTTGAATCTTCTGAATCCAAACTCACTGCTTACCCTGGCACACACAGTGGCTGTCTCTGTTGAGAAAATCTGTTCCAGGTGCCAACCTCCTGAGATGTTGTGGAAAAACGGGGAGCGGACCTTAATGAAAGTTAAGACTTACAGTCATTTTTTGTTGTTGGAACAGATAAATAGGCTTGGCACACGTTGTGAGCACATTCTGTTTGGATCTGGTCTGAGCATGTCCTGTAAGGATCCATGTGCAGGAAGCTTGGTCTCTACCCTAGTGATGTTGAGGTGGTGGACTCTTTAAGTCATTGGAAACACCACCTTTGAAAAGGATCATTGTCATTCTTTCAGGACCTTGGTTATTTCCCACAAGAGTGGGAGACCATAACAAAGCAGCAAGCTTGGTCCCTGAATCTCCATGCCCTTGTTTCACCATGTGGCTCTTTTCACATGCGTTCTCATCACAGGGATGCCACCCACCATGAGACCCTTTCCGGAAGCTGAATAGGTGATGTATTCTTCAGTCTGAGATTATTAGTTACATGAGTTTTAGTTAAATGACTTACGACGATTTGATAGTACTGCTTTCTATGAGATTTCCCCAGTGCTTGACTTAAGACCATTGCCCAAAACATCTCTTTTGCCAGGGTGTACCTTTGTTTTCCCAATCATTAGTAATTTCTTTCAGACTCCATTGCCAAGGAGTAGGAATGAGAACAGTAGCATACATTGACTACCCGAAAACAGAAAGCACAGCAAGAAGGGTCTTTCCAGACTCATCGCAACTCTGTGGATGAGTGAGGTCCTAAGACTTGGTGATATTGGGTGACTTGGCCATGCATGTTGGGTTACGAACACATGTGACTGAGGTCCAATCATGACACAAGAAGCTTTATCCAGTTCAAGAGAATGTATGGGAAAGAAGCAGTGATTTGATTGCAGAAGGTCAAGTATCTGACACATCTAGATAGGTAAGTGGAAAAATTGGAGCAAACATGCATGTTGCAGTGATACCTAAAGGGAGACGATGATTTCCCAAATATAATTACCCTGAAAGATAAAATATGTGCCAAAGGAGATTTGAGCCAACTGAGCAAAGGAGTTTCTTGGTGAGGTAGGGATTTGAGATCAGATGGTGGGAAATTCAACTTTTAGTTTCTTATTAGAGATGAGCTCAGTAAATCCATGAGCTAAATTTATCTGAGGCTTCAAAGATAGTTTGTTTTAAGGAAATAGAAGCAGGCAACATCAACCATAAAAGAAATTAACTGGATTAAGTGAAGTCCCCAAGTGATTCTAAAATGTGGTAGCCGAACAGGAATATATTTAGAACTACATTCTAAAATAGGTCTCTGGACACAAATCCTCACCACAATTACAAGTCACCTTGTTCTAAAGTATAATTATAACAATATTGAAGATTTATCCCCCCACTCAGAACTTTAAAAAGATTTTAGAAGACTCTATGGAATAAGTTAAATAATATGCAGGTCAGAGATGCTCGAATGTTTAAAATTGACAAGGCGTTATTATCTAGATGGTAGACATTTTGCATTAACAATGAATTTCACACAGTGGCAAATTATCATATGCCATGTATAATCACTTTTACAGTCACCAGATAAAATACATAAAATAACATGAATGGAGCAAACAGAAAACCTATCTTTAATTAGTGAATGTTCTCACTTAGAGATGATGCAAGACTCCATTGCATCATGCTTGCCTCCTTCATTGTCCATGTTCAGTTGCATCTTCCTTCCTGTTGTCATCGTTTTTGTGACATGTCCTGCACTCGGGAAGGTTGCAGAATAATGAATGATCAAAATTGCTCCAAGTCCGAGCTTTACATAATGTCTGTATCTGCTCAGCTTTAGCAGAAGTTTTTTTTTCTTCCCAACATGCTGAGCAGAATGTGTATCCCTAGCCATTTATAACATGGTAGGAAAAGTATCCTGTTTTCCCTGCCTCTCTCTGGCTCCCCTGTAGAAGCTATAGGAAGGCTTAGCTCCCAAGTTTCCCTCGGAGTCCCTTCTCAGTGGGATCAAAATGAATGGCTTCCCATCAGGATAGTTTCTTAGACTCTATTTTCTACCTTCTGAGTGTTCTAAGTTCCTGTTCTGGCTATAGCGTTTTGGTATTTTACTCTTTAACATGGTTTGCTCATCGCGTACGATGTTCTCGCATGTTTTTACCTCTTGTAAATTGTTAATGTTCCGGTCTTCTGGTCTCCAGCTGCCTGCAGAGGATGGGACTGCTGAGACAGTTGGAGTCTCTGTATTCTTTTTATGTAATCAGTCTTAAAGCATAGTTCTCAGTAAGGACTGGTAGATAATTTAGTAAAAGCAGCCCTAAATGATCTTAATTACTTAGTCTCCCACAGAACAATCTATTCATTAATAAAAGTGGACAATAATATTTAAAAATGAGGAACTGAGTATTTATTAGAGAATATGAAGACATAAATAATGGCAAGTACCATTTTGGCCCAAAAACTGTACTTTCTCTAACACGATTAAATCAGACCCATCTGAAGAATGATGCATTTCATGACAAAATACAGAAATTGCAACTTGAGTCATTTTTTCTCACCCACTCTCTGGATGCAGTTATTTTCATGATTGTCTTTCTCGGCTGCTAGGGAAAGGCCTATCATTAGTGTGGGAGGTGGTGATTTGTTCCTGCCTCATGGGAACGCATCATATTCCCCCTCCCATAATTGTCATGTACATCAGGCTTCAGTAATTTTATGTCTGGGGAAAGATCTTAGATGTGAAGAAGCAGCTTTCTTGCTACCTATGTCTATTGTTTCTTTGATTCTTAGCCTTTGCATTTCTTTATTGAAAACATTTATTTGTTTTGAAAGAGTGACAGGAAGGAGGGAGGGAGGGAGTATGGAAAGAGAGAGGAAGAGAGATTGATTCTGTTTGCTGGTTCACTCATCAAATGGCTACAGCCATAAGATCTGGGATAGGCCAGAGCCAGGAGCCAGAAATTCCATCCTGGTCTCCCATACGGGTGGCAGGGACCTGCTTGGACCATCTTCTGCTACCTTCCCAGGCACATTATCAGGAACCTGGGTTGGAAATGGAGTAGCAACATAAGTGGCAGTTGCTGCTTTGTACCACAATGCCAGCCCCACATTGTGCTTCTAACTTGAAATGAGGGGTGATTTGGCACTCGATATTCTGGGTTGACTTTGCAAGAGTCCACCTTAAAGTCAAATTTCCATAATCTGGACTGGATTGCTGCACAGGCTATAACAGAATGATAAAGTAAAAACAACTGCTGTTCTCTTAGTGAAGTAAGCAGATTCACATTTATGTAACCAGAAACTATGCCTCTATATGTCAGTGAGTACTTTGTTCTTGCTACAATGAAAGACAGAGGGAGAGAGAACTTCCATTTGCTGGTTTGTTACCGGGTTACCACAATGGCCAGCGTGGGCCAGGCTGAAGGCAGGATCTAGGAGTTTCTTCTGGGTCTCCTACATGGGTGCAGGGCCATCCTCTGCTGCTCTCCCAGGGGAAAAGCCAGGACATGAACTAGTGCCCATTTGTGATGCAGATGTTGCAGGGGCATCTCCACCAGCTGCACCACAACCCTGGGCCCCCTTTTTCCTTTCCTTGATTCTGTATTTAAGACTTCTTTTTCTTCTTTTTTGTAGGGTGAGTGAGTTACATTTCTTTAATTTTATTTTATGATCCAATTCTGTAGGCTTTTGCATTTCCCTTACTTTCTCCCCAAATTCTGTCCCTGCCCCCCCCCCCCGGTTTCCCCTTTATTATTAACAGTAGTATAAGCAGTCAATCATAAGTCCATTATGCTATTGAAGTGTATCCGGACATTGAGGGTATGGGCAGTGGCAGACAGCCCAGCATTCTATTGTCAAGATACATTTAACAGTTTTATTAGGAGTCCATTTTGATTTGGAAGTAGAGATGCATACTGCATTGTATCCTCACATCTGGATACGATAGTCTCTGTTACACAGTTAGTATACATTCCTTTACTTGAAAAGCCATAAAGCAAAATCAACAACAGGAATAAAGATAAAAAAAATTTACAGCACTGTGGAGTTAAATAACATGCTACTGAATTACCAATGCATAAGATTTCATTTTAAAAGGAAGCTTATGTTCACTGCAGAGCCAAGATGAAGCTACTGAGATTTTCTCCCGCCCTCAGTATCCCTGGTTCCCACATGTACAGCTTCGCCACTTTCAACGTGCCTGCTACTCCGTTTCAGCTGGCATGTTTGGTTGATGAACCTTCATTGCTCTGTCATTATCACTCAAAACCCATAGCTGATGTTAGAGTTTACTCTTAATGTTCAATGTTGTATGGGTTTATATAAACGTACAAGGAATCTCGTAAAAGTTCAGGGAAAATGTGTATTTGAAAAACTGCAGATTTAAACTTGTGACATTTGTGGCAGGATCTAGTTTGAGGCACTAAGAAGGATTACACAATAGTTTGAGCATCCTGTGAGTATAACACGCGTTCTGCTAAAATTGAGTAAGAAATTGTGGTGAAGCTGGGGTAGAAGAATATCGAAATCATTGATGCTTTACAGAACGTTTTTGGAGACAGTACTTTAAAGAAGTCAGTTTACGAGTGGATTTTTTTAAGAAGAGATGAGAGGATGTTAAACATGAAGCCAACAGTAGCAGGTCATCCACATCAATTTACCAACAAAATTTTGAACTTGTTTGAGCTATAGTTGAATGGGACTGTGAAGTAACAGTAGAAATAATACCAAAACCACAAATACCTTAATTGGTTCAGCTTACACAGATCTGGTTGAAAAGTTTAGCAAACTTACTGTCCTGTAGGTTCCAAAAGTGTTGTGCCTATATCAGCCATATAAAACAGCAGAGCTTTCTTTTTTTCTTTTTAAGATTTTTTTTTTATTGGAAAGGCAGATTTACAGAGAGAAGGAGAGACAGAGAAATATCTTCTTTCTGCTGGTTCACACCCCAGTGGCCACAACAGCTGGAGTTGAGCCAATCCAAAGTCAGGAGCCAGGAGCTTCTTTCAGGTCTCCCATGTGGGTGAAGGATACCAAGGCTTTGGGCCATTCTCTACTGCTTTTCTAGGTCACAAGCAGGAAACTGGATGGAAGTGGAACAACTGGGATGTGAACCAGCACCCATATGGGATCCCAGGTATGCAAGGTGAGGATTTAGCTACTAGGCTACTGTTCTGGGCCCTAGAGCAGAACTTTCAATGGAAATTAAAACAATAGAGTCAAGATTCTGAAGTTTTTCTGTGGAGAATTGCAGCACATAATGAAATATGGCTTTATCAGCAAGATCCTGAAGGCACACAGTACAATCAAAGCACTGACTACCAGGAAGAAAGGGGGTGCAAAGGAGAAGTGCTTATGGCAGCTGGAATGAGACAGGCCAAAGTCAGCGGCTAGAAACTCAGTCCATGTCTCCCACGTAGATGACAGATTTACAGCTACCCAAATCATCCTATTAGACACTGATCAAAGATGCCTAGGTCTTGAACTTCCAAACTACCAGCACCTGTGAGAAATTATGATTCTGTTGTTTATTAGCCACTCAGTCCGAGGCATTTTTTTAGAGCCTCCCAAATAGCTTAAGGTAACGGGCTTCTTCACCCTTTATGTATTTGATAAGATATAATGCATTTTTTATACTTCACTCTCTATTTTCTTTATTAAATTTGCATTTTATGTTATGTGCAAGGTATATAGATGGTCAAATGGAAGTTCATGACTTATTCTCTGGCCTCTCTCGAGCTGCCTCATCTCCATTGTGACATTCCTTCCCAAGTGGGACCTTGCCAGTCCTCCATGCAGTGTGATCTTATTCCTCAAAACAGGTCCCATATTAACAACCTAGAAGACCTCTGAAGTAGGAAACTGAAGCTTAGGATACAGATGTGCTAGTTCCTCACAGAACAGATGATATAATATGAATGGGTGCTGCTTTTTTCAGACTCCTGTGAATTTCATTCTGCATTCTCTTATTACCTAGAGATGGGGAATTGTACAGCTGTAGGAATGCGGACAGCCAGGAAGTGTGATTGTCAGGGAACTGGACAAGCCCAAGGAAACATTGTAGAAAATCCAAATCCAGAAAGAAGAAAACTCGCAGGTGTGTAACATGCATGCCTTTATGTAGGAAGTTTACAGGTGACTGTTCAGAAACAGAGTTATCTAAGTTTGTTAAGTCCCTTGATAAACTTACAACCAGCTACCTTCAGGAAAGGCTCTGGATTTTATCCAGCTTCTAAAAATTGTTGACGACAGAAAAATGCAGTAATATATGCAAGTTGGTTGCCTTGCCTCTTTAATGTGCCAGTTGTAGTCATTAAGTGCTGTTGGAAAAAGATGTATGTGCAATTTAGGGAGAAACTTGCATCTAATTACCAGCCTAATTAATATGGAGGGACTGCAGTAATAAAAAGATGTATTTCTTCCTTAATTTGCTAATGTGTACTGTTGTTCTTTCTAATTCAAGTTCAGGAGTCTGGACTTTAAGGAGAAACAGGTTGTTCTCAGCAGATATAGGGTGAGATGGATATCTGTGTCACATGGAGATTGTACCACTGTGCCCTCAGCATTCCGAGGACATAGGCTGTGCCTGTCTACTGGGCTCCCTCCTCATCCCTATGCTTTCATGGCTTGTGGTCTTGATGTGTCTCATTTGTGTGCTTTTCAAACACTATTTTTGTCTTCTAGCTTTCTGGATTTGTTTCCTTTTTATTTTTAAAAAGATTTTATTTATGTTTATTGGAAAGGCAGATTTACAGAGAGAGGAAGAGACAGAGAGAAAGATCTTCCATCCACTGGTTCACTCCGCAGATGACCACAGTGACTGGAACTGAGCTGATCTGAAGCCAACAGCCAGGAACTCCTGGATCTCCCACACATGTATAGGGTCCCAAGGCTTTGGGCCATCCTGCACTGCTTCCCCAGGGCACAAGCAGGGAGCTGGGTGAGAAGTGGAGCAGCTAAGACACACACTGGTGCCCATATGGGATCCTAATGCTTGCAAGGGGAGGGGTAGCCAATTGAGACATTGCAGTGGACTCTGGATTTGTTTCCTTTAGTTCTTGGTCTAGGAATCTCTTTGCTCCATATGTTTCAATCCTGGAGTTGTGACCATCAGTTCCAGATCCCCATCTGGTGAAATGTTTCAAGAAATTGAGAATTCTTTTTGATGAGATATCATCACAAGCCTTTCACAGAAAATTTGAAAGGACAGATGAACGCATATTCTAGCAGGACTGTCTTGGAGTCCAACTTCAAGAAAGTCGGGGCCACCACTGTGCTCTGCTGTGCCTTCCTTTGGTATTCTCTAGCCTTACACTTCCTTGATGTTATTCACCGTCAAGGGACTGGACCTTGTACTAGTTCCTCTTTCTTTAAAGGAAGGATTTCTCACTCGTTCAGGATCCTATTAAGTGATCAAAAGCCCAGAATTCATTCATTCTCTAAGCTCAGGTTTAAATACTCAAGTGGAATTTTTTCTAATCATGACTGAGCTCGGTGATTTTATTAATACCTTGTAGTAAAGTCCATCATCTGGTTTCTAACCTCATTTTACTACTATGCCTCCCTTTGCTGAGCTCCAACCAGTCACATTGGAATCATCTCCTGTTCTTGGACACTGCTGGCTCATTCCAACTGTAGTGCCTTTGTATCTGCTTCGTTTGCCCCAAGCTCTTTCTATAGTGGGTTCTGTTTTTGCGAATTTGGTCTAAATCCAAATGTTCTCTGCTTTACATGCGTTCAAGCAGAGAGCTAGTTTATTCAACTTTTAGTTTTAGGAGAACAAGTTGATGTGTGAACACTGGGCTGCAGAGGGACCAGAGTGGCAGTGAAAGCACCATATTGAATTTTGTACTAAATGGTCCAGGTGAAAGATGCTGGTGGTGTGGAGAGAGGGGGATGTGTTCTTGTGCATATCTCAGAGACTGAAGTGAGAGGCCTGATGATGGTTTACAGCTTACACACAGAAAAGAAGGGAAGAAGGGACCAAAGACAACTGGGCATACTGCTTGAGTGGAATTGAAGAAATTCTGCCGTGGAGTCAGATTGAGGACATTGAGGGAGAGATGGAGTACAGAGAACAGGACACTGTCTCTGGCACCACCATACAGCAAGCTCAAACAGCATAACTGAAGCCAGCAAAATGAATGAAACTGTCTGTCAGTGTGCTGAGCTGCCCTGAATTCCAACTCACGCAGAGGGACTTGTTCCTCATGCAGTTGTCATAAGAGTGGGACTAGATTTCAGATCTCATTTTCTGGTTTAACATCCTTTCCATGTCAAAACATTGCCTGCTCAAGTCATGTCTTAGCATTTGCTAAAAGAACACACAGTATTGAGTGAGGTTTGTGTGTCAGAAGAATCCATCTGGTCCAGCTTAGCAGTAAAAGTTCACAAAAGAATGTATCCCTATTACTGGAAAATGATGCTCATTTTCATTCATACAACCAACAAATATTTATTAAGCTTCTGCTATGTAAAAGGCCTGGTGTTGAGAATACAACTATAATTAGGACAGATTGTTCCTGCTCTTTTAGAGTTTACATTCTGTGGGGAGTGACATGAACAAAAATCCATGGCAGTAGATTACCATTTTTCTGGGTGGTAGCAATATTGTATGAAGTGTCTGGGAATACTACCTCAATGGATGCTGTTCTTTTCATCTAGAGGAGATGCAGAATTAGGTTCCTGTGACCTCTGGTCACAAAACTTTTACAAATTGATCAAAGCATAATCTTGATTTATGTATGTTTATGACTAAAGGTATGGCTGTTAGTACATATGTTCATTCATTAACAACAAACTTAAGGACAATAATATTGTCATTTATGTCTGAAAAAAGTGTATCTAACACATATTTACTTAATCAAGTACATCATGGCCTCATTGCACTTAGGAACACTTCATTCATGTGCTTGGGGGACATTTAAAGCAGTACAGGAACAAAAAGGTAGAAAATGAATAGATGATAGCAGCTCTTGTTTGTGCAGTGTGAGAGCTACAGCAATACAGCAGTGTCCTTGCAGATGAACTCAGCGTGTTAAGTGACTTGTGTTGTCACTCTGCAAGTTCATGAATGATTATGAGCACTATAAATTATATTCTGACTTAAGGTTTACAAAAAATTATAGTCAGTAGGTGAATTTGCCAATGTGAAATCACCAAAAGAAGAATAGTGGCAATTAGTGGCTTTGTCACCTATGCAATTGTGTTGATGACCATGGTGACACTGCATAATTTCACAAGAAGTATGGAAGGTAAGAGGAACTTCTCAGGTGGTATGACATTAAAAATGAGATTGGAAGAATGCAGAGGTGTTAACGTGGCTGAATGGGGACAATGGTAGACCATTTCAGCCAGCAGCAGGATAAGAGTGGGAGATGGGAAGTAGCAGTGCATAATTCTAGTGCTCAACTGAAGTTCCATGTAGCCTGGGTTCTTTCAGTGGGTTGGAGGTCATTGCCAGATTATTCAGGATCCTGTGGCTCCAAGAAGGAATTTAATCATTTTATGTTAAGAACAATGGAAGGCTAAGCTAAACTATGTTTGAAAAGCTCGTCTCTTCTGCTTTAGAATAAAGAAAAGACGGGGCAGGGAGACATTAGAAGCTTATCTTCGTATTTGAGGACAGGCAGTACTAGGGCAGGAGTAAGGGTAAAAGATGAGTCAATGTCAGGATCAGGGCTTGGTTTCTGATTTGTGCAACAGCATAGATGAAGGTGCTCTTTCCAGAGGTCAGGCACACTTGAGAGCTCAAAGTGCAAAGAGGCCGATTTTAGCCTTGAGGTTAAAATGCCTGTGGAACTGGCCCAGCACGATCATTAAGTGGCTAAATCCTTGCCTTGTGCATTCCAGGATCCCCAAAAGGTGCTGGTCTGTGTCCTGACTGTTCCACTTTCCATCCAGCTCCCTGCTTGTGGCCTGGGAAAGCAGTTGAGGATGGCCCAAAGCCTTCACTTGCATGGAAGACCCGGAAGAGCTCCTGTCTCCTGGCTTCAGATTGGCACAGCTCCAGCTGATGCAGCCGCTTGGGTAGTGAACCATCAGGGGCAAGATCTTCCCCTCTGTCTCTCCTCCTCGCTGTATATTCTGCTTTTCCAATAAAAGTCAATAAATCTAAAAAAAGAAAAAAATGCCCATAAGATATTTGTGGTAGGTGAGAAAATGTACCACTGATATAACTTTAAGAAGGCACTTGCTATGTAGCTGCAGGGATGACAGTCTACAGGTAGCTACCAGCTGTTGATGGATTTAGGCTTCCCCTGAGCTACAGAGAGCTGTCGCGGCACAGGTAGTATCTTTCCTGGGACAGCCAGGTAAATGAGTGAAGTGACACACTCTAATGGGCAGTGTTTACTCTGGAGTTACCCACTGTTGTGATTGAGGGGAGTCTGGATTAAACCTTACATCTCTCTCAAATCAGCCCTCTCTTCTCCTTCCTTTCACAGTGTTGAGCTTTCCTGCCTTCCAAACACCGTTTTGGTGCATAGTTCTGTTGAATGCAGCGGGTGCCCATGTAGAAAGGTTATGTCAGATAAGTAAGTGTGATCTGAGAAATGCACATGTACAAAGTGGTCAGTATATGGATGGTGAGGATAAATTGAAAAGTGACTGAATTTGTGCAGAAAAAAAAAATGTCCCATGTTCCATGAATCTTAGTAAACTAGAGTAAGGCAGGGAAAGATAATCTATTGTTTTTTTTTAAAGATTTATTTTTATTATTTTTTCATTGGAAAGGCGGATATACAGAGAGGAGAGACAGAGAGGAAGATCTTCCGTCCAATGATTCACTCCCCAAGTGAGCACAACGGGTCGATACTATGCCTATCCAAAGCCAGGAGCCTCTTCCGAGTCTCCCACGCGGGTGCAGGTTCCCAAAGCCTTGGGCCGTCCTCAACTGCTTTCCCAGGCCACAGACAGGGAGCTGGAAGGGAAGCGGGACTGCCGGGATTAGAACCGGCGCCCATATGGGATCCCGGGCGTGCATGGCGAGGACCTTTAACCACTTGCGCCACCGCGCTGGGCCCGATAATCTATTGTTTTAAAGATTTATTTATTTTTATCGGAAAGTCAGATTTAAGAGAGAGGACGGAAAAAATCTTCTGTTCACTGGTGCACTCCCTAAGTGGCTGCAGCGGCCAGAGCTGAGCTGATCAGAAGCCAGGAGCTTCTTCCAGGTCTCCCAGATGGCTGATAGGTCCCGAGGCTTTGATTGGTCCTCTATCACTTTCCCAGGCCACAAGCAGGGAGCTGGATGGCAAGTGGAGCAGCTAGGATATGAACCTGTCTGCATATGGGATCCGGGTGCATGCAAGGTGAGGACTTTAGTTACCAGGCAACTGCACTGGCCCCAGGGTAAGATAATGTAAAGGACAATTAGAAAGGTGGAAGATCTTTCTCTCTGTATCGCCTTTTCTCTGTAGATTTGCCTTTCCAATAAAATAAGTGTAATAAAATAAAAACAGGTGGAAGAATATCCAGGAATGGAATGTTTTGTGAAAGACAAGAGAACTAAGTTGTGAACCATACGGAGTGCTGTGAGAGCCTGGGTAAAGTTGGTTCATAGTGTACCTGCTGAAGGTCATTGGCAACCTTAGCTCTGTTTGGTGAGGTATTGATGACAGGAGTAAGATTCATTGAGTTTTGTAATGAGAAAGAAAATGAGGGAAAAGGGCCAATGTTTTAGCATAATGAGTTACTTTGCTGCCTTGTGAACCCCGGTTTGTGGGTTAGTTCCTAGTTGCTCATTTTCAACCCAGCTTCCTGCAAATGGCCTGAGTAAAGCAGCAGAAGGTGGCCCAAGTTTGTGAACCCTGCTATCCACTGGGAGACCTGATTACTGCCTGGCTCAGCCCTGGCCACTGCGGTCATCTGGGCAGTGAACCTACCACATCTGTCTCTGTCTCTCCCACTTTGTCTGTAACACTTTCAGAATAAATAAATAAATCCTAGGAAAATTAGGAAACAGTGAATGTCATACCTCTTTTCAGAAATGTAGCTGAGGAAAGGGAAGAGGAGCTAAGGCTGTAATAACCTCAGGGTAAAAAGATTGGGTAGTTTTAAGAACAGGATTGGGCATATTTAAGTGATCATAAGTGAACTGAGAAGACATGATGAGTTAAAAGAATGAGGGGATAATTTTTAGAGTCTGATTCTTGAGGAGATAAGCTGCAAGGAGTTAGATAGATCTGACAGTTACGTTGGAGGAAGAAATTTATTTTTAATGGGAGTTGAGACGATGAGAGGAATATACGTAGACAGGTTATAGATTTGAAAGTAAGTAATGTACAACTTGGAACTTCTCTCAGGCAGCAAATGTAATGTTGTCTGCTGAAAATTGCTGGAGTTTCCTGAGACTGGTTGTTTGGTTGAAGTGAATGAAGATAGGAGAGTAAGAAAGTTAATTGATCAACAACTGTGATAGTAGGAATATAAGACAGTGTTAAGTGTCTAATCACATTATTATGTCGAATTGTTAGGGGAGTGTCTTTGGGCATTTTTGTACCTGAGAGGTGTATAGTCTAATATATCATTATTTTTCCTTCTGATAATGTAAGAGAAACACAGAAAACTGCTCTATAAAAGAGTAAGTCAATGTTGTAAACCGTTAAGTTCAATATTTTATGATTCCTCACTTCTTAGTCTCCAGATATTTCTTTGGTAAATTCTTGAATATGCCACTTTATTTGTAGACTAAATCGAGGTCCTTTTCTCATTGAGTCCTGTACCATCCTTCCAGGGAAGTTACTCTTGTTTGTCATTTGAGGGAACCAGACGTTTACAAAGTTATGGAAATGAGCCAAGGTCATGCTGTTGGTAAGGGTAAAGATAGGGACACATGCTCAGATCTCCTCATTCAGAAGCTATGATCTTTCCTTGATCCACTTGACTAGAACTCAGACTTGCACATGAATTGAATCAATCAGCAATAAATTAATTCAATTTCTTTTTGTTTTGTTTCATTTATTTAACATGTTCCCTTGAGTTTGAATTTATAATCCATTAATGATAAGTCCCATTTCCTTGGCAGAATGGGCAATGACTGGGTTGGAATGATAAAGGAAGTAATTGAATTAAAATAGTGAATGTTAATCCCTTTTTCCATGAAGTCATTCTTGTCTGTGCTTTGCCTGAGTTATGGCTATGATAATGTGGTAACTGGCACAACTTCAACAGCCATGATACCTCTTCAATTACAGCTGCCGGAAAATTACTTAAAGTTTCAAATGCTTGATGCATCAAGAAAGGGCTATGGGGAAGAGAGATCAGCCACATGAATGCTCTATTTGCAGGGAAAAGGCATTTCTGTGTGCCATTGACACTTGCAGAATAGCAGGGGTTACTCTAAAGATAGTAAAAAATGATGAGTTGAAAGTGATGACTTAGAATAAATCATCCAAAAAAAGTTGTCATCACACTGAAATTGATGGTCCCAGGACACCATAAAGTACTCTTAATAGAATATTTATTTAACACACATTTATTGGGCATCTATTATGTGCCAGCTGCAATATTTGACATTGGAGTTGAAAAGGGAAAGAAGAGACCATTAGCAAGGCTGGTAGCATTCACTGGGCAAGACAGACCATCAGATGATTATAGCATTAATGCAAAGTTAAGATGAACGAATAATTAGAGGTATTTGCTCCATCGTATCTCTGTGTTTGTAGCCTGGAAAGGTGTTATTGGATAAAAACACATAGAATTGATTTTCTCTGGGTTGTGATTGAGGAATATGTTTATTGTTACTCCACAGAAATCTTTATTTAAAAGTGATGTGTTTCAGTAATAAGAAAATAGAACAAATACAAGGTCCCAAGACTAGTCAAACTCACACAGACAGAAAATGGAATGGTGGCTTCCAGTGGCTGGGAAGTGGCTGTGGTTTATGGACTGTGACAAGCACTAACGTAAGATGTTAATAATAGGGAGTGCTAAGAATGGGATATATAGGACTATTTGTATAGCTATACAATTTTTTTGTGTAAATTTAGAGTTATTCTAAAATTATATGTATAAAAGGGGGTAAATGAGAAGTAGTTTAAGGCCACAGAGTTTTGGTTTTGCCAGATGGAAAAGATTGTGTGGCTGGACGGTGGTGAAGGTACTGTGACAATGTGAATTGCATTGAATAGCACGGAAGCCAGCACTTAAAATGTGTAGAGTCGGAAAATGTTCTTTTTCTGTATTTTACTATGATTAATGCAATAAAAAAGGAAGAAGGAAAATAATAAAGGCAACAACTTTGTTCCTGCCATGGAATCTATAGATTTCTTTCACTTCAAAGAAATAAGATGAAATATAGTGAACATCTCACTTTCTGCCTCAAATATTCCTCAATGTTCTCTGTATTTTTAAAAGATTTAATTATTTTTTTAGAAAAGATTTATTTAATTAAAAGAATTACAGAGATATGGAGAGACAATTAGAGGTCTTCTCTCTGCTGATTCACTGTCCAAATGACTATAAGTGTTAGGGCTTAGCAAGGCACAAGTCAGCAGCCAGGAATTCTTTGCAGATCTCCCATGTGGGCACAGAAGTCAAAGCACACAGGCCATTTTCCTGCTGCTTTTCCAAGGGGAACTAGCTGGGAGCTCGACTGGAAATCATGCAACTAAGAACGCAACCAGTGCCAGCATGAGTTGCCGGACCTGCAGGTGCAGGTTTTACTCACTAAGCCCCAATTCTAGCTCCTTTCTCTCTCTTTACATTGTCAATGTAAAGTTCAAGTGCCTCATTTTATGCATTTTTAAAATACTGCTGCCAATGCTCATTTCCAAAAGGCCACCATGCACACTATGGAGAACCAGGGGTGGTTGTCATAGAGGATGTAGGATGGAATTTAGTTCATGATAGGTGACTCTAGGGAGAGATGAAGGAAGCATGCTTGACTCTAGTTGGGATGCTGCCAGGATGTAATTCTAGGATGAGATATTCTTCTCTTAATGAATTTCATCTAGAGGGGGGAGGCCTAGAGCTATGCTAAAGTTCTGATGGTTGAAGAAGCAGCAGTGACTCATATTATGTAAGGTCAAGGGTAGTTAATCATTTTTTGTGTTGTGAAAAATGTTCACATTATTGTGTTCAAATAAGATTACGAAGTGATTGAATTTTTGTTTTGGCCAAGACGGTGGTCACAGAATGTTGTGTGATGTTGATGTTCTGCCATTTTGATTACATTCACCAACAGAACACGAGGCCCCTCTTAGAGGGCAAGGGTGGCTCAAGTATCAGACCACACAGTAGCAGGAAGCTGGAAAGGAGAATGAAGCCAGAACTCGAGCGTTGGTGCCCTGATACGGGCTGTGAGCAGTCAAGTGGGACCTTAACTACTGGGCCAAATGCTCACCTCACAGAGGTAAACATTACCAGGTCCCATTCTGTAAAATCAGAAACCAGGACCAGGCAGTAAGGCTCGTGTTGAAAGCCATGAAAAGCAAGCTTGAAGGCCGGCCCTCCCACTAGTAAAGTCTAGGACACATGAGCACTATAATAGTAGTGATTAATAATGAATTATGATACTTAGATACCTATAGACTTGTACTTTTCTAAATAAATAGTTGAAATTATTGAGTAGATTGTCACCTGAATGGCAAATGTTTTCATTTTGCTTGTGGTGCCTGAGGTTGTGCCATGCGTTTTAGCTTTGGTGTGGCAATTTTTATTAAACCTTCCCTGTACTGCTTTATTTCTACGATATAACTAAGAAATCATTTTCTGCCAGAGAACATAAAGATATTTTCCTACAGAAAATTTAAGGTTTTGTTTTTTTCCACATCTAGACCTCTTGGTGAATCTCTGAATTGTTTCTGCTTACAATGTGGAGAATCCAGTATCATTTTACACAAAGAATGAGCTGTTTTTGCGTCATGTATTGTTGTTCTGGGCTCTTGCTGATATACTTATAGATTTGTGTTAGTTAACTCCTACCATTCCTTATTAGGATCCGACATCTGGTTAGCCAAATTCTGTCATTGTAATTCTTCAGTATTGTTAGCCTATTTTGGTATATTACTTTTTCACATGAGCCAGAGTTTCCTATTAAGTCTGACGAAAAATCTTACAGGGTTTTGGCTGGAATTGTGTCAAGTTTGTATTTTTTTAGTTGTCATAATAGCAATGTTTTTGTTTACAATCATGAAATATCTACTAATTTAGATCTGATTATCTTTATTCATTTTGCAGTTTTCCCAATAAGCATTTTATACATATATTCTTTTTTAAAAAAGATTTAATTTATTTTTATTTGAAAGGAAAACTTACAGAGTGAAGGAGAGACAGAAAGAAAAAAAGATATTCTATCTGCTGGTTCATTCCCAAAATGGCTGCAATGGCTGGAGCTGAGCCGATGCAAAGCCAGGAGCCAGCAGCCAGCAACCAGGAGCCAGGAGCCAGGAGCCAGGAGCCAGGAGCCAGGAGCTTCTTCTGGGCTTCCCATGTGAGTGCAGGGACCCAAGGGCTTGAAGAGTTGCCCTCTGCTGTTTTCCCAGATACTTTATCAAGGAACATGATCATAAGAGAAGCAGCTGGGATTCTAACTGGGTCCCATATAGGATGCCAGCACTGGCTGATGGAGGATTACCCTGTCGAGCCACAGTGGGCCCATATACATGCATTCATTTTTTTGTTTAAATTTGTTTTTTCCTCTATACATACTTTTCTTAGATGTATAGCCATGTACTTATATATTAGTTGCCACAAATCTGACTGCTTAAGAGAGATCTTGATTTTAGGACCTTAAATATATAAGGAGTCCCCAAAGAAATCACAGAAAATGCATATGATGGAAAAGCTGTCCATGGGCTTCAAATTATTATTCTGCATTAAAGCGAATTATTTTGCAAAGTGACTACCCATGAATTTTTTTTAAAGATTTATTTTTATTATTATTTTTTTATTGGAAAGGCGGATATACAGAGAGGAGAGACAGAGAGGAAGATCTTCCGTCCAATGATTCACTCCCCAAGTGAGCGCAACGGCCGATGCTATGCTGATCCAAAGCCAGGAGCCTCTTCCAGGTCTCCCACTCGGGTGCAGGGTCCCAAAGCTTTGGGCCGTCCTCGACTGCTTTCCCAGGCCACAGGCAGGGAGCTGGAAGGGAAGCGGGACTGCTGGGATAGAACCGGCGCCCATATGGGATCCCGGGCGTGCAAGGCGAGGACCTTTAACCACTGGCGCCACCGCGCTGGGCACATTTCACATGTCCTTAGTCTTTAAAGGAAAGAGATCCAGATATTGGCAGGTGTGGTGTTTCAGTGACTCAAAATGCCAAGGTTGAGGTTTTAGCTAGTCTGCGTTCTCTACTGTAAAAACTCAGATGACTTGTGCAGCTTTTGCTCTAAGTGTCTGATTTCAAGAGGCAAAAAAAGGAAGTTTGGAAAGACACCTGACAGTTTTTTCTTTCATCCAAGCAAAAAGCTCTCTTCTCAAGGAAAGCTGTAGAGTGGAGCTTTTCAGCTGCATATAGTCTTCCCAAATCAAATCAGAGTACTACTAATTAAGGGGGAGGGGGGGAAGTAAATATGGAGGTTTAGCTAGAAGTTGCTGACTTTAGCATTTTGAAACTTTTGTAGTTATTTGAAATAATCTTCAAAAATCAAAAATATTCCAATCATTTATTTGTATTCATTAGAGTATTAAATTGAAAAGATTAAAGTATAACTTACGTGGTGGAAGGTTTACAGTGTCTGTATCGGTAAGTTGTGACAAATGCGTGAAGTCATTGTTTAATCTTGGCAACAATCAGACAGAATAAGAAAGGGAGAGAAGACTGTGAGGTGTGCTCAGATGAGTGGACCAGATTTCACTCCTCAGGAGCGTTTTAGGAAATAGTCAAGAGACTTGGTTTTAGTCTGAGCGCAGTAGGAAGCCTCCAGAGAAGATTAAGCAGCAGAGTAATGTAATGTAATGTAATTTATGTTAGAAAATTCACTCAATGATTTCTTTTTGTCCCCTTGGGGAATGGGTTCTAATTCCAACAGGGAAGCAAGGGTTCCAGTCACGAGGCTGATGTGTTCATGGTCAGTGAACAAGGGTGATGGCAATGGAGGTCAGAGCCAGTGTTGGTTATGGCCAACAGGAGCTGCTCTGGAATTTTGATCTTCAACTGTTTCTAATACTTGGATGTGATTCCCTCCAGAATCAGATGCTCAGAATAATCACTGTAATTTGTGAATTTCTTAGTATGCATACACTCTGCTAATTTGGCAAAGCTGTTATTTTTTCTCATTTCCCATCCATGTGCATAAGCGTGATTCATAAACTGTATGATATAATTACCTTTGTGAATTACAGAAAATTTTCTGCTTCATGGAGGATTTTAAAACAATGCTGGCATGGTCTGGCTTTTACATGCGCATTTAAAAGCGTGTTAAATAAATTACTTAATGGAGGTGTTACCTTAGAAGTTTTCTGGCTTTGACCTCTCGAATCTCTTCCATAAATTGCTTAACTTTCATTAATGAGGTTCTTCTATTTTCTTTCTAAAGATTCATTTATTTTTTGTTGGAGAGGCAGATTTACACTGAGATAGAGAGATCTCCCATCTATTGGTTCACTGCCCAAATGGCTGCAATGGCCAAAGCTGAGCTGATCCAAAACCAGGAGCCAGGAGCTTCATTTGGATCTCCCATATGGGTGAATCTGAATGAATTAACTTTCATTAATGATATTCTTTATTTTTCATTTTTTTTAAAAAAATAATCTTACTGGGCCTGGCGCGGTGGCGCAAGTGGTTAAGTCCTCGCCTTGCACGCCCGGGATCCCATATGGGCGCCGGTTCTAATCCCGGCAGCCCCGCTTCCCTTCCAGCTCCCTGCCTGTGGCCTGGGAAAGCAGTCGAGGACGGCCCAAAGCTTTGGGACCCTGCACCCGCGTGGGAGACCCAGAAGAGGCTCCTGGTTTCGGATCGGCATAGTATCGGCCCGTTGCGCTCACTTGGGGAGTGAATCATTGGACGGAAGATCTTCCTCTCTGTCTCTCCTCTCTGTATATCCGCCTTTCCAATGAAAAAATAATAAAAATAAATCTTTAAAAAAAAAATAATCTTACTTAGTTGATTAGGGTACAAAGGGTCAAGAGCTACAGGAATCATTAATGATATGTATATTTTAAGATTTTTTAATTTATTTTTATTGGAAAGGTGGATATACAGAGAGGAGGAGAGACAGAGAGGAAGATCTTCCATCCTCTCTGTTCACTCTCCAAGCGGCCGCAACGGCTGGAGCTGAGTCAGTCCGAAGTAAGGAGCCAGGAGCTTCTTTCTGGACTCCCACGCAGATGCAGTGTCCCAAGGCTTTGGGCCGTCCTCAACTGTTTTTCCAGGCTACAAGCAGGGAGCTGGTTGGGAAGCAGGGCAGCCGACATTAGAACCGGCGCCCATGTGGGATCCTGGCATGTGCAAGGTGAGGATTTCAGTAACTATGCTATTGCGCCAGGCCCCATTAATGATATTCTTAAAAAAAATATTTTTCAGATTGGCCTGCCTAAAAAAAGTGGCATATTAAATTCTCAACCCTGTATCACAGGCTCCTTTATTAACTTACATTTCTTTTATTTAAAACAATTTTTTTTTTATTTTGAAAGAGTTACAGAGAGAGAGATGGACACAGAAAGAGGACAAGATATTTCATCCACTAGAATTCTCCTAGTGGCTGCAGTGGCCAGTGCTGCATCAAGCCAGAGCCAGGATCCTGCAGCTTCTTGTGGGTTTCCCACATGGGTGGCAGGGGCCTAAACATGTAGGTCATCTTTCACGGCTTTTCCCCACACCATTAGCAGGGAGCTGCAGTGAAATAATCAGGACAGGTACTGGTGCCTGTGTGGGGTGCCAGTGTCACAGGCTGCAGCTTTGGTTGCTGTGTCATAATGGTGCCACCTGTATTTCCTTTTCCATCATTCCAGATAATATGTGTAACTTGCAAATGGTATTTGCAACTATTGCTTTAATTAACTTAAGCAAAATCCTCAGTAAATGAGAAAGGACTGCTTGAATGCATTAAGAAGAGTTAGTGCAATGAGCCGACCAAGCAAAATTCTCTAGTCCTGGGAATCCCTGACGACCTGGTCTGCAGAGTCTTTAACAGGATGGAAATGAGAACACATAGATTACGTGAGAAAGAGGGATGCAACATCAAGGGGATGGAATCAAAAAATAGGCAGCCATGATCATACTATTATTATTGTTCACTTTGAATAATGAAAGATAGCATAGTATTTGAGCTATAGATTTGGGTCTGGAGTTTCTTGGATCCAAACTGAAAAAATGATGGAAAATTTTAAATTCTCATTATCAGTGTAGCAGGACTATATGTTTGGGTCTGAGAAGGATTGACTGCAGATTTTTTCTGGGTTCCCAGTACACCTGTTATGAGTCTCCTGATGACCTCTGGAAATAAAAAAAAGGTGTCTTGTAAGAAGAGATAGCTGAGGTGGCATTCAGGGCAGCATGTTTGAGGGGCAGGAACTGGCATGGTCTTTTGGGCAAGCATTCACCCTAGTGTGTAAGTAAAAGTGACCCAATCTATAGACATCTTTGTTGAAAGTCAAGTTCCACTAGCGAAATTTTCCAAACTTTTGTATATTGGAATGTCTTCCCACAAGGCGTTGGTTTGTATTTTGAAAATCTAATGTGACCATTTGTGAACTATCATGTTAAACATCTCTAAACAGGAGCTCACCTAGCATTTGGGTCTTATTAACCAGCTTGATGGTAGATCTTAGTGACTGTGGATCCCAGATGCTTATGCAGGACAGATTCAAAAAGGCTCTGTTTTCCCCATTGATCCCTGAGTGCTTCTGAACAGCCTTTGAGAGCTTCCATTGTGATGTGCACTGGGCACAGCTGCTAATTCTTCTATCACGGCTCCCTAGGTACACCCCTGCCTGACTTGTCTTCCAACTCAGCAATTTCTTGCTCAGGAAAATGGCTAGACATTACTGTTGCCATTGTCAACACTGCAGGGCACTCTAGTGGCCCACTAGACACATCTGTTACTTTTGGCTGGAAGTACAGTTTTCAAACAGCAGCAGCTATTATTTCCACTGTCTTGTTTGGGATCTGTTATCTAGCTAAAGCACTGAAAACTTCAGTATGCTAAACTACTTCTTTATAAGCAATGAAGTAGAATACAACAGCCCAAAGGGCAATGCTTAAATGTCTTACTGAATTTGCCTCCAATAGCTTTGAATTGCAAAGTCACTAGATCTCAAAACAAACTGAAACAGTCCAAAGCTGGCATGTGGGTTTTACTTCCTGTCCCAAAGAAGTAAGAGTGTGTTTGTTCAGTGATGGCCAAGGGTACTTGTACTTTGTTTACTGGGGGCACCGTGACTTGATTCTGTTAGGTGAACGAGTGAAGATGAAAGTTGGCTTGGGTTTGTGTGAAGCCACATGCCTCAGGGCAGGTTACCTTAAAAAAAGTAAAGCTTCAATGATTGAAGCTCTGCATTTTGTAGCCGGTGGAATAGTGCAGATTGCTTGGCCAACTATGAGTAAAGTGGCTCTGATTTCCATGTGCTTACTCCCCTTGGCCTATTAAACCCAGGAAGCCAGAATCCCACTTTGCATGAATTAAAGGAAACAAATGGATTTTTGAAAGTACGTCATTGGGAAAATTGGATCCTCAATGTACTGATTTAAGTTAAATTTACATTAAACATACTAGTGTGGATTAAACAGATAATGAAAAAGATGAAACCATAAGAACATTATAAGGAAATATGATAGAGTATATTTTTTGAGAGACCAAGAAAGGGAAGATCATTATCTGCATAAATATAGGAAAATAAAACAGAAAGGAAATGACTGGTGGGGTTTGACAACATGAAAAAATAAAACTCTTGTAGGTCAAAAAATATACCAAAAGCAAAGTTTTACTGTTGCTGAAAGGGAGTTTGAAAAGCAATAAAATAGGAGACTGTACTTTCATAGTTTGTTTTTGCAAATAAGAGCTGATGACATCAATATATAATCATTTGATGACTCATATCAAAACATAAAATGTTTTGCCCAATGATTGCACTTTTATCAATTTATTGTACATATGTATTTGTAATGTATCACAATTATGGTAATTGCTGTATTATATGACAACTATGACTAAAAATCTGGATACAGCCCAGTTTTCCATCTTTTTTTCCCTAGATTTTTATTTATTTAAATCTAAAATATTAATCTGATACTCTTAAAAATATTTTGGCGGGCAGCACGGGTCTCTTAAGTGATGTAGCACTTTTATACCAAGTTTAGAGATCAAGAAGCTAAGCAGTGTAAGTAAATTCTCATAATCATTTTCACTTACACTATGCCTGTTAATCCCTGTTCTGCCTATGGACATATTTATTTCTGCTGTGCTTCCATTATACCTCCCTTTAGCTACAGTCCCTTTTGGGTTGAGAGGGAAAAAAGAAGGAAAAATAAATAAATAAAATGAAATAGTGAGTTTTCGTCTCCAGTGTTGTTGAACTCATAGCAGGGGTATTGATGTGACGCTAGGGTGATACAAAAGAGTGTCCAATATCTTCCTGCAGAAATTAATGCTAGCGTATGACTTGTGTGGTTCAAATGGGAGTACATTATGGATTAGATCATCGTTACCCATGTATAGTAGTAATAACAGTGATAAGAGGAATGTTAACAATCTCAAGTGATAATATGCTTTCTGTCTCTATACAGAGAGGAGGAGAGTCATGGAGGAGATCTGTCTGTTGATTCACTCCTCAAGCGGCCACAACGCCAGAGCTGAGCTGATCTGAAGCCAGGAACCTGGAGCCTCTTCTAGGTTCCTCACACAGGTGCAGATTCCTGAGGCTCTGGGCCATCCTGGACTGCTTTCCCAACCCATAAGCAGGGAGTTAGATGGGAAGCAGGGATGCTGGGATTAGAACCTGCACCTATATGAGATCCTGGTGTGTGCAAGAGGAGAATTTTAGCCGCTAGGCTACCTCTCCAGGTCCTGTTTTTGTTCTTTTGTTAAAGGGCAGTGAAAAGGATCTGGGCTGCTCAATGGAGGGCCTTCACAAGAAACTTCATTTTTATCTTTTTAAACTATTTTCTTTTCCTAAGTATAAGTGCCAATATAAAGTAAAAGTTTCAAACCATTTTCCTGTAGGGGCTTGTAACTGTTGTCTCCATTTTAGAAGGTGCCCCATATCCTTCTTGTTTTATGTAGTGGGAAGACAAGGTGTCTGCCATTCCATGTGTTTAGTAGTTCAAGGCTGCATGATAAACAAATTCTTTGTACCTCCGTGATTGCCATCTGTTCCAAGCTATTATCAAGCCATTTATTAAGGAGAACATTATGCATCTTAGAATAAGTTCCAAGACAAAGGTGCACACATAATAAGACATTTGGGAACCATGTGGACTCAATTGTACACTTTTATCTGTGTGTCATTGTCTTAAGTTACTAATGACCCTTTTATCATAACATGTTTGATAAAATCAGTTTCTGGTGTTATACCAGTTATAGAAATCATTTCCCATTTTCAGAAAAACAACAACACCCTCAAGAAAATCCCACGAAGTTTCAGAGGTGATCAAGCGTCCATACAATGGGATGAGGAAGCAATGATTACAGAGACATTTTGCTGGGCCTTGCCACGGAGCCAGAAACTCCTCAGAGCCTCGCCAGCTGAGGAGCTGTGCTTGTTAAACCTTTGGGCCCGCTAGCCCTCCCTGCATCAGCACACAGTCTGAACAAGTGGATTAAAGGGGAAAGCCTTCTGTGCTTTGGAAGCCATCCGGTGTAGCTTCATGGTCAGAGCTCTGTGCGTTCCCCAGACCTTCCTCCTGAGACTGCCAGTGCTCTGGTTGGGGATTGCCTGTGAAATATTTTTAGTAGCCCATTGATTGCTGATAAAACTATGCATTATGCTGTCATCATCCTTACATTTATGGGATCTTAAAAGCATTTTTTTTTTTTTGCTGAAAGTTAAAAGGGAAAATTACCACAAGAGGCTCTGAAATGATGTGAATGTTGAGATCTATTTGAGTTCTGCAGGGATACCAAAACATTGTCAGAAAAGGTCTGAACTCAGAACCTACTAGAGGGCAGGTATCATCAGTTGGTAGGTGACCCTGGGGTGAGCAGATTTGACACTGGAGGACGGGGACATCACAGAACTGAATTACTCCTTCACTATGTGCTAGCGAAGGGGTAGATGAAGGCATGTTCACTTAGGCAGAGAAAGGCTAATATCAAAGACAAAGGTGTCATTGGACAACGAAAGACTAATAGGTGAGAAAGCCTTTTATCTATTGGCGCATTGATTCATTCAGCCACAGAGAAAGTATCTTTGGAGTTTTCCCTGGAGCATGTGTAGGGAAACCTGGCTAGGAGGGTGTATGGATCATAAATGGAAGGAAGCAGAAGAATGTTATACAGAAATAGAAAACCAAAGTGAAACATAAAAGAGGGTGAATGCTTTTGTTTGTGTGAAGTGAAGTAAACTGAAGTATTCTACAGTTTGGAGTAGACTGGGCAGACTTTTTCCTTTTGTTTGTTTGGTGTTAAAGATTGTTTGAAAGGTGGGATTACAGAGATCTTCCATTCACTGGCTCACTCCTCCAAGGGTCCCAAGAGCTGGTGGTGGCCAGCCTGACGCTAGAATCTTCTTCTGGGTCTCCCACGTGGATGCAGGCATTCAAGCATTTGGATCATCCTCTGTGGCTTTTCCAGGCATAATAGCAAGGGGCCTGGGAAGTAGTGGAGCTGGGACTCAAACTGGCGCCCTTATGATTTGCCTGCACAGCTGGCAGCAGCCTTAACCCCAGTGATACCACAGGGCTGGACCCTTGGTACTCTTATATGTTGAGATAAAGAATTTTCTGCCCTGCAGACAACATGTGTTTTTCATTTTGAGGAATAAGTAAGACATGTTGAAGAGGAGTGCAGACAAGAGGAGCTGGGAATCCCCTGGAAAAAGTGAAGGGTCTGAGTCACAGGTATGATCACTTGCTAGAAGAGTGCAGACGGAAGATATGAGGGGGTTAGAATAGGCTCATAGCACGTGGAGTGACAGCCTACAGGGTGTCAGTGACAAGGGAGGTGAGGCCTGAGGGTACAGACGCAGGGGACTGTGAGGACAGAGGCACGCAGTGATCCCCAGGCATTTACCAACTGACCATCTTCGCAGGACACTTAGTGCCACTTTATCTTTTTCTGGCCAACTTTTTTACCTTTTTCTTTTTTCCCTCTTCCCACTAGGAAGGATGTGTCATGCAAATGGAGTAATGTCTTCAAATTATATCTTTGCCTTGTAACCCTGTAACTTCCTTTTCCAAACAATGTGTGTTTAACATATATTGTTGAATAGTACTTAACTACCTTTTATATTAATGGAAAAAGTATCAGGAATAACTAGTCTAAGACAATAAATCCATGTGTTAATAAGAAATCATTTAGCATAGTTCTGTTATTAACCAGCCCTGTGAATTTACCCACCTTCCATGATGTCCTCCTTCCCCTCCTTGCCGCTTCTTACTTTTCTGATCTATAAATGAGATAGTATTGTTACCCCAGTGTATTGCTTTTGGCTATGGAAGTACTTTGGAAAATTAGAAATGCTGATTCAAATATAGGATTCTATCAGGAAAAGAGGCAGTATTGTTGTTTGTAATGTCTTCTCTAAAAGAGTTTGAAATTGTTTGGAATTAAATTAACTTCAGAAATTATCAATGCTGCTAAATTCTCATTTTTCTTTCCCTTTTCCCTCCTGGAACATGATAGTGTGTCTGAGAGCATTTGTTGGATGTATCTGTGATCTTTGAGCCTAAAGAGGCGCCCATTATCCTTTTACCAATTACATTTCCTCCTAGATAACCCCCAGGCAGCTTCAAAATGAGCAAATGATAATGATAATATTGGTTTCTAGGAAGGTGAATCTTAATTTTTCAGAAAGCAAATTGAGCACTAGTATATCTCAGGATTTTTATGAAGCGAGATCGGGTCTCCAACAGTTCAAACTAAAAATATAATGGTATTTCAGAAATGACAAAGTAGCCATGTCTCTTTAGCAGGTCAAAGTCAACACTTGAAAAAATTTTAAAAATACAAAGTATTGGTTTCCCACTGTTAACTGCTTTTAAAGTTAGCTATTCGTATTGATTTGTTTTTTAAAAAGCTGCTGTTCCTGGTTGTAGATTTGTGAATCTGAGTTGAGCAGTCAGGAGAAAAAACCAGAAAGGAAAAAAAAAATTGGAGTGAGAAGCCTGACATACAGAATTGAGAAATGTTGGTCCTGTAATTCAATTGTAGCTAGAAAGATCACTGCCACAGGTCCACACTTAACAGTCCTGGGTAAATTGAGCCTTTGTAATGTTCTCCTTTCATCCTGTCCCATTCTCATTAGGCTGCACTTACTTTTGCCTTGCATCTTTGATGTCAGCCAACCTAGGGCAAGATGTCCCTGTTTTAGAGATCAGCCAAAAAGAAGCTGTTTTATTTGAAAATCTTGGTTTTTGTAGAGTTTTCTCATGAACCTCAAGCACTCATGAAAGGTCAATACACAGAATTTGAAATGCTGACTTGGGCAAAGGTATTTCTAATAAATGCACAAAGATTACATAGGCTTGAAAGCCATCTTCCTTGCAGCAGGAAATGGAACAGATTTTCAAAAGTTGTGGATGACTGAGTCAGATCTTTCTTCATTCCTCCAGGTCCTAATCTGAACTCTTTCATCCTGTTCCTGTCATCTTAGTTCAGATCAACAGATGAACCTCTTTTATGTTGCCAGCATCCAGTTTCCCAGTCACTGCTGTCATCTAGCACACTGACATTTTTGAGTATTTGACCAGAATAAGTTAATTTTTCATGCTTTGTGACTTCTGAAAAAGGTGCCTTTCTGCTCCGAATGCCCTTCCCTCAGCCCTCCGCTGTGGTTGTTTGGTTGGATTTTAGCTGCTACTTCTTCAGATTGGCTTTCTCCAATTTTGTAACCATTGAGTCACTGTCTGCCTCATCTGTTTTTCACATTGTTTACTGAGATCTGGTAGTTTTTCTGTTTATTTCCTGATTTCTGTCATTAATTAAGCAATCAGATTGGATCATGTAACTCATTTTCTCAAAATGCTTAGAAGTCCCAAAAGCCTTATAATATTTGTTTTTCATATAGTCCAGATGTAACATCATTTATTATTTTCTGTGTTATTGCCTGTGTGTCACATGCAAGATACTTTTGAGCTTTAGGATATTTGCAGTAACTCTTCATCCTGTCTGGAATGCTTTTTCCTTTGACTTTTCCATTACCTCCCCAAATACTACCTACTCTTTCTTTTTGTCAAAAAAAAGTTGTTATTTATTTTTATTGGAAAGGCAGATATACAAAGAGAAGGTGACACAGAGAGAAGGATCTTCTCTCTGTTGATTCACTTCCAAAGTGGCTGCAGCAGCCAAAGCTGAGGCCTCCCAAAGCCAGGATCCAGCAACGTCAGGTTTCCCATGTTGGTGCAGGGTCTCAAAGCTTTGGGTCATCCTCTGCTGCTTTCCCAGGTCACAAGCAGGGAGCTGGATGGGAAGTGGGGCAGCTGGGATTAGAGCTGATGCCCATATGGGATCCTGGTGCATGGAAGGTGAGGATTTAGCCGCCAGGCTACTGCACTAAGCTCACATTATTACCTTTTCAATGATGCCAGTCAGGTTTTTATTCTTACATAGATCAACTATTTATAATTCCAGTCCACTGCATGTTAGGTCTTTGGTACTCCTGATTTCCTTTATTTTACCCATTATTTCTTATTAGTATTTCACATTTTCCTCATATAATCTGTACTTATTTTTATATGTTTAATCTGTTTATGTTAACTAAAAATTACTTATTTCAGTTGTTTGGAAAGGAATGAGTGAGGAAAGAAGAAATAAATACATAGACACAAAGAGATCACTCATCCCCTGGTTCACTCCCCCGCCCAAATGCCTGCAGCAGCTGAGGGTGAACCAGCCTGCATCTGTGAGCTGGAAGTTCAACCCAGGCTCCCCATGTGTGTGGCAGCAGGCCACCTGCTGCTTCCAAGGGTCTGCATCAGCAGGAACTGGAATCTGGAGTGGCTGGAACCCAGTCGATGCTGGCATCCCCAGAGGCACTGTGTCTGCTGTGCTAACTGCCTGATCGTTCAGGTTTTAAAGTTGCATTTACTGTTCATTGTTTATGTCTACTAGCATACAACTTTTAGGAAGGGCAGCGCAGGAAGTACTGACGCTGTCATTGCTGTACTCTGAGTTCCTCTAATTGTTCTAGTTTTTTTTTTGCTTGTTTTTAAGATTTATTTTATTATTTTTATTGGAAAGTCAGATATACAGAGAGGAGGAGAGACAGAGAGGAAAATCTTCCATCCATTGACACACTCCTAAGGTGGCTGCAACTGCCGGAGCTGTTTCGAAAGTAAATGCATACATTTCTTTTTTAGTTTTCAGTTCACTTTACTAGCATAGTAGGCATGTTTTCAGAATGCAGTGATTTAAAAAAATGCACATCTTAGAAAGTTTCTTAAAGGTTTTTCAAAGGTGTATTCCAGAAAAATTGAAAAAAGGAATTAGGAACAGTACAGCCAAGTAGATCCAAGAAACTGTGAGCCTAATCCAGTAGTGCAATACAAGGAAACATAGCTTGGTAAGTGCTATTATTTGAAAGTAGTTTGTCTGCAAAAGGTTCATATGGCTGGGATCTTAGCTCCCATGTAATGGTATTGAGGTGATGGGGTCTCACAGAAATGAATTATTCAGTAGGGCTCCACCCTCATGAATAGATTAATGTTAATCTTGAGGAGTGCATTGTGTCTGGCAGGAGTAGATTGGGTCCTGAAAGAATGAGTTGCTACAAGTCTGCCTATGTTCCTCCCCTGTCATATGAGCCCTCCGTGGGTTGTTCTCACCATGTGATGTCAACCACCAGAAGGCCCTTCCTAGAAGACGACCATCAGATGGGGCTGCCCTAGCAGCCTCTAAAATTCTGAGCTCAGTAAATTTTTATAAAGTTCCCAGCCATAGGCCTTTAGTTATAGTAACGTAATAGACTGCGTATGATAGCTGTGCAAGAGGCCTGAAATACTACTGAAAGTAATTAGAGCAGAAATCCGCGTGGTGATGGAACTGACACTTAACTGTGTACCAGTACTGTGGTATCATGAAAAATGTGGGAGGTCTTAAAAATATGATGAAAGCATATACCTTTTCTGTCTTCAGGAAGAGTCTGTTCAAAATGAATCAAAGCCAACCCTGAAATCCAAACAAGAAAGTTTTAGGACATAGATGTGAACAAAATGTTAGTTGATACTGATTTAGACTAATCACTCATAGAATAGAAAGAGAGCTTATGTTATTCATTTTTTTGTGTTGACAAAATGTGTATTTTAAAAATGACCTTTAATTCCATTATACCATGAATTTTAAGGTTTTTCAAATTTATTGTTTTTATATTGTATGATAATCTCCTACATTATTTGGTTAACAAATAACAATTCTAAGTATTTATGGGGTGCACTGTGATATATCCAGACACTTACTCAACATGTGCTGATTAATTCAGAATAGTTAGCATTTCATTTCCATGTTATTTCTTTATATTTGGAGGTGTAACATTTCTCCATTCTAGGTATACATAGCATATGTAATAGGTTATTACAAACTAAAGTTACCTCACTGTTATGGAACACTAGAACATATTCCTTTTATCAGTGTTTTGGTATTCATTATTTAATCTCTTTCAATCTTGTTATTAAAGATTCAGCTCAACTCTTTTTTTAAGCCTCCACATATGAAGGAGAGCCTAGTGCATTTGTCTTTCAGTGTGTGGCTTACTTCACTGTTTTAATTAGTTTAATGACTCCCATTTTCAACTTACGATGTGTGTTCCAGTGAAGACACAGTACAGCTTTAAGCTAAAATCTATTTAGAAAAATGCATAAATATGTTACCCATATACCTTACAGTGCATAGAATAGCTTCATGATTCCAGACACTGCCCTGATATCCTTTTCCAGAATCCCTGCAACTCCCATTTGTAGCACACACACAGTTCTGTGTTTCTTTCAGCACTGATCATTTTTTGCAAAATCTAGAACTTTGTTAAATTGAAACATTGTATTGTTCTTTTGTGTCCATTTTTTGGGATTACTACAACTTCAGAAATTTTTTTTAGCTCTAAGTATGCTGTAATGTGTATTGGTACATTCTACTTTTTAATTGTTAATATTTTATCATGCATGTAGATTATAATTTGTTAACCTTTTCTCCAATTTTGATGGTATCCAGGTTTGGACCACTGATATTATTATAAAACCTCTGATATTGTTATGCACATATTTCGAGAACATTTGTTCTTGTGCCCTTTGGGCAGAAAGTTGAATTGGAATTGCTGAATTATAGGCTAGATATATGTTCAATTTTACAAGAACTAGTTTAGTTTAAATTTAAAGTATGAGATTTTAGGTTGCTCCACATTCATGCCACTACTTCCCGCTGTTTTTCATTCTAGGATGTTGTAGTGATAATCTGTCACGGCTTTCGTGTAACTTTCTGTTATGACTGATGGTGTTAAAATTTTTTTTCATGTGTTGCTTGGTCATTTGTTATGGTTGGAACACGGTTGGCCACTAACATATTTGGGAGTTTGAACCCCAAAGTCTTACATTTATCTGAGAGAGGAGACATGTAAGCCGATTTTGGTGCCTATAGGTGAGGCCTTTGGGAATTGATTAGACTGGTTCAGTCATTAGGCTGCAGTCCTGGAAAGGCAGCACAAGTCCTTGGGCTCCTGCCACCCGGGTGGGAAACTCAGAAGGGCCTGGCCTCAGACCTGGCCAGCTCCTGCTGCTGTGGCCATTGGGGAAGTGAATGAGGAGGGAGGATCATGCTGTTTCTGCCCCAACCCTCATCCCATCTTCTTGTTCCTCTGCCTTTCAAATAAATAATTAAAAGCAAGAATTTTAGAATTGAACACTACAATATCTGAAGTAAAAAATTTGCTCATGTGATTATCAGGTTAGTCTGCAAAATATTTCAGTTTTAAAGTTAAGACGATCGAATTTGAAGCACAGAAGGTAAATATTAAAAATTCAAAGGTATAGAACCAAGACTGAGTGAGACCTCCAATGATAAAAGACACATGAATTTTGTCTCAGAAGACAGGTATTACTCAAGGAAAAAAAATAGAAAATAATGACTTAGACACTTCCACATTTAAAGAAAAATACCAATCCTAAGGAGAAAACACAAACATTATAAATGTATCATAGTAAAATAATGAAAAGCTAAGAACAATAAGCAAATCATAAAAATTAACTGGAGGGAATATATATTAGAGAAACAGTAGTGAAAGTTACCTTTGACTCCTTGTTAGAAATAATGGAATAAAAACTTAAAAATTCTAAAAGGGAAAAAAAATTCAGCCTTGTATTCTGTATTTATCAAAGAATTTTCTCTTACTTTTTAAAATGTTTATTTTTTTAAAGTGTGTTATAGAGAGGTGGAAAGACAAAAATAGAGAGGGAATGAAAGAGATTTTTCTGTCTGCTGGTTCACTCCCCATAGGACCCCACCAGCTAGCATGGAGAGAGGTAGAAGCCAGGAGCCAGGCATTTCATCTGGCTCTCCTCCATGTGTGTAGCAGGCCCCTCTTCTGCTGTGGTCCTAGGTGATTAGCCTGGAGCTGGATGGGAAGAGAGGCAGCTGAAACACAAACCGGCACCCATGCTGTCTCACCCAGCCCTGCCGCAACACCACCTCTAAATGTTTTTCTTTTCTAACAAAAGAAAGATTGGAAAGATAGTTGTTTACAACAGAAAATTCTAGCACCATAATGTGGACTTTGCTATTTATGGAGATATTAGATTCATAGCAAATTATACTGCAAATGAGATGACACTTACTGTTTGTTATCATATTATACTCAAGGTGATATAGCATTAATTCGTAAGAGAATATATGTAAGTTAGCATTGCATATGTTAGTCCTTAGAGCAGTTATTAAGTAATTATATCAAATATTTGGCTAAAGTATTGAACAAAGAAAATAAAAACCTCAAAGTAGTTCTAAAATAAGGAGAAATAGTATATGGAGAAATGATAAGATATTTTACTTTGCTGACATAGTATCATATATCTAAAATATTTTGCATATTCCGTTTTGTAGTTCTAAATAGTAGGAAAATTACTTTTTAGTGCTTCTGGCTTTCCAGCTGTGACTGTATAATTCTCAGGCTTTGATCCGTGTCTTAGTGAAGACCAAAGTGGTAAGATGACATGGTTTCTAAGAGTGCAGCAGGTGCAGCAGGGCTTCTTTCTCTGTCTTCCTACCCTGTAATTCAGCTGATCTGAGCAGTGTCTACCTGTTTCTCCCCTCTGCGGACAGCAGAGTCTGTACCTAGGCTGTCTGGGCGTAGTCAGATTTATATGTGTCCACACTAACGGGATGCCTGAAGTCTCTCTGGCTGCCTCCTATTGATGAAGATCTCCTTTCACCTGGCTTAATGGGGTCTCTAATTGAGCCACAGAGTGCAGAAATGCTAGTTTCACTTTTCCAAGAGCATCTCGGGATCTCAGTGGCATTTGTGGCTTCCTGAATAATTAAGGTGGGATGAGGATAAGACTTCCCACTTTAGCCCATAAGTCCTTCCTTTGTGCTGCCACTCTGCAGCCACAAACTAGTTTATACTTCCTTGTTGAATCTCTCCTCCTTCCCCCCACCCTAGGAAAAGCTTGCTAGATATTAACCATTTCTCAGACCTGGTCATTTCCACCACCCTCTGTGCACCCTGTAGCACATTTCTCCTGTATCTGTTTCTGGTCCCCTAGACGTGTCAGCATGCTGCTTTTGAAGCTGGTGATGTGGATGATATTTTGAATCTCTCCATCTTTGTGTATTTTATGGCATTACAGAGGGCATAATTCTATTTCTAGTGTTTTTTGTAAAGATTTGTTTATTTTACTTGGAAAGTTAGAATTACAGAAAAAGAGAAAGGAGAGACAGAAATGTCTTCTGTTCGCTGGTTTACTCCCTAGATGGCCACAAAATCCGGAGCTGAGCCAATCAAAAACCAGGAGTTTGGAGTTTTTCTAGGTCTTCCATGTGGGCACAGGAACCCAAGCACCTGGGTCATTCTTTGCTGCTTTCCCAGGCCATTAGCAGGGAGCTAGATCAGAAGTGCAGCAGCTGGGACGCCAGTCGGCACCCTTATGGGATGCTGGCACCTTCAAGCAGAGGGTTATCTGCTTATGCCACTGTACTATGTTTCTAATTCTTTTCAGAGTAATTGAGAAAATAGTCACAACTTATAACAAGGGTTTGATGAAGGATTTAGTAATGTTACATGGGCACCCAAGGCCACAGGTGAAATGTGAGAGCAATGTTCCTTGGCATGTTGCTTGTTAATTAGCTTTGGGTCTACTTTTACCCAGAAAGTGTTTCTTTAACTGCATGATTCAGAATGCTCCTAATATTATACTCCTTGGAGGCTAGCTCTTTGTCTTCTCTAGAACTTTTTCAGTTACTTTTATAACAGTAACCTATTCTCAGAGTTATTTTCTAGTTCAAATTATAATTCATATAATGTCACTATGTATCAATAATAATTTAGAATTAACTATAGGTTTTAACACTTCTTTTGTTGCCGATTTTTTCCATAAGTCTGTACTATATTCTTTGTAAATGATTTTTTTCCTTCTGTTTTTATTTTTATTGGAGTACATTTTACATATTGTTTTAGGGATGGTCTGTGAGTGGCCAACTTTTCTGGTTCTAAAGAAATCTGTAGTGGTCTTCATTTCTCCTGCTTATTTGGACGGTAGTTTGATGTTGTCTAAGAGTGAAGCGTCACTTAACACAGTTCCTCCATGGCTCTGTCATTGAATGCTGCCCATTATGTCTGTTTTTATTTTCTCAGTGGTTAATTTGTCTGATTTTCCCCTTTAGGCTTTTTCTTTGGATATTTGAAATGTGTTATAATTTATGTAATTACAAGACAGAGATGTGCTTTATTCTCATTGTTTGATGACATTCTTTGAAATAAATATCCGTAACTTGAAATTTTTCTCTTAGTAGATGTTCAATTGTTTGTTCTCCAACAATATGTCTGTCTTTCTCTTTTGGAATTCCTTGTACACAGATTTATGAGAATTTCAAGTCTTGTACATCATTTGATTTTTTTTCCCCTCCATGCTCAAACTGTCCTGTCTGATTTTGTTTTTGCTTTTAGACTAGTTCTTAGCTCAATTGTCCTACTCACTGATTCATTCTCCAATTCTATCCATTGTATAATCCAGCCCAAGTGTCTTTTCTTTTTCATGTTCTCTCTTGCTCCTCCTCTTTTTTCTCTCTTTCTCTCTTTCCTCTTCCTCTCCTTCCTCCCCTCCTTCCTTTCCTCCCTCCGTCCGTCCCTCCCTCCCTCTTTCAGTTCTATAAACATTGAAAATCCTGTAAATTCTTAAGGTTTTCTTTTCATGAGTTCTCTATGCTTCCAAATGTGAAATAATTAATTACACTTGCTAAATTTGTGCCACTGTTTTCTGCAGCTATACTTCCTTAGGCTGATGTTGAATTGGTTGACCATTTCAAGGTACAAGAGAGTAAGACAGATAGAATTGATTAGGATTTTTCAGTGAAACCGAGCCGATAGAATACATATATAAAAAAATTGGCTCACGTGATCATGGAGGTGAGAATTCCTGTGGACTGTCATTTGTGACCAGGGAAGCCCATGGTGGTATTCCAGACTGAGTCCAAACGCCAGCGAAACATGAAAGCTGAAGTCCCAGTCCAAGGGCAGAAGAGCCACGTCCTTGCTATTGCCGTCAGGCTAAGGCCGAATCTAATCTCATACCTCATTTTTGTTCTTTTCTAGCCCTCCACAGGTTGGGTTTCAGCCTACTCATATTGGAGAGGCCATGTAATTTACTCATCAATTCAAATGCTAATTTCTCTTGGAATCATCCTCCTAGTAGACACATACAAAAACTGTGTTAGCCAGAAATCTGGATAATTTCAAGGTTCCAGTAAGTGGGCAGGTAAAATTAACCATCACAAAAGCATTTCTCAACTTAAGCAAGAAAGCAGTTTTAATTATAGGACATTATTTACAGTTTTTTCTTTGGGGGGGGTAGATGTTGAGGTATTTGCAGAGTGGAGTTTATTTGCAGCCTGTTTTTCTAAGGCAGGAGCGTGCATTTCCATTATGAGCTGTTTGGATAGGGATGCTGATGACATTTGGATAAATCGATGCCTATGCTGCCAGCTCCTCACCACACATCCAGGGCACAGTAGGCAGCATCCTGCTCGCTGTGCTCCGCCTGTGGAGCTTCTGCCAAGAGTTGCTTCTATCTCAACACTTGCCCCTGGCATATGTTTCCCACTATCATTTCCTGTGTTAAACTGATATGCTTTATATCTCTCCAAAATTTTTGCAGAATTTCTGTTTCATTTCTGTTTTACTCTTTCATACTATTATAGAATTCCTATTTTTGTAAGTAAACATCTCCTGTATGCCTAACAATTTGGACTGTGGGGATAATAAGAGGCATATGTGTTCAGTTTAGCTTACCATGTGACTTCTGTGTTCATATTCCTCCCGTGGTTTACCATTTCCTGCCCAGTAAAGTCTTAAATCCTATCCACACTGTCTCTGCCCCCATTTTCTACTAATCTCCCCATCTGCATTCTGTTTCAGTATTATTGACCTTGTCACTGGTTTACAAAGCATGAAATTATGCTTTTTTTGAGCGCTTTCCTGAACACTTGTTATTTCCTGTTTGGAGTTCTCTCTTAACAAAAGTGCATGATTTGCCCCAGTTCAGTAAGAGCCTTTTATCAAATAGGACTGTCCTGGCTACTTTCCAATATGCAGCACTCTCCTTCTCCCACACTCATCATTTTCTGGCCCTTTTTACCCTGATCTGTATTCTTTAGAGTATTTATTAGCTCCTGACATCTTCTATGTTAGAATGGTAACTCGAAAAGAACAATGATTTCCCTGTTTTGGTCACTGCTGTGACTAACACATTGCTCAAGTTTATCATGAAGTAGACATTTAATAAATGCTAGCCAGATGAATAAATGAAGGCAACTTTAGTGCAGACTCCTTGACGCATTGGTAAGTAAGCATCGGTTCTATTTCTGAGAGTACTACTACCTCATCCCCCAGGGAGCAGTTTGATTGTCATAATAGCTCAAGTTTATTCTGATGTATGTAGTACTCCTCACAGATATCCAGGTGGATGTGCTGTTTTCTCATTGCCAAGCCAGCACATTGTTACTTTTTCTGGCCTGAGAGAAGAGAAGTTGACTTCTATATGTTCTGTTTGGGCACAGTTTAGGTTCCAAGCTTCCTGTTAGGGTTGGACTGTGCAAGGATACACATATGTACCTTCTTTAGTAGCCAAGACTGTCTAAATCAGGTTTGTATAGACAAGACCAAATCCCAAATGGCCAATCCCTACAGAAATTGCCTTCCTGAGAAGCAGTCTGCCATGGATTTTACAGTAAGGGCTAGGGAGTGTCTAGGATATAGAGATGGGACAGCAATGTGTATACAAGATGGAAAGAAGGGCAGTGGGACGGGAGCCAGCTGCAACTGCTCATATCAATTGGTTGAAGCAACCATTTCCCAAGAGCAAGTATGCCCTGGACAACGTGCCGCTTGTGCATGCTTTACTGCTGGTTCCCCAGCCCCCTGCCTGGGATGGGGCAGCCATTCCCTGAGCACGAGTGATGCCGTAGATTACTTTGCCCTCATTTACACAGGATACAGGATTAAAGTTGAGATAGTCTTATCTAAGCTGCCAGTTTTTGTTTTTGTTTTTTTTTTTTTTTTTTTTAGTTGAGACAAAAGATCTTTATGCTTGAGGTATCACTGAGTCATTGTCCTGGAGTAGAAGTTACTCAAAAATGTTTTACTTATTTGTGACAAGTCAAGGAAAGCATGGGAAGATATACTTCCCTAAGGACACAGCCACCTTGAGAAGCACTTTGATAGAAATCTTACAGGAAGGCTGATGGGGGATCTAGGGTAAAGAAAAGGAAGGGAAGGTCTTTTTGCTCACCATACACATCCAGGACATAGAAACTGGGGAGAAGACGGACACCTTCTTCTCAACAGCATACATCATCACAGATTGTGTGTTCAACGCTCGTGCTCATTGTGGGTTCATTCACCTTTCATTGGCTGACTGGTGGTCTCATTAATTCTGAGTACAATCTTGTCAAAAAGCCCTCCTGGAACATCTCAAAGCAACCTCTGATGTATAAATTATTCCATATTATCTGTGTCTATACCTGTATCCCTCTCTTGCTTAAATCTCATAGTCATGACTTCAAAAAGCACTGCAATACAAGTGAGCGCAACTAATTCTTTAAGTTGCTGCTCATATTTTTTTAAATTGTTGTTAACATTGTATTATGTGATACAGTTTTATAGGCACTGGGATTTCCCCCACCTCTCCCACAACCCTCCCCCCCCATAGTGGATTCCTCCACCTTGCTGCATAACCACAGTTCAAGTTCAGTTGAGATTCTTTCATTGAAAGCATATACCTAGCATACAGTCCAGCATCTTATTGTCCAGATAAGTTCAGTGCTTCTTGGGGAGACCTTCTCCGGTCTGAAGGTGCTCATATTTTTAATCTAAACTTGAAAGAAAGCCTTCACATGTAAAAGAGGAAGCTAATTCTAGAATGTTGTCCTAATATGGCATTGTTTCTAAACTTTGATGACAGATTATTTTTAAAAAGATTTCTTTTTACTGGAAAGACAGAGTTACAGAAAGAGGAGAGAGAGTCTTCCATTCACAGGTTCACTTTCCAAATGGCCACGACAGCTGGAGATGGGCCAGTCCAAAGCCATGAGCCTCCGTCCAGGTCTTCCACATGGGTACAGGGGCCCAATGACCTGAGCTGTCCTCCAGTGCTTTCTCAGTTCATTGTAGGGAGCTGGATAGGAAATGGAGCAGCCGGGATTTGAAACTGCCCCTGTGAACTGCCTGTGCAGCAGATAGAGGCCTGGCTGCTACACCACAGTGCTGGCTCCCCCTGGATCTTTTTTAATTACTGAATTTCTTGTAGGTAACGAACAACTATGGTCATTTTCATGTTGAATGCATTAACACATCAACTACTCTTAAATTATGGGTGGGTCTAGAGGAGATGACTTTGCAGTTAACTTCCAGGAATGCTTCCCAGAGCAACACTGAAAAGTGGCTGAGGGACCTCTTATTTCTCCATTCTCAGATTGTAAGAATGATTAGAAAGATGTGGACTTATGAAACTATTATTCTGGAATAATTGACTCTTGAGTCACTCTGTGTTAGCTGTAGTTCCTTGTGTTAATTTTTGTCACTAAAATGGAATACTTAAAACAGGGAGGAGTTTATTTTGGCTCCTGATTTTGGAGGTTCACAGGTTCAAGACTGGCCAGGCCCTGTTGATTTGGCCAGCAGGTAAACCTGGAGGCTGATAACGGTGAAGAGATGAGAATATACTTAGCTACAAAATGAGAGAGTGGCCAGGCTCAGCTTGGTTTTTATAATCAACACTTTCATGAGAAATACCTTCCAAGAGAGTGTCCCCAATAACCCAGGAATTTCTCACAAGGCCTTCTGTAAATGATTCACCTCTGCTTCCCTACAACTATCAACCTATGACTTCAGAATTTACTGTTAACACTAATTCAGATGTCTGAAGTTTCATCTGTAATTCAATACAAACTCTTGCTATGAGCCCGTAAAACTTCAAATTTTATAATTCCAGAATAAAATAGAAGGTAAGACATAGGAGTACATTTCTATTCTAGAAGTGGAATCAGAGAAATACATAGGATCCATTGTTTCAAAGCAGATCTAACACATAGGGCAAACGCTGAATCCTCAAGCTCCATATTTGGCCCTGGGGCACATTGCTGTGAAGGGTAACCTTCCAAATGCCGTGGTGGCCTTGCCACTTTAGCTTTGCTGGTCACAGCCAGTGCTTCAGTTCCCATGGCTTGGGGCCTTATCCTTGCAGCTTCACTCAACAGCACCTTGCTGGGAACTCTATTCAACAGTTTTCACTCCACGTTTCTGGCCTGCCTTTCTTTATTGGAAGCACCTTTCAGTGGCTTTGACTTTGTGACATGCCTTTTCCTGGGTACCCAAGTCGTCTGAAGCATCCTCTGTAATGTAACAGGTGGAGATCACCAAGCCAATTCAGCCTTCTAGAAAAAATAGCAGAAACCAAAGAATCCCCTATCTCCATTTTTTCCTTTCAAACATGAGAATGTGAATACTTGTTCATAGCTATGTTATATATATCAGACTGTCTAAAAATCTGGAAAGTGTCATCATTATTCTACTATCTTAAATGTATAGCAAGGTACATTATAAGCGGCTGTAATAAGGTTGCATGGACTACTGTCTAATATATTCATTTTGGGTATTGTATATTATGTTTGATGAAAATACTTCACATGCATTTTTTTACATTTATAAAATTTTGTTTTATGACATGCATTTTACATGTTTTATAAACTTATGTGGTTGAGGTATTGAAATTTTCATGTGATCAAACTTAATGATTTTATAAATTGTCTCTTGTTAAAAGAGCTATTTCCTATTATAGCAAAATACTTATTCTCTCTAATTTAAAAATTTTTTAAAAAGATTTATTTATTTTTATTGCAAAGTCAGATATATAGAGAGGAGAGACAGAGAGGAAGATCTTCTGTCTGATGATTCACTCCCCAAGTGACCTCAACGGCCGGAGCTGCATCAATCTTAAGCCAGGAGCCAGGAGCTTCCGCCAGGTCTCCCACACGGGTGCAAGGTCCCAAGACTTTGGGCCATCCTTGACTGCTTTCCTAGGCCACAAGCAGGGAGTTGGATGGGAAGTGGGATTCCTGGGATTAGAACCGGCACCCATATGGGATCCCGGGTGCGTTTAAGGCAAGGACTTTAGGTGCTAGGCCACCATACCGGGCCTTATTCTCTCTCATTCTTTCAGTTCCTTGTTTTTTGCAAATGACATGAGTTAGAATGTAAATAATGAAGTTTGTATTCTCTCATATCAATACTACTTAATTAATAGTTAATTCTTTCATAGTAACATGAAGTACCACTTTATGATATATTAGAGATTTTTATGCATATGGGTTTATTTCTGTTCTCTATTTTATCTCAAAGATGTATTTGTCTAGTTCGATATATTAATTACCATAATAATGTAATTCATCTTAGTATTAGGTAGGACAAATCCCCCTCCTTGTTCTCCTTTTTCTTAATTATATTGGCTGTTCTTATGCATTTATGTTTCCATATTAATTTTAGAACCTGCTTGCCAAGTTCTGCTACAAATTCTTGAGACTTTCATTGTAATTGAATTTATAATTTGAAAGTTTTATATCTTTAAAGTAATGTATAAAGCTAACAACTTTAAGTATCCTTTATTTTATTGTAGTCCCTTCTTTAGGTTTTTAAAAAATGTTTTGTAACATTTTTCTAAAACATCTTGAATATTTTGAATAGAATTAAACCATAGGAACTTTTCAGTGCTTTTTTTTGTGGTGGATATGATGTTTTAAAAGCAAATATATTGATTGTGTGTGTTGATTTTATGCCTGATTCCCTTGCTTAGATACATCCTATTAGTTGAAGTTACATAAACATGTATTATATCATTCTTCACAAGCACCCACACTTTACAAGTGTAAACCATAGCGTGCCTAACTGTTGTGCAATGAGAACACATTTGCTGTGACTTAAACTGTTTGATCATCTGTATGTTTTACTTCCACATAAGAAAATGGGAATTCTCCACATTCAGACCTATCATTCATATAGCTCAAATGCAGTAATAAGTAAATTTATTACCAAGACCCTTGTGCCTTTAAAATCAAGAGTCTTGAGCTTCATAGAATGAATAGCACCTTAAATTTTCACAAAATTAATGTAGAAAGAGAGGAGTTAAAACATGCTTAAAAAAGCACCCTTCCCCAATCTCAAAGTTAGCTAAAATAGGCAGCAGAATGCAATGACCTTTTAAAATGACAAGGTACAAAATCATATTTATTATGGTATACAATACAATCAGCAAAATAGTCAGCTAAAATAAGCTTTATAATTTATAATTTTATTCAAATGACTGAACTCAATGGATACAGTTGAGGGCAGAAAGATGTGATTTTGTTTTTTTGCATGACTTAATGAAAACATAAAAGCTATTTGTTTAAATAAAAGTCATCTTCACTACGTGTGTGGTTTTTCTTTGTTTCCCTTAAAAATGCCACCAGAATGTATAAAATAGCAGGAACGTGATGGCATTTTCAAAGTCGACACACCTTCATGCAGCAATAACAGCATGTTTAACAATCACTCATGAGTTAAATCTGCAAGTAATTTCTTAGCTTTGCCATGGCTAGTACAACTGATCTTTTTTATAATTTGCTTGCCATTCTCATTCTCCATGTCTCTGGAAAATTTTTTTTCTCAACCTTTTTTTTTTAAAAAATTCCCCTCTGGGCCCGGCGCGGTGGCGCAAGTGGTTAAGTCCTCGCCTTGCACGCCCGGGATCCCATATGGGCGCCGGTTCTAATCCCGGCAGCCCCGCTTCCCTTCCAGCTCCCTGCCTGTGGCCTGGGAAAGCAGTCGAGGACGGCCCAAAGCTTTGGGGACCTGCACCCGCGTGGGAGACCCGGAAGAGGCTCCTGGCTTCGGATCGGCATAGTATCGGCCCGTTGCGGCTCACTTAGGGAGTGAATCATCGGACGGAAGATCTTCCTCTCTGTCTCTCCTCTCTGTATATCCGCCTTTCCAATAAAAAATAATAAAAAAAAAAAATAAAAAAAAAAATAAAAAATTCCCCTCAGATTATTTTAGTGACGAGTCAAACGTCATTTATTCAATGGCACCTTCTTGAGGTGTTCCAGATAGACTACTTTGATCTGAGGCAGTCCTTGCCTCCTTACTTCTCGTTTCTCACGTTACCTTAAATGTTCTACTGAGACAACTGACCATGATGTAATCTAAAGTCCCTCTGCTCCTCTGGTTTACCTGATTATGTTATATCTGTCCTGCTAGAATGTCAGCTGCGAGAGACCTTGTACCTTATCTAACATCTGGGACCTCAGCATCTAGAAGAGTAACGAATATATTGTCTGCAAATTGTTGAATCGATGACATTGTATCCTATACTTGCCATTCTAACATTCTGGGTTTGAGTGATTCCTCTCAGGGTTCTTTGTTCTACTTTTCACGCATGTTGCTGTCATTTACATTCCCACTGGTTACACCTGCTCCTTGCAGTGCGTTCTGCCCTAGTTATCACCTTTTTCAGATATTTCCTTAAGTAAGATCTCAAGGAGACGTATCTGAGCATTTCTGTTTAAATTACAGGCTGTTTCCTACACTGTCATTGCTTGCTTGTCTCGTTTTTCTTCCCTTCATAAATGGATCACCTTCAAACAAATGATTTATGACATTGTACCATGGCCGTATTTTAGTTGCATGATGCTTATAAAATGCCTTTTCTGTTCTGTTTTGATTCATGAAGTATTGAAACATTTAAATTGCTGTTATTTTGCTCCAGCATCATGTGTTTATAGTTCCATGGTCTTCTGGTATCTTGTACTACAATTGAACTAAATTTAAATTTGCATGAATTTACTGTTCTTTGTTGGTGCACTCTTTTTTTTCTTTTTTCCTATTTGGAGCTTTGGAATAATGGGTTTTCCTTGAAATTCTAAAATTTAAAAGGTTGTCTGTTTTCACTTTTCTTTAACGTCTTTATTCATAAATGGGAATTCTATTCTGTTCTGTTCATGGGTCCTTTGGGATGTCTGCTGCCCTAATGCCCTAGTGCATTTTTAGTCTGTGTCTTTGCATTTTTTTCACGTTTTACATATTTGTTTTTTCACTTTGGCTTTTTGGTGGCCTTCTTTGGCCCTATGCTGTGGGTTGATTATGTACCCTGAAAGGTCACGTATCAAGGGTTGTCGTGCAGTGACTTTGAGCTTTCTGTCTTACCGTGTGATGTCCCCTGTCATGCTGTGACCCAGAAACAAGTTAGATTGGGAGGCAGGCAGATGCTTGTGCGGTAGCCTTGGGTTCTCTAGCCTCAGAATCCCAAGCTTACAGAAGTGAATGTTCTTTATAAATACTCAGGTTGTGCAATTCAGTTTCAGCAACAGAGAAAACAGACCGATGCCTAATCTTTCTATCTCCACATAGAATTTTCTATTTTATGTACTATACCTTAAATTTCAAAGAGCAGTTTCTTATTATATGATGGTGCCTGCTTTCTAAATAGAAGCATGAGTTTCTATCCATAACAAAACTTTTCTTTATCACAAAAGTCAGGACATAAACTTTTACTCCCTTTAAATTTTCTTCCTCTGTTTATCTTTGATTAATCTCAGAAAACTTGGAAATTTCAACTAGTTTATTACTTAAAACTATTTTTTTCAATTCAGTTTTTTTATCTAACCCCTTTTAATGCTCACTGTCAGTCTTTATTATAGTATACATTTCCAGGGTTTTATTTATTTCTAATATTTTCTCCATCACTTTGAGAATAGCTTTTTTTCCCCAGAAAACTTTATAAGTTACAAGTTATTTCCTCTGTCATTGCATAAATGAGTGCTTTTCTATTCCTTTCACATCTGAATGACAAAGTCGCTGGCTGGGTCAACTCTGAAGACATGAGTAATTTGTTCTTTGGCAGTTGGAGCTGTTGGAGAGAAGTGGGAGTCTGATTTCCTCATTTCCTTTTTTTGTAGCTGCCTAGGTGTTTTTTTTTTCATCATTATTCCTATTATTTTTTGTTTATCTTTAAAGTAAAGAAGGGAAAAGTCACTGGGATAAATCTAAATATTTCATGTAGTTGATCATTGCTTTTGTAATTGGTTTTGATCTCGACTTGAGTACTGACTATACTTTAATTAGTAAGCCTTTTTTTCTATGATCTACCTCATGATTGTTTTTCTGTCATTTTCCTGTACATTTGATAGAATTTTTCAACCTTGCAATCTATAATGGCATATCCATTCTGATCTTTTTTTCTTCCAATGCCATCTTAAACATTTCTTTAAAAAGACTTGTTTATTTGTTGTTGGAAAGCCAGATATACAGAGAGGAAGAGAGACAGAGAGGAAAGATCTTCCATTAGTTGATTTGCTCCCCAAGTAGCTGCAATGGCCGGAGCTGAGCCAATCTGAAGCCAGGAGCTCAGAGCCTATTCTGGGTCTCCCGCATGGGTGCAAGGTCCCATTTCCTTGGGCTGTCCTCGACTGCCTTCCCAGGCCACAAGCAGGGAACTGGATAGGAACCAGAGATTAGAACCAGCACCCATATTGAATCCTGGCATGCACAAGTCAAGGACTTTAGCTGCTAGGCTACTGCACTGGCCCAAACATTTTATATCATTATTTATCTACAGTCCTTCTCTACAATTATTTTTCCATTTTCATTTAAATCTGTTAGTTTCCATATCATCTTTCATCATTTGCTACATGATTACTTATCATTTACTTCACTGAGAGTTTAAACCTGGTGTTTGCTGGAGTAAATACTTTTCAACAATGTTCTTTCTCTGGCTTATGTGATGTATGCCTTTTTGCTCCTGTTTTATGTTCCTCCTTTATTATTCAGGCTTTTTTGTTATTTTTGTTTTTTGATCTTCAAATGAGAAACTGACTATTCTGGTTTTATGCCAATATAACATGAGTGACTTCTTTCTAGTCTGTTAGAAATTGCTTACATTCTCCTATGGCATCCTCTGCCAGCAAGACAATACTTCCCTTCTGTAAGATGTGATGTTTATTGAAGGACCTGGACAATGAGCCACACTCATAGGAAATTCCTGCTTTATAAAACATCCTAGACCCTGGGGTGTTGAATTTGTTATTAAACTTGGATGCAAGTGATTCTGAAAAATTATCAGACAAATCACAAAGCCCCCTTGTCATTTCTTTCATTATAAGGCATGGAAACCGAGATCTACATTTTCTCCTTCTGACTGTGGTCATTGGCATTGCTAATGTTTCTCAGAAAGGGGGAACTGTGCATTGCTGCCCAGCAGCATCTGTAATATTTCTTGCAAATGGGTGGCTGTTCTGGTCATACTCTGCATCACTCTTCTCTGAAACAGGAGCCTGTTTTCCTTGTTGTCATGTTTGTTTCATATGTGACCATGGAGAAGTTTTAAATCCCTATGAATCTCAGTATCAGCCGATCTGTAAAATGTACCTAAAACTATGAAAGCTGAATTGATTTGTTTCAATGTAAGTGAAATTTAAAATTAATCTGTAAATTGGGAAAATTATAACATATGCTTTTAAGATTTGTTGCAGGAATCAAGGAAATTAGTCTGGTGTTGCCAATGAGAAACTCAAAAATTTGCAGCTATTATCTTTCATAGTGTAGTTATTAAGGTTTATACTCATATCTTTCAAGTTAGCTTTTGTCTGCTTGCTTGCTAATGTTCTTGAAAATTCACATTGAAGATGTCTGCTGTGCTGTGATACTGTCTATGTTGTTAATGGGCAAGCTTTAAATTCAAATGCACTCTGACTTCAAAAAGATTGGAAGGTTATTTTGGATGTGCAGCCTGCATGGGGGAAGCCAATACAGTTTTTCATCCACAACTGTCTTGTCCTACCTATCTCAAATTAATGGCAAATCATTTAAGATAGCTGATGATGACAGATTTATTAAATTACATGCAGTCATCTTCAAGGGCATGCAAGAGTATTAGATGAACTCTAAAATAAGCCTGCTGGCGAGCAAAATGGTGATGTTCTACTTCCATCTCTTTGTCTTCATTTTATTATCTGGAAGCATTATTTGCGAATAGGTGTTTTCCTCTTGTCTACTGTTTTGTTACTTGATAGCCATAAGGATAAGGCAAAATAATTGGTTACTGTCTCTACTTATTCATATCCAAGCCCTGTCCTATGAAAGGCTGTAAAACAGAACAACTCAGTCACAATGAGTGTTGCAAAACCAAAACTGTTGTCTTGAAATTGTGTTTCTCATTGAATTGTGTCTTTCCAGGTGGAGACAAGAGATCCACAATGTCTTGCAGTCTTGATATTCTTGTGGTGAATATCAAGCAAGATGCTGGAGACTCTAGACAAAAGAGCTCTTGCGCAAAATTAAGGAGGATTCTTCCATGGCCAAAGTGAAGCAAAGTACCTGTAAGTTTTTCAACATTTTATTAGGAATCATTTCATACATGCTTCCATCCATCCCTGGGTGTTACCATCCATATTTTATCCTACTGGATTTATCACATAGCCACTCAGCTACAAACTCATTAATCTTAGAATGTTTTGGATGCTGTTCAAGTAAATTGCAGCTCTCATTATTCTTCCTTCTAATTGCAAATGTTCACTTTTAAAATACCTAAAATTGCATACAGAGATGACCAGGTGACAGGCTGAGGTCACTGAAATGAGGCTGGGGAAGCAAAGGAAAAGGGTGTCCGGCAAAGGCAGAGTCGAAGGGCTCCTGGACACAAGGGCTGTAATCCCAAATCTTGCCAGTGGCATTCATGAATACGGAGCTGTCTCAAACTCCAGACTGACTGACATGTCTTCAGTATGCACTTGTTTTGTTTTTGCCATTTCCAACTTTATTGCTACTTGATCCTTTAAATGTAATTAAGTAGAAATTATTGAAGATGCATTTTACCCTATGATAAAGCAGCTGCTTTTATGTTATGCTTCACACTTATGAGAGTGGAAGGAAAAGAATCGGCATTGTACTTGTTATATTTACTTAGATAGGTAGAAAAACACCAACCTCTTCTCCACGGAGCAAGCATGCAGTACTACTTAGAGCCACCTTCGTAAACCATGCTTCTTGCATTTTCCTCTAAGGAGCTCAAAATGCTGCTACCCCTCCCTAGAAAGACCCTTCTCAGAATCCCCTTGACCTGGCTAACTCCTATTGGACATTTGTGTATGTTGGTACAGAACTGTGTATCACTTGCATGCATTCTGCGTCACACACACACATGCTCACAATATATAATAATCTTTTCTATGTGTTCTAGAATGTTTAAGTGTAGCACACACATTTATGTATATTTATATATACATAACAATAACAGTAAATTGTTTCTTATATGCCTTCTTATAGATATATATGCACATATATGTGTATCTGTGTGTTATATATTAAAAAGTACATATGAATTTATACTGTTTTTCCTTATAAAGTAGGCTCCCCAATTTTGCTGATGCTTTAGTCAAGGATTCCAGATGATGCCTTCTCAATAACTTGGGATAAATCTAGGAGAACATGCTGAGACACTAGCCTATAACTTTGTAAATCAGTCACGACATAATGGAATGAACATCTTAGCAAAGTCTGTGTAAGATTCACACTGCCATTGGGTCCTGACATCCACAGACCCACCCATGTGCTGAAGTCATGACTTAAACTTTCCATGCCAGGTTGAGGCACCAGTCTCTGGAATATAGTATGCTTGTGGCTCTTTAAAAATGTCTAAATACCCTTGGTATTAAGGACACTATTATTCGCCTTGCAATAGAAGTTACGGTGTTACTGTCTGTGAAGTCTCAAATTTTATTGTCGTTGTTATTTGCTATGGGGTATAGAATGTTTTGAATTAGTCGTGTTAGTGCAAATATTTTACTTGCTGTTATACTATTCAGACATATTTAAGAAATTCATTTCCAGAGAAAATTATATTATATCAATTTAATTCCTAAACTGATCCTTTTTAAAAATAGCAAACCACTTTAAATTTTTCCATTTTCATTTTTACTTCATAAAACTAATTTCTTCAGGATCAATTCTTTTCAATTAAAATTTTAAGACTAACGTCTAATACATCAATCAAATGTTACTTCCCTGACTTTCTGCCACTGGGGATTTTCTTTCTTGGCTGTTATTTCTTTTAAATTCAATATTCTTTGGTCAAGTTTTTTGGATGTAAATTAATGAAGAATATGGAATCTTTTATCTTTTAGTCTTCAAAATTCGTTTTAAAAGCTAATATATTTATTTTGTATGTAACTTGCTAGTAATATTCTCCATAAATTAGGCCTGAGACTGACTTACTGATTTATGTCAGCTAGTCTTAGGAATGGTTTGTGACAAAGAGGCAGAAAAGCAACACAAAAAGAGATGTGCTGAGTCCAGGAGAGAACAACCGGTGATAGTAGAGAAAGGCGGCATCAGGGACGAGGGGCATTAAAGCTAAGCTCTGGATTGGAGTAGGGGTACATGCAGGGCAAGGTAGTCAAACCGTCTTTGGAGGTAAGTGTTTACTCATTCGTATCAATGCAAGCCATTTTATAGAGCTCCTCTTCAGACAAGCTTCTTTGATTCCTGTAACTTGAGTGAAGGAAAGGGGAACTGGAATTTTCTGTCTTGACTTGGGAAATAAATGAGAAAGACCAATATTCCACAGTGTGTAATAAGTAATTCAGAGAGGAAAAATGACATATGAGTGACTATAAGACAATTACAGATCAATTTCAATTTGAAGTTGCTATAATTTTCTAATTTTTAAAGGACAGGAATAGAAAAATACAGCTTTACGATCCAATGCATATTTCATATGTGAGATTTTCAAAAAGTTATATTAAATGGACTGACAAAATTCTATGTATTTGTCAAGTACAACATAATACCCTGAAGTATATGTGCGTTGTAAAGCGATTACATCTAGGTAATTAACAATTGCATTACCTCCATAGTTACTAGTAAACTCTTTGTACTTCTCAAGAATTGAATATGTGGTCAGTAACTCTAGTCACGTGCTATTCAGTAGATCTCTTAAATTTTATTCGTTTTAATGACTTATTTTCACGTATCTTTTGACTGACATCTGCGCATGCTAACTACTAACTACTATTCCACACCTTTTACATGTGATGTCAGCTTTGAAAGACTCCACGTGAGTGCCTTTCTAATCCTGGCTTATTTCGCTAAATATGATGTGCTCCATGTTGTCAGAAATTATATTCTTAATGATGGAATTATGTTGTACTGTTATCTATACCACATTATTTTTTACCCATTCATTGGCTGATGTTTTTTTTTTTATTTTAGCAATGGTTTATCTCATATACTTTATTATTATTATTATTTTTTTTTATTGATTACATTGCATCATGCGACAGTTTTACAGGCACTGGGATTCCCTCCTCCCCTTCCCCAAAACCCGCCCCCCCCATGGTGGATTCTACCATCTTGTTGCATTACCACAGGTCAAATTCAGTTGAGATTTTTTTCCTTGCAAGCATTTACAAAGCATAGAGTCCAGTATCTTATTGTCCAGATAAGTTCAACAGTTTCATGAGGAGACAGTCTCTGGTCTGAAGGTACAGCCAAAAGAGTATCATCCCAATCAATTAAAAGCCCCGACATCACATCAGTAACAATTTATAACATAATGGAATTAGTTGACATGGTATTGTGTAACCAGCATGTTCAAAGAGAGAAAGAAAAAACAAAACAAAAAAACAGTGCAAGTTCTGAACCACATTCTATGACTTCTACATTGACATTACAATTATTAGTTTATATACAACTGGGTTCTATACACCTTAAAATGGCTATAGATTACTATTCAGCTGTCTCATGTCTATTTTAATTTTAGTATTTAGCAGTTCATAGCGTTGAAGCATGATTTTGCAGAACCTGGCTGTTTTTTGGGTAGTCTAACTCCATAACTGTAACAAGACATATGTCAACAGTTTAGGTGAACGGTTTTAGGAGGGTTGTGCGGAGAAATCTTCAATACCCTAGTGAGGAGTAACTAATCTTCGTGTCCCACCCAGTGAGTTTTAAGTGCATCCCCACTGCCCATTTCCTGTTTCTAAGCTTTCCTTGCTGTTCTCCATCTATTCTAGGTTTTTTTGTTTGTTTGTTTATTTGTTAGTTTGTTTTGAGGGGTTTCTGGAGCAATCCTGATGGTCATTATGAGAGAGAGTGGGGACCCAAAGTCAGAACCAGGCAAGAACCAGATAAAGCTCCTCTCCCTAGTACCGAAGGAAGTTTACTGTTTTGTTTCTGTGGACCGCTCAGTGCTCCTGGTTGTTGTTCCGATGACCTTGGATCCTGCAAGGCGGGGTATGGGCTTCTTCCATCCCATGTGGGAGATCCAAATGAAGATGGGTGACCTCAGAGTTCTCGGCCTCCAAAGGCACTCCAATTCCCCGTGGTCTCCTTGGTGGTTGGGATGTAGTCCTCGGAGCTCGTACTGATAGTCCTTGGTGAGGATCTAGGATTCTTCAGGGTTGGGATACATTCCTCTTTCTGTCTGCCTGCTCCACTCTGGGGTCCTCCCCTGCTCTGTGCATATGACCTCCTGTTAAGAGGTTGTTGGGAATGCTCCTGATTCCCCCCATATGCCTTCGTAGTTTTGCTGTTGTCTAATGCTAATTTGAGTCTGTTGTCTATGAGTTACCAGTTATGATCCTGGCTGATGTGTTTTTAGGTTGAATTTATATCTTGGCTGTTGCAAATAACCTAACAACAAATACAGGAATGCAGATAATAGCTCTGACATGCTGATTTCACTTCCTTTAGGTATGTAAATGATCTCCGAAAAAGTTCACTAGGAATGCATATCATGAAAAACTACGTATAGAGTTAAATTTTTTGAGTCAAAACAAATTTGTTTTATAGTTCTTCTTCTGATATACTTTCTGAAGGTCAGGATTGCTGTAGTATGTGGTAATATATTTTAAGGAACATCCATACTGTTTTCCATAATAGCTGTGATAATCCATAATCAGTGTGTGGGGCACTTCCAAATGACACAGTTGCCACAACTGGCTGTTTTTTTTGTTGTTTGTTTGTTTTTTTGTTTGCTAGAAAGTCATCTGAAACATGTTGGTATTTGGAAAGATCATGCCACAGTCTGCATCTCCCCAAATTCCCTAGGTAACCAGAGGTAAATGGTCTGTCCTCACTAGGTCCCAGCTTCTGACACATACAAAAGGGAATTAAACTCTGAGATGTTTTTTACCTATGTTTTTTACCTATGGGATTTGAGATATTTACATACGATCATTTGGTGGAAATGTTACTATTTGTTCTGTGATGGTGTGGTTTTGCTTTTGTATGTTCCATCCAATGACTGGGACACTTTCATTATTGACCAGCTGCTATCTCTTCTACCATTATTGACATCAGCCTGTGGTGGGCCAGGGCCTGGGGCTGGGCCCTGGCTGACCTCTGGTTAATGGGCACTGGGTGTAATCACATTATCTCAGTGGAGAGCTTTGAAAATTGCATTAGCTCATCCAACAAAAGTGAATCAGCCAATAATTCATGTGATGGATCTGCAATTAGAATGCAGAGGTCTTTTTACCCCTCTTTGTGTCTTTCTGCAGAAGAAACAAAAGGAAAACTACCCAAACGAAATAAAAATGTTGTGTAGAGCTTACATGTTATATTTTAGTAGAATTTCATCCTCTAGCTATTGTTTTTGTACAAGAAGGATATTTTAGGGAAGGATTGTTCGATGTTCCTGATAAATATTATAGATGGATAAGTTGTAATGATTTAAAAATATTTTTTAAGAGTTAACAATTTTCAAATATTAATTGGATTTGAAACCCTTATTGGAACTTTTTTGTTGAATATTTAGAAAATTATTGTATGAAATTATCATAATTGAGAGAGCATGAGGTACTTTTAGCACCGTGCTTTTGGAACTTTCAGCTCTTTGGGGGTAATATGGGATAAATAGGCAATTCTTTGAATGGCATGCTTTGTGAGAAGTAGCCAGCAATTAAATATGCTGTTTAAATATGCTTAGTGGGAAGTAGCTGGCAATTTAAATACATAATATGCTAAGTTGCTTAATGACCAGTAGATGGCTGAACAAAACAAAGGAGACTTGAGGATTAATCTATTTTTAAAGATTTATTTGTTTTTTATATAAGTGACAAAATTACAGGAAGAAGGAAAGAGAGAATCTTCCATCCACTGGTTCATTCTCCAAACAGCTAGAATGGCCAGGATTGGGGAGGATCTAAATCTGTATCCTGACGTAAGTCAGTATTCCATTGCTCATCACAGAGGCTAGGTAAATAATAAAGACAGCATGAGAAAGGGGTTGACTGATTCATCAAGAAAGCCAAGAGCAAGGAGCAGTCATATTCAGAGATGATGAGAAAGTGGTAATATGGATTTATGATATACAATACCTATGTTTGTGGTGACATTTTCCTGATCCCAAATGTATTTTCATAGATTACATGGCTCTTTGAAATGCAGCAGTGTTGAATTTTAGCTAATTTTTATTTCAATATCATTAGCCACTTCAGTTTCTGTGTTTCATATTGTCGAGTGACTGGATGCTACTTAAGTCTTAAAACAGTTGTGTTTTTGCATCTAGTTAATTAACGTTTCGGTGTGGCAAGGGAGACGAGCGTATGAATTAGGAATCAGGAAGCATGGTTCTGACAAAAATCACTATCTCACCTTACAGAGATCATAAAGACTTATTTGTGAGTTATTTTTATCACTGGCAAAGTATCTGGACTAAATATGAGTGTGAAGCTCATTTTTCAAGTTTAAAATTAGTTCTAGGTTTTACCTCTTAATTTTTATCTGTATGATAATCACACTTGTCTTTGTTCTTGATTTTATCTCTCTCTTATTCAAGGACTCAGTCTTCTTTTATGAAACTTCCTAGGACGGGAGTTGCAAATATTGAGTAGAAACACACTGAGCTAGTTACGTTTGTGACAATCTAATTAATTAGCGCTATGACCCAAGTGATACTTGATGTCCTGCCTTATTAAGATATCATGTTATTGGTAAAATTATCTTTCCTCACAAGAAATAATGCATAAGCTAAGATACACAGCTCAAATGTAAATCCCAAAGGACTGTTCAATCATTAAGGATTACTTTTATGTATGTGGTTTTAAAATACTAATTCATAAGTGCATTGACTAACAGGGTCCTTGGCTTTCTTTTATTGTACAGCTCATCCCCATGTCCATGGCCAATGTGTAGTATCTGTTCAGTGGAATCTCCACTTTGACTTCCTACAACTCTGCTTGGACATATTGTTTCTAGTTCAGTAGGGAGCAATGGGATGTGTTTCCTCTAGTATCTAGAAATAGATAAAAATGCTTACTTTCATCACTTCTATTCAGTGTAGTACTAGAAGTGACTAGAGAATAGAAAGAAAAAAAATGGTATACAAATCAGAAAGGAAGAAGTCACATTATCCCTGTTTGCAGATGATCTGAACTATATTTAGATAAGCCTGTAAACATCTCCAAAAAGTCTGTTAGAACTGTTAAATAAACTCAGCAGAGTTTCCAAATGCAAATCAACATAAATATAAGCATCATGTTTTACACAGAAAACTCAATAGAATGCATGGATTCATTTATAAAACCTACAAAGCAGTTATCTCAAAATAAAATTAATCAAGGATGTTGAACATCTCTACAATGAAAAGTACAAACCACTAATAGAAGAATTTGAGACACACAGAAATGTGGGAAGACCTCCCATATTCATGGATTAGAATGATTAAAAGTGCTAAAAGGCGATACTTTCAAAGTTATTTATGGAATCAACCATCGTAAAATTGTATAGATCCAATCCTTTTTCATGAAAATATGAACAATCACAGAATTAGAAAAAATAATCCTGAAATTCATGTAAAAGCATGAAATACCCCAAAAATGCCACATGGTTTTTGAACAAAAAGAACAGAGCTTGTAAGCTTTGTGAAAGCATTATAACACCTGATTTCAAGGTATACTATAGAGTGATAGTAACCAATGTGACAAGGTAGTTGCATAAAGACAAATACATGGGACAGTGGAATAGAATGAGATCTTACAAATAAATTCATACATCTATAACCTGCTGATTCTGAATAAAGTGGCCAAAATGTACATTGGAGAGAGAAAAAAATCTCATCAATAAATGCTGCAGGGAAAACCCGATATTCATATGCAAAAAATTGAGTCATTTTTCCCACATCTTGCCATTTATAAAATGTAATTGCAGACCCCTGCCCCTCCTCCCTATCCTGAGCGTCATTCTGGTGGCGTCACTCCCACTCTGAGCTCCAGGGTCCTGCCATGCAGGCACTGCCCATCACCTCCTTCCAAGCCTCCATCATGATTGTCTACCGGACCACATCAGTCACAATGAGATGTCTCAGACATTTTCAAGGTCCAGGAGTTCTAGGTGGCCTGTTTCTGATGGTAGAGGGGAAGATGGTCAGCAGGACACAAGATAACATCAATGATTCACCCCTCCTGCAACTGGATCTCTGGACTTAGTACTCCAACTGTGTTGAAAATCACAGGATCTGATCTGACCGTGGTATACATTCCCCAGTTGCTAAAGCCTGTGCAGTGGACAGTAAGCCTGCGTGCTCATGGAAGATGTGATGGCCAATTCACTGAGGCCTGCCAAAGACATTTAGTCTCATGGAGGGCAGAGCAAATTGGACATCTCTCCTGGCCAAGATTTGATGGCAAGTATCTGGGCAAATTGAGAATCTAAGGTGGATTGTGGCAGCCAGTGGACCTTGGAAGGATTTCCTCAACCTTGGAGCAACAAAATCAGCGGCATCTCGGAACTGTTGAAACCACTTGATCAGTGTCCTTGGAGAGCTGCCTTCTTTATTTATACAGCAGTCATCACAAGCTTTTGCACAACATCCAATTGTTTATTTTTACTTCATGACTAAGACAATACAAGGACAATTCTAAATAACATTATTATTTTACTTCAAAGAAAACATTTTCAGCAAACCATTACTCATTCAAACCTGCAGTCACCTGGCTGAAGCCAGGAACTCCATGATTGGCAGCACAAGTGGTTTACTCATATCCAAAATCAATTTTAACTAAACCTAAATTAATATTACTTAAAATATCAAAAATACATAACTAAAAAGAAAGTTTATAAGTGAAAGGCATTTATAAAGGCATATATCACATGTTCTTAATTAAATCTTATAATCAGTCATATGCTAATTACCATCACCTTCACCTAGTACTGATTCAATTGGCTTTTGTTTTTTTTGTTAAAGGGCAGTGGAAAGGATCAGGAAAAAGAGGCCTTTCTATGAACAGAAGGTCTTTACAAAAACTTAGTCTTATCTTTTTAAACCGTTTTCTTTCCCTAAATATAAGTGCCAATATAAAGTAGAAGTTTTAAACCATTTCCCTCTAAGGGCTCACAACATTTGTCTCTCTTTAGAAGATGCCCCATATACTTTCTATTTTCCATGGTGAGAAACCAAAATGCTTCATTTCATCTGTTGTAACAGTTTGAGACTGCTTGGTTAACAACCTCTTTGTACCTCCGTGATTGCCATTTATTCCAAGATATTATCAAGCCATTTCTTAAGGAAAATATTACTTATATTAGGGCAAACTCCAAGACAAAGGTTTGGGGACAACATGGGCTCAAATGTACTATTGTGTGCTTTTAGCTGTGTGTCATTGCCTTAAGTTCCCAAAGATACTCTTACCATAACATAACTGATCAGTTTGAGGTGTTATACCAGTTACGGGAATCATTTCACATTTGCAGAAAAACAACAACAACACTCTCAGGAAAATTCTGTGAAATATTAGAGAGGTGATTGAGTGTCCTTACAATGGAGTGAGGCAGCAATAAGCTGATTAGAGACATTTTGCTGGGCCTTGCCAGGCAGCCAGAAATTCCTTGTAGCCTTGCTAACTGAGGAGCTGTGTTTGTCACACCTTCACTCCATCTGTCCCAGTTGCATGGTTTCCCATACCCTGGGATGATGGCAGGTGGCCGTCTCTCATTCCTGGGTACTGATGTGGTTGGGCTGCTGGGAGTGGCACTCCCCCTTCTCTCCCTTCTTTCCACAGATACAGGAAGAAAAAAAGGTGAATGGAGGCAGCTGCTTCATCCACTTTCTCCCATCCTTTAGCCCTCTCCACCATGATCGGTAGTCCACATGGGCATGCATCCATTTCAACTATGTAAACATCATCAAGAATTGAATGAATTTATTATTTTAAAAAGACAGTACAAAACAAAGGCTTTCAATGATGCATAGAAAAAGGAGCTCTTAAACTGTTGGTGGGAATGTAAGTTAGTATATCTTTTATGGAGAGTGTTGTGGGGTTCTTTTTGGTTTTAAAATTTATTTATTTTGAAAGGCAGGGTTACAGAGAGTGGGAGAAATACACACGCAAACACACACACAGAGTCATTTGGATTCATTCTGCAAATAGTGTACAATAGCCAATGCTGGGTCAGGCTAAAGCTAGGAACCAGGATCTTCATCTGGGCCTCCCATGTGTACAACAGGGGTTCAGAAATGGGCCATTTCCCACGTCTTTCCTCAGGCTAATAGGAGGGAATTGGATCAGAAGTAGAGCAACTGATACAAGAATTGGTACTCCTAAGGGATGCTAACATTGCAAGCAATGACATTACCTGCTACACCACAATGCTGCCCCAGAAATTCTTTAATTTCTTTAATAAATCTAAAATACATCTACCATATAGTCCAACTATATATATATATGAAACAGTATGTATATATGAAACATATATATGCACACACACACATATATATGTGCAAAGGAAATTAAATCAGCATATCAAAGAGAGTTGCTATTTTGTGTGTGTGTGTGTGTGTGTGTTTTTTAACTATTCAGAGTAGCCAATATGAAATCCATCTAAATGCCTAACAATGGGTGAATTAATGGGGAGAAACAATGCGGGGAATATACTCAGTGGTTCTCAGATTAAGATCTGTTCCCTTGGTGCCTCCCATGAAAACCTGGGCTGTTAAAAACGGTGCTCTCTATTCTGCCCTAAGTGCTTGATGTTAGTCCTTGTTCTGTTACAACCTTGAGAAGCCACTGTGTGATGACCCTCTTATCTGGTATATGTGCAGCTTAGCGTTTTGCCAAAGATCTACAGGAGCCCAGGCACAGACTTTTCAGGTCCCATCTACACATCTCTTTATCTCTGCTTGCTAAGACTGCAGAGCTCAGCTATTGCTTTTCTAAGACTCCCATTCTATGCTGGGAATTGAGCTCATTAGAGTTTGGTTGAATGTTTCTGATTCAAAAGCCAGTATGATTGTGATGTTGGCATCATGAATGACCTTTCTCTTACACATTGCAACCCTTCATCACCTACTTTTCAATGTTTAAAAAGTGACTCACATGTTTTGCATATTTGCTTAAAAATTTTAAAAGATATGTTAATTTGTATTGGAAAGACAGATTTACAGTGAGAAGGGGAGACAGAAGATCTTCCATCCCTTGCTTCACTCTCCAAATGGCCACAATTGCCTGAGTTGAGCCAATCCAAAGCCAGGAGCTTTTTCCAGGTTTTCCATGCTGGTGCAGAGTCCGAAGGTTTTGGGCCATCCTATGCTGCTTTCCCAGAAGTAGGCAAGGAGCTGGGTCTGAAGTGGAGCAGCTGGGACATGAACTGTTGCCCATATGGGATGCTGGGACTTGTACTCAGAGGATTAGCCCATTGAGCCATTGCACAGGTCCCTTACTTTTTTCTTTTCTTTTTCTTTCCTTTTTTTGGGGGAAGGGTGCTGAAATCATTAGTCCAGTGCCAGTTATCCTGTCAGTTTCAAATTGGAACCTTTGCAACATCAGCATATTTAATTATCGGTGATATCTGTCAGTCTTTCAAATTTCTCAATTGTTATAGTAATACACTACAATTATCAACACTGCCAAATAGGAATCAAATAAACATTTCCTTATAGATCTTTTGATCTTAGAATATATCTGAAAAATTTTGTGTATTGTATTCAAACATTATTCTACATTTTAAGTAGTAATGTTATTAATTTGACATGGTTGCATTGTATTTGTCTCTATTATAGTAACATTTTAGATTTCTCTTATTCTTATTTAATTTTTTCTTTGTGAGTGGAGAAAATACAGATTTCACTCAAAAGTTTATAAAATGCATATTTTAAAGTATCACTTTTGTATCTGTGCCTGTCAGGGCTTTTCTTGTTCATATTCATAGATGACTTCTATTATCAGTTTATAATTTATTTTGTTTTTCTTTTGGAAGAAATAAGAAAATGATTTTAAACTATCTGGCTCTGTTTTCTTATATTAAAAATATCTGTCTGTTTTTATTTGAAATTCAGAGCTACAGAGAGTGATGGTTATAAATGGCCAGTGTTGGCCAGGTCAAATCCAGGAGTCAGGAGCTTTGTCTGGGTCTCCTATGTAGATGGCAGGTTCCCCAAACCCTTAAGGAATCTTCTGCTGCTTCTCCTAGGCCAGTAACAGTGGAGGGTTACCAAAGCACAAAGGTACACGTAAGGAAAATACAATTGAGATTCATGATAGAGCCTACATACTCACAAAGTAGAGGGAGTGAAAGAGAAACTAAGTAAAAAGGAAATGAACAGTATAACTATATGAATTGATATGTGCTGTGAAAAAATTATGTGATAGAAAGTCATTAAGATCTTGTTATTACAATTCAATGATCAGAGAAAGTTTTTCTGAAGTGTTACTTAGAATATGATCTGAAATACAAAAAGACAATTTTGCATGTATATATCTGGAGGCAGAGGGAAATAGGAATATAATGGCAGAAGAAAGCCTCTAAGACTTTTGAAATGTTAAAGGAAAATTAAATGAGCGGCTAGGTATAGCGAAGAGAAAGAACTTCAGGACAGGTTGTTGCTGAATGCATGGAGGGTCTTGTTGATCATAATCCAGGGAAAAGCAGGAGAAGGGTGTTAACTAGAGCTATTTGGAAAGGGTGTTAATTGAGAGGCTTTTAGCTATAGATGGTGAGGAATCTTTCTATAAGAGAGAGAGTTAGAGAGAGAGAGAGAGAAAATGATTTATATTTGGCTTCTCTGTGGACAATGCATTTCAAATGATGAAGAGATCAATAGTCTACCACATTTATCTTTAACAAGAAGAGTGGTTACCAAGCAAATGGGAAAAATAAAATAAATTAGGAATATACTTAAAAGACGTAGTAATCAGACGTACTCACTGATTAGTTTGTTAAATGAAGAAGGGCGAACGAAAGTTCTAGAATTTGGAATTGAGCAGCTTGTTGGTTAGTTGTGTCATTTACCAAAATATGGAAGAGGACAAAAAAAATAGCTGAGCTGTGTTGTGTTATACATATTGAGGATTCTGTTTCAATTGCATTTATCTTATAATAAATTTTAGGCTCCCATGCAGAGATACAATAAAGATCTTAGGAATTCAAAGTTTTAATTTAAGAATCTTTCAGAATGAGGATGCGGACTTGGCAGTTACACGGATATAAATGGTAGACAAGGACACAGGAATGAAGCAATCTCTTAGGGAGACTGCACAGTCTAGTGGAGGACTGGAAAAAACCTTGAGTTAGAGAAGAAAACCTTGGTGTTAGAGAAGAAACAGCACTATCCAGTGAAACAGAGCAATTCTAAAAGTTTAGGGTAGGAGGATCTGAGTGAAGAAACTATTTTAAACACGCAGATGAGGGGAGCACTGCAATAATGCTGAGAGGTCAATCATGACTAGGGCAGAAAAGCAGTTGGTGGCATACATCTTACTGGTCACATTAATAGGTTCCCTGAAGTGGTAGTGAATGGAGTCTCCATCTATCAGTGTATATAGAAAATAATGTGGTAACAGGAAGTGTACAAAGGCGTTATGGATGATTCATCCTAGAGGAAGGTCTGCAGAGAACGGGAAAAAACGGTGTTACCTGGTGAAGGACATAATTTTGTAGCGGTGTGTGTGTGTTTAAAATTGATGATGCTAGATTAGATTTGCATGCTGATGAAATTGGTCCAAGAGAGAGAGAAACTGCTAATGAGAAGATTAAGTTTGAAGTCCTGTCAGTAACACAAGGGATGGGATCTATAACACTAGTGTCAGGATGATGTTAAATTGGACCAGGGACACTTTTGCTGCAGTTAACATGAAGCAAATTCTGGTATGGACATAGAAGCAAATGGAGTGTTAGATTTGGTGATGAGAAAATAAAGATTTTTTTTTCTGATGAAATGTCAGATAGTAATAACTGAAAAGAATGTGGCTAGTGACAGGAAGATCAAATGAAGCAAATATGTAACAGTTTTGGTAGGTTGGAGAGTGAACATGCTCACAAAGGAGAGTAGGTTTTTGCATGTTTTGTTGTGTCCGCGTGAAATTTGTGATCATGATGTAAAATCAGAATGATGGGTGATTGTATATTTTTCTCCTAGTCATCTCATCTGCATAGAAGAAGTCTCCATAGAGAGATGAGTTTATGCAGGGCATGGGTGTATGAGAAATACAGTTTACCCACAATCTCAGCAACTTCAGGTATTATTAATGTTTATCCCTGGCAGCTAAAAATGAAATATTTTATTTTAGCTTACAGTTTTTTGAACTCTAGCAAGACAGTTTCTTTTAAATGTGTTTACCAGCAATCATATTTCTCCTGTAAATTATTGGTTCTTGTTCTTTGTTGACTTTTTCTAATGAGTCATTTACTCCTGTTATTGATTTTTTAGGATTTATGATGGATACCAGCGTTTGTTACAATTTTTTTCACCATCTATCTCAGGCTGTTATCTATTCTTGATTTATAACATCTTTCACTGTATATAGAAGATGTAAAGTCCACACAGTCAAACATATAAATTGTTTCATTTTGGAAGTTCTGGATTTATGGCTTGCTTAGTCTTCTCCTTTTTCAGTTTACCCTAAATGTGTGAAGTTAGTTTCCTAGATTTTATTATGATATTACTCATTTTTATGCAATCGATAATTTTATTTTTATATATGTAAATATATATATATATTTTACAGTGTGATAGGGAATCTATAATTTTGATAGAATAATTGACTGTGCAGCTACTTTCCCAGTTTGTTTGGGGCCAGCATGATAGCTCAATTGACTGAATCTTCCCCTTGCAAGTGCCAGGATCCCATCTGGGTGCCAATTCATGTCCTGGTTGCTCTATTTTCCATTCATCTTTCTGCTTGTGGCTTGGGAAAACAGTGGAGGATGGCCCAAAGCCTTGGGATCCTATACCCACGTGGGAGACATGGAAGAAGCTCCTAGTTCGTAGTTTCAGATTGGCTCAGCTCCAGCCATTGTAACCATTTGAGAAGTGAGCCAGTGGATGGAAGATCTTTCTGTCTCTCCTTTTCTCTGTAAATCTTTCCAATAAAAAATAGATCTTAAAAAAGTTACCTTTTCACACACATACATAGTTATATGAATTTTGTCTACCCCATATATTTCTTTTTCTGTGTCTATATTGTTTTAATTAATGCAATTTTATTCCATGTTGTGACATTTTGTTGGGAAGCTTGCTCTATAGTTGTTCATTCCTTAAGAATTTTTGCTTACTCACCTTTCAGATCAGTGTTTAAATATTTGTCAAATCCCCATGGACCATGTTTGAACTGAGTGTACGGATGACTTGGAGAAACAGCTAAAATTGCTTTCATGGAGGAAGGAGAGCAGAGAGCAAGACACCCCAAGTAGCTGCAAGTGAGCCGATCTCATGGGATTCAAGACAAGGTCACAGACCTCCGTCGCGGGGAGTTCCAAAGGCAAGGGGACACAGCACAGGATTTACATCTTATCCAAATCCTCCTGTCCAAATTTCAGTCATTTTCTGATGATTTGAGTTCCAAATTCAGGGATTTGGAAAACATTGCTGGCTGGAATAGCATCCAGTAAGTTGTATCACAGCCATTTCCCCACCTACCACTCCAAGACGATGTTTATGTCTGTTAAATAAGCTAACATTTTAAAATAAACTAGCTTTTTGGCAGGAGCACATTTGAAAACAAAGCAGAAATAGGAGGGAAGAGGAAGCCAGAGTGGTGAAGTGTATGTGGGAATTTACAGTAGATGGGACAACAAAAGAAAGACACTGACAAATGAAATTCTGCTACATGTGAATGTCTTGGTTGAAAGAACTTTCACAAGGAATTAAGGGCTTATTAAATGAAAGGAAAGATACTATATCCCTGCATTAATCTTCCCTTCCTGAACCCATGGACTGCAGGCATAGGTGCCAGCCGTGGTGTATCACCACTGACCTTCTTTCTTTCTATTTGGATGCTTGGAGCAATGCGTACATTATTTCTCTAGCTGCAGGAATTTACCAACTGCTGTGGAACAGAGAAGCATTGCAGTCTGTGGCCAGTCATTTCTCTGTCAGCTTTTTGTTACGTTTTGCTTCTTGTGTTACTTATTTTTCTTTCTTGTCTTTTGCACAGGCAAAAAAACTGAAAGAAATGATCAGAATGAAATTTCCATTAGCAGCAGGCAGAGCTGCAGTGCTGCTACGAAGCCCACTTCTGATGGGGCTAATGGCAAGGAGCTATTTATAGACTTGCTTTCAAATGTTGTCCTAGGTAACAAGGGCCAGAAAGCTCTGTCCCAGCTGCTGGAAAGGTTCCTTGCCAGCCAGTGGCCTTGCCTCGATTCCTTTAACTTTGAAATTCTGAAGTGTTTGTAGGCTAGGTATTATTTTCTTCCTCTTCGAACATATTTCATGGTTGGAGAACTTTCATGAATATTTACCAACCCAATTGTGTACTATTTTTATTTTGAGGATAATGTGTTCTGTTGAAAAGGGTGATATTTCATTTGGATTACTAAATTTTGTACTGCAGCAACTAAAATCTATGATTGAATTTCCCAGACTTTGAGATGTATAAGATTTCTATTATAGGTACATATTTCTAGGTATTGACCAGAGTCTTAAAATTTACCTTTAAGGATTTTTCCCTTCCCTTTATATTTGTTCTCTTTTATTCTTCCCTCCAGCTTGGCCATCTGTCTTCCTTGTTTTGCTTCCATGGAACCACAGACTAAGTGCCTAGGGATGAAACAGCACATGCCATCAGAAGATTCAGTTTTCAGAAGTCATGTCTGAGCTAAGTACAGAGTGACTTGTGCAAAATGTTCTATATCATCTACCATCTGGGCTTGTTACTTCACCTAGTTAGAGTGCAGCTAATGGGGCCAAGGTTATGAATTCAGTCTCTGTATGATCCAGTTTCCTTAGTACATGGGAGAATTTTATTCTCTTGTCTTTTTTTCTGCAACTGCTAATGCTGATATATCTATCTTGAAAATTAGCCCACTCTGGAAGATCTGGTAAGAGCTGGGTGGGAGCCAGCCCTTCAATACTGCCACTGAGAACTTCAAAGCATATGTTCTATACTGGACAATTCACGGGATCCTTATTTCAATGCATTATTTATGCTAAGATTTAGAATAGATAAGTTGCAACAATCATCTCATACTTGCGAGACTACCAAGAAAAAAAAAAACCCCACAAATCCAAAGCTTAGTGTAATTCTCTGTGCCCTTCTGCCTTGCTGTTCACTTTTCCTAGTCTTTCCTCTATAAGGTAGATATCTATGAAGTTATTTAATGGACTGGCAGAGTTAAAACTGATGAGATGGACTGCATTGTCAAACAGGGAAGAGGGTTGCTATTAGGTATCTAAGGAATTTAAACAGCAGAAATTTTGAGCTGCATTTTTAGTGGGCTTTTTGTAATACTAGTAAACTGTTTGCTGAGTGATTAACTATTATATCACAATTTTGTATCTTTCATCTTTTTTGGTTCCTCCAACATGAGGCTTAGAAAGTATCACTGAATTGTTCCGATTAGGAAAGTTATGGATAAAGCTGCCTGTCCCATAATTTACAAAGTCTTTGGACCCTGGTCTAGGAGCTTTCCATGAATTTATGCAGCGTTTGGTTTATTGGCTTATACCTAAAATAAATTTCAACAGAAATCTGACTACATTGATAACATCACTTGTTTTTTATTTTTGATGTAGTGAGGTCAGATTTTAGCCAGTTTCCATGGTCACAGTTATAAGCCAAGATCAGATTAGTAGAACTGGATATAGCCCCAGAAAGAGACTAAATACCTGGCTCTGAAAAACATGCAAAGCCTTCTTTGTGAGGCCATGAGACATTACAGTTGACAACAAAGTTTCTGATATCAAAGATATCTGCTTTTAAATCCAGGCTTAACCTTGATTTATTTTTCAAGCAATCCTACCCTATAGACTTAGGAAGTAGCCCAGGCAACAGTCTTGCTGGAACCAGTTTGCCAAATTGTGTAGCAGTGCTCAGAGCGGAAATTCAAAAGTGAAAGATTAAAGGGATTTCAGTTCAGAATCTTGGGAGTAAAAAACAACAAGCTCTACCTAGTTTTTCTTTCCCCAAAGACCATTGAATGTTAATTGTGTGATATTTCTGTTCCAGTTAAAGCCATGTCTTATATCCAAAGGGTCTTATTTGCATATTACTGCTTGGAAGCCCTAGCACCATCTTATTTTTACAATATTACATAACACATTATGCCTTGATGTAATTTATTGCCTCCTGTTGACTATTCAAAATCACTAAGCGTAAGGTCAGATTACATCAGTAAGCAACCACTAAAATGTATGGGCAACAAACATTAAAAGTAGATAATTAGCACTTAAAACAAGCCAAATCTATGCAAGAAATATAAATTTTTAAAAAATTAAACAAGGTGTTCTATTCTGTCACTCTTTTATATTGATGGCTATGAATTTAGCTTCACTGCCAATGTGCTATTTTGGGATTGGTTAGTTTTATTCTTCTTTCCTTTTTTAAAAAAATAAAAATTGTTTATTTGAAAGTGAGAGCACAGAGGGAGAGGAGAGAGAAAGAGACAGAGATCTTTCGCCCTCTAGTTCCCTTCCTGGATGGTCGCACCAGCCAACACTGGGCCAAGCTGAAGCCAGGAGCCAGGAGCTTCTTTCTGGTGTCTCACATGGGTGCAGGTGCCTACGTACATGCGTCATCTTCCACTGTTTCCTTCCCTTGCCATCACTCTCTCTGAGCCCTCTCTCCCCCACCCCACCTATCTGCCACTGTTTTTTTTTTTTCCAGAACATTAGCAGCAAACAGGATCGGAAGTGGAGCAGCATAGACACAAACTCACTTTACTTGCTATGCCTCAATGTTGACCCCTATTTTTTTCTGCATAATATTTTATAAAATATTTAATTTTTTTCTGTGTAGTATTTTAACACTGTATAAAACATATGTACTCTTTTAAAAATAAGTACAAAACAAACAGGTATCATAAACATCTGAGCCTACTCTCCCTGTCACTGTCTTGCAAATAAATAAATCCTTAAAAATAATCTATAGTTAACTATTTAGTTGAAGTACTGAGTAAGAGTAGAGAAAGGCAGATCTTCCATCAGTGGTACGTTCTCTAAATGATTGCAACAACCTGAAAAAACTCATTCCCAAGTCAGGAACTCTAACTGGGTCTCCCACATGGGTAGCAGGGACCCAAGTACATGGGCCATCCTCAGCTTTGTTCCAAGGCACGTGAGCAGAAAGCTGGACTGGAAGTGGACCAGTGAGAACTCCAACTAGTGCACATGTGGGATGCCAGCATCGCAGGGGGCAGCTTTACCCTCTGTGCCAGAATGTCAGCACCAGCATCAGTGACTGTAGAGTTTTGAGCAAAAGAGTAACATGACCTGACTCTGAAATTCCCTCTTTTTAAAATTAATATAACTTACATGTAAATTAGAAAACTTAAGTGAAACATGATATCCTGTTTCAAGAATGTGTGCTTTCCATCCTCACCACTACAGGATCTTTAACTTTAGAGATCCTGACACCAGATGAGGCATGTTCTTGCTATAGGTAACAAGATCCTGCTGAGCTGCATACTCTGTATGCTACCAGGGCAGGTCAGAGTCTTTTATGCACAGACTGGCAAGTGAAAAGTAGTCATATTGGTGGAGGAGTTTGACCCTGAGAATGTAGAGAAGTAACCTGCTTTCAGATACTGGAGTAGAAGTACTTGTGGTCTCTAAGGGACCCTCTTGTATATCCCTGAGTGCTCCTCTGCCTGATCGCAACCGTGAGTGCACATGCAAAGTTGCCTCTGAGTGTAGTGTGAGGACTAAGGACTCAGTTCCTTCAACAGTGGAGTTGTTCTTTGTGCAAAACAGCAATATACCAAGACCTACACAGGCTCTTGCTGGGAACAGGGAAGGTTAGAGTAAATGTCAGAAGAGGGGAATGCTGAGTACCAACTGCAGCCCTTGGGCCAACTGTGGCAACAGAAGACGTAGTCTGTCTCTCAAGGTTCTGCCTTATGAGGAAGTAGATGGGACCATGGGATGTGTGGGATCGGAGGAGGTAGATGGGAGCATGGGATGTGTGGGATTGGAGGAAGTAGATGGGAGCATGGGATGTGTGTGGAGGCATAGATCTGTGCAGAGCAAAGAGGGACTGAGGTAGCCATGGAGAGTGGCTGATCAGTTTCTCTTCAAACCAATTGTCTGTGGGAAACAGCATGCAACATACACCTCCATTTAGAGCTGATACCTGCAGTATCATGATACACTTACATAGTAGAATGATGGGCTTGTGACCGTTGTTGAGGGAGTAAATTATTGTTACAATATAGGGGAAAATAGGAGTGGGCAGAGCACAGTTGAGGGTGGAAGGAGAGATCCCTGAGCCTAAGGAACTGTATCATGAAAAGATAAAGAATTTAAATAAATAATAATGAAAACACCCCCCCCATCCCCGACCACACACACACCTCTGCCTAGACAATCAGATACAACTTTGACTCTTATTCCAAAAGCATGTTTTAGTGAATCAGTCATTGTCAGCATTGCTGGAGTTGAGACATTTCTGAGACACTGAATGATCTTTGCTCAATGAACATTCATCAGTCTGGCTGACATTCTCAGCACTGTGCCAGGATCTAAGGCTCTTGCTACTCAGTTGCTTCTCTTTCACAGATGTCAGACCAACATTGTGGTCAAAAGGCTCTCCTCCAACCTGTTCCAGTTGCATTCTCTTTCCCTTGTAAACAGATGCATCTCGAATCCATCCTTGGATGTTAAATGTAATTATCAACATGGTTCAATTTAAATCTGTCATCTTGTCTGTTTATCTAATCTGCTCTCTGCTCCTTCCCCTCTTTCTTTGAGCTTGAGAGTTTTTAAAATTTGATTCTTTTTATATTTATACCTTGCTGTTCCGTGGTTTTGGCACTTAACTTCAGTAACATTTAAAAGTTAAGGTTTAACTTTCAAGTGATGCTATTCCACATCACATATGGTCTAAGAAATGTACAACAGAATACATCCAATTTTCCCCCCCTGCCTTTGGGTTATTTTCACATATTTTACTTATGCACTGCTATAAGCTCCTTAACACATTGCCATTATTTCTATTCTAAGCATTCAAATATGGAATCAAAAGTTGCTAAAATGTCTTCTGTGTTTATTCATGTATTTTTTTTACTAGTGCTTTTAATGAACTTGTGTACACTTATCATCAAACTGGCGACATTGGGCCTTCAGATGGCCACATTCCCCATCAGAGTGGTTGGGTGTGATTCCTGGCTCCAGTGTCTGACTAGCTTCCCTCCAATGCAGACACTAGGGGTGAGGACTGAAGTACTTGGGTTCTTACTGTGCTTACAACAGGTCAGGACTGTAATTCCTTCTCTCAGCTTTCACCCAGGCCCAGTCCTGTTTTTGCAAGCATCTGGAGAATCAGTCAGCAGAGACATGAACTCATTCTTTGCCTCTTAGAATAAAAACTGTAAACAAAACAAAACAAAATTGGTACTGTTTCAGCCGGCCTTAGGAAAACTAGTATTTCTATCAGTATAGATACACTGATCATAAATTTTTTTCCATATTTTGTTTGAAATACTATTCATTTCCTCATTTTTTAAAAAATTGTGGCAAAAATATGCATAACAAAATACATTTTAAATGGCTTATTTAACCATTAACCCTCCCCCCAACAGTGAGAGCTCCAGGTGGTCGCTGGGGCAGCAGGGGGCTGCGAGAGTGGTCACTTCTTTAGGGGCGCATAGTTGAGCAGCTTCTCAGTCAGGTTCACATGGCATAGCAGCATGAGGTAAAGCAGTGGCACGTCAGGCCCAGGTGTCCAGTGAATCCCTGTGTGTGTACCCGGCCTGTAGCAGCCCAGGTTGGCCTCCCACTTGTTGTTGACGATCCTAGTGCAGGATCACAGGCATGAGCGTGTTGGAGTGCTCTTGGCTCTCAGCTCTGCGCTCTGCTCTCCCAGTCATTAACCCTTGAAAAGCATTTTGGCTATTTGCAATTTTTAGTTATGGCAGATAGATCTGCTATAAAATTTAAGTACAAGTTTTTTGTAAATGCAAAATTTCACAAATCAGTGATTTTTTTTTTTTGGTTTGTTTTAAGGAAGCAAATAGTTTTTCAGTGTGGCTGTGCTATGACTATATTGACAGAGGAATGTATGAGAATACATGTGTTTTTGTTATTTGCCTTATCTCCATGTGGTGTTAATTTGCATTTCCCTAATGACTAATCATATTGAACATGTTCTTATCTTCCATCTGTGTGTTTTCTTCAGTTAAATGTCTGTATCTTTTTTCTATTTTCTAATTGGTTATTTTTTCTTGCTTTTCTATTCAAGAACTAGACAGGCCCAGCCCTGATTAGCTTCTGAGAACAGACAAGGGCAGTCCCATGGAGGGTAGTATCTTGTTGAGCTTGAGAATTTGAAGGGTACGTATATTTTAGAGATGAATCTTTTGTGAAAAATGTGGTTTGGAAATGTTTTCTTTATCCTGTAACTTCCCTTTCTCTCTCCTTAATAAGATTGTTATAGCAAGGAAGGCTAATTTGGAAATAGTTCATTTGTTGATTTTTTTTCCTGTCTTCTTGGGTCATGCTTTTGGTTTTGTGCCCGAGAGCTCTTATGAAGTCCTAGGTCCACAGGTTTTATGCTATATTTTCTTGTAAAACTTTTGTACTTTAATGTTTTATCTTGAAATCTAGAATTTATTTTAAGGTAATCTTAAGGAGCTTTGAAATTCATATTAATGTTAATTGTTTTTGTCTGTGGATATACAGTTATTTCAGTGCCCTTTGCTGAATACACCTTTCTTCCCCTTTGAATTGCTTTTGTTCTTTGTCAACTGGTTGTACTTGTATGGCATGTGTAGCGTTGCTATGTTTTAATTTATTTTTCTAAACTTTTATAAATGTTAAAAAACCTTGATTAATATAATGATATAGTAAATATTAAAGTTGGATAGAGTGATCATTCCACTTTATTCATTTTCAATGTTGATTTAGCACTTCTATTTCTCTTACCTTTTCATGTAACTTTAGGATAATGTTGTCTGTCTGCAGGCAGAGTCTAACAATTTCACTATGCTTTTGTTGCTTTCCACTATTTGTGTTAATTCTGAAAATTTCCCAGGAGCTTATTTTTCTTCTAATTATTGGTCACATTTTTCTAATTCTTTCATATCTGATCATTTTGTTGGTTGTTAAGCACTGCAGATTTTACATTATTGGTTACCAGATTCTATTGTTTCTTGTAAGGATGTTTCATACCCTTCTGTAGCATAGTTAAATTTCTTAGAAACAGTTTTAACCTTCCAAACTTTCAAGATTTTTAAAAACAAAGGTAAAAGCAGCTTTTAGATAAGGGTAACTTTGTTGCAATAAATGATACTCTCCTGAGGATTCTACTACATACCATGTTCATCACGGACTCCTACTACTCTGGCTGGTGGGAATTCAAACTATTTTCCACTTGTGCAATTCTGGAGTTGTTGTGTTTACTCCCTACTGTTGATTCTTCAGTGTCCTCAAGGAGCTTTTCATTTACATACAGTTAGGCATATAGCTGAAGATCCAGAGAAAGCCCACTCTTGATTTCATATCTGTCCGTTCATACACAGAGCATTCTTAAGTATTCTGACTCACAGTTCATAGATGCATTTGCCTCCCTGTATTCCAAGTTCATTCTCCCAAACTCAGTGAGAATATTGGGCTGTCAGTGTTCCTGTCCTGTGTAGTAAGAATTAGAAACTCTCTCTAGACTAACTTGGTGCAGTCAAAAGAACATACTTCTTTTTTTGTTTTGTCTTTTTTTTTTTTAAACCACTTCCATTCCAGTTCCCTGCTTGTGGCCTGAGAAAGCAGTCAAGGATGGCCCAAAGCCTTGGGACCCTGCACCCATTTGGAAGGCCCAGAGGACGCTCCTGGCTCCTGGCTTCATATTGGTTCAGCTCCAGCCATGGTAACCACTTGGAAAGTGAATCATTGCGTGGAAAATCTTCCTCTCTGTCTCTCCTCCTCCTCTCTGCATCTGATTTTCCAATAAAAATAAAATAAATCTTTTAAAAAAAAACAAAGAAAGAAAGAAAGAAAACGTCCAGGGGATAAGACATGCAGTAAACAAAGATGCCAGGCAGTGACAGACATGATGGGCTGAGACTGTTCTCAGTATCACTTCCTTCTCCATGCTCCTGACAGTTCTAGGTCATGGATCAGAAAAATGTAAGCAAAATGGCATCATCTGGATGAAGCTCCAGATGAAGACATGGGGGTTTACAATACAAGCTGGAGACTGGGAGAGAAGCTGCTTAACATTCCTTTGGAGGGCAAGTGCTAGGACAGGCTAGACTTAGCCAAGTTCAGAAATAAAAAGTTAGTGATGCTTTTTTTTTTTTTTCGCAAAAGGAACAAATACTGTAATAAGTATAGATTTTTTTTAAAAGATGTCTTTGTGTATGTGTGTGTGAGAGGAGAAAGAAGCAGAGTTGGGGAAAATAGGTAAGAAGGGAGGAAATGAAGTAAGTAGATGGAAATTGTGATTAAGAAGAAAAACCTTAGATGAGCTAAGGAGGCATTGTTTTGGGCAACTGAATGAAATCCTGGTGTACATATTAAAAAATTAATATATGTCAGTGTAATATTATCTTTTAAAATAAAACTTTTTCACAATGGTTAGGGAAAGCAGATGCTAACAGATCGGTCAGGTTGGATTTACTCAGTCTGACATTGAGTACCCTTTTACTCCAGTTAATCAATAACCAGAGGACCAATAGTGAGATCATAGCATCTACATTACAATTGGAAGATAGATTCTTGGAGTGAGTTTGACTTCTCCCTGGTGGAAGAGCTCTTTTGGAAGTGATGGATTCCTCTCCCCTGGGGAGATGACTGAAAGCCTTATGGTCACTTTTCAGCTTGTGCTGGGAGAAGATCACCTCGAGCAGCCTGTCAGGCAGCTGCTGTGTGAAGCTCACCTCTTGAATTCCGAGGGTGTACACCCACAGGACGGATAAACAGCCACAGAACTGAAGGGCAAAAGGTGGAGACCAAGGAGTGTAAAGGTCGAAACAGACTGGATGACCTACCCTTGAGAGAACAGTAAAAGCAAAATCCACCAACCTGAAGCAAAAACAGGAGTGCACAAACGCCCGCAAATAAATATGCCAGACTCGCAAAACAATTCATGATTAAATGATACAAAGCAAATAATCACAATTTTTAAAATATTAGTTTACTTAATAGACAATGGGATTAAGCAATTATTTGACCCTGGTTATAACATGCTATAAATCTATTTTGTTAGCACAGTCCATTATACCTCAGTGAGAAAGAAGGAAGGAACACACCTTATAGAGCATAGGACACAGATGCAAAAAGATCATGTGGGAACAAGCTAAGCTAACAAGGCTTTTCAGAGGAAAGGATCTACAGAATGGAAAGGTGGTCAATGAATGCATGGGGAGAAAATATCAGCAAATCACACATCTGAAAAGGAAATCAAAATAGCTAAATAAAAAGAAATAGCCTTATGCAAAACATGAACAAAGACTCAAACAGATATTTCTCTAGTGAAAATGTGGAGATGGTCAATAGGGACATGAAAAAGTGCTCACCATCACTAATCACAAGCAAATCAAAACCAACTTACACCTGTTGGGATGGATATTATTTAACTAAAAGATAGCTGGAATGTGGAGAAAAGAACATACTTGTACATGTTGCTGAGAGAATGTAAATTAGTATGTCTGTTAAGAAACAGTTTGGCAGTTCCTTTAAAATTTTTGAATTATTATATTATCTTAGTAGTCCTAATACTAAGTATAAATCCACAAGAATTGAAATCAGAATCTTGCAGAGGCACCTATACTATTTATAATATCCCAGTATAGAAACAGCCTAAATGTTTTTTGAAGAGTGTGGATGGTTAAATAAATTGTAGTGTTTTCAGCCTTAAAACAGAACAATTCTGCCTTTTGTAACAATATCGTTGGACCTGGAGGATAAATTTTTACTCAACTCCCAATTTGCTGCTTTTAGTGGATAGTTAGTTTCTTTAAGCCTCTGTTGCTTTGCATATCAAATTAAATTAATGCCTGTCATTACACTGCAAAACGTTAGCAAGGTACATGAGGAAACTCCGTGTGGGTGGATGGTGGTAAGTTGAAGAAAACATTATCGCAATGCTTGAGTCTTTAAGGATAACTTGAAACTATTATTCCAGGAACATAAGGGTGAGGGGAAATTTTTCACTCAATATAAGAAAAATTAGTATATGAGAGATGAAGAGACATGGAAAAGCAGGTGTTCATTTCTGTTGTTTTTCTTTGTTTTTCTTCAGAGTCCTTGTCTGTATTCTTGTGGAACAGTTTTTTTCTACTTTTTATCGAATATTATGGCTAGTGGTGCATTAAACCTGTGATTATAAAGTAAGTTGAAAGCATGTTATTGCAGAAATGAAAAGGGGAAAAAAAAAGGAAGGGTGGAGATTGTGGGACTAGGGAGGGAAGTATTGCTATCTTCTTAGAAATGCATAACGCCTGTTCTCTTTATACTAGTAAAAGTAACAGATGCAACAGCATTAGAGTTGAAGTAGTTGGAAATATAACAGGAGGAGTTGGGGGCAAAAGTGCTGGCAAGTTGAGTTCATCATGGGAGTATCTATAGTGGCTGAGAGCCTGAGATGATGTATTGATCCCCAGCCTTCAATTCTCTGCCTGGTATCCATCTGCTTTTGAACATGTTGTGTGATTCCTGCACATGCTAGGTTTACTGCTTGTAAAATAATCAACTTTCTTAGAAGTTGATTACAAATGAAGTCTACATTATAGCTTTTTTTAACTCTAAAAATTGTAATGAAAATGTATATATACAAATTTTACCATCTTAACCATTTTGAAGAATACAGTACAAGAATATTATATATATTTATAATGTTGCATAATCCATACCACAGCTCATCATTACTTTTTTAATGTGAAAAACAGAAACTATGAAAATTTACAGGTCTCCATTCTCCCCTTCTCTAGTCCCTGGAAAACACACTTTCTATTTTTATGATTTTTGACTATTCTCAGTACATATAGTATTCATATATGTATAATACATGTATAATACATATACATATAATGCATTATATATGTGTATATTATATATGATATATAAATACCAATGTATTTTAGGGTGACTGACAGATAGTATAATATACTCAATGTTTGTCTATCTTACAGTATTGTCAAGATTTTTTTTCTGTATAAGATGGAATAAAATTAATACAGATGACATATGATTTTATATAATTCATATATAAATATGGATTTATATATAATTCAGATAACTTTTTATGTATTTTAATCTCTTACCACCTATCCTTTCATTGGTCAGAGAACACATGGGCTGCTTCCACAATTTGGCTATTGAATATAATGTTTCTATAGAACAAATATGTATGTAAGACTCTGTTTTTAATTCTTTTACTGTCTACCTGGCAGTAGGATGGCTGAATCAGATGGTAATCCTATTTTTAAGTTTCTGAGCAACTGTCCTACTGTTTTGCTATGGAGTTACAGCATTTTACATTCCTAGCAACAATCCACAAGGGTCCCAATTTCCCCAAATCTTCCCCAACATTCGCTATTTTCTGTAACTTTTATGGTGTCATTCCAATATCTATGAGGTGATACCTCATTCTGGTTTAATTTACACTTCCCTAAGTAATGACTGATGTTGAGCATCTTTTCATGTGTTTGTTGGTTATTTGTATATCTTACATTAAGCTCCTTACACTGTGTAAGGAGGTGGTATATTTAACAAGCTCAGAATAATTGCTGGAATTTTCCATTCATTCATTGTACTGTTCTCATCTCATAAGTAGTTGTGCCGTTACTGTGTAGTTTAAAGGATCCCTTAGAAGCTATTAAGCAGAGCAACATTAGTTTATATTTCAAAAATATAATTCTGGCCTCACTGTGCTGAATGGATCACAGGGTTATAAAATTGCAGGCCCATTGAGGAGTCGGTTTTCTTTGTGTTTCCTCAGGTTGGATGTGAGAATTAAGGAAACCTGACATTTTACTTGAATTTATTTATTTCCTATCATAAACATGGTACTACAAAGAATAGCACAAGGATCTAATGACTTAGGCAGTATTTGGAAAGACCTCAGATCTTTGACCCAGTGTTAATGTGTTGATGCACTGGTTTCTTTCATCATTTTCATTCTCTGAGGAGCCTTCCCCTCTCCCTCGCCCCACTAATGCAAACCATCAGCATTATTTCTGGAAACATGGTAAACAATTTAATCTTTGTGGCCTGATATTGATGGAAAACAGATAAACTAAATCCCCCTCTGTCTGCAAAGCAATCAATACCAAAGAGGAAAATGAAAAGCACTTAAGCCAAGCTTCCTGAATGGAGACTCCCAAGTAAAACAGCACTGGATTTTTCCTTCAGAAATGTTATCTTGGGGATTTGAATCTTTTATATAGAAGTGGGGAATATTTCAGAAAAAGGATTAGAAACACCATCTGGAGAATGATGAAGATAATAAGGTCACTGCTGAGGTTGACAAAAATAAAAATAGTTCTCTGAAACATGTAAGGTATAGAGACACTGCTGTTTGTGAAGTGTCGAGATCAGCAGGACCAAGGCAATGTTGTAACATAGCAGAAATGGTCCTTTTTGATGCATAGCTCTGAATGTCTGGTACTCCCTCTTCCTTTTCTCCCAGATAAGATGCCAGCAGATATCTGAAATCCCACCTTCATTCAATTGTAACATTGTGTGGGAGTCACGGGTCCTACTTGGATACTACAAGTGCCTAGATTTTCCAGTCCTCACCTTGATTGATCTATCCTCAGCGCTTCTCTCTTCCAACAGAATTTTGCCTTAACTGCCTCATCCTCCGCCCTCTCCCCCCCCGTTTTTAGATGTTTATTTATTTGAAATATATTTTTACAGATGAAGGGAGAGAGAGAGAGAGTTTGGGATTCATGAGGAACATCCATATAGGGAGGTTTGGAATTTAAGTTTGAAGCTCAAGAGGGGGATCAAGGCAACAGAGAAAAATCTATGAACTACAGTAAAAGATCATCGTGAAAGATGGGGAAGGTACCCACATGACAGCATTTTCCCAAAAAGCTGCTGTTGGTGCTCATTCAGTCCCCAAGACAGACCCCATTGTTTTGTATCATTGTTAAATATCTTCAGTATGTAAGACTTGTAAGTTTTTATTATATACAATATAGAATTTTAGTACCTAAAGCCCTTGCTATTATTTTGCAAGCCCTTTAGTCTTGTCTCTCCCATGTAATGAGTTAAAATACCCACTAAGTCTATCTTGTAAATTGTTAGTGAACTATCTACGCTATTTGCATTTGCCAACTTTATTTCTCACTTGTATTGTTTCAGTAGCACCTCATTTGGGCTCTGGATCTAATCCTGCTTTCTTCTGGTACAAATGGCAGAATGGTTGCTCTAAAATGAAATTTTAAAAAATCGTTTGTTTAAGAGGAAGACAGAGCTATCATCCTTTAATCTACTGGCCAATACCAATCAATACTTCCAAATTTTTTATTGTTTTCAAGTTCTTGCAAGAAAAATTTTAACTCCTAAGCATGGAACATAACAGCCTTTTTGCCAACTATTTATTTCTACCCAATTTTAGTCTTTTAGTCATATATATATATATGAAAATTTTTATGTTTGTTTCAAAAGTCAGAGCTATAAAGAGAGATAGAGGTCTCATCCATCCACTGATTCAGTCCCTAGATGGCCACAACAGTGAACTGCTGGACCAAACTAAAGCCAAGAGCTAGGAGTCAGGAGCTTCATCTAGGTCTCTCATGTTGACCATTGGGGCCCAAACACTTAGGACATTTTTCTGCTGCTTTTCCCAGGCTGAGAGCAGGCAGGGAGCAGGACAGAAAGTGTAACAGCAGAAACATGAATCAGTGCCCAGAGAAGATGCTGGCATCATAGGCAGCGGCTTTACCAGCTACATCACAAGACCCAGGCTGACCCTTTAGTTTCATTTTAGGATTAATTCCTTCAATGATTCATGATCCCATTCTCTCTTTCTCTCTCTCTCTGTCTTTTATTATTTCCCTCTCTTTGATCCTTGTTCCTACACTTCTCATTTGATAATTCTTCCTTATCCTTTACGTAGAGCTTACAACCCTTGGCCAACAACTCTGGACCCTGCCCTCTGAGGTGAGGATAGGGCTTGTTGCTACACACTCCCAAGAGCTCAGAGAACTCTACTCCAGTTTGGACACTACACTGGAAATGTCTACATTTTAAAATTACTTTCCAAAGTTATCAATTCTTGAAAAACATGTGTTATGACCACTATATCTGCAACACTTAGGACAATTCCAGACTCATAAAAGGTGTTTGAAAAGAGAAACGAGAAGTAAAAAGAGTTTGTGACATTGAAAACTTATTAAGTCCTGAGTAACTGAGTTTTCAGAGATGGCACAAAATACATTCCATATGAGTTTCCAACTGGGCTTAATTTTTTCATACTATGTTTAGCACAGGATTCAACACATTAATTATATGAATAAAATTGTTTAAATTATATGAATGGATTTCCATCTATTTTGTAATGTGAAAGGAGCAAAGCTTTGTAAATTTAAATATACATAAATTAAACTCAAAACATTTCTTCCCAAATCTTTATTTCGGTGTCCTCCTGCTCAGAAAATATGTCCTCCAGGCATATCAGAAAAGATATGCCCTCCATGTTGGTACAAAAACCACACTTAATGTATTCTTATGCCTCTGTATTGAAATATTCTGTAACTCCTTTGATTTTTTCTAGTCGATATTCACTTGATCCTTCTTCAACCACAGGGTTTTTTGCATATTCAACTTCTGTTGCCTGGGAAGCATTTCTTTCCAGCTTCTAGTTATATTCACATCTCCCTCATTTCTTAGCTGGAAATGTCAGCCTCCCTGGGAAGATCTAGTAATTCCCTATTGCAGTGATTTTTTTTTTTGCTATCTATATCCTTTTCCTTATTTCTGAGAATTTTTACACATATATGACTATATGTCTAGTATGTATCTCTTCTACTGTTCTGTAATTCTATAAAAGAAGAAACTTGGTTACTGTTGTTCACAAATATGTTATCAGCATCTAGAATAGTGTCTGCACATAGTACGTGCTCAATATGTAGTTGCTGAATCCTGAATAATAACTATAACCTTAGAGATCAATAATGGTATACTAATACAGGTAGCTGGGATGTGAAGAGATATTTGAACTAGAATGTGGAATCATAGATGCCTCTCCAGGAAGTGATCTTGACATAAGTGCTTCTGGTACAAATCTGCTATTTTCCTTGATTCTGCACTTTGTTTCATCATTTGGATTATATTTTAGCACTATGTAGTAAACTCTCCAACAACATCTATACAGATTCAAAAATTTTCAGATTTTGCTCATTGTTAGAACAGCCTCAGTCCAATGTTTTTGGCTCTCTCATTGCCTTGAAAAATACAATCACAAGCCTCATTCAAAACTTAATTCTCTGTATTCCTCCCCACCTGACCGAAGGTAGATTAACTATGCTTTTGAGTTAAGTTGGTGCTGGTGTGCTGAGGCATAGTTTCTTCTCTCCTCCTACTCTCCTCTTTTCTGCATCAATTCGTCCAGTTTAAGAGCATGGAGGAGGAATAGGGGAGGCAAATAATCCCTTAGTTACTTTTTTTTAATTAAAGATTTATTTTATTTTGATTGGAAAGGCGGATATTCAGAGAGGAGAGACAGAGAGGAAGATCTTCTGTCTGATGATTCACTCCCCAAGTGAGTACAACGGCTGATGCTATGCCGATCTGAAGCCAGGAGCCTCCTCCAAGTCTCCCATGCGGGTGCAGGGTCCCAAAGCTTTGGGCCGTCCTTGACTGCTTTCCCTGGCCACAGGCAGGGAACTGGATGGGAAGTGGGGCTGCCGGAATTAGACCTGGCACCCATATGGGATCCCGGGTGTGCAAGGTGAGGACCTTAACCACTGCACCATCATGCCGGGCCCAAGTGCTAGAATGTTATTAGGAGTGCAGACATACAGATATAAGAGTGAGGGCTAAGGGTGAATGAATTATGCAGAGAATGGAGAGTGAAGGTAAGGGATGCTTGTTTAAGAGCAGCTGATGGTTTGTCTTCAATAACTGTATCTCAAGGCTGTCCATTCAGAGGTCATGAAAATTTACCCGCTAGCTACCTTCCCCATCTGGTCTCTCATTGTTCAGGGCTTGCTGTGCTAATTCTAACTTCCTCGTGCTTGTAGGCTGTGATGATTTTGTTCTCTAAGAAAGTGCTGAGCAGGCCAGGACCTCTGTGCGTACAGTGATCTGTTTTTTAACTTAAACTCTATATAGGACTTCTAGAACTGAGGGTAGGATGTTAGCAGAAGGTAAATAACCACATTGCTAGCTACCAGAATAGCATGAGTGGTTTCCAAGGTTTATTTAGATCAGGAAGAAAAGCAGGTACATGTGTCCCGGTAGGAACATCAAGTTGATGCAGTCCAACCCTAGGACCATTTGGATATTTTGTGCACATCTCAGCTTGGTGCCAAGATACCCTCAGATCTTCCCTGAAAGGAGCGGCTCAGTTCTTCATATTGAAAGAAATTTCACAGTCCTGGAAACTCTTTAAAAGAACCAACAAACCAAGATGTTGTTCCAGTTGATCCTGAGATCTTAATCGACATTCATCTGTTTCCTCCTCTGTCATGCTGTTGCCAAAAGGTGTGAAGATGCTGGAGTTTGTTCACACAATGGTTCTTTTTAATTTTATTTTTTAATTAATTACATTGCATTATGTGACACAGTTTTATAGGCTCTGGGATTCCCTCCACCCCTCCCCAAACCCTCCCCCTATGGTGGATTCCTCCACCTTGCTGCATTGCTGCAGTTCAAGTTCAGTTGAGATTCTTTCATTGCAAGCATATACCAAGCATAGAGTCCAGTATCTTATTGTCCAGATAAGTTCAATGGCTTGTTGGGGAGACCATCTCTGGTCTGAAGGTAGAGCCAGCAGAGTATCATCCTGATCAATTAAAAGCCCCAACGTAACATCAGCAACAATATATAATGTTATGGAATTAGTTGACATAGTGTTGAGTAACCAATATGTTAAAAAAAAAAAAGATACAAGTTCTTAACCACATCCTGTGACTTCTTCATTGACATTTCAATTTTAGTTTATATACAACCGGGTTCTATACACCTTAGAATGGCTATAGATTACTATTCAGCTGTCTTGTGTCTATTTTCATTCACACAATGGTCCTTTCCTGGCACATGGGTAAGCTTCTTCATGGAGTTCATTGGATCTTTCTGTGTATAAATCCATTAGGCAAGAGATTCAGCTCACATTCAATTTCTTTTATGCAAAAACCCCTCCTTTCTTCTGTCAATTCCCCAAGTAGGCACCTGCTGGAGAAATATCTTCCAGTGAAATGCCAGCAAGTATGTTCAAGCCCACTTATTTTCCCATATAGCTAGAAACTCTTATTTCCTTTCTACAAGCAGGAAAAAGTGTAGTTTGCTTCACTGGAGTCTACACTTTTCATCCACAATCTATCACTCCAGTTCCCTTTTCAATTGTTTAAGTAGCACAGAGATACATGTAAGCATTGATGAACCACAGAAGAAAAATGATTTCAGTTAACATTCTCTCTGACACTCCTATTCTTCTCAAATACTTCGCTAAAATGTTCTATTCTTTGCTTTCCCTAAAGAGACAAGGAAAGCATCTCATATGAACAATGTTCACTGAAAAAGCTGGCCACAGGATCGCTTTCCCCAGGCTTTTTATGTTGGCTCCTTGTAGAAAACTCTCTCTCTACTGACACCTTCCAGGAAACTTTGCTGTAAGGTGTCCGATCCAGTTGCGAATAGGTCTTGACCTTAAAGTGAAGTGTCAGTGTCCTTCCCATACTTTTACCCTTCAGCCCTATGCTTCGTTAGGATTTCAGGACTATTAAAATCATCCTTCTCAACATTTTGTCTGCTCAATATAAATCTCCTTTGGACTATTCAGGGTAAGTAATCAACATTGAGGATCATGCTAATGAAGTCATCTTATGTCTAGACACATAAACTGGAAAACTAAAAGAGGTGTATATCATATTTTATACCCCAAGCTAATGAAATTAATTGTACCAGCCATAAATGATGTCCTAGGAGATGATGAGATTAAAGGATGAGTAAATTCAAAGATGAACAAAAATAGATTATTTAACTTCTAAGATATTGCTTGTGCTATTTCATTCTTATGGGATCAGAAGAAAAGATGCTATCTGAGAGTTTACTGTTCTTCAGACAATGTCATTCTTTTATGTTCTTCTAGGGAGCACTTTAGTCAAATTTCCTATATTTTTACTCAAAAGTTTTAGTTGTTTCATTTATTCATTTGGGAGGAAGAGAAGTGAGATAGATGATGGATGGATGGATGGATGGATGGATGGATGGATGGATGGATGGGTGGGTGGATGGATAGTTACATAGATGCTCACATACATATTACATACATAGAGTTTCTCAATCACTGGCTCATTCATCAAATTTTCAAAATGGGTAGGCTGGGCCAGGCTGAAGCTGAAAGCTCACTGGAAACTCAGCACAAGTTTCTCACATGAGTGACTGGGATCCAACTGCAATATGGGACGTGGCAATCTTTAACATTTTCCATTTGTGCATGTATTTGTTTAAAATGCATAAAGATGAAGAGAAATGGAGACAGAATTATAGACAGAGTGATAGGTACCATCCATCTCCTGCACCATTCCTCCATATTCGCCTCCCAGTCCTCACTTGCTAAGTCCAAGAATACATGTTATCAAGCATCTGAAATCAGAATCAGAGCCAGAATGGAAGCCCAGGCATTTCTGATATGGGACGCAAGTGCTGCAAACTGGATACTAGCTGCTATACCTAACACCAAATCACAGGCATCCTAATTGGTATTTACCCACTAGTCCTCACACTTACTACACTTCCTAATTTTAAACTCAAAATGTTCTAAAGACATCTTTGCCTATCTCATTCTTTAAAAAACACTTTTATTAGATGATTAATTTAATTGAAAGAAAGACTTAGAGAGGGAGAAACAGAAGAAAATCTTTAACCTGTTGGTTGACTTCTGAAATGGCTGCAATAGTCAGGGCTGGGACAGGCTGAGGTTGGGAGCCTGGATCTACTTCTGAGTCTCTCATGTAGGCACAGGGACCCAAATACCTGGTCTATACATCACTGCTTTCCCAGGCATAGTAACAGGGAGCTGGATCCAAAGTGGAACAGCGTCCATGTGAGACTTGAACCTGCACCCATGTGGAATGCTGGTATTGCAGGAAACAGCTAAACCCTTTGTGCCACAATGCTACCACAATGTTAATTCTTAAATATACTAAAATAATTAAGGAAATTAAATTACTGTGGATTAAGTGCTAAGTGCTAAAATTGGGACTAAAATTCCCCATTGTTCCTGAGCACTTTACAGGCCAACTTCTTTTTGAACCAAAACCTGATCTCCAAAGCATAAGTGGTGCCAAACACAACTCTCCTGTTACCAAATTTGAGTTCATATGACAACTTTCTTACCAAGCAAATAACAGAGAACATTTGATTTTCTTGCCAAAGCTCTGAGAATGTCTTTCCTTTATCTCAAACATTTGTGACCCACATAGAATATTTATCTATAATCTGAGTCAATATAAAAAAAGTGACAGGGGCTGGCACAGTGGTGCAACAGGCTAATGCCCCATTCTTTTGGAGCTGCCATCCCATGTGGGCACCAGTTTGTGTCCTAGCTGCTCCACTTCCTATTTAGCTCACTGCTTGTAGCCTGGGAAAGCAGAGGAGAATGGCCCAAAGCCTTGGGACCCTGCACTCATGCGGGAGGTACAGAGGAACCTCCTGACTCCTCACTTCAGATCAGCTCAGCCCTGGCTATTACAGCCATTTGGGTAGTGAGCCTGTGGATGGAAGATTTTTCTCTCTGTCTCTCCTTTCTCCATAAAATCTGCCACTCATGTAAGAAATCAATAAATTTTAAATTATGACAAATATTTTTGTTTTCTTTTTCCTAGGATATTAAGCTAGAGGGATGGAAAGTGGTTCAAAATAATGATAGAAGTCCAGTTTGAAGAGGCTTTAACTTGAGTCTCAATTTAAACGCCCACTCGGTTCTTTGCAGCCTGAAACCTTGTCTTAAGAGACCTGTTTTTCTGTATCTCCTGATGCCATTGTCTGTTGTAATTGCTAATTGCTGATTAAGCTGTTGGTTTAGTGCTGAAACTGTTCGTAACTCTTCTGAGCGTGATCGCATATTCTGGGCTGGATGTCCAGTGCAAGCAGGCTGCATGCAGCAAATGCGCTGGATTGTTGACCTAATGTTGGAAAGATATTGGGACATTCCTCAGGCTCAGAGGGAGCATTTTGAACTCTCACAATAGCAAGTATGTATTGATTTTGTACTGAATGCCAGGAACTAACCATTTTACATGCTTCCTATTGATTAGTACTCAGTCATCTCTATTAAGTACTATCTATTATTACCTCCATTTTATAGATGGGAAAATTGAGATCAAGAGCTATAATTGCACAAGGTCACAACAGTAAATAGAAATAGATTGGCATTTAAAGCATGTCTGATGTTGAAATCTGTAAAGCCAGTTTAAAGGATGAAGTCACAGTAGGCTAGTGGATATAAAACTGAGTAGTAGAACCACTCTGAGAGGGGACTAAGGTACATCCTGCCCAAGACAAAACAAGACCAAGTCTTCAAAATCCATACTTGTCTTAAAATGACAGCTAAACCCAAAGCAAATAAACTTTCATTCAGATATAGTCCTAGCAACAAAACATACATAAACCTCGTGTATGTTTGTGCCATTTACCGTTCCAGGCAAACAAGCATAAGTGGTGCCAAACACAACTCTCCTGTTACCAAATTTGAGTTCATATGACAACTTTCTTACCAAGCAAATAACAGAGAACATTTGATTTTCTTGCCAAAGCTCTGAGAATGTCTTTCCTTTATCTCAAACATTTGTGACCCACATAGAATATTTATCTATAATCTGAGTCAATATAAAAAAAGTGACAGGGGCTGGCACAGTGGTGCAACAGGCTAATGCCCCATTCTTTTGGAGCTGCCATCCCATGTGGGCACCAGTTTGTGTCCTAGCTGCTCCACTTCCTATTTAGCTCACTGCTTGTAGCCTGGGAAAGCAGAGGAGAATGGCCCAAAGCCTTGGGACCCTGCACTCATGCGGGAGGTACAGAGGAACCTCCTGACTCCTCACTTCAGATCAGCTCAGCCCTGGCTATTACAGCCATTTGGGTAGTGAGCCTGTGGATGGAAGATTTTTCTCTCTGTCTCTCCTTTCTCCATAAAATCTGCCACTCATGTAAGAAATCAATAAATTTTAAATTATGACAAATATTTTTGTTTTCTTTTTCCTAGGATATTAAGCTAGAGGGATGGAAAGTGGTTCAAAATAATGATAGAAGTCCAGTTTGAAGAGGCTTTAACTTGAGTCTCAATTTAAACGCCCACTCGGTTCTTTGCAGCCTGAAACCTTGTCTTAAGAGACCTGTTTTTCTGTATCTCCTGATGCCATTGTCTGTTGTAATTGCTAATTGCTGATTAAGCTGTTGGTTTAGTGCTGAAACTGTTCGTAACTCTTCTGAGCGTGATCGCATATTCTGGGCTGGATGTCCAGTGCAAGCAGGCTGCATGCAGCAAATGCGCTGGATTGTTGACCTAATGTTGGAAAGATATTGGGACATTCCTCAGGCTCAGAGGGAGCATTTTGAACTCTCACAATAGCAAGTATGTATTGATTTTGTACTGAATGCCAGGAACTAACCATTTTACATGCTTCCTATTGATTAGTACTCAGTCATCTCTATTAAGTACTATCTATTATTACCTCCATTTTATAGATGGGAAAATTGAGATCAAGAGCTATAATTGCACAAGGTCACAACAGTAAATAGAAATAGATTGGCATTTAAAGCATGTCTGATGTTGAAATCTGTAAAGCCAGTTTAAAGGATGAAGTCACAGTAGGCTAGTGGATATAAAACTGAGTAGTAGAACCACTCTGAGAGGGGACTAAGGTACATCCTGCCCAAGACAAAACAAGACCAAGTCTTCAAAATCCATACTTGTCTTAAAATGACAGCTAAACCCAAAGCAAATAAACTTTCATTCAGATATAGTCCTAGCAACAAAACATACATAAACCTCGTGTATGTTTGTGCCATTTACCGTTCCAGGCAAACAAGTGTTATAAAGTTTCTGGAATTTTGTGTCTTCATTTCTCTTTCACTTTAAAAGCTTTATGTGATCTGAATTTGTTTGGGACATGGTCTGTTTGCAGAATTGCACTTCCTTTAAAACCCCAAAATAAATGGGTTATCTGCAACCACTCTGTTGGTGTAAACCACAGAGCTGTTTCCTCCTGGGATGCTAAACAAGCCATCTTTGACCAGAAAGGAGGCCACTTCTGTCTGTCAGTGCATCGAATTCTTGCAGAACTTATTCACAATGAGAGATTATACATTTTAGAGACTGGCATCTGGTAAAGGAAAAACCTCCAGCCCTCTGTAGAGCCAGGGGGCTTTGATTTACTGCTTTGTGCAGACCCAGATAATCCTAACTTCCTTAACCTTTTACTCCACAATCCATTCTGGAGCCAGTTCTTATTCAGAGGGATTTCATTTTATGTATTTTGTAATTGATTACTTTACCCTGATTTTTCAAGGGAATATGGTGTCGAGATTCTCATACATGCCTAAGATTTTAACTTAATCACCTGGCACCTGTGTGATTTGGAGTAGGAAAGGACTTCATTTTTTGTGGAGTCAGCATTGCTACTTTCTGTTCCGCCTTGTTTCAGAACTCTCCACAATCAGCAAGGTGACCTCTTCCTACTGTTCTTACAGCAGCAAAGCTCCAATGTTTTCTTATAACTCCTTTGTGAGCCTGAATAAATGACTTACTTGGGATTTTATTTTCTTAGAATTATTTTATTTTTCTTGTGGCAGCTATAAACTGGTCACAAATCAAACTCATGAAAAACTGAAATTTCATTTTATTTTTAATTTCCTTTATGGAAATTCCTCATTCCATTCAAAAGAAGAAAATTTATCTTGTCATCACCTTAAATTTAAAAATCTCTTCTGGGCAATATTTTCAGTTGAGTATTATGTCAGTACTAGCCAAAGTCCTTTTTAATAACTATTCTCTTTTTTAAAAATGTCTTTTTATCTTACATTTAATATAAAGGCAGCATAAAGGACAGCTCTGCATTAAGGATGCTTTGCATTATTTGTTATGCCCTTTTATTATATATTCCAAAAGCTTGTATATTATGGCTTTAGAGAATTAAATATGACATGATTACAACTTTGAAGTATAAATTTCATAATAGATCTTCTGATTTACTATATAATGGCATCAGCCAAGTTTTGCCTGATACCAATTATATAATACATAACTTATGAAAAATTGCCTCTGCCAAAGTTCCCTCCTTCTCTTTTCCCTACTTTCCTTGTTTTCCTTAAACAGGCGTTATCCATCCAGTAACTCAAAAGTGAAAACCAGGGGGAATTTTCCCATAAGCAATCTATAAATAGGATTAAATTTTTCAGCCTAGTCATTTTGGTTATTGCACTTAAAAGCCTGCAGTGCTCAACAAACTATCCACCAGACTATTTGTCATGAGCTGAAAGCTTGGAACACTCCAAGTTTCAGAGACAAAATTGCAGCCTAGAGGCAGGCGTTTGGTACAGTGGTTAACTTGGGTGTTGAGACATCCAAATCCTATATTACAGTGCCTGTGTTGCAGTCCCAGGTTCACTTCCAATTTAGGTTCCTGCTGATGAATGCTCTGGAGATGGCAGTTGATGGCTCAAGGACTATTGTCCTTGCCATTCACATAAGAGGCCTGGACAGAATGCCAGTTTCCTGGCTTTTACCTGGCCCAGCCCCAGCTACTGTGGCATTTGGGAAATAAACTAGAAGATGGAAGATTTTCCCTTTTGCCACCCTTCTCTCTGTCTTTCAAATATAATCATATATACTCACCTCACACCTGGAAACTAGAGCCCATGTTCTTCCCACTCCCTCTCCCCAAGCCCCACCAATGCATTTATTAGCAAACCTACTTCACACTGGGTTTGAAGGGTTTCAATTCCCTGCTTAAGTGCTTTGTGTAAGCCTATTTGTGTGACCCATTTAAACTTTACCCCTTGATTTGTTGGAATTGGGTTCACCCATTTTTCTTAAATCTGTTCAATCTCATGATTTTGTGTTCACTGGTGTTCCTTGTACCCATCTGCCAAGGCTAATGAACAGTAGGGCTAGAGGGAGTAGTCAGAATGATCTATGTTCTAGGGGGAATTGAAAACACAGAATGTTAAATCAGCATTGTCAGGTGGTAGAGAAATCCTGTGGTGGCTCTCATGATCACTGTCGCTTGCTTTGTGGCATCTGGACTCTGACTGCAGCCAACAGCAAATGGCAAAGGGATGGGATGTCCTACCTGCATGATGTTACTCATGCTAAGTGGCTTAGTAGCAGATTGGAGGTGGCATCTTGGCAGCATTCAGGAAGCAAGATGTGGTCAATTCTACAGCTGCCAGAGACTGACTACTGCAAGCACCATGTGAACCATGTGAGCTTGCTTCTCTAGTTGGCCCTTTTGATCAGAACTTGCCTGGCTAATACACGTTTCTATTGAGCAGAGTTCTTGATCCACAGAAACTGTTGGATTATACTTATTGTTTTATCTTGTTGAGGTTGCATTTAAGAAAAAACCAATTTTTATGAAGTAATTAAAAATGAATGTTCTCCCTAAGCACAAGCAAACTTTAGACCAGGATAGGCGGTGTGTTCGTGCTATGGCACCTGGTTCTTGGCAGGTCAGAGCTGATTACTGAAGTTGAGGAAATGCTGCAAGTGTCACTGTGGGCCCTCAGTTCTAGATGGGTCCTGCAAATAACTTCTAAAACTGCAGTGACTCTTTATTTCAACCTGGGTAAGAAATATAAAGCTTGGAGGACAAATGCATTTCAGCTCCAGGCAGTTTTTAAAACCTGTTATTCAGAGCAAGCCCTGGTTCAGCTCTTTGTCTCAATCATGCCCAATAGCATATCTTATAAGTAGAAAAAAGGGAGCAGGGAGCTGTTTCCTGGTGTACCACATAGATGCCAGGGGCCCAAAGACCTCAGGCCGTCTTGTGCTGCTTACCCAGGTGCATTAGAAGGGATGAATCAGAAGTAGAGCAAGGGGGCTCAAATTATCTTCCATGTGGGATGCCTGCCCACTGACAGTGGATTTACCAGCGATGTGACAATACCAGCTCTGACATCTTAACATTTCCTATAGCTCTTTCCACATGCCACATATTGAATATCACACTTTCAATTTTACCTTAACCTCTAAGCTTTTTTTTTTTTTAAGCTTATACAGCCTTTTTTCTGTCACTGCTTTTAAAAGTTCCTGTTTTGCTCCTGGCAATAACGTAGAATGAGACTGCAGCTGGGTGGATTACATTGCCTGATTTGATGCATCTCCTCCTTCTTTTGGTTCACCGTGGCTTCCCAAAACATCAGGGTCAATGAGGGCAGGAAAAGAATGCCTGGGTTCTTGAGAGAAGGAAGAAGGGTTGATGGATACAGATGATTGTTTTAACAGAATATTCCAGAATATCCAAGTAAGAATTGCTTAATCAAAAGGGTTAATTCTTACCTTCCAAAATGAATTTCATGGTACCATCATGTCCACAGACTCATGGGTGCATCCCAATTTTCTGCTTTGCTATCCTAGATGCATGGATGGCATTTATCCCTGGGGTCACAGCATGGCTGCCACGGCTCCAAATATTAATTACTTTCTTACAGAAAAGAGTCAGACAGTGAGACACCAAGTCCCCATCTGCATCCCCTCTCAGAGACCTGCTGTCAATGAGATCACACTTGTCAGATTATTTAGCATACTGAGGTTAGTACTAATCACAGAAATCACAGTTGAGGGGAAGTGAAGTACCACGGTAGACATTCATCCTCTGTGCCTGGGAAGTAGTTGTCTTCCGTGAGCTCAGTGGAGTCTGACTGGCCAACACAATTGGGGTTCTGCCAGCAGGAAAGAGGTAGAGGGAAAGACACAGCCTTTGGTAACTGGTACTGTTTGCTTCAGAATGGAAACAACAAAAGGTGAGATGCTTCCTTGTAACTATGTGGGAGTGAGTGGCAGAGCTACATCTAGAACCCTGGTTTCCTGCACCCTCAGCTCTGTGACCTTTTTCTGTGTCTTTGTCTCTTCTATAAAAAGCAGTGCAGAGGTATTTGAGTTCTGTGGTGATAAGCATACAACAATAATTAAAAGGAAAGTTGCTTGAGGGGTTACTTCCACATGGAAAATGAAACAATCACCTGAATGGCTTCAGCTTAATTGAACAGATGCTGCTGCCTGGATACAGGGAGGACTGCTGACTCATGGATGGTACTACCTGCCTCGCCCCAGTTTTATCCAGCTGGTATACCTCGCCTCATCCTTTTCCTTGTGTCTGCTCTCTCTGATGCATGTTCTCCCTGGACTGTGGACAAAACAATCCCTCTGGGGCAGGGCAGGGGTTGTAGAGCAGAGCAGCCATTCATCTAGGGGCTTAGGCCTGCCAGCAGGTCCCGAAGTCACCGAGGGTGAGGTGATGGTGTTCTGTTGCTGCAAAAACCACCAGAGGCAAGCTGGTGAGGAATATCTGTTTTATTATGCACAGGTTACAGCTTTTAAAGTATCAGAAAGAAGGGCAGGAGGGCGTCTTTCAACAGACCCCCCTCCCCCCAAAGACACTGTAATAGGTTATATGACGTCTGTTTCCCTTGACCTTCTGATCCTGTCAGAGGTCATGTTACATGTGTATTCCCCTTGACCTTCTAGCCATGTTGGAGGTCACACTCCATGTGTATGCCAGCAACCTGTGCCTCAGGCCATTGGGCAGTAAACTCTAAGCCACGTCCACCAGGTGGCAGGGTAGGGGCCTGGGGCGATTGCCTGCACGTTCAACCGTTGTGCCTCCATGTTTCTGCAGAGTTGACACCTGCAGTTCTTCTTCCAAAGAAAACCTACAGTCATGCTCCTTGTGATGGTACCTGACTTGGGGAAAGGGCTGGGGCTGCTCTGAGCTCCAGAATTCCCCCCTCAGAAGAGCCTGATTGCCCCTGTCTGCCTTTTGCAGAAATCCTGTTGAGGAAGCAAAGTGTTTTCTGCTTTTGTGATTGCTGCCTTACTTGCTTGGCTGGCGGCCATGTGAACTTCAGGCCTGACACTCTACGTAACACCTGGCAGGCTACGTGGGCAGAGCACTCCTCAGGAAGGATGCTCCTGATGTCAGATAAGACTTGCTCACTACCCTATAGCCCACCAGTTTGTACAATTTGAAAGTTGCTTGCTTCAAACCCACCAATAGAAGCCTGCCAACTTACTCTTTTTACAAATTAACAGTTAAACTGACCAATCATGACTGTGGAATTGTGTGGAATTGGGCTGAAGTGTATAAAAACCCTGTGCTATCCTACCTTGGCACTTTTTTCCTCCTGCTGCTGCTGTGGCCGCAGTGGCTGCTGCAGCTGCCCTCTTCCCCAGTCCCACTGGATTGGGGTGATGTGGGGTGATGACTGGGACTAGGCTGGCCTGAATAAACCACCCTTATTGCGTTTGCATCAACTTCAGACTCCTGATGATTTCTGGGGATCTTAAAATCTAGGTACAACATTATGTTATTTCCAACTGCTTTAAAAACTGGAGGTGACAGGATGGACTGGGTACCTGGGTAACCTGCCATCTGATTGGGCCGATGAGGTGAGGAAGACTCACGGAGGACAGCCCGCAGCTTAGGCAACCGCTGCAGAACTCTGAGTCAGCACTATCTCTTTCCGTGTCTGTTAGATGCTTCCTGGCCAAGGACACTGCAGGAAGGGCACAGGCACTAGGGATAGAAAATAGAAGCTTTGGAAGCAGAGTGACACTTGCTTTTTAATTATTTCCTCTTAGCTTCTGAAAATATATTTTTGTTGTGTTTCTTTCATAGCAAAGAGCCAGGAAGAAAAGAGCATGTCTTTTTTTCAGAGGTAATCATGTCTGCACATTAACCTTTAGCACTGATTAAGACAAATGCCATTTGACTCCTGATGGTTTGGGGTTTTTAATTCAGCAACTCAGCTCCTGACAAGATGTTTTTTAGTTTCTCCCCATGAATGTCCCCTTAGTCATCTTGATCACCAGAGAGCAGGTGAACTGATCCAGTCTCCTGGCATTAGTCTGTTATGAATGAGGGCTTAGGGGCTCGGGCTCTTATTTCTGCCTCCTGGGTGGTTACTCAGGCACCACCGGAAAGGCCTTTGTGCTCATAAATAGCTGTCAGGCAACCCTTCCAGCATAGCACAAAGCAGGCTGATCATAAATGCAAGAGGAAATCAGAGTAGAGGTCTCCTTCTGCTGAGGTTATCACAAAGGGAGCTTATAGAGGAAACCGATTATTAGATTGGTGAAGTCGTAATGTTTAAATGTAATCATGTGTATTTTCTTTCAGGGAAATAAAAAAGTGAATAATTCATGTAGCTTATTGAATTTTAGAGAATATATAGGAAGCTGTCTTTGACGCAGCCACTCAGCTGAATCATTTAGGGAGGTGGCCGTGGTCTCAGTGCTGTGTGTGACTACAGCATGGGGCTGCTCATTTCTGCTGTGCTTACCAAAAAGAAGCATTCCCTCCTCAAGAGGTTGTAATTTTCAGATGTTGCAAATGGCAACCATTGGAAACTAAGAATTGGGCTGCATTGGACATCTTTCCGAATGAACATGCATTTCTCTGTTCCATATCAAGCTGCAGGAAACCCCTGTGTGCTCCACCTGCAGTAAATCCTAAAACAAATTTCCACATACGTTTAGGCTAACAGAAATAGGACTTTTTTGCCTTTTTCTTTTTTTCCCAGTAGGAAAGACCTGCTGAACCATTGAACATCCAATAACTGGGTCAGTCTGACCTGCAGAGATGGAAGGCATAAACCAGCTACCTCCCTCTGCTGCAAGGATTTTTCTGCTGTCATAAGGAAAGTGGAACTGTGGTCACCCTACTCCAGCACACACACACACACACACACACTCTCTCTCTCTCTCTCTCTCTCTCTCTCTCTCTCTCTCTCTCTCTCTCTCTCTCTCTCTCTCTCTCTCTCTCTCTCTCTCTCTCTCTCTCTCACTCTGACAGGGGAAGAAGCAAGTCCACCAGGAAGGAGGCCATCCCTGTGGACCCTGGGTTGATTTGTGATTCATGAAAGAGTTCTCTGCAGCTGTTAATTTTTTTAATGCGGAAACAAGGAAGGTGTTGAAAGGCAAACTTGCTCGTGCATCTTTTTCCTTTTAAGAATTCTCATGGGTATAGAGGGACCTTATATATGGTTTAATTGATAGTTTGACTCACACCACCTGCTGCCTCACAAGAACAAAGCCCACAAAGAGTTGCGTGAAAAGGAGAGGCAGAGGCCTCCGGAGCAGGTGGTTCTCGAGCTGAAATCCCAGGTTGCTACCCACCCCCTGCCGCGCGTCTGACTGCAATTTGTGTGGAGCATCCTTTGCGTCTCAGCTTCCTGCTCTTCTGCTGCCTCCCAAGGGAAGTTGATGGTTGCAGGCAGTTGCCTTAAAGAGCAGCAGACCATAGCAATTCACTCAGAGGGGAGGAAATGAGCAGAATATGCTGTCGCTGGAGCCTCTGTGGAGGGTGGTGGAGTGCCTGGGAGAGGTTGAGGGCCTGGGTGGCTGACCTTTCAGGCATCCTTAGAGGACTTTGATCAGAGCCCTAGGAGCAACTCTGCGGACTCTGGCAGGCAGTGTGTTTTACATTCAGAGGGCAGAGGTATTGCAGAAGGACATGATTGTGCATTCATTGCCTGAGAACAGGACGGACCTGCTGCATCACCTGACCAGCGCTCTCCTCTCCAGAAGCTCCAAGGGCATTGCCAAATACGTGGGAGAACAAATCTCCAAACGCTCAGCGTGGGACAAAAGCCCGCAATGCCGAGAATCTTGCTGCAAACATCCCTCAGCCCACCCACCCTTCACCCTTCCTCACCATTATCTTGGTTGTCTTGTTGCTTTCATATCTTTTTAGCACTCCCCTCCTCTTTCCCCTTCCTGAAATCCTACTCACCCCCCACTGAGACCCAGTTTGTTTCCTTTCTGGGCGAGGAGCCTTATTTTCCCCAGGAAATATAAGAATGTTCATCTGTACCTCCTGAATTGGAATTACTTAGGAAATTATTTCTACTCAAAGAAAGCCTTTTTCCAACCGTTCACAAACTAAACCGTGGCAAGCGGGGGGTGCACACAGTTGGGTCAGATGGCATGGGGATGTGATGAGCATACAAGAGTTTCTGACTGTGGCAAGGCCCAGCAGAATGTCTCTCTAATCACCTCATTGCTGCCTCACCCTGTTGTATGGACACATAGTCATCTCTCTGATATTTCATGGGATTCTCCTGAGGGTGTTGTTGCTTTTCTGCAAATGTGAAATGCTTTCTGTAACTGGTTCAATACCAGAAACTGATTATATCATGTTGTGGTAAAACAGTTTTTTGAAACTTAAGACAATGTGCCACAGCTAAAAGCATACAGTAGCACAATTGAGCCTAAATTGTTCCCAAATGTCTTATTGTGTGCCCAACTTTGACCTGGAACTCACTCTAAGATGCGTGATGTTCTCCATAAGAAATGGCTTGATAATATCTTAGAATAGATGGCAATCATGGAAGTACAAAGAGTTTGCTAACCATGCAGCCTCCAACTGTTAAAACATATGAAATGAAACATTTTGGTTTCTCACCATGAAAAGCAGAAGTTATATGGGGTATCTTTTTTTTTTTTTAAGATTTATTTATTTTTTATTAGAAAGACAGATACACAGGAGGAGGAGAGACAGAAAGGAAGATCTTCTGTCCGATGATTCACTCCCCAAGCAGCTGCAATGGCTGGAGCTGAGCCAATTTGAAGCCAGGAGCCGGGAGCTTCTTCTGGGATTCCCACGCAGGTGCAGGGTCCCAGAGCTTGGGCTGTCCTCGACTGCTTTCCCAGGCCACAAGCAGGGAGCTGGATGGGAAGCGGTGCTGCCGGGATTAGAACTGGCTCCCATATGTGATCCCGGCGTGTTTAAAGTGAGAACTTTAACCACTACGCTACTGTGCCAGGCCCTGGGGAGACAAATGCTGTGAGCCCTTAGAGGAAAATGGATTAAAACTTCTACCTTATATTGGCACTTATATTTAGGAAAAGAAAATAATTTTAAAAGATAAGAAGTTTTTTTGTAAAGGCCCTCTGTTCATAGAAAGGCCTATTTGCCCTGATCCTTTTCACTGCCCTTTAACAAAAGAAAAAAAACCATTTGAATCACTACTAGGTGAAGGTGATGGTAATTAGTATATGACTGATTATAAGATTTGTTAAAGAATCTATAATAGGGCCCCATGCGGTGGCCTAGTGGCTAAAGTCCTCCCCTTGCACAAGGTGGGATCCCATATGGGTACCAGTTTTAATCCCAGCGGCCCCGCTTCCCATCCAGCTCCCTGTTTGTGGCCTGGGAAAGCAGTTGAGGATGGCCTAAAGCCTTGGGACCCTGCACCTGCGTGGGAGTCCTGGAAGAAGCTCCTGGTTCCTGCCTTTGGATTGGCACAGTTCTGGCCATTGTGGTCACTTGGGGAGTGAACCATAGGATGGAAGATCTTCCTCTCTGTCTCTTCTCCTCTCTGTATATCTGAATTTGCAATAAAAATAAATAAATCCTTTTTTTTAAAAAAATCTATGATAAATGTCTTTATAAATTCTTTTCATTTATGAGCTTTTGAATTTGTATTTTTGATATTTTAAGTAATGCTATTTTAGGTTTAGTGAAAATTGCTTTTGTACATAAGTAAACCACTTGTCACTATGTAACCACTTGTGCTGCCGACCGTGGAGTTCCTGGCTTCAGCCCATGACTGCAGGTTTGAATGAGTAATGGTCCTTTAACCACTTGTGCCACCGCGCCGGGCCCAACTGAAAATGTTTTCTTTGAAGTAAAATGATAATAATTTTTTTAGGATCGTTTTTGTAACCATTCTTTTAACTCTGAAGTAAAAATGAAACAATTGGATGTTGTGCAAAAGCTTGTGAAGATTTTTGTATAAATAAAGGAGGCACTTTTTCTGAGTTGTCCATTAAGAGCATCACGCCATAGTGGTTCACGCTCTTCTTGTCTTCTCACTGATCCACGCATCCTTTGTAAGCTCTCAAGTCAGCCAGAGCTGGTCTCTGGCAAAACCTCAGAATTGTTTTAAAAAGAAAAAAGAAAACACCATATCAAAATATTCTTCAGTTAGGATTGTATGGTTCCAGATACTTATCAACATGCCTTCAGAGAAAAATCCATTCCTACACTGAAGACAATGTTGCTTTGAGTTATTTATACTAATTGTGTAACATAAACCCACGGTAGTGACAGTGGGTAAGTGATGATTAGCGAGAGACAAATCACCACACTGTATGTTCATTATAAATCATTACAAATGTTTCTGGATGCTTCAAAGGCATTTGTCTCCCACATTCAAACAAGATGATGTGGGTGGGCTCCACCCTCACAGTCCCTGGCTGAGGGAATCCTGTGTCTTTAAGATCTGGCCTTGTCATGTTCTGTCTGTAAAGCCAAAGATTTCTTCCCTGCTTACCTTGTCAGGACATTCTGATGCACGTTCTAACAGTGCTTGACCAAATGCTTAGCTAAATCTGAACTGATAAGAGGATGAAAAAGGAACTACTATGAAAATAGACAGTCACTAAGATGAACTCGAAGACCAAAACCCAAACAGGGGAAATGGAAAGTATGAAGTGACAATTCAGAACAGGACAAAGCCAAGAAAAGTAATAGAGACAAGGAAACTTAACAAAATGTGGCAGTTCTGTTTCTGTAAATTTGGCTTTCATCTTACCTTTTAAAGATGCTTACTGATATAGATTTTAATATGAGCAACAGACAAAAAATTTTTGCAGTGATAAGAATATGCATTTGCACATTTTTCTGGAGGCTAATTTTATTCAAAGATATAAACAACAATTCCTATTTTTAATAACTCAATTTAATTTTCTTAAGTCATTCCCCATTAAACAGTTAATGGTATATGCAAAGATTTAATATAAAAGTTGACTTCGATTTTACACTGTTGAAATACTGGAATATATATATATGAAGTTAGGTTCAGACTTGCTACTGAAATAAAGAATGATTCAGATGTGTGGCTCCATCACATCTCCTTAACAAGAATACTAGAGGGAAATACGTTTCTATATCCAGGAAAAGAAAAGTGCCTGTGCAAGAGTTTTGGCACTGAACTACAGTGGGTCAGACCCATATAGGAAAATTCTTGGTTTTGTCAGATAAGCGCTAATGAACCCGAGGGGTAAATTGTGTTCTTTGCCTTTTTCTCTGTCAGAAGTCAATCACTTCAGTGGGTGAAAAACAAAACAAAACAAAACTCTCAAAAAAAAAAAAAAGGAAAGAAAAAAATCCAACCAAGCAACACACTGGGAAAAAAAATCACCACAATCATGCTAAATAAAATGAGTGTGCAGAATATCAGAGAGAGAGAGAGAGAGAGAAATAATATATGTACCCTACCCAATAACTAACTGCCCTTAGACTTACTACCTGAATATGGCTACCAACTTCAGGTTCCAAGAAACTCATGTAACTTTTCAAAGAATGGATTCTAGAAAAATTAGTAGCCCCGAGAGAGCATATGATTGAGGCTTCTGCCTTTTCAGAAGCAGCTACGCTTTGACTAATGTGACTTCAGAGAAAGAAGAGAGTGAAAATAGCAACAGCCATGAATATTGTGAATTTTATCTTTTTTTAAAATTCACTGACAAAAACAGAGCTTTAATCTATGTTCTTGAACTCGAGCAATACACTCTCTTCTAAGAATTCCACTTTCACGCAGAGATTGATGTTGTACACAAAGATTTAGTATAGATATGTTCATTCCGGTTTAGAATAGTGAAGTGTTGAAAATAGATTAAGGGACAAGAATTGGTTAATTCTGTTTGACTTTAATCACATTTCTTCTAAGAGTCATTGCTTTTATGATCTCATTTTTGGAATCATTTTTGAAACTGGAGATTACAGTGGAGGCCAAAAATATCCCCAGATTGCATAACTCTGGGCACCTAAGTTTGTGCAGTGTCATGAGATAAAAGCATTGGAAGAAAAAAGAACCAGTTCTCATAGTATGAGCTTAATTGTATAACAATTATACATACTTACAGAAAGAGTTGTTTGTGTCCGTAACAGATGGTGTCTCCAAGTATGAGGATTAGAAGGTCAATTTTACCACTCTTATGCAAAAAAATTAAATAGTGGTTATGGGATGTCTTTAAAATTACAAAAAGAAACTTATACTTCTAGTATGTTGGCATATATGTAAAATTTAAGTCCTGTCTAGATTAGTCACAGCACCTAACACAATGTAGATTTTATGTAAATAATTGTTATACCATATTGCATAAGGGGTTATAATAAGAAAAAAGCTGACTACCTGTTTAGCAAGATGTCATTATTGTAGGTGTAACTACATAGTACACGCCAATAATACTGTAACATTTATGTCAATACTCTTGACCTCTAGTTGCTAGAATAAAAGAGATCTAACTATATACTAACATAATGTTTGAAGACATTAGAAAACAGGCAACATAGGAATGAGACTTTTGAGAAGAGGTTGAAAATGAAATGAGAAGTCCGTTAACTTTATGCTAGGTAGCATTTCTAAATGGTGCACAAAAGGGGAACCTATCCTGAGTTGCGATGAAGTACATCTGAGTTTGCAAAATCTAATACAGGTGGACGATATGGGAAAGAATATTGCAGAGGGCGCAGGAACAATGCAACAAAGATCTCCACAACCTCTACAGGCATCCTATTGGGATTTTGGTTGGACCCCAATGTGTGCATGTGCAGTGTGAGACTTGTTGAGCTAACCAAGGAGTAAGGCCTATTCCAAGTCTGATGGTGCAATGGATACACTGCATGGACAACACAGAGAACAGAGAGTACTCAGTGCCTCAAGGCATGCTGAGATGCTTCAGAAGGTCATGCCTCTGCAGCATGGTGGAGCATAAGGAGAGCTACGAACACACCCTAATATGCATCATGAAATATGTCAAAAGGATTGAGCAAACAGAAAGTAACATATTTTAAAGTTATCTTTACAAACTTCATCATACTCCTTACTCATGATATCTGATATGTGAAGAAGAAAAGCTATCTAAAAAGCACAAGAAAAATTGGGCAATAAAATAGAGCTAGAAATAACAGAAGTGGTAGAATTAGCACACAAGGAACTTTAAAATAGTTATAACAAATATTTTCAAGAATCTAAAAGAAAGCACAAACATAATGAGGTGGGAAAGAAGATATGATTTCTTATAATGAGGAGTATAATATATATCAATTTTATTAGCAGGTTAGTCACTGAAAGCAAGAAAAATAAGAGTAATTGAAGGCATTGCAACAGATTACCCAAAGTTAAATTTAGGACCCGGCACCGTGGCCTAGCGGCTAGAGTCCTTGCCTTGAACGCTCCGGTATCCCATATGGGCACTGGTTCTAATCCCGGCAGCTCCACTTCCCATCCAGCTCCCTGCTTGTGGCCTGGAAAAGCAGTCAAGGACGGCCCAAAGCTTTGGGACTCTGCACCTGCGTGGGAGACCCAGAAGAGGTCCCTAGTTCCCAGCTTCAGATTGGTGCAGTACTGGCCGTTGCGTTCACTTGGGGAGTAAATCATCGGACGGAAGATCTGTCTCTCCTTCTCTCTGTATATCTGACTTTGTAATAAAATTAAATAAATCTTAAAAAAACCAAAGTTAAATTTAAAGATAATTTAAAAACTTAAAAAATATTAAAGGAAATCACTGGCATATAAAAAAATCAAACTATCACCTGTAATTATAACGTCAAAGAAAGAAGAGCTGGGACAAAAGAGTGGGAAGAAAACATACCTGAAGAAGCAGTGGCTCACGATCTCCAAATGTGATGAAAACAATTAGAGCAATGAATCATACTGTAGGAAACCACATCAAGATATGTTATAATCAAACTACTGAAGACTATCCGTGAAAGCAAAAATCCGAAGTGCAACCTGAGAAACTTACTTTTTAAAAGATTTATTTTCTTACTTATTTGAAAGGCAGAATCCTGTCTAGAGAGTAAGAATCAGAAAGAGTAAGAGAAATCTTCCATCAGCTGCCTCTCTCTGTAAATGACTGAAACAGTCATGGCTATGCCAGGTAAAAGCCAAGACCAACCTTCTCTCTCCAGGTCTCCTGCTTGGGTGGCAGGGATGAAAGTACTTAAGCCATCACTGGATACCTCCCTGGGTGTTCATTAGTAGGAATCTGATCACAAGTGCAATAGCCAGTACTTACTTGACTTTGAAATGGGATATTGATATAGCAAGTGGCAGCTTCACCCACTGTATCATAACTCTCCTCAGAGAAACTTGCTGGGAGTAAATTACATTATATGAAAGTTAATAAGAATTTCAAAATATAAGTTTATTGTCAGAAAATCAAAATCTAGGAGGAAATATTAAATACACTTTCATGTGGAATATGTGAAGAACTCTTATGACTGTTTAACAAATGAAGCCATAGACATTTTAAAATTTATGGACTATATTCATCTTAGTCCTTTTTTGTTCATAATAAGATTTATTGATTTGAAAGGAAGAATTACAAAGAGAGAGAGAGGAGAAGACAAAGAAAGAGATCTTCCACACACTGGTTCATTCCTAAATGGCCACAGCTGCCTGGGCCAGGTCAGTCCAAAACCAGCAGCCACGAACTCCGTCTGAGACTCTCACATGAGTGGCAGAGGCAAAGCAGTTGAACTATTACTTTGAGCTTTGCGAAGCACAGAAGAAATGAGCTGGATCAGAAGTGGAGCATCCAGGACTCATAATAGTTCTTATATGGGATGCTGATTATGCAGGCAGCACCTTAACACACTGTGCTACAATGCTGGCCCCAAATCTCAGTCTTGCACTGCAGTAATATAGTATCTGAAGTTGGCTAACTTATAAAGAGATATATTTAGCTCATGTTTCTGACTTCCAGGAGGTCTAAGCAGTATGGCACCAGCATCCTGGAGAAGACTTCTTAGCTGTATCCCTCCATGCAGAGATGCAGAAAAGAAAGTGGTTTTGCAGAAGGAGCACAGGTACAAGCAGGGACGTGAAAGACTACAGAGGAGCCAGTGCGCTCTGGGGACCAACTCGGTTGTGGGAGAACTGCATGAAGCCCTTCTGAGTCTGGTATCCCCTCTTTGCATCCACTACTTCTGCACGCTTCTGCATCCTTCCACATTGGGAACAAGGCTTCTGGCATATGAACCTTTGGGGTCCACGTCACATCCAAGCTGCATCAGTATCTTCTAAGGGAAAACTTCAGTCATTTTGACAAATCTTTGGGGCGGATGTTTTGGCATTGCCTGTGGTCATGGTTGTGAAATGTTCCTGATATTTTTGCATCATATGAAAGAGACCAGATGCTTTAACTGTGAAGAGGATTTTACTTGCTTTAAGGAATAATCATGAGGTGTTCCCTCTGCAAAGTAGGTACTGTAGTGTAGCTCTATGACTGAAGGGAAAAACAGTGAAAGGGTACATTCCACTCCATCAGACGCTTTCAAGAGAACTAGAATGAAAGCTGGGTACGTTTTCAGGCACCAAGACCAGCTCACCAATCTGGAACAATTTTTTTTTCCACATTTTTTCCTTTTGGCATTTTCTATTTAACTTTGGCCTGGCATAAGTCCAGGATATTGAGCATTGCAATTTAAAAACCAATTCATCAGCCTTCTTATACATGGTCTCCATCCTTATTTATTTATTTATTTTACTGTTTCCTCTTTACATTTCTACAATATGCGTGACACTGCTAGGCACTGCTGTAAGCAGTGGAAATGTAAAAAGCGGCTTAATTACGACATCAGTGAGTGTACAGTGTGTACGACTTGACACAAGCATCACTGACACACGGCAGGCTTCATGGCGCCCGGTGCAGGCTCCTGTTAGAGGCCCAAACCCAGCAGCACGCGGGAACTCTCGCCCTGACCTCCCTGTGAACTCCTGGCGGTGCCGCACACACCTGTGGCTCCGCAGAGAATCCTTGCCCTCCGTGTCAGCAGACGCTCACTCCTGGGAAAACGAGTCCAGGTGTGGTCTCCACCACGGCTTGTAAACAGGAGGATTCCCAGTCACAGGATCAACAGCCCACGCAGCCTCACGTTATCCAGGGGTCAGGGGAGGAGGTGCAGTGCGGCACTTCCGCTCTCCCCGGAAGAAGGCAAAGAAGGGATGATGCCAACCCAGACAGCCGGCGACTCTTGGAGAGCCTCGGACATGGACGGCACCTTGTGAACCACACCTGTCTGTCCTCAGGGCACCGTGAACCCGTCGTTCACACACCCGCCAGTCCAGCTGGCTTCTGGGTGCTCTTGGGCACACCAGGCCTGGCAGTGGAGGCCACGCCATGGGCTCCGGCTCTCTCTGGGTCGTGCCGCGCAGAAGCAAAGAGGAAGAGCAGGAGATTGGCTCTCTGGATGGCGGCCAGCAGGAAACAGTAGTTCAAGCGGCGGCTGTTGATGTGCCACAATTCTGTATGACTACTCATCTACCTGTGGTCTTGACGGACACCAGCGGCAGAAGCCCTGAGCCCCAGTGGCGCTGAAGCAAGAGGAAAAAGGCATGGCTCTTGACGGCGCTCTGCATGGACTTGGGGGTGGCCGAGGAGGGACCCTCCACACCCACCATGCCTGTGAACACCTCACTGTCTCTTGCCAGCACTTCCTGCGCATTTGCTTCCAGAAGGGCAGGTCTGCCACATGGAATGGCTTCTTTCCCAGGGTCTGATTGACGGTTTTCTCCTTGGCCAGGTCCCATCTTTTACCTTCCAGAATTCTGGGGGTGACGGCTGAACACATGAGTACCTGTTCCGTGAGGAGGGTAGCAGGCGGTGACTCCATAACACGAGCATCACGGTGGTGGAGGTGCTGAGGTCACGAGCAGGGCATCCACCATGGTGAGCCAGATTGTCTGCCTTTGAAAATATACCCTCCAGTGAAAGGTCAGGGTCAGGAACACAAGGACAGTCTTGACCAGAGCCTAGATATCGCACGCTGGGTCTTCCCCGAAAGGCTGTTGGTGAGATGTCTGACAGGAATCAGACCTTGTTTACAAGATGACTCAAAAATCTCATGCCCTTCACTCAGGCCCTGTGGCCACCATTTCTGGGAGCAGCTGGAGTACGTGAGGAACCTGAATGTGTAGTGGAAGGCATAGCCATCAGGTGGCATGGTGACTAAGATGCTCTGGCCACACAGGAAGGTCACAAGGGCCATGCGCACACAGATGGTGGAGGATCAGATAGCAGGTGGCAAAGCTGGCATTTGGCTGGATGAAGGCAGTGCCTCCTAGTGGAATAATTGCTCCCGCTCGGGCTAATGTTCCAGTAGAACCGTTTAAAAAATCTGGTTGTGACCACTGGACCTTGGTCCTTAACCTTGGAATTACCTGGACTTCTCCTGAAAAATTCATGTCTGGTGCTTGGGTCAAGTTCTGCATTTTAAGCAGTGTTCCAAGTGCTTTCTACTGACAGGTGAGTTTTGGAAGCCACCACTGTGGGCTGCATGCCCTGTTGACGGGAGTGGTATGGGCATGGTGGGTATGCAGAGGCCTGGGAGAGAAGCACCACCACAGGCCATGGGTATGCTGAGGCCAGAGTACACACCCCGTGGGCTCTGGGCTGTGATCCCAGGAACTGGAGATCCTGACACATCTGAAGCCAATATGATTTAAAAATACTGCTGTTTGCTGATGTCAAAGGCTATCAGTAGGATGAAGAGCAAGTCTGTGACAGGCATAGGTTCCTGGAAGGCTCAGGTCATTGGAGGGAACATGGGCAGCACACCCCCAGCTTGAGCCCCCCCACCCCCAGCCTGGCTGGCGCATAGTGGCCAAGATCCTGGTTCAGGCCTTCCCCAAGGTGGGCCAGGCACTGTGGGGACAGGACCCAGATCAGGCCCTTTCCTTGCCAGGTGCCGTGGGGTCAGAACTCAGATATATTTTTTAAAGAGATAAAAAAGATTTCCACTTATTATTTGAAATAATCTTTGAGGCATTTCCATTATCCAAACACTGGGCCACAGAGGTTGGGTACTTGGACCTCTATGATATCCATTGTTACATAAAGTAGAATACTCTATACTGGTTACTTCAATAATATTTTAGTTGTAGTTGAAAATATTGCTCATTATATGTATTCATAATAAATTGTATATTACTTAATAAAGTATTTTTGGTTCCTATGTAGTAATAAAAGCTCACTTGTACAATGATTATAAGTTAAAATGTAGTTAAAATTTGGTATAAAAATATCTAACTAGTGCTGTTGGCAAAGTTGCAGGAAAGAACTTCTTATAAATCTTTTAACCTTTGGTATTTTTCAAAATGATATAATAATTTGTGAGGAGGAGCCAGAAATTTTACTTTAGTCACCTAAGGGAGCAAAGTATTTTTTTCAACTGACATTATAATCTTATTCATGAGTTCAGCTAACCTCTATTCTAAAAGCAGTAAGAAAGGATAAAAGAATATGAAATATGTTGAAATTCATGCTTAATCTCTTTATAAATTCAGTGCAAAATTCAGCACAGACACCTACCTAAACTTGAGATGCATTTACTTCATCCAACTTAGGGGTGTTTAGAGAGATAAAAATAGTGATGCAATAATAGTGATATAAAAATGTTAACAGCAGCTGTGGACGCTGATTCTTAAATCAACACCTACTTTGAATTGGGTTTTGGGACGCATACTTATCACTAAGATCATATGCAAATATACAGGATCAAGATTTTCAACACTGGAGTCCCATTCCCATTAATCTAGTGATGGAGTTTGCTGTGAGCTTCCTTTGTCTCCTCTTTTGTCGCCCTTCTCTTTTACTGCCAGCTCCTGGTCCTCTTCCTTCTTCTCCACTTCCTTCTTTTGCTCTTTCTTCCTCCTTCTTTCTCTTCTCCTTCTCTATGGTCATCCTAACACAATAGTGGATGCCACTCTTTGCAGCTGACTGTGGTTCACAAATTAACATAATAACAATGCTTGGAAGTTGGAAAGTAAAATAAAATTTTTCAATTTATCTACATTGAACACATTAGATGCCAGATTTGACAGTTTATAAAAATCGATTTGCCGAGATTCCAAAGAAATCTTCAGAGAGGTGAAGTTGCTCAGTGATGTAGATAGCAAATTCAGTAAGCCAGAGATCACAGGAAATTCTAATTCTAAAGCCTGTGCATGTCCATTTTGTTGTGTAGTGTTCTGTGTGATCTTTGCGACTATGAAAATATGGAAGTGCTGTTCTCCAGTTAATAGATGGAGCTGATAATTTTGTAAACAGATTGTAGAAGGATACTACCTGAAAAAGATTCGGAGTCTGTTGTAGAGATACATGTCTAGAGCCTCTTTGTTGTGTAAGATATGCTTGTAGGCATTGTGTTCACATGAATTTTTTGAAGTCCAGTGAGAAGGGGGCCACTTTAATTCTAGCTGTACAGAATGGCTCTGATTGAATGCTCAGTATCAACAAGCCACTTGGTGTTGGGTATAGTACATGCAGCTTTCCAGGCCTTTTACCTATTTCACTTCTCAGAATAAGGATGGTACCTTTGCAGCCCAGATTTATTCATGTAAATTGTTTTATTGATGGACAAGTGAAAATCTAGAAAATTATGAAAATGTTATATTGGAAAGTATTTCTTTCACATTACACAGTTCTTAATCTTCAATTTGGATATAAAATGAATGGAATATTTGTTGCTTCTTGGCTACATCTTTTCTAAGAAAAGAGATAAATACAAAAGAGAGGGAGACATTAGGAGTTGACCAAGATGTGCTTTGAGCTAAATACTACATTTTATTAATGCCACATTCTTTATCCTTATTCTCTTCAACTGCCAAAGATGCCAAATGATTGGCTATGAGCATTGCTACTAACTGTAATACCAGATCATAACTTTAATTAGAAAGCAAGTAGGACAGTGCATTACTAATTGTAATGAGTACTCAATGAAAGAACAGGGAGAAGGTGCTAACATTGTTGGAGTATCATTTTCTCAGGGCTTCATGTGTATTTATTTCACCTTCACCATGAGAAGCCGTTTATAGACCAACAACTTAGGTCTATTTTTTCTGATTTTATGATGTAGAAAGGAAGGTATGAGGAATTTAATAATTGTCCAAACTTTTAGGCCGTAGCTTGCTGTTTGCAGACCTAAGAATCAAACTCAGTTATACCTCAGTTCAAAGCTCTTACCTTTCTAGGTTGACTTAGAATTTGGAGCAGTACTTCCTGTTGCTTTTCCGCCCTTCCTCACCATCCTCTTAATCATGACTCTCAACAACTCAATTCATGTATGTCTCTTGATGGATCTTAATCTGCTTTGGACTTCTTGTCTTTGTATGGTCTTATGTTAGTTCTTTAAAACATACTCTGTTGGTCTCTAAGAGCAAGCCTAGGTTTCATTTCTCTGAGAAAGATCTTGAGCAGTGGCAGTGATCTTTGCCTTTTTGAGATGGCTACACTCATGGGAGCTTGGTTGTATCCTTTTGTCGCATTTGTTGTCCATTATGTTAATTATTTTTATGCCATTTTATAAATTTCTCCATTTACTACAAAGTTGTTGAGTCAAGGACCAGACATACTAAATCTCATTTCAGTGACTTGTGTGGTGAAGAATACATGTTCAGTACAAGTTGTTTAATTATTAGTGAGCAACTAATTCAGACCAAACATACCGAAGGCTCACCTGCAGTAGTAAGAAAACTTTACCAATTACAGATATTGACAGTAATAGCAGTAGGTTAACAAGATTGTTAAATGGAGGATGCTCCCAGTTCTTTAACTCAGTAGCACTCTGTCCTCACCTGCTAAGTGTATTCCATTTATAAATAGTCTCATTTTTAAAAATGTAAGACTAACCAACCCTTCACCAGCCCTTACCTTTTTGCCAATAGTATTTTTTTACTTACCACATTTTAAATCTGCTTTCTGTGGGACAATAAAAAGTACGTATCCAGTATAGAGTAAAAGAATGGATATTTTAGGTTTTCTTCCATGGGAAATAGGAAACCTGTCTCATAAACCTAGACCGAAGAATTAACTCTTCTTCAAGCAATTAAAGGTTCCTTCTCTGTTCTCCCCGAGGCAACCTTGTGACATGTGATATATAATATATGTCATATATGCGAATTAGGGGACTGATGTTGTGGAATAGTAGACAAAATTACTGTTTGCTACACTGGCATCCCATGTGGGTCTTAGTTCATGTCCCACCTGCTCCACTTCCAATCTGGCTCCCTGGCAGTGGCTTGGGAAAAGCAACCAACGTGTTTGCTTCCCTGCCTCCCATGTGGGAGACCAGAAAGAAACTCTCAGCTTCTGGTCCAGCCCCAGGCCATTGTAGCCATTTAGGGAATGAAAATGGGATAAATTTGTCTCGCTCTCCTCTCCTCTCCTCTCTCTCTAATTCTGAATTTACAGCGAAAGAACATAAATCATTTATATATGTACGTACATATACATGTATATATTTGTTGGGTGAAATGTAGAAACCCAAGGTCTTATAAGTGTCCTACTGAATAACATATCTCCAAAAAGAACTTCAGTACTCCCAAGTTCTTTTGCTTCTTTGTATGAGGATTTGAATATTTGAGCTGAGTTAGAGAATACAAATTCACACTTTTGAAATGGCAAATCTAGATATGTGGATTGGAGCCAGTAGTTCAATTATCAAAATGAGAATGTGGCTGATTAGATTCATTTGGCCTTTGGGCTCCTCAATCATGTCTTATGACTTACAATATATTGCAGTATGAACCTCAGGGTTTCCAAAAGTTGAAAGCACTGATGATATCTAACTCAAACTTCCGGTATTCTAAAAATTGAGCAATTAAAAAAAAACTCAGGCTCTTACCACAATGCAGTGGCACTCAGTTATTAGTTCAGCTGAGAAAGCAAATTTAAGCTCTCTAATAACCATGAATCAGAATCCTGTTGGAGAGTGCTACGGTGTGGGTATGATTTAAGGATCACCCCCTAAAGGTTCAGATACTGGAGCTTAGTCCTCAGTGTGGTGTTAAGAGGTGGTAGAATCCTTTTAAGAATATTTATTAATTTTTTAATTAATTTTTTTGGAGGGAGAGAGAGAGATCTTTAATCTTCTTTCAATGCCAGCAACAGCCAGAACCTAGCGAGGCCAAAACCAAAATCTAGGAAATCAATCCAGGCTTACCACGAGGATGGCAGGCACTCAAGCAGCTGCATCACCACCTGCTTTCTCCCAGGCTGTACAGGAAACTTTCAGAAACAGAGGTAGAGGTTGTCGTCTACGGCCATACCACCCTGAACGCGCCTGATCTCAGAAACAGAGGTAGAATTCAAACCCAGAAATTCTGAAATGGAATGTGCACATCTCAGGCACATTGCAACCATACCTGCTGTACAACATGCCAAGTGTGGGAGTGGTATTGTTTTAAGAAGTGCTGCCTGGTGGAATGTAATTAGCCCAGGAAGACTTTACTTTCCCCATGCTGCCTTGTGGATGTCTGTCTCTCATAGGCCTTAGATCTGTGACAGCAAGCTGTTGCAAAGTGAGTTGAATAGCCTCAGTTTAATTGATCTCTCCCTTTTACATGTGCTACCACACAATGCCATCTGCTATGTTATAATCATGGCACCATGCTCTTGGACTTCCAAAATCGTGAGCCAAATAGACCTTTCTTTTTTATACATTGCCCAGTATTAAGTATTTTATTATAGCAACAGAAGTGGAGCATGAAAGGGAAGAATCTGAGATTTTCAAGTTGGTTACCAAATCAATAAAAGAAGAAATTAGGAATTGTCACTAATTAACCCTTGTTCTTTAAAAAAGTCAACTGTTGGGCCCCGCATGATGGCTCAGTTGGCTAATCCACCTCTTGAAAGCACCAGCATCTCATATTGGTATCCTGCTACCCCACTTCCCATCCAGCTCCCTGCTTGTGGCCTGGGAAAGCAGTAGAAAATGGTCCAAAGCCTTGGGACCCTGCACCCTCGTGGGAGAACCATAAAAAGCTCCTGGCTTTGGATTGGCTCAGCTCTGGAGGATACTTTTAAAAAATCTATTATGTCATTCATCTAATTGTGATTAAATGTTAGATTTTCTTTTCTTTATTAAAGTACGGGTGAAATAAGGACATTTTCCCTTTGATTTGTGAGACAAAGTAAAAGGAGTATGTCAGCTAAAAGTTACCTGATTTGGTAAATTCTGTGAGTATCTACAGCTTTCATAAAACATAAATTCATGTAAATTAGACTCCAATGCAAAGTTGATTCATTCCAACCCTTAAAGAGGAAAAGGGGCCTTCTTTTATGACTTAATTGATTAAACAGGATAAAGTAGTTGCTGTGATGTGAAGGCTAAGACTCAGCATATTGGCATCCCATGAAGTTACTCTGAGTTCCTGCCTGTTCTTGGGATTAATCATTCAAGGAGCCAGTTTTCTTTCATTTTTGTGGCTCTGCCCTCCTCTATGGCCTCACAGCACTGTGTGTTAAGCTGGAAATGAAAGAGGATGGGTAAAATAGGCCCATCTCTTTTTTAGATATGATGGGCTACAGATAACATCCATAATTTCTTTTTTTAATAAAAGCTTGATTTTATTTATTTGAAATGTAGTGCAAGAATGAGATCTGCAATTTACCAGTTCACCCCCCAAATGGCTGCAAAGGCCAGGGATGGGCCACAGCTGCCGGAAGCCAAGAGCCAAGAACTTATACCAGGTCTCTCATATATGTGGGTTCAAAGGGCCCAAGCAGTTGAGCTCTGTTTTCCCAAGAGCATTAGCAGGGGGCTGGATAGGAATTAGAGCAATTGGGACTCAAGTCAGTGTCATATGTAGACAGCAACTTAACTTGCTGCACAACAATGCTGACTCCATTATCCACAATTTCCATTGACAAGTTGTGATCTCACAAGAAGTGATCTTATAGAAAGTGGATCCTAGGGTTATTCCCAAAAAAAGAGAGATTGGGTTTTGTAAACATGTAGCCCACCTATGGCATATTTATTTTTTAGTTCCTGACCATATTTTCTATTCTTTAAATACTCCCCTTTTTTTAGAAGTGAAATGTAATTTATTTCAAATGGGGGCAGAGAGAGAGAGATATCAATGTAGAGTCAGAGATATCAATGTCTCCAATGTGGAGTTTTCACCTGCTACCTTCTTACGCATTATTAGAGAGTTGGAATTGAGAACCAAGCAGGGCTGGAACTCAGCTGCATCCTCTGTTATGGGATGTGGACATTCAAGGTTAGCAAACAAAGCCATATTTCCATAGCACTGAAGTTCAGATGTTCTTTCAAATTCTACTGTCCTTCCAGCAGATTTCTTTCATTAACAAACAAAGTCAAGGAAACAAGGCAAAGAGGATGTTTTCTAGGGGTGAGTTTTCTGTTATGAAGATTTTCAGCTATAAGCTTCAAAATCATTCTTCCTCAGGATGTTTTGGAAGACGTTCCAGCACTAGTGTGTTGGAATTGGGCTTTGAGGTCTCTTCTAACACCAAATAGTTTTATAACATCTCAAGTAACATTCTCACTTAGAAAACCCAGCTCATTGTTGGTCTTAGCTTTCAGTCTTAACGTCAGTGCATGCCAATTTCAGGTAGAGAAATGGCTGCCAAGCGCTTGGGGTGCTGTTGGTTCTGCCTGTGTAGGAACAGGGGTACTTAGCTGTTCCAGTGAAGAGCAGAGCTGAGAACTCATTAATTTAGGAACTCTCAGAAATCATGTTTGTCTTGACTTTTTATTGCCTTGGTTATCATAAAATTGTCTCCTTTTCACACAATGCTAATAGGAGTCAGCTTCTGGGTTGTAGTCAGAAGAGAGACCTGTAATTTGGTTCTAGCTTTGACAGAGATACTTGGCAATTTATGGTTTTTTGGCAAAGCTAAAGTGAAATAAAAACATTCCTACTTCTTGGGAACAAAGCTTTTTCAGTAAGTTTCTTCTGTCAGTTAATCTGTGTTTGACAAATTACTTTTACAATAATAGAGATGTGTAGAAATAACTTTGCCTAGAAGGGCTATTTTTTTTCTAAATGTTTATCACCTTAATGTCTCAGGTTAGGGCTTAGCATCTTTAGCATTTGGTAACAAACTTATGCAGTGATATTTTGCTGAATGTTTGAGAGTCTTTTGATTTTTTAAAAATGTATTGATTTATTGTGTTCTTAAAGTTATGGAGAATAGATGTTCCTGAAGACAAAGTGCATTGAAGTCTCGGGCTTGAGTGAGTCCTCACATGTAAGGAGATACCTGCTCATGTAAAAGTGAGACTACCAATCCATTCCCACATGTTTTAAAAATAAGCTCATTCACAGAAATTTGATATGTCTGTTATTGTTAGTTAGGACCAACTATGGAACATATTAACAATAAAAATAATTACATATTAAAAAAACCAAAAAACCGGGCCTGGCAGCATGGCCAAGTGGCTAAAGTCCTCACCTTGAATGTGCTGGGATCCCATATGGGCGCCGGTTCTGATCCCAGCAGCTCCACTTCCCATCCAGCTCCTTGCTTGTGGCCTGGGAAAACAGTCGAGGATGGCCCGAAGCTTTGGGACCCTGCACCCACGTGGGATACCCGGAAGAAGTTCCTGGATCCTGGCTTTGGATCGGCATAGCATCGGCTGTTGTGCTCACTTGCGGAGTGATTCATCGGACGGAAGATCTTCCTCTCTGTCTCTCCTCTCTGTATGTCTGACTTTCCAATAAATAAATAAATCTTTGAAAACAACAACAACAACCAAAAAACCAAAACAACCACTGAAACCTGAGAAAGAGTTATAAGGATATTATGAACAGCTGTTTGAGAATTATGGGAAAACTTATGTGGAATATATATATTATAAGAAAAAGTATAATTAAAATAAAGAAAAAATTTAAAAATTCAAATTCCTTTAATTCTGGTTGAAATGTAATTGTCCGAGATGATTATTTATTTGTATTTTTCTGAACTATATCGAGCATTTGTTTTAAAAGCCATTTAAATAGCAAAAATAAGTGCGTCTCTGATATCTGGGAGACTCATAAAGTTTGTTGCAATAGATCAAGGGGGAGCCAGTTAGATCTGAGGATTCTTTGATGTCTGTGTCTATGGTACTACGTTTCCTCTTGAAGCCTTTATCAAGCATGAGAAGTTAATCTAAAGACATTGTGTGGTTTTTTTTTGTTTGTTTGTTTTAGTTTTTACTTTTTAGTGTCTTGTTGACATCTTTATCTGCCTCTTATTCTACTAGTGACTTCCAGTGTAATAAGCGTGTTGTCTGGTGGTTTCTCGGTAGGAAAAGAGATAGACCTCCTGATTTTGTTCTGGACAATAATTCTATTCCCATAGAAACCTGACTGACTAGTTTAGACTGATATTCTCCTGTTTATAAATCCTGGAGGCTGTCCTTGTGTTCTCTTATGACATCAGGGCTGGTAATAGAAACATTGAGATATTAGTTTAAAGATATTACACATTTGAAGCATCTACTTTTGTTCTATTTTATTATGTACATTATTTCTTTTAATTATTTCTCTTGTTTTTGGAAGCTGGCAGGGTTTTTGTGGGTTCAGAGAATTCAGGCAATCACCCAAAGCTCATACCATATTGAGGAGCTACCAACATTATCTTCCTCATTTCTGTATAGGCATTGAACTGGTTTATAGCTTGTACTCTTTAAGAAAATAATAAATAAACAGATGACTGGTTATTTGTATTCAAAACAAAGCTGTATTAATTCATAAAGCGTATAATATGCTGAGAATGGATGTTGATGAATAATAATGTGGCTTAAAAAATTCTAGGCAAAATTTGAATCATCTAGTAAAGGTCACACTATTATGACAAAATACCAAAAAAAAAAAAAAAGAATAATGGAGTTTCCAAAAATGAAAATTATATTTTTAAAAAATATGACTTCTTGTGGCCTAGTTCAGGAGTAAATTAATTGTTAGCTAACAGCTACAGTAATTGTTTCCAGTGCTATTCCTATTTTGAAGAGAACAGATGAAATACAAGTTATTGAGGCTGAGAAGCTTCCATCTTAACTGTGGTAGCTGTGCAGTGAGGCAGGCTGCAGCTAAAGCAAATCACAGGGAATGGCTAGCGCCACATTTAGTCAGACAGCCCCAACCCCATTAATGTCTCATACCGTAAAAGGGTCAGCTCACTAAGGGTACCTTTCAGCATGATGCTTCTATGGAAATCAAAACAAATCATAATAAATGAAACCCAAGAGTTTCTAACATCATTGTTGAAATATTCATATTTGATCTGTCCAAGTTGGAGGATTCCTATTTGGATTTGTTTAATTACCTCTCTCTGCTAGAATGTTGAATTATTTTTTGGTGTTGTCTTGAATTTAGTTGAGTTTCCCTGAAATAACTGCTTTCATTTCAACTCTTTATTTGAACATTTGGAACTTGCAGTTGGTGAATGGGTTGGTTTCTGGCATACATACATACATTCACAGAGAGAACAGGATGGAAAGGAAAACTAGACAAATGAAGGCGAAGAGACTTTTCAAGTCTCCCGTGGACATTACCTGTGCTTTTAAAATAACAATCATATAGAATTTATTCTAACATAAGTCAAAGGATGATTTCTAGTCTGTCACTCCCATAACCCTGCTTTGTACTTGGCCTGCCTTTCCTTTGCGTATGGAAGTCAGATTGGGCATCAGCTGGCATGAAGGGAGCTGTTGAAGGCATTGTGACAGGATGTTTCAAAGATTGCTTCCTAAAAGCACTTCCATTACCTGCTCCTACTCCAGAGGAGGAGAAGAGAGCACACACATGAGCGCAGAGGGAAAGGGGCTGTGGGAGAAAGAAAACAAATTGAACTTTTATTTGTTTCTTTCTGATCAATCAAAAAGCACAAGGAGTCACAGAAACTTCATGGATGCTGTTAACTTTGAAAAGCATTTGTATAGATGGAATTTTTATGAGTGAAGTTTCTTTCTTTTTATTTTGCTCAGCTATTGTGTATGTTTTCTTTTACTTCCCACCATACTGTGCTTCCTAATTTTCACAGTTGAGATCTTCATATACACATCTCTCTTCCCTGCCAAACTGTGTACATTTTGAGGGCATGCACAGAGTGCTTCTCCCATCTCCCAACATGTCATAATAGCCTGTTCACAAGGTGTGGTGATGGACCTTTATTAAATCAGTGGGTAATACAAAAGACAGTTTACACACTTTTCTAACAAAGCCACTGTTTTGAAGTATACATAATTGGTCATCAGTAAGATATAATAAACAGATAATTACCACCTGTAAACAATATTCTCAAGTTTTGTTACTTTGGGATTGATATTTGAATGTTTTAGGGCATGGCTCTGCTCGTCGATGTGCTGTCCTTACCCCAGAAGGAATGGGTATTACTGGCAGTCATCCTAAGGGACAACATGTGAGGCACACCTTGGGGATAACAAAGGAAAGGAGCTTCTTACTTTTTGTTGCTAACAGTAGTTCTCAGGGGAGTCCTGGGGCTGGCCTTGCAGTTGCTGTAGCTATAGCAGATACAGCAGAGCTCTTGGGGCAGTCCAGGGCTAACTAGAGTCCTTTAGAAAACTTTCAGAGATGAGAATGACCCCTTCCTTTAGAGGAGAGCAGTGTACTCCCTGGAGGAAAAAAAGCTAGAGCTGGTTTGACCAGCTGCTAAGACTGCTTCTTTGAAGAGTTTGTATGTGTTTAATGGATGGAATACTAAGAGCCCTGCTTAGTAGCTTTGCACCATCTTAAGCTATGACACTACTCTAAAAATGACAAAGAGAAAGCCATTGCTCTTTCTTCCTCAAGGAGCCCATTAGGCTTGGCAGCTCAATGACTCATGCACTGACTTGTTGGACAGCAAAGATAAGGCCAGTGCATGAGGGACAGTAGTAGTAATTATTGGAACCTTTTAATGAGATGTCCAGCACTGTGTCAAAAGTCCCTCATCTTCAGGAAAATCCTTTCACACTAGATTCTGTCCCTTTGTTAAACATGTGTTACTTTGTTGACTTTCACGTTTAAGGCATAATTTCTTTAATGAACATCTATTATCAGTCTGTTCATATCACCTTCTTGGATGGAATTTTGTTTTCACACATCATTTGGGATATTGTATTCTCTGTGCATGCTGGGGATTACATTGTAGGTTTTCTAAATATGGCACTTAGGGTTTTGTCCTCATTGTTTGTCTTTGGGAGGAATCTTGAATGAACTGGTAAGTAGTTTACTGTAAGATTGATGGTACAATGACACATGTAAAATGGCATGAGCAGCTTAGAATCCATTTTGTAGATCTCTGAGTAATTCATTTGGACCCATGACTTATTCATATGCAGAATATTTGACTTTGGAAACCATCTGGCATAAAGTTGCAGGAATAATGCAGAAGTCGCTCAATTGTCCCCTTATCCCCCATTCTTGGAGAGGCCATGCCATTTAATTTCAGAAATGGAAAGATCTTGATTGGCTGCCAAGTATTAGCTTTCAGAGCATATTTTTATGGTTCCATTTACACACGCTTCCAAAGATCAAGGCTGTGTGGGACAGTTTATGATCTCATTGCTCTGGCTTTGCTGGTAAAACAAATCAAGCTGTGATAAAATGTACAGCTGTACAGCTTTGGATGCTACAGTAATATTTCTCTCAGTTTTCAAAACACGATGAAATATCACGTGAACCAGGAACTCACTAGACAGTTCAGATAGGGGATGTATGATGACTAAACTCCTTTCCCTGATTATCAACTGTTTAGTTAGAAATTCTTAGTCAGATAAATTTGCCTCACATCCTAGCTGTGTACTAAATAGCACTGAGGATTGTAACTTTATTTATTTTAACAAATAATGTCACCTTTTTACCTGTCATTTTTAATTGGGTGTTAATTCCGTAACATTACGAAAGGATTCTGTGATGATGTAGTTCCTCACAGACGAGAGCTTGGCCAGGAGGGCCAGGGTCGGGAATTCGGGGTGCGTTCTCCACATTGGCCTTTCTTCAGGGTACTTACACCACTGCTCATGTTTGAGTTCCTTCTACCAAAGGCAGTGACTGAAAGCCCGTAGGCCGCCGGCACCATGTTGACCCTGGCAAGGATCCTCTTCTTCACATTGATGTACTTGCTGCAATACTGGTAGTAACCTCTTTGAAATGCTCCACTGATGCCTTTAAAGGATAAAATCCCTTATCAGTGTCCAGCGTGGCAGCGCTACAAGTGTAACATCCTTAAATATTTCTCCTCCAGTGATACAACTGATGCCATTTGAGTCCTGGTGTACCCTAATGGTGTCTCGTTTCTTAAGTATTCATTCAGAATCTGTTTCTTCTCCTGTTTTCCTGGTACCTGTCTCATCTGCCAAAAACCTGTGTAACTCATGCCAGCTAGACCAGATTCCATAATATGTTAGCTCTCAGAAAAGGTGATTGTTTCTAGATGCCCTTCTGTTATTTTCTTAAAAAGTAGGATTATATCTTCTGTATGTATTTCATAGAATTATTACTTAGATGAGACAGAATGTGAGAAATTTAAAAAATTAATTGTGTGAAAATTTGCTAAAGTATGTGTAAGGATTGCTTCAATTGTGTACTGTAATTGTTTTTTTTTTTAATTAAAAATATGTTTCTAATAGTGGGTGTTGCAGCACAGTGCATTTAGCCACTGCTTGGGAGCCCAGTCCCGTATCAGTGGGCTGGTGTGAGTCCTTATTGCTTCACTTCCATTCGAGTTCTCTGTTCGTGCACGTAGGAAGATAGCTGATGGCATGGGTACTTCCTTTTCTTCTGGGAAGTCCTGTGGAGTTTGCTGTGAAAGGTATTTAGTATCAGAAATGTAATTCCACTTATCTTTAATGCATTTCTACTTTGCATAGTACTTTGACATTAATGCTCTAGCCTGGCTTTTAAATTAACTTGTGTATCTTTGCATATTCCTTTACTCTTATAATGTTTGATCACATTTAGATGTATCCTTTTTTTAAACAAAAAAAAAGGTGTATTTATTTTTATTGGGAAGTCAGATATACAGAGAGGAGTCAGAGAGGAAGATCTTCTGTTCGATGGTTCATTTTCCAAGTGAACGTAACAGCCAGAGCTGAGCTGATCCAAAGCCAGGAGCTTCGTCCAGGTCTCCTACATGGGTGCAGGGTCCCAAGGCCTTGGACTGTCCTCGACTGCTTTCCCAGACCACAAGCAAGGAGCTGGATGGGAAGCGGACTGCCGGGATTAGAACCGGTACCCATATGGGATCCCAGTGAGTGCAAGGTGAGGAGTTCAGCCACTAGGCTGCTGTGCTGGGCCCTTAAGAGTATCTTTTATACACAAATTTAGGAGCATTTGTAATCCCATCTGAAGATTTCATCATTTAAGAAGATTGAGGGAATCAGTGTAGCTAAAATGCCATCTCTTTAATACTTTTTTCTTATTTGCCTTTAAGATTATTATGTTTTATGCTATGTCCCAATGGACTCTAGAAGATGTGGATCCACTTTTCAGATGTCTATTCATTTAAATGGTACCAACATAGAAGCTATCCAGGTCTTTTTCTACATATGATAAAAATAACAGTATAATTTCATTTCCTTCTAGCTTCCTCTCTTGTACCCTCATTTAAATTAGCACAGCCAAGAGTCTTCTACCATTTTTAACTATTATGAATCTCTTTTTGGTAGCATGAGTATTTATTTCAAACTTTGTGCTTTTTATTTTTTTTTTTGTGAAGGTCTTCAGGTGTTGTGTTTTCTGATGTTTTGTATTTAAAAGAATATGCTCGTAGTTTTCACATTTGAACAATAAGTTTGAGTGTTGTAGTTATTGAATCACAACCCTTTTCCTGCAATGTACTCTGTCAGTTTTAGTGTGTTTGCTTAAATAAGTGATATGTAAGGACAGTCTGGTACTGGGTGCAGTGTTGCTCTGTGTTATTTAGTGTGGATTTATAACAGTATTTTTAAAAATCATATTCTGCATTTTATTTCCTGCTTTCATGTCTTGCAGAATTATCATTGCCTTTCAATGTTATTAACAGCACAGAATAAATACAAATGAAATGTTCTTTCCTTTCCAAAAAATATTTCATTTCGGAACCTCTTGCGTATCTTCTCCATTTAAGATGCAGATGTTTGTCATGAGCTCTGCTGGCTTTGCTCAGCTCATCTTTTTCTAGGGAGAGTTCTGATCTCTGCTTGCAGGATGGCTGGGTTGGTGCCTTGCCACATTGTTGGAATCTGCTCCACCTGCTCTAGGGAGGGCTGTTTTCAGCAATTCAGTGATCCTGCTGTCCAAGGGAGTGGGGAGGGAGCCAGGATCACTGATGAGCTGCTGAATTTCTTTTCTGAAGTCAGAAAGCTGTTGAATGATGTAATTCATTTTGGTCTACAGATCAAGTTCAGAGATTCCATGCTTGGCCACACCCATTAAGTCTGAGTCACTAAGAAAAAGACCCAGGCAGCAGACTTCCTGAAATGCAGTGGCCACTGCTGACACTCCTTGGTTTCCTTGCAATGGCAAAATCGATGTTATGTGGAATGCCCCAGTTTTCATTGTAGCCTCTAATTGGTTTAAGTTTTTTTTTGTTGCTTCAAATCAGCTAACACTCATGAAGTTTTCTGTCACTTGAGGTGTTGCACTACTTCTCCACAGTTAATTTAGTGTTAGTTGTTTTTACAACAAAGCCAGCAGAATTATCTACTGAGTTGTACTTCTGTCCGTATTTTATTGCTGATGCTAGGTTCTCTATGGTTTTGTATTCTACTGGGCACTTGAGTTAAAAGAAAAAAATGTTCATACTTTAAAACAATAATGATGATTAACATATTTATAATTAGTATATAATAAAAGCATATCATTATTAGATACTAGAGCAATATGCAATATATGAATTATTACATTTAATCTTTACAAAAATTTTGAGAAGTAGATATGCTATTACCTAAGTGGTGTATCAGTTGTTATATTCACTGGTGGAAAATTTCAGTAGAATTACTTAAAATGATGAAAAACACTTCACCATATAGTTAGTGGTCATGGACCCAACGAGCATGAGGCGGCTCATAGGAGTTAATTTAAGGCATTCTCCTGTTGCAAATATAGGCCTCACAGACCCATGCATGAGAACCAAACTGGATGATACAATTGGAAACTACTCTCCGTAAACACTAGTCAGATTTAGCCTAGCCAACTGGGTTTCCTTAATTCATCCAGTGTTAATTCCAAGCAAGCCTGGTTTCTTAAGCTTAATGGTGCCCTTGTGAACACTGAAATGCAACTAGCTGAATACACTCTCACTATGTGTTAGGCTAGTTAGCTTGAGTGGCTCTTAAGTCAATCACCTGAAGCCTGGTGTTTCCTTGGTTCCCTGTGGGTAAATACAGCCTCATTTCCAATGCCCAAGTGTTGGCTAAATGGTATAACTTCTCTTTGCATTCTTACCAATCCTTTTCTGTGCACCTAGAGCTTCCTGGTTCTGTCTAAAATGGATTTAATTTACCTGCTGGGAGTGGTCACAACTCCCTACACCCTAGATGTTAACTTACTGCAATCCTTTTACTTGCATTCATTTTTTCTGTTCACCTGTTCTCTTCAGGAAGGAATTACTCCAGTCACATGGTCAGTTTCCCTGGTGTCCTGTTTTGGACTGATACAAGCTGCTGTGTATTTCTCCAAAATAAAGCACCCCGGGCTGCCTGTGGCCAGAAGAGAATTGCTTCCAACACTTTTGTGTGTCTGACTTGAATTGACAATCTGTTTCTGCAAGGAGGGTCTGAAACACTTTTGTTTTTCCCCTGAGGTAGACACACTCACTCAGACTTAAGTTTTAGTGATGCTCCAAAAATACTCGCTTTGTCATTCAAAATCTGTCTTGAAAAGGAGAGAGCTCCATCACAGCTAGAGATTGCTTGTCTTATCTCTGGTCTGAAGATGGAAGAGTGTAATTTCTTTGGAAAGAGAAAAAGGTTTACCTGGCCTGGGCACATCACAATGAGGATGCATTTGGGTTTTCACCTAAGAGACTTGACCACATGCATTAGGCATGACTCCTTTGAACTCATTGTGCATTCCTCTCCTGAATGCCAAAGGTTTTCAGTACACTGATGAACTCACTATATTATTTCTGTCTTATCTCACCAGGAGCTTTTCACCCAGGTGTTCAAAAATGTCAATCTTTGAAATTTCCACAGTGTTCTCAATTCCAGAGAGGCAGCACTTAGCTGGGGGATTGATTGGAAGCTTTGAAGGAGAAGGTCACATTGTTGAGGATTGGAGGCCACAGCAGGGATAGGAATGAGAAGAGTGTTTGGAGAAGTTTATTTTGAGTCCTTGGCTGACTTTATTTTCAAAATGTGCAAAGATCACTACAGGATAGAGCTTATAGCTTGATAACTTGGGGTGTCAGCTCTTCTGACTATTTGCAGGTGTTTGCTAAGCCTTGGCATGGAAACAAGGCCCCTTGCTGTAACAGGCAAAGCACAATGCAGCAGCAACAAAGGATTTTCTTTCTTCTTCTTCTTCTTCTTTTTTTTTTTTTCTCCTAAAACTGATTCCAACAGAAAAATTAGCCTTACCTTGCAGGATTGGAGGCAGAGGCCCTAGGAAGAAATGATAAAAAGGGATTAAACAGTAGGTTCTGTCATTGTGTAAAGTCAGAGATTTTTGTTTGTTTGGTTGATTCATCTCTAATAGTTAAAAATGAGACTGTTTCACCAATTATCTTCTGGCCCAACTCAATGACCCAATTAATCATTTCTAAGAAATGTCACTTGTATCTTAGTTTTTGAATAAGACAAATGGTTTCTGTCTTAAGAGGCTTGTGTGTTTTTCATCAGGGAATGCTGTAATGGATATTTTTTTTGTGTATACTGAACAAGGCTAGAATAGGGAATTCTGCTTTTCACTTATAGGTCTTAGAGGAGGAATTTGGCTTCTTTACATGTTAAAAAAAATCTTTACCAAAAATTCAATCCCTTTCAACCATAGGCTCAAAGGAGATTCGGCCCCAGTTATACTTCTCCCTCCTGTACTCTAAACAAATCTTTGTCCTCAACACCTCGAATAGAAGAATTGAGCTAGTTCTGAACTATCTGCCTTGAAATAAAATTAGCTCAGTTACATAGAAAAGAAGACTTTGAGTAGGAATTTTAGCATCAGCATATGCTAAGTCTAGTGCTCAGCTGTTTGCCTACAATATGGTTTCAGTTCTCACAATAAGTTTATGAAATGTCATTATTCTCATTTTTCAGATAAGGAACTACAGGTTCATAGATCTCAAGTAACTTACTCAAGGATATTGTGATTGGTACATGCAGAGCCTGGTTTTAAACTTTGAAATGTCTAATCTGAGAACCTCACTTCAAATACACTATGCAACATTTGCCTGTTAGCATGAAATTGCTTTGTAAATCTGGTGGAGAGAAGCATCTATTTCATTTCTAGGCAAGATAATCATGGTAAAGCATTTCTGTTCAGTATATGTGACCATTGGCCATTGTGGCCATCATTGTATCAGGAATTCACAGTACTGTGTTAAAATCCAAGATGAATGTAGAATGCATTTCTAATAATTTTCTGTTTTGAGATTTGGAAACATGAAAAGAGCTGTGAAGAACACTGGATGGAAAAAGTGTGAATTAGACCCACCAGAGCCCTCACTAGGTATATAAAACTCAAAATGTTACCCACTTTTTCAAACTTTTGTTTTTAATATACCTTATTGCTTTTATTTATTTTTTATTATTTAAAAAAACTTTAACATTTTATTTTATTTTTAGTATATTATATTGCTTTTATTTTTAGTATACTACTGACAAAAATTTTAGTTACTTGAATAAGTTTTCTAATAAAATATATTTTCCTATTTGAATTGTGTTAGACTCAGGAAAAAAGGGTATAATTAACCTGATTTTACAGATGAGAAAACAAGTTCAGAAAGGCCAAATGGCTTGCCTAAAGTCAAAAAGAGACTAAGTGGCAGACAGAAGGTGGCCATTCTATTGTGGAATCAAACTCCCTATACAGGACACAGGATTGTGAGGAGCATGTAGCATAAAGTATGTGAAAATCATCACAGCCTATAAAATCCTATAAATAATAGTCCTCAGAGTAGCTGAGTTTTAAGTATTCATCCATCAAATTCTTGTTGGAAACCTCATTTTGGGGGGAGAGCCATCCCGTTGCTACCAAAGGCATTTAGAGTAGGGATGGGGGAATAGAGAAGAGGACATGGCTTTACACAGAAGCCGATAGCAAACCAACTCTGACACAAAACTGGCTTTTGCAGAGGGAGCTGGGAGGATTAAGTGATGTTTGGTGATGTTCTTAGCACAGCCTGTAGCACATAGCAGAGGTTCATCAGTGTTTGCAGCTAGCTCCTGACTTGTAGCAGAGTTCCTTTTTCACAATATCAGGGTGATTGTTTACCATACTGAACACTCTCCTGTGAATCATTTCTCCAGTGGGACAAGAACTGGATTGGTTAATGCCAGTGCATTGTGCTTGTCTCTAGATGCTTCCAGCACCCACTTAATGTAATCATGTCATTTTGGAGTACCAGCTAAATCTTTTTTTTTTTTTTTTTACCATCAGGTTGCCTGAGAGTGTTCTCAACTGAATAGCATTACTGCATTCTTTATCTCCTACGCCACAGGGTCAGCATCTGGGCCTAACCCTATTTGGAGGGTTTCAGTAGCTTTTGGCAAAAAGCAGCTGTTCGACTTTCAGTCAGTCCTCCAGGTTTTTGTAGCTATCACCTACAGCAACCTGCAGGAAAGAGTAAACATGCTTGCATAGCTCTGACAGAGCATGCTCACAATCAATATGCTGCCTCCCTCCTGGCTGAGAGGCTGTTGCATCTGATTGCATCTCAGGTTATGATATGGACTATTTTCTAAATATTCACACACAACTTGAGAGTCTGTGATACTTGGTTCTTTGTTCTTCACATCATACTGATACTCACAAAAATGAAAATGGATTTAAATTTTAGCAAATATTATAACGTCAAGTGGGATTTTTCTGTCTACTTTCATTTTTCTTCCTATGTATTTTTGTATATTTCCCCTTTCTGTCATTATTTGCAAATTCATAGCTGCTAAATGACAATTGTCTAAGGATAATTCTAAGTCAAGCAGATAAAGCCAAATTGTTGCTAACTTAAGCTGCCAGAATGTAATACCTTTAAGATAATGAAATTCTGGTGACTGGAAATAGTAATACATATTCTAAAAAATTCTGGAAAATAAGACTAATGGCCAGTTACAAGCACAGTATCCGGACACACAGGATGTTACATTGGCATACATGGGTGGAATGGAGATTTTTTTAAGGTTCAGGTAAAACCTAAATTAGTGCAATATAGACATATATAGACATTGTTAGCAGTGTCGTAAAATAAGCTTTTTAATTCCATCAGGGGTTAAACTTAGTGATTTTCTAAGACTCTTACAAACTTTTAAATGTCAAACTCTCAGATCTTTAACTCCCTTAATAGTAAGGCTTAATGAACTATGTCTCATTTGAGCAGCGTATTTAAGGAAAGGTGTATATGACTTGCTGTTACTATTTTTCCAGACTCTAAGACTAATGAGATTCCGTACCATGTTTCCCTTAATGAAACAGAGCTATTAGAGCAAAACTGTGATGAGCTGAGTGGATAATAAATCCTGAACGTTTAGGAGAATTAGCTGGCAGTTTACACCAGCTATGAGTTATCTTTTTTTAAGTCCTGAACGCTTTCCAGTAAGTGAAAATTTGCATTTCCTATATATCTGTTAATGTCACTAGTTTCTTTAGGCCTTTTAGGTCACCAGATTCATAAATTTTGTAAGTACCTGAATTTTTGGATGTGATTTATCTTTGTATCTTTCCTTGTCCTCTCAGAGTCTCTTTTGACTCAGAAAAGGGAAAGCTACCCTGTACACCCAATGGAGATTCTACTGGGACTCTTTTTTTTTTAAACTTATTCTGTGATACTTTTATTCCTGTGGATTAATTTTTTATTTAATTTTGTATTACGTTTTTTACAATCTTTACATAGTTAATTAGGGTAAAAAGGTTCAAGGGCTATAGGGAAGTGGGTAAGACTATTATTTCCATATTGTTCCTTCATGTATCTGAGGTAAAGGGGGATATTGAGGGAGAAGCCCCACCTAGTTTCCCACCCACCCCAGGTCTCTGATGTGGGGCATGCTCTGAAATACTTGCTCAAGTGGTTTTGATAGTTCACCAGTTATGAATCGCTGCCAATCTCGCCACTCCAAGCACTATGAGATCGTTGAAGAATCCACTGATTGACACAGTCCGTCAGAGTCTCCATTTGCCTAGTATTTTGTTGCCAACATATAGCTGAGGTGGTTGATTGACTTGTTCTGTCTTCTGTCTTTTCTTGGTTAGGGTTCTGAGTCTGGCATTTCGATTGGGGAGATCCCCAAATAAACTTTGAGGTATTCCCAGACCAGATTCTTGTGTGTTCTAGCAAGCACAGGGTCTGGCACAGTTCATCGCCCTGATCAGCTGGTGGTTGCAATTGCTGGGTTGGTTCTGTTTTTAGCCCTGACTTCCACTGGACTCAATGGGCATTGCAGTCCAGCCTGGTGCTGCCCAGCACATAGTCAGCCCTCACATAAACCAGTGGGAGCTACAGCCTAGTCAGAGCAATCCACAATAACCCCCATCAGGCCCGCCCCCTACCCTGGTGTGTCAGTATGTGTAGCAGACTAGTCCAGTCTGTCCCACATCTGATTTGGCTCTCGTACATGTCGATTGGTATTAAAGCTTAGTTCCATCTAACCAGCTCAACTATCCAGCCCTCATGGATGTTGTTGAGTGCCTCTCTGTCTAGCCATCCAGGCCCCCGTCCTAGTTTTCGTGCCCTCCCATGGTAGTGGTAACCGAAGAGGGAGGAACCCATTCTTTCCCTCCCAGGTCTCTCTCACTCCGGATTATGCACTCTTCAGGTGGTTCTGTGGTTTGACTTGATAGAATTAGCTCCCCAGTGCCAGCTTCTGCCAGGTGATGCTGCAGGTAAGCCCAAACAACCCTCACCCACTCTAATTTATGCTTGCACCAGTAGGAATAATCAGCCCAGCCTGGGTCTAATCCACATGAGGCGCACAGGTGTTGTAGCCATGCTTAGTCTGGTCTGCCCCCATCCCAGCCCATGCTCTCCAGTGGGAGTGGCTGTCCAGCAAGTGAATCCTCCCTTATTCCCCATCTGGCTCTACCCCCTCCCTTCCTGGTTCTTACGTTTGTTGGTCAGGTGCTGCGGTCACATCCAGTACAGGCAATCTCACCTTGATGTTCCGTATTGTGCACTCGTTGACCCACACTCTGTTCTGGTGCTCAGATTTGCCAGTGGATGATGTGGACAGATTCAGCCTGGTCTGCCCCCGACCCATGCCAAATGTATGCGAGTGGGAAACTTTCCATGGCCTATTCTGGGCTGTGTCCTTCCATGCTTCTTGGGCTTACCTGCCGGGTTTGTGTCCTGCCAGAGGAGTTGCCCAGGCTCCTCCATCAGAACCCCTCCCAATGCCAGATTTTGCACATACCAGGGGTTCCATGAGCCAGCCCTACTCAGTTCACCTCCTGTCATAGCAGGAACAGTGGCTTTTCCTGACTGGCCTTCAACCCAATCTGGTTCTTGCTGTTGGATATTTCAGCCCAGCCATGGGTTGTCCATACCCACATATGGCTCACACATGGCTCAGTAGGGGCTGAGACCTAGCCTAGTCCGTCCCACAGCTACCCTGGTCCTCCAGGACACCAGACGGTATTGGGGTCTGGCTTGGCCCTGTGCATCCAATTCCAGTCCACACTTGTGCCAAGGGAGACTGCAACAGTTTCCTGATCAGAACACAGCCCCCATTCCAGCCCACGTGCCCCTTAGTGGGAACCTCCACCCAGCTAGGGTTGTCCGCTTTGCTCCCCAACCGGGCCTGTTCCCAGTCGTAGATCATGCGCATGCCAGTGGTTGTTCTGGCAACAGGTGAACTCAGCCCCTCACCTGTCCTGGCCTCTGCCTTAGACACTGTGGCTTAGCGTCCCTGACTCACGCAGACCAGTAGGTGCAAGATCCTAGCTCGACATGACCTGTGCTCCATGCTGGTTTCTAGTTTTACTTGTAGGCTAAAGTTTGCTCGGTCCTGTCCAGTACATCCCATTCCATTACCAATTCACACATTGGCTAGCCATTGGAGCTACTTTACTCAGCTTTTCCGACCCCCAGGTCTGGACCACATGTTCACCAGCGGGAGCTGTGACTCGCCAGGGGAGTTTCCCAAGTTCCTCCACTTAATCCACTCCCAGACCCAGTTCTCATACATGCCATGGGTTTTAAGCCAGTGCCCAGTGCAGTCTGGCCTTCCATTGGGCTGTGTATGAGCTGGTGAATGTTGCAGCCCGCCCACCCCACACCCTATTCAGGATGCACATTCGGGTGCTGCTGCCTTGACCAGTCTAGACTGTTGCGGGTTCCTGTACCTGTGATTGATGGCAAGCTTCTTGGTCACACTTAACCTCGTCCATCACCACCCAAACTCTTAAGCTAACCAGTGGGGCTAGAATTTCCACAGGGTATGGCCCACACATCCCCCACAGAATCTATCCCCGGATATGGTTCTCAAGTGCTAGTTAATGTCATGGCCCTGACTAATGTGACCGGTCTGCTGATCCATCATCATGTCAGGTAATAGGATATCTTGCTGGACAAGCCCCGAGCCTTAGCTTTTGCATGAACTGGTGTTTGGTGCTCAGCATTGTTTTGTGATTATAAGTTCTTCAAAGGAAGAGTTACTGTCATTGGGAATCTTTAGGATTGACTCACATCCCAGAAGCACAGTGGGTTCAACCTGGAGCAAACTAAGCAGCAATTCAAAGAGCCAAAACCCCAGAGCTCCCTGACCGGGCAGCCAGCAGGCAGAGCCTAGTGCCAAATGGCGCACTGGCACCCGGGGACAGCTCACCACATGCACACGGTGGAAGCGTGTGGGATCCAGGTATGAGACGCCACCTACTGGGACTCTTTTAATGGGGCTATTTCCAAGTAGAGATTTCTCACATGGACACCTTCCCTGATGATAAGCTAGGGTTGTTGCCAAGAACAATAATACATTGTATGTCAGAGGCCTTTCTGGCTGAAGGAATGCTCTGAGCTCATGTTCTGGTATCATTTTCTTCAGGAGTTGTGAATAGAAGATAGATTTCATTCTATATTTACATGTATTCACACAACTCCAAGGGTAGTTCATGAGTTGTTGTTCAAGGTCATGCCACAAGGGAGAGTGAAAAGCTGACATCTTATATCATAATTGAAGAGGTAAAATTAAATGGTCACTGAGGACTTCCAAGTCACCATCAAAAGCAGTGTTCAGGACTTCCTTTCTGCATATTCTTGAGAGCTTGTTTCAGCAAAAACCAATTTGTGCAGGAGGCAATCTGATTATTGACACTATCAATCTTCAGAATGCAGGGTCAGCATTGACTTTCCATGTGGCCCTTCTCAACAGCTGGGCAAAGTAAGCATAATCACGAGCAAATTTCAACTGTGCTCCTTGTCTAATTTGTGCTTATCCATAAGGCTTCTTCAAATACAACAAGCTGCTGTCTCAGAGCCACTCAAGTGAATCGTGCTGTTCACTTTTCAGAAATTAGATCTTTGTTTAGGATTTGACAAGAACAAGACTTTGACCTTCAGTCTACTGGGAGAAATAGGTGTTTGTATTTATTTTTAGAATGCTGAACTAGAAGTTGAATTAATAGCAACCATGACCTTGAAGAAACGTTAGGATCTTGTTATCAGGGAAAATTTAAGTTATTACAGTCACTTATGAAATAAGTGGCTTCAGTACTATTTCCTAAAAGAGGAAGTCTTAAATTATAAAACAAACCAAATAGTATAGTCATACGAAATAGATGGGAATTTATTGATTCTGGATAATGATGAGCCAGTTGCTGGGGTTATGTGGGAGAAGCATGTGTGGTAAGATGGGAGGGGAGAAGTTATTACCCATCTTATTGTGAGTTGTACTTTTATGCTTTCTTGCATGATGGAGTCTTGCTTTTAAGATTTATTGGATGAGCTCTGAGTAGCACCATTTCACTCTGTAGACAGCAACTGGTTCTCAGTATTGCACTCAACATTCCAAGAAGTGCAGCAATTTATAGACTATCTGGTAAGATCAAAAACTGCCCCAGATCTGTGTGACCACTGGGCACTACTTTCTCTTAACACGTTACTTGTTCTTTTTTTCTGGCCTTGGGCATGCCCTTGAGTGATTAATTCCAACAGGTTTCCCATCTTTGTCTTTGCAGTATCTCTATTTTTGTTCTGCATCCTGAGATATCTGGTCACCTTACAGTCTTCTAAATTAGTTCTAAAGCCATGGTGTCTGTGGTTTCCATCTGGATTTATCCTCTCTGCTCTGTGACCCGAGACTTCTAAAGTTACAGGTGGGAACAGTCAGTCATTGGGTTAATATTATTTCTGTTTCTCATTTCTCAGATATCAGTGCTCGTGCTTATCTGTTATGCTGGATCTTGAAATAATAATGACATTTATTTTATTTTGTTATTGTTCTATCTGTCGGCAAAATGAATTTGGTCCTTTTACATCTTTTTCAAACCAACTACTGTTGGTTATCTGAACAGTGGAGATTGGAACTCGTAAGTCAAATAAAAGCTGTTGTGCAAAGCTAAATAAAGAAACACTTATGGTAAGAGTATCGCTTTGCTATTGCTAATTCTGGGTGCAGCCTGATCATATCTAAAGATGGGCTGAGACTAAGATCTAAGTGTCCAGATATTTGAGTGCTAGCTAAAATATGAAGTATGCATAGTGTTTCTGTGGCTATTCCTGTTTCCCCCGTCCCCAAATGACAGTGCTGTTGAGTTATTAACCAGTATTTGTCATGCATCTAGTTAAATATTCATTCAGTAAAATTCTTTGCCAGATATCATTATAAGTGGTACAGGTGGTGGTTTTATCCATCATCATCGTAAGAGTTCTCCCAGTTGAGGGGAAATTCTTCTGCCTTATGTGATCTGAGAAATTAGCATATCCTTGCATGGCATAATTCACACAAGAAGTTTCAGAGAGTCTCCTAGATTTCCTTACTCATCCTAAGACTTGCTCCCCCCTCATAAGTTGAGAGCCTTCATCAAAGTCTTTTCACTTTCATAGGTTTTTACTTCATGTTTTCTGATGAATACACATTAAGCTTCCTGTGCTGATTTTCCCTTTTATTCTATGGCATTTCTGGTGACTTTATTTTTGGTATTGAAATGTATCTTACCTGCTATTATCATGGACTCTCCTGTTTTTCTTCTATTAATGCTTGTATAGAATATATTTTTCCATCAGTTCATTTTCAACCAACTTGGGTTGTTAAATTTGAAGTGAGTTTCTCATTGGCAATTATCACTACATGCTTTCTTAGGCACTCTGACAATATCTGTCTTCAAATAGGGTCATTTAAGCTATTTACTTTTACTGTTTGTTTGCTGTATATTTCCTCCACTTCACATTTTTCTGATTCCACCTTTCTTGAATTTCTTTTGGTTTCTTGAACTTCTCTTTTTTTTAAATTTTTTTAAAGATTTATTTTTATTATTTTTTTATTGGAAAGGCGGATATACAGAGAGGAGAGACAGAGAGGAAGATCTTCCATCTGATGATTCACTCCCCAAGTGAGCACAACGGCCCATGCTATGCCGATCAGAAGCCAGGAGCCTCTTTTGGGTCTCCCATGTGGGTGCAGGGTCCCAAAGCTTTGGGCCGTCCTCGACTGCTTTCCCTGGCCACAGGCAGGGAGCTGGATGGGAAGCAGGGCTGTCGGGATAGAACCAGTGACCATATGGGATCCCAGCATGTGCAAGGTGAGGACCTTAACCACTTGCGCCACTGCGTCGGGCCCTTGAACTTCTCTTATTTGTAGTGTTTTCAAAAAAATTTGTCAGAGGAGCTGGCACTGTGGCAATGTAGGCTAAGCTTCTGCCAGTGGAGCAGCATCCTTTGAAGGGCAGTGGCTTGAGTCCCAACTGTTAGCACTTCCAATCCAGCTTCCTGCTTATGGCTGGGAAAGCAATGGAGAATAGCTCAAGTTCTTGGGCCCCACGGGGTACATTTCCTTTCTCTTACCTTCAGATCAACTCAGCTCCAACCACTGTGTTCATTTTGGGAGCGAAGCAGCAGATGGAAATTAGCTCTCTCTTTTTGTGTCTTTCCTTCTCTCTCTCTAATCTACCTTTTAAATAAAAAATAAATCTTTAAAAAGCAGATTTGCATAATTTTCCTACTGCTTTGGATTTTTCATACTTTTGGGAAATCTTCAGCCACTACTTATTATTCTTTTTTTAATGTTTATTTCAGAGGTAGAGTGGTGGGGGGGGTAGAGAGAGAGAGAGGGAGAGAGTGAGTGAGTATTTGCTGATTCTTCTGTTCACTTGCACATGCCTGCAGTAGCCAGGGCTGAGCTTAGGTTGAAGCTGAGAGGTGGGAACGCAATCCAGGTCTTGCATGTGGGTTAAGTAAACCAGTTCTTGAGCTATCTCATAAGGTTTATATTGGTATGAAACAAGCATCAAGAGCCAGGGCTAGATATGGAATCCAGGTACTGTGATAGACAGACACAGGCTCACAACCAATGCCCTCTCTGCCCGCACCTCCCATGCCAGCCACTATTTTCAAATCCTAACTTATTTTGAGGGGTCGGCACTTTCCTCCCTTTTTATTTCATTATGTTTTAAGTGTTAATTATTTCATTTTCTCCAAAAGCTCTGAGACTATTTTTATTTTGTCTGTCTATTCTTTTTTTTTTCTTTTATTGTGCTATCGTAGTTTGGTGAGGGTTGCAGCCTACTATTGAGTCCTTCCAAAGTAGATATCTTTCAGTCACTGTGGTTTTCATGTCTATACTTCCGTTTTAATTCTTATAATTTAATGTTGTTGCTGAAGTATTCCCCTTTTAGAATTTTAAAGCTTATTGAAGCAATTTTACCTTGGACACATCAAAATTCTAATCAGATGGAATTCCAGGTGCTTCGTTACACTGGTGTTAGTTGTCTTTTTCTCATTCAGGTTGTAATTTTCCTGGTTCTTAGTATTTATGTTCTATGTTTTAGCAGGAATGTATCCTGTTTAGGATTAGAACATGTGTGTTGATCAGCTGTTGTAGTATATAATGCTAATAGCATCTTCAGTGTTAAGAGCTTATGCAGCTTCTGTTTAGTTTTCTGCTCCTGGAAGTCTTGGGTGTAGTCTCATACCATAGTTAGATTCTCATGGTGGCATGTTGAATCTGGCGGTGGATACTTGACTTGATCAGGACTTCTTTGCAGAATCCCTTTATACAACTTTCCTGTTACCTGTATTCTCCCTCTACTCTTTGCTTTTGAAGGTAATTGGTGCTCGCTTTGGCAGCACGTATATTGAAATTGGAAGGTAATCGGTGCTGCCTGCTAGCCTTGGGCATTAATTTCCATAGTAAGTGAGTCGAGAGCAATTGCTGCTTTGTTCAACTGCTGTTACTGGATAAGTGGACATCAAGTTCAATGCCTGCTCAGTACTGGCACCAGCAATGTGGAGGCTGGTAGAAAGTTCTTACCCTGACCTGCATGCTGTCACCAGGTGGCAATCAAGAGATGGGACCCTCAGTCTTGGGCTGGTATAGCAGCCATGGATACAGGGATTTGTCTATGGTGTTTGACTGGCATACAGGTACCTGTCCTGCTGGGTTGTTCCTTCTTCCATCCTCTGGCTAGAAAAAATAGGAATGTACTTACTGTGGATGTATTCTCCTTTTATATGCTTTCCAGATATCTAAACTGAAAACCTGTTCAGCATCTAGTGTGGAATATGTGGAAAATTTTTAAAAAGGCAAGGAATCTCACTGCCACAGGATAGCTAAAATTTTAATTTTACTATCTAATCTGCCTTCCTCTTTCTAAATTTTGGCATCCTTTTACCTTTCCTTGTTTAATTTATTTCTACAATGTGCATTTGTTTTTAGAGGAGAGGAACAGGAAGGCATTAGTCTGTACCTTGTTTTCCAGAAGCAAGAGGGTCATCAAATTCTTTTTTAAATTTTTAAGTCTTTATTATTATTATTATCATCATTTTATGATACAGTTCCATAGGCCCTGGGATTTCCCTTATCCCCTCCCCAATTCCACCGCCCCCACGTAGTTCCTCTGTATCATTACTAAAGTATAGTTCTTCATACACACTCATATGTCCATCATTGCTAGCATGGACAATGGCAGAGAGTCCAGCATTGTATTGTCAAGATATAGTAAACAGTTTCATTGTAAGTCCATCTTTGTCTGGCAGTAGAAATGCATACTACACTGCATCCTCACATCTGAATGTTAGTCTCCATTTCAGTTACTGTACATCCCCTTAAATGTCACAGTACAAAATCAACAATAGGAAGAAAAATAGGAATTTACAATGCCATGAAGTTAAATAACATGTTACTGGATATGACAGTCTCCATTACACAAGTACTATACATCCCCTTAAATGAAAAGCCACAAAACAAAATCGACAAGAGGAAGGAAAAAGAAATGAACCACACCATGAAGTTAAATAACGTGCTACTGAATGACTAATGTGTCACTGAAGAAACGAAAAAGATCAAGAACCTTCTTGCAGAAAATGATGCTACTTATGATCTATGAGTCATTGAAGAATTTATCAGAAGAAACTGCTTTGAAGAGATGAAACAAACAAAAACAAAAACATCAAAGTGCATGAGGTATAGCTACTACTGATTTTTGTTGGTGAAATGTGTCTCCTGTAGGCAACAAATAGATGAGTTTTGTTTTTTAATCCAGTCTACTAATCTGTGATGTTTGATGAGCTTAAGCCATTTACATTCAGGGTTAATATGTATGGATGGTACTTTGGTCCTGTGCTTTTAGGAATGGGTTGTTCATTGATTTAGTCTTCTGCTGTCATTTCACTGGGATGATCTTCACATTTGCCTTTGGTTTTGTCGGGGGCTATTCCTCTTCTCTAAGAGAATGTCTTGAAGTATAATTTGTAGGGCAGGTTTGGTAGAGGCATATTATTTTAACTTTTCTTTACTGTGGAAGAATTTTATTTCCTTTTCAAAGATAAAAGAAAGCTTTGCTGGATATGTTATCCTGGGCCAACAATTTTTTTTTTTTTTTTACTTTTTCCACGTGCACGTTTAAGGATCTTTTTCTTATGTTTGATTGAAGAGAGCTTGACTATCATTTGTCGTGGTGAAGATCACTTTTGATCAAGCCTATTGGGAGTTCTGTGCCACTCCTGGATGTTGTTTCCCAATTCTTTCTCTAGATTAGGGAAATTTTCCTTTATTATTTTATTAAATATATTTGTAAAACCAGTTATCTTTCTGTACCTTCTGGGACTCTCATAACTCTTATATTAGACCTCTTAATAGTGTCTTTCAATTCTTGAATACTTCTTTTGGCCTGATCCAGCTCTGATTCCAGCTTTTTGTTTGCTTCCCCAATGACAGGAAATATCTTCCAATTCTGAGATTCTTTCTTCTGCTTGCTTCATTCTGTTTTGGAGATACTCCACTGTGCTTTTAATCTGCTCTACTGTGTTCTTAATTTCTGATATATCAGTCTTGATTTGCTTTCATACTGCTATTGCTTGTGAAAAATATTCCTTAAATTCTTTGAACTCTTGTATGTGCTTCTCATAGTTGATCAGAAACTTTATAATGAGTTTTCTGAATTGTGTGTCCCCTATTTTCTCAATCTCTTCCTCAGTTAACTCTGAGGTAGGCATAGGGTTTGCTCCTTTACAGGGGATTTTTTGGTAATATTCATTGTGCCTTTGTCTATTCTTTTGCTCTTGGTCATTGTACTTCTGGTTATCAGATTCTTCCCCTTGATGCAGGTTTCTAAGCTGTGTCACCCACAGGTCTACAGTTCAGTTTTACTTATTGCCATTGGTACACAGCTTTTTGCTTGCAGCCACTTGTGCTACAACCTCCAGCAAGTTCCAGGTCTGGGTTCTTATGTTAGATTTCCACCATGGTCTCCAGAGCCCCAGCTCCTGGCTCACCAGTCTCCACCTCTTCTGATACTGTGCTGATGTGGCACTATTGTCTCTGCAACCTTTCTCCCACTTTCGGTTGGAACAGCTTTCAGGGTTAGCTTGTCCTGTATGGCAAGGCTGTTGGTGGTGCTGATCTTGCCGGAATCTGTTGGACGTTAGATCTGGTGCCACACAGACCTATTTTGACCCATACGATGCCACGGTGGTATTATTTTCCTGTGCAATCCATGGAACTCAGTGAGTTCTCGCAAGCTCAGCACATGCACAGTTCACTGTTGTCTCCTGCAGTTCTAAAGCTATTGCCACAGTGTACAAAATGACACCTGACATGCCACTACTACAGTTCTTGATCTGCTAGCCATCAGGTCTGAAAGCTACTCAGACCTGTCTTGGGTGGAACCTATAGAATGCCACATTGATGCAGTTCACTGAGTCAGAAATGAGTTTACTCCCAGCTTGGCAAATTGCACCTGCTCAGTCCTTTGCCTTGCCTTTGCCTCCTTACGCAAAATGGCGTCCAATTCAGCACTGAGGGGCTGGCTGGTCTGTGAAATCCACCCTGTTCTCACACTGCCTATCTGGGATCTGCTGCTCTGTCTCTGCTCCTGGTCAAATCAAACAGACCAACAGGACAGACAGTTCTTTGTTTGGGTTCACCTTCCAAGCTCCCAGTGAAAGTCCCTTCCCACCTGGTTGCTGGTGGAGTTCCAGCTTCTGGTGGAGTTCGGATCACTGTTAGCTGAATGCTGCTGGAGAATCAGTCACTGCAACACCACACCATTGTTTTTGCTGCTTTCCTGTGTCTGTCAGTCTCTAAGTACCCCTCTGTTGTTCTGTCCTCTCCTGTTTCTGGAATATGTCCTCTCTGCTTCATCCTGATTAAATGTTTCTCCATCTGTTTAAATGTGTCCTTACCCTATTCTGCCTTCTTGAGTTTCATCAAATTATTTTAACATTTGCATTTAATATATGACTTTTGGTTTTTCTTTATTCTTGTCTCAGATGAGTTGTTTAGCAGTTGGTTTAAAGATGTAGCCTGAGGATTTTCAACTTAATTTAACAAATAGTAATTATATGTTGTGTGTGTGTGCGTGCGCACGTGTGCGTATGCAACAGGCACTTGCACTGTCCACTGCTTTCAACATTTAGAGGGAAAACAACCTGACCTTCTAAACAGAGAGACAAACATGGAAAAAAATAGTCCATCAAGGCAAAACTTTAGTTGAAGCTGTTAGAATGTGACAGAAATAGGTATGAGAGTTGATAGTAGTGCCTGATCAAGAAAGCGGAAAACTAGATAAGAGTACAGAGAAGAGGAGAGGGAGAAAGTATGACAGAAGAGAGGACACAGGAAAGGAGAGGAAGACCATAATGGATGGGTAGTAATTCATCTGACAGTAAAATCAAAGGATAGCTTTCTGAGCTGAAAGCAAGCATGAACAAATCTTTAAACTGTAATGGCTCTCAGCGGTGTGGAAAGAACTGAGCAGTCTGATTTTCCAGAAGTTTAACAACTTAGACAGGCTCAAATTTAGAGTACTGAGCAGATTGTAAAGGGTCTTGCAACACATCCTAGGTACGAGTAAGTTGTGTAAGTGTCTGGCAGGTTCTTTAGTCCAAATGTTACAGGCTGAAGTGAATGTTTGAGGAGTATTCCAATACCACTGTGGAAAATGAATGGTTAATGAATTGGAATAGTGGCAATTAGATGTGTGTGTGTGTGTGTGTGTGTGTGTGTATTTTCACACATTTTTATTATTTAGCACTATACAGTTTTGTGGACATAGGGGTTCCCCCTTCCTATTCCTATTCCCAAATGATTACAGTAGTATGATCCCTTAATAACAGTGACAAGATTAACTTTCTGATATTTAATTGTATCATGACATGCTAGGTATGGGTGGAGGTAGAATAGCTAGTATCATGCTGTATGGGTATATTTACAGGTCTTACAATGGGAGTCCTTCTTTCTTCAGGAGTAGAGATGTGTAAGTAATGTAACTTTACTACCCAGTACGCTCATCTCCATTATACTGTTCATCTGTGACAGTGCATGTATGAACTTGGTTACCTAAATCTGTTTATTTTATAGTTTGCCTAAGAACTGTCTTGTATCAGAGAGAACATATGATATTTGTCCTTTTGGTACTGGCTTATTTCACTAAATATGGTAGTCTCCCATTGGGATCATTTTGTTGCAAATGGTAGGATTTCGTCCCTTTTAATGGCTGGGTAGTATTCTGTAAGTAGATGTGCCAGAATTTCTGATCTATTCATCTGTTGATGGATATCTGTGTTTCCATGTCCTCACTATTGTGAATTTTCTGCTATAAATATAGGGCTGCTAACTCTCATAAGCTGAGTTCACTTCCTTTGAATATATTTCCAGAAGCGGGATAGCTGGGTCATATGGGGCTCAATTTTCAGTTGTTTGCGTATTCTCCCTACTGACTTCTATAGTGGCTTCACTAGTCCACACAACACTCTCAACAACAATGGAGTAGAGTGCTTTTGCCCTACATCCTTGAAAGTAGTTGTTTGTTGATTTCCGTATTTTGGTTGTTCTCACTGAAGTTAGGTGGAACCGCAGTGTGGTATTTGTTTACATTTCCCCGATAGCTAAGGAGCCTGAACATTTTTTTTAACGTCTGTTAGCCAATTGACTTTCTTCTTTCAAGAATTGCCTGCTCATGTCCATTGCTCATTTCTTCACAGTGTTGTCCATTTTGCTATTGTTGAGTTTCTGAAGCTCTTTGTGGATCTTGGATGTTACTCCCTTATTTGTTCTGAAGTGTGCAAACATTTTCTCCCACTTTGTTGGTTTTGTGTTCACTTTGTTTACTATTTCTTTTGCTGTACAGAAGCTTCCTAGAAGGAATTCTAGAGGGTTCCCTATAAGGACTGCTTTATGAGACATAGGAGTAGGCCAGAACTTCTTCAAAAGGTCACTAAAACACAGCAGTGAAAACCAGAATATAATAGGACCATATCAATCCAAGGAGTTGAAATTCTTTTTCTTTTAAAAAAGCACATTATTGAGCCTGGTGTGGGAGCTATTGGCTAAATCTTCTCTTGAAAATGCTGGATCCCATATGGGCACTTGTTCATGTTCCAGCTGTTCCAATTCCCATCCAGCTCCCTGCTTGTGGCCTGGGGAAGTGGTTGAGTATGGCTCAAAGCCTTGGAACTCTGCACCTGTGTGGGAGACCCAGAAGAAGCTCTGGCTCCTAGCTTCAGATATGTTCAGCTCCAACCATTGCAGCCACTTGGAAAGTGAACCAGTGGATGGAAGATTTCTCTCTGTATCTCCTCTTCTTCTCTCTGTAAATCTGCCTTTCCAATAAATAAAAATCAACAGATCTTTAAAAAAACACATTATCATCCAAGTAGTATTTATGTAGATGTGAAAACTCAAATAGGATATTCAGGAACCTCCTCTTCCAATACCTCAATTGTTTCATGGCAGTTTGCAAATATCACCTTGGTTGAGTTGCATTGTGTATGCCCAGGGAAGTTTTAGTAAGTATTGCAGTGTACAAACACCAACACAGCTTCCACCTACAACCCCCGTGTAGACTGTTTTGTGTGAGTTTTTCTCTTGTCATTTATTTGGATTCCAGCTGCAGAGGTTTGAGTTTCCCACCTCTCTCAATTTGTGAAATTCTGTCATCATTAGTGGTCTTTAAGTTAGTTTCCTATTCACCGTAAAATTTCTGCTTATTTTTCCTTCCATGGCCAAAGACTTTAATGCTTCTGAATTTGCTCAGCCCTTTGTAAAAATAGTCAATGTTCTTTTGTGTGCTTTTTTGCTTAAAGTATGGTATTCAGGCCCTTTTTCCTACAATAAACTACATGCTGTATGCAAATGTAGCTTGTTTCTTTTAATAGGTATGTAGGGATCCTAGAGAAGGCATCTTTTAAGGCTTTATTTAGTATTGAGAATTTATCTTCAGCTTCTTACTCTAATTAACAACTCTGCATTGAATGTCCTCATTTTGATATGTTTGTGGACCTGCATGAGGACTTCTCTGGGGTGTATACTCAGCATGGTTCACATACATATGAATTCAATTTTGCCGTAATTCATAGGATATTTCCTCTGATTGCCTGTTCTGATTGACCATCTCCCTGGCCATGCACAAGATTCCCAAGTAGATCCTCCTTGCCCATGCTTGATGTTATGCATGACACACCCTCCCCCTGCAAGGTGGGGTTTCATTTTGCATGTCTCATATTACTAGAACATTTGAATATTTTTTTCCATGTTTACTTGCCCAACTCAGAAAAAAAGTTAAGAGAAAGATAAGTCACATATTTCAAATGTCTTGCATCTGTGACTTTTACTTATTTTTTACTTTCTATGAACTTGAGCCAAAGACATCATTGCTGTCTCACTTTGCAGATGAGAGAGCAGACGTGAGGATGATTCTTCACAGTCTCTTACCTGGTCTTTCTGATCCCAAATCTTGTGACTCATACCCTAAGTATTTAAGATGCTAGCACAATTGATGAAGACGTTAAACTGAAATTACTTTTCTCTTAGAAAAGCTTCAGAAATATATAACTTTTCTCATAGCAGAAATGCAGGAATTAGGAAGGAGAAGCAAGAACACCCTCATATGGTTTTCTCTAAGTAAAACACAGATTATGTCCATCGTGATAAGAATATGTGTGTCTGGTCAGGCTGACATCTTTATTCCAAGTCCTTAAGTCAATGAAATCCACTCGCAAATGTTCATTGTACCTATTCTAGCTACTGTATTCTGGAGGACTTTGAAGGCTGCTAAGAAAACTTAGAAATGAACTCTGCAATTCAAGCACTTTTCTCTTGAAGAGGATTAAAACACAAATAATCACAATTACAAGTAGAAGGCAGGCACTGACTATGTCATTTTAGGAGTATCCAAGTCAGACACCTGACTCTAGCATTGAGTGTAGAGTAAGTGACACTCAGCTGCAGTCTTTGTTGTTTTTAGTATGTTCTGACAGGAACTGACTGTTCAGAACTCATGCCACAGATATTCGAGTGAGTGTGTACAGAGACAGAGAGGATATTTCACCCAGACAGTCAACCTCAAACAAGTTGCCCCAAAGCCTGATTTCTAAGTAACAGTGGAGACAGTGGGAAGTATAGTTCTCTGGAAGAATGTGCTTCCACAGGAAGTGACTCATTAGGGCTTTATAGCAAGGGTTTGGAGAGTCGGCAGGGTGTAGAAAAAGAGAAAGGAAAAGGCCTTTCCATTCTGCAATACACATCTTTACAGTGTGTGTTCAAAAGCCTGACTCCAATTAGTTTCTTCGAAGTTGAACCATTCGTTGCTTGTAGTGGTCTAGTCCCTTCTCAGTACATTGTATTCCTTTACTGAGCCCATCACTCTCTCACCCCACCTTTGCCTAAACCCCTTTGTTCTTGATTACAAGTGATGATTATTTTAATAAAAATTTTAGAGCCCTGAATATTTTAAAAATATAGAAGCTTAAGAGTACCATTCATTTAACGATAGTTTCTTGTTAAGGAAGCAAATAATATATATAACCTAGCAAATTGTTAAATATATATGTGTGTATAATTTCTAAATCTATCAGACTTTTATGCTCTTGGGAGTTCAGCATGCTGCTCTATGTGAGTCTCATGGTGTTCTGCACCAACCCAAAATGGACAGAGCCTTATTGAAAGGGCCCAACTTGCTCCTTGGTTCACCTGCTTTCACTCCCATCTCATCTTGCCAAGACTTTGCCATTGCAGCTCTGCAGACCTGTTGCTTGAGTGAACCAGCCAAGAGGAGATGAATTATTACAGATCAGGAACCTGCCAGAGGAGCAAGTTTTACTCTGAAATTCAGCATCTCACCACCTTTTTACTTTCATGCCTAATGACTTGGATTTAAGTAGTATTCAGAGAAAAAAGACAGATTAAGAAATGTCCTGATAACCATATATATTTTACTAACAGCTTTCATTTATAGAGAAATTGCAAATGTGTCTGATGTCAGAGACTTTGTAAGTATTCATAATTGCATCTTTCCCAGTCTGGAAATGTATCTCCTGTGCATATTTTACAGGTGAGAAGACAAAGGTTCAGCAAGTGTAAGTTACTTGATCAGGTTTAATACCAAATTTAGTGACATATCAGGTCTCTAAAGTCAGGCTGCCAAATCCAAAATCACGTTTTAAAATCTATCATTATAATATGAACTATAGTAAAAGGCAAAACTGGATCTTATATGAAAGTCATATTTATGAGGCATATGAAACCGTTAAAACTATAAAATAATATGAGGGAAAATGTGTTATAAAATGGACCTGGGAAACAGAAGCAAGGGAAATCATAGGCCAAGCCTATCCACTTCTGGTTTTTCATGCCTTTAATAAATTATTCCGAGTTGGTACAGATGGCTTTCAATCCTAGGGAGACCAGAGCAAGGAGGACTGTTAAATTAATGGATGAGATATACTGAAGTACTGAATAGCTTTTACCATTTCATTATATAAAATGCATAAAGGCTAGGTATTGCCATCTCCACAGCACACCTCTGTTGCCAAGATTTGAATCTCTTGGGTCAGCGTGGCAATGGTTCTTCATGCCTCCAAATCCATCTATCTTGGGTACTAGGATGATATTTATAGGAAAATTAAGTAAACCTTTGCCCCTGCGAAGGTAGAAACCATTACTTAGATCTAACGGCTGCAAAGCAAACAGGAATCAAGAAGATGTAAAAGCAGTGTCCTGGGCAGGACAGCTGCAGGCTGATATAGTTGGCCACATTTCAGGTGAAGAACTCTATTAATTTCTCAGCATCAAGAGTTAAAAGGCTCACAAGTAGAGGTCACCAGACTTTTTGCATGAGCAGATGATGTCTATCGGTCCAGAGAAAATAGAAAAGACTGCATTGCATGGCTTTGTCGATTACGTCAGTGACAGTTGCAGATGAGAAGAAAAGAGCAAGGAGGGTGAAGGGCAGAGGGATTCTAGCTCCTGTCAGCAAAAGGGTGAAATTAATTGCAACTGAAGCTCAGCTCCAAGACATGAGGCGTCTGAATAAGTGAAATGTTTGCATATTTCAATCTGTAGATGAAATGAAAGTTAATAAATACTGAGTGATGCAGTTCTTTGGAAGTTTACCAGCTCTTACTTTAATCAGCTAAATATCACCTTCTGGACAAGAGTGAGGGAGAGACAGAACTGGCTTTCTTTCTTGTATCTAAGCCATTTTAAGTTGTCTTCAAAACACCTTCACTTCTTTCCCTATTTTATTATTTTATCATCCTTTCAAATCTGTGTCTTATTTATTAAGCAAGCTGTTTATAAGAAAGGTAAAGTGACAGAAAGAACGAGAGGGAGAGAGAAATCTTCCATCCACTAGTTTACTCCTCAGATACCTGCAACAGCCAGGGTTGGACTAGACCAAAGCCAAGAGCAAAGAACTCCATCATGGGCTCTGACCTGGGTGTCGGGGTTCAAGTGCTTGGGCCACCATCCATTGGATTCCTAGGTGCATTAACAGAAGACTGGATTTGAAGCAGAGCAGCTGGTACTCAAAGTGAGCACTTTGATAAGTGATGCCCGTGGAAGCTGTAGCTTAACGTGCTGCACTCCAGTGGTAGACTCTCTTTCTTCTTTCATTTTTGACTTTAAGTTTTGTTTTTGTGCATTGGTTCAAATTTATAACTTCATATAGCCTCTTCAAGTGCAAATCATCTACATAGAGCAGGGTCCTGAGTGCTGTGGGTTTAATGTGGAGAGGATGAGTGTCTGATCCCTCCCTTCTCTCTTCCTTCCCTGTTTCCCACTTTGATGCCCCTCCTCCCTTCCCTGTTTCCTTCCCCCTTACCCCCGTGCTTGTCATTGGAAGCACAAAGTCCCATTTTCTGCAGCAAAGCAGCTGGTGTTCCATAGTGACAGATTAAGAGGCCAACTAGAATTACAATCCACTGTGGAAAACGCTGCACTTACAGGAATGTGCAAGTTCTCCGGGAGCACAGAAGAACGATTATTTCCACCTAAGTGTAATGCAGCATGTAAGTTTAGTGAGCTTTCAAACGTTGTTAGTCACATGGATAAACAGTGAGAAAAGGACATGAATTCCTGTCCAACATAAAGCCAGGGAAGAATAATGAGGCAGCGCTGAGTTTCAGTTCATCTTCGCCGAGGTTTTGACTTTGTATCTCAAACACCCACACCTACAAGGCAGTGCTTCTCCAGCTTCAAATTGCAGCAGCATTCCTGCCAGTTGTGTGATTTGGAAAGGGAATTTTACCTATTTCTGCTTCAATTCCCTGAGCCATAAAACTAAAGATAACAATGATAATTACTTTATGGGATCATGATTGTCAAAGTTAATTGTAAATCTATATGAAACACTTAGCAGGGATGCCTGGCATATGTTGCAGTTTAGTTAGTAATATTACCATGTGGTACATGGTAAAGCAATTCAATCTGCATGCAGTTGGCTTACTATTTTTTTAGTGTGGCTGGAATGAGATTTTAAGGCTATTACCCTGTGCTTAAAGTATGTGCAAAGTCACCATGTTATTAAAATTAAGGAGGTATAGAATGTTAAAGAATTGGTAGTATTTTCTAAAACATACCTTGAATTCAAAATTTATTTGTCTGTATTTTATACATTCCATATAGGCTAATTTCATTTTCAGTTTTATCTAAGAATTACTTATCATGGTGAATTTGAGTTTTCTAGTGGATTTAAGTTTTAAAAAACTTGTAATATTCAGGCCCGGCGCCATGGCCTAGCGGCTAAAGTCCTCACCTTGAATGCCCTGGGATCCTATATGGGCGCTGGTTCTAATCCCGGCAGCTCCACTTCCCATCCAGCTCCCTGCTTGTGGTCTGGGAAAGCAGTCGAGGACGGCCCAAAGCCTTGGGACCCAGCACCCGCATGGAGACCCCGAAGAGGTTCCTGGTTCCCGGCTTCAGATCGGCATAGCACTGGCCATTGTGGTCACTTGGGGAGTGAATAATTGGATGGAAGATCTACCTCTCTTTCTCTCCTCTCTGTATATCTGCCTTTCCAATAAAAATGAATAAATCTTTAAAAAAAAAACTTGTAATATTCATGTTATACTAATTAGAGAATCTGATCTAAATTATTTCTTCCTTTAAAATATATTAACAAAATTTTGGCTGCATTTTGAAAAATAAATGTGATTCATGATAATTTTGTTTAATGAATACTTGGGTTGTAAGTCAACTGCTTTGCTAAAATATAAAACATATATATGATAAACAGAAATAATCTAGGTAGATAGCCAACCACTAATTTTCACAAAGGGCATGAGGACCTGGAGACCAGTCCATGCCAACCAGTTAGGAGACCTAGATTGTTTCCAGTTCCTGGTCTTGGTTCTTGCCCAGACTCGGCCAAAGCAAGCAGTCAGGGACTAACCGATCCATAGGAGCTCTCTCTGTGCCTATCTCTAATACATGTTAAAAATAAATTTTAAATGAGTAAATACATTTAAATAAACAAATTAAAGCATATATGCATTGAAAACATAAAGTGTTCTGAAATGAATTTTTATAAGCTGGAATAAAGAGCAAACACTGCCTTGGGTGCTGAAGAAAGACTTCCAATAAATTTTTATGACTACTATCAAAAACCCACATATATGAGTTTTCTATACTCTTTGGGGCCATAAAACTATATCTTCTAATTAGACTTGTAAAACTCAATTTACTCAGAATTCATTTTGGCTTTGAATCATCTGAGCCTTAGAAGGTGGGAGTTTGCAGCAGTCTGTGCTGTCGTTAGACCTTTTCACCCAGCTTCCCTGATCTAGATGGTAAGATACTCCTCCATCTGTCTCACTTCCGTGGTTCTACTTTAAAGTGTGTGGTCACTGTCATGGCAGGAACATGTAGGGTGCTCAAGTGGATTCAAACTCAGTGTGGATTTAGCATTTCTTCAGCACATACTTAAGTAGTAAATAGTCTATTTAGTATTCACAAAAGTCAATTGAATTAGGTACTTTAAAATCCTCACTTGATAAGTAAACCATAAAATTCTTCCCAAGGCTACAAAGAAGTTAATAACAATAAATACACCAAATTAAGGTGTTCAGACTTGGCATACAAATGCAACTGCTGCCTACATACATTACATGTTGCCATAATCTCAGTCTCAATATTAAATTTTTAGGGACAGAAAGTGCGATTTAAACTCATTTGGATTTTTTTATCATCTAGCCTAATATCTTGAAGACAGTAGGTTAAAGCAATATGCTGATTTGATTTGCAGATGAAGATATTTTTCCACAGGGAACTATTTTTAGTTTTTCATGCATGCTTTATCTGCCTTAGCAGGTATTTTATTCTCAATTTGAACTCTGATGAATCTCTTTAGTTTTCCTGTTTTCCCTTTTATTGTAAGAATATTTGCTTTCAAATTGCAGGTGCGTGTGTGTGTGTGTGTGTGTGTTTGTGTGTGAAATTTCATATGTTTGAATGATGAATAAATGGCTGTAGAGCAACAGGAAAGAATGGGGATGCAAAGTGCATAAAAGTACAATGTTGGATTCATATTTTAGTGGAGGAGAAGTGACTGGCCAAAGAGCAATTGGAGTGATAAGGTGGATGAGATGGTGTTGATTAGTTCATAGGTTTTTCATGTTCTGAGCAGTGGTTGCCAGAGGCTGGAGGAATGGAATAATCGAGAATTACTAATTATTGGGAAAATATCAGGTAATTAAGAGGAGTCAGCTGTAGGGGTTTCCTGTAAACATTGGACCCCATAGCCAACAATAGAGTGCTGTGTATTTTAAAGTTTTTTACTTATTTGAAATGCAGAGAGAGAAAGACTAATCTGCTTGTTCACTCCCAAGGTTGGGCCAAGATAAAGCCAGAAGCCAAGAACTCCATCCCAACCTCCCAAATGCATAGCAGGCACTCAAGCACTTGCATTGTCTCTTGCTGCCTTGGTAGGTGCATTACAAGGAAGCTGAGTCAGAACTGGAATCCTGGAACGGGAACAGATGTTCTGATACAGGATGTTGGTGTCACAAGCTGTGGCTCGACTCACTCTGTCACAGCATCAACTCCAAGTCTGTATTTGTTATATTCTATATTTGTTAAGGTGGTAGACCTCATTTTAAGCATTCTTAGCACAATAAAGAAAAGTTCATTTTGTTTGGTTGTGGTGGAGATTTTATGAGTTTCTGTGGGAGTTTATTCAATTCTGCCTATAGGATAAAACCAACATATGGGCAACTCCTCCTATTTATTCCAAGGCAACTCCCTTTTTCTATTGTGGGAAACCACTTGAAAAAAGGAGGTATTTGGTTCCTGTTCTGAAAAGCTCATGGCACTTTGTGGCTGACTTAAAGATGCTGCTCAGGTGTGTACCAGTCTTTCAAATCCTTCCTGCCAGCTGGGTTCCCATGGGATAGCCCAGAGCAACAGAAGGATGGACTGGTGAGCAGGAGGCTAGATAACATCTCAGCCTCTCCACTTGGCTGTGTCACCTGCTCCATCTGTCAGTTGTTGTGAGTGTCTGGAGATCTCAGCAGTTCCAAGTTCTACCCTTGGTTTCTCCTGAACATTACTTTACCCTACAAGGGACTGCTGTTTCTTGACAGAAAGAGCACAATTGGAGCCCAGTGTTCCTCAGCAGTCCAACATTTATTGCTTGGCAGTCACAAGGCGTTGTATTGTGCTATTTCTGAGGAATTGAATGAGAATTTCTGTGCCTATTTCTGTTCAATTTACTGTGTGTTTTTGGAATGATGTTTGTATATTTAAAAACCAATAAGTCATGGAGTTAATAGAGGCTTGTATTCCAGTAACTGACAAGAAAGGTCAGTAGTTTTCTAATACGCCTGGTGGAAAGAAAACTGCATCTGTGTGGAAAGACAGCATAGTAGATCTAGGAAGCCCTTTTCTTCTGGAGCGTTGGAGAATGAGGGTTCCAACTTGGTTATGCATGGGTGTTTGGTGTGGTAGTTTAGATGGTAATTAAGATGCTGCATTTAACGTGGAGGTACAGGGGTTTAAGTCTTGGCTCTGTGCTCCTGGTTCTGGCTTCCTGCTAATGCACACCCTGGGAGGCAACAGGTGATGACCCAGTAATTGGACTCCTGCCAGTCAGGTGGAAAACCTGGAGTGAATCCCAGCTTTCAGCTTTAATCCTCAGGTGGACATCTGGAAGGAAGACAGAGGGAAAACAGCAGATGAGAGCTCTATTTGTCTCTCCACTTAATATAAATGTGAATGTATATGTGCATATGTACATTCGAGGGCAGGTTTTCAACTCAAGCTTAGTAGAAATGCCTGGGGATTCACAGTTATGCATTCATTTTTCTAAAAGTGATCCTTACCTTTCTTACAGCATACTCTGTGAAGGAGGAATATATAATGCCTTAAAATATCCTGGTGAATACATTTAACAAATTTGTGCTTGAGAAGAGAGATAGCAACCCCTAAGTGAAAATAAGAATAAAAGAAGAGGAACAAAGATGAAGCTGTTTTATAAATACTTGTTGAATATCTGCTTTGTGGTGTACACTGTGCAAGTCTTGGGATAGAATGAGTATGTGCCTTATTTCCTTGTGATGTGACTTTTTCAGAAGTGAGCTGTCATCTTACATTAAATATGTGCATAGAAAATGGTGAAATTCTTTACCTCCTACAAAGCTATTGCTAAGTTAATGTATTGTTTCATTCTCAGCATCTTAGAATTGAGCAAATATGCCATGGCCTGAGGCTTTTCACACAGTGTTTGACTTAATCTTCTCAATGACACCATGACAAGATATTATTAACCCCATTTAACTTTGGCTCATCCTTTAGCTCTCAGTTCAATTATCTAGAAAATTGATCTGATTTCCCACATTAGCTCATCCTCTCTTAATGACTCACGGTGGCATGTGTCTCAGCCCTCCCAGGATCTCAATGTAGTTATACTTGTGGAATTTTTCATTGTGCTTTTGTCTTCCTCACTGTAATGTGAGCTCCGTGAGGGCAGAGACCGGATTTGTAATCCATGTTTGTGGGATAGATGACTACATTTTGTTTCAGTGAACTATCAGTTTCCTCAAAGTTTGGGGAAGAGAAAGTCCCTACATCCTGAGCTATTTGCCTGACACCTGCATATTGGCAGCGTGTCCTCTGCTGAAGAGATTGTGTCCCCACACAGGTCCCCGCCTGGACCACCTGGCCATCAAGAGGCTCAGTGGAGAAACCTATACAGAGGCACCTCTTGCTTCCGTTACCCCCTCATTCCTTCAGTCACTCTTGTGTCTCCTGTAGACAAATCATGTTTTAGAAATGTGCAGGGAATCACATGGCAGCTTTAACAGCAATAAAAATTGGAATTAACAGAGACTTTTTTTTTGCAATTTTAACATTTATTGTTATTTCTAGTTGATGCATAATAGATTTTCTATATTTGTAGGATACAGTGATACAGTCACACACTCACACACATACATATATATGGTGGCATAATAAGATTGATGGTTCTGGCATACCCATCAATTCAAACATCTGTTATTTCTTTTGGGGAATATCCACTAGATATCTGGCAAGGTACAACTAATTGTTGTGCACGACAGTTCCCCTATTGTGCAACAGAACAATAGATGTTATTCCTCCAACCGAACCACAGCCCTGTACCTGCTAGTCATTGTTTCTCCATCCCTTCTTTCCCACTCCTTTCTCAGCCTCTGCTAACCACTATTCCATTTCTAAGACAACGTAGATCTTAAAACTCATTTCATCATCTTTTTTTGGTTTTGTTTTTAACATTTCACAGACCACTCTTTCCCTTAACTACTTATCTTTCATAACGTTATCCTGCTTGGCCGTACACTCCCTCCCTTTCTTGTTTATTTAATGTATTTATCTTCTCATTTTATTCAATTTCTAGTCTTTAATGTCTCTAGGCCTAGATATTATTTCCCCAGATCATTTTCTAAGCAAAGGCAATTTCCTATGTGGAGAGCCTCTGGTGCTGCTGACATGCTGATTCTGTTCTCCTCTGTGCGTTGTCTTTTTCCTCTTCCCAGAGAGCCACCGGGGAGCTCATCAGCTGCACCCGGGATGCCTTTGTGTTCCTCGGATGACCATGGCCATATGTTTCAGACTCACTACTCAATACAGTTTATTGGGATTCACTGAATTCCTCCTGAATCTAAAAATCAGGAATTATCCTAAACTCTGAATTTTCTCATGGCCGTGGATGGTTATTACATGCACTGAGGTCTGATTCTACCAAGCCATCTGACTTTTCAGAGGACAGAGTGATTTGTTTTTCCCTTCTTCCTTATTCCATGGAGTTCTGACTGCAGCAAGCCTTTCATCACATTCACTTATTTGTTTCATTTTTCTTTCTTTTAAAGATTCCCAAATGTAACAACTTATCATGTTTCTGTCTAGAACTCGTATAAAAATTTGACTCCATTTCAAATGCAATCTGTTCTTTGAATATCTAAAAATGGATCTCTAACCTCTTAAGAGTTGAAATGGTTTCCCTGAGCAATGCCGGCCATCACCATTCTTCTCTCCCCTTTCGGATAGGCTTCTCAAGGGGAACTGTTTCCACCATTGTCTCCTTTTTCTCAACACTCTGTTATTTGCTCAGCCCACTGTAGTTTGAAGAAACCTTCAGTGATACCTAGGATGCAAGCATTACTTTTCTGTTCACAGTGTAGTCATTCAAGTTTTTCTTGGCATCTATCTGATTAGCACAATATTGTACTCGCCATTTTAGCTATATTGGTCTTGTTTACATTATTTAAATGTGATATGCTAGTGATATGCAGGTGCTGCAAGAAGACTCCTTATGCAAAAAACTCTCTCAGCCCTCCCTTTCTTTTACCACATTTATCTGGAAAATCCCACTGAAATTTTAGATTTTACATGAATAATAAAGCCTGCAAAATTCCCGTAAGTTTCTGAGGTACAGTGGAGTTCTTCTTTTCATACGCAGTTTTCATTTTCTTTATAACAGCTGCAACTACATTGGAATATTCATTACTTGGTGGCCATTTTGGATTACACTTCAATTTCCACAAAAGCAGGGGCTCTGTTTTGGTGTGTATTTCAGTCTCTGGTACCTGGTTTATTGGAGGAGCACAGATCCAACGACTCCTGATATCAAAGAGGAAAAGCATGGTGGGCATTTGGTGCCGTGGGTAGGATGCCACTTGGGTGCACTGCACCAATGCTGGAGTGCATGGTTGAAGTCTCAGCTGTGATGCAGCTTCTTGCTCCTGAATGCTCTGCAGTGGAGCAGGCAATGAGTGCCACCCATTTGGGATACAGGGTGGAGTTCTAGGTTGAGGCCTGATTCCAGCCCCAGGTGTTCCAGTAGTATGGGGCATAAACTACGAGATGGATGATGTCTTTCTCTCTCCCCTTCCCTCTCCCTTTATGTTACCCTGGCTGCCTTTAAAATAAAAATGCAAATAAACATGCAAAAGGAAAGCCAGATGACTTATGAGATAGGAATTCTTCATTTTTTTTTTCCATAATAAACTAGTAGGTGGAGGATGTTAATGGTTCTTAGGATATTTAAAATCCATCACTAGGTTGTAAGGCTGTAATGGGGGTACAGTGTAGGCGAGAAATGATGACAGAGTAAGTACAAAATGTAAAACTTTTTATAGAGGGTAGGCATTAAATCTAGCAAGTTGCTGAGGGAAGAGAAGTAAATCACCTGCAGTGTCTAAAAATATAATAATCTTAGATAAATTAAGCTTGAAGGCAATGCAAATTTTAGGCTATGCTTTTTAAGTTAATGATATTCCTTTAGGGAAAGTACCTTTTGTTTGATCTGCCATGTCTGTGATTTCACTGTCTTTAATTGCTCTGAAGTATCTTGAAGTAATAGAAATACTGTGGATTTCAATGTGTTGGTGAATTAGATAAGCAAATATTGAAACAGGTGATAGATTCATGTAAACAAAGTGAGTAAAATAACTTTCTGTTCCTATGATAAAAGAGCGACTTGATTAAAAAATACATATCCTGCTGAAAACTGGAGTTACCCTCTGTGGATGTGGGTTACAGTCTGCACAGACTTGTGATCCCTGGCAAAGCAGATAAGAGAAACGAGTGAGATTACCATATAAAGACATCATTCATTGAAATAATTTCTGCATTGTTCTTCAGAGAAGTGAACCTTTATTGAGTTAGCCAATCTCACAGGTTGAAGGAGAACAAAAGTGGATTAAGAGAGTCACATAGAGCAGTGGAACAGAATAGAGCCCAGGCATTGAACCACTTACATATTGCCAGAAGTGCTACCTCACACCATACATAAAATCAACTGAAGATGGGTAAAGAAATATAGATGTAAGACCTAAGACTGCCATCTTGCTGGAAGGAAATGTAGGGGAATTACTTCCAGACATTGCTTTAGGTGACAGTTTCTTGGATAAGACCCTCACTGCATAGGAAGCAAAAGCGTTAACTAGACAAATGGGATCATATCAAACTCAGAAACGTCTTCACATCAAAAGAATTAAACGATAGAGTGAACAGAAGGTGACAGAATGGGAAAAATCCTTGTAAGCTACTTATTCAACAAAGGAATCATATGCACAATGTATCAGCACCTCAAAAATTCAACAGTAAAAATAAGATGAAATGGGTGAAGAATCTCAAAATACAGTTCTTTAAGAAGATGAGTCCATCATTCTGCTATTTATGTGTATCCTGACTTTGCAGGTATGGACAATGGCAGAGAGTCTAGTATCCTGTTATCAAGATACATTTGCAGTTTCATTTGGAGTCTATCTTTGGTTTGGAAATAGAGATGCATATGGAACTGTATCATAAAATTAAAAAAAAAAATTTTTTAAAGAAGCAGTGGGGCCCAGTGTGATAGCGTAGGGGTTAAGGCCCTCGCCTTGAACTCAATGGGATCCCATATGGATTTCAGTTTTAGTCCCAACCAGAGCGTTATGCTCCATGAAACAAGTCAATCCAAAAAGGACAAATATCATATGTGTTCTGTTTGATATAAGACATCCTTCATGCAAAATGTAAGATCTGTACATTTTCAATATTGTTTTTTGCTACATCTCAAGGGGTTTGATATTTTTTATTTTATTTTCATTCATTCAATTAAAAAATTTTTCATTTTTTAAAATTTTCTCACTGCCTCAGAGGTCACACAATAGCATCATTTGCTTCAGGAAGATCTTTGATTTTCTTTTTCAGTTCTTTAGCGAGACATTGGCCATTCAGTAGCATGTTATTTAATTTCATGTTGTAAATTTTCCATTTTTCTCTCTGTCATTGATTTTGTTTTGTGGCTTTTTTAAAATTAAAATTAATTTTTTTTATTATTTTAGATGTTGTTTACATAGGATGCTAGACTCTGCCATTCCCCATGCTTACACTCTCAGGATGCACTTAGCAGAATGACAGACTTATGACTGATTGCGAAGGACTGTACTATTGTAATGACAGGAGGGAAATTAGTGGGGCTCCAGGGGTTTGGGGAGGGGGAAGGGAAATCCCAAAGCTTATGGTACTGTATCATGGAATAATAAAAAAAAAGCAAAAACAAAAATAAATTTTACCGACAAACATAACAACAAATAAAGACATCTACAAAAATTAATAATACATCTTAGAAATGAATTTGGACATGTTGCATTGTAATTTAATACCAAATCATACCTCTCCCCCCATTCTGTTTATAATATAAACCAATTGGAAGATGAAACAAAAATATTATATACAATGCATTGAAATCATAAAATAAGGATGAACAATGCAATCTGCATGATTTGTATGAAAATAATTTCAAAACATTGCTGAAAATTTTTAGACATGTAAAGTACAGAAGACTGTAAATACATTCAATATAGTTAAGATTTTACTTCCCACTAAAATTATACATAGTTGTAATGTGATATCAATAAAAATGCATGCATCTTTAATTTATATCTTTCACTTATTTGCAAAAATTTGAAATCTGAAACTTGAATCTAACACATTCCATATGAACATGAAATAAATCTATAATAGCCAAACTATTTCTATGAAGTCAAGATAGGAAGATTTAACCTTCTAATTCAACCTAGTTAAGAAATTAGATGATGACATTGGTGTAGGAAACGTAATGGTGAACTGAAGTGAAATCTCCGTGAACCATCAATTGCATTTTTAGAGAAAGTTTGAACTGATGCAAAAGGGGAAAGTACAATCTTTCAGTAGATGATACTGAACCAGAATGGACCTGAATGCTCTTTTCATATTATACAAAATTTACTTTAGATGTAGTATAATCCCCCCTAATTTATAATTCATCATAAGTCCTGAAACCACAATTACAGAAAAAAAAAAAAAACCCACAGCAAACATTTCAGAGCATTAACTTAGGTTGAACTTTCTAAATAGGGTACAAAAATCTTGACTGTAAAAGGAAAAAATATGATGAATTTGATATAGCAATTAACAAGACAAAAAAGCAATCTTGAGACTTTGAGAATTTATTTTAAAGCAATTGTATCTAGGACCTGAAAAGACAACAACATTTTCAGAAACACAATGACCAGCCCAGTGAACATTATTAGTACAAGGTTTCCAGAATCCATGCAGGAGTATGTACCAGAAGGTAGTAGTAAGGGCAGACCTGAAAAACTCAAGTTGTAAATTCTATGGAGCTTGATTTCTCATTGAGTAATATTTTGTGTCATTTTTATTTTATTGCTTAGAAGCAAAATTAATTTTAAAAATTACAAAAGTAGGGCCCGGCGCGGTGGCGCAAGTGGTTAAAAGGTCCTTGCCTTGCACGCCCAGGATCCCATATGGGCGCCGGTTCTAATCCCGGCAGCCCCGCTTCCCTTCCAGCTCCCTGCCTGTGGCCCGGGAAAGCAGTCGAGGATGGCCCAAAGCTTTGGGAACCTGCACCCGCGTGGGAGACCCGCAAGAGGCTCCTGGCTTCGGACCGGCATAGTACCGGCCCATTGCGCTCACTTGGGGAGTGAATCATCGGACGGAAGATCTTCCTCTCTGTCTCTCCTCTCTGTATATCCGCCTTTCCAATTAAAAAAATAATAATAAAAATAAATCTTTAAAAAAAAATTACAAAAATAACCCATCTAAAATTCCTTGAATATTTTTATAGTGTGTGTCCCCCAGGCTCATGAAACTTGATTTATTGGTATTTCTCATTTCTCACTGATGAAGCAGTGAGAAAAAGAAGGCATCTGTAAAGTGACTGGGAAGAATTCAGGCCAGAGATTGCAAATAAAGGGACCAGTGGGTGAATAGTGACATTGTCAGGTACAGATACGGACAGATTTGAAGTGCTTGTTTTGTTTGCATTTTACTCTTTCTAAAAGAATATACTTGACAACTACAAAACACTATTGATCATGAAGCTGCAGATACAAGCTGACTTATAGGGAGTACCTTGTTACTAGTTATGAGTTCTCTATGATGCAAAAGTAGTTTTTTCCTTCCATTTCTTCAGAATTCTTTTGGAACTTTATTCGGTGTTAGCATTCATGGTTACCAGAGAAATGTCATTTTCAATATGTATTGTTCTAACGATGTCAAAGAACTGGAAGAAAACTAAGAAATATTCCAAGTCATATACATTCGCCACGTTAAAAGCTGCAAATTTGCAGCAAAATGGATCCAAATATCTCCTTTGGTAATTCTCAACATAAAATCCAGGACAGCATAATAAAACCAATATGACTTATGAATTTTTCAGGAGACCAAGAATACTGCAAGCTTCTAATAATCTCTGAGAAAAAAGACTCTAAATTGTCTGAGAGCTTTATTGGTCCTTCAGCCTGCAAGTATGGAAAAAACAGAAGAGGGTCACCCTGAGATCCCATCGAAGGTAGAGGGAGAGAGATCTTAAATGAAACAGACAAAATCACTCCAGAAAGGATTGTAAGATAGAATGTAAGATAGAATTGTAAGATTGGTAAAATATGCCAGAAAAAAATAATGGATTCTTAGTAGTGTTTATGTCCTAATCATCTGAGTCCTTAAAGGTTAACCACTTTTAGGGCCAGTTTGGTGGCTTAGCAAGCTAATCCTCTGTCTGCAGTGCTCACATCTCCTATAGGTGCCAGTTCTGGTTCTGAATGCTCCACTTGTGATCAAACAGTGTGCTTATGGCCTAGAAAAGCAATGGAATATGGTCTAAGGCCTTGGGCATCTGCACCTTGTGTGTGTGTGTATTTAATTTTTTTTTTTAAGATTTATTTATTGGAAAGTCAGATATACAGAGAGGAGGAGAGACAGAGAGGAAGATCTTCCATCCAATGATTCACTCCCTAAGTGAGCACAACTGCCGATGCTATGCCGATCCAAAGCCAGGATCCAGGAACTTCTTCCAGGTATCCCACACGGGTGCAGGGTCCCAAAGCTTTGGGCCATCCTCGACCGCTTTCCCAGGCCACAAGCAGGGAGCTGGATGGGAAGTGGACCTGCCGGGATCAGAACCTGCGCCCATATGGGATCCTGGCTTGTTCAAGGCGAGGACTTTAGCCATTAGGCCACGCCGCCAGGCCCTGTGTTTAATTTTTTGATACAGTTTGACACTCAGAAGAATCTCCTGGTTCCCAGCTTTGGATCAACTCAACTCTAGCTGTTGCAGTCACTTGGAGAGTTAACCAGTAGATGGAAGATCTCTCTATGTCTCTCCCTCATCTGTCTCTCCATAACTCTCTCTCAATTAAAGGATAAATAAATATTTTCGTTAAAAGTTAAGCACTTTTTGAGCTGAGTTAAGACAAATTGAGGCCAGAAGAAGGGAAGGAGACAGGTGATATTGCTACTTACAGTGATGGAGAAAACACAGTGCAAGATCTGAGATACATGGGCGTCCCCTAGCAGCTGGAAATGTAGGCGCTGGTTTTCCCTGCCAGCCTCCAGAAGCAGTTAAACACAGGAATGCCCTGTTTCTGACCTGTGGCATCCAGAATTCTGAGATAATAACCTATTCAAGACTGCTGCCAAGGACATGGGAAACTAAGCACTTTCATTCACTGTTGAGAAGGCAAATTGGCACAATCCTTATAGAGGCTAATATTTAAGAAAACTACATACATATCTATACTCTACAGCAATACTGTTTCTACAGTTATTTGAAGGCATGTCTCCCATGATATAAAGTACCTTTACCAAAGGTAATTATTGCAATTTTTTTATTTGGTAACGTACTATACTGGAATACCTGTAGTGGTGATAAATAGAAAAGCAACTGAGTAGGCTGCGTCTACCCAGTGCAGTACCCTGATACTGTCAAAAAAAAAAAAAAAATCTTGTGAGCTCCATGAGCAGAGTCAGATTTCTAGGATGCAAAGTGAAGATGAATGTCTGTAGTCATTAACCTTGGATAAGGGAAATAAAGGACATGTTCATGCATGTGTCTGATACTTTCTGCCAAATGAATCCTTAGATGACAAGACAGTAAGATCAGATGTTTCTAGGAATAGAGGGAAATGAGGTGGAGGACATAATGCGAGGATGTCGCTTTTCTAAGTGTATCTTTTGAATGGTTTTGAAGTTCTGACTTTTTGCAGCCACAAAATGTTGTACATATGAACCAAATGTTTTGAATGTAACTATATTTCAAATGGGTAACAGTATTGTATCTTATGGAAAGTTGCATCTTTTAAATTTGAGAATATTCGAATTCTAAACCCTTAAGGAAAAAAGTCAATAAGAAAATGCTGGTCTCTAGTTAGATTTTACTTATTTTCATCATTTCTATGAGTCAAACTCTGCTTCCTGTGTGTGCTGTCATTTGTACAATCAGGAACTTTAAGTATAATGTGAACATGATCTCATTGTGAGAGATGGGAGATTAGAATGTACCCTTTATTGTTGCCAGTTTGCCATTGGAAGTTTCATGATGCATTCATTAGGTATATAGGTACAATGAGTCTTCATAAAGTTCATGGAAAATATATTCTGAAAAACTATGGATTTCTAAAATTCCCACCAAAATAAATTTTATTTTTTCTTTTTATGAATTTTAAGTTGCCTAATACATAGGAGTGCATGTGTGTGGGGATGTTTCTATACATAATACAGATTTATATGTGCAGATCACATATGTTCACTACATATGCTTATATTTTTGTAATAGCACTTATTGAAAAAAATCATTCTGGCAAGATAGAGAAGACAAAGAGGGTTGGGAGAAAGGGTGGAAAGAGAAAGGAGGGGGAAAAAAGAGAGAGAGGGAGAGAGAGAGTTACACTGTTATCTGCAGGTTCATGTCCCACGTTCTTGCAATGGCTGGGACTGTGTCCTGCTGACATGACTGGTAGGGATTCGACTCACTCATGCTGCTTCCTGGTGCCTCGCAGGGTCTGCATTAACCTGCAGGAGGAATGGAGGGCAGAGCAGGAACTTGAACCCTGGTATTCTGATGTGGGAAAATGTACATCATAATCAGTAGGTCAAATCCAAGATGCAACCAATTCATTTCTTTATTTATCTAGTTGAAATAAAGTAGGCAAAAATATTTGTATACATATGACATAATTGTTTTTATCCTTATTTTTTAAAGCTTCATCTATATTCACTTTATTCTCTAATGAGGTGATATAATATGAAGTATAATCATGGAAAAAACAATTTTAAAATTTGACAAGTATATACTGCAGGTGGTCTTAGTGTAAAGAACTGATAGGGCCAGTGTGATAGCTCAGCTAACTAATTGTCAGCCTTGAATCACTGGCATCCCATATGGGTGCTGGTTCATGCTCTGGCGGTTCCACTTCCCATCCAGCTCCCTTCTTGTGGCCTGGGAAAAGAGTGGAGGTCGGCTTAATTTCTTGAGAGCGTGTAGTTATGTGGGGTCTCTGGAAGAAGCTCCTAGCTCATGGCTTCTGATTGGCTCAGCTCCAGGCATTGTGGCCATTTGGAGAGTGAACCAGCAGATGGAAGATCTGTCTTTCTGTATTTCATTCCCTCTGTAAATCTGCCTTTCCAATAATAAGAAATGTATCTTTGAAAAAAAACCTAAAAATTGATCTTATGCATTTGTGATAATGAATCAGTCTTAGTTGTGCTTGTTTAAACTTTGATTTTAAAATATCCAATAAGAGAAGTCCAGTTTCTCATAAATTATTGGGAAATTAATTATTTCTGGCCAGATGGGGTGACCCTAATTTATAAGGCCGGTAACTGAAAGCCATCAGGAAAGATGATACCCTGCAGGGAAGCTGTGTTTGTAAAAACCATGTGTGAGAGCATATTTTGCCAAAACAAAATTGGATAGCAGCTTTATGGATTCTACCATGAATTAGTAAAACGAAGAAAAGCTTTGGTCAGAGAATTAGTAATTTGATTCTAATTCCTTTGTTTTGTACAAGTCATTTAATCTTTCTACATTTTGGGTTATTCAAGGAAGAAATACTTGCTTCAGGTATTTTGTAGTGATTTAATATGATAATGCTATGACAGCATTTAACACATGGCAAGGTTTTATGTGAGTACTAAATTTTGTAGAACTAATTATTATATCACATTTTAAATGAGATTTTGGTAGCCCAGATCTCTACATTTCTATCAGATATTTTACTGCCTGCTCACCCAGCTCATAAAAAACAAACAGAATATCTTCTCATTGCTGTGCTTGCTGATTCATTTTCTGAGCATGCAAGGAGATTAAAAGATAATTGATTCTACTTGTGTTGATTGCTAAATGTCCTAAAGTTTTTCATAAATAAAAATTTAAACAAGATAAATGCCTGCTTTAGCTGCTCAGGAATTTTTCTCATTGGTTTAAGCTGTGAGTAATTGTTAAAGCCCAATGTTATAAGATTTAAAGGGGTGACTCAGGAGAAAGAAAACATTTTATAACACAATGAAGATGATTGGTCCTTCCAGGCATCCTAATAACTTGCGGTTTTATTTCAATTTTGGCTTAGCAAAGAAAGCCATTGTCTGCCTGATACTGCAACACGTATTCAAAATGAACTGAATGGTACGTCTTTCATCTAGAGACCAATTCATATGTCAAGTGCAGTATTGAAGATTTATGATAGAAAATTGTCAGGAGAGTAAATACACCAATACTTGAAGTTCTCAGATCATTAGATTTTTCCAGATCCAATTTTAACTACCAATATGTGCATTTGTGACATCCCTAAGTCCTCGAGGACCATCTGTTTCAGTTACTGTCTCAAGTGACCGAGCTCTAATGAGACAGAGGACTCAGTAACCCCAGGTTTTGTTATGTTCGGCCTCCCCAGCCATCTTTAGGAGCAGTGCTTCCTGTCCTGATTGCTTTTGTTTTATTTGTTTAGATGAGAGATGGAAACTTTTCAGATTTTAGCAAAATTGTTTTTCAGTAGTTCTGAATAGGACAGTATTTTTCTAAAAGATAGGATGAGAAGCATTTTTCTAAAAGAATGAGATGAGAAGGTAGCCACTGATAACATGTGATTGTTCTCTTTGGATCCTTTTCATTTCTGTAAAGCAGAGTGCAATGGCTGCACTCTGTTCCTGCTTTTAGTGTTTGAGCCTTCTTTCTTTGCTTCTTTAGAATGCTAGCTAAAGCTTGGTCACATGTTGTTGTTTTTCAGCAAGAACCAACTGTTAATTTTGTGATTTTTATGATTCCCTGTTTTCATGTATCCTATTTCCAGTGTTGTCTGTCTTACTGTTTTGGGTTTAGTTTATTCTTCTCTTTCTTGTGGTGAAGTTTTGATCACTTAATTGAAACATCTATCCCTTTTAAACTAAAGTATTTGCAACTATAGATACACTTCATTTTATTGTTCTACATGTCATTGCGTTTTGCACCTGTCTTATTTTTGATACAAGTTTGTGGTTTCTGGCAACTCTGCATTCAGTACATCTGTCAGTTTCATTTTCCTGAAAGCTTGTGTTCACCTCATGTCCATGTCAGGTTTAGACAATTCTTAGAATATATCAAGCTGTTTATTATCATTGTATCTGTTATCATGACCTTGGATGGGTAAGCTTTGATGTTCCAGTTGTGATTGCTCTGAAGCATCATAAACCATGCCCATGGTATAGTGGGTTAAGCCCCTCCTGTAACACTAGCATGGAGCAGTTGAACTTGTGGCTATTCCACTTGCATTCTAACTCTGTGCTTGGTGGTTTCACTTTAAACTCTGGTCCAAAAATATTAAGTGAAAAATTCTAGAAATAAACAACAGATGTGTTTTAAATTGCATGACAATCTGAGTAATGTGGTAAATTTCACATCTCACTGCTTCACCCTTGCCCTTCACATGATCCACTGCTTTGTGGAGCATATCCCCGCTGTACTCACATAGTCTATGTGCCTGTCATTGGCTTAGCATTTATCTCAAATGTCAGACTGACCATGGTGCTATCTCAGTGCTGTGTTCCAGTAACCTTTTACTTAATAATGGCACCAAAGTCCAAGAGTAATGACACAGACAATTCCAGTCCAAAAGTGTTTGTGAAAGTATGATTTCATAAGAAAGATATGTTTTGATTGCCAAGGCCCATAATATGGTAAAGTATTTTGAGAAAGACCATACTCACAAAACTTTTATTATAATCATTTAAACTTATTATTAGTTGTCAATTTTTGCACTTAATTTATAAAGAAACCTTTGTAATAGGTATATATGGTAGAAAATTGTGGTTATATACTATCTACAGTTTTACATATCCACTTGGAGGGAAGGTATCTGGAACATGTCACCTGCTGGTGAAGGACACTACTATGCTTGAGTTTACTGGGAGATTTCTGTTGCAAAAGTTTCCTTACTCTTAGAAAAAAAGATAGCGTGGTTAGATGAGCTCTTCTACTGCTTGCAGTATTAGAAACTATATTTTCACTACAGGATGTGAATCGAATATATGGAAGGTGATGAAGTGAAAGGTGAAAAGAACCCACTTGTTTGATGATATCATGAATAATTGAATTGACCCCCCCAGTGAAGTTGCTTCATCCACGAACTCATGCTATGCCACATAATAAAGATCCTAAGACATTTAAAGCTGGATTAGCTGTTACTTGCAAAAGAGAGTACTCTAATAGATAGAGCCTGCCTTGTGGGAGATTTAACAGATGAAATACTAACCAACATGGGGAGCTGAGAACACTGTGTCAGTTCATGAATAATTTAAATGGTATGGAAATTAAGCCACCTGTAGAAGCATGTGTAAAAACACACTGAATAATAGCACACTTAGAAATAGCATCTGAACAACATTCTAGTGCGAAACACTGCATAGATGCTAATAGTTCCTTTCTTTATGTTTCAGAATCTCACAGGGTTTCATTACCCTGGCTGCACACTGGCATCACAAAAAAGCTTTAAAAATACCAATGATCACCCTTAAAGAACATAACTTAATTGGTCCTGGGTACAACTTGGGCATTAAGAAGCTTTACAAGTCCCTAAGGTAGTGGCAATACATAGGCAAGATTGAGAATCATTGTTCTGTCAGCTCCAACTGAAAACAAGCAAATGGCTTGTATTCTTGATTGCCCTAATAACTAATGCAAGCATGGCCATGCAATGCTGTATACAATATGTATTCCTTTTCTCCAAGAATGTGTCAATTTTTCAAAGAGCAGAATTGGATTAGGGACAGTCTGGACCAGAAGTAAAGGGTCGCAAAAGGTCAGGGCTATCAAGGTTTTGGGAAGCAAATTTTGTGGTGGCAACTGAGGAGGAACTAGAGTATCTTGGTCTGATTGTTGATTTCTTTGGCTGTTCAGGGCCATGGGAAATAACCTGCTCCTTCTAGACAATGCTGTCCTTGTGGATAATACAGAACTATTCATTCCTCTGATTTCTTCTATGGTACAAAAGGCGTCAAATGACGTGATTCATGCAAGGGATTTTACAAATGACAGCCTCACAGGGTATGTGATGCATTATGACTTGTGATTGAACAAGTATTACTTCAATAGTTCTAAGATTGTATATACCAGTCATTTTAACTTCAATCATTTTCAAGAGTTATGTTTTTATTAGTCTTTTCCACTCATTATAATTCCTTAAGAGCTTGTAGTAGTCACATGTGCCCTGGCCTGAATTCCAGAAATTTTGATTTAAACACAGTGGAACAGGTCTGAGCATTAATGTTTGTTTTTTATTACTTAAAATTTTTTTTGGTTTTTACTTTTTTAATTGTTATGATGATGATGATGATTTTTTACAATTTTGTATAGGCTTTTTTTTGCCTAATAGCTCTGGCAAGGACCTCCAATACTATATTGAAGCATTATGGTGATAGTGGACATCCCTGTCTAGTTCCAGATTTTAGTGAGAAGTCTTCCAGTCTTTCCCCATTTAGTATGATGCTGGCGTTGAGTTTTTCGTGAATTGCTTTGTGTAGAATGTTCCTTCTATGCCTATCTTGTTTAGGGTTTTCACATGAAGTGGTGTTGGATTTTATCAAATGCCCTCTCTGCATCTATTGAAAGGATCATATGGTTTTTGTTTTCCAATTTGTTAATGTGATATATCACATTTATTGTTTTTGCGGAAGTTGAACCATCCCTGCATGCCTGGAATGAATCCCACCTGGTCCAGGTGAGTGATTTGCCTGATGTGTTGTTGGATCCTGTTGACTAGTATTTTATTGAGGATCTTTGCATCTATGTTCATCAAGGATATCAGTCTGTAGTTCTCTTTTTCTGTTGTTTCTCTCTCTGGCTTTGATAATAGCTTCACAGAAAGAGCTTGGAGGATTTCCTTTCTTTCTGTTGTTTGAAAAAGCTTGTGTAGGATTGGGGTAAGTTCCTCTTGAAACATTTGGTAGAATTTAGTAGGGAAGCCATCTGGTCCAGGACTTTTCTTCGTTGGGGTTGGGGGGTTTAATTACTGATTCAATCTCATTGCATATTATTGGGTTATTTAGATTGCTAATTGCTTCCTGATTCAATTTTGGTGGATTGTATGTGTCCAAAAATCTACCCATCTCCTCTAGGTCTTCTGATTTGTTCGCATATAGTTGCTTGTAATAGTTCCTGATGATTCTTTGTATTTCTGAGGTATCTGTTGTTATATCTCCTTTCTTGTCTCTAATGCTGTTGATGCATATTTTCTCACTCCTTTTTTTGATTAGTTGGGCTAGAGGGGAATCTATTTTGTTGATTTTCTCAAAGAAGCAGCTCTTTGATTGATTGATCTTATATATAGTTCTCTTAGTCTCTATTTGGTTTATTTCCTCTCTTATTTTGATTATTTCTTTTTTCCTACTAATCTTGGAATTGCTTTGTTGTTGCTTTTCTAGTTCCTTCGGCTGTAAGGTTAGCTGATATACTTGGTGCTTTTCTAGTTTCTTGACATAAACACTGATTGAAATGAACTTTCCTCTCAGCACCGCCTTGATTGTGTCCCATACGTTTAGATAAGTTGTGTTGATGCCTTCATTTGTTTCAAGCAATTTTTTAGTTTCCTCTTTGATTTCTTCTCTAACCCATTGCTCATTTAGTAACATATTATTCAGTTTCCATGTGTTTGCAGGTCTTCCTTGGTATTTCGACTTCTTGGTCTCAAGCTTCACTCTTGATGGTCTGAGAAGATGCATGGTATGATTTCAACTTTTTAAAATTTGCTGAGGCTTGTTTTGTGACCTGTAACATGATCAATCTGGAGAAGGTTCCATGTACCGATGAAAAAAAGTGTATTCTCTGTTTGTAGGATGAAAGGCTTGATAGATGTCACCTAAGTCCATTTGCTCTAGAGTTTGGGTGATTTCTGTTGTTTCTTTGCTTAGTTTCTGGTTTTTTGATCTGTCCATTGATGTTAATGGGGTGTTATAATGTTTGTTAAATTTCTCTGCCATGGCCAGTGACAAATGAGTATCTCTAAATCAAAATACCTTTAAAGAGCAATATTTTGTTGCCATGCTATTTTACTTTGTAAGTGTTCCAAGAATCCTCAGTTTCAATGTTCTGCTGTAGCAGGGTAAGTCAAAGGCTAGTGGCAGCTGCAATCCCTGGTGAGCCTGCAGAGAGCAAATCTAGGAGGCAGCCCTGGATGCCTCACTGCTCTCTGGCTTCACCTCTGGATTCAGCAGGGAGCATTCCCCTCTGAGGCATCATCTCTTTCCTATAAGCAGGCCAGGAATCAGTTTGTTCATCTTGACCCAGACAACAATGCCTCTGGCTCTGTTCATTCCATTTGCAGACCCTGCAGAAACTGCTCTCACCTGCACTTAATTACCACCTTCTGGTCCTGCAGAGGCCACATAACAGAAGGACGCAGGATGTAAAACAAAGAGAAAGAAAACAACTTTATGTTCCTGTTTCCTATAGTCCCATCTGCAATTGCAGTGTTTGCTTAAGGAGCAATATCAAGCTCATATGTTAAAGCAATAAATTACCTCACAGCCAACTCTTAGTAATGTAAGGTCATCCAGCCTTGGGGACCACTTGAGCTTTATTTGAATATCATATAGAAGGGACATAGGATAGGCAGGTCTTCAAAGAGCTGATGACTCAAGGTAATCTGGATTGTGGAGTCCTCCTTTAGAGAAGATGCACCTGCAGAGTCCTGGGGATGTTTAGGAGAGACAGATGACACTTAGCACCTGTAGTACTGAGAAGGGACCTCCTGAAGTCCAGATCACCATGGGCCAGCTGTTCTCTCTGGTCACACACATTCTGCTTCTGCCTTCTCAGTAGGGATATCAATATTTTCTTAAAGATTCTGAGTGGACTGTGAGCTCCTAGAAGATAAAATTGTCTTTAATTTTAGAATCTCCATGAGGGGATTAAAACAATCTGTACTGTCTTAGTAAAACTGTGTGAATGGATGGATGAATGGGTCTGATTGAGTTATATTATCATTACCAATTTGAAAGTGATATTTAATTGTAGTGACTAAATGGTATCTAAATTAAAATAGAGGAGTTGGAAGAACATATTTGAAAGAGAAAAATGAGTTTCAGAAGGCTGCACCAGCTGTCTTGGGATGAACCACTCTGACCACATCACGCCATTCAGAATCCAGCTGCCCTTCTGCTCTTTCACATACCAATGAGTGGGCAGATGTTGCTCTGCCCTTGGCTGTTTGATGGACACTAGCCGAGCTCCCTAATGATTTCTGCTGAGATTCATTGCCCTTACCTGTTCAGTTTGCAGTCACTTATGCTAACTCCAAACTCAGGAAAAGGCAGTGCGAGGCTTGATTTTATTTTGCTTTATTCACATGCAGTGTAAAATGATCAGAGCTGACTCAACTACTTTGAGGCATTGTCCTATCCGCAGGGGTGGTTAGTGTTCTAGAGTCCACTGGCATTGCAAAGAGGTTAGGGAAAAACAATGTCCTGGTAAAAGTCGCAAGTTGCAAATCAAGACGTTTTCTCTCTTTTTCAGGAATCCGTAGGATAAGAGTACAGGAATGATCTATGACAATGATTTCCCCTTGTTTCCTGTCCTTTTGCAGAGACAGATCCATGCTTAGTTTTATCCTGAGGCATTTTATTTGAAGGGTTTGCTTTTTTGCTTGAGTTGCCAAGTCTGTAGTGATTAGATCTTGAAGAGATCTTGTGACCAAGGGCTGCTAGTGCTATCAGGAGGCAGGATCTGGTTGTCTGTAGTTCAAGGTGTTTCCTGGGATGAGTGTTCATTTCTGAATCTCTAGGTCACTATTAAGTAGAAACAGTTCATTTAGTGGGACAAGGTAGAAAGACATAGTTCTAAAGCCAAACACTGACTCAATTCAAAGTTAGTTAACATTTACTCAGTACTTAATATGCCTCAGGCATTTCTATTTCATTTAATCATCAGGCAGATAATTAGGAAATCATTACCATATACCATTGATAAATGATCATGCTGAGATTTTTATGATTTAATGTGACAGGCCTAGTTCTTGAGATAGTAAACAATGTGTGTATGGTAAAATCACAAGTACTTGCAAGTATTATGAGAAGAAAATAAGTCAGTTTTTCTGTGTAATAGGATTGTGGATTCTGGTAAATTAATGTTTCATGTTTGCATATACCTAAATACCTGTAGTGATTATATAACATTATTAATTTTTAAGTGATGGATACTTATGCAGGAAATAAAAAGCAAAACTCAGGCTGTACTTGTTCGTGGATACATTGTTAGTAAGCAGCTGAGCTTAGGTTTCAGTTCCTGTGTATTCCACAAGGAATCTAAATATGAAGTGGGGCATGAGGAACCCAGGCATGGAAAGCACTCCTGTCTACACAGGATCTGCCTTAGAGTACTCCACACTGACCACTGAGAGAGAGTCATAGGTGTGTGGCTTCGCAGGTAAAGCATCAGTTGGGATGTCTGTGTTCCATGTTACGTGCTTGGGTTTGATTCACAGTACTACTCTCCAGTCCTGATTCCAGATTCATCCCAAATCGCACTCTGGAAGGCAATGGAATGGCTCAGCTAATTTAGTTCCTTCCATCCATGTAATAATTGGGGAGACCTAATGATTATTCCCCACTTCTCACTCCTGCAGGTGAACCAGTAGATTAAGACTGACTCTCTCTCTCTGCTTCTCAAAACTAACAAATGAATGAACATAATTTTTAAAATGCCTAACACATAGAGAAATGAGTGACTGTTTGGGCAGGAACCAGTGGGTGAAAGAGCTTCGGTTCCCGGATGAAATGGACTGATACCATTCCTCTGGAGTCCCAGAGAACTTTTCTCCTTCACACATGCTAGGATATAAAAACATCTTCTAGGGTTCGTGTGTTGGAAACATAATCCTCAAATGTGTTTGGAGGTGTTTGGATGGTGTTTGGAGGTGACAATTTGGAGGCATTTCAAAGCAGATAGAGTCTTAAGGTTATCCCATGGTGGAATCAGTGACATTTTGGGAAGAGGAAGACAGACATTAGCAGATGTAGTCCCTTGAAATTCCATGTGATAATGTCTTAGTGCCATGATGTCCACAGCTGGTCCTCAACCAGAGGTCAGCATCTCAGTATTAGAACCTCCAACCTCCAGAACTACGAGATATGGATTTCATTTTATTATAAATTGTCTCATCTATTCTATCAACAGAAAATGGATAAAAGACAAGTTCCTTCAGTTCCCTCATCCTCTCACCAGCAGATTCAGCCAATGATCCCTGTTGTCCAAATCCAAGTGATCATTAACTTCATTCATGTTCATTAAGTTAGTAGGCAGTATTCCCAGTGTGTATTCACTGTCAGTATTTCATGGGACTAATATGAATTATGTAATTAATGTGAATTATTTTATGGAATTAATGTGAATTAATGCTCAGAAATGTGAACAAGTGAATAATATTTGATATGTTGACTGCCTTTAGCTGAGGGTTTATTTTTTATTCAAGATTTATTTTGTTTTTGTTTGAATGGCAGGAGAGACAGGGAGAGGTTTTCCATCCATTGGTTCACTCCCCAAATGGCTCTCCCGGGTGAAGCTGGCCCCATTTGGAGCCAGGAGCTTCCTCTGGTTCTCTCACATGGGTGCATGGACCCAAGGACTTGAGTCATCCTCCATGGCTTTCCCAGGCCATATTCAGGGACCTGATTGGTAATGTAATGGATGTTGCAGGTGGAGGATTAGCTTGCTGTATCACCATGCTGGCCCTCATAGTTGAGTTCTGTGCAGTGTATGTGATGATTTACAATGTACATACCTGCATTTTAGACCTTTGTCTACCTTCTGATATGGCATGTTAAGACTGAGTCTAAGCAACACTTGTTACTCAACCTGAGTATCTCCTCTGTTAAAAACAGATTCAAGATGACTTAACAGAAGATATTTTTTTTTGCAATGATATAATTTAGTTCCTGCTATCCATGTAACAGTCAGGGAGACCTGATAGTTAAATATAAATCAAAACAAGTCAGAGCCACAAAAAGAGAAAAGACAATGGATAATCCAGTCAGGCAAGTTGATGTCTTGTGAAGTGCATGATTTCAGGTTTCTCTGAAATCAGGACAAGAGAGAGTCATGAAACGGTAGCACATTCTTGTTGGAGAAAAGTTAAAAAGTAGAGAAAATGCCACTTTCTCAAAGAAACAGAGTTCTTATGCTAGTTGTAAAACTTAAATGGAATTCTTTATAGAGAACACTGAAAATGGGCAATGACCTTAACAGCAGATTTTATAGCAAATACAGTAAAGTGAATATCCCATGGTGTTTTTTTTTTAGCTACATATTGTTAAGTTGTAGAGTATTCTATTTTCTTTGCATGTGCTTTTATTAAAGTGTTACCAAAATTCTCTATTTTCAGATATTGCAGTTTAAGTAATGAAAGCTTAAAGTGATTAAGTAGCTCTCCCAACATCACATAGTATATAATCAACAGTGCTGGGGTTGACTCAAGGCTTAACATCTGAAATCCCAAACATAAGAACTAACGTACAATTACATAAATGCAGTTTGGAAATTGTAAAATGTAAGCTTCTGGGATATGATGTAAGCAAACAGAAAATTTGATTCAAGGAGTAACTGCATATTATGCTTCAAATTATTTTCTTTAAACATACTTCTCTCTGCTTTTGGCAAAATTTTAATAGCATGCCCTGAGCGGTGGTACACTAGAAAAGCTGCTAGTTGGAAATAACCTGAAGTTTAATTCTCTTCCCATATATTTTTATAGTTGTTGAGGTCAAGGAACATTTTATACACACACCACACATTTTGAAAAGGTAATGGTAGTAACAAGTGAGATTTTAAAATGTTTATTTTCAGGGTGGGCTCTACAGCACAGAGGCTTAAGCTGCCTCTTGGAACACCTCATCCTTTATCATGATACAAATTCTAGTCCCAGTTGCTTCACACTTTTGCTCCAACTTCCTGCTGAAAGTCTGAAAGGCAGCAGATTAAGGCTTGAATTGCACAGGCACCACCCAAACGGAAGACCTGACTGGAGTTCCTGAGTTCCTGGCCTCACACTGGCCTACTCCAGGCTATTTTGAACCATTTTGGAATTAGTCAGAAGATGGAAGATCTCTCTTTTTCCTCTGTCTCTGCCATTCTATCTTTTAAAAAGTTTTTTTTTTAAATGTCTATTTTTATATATTTATGCCAAAATGTTTTTCAATTCATGCATACAAGAATTCCTCAGAAAGTTCGGGGGAAGTGTGGTGTACATTGCTGCAACGTTTAACACACTGCATGGTAGATCCACGTTCCATACTAACATGCTTGATTCTAGTCCCAGCTCCTCCAGTCCAAACAAGCTTCCTGCTGGTGTGCACTTGAAAGGCAGCTCAAGTACTTGTGTCTGCCACCCCTATGGGAGACCTGGATTCAGTTCCAGGCTTCTGCATTAGACCTGACCTCAACCTCGCTCTTGTGGACACTTAGGGAGTGAACCAGTAGATGAAACATTTTCTTCTGTTACTTCCTCTGTCCATCTTTCAAATACAAGAAAGAAAAGTTCACAGGGAATGTATGCTATGAGAAACTGCATGGATTTCAAAAACATTTGCACCAGGATAAACTTATTTTAAATCTATTTTCTAAGAACTCTTTGAAGTACTCATATCTATATATAAAATATATATGTTAATCTGAGATGAAAATAGTCCTTGTGTGCCTGGTGCTTGCACAGAGGATTGGGATGACTAAAGCCTGAGACAAGGAACCTCCAACAGAACAGGGCTGCATGGCAAGTTCTGCTGGGTAGGAGGCTATGCAGTAAGTGAACTGAGGACACATTCTCCTCAGGAGAAAAGCAGATTTCCATAGCGGTGGTGTTCTCTATTTGATTCTCTACTGGGTTGACATCCATTAAAACCTGCTTTCAGTCCTTGGCAGCCTTCCTGAGGCACTGTGGTTTAATGAACTCAGCGCTGAGTAATCAAATAGTTTCCAGAATAAAGGGTTCACCAGAAAAAAATTAGATTTCTTCCACCAGAGTGGAACCCTCAGAGGAATGTAGAAAGATGTAGTCAACTGAATCCCTGTGGCTTTCCACAGGTAACGATTTGCCTAGCGCCAAGGTGTATAATATAGGGAATAAAACTGTGTGCTCTGAAGCTGTGTAGTATTGGTTCAAATGTGCCCCCAGCCAGCAAATGAGTCTTTTTAAGTCAGCAGGCATGTATACATTTCAGATTGTGCATTTGGATCATGGTCACAATAGTACTGCATTGCTGAGTTGTGGATAGTTATTTATTGTAGCTAACTTTTTTCTTTTTCACAGTCAGTTAGTAGGTGCCCTAGGGTTGTCTTGTTTACCATTACATTGTTTGCAATAGTCAGATTACTAGGGTCTTTTTCATGCTGGGTGTCTGCTACTATAGCAGGCAAGCCCAACCTTGTTTTCGTGGCAGTCTAAGTGTTGGGAGCAACACAGGAACAAACCTCAGAACACCAGGTCTGATGATAGTAACTACTGTCCTATTGGCCTGAGAGTGTCACTGGAACTAAGGCACAGTCAGAGCTGTGAGTTCCAACTCTCCAACCTTGGAAACAAGAAAGAATTAACAAAGTACCCCTGCAATAAGCATGCTGCAGGAGGTCTCTGAAAACATTTTGTGGGAGAAATAGCACCAAGTTCTAGTAATGCTGAGCAAAATTTTGATGAACAAAAATAGGAAGATATAATTCTTTGTACAAAAAATGTCATGAACCAAGTTAAATTAGAATCAGTTTGTATAGGATGAGGTGCACTGATATGAAAATTTCTGAGAAAAAATAGATTTCAATTATAGGGTTATCCTTAGCTCTTATTTACAATATCATTTTAGTTCATCAAATGTCTATCATGGATAGCATATTTATGATATTTATGCTCTATATTGCATCTTTATAGTCAGGCTTTCCTTGATTTTAATGAGCACATGCCCTTCTTAGATTTTAGTGAAGATCCATACAATGTAGAAGTAGAAATTATCTCACAAAAATGGCAAATACCAAGGCCTTTTTTTTTTTGAGACAACAGGTTAAGGCAGCTGCTTGCAACATCTACATGGACATCTGAATGCAGAGATGTTGCTGTTCTGCTTCCAGCCCAGCTTCCTGCTGATGTGCCTGGGAGGACAGGGGGTGATGGCCCACGTACATTGGTCCCTACCATTCGTATGTAAGATGAGAATGGAGCTTCTGGCTCCTGGATTCAGTATGGCCCAAATATGATTGTTGTCACATTTGAAGAGTGAACCTAAGATAGACTTAGAAAATCAGTCTCTCTGTCACTCTCACTTTCTCTCTCTACTTTTCTCTGTCTCTCCCTCTGTCTGTCACTCTTACTTCCAAATAAATGAATATTTATAGAAAAAAAGGAAAGTAACTCAAAATTGGAAGTAAGACAGATATTTAATGTCTTTTGGTTATTTTGTTGCTAGAAATATCTGGTTGATAAACTCACCCCATGCAGCTTCCAGATATGTAGAATCCTCAATCTATTCCTCTGCTGTTAGCCTCCCACCTCATTCAAATGTGTTACAAATATAGCGTTCTCCATAATCTACGTTAAGTGCAGTTCTAGCCCTGTATACGCTTTTAAAAAAAAACAGGATTAACAATATAAAGAATTTGCATTTTAGTAGGATCCATTTTTCTAAAGCAGTTGTATGTTTTTCTTCCTATTATGAGTTATGATTTTATTATTTTATAATTTTCTGTTACCCAGGGAAAATTAGCAGCATAAACAAAATTATAGACAAAGAAATGTGTTATAGCCTGATAGAACAATGCTGGATTATGGATTATATCACTTCCCAATATTTTTGTTTATGTTGCCACTCACTATTCTAACACTCTTGCTTCATAAACAAATTTAGAATCCTTCCTTACTGCCTCATAAGAATTTAAAAAAGAATCTGTTGGTACCATATCAGATATTCTTAGTCACCTAGTGATAATCTGGTCGCGCATGACCATTATGAGCCTCAGGTGACCTGTCAAACGTATAAAGCAGAAATAAAGTCCAGCTAGCTGGCCTTTAGTCCCAGATCTTAGCTCCTGGGCCAAGTTGTCTTGCTTTATTCTGATACATCCTGTCACCACATACTTCAAATACATTGAGGAACTCCCTGCAAGATCACTATTGCTGTTCCTTGAAGATTCTGATCAGATGAAAACTAGAACTGGAGCCACACATAGCACAGAAAAAAAATTCTATGTGCTTTCTCTTATATGTATGAGTAATACATAGAGTATACACAGTGTGGATACTGTATTTTATACATAGGTACTTGTATATGTTATGCTGTCTTCATTGAATTATATCCTCCATGTAATAGTAATAATAGACCCCTTTTCTCTTTGTGGTTCTTGACAGGAATCTCACATTAACTGATCATACCCAAATTGAAGAAAAGTTAGTATTATACAATTTTATGTATGTACATACTATTTTTGTATTAAGTGGACATTATAAAAATATTTAAAATGGTAATTCTAAAAACAAGTATCTTTTAAAAATTGAAAATTTGTTCTGAGATTTAGGAAAAAAAGTTTGATTAAAAAGCTCAAGATGTGGCACATATGTGAACTGTTAAGTAAAATGAGATACTATAGCAGCAACAGAAGCACACATTCCCAATACGTTGTGTGTAAATAGGGTTCATTTGGCTTTTCTTTTTTGTGTGAGTTATTTATTTTTATTTGAAAGAGAGATTTCCAGAGAGGGAGAAAAGTACAGTGAGGTTTTCTATCTGCTGGCTCATTTCCCAAGTGGCCACAACTGCCAGAACTGGGTAAGTTTGAAGCCAGGAGCCTGGAGCTTCTTCTGGGTCTCCCACATGGATGCTGTGGCCCACAGAGTGCCAGCCTGATTTGAATTTTAAATTTATTATTTCTCTCCATATTTACTGATGTGTTGTTAAGAAAGCTATATATATCAACCTGCATTCCAGTTATGTAACAGAAAATAAGATTGAATTATTCACAAATAAGAAGGGACAGGAATAATTTAAGAGAAAATTTTCTTGATGCTGCCTATTGTATGTACCTCACATTATTGAATGGTGAAGAAGAAAAAGTGAAATAAATGAGACATAAGAAAATATGGTATAGAATTACCAGGAAGCTGAACTGTTATGACTAACAAAATGAATAATGATTAAAATGACCATTAAAAAAAAGATTTATTTATTTTTATTAGAAGGGCAGATATACAGAGAGAAAGATCTTCCATTCACTGGTTCACTTCCAAGTGGCCACAATGGCCTGAGCTGAACCAATCTGAAACCAGGATCCAGGAGCTTCTTCTGGGTTTCCTGCATAGGTGCAGGGTCCAAAGGCTTTGGGCTGTCCTGGACTGCTTTCCCAAACTATAAATAGAAAGCTGGATGGGAAGTGGAGCAGCTGGGACAGGAACATGTTCCCGTATGGAACCCTGGCAAATGCAAGGTGAGGGTTTAGCTACTAGGTAATTGCACTAGGCTCTAAATGAGCAGTTGTTAATGGGGAGTGGAGGAAAAGAAAAAAAATATTTAATATTCTTAATGAAAAACAATTTTAAGTTTACATTGGCAAAAGTGATACAGTAAGGACTTTGAAAGTCCACTTTTTAAAAAGAGCAGTGTATGGAAAATTGGCAGAGTCAGCTTTTGTTTCTTTGTAAACTGGAAATTAACCAAAGCAATCCATGGAATATTTATTCATAAATCATCATCTACATCATCTATGATTTTATGGCTTTTTCATTTATCCTACGATCAGCTCTCATTCTGCAGTGAAAACAAGAATAAGAGGGTGAGAGGGGTGTCTACTGTACCTCATTGGCCAGAGTCAGGTCATATATACCTGCCTGGAATTCAGTGATGGCAGGCCAACTGGGATTTACCTGAAGCAGTTATCTGAGCTGCATAAAATGATTTGTCCCAATCCAGAGCTCCCTGAAGAAAACCAGGATTGTGTTGTCTAGGATGATGCAATGGATAGATGTTTGTCAATCAGCCAATTCTATTTTGATGAAGTAGAAGGAGCCAGATCTCAATTTAGAAGAAAACTGTCAGCAAGTTTCCTCGCTAGTTTTCCAACTTCAAAATCATCATGCTCCTTTGGGGACCACAGTTTTTCTCAGTCAGAAAATAGATACCTGTAGTATCTATATGATAGGTCATTTGTGAGTGCAAAATGTACTAACATTCCCTCATATTAGTAGGCAGTCCCCAAAACGAGTGTATGGCACCTTCCCTCTCTCCTGTTATCATTTATACTTTCTGCTGCCCTTCATCTTGTATCCAAACTTTAAGTTAAACTCTAAGTTACATAGGAGGTTAAATAATAAGTTTATATAAATAGTAGAAATGATTATTTGGAATAGGTACATATAAAATGGGAAAGTACATAAAAATTATAAGAATATACTAAATCATGTCCTGGAGTGATCTGACCTAACCCGATTCTTAGTAAAGCCTTTCTGTCTTTCCTTAAGAAGTTTTATCTGTCAGCATTTTCAAAATTTTAACAAAGGTTTATGTAGCTTATGTGCCCTTCAGTTGCTTCCCTGGTTCATTACATTTTAATCATTAAAATAAGAAAAAGGATCATGTGAGAAAGGTCGTTAGAGATGAATGCTTCAAAAAAGCAATATTTTAAAAGGTAACAAAGTTGTGGCCCAGCCCAACCCTATCCACCACACACTTGGCGCTCATGTACACCACCAGGTACATAGCTGCAGCATCCATTGGTTTACGTAAGAGATGGGGCTGGAGACAGAACCAGCCCAGCAATTGCAACTACCAGTATGTGTGTGGCCTGGAGTGGGTGATAGGTTGAGCTGGACCCATGCTGGCAAGCACACACATGAGTCAGGTCTGTTATTACTTCAGACAAGGTTTCTCTAGGGATCTGCCCAGTGGAACTGCTGTACTCAGAACTCCAATCATGGGGAGAATCGTAGGATCTGTAGTCTGACCGTGGAGTGCATGTGATAGACCTGGGCCTCCTCAGTAACTTAGACAAAGCAGTGGAGGGCATGACCAGATGTACATGGAGGATAAGATAGTCCATTGGGCCTGCTTGGGCATCTGGTACCATAGTAAAGGAAGGAGGGCACAACAAATTGGTCAACTACCCCAGCCAAGTGTTGGCAGCAAATATCTGGGCAAATGGAGACTCTAAGGTGGACTATATCAGCCAATAGACCTTGGAAGGATTTTCTCATCCTTGTAGCAGAGAGATTGACAGCATTTCAGAACTATCTAACTATCAAAACCACTTGAGCAGGACCTTGGAGTGTGCCCCACGTCAGGGACTCTGGGAGGCCATTTCCCATTCCTTGATAATGATGTGGTTGGAAGGCTGAGTGCAGCTTCTCCCCATATCTCCCACCTTCCCCAGATCCAGGAAGAAAAAGAAAATTTGGGAATGATAGTGCCATGCACCTTCTCCTAATTCTCAACCCTTCCCACTCTAATCAACTATGTAAACATCATCAAACATAAAATTAAAACAGAAATATATGTATACATACTTATATATATCATTTATATACATACATAGGGATATTTCAAAAAGTTTATGGAAAATGAAGAAAAGTAATTTTAAATTTAATTTTTCTCATTTTATTTGATACACAAAAAGAGATAAAGAAGCAAATAGGGAGAGAGAGAGAAAAAAGATAATGTGGTTACCATAGAATGAAATTGGGCAGAGTTGCCAGTATGCTACTTAGTTTCTATAAAGAGAATAGGAACCTATGATTACATAATTGCAGACAGAAAAATTTTAATGATTTGCCTTGTTTTCTGTTGCATGCAAATCTAAGTCCTAGAGTTCTGTGAAGCCTGATTCCAAGTCTTTGGAATCCACTATAATCCATTCTCCATGTTTCATTCACAGCAGGTAAGTGCAACTAAGATGTGCTTTCTAGGCTTCTAATGTTCTCTTCATCTCATCTGACCTTCAAATATTTACCAAAGATACATTCCTAAACTCCAAAGTATCATTAAAAGCACACAGTCACTCTATGTGGTGGGATTGAAAGACCAATCTTTATCCTCCTCACTGTGAGGCTTTGTTTCTTTGCTCTCTTTCTTCAGATCTCAGAAAAAAAAAGACCTCTTAGTTATCCTTTATAAATTAGTGAAAATGGCAGTCCATATTTTGTTAGTTCTCATAGCATTTCTTCTTTTATTGAATTATGATTTTGCACCTAGTTTTTATGGGAAGAAGTTGGACATCCACAATATATTTAGTAAGAATTTTAAGGTTTAATCTGTTTTTAGTGTCTTTTATTTTAACATTAGCCACAAGAGAAAGTTGTTTTATAGGGTGAAAACCTGGAGTTGAAATGCTGGAGCCATGGGTGGTGGTGGGTATCGTGTCATCGATGCTTTACTCCCAAACACGAAGCTAAAGGCTGCAGAAAAGGCATTCTGGGCGGTTGAAGTCCCTTTAAGCAGAGTCAGAATGACACAGAGGTAGATATCCAAGTATCACAAAACAAAGGCCGAGAAAATGCCAACAATACTTGAGATGCTATGGACCTCTTTGGGGTCACTTCTTGTTTGTCTTGTGCTGTGCACAGCAAATACATGATATCTGAGTTCTTGTCATGGTAATTTTTAACATTCATTAAACACTTTAAACATTGTTCTTTTAAGAGCAAGTATTCTAGTTTTCTGTCTAAATAATTAGGTGTATTGTGCAATGTGTCTTAAATCTAGAAGTGGTGTTAAGGAAACTAACAGAAAAGTGATAACTAAAGTTGCTGAATGCAGATCTCACCCTACACATGACGGGGGTCTATTGATGGGATCCAATTTAGTGTGTGTTCCATTAATTATTATCTCTGTTTTATAAATGGGACAGTTGAGTTTTAGAGTTGTTAAAATTCCTGCCAAGGTGCACAAAGAATAGATCTTTTTAATAGATCTATTATTATGTGTTCTTTATACCCCTTTTCTGCCCAACCTGTCTGATCATTATAATCATTTAGAGTGTCTGGGGTCTCTCCAGCCAAACAAATCAGAGTCTCCAAGGTGCAGTTTCAGAATTTGCATTTTAAATCTGATAATTTCTTGGACTGGACAATTTTAGAAACTTACCACTATGCCCTGTTGAAGTCAGAAGAGACTGGTATTGAGATGTGGTATATCTTGAAGCCCTGCTCAATAAGGTGTTTGTGTATTTTCTTCTTGGTATTGTGAGAAAAATATTCTGTTCCCAGGATTCTTGGGGAAGAACATTCAAATGTGGAAACAAGAAACTGGGACCCAGGTAATAAATGCTGGGCTTCTTTTGTCCATACATTTTTCTTTCTTACCTTTATCCTCTCACTGATCCTCTGGAACTCTTAGCACCCGATCTTGGCACACTTTGCCATGGCCGGTCAGACTCTGCCTTAATTTCTCCGGCCAGTGTCCTAAGTGCTTTGCTTACTTGGTGAAGCATTAGGAAAAAAGTTCCTGTCCTCCACAAGGAGGTGTTTTCTCCGTTGCATTTTCTGGTGCTAGATAAGAATTACAGGGAGGTGGGCTGCATGTTATGGCACAGTTGATTAAACTGCCGCTTACACTGCTGGCATGCAATCCTGGCAGACATACTTCTAATCCAACCTCCTGCAGCAAGGGAGGAGGAGATGGCACAATTATTTGGATGTTTGCCACCCGTCCTGGAATTCAGGATCGAATTTCTGTCCTGGTTCAGACCTGGGTGTTGCAGCCATTTGTGGAATGGACCAGCAGTTGAAAGATTGTGTGTGTGTGTGTGTGTGTGTGTGTGTGTGTGTGTGTGTGTGTGTGTGTCCCTCTCTGAAACTGCCTTTCAAATAATCAGTTTAAAATCTTGAAAATGAAAGAAGAATTACAGATAGTCAGTGAGTTTCTTAAACCTTTTCTTTTTCCTGTCTCCCCATCAGAAAGCTAGAGGTGAGAGGAAGGAGATAATCTGGGGAGTTGTGCTCAGCTAGAAAGTTCCTAATGTAGTGCTCCAAATGAAGCATCATAGAACTGTGCATGCTGTTTGGCGATAATGTTTGTCATTTCTCGTGAGAAGGTATTGTAGTTACCATATTAACAATTACAGAACTGTTGTGTTTATTTTTTAAACACTTTGATGTTGCTGAAAATCCCTTTAACATAAAAATCAAATTGACCGGGCCCAGCACGGTGGCGCAAGTGGTTAAGGTCCTCGCCTTGCACACCCGGGATCCCATATGGGTGCTGGTTCTAATCCCGGCAGCCCCGCTTCCCTTCCAGCTCCCCGCCTGTGGCCTGGGAAAGCAGTTGAGGACGGCCCAAAGCTTTGGGACCCTGCACCCGCGTGGGAGACCCGCAAGAGGCTCCTGGCTTTGGATCGGCATAGTATCGGCCATTGCACTCACTTGGGGAGTGAATCATCGGAGGGAAGATCTTCCTCTCTGTCTCTCCTCTCTGTATATCCGCCTTTCCAATTAAAAAAAATAATAATAAAAATAAATCTTTAAAAAAATCAAATTGACCTTATTTGCAAAACATTATCTTTAAGAACCCACAGTTCTTAAAAAAGAGTTAGGTTGGGGTCACCTCTGGTGAGGTGTCTTTAGGGATTCCTCCCCAACTGGATCACTGAACTCAGAACTCCAACCATGGTAAAAATCATACAATATGTGGTCTGACTGTGAAATGCATGTGTCAAAACTGGGTCTTCATAGTTGCTGAGGCTTGTGCGATACCCAGCATGTCCAAATGCTCATGGAGGACATGACAACCAGTTCATTGAGACCTGCCAAGGACATCTAATACCATGGAGGGCAGAACAAATTGGACAGCTCTCCTGGATAAGTACCTGGATGAATCCAGACTCTAAGCTGGACTTTGTTCAGCAAATTGACTTTGGTAGGATTTCCTCAACCTTGGCGCAATGAGATCAGCATCTCAGAATTATCAAATCCACTTCAGCAGTACCCTTAGAACATGCTCCACATTGGGGACCCTGGGATGACACGGGGTGACCTTCTCACGTTGGTGGGTACTGATGTGGTTGGGTTTCTGGAAGCAGACTTCTGCCCTTGTCTTTCTTCTTTCCTCAGATACCAGAAGAAAAAAGGAGACTTGAGGCAGTTGTCTAATGCACCTTCTCCCATTGTTTGACACTCTCCATCCTAGTTGATGGTCCACATGTGCATCCACCCCTCTCAACTATGCAAACATCATTAAAAAGAAAATGAATTTATTGTTTAAAAAAGAACTGCATAGTTGCTATTGTGGACTGTAGTTGATGTTGTTGAGGAAAAGGGATATGAATTCACAAACACAGATAACACTGTGGTTGCCTGGCTCTCTGTACCCAGGCTTGACTCACCCATTCGGACAGCACACCTGGGGTAATCTGAAGGAGAATTCAGCCTCCATTTACTCCTCCCTTTTGTCTTCCACTTTGACTTGCCACAAAATGTGAAATGTTGCTATTCAAAATATATTTATTTGAGGGAGTTGATGAATATCTTGCTGTGTTGCACACAGAGCAGCAGCCGAATACTTTTTCACACTTTTGAGTCATTACCATCATTAACAGAAGCTAATTAACACATAAACCGGACTCAGCCTAGTTGAGAATACTAACAGGAGTGGAATACTTGTAGAATTAGGAAAATGCTGTGCTGATTTACTATGAATTTAGAAAGTTCAGTGAGTGACAAGAATGCTGCATAGACCCCAAAGCCTGCCTGTTTCTCAGTTAGAGCCACAGTTTCTGTTAAAATCTGAAAATTTTATCAGAGTTACACAGAAATAATTTTAAATCCCCTGCATCTTTTCCCAATGAACGTTCCTTGTGTATGTCATACATTCCTTAGTCTACAGTACTTTGATCACCTTGATTTTCATTAATAGATTAACATAAAAGCAACCTTTTAAAAATTGAAGAACTTCAATGGTTACATCAATGCTAAAGTCTGTATTAATACAGCTAGAATATATTACTCTAAATTGTGGCTCAAATCCTAAATGTTAATGGAGATAGCAAGAAATACTTTGGCAAGCTTTGAGGACGTTAGCATAAATTAATTTCTTGCAATTTGCTTAGGTTTGGTCCTGAGGAAAATGGGTAAGTGACTCCCTCTAGAGTGATTTATGTGCTATAATATTATGTAGCATCTGCAAAAGAGATACTTTAAATGGCAAAAGAGAGGAAAAGAGAAAAAAGAAAGGTTTGATTTTCTAAGCCACCCCCTGTCCTTTTGACCAGTTGTTCAGAAACATTTTATTACAAGGATAAATACTTTTGTTTCTTTTACATTTTTCCACTTTGCTTCATTGATTAAGGCTATTGTGTTAACTGATACAAAGCACACAATGAGAAAAACAATGTAAACCCATAATTCTTTTTCATAATTACAATTTGCATAGTACTCATTCTAATAGCCACCCCCAAAGGTGGCAATTTAATTTCTTTTTTTTTTTTAAGATTTATTTGGAAAGTCAGATATACAGAGAGGAGGAGAAACAGAGAGGAAGATCTTCTGTGCATTGATTCACTCCCCAAGCAGCCGCAAAGCCAGAGCTGCATCAATCCAAAGCCAGGAACCTGGAGCATCCTCTGGGTTTCCCACGTGGGTGCAGAATCCCAAGGCTGTGGGCTGTCTTCGTCTGCTTTTCCAGACCACAAGTAGGGAACTGAACAGGAAACGGGGCTGCTGGGATTAGAACCGACATCCATAGGGGATCTTGGCTTGTGCAAGGAAAGGACTTTAACTGCTGGGCCTGGCAATGTGGTTTCTTTTCAGCATGTATCTGTTAAAACATACTGAAGTATTATTGTCCTGTAGCACAGATTATTTTTGAAAGCAATATTTAACATGGAAAAGCATATATCTGGGGCAGACTGCCTGGATTACCATTTAAGATCCATCCCTGCTACATTGTGCTCTTGAGCACAGTGCTTCATCTGTGTTCCTAACTCCCCTCCTTTGCCAAGTGATAAGGATATGTCGGCCGGAAAGTACTGCTGATAAACCAGGGTAGAAGCAACACAGGCCTTTTCCCGTACTCCCTAGACCCCTCTCCTCCGCAACTACACAATACTTCACGTGATGCCAGGGCTTCTTTGTCCCTCAGCACTGGTACCACTGCAACCTATACCTCTAAATGTATACTCCCTTGAATAGCACCATCCAGGGCCCAGCAAAATCACTTCTCTGTCTCTGCTTTGCTTTCAGTATAAAAGATTACTGTGCCCTAACTTTGTTAAAATGTAAGGGTTGTGCTGGCAACACACTGGACACTGTTTCAGAGTGTGGGAGGGTGGAAAGCAGAGAGGCTTAGGTAAGAAAGAGGGCAAATTAATCAATATGTCAAGTCCTTTTCAGATTGCATATGTAGAAAATAACGTTGAATAACCAAATTTCATTTCCCAATAGTGCTGACCGTCTATTTTCTTGCTCCTCTTTGAGTCCATCTCATAATTGTAGAGGTCTAAATTAGTGAAGCAACTAAATTAGTGCAGCATGCAAAAACTGCACCTACAGCCTAATAGTATTTTGCAACATCAGACAGTTCATATTGTTCTTAAGTTTTGATATAAGCATGAACAGAAATAGCATGCATGAAGTATGATACTGGTTCATTAAAATGGTAACTGCCGTGGATGTTTAGGACATGGATTAAATCATTGCTTAGGATGATTTATTTCAGTATTTTTAAATTGGGTAAAAAATGAGCAGATGCCACATATATTAAAAAAATACTTTCAGAATTGCCCGAATAAATGAAACTAGCCATCACTGACAGCATTCAGTGAACACCAATACAACGCTGGTATGAATAGGCTGATGTATTATTCTTTTAAGAATTTATTTTGAAAATAAGTGAGGAAAAAGGAAGTGAGATCTCTCAACTGCTGGTTCACTTCCTGGGTGGCCTCAGTGGTCAGTGCTGGGTCAGGTCAAATTCAGAAGCAAGATTAGTCCAGGTCTCCCACATGGGAGGCAGAGGCCTACCGCTCAGGCCATCCTCTGTTGCTTTCCCAGAGCTCTAGCAGGCATCTGAGCTGGAAGTGCAATGGTTGGAGTATGAACTGGTGCACATATGGAATACCAGCCTCATAGACAATCTTACTTTCCTGTTATGCTTAAATGCTGATCCCTGTTTATGCATTTTTGCAAATATATTTTTGTGGGTCAACGTTTAGTCAGCATATTGGCATGATACATGATATAAAGAACATAATCTTTACAGAAATGTTTCTGTGAAAAGTTTCCAGGTCAAGTAATTATGGAGTTTAAAATTTTATGCCAGAATAGTTTTTATCTGAAACAGATGAGATAATTAAAGATGACTATTTAGCACAGAGGATTTAAAATCATCTTATTATCATACAATTAATGAAGAGTGAATTGTTATAATAGCAACTCAGTTTGATTAGATTGTACCAAAAATTTGAATAGTCACAACACAAAATTATAACTGTTGAATTACCAGCTAAGAATAATAAAGAAGTCAAGTAAATGAGTATCCTATTGACTCTGTTTTAGTTCTTCAGGATTGCTTTGACTATGAAGGATTATTTGTGTTTTCATATGAGTTTTAGAATCTTTTTGTAATTCTAGAAAAACTGTCATTGGTGTATGAGAATTGAATCTGTAAATCTCATTGAGTATTGTGAGTGTTTTGAAATAATAGTTCTTCCAATCCATAAGCACAAAGTGTATTTCTATTTTTTGTGTGTCTTCAATTTATTTTAAATTTATATTTTTCATAGTGGAAATGTTTTATGTCTTTGGTTAAATTTATTCCAAGTTATTTAATTTTTTGTGGATATTGTGATAGGAACACATGTTCTTTTTCATTGAGATCGTTTTCTTTGTAAAAATGCTACTGACTTATGTGTGTTGATTTTGTATCATGCAATTGAATTTACTTTTCAGTTCTCACAGAGATAATTTGACTTATTGCTTTACCTGTGCCTTCTATTTTCTTTCTCTTGCCTAATGGCTATGAGTAAAACTTCTAGAATTTATTTAGCAAACTTATGAGAGTGGACATCTCTAATTGTAGATTTTAGGAGAAATTGTTTCAGCATTTCCCCAAAAACCTATGTTTGCAATCGCCTTAACACAAATGTAAGTTTTTGAAATGAATTTCAAGACTGTAAATAACAGAAGAAGAAATTTAAGCAGCATAATGATGTGAATGCTTATTTTATCATTCTTCCTAATGCAAATTTGTCAAAATCAGAATTGAAGTAATGTAACTACAGCTTTATTGCTGAAATAATAGCACAAAAAAGGAAAATGTTGAGTGATAATCTATGAGAATACCTGTCTTTATTTAAATATTCAACCAAATATTTACTTTCCTTTCAGTAGGACATACGATCATGTACTGCAATAATGCAATTCAAAGTATAAGTGTTACTGGGGTTCGGTAATTTTAAAATGGTCACATCATGTATTTTGTTTTAATTGGCAAGTCAGATTTACAGAAAGGAGAGACAGAAAAATCTAATTGCTGATTTACTTCCCAAGTGGCTACAGTGGCTTGAGCCGAGATGATCTGAAGCCAGGAGCCAGGAGGTTCCTGCAGATCTCTCACGGGGTGGTGGTGGGGGTGGGGGGCAAGTGGGTGTGGTGGTGATAGGATTCCAAGGCTTTAGGTGATCCTCTGTTGCTTTCCCATGACATGAGTAGGCAGCTGGTTGGGAAGTAGAGTAGCTAGGACCCAAACTGGTACCCAATGGGATCCTGGCAAACACAAAGTGAGGATTTAGCCACTAAGCTACCGGGCCAGACCCTACACCATGTATTTTTTAAAAGATAAATTATACAAAGCATTGGATACTATCTGTATGTTTTTAAAATGTATTATGTAAGGTAGGGCGTGGTCCAGTGGCCTAGTGGCTAGATTCTGGCCTCGCATGTGCTGGGATCCTATGTGGGCATCGATTTTGTTTCTGGCTGCTCCGCATCCAGTCTGACTCCCTGCTTGTGGCCTGGGAAAGGAGTAGAGGATGGGCCAAAGCCTTAGGACCCTACAGCTATGTGGGAGACCTAGAGGAGACTTCTGGCTCCTGGATTCAGATTGACGCAGCTGTGGCTGTTGGGGCCACTTGCTGGGTGGAGCAGAGAACAGAGGATCTTTCTGTCTCTTCTCTCTGTAAATCTGTGTTTCCAATAAAAATAAATATCCCTTTTTTGTTAAAGGATTATATAGTTTCAATGAATTTATTTATGAGTAGATTGCTGGCAGTTCCCAGTAGATTGTGTTTGGAAAGACTGGGAATGATGGAACAGGAAAAAGTGGGTAGGAGACGTTTCAAAAAATAACATAAATATAAAAGGAGAAAGTGAGAGAACAAAATAGTGGTGGTAACAGAGCAGTAGAGTGGGAAAATTTGAAAATACAGTTGAGAAGGAGAAAGAAGGAACAGGTGCAGAAACACTGGGAGGGCTGATGAGGAAAAAAGAAGCAGTATGTGATACTTTATATTTCCTGGAGAATGAAAGGGTACATAAAGGAATCGTTCCTAATTATGAGCACAAAGCTTCCATGCCAGGTCTGTATATGGCGCGCAGGTATCACTAAGTGTGACTAGGGGTATATAGATAGGAACAGTTATACATGGTGAATCTGTGGCGGCAAGATGGGACAGGCCTGAAGAAGTTAAATTGGGAGAAGATATCAGATAAGGGTAGGTGTTCAAGAGATATAATCTGAAATGCAGATTTTCCGCAGTGTCAGAGGCATTTCCAATGAAGTGGATACAATCACCTCGAGACATAAGATTGCATCCTGAAATTCACTAGTGCCCACATCACATCAGATCGAGCTCCTTTGTGCAGTCTGGTTAGAATGCCTAGTTCCCCAGAAAGCTCTGCTGTGTACATACATATAAATGAGTATAAGATCAATTTCACGAGCACTTTCTTGTTTCCAATATGGCTAATGCATGCATTAAGAAATACTTCTTGTGTTTTATTGATTTTTTTTTTCAGAAGCCCATCAAAGGTTGAATAAAAATGGCCAGATAGTGTTTTTTTTTTTAAGTTTTGTTCTAAAATCTTTGAAATCTTGGGTGGAGAACGGTAATGGAGTTAGAAGAAAGGGTAATTGTCATTCTATAATATTCTTATTTTCATGTGTGACTCAGCTTCTACTGACACAAGGATTAGTTGAGTGGTTAACTGGAATTTTGATTCACAAATCCAATATTACAGAAATAGGCAAAATATGACAAGAAAAGGCATCTCAGTAATTTCATAGTGGAGTATTCAGTAGTAATGGGCAGGCTGACGTTAATTCTAAATTTTAATTTCTGTTTTGTTATTTTAATGGATGCTTTATCTAGCATATCTTCGATCTTTGGCATACCAGTTATCCCTTCTGTGCCTATGTTCATCCAACTTCAAAACAGGCACTAATACATATGTCATAGGAACTTTGGGATGAGTTACATCACATTGTATAATAACATCGTACAAATATTAAAATATTCTTATGCTTCATCCTCTCTTCCCTACTTGAATATAGTGATAATCTGTTTATTTTATGCAGCTGTAGACAGGTTTTGTAAACAAGAAATAGTATTAGCTGTGTTAAAGCATTTCTGCTGGGGAAAGAAAAGGCTGTTTTTGGGCCCGGTGTGCTGGCCTGGTGGCTGGAGTCCTCGTCTTGAGTGTGCCAGGATCCCATATATGTGCTGTTTTTAATCCCAGTGGCCCTCCATCCAGCTCCATGCTTGTATACTGGGAAAGCAGTTGAGGATGGCCAGAAGCCTTTGGACCCTGCACCTGCATGGGAGACCCGGATGAGGTTCTGGGCTCCTGGCTTCGGATTGGTGCTGCTCCGGCCGTTTGTGGTCACTTGGGGAATAAATCATCGGACTGAGGATCTTCCTGTTTGTCTCTCCTCCTCTCTGTATATCTGACTTTGCAATAAAAAATAAATGTTTTTTACAAAAGGCTGTTGTTAACCCTTTGCAGGTTACAGGAGGAGGCAGACAGAAACTCGACTGGGTCTCTGATATGGAGGGCTAAGAAACAATTGTTTGTGTCATCACCTACTCCCCTTCCTGGTTCGGTCGGCTGAAGTTTCCTGTCTCTCACAAGATTCCCTTCATATGGGGAAATACATATGCTCCCTTACTTGTTCTAGCTCTTCAGAGCATTGTTTCTTGTAGAATATTCTTGATGTTTTATACCTACAAATGGCACATTTTTTCAGATTTTAAACAAAGTATACTATAGATTTTGAGATCTTACATTGCCTTTTCATGCTACTGGGAACTGACAGGCATAAAGAGTTAAATATGTGTGCTCCCATTTACCTAGAATCAGGAATCTTGAAAATCAATTCTGTTTGATGGTTGTCCTGTGCATCTTCTTAAAGAATGCAAAATAAGACACTTGGAAATGGTTGTGTCTAGGAGTCATTTTTGATTTTGTATTAGTCTATTTATAGTTGCAGTGCTAAGCACACTGCAGTATTATTAATGAGCACTGTCTTTGGTGGACAGTCAGTGCATATGAGCTTTCTTACCTGTTTCTCCATTTGCATGAGGCACAATCAGGGCAGAAGGAGTTCTGCAGTTTCTTTCTGGTATGAATGTTAACTATATCTGGATCACCTATCTTGAGCACATGAAATTTTTTACCCTTTTTTAAGAAGCATTATTTACTTATGTGAAAACAGATACACACACACACACACACACACACACACACACACACACAGTGAGTTCTTACCTACTGTATTACTACCCAAATTACCACAATAGGCAGAGCTAGACCTGGCTGAATCCAGGTGCCAGAAACTCCATCCAGGACTCCTGTGTGGGTGACAGAATCCAAAATATTTGTGTCATCATTCATGTGCTTCTAGATACAGTAGCAGGAAGCTGAATCTGAAGAATGCAGTAGCTGTGCCTTAAATCTCATTAGACAAGAAGCAGGCTTCCATGGTTCCGCACCAAGTGCAGCCAAGGGCATCTTTGTTTCTTTTGCCTTAAATGGAAACACCAGGCCTGCAGGAAAGCTCTCCTGGGCTCACCGCCTGTTCTCAGCTGAGCTGCAGATCCTCCAGGATGTTTTCTGCTCCATGAGCAGCTCAGCTTCCATTCTGAATATTTCATACGTTCTGTGCTTGCTTGGCAGAAATAAGAGCTTTCACCAGTGATGAATTCATAGTACACACATTGGCAGCTTTCCTGAACTGTTTACTTCAATAACATCATAAGCAATTAGCCTGTAAAATTGAAATCTAAATAGAAACCATAAATAAATACGCCTTTGAGTCAGCTAATAACTGAAGAGGGGCCCAGAGGCCTGATGTAATTAGGCAGGACAATAGTTGCGAGGAAATTAATCAAAGGGAAGTGGAAAAGAGCACTAGGCTTTTACTAGAGCCTTGAAAAATCCTGCAATTCCAAAGGGAAACAAGATGGGAAGGATTAATCAATAACCTATTTATACTATTTTGAAGCGTTTTCCACTTAGCCGAAAGCTGTGCTGATCACTGGATACATGAAAGAGAGGGAATCGGATATATTTATTTAGTACCTTCTGTGTGACAGATGTTATGATAGTTATTTTCATAAGTTTCTCCTTTTTTTTGACGGTATTTTTCAAGGTGGAGATTGTGGGTAAAGATCTTTTTTGATAGTCATTGATGAGGTGGAACAACAGAATGCAATGGGAAGTGGATGTGAGTGCTACCCAGGAGGAGAGCTCACCATGGGGGAGGTAAACTGTGGCCAGTAACTGCTTCCCCTGTGCAAGGAAGGGAGAAGTCAGCGGAGTTTGGAGCTTTCAGGAAGGACCTCTTGGGGCCAGGGCAGCAAGCATGGCTGTTAACTCGAGGGTAGGCTTAAGGCAGTCGGAGAGGACAGGAAATGGGGAGCACTCAGTTTTGTGACTTTAACCCTACAACGAATGGGCAAGTGCAGAAGGATGTGTGTGTATAAGAGAGAGGGAGGTGGAGGTTGGTGGGGTGGAAGTTGTGTAGATTGTGTAAGCCTGAGCGAGGTTGGCTAGTGGCATAGAAAACATTGGAGAGAAAACAAAGCATTTCCATGTTTGTACTTTAGATGTGTGTGTGTGTTAAGTCTGAGAAAAACTTGGAAGGGTCATGTCCAAGGTTCCCAGCATGCTTGGATCTCTGCGGCAGGTGGCTTAGCTGTTTAGCTGGAGCCTGAAATGAAGATGTTTGTGTGGAGAAAAATACCAGCATGTGTTTCCTCTGAGAATTGTGAAATTTATGAGTGTGTTTCAGATTCAGAAAAATACAATAATATTAGAAAAATTACTGTACTATTTAACTGTTTGGGCAGACAGCCTTATACTTTACAAATATCTTTATTGTCTTTAAAATTTTATCTTTGCAAATATTATAGTGATGAGATGGTATTTTTATAGTCCTTTACATTACATAAATAGGGTTCTGTCACTATTAAATTTTGCTATGTACACATATATGTGTACACATATCTCCACATGTTTCTTTTGTGTTCAAAATAAACAACAGTGTCCATAGAGATTTTTAAAAATTTATTCATTTGAAAGGCAGAGAAAGAGAGAGAGAGACTGACTGACTGTATCCCTGACTCTTACATGGAGGTGTTCAATGGCAGTTGGGTCATCATCCAGAGCTTTCCTAGGTGTATTAACAAGAAGCCAGATTGGAAGCAGACCAGCAGGGACATAAACCAGAAGTGTGACATGGATGCTTTCTGAACATAAACTATCTAATGAATATTTTAGTGATATTACAGTTATGGCAAGTTTATGAATTCTCCTGTATTTGTTTATATAGCATCCTAAATTAGCATGTTTAGTAGCATTTACACACATTACATGGGTATATTTTAAAAAGTTCATGGTAAAAAAAGGCATAAGCTTATTTTGGTACAAAATGTTTGAAAACATAACTGATGTTTTCATTATACATATTTCTGTGAACTTTTAGAATTTCCTCATGCAGTCATTATTTTGTATGCAAAGTCTATGATTTATTTTCTGCATTATGTTGTAATTACACAGGCACAAACGACAGGTACTCAGGTACTGATGGAGGAAGAGTGACTGTGAGTTTAGTGAGTTAAATTAAGACACACATCTCAAACGAGTATTTTATAATCTATGCAAAGGCAGATAGACCCATCAGAGTCTCTAGTTCTCTTTGTTCCTGGATTAATCCTTGTTGGTGCAGCTCTAGTGTTTAAAAGAAGCGGATGAGTTTTCGTTTTCAAACTGTGAGATCTTTTCTGTAGACAGCTTGTCTTGCTTGATTTGGTTTAAAGTGAAAACCACAAACTGCAAAATCATGAGCTTAAGAAACATAACAGAGAGCAGTGGGTGGAAGGTAACTGCCAAATCAAGGTTAATGGCAGGGCACTGTTTCATGGATTAGCTTGCTTGTTAATTCTCAGTCTTGCTTATTAACATTTAGTAAGCAGTATACAACTGTATGGTAAAAAAAAAAAGCAGGGCCCCTTGAGTGTAACTCTCATTAGATTTTTCAAAATTTTATAGTTCAGTAATTTATTGAACAGTAGAGTATTTCAGTGAAAAATTATAATGACATTTAGGATATTTACAGTGCAACCATTAATATTCTCTGAAACAATATGGAGGAATTCAACATGGGGGGAAGGTTTGGGGAGGGGTTGTGGGAATCCCAGAGCCTATGAAACTGTGTCATAAAATAATAATAATAATAATAAAGATGCTGTCTGTGACACTGTATCCCATAAGGGTGTTGGTTTGGGACTTGTTGCTCAATTTCCAATCTACCTACCTGGTAATGCACCTGAGAAAGCAGTGGAAGATGATGGCCCCTGCAACCACTTGGGAAACCTGGAAAAGTTTTTAGGTGCCTGGCTTTGGCTTGGCATAGTCTCTGCTGTTATGACCATCTGGGAAGTGCATCAATGGATCCCTCTCTCTCTATCTCCACCCCCTCCCCAGAACTCTGCCTTTAAAATAAATAGGAAATAAGTCTTTAAAAATGGCTCTAATTATAAATTTTTAAAAAGGAGATTGGATTAAGTGAGCACATGGTGAATGATTGTAAAAACAAGTGCTTTGGAATGAATTTTTGAGACAGCTGACAGTTGTACTCCTGGCATCATCCTGGATTGTGCACTTCTGTATTAAATCTTTTATTAGCCATATCTAACAGATGTAAGAGACTCATTCTGTTCAAGGCAGTCAATCTGAACACTTAGTTACACATATCTAACTTTCAGATGTACGCTAAGCTCTGGTCTTTAGCTAACCATAAGGTGTGCTGTGAATGACTTAATCACAATGCAGCCAGAGGGAAGTAAAATTGATTATATAGACCCTACCTTGTGTTCAGGCTCATTGCTCTACAGTCACTCACTGCTGCCACAGACAAGTCCTTTATCAGAGGTTACAGTGTACTGTTCCAATTCTAGCACTTAGAAATAGAATTGCATTGATGATTAGAGCACTACTCTGGTACACAGCCAAATATAAATGGCTGCAACTGAGTATTTGATTCTGCTCATATGACATTTTTTCTGATTCTGAAACATGACAGCCCCTACTCCAGCTGGCTCCTGTCTGTTACACACTCTTACTTTGCATCGCATAACAGTAAAAAGCGCTCAGGAATCAGCCTTTCTATCAGGCATGCACTAAAGATTCTGACATAACTACCCATGGGATTGGCTTCAAGGCACTGAATTTGCACCACAAAAAAAAAAAAAAAAATTGCAAAGCACACTGGATTTCAAAGCCTGCAGCACCGGAAGGAAGAGGGACAACTGGGAAATAGATGTTCTTCATCTTTTTAAAAGCAATAACAGCGCAGTGTCTGTAATGTGGAGCAGAAAAGCTGAGATGGATTCAAGAACTCCTTAACTTGTCACTTGAAACATGTTTGCTGATAGTCTGTTTGACACAGTGGATTAGAGTTTCAAGTCAACAAATACTTCCCCTGCCCAGTGGTCCTCCTGCAGCCCCTTTTCTCTGGACTTTGAGTCAGCAGCCACCATACCCAAGGAGTTTTTGTCTTGTTAGCAACATGTATTACCTCATTGACTATCAGCAGATCAGTTGAACACAACAGCTGGCAAACAGCGGAGCTGGGTCCGGGAACAAAAGCTGTTTTCCAGCACTTCTCTGCCCCCTGTGTTCATGTCACTGCCCTGTTACACACTGCCTGCTATTCTAAGTGGTGGGATCAAAGCAACAAGGTGCCTCCTTAATTCTGTAGAAGACAAGCCTTGGAAACAGGGGTTGCAGGAAATTTCTACCTTTCCTGGCAATATAATAATGTGTTAAAATCCCCAACATGACAAATGAAGAAAAAACAATCATTGATACAGTTAGAATGATCCTTACCTCCTCCTCTTTATTTGTCATAGTAACCTAGGTGTAGAACTGATGCTAGATTTAGGTCTAGGCAGTACCTTCCAGGGACATGAGATTTATTTAAATAATTGTTTAAAAATCTGAGTTTCAGTTTAATCAGAGAACTAAAAAGACTTTTAAGAAAATTAGTATGTTCAAGTGAAAACTCAGTTTAGATTTTAGAGTTCGTGTGCTTTGTATTGTCTGCTTGTCTCTAAACTTACTTTAAACCTCCATATATCAAAAGAAAGGGACCAGATAGAAGTAGGATGACCAAATCAGGTATCTCTATTTGATCAAACATCCTAAAAGGTTGGAGACCCATAAATACAGGTCAGGAACCCATGCATGCTAGAAGTCTAAGAACATCTCAGAAACCAGGGGTCTAGGCTCCTTTCCTCCAGGAAAGCATGCCATTTGTAATGAAGATTGAGTGTGTGCATGATATAAATTATTCCAGCAATATTAATTTTTCAAAGAGAGAAATCCAGGCATAAGCCAAGAGTCTGCACAACCTCCCCAGCTTCTCTGCTCCTTCAGTTCTTAGAAGCAGGACTGATGCATAACTGTGTTGCATTATTTACAGTCAAGCCTGTCTCTTGTGTAAAACTGGAGGGAAGGTGGGCTTGAGAGTGTTTTAATGCTGAGTAGGAGAGAGGGTGGACCTTTGCTCACATTGCTGGAAGCACCTGCTGCAATGTTCTAGGGAGAATACGGTTAGAAAATTAGATTTTCCCCATTTAGTCCATGTAGCAAGAGTTAGGACTTAATTTTGTAGAGAAAGAAGTGATATTATCTACCAGTTCCTAAACTACCTCTGATATTCTGGTGATTAATATATTACTTTTCTTATTAAGGATTGTGCAGTAATCTTGCTCTTTTTTTTTTTTTTTTTACCTTGCTGAGATCCTTACACTACAGTGGAAAGACTGGGTCTTTTGCCTCCTGTATTTAAGTGCCTGCAGATGGTTCAGTATGAGTAGCTGAAATAGGAATGAGTAGTTGAAATAAGAATCATTATAATCTGAATAGAATTTAACAGGCTGCCATGGGAGACGGTCATCAGCTGGGTGATTTTCAACAATTTCAATGCCTGCTAAATGCTAGGACTTCCTGTCTCCTATAACCACTTTCCCCTTCCAGTGAGATATTGTGTGAAGGGACTTCACAGTTTCTGGAATGGTGGAATTAAAGGATACACTTATTTTGGTGCAAAATTTTTGAAATCCACAGTTTTTTTCATAATATCAATTTTCTAGGAAGTTTTGAAGCTCTCTTATCTATGTTGATGTTATTTATGTAATACCTCGTATAAGTATATATCACATGCTTAATTGGAAGCATAGTACAATATTTCACCCCCTAAGCTTTCCAAATATCACATTTCATTAAAAAATACACACAGAGTAGCAATGGTAATGCTAAAATGAAGCTGAATATTTTATAACATTGATTCCCATGGCTTGTGATGTATTGGTGATTTTTTTTAAGGTTTTTTTTTTTTTAATTGCAAAGTCATATATATATATATATACAGAGAGGAGGAGAGACAGAAATATCTTCCATCCAGTGATTCACTCTCAAAGTGACTGCAATGGCTGGTGCTGAGCCGATCCGAAGCCAGGAGACCAGATCCTCTTCTGGGTCTCCCATGCGGGTGCAGGGTCCCAAGCTTTGAGCCATCCTCAGCTGCTTTCTCAGGTCACAATCAGGGAGCTGGATGGGAAGATGGGCTGACCGAGATTAGAACCGGTGTCCATATGGGATCCCGGCACGTTCAAGGCGAGGACTTTAGCCTCTAGGCCACGGCACTGGGTCTTCTATTGGTGATTTTTAAAGGAACATATATATATGAAAACCATTTAAATGTCTTGAATGTCTTCAGACAAGGATATTTTGTTGTAATAGACTTAGTGCTGTTTTAATAATTTACAAAGGGAAAATGTCCTTTCTTGTTCTTCTAAAAACATTAGGTTGACCATACTAAGCGAGTTAACTTTTTTTTAAATTTTGTTTTTGATCAATTGAAATATGTCCATAGCTTATCCAGTTGTTCTGCAGGACTCACAGATGAATCTTGTAGCAGTATTCCCTCTGTTCTCTTACCACTCTAGTGCTTGTAGACTCTGGCGATGAACTGTTTTCAGCAACTATTCTGGATTTTCCACCATGATCTCCATCTTGTTACTATTGTGTTTCTTGATTGTACTGTTTATTTGGCTTAAGCATTCATTCCCGGATTGCCCCTTTGCACTTCCTCATTTCACACATGCCAAGTAGCTTGTCATTGTCCACTTCAGATAATGGAATGTTGCTAACATCAGTGATTCTTGAACTTTTCTGGGTGCTCGAATGAGATCTTATTTAAGTACTTATTTCTGCCTCTGTCCCGTAAGTTTAGTAAAACATGTATCTGAGGAGTTTAGAGTGAGTTTTCAGTACTGTGTTGCTGCTTGATGGCCTAGTGATTGCACTTTAGGAACTGTTAGATGAGATGGACATGTTGCTTTTACATTACACACGGATTTGATACCTGAGTGCTGTTATAGGCTGTAATCTTTGTTCCTTTCTCATTATCCCTTCCTTTTCTTCCTGGGTTATTTTTATTTTCTTACCATGAATTTATACCTGAACCCTAGCAGTGTTGCAAATTTTCAGTCAATGTAATTTGACCCAGTAGATTTTGTTTTGTTTTTAAATAATTTATTTATTTAAAAGGCAGAATTGGAGATATAGATGTGAGAGATTCTTTCCTTTGTTGGTTTACTCAACATGATGCTTTGTACTCACAGGTAGAGTTATTTGTCTCCCACTAAGCCCCATGCTTTCCACACCATGGAGCCCTGTGTTCCTGTCTCTGGAATGATGGATTAAGAGAGGCAGTTGAAAGACAATGGTGTTTGATATCTGAGGATGAGGATCTGTATGTAGTGTCCTGAGTGTCTCTTTTGAAAGGTGTATCGACTTGATGTTTATCCTCCTGGTGTTTTTGGTTAGGTCCAATAGTGCTGCTCACACGTTTAGGCATGTGGCAGAGATCAGTTGAAAGAGAAAAATATTCTCACCTGAGAAATGTACATCATAATATGCTTTATGAAGACATTTATATATGAGAATACTTAAAAATTTGTTGTAACTGTAAAGCCCTACTCAAATTTTAGAGAATATTTTAAAGAAATACTTGCAATTATTGAAAGAAGGTGCAACATTCTACAGTCACTGTACTGATCTGCTTCAGTGTGAAATGTGCTTCATGGTGCATGGGCAAGTGTGGATGCCATGGAAAGCTCTTCTATGAAAGAGCCAGGGAATTCAATAGAATTGATTCAGTGGAGTGGTGCCCTGGGCTGGGGGTGGGAGGATGGAAATGATGTTTCAGTTTTCTGTTCAGAGAAACTCTTGTCAAATAGGGCTTTCAAAGAGATGAGCTGACTTGATAGTTGATGCAATTACTGTAATCAAGGTGAGATAAGAATTTATAAGGAATGTTGCAAAGGAAATGCACTGCTATGGACAGTTACACAATTAGACTAGATGCCCTCTTAAACTTTTTATGTCTTTAAAATAATAAATATTATGGAATCAAACATTTTAAAAGCTATAATTATAACTTCAAATGCTAATAAGAAAAACATGGCTGTTCACAGTTAAATTTACTTGGAATGTTTCATAAACATTACATTAAATCAATCACTTGGAATGTTTTACAAACATTATATTAAATCAATCACTTAAGAAAAAGTCCCATTGCATTTAAATACTTGAAGCAAATTGTATCTTCAGCAATTGGAGTTTGATAATTGCTTTAAATGGTTGACATGCCCCTCAAGGAGAGTGCTTTTTCCCTGAGACCAGTCTTTCACTTGATCTTTTCTTGGAGAAATGGCAGGCACTTAGGGGTGTGGATAGGAATTGTGGTGTGCTTCCAGTAAAGAGCAAGACTTTCTGCTGCCTACAGGACAGGTTGATTTGCATTTTATCTGCAGTGCATCACTCACTTATATGCATCGCTGAAGTGCTGCCAAGCTCTGCCTGGATACAGCCCTGTCCCTTGAGGAGGGCTGCATTCATTTGTAACCATCCAATGTTGGTTAGGTGATAACCCAGCATTTTCTTGTTCTTCTTTTTTTAAACCAAGTCCTCAAGAAAAGACATTTTACTGAAAATTTTTCTTTATTCTTTCAAGGTTCCTTGAGGAAACTAAAACAAGAAGATATGACTATATTTTTATTTCAGTAAGGACTTGAAAGAAAAAATACACAGGAATATAAAAACACATCCTTTACACATTGAATAACATTTGCCAGGAGGTGCAGTTCAAGAAAGGAGTGCCTTGTTTCCCTTTTTCTCTCTTATTCAAATCCAGATGGATTTTAATGTCTGTGAAGACTTGTAGGGTTATTTGCTGATTAAGCCATTCAGATTCCTGGTTGAATAGGTATGGCAATAAAGGATTACTTGTGGTTTTAAATCAAGCTTCCACTGAAAACTGTGGCTCAGGTCTAAGGTAAGGTGAGGAATTATACAGGGTTACAGTACTGACCCAAGATAGCAGCAGAACATGCCAAGAGCAGTGGCAGTATGTCTCAGGCTAGGCGGTCCCTAGAGCATTGTCCTTATTCCTTAGTTATCTTCTACTCTGATCATCTCCAAATAGCTGTCTGATGACTTTTGAACTTCTAATTCATGCCCAGATATTTCCTTTCAATTTAAGAAATATACCTTAACACTTATGGATATTTACGTGCAAATATAGCAAAGAAACTGAAAAGTAACATCTCTTTTGAGAACTATAAAGGGAGTGAAACATCTTACTTCTTGCTTCACTTCTGTTTGAGTTTCTTACATATAAAATATATGATATTTATACCACACAAGATGAGAAACTAAAGAAGATTCCCAGTGCTGCTGTAGTATAGATTGGCAATTACCCAACACAGCCTCTTTTTGCTGAAACCGATTTTAAGAGGGAATTTAAGCCTCAGATGACACAGTGGAATGCCATTTCTCTCTGTGTCCTAAACCTAAAATTGCTGAGTCTGCAGATTAGAGTTCAGCTTATTACCTGACCAGCTATGCTGAGGAATTCAGGTACTTTTTCTATGTGATCAGATACTTTCTGTATTTGTTTCCACAGAGGAGACTAGAAGATGCAAATGGCAGACAGGAAGACTGCACATGCTTCTCCCAGTCATGTCTGCTGTCCTTCCATATCTGTTGAATGTTTATTTACCCATCTAGATTGAGTTTAAATATTGCCTTCCCTGTAAAAATCCCCTGATATTATCAAGCCTGGTACCCAGTGTGTCCCCATAGTACACTGACCTTGAACCTGTAACCCTCAGACATATTTTTTGTGGTTAGTGGTGGGGAATGGTGTTGTGGGGACACCTCTGTCCAAGCTTCATTGCCCTGGTCTCTGTGTCAGCTGATCTGTGATATCAAAGAGTGTCATAGGCACAAGTTGCAGCAGTAGGGCAGAAACCACTGGCTTCTCTCCTTCTATTCAGTAAGGGGGCATATCTATAGTCTGCTGTATGATACCTTTGAAATTCCAGCTTTCTCTGGACGTGCTTGTTCTGGTTCCAGTTCCATGTGTGCAACTTCACCCATGGTGGTCATTTCCCAAGGCCTCTGTAAAAAATACCACTTGAGACAACAAAAATTTTTCCCGCCCCAGTCCTGAAGCGAAGAGCTCTAACATTCCAGGAGCAGCAGGGCTGCATTCTGTCAGCTCCAGACGGGATCCTTCTTTTCCTCTGGCAGCTTCTGGTGACACAAGGCATTTCAGGGCTCCTGGCAGCATCTTTTAGATACCTGTCTTCATCCTCACATGATCTTTTCCCCTCCATTCTCTTCTTTCTTTTTTGCTTCTTCTAAGAGCAATTGCTGTTGGATTTAGGATCCACTTGAATAATTTAGAATGTTCTCATGTTAAGCTCTTTAACTTACAATTTATTCATCTGCCAAAGCCCTTTGCTAAAACAGAATTTCAGTCTTCTAGATACAGTCACTGCATGTTCTTGATGAAGGCTCTCTTCCTGGGTTACCATTATCTTCTGTCCATGCCCATGCAAGGAGGAAAGAAAAAAAATGTACGTATTTTTAGGGCCACCACTCACCTTATTTTCAGCCATCTCCTCCTTTGTTTATTCAGTTGTCGCTCATTAGTTAAAAAATAGATGTAATATACTTTTCATGTAAATAAAGATTCTATTGCTGTATATGTCAAAGGTAAAATTTTGATTTCTGTTGACCTGTTTGAAAGTGAAAGAAATTGAGAGAGAAGCAGAGAGGCAGAAAGGCAGAAGAGGATGGGAGGAGAAAACGCAAGAGAGAGAGAGAGAGAAAGAGAGAGAGAGAGAGAGAAAGAGAGAGAGAGAGAAAGAGAGAGAGGGAGATGGTTGGTTCTCTCCCTAAATGTCCTCAACATCAGGATCTGGGCTGGACTGAAGCCAGGAGGTAAGCATTCAGTCATAGTCTGCCATTGGGTGTCAGAGGCTGAATGCCTGAAGTCATCACTGCTGCCTTTTGGAGTCTGTGCTAGCAGGTGTCTAGGGCCAGAGGCTGCTCATGGAGCTGGTATAGGATACAGATATCTCAACTGGCAACTTAACTGCTAAGACAAGTGCTCATCCTCAGTATGATATTTACAATAGAAACCTTTGCTGATCTTTCAAATGAAATTTTTACTTTAAACTTCATAATTCAGTTTTCTTTTAATGCTCTTTTAGTTCTTACATTAATTGATTGTTAATTTAAGTTTGTCTTTTCAATCCAGCCCACTCTACTCCTTTTATACCTAGAGTAGCTCTGTCTAAGGCAGTTTCTTTTAAAATGATGAAACTTGAGTCTGGCACACAGTAGGCATTCGATATTCATTTGTTGAACTGAATCACGAATTTGTCAAACTTATAAATTGCAATGTGTTTCTGTTCTATGAATCTTATTCTGAAGGGCTCTGCTTGGCACATTAATCTTAGGATCTTAGGTAATACAAGTCCTGAAGCCAGGGTGTCCCAGTTTCATTATAGTAATGAGACAGCTCAGAGAAACGGAAACGAATGGCATTTAACCACTTATTAGCCATATGTATTTTTAAACATTTTTTTCTGAGTTGCTGACAAAATGCTGATAGGAGATAAAGGAAATATAACTGAGGTGTTGACATTTCTGTCCTATAATTTTAGAATCAAAACTCCTTTTATAAAGCAGTTGATTCAGCACATTTAAGTGTACATTTCAGCAATTTGGGGTATGTATAAATATTTGGGCAGTCATCACTACCATCTAATTTTGGAATACTTGCATCCATCACCCTGGAAAGAAAAGTCACGTTCCTCTTTGAATCCTGTTGCATTTCAGTATAGAGCATATGCTTGAGTCAGCTTCAGCTCCCCATGCGTCAACTGAGCTTGCTTATGCTGCCTTGAGCTTCGCTCTGTCGTCCCTTTGGGATGTCCTGGCACCAAGTCTACTCCACAGTGGTGTCTGTGATCTCATAGACAGAATTTATTACTCTTGCCTCTCAACACTCACAAGGTCATTTTGATTACAAATTAAAGTAACTTGATACAAATCTAATTTTCCTTATTAACTTGATATTTTTGAGGGCAGAGGTCATGCACATTTATCCCCGTTAGAGCATTCCCTGAGTGTTCACCATGGCTCACGCATTGAAGTAAGAACGTATGGTGCAATAAATCTCTTTTTTAGTTATCAACTCTTCCTCCACTAGACAATTAGTGTTTAGAGACAATAAGTAACTTTCCTAAAGCTAAAATCTTCTGAATGACAAAGCTAGAATTTTAGGCTGGAATGATTCTAAAGCTCATCTAAGTAGCTGACTACATCATTTTCTGTACAGCAACTAACAGCAAATATGACTTAAGTGAATTAAAAAAGAATATGTACTGCTGAAGAGCATAAGACTTAGTAGTTAGAATTTAGTTTAAGCTGAAGTTCTAGCACTTTTTTTTTTGTACTGAAATTATTTATCAGGTCGGAGCTATTTACTCATTCATAAAGTAGGGAAAATGGATAATCACCACCACCTCCCAAAGGCATTGTGAAGATGAAATGAAACGATGCTCATGGTGGTACCTACCAATAGATGCACATTAAATGTTAGTTGATGATAACAAATTATGTCATTTTTACTGTTCCTCTAGATAAGCATAACTGTACTGGATACAAAAAATTAGATGCACGACATCAAAAATAGTCAGAACCACTTAATCATATTCATCCCACATCATCCATTGTGCTCAGTCATAACATAGTTTTTGATTTAAATGGTGCTTCGTAATAGTGCTATTTTTATTTCATTTATATCTGTTTATCTGTCTACCCTAAGTCCATGATTGGGCAATTGTAGATGGAAAATTTCTTTGTGCAATTCTAATTCTGTTAGCATTCAGGGGGAAAATAACCATCTTTTAAAATGACAGTGGAAAATTCTTTAGTGCTGTCTTATTTATTTGTTTTGAGTTTTCAGCATTATAATAGGAGGTATGAAATTCAATCTTTATATCCTGGAATGATTTTATAAATTTAGAGTATAATTTGGAGAACTGCACAATTTTTTAAATTCCTTAGGAAAACATTTCCATTAAACAACCCAATCATCCATTTTAAGTGTCAGTGTCTAAAATGTGCCAAAGTTAGGCCCTACTCTCTCCCTCTAAGTTGCTGGTTCCATGAGATAACATTGTGTGTGTGTGTGTGTGTGTGTGTGTGTGTGTGTGTGGCGGGGGGTTGGTGGGGTGTTGGTCATCTACAGAATCAGTGCTTCATGGACCTGGAATCAGTCACTTTTTGCAAGGAGTCACCATGCTCTTTCTTGCTGTGCTGTGTTTGTCTTTGTGAGTTAGATGCATACTGAAAGATCTTCATGCTGATTATTTTTGTAGATGAAGAAGAGATTGACAGGGGAAAACCTACTAGTTGTTCCTCAAGGAGATTTTTCCTATGCATGTTCATTAGCTTCCTCCAAGTCAAACACTACAAGCACCCTTATCAGAGCCGAATAAACCTCGATAGCACTCACCAAGTAACAGATTCAGCTAGGGTCAGGGAGGAGGACACTGCTAGCCAAAAAACAAAACAGACAGAAACAAAAAACAAACCCCAAAACCCTTAAAAAATAATTTAGCTTTTTATGTGTCTTTTTATGATGAATATTTTTTCTTTTTACAAATCATTAATTTGGGCAAAATTTTGGGACCAGTTAATACAAAATGTTCCACTAAAATTTTGGATAAAATAAGATTTCATTTACACTTATTGTTTTATTCCCTTAGGACTAGCAGAACAACTGATACTGATTTTATATGGTAGACATTAAGCATATAAACAAATTCTAGAGAAAGAATAATAAATAAAACTGATCTAGTGATTAACAGCTGACTAGGCAGTTTTATATGCCGTTCTCAGCTGATTTGCATCCTTTTGCCAGGAAACAGATTGAGCGGATATTTTCTCATTTATGTGGGCTTAAACCATCGGGAGATTTATAGGCACCTATTTAGAAATTAAATGGGAGCTTTGGGAGTTCAATCAGGTTTTGTGATCATGGATGTTTTTTCTCGTGCATTTCATGCCGCATCAGAAAGGAAGAGCAGTTCACATGGACAGACACTAGCACAAAAGAACCTCTGCTCATGGGCCCAAGCTCTTCTTAGAAACGCCATTCTGGTGATTTTGCCTTAGTAAGACTGCAAATGTAGGGTCTCCTCTAAAGCTTTGTAAAACGTTAGAGCTTCTGTGAGTATTAGCTCAAATAAAGGCTTGCACTCATTGAAAACAATTTTGTGTTTATCTCTTAGATTTATTTTTCATTATTTGAAAATCAGAATTACGGAGAAGGAGAATCAGAGAGAGAGTCTTCCATCCATAGGTTTACTCCCCAGATAGCCACTATGGCTAGCTCTGGGCCAGGCTAACATCAGGAGCCAGGAGCTACCTTTGGGTCTCCCGCATGGATGCAAGGGCCCAAGGACTTGGGTCATTCTCACTGCTTTCCCATGCACATTAGTGGGAAGCTGGTTTAGAAGAGGAATATCGAAGGCTTGAACTAGTAACCATATGGAATGCTAGCACTGCAGGTGGTGGCTTTCCTGGCCAAGCCACAGTGCCAGTCTCCTTAGTTGCTTCTATTCTGATAAAATATTGAAGGCTGTACGAATCAGTGTGCTTAAGGAAATGAGATCTCAGAGAACTTGTTTCTAAAAGTATTTGTTATATGCCTGGTTTTAGACACTGGAGATACTGAGATGAATGGTATGAGAATTTCTCTCAAGAGGCTCAGTCTTAAAAGAGGTAAATGGATATAACTTCTCAATTATGGTATAATTTAGATGACATAATAAGACAAGAATAGCTACATGGAGGAATGAGAAAATAACGTTATCTGTAAATATTAAGGATGGCTTTACCAAGAAGATAACATAACAATATTGAATTTTAAAATAGGCCATTTGCTACAAGTCCATAATCACCCAGCCAAGCAATAATGGAATAGGGGGTAGATATTCTTCCTGAAGCTTTATATTAGAACAAGTCACACTTTTTGCATGGTGGTAGAAAGACAGAAGGCCAGGCAAGAGTCTGTCTAGTTTGTGGTGTAACCGTACCTGACTGAGTGGGTAAAAAAAATAACTCCATTTCTCTGGGCCTATGACCTTGGGATTTAAAGTCCTTCCAAGACTCTTCTGTAACTGAAGAAATCACTTTTGTGAATTAAATGCCTACATTTCATAACAAAGACCCCAGAGTATGGGTGTGAATTCCAGTTTCATCATTTTCTTGCTATCTTAACATAGGTAAGTTCTTTAATCTGTCTGTGCTTGTGATACTTACTGATAAAAGGGAAATAAAATAAGACTTTTATGTGATAATGTATGAAAAATATCCCAGATCCCTTTTAGCTGTATCATTTAGAAGAAAATTCGATTTGTTGGAGGCAGTTGATGCACAATTAAATAAACAATACTAAGTTTTCTGTACGGTGTACTTCATCGAATATGTACTCATTTGTCCTACCTAAATCATAGATAAGATCAACTTGATAAACTGATGAAGCTACAAAGACCTTCATATCCTTGAGCACTACTTCAAGGTGAGTTTCAGTAACACAGGGAATTTAACCCCACTGTGAGACGCTAGTTTATACTGTGTCAGCTTTTTAACCATGGCAGGGTTCTGTTAGTCCATTGGGTCATGAGATAGAATTACAACAATGTCTATCCATCTCAAATTCCAGATATCTTCCTTCTTCCAGACGCTACATTAATTAAGTTCTTGGCAATACTACCTAAAGTTTCAGGGGTGTAGACTACCTTTTTGGGCTTTTCTTTTATTCTTACCACATATCATTTTCTACTCTACTATATAATTTAATGAGTCACCACTTTTAATGTCTTTTTCCCACTAGAATTTAAGCTGCCAGAGGCAGACATATTTACTTAACAAACATATTCTTCATATCTTGACTTGTCACCTGCCATAGTCTTCATATCTTGACTTGTCACCTGCCATAGTCTTAGTCCATGAAGAAGAGCTGAATAAAATGAGTATGAGCCAAGATATTCTTCCAATATCCTCACCACAGGTGAATGTGTTAGGTCATGACTAGCTTAAGGTTGTTTTATAACAGGAAACAGTTACCACGAAGTCGAAGTTTGTCAAAAATACAAGCCAATCTTCTAGGTGCAGGAGTTTCTTTTTCAAAGATGACAATATATATAAAATCCTGTCTCACACTGGTAAGAGATTAGATCGTTATAAAGACATATATGCAGGGCACAAAGCAAGTTTTAAAAATGAATGGATCACTTGAAGGGAAAGGCAATAGAAAAATTCATGATCTCTAAATCCCATTCATTTGAAGAATCTTTGAAAATGGCTAAAGGGAGAAAAAAAACCTAAATGAAATTGGCAAGGTAGAAAATCACTGTAAAATAGAACCTATAATTACAAATTTTGTAGATGGATACAGAAGTTTTCTAGACTCTGGTTTGGAGAATGAGGTGTATTATAAGCCCTTAACATCTTGTATTTTCACTTGTCTGGAAATTCAAGAGCTGCTAACATTAAAAGCATAACACCACTTTTTAAGAATGGATTATAAAAAAGAATGGATTATAGTTCTGACATTCAATAACTGAATGAATGACTCTGCAAACTCTCAAGGTTCCCAGTCGCTCTTTCTCTGCAAAATGAAGAGTAAAATCCCTATTTTAGAGCGATTAAGTATGAAATCAGGTGATGTATATGTGGTAAATAACCTATAAAGCTTACATTACTAAGTACTCAATGAATATGGGTCAGATTGGGTCCAATATGTAAGTAAAACAATATCCAAAGTTTTCTTTTGCCTGAAACAAATGTAAATGAAAGGAAGACTGACTAGGTTGTTTATATTGATAACACAGTGTGTGTTTGCATAACTGATAAACTGGTCCCAAGTAAGAAACTTTACCTGCAGGTTTTTTGAGGGATGGGTGGCTGAGGCAGTAATGAGAATATATGACTATTATTGCTTTTCACACTTTCAAAATTTTTTCCTGTAAGATCAAGGTACTTCACATTCCCCTCCAGAAGTCCTAGAACAATGAATTTGGTATATCTTTAGAAGAATTTTCAGAAAATTAAGTGGATGAAAAAATGAGAAAAGATAATTATCACCAAGTTCCTGACCCATAAAATCTAATTTTACAAAATTTAGCATACATAAAAAGTGCCATGTCTCTAATTATGTATTCAACATCAGAGGAATTAGTTATGATTATATCTTTTACTGAAGTAAAGGGAGGAACTAAAATATTTTGTGAATCTTAGAAGCGCAGAATGTTAGAGTGTGTCGGTCTTAATTCTCAAAACAAGAATTACCTGCCAGCAAAGCTGATGGCCTGTGATAATACAATGTAAGGTTCAGAGTTAAACAGAAACGCTGTATTTAAGGAAATTGCCTTTTAATGAGTTTTAATATGCTCTACTGCACATCACTAGTGCTACCTGATTAAAAATCTTTGATTCAGAGATTTCCAATGGGTAATGGAACCACCCTCCCACACTCCCTTGGCCTCTAGTGAATTGTCCTCAATTTCTCACAAAAATACTCAGGCAGAAATATATGAGCCCCCCAAAAAAACGTAAATTTAAGATTGGCAGCTTAATAGAATCTGTGGGGGGAATTAACAGGGAGCAGATTAAACCAGGTTAATGAAAATATTTTGGCAATAAAAACATTGCAGTTACTTTAAAAAACACTTCCATCTGCCACACACATTGCAAAAAAGGCCCTCAAAGCTCTTCCTGCCAGCAAATGGTTCTTAAATGAAAATATGTGTTGAATGCACCAATACATATCGAGTCAACTTGAATTCAGGTGGAATAAAGACTGAGAACATATTATAAGATGTGGTTTTCTACACCCTACTAAGGATGATGCCTTTAGGAATTCAGCTTTACATACTCTAGCTTGAAATAATGAGAATCAAAAAGACTCAGGAGATGTTGGTTCAACATATGGAGAGAGTAGAGAGACAAAAGGCAAACGAGATATCCAAGTCTGTTTACTGGTAAATAAACAAGCTGCTTGCTGGTAAATAGGCAAGCTGAAAAAATAATCCACAAGTTTTTGTAGTGCTACATGGTAAGGATGTCCTAAACTCTGGTTTACCTTAAAAAAAGTCCAGGTTGATTAATGTTCTAATGTTTTTCCTCATTTTTAACCAAAGCAATGTTATTGCTAAAGTAATGTAATGATAATGTAGCAGATTTGTGTTCTATGCTATTCTGTTCTGCTCTGCTCTGCAAGAGGCGAGAAAGGAAGAGGAATATGGTGGCCTACGAAGGTTGGCATGAATAAATGTAAATGGCCATCAGATATCAGACTTTCACTTTCCCCTACATTTTCTGGATTGAGTATCACTGATGTAACACTTTCACAGAGCATACAGAACATTCACTGATGAAGTAAGTCAGCTCAGGTTGGAAGAAATAAAGCCCATTTAGTCATTCTGGTTTGGAAGGTGGTGGGAGAATTCCAGACACTGTCCTTGCTAACTGCTTATACTTTACCAGCACTAGGTAGGAGAGTTGCTTTCGATTTTTATGTGATTCTTGGATATATATATATATCCATACATATATATATATGTATGTATATACATATATATATAATGGACCAGCTGTTATTCAATAGTAGTAATGGTTCTGTCTGCACTTTAAAACAATATAAATTCTATCAGTTAGTATAGATCTCCCGTCTTCTGCTTCATTGAAGCCTGGAACCAGGAGCTTCTTTCAGGTCTCCCACATGGGTGCAGTAGCCAAATGCTTGGACTATCTTCCTCTGCTTTCCCAGACTACTACTAGGGGGTTGGGTTGGAAATGGAGAAGCCAGACTTGAACTAGCACCCATATGGGATGCTGTCACAGTGTGTGCACACATTCAAAGGAACAGACACTCATACAGGCCTGCAGAGAAATGTTTTATTCAAAGACTGGAGGGATCATTCAATCTCTGGGACGAACAGCCAAGACAAAGCTTTCCATCATTTCAAGCTCACTCAACAGCTGCTCCTGCATAGTGCGGGGAGAGGCAGACAACGGTTTAATGTGTTAACTAGTTGTTTGTCAGGACATTCTGAAGATGGGATACACATCTTTGTTGTACAACCAACAATCCACAATTTTCTGGGAACTTCCTTTGGCTCATGTTTTTACGAGCTCAGATGTAGGATTTTATGTCCAAACACTGTGTCCAAGGATTCCCCTCTGATGCCAAGGTTGCAGGCTGCATGTGCCACTGCACCAGCTCCGCCTTAAGTACATATTTAATTTGTGTAGTTTGAATCACCCATATACTTACTACTTGCTCATTTTTGTCTGCTTTTTCTATCAAGTATTAAGAGAAAATGCTACTATTGTAGTGGTTTCCTTTATACCCATTTATTTCAACCAGTTTTGGCTTATAGTTTGAAACTGTGTTATTGGAAAAATGAGGTTTAGATTGTGATACCTTTTCTGCTTGTTTAATTTACATTAACACCCTTCTTAAATTCTAGTATTTTTTTTTTCTTTTAGTATATTTCATTTCATACCATTGTAGGTCCTTCTCTTTCCATATGTGTGTATTCATCCATTTATTCTCACTTTTATGTTCTCTTTCAATAAGAATATATTTGCTTGTGTTTCTTTTGTAGTTGTTTCTGTTTCGGGGATCCAGTCTGGAAATCTTATTCTTCAATGTGGAATATTTATTTTATTTACATTTAATGTAGTCATTAATCCAGTTGGGTTTTATTTTTCATCTATTTTTATTTCTAATTTACTCTTTTTCTTGTTGCTTTCATTTTTCATCTAGTTTCTTCTATTTTGGTTTGCTAACTATTTTACACTGTATTTCACCATATTAACATGTTACTTTGTACTCCTTTTCTACTTCCTCAATATCTGCCATAAAAATGACAGCATGGCTCATTGTTTATTACCATGCAATGCAAATCCTTACATTTGCTAGTTCTTTGATAATATTAAAAATACACAGAATTCTTCGATTGCATTATACATATATTGGCCTTGCTCTGTGTATTTCAAATGGAGACATTTTAAACTCAAAATATTTCCTGTTATTTTTATACAGTTCATTTTTATTTGCATTTACCTTTCCAATGCTTTTAATTCATTTATAGGCATACAAGAGTAGAGAAAAGGAAGATGCATAAATTCACTTTTTGGAAGCAACTGAATTCACATTTTGTTCTTAGAAAAACAGAATTTGTGTATATGTTCATGTAAACTGAATCATATCAAAGAAGTTGCAGATCTCTTATTGAATCAGTATGTTTTTTAAATGAGTAAAGGAGTAACTTGCTATTACTGTAACTATCTGGCTTTATTGCAAATTATACTTACATAATGTCATTTGATGCTTAATTCAAATTTAAAACTGCAATTGTTCCACAAACAACTTCTGAAGTTGTATTTTTTAAATCAAGTGGAATTAGGGTTCATAGATTACGTTAGTTTTTCTGGCTCTGTGCTCTAGGATAGTTCTCTGTCCTAATTTAATAACATTCCTTTTTGAGTTATAATACCAATTGTCCTGTGGAATGACCTACATTCTGTATTTATCTAATTATAGTATTACTGTCTTCTTTTCTTTTTCTTACATTCCTAGGTAAAGTAGAACTTGTGTTCAAAGACTGGATTGTATTTAGTCGAATATATATTGCTAATATTATAAATACTTTGCTATTTAACATTGTCCTTTCTGAATTGAATAAGTCATGAGTTAAAATGCGTTTAGTATACCTAATCTATACAACATCCTACCTTGGTTATCGACACCCTATGGTATTGAGCATTGTGATTGCATGGTTGGCTGAATGGCACTCCAGCTTGCTGCTTTCACAGCATTCAGGAGAGTATTGTACTTCACAAAACTGGACGCAGGAAAAATATAAAAATTTCATAATTTAAAGTATAATTTCTTTATGTATCACTATAAAGTCAAATTATAATTTGAGGGCTAACTTAATTCTTAGGATTATCTTCTTTATCTTGCTTCTCAGCATCAAATCATTGTGTTACAATGTATTAACTATGGTGTGGTTTTCTAAATATATGTGTTTTCTTTATGATACTCTAAGTCCACTTTATCTAAATCAATGAAGAATTTATCTAAAGACATTTTTCTTCTATTGTCCTTTTTCTTTTCTTTGATACGACCCTTTATTTAAGAAGAGTAGTATATATTTCTGATCTGTATTATCTTTCCATTTGTCGATTTCCCCTTTTTATTTGGCATCTCCAGAGGATTGCTTATGCTTGTATTATATAACTGATTTCTTTTTTGGAGTTTTCCTTGTGCAGTGCATTTTAAATTTTGCTTTACAATGATAAGTTACTTTAAATTTCCTTAGTTATTCAGGGTCATTTCCCTCTCTATCACAGTTTTATATAAATATATCTTTTCTCATGATGTTCATTGGTCTTGAATTTTGCTTGCTGCATAGAGAAGTTTCTCTTTCATTTTTCCATCATTGTTTCAAGACTGATCTTTTAAACTTTTTTGTTTTGAATGTTACCTTATCTGTTTTTCTTTCTTTTTTTTTTTAAAGATGTATTTATTTTTATTGGAAAGGCAGATATACAGAGAGGAGGAAGAGACAGAGAGGAAGATCTTTCATCCAAAGGTTCACTCCCCAAGTGAGCACAATGGCTGGAGCTGAGCCAGTCTGAAGCCAGGAGCCAGGAGCTCTTGCAGGCCTCCCACGCGGGTGTAGATTCCCAAGGCTTTGGCCTGTCCCCAACTGCCTTCCCAGGCCACAAACAGGGAGCTAGATGAGAAGCGGGGCCTCCGGGATTAGAACTGGCGACCATATGAGATCCTGGCATGTGCAAGGCGAGGACCTTAACCACTACGCTATCACACCGGGCCCACATTATCTATTTTTCTTTAATAATCATTTTAAAGGACTTGTTTTAGTTTCTTGTTACTGTTCTGACAATTACTACACAATCAGTAATTTATGACAACAGGGATTTATTACCTTATAGCTGTGAAGCTCAGGAGTTCCAGAATTGGTCTCTGGCTTAAGACCAGGTGTTGGTAGGACTGGCTCCTTATGGTATATCTGAGGAGGAGAAACTTTCTTGCTTTAAACAGTTTTTTTTTTTAAATTCTTTTATTATTTTTATTTATGTGTTTGCAAGACAGCGTTATAAAGGGGAGGGAGAGACAGACAGATGTCCCATCTGCTTGCTTACTGATGCCAGAAGCCAGGAACGTCTTAGTTGCCTGTGTAGGTGCAGGCCCAAGCACCTACATGAGTACAGGACCCTAATGTCCAGTTATGGTTTGATTTGACATCTTGAGAAGGAATTTTAAAGATTTAAAAGATTTTTTTTTCTTTTTGTAGAATAGATTTACGTTCATACCATCATTGAGCAACACAGAGATTTCCTATGTTTCTCCTCTCCTCCTGTCTCCTCTGTTATCCACACAGCTCGCCCTAATGACACATTGGCTAGAATTGTTGGATCTGCATTCACGCATCACTGGCCATCACCTTCCCAACTCAGCTTTTGCAGGGTTCACTATTTGTGTTGTACACTCTCCGTGTTTAGGTATATTTAATGGTATATACTTACTGTTACTGTGCCACTGCCCAATACTGTGTTTTAAAGTCATCTTCCTTCCCAACCCTGGACAACCAATGATTATTTTACTGTCTTCAGATTCATATTTTTGCCTTGCCTGGTGTACCATATAGTTGGAAGTAAGGCATTTTCACACAGATAAACGTTTTCTCTGTTGGTCTCCTAGGTGAGATCTTTCTTTTTAAAGATCTTTTTAAAGATATCTATCTTTTTAAAGATAATTTAAATAGACAAATAAGTTGCCTGCTTATACATTTGAATAACAAGGATTAAACTATGCTGAGTTTCTGTGGAGAGTATTTAATAAACTTGGGCGCTAGCCTCAGCTCTGGTTGAACAGCAAGCATTAAGTTGCTTGTGGGTTTTTTTCCCAACTAATTGTACTTGGTGAATTAGATCATATTTTCTTCTTTTCCAATTGCCTGCTTTTTAGTAGGAGGACATTAAGTATCACCAGATTTTGCCTCAAGCAAAGGGAAATAAATTGAGCATAAAAATCTTCTTGGGAAACTAAGAAAGCAAAGAGAATAGTGCAAGAACTAAACTTAATATTTAGGGAGGCATTTTGTAGCTTCAGGGGAATTTAATAGAATTTGGCAGTAGGAGAAATCTTCATTCTAAGTGTCGAGGACCTTTCAAGGATAAGAGCGATGAAAAAAAGTGGCATTTGGAAAACACAATTAGTTAGCATTTCTCAAGTTTTTATTAATACAAGGTTTAATTTTCCCTAAATGCTCTTAATATCTTTGTAACAGAAGAGATATGATTTGTCATGAATAACATTTCATAACAGAAAGAACTGATGTAAGGGGACAGAGTCTTTGTGGAATGATGCCGGGGTCAGAAAGCTGATATTTGTCATCAGCTGTTCTTGAAGCTTAACACATCATACATTTGGGCAAGTGCGGTGAGACTCCAGCAAGCCGGATTTTCTCTACAGAAGCAAAGTTGGTTTTGTGTTTTGTTTTTTGCTTTTTTTCTGGAAGAAAAAGGGAACATGTAAAGGAATAGCATTAAAAGGAGGGGTTCTTGGCAAGCCTAATATTTTTGTGCTTGTTTTGATTCATTTCTATGATGGAATGGTCTTTATTCAGACATGCAGTGTCTTCTACAAGTCATTACAGTTTTCATTGTTTTGGATCCATGAAATAATCTGAGAGTTAATCTATTTCCCGAGTTAGGTTAAATAGAAAAACAGCTTGATTTTGTTCAAATCTTTGCCAAAAATCAAATGTGCAAGGTTGCACCTAGAAATGGCAAAAAGTGTGCATTATTTTGGAAGATATAAAAAAGTTCTTTAAATTCTCTAAAAATCTAAAGATTAAAAATAGCGTGAGGATCAAGAGGAAGCTGTTTGTCATTGGTGTCTTATGTTAATGAAAAGGGGCATTCGAGAGCTCCTGGACACCTTTGATACTTTGAGGTCTTGCTGAGAATGCAGCTGCTTCCCTATATATAGATTGAATTCTCATGCCGAGGGAATAAAAGCATGCATGCCACAATAATGAGATTACTGGGACAGCTCCCAAATTGAGACAGCTGAGCCAAATCAATAGATGCATTTTTCTTACCCTTAAAAGTGCAGAGCCCATTAGAAAGGCCAATGCACTTCATGGTTAGACCTCTGAAAGCTGGAGGGCCATGTGCCAAGCTCCCTTTGGAATTTTGCAAATTAAAAATTTAAATGCAAAGATGATTGCAAAGTATGATCATACTAACAAAATTAGATTTTTCCAAGCATACATATTCCTATTTCTCCTTTGAAAAAGTACCTTCTGCCTTTTGGGCATGCAAAGTGAATGTAGTTTTTGAACTAGCATTCTGTGATAAAATACCACATGTTACACTTCAAAGCTACTTGGGTTGTAGATTAGAGGCCTTGCTACTAGTGTGTTAGCAACATGTGTACTCACTTAAATACAGATTAAAATATTGTATACTCTTTCCCCTTTGTGTAGAAGTACAGAAATCATGTGAAAAAATAAATAATGATGCTGTAATGGTATTCTTTGTAGCCTTTCAATTGTAAATAAATATAACAAGAAAATTGCTTAGTAAGTTATGATATGTTTAAACAAAATGTTATTATGTAACCACTTAAAGGATAATTTAAAGGGGATATTTTATGTAGTAAAACCTAGTTCAAGATCTATTATTGAATTTCAAAAAAAATAATTAACCTAGTATTTATGATTTGTGGGATATGATATATGTTTTTTTCACACACAACATTCACATTTATATACAGAAATGCACATGTACATGTAATGCATGGAAAAGGGCAGTCACAGCGTGTTAGGAAGCGCTAATACGACATTATGATTGAGTCTTGTGACTTCTCTGCCTTACTAAGTTCTCGAAAAAACATAACACTAATTTTCTAGAGAACAAAAGGAGATGATATATCATTAAAAAAGCAAAAATTGTACTCTTTTCAACTGAATAAAGGAGTCTGTTAGCACATAAATTGATATGTCATGGCTGTTTACATAGAAATACAGTTGGCTTTCAGTAACAAATCCTAAAGCAAGGGTGTGAAGGGACAGAATGGGAAGAATCCCCAAACGCATCTGATAAAGGAGATACATAACGAGTGAAGTATCCTAGCTACATTCATCTAAAGGACCAAGTAAGGAAGACTAGCACACCGAGAAGCGAAGATGCATTGCAGTATGCATCTCTACTCCTGAAGAAAAGGATGGACTACCAATGAAACTGTTAAATATATCTTGACAGTACGATGCTGGACTTTCTGCTGTTGTTTGTGCCCACAGTGTTATGATACGCTTAAATAGCAGAATGATGGACTTCTGCCTGTTGCTGAAGGACTATACTATTGTAATAAAACAGGGGAAAAACAGTTGGAGATGGGAGGGGAGTAGGAACAGGGAAGGTGGGAGGGGAAATCCAAGCACTAGAAACCCATATGGCCCTGATTTAAGTTCTGGTTGCACACTTTCAATCCAGCTCCCTACTTGTGACCTGGAAGAACACTTGAGAATAACCTAAAGCCTTGGGACCTTGCGTCTGCCTGGGAGACCCAGAGGAGGCTTCTGGCTCCTGGCTTAGGATTGTCTCCACTCTAGCTGTTGCAGACACTTGGGGAGAGAACCCGCGGCTGGAAGATCTTTCTCTCTGTCTCTCCTTCTCTCTGTAAAATCTACCTTTCCAATAAAAATAGATAAATCTTGGAAAACAGAATCTGTCAATCCATAGAAATGGATAAGAAATGTAGTAATAGCCCAAGATGGTGGTTCTTATTTCTGTATTTTCTATAGAGCGGGAGTGGAAGAGTGGTGACATCACATGGGTTCTGGATTTCTGTCATCCCTTCCCCTTTTCTGACTGTACAGTCTTGTTCAGCTTCGTGTCTCAGAAGCTAGTTTCTTCATCTGTGAAAGGGGAATAATAGTAATACTAAATCACTGTAATTGCAGTAAACATTTATTAGTAAATTACTATTTTCAAGCCTTGGTTAAGATTAAGACTTGTGTGTTTAGCACAGTGACAAAGCTTGTGGTGTATGCTCAGTAAATACAGGTTATTAATACAGCTACCAGCAAAGAAATGGTAATTATTTATTGATTTAACAACTATCATTTGCATGTGCAATTTGCAATGCTATATGCTACAAGACAGGGAAAAAAAATGAAGAGTAACACACTTTCTCTGCTCCCGAGGAATCTGGAACTTATTTATGGAGCTGACCTGAGGGGAAACCCTGAGTTAAGCTTCAGTATGCAACTACTAAGCTCATGAAGCCAAATTAAACTGAATTGGTTTGTTTTGGAAATCTGTCCAAAAGAAATGTCGATTATGTCATTATTCCTGAAATCTAAAGAAAAATGGTCAAATAGTTTTGAAGTTTTTGCCTTCATACCTATTTTCACATAGGAAAAAACGTAACAAATATGCAAATTCTGTTTTGAAATTGATCACAGAATTGAAATAAATTTTTATTTTGGCCCTGACATTAAAAAAAGAAATCTCCACTGACAAGATATGCAAGTTACTCCATATTTTTAATTCTTTAGAGGTGGCATGCATTTTTTAAAATCACTTTTTGGCTGGGGCACGATGGCTCAATGGCTAAGTCCTTACCTTGCTAGAACCAGGACCCTTTATGGGTGTCGGTTCAAATCCTAGCAGCTGTACTTCTCATATGGTTCCTTGCTTATGGCCTGGGAAAGCAGTGGGATTCTATACCTGCCTGGAAGACCCAGAAGAAACTCCTGCCTCCTGATCTTGGATTGGTTCCACTTTAGCTGTTGTGGCCATTTGAGTGAACCAGTGGGGAAGATCTTTCTCTTTGTCTCTCTTTCTGTAAATCTGACCTGCCTTTCCAAAAAAAAAAAAAAATACATGAATCTTTAAAACAAAAGCAAAACCCTCTAGCAGTCAGCAAGGTGGTATAGCACATTACGCTGTTGTTTATAACACCTGCATCGCATATAGCGGACTGCTGTTGAAATGTCAGGTGCTTCTCTTTTGATCCACCTTTCTGCTAATGCTGCAGAGAAGGCAGTGGAGAGTGGCCCAAGGACTTGGGTTCCTGTCACCCACAGAGGAGACCCTGTTGGATTTTCTGCCACCTGAAACAGCCAATCGTGGATGTTAGAGCCGTTTGGAGAGTGAATTAGAGGAAGGAGCATTTCTGTTTCTCCCTACTCTCGCCTCTCTTTGACACTCTTTCAAATCAATAATAAATGTTTAAAATAAAAAGCACCATTTTAGGAAAAAGTACTTTTTTTTCAAACATGAAAAAGCTCTATAAGTAAGCAAGCTTTACAATTTTGTTACTATTTTTGTATTTTCAGTGTACCAGTTATTTGAGTCACTCAGCAGTCCTGAGATACCAAAAATCGATGTTCGTCTCATTTTATTGGTGATTCAAGTGAGATATCTAAAGTTCAAATGACCTTCTTCAAAGTAGAATACCTGAATATAGAGTATTAAAAGAGGCCTCTAACATTAAAGTTGCTTGAGAGGTATTGTAAAAATGTCACTCTGATGTTTTCACAACCTGCACTGTAATCCACGCCTCCTACACATGGCCTGAGGGACTCCACACACAGCCATATTGTTCATCTCCAGAGGCATTGTGCAGGGGCCAGAGAAGAAAGTGAATGACCTGCAGAGGATGTGTTCAGTCCCAGAGGCTCAAAGAGCCCGTGTTTGTACAAATGCTCCAAAAGCACTTGGATAGCACATGATGGGGCGCTGCTATAGCTACTTGGTGTTTATTAAAAAATCACCTCTGGTTTCACACAGATGTGTGTAGCTTGTGAATTAAACTGTTTCTCAAAGGAAGAGGTGCAAACTTGTATTAAGAGAGTTTGTAGCTAATGACAAGCAAAGCTGTAGATTTGATACCAATGTGTAGTCTAAAGTTAATACTTCCTCATTAAGATATATCATGTATCCAGAGAAGTAAGATGGACAGGAAAAAGCAATCTACCTTTATTTACTATCACATTCAGTGCAGTGTAGAATACCTCTGTGACCAATACCACCCACTTTTAAAAATGTATATATATATATTATATTATATATTATAGATAATATATTATATATATTATATTCTATATATTATTAATTACATTGCATTATGTGACACAGTTTCATAGGCTCTGGGATTCCCCCAACCCCTCCCTGTACCCTCCCCCTATGGTGGATTCCTCGACCTTGTTGCAGTATTATATTTTCAAATTCTGTCAAGATTCTTTCATTGCAAGTGTATACCAAGCATAGAGTCCAGCATCTTATTGTCCAGGTAAATTCAACGGTTTCCTGGGGAGACCATCTCTGGTCTGAAGGCAGAGCTGGCAGAATATCATCCTGATTAATTTAAAGCCACAACAGAACATCAATGACAATTTACAACATTACGGAATTAATTGACATGGTATTGAGTAACCAATATGTTAAAAAAAAAAAAAAGCAAGTTCTTAACCACATCCTGTGACTACTTCATTGACATTTCAATTTTAGTTTATACACAGAACCAGCTGCTATACACCTTAAAATGGCTATAGGGTACTATTCAACTGTCTCGTGTCTATTTTCATTTTAGCATTTAGCAGTTTATAGTGTTGAAGCATAATTTTGCTGAGCTTGGCAGATTTTAGGATAGTCTAAACTGGGTTATAACTCTAACAAGGCATATGTCAACAATTGAGGTGCAGAATAGTTTTAGGAGGGGTTTGCAGAGAACTCTTCACTATCTTAGTGAGGAGTAACTAATCTTTGTGTCCTACCTATTAAGGTATGTGTGAGTCCACGCTGACCGTTTCCTGTCTGGTTCTAAGCTTTCCTTGTTCTCTGTCTATTCCTCTGTGTGTGTGTGTGTGTGTGTGTGTGTGTGTGTGTGTGTGTGTGTTTGGGCAGGGGGGAGCTCCAGAGCGACCCTGATGTTCATTGCAAGAGAGGGTGGGGATCCAAAGTTGAAACTAAGTAAGGACCAGAGAAAACTCCTCTCCCTAGTCCCAAAGGAAGTTTACTGTTCTGTTTCTGAGAACCACTCAGGGTTCCTAGCTGTTGTTCCGATGACCTTGGATCCTGTGAGGAAGAATTTGGGCTTCTTCCATCCCGTGTGGTAGTCCAAATGGGGGTGGATGACCTCAGAGTTCTCGGCCTGCAAAGGCACTCCAATTCCCCGTGGTCTCTTTGGCAGTTGGGATGTAGTCCTTGGTGCCTGTACGTACTGATAGTCCTTGGTGAGGCAATACCACCCAATTTTTAAAAATAGGTGGGTGTCCTACAATTCATTCTTGACATGCTCTATGTGAAATTATAGTCAGATCCCTTGTATTTTTGTTTCTTTATTGCAAACTTGAATGGTAGATTTTGTTCCTCTTTGCATGTGAGAAGTGTTTTCTTATAAAAACCTTTTCTTTTTTTTTTTTTTTGCTTCTTTGACAATAGTTATTTTCAAGAATTTTTTTTCTTGACCTTTAAAATGGCTTATTTAATTGAAAGAGTAACAAGGTTGTAAGGAGATTTTGAGAGAGAAGGATATCTTCTGTATTCTGTTTCTCTCTCCAAATAGCTGCGAATACCAGTGACCGGACAAGGTAAAGCCAGGTTCCAGTAACTCCATTCTGGTTTCCTGTATGCATGGTAGGGGCCCAAGATCTTGGACCATCCTTTGCTTCCTCCCATATGCATTATCAGGGAGCTGATTGGAAGCAGTCATTTATCTCAGTAGTTTTTCTATATGACACATGACGTATCCACATACAGATGTGTCTAGGTCCTCGGTGATCTTTGATCTTCTGTCTTGTAAAAGTTGGTATGTGCTGTTACTCAGTGATTCAAGAGGCCTGCTTCAATCATCAGTTAGATTCTCTGTGTTGTTTTTCTTCATGAAACCTATATATGTTTGAAAGAACTTCTGAGAGGAAAGTTAACTTTCTGCTTTGAAAAGAAATGAGTGAACTTGTCATCATATCCATTCTTTAATATTTACTGATAAAAACCATTTATTTCTGGAATTTGAAAACAGAACCCAAGAAAGAAAGAAATGTGACACCCATATGTATTTCCCTCAATGCCAGATATGTGGTTTTAATCAATTGTCACACTAGCCCTGTAAAACAGTAAGAAAGATTACTGCAAAGTGACTGAGATTGTACCACAGGATGAGTTTAAATGTGGGTCTGTCTCACTTTAAAGACTGTTTGTTACAGTGAAGCAATGGTACTGTTGATTTTTCAGTTTAAAAGCAATGTGATGATTATGTCAACATACTGCATCTGGTATCCAGCAAGTAGTAAGATGTTGATGAAAAACGCCTATAGCAACAAAAAAGTGAATTTAAAGTCTCTAATGGTCTGTGAAGTACTTGGCATCTAGGATAAGTCTATTATTTTTTGTACATCTGTTTGTTCCTTCTTAAAAAAAATTAAAGGTGTTAGAAGACCTATAATGCTTAATTATAATGCCACATTTAATTTTTTTTTTGCTTTTTCTTTTCTGTCCTCCTTCACTCTTCAGTTTTTTTATATTCTATCTTTCTCTTGCAGAAACATTGAAAATGTTTTCTTCATGTAGACAAAAAAATGAGATGGCAAAAAAATGAGATAGTTTGATTATATTAGCATCTGAGAAAATATTATTTGGAGATAAAGGATAGATTGCATCTTGTCCCAAATTATATCAGGCCCATTTTTTGTCACTTGTATTTTGCTTTGATTGCTCAAGCAACTATCTCAGCTATATTTATGGGTTCAAGGTATTTTCTCTTGATTGGAAGAATACATTATGAGTTTCTAATTTCAAATATCCTAATAGGAAAGAGTTGTAGATTTTTGCTGTGAGTCGTCAAAAGGTCAGGACTGGGATGGGATTGCATTTTGACAGTGGTTACCAGAGCTTGTGTGATGTATTTAATGAAAAATCAAGGATCTCCCACCGTGGAGTAGCTGGGATACTTGGTCAAGGGCATGATCTGGGCCTAGAAAAGAAATGCATAGTATTTAGCCAGTGTAACTAGGGATTGCCTATAAGGGCTTCTGAGTCAAACGCCTTCTCTTCAATTCTGCTGTGATCAGTTAATCAAAGAAAGTGAGGAAGCTTGTCCAGAGTGAGATCAGCAGTCAGAGACTCTGCTGCAATTAACTAATGCTGAATGCAATTTTTTTAAAGCCTCTAATTTTTAGAGGTAGTACATAAATCATATTTGCTTCTAATCATTTAGTTATGATTTGTCATCAAACTCAATGTATTAATCTCTTCTTTGATAACCGTATCAGAATGCCCAGGCAGAAATTCCAGAATGACTCATCCACTTTTATCCATCTTACTTGAAGCTTGGTTTTTTTGGACATCTCATTCAGTTCTCTGTACTGTGCTGTGTAACTTACATGCAGTATCTTATTTTGTCGTAACAACGCCTTGAAAAAGTAGCAATATTTTCCAGATAAGGAAATTGAGCCCCAGCACTTAGGTAATATCTACAATTCCACAGAAGTAATAAGCAGCTAAGCCAATATTTCTCCCAGGTTGAACTGCTTGCAACAGTCACCTTCCCTGTGCTCCACAAATGCCATTATTTCTATCTCCTTAATATTTGTTGGTGCATTCACTTCCCTTTTTTCATAATCATAATTTGGTGTACAGAGCTTAGTTTGTCTTTATCCAAATTATTGCAGAATCTCCTAAATGTATATAACTCACAGATTGTTCTCTCATGGTGAAGTTCCTCCTTTGCTTAAAATTGTTCCGTCTTGGGCCCGGCGCGGTGGCGCAAGTGGTTAAAGGTCCTCACCTTGCACGACCAGGATCCCATATGGGCGCTGGTTCTAATCCCGGCAGCCCCATTTCCCTTCCAGCTCCCTGCCTGTGGCCTGGGAAAGCAGTTGAGGACGGCCCAAAGCTTTGGGACCCTGCACCCGCGTGGGAGACCCAGAAGAGGCTCCTGGCTTCGGATCGGCATAGTATCGGCCCGTTGCGCTCACTTGGGGAGTGAATCATCGGACGGAAGATCTTCCTCTCTGTCTCTCCTCTCGGTATATCCGCCTTTCCAATGAAAAAATAATAAAAATAAATCTAAAAAAAAAAAAATTGTTCCGTCTTAAGCTACTGCATACTCCAGAAAACGAAGAGTTTGAACCCTTCGTGCAGCAGAAGCACTCTTTGCAGTACGACTATAATGTATCTGTTTTCTTAAATCCATGTTTCTTGCTACGTTTCCTAAGAGCATCCCTTACACTGAACACCGCTTCATGAGTTTCTTACCTTTTGTAGAACATAGCACACATTTCTACTTTTTCAAGTATATGGAAGTTTATGCTTAAGGATCATGCAACTGGTTGGTAAGGTCAGTACCCTGTAGTTTATTGTGGGTAAGTTGATAGTACACAAAAAGTTTATGAAAAGAATTGAAAGGAAGTGTTTGTCTTAATGCAAAAAAAATTGAAACTCATGCATATGAAGTATTTTCAAAAGTTCAAGAAAATGAATTGTTCTTGATCTTTTATCAAGAAAAAACTGCGTACTATAAAAAAACTATATGTTTCAAATTGTTTTGCCATAAAATATACTTATTTAATTTACCTTTCCACAAACTTTTAAAGTCCCATTTTAGTTTTTAATATAATGGAAAAGACACTAAATGGTTTTTGTTTCTTGTTGATCTTATTTATGCACTTATTTGAAATGAAAGAGAATCCAGGCAGTTGTTTTAGTAGTTAACCAAGTAGGACACTTGTGTCTTCTATCCCAATATGTAAGTTTAATGCCCAGCTTCTGATTGCATGTTCCTGCTAATGCAGACCCTGTGGAGTGTTACCAGCAAAGCTCAATACATGATTTCCTTAACTCAGTATAGAAATAAGAAGCCAGGAATCAGCTGCAGACAGAGAAGCTTTACTTGTAAACTGACCAGGTGAACTTGAGAAGAAAGGGAAGCAGCTCCTGGGAAGAGAGAGACACTGGGGTTTCAGGAAGTGTGCTGGGTTTTTAGGAGTCCCCTGACTTCTCTATTTTAGGTGGGAACCTGCAGAAGATCTTCCCCAATTGGTGGTCTCTCAACCAGTTAGAAAATGGGCAATTCCTGTGCTGTCCACTTTGAAAGTGTGAAAGTGTGAAGGCCATCTAGTGAGGGATAAACAGTGGCTTTCTACTGGAGAGGGACAAATGGCAAGGAGGTGTCAGGTTTCTCAGGGTTTAAATGCTAGCAGCTATCCCATTTTCAATACAGTGCAAACTTGGGGCAGTGAGATGGTGGCCCAAGGACCATGACCTCATAGGAATTGCTCCTGACACAAGATTTTATCGGCCTTGGCTGTCCTCAGGGAGCAGTGGTGATGGCTCTGGTAGTTGGGGCCCTGACAACCATGCTGGAGGTCTGGACTGACTTACAAGCTTCCAGCACTGAGCTGGTCAACTTTCAGCAAATGTATATATTTGAGCAAACCAGCACACATGCTTTCTCTCTTCTTTCTCATCTCTCTGCCCACTCTGTCTTCTCTCTCCTCAAATTAGGAAAAAACATAATAAAGAGGAATTTGTAGTTATTGTAGCATACCCTATGTTAATTTCTGCCAAAGGTCTAGATGAGTTATACATGCCGCTTACTGCAGTGCCAGCAATCAGAAGTCTTCCACACATTAGCAGGAAGCTGAGGCAAGCAGTTTTTCAAGCGTGTATCTGAAAGATGTGAGTGGTGAATCTCTTTAGCTGTAGAAAGGCTGAAGATGCAAGAACAAATGAATGAACACAGAGAAATACAGTTAGTTATTTTATTTATTGATTTAATTGTGAAAGACAAAGTGATGGACAGCAAAAACGACAGAGACAGGAAAAGAGCCAAATGGGCCAAGTTCTGCTGTCTGCTGCTTGGCTCTTCAAATACCTGAAATAACTAGGAGTAGCCCAGGCAGAAGCCAGGAGTAGGAAATTCAGTCTTGGTCTCTTGCGGAGTCCCCAGGAGTTGAGCCATCATCATGTGTTTCCTGGTTTGTACAGTAGAAGAAAGCTAACATTGGGTCGGGATCACTCTGATACGAAATGAGGGCATCCCATGCAGTGTGTCCACTTCTGCATCAAATGCCTGGGCCAAGGGTATATTTTGCTTTTTTTGAAAAAAGACTTGTGTGTTTAGTTAGTTTGAAGAATAACAGGGGGAGAGGAAGTGACAGAGGAACAGAGAGGAGGGACTGGTGAGGAGAGATATTGATTACTTCATTTTCTGTCTGCTGATTCATTCCCCAAATGGCTGAAACATCCTGCGTTGGGCGAGGCTGAAGCTGGGAGCTGGGGGGTATCCATCATGGTTTCTCGCATGGCTGGCAAGGCCCCAGGCACTTGAGTCACCACCTGCTGCTTTTCCAGGCACAACAGTAGGGAGCTGGATCAGAAAGGCAACCAGAGCTTGAAGCACTGCTCTGATACGGGATGCTGCCATTGCAAGTGGTGACATCATGCCCTCAACCATAACTCTGACCCCCTAAGTGCGTATTTTAAATGTCAAATTATCTTGTGATGCTTTCACTGTTTATATATTCATGATTTTGTCAAACTAGGAAGAAAAAATCAGTATCCTTAAACTAGTAGAATATCTTCAAAATCAAATAAATCCCTGTAATTTGAATTATTCAAATGGTTTCTGTGTTTCTCAGTAAACTTCATATTAAGGTATGCATTTGAGTTGATTGAGAAGCAGTAACAGAAGCCACGTCTGGTTCTGAACCTCATGCAGACATCGGTACTAGTTACCCAGGGTTGTGTGTGGGTAACTGTGTGTTGTGTGCTGAGGCTCAGGAGTTATAGAGTGTGTCTGTGGTACTTGGAGAGCTCAACAGTGCACGGTGGTGGTTAACCTAGTAAGACACGACAGTCATTTCATGAAAGCTTTTCCATTCTACATGGTCTATATTACAAGACACCCTGCTTGTACCCACATGCTTTAGGGGTCGCTGTTAACATATACTGTATTGATTTTAACCAAAATGTTCTTGTGTTTAATGTCCATTCTTTAAAATAAATATATTATATTTATAACACAAAAGTGCATATCTACCCTATGCCTCCTATTTCAATAGAACTGCAAAATGGACTACTTTTGTGAAATCCTTTTATTTTGTTATACTTTAAATTTACATACAAAAGATTGTTATTAGCTTTGAAAATTGTACAATATGCTAATAAAAATTAAAAATCAGTAAATTATATAAAAGATTATTTCTGTGTTTGGAACACTTTATAGAATTCCTACTCAGTGCTTTACAGCCAGGGAAAGAAATAAATGTTACAAGATTTTAACAAGAAGCCATAAAATTCTGTGAGAAAAATTTGAAAAGTTGTGGAAATTGAATAAAATAGCTTTATTTTATAGAATTAAAAACAATCCAAGTTTCTTATAATATGGATTTCTATGAACTTTTGAGATTTTCTCAGATCTACAGATAATATGATTGAAATATAGAAAGAATCCCCAAGTGAAACATTAGATGACGTAAGTGAATTTATGAAACTTTTGAGATATGTCAACACAGATTTTTTTTCTTTTTACATGTAATTAAGAAAACATTTACAAGTTGTAATTTATACTGGCTTCAACAGTATTTAATATTTATAAGCAAGCATAATGAAGCGTAGATATATCTTTACCCTAGCTACATAATTTTCTGTCCCACTTTCCACTATTTTAAGACTTCATGTTTAAAAAGGCCTCTCAAATTGTGTACAATATCATTAGTATTAATCACATATAATTGGTTTTTGAAATATCACTTAAAACTCTAACTTCAGTTTTAGTAAACTACAAAAGCTTTGTTATATGTTCTAGTCATATTTAAAATTAAATTTACAATCTAAGATAGTTAAATTTATTTTGAAAAACTTTAGCTTTTCAAAATGTGAAATTCTGACCATAAAACATATTGTTACATGTTTTTGGAAATAATTGCTCAATTGTGTATTTGGAAAAATTCATTCTAACTTACGTCTTGATTTATTATTATACTAATAGATTTTCCTATAGTTAGAGTAACAATAAAAGTCAATAATTACAAGCTATTGTAACCCAAACCATTCATTTTTTCTTGGATAACATCTAACATTATGCTAATCTTTTAAAATTAAATAATCAAATATATTCAAATAACTATTATGTAGATGATTCTTCTTCATTGATGATTTATAGGAAATAGTTTAATTCACAAGATAGTATTCAGCAAGTACTAATTGTCATGCTAATATTTGCCTAAATGAAGTTATGTTTGAATGTAGTTGAAGATTATAATGCGTATATATTTTTTTTACTTGCTATTCCTAATGCTTTTCTAAAAAGCCTTAAACATTAGTGATGTTAATATACATAAATCTATTCTGCTCCTTGTTCTCTGAAAATAAGAAAGGTACAGACTTGACAAGTTTTGGGGTTTTTATTGTTTTTTTATTGGCATATCTACTGACAGAAATACAGACCTAGCTTTCTAAAGCCATTATTTTATCAGAGAAGTTTGTTTAGCTTTGGATTCAGTCATGAAGAAAATGGAAGTCATTTTATATTTCTGATTGGGAAGATCAATATAAAAATATGGATAATAGCCAACGCAATTAATGCACGGAATGCAACCCCTTTTAAAATTCAAATGACGTTTTTCACGGAGTAAGAAAAAAATGACTAAATTTGTATGGAACCATAAAATGCTCCAAATAGCTAAAGTGATTTTTTTAAAAAGATTTATTTATTTATTGGAAAATCACATATACAGAGAGGAGGAGAAACAGAGAGGAAGATCTTCCATCCGATGATTCACTCCCCAAGTGAGCGCAATGGCCAATGCTGTGCCTATCAGAAGCCAGGATCCAGGAACTTCTTCTGGGTATCCCACATGGGTGCAGGGTCCCAAGGCTTTGGGCTGTCCTGGACTGCTTTCCCAGGCCACAAACAGGGAGCTGGATGGGAAGTGGAGCTGCCAGGATTAGAACCAGCGCCCGTATGGGATCGCGGCGCGTTCATGGTGAGGACTTTAGCTGCTAGGCCACGCCGCTGGCCCCGCTGAAGTGATTTTGAACAAAAAGAACAAAGCAGTAGGTGTTGCACTCCCTAACTTTAAAATGCATTGCAAAGTTACAGTAGTTAGATCAGTGTGCTATTAGTATTAAAATGGATTTGTAAACCAATTAATAAAAGTAGAGACCCTAGAAGTAAATTCACACATCTGCTTCTAACTGATCTTTGAAAAAGGTGCCAATGAAGAATTTGAATTGGAAAAAAATAGTCTTTAATTAATAGTGTTGGGAAAATTAAATATCAGCATGACAGTGAAGGCAACTGTGTTCTTCTCTTACCATGTGCAAACATCAAGTCAAAATGCACTAAAACGTTAATGGGAGACCCAAACATTTAAAAATACTACAAGAAAACACAGGGAAAATGATTAAGGTCGTGTACCTTGGAATGGGTTAAAATGTTCTAAATCACATCTCAAGAGTGCAAGAAATATAGACAAATATGGATTAGATATCAAAAGCAGAGAAAATGTATAAAAAATGTTTTTTAATCAAACTGAAGAGCTTTTGCACAGCAAAGGCAGCAGTCAACAGATTGAAGAGACAATCCACCAAATGGAAGAAAATATTCCCCGAGGACACAAGTTGCAGATGAGTAACACCCAAAATATATAAGGAATTCAAACAGCTTAAAAGCAACATAATAGTAATAGAAATCAAATTAAAAACATATGATAGGGCCTGGAGTCATAGCCTAGTGATGAAATCCTTACCCTGCAAGCCCCAGGATCCCATAGGGGCTCTGGTATGTGTCCTGGCTGCTCCACTTCCCATCCAGCTATGACTGTGGCCTGGGAAGGACGGCCCAAAGCCTTGGGACCCCTGCACCCACGTGGGAGACCTGGAAGCAGCTCCTGGCTTTTGGATCAGCTCAGCATTGACTATTGTGGCCATTTGAGGAGTGAACCAGCACACGGATCTTCCTCTGTTGTCTCTCCTCTCTGCATATCTGCCTTTCTAATATAAAAAAATAAATAAATCTTAAAGAAAAATATTTAAAAATATGTGGTAGTTTCAAACAGATATCTCAGGGGTCCCTCTAGTGGGTGCTGGGCCTTGAGGTGTAATGTCTGCACCAAGAAGAAATTAGGGACACAGGGGGTGCAAAGGCATGAATCAATGCACTTAATGCACTTGATTGAATTTTTCTGGGGAAACTCATACCAATTTTTTGCAATGCAAGCAGGCTGGTAAAAATTACAAGTTAACTAAATAATAGCACACAAGCTGCCTTTAATGATAGATCCCAGCATCCATATGAGCAAGCATAAGTTACAGGAATCAACACCTGAAAACCAACAGATTTAACTACAAAAGGAATCTAGCAGAACTTTGTACTCAGATACGTTCAGGCCACAATCACTAAAGGAAGAGGAACATGAAGGTCTCACACCTCCCCAGGCAGTCTTTGGCAACAAGGTGACCCACAATCTCAGCAGAAAATCTGCCTTCTGCAAAATTCTCAATCTGCTGAGAACATTTGGGATTTGAGGTCCTCAGACATTTGGTGGTCTGGCTTTTTTGGTAGCAAAACCTTCAACACAGATAGCTCTCAAATGAAAACGTGCAAGTGACCAACACTTACCAAAAAAAAATGTTTACCAGCCCAGATTGTCAGGAACTTATTCTTTCACTTACATAAGACCTATGAGAGTAAAAGCGGTCTTCTGAATGAAATTGGAGCCTCGGGGCCACATTCTGATGGGGATCTTAATTCATATTTACTCACATGGAGAAGCTTGTGCCCACCTGCCAAGCCATTTAGTGAGTGTCCTGTGATTTCAGAAGAAAAAAAATATATAAAAACAAGAGAAATTAAGCATTCAGTAAAAGTTGGGTTCAGGGTCCCAAGGCTTTAGGCCATCCTTGATTGCTTTCCCAGGCCTCGAGCAAGAAGCTGGAGAGAAATGGGGCAGCTGGGACAGGAAAAAATGCCCATATGAGATCCTAGTGCGTGGAAAGTGAAGATTTAGCGATTAGGCTACTGCGCTGGGCCTGCTGAGATGGTTTTGAGACTCCTAGAATTAGAAGGTAGGGAATTGAAGTAGGTCAGGAGCTTTGTACTTGTTCCCTAGGATTTGGGTTACCACTGAAGAGAAACAGTTTTAAAGCTAAACTCCTGGCCTTTTATGCCCCTGTTAATAACCCATCACTGAAGTACTCCTCTAAGTCTTCTAAATAAAGTCAGTCTGTAGCCATCCCCCTCAATGTTTCTATTTTAATTTTAACTTTGCCCACATTAAAAGCAAGTTTGCTGAATTCTGGTGATTTTTACCCCATTTTTTAAAAGCAAGGTGGGTGGAATAGATTTTCTTTCTAAAGAAGGACTGTCAAGGTTCATAACAGTTAAGGTTGTATGAGTAATGAGAACTTCATGGGCTTGAAAGTGTAGAGAATGAAAACATGAGAGCATATTTGTGAGTTCCTGTAATGGATCCGCACACATATTTACTGCTGGAAATAAGCCAGCATCCCTTAGGAATATTTTAGAAAATGTTATTCACCTTTTGTTTTTAGAAGCCTTTGAGTTATTAGAGAATCATTCTTGAACTTTTTGATATAAGTATATATACTTATTTTAGGAATATTTTACTATTTTATATATGAGTCAATAGCTATAACAAGAACAAATATTTTCTATTTAATGTGTTTTTACATCTAGCCATTGAAGTTATTATTCTTTCTTAAAAGATGTATTCATTTGTGGGTCAGAGAGAAAGAAGGTGAAACAGAGCAGCAGCCAGCAGAGACACCAAAGGAGAGACATTCTGTGTGCTGGTTTACTTGAAATTGCCGGAAACACCTCGAGTTAAGTAAGGCCAGGTGTCTGGTTGGAAGTGAAACAGTCTAGGCCGCAGTTGACACTTTGATTTGGGATGCTGGCATGGAAAACAGAAACTCGAACTGCTGGACCCCAATGCCTGCCCCTTAGAATTGTGATTCTAAAAATTACCCTCTTTGCAGAGTACTTTGCTACCTGGGATGTACAAGCCTGCCTCCTCCCCCTTTTTTTCTCACTAGCAAAAGGCTGTTTCAAAGCATTCATACTAGGTGAATACAGAAACATAATACAGAAACAGAAATCATGCAGTAACATGGTTTTTAAAATGCAGCACAGAATTGTGGTTACCAGGGTTAGGTGTGGCTAAAATGGGATATAACACAAGGAAGTCTTGAGTTGGGTCTTGATTTTGGTGACACATGATAATATTGCAAAGAAGTACACTTACTAATTAATGCTTTGTGCTTGTTTGATAAAATCTATGGATTGTGCCAATATCAACTTTGTGGTTTTGATATTATTCTACAGCTAATGAAAAAAATTACCTTTAGGGAAAAAACAAATAGGTATTCCTTGTGAACTTTATAAACTCCTATGAATGCATAATTATTTCAAAACACAATGTTGGAAATATTAAATGATTGGGATTCAAAATACAAAAGTTAATTAACTCCCTCTCCTAAGTTGACGATTCCATGAAGAAAATAATTTGAGTGTTTCTTGTATCTTGGGTCCTTTCTGTTGCTTTTATATCCTCATGTGCCGGAAATTACTGCTCTTTCCAAATTATGCAAGACTCTTAGGGATTAGGAAATGATTTTATTTGGGTCAGGAATCCTTTCAGAACATAATTAAGATTTAGTGAACTCTTTTCAAAGGAGTTGTATACTTCTGTAGGAGACTTGCTCAGTTTTCAACATATTGTCTGTTCTCCGAGGCATGGAAGTTGCTCCTTTTTTGAGACAGATAAAATTTATATAGAATTTAGATATTAAAAAGATCATCAAAAGAGTTGGTTGAAAAATAAGGGAGTTATAAGCAAAAACAGAGATACAAATAACAGAATGCTATGTATAATACTGAAGCTTCTGCTTCCATTGCCAGTAGAATTTGGCTAGAAGGGTGCATGTGAAGATCCAATTTTTTTATAAACTACTGTGCCTGTGGAAGCTTGCTTGTCCCATATTGCAGATACAGGTTTGGGCTCACTTCTGCTCTCTAAACTTCCTCAAGTCGTTAACACTACATGATCTTAACACTCATTCCGAATTCAATCTCAAAAGATATCTGATAAATAGAAATTACAGAATTTGAGTTAAGAACATAGAAAGAGATGGAAATGAATACGAAGCCCAATAGTGTAATGAAAGGAGGATTGCCCTCTGGATCACAGAAGTCCATTCAAATAGGATCCCTAGGAACATTTTATTGGAAAACCAGTCTTTCAACCGTTCTTCATCACTGTGTGAATATTTTGCTACATTTATCTTTACTGTCTTTTAATTCTCATTTTATGTATGGGTCATATGTTACTGTGTTTGTTCTCTTTTCTTAATCTAAGTCACAGCCCTTCCATTTCTCCAAAGTTGTCCTTTTCTCTTTATTTAACTTCACTTTGTTACATTGAAAGTAACTTTCACTAAAGCCTCACTTGTTTATCCCAGTTGGTTTGTGCCTTCTTCCATAATGTCACTGACTTTCTGAATTTAGTGGAAGACGTCTGCACTGTTTCTTCCAACATTGTACATTTTTAGTTGTTCATTTTAGGTGGAATTACCTTTCTGTTTTTATTTCTGAACAAAACTTCTTGTTACTGGTTTAGACTACCTTCATTTACTTCCTTTTCTGTACTTTGTCCTGCTGTCAACTTTTGGCACATTGAGTACTATTGCTTGATGTAATTTTATTATATTTTATTTTTAACCAATGTGTTTATTTATTTTGAAAGAGTTACAGAGAGCAAGGGCCCATCCACTAGTTCATATTCCAGACAACCACAGTGGTTACTATTGAGCCAGAACAAAGCCAGAATCCAAGAGCTTCATGTGGGTCTCCCACATGGGTGGTAAGGGCCCAAACACTTGGACCATCTTCCGATACTTTTCCAGGCTGCTAACAGGGAGTTGATTAGGAAATCAGAAGCAGAGGCAAGAATTGGGGTACATAAGTAATTTTGTTGTTAGGGATGATGGCTTTATCAATATGCAACAATGTTGGCACCTTGATTATAATTTTAGTAAGTTACCTTTGATGCTTCTAGTCATGGTATATTTTCTCTGTTATTAAAGTCTGTGATTCATCTTTTAGACCTTAAATTCTAGAACAAGTACAGTACCAGGTGAACAATCTTCAGTATCCATTGAATTCAAATGAGTTCCTAAGTTTCTTAAGTTGGTCACTTTAAAGCCACTACTCTCAGTAGTTATTAAGATGTTTTCACACCAGGCACCTAGATTAATACTGTGCAGAAAAGAATTGCGAGAAACATTTATATTTAAACCTTTAAAGTGATAATTTAATATCCTCATTAGTAGGAATTTCTACTCTGCTTGAAATACATACCTTAATAAACAAACAACACAAATCTATCAATGTAGTAAATTACACAGTTCATAAAATCATGTTTTATTCTGAATCATTAAATCATCATGTGACATGAAAACTCGGATCTCTTGCAAATGAAACAGACATGGAGGATTCTTAAAAGATCAATTTAGTGTCTAAAGTTCAGAGAATAACGAGAAAAATGTGCCATGGATAATCTAAGATGACTACAATAAAAGATCTTTATTTGACCCCTGCAGTGGAGAGAAGGGAAGACACTCATCCACTAAGTAGAATATGAAGATGGTATATTTGCATAATTTATCCCAGTTTGAAAAATTTTGATTGGAAAGGAGAGTGAGATACAGAGAGAAAGATCTTCCATTTGCTGGTTTGTTCCCCAAGTGGTTGTAATGGCCAGAGCTGAGCTGATCCAAAGTCAGGAGCCTCTTCCGGGTCTCCCACATGGGTGCAGGGTCCCAAAGCTTTGAGCCGTCCTCGACTGCTTTCCCAGGCCACAAGCAGGGAGCTGGATGGGAAGTGGGCCGCCAGGATTAAAACCAGTGCCATTGTAGAATCCCAGCTTGTGCAAGATCAGGACTTTAGCCACTAGGCTATTGTTCAGTCTCAGAAGTGTTAACTTATTCAGAGTCAGATGAATATATCTGATTCCAACTCATTGTTACGATTTCCATTATCATCCTATTCCAACATGCCGCATTTTTCCCCCAAACAGTATGATGTATCACCCTGCCTGCTTGACTTCATTATCCACAAAGCCTCCAGATGAACCATTTAAAAATATTTATTTATATGAATTTTAGTGTGTGTGTGAGAGAGAGAGAGAGGAGGAGAGAAGGAGAGAAAATAAGTCTTCCATCTTCTGGTTCATTGCACAGTTGACCAAAAGGGCTAGGTGTAGGCTAGACAAAGCCAGGAACGAGAGGCTTATGCTGGTCCCTCACATGGATGACAGGCTCCCAAGACTTGGAACATTTTCTGCTGCCCTTCCCAGCAGCTGGCAGCACTAAAGCTGCAGTTTAAGGTGGCGTGCCACAGTGCAGCAACCCTATCTAGGTCTTTGTCTTTTCAAATTGGGTCTTAGCAGTTGTCCCCTACTTTGAGTTCTCTGATGTATCCAGGAGAAATCATTGCTTTTCAGGTTGGCCAACTTCTTTTTGTAAGGATGAGAATGATAATACTAAGATTTGATGTGTGCAAGCTATAAGAGCCAGCTCACAAACTTGGGGTAGTTGGGAAGGAGTTTGAAGTTGGTCATAAGGAAGACCTTTTGGAGTTGATACTGTCTCATCCAAAATGTGCATTTTTGCTATATAGTGAAATATCCATCAAGCACATCCTACTCAAGAGTCTCTTTCATGGAAGTTGTAAATTCGTTCAAAAAGAAAGGCTCTGTGTTGAGTGTTAGTTATTAGGGAAATCACAGAATAAAATCTGTCTTTGTTAGCCATTGTCTTAGCCCGGGCCTCTCATTTTTGCTCAAAGCCTATAATGATACAGCTGCAGTAAAAAGCACTGGCCGGGGCTCAGCACGTTAGCCTAGTGGCTAAGTCCTCACCTTGCATGCACCAGGATCTCATATAGGCACCCATCTCTGTCCTCTATGCCAGCTGCTCCACTTCTCATTCAGCTCCCCACTTTTGGCCTGGGAATGTAGTTGAGGATGGCACAAAGCCTTGGAATCCCACACCTGCATAGGAGACCTGGAAGAAGCTCTAGGTTTCTGGCTTTAGATCAGCTCAGCCATTGTGGCTACTTGGAGAATAAAACAGTGGATGGGAGATCTTTCTCCCTGTCTGCTCTTCTTCTCCGTAAATATGACTTTCCAATAAAATAAATTTTTTATTTAAAAAGGTGATGGGTGTGGGGAGTTAAAAATGTTATTTTCCTAATAGCCTTGTAGATACTGAAAACCCAGGATAGCCCTATGTTGATTTGTGTTTATAATAGAGAGGAGGTTGGGCGTGAAACAAAAGAAACTTAAAAATAGATGGGATATTTTGCATATACTATAGGGATGAAAAACAAATATACCACTAGGTACAACTGAGTGAGAAAATGATACAATATTTTTAATGGGTCAGTAACAGCATCTGAGTCTGGGTGCATTACAGGTCAAGGTGATGTGTTAGTTGACAAATTATGCAGCATTGATGAGATCTTGTCTTTGAAGTAGTAAAGCATTAAGGATATTAACTTTGGTTCTGTTATTTATTACTTAAGCTGTTTGGCCAATTTCCCTTTAGTTCATTTTCTAAATTAAGTCTTTTGCCAGCATTTTCACCTGTAAAATGAGAGTAATATCTATTCGAAGAGTTTTAATGACTCCCAGACAATACATGTGATATACAAATAAATAGAAAGTGCCCAACAGATTATGGGTAGTTTAGCCTTTTACGGTGTTTGAGCTTCATATGTATATGAAGCTTTATATATATGTATGTATTTTTATATATTTATATATATTATATATATATATACATATAACACATAATGATTAGGTGTCACTGCAGCGATGGACTTGGGGCGTGGAGCCGATAATAACACGCATGGACTACTGACTGATGATCAGTAGCCGAAATTTATTAGGGGCAACAGACTTTATACACTGAGGGTCCTATAGGATCAGGCTCATCATCAAACCCATCAACTGTTTCTATGCTTTTGCTTGGAAGTCCTTTTGTATATTCCACCAAGTGTTCTCATACACATACTTTCCACTCAACTGTTCTTATACAAATGATATCCCATCAGGTATACAAAAGACAGTCATTCGGTTGTTCTCATGCAAAGGATATCCAATCAGTCACACAAAAGGCACCCATTCAGTTGTTTATCATACAATCAACTGTAATCCTGTGCTTGCTGACCTTCTAGGGCCACAGTGTCCTCCTACAATTAGGGATAGCAAAAGTATGTCTCTAGTCCTACCAAGTTAGCAAAATGAATCTTAACTTCTTTAATGAATTGCTTTTGAGCTCCAAACCTGTGTGAGCATTGGAGAAATAAAAGAAACTATTGTCTCTCCTGGGTGGAGAGATAGGCAGCTCTGGAGTCTGCATGCTGCAGCCGGGGGTTCAGGCCAACAGGGGACATAGATGGCAGGTGTTTGGCGGAACTGTTTCTAGAAACAACTTAGGTTTCCCATGATATGAGCAAATGGAGTGGAGAATGTGGAAAAGTGAAGGAGTGCAGAAGTCAGCCCCACCCAAACACAGATCTTTGATATACTAAGTAGTTTGAGCAGAGATCTCCAAGGGATTTTGATGGGCTCCCATTATTTGCATTTAAAAAAAAATGCCCTCTCTAAGGGCTCCAATTTCCATGAAATGTCATCCCAGCACTTTATCAATCAGAGATTAACTCTGCACTGGAGAGGGGTTTGAAGATTAATGGCACATGCTATACTTGTTTTTTTTTTCCTTATTAATTTCTAAAGGCAGATAGGAAGAGAGAGATTGAGAGAGAGGGAGAGAAGAGAAAGGGGGAAGAGAGCCAAAGAGAAAGAGAGAAATAAACCAACTTTATTTTTTATTCTCTGTAATGGCTGCATAGCCCTGCCTGGGACAGTCCACCGTCATGAGGCAGGCACTCCATCTGGCTCTTCCATCACCATGCCAGGGGTCCAAACAGCTCAGTCATTGTTTGCTGCCTCCCAGAATGCAATAGCAGGAAGCTGCATCAGAAGCACAGTGTGCAAGGTTCATCTCAGTGCTCCGATGCTTGCTGTGCCACAGTAACTGTGCCTGAGACTGAACAATTTTTAATATTTTTGCCATCTTCACTTCATATGTGAATAATGTATGTACACATAGTATTTTTCTGGAAAACAAGCATGAATGCACTACCATTGTCTATACTTACTCATGAGATCGCTGCAATGGAAGAATCATGGACTAGTGACTATTGCTGAAGAACTATACTATTGTGATAGTACAAGGAAAAACAGTTGGGGGGCTACATAGGATGGGTGGAAGAGCAAATACCTGAGCCTGTGGAAATGTATAAAATGAGCACCCAGTTTGTCAATGGAAGACACTACTCAAATCAATAGAGAAAAGTGTTATTTATTATGGTTAGTACTAAGGGTCTGACCAGCCATGCTCTTCCACTCTACCTACCAAACAACATTGCTATGTCTTCATATTATTTACACTATCTTGATGATGTCTCATACCTATTTTCTACCTATCAAGCAGTTACACTTAGCTGAATTCCCACTTTCAGAACCATTCTACCAGCAAATTCCTCCCTAAAAATATTTAAGGGATTTATTCATTGTACCATTGTTTACTATTTAACATGTAGATCCCTACAGCATTCATTTTCCATGTTATTTTTATTTTATTCCATGTTAATTTGAATATAGGTTAATTGAGGGCAGGGTCTGTGAGTTATCACTTTAGTTCATCATTTTATACTGTTCTTGTTTTGTTGGGTTACTTTTGGGGGCAAAGCGGAGCACAGTGGAAATACACATACTTTGAAAAATCTTCCAAATACCAAGCTAAAGCTAAAGACTATAAATGTGAGATAAATTGTATGTAAATTAATTTGTAAATTAAGATAAAGCTTAATTGTCATTTTTTGAAGTTTTCAAAACCACAGAGCATGCTTATGTGAGAAGAAAACTTTATATACACTGATATAATCAGTTTTTCAGAGAAACCAAGAAGCTATATAGGAGAAGCCTGGGGATTTTGTTAATTGATTGGTCTCTCAATCCCCTGGGATTCCGTATCTTCACAGTCTTGTTTATTTTATCCAAGATCCATAGACAGCTCTTTGGATCGATTGCCGTCGACATTGGTTGGATAATTGATAACTTCCTAATTGGCCTCCCTGCTTTCATTCCAATTTATTATTTATACATCACTCAGTCATTTCGTAACATAATGAATCAAATATGTCATTTCTCTGTGTGAAACCATTTAGGTTTGCAAGCAAAAGCATTCTGGTTCCACATATCTGCAGGGATATTTTTTCTCTTTTGAAAGCTTCCAGTGTATTTTCCACATATTGCATTGTAAACCAGTGGTCTCTTAAATTCTAGAAATCTATTATTTTGATCTTGGAATATTTCTGTGTTGTATTTGTGATCTCATCTCCTCACCCCATTTGTTTATTTTTGCTTTGATCTTAAATTCTGTAAGATTGAATTTCTAGGCTCTTAATATTTTAATTAGAGCTTCCATGTGCCAATATTCTGACTGTGGAGATGGAAACGATTTATTAGGAATTTATTTTCAAACTAACTTTTGAAGATGGTGATTTTAATAGCTTCACTCCAGGGTTGTTTTGACATACTTAAGTTTTTGATTAAGTGAAAAGGTATAATGAACTTTACTTTTTTTTCCCCTGTCTCTGTCTTTTCAGGAGTTTCATGCATGTTGTCTTGAACTGAAATGCCTGCTAGGTATTTAGTGTAAAAAGTCGCCCAGAAACACATTTACTTTTTTTCTTTTATATCAGTGAAAGAAATTGGGTTGTAAGAAGTGAGGGTAAAGTGCAATGTAAGATAAATTTAGAAATTAGGTCAGGTCTTATTTTTTGTTAGGAATAAAAGATGAATCTGGGATTCAGTAATTGACACAAAGTGAAAGTTCCCAAATGTCCAAGTCATTTGTCACTTTTCTATGCAATTCAAGAACTCTAATCAACACATCATGGACTCCAGGGTAGGTGATTCCAGCTTGCTCATTGTAGAACTTACAAGGTCTAATGTGATTGTTGCAATGTAGTCAATGAGAGAAAGAATACCAGCAGTCAGGCAGAATGAAGCCATGAGAAAATTACTGGATTAAAACCTGAGTTTAATTTTGCTTCAGCATTTGTGACTTAAGAGCAAGGCAGACACTGTGTGACAATAACATGAGATAAATAAAACACATAACTCATTTTTGAAAGCATGAATTCTTTTTTTAAAATTTATTAATTATATTGCATTATGTGACACAGCTTTATAGGCACTGTGATTCCCCCCACCCTCCTCTTCCCTCCACCCATGGTGGATTCCTCCACCGTGTTGCATTACCACAGTTCAAGTTCAGTTGAGATTCTTTCATTGCAAGCATATACCAAGCATTGAGTCCAGCATCTTATTGTCCAGATCAGTTCAATGGCTTGTTGGGGAGACCATCTCTGATCTGAAGGTAGAACCAGCAGAGTATCATCCCGATCAATTAAAAACCCCAACATAACATCAGCAACAATCCACAACGTCATGGAATTAATTGACATAGTATTGAGTAACCAATATGTTTAAAAAAAAATGCAAGTTCTTAACCACATCCTGTGACTTCTTCATTGACATTTCGATTTTAGTTTATATGCATTCGGGTTCTATACACCTTAGAATGGCTATAGATTACTATTCAGCTGTCTTGTGACTATTTTCATTATAGTATTTAGCATTTTAGAGCGTTGAAGCATAATTTTGCTGAAACTGGCTGTTTTGGGGTAGTCTGGACTGGCTTATAGCTCTAACAAGACATGTGTCAACAGTTTAAGTGAACAGTTTTAGGAGGGGTGTGCAGAGAAATCCTCAATACCCTAGTGAGGAGTAACTAATCTTTGTATTCCACCTAGTAAGGTATAAGTGAATCCACGCTGACTGTTTCTTGTCTGATTCTAAGCTTTCCTTGTTATTCTCTGTCTATTTATTCTAGATTTTTTTGTTTGTTTTGACGGGTTTCCGGAGTGATCCTGATGGTCATTGCCAGAGAGGGTGGGGACCCAAAGAACGCATGAATTCTTTTAATCATTATTATTCATGAATTATTCTAGTTCATAATATTGAATAGATACATCATATTGAATTGATAATTACATTGTCTTTTATATCTTGATTTTTCAGATCAGAAAACTGTCATAAACCCAGAAGCAGATTAGATAAGAGCTTGCAAATATTGGCCCATTAGACCTATCTACAATTTAGGTGCATGTTTATGATGAATAACTTGGGGTAAATTCAGAGGGGTTGTGAGTTTTTCAAGAGCAGTTGGTAAAATATATGTTGAAGTATCCACATACTGTCCTTCATGTTCCTGATTTTCTACAATAATTTAAGAAAATGTTACTCAAAGCAGAAAAAGGCAGCAAGGAAGGATCTTCAAAAAATCAACAGAAAACATCTGTTATGAAAACTTATGTGTAGATCTCACAGAATTTCTGTAAGAAAATAAACTTACTTCAGTTTCTACAAACCCTTTAAAGTTTCCTCGTTGAAGTTCTGAAGAATATCCCTTGAAGTAACTGTAAAGTGAAGGTTGCTAGTGGGGAGTAAATGCTGTTGGAGAGGCGTTAACATTGTATTTATTGACCCTATGGCACTTTGAGGCCTTTAAGAGGTAAAGTGTCCCAGTGGACTCTGGGTGATGCTTCCAGCTTTAAGCATCTTCTGTAGAATATAGGTTAATCATAACATTTCTGAACTGTTTCCCAATCAGGTTTTATTTAGAACCCGAGGACCCTGGAGATGCATATTTCTGTGTCCTTTCAGTTCCCGCTGTTCAAGGTTAATGTTCCTTTCATTCTTCAGCCAGTCCTTGCAGCTTGAGAACTCAACACATTCCCCTGACTGGTCTTTATTGACCTGACTTTTGTGCTTTAAATGCAAAACCTTCATATTCTCATAGCATCAACTGCATGGTATGATTCTTACTACTTTTCCTGGAAATTGTGTCAATTAATGTCATTATATGCCTCTCTAGTTTTCCCACACACTTTATAAATGTGTAAAATAGTAGGATCAATTGCTAATTCCTAGCCAATATTGGCTGTGCTGATTTTCTAAACTGAGTCTACAAAGTAAATGAAAACAAAGTGGATTTTTAAATTAGAACAGCTGGATTTGAGTCCCAGTTTAGTTTCTTTCTAGCTGTCTAAATTCTAGGTAGATCCACTAATCTCTGTGTTCTCACTTTTCAAATGGAAACATTAATAACATCTATAAAAGATAATAAAATATATGCATATGTAGGATTGTAGAAAGCATATTTGTTAACAAAAAAATTACTGCTGTAGTGTAATTGTCTACAGAAGGAAAAATAATGCTAAGACTTTTGGTTTCAAATGACTATGTGTTTTAAAGACATCAAGGCCCCCAATGAACGTATTCCTAAACCAAAATGATGTTAGAGAACACACATGTTCAAAATATTTTATGAATAACTCTGGAATACAGGGACAAGGGGATGTTGGAGAGAGGAGTTGGTGAAGCATCAAAGTGAACTTCCAGCACTGTCACTGTGGAGAGGGCAGGGACAGAGAGAGATGCAGATGGATTGCCTGAATTTACCCATCTCTGGCAGATAATTAGAAAGCACTTTGTTAAAATGCATGAACAAATAAATTCCAATTTAGAAGTCATAAATATGATATTACATTGTTTAAAAATCTATCTTTTAACTCTGGTTGCCAGAGATTAAGAATACCTAGAAATATGGAAAAAAATGAAATTTATGGCACATAAATCTTCCTTTGCCTTGAAATAAAATTACTTTGTCTTCACTGAAAAAATTTAAATAAAAATCATTGGAACGTGCTTAGAAAGCCCGAAACACTCTACATAGAATTAGGAAGCAAAGAATGACATTTACTTTTGTTTAAAAGCCCAACTCAGAAATTCAGCTTTGGGGTAGGAGAGATTTTATTGTAGACCAATGCTGTCACTGAGATCAGCTGGAAAGATCAGATAAAATACAGTTTTTGTTGGTGGTATCAGAGAATCACAGAACTGTGAGGATTACAGAATAGAATTCTAGGGAAAGAAACACTTTCATAAGGTGAGATAAAGATGTAGAGTTCACTGCGTGGGCATTATCTGTTTCTGGACAAAAGTAGGAATTGGGAATCCAGGCTTATCCAAGCTTGTGATCTGCCTCTGGTTGAGAAAAAGTGGTTGGTATTTTGGCAGTCATGAAAGGATATGCGACCAATCTATAGATGTGTAAGTCCTCAAACAGCTGATTTTTACCTTTAATGTGAGTACATTTGCTGAGCTCCAGATCTGCACAGGACAGCAGACTAAGGCCGGATCCTCAAAAAGCCTAAGTAAAAGTTTCCAGTTTCCTGATATTTATGGAACAAATATTTCTGAGGCACAGGGTCCCTGAAAACAGGAGGGGAGAACTGAAATCCTGCCCAAGGAAGAGGAGCTGACAAATGTGGAGCTGTAACTGCTTTGCCCAGAGAGGTACTAGTAGGCCTAAGAATGGTCACAGTGCAAGAATCTAAGTTTGACCTCCGGAAGAGGCTTACTGCTGCGCAGACAAGCCAAAGCGTGACTTTTGTTTGAAATCTTAATGGTAAAATTGGAAATTCATAGGGGTATAAACATAGTTTCTTCTTCTTCATTGTCAAATTATAGTGCTGAGTGAAATGGAGAGTAAAAAAATAAATCCATAACCTATGAAAATTACAACGGAAATCACTGCAGTTTTCAATTGCCAGTAGAATACACTCACAGTTGGTTATTTTTAAAACCGATGAGGGTCTTATCTAGGAATGGATAAAGAAAAAGTTCACTTAATATTAACTAAGACTAAAACAGTGTTGGTCCATAGAATTTCATGATTGGATTCACATGGTAGAATTCCCTAAACCGTTGAGATAAGGAAGAGAAAACTTTGTGAGGGTCTTATCAAGGAATAGATTTTAAAAAGTTGATTTCACATCTTGATAGGATAGTCTCTTGTACAGTTCCTCTAGATGACTGTATGCTCATGAGTGTTTACCTGTATATCTGTTGATCCTATATTTTGCCTGAAAGTTGGTTTATATCAGAGAGAACATTTGATATTTGACCTTTTGGGATTGGCTTATTTCACTGAGCATAATGGTCAGTAGTTGAGACCATTTTGTTGCAAATGGTAAAATTTCATTTTGTTTTAGTGGCTGAGTAGTATTCCACAGAGTAAATGTCCCACAGTTTCTATGTTCTTTTAGAGGAACTGTATAATAGAAACTATCATGTTGAGATGTGAAGATACAATACAGTGTACGTTTCTACTTCCAAATCAAAGATAGACTTCCAGTGAAACTGTTAAATATCGTGAGCAAAGGATGCTTGACTCTTTGCCATTGTCTATACCTACAATGTGAGGATACACTTAAATAGCAGAATGATAGACATAGACTGTTTTTGAAGGACCATACTATTGCAATAATAAAGGGGAATCAGTAGGTGCAGGGGATTTGGGAGGAGGTGAGAGTAAATCCCAAAGTTGATGGAATTGTATCATAAAATAAATAAGTAAATTTAAAAAAATGAAAAAAATGTGCAATATCTTCTGGTAAAGGAAATACATTTTACTCCACATATTTAAAGAAAAAAGGATGTTGACTTAATATTAACTAAAAACAAAAGTGTTAGCCCAGATAATTCCATGATCAGATTTACATTATAGAACTTCTTAAACCAGTGAGCCAAGGAAGGGAAACATTTGTGAAAGATAAAACTGACGCATTTATGATTTTTATCTCAATATATCATATTTAGTGTAAAGTTCAGAATAATAGACCTAAGCCTGAAGACACAAAAAGACAACAGAACAAATGCTTCTGGCATTACAGTTCTCAGGTTTTTCCAAACAACTGTTTAGGATGTTCAAAAAAATGGAGGAATACAGCAATAAAGAAAATCAATGCCCCATTTCAATATGGAAGGGGATTTCAGATGAATAGTCTTAAAGTAAAAATTTGAAATTTGTAAATTGTTGAGTTTAATAGGAAGTTGAAGATGCCAGTTGACAGAATAGGGAATACAAAGAACCACCATCAGAAAATTTAAAAAATGAAAATAAATGAAATAAGTTTCGAAAATGGGATAGAATGATAAGAGACATATGAGTACATTTGATGCTCATGAGGAAGAAGAAAGCTCAAAACAAGATTTTAAAGGAGATAACATGAAATCTTTCCGAAACTGATACATAATTTGCAATCCATGGCTTCTGATAGCTCAGAGAATGCCATATCGATAAGTATATATTACTAAAGACTTAGGCAAATCATGCTTAAATTATTAAAAGAGGAGAGAGAGAGAGAAAGATTGACAGCAAGAGTGACAGTGAAAGTGAGAGGGAAAGAGAGAGAAAAAGAGAAAATGAGAAATATAAGCTACTGGAATGACATATTAGCTTTTTTACCCAAATTATTTTACATTTTTGTGAGGTACATTATAATACTTGATTACAAGTACACAATGTGTAAGATCAAACTGGTGAGTTAGCATTTCCAGTTCCTTAAACTTTTAAAGAAAATAAGTTCTGATTAACAGATAATGATGGCACATCACTGTACTGGACATATAACCTTTAAAGGATCAGTTGACTTTTTTAAAAAAATGTTTAGAACTGATGATTTTAAAAATTAAATTATATTTTAAAAGTCCTGAAATGGAAATAACTGCCCATCTAGAATTTTATAACCAGGAAATATATCCTTCAAACTTAATGAAAAATAAAGACCTATCCAAATTAAAATAGAGAAGGTCCATCACCATCAAGTTTATGTTAAAAGAATCCATTATTATTCTATAGGAATATAGGAATTCCATTGGAAATATGGAAGCACAACAAATCAAATGTACATAAAGTTTTGCTAAAATTAACACATATTGCTAAATTTTACCAGTTTCCCAAAGTTCAATATTCAGAGTTTGACATTTAACCATCAGTGGAATCTAGTTAGACATAAATATGAAAGATGATTTAAAACTCTCTAACCTTCTGAAAATTTTAGTCAGTGTATTTCTGAGCAGTTTGAGAGTCAAAGAGGAATTATGATTGAAATTATAAATTGCTTTGAATTAAGTTTCAATAAAAGTTCTATATTAAAATGAAACAAGCTTGTGAAGGTCATTAGAGCTCTGAGACAAAATAATACTTTTTACATTTGTCTGTAAGAGAAAGAACTCTGCAAATCCAAAAAAGAATGAAAATAGTGAACAGCAGGCGTGAGATAGAGAAAATAGAAGAACGCAACAAATCAGAAGTTAGCTCTTTAAAAATTATTATTGATAAATACCTAGAAAAACTGGTCAGCAAAGAAAATATGAAATTTGGGAAGAAAAAAGAAAAAAAAGAAGGAAAGAGGGAAGGAAGGAAGAAAGGAGCAAAGTAAGGAAGGGAGGGAGAGAGGAACAAGTTACCAACAGAAAGCATGAACACTGGTACCTATCCTATATGAATCAAAGTGAAAAGAAGACGCCCACCATTGTGGCTCCTATGTTAAGGGCACTAACCTCATCGTCAGAACTCCACTCTCATTATCTCATCGAAATCCAAGTAACTCCCCAAAGCATAATATCCAAATGTCATCATATTGATTCTAGAATTTTAGCTCATGAATTTGAGGGAAGTATGAGAATATTGATCCATAATGCCATTGTTGGGTGGAAAGTACTCTCAGCAACTAGAAGCTGCTGAAATACTGGCCAGATTCTGTTTCTTGAATTGGTTAGTGATAACGTGAATGTGAACAGTGTGTACACATGTACTAACGAGTAAACATAAATTTGTACACATTTTGTTGTGTTTACTATGCTTTAAAATAGTTCATCAAGGGCCCAGTGCGGTGGGGCAGTGGTTAAGGTCCTCACCTTGCACGCCCGGGATCCCATATGGGCGCTGGTTCTAATCCCGGCAGCCCCGCTTCCCTTCCAGCTCCCTGCCTGTGGCCCGGGAGAGCAGTCGAGGACGGCCCAAAGCTTTGGAACCCTGCACCCACGTGGGAGACCCAGAAGAGGCTCCTGGCTTCAGATAGGCATAGCATCGGCTGTTGCGCTCACTTGGGGAGTAAATCATCGGACGGAAGATCTTCCTCTCTGTCTCTCCTCTCTGTATATCCACCTTTCCAATGAAAAAATAATAATAATAAAAATAAATCTTAAAAAAAAATAGTTCATCAAAAATTCTACCAGATGTCTTTCTTATATACAATTTTGTAACTTCTTACTTCCTTTTAAATTTGGCAAATATGTCAAGATAATTGCTACCAACCCAAATCATTTTCCCTTATCTTAGAACAGATGCATATCGCATTTGTCAGAAAACGATCTAAACTTCTGAAATGAAACTTTATTTTAAAAGTGACTTATGAAAATTCAGTGTGAACAGTAAGTCTGCTTATAGGTTAAAGCACATTACAAAGCAAAGCAAGAAAACTAGCAAACAAAATCAGGACTGTACAGGAGATTGACACCCAGTTGTCCTTGTACAGAATGCTGAATCATTCTCTCTCGTAGCCTGAATCCCTACAGTGTTGCACATTTGCTTTATGGGGAACGATAGCCCAGAGTTAGGTGATTTGGGCTTTCAATCTCATCCTACTCAGGTCCAGTTTCATATAGATATTTTCAGTTAACTAATGCTATTATTAACTTTTTAAGAGGAAAGTATGACTTTGGTATATTTTTATTGGCCTGTTTTCATGGAAAGAAATTGAGAGAAATTAGTTTTGGTCTGCCAAGCAAGTGTTTTTAGAAAATCACTTTAAATCCACTTAGGAATTAGTTTGTTATTTTCATTCTCTTAAAGATTCAGCCAAGAGGTCTTCATCCTTAAGAAACTGTGTGGTTTGAGGCTGCAGGAACCCTACAGAAATACAGCTGTTGCTTCTGTTTTGTTGATGTTGACTCATGCATTGTTGCAGTCTATTGTGTTTATGCTGCCCTATTTTTCAAACTATGTTGATCAATTTTGTAACAAAGGGTCTTATACCAGACTTCCTGTTTGTAGTTAAAATGTCACAAGAGAGGCAATGTCTTCTTTCTTAATAATCTTGCCCTTTGAGTTAAAAAAGTGCAGTCTGCTTATTGCTAATTGGATTTCCCAAATTGCCAAGTAGATATTCACCACAAAATAAATCCTATGTAATTGTTCATATTCCTATTTTCCTTTGGGGAATGCAAAATAATAAGATTTCTCTAATGTCTGTTTCAGTTCATTACTTTAACTCTTAATTTGACTGTGATGGTGTGCTTTTAGGTTATGTTAGATCTTTCAAATCAATTCCCTTCTCATTAGATGCACAACTGCAGATTCATCACTTATCCAGATATGGGCTTTAAAATCTAATTGGCTCATTTTTTTCTTTCCTCTTAAATTCTCTTTTTCACACATCTCTCTGCACCTTCACCTTGCTTTCTGAATCATTCAAGCTCAACTTGGGACAGGAAGTCTTTCATGGTTTGGCTTTTACTAGTCAGCGAGCTCAGTGATCAAATGACCTTCACTGTTCCACTACGAGGCATTGTACCTCACTTCCATACTCTCCAATACTAGGATAATGAATCTCCTTCCTGACAGGGCGATGGTGTGGTTTGAATGAGATAAGGTATGCTTAATACCTTTGAATGAGATATCATATGCTTAATTTTGCGCCCAATACTCAGTTAAGTGTGCAAAAGATGCTGACTCTATTTTGTGTTGTTTATCACCTACCATGTAACCACATAGTCTCTTCGGTCTTACTGAACCTTATTTTTGATGCCTCCTCCTTTCTGCCATACCCACCTCCTAATAGTCTGTTTCCCCGATAACTTCATTGAGCTTTAATTGAGGGACGATCTGGTCCAGCCAAGCAATGCAAAGATAGAGCTGCGGCATGTGTCATTCACAGTTTCCTTTGCCTTCCTCCGTGCCACATGTAATGTGCCTGTGGAGTCTTCGCTAATCCAAGCATGCTGGTCAGTTAAATCTTAGTTTAAATGTTTGTGGATTTATTAAATGAGACTCTGGCATTAATTGTATCCATATTTTACATATTAAAGGATCTTATTTTATTGCATTTTGCCTAGACATCTATAATTTTGCATGCTTTTATTGCATACACTATCCCCAAATTCTTATTTTCCATAGAGATTGGCAGAGCTAACAGAAGCCTGTGATCCTGGCACTACCTCAGTGACCAGACACTGAAAAGTTAACCCAGATATGAAGAAGAAAACTTGGTCTACACACAATTAGAGAGATGAGAATATTTTTGTGATTCCAGTAAATGGAATGGCTTTGAGCACCACCTCAGGATAGTGACTGTTATGGGAGGAGGGAATTTTTCCTTCAAGTTTCCATGTAAAAATTTTAAATGGCCATAGCAGGGGTTAAGATGTAGCTGATATTGTCCCTGAGTAACCCAACAGAGACAACAAAAAACACCTTCAGCAAAGCCCAGGGCGCCTGGCATTTTAAGCCACTGCTGCAAAGAAAGGCAAGTTTAATTACTGCAGATGAAATAAATCAGGAGGATCTCATTGGAAATGCAAGCATTCCAGACAGCCTTAACTGCAGTTGTCTCAGCCATCTGCCAACAAGGGCAATTCATCTCAGCTTTGGAAGGAACAATCTGCACAGTCTAGTAGGAAATAGCTTCAAGATGGACTTCCTGAAGGCCTGCAGTATTGTCTACCTTTGAGAATGCATCTGGCGCAGGGCTGATGAGGTTGCAGGGAAACCTACACAGTTCTAGTATCCCGTGTCCCATCTGACCTTCCTCATCTCTTCTCGCGGCCTAGTTTCCAGTAACAGGAAAAATCATCCTTCTGTCTCTTGTGATCCCCATCGCATCTTTGCAAAATGATCACTGACCCTGTCATGTGCCTGAAGTGCTGTGATTTAAGTGCAGGTCATTGCTGTGGACCTCACTGGGCAGTATTTGCTTCTTCTGCCTGTGCTGGGATGCGTTACTGTGTATGTCTCCTTACTAAACCTCACGCTCTTTTGACATGCACCTGATTTTCATTCTTAGGTACCCATCTTAGCCAAATCTTAAAAAACTAACTTCTCACACTGTTGGATGGTACCTGGTACAAAACACATGGTGCACATGTAGAAACAATATTAATGAAATTTACTAATATTTTTGGAGGATCTACTACTGGGGATGGTTCTCACCACCCTCCTGTGTTTCATTTAATCCTCCTAACTTCCAAGTGATCTAGATATAGTCATCATTGGAATTCTAGGAAGGAGGTATGTAAAAAAGACAGTGGCGGTACAGCAGGGTGGATGCAGATCAGTGATTCTAGAACCTTTAAGTATAAGCACTAACTATACTATCTAGTTTCTGCTGAGTTGTGGCATAGAATTTTTATAAAATGACTACAAATAGCAAGAATTTGCTAAGTTATAGCTTGGGATATCTGCTTCCTACAGTGAAATGTTGGGCTCCAGTCCCAGCTTAGTAGATGATTTCAGCTAACTTCTGATATGCACAGTATGAGGCAGGAAGTGATTGCTTCCGTGGTTAGGGTCCTTCCTACTTACATTTGAGACCTTCATAGAGTTCCAGACTCCTAGTCTTGTATGGGCCCAGCCCTGGCTGTGGCAGGCATTTGAGGAATGAGTCAGCAGATTAAAGGCCTTTCCCTCTCTCTGCCTGCCAAATGACATAAAATACATAATACTTTTAAAAATTGCTGTTTTGGGCCCGGCGCGGTGGCGCAAGTGGTTAAGTCCTCGCCTTGCACGCCCGGGATCCCATATGGGCGCCGGTTCTAATCCCGGCAGCCCCGCTTCCCTTCCAGCTCCCTGCCTGTGGCCTGGGAAGGCAGTTGAGGACGGCCCAAAGCTTTGGGAACCTGCACCCGCGTGGGAGACCCGGAAGAGGCTCCTGGCTTCGGATCGGCATAGTATCGGCCCGTTGCGGCTCACTTGGGGAGTGAATCATCGGATGGAAGATCTTCCTCTCTGTCTCTCCTCTCTGTATATCCGCCTTTCCAATAAAAAATAATAAAAATAAATCTTTAAAAAAAAAAAAAATAAAAAAATAAAAATTGCTGTTTTTTAGAGCAATTATCTATACTACCTCTGCAGTACAATTTATGAGAATAATGCTATAGAAGAAAGTTGCCATGAGAGCTTATAAAAACACATTCTGAACATAAATATTCAAAAGAAGTCTTATAAGGCCTATGAGTTAAAAAAGTCTATATGTGCATATTAATTGTACTGGTGCTTATTTTGCAAAATTTTTATACATCTTTATTTATTTGCCTTAAGATACTGTTTTAACATAGTATTTAAAATATGCTATTAGACTGTGGGCACAGAGGAATTATTTTCCTTAATTGAGCATAATAATTTTATTAATTCTCTGATAGGTTCCTGGGTCTAAGCTACAAAGAGCATAATCATAATAAAAGTAGCTCACATGTTGGGATTGCTCTTACTTGCTATTTGAAGCTACAGGAACTCAATGGATCTTTAAACAGACTTTCAACTTCATTTGTCAAGGGAAAGAGCCAAGGCACAAAAAGGTTGATTTCTTCCTTTCCTGTTGAGCTAGGAAGGAGTGGGTGCAAATGGGAACATCTGCACCCTCCCATTGGCTTTGAAACCATTCCAGTGTTGCTGAGTTATCCGTAGTTGCACCAGGCTTGTGTCTGGGGTATCATCATTTTGCCATTCAACTCTTACTCTATGAACAATGGTATATGTATAATCCTGCATTCCAGCAACTGCTCTGACCATAGTCGAGACTTCTTTGGTAACATTTTTCAAAATTAGCTTTTAACAATTCTATCATTTGCAAAACGTATGTTGAATTTTTTTCAATGTCCTTAGCAGCCATGTCACAGTTCCCAAGATGGTTGTCAGATTCAGTGATTAGCTAGAAGGGCTTGCAGCACTTGAGAGCACTGTCATATTCATGTTGAAGATGTATTACAGTGAAATGATAGATGTAAATAGGGTAAGGACAGATGAATGGAGCATGGTGCTGTTTCCTGAGGGACAGGCATGAGTCCCAACCATGTTCTCCCAGTGGATTCTCCCAGCGTGGATGTGTACCAAAATTCCAAAAGTACTGTCCACAGGGAAGCTCACCTGTGTGATGGACCTTAATTACTTTGTGTCTAATCATTCTCCCCCTACACAGAGGTCAAATTGATATAGTATAGTGTAGGGTCCCAGTGAAGAAAAACCAAGTGTTCATCTTAAATTGTCTTTCTAGCATTAGCTGTCTGACCTGGTCAACTCTGCAGGTACACAAAGATTGGTTTTGTAAGCCTGAGGCTCACGGACATAAAGCTAACTGATTGGAAACTCATCGAAGCCTACCCCTACCTCTGGAAGATACAGGGTATGACTCCCAAAGCTCACTGAGACAAGCCTGTACTACACAACAACAGAACTAACTCTGTTTATGACAACAAAAATGGTGTTGCCTAACAGTTTCTGAATGAGTTCCATAAATCACATGTGAGAATACTAAAGCATTCTATGCTATGGTTTGCATTCAGTTTGTCTAATCGGTTTATAGACATTGTTCTCTAAAAGGTTTAATTTTCAGTCTCTTTCAACGGAAGGTCATGTAATATAAGTTCTTGCCTGGGCAACTCTACAAAAATATTCATCATAGCAATGCTTATAAAGTGAAACATTGGAAATAAATGACTAAGTGTACATAACCAGGTATCCATTATATGTAATGCATTTTGTATTGATTAAAAGTTGTTTGAGGGCTGATACAATGATGTACCAAAATGGTAAAAATGAGCCAAATTTTATTTCTCCGATGATTCTCTGTGATTTTTTTCCATTCACATCACATTCCTTCAAGAAATGATCTACAAAATGTGAAGATTTTAAAGTCATCGTTTATGCTTTGGTCAGAGATTGGGATCATACCTAGTCCAGAAAAGTTAAGAAATCTGAAAAAATAGATTAGAAACTAGAAAAGGCTTAAAGGAAAACAGGGCTAGCTCTAGCTTCTAATATTAATTATTGAAAAATTTTCCTTTTGGGAATAAATGGGGCCATCCTGGCAGACCTCAGCAGCACCAGCTGATTTAGTGAATTGAAGAGCCCATTGTTACAGCAAGTCAGAAATTTGACATTATATACATCTCCAACTTCTGATTAATTAACACAAACCAGCTTTGCTTGAAAGCAGGGGAACTTGGGGGCCATTGTTTTTATGTAGTGTCCTTATATGGAAAGTGTTCTTATTGGGATATCAGAAGCTTTGTTGTTATCTGTTAAAAAATGGAGAAGACTTTGTAGCCCTTAAATCCTCATAATCTGAAGAATTAAGAATTAGTTAATGGAGGGTTTCATGAGACTGAAATTGTATCTGTTGATTTTGTTTCACTTATCTTTGAAGTACTGACATGCAGTCTCCAGGACCATGTTAGTCAAAATGTAGATTATAGATGGGCAGCATCAACAATACCTGTGAACTCCTTATGTAAGAAGAACAATGACTTCTTTTTACTCCCATTGTGTTTAAATCTGTCTTTTCAACAAGATTCCTAGTGATGTGGAAGTGTGTAAGAATTTGAGGAGCAGTATCCTTAGAGTCTGCAGATAAGGAAGAGAGTGCATAAAGCAGCAAGGTAAGCTGAGAAAGCTCAGGTAATACCTCAGGAAAAAGCATTTGGATAGAACTAAGATTTGGAACAGGCTAAGGATGTCCTCTTTCACCACGGCTATTCAGTATAGTTCTGGAAGTATTAGAACCATTAGGTAAGAAAAAGAAATCAAAGAGATATGAATTGCTAAAGAAGAATTCAAAGTATCCCTGTTTGCAGACTAGATGATTCTATACAGAGGGGATCGAAAAGCCTCCACCAAGGGACTGTAGGCACTCATAAGAGATTTTGGAAAAGTTGTAGGATACAAAATCAACTGTCAAAAGTCAATAACTTTGGGCCTGGCGCGGTGGCCTAGTGGCTAAAGTCCTCCTCTTGCACGCACCAGGATCTTATATGGGTGCCAGTTCTAATCCCAGCAGCCTCGCTTCCTATCCAGCTCCCTGCTTGTATCCTGGTAAAACAGTTGAGGACAGCCCAAAGCCTTGGGATCTTGTACTCCTGTGGGAGACCTGGAGGATGTTCTTGGCTCCTGGCTTCCGATCAGTGCAGCACCAGCTGTTGAGGTTACTTGGGAAGTGAATCATCGGACAGAAGATCTTCCTTTCCATTTTTCCTCCTCTCTTTATATCCTACTTTCCAATAAAAAGAAAATAATTCTTAAAAAAAAATACCAGTAGCTTCTGTATGCACAAAAAATACCATGACTGAGAACGATCTTGAGGATTAGTACTATTCACTGTAGAAATAAATACCCTGGAATACATTTAACCTAGGATTTGAAACATCTCTACAATCACAGTTTTTCTGAAGGTTTATTTATTTATTTATTGGAAAGTCAGATATATAGAGAGGAGGAGAGACAGAGAAGAAGACCCTTGTCCACTAATTCCCTTTCCAAGTGGCCAAAATGACTGGAACTGAGTTGATCCAAAGCCAGGAGGCAGGAGCTTCTTCCAGATTTGCCACACAGGTGCAGAGTCCCAAGGTATTAGGCTGTCCTCGACTGCTTTCCCAGGCCACAGGCAGGGAACTGGGTGGGAAGCGGCATCCATATGAGATCCTCGAGTATGCAAAGCGAGGACTTTACCATCCAGGCTTCTGGACCGCTGGGCCCTCTACAATTATATTTAATGAAAGGAAGAAAAGACATACAAAAATGAGGGAAATAATCTTCCATGTGTGTGAATTACAATAAGTAATATCAAAATGGTCATAATATCAAAAGCAGTTTATAGATTCAGTGTGATCACAGGTGAAATACCTACGATATTCTTCTCAGCTCTATAAAAAATGGTACTGAAATTCATAGGGTAACACAAGAGACCTCAAATAGCTAAGGTAATTTTAACAACATGAATAAATCTGGAAGCATCACAACACCAGATTTTGAGATAAATTACAGGCGCGTATTGCAGTCGCTATAGCTAAGTAATTTTAACAACATGAATAAATCTGGAAGCATCACAACACCAGATTTTGAGATAAATTACAGGGCAGCTGTAATTAAGACAGTCTGCTAGCACACACAGTAATTTTAACAACGTGAATAAATCTGGAAGCATCACAATACCAGATTTTGAGATCAATTACAGGGCAGCTGTAATTAAGACAGTCTGCTAGCAACACACACACACACACACACACAAATGGATCTAAACATTTGGAATGTGAAACAAGAGTCCTATCTTACAACTTATATAAAAATCAACTCACAAAATGCACCAGGGATCTAAATCTATGACAAAAATTTCTAGAGATAGTATCAGCGAAAATGCAGGACATGGGAGTAGCCAAACACTTTCTGGGCAAATCCCCTAGAGGCACAGGCAACAAAAGCAAAAGTAAATAAATGGGATCATATTCAGCTAAGAAGGCAAACAGAAGAATGAGAGAAAATATTTTGCAAGTATGCATTTGACAAAGGATTGGTATCAAGAATATATAAGAGCGTGGGCCCAGTGCAATGGCTCAGTGGTTAAATCCTGACCTTGCAAGTGCCAGGATCCTATATGGTCACCAGCTTGCGTTCTAGCTGCTCTACCTCTCATTTAATTCCCTCTTGTGGCCTTGGGATCCTGTCCCATGGGGGAGACTCAGGAGAAGCTCCTGGCTACTGATTGGGAGTTAATCAGTGGGTAGAAGTCTCTTTGCCTCTCCTTTTCCTCATAATCTACCTTTCCCATAAAGCTAACATTTTTTTTTTTAAATAAGAATGTAGAAGAGATGAAAAACTCAACAACAGGACAATCCAGTTAAAAAACAGATAAAGGACATGAACAAGTATGTTTCAAAGCATGAAATACAAATGCACAGCTGACATTAATCATAAGGAAAATACAAATAAAAAACACAATGAAGTTTTACCTTACCTTAATTAAAATGGCTATCATTTAAAAAAATAATAGATTCTGCTTAAGCTAAGCAGAAAAAAAAAATGGTACATTAAGCCGTTGTAGATGGTGATGTAAGCTAGAACAAGCATTTTGGAAGTCAGTATAGAGATTCCTCAGAAATTGATCTGTTAATATGACTCAGTCACCACACCCTTGGGAATTCAGAAATCAGCATATGAAAGAGTTAGTTGTATCCCCATGTTTATGGCAGCCTAGTTCACAGTAGCTAAAATATGGGAATCAATCCAGCTGTCCCTCATTCATGACTGAATAAAGAAAAAATATACATATGTGTACACATAGAAACATATGTGCACACATGCTCACTGTGGAATACTACTCAGCCAGAAAGGAGAAATTCTGTCTTTTGAAACAAAGTGGATTCAACTGGAGATCATTATGCCTAGTAAAACAAGCCAGTCTGCAAAAGACAAATGTTATGTTTTCTCTGATAGGTGTGAGCTAGCACAGAGTACAAAACTGATTAAAATCATCTTGTGATTTTCAGATTACTTATAAGGATTTGTTAAATAATCTTGATACCAAACATCAAATAGTTAAATTTCTAATTTGTTTAAGTATATAAAACATGCATTTAAAATATTTTGCTTTGTGTTTATGCCTAGAAAGGTATGTTACGTAAGTAGAGGAAAAAATGCCTGAAATTATATGATAGATATTTCCCTTATATTAGTAGTGTTCATGATTTTTACATTGGGAGATTAAATGTGTTTTGAGTTTTCTTTATACAACTTTGCATCTTTTGTTTAATTTGTGCAAATATCAACTTATGACTAGCCAAAAATCAAAATGCCACAATCAAGTGAGCAATTTTCTGAATATAAATACCACTAAAGGAAAGTTTAGTGCTGAGTTTGGGAATTCTTCCTGGGGAGCTAGAAAAATAAGCTCTTAGAGTACGGTTCTCTTGCTCTGCGGCTGGCTTTAAATTGTGTTTCTTGTTTCCCAGCACTTCGTTTTAAGTGACATGGCCTCACGGCTCAGGGAGACTGACTCAGAACAAGCAGGCACGGTGATGAGGTGTTGTAGGTGGGGTGTTGTGCACATTCATTTTCAAGGAACTCAGCATTGTTCCTTAACTGCAGGTATCTGGTTAGCTCAAAATTTACTGTTGCTATTTTAACTGTTCCCAGAAAAACCATTAGAGGGTTTTATCTGGAGTGCATCAATGAATATTCATGGATGGTTTCTGTATTAGAAACCACACCCACATCTCTGCAGTATCTGCAGCTCGAATAAGGGCGTCCTCTGGGACTTAGGGGGCAGCCTGAGAATCTGGCATCAGCTGCCTGCAGAATATACATGAGTTTGCTTTGCGGCATTGCTTTTTGTTTTATGGGGAAGCCTTTGTGATGTACTTTTCTGCATTGCAGAAACATGTTCAAGCTGCTCCTCTCTGTGTTGCATGATTTGCATATTGCAAAACCCTCATATAATTAAAATACTCATTTTCTAAATTAAGTGATTAGACTATAGCTTTAAAAAGGGTACAGATATCATGCATGTGTTATTTTGGGATGTACAGTGATGTAGAATTTTGCGTAGACTCATGGTGATGAGTGTGGAAAGGCACTTGAATATGCAGTCTAATGTGATGGCTCATGCTAAGCATCTCAGAGAAGCTATTGTTTAGAACTTGAATCTAATATATGATTACAGAGGCACATGTATGTGGATTGTTTTATGGGTAAACGTTGGGCATTTGCCTAAGATCACATGTCCAGCTAACCAAATCCAGTATGCATGTTTTTGTTTACATGTAGAAATTGTACATTTTGGCAGAATTACATAATGTGTGTTGATTAAAATCATGAATATTTTCATGTTTTTGTTCCTCATCATTTCTTCTTGTTTGGAACCCTCCCTTTCAGTTATTTCTAAAATACATAATCTGTTATGTGACCTTTGTGTGCTGTGGCACACAACTTATTTTTCAATATGTCCAGCTTCCTTCAATCCTTCCTCTCTGTATTTGGGTGTTTTGCTTGTGTGCATCACTTGGATTTGTCTCTATTGTGCCAGACAAGTGGAAAAGTTCCTGTTGTTGTGGGAAATAGCTCATTCTCTCTAAATTTTGTGTTAGTTCTTGGGTCCTACTTTCTCATGGCCACCTATATCTTACTTTATAAACATTTTTACCAGCACTACATAGATAAAAAAAATGAAAATCAACAGTTTTTTTTAAGAAGCTGACCACCTTTTTCTCCATTCAGGTTTCTGAATCCATTGGGATGAACACATCTTGAACTGTAGGCTTACATTGAATGTTTCATTGGGGGGGGAAGAATTTAAGTCTTTACATAGAATTTCAGATCTTTTTGTGGTATGATTTATGTTTGCACCAGTCTGTCTCTGATTGCCTTAACATTTAGCCTCCTTTTTTCTTTTTCTTGTTCCATTTCCCTCTCTACTTCTCAAAGAATTTCAAACTGTTCTCTATTTCTTTGCATAGTAACTCCCAAATTTGCTTAGCCAGACCTATAAATGTGCTCACAAAACAAGGATTTTTTAAATTAACATACTCTGTTTATGAACAGTTGGGATAATATAACATAAACATGCTTAGTTTTTTTTTTTTTTTATTGGACTGCTTAGTCTTAAGCCTGAGTGCACTCAGAGCTCCATTTTGATTGTCCTTTCTTGTAGCATTCTTTCTGTGTGTTGGTTCCTTCTGCAACAATTCAGACTCCTGCTTTTATTAGAACGTTTTTCAAATTCTTGTTTCTCTGCTTACATACAGGTCTTTGGGGCCAGCATACTGGTGCAGCAGATTAATTCTCAGCCTTGTGGAGTCAGTATCTCATGTGGGCACCAGCTCTTGTCCAGGATGCTCCATTTCTGATCTAGCTCTATGCTTATGGCTTGGGGGAGTAGCAGAAGATGGCCCATGTCCTTGGGGACCGGCATTCACATGGGAGATCAGAGGAAATTCCTGGTTCTGAGCTTCAGATCAGCTCAGCTCTGACCATGGTGGCCATTTATGAAGTGAACCAGCAAATGGAAAACCTCTCTGCATCTCATTATTTCTCTCTAAAATCTGCCTTTCAACTAAAAATAAGTGAATATTGAAACAAACCATAGATCTTTGCATGCTCATCTTCTAGAATTTGAAGTATCTAAAAAAATTCAGTACATCCAAATCAAAATCTCCTCACATCCCACAAACAACTTGCTGTTATCTAATTTCTTCAGTATTTCTTGTATTTGTTAATACCAGCACAAACACTACTATGCAAGTTCCCAAAGTAGAACTGTGACTTATTCCTCATTATTTAATACGGTGTCAAGGGCAAGCAGTGTCAAGGGCAAGTGGATGCTTATTGGTGAAATAAATAATGGTAGTTTCTGATATAATTATTAACATTTGGAGACAGATGGATTTCAGATGGGCTCTTGGGGTGACCAAGATTTGCTCTTTAATCATTCTTTGGTTAGGCTCCTATGAGCTTTCTTTCAGACTCCACTACCTACCTAGGCCTAGTGTCAGTCTTTTTTATCCAGTTCAGTTTTAGCAAGAATGTTGATAAGTACATTTAGCAAATATTTATCCAATCACTGATATCAAATTTATCATCCCCGACTTGTGGCGGTGGTACACTTGGCCCCCAGTCAGGAAAAATTTGTGTAAGACAATCTAGCAAGCAGCTCTTAGTAATTTCCAATCCACTGATCCTCATTCTTTCTGTTGACTGAAAATTTTCAACTATCTTTGTTGTATTTACAGGTAAACTCTCTCTCCTCTTCTGTTGCAATAGTCTTAGTACCTATTGCAAAGATCATGAAAAAAAAATCTTATTTACTTTGGTTTTTGTATTTGAAAGAAAAAGAGAGAGAGACTGAGACAGGAGGATATGAATACAGAGTGAGAAAGTGGAAGAAACAGGGAAAAAGAAAGAAGTAAAGTGTTGAAGGAAGGAAGGATGAACAGAAAGGAGGGAAGGAGGGAGACAAAATAAAAGAGAGATGGAGCGAGGAATGAAGGAAGGAAAAGAAACTGCTATTCAAATGTTCATGATGGCCATGGATTAGTCAGGCACTGCGAGCTCATCTGGATGTCCTATATGGGCAACAGGGATCTAAGTACTTGAACCATCATTTATTGCTTCCACAGGTGTGTGTTAGCAGAAAACTGGAGTTAGATGTACAGCGAGGACTCAAACTCAGGTGTTTCAGTGTGGGAGATAGATATCCTAAGCAGTGTCTTAACTGCTGTGCCAAATCCCTTCCTGCTCATCATTGCAGCAAGTGCCAGATTGCTTCATTTTTTTTTAACATATGCCATGTTGCTTCTTTTAAGGATGCTCCCTGCTGTACACAATTGGGAATCTTTGAGAAGTGTGCTGATTCTTGCATATAATTGATAATCTGTACATCTGAAACTAAATATGCACATCTTAATCTACGTTGAATAACTAGTTAACTTGTGCCTCTACAGTAACTTCACATGTTATTTTTTAACTGTTAGGTCAGGATAGTAACTGGCATTTCATATATGTGTTCACACGTAAACATATAGAGATTCACTTTAAAATGAATGTGTAAGAATATATAGGTAGAATTATTAGTATGCACTGTTACTCTCTAAATGGGATGAAATGCTAAAGAAAGAATATTTCCTAGTTTCCAAGTAGTTCTAAGTACTCATAGACTGCAACTATTTCTTGTTCCTCAGTCAGTATGGTGTCCTTTAACACCTGGACATTTACTCTAATTAAACTAACACTGACTGAATGCCTGCCATTGCAACTTTTATGTTACAGTATTTTATCATTAATCATAAGACTTCATAATTGCACTTTCATTTCTCTTAAATATTAAAGATTTTATGACTATCTGAAATCATACATTATTGCAAATTGGATACTGCATATCAGATGTTACATCAAATCAGATGTTACTACAGTACACATGTTGGATACTACATCATATATTTCTCAGCATCTATGTCTAGGTGCTCAGGATGTAGAAGGAAAACCTAGGCTAAACAATGGAGCTTGTGTTGTAGTGGAAAAGAATGATATTATGCAAGAAAACATCAAATTTGTGAAGCAGTGGTAAGAACCATGGAGGAAAATGCAGTAATGTAGAAGAAAAATGACTGTGTATACAATGTTTTGTTATATGGTTGTGTTAAGATTTTCCAGAGAAATGGAATTCAAAATGTATAGAAGAAATAGAGATAGATAGAGGGAGGGAGGGAGGGAGGGAGGGAGACAGAGAGAGAGAGAGAGAGAGAGAGAGAGAGAGAGAGAGAGAAAGAAAGAAAGGAAGGAAGGAAGGAAAAAAGAAAGTTAGTTAGTTAGTTTATAGTTGGGGTAGATAGAGATAAGAGATTATTATGGGAATTAACTCATATGACTGCAGAGGTTAAGAAACCTTAAGACAGGCATCCACATACTGGAGCATTCTGGAAGACTATCAGAGAACTCAATATGAGAACTAGGGCAACTGATACTGTAGCTCTTCATCTGAAGCCAAAAGCGTGGAAATGGGGATACAGGAGAAAGTTGAAATAGGGGGTGTCTTGTATCAGAGATTTGGAAAGCAGCAACAGTAGAAGACATGGTAGAGGTAAGGGGGTTGTGCAACAAGATCGTTAGGTACCTCTGAGTTTTACTTCAAGAGGGATGGGACCAGTGGACTTGGAGAGAATGAGTGGTGGCATAACTCGTGTTTTAAACAGTATCACACAGGCTGCCATAAGACTAATAGATTATGTAGGGACAAAGGGTTAAGCAGAGAGACTAGATAAGGAGTTACTGCCGTGATCCCTGGGGTAAGGGAAATGATAGCAGGTTCCACCGTGATGGTTACCAAGGTGGTGAGAAGGGGCTGAATTGTGGATATGCTTTGAAGCTTTCTGGAAGATTTGCTGATGGACTTGAGGTTTGAATGAAGACAAAGAGAAGTAGCAAGTTACTTTATTTGCACTCTTTGAGGAATGGGATTGGCATTTGCCAAAATGGGCAGGAGGGCATTTGGGATGGTGGGAGGTAGATATGAGGGAATGTAGAATTTTGAAATATGTTAAGCTCTAAAACTAGCACAATCTCCTAGGAAAGGAATCTGCTGCATTTTTTCTTGCCAAGATAGTAACAAATGTAGAGCCACAGATATGCCTATGCAATGTGTTGTATGCCTAGATGGTTGGATAGTGCCATGTTCAGTGGATTAGTGGCTACAAAGTCTAGCAGGATTGAGAATGGAAGTTAAGATACACCATGCAAAGAACAGCATCTCTGTATTCTGAAGAAAAGAACAATATTTGGATTAGATAGGTAAGCTTCCAAGAAGTTGGGCTTAGATATAACCTTTTTGAAGATAGCCTTCATCTTTCTCACTAGTATTAAAATACAAGCTGCTCCTGGGACTTTTTAACATACGAGAGTATCAGATCTAGCCAAGAGGCTTCCTTAGTATTCTTATTAAATGTGCTAATGTTGCCTCAAAATAAGTCATTATTAGTGTCGTGTTTCCTTAACATTATAAGCAGTCCCATTTGGGTAGCCTTTTGCATTGTTCAGAATTCTTACACATTCAATATTCAACTAGATACCCTTACATACAAAAACTCATGAGGTAGGTGGCACTGGTGTAGTTATTTTCTTGGTGTTAAAAAAGAAAAAAAATTAAGGAAATTAAATTCTAGAAGTACAAGTAACAGGGCAAGGTGAATGTATTTGAGCTGATATGAGGAACAACGTGCAGTAACTTGTAGTTCAATGCTTTTTCTATGATAGTGTGCAAACATAATAATTGAGGCTTTTAACTCTGAATTTCTTATTTTTTTTTGCAGTCTAGTTTATGTTTGAATACTTTGGGGAACTGATTCAAAGTGACTATTGGTAAGTTGAAAAGGGACTAGCTTTTATTGAATGATCATAAAATATATTACATAAGGTATTGGAGACTATCCAGTTCCTTCTTGTTGCAGAGAAACTTGTCCTCTAACTCCTAGAAACAGAAAATTTAGGCTCAACCAATGAAGCTCAAGCAAACAACATTACCTCATCAAAAGGATTTTTCATTGGCTCTTTGTTTTTCCAAGTAGTTTTAAGATAGTTTCCAATACTTTAACTCTTGAGTGTATGAATCCTATGTAGCACAGCATTGGAGCTCATTCTTAACACTAACCACATTTTGTGGGGGTATACATTTGGCATATTATTAGATTGAAGAAACAAATTCCATGCATTTCCATTCAAAACATAATAATATTAATGGTAAATTTGATGTAGAAAGGTAACATCATTTTCTTTCTGCTGACTCATTCTACCTCAATTTGCATGCTAGAATGCAAAAAAAAAAAAACCACACATTCTTTTTTTTATTGAATAAAGGAGACAAACGAGCAATACTTACATTTTGTCTGTGTGATAAAGCCAATGACTTCTGAAATAGTTAGTATTTTCCATGTATTGTGTCTCCCACTCATTTGGCTTTGGCAAACTGGAAGTTAGTTCTGGAAAAGAGACAGATGTAGCAAAAGCTCAAGAGCAGCTTTAGAAGGCTATGTTGATTCAGAAATCTCTGCAGTTGGTCATGAGCAGCTATTTGTTTTCTTCATAGAGGAAAACCATCCTCATTCCTCCACTGATAACATTAGGTAAAAGTTAACATCTCATCTCTTCTACTTAAAGTAGTTTGTCCTCTTCTGTTCTCACATTTTGAATCCTCACATTTGTTCTTGCCTTATTTTTCAACACTTCTGCACTGGTATTGGGATCTGACTGTAATTTTATGTAGCAATTTCTACATTTTGCTGTCAACTATACTGTAAACCCTAAGAGGGTTAAGGAGTTATGATTTGTAAATTTCTCTTAGAAACTAATAAACTAAGCATCTGCTTTTTGGTTAATATTAATGATAACTTGGAACAGACTAAGGAGTTAAGGGCCTGAAAGGGCCTGGGATGCTTACAAGCCAGTAGGAGACAAGTCCAGATGAGAAAAGGAGAGCTGCGTCTTTTGTCTTCATTGCTGCTCACAAATTTTGTTTCAGAATCTTAAGGAAGCAGAGGGTATGATGAGCAGAGAAAAGATCTAGACTTGACACTTCTGTCCCCATCTTCCAGCAACCATGGAAGATAAATGATTTAAACTCCATGAACTTCAGATTTTTTAGCTGTATAGGAAGAAATGGAACCTGGTTCATGAAATAGGGGTTTGGAGGGATCACAGACAGGTATTTAAACTTTCCCCCCTGTCATTTTTTTTTTATTAACTCCACTTCACAATGGGTAAAATATATTCATCACGGATAGTGCAAAGAAAGTGTACTTAGCCAGATTTTTTTTGGTGATTGTTCCCTACTGCATTCATTTTTCCCTGTCACATACTGAGCTCCTTCAGGTTGGCTTCAATACCCTCCATGTCTCTATCCAGTTCCCATCCAGACAGGCAGTACCTTGTGAGCCTGTAACATCTGAATTCATAGGTCTTAAATTAGATTTGTCACTGAGCCATTTTCCTTTTTACTGACCTTGATCATCTGAATGCCAGGGGCTACAGCCTTTCACGTCCGAGGCGACATCTCTGTTCCCAGCAGTTATGTCCTAACTTCCTCTTCAATGTTCCAGTTCCATGATGAGATAAGATCTTAACACCAACTGTAATTTAACCGTTGGGATCTAGACGCTGTTTTGCTTATTCACCTTTCCTCATGATACGCAGTTTGATCTTCCTCTCAAGTTATGGAATCTCATGCCATTAACCATGGGTTTGAGCTGATTCTGCCAATACAGGCAGTGAGACGTTGGCCTTGACTTTTTGGTCACTATATTGCATTACTTGGCACTCAGTTTCTCTTTCTCTTTCCCTCTCTCTCATATATACACACACACACACACACACACACACTTGGTTCAAAATCAGTTAATCCATATTTTGTGAGTATACACTCCATCTCAAACTCATATCTCAGCTCTGAGGAGCAGAGATAAATATGGTACATGTGTTAAATTGGTTTTGGATTGACCATATCACAGCTTCGCCTTCTATTGGATTTATCCTAGCTTGACTTACAGCTGAGTAGGAACTGGCTTTAAATGGTGCTTCATTTAAAGCTTATGGGAAAACATATTCATGGGGAAGACAAAGATACAGATGCTTCATTTTGAAGCATTTCCGTGTTTCCTAAAGCCTTTAAATCATTGTTAAGCAAATAAGCACATTATGTTTTCTAAATGGAGTGATCTACCTTAAAGAGGTTAACAAAGTAATGGATTAGAAAGAGAAAAATAGTTTATGTTTGAGTATAATATTGCATTTGCCTATTGAAAAAATGGGACTAAACAAATTCAATGCAGAATTTTGTCTTGTCAACATAAATGTTCTAATCTTAATAGATGATTTGTGGTAGTTCCAATAATGTTAATGGAAATGATCAGAAGCTTTCCAAGTCTTTCTTGCTTTTACTTTAAAAATCAATACCATGCTTTCCATCAAATCACAATAAATGAAGCTAGTGTGAGGACTTTATGACATCAGCCAGAAGTGTCTATTTAAAATGACCTAATGGAAGGACAAATATCTGAATGCTTTTGTGACTCCCCAGTGCTTGACCCGGTGGCAGTGATACTTATGTGTTCTGAGCTAACCCTAGTAAGGACAAGTAACATCCACAGTGCTTTCCCTTTTCTGTTAACATTTAGAAATATATTCTGCCCTGATTTCAGTGGTTCCATGGAAACTCTCTCTGCTAAATTGACTTTTCTCTGGAAGGGAGGACATACCATGTTCACAATTTTATCTTGATCTGTGGAATCCAATTCCCACATTTAGAGCTTTCTCTACATGATCCATTAGCTCCATTTTGGCCTATCAAATGTCTTAATTATGATCCAGTTCTATGTAGCCTCTTCATGATTCATTTATCCATTTATGTATTTGTTAGAAAGGCAGAATGACATTGAGAAAGAGAAAGGATCAGAGTCAGAGATCTGCCACTTGGTCTTGGTGGTTCACTCGCTAAGTGGGAGCGAAAGCTAGAACTGGAACATGTCAAATTCAGGAACTAGGGCTGCATCCAGGTCTCCCAATATGGGTGGCAGAAGTCCAAGGCCTTGGATCTGCTGCCTGCCCAGGCACAAGAACAGGAGGCTGGATTGAAAGCGAAGCATTTGGGACTTCAATTGATGTGGCAAGCAGTTGCTTAACTTGCTGTTCTGGAATGCCAACCCTACGTATAACTTGTTATTTTATTTTCTGTTCAACAAAAATTGTGGAAGAATTAAAGGTGGGACAAGACAGATTCTGCTACCTTCTCTTGGTTTTCAGTCTAGTGAGATTACCAGGATTTAACAAGAAATTACTATAAAATGTGATGAATATTAATTAGAAAAGTATAAATCTTGTGTCTTGTAGGGCTATACCCAGAGTTTTGCTCAAAGGGGAAATATCCTAGAATCATCACAATAATCTATCCAATTGCCCGGAATCTTCACCCACTGCCTTGGATTTTCTCATTCTGTACCATCCTTACCTGACCCTGTTCTGAGCATAAGTCATACTTGAGATCTGTCTTATCATGCAAGGAGCTGCCCAGTCATCTCTTTAAGCTGCCTTCCTAGCAAGCTCAGCTACTCCCAGCAGAGTGCTGGTAAGTAGGCCTCAGATTAGCCATTGCACCTTACCCTCCTTTCAGTGGCATGATATTAAAATTCTGGGACATGCCACAAACCAGTTTATAAGACTACAGAGATTTCTGTAAATACTTTTTCGGGCAAATTAAAGTGCAGTTGGTCATATGTATAGCTAAACCACAGCAACAATGCTTTCTTAAGATATAATGCAGTGTGGATTATTTTGTTGTTGTTGTTGTTGTTGGGTTTTGTTGTTTATTTGTTTGTTTTAACTGAGATCCTGATTTACTTTAGGGACTGCTAAGCTTTCTTGATGAAGGAGGAACTATTTTCTTATGTGTAAAGTGAATATGATCAATTTTGACGTAAGAATTGGAAGGAGATCATGCGTAGAAAGACTTGTAACAACTTTACACCAAGAAATGTGTTTGTAGTGCTGCCTAAAGGATGTCCTATAGCCTGAGGAATCATTGCCAGCATCAACATGGAAATCTTCATACCTAAAGTAAGACTTGTCCTTTGGGTGACAGTTTCTTCTATTAAATAAGGAAACTGGGCTGGAAGGCTTTATAATACTAACACTGATTCCATGGTGCTATTTTATCTAATTGCTGCTTCAATACTTAAAGAAGATAAATTAATAGATAAATCCATCATAAGCATTCACTGTATTATGCATAAAAATTGTAAGTAAGCAAATTGAGTGCTCGAGACATGTAATGTTTTAACATTTACTCATGATGTTAACTAAAGAACTTATCAATTTGGAAAAGAAAAACACATGATTTATACAGAAAAGTACAATTATCAGTTATTGATACTATTGGAAAATGAGGAAAAAATTTCTGAGAATCAATGTTTGGGTTTTTTTTTTTTACATTTTATTATTATTATTATTATCATTTTATGATACAGTTCCATAGGCTCCTGGCATTTCCCTTATCCCCTCTCCAATTCTACCCCCCCCCACCTAGTTCTTCTATATCATTGTTAAAATATAGTTCTTCATACACAGTCATATATCCATCATTGCGGGCATGGACAATAGCAAAGAATCCAGCATCCTATTGTCAAGATATAGTGAACAGTTTCATTGCAAGTCCATCTTTGTCTGGAAGCAAAAATGCATACTACATTGTATCCTCACATCTCCATTTAGTCTCCATTTCACAGCTACATTCCCTTAAATGAAAAGTCATAATACAAAATCAACTATAGAAAGAAAAATAGAAATTTGCAACACCATGAAGTTAAATGACATGTTTGTACACAATCCTAATAATGAGTGTACAAAATATTGGTATTCCCCTTTGTAAGTGAAAGACATGAGGCTGAGATAACTAAGGAATTGAGTCAAGGAAAATGTCTAGCAACTAGAAAACCCAAATCAAATAAATTATACAGAAATCTTTAGGTTTTTCCAAACAGTAGCATTGTTAGTTCAGAACATTCAAGTTTTCTTGTTATGTAATGAATCCCTCCTGAAAATCATTTAAAAGTGAAAAGAACTCTGAAAAAAACAGACATAAAACAAAAATGATGTAGGCAAGTGGGGATGTATGATTGTGTTAGATACCATATTTTACTTAAACTAACTAAGGAAAAAAGAAAAATGTAGGAGTGACTTATGCAATAGTTAGACAGGTCTCCCAAACATTTTGGTGAAGGGACAGTTTTGTTGCTTACCACTTGTCTCCTCTCCTGAGCTGTGTTCTCAGATTTCCTGGTGCCTGCATCTAGCAAGATTATGTGCCTGCATAATCTTGCAGATTGCAGAACACTTACCTTCATAGATTGGTTATTCACTAGGAGCTTGAGGAAGTCAGTACTGTGATAAGGTGTCCACAGATGTACCTGTGACAGCTTGCCTGGCCAGCACTGCAGTGCATATATAGCTGCATTATATTTGTTTGATCAGTTGGTCAGTGTTTTTTAATCACCAGTTGGCTGAAGTTTGGATTTTTCCACCATCTTTAAAAAGTATGATATTTGGCAAGTCACTTAACTTTGCCTAAGTTTTTTTTTTTTTAAAACTGGTAAAAAATAAAAATGATAGCTCCTATGTAATAGAACTTTATCTCCAAATCTATTAGTTTTATTGTTATTGTTTTTCTACTGTGCTGGGAATAGGATAGGTGAACAATTACGGCTCCCTGATGCATAACAAAATGCTTAATTAATAATCAGATGGTGTCTTCGGAGTTAAACGTCTTGGGTCATGGCCCCACAGAATGCACTCAGGTGTGTTACATGATGTCCCTGAGTCCCCGCTCCTTACCTGAATAGAGCAGAGAAACTCTCAGAGTCACTGTGAGCATAAGCAAGAAATGTTTTGTATCCTTAAAAGTGGTATATAAAACCAATTCATCCTAAGTTGTGTTTCTAACAAGCTGGATGGCCATTGCCAAGTTTTAGTATTTTCGAGAAGTGACTCACTTCGTCACCTGTAATATAACCGGTTAATTATTATTGTAGGGTTACATTAGAACCTAAAAATAAAATCACAGATGTTCATTTTTTGGTATAGTAAACTCTTCCAAATTGCTGATTGAGAAAACCAGTAATCAGAGAATAGTTAAAAAAAGCACTGTCATAGCCAAGCTTTTAACAAAGCACAAACTGAATTCTGACAAATAAGTGATCTAAGTTTCTGCTGAAATATATTATAAATTATGAAAACATTGCCAGGATTAGGGCTAGCTCTGCTTGGAAAAGACATTTGTGGTGCATTGCAGAGAATAGCAATGTTGAATCTAGTTATAGAAGTCAGTTTCAATTCCCATTTCCTCTCCCTGTGAAGGAGCCAAAGAAACCAAGAATAGCAGAGTTCAGCAGTGGGCCACAAGGGTCCCCAGGGCAGTTTTTCAGGGAAGGATGATAAATCAAGTGAGACAAAAAGCTCTTCTTGTGGCTTTAAGTTGCTATAAAAATTAGATTTTGTGGGGAAGCTTCCAGTGAAAATAGTATGAAAGAAAATAATCATAAACGTAGTTTTGAGAAATCCTGTATTTTACAAGGTCATGGTGAGATTAATATTCAGTGCCCTTGGAATAACAGTGAGCATTTCCATGACTTGTGGAAATTACGGGTGCTTGATGCTGTGATGCCATTAGCTACCTACTCATTATTCCCATCATGTAGGGCTACCCTACTTTCCAGTTGGAGAAACTGATTGGTCCAACTGTCCTGAGCTTGTGAACTGGCCATTTCCAGACTTGTTCTTTCTGACCAGTTAGCCTCACCATCATTCTACCGTGTCAAGCAAAAGAAATTTCATAAAATGCACTTAAAACTTAAGTGGTTGAAAGAGCTCAAGGTTGCCTAGCAACAGAGCTTTAGAGGTAAGTGATGTGTCACACTGAAGAGATCTCTAGAGATAAGAGGAAGGCTGGCATCCCACTGCAGCATTCTTGCTATATTATGTGAGAAAATAATTTCCACGCTTGGGAGAACTCACCGATGAAATGACATGCTTGCATAAGATGTTCCTAGGTTCCATTTCACCATTCTATGTATAATAGGATGAAACATCAAATTATTCAGGAGCCACTGCACCTGGATTCAGACCCTGATGTTTACTCTTTGGCCATCCCCAAACAAAACCCTTACCCAAGTCTGTGTGTTAGACACCAGCTTGCATAGGTGGTTCTTTCTAAGGAATTCCTAAAGGAACAAACATTTCTAGAGAAACACAGCACGTACAGAAGAGTGCTTGTGCCAAGGATGTAAACACAAGTAAGTAAGTCGCAAACTGTTTTCTAGAAGCTTCAGCCACTGAAGATGATGGGAAAACATATACAGGAATCTGGAAACCATGGAGAGGTTTCTGCAACTAGGAGTAGCTGTGGAGGTCACTTAAAACAGTCTTTAATTTTATTCTGAAGGCTTATATTTTAATCAGGGAATTCATATAACAGTGAATCTTAGAAATTTAGGTCCACTCTGCTCTCTCTGCAAAAGAAAGAAATGAAACTTCTGTGAAGTGACGACTCATATCACACAATTAGTCAATGGCAAATGTAAGATTCAAACTCATACTTTCTGATTGCATGCTTAGTGTTGAGGAAAAAAAGGGTAGATATGAATAACAGAAATAAAAATCAGATGATAGTTCTAGTATGTATTCTTTTGTCACTATTCCATTTCTCGTCTTCATTCTTCATAAGATCTAAATAGTTTTCTGCAGCCTATCTGTGGAATAAGAAGACTAATTCCCACATTTTAGATCAACCTCTCAGCACCGTGGCTTTCTAAAGTATACTGTTTCCAAAGGTTCAGTTGTGGAAGCCACAGTGCTGAAGTCTCAGGAAAGTTGGTGTGACTACCTGCAGATCGTTATGGCATCAGACCAGCATCTACTGTGTGCACCTGCAGTGCAGCAGCATCTGAAAGCAGTCGCCGAGCTGGACACCGTGGAGATGTGTTGCAACACTGTGCCACTCTCTCTTGCTCCCTCATTTTATATAATATTAGGAAGCCTAAGGCTAGAAGATTATTATATTGTGTGGAGATACTGGGATTTCAATGATAATTATGAGACTTCCAGAGATAAAAATTGCTTGCTGTGACTCCTGGGTTTAACTTCATGAGGGTTTCATTTTACTCTTTACTAGGGTTATTTTTGGAGATGAATCTCTCAATGGCCTTGACAATCGTATTCCAATTCTAGACATGATACAGATGAAAACAAAGTATTGGCATTTAGAAAAATTGCTATTAAACAAGGAAATGGAAAAAAATATATAGGATTTGTCCAGTTTTAAATATTCCATGGTAGTTTTATCCTTCAGAGGTTTTGAATTTCTTACTTCTCCCTAAGAGATAAAAAGAAACATCAGTCTTCAGAGTCTACAAGATTATAAGGCATAGACTCTATTACGATTTATAACCTTGTTGATGCCCATAACAGATGGGTTCTGTATGTAGCAATCTCTGACCTTTTTTTTTTTCTTTGTCCTCATTCTGTGCTGACAACTTTATATCTGATAAGTATGGAGAAAAGCGGAGAATGGCAGAAATCCCACCGTGTGTCTCACTACCCAAGAGCTCACAATAGCCAGGGGCCGAAGCAAAGAACTAGGAACAAAATCAGGTTCTTTCTCTTAGGCAGCGAGTTACTTGAGCTCTCGTTGCTGCCTCCCACAGTTTGCCTTGCAAGAAACAGAAGTCGGGAGCCAGAGCAGGGAGCAGACCCAGGCTCTCTAATGTAGTATGTTGGTGTGCTGTGTCTTCACTGCTAGGCCAAATGACGACCCTTGTGTGATTTTCAGACTGAAAACCAAACACCGCACCATTGCACATGCCACATGAGCCTAAAGAACTACGATTTGCTTACTTAAAAAAAAAAAAAAGGAAGTCAGAGACACTAATTTGGTGGCAAAACTCTTGAATGAACTTCTGGACACTTTGAAAGCTTTGCAAGTTTCTGAGTGCAATTGAGTCCAAGGCCAATTTATCTGTCATCTCTCCTCTTTGGAGATTTATGTGGGCCATAATTCTTTGTTAGACTCTGTTAGCTAAAGATTTAAAGATTTCTTCTATTATGGAAGAAATTGGTTTTTATAATTGTTTACATTACTCTGAAAATCTAAAGAGGTTATCCTAGGGATTACACCACCGGAATTTCAAGATCCCATTTAATTAGCCAAAATAGTTTAAATATAATTTCTTCTAGGGACTTTCACTAATTTCTTCAGATTGATTTTATAGCTAAAATGTCCTCCTATTGCTGATTACATAAAATTTAAACATTTCAATGGGGGTTTTAAGCTCTTCCATCTACTGGCTTTCTCCTTCCATTCAAATGCCATTGAAATGACTGCTCTTCACAGTCTAGTTATAATGTGTTACTTTATCATTGCATTAATGTTGCCTTTACTTGAAAGAAACAAGAAGCTCTCCAAACTCCTTGGTCATTTTTGATGTACCAAGGCCAAGTTAAACCCTTAAAACCTTTTCTGATTTGTCTAAGCATTGCAATTACTAGTTACTGGTACCTTCTGCTTGCCTAAGTTAATACCAAACAAGTCAAGCCTTCCATGTCCTTCCCTCTATCAGAGCAGAACACTCTATTCAAACACATGCAATGATATTCCATTTATGTGATTAGGAATAGGGCCTATGAGAAGGATAAGTTTGTAGAAAATAATTTGTTTATTTGCTTTTTTCCCCTGCTTATTAAGATGGTAAAGAACTGAATCTTTTTTTTTTAAGATTTATTATTATTATTTTTTTTATTGGAAAGGCGGATATACAGAGAGGAGAGACAGAGAGGAAGATCTTCCGTCTGATGATTCACTCCCCAAGTGAGTGCAATGGCCGATGCTATGCCGATCCGAAGCCAGGAGCCAGGAACTTCTTCCGGGCATCCCACGTGGGTGCAGGGTCCCAAAGCTTTGGGCCGTCCTCGACTGCTTTCCCGGGCCACAGGCAGGGAGCTGGAAGGGAAGCGGGCTGCTGGGATAGAACCGGCACCCATATGGGATCCCGGGTGTGCAAGGTGAGGACCTTAACCACTTGCGCCACTGCGCCGGGCCCAAGAACTGAATCTTAATGAGAGTTGCTATAACTGTCTCAGATTAACTGGATGTAGGAGCCTCAGCAGAGATTTGATATTATGGTATTGAGTGTCCAGAGTGGTGACACACATCATGCTCATATATGGATAATTGGTAATTACAAATGGAGAGAATAACAGGAAATGGAGGATATACTCTTTTGCAAAAGGTATAGAGATGTTTCTCAATTTATTCTGAGTTTAAATCCTTATAAATCCATCATTAGTTGAAAAACCCTAAGTCAAAAATTCATTTACTACTCCTAACCCACCAAACATTATGACTCAGCAGAGCAACATGCTGTGGTGAACCAGTTGCCACCCTCATGGTCTCAGGGTTGTCTAAGAGCTGTGGTTCCCTGATATTGCCTAGTCCCATAGAGACTATTTTAATCCATATTGTTAGCCCAGAAAGCATCAACATTCCGATATTGAAGTATGCTTCTTATTGAATGCCATACCGTGAAACATCAAAAATAGTGAGAAGAACTGTTTCCATGTTGTCTGTATTAAGAATTTTAGAACATTCAGAAAAAGTGATGAGAGGAGGTGGAGCAAGATAAAAGTTGGTTGACACTCTAGCATTTGGGCCTAGTGGCTAAGTCCCCACCTTGCATCTATCAGGATCCCTTTTGGGCACAGGTTCATGTCCTGGCTGTTCCGCTTTTCATGCAGCTTCTTGCTTGTGGCCTGGGAAGGCAGTATAGGATTGCCCAAGTCTGCGGCACCCTGAACCCATATGGGATACCAGCAAGAAGTCCCTGGCTCCTGACTCTGGCCATTGTGGCCCCTTGGGAAGCAAATCAGTGGATAGATCTTTCTCTCAGTCTTTCCTTCTCTCTGTAAATCTGGCTTTTAAATAAAAAAGAAATAAATCTTGTTCTAAAAAAAAAAAAAAAGACACTCCAGCAATCATCTGTTGCAGAGAATTTAATCTGAACAATTTACACACCAGGTCACATTCACTCTGGCTAAAGAAACCAGCTGAGAGAGCACAGTGTGTGGTTGTAGGATAGTGATGAAAAGAGACCCATTAAAGAAGGCGTCTAGAAGCTGTTGTACTTTACACTGCACATTTAGTTTCAGGCAGGACTGCTTGAAGAGACTTTATTCTTCCTGCTTAGAGGAAGAGTAAGGAATTAAGTCCATATCTTAGATTTAAAACGCAGTACTATTTCCATCACTGTAAAACCCAGTGCCAGATAAGGCCTCACAGCTTCTGTTCCAGGTCAGTACCTGCAGAGTAAACCCTTTGAACATCTTTGGTCAAGTGGCTAGGAGACTGTACGCCTTCTCTCAATGTCTGGCAGCTGATAGAGCAAGATTTCATCTTCTGGTGAGCAGAGCTGGGAAGAGGTTCTACCTTAGTGCTCAGTGCCATGCGGGGGCCTACTGTAATGAGAACCAGCACATGGCAGAGTCAGCGCTCACAGGTAAAATCCCTAGGTGGTCTTCATCATAATTAGGTTTCCACGTCCTAGTAGGACAGATTTGTTTCAGCCTGTATTACCACCAGCCTATATTACCGGCGTGTATTACAGCCCTGTATTACCGGCGTGGACAAGGCACCTGAATTACCCTGACCCTGGGAAGACGCTTGCAGGCTTGAACTCTCCATTTTTATACACTTGATCACTCTTAATCACATAACAAAAACGGTACAAAACCGAGATGGGGCAATCTGTAGTGCTGAAACAGCAACAATATATCAATAACAGAATTATGGAGGACTTTGACTTATGTTGCCATCTAGTGTGAAATAGCAGAAGTGCCTGGAGGCAGGCTGGCTAGAATTTGTGGAAGATAGGCACATTCAAGTCATCTCATGAAGACTAGAAAGAATTCAGTCTAAGGATGACATACAATAATGAACACAAAGAACTTTTAAGGGAATAGTGATCTCATTTGATGAACAAAATGAAGTGTCAAAAATCAGACAGTTAACAAACATTCACAAATATTCAGATGGGGACTCCATGAAGCTGTTATAAAGATGTTTAATGGGATTCAGGAAAGCATAGAGAAATTAACACTCCAGTTGAAAGAACAATAGAGAGATGAAAGTGATTTTTAAAATCCAATGAGATACTTAAACATATAAGCTTATTAAGTGAGATTGAAAATACAATAGATGGCATAAATTACAGAAAAATTCAAACAGAAGAAAAATTGGGATACATGAATACAGCCAATTTGAAATTGCACAAAGGAAATACAAGAAAAGGATTGGAGAAAGTTTGTGGGAAATTTGGAATAACAATAAAAGAGTGAATATCCAAGCTAGAGATATTCAGGAGGGACTTCTAAAAGTCAGGAGAGGAGACAGCATATTCAATGAGATAACAGAAAATTTCCTAAACTAAGAAAATGATGCAACTATACAGATAGAGGGTTAGAGGTCACTCAACCAAAGTCATGAAGTTAAATTAAGCTCTCCAAAGAAAAGATTCTCAAAGCTGCAAGACAAAAGAGATAAACAGCACATTAGGGTGTCCCAGATGGCCCAACAGCAAAGACAGTAGCAGAAACCTTTCAGGCAGAAGAACGTGGAGTAAGGCTTCCACAGAACTGAACAACAACAAAACTCTACCAAGAATACCAGCACAACTGTGCTTTAGATATGGAAAAGAAATAATTTTCATGCAAAAGAGAAAGGGAGGGAGAGTAGGCTTGCAATACAAGACATGATAATGGGAGCTCTTCAAACCAAAAGTGTTGTTTAAAAGAGGTAAGAAAGTATCAGAGGGTAGAAAATTCATTGACTAAGAAAGCTCTAAGTAAACCCATGCATCCACAGTTGACTGATATTAGACACAGGTGCTGGGAACATGCTCTGGGGAGTGGACAGCCTTTTCAGGAAGTGGTGGTGGAAAAATTGCATATCCACATGGAGAAGGCTGGAACCTTTTTTTTTTTTTTTTTTACCATATACATCATCATGTCAAAGTGGAGTGGAGACTGAGCATCTAAATTAAGTCCTAAAATGATGGGATTGTTTGAAGAAGACAGGAAAGTGCTTCAATACAATGAATGGTCAGGGAATTTTGGATAAGACCAAAAAACATAGGTCACAAGTGCTAAAATATACCTAAGCATGTTCACCAAATTACAAAATGTTGTACAGTCAAGGAAATAACAGAGTAAAAAGATACGACATAGAAAGGGAGAAAATATTTAAAGTTATACATCTGATAATAGGTTAATAAGCAGAATATATATGGACCCCAGACAACTCAAATGATCCCATTAGAAAAATGGGTAGTAGATCTATATGTACATTTTCCAAAGGAAGACATAAAAATGGCCAGCAGGTGCATGGTGCTAACTCACATCATTATTATCAGAGAAAGGTAAATCAAAATCAGAATGAGATACCACCCCAACTAAAAGGCCATTACCACAAAGGCAATAGAGAACAAATCGTGGTGGGCATGAGGAGAAAAGTGGACACTTGCTGGCGGTAAATGTACATGAGCATAATCTTTGTGGAAAACATAATGGAGGTTCCTTAAAAACTAAAAAAATAAAATCTACTATAGGCTCAGGAATCTCATTACAAGGTGTGTATCTGAAGGAAATGAAGTTAGTTTGTAGAAAAGGCCTCTGTACTTCATGTTTAGTGCAACACTATTCATAATAGTCAGGAAATGCAGATAATGTGGGAACTTATCCATATTTAACATAATGTATCCTGTGATGTCACAGATGTCAGAACTGCAACACTTACCTGGCTGAATGGTATTTAATGGAAGATATAGATATAGATATAGATATGTGTGTGGGGGGGTGTATTCATTGTTATATATTTTTTTCATTATGTAAAGTAGCAAAAAAAAGCAGAGAAAAACATACTGCATGATCTCATTCATATGTGGAGTAAAAGTTGAGAATGGTGGTAACCAGCGGCTGGTAAGAATACAGAGGATCTGAAGTGGGGAATATTAATCAGTGGGTACTCAGTTTTGGCTATGTAGGAGAAAGAAGTTCTGATGTTCACTTGAATAATAGGATGATTATAGTTAACAATAACATACTGTACATAGCCTTTCAAGGTCAATAATTGATAGGATTTGGGGTGTTTATACCAAGGAGAGATAACACATGTTAGAAGAAATATTAATGTTTAGCTTGAATTGAGTACTGTGCAAAGTATAATAGTATTGAGACAGCATAGAATGGCCCATAAGTATGTGTACAATTTTTATGTATTAATGTTTTAATTAAAATATGAGATACCCTAATGGTATTTTGCACCCTTAAGGCACAAAATAGAGGAGAAATTGCTGTAGAAGACAGGAAAGAGAAGAAGGCTGCTTTACAAGTGCTGCCTGCTTCAGTAGAGATGCACAGAAACTCTAGCCCAGGGAGCTTGTGGCCAAAGTTGGAGGAATGAAACAGCCCATCCTGCCCTTTCCATATCCCTGCCTAGCAGGCCAATCCAAAAGGAAGCAAGTGGAGGAAAATGTTGAATGCTGCAGTCCATGTCCTTGCAGGGGCAGGAGGGGGGTAGTAAACCTGAGTGTCATTAAGAGTGGCCTGCAGAGGTGGCTAGACGGTGAGCACATCAGAATGACTTACAGAAGGCACGAATGGGGCAACAGAAGAGGTGAGGCAGTGGGCATGAGCGCACAGGAGCTAGCAGACAAACGGCTTTAAGTTTTTGTCATCTTGAGATGTAGACACGTGTAGGAAGCTGTGTAGGGCTCCCAGAAATAGAAGGACATTTAGAGACATCAAAAAATGACTACAAACACACCACTGGCTTGTGCCCAAATCGACAGGAGTAACTTGGCTGGTTTGACTATGGAGTCTATGACTGGGGTCACCTTCCTATTCTATTTGCAATTTGAAGTCATCAATGGGGGATTATTGGGATTGTTGAACTACCTCATGCATTATACCCTGTGCCTTAACACCCAGCTTTGGATGACATACCTTCTGTGCTGTTTATCAGTGGATCTTATTTTTTATAATATAACTAAAAGGCCAAGCCTTAGGAACTTTTTTTTTTGTGGTTATTGTGAATATTTAATGGCATTTTAAAAGGCTGAGCACATAGTAGGTGCTAATTAAATATTTGCTGATGACTAACTGACCTTCAAGGACTAGAATTTAACAATCAGTTATATGTAGAGAAGAACAGCTATTTGTCTGTGACAGTTTTATCTATGTAAAATTGCTCATGAATGGAATGAAAAAATGGCAATGAGTGCTGTTGCTTTAAGCTAAATGCTCATACATTCAGTGTGAATAACAACTACTTCATTTCCTATATAGGGCATATATTCTCATTGGCAAGGATGTTAGGGTGCCATGAACAGGAATTAGAATTATTTTGGTACTTCTTTATGTAAAATGATTTCAAGAGGAACATCACCCAAAGAAAGAACTAGTGTGTGTCATGGGGTTAAATCAGACCCTCTATTCTGTCACACCAAGGAGTGTTTACTGTGTTGTTCACTGGGGGACCAAGGTACTTGACTACTTTTATTCAGGACTAAATGCTAATGAGAAACAGGAGAAATAAAACATGGCAAAATTGAATCTTTGTTGTATGTAGAAAAATCCCCACCTATCATGTTTATTGTCCTAATCCTGTCTTTAAACTAGTTTTTGTTTCTGATAGAAAGTGTCATTACAGAAGGCAAATGTAAGTAAACCAGGCCTCGTTCCCCTCCTAGAGCCCCCCTGCAGGAGCACACAAACTGGGTGGCAAGCTCTGGGCTCCGGTCAGGGATGCTCTTCCCGGCTTCCATTCTGTGTCAGCAGAGGAAGAATGAGAGTTGTTCTTGCTGGGCAAGAGGACTGTTAATTCTGCTCCAGCCTGTGTTCTAGCACCACAGACAAGCCACTTGCCATTCTAAGAATGGACATGGCCAGATACTACTAATTTTTTAAAAAATTATTATTATTATTATTTATTTGAAGGGCATATTTACAGAAACAAAGATCTTCCATCCACTGGTTTACTCCCCCAAAGGCCACAATGACTAGAATGAGCCGTTCTGAAGCCAGAAACCTGGAGTTCTTCCAGGTCTCCCATGCAGGTGTGCAGTCCTAAGGTTTTGGGCCATTCTCCATTGCTTTCCCAGTTCGTAAGCAGGGAACTGGATGGGAAGTGGAGCAGCCAGAACACAAATCAGAGCCCGTATGGGATATCAGACACTTACAGGGGAAAGTTTAGCCAATTTAGCTGTGAGGCTGGCCCTAACACTGCTATTCTTTATCTGAAAAAACATGCTAGTTTTAAATTACTCAAAAAAAATCCCATCAACGTGAAATAGTAAGTTGTTTAAGCATTTAAGGAAGAATTTAATCCCTGCCTCTTCTATTTTTCTTTCCTATAACGCCCACTGTTCAGAGCCAGGAAAATTGTCTTTCATAAGAGTCTTGAGATTCAAACACACACAAACGAAGTATTTGGTCTGTGCTAAAAGTCTGTATAATGTTAGTGCATGTAATTTAACTTTGTCTTTTCTTTTACACATTGGTCTTTATACCTCAACTAATATAAACACCATGAGAACTTTTCTCCTTGCCACCTCCCAATTCAACCCATCTACTGAGCACTTCCTGTATGTTGTAATGGGTCATAAAAGATAATATACTTAAGATGTGCATGTTTGAGAAATTGGCGTGTGGAAAGGAAAAGATCCTAACCAAGTCAACACTAGTGTTAAGTCCACTGGATTATTAATATTTTTTAATATTTTCATTATGCAAAATCTTTTAGAAACCATCTCAGATTTTATATGTGCATATTTCCTCTGACTCTGCTAATAAAAATTATCTTAGCAATTAAATGAAAATTGCACTGTTACCTTCTAAGCAATGTAATGTATTTCAAAATATTCTAATCACTGCTTCTAATTAAAATAGTAAATCAGTTTACAGATTCTGAGATTACTACTCAGGTTTTGATTCTCTGTGGAAACAGTGTTCCTTAAAACAAGGAAGAAATGCTTTACCCCAAGAAAACAAGCCCTTGGTGCTAGACTCCTTAGTCAGGTGAATAAAGTATCCAGTGCTGGCATGCAATGTTGCTGTCTCCTTGTTACAGCAAAGTGGTTTGTTTTGTTTTTTTTTCCAATCCCCTGAAGAATACTGATCTCATTTATTTCATTTGTTTGTGTGGCTTTCAGAGGCTTTGGATTGAATTCCAAAGTGAGAGAACAGTTTTATCCTCTGTGTGTGTTTATGTGTCTTTGTTCAATTTTAAGTGTCCTCAATATAGGATAGCATGAATTGCCACTGTGTTCTCTTCTGCCTAAGTAGATGAACTCACACAAATGTGTGGAAGAAGTCATGCAAGCCTGCTGGCACACACTGGCTCTATTTGGATTTTCCCTAGACGATGTCTTATTCCCTCATTCTAGCCAAGCCAGGTCTCCAATGCCAACTGATTTCACCAGTGTGGTCTTTTTGCTACTCCTTGTGTTACGGACTTGGAGGAGTGCTTTGCGCACACCCTGTAACTCAGCCTCAACTTTGTCAGTCACAATTGTACATGGGCTGTGGGACAATTCTAATCTTCCCTGTTTCAAGCACTTTGACGTTCCTTCCCACTCTGCTCTACCTAAATTATCTACTAGCAGATAACTTGAAATAATGGGGAAAATTATACTGAAAGCCAGGAAGCTAACATCTTTTGATGTTTCAGCCAGAAAATCAAGACAGTTAAGCTCTATCTGAATTGTCTAAATTTCTCATTTTCTGAGTCAAGACCCTAGGTTTTTAAATTACTTATTGAGTTTCTTGATGGATTGCTATCTTACCTTCAAGAGTAAATTTTTCTTCATGTAAAATGCATACATAGTTCAAAAGATCAGATGACATTCAAAGATATTTGACAACAGAGAAATTTTTGTCACGTTTTCCTATCCCTATTTCCCATTTTTCATATTCCAGACTTTTAGCACATTTAGTCTCTTCTACTACCAGCTATCTTAATGTTTTAAAGGATTTATTTATTTTAAAAGGAGAATGACAGAGATGCACACATTCACCACACACACACACACACACACACACACACACACACACACCCCTCGATCTTCCATCCACTGGTTCATTCTCTGGAACACTGTAATAGCCTGAGTTCCAACTGGGTCTCCCACATGCCTGACCAGGGCCCAGGCCCTGAGTCGATCTGCTGCTGCTTTCCCAGGTGCATCAGCAGGGAGCTGGGTGGGTAGCAACCAGGGGGAACTTGCACCAGCACTGATAGTATAGCATTCTCAGCCATGACTTAAGCTTCTGTGCCACAATGCCAGTCCCTTACATTTTTTATTTTTAAATTAGTTATTTGCACTTTTTTAAAATGTTTATCATTTTTAGAAATTATCTACTGTCTTGCAACTGATGTATAAATGTCTATAATTTTTACCTCCTTTCTTTTTTGGATCTCTTTAAAACAAGCAGAGTAGATTTTTTTTTAAATATCACTCATATTTGAATTGAAATATATGTGAATCCACTTAATTTGTTCTTGAAGTTAAAATAATAATCACACTTAATTTTTTTTGTTGTGTTTTATATTCTAGTACAGTGTTTTGAAAAACACTTCTGGCGCTTGTTGACATTTTGTCGGATGGCTGTTTAATGGGACAGGTGTGGGGCTGGTTCCTTCCCTGTGCAATGCTGAGTGCTTAGCACCATCCCTAACTTCATCTCACTAGATGTCAGAAGCATTTCCTACTAGCTCAGGCACAACAGCCAAAATTGCCTCCAGTCATTGTCAGACTGTCCACTAAGTAGCAGATTCAGCCTCCGACCCACAGTGTCTCAGCAAAGCCAGAAGCCCCATGCCAGAATGATAATGTTACCAACTTGGTCTGTGGCTCACTTGCAAACGAAAGTTTACAAGAAGCAAGGTGCAGCCCAGACAAAGTTTATTATAGGCTCATATGGTAGTAGAAGGAAGACAGTATGGAGAGAAGTTCTATCAAGTGGCTCAATTATAAGAGCTCTGCAAGGGTTTTCGTTGGGAGAGAGAGGTATGGCAGCTCCCTTTTACATAGCACTCAGTTTGCAGTGAGCTCAGTTTTCTACACAGCCGCTACTGATGTTTCACACAAAACATATTTAAAAGGGCAGTGTTACTCACCGCCACCACCAGCACATCAATAACCTTGGGTTATTCTGTATGCTCGCAGTTTGGGATGGCCTGTCAGGCCAACAAGGAATGTTGTGGTTGGTATCTGGATGCTCCTTGATCCTGGTTTGGAGTGGAGATGAATCCATTAGTCAGGAGATAAATATGTGTCAGCATAGGCAGGAATTGGTTTGGTTATTCTGCTTCTGTTTTGCCTCAGGAAGAGCACTTTTGACTCAAGCAAATGATCATTTGTGATTCTCTTCTTGCAGAAATTTCTTCTGGTGCTTTTCATCCTCCCACCATCCTCTGAGCAGAGTCCCTCCGGACTCCCTCACCCAGCATTCCTGTCAATCATCTTTCGTCTTCTTAACTCTGTTATCTTCTTAAAATTTGCAGTACATACCAGAGTGTTTTCTTAAAGGTGAATAGCAGGTGCAATTTTGAAACTTTGTATGATGAACATTTCCATTCTTTCATTATACTCAATTGCTAACTGGAAAGCATTTTCTCCTTAACACTTAAAGGAGTTGGTCCATTTTCTTCTAACTGATCAAAGGTCATTAAGAAATAAAATGCTACCTTAACTTTTAATGATATGCTTAAAACCTGCATTTTTCCTTGAAATTTTGAGCTCTTCTTTCTAATTCTAGTGATTTTCATTATCATCATGGGCATTTGTTATCTGGAAGAGCTTATGCGCCAATTAATTTTTTTATTTTGATAATTTTACGTAATTGATTAGGGTACAAAGGGTCAAGGGTTACAGGAAAGTGGGTAAGCCCATTGTTTCCACACTGATATCATTTCTGTGTCTGGGGTCAGAAACAAAGGGAGAAGCCCCACCTATTCACCTATTCCAGGTCCCAGATGCGGTGCATGCTCTAAGGGTCTTGTTCAGTCAGTTTTGATGGTTCTACAGGTCTGAATTGCTGCCAATCTCGCTGTTCCAAGCATGGTGAAATCTATTCAGAATCCACTGGCTGACATAGTCTCTTCATGGTTGGGGTTCTGAGATCAGCAGTTCAGTTGGAGGGATCTCCAAAGGAACTTTGTCTGAGGTGATCCCAGACCTGATTCTTGTGTGAGTTTGCCAGTTTAGGGTCTGGCACCGTCCGTTGCCCCAATCAGCTTATACACATGGTGGTCATTGCAATTGCTGGGTCAGTTCTGTTTCCAGCCCTGACTTCCACTGAAATCAATGGTTGTTACAGTCCAGCCCGATCCTGCCCACTTTATACTCTGTCCTCACACAAACCAGTGGGAGCTATAGCCTAGTCTGGGTGATTTCCCATAACCACCACCAAGCCTACCCCTTACCCTGATTCCCATGCTTGCCAGTAGGTACAGCAGACTTGTTTAGTCTGTCCCACATCCCGTTTAGCTCTCGTACATGTTAATGGGCATTGAAGCCTAGTTCAACCCAATCAGCCCTACTATCCAGCCCACACACATACTGGTGGGTGCCTTTCTGTCTAGCCATCTCTGCCCTTGTCCTGGTTTTCTTGTTCTCCAGTGGGAGTGGTAACCCAAGAGGGAGGTGCCCACTATTTCCTTACTAGGCCACTCCCATTCTCTGATTATGCACTCTCCAGGTGCTTTTGGAGTTTAACTTGACAGATTTAGCCCCCGGTGCTAGCCTCTACTAGCTGATGCTGCAGCAAAGCCCAACCTACCCTCACCCATTCCAATTTATCCTTGCACCAGTTGGAACAGTAGCCTAGCCTGGCTGTTTCCTGATCTAGGTCACATGAGAGCCACAGGTGTTGTAGCCCTGCCTGGTCTGGTCTGCCCCATCCCAACTTGTGCTCTGCAGTGTGAGTGGTTGTCCAGCAGGGAAGCCTATATTCCTCCTGCCGCTTTGCCCCCATCTCCCTGGTTTTCACGTATGCTGTTTGGGCTCTGCGGCCAAACTTGGCATTCCGTATGGACTTGCCTAGGACTCGGTCACTGCCTGGCTGCAGTGAATGATGCATTCTCTCTCCCCCGAAAAAGCTCATCTTTCTTCCTCTATTGGATAATGGGGCTCACCATTTCCATTAGTGCCATTCACCCACTGACTTACAACTGTCTTAGAAACCACTGCAATTTCCCATGCACCTTACGTTCCTTAGAACAGAGCTTTATATGCTTGTATGTCTTCATGTCCCTAAGACTTCTTCATACCTCAAATATGGCTAAGATGCAGCAGGTATGGGTGGAATGAAGGAATCAGTGAATAAGCAGAGTCTAAACGAAGCCAACCCAAGTTGACTGTTTATTAGAAATATCTTTTTTATCCTGACATCTGTAAATGTTCTTAGTTTCTGTCTTAACTTTTAATTGTTTCAGGATACCAGGGGCTTCCCAGTGAAGCTGGTAGCTTTGGCTGTTCTGTGATGCAAGAAATGATGTTTGTGGCTCTGCTATTTTATCACTTTGCCTTCTGAGCCTAAGTATTCTCTCACTCAAAACCAATGTGGAAGTTTACAGTTAGATGGGGCTTGTGCGTGATAACTCATTCCTGAAGGTGGGGTATTGAGTGTCACAATGTCCAGCTGGACAAAATTTTCAGTATAGATGCCTATTAAATGTGAATGGATTGACTAATGTTTCTCCTGACTTGCTTGGCAGTGCCTCAACAGGGAAGTATCAGATTTGCTCAGTGTGCTGTTTAGTTTATCTTCCTTCCTTTAGCCAGCCCAGAGACGACAGTGAGCAGTGTCTTAAGCTTTGGAGATGTCCTCTGTCAAAGAGAGCATCAGAGACACTTCATAGATCAAATTACTCTCTAGTCACTTTCCCTGGTGACCTGAACAGTCACAGACCTGGGTGCAGACTCTAAGGGAGAAGTGAGAAGGACGTGGATCTAGGCTACGTGTCTTTATCATATTGCCATAGGCTTTACTATAAAACAATGGATGCTCTTAATGTGAGATGAATGTTTTAAGGATGAGGTATAGGTTATTTTAAGTGCTGGGGAAGTTGTATAAAATCATCCAACTTTCCAACTTGTTTCCTTTCAATGAATTATCTATGGATTCCTGTTAGAATGACAGTAAATCTACATTTGTTCTTCCTCTAGTCTCGACTATGATGAACATGGGGAAGATGTGAGGATAAAATTGATATAGTGCTGACTTACAGCAAAAAGCATAGACTAGCGTGGAGGTAGGCCCACCTGCTGCTTTTGCTGGCCTCTACTTTTGACCCCAGAGCTTCCTACTTGAGGTGAATTCTTAGGTCATTCAGTTACCACCTGTGAGGCTGTTATCACTTTACTCAGCTCAGAAATGCAGTGGTAATGAATTAGATCATGCCTTTATTCTGAGGCCTGAGTCCAGATTTGTCTCACCTCTTAGCTGCTATGTGTTTAAAGATCTCTTTTGCTGTTTCCTTGTCTGTAAAGTCATCCTTCCCACTAAGCCTTGCATGTATCCCAGAAACACGGCAGAGTGCAGCAGGAGTCTGGACTTTGGAAGAACTGTGTGAACACCTCACTTTCCCCATGTGTTGAAAGTGACCACTCATCTGGTGGAACCTTTCTTATTAAACCAGGGAGGAATGCTACCCATGGGAGCCTCCTGAGTGACCTCCCGTAGGCCCTAACCATGTGGCTCCCGCTGAATGTCCGTTGTTCCATTGCCTTCCCTTCCCTGCCCAGCAGTGGCCAAATAGCAACACATAGGTTGACCAGGCACACTGGACTGCAGCAAAACATCTCCCAACTGCAAGACCTCATGTGTTGGGAAAGCATCTTAAAGACTCTGAGGTTGCCCCAAAACAGAGAAAAAGATTCCAAGACCTCAAAAACCCTGCCAGGGCTGTTCTCCCTTGCACAGTACATATACTCTGCAAAAAATCTAACTGGGGGGAGTCTTTGAGAGCTGCAGAAGGAAAGTCTCAGCCCATGCCCAAACAAAGCTCTCCTTTGGACAATAGCACCTCAAGTCATTGCTGCCTGACATTACCTTTCATTTCTGCTGTGTAAACACATACATTATGTTACTGTGGATTGAAAGGTTGAGAAGTCTGGAAGGAAAGTGAGAATGGGAGTGAAATGTATTAATTTCAGTCACACAGGTCTGCACTGGGGGACCAAAACCGTATTGATTGCAGCAGCAGAGAAGTGATGCAAAGCCTGCCCATTGGAGTTGGAGTTCTTGGATTGATACTCTGACTACCCTATGTATTACCAATTTTCTCTCTCCTGATGAATGACTTGAATCCTATCGACCCCAGTTTTCTCAAACTGTAGAGTAAGAACCACAAGAAGAGAGGTTGTCAACCCCCAGAGTTGTTGCAAGGTGACGTGTTGCAGCCAAGGGCTTCCACTGTCACCCGACAAGCAGTGCGCATCCAGCAAGTGCTTCTGGAGTTCTCTCTCTCATAGCCCTGAGCAGGCAGCATGCGCTGACACTGCAGTTCACCCACAGAAAGGTCTCTGCTCGTTCAGATGCGTTTCTTCCAGCTAGCATTGCTGTGATCCCCAAGGTCTTCTTTTCTGTGCCTGTGTTTTGGTTTGTTTCCAGAGAGCCCTAAGGTCTAGCAGTAAATGTGTCTTCCTGCGATCGATACCCATTACATGTAGTTCACGATTACAGATTTCCTGAAGCAAGATGTTAATGAATCCTGTCAAGGCCAGGAGACAGGCACTTCCTTGTGTAATGGATCCAGAATTTCCTGAAGGCTTGACCTTCAGTTGGAAAGCCATCAGGAAGCCTGGGATTCTAATCAATATTCTCACTCCTTGGTGATGATTAGTAGGGGGACATCAATTGTCATCAATGATCTAGCCCAATGTCACATAAGTCACACAGGATGTTGGCTGCTCCTGACAGCAACTATCCATTATACTTCTCTGGGGGAAGGTTGGCTGGCGGTGGGGGAGCGAGAAGAGGAGGGACACTTTAGGTTTTCATGACAGTAATGAGCCCAGTTAATTTGCCAGGCCTCAAAAAAAATTTAAATAGTATGTAATTAAAAACAAAAATTAAACACCAGTTTTCAGGAGACTGGATTTTGATTTTCAGTTTGCTGATGCTCCAGAATCCTGAACATTAGATTGCAGAACCTAGAGGAAGAGATATCTGCCTTTCTGACTTAACATCTCATTCGGAAATTTCAAGCTGTCAGCACAGTTTTTTTTTTTTTTTTTTAAATAGCTGCTCTGTATCTACTTCAACCCACCACCCTGTAGAGGGGAAATAATACGTGATAAAATTCATCCAGATTTCCATATGTGATAACCAGGATCAAAGTTTAGCAAATTTCTAAATAGGCTTACTTAAAATACATTTAAGTGTATTTATTAAATGTATTTTTTAAAAGCCTATCTTACATTCCGCAAGAGCTGAAAGCATTGACGTTTTCCAGTTAACGTGAAATTTGGTTAGCTCTGTGGCCACCTAGTGGTGCTTCTGTGAACTTTGGAGCTGGTTTGTCAGCTACATAAATATTTGCTAATCTGGAAATTACTACCTTTCTTTAGGATGTGATTTCCTTATTTTTGGCACATGCATGTGATTTTTGCACATAGCAGTCTGCGGGACAGAGGCCCAGAGCGGCTATGTAGAAGTGGTGGATCGTGGGAATATCATACTTGAAACTTCATATTACAAATTATTTAAATAATATATCCAATGCAGAAGTGGATTCTAATGTATATTTTTCAAGTATTGTAAAAAGTTGCCTGAGATAAATTAGAAAATCTACCGCTCCAGGCAACCCTGAAGCACCAAACCCCCTTCTTGAGGTGTGAAGTCACTGGTGTCTGTGCACAGACTTTAATTTTCATGTTTATGTTTGATCTGGTATTACCTTGGCTTGTACCAGGGCCTTCCTCATTCATGGTCAGCCATCTGGGCGAGGAGTCCATGCAGCTCCTGGTCACCACTTGGATTCAGATGCACACTGAGACATGTGGTGGGCTCTCGGCCAGTTGTAGTCCTTGTCTGAATTTTCCCCTCTGTGGAATCAGCTCAGCTCCTCCCAGCTCCTATGGCTTTACCCCCAGGGGTCTGTGCAGAACTTTTCTAAACTCCCATGCTTTTTAGGTTCTCATAACACCTCATTTGACCCTCATCTGTGCCTAGTCTCACGCTAGCATCTTTTTTTCCTAAGGGTTTCTTGAAGACTTGTATTTTTTGCTAACAGATCATTTGGAAGCAATTAGACCCCAATCCCTATAATGAGTTTGTTCTGTTTTGCAGAATGACTTAATTCAATTCTCACATACAGCCATGCCATAGGGTGCAACTAGATTCTTGATGCATATTTTCAGGAAATGATAAGTGCTCCATAAACACAGGCAGAGCTGGGTCCCCAAGGGGCAATGAGTAGGGTGAGCTGTGCAAGTTGCTTCCTAACCTTTGGACAGAGCCAAAAGGAGATAGGCCCAAGGGATGGAGCAGATAGTACCCATGTTTGAAAGACCTCCTGGGATAAGTAGTATGGGTGATCTGAAATCAGAAACGAGTTCAGCTGTCAGAAGGCCTTTGGGGCTCTAAGAGTGAAGAAAAGAGAAGCAGATTAGAAATGTAGAGAGATTATCTGGGCAAGAAACAAGGAGGCAGGAGGATTTAGGAGGTGCCGATTGTACATGGAATGAGGGAAGAGGAAATTTTAAAGATTGAAAATAAACAAACGAAAATTCACAGATATCAATAGCTTAACTTAAATCTTAAAACAGAAGAAATGGGTAATGGAGATTAATCTCCTGAAAGAGATATGGAAGCAATGATAAAAATAGTGATTCATGAAGGCGCTAGGTTTACAGAGGGAAGAAAAAGCTCAGAATGCGTGTAAGTCATCCCATGTAGACGGGGCTCAGGGCAGCGTGGAGATGTGGCTGTCTCTCTGGTTCTGAATAACAAAGGGTTGTTATTTGGCAGGTTTCTCTTTTTGTTCTACCACAAATTTACGCTGAATGTTTGTTTTAGCATCTTTCAGTTTAAGCACACACTTATTGCGATTCTTCCTTAAAGTGACAGTTTTGATTAGAACAACAGAGGCAGCAGACAGCGGACAGGTCCAAAGTGCCAAATCACCTGTATCCTCTGCCTTGTCTCTCCTCTGGCACACATAAGTCAGCATAGCAACAAAAACATCGCTGAGGACAACAGGCCTTTGCTCTTCGTTTATAGCCTTTATTTATTTGAATCACCTGATTTCCCTTTAGCACTTGAGAACTTTATTTCAATAAAGTGAAAGAAAACTGCCAAGAAATTAGCCATTCGCAAAAAGAAAACAGAGACGATGTCGCAGACACAGAAAATCATCTGGGTAGAAATAGTTGAAATCATTCTCAGGTCAACCCTGCATACCTCAGCAACCACATAGGAATCAGGCCAAGATGCCAGAAAATTGTATGCAAGGTGCCTATATTACAAAAAGCTCAGAGTCCTCCATGGGAATTATGCGTCCAACTTCTCAGCTGGAGTGAATATGCTGACATCCTTGTAACTTCTGCAGTCGCAGATTCAGGAGTGTGGAACTGTGAGAGGCATTTGCGACCCCCTGGCTCCCAACATGGCTGCAGTGGCAATGCTGCAGGCATGTGACTGTGCTGCAGGTGAGGTGACCTATCCGCCTCCCTCACTTTTACTTAATCAATGGGACTGACACCATCCTGCACCGCCTTAGTTGGCATTTCTACAGAAGACAATTTTATGTAAGTCAGATTTAGTGGTAATGATGTCTTATTCCCATTAAACTGAGTACTTTTACGCCCACAAAGAGGGTAGGCTATAAAAAGCCATGTTTTGCTTCTTAGATTCAAGGATGTAGGTCACTATCCTCAACATGTTGACTCATTAAAAATAACTACATTGATGTTGTGTAGGAAAGTACTAGAGTGAGGAGATGCTGTATTGATCTAAAGACACTTCCTTTTTCTGTAGCATATTTTATATTTCAGGTTGTGAAATCCATATGTAAATGGAACAGAAGGAAGTTGTTTTTCTTAAACATTTTCTGTTGAGATAAAGAACATTTGGAAAACCACCAGAATTTTATATGGGAGATAATCTGGGGTAAGTGTGAAGATCTTGCCATGAGAATCCTCAAACAAGGCTCGTGCAGCCATTTTGGATATCCAGTTTCATTCTCTAGATTAAAAAACAAACAAACAAACAGGTAGTTAAAGTCAGTTGTTTGCCATAACATAGTTAGCCATTACTTCTACTACTCAAAGATTACTGGGATAATCTATGCATTCTGTTGTAATACACTTGCACTTTTCTACATGTCTGTAGCTATAGATAAATTAAACAGTTACAAACTGAACAGACATATTTTGAAGGAAAGAAAATAATATTGTCTTCTATTACAGGATGCCCAACAGTTGTAATTTGCTTATACAGAGTGTCTCCCCTCTTCACCCTGCAGGAGGTAGACAGATCATGAGAAAGTGTCCTGTGAGATGTACTCTGTGCCAGGCATGGTTCCTTAAACTTTCATACTAACCCTATCTGCGGTGCATGGGAGGAACTCAGCATCCATAGTAGGAGAAGGCAGTGAAATCAAAACCTCAGAAATGCAGCCAGCCAATATGCAGTGTCAAGTTTGCATCATGATGAAGTTTCCAATATAGAAATAGTAATTCAAATTACTATTTGAAAGTACCTTGCATGCACACTCTGTTATTAATCTGGTAAGTCATAACTTCGGTAAAGCAATTATAAATAAAACTGTTCTTTGTGATGGTAAAAAACATTTAATTGTACTCTTGTGTTAGATAGTACAGAGGACATCTCAGTCAGTTAAAGTGTAGGTCAGAGACACAAAAGGAGGCCAGCGTTATAAAGACAGAAAGCATTTTAAAGATTCTGTCATGGGAACATACCACTTTGTCCCTTTGGTTGAGATCTGTGATTCTTCGTGGATCTTTATTCGCAAGTTTCTGTAACACATAAATTCTGTTGTATGATGAACTGTGCACATACTTATGGCACATATCCACAGGCAGACCACTCTTCTCCCTTATGAGAAATCTGACAGTTCTTAAACTGGTATGGGATGGCAGGAGTGGCAGGAGATTGATCTGGTTAAGTAGTTTTATCATAAATGACTGTGCTTTCCAGAATGTGAATTTCTTATAGAATGTATTAGGAAAGGAATTTAAAACCATTATTAAAATTTAGGGCTTCCAGGCCTGGTATGATAGCTTAGTGGCTAAATTCTCCACATGCACCAGGATCCCATGTGGGCGCCAGATCCTGTTCTGGCTGCTCCACTTCCAGTCCAGCTCCCTGCTTGTGACCTACGAAAGCAATAGAGGATGTCCCTAGGCCTTGGGATGTTGAACCCACACGGGAGGCCCAGAAGAAGCTCTTGTCTTCGGATCAGCTCAGCTCTGGCCATTGGTGTCACTGGGGAGTGAACCAGTAGATGGAAGATCTTCCTCTCTGTATCTGCTTCTCTCTGTAAATCTGGCTTTCAAACCCCTTAGGGCTTTCCATTCACATTGTATTTATTGGAATCTCAGTGAAACCGATTGATAAAAGTTAACTTCGGTGGTTCAGTGGGGGGCAGTAGATATTCTCACTTAGTCCTGCAGCTATCCTCTGGCATGTAGGAAGGTTTTTTTTGTATGCCTTGAGAACTCTGTGAAACCATACGCTGAAAATCACTCTAATTGTAGCTTTTAGTCATTCATAAATAAAGCTTATTTAGAATTGTTGATTTTATAAAGGGAGAGTTGAGACTTGCTACATTTTGTGCAGACGGTGGAGTAAAAAGTGTTCTATGAGAAGACATGCTATTGAGGAAGCCCATATAGAAACTCCATTCCATTTGGATTCCTAGTGATTGTGTAAGATTTACTTATTTATTCATTTTCCTCAGTCTCATTTGCTTCGGCTAATTTCTTCCTCTCTCGTAAGGAATGATGCAGGTACATGCCACTTTGAGTAAATGAGGGTTCTGAAGGTCTCAGGCTGGTCATGTCCTTGAAAACACAACATTACATTTTACACCCCCACAGGAATGGTTTGTGACCAAGGCAAAATCAGTGTGGCTTTTGTTTATCAACAGACTGCAAACAGAATTCCTGCTGGATGCAGTGCCACCATGTTAAAGAAAGACAGTCAGCCCCAAGACTTGTTTGTCTCCTCCACACTTTAATCTGTTAAAAAAAAAAAAACACATCTCTACAGCTGTGAGCTGTTAGGACAGCCGTTGTGATGCCACATGGGATCTATGTATCGCATATTGAGTCCTGGTTCTCTTCCTGATTCCAGCTTCCTGCTAATGCACATATGACGCTGCAGGTGATGGCTAAAATATGTAGGTTTTTCTGCCTACCTGAGAGGTCCAGCCTGGGTTCTCAATGGCTGCCTTTGCACTGGTAGTTTGTGCCACTGGAGAGTTAACCAGTACCCAGTAATCCTCTCTGTCTGTCTCTCTGACTTTCAAATGAAATGAAAATAATGAAATAAATCAGTAAAAAAATATAAATATGCCAGTGTCCTATTTCTACTTCAAATCAGGCAGCTATGTTCTATTCTTGGGTCTTTCAAAAATCCCAACAATGTTGAAGAGGCCTCAAAATTATCATTGCACTGGAATTGGACCAGCCCAATGAACAGAGAAAGGCAGGGACATACCAAGGTGATGTAGTGGGGACTTGAAAAGCTGACTGGAAGGTTCTCCACCGACTCTTCAGCTCTTTCCTGGTTAAGAAGAGAGACTGTTAATCTACAATGGACTCAAACAGGTATGTCTATTTCTTGAAGCCATATAATATCTTTCGCAGGTATCCTTGGAATATATAGTTATAGAGACACTATTCTTCCATAGATGGTTGTTTTGCACTAGATGAAGCTAAGATTTTAGAGATAAAATAAAAGCATCTGTGAGAAGAGTGAGTGTTTTTATATTATGACTTTTATATTATATAACAGACAGATCTGTTATCTTGAATCTGAAAATTTCTGTCTATGGGTCTGAAATTCTACAGCCAGCTAAACTGCTGGAGACTTAGATGCATCTTGGAGAACTCCACAGCTTCCTGTTAAAATGCACATGTGCCTTAGAAAGTTATCCTTGGCTACCCATCCCACCCCACCCTGTACAGTCCCACCATGGTCACTAATACAACTGGCATGGTCCAGTGCAAACAGGGCTTGGAAGAGACCCTAGACTCCAGGGTTGGGGTGGGTTACAGACATTAATGTAGCTGGGAAAGACAATCAAAGAAGTATCTTCCCCAAACCAAAGCTTTGCTGAGGGCTAGTATCTAATGAAAACTAATGTGTTAAGCATGCATCAGTTAAACCATTATTATTAATATGTTGTGCCAAATACAGAAGCTTGAAACACGGTACTTGAGGGCTGAAGCTTCCTTAAACAATTTATGTTTCTATTATACCTTGGTGTTTATGCCACCAGTAAGAAATTGGATGTGTTAATATATTCAACACATACCCATTAAGCTTCCCTTCTGACTGCCCTCATTTAACAAAAAAGCCAAACATCCTCAAGGGAGTTAACTATATAGAAATGTAACCAGTTTTTCCCAGGCTGTAATTGTACTGCTGGTTGGCTTCTGCAACTGTTGTGATCACATGCTCAGGCCACCTCTATGTGACTCCTCTCTCTAGCAGTGTCAGTGATGTATGTATTCATGTAAGAGAAACATGATTAGGAAAATAATTACAGCAGCACATGAGACATAGAAGATAATGAACTCATATTAAATGTTAAATATATGCATAATACTGTACTGAGTACTTTTACATACATCTTCTCATTTAAACTTCTCAGCAAATACTTCTTCTTGAGATTCTTATATAAAGCCTATAGTGCTGTTTTCTCCAATATTGTATCACTGATTTTTTTTTTACATGATTTTATTTTGAAAACCTATCTTGTGTGACTGAACTGTTAAAGCTGAAGATTCTGCTCTGTGGCCCAGGTGTGGTTTACACCTGTAAGATCTCCCACAGGTGCACAGATCAGTAGGCTGTGCAGCTAACACATGCTGCTCTGCAGTAATGTTGGTGATGTCTTGGATGTTTTTGAGTTCTGCTCTTCTCCCTGTCCCCATATGTTGGTGGAAACCTTCACTCGTGTGCAGCCATGTAGAATGGCTTTCTGGCATTGCCCACCTCCTCGAGTCTAAGGTTAGTGCCACTTTAATCACATACCTCTACAATGAATCACATTTTACAAATGGGAGCTTCTTACTTGCAGGGGATGGATATCAGATAAGATGGGATCAATCTTCACCTGCTGCTCTTCGCCAAAGTACCCTTTGTTCTCCACTCCCAGTGTGTCTCGAGATGGGCTGGCAGGAAGGAAATGAGTAGTGACTCAAGTGACCACATACGCCAATGGTAAAAATGAAATTATCTATAGGAATTTAAAATAACCATACTTATGTTTTGCCCTTTAACCATTAAACCTGTATCTTGGAGAGCATTTAATAACAGTATTTTGGGGGGAAAAATACTTAGGTGATTCTAGTGTGCAGTGATGTTCAGAAATCACTGGATAAGCATTTGGATATTAGCAAATATGTAAGAGCCTAATTTACTGGATTTCTTACCTAGTGTTTACTAAAAGAATCACACTTTTTCCTTATCCTCTATCTTCTACTTTCTGTGTATCGATCCCACTCCGTACTTAGAAAATGCAGACATACCTCTGATTTTGCTTCATTTTAATACATTTTTTGTATTTAACTAATAATATCACAACACCAACACCAATAATAACCATGATAAGCACAACAGCCATTACGGAGACACCTGCAATGGGAAAACACATCCGACTTCAGCCAGGATATTGACCGTAGGATAGTGAGAATTAATTAGCACTCAGTGTAGCTGCCTCATTTTACTTTCCTAAGGATCTTCAATTCTCACCCCGTTGACTTTCTTGAAATACACTAAAAGCAAATAAGCAAATATATGTAACTTATCAGTGGTATCAGCAGTTGACATTCAATCTATGGTTCCATTATATTTAAAAGAAGTGCGATCAAAAGTTTTACTTGTCAGCTCTTAACTGTAGAAAAGGCATTGTGTTGTGGATTCTTAAGCAATCTAACCCAGATGTAGCTAAAAAGTATTCATTGCAGTAAATTCAATTTACATATAAAAAGCAATAACAATAATAATGAAAGCAAATACTACTAATAATAATACCATACATCTATGTAGAAGCATAAAAATTGTATAGCAGACAAGGAAACAAAGAAAATTCTCACTGGGTAGACTTTTGTTCTATTTAAGATACTATATTCTGGAATGCTCACTGGTAAGGTTTAAGTTTTCGTCCACATCTGGGAGAGCTTGTCCTTTGACACAGGGACACTGCAGTTCACTGTCATTCACCTGGAAGAACAACCAACCACGGAACTTGACCCAATGACTGACCAAAGCTTTGTTTTGCTCCTAACCTTGCCTGTTGCTAGTTCTGTATGAATCACAGTACACACACTTCTGTCATGATTCCTAATCTTCATACTAAAAGCAATGTTGCAGGAGAACAAGCAGAATTAAGGAGGGAATCACCCTTGGAGAAAACCTTTGACCTCAATTTGACAATGATCTGAAATTGAGACAACTGAACAAGACAACAGGATTCATTTTTCCAGACTGAATTTTGCCAGAATTGGACATATTTTGGCCAAAGATCTGGCTCTACTTAAGCCTAACAGTAATGGTGGTGGTACAGTGTTACAATATTTAGCCCATCAGAGAGCAGTATCAGGATTAGCAGCACAGACTCTGCAGAAGGCTTTCTTCATTTGGGGCTTCTCTGCTTTCCTACCACACAGCAATGCTCTCTCTGAAGATAGTTAAGAATGTTTAAAAAGTATCTGAGGGTATTTCGGATGGTTATGGAAAATAGAATTAAAACATGGATCTACTTTAATGTAAAAAGTTTTGAAATCCATGAATCCATAGAATGCATTTTCATGAACTTTTTAAAGATACTCAACATGCATAGTTGCAGTTTTTTTTCACCAAAACAAACTTATCTTATATAAAGATTCAATTTTTCACAAAAGTTTTAAAGTACTTTTGTTTATGTATGTATTTTTTGATATAGATACATATATGGGTACACAAAATTCTGATATATAATGTGTATATATATATATGTTTTATGGGAATGTTTTATGTATATTTTTTATATATATTCCCATTCCCATACATTGCTTGAAAGAATGTCTGACATACATGTCACTCTATATAGATTGTTATTGATTATGCAGATTTAGGAAATGTAATCTCTACAAACACTAACAGTTATTACTAGCACTGAACAGTGTCAACTGAGTCAAAAGTTATTATTTTTTTTTCAAAAGTTTAAGGTAATGTTGGCATTGTTATAATTTAAAATTGTGAACTTTTGTGAACAATTGAATTGAATTTTACCATGCTTACACTTTATCATTTACCTGATTAGATCTAGATAACCAATCCAGCAATAAATCATAAACTTGCAATTCTGGCAATATCTATATCAGATAATATCAAGTTTGGCTGTTTTGGATTACTTTTTACTAGTAACACAAGAAAAAATGCATATCAAAAGTATATTTGGTTTAAAACTTCAGCATGCACACACACACAAACAGCCATAGGAATAAAACTACGAAAATTAGTTGCTGGTGAGACATTAATTCAGAAAGCAGCCAAATCTTACAGAATTGTCATTGCAATGAGATGGGCACTTGGTTGCATTGTAGGCTTCTTCAGTATTTACACATTCACCATTGTTGCACACCTACAAATGAAAAAAAAACTGAGATGAATTAGATTGACTTTTAATTACGTGAAAAACTTCATGTATCTATATATGTGAAATACATGAAATTATACTATATTACTCATAAGATTTCACTACAATTTATGTGATTTTATTGTGAAATTTCACATGTAGAATCCCCTGTGGATGGAGAAATTTTCTGTAAGTTTTTGGTGAGTGATTGCACATGGAAACATTAATTATTAAATCTTTATAATAAATTAAGATTTTAGATTTATGAAAATTGCCATACTGCCATTCAGTATTTCAAAAATCTTAATGACATTGTCAATGTGCATTAATAATGAATAACTAAAATAATAAAATCAATAGTTTTATAATATTGCTCAAAATAATTTTTCTTTGTGTTATAAATTGAATAATTTACATTTCTTCTATCTTTAAGTTCATTTTTCTTGGTCCTTTTCAACAGTGAAATATTGACTTTTCATTATACTTTTCAGTTTTAAAATTTCTACACAATTATTAATATTTTCATATCTGCTACACCTGTTTATTTTTTCTGAACCTTTAATGTTTGTTTTGAGATACATACACATTTTTCTCTCTGGCATATATTTGATAGATGGTTTAAATTCCTTATCAGAGAATTATAATTATGTGTCATTTTATTATAGCAATTGGCAGATGATTTCATTCATTCAAGTTGAGGTTTCCCTCATTCATTGTTTAAGAAGTGACATCCATTTGTATGCTGGATATCTGGGGTATTTTGAGACACTGGATATTATGAAGTCTTTTGTTTTTGCAGTCCTTCTCAAAAGTCATGCCTGCTAGGGAAAAGAGTTACTGCCTCATGTGTGGAAGCTAGGCTGCTCGTGGGGCTTTCATGGGACAGTGGGGTTGGAGAGATTCATTACCACTGAATTTTGGTACAAGTTCTAACTCCTGTTTAAGCTTCCTTTGAACCTTCGACTTGGGGGCAGGAGGGCATCTGTTACACCTGGAAGAGTATCTGTTATACCTGGAGGTTCTCCACACAATCTTTGCTGATATTGGTGAGACAGGACTTGAATTTCCAGTGGTGTTTTGCTGGGATTGGGGATATTGCCAAAATACTTACCCTTTTCTGATTGTTTGGCTAGAAAGAATAAATTTTCCTGGTGCTTTATTTTCAAGTCATGAGCCTATCTAGCATGTAACCTATCGTATGTATAGAAGGCAAAAAAAAAAAAAAAAACCCGGGGAAGGGACTGTCTTGGGGTTCCTGAGTCTAGAGGTCTCCAGCTCATCTTGTGTTTTTCTCCTCACTTTTCAAGACCTTTGCTTATATTTATTGCATTATTACATAATGGGTGGTTTTAGATGAGTTTAGCTAAAGAAGAAATATTTAGTCCATCTCAGTTAGATCCTAAAGTGTCTGTATCTATTAATAACCTGTGGTTATAATCTTCCGAGAAACGCTGTATATATTATCTCTTGCCTAAGACATGTACTACTCTGAAGAGGTATTTTGGTAATGAGGAAAATATACAAGCAAGGGAAATATGGAGACTTTCAACTAATTTTTTGCTGTCAACTTATAACTTCATTAACAAAGTTTTCTAGAACTTCTAGCTTTTTTTTCTAAGCAGTTTTACTCTTTGTAAGCGTACATTTGCTCCACAGGGTTATGCCCTGTATTTCTCAGGTTGGTTTCCTTCATTTGCGTTTGTTGACTTTGACAATTGTTGCCACATTTTTTTCTTTACCTACCATTCTTAATGGAGTTTTGTACACTCTGTTGAGCTGAGGCAGATGGTTAAAGCTTGTGTGTATGCATATCACATTTTATATATCCATTCATAAATTAGTAGTTATCGTCTGTGTCTTGGCTAGTATGGATCATGATACAGTGATCCATTGAATGGCATTTACTATTCATAAATTCACTTATTAGAAATTAGCTGAAAAACTGACACCATGATGAATGGTGTGCTTCTGCTCCAGCCCTTCACTGAAGAAACAGCTCTTCCGGGGGCACATGAATAGAATGTTACTCATTCTTTAAAAAAAAAAAATGAAATCCTGTCATTTGCAACAACACAGATAAGCCTGGAGGTCATGATGTCAGGTTATGTAAGACAGGTATACAAATAAAAATGGTGCAATTTCTCTCCTATGTGGAGTTGTTAGATCCCAGCAAAGACTAGAACTGGCATAACCAGAGGCCAAGGTGGGCCATGGAAGGGAGAGGACAGGGAGGAGTTGGATAACAGATATGGAGTCACTGAGAGATGGGAAGAATTAGGTTCTTGTGTTGCATAGATCAGTTGGGTGAGTATAGTGCACATTAATTTAATGCATATATCAGTATAGTTAAAGATTTTGAAAGACTCAAAACAAAAATTAATGCTGTAAGTGGTTAGAAAATTACTCTGATTTGAGCCTCACATTATATATAAGTATCATGTCATTGTAATCCATTTACGTGTGTCATTATATATCAGTAGAAATAAATTCAAAATTATGAAATAAGTTAATTTAAAGTATTTTCTCAGTGTGAAAAACATTGTTCATCCTGTCAAAGCTAAAATGTCACTCACTTAAAATTCTATCCATATTCCAGGAGCAAAAATCAACCACTTATTCATTTGAACCTCAAATATACAGTGGTCACAGGATTATGAAAGCACTTTTGTAATAACACTGTGTAATATTTAATGTGTGAATGTTTTCAGATAACTTTATATTTAAATCATATGTTCCTGGCATCATGATAGGTCCCAATATTTAATGCCAGTGTTGTTGAATGAACAAAGTGAAAAAGTTAAGACTAATACTTTATAGACACATTAATTGCTGCTTAAGTTGAACTTGCTACGTTTTCTCCTGCTTTCTTATTTATAGGGCCCTCTAGATCCAATTATCAGAACCAGTGTTTTTTTTTTTTTTTCAAGTGGCTGAACCAATAATTTTTTTAAAAGACTTTCATCTTACCATTCCGTCTCCACATTTGGTTCCAGAAAACACCAGTCCGACATCTTTAGAGCTGTAGTATAAAAACCTGCTTTTGCATTCAGCAGTGTCATTATGCTCTGCGTCTGTGAGGTGGTAGATCCTGTATTCCCCGATGATATTGGAATGATGTCCCCCTGTACAGTATATCTTCCCACACTTGATATCTCTGAGGGAAAGGAAGGCGTTCTCAGACTTGAGACCAGAAATGCAACTTTGTAGATTAGGCTCTTGTGAGGTAGCCTGGTGACTTGTTCTAAACCAGGTTTGTCATCAGGATCAAGGGGCCAGAACAGGCAGAAGAAAACATTGCACACTTAGAAGGTGGCCCTGGGAACATAGTTAAGTAGATAAGGACTGTAAAAGATAATACTGCCTTTTACTTTCTTTGTGATTTTCACAGATAGCATTTGCTCAAGTTTACGGAAGCATGTTTTTATCTTTGTGTAATCTGAGTTACCACTACTTTCACCAGGACACCATGAGTTATTTCATAAGCTTCCATGCATGGAACACATCAGTTCATTCTAACAACTAGCAAGGTTGCTGTTGTTCCAATTCCCATTTTACAGACCAAGATGTCACTGAAAGTAGGGGAGATGATTTTCACTCTCTCTAGCCTTAAAGCTGATCTTGTCCGTAGATGACGATGGTGGTGGTTTTCAGTCTGTGATATCTTTGAAAAGGCATAGGGAGTGTCAATACCAACCTTGGGAGCATGGCTCTGCTATGTATTTCTAGGCCAAATCTAGTATTCAGTTCCTCCCCTCTTCTAATGCCAATTTCTACCTTTCTCTGTATGACTCACTTCTTCACTTCCTGCTTTCTTTTTTCAATGTATTTCCCACCTTTTCTTGTTTGCCCATTCTTCTATTAGCATTAGTTTCCTCCTTTTCTAAGCATCTTATGTCCCCCCTGACCCCCGCCTTTGTTCCTTAGGTTCCATGATCTTCAACAGATGAATGCAGCATTTAGACACCAGCCAGCACTCTCAGGGATGTGTGCTCTCTCCCTTCCTGCTGCCCTCTTTTCCTAATGTCCTCTCCATAAAAGTTGGCAGGTGTCAGAACTGGACCTGGAACCCTTCTGATTTTATCAAACACTGTTAAAGGACGCTTACTTTGTTTCACAGAGCACTTACTTGTCTTCACAAGGGACTAATTTGTTTTCTTCACTTCTGCAGTATCCAAATTTATTTCCTTTTTTATTCATCTTATAGCATATATCAGCACTCTCTTTTGCCCCTAGGATGCAAAGTGATATCATGCAAATAAAACAATGAAGGCATAAGCACCACAAATCTTCAAAGACCTTATTTTTCGGTTACATGTGACTTTTTAGTATCCACTGATAGAGTGGTGACACACAGTGGAATAAATATAGAACATTAAATTATCTTATTGTATCATCAGAATATTTTAGGGAAGAGTGGATATATTAGAAAACAGCAAATATACATTAGTTCATGTACTCATACTGAGCTAGCAAATTAGGAGCACAGACAAATTCAGCAGATATTAGAGATAACATCCAGAAAAATTTTAGATAGTATCTTGGGAGACTTCCACGGAATATATCGACTCCAGTCTTGCTCTATGTGTTTTCAGCACAATAATATAGAAATACAAGTTGGTTTCTTTATCAGTCATTCACTCTTATTGTTTCTTACCATCATCAAACAATTCAGAACACTGTTCATCCCGAGTAGGACATTTCCCCATGAAGCAGTACCCTTCTTGGTTCTTGCAAGGAGATCCATTGACTTGGAATTGATCCTTAGGACACTCAGGGGAGTGGCCACTACACACTTCAGGTAAATCACAGTCATCTTTTGCTGGTCGGCACAGAGACCCTGCTTTCTTCAACTGTTATAAACAAACAAAACAAAACAAAAAACCAGATTGAATCTGAATACATTAAGATATTAATGTATCTTTAAAAAAATGACCCATTTAATTTTTCTTGAAGCAGAAAACCTTATAAAGGTTGATTCTTATTTTCTTCTCTGTTTCACTGAGAATTATTATTTGCACCTTGGATTTTAATGCAATTTTAACAACAACGAAGTGGTAATTTTGAGACTTGGGAGTTAGAACAGCCTAACGTAAAGTTAGAATGGACAAAACAGAGGACCCGACAGGAGCTCTCATCCATTTTCTCTTCTCTTCATCTCTTGCTCAAGTCTGCGTATTCCTCACCACCAAGTTAGGAACCACTGTTTCTAGTGAGGACTCTCCATTTCCTGGGCATCAGATACCTTCACATGAACTGGGTATGTACTCTTATTGCTGGGGAGAATTGATTGGTATATTTTATCAATCAGTCCTTGAACATGCTCAGAGATGTAGAAGACATATTTCTTTCTTTGGTCAGTTCACAATACAGAGGGAGCTGAAAAAGGTATCCAGAAGCCCTTAAAAACTGATTCCTTTAGATTTCTTTCCTAGGAGTGTTTCTCCATCTGCAAGCCACTACAGTTTCCTAATCCCTTTTCCTTTTAATCTCACTGGCTTTGGGATTTCAGTTGTCCTCCTAATTAAGGGTAAATAGATTGGTAATGATTGACAGAAGAGAAAACCTAGTGTTGCTCTTGTGATTTTACTGCAGATATATTGAGTACTACTTATCATGGCACTATCCCATGCTCAGAAGTTGAAGCATATCGCAGAGATACTCTTGGATATTTGGAAGCCTCATCCTTTTCTGTAATTAGTACTACAGGGTTATCCAAATGCCAGACAACTCTTTGGTACTACATATACTTAAACAAAGAACAAACAAATCCCCTCTTCCAGTACAGGATCTTACCTGACAAGATTCACAGCACTCTCCTTCTGCACAAGTATATCCTTGCTTTAATAAGCATGTGTGGGGTTCACAGCAAGGATCACTGCACTCCTGGCAAGAGTCAGAAAATAAAGATCATAATTTGTTTTGTACTCTGGCTTCTGATGAGGCACTAATTAGTTTTGCTTCTGTATAATCTAAATGGAATATAGATCAGAGACTCTAGAATACGATTACTATTTGGAACTAGTGTTTGGGATTTTCAGGGTATCCTTCCTCTGTGTCGGTTGAATATTCCACAGTTGATGAATCTAATTGGCAAAATCAGAGTCTGATGTTCATGAGCTTCCCTTCTCGTGATGACTTCCATTCCCTGGAGGGCCCAGTCATTTCCCTGTGGTGAAGCTGATGTGGTTTAATACAACTTCTGAAGATATGATTTTATGTTCCTCAGGAGGCCAAGTAGTTCAGGATGACCTTGCTTTTCTTAAAAATTTCATGAAAAAGTAATATCAAGATTATCACTTAGGCCTCATGTAATTGAACAAAACTACTACAGCAAAGAAAATTGTGTGAACTTGTCAGGCAAATATTTTCTGAGTTAAACAGTAAAAGCATTACAAAGAATCCACATGGGCAAGAGAATATGTTACGGAAAGTAATAATGTCTTCACGTTTAACCAGACATTTGAAGATTAGTCTTACCATCACTGGATGGGTCATTATCTCTACTCCAATTATAGAGTTCCATATTTATAGCCTATCATGTCTCTTTGGAATTGAGCCATGACAGTATCAGCAGAATGTTGCAGCTATGTGGACCTGCAAGCCTTCAGCCCCATTCCATGTTCAGGAAACCAGGCCCTACTTTTTAACAATGTCTCTAGTGATTTATACACATTGTTAAATTTGGTAGTTCTTGTCTAGGACACATGCATATCTGATGCATTCCTGAAAGAAGTAATTTCTATATTTGGGAAAAATAGTAAGAATTACTTAAACATTTTTTTTTTCTCAAAACATTGCATGAGGGGGTTTGAAAGCTTGTTTTCTATCCAGACAGAGTTCCTACTAAGGGGACCTGTTCAGCTGTGATACAGCTGGCTGCTAAGGCCTCAATAAAACTCTGTCAACTGGCTGTGAAGATGTTGTAGAGCAGGTTCCTATTTTGCTCACAAGGTAATGATACCATTGGCAAGTCTCATACAATGAGCCAGTTATTTAAATCAGGCCAGTATGATGTTGCTAACTCTTAGCAAGCTAATTAAACACAGCTTAGGGTTTGGCTGCACCCAGGGACTGAAAAGCACAGGATTTGAAAGCCTTCAAAGGACCATCTTGCTTTCTGTGAGTAAAGGTTGTGTGCCTGCCTCAGACCCAGCTGAGCAGAGCTTTGTAATTGAAACACAGAGTCACGTGCAAGTACCTTAACAGGGCCACAGTCGCACTCTTCTCCCTCATCCACCTTCTTGTTCCCACAATACGGGGCACCATATGGATTGTCAGGAAACGGGACATCGAGCATGCACATTGGCTTATAATCCTTCAGGTATTGCTTGTACTGGCGTTGGCTGCATTTACTAAATTTAAATGCAGGAATGCTAGAAATGAGATGAAGTAAGCATAAAGATGAACGCTGTTGATACAGATTGATACAGCAATTATGAAAGTTTCATTAAGAGTTTACAAAGAGCAAATTTAAGCATTCAGCATTAGAGTAGATCAATAACTGGCATGCATAGTATTTGAAGTATTTTCACAAAACACAGTCAATACATTCAGCTTCCATGAAAATGTTCTGGTTATAAGCGCTTCCTGAAACTCACAATTTAGATGGGTTTTCTGCACTATTGTTCTATGGTACCTTTTAATTTGCTGCTCCTGAAACAACCTATATAATTGTTTATCATCGGGCCCGGCGCGGTGGCGCAAGTGGTTAAAGGTCCTTGCCTTGCACGCCCGGGATCCCATATGGGCGCCGGTTCTAATCCCGGCAGCCCCGCTTCCCTTCCAGTTCCCTGCTTGTGGCCTGGGAAAGCAGTCGAGGACGGCCCAAAGCTTTGGGAACCTGCACCCGCGTGGGAGACCCGGAAGAGGCTCCTGGCTTCGGATCGGCGTAGTATCGACCCGTTGCGCTCACTTGGGGAGTGAATCATCGGATGGAAGATCTTCCTCTCTGTCTCTCCTCTCTGTATATCCGCCTTTCCAATAACAAAATAATAAAAATAAATCTTTAAAAAAAAATAATTGTTTATCATCCTTTCAAAATCACAAACTTCTCAAACCAAGGGACTATAATGTGCTCACTTAAAAATCAAACACTAATTAACAGAACACTAGAAATACAGCAGTCTTTTATAAATAGGTTTTGAGATAAGATTATTGATTTCATACATAAAGAATGTAACGTACATCCTTCGCCAGTAAGATGCACCTTCTTTCCCTCCGCTCTCTGTTTTGACTCCCTTTACATTGTTATTGATGCACTGATTGGATAGTGAAGGATTTTTATAGTCTGGGTTATATTAGCAAGGGATGGTAGAACTCTGAGATGTTATGAATTATATAGATGATTCAATGATATTAGAACCTAGTACCAGGTTCCAACTGTAATCCAGTCAGTTGGTTCACATGTATCGGCTCCTTGATTTCATTTGCTCGGTGTGTGGAAGCACTGCTCATTACTAACATACACTATTCTTAATGCATCCAATACATTAAGTGCATCTGCTGTAAAGGGGTTCAGATTGGCTCACGTGGACCTGACCACTTGAAAATTCACAGGCTTGACAGACAGTGGATGTTATTCATTCTGTGACTATTGATGAATTACCTATCCTGAGGAGTGCTTGGAAAAGTTGCCAAGTCCTCTGAAGGCACGCACCTTCTGTGCTACTGGACAAGTGAAACATTAAACAAGCTAAATGAGTGAAGCAAAAACTCAAAGATAGTGATAAGTACTAAGGAAAACAGAAAACACAAAAGGGGGAGGGTGGAAAATGCCAGAACAAATGTGTGACAGACACAATTAAAGAGTTTGATTAGGGATTCAGAAAGGCTTTGCTTAAATTGATATTTAAGTAAACATGTGGGGGAGGGAATGACAGTATTTAGAAAAAGCCGACAAAACGAGGCACAGAGTGTTTATTCCTATTGAAGCACCTTGGTGGAGATCAATGCTAGTGCATCATAGCGTACCTTTACCATAAACCCCCATGGAGTTTTAGAATTTCACTGGAGCCAGCATTGTGGCATAGCAGGTAAAGCCATAGCCTGTGACACCTGCACCCTGTTTGAGGGATGGTTTGTGTCTTGGCTGCTCCACTTTCCATCCAGCTTCCTGCTAATGGTCTGGGAAGTGCAGCAGAAATGGCTCAAGTGTTTGGACCCTTGATACCCATGTGTGAGTTCTAGATGAAGGTTCTGGATCCTGCCTTCGTTCTGGCCCAGCCATAGCCATTGCAGTCTTCTGGGGAGTAAACCACAAGGTGGAAGATGTCTAGCCATCTGTCTGTCAGTCTCTCTCTCCATCTGGGTTTGTGTGTGTATGAATGTGTGTGCTAACTGACTTTGAAATATACATTTTTTCATTATAGCACTGAAAAGAGACACACACACAACAGAGTTTAGATTTAGCCTCAATATGGGAAACTCCTTACTGTGCCAGGTTTTATTATAGATTTTCCAGAGAATTTCACTGAAGAATGATTTATGCCCACAATAATGAAGTTTAACCCAAAATCCTCCTGCAAAATATTGAAGGTATTCTCTATAATGTTGGATCCTTACCTTCCACTCATATCCATCACACATTTTCCCAATGGACAGGTGCATGGGAATGCATCGTGGCTCATCCCAAGGTTATGTCCTAACTGATGTGCCATCCTGTTTGCAACTATATTCATGTCAGGTAAGAGATCCTGGTTTAAGAAAATATATGTTAGAAATGTTTAACAGAGAGCTCATTCTAGTAGGTAGTTTTTGGTCTGTTGCTCAAACTAGTTCATTAGTACCTATTTGACACATCATCATCTTAATGCCTCCCTCCTCTGCATCTCAGATTGTTTTTCTTTAAAAGCTTTACTTATTTTTATTTGAAGGGTAAATTTTTACAGAGAGGAGAGACAGAAAAAGAAGTCTGCCATCTGCTGGTTGACTCCCCAAATGGCAGCAATGGTCAGAGCTGAGGCAAAATTTACAGGTTTCTTTCAAAGGAGCATGTAACATGGAAATGTTTAAAATTCTATTACGTAACAGAACATAAATAAAATATAACCTACCTTGACTATGCTGACAGAGAAGTTAGGCAGGCACATACCCTTTGGGTAAGAATTTCCTTGGGCGTTCGTGTAGAGCCACTGCCCACTACACAAGATACAGAGACACTCTTCAATCGGAGTTACCACTTTCATTAGCACAAAGATAGCAGTACAGTGAACCATCACTACATTAATTCCTTGGCATGTGGAAGTGTCTTTTTATTTCTGGTACTCTGGTATTTAGGATGTACTTCGCTTTTAAAGAGCTTACTTTAAACGTGTAATATATTAGAGAACCTGAATAAGCCAATTTAATCTTAAATTGAAATTTTTGCAAGCAGAAAAGTTAGAACCAATTTGACTGAATTCTAGCTTGCTTTGCTCTCAGATCTGGATAGGACCAATTACAAGACAAAAATTTATAAGTGTTCAGAGGGTTAAAAAAAATGCAGCACGGTTAGTAGACTTAATAATATCGATTAGTCATATTTTTAAGAATTTTAATCAACTATGGGAACTCAGGAAAAATTTAATAATGACAATACAATTTTTTTTTCTAAATTTCTTCCAGCCTCCAGACAAAGTAATATCAGCAAAGATAAATATTTTTATTGGTATATTTGTACCCATAAGTTGAAATATCACATTGTAGGCCATAATTTTGTACAATTGTTATTAATAAAAATTTTAAGTCAATTATTTAAAAAATAATTTTTATAAGTGATACTGGGAAAAAAAGAATCATTCCTAAATTATTATCTGAAAAGACAAATGTCGATGTGTATATTATAGGGATTATAACCGGGTTTGAAAAAGGACAGCATTTAGAGTTGGATCATTTCAAATGGAAATATACAAAGTTGGAGCACATCACTAGGATGTGATGAGATTGAAGTATAAGAGGGGTAGAAGGATAAATGGTGCTTTTTGTCAGAATTTGAGTACACTTCTTGCAGGGACTTAAAATTCTAGTCTTTGTAGACACTGAGAATCTTGAGAGAAGAGCAGTTTAGTGTCCAGCTTCTTTCGTGGCGACAAGGAAGTACCAGCATGATAATTCCATGGAGATCATCAGCATTTCTAATTCATTACTAATAAAGAAGATAAGCTGCACAAGAAACTCAATATTTAAAAATTCCCAAATATGATGTCTACTTGGACCTGTTGTAGCATCTTCGTCCATCTTATCATTTATATACACATCCTATGTTGAAATGCTATAAGAAATACTTTGTATAAGTAGAAAGTTTATTACTTATGCCCATTTTTAATTAGTTTTGGAGTTATTTACACAAATATTTTCAGATTCATGTACAAGGAAGGGGCACAGGGTTAATCTATGCACTATGAGGTTTATGGTGAGATTTCACTATCTTCCATCTCTCCACAATTATGGAGACCTATTACCTTGTATGTATTATTTTCTCTCATTAATATGCTAAAACAGTAAACCTAATGTTGTATCACAGGTGTTGGAAGCTCCATGTTTCTGAATTCTGAGTGAAAGTTACTATATAGATAATACTAGAAGGAAGGTTAGCAGGCTGTATTTAGAGATGTTAGCCAAAATATGGATAATTATGGGTCAAATAGAGTATCACCATAATACAGTGACTCCAGGGTCATTGGAAGAAATGCTGAGTGAAGTCATTGCTCTTAAATAATTCTCCCACAATTTAACGTTCCTTAGGATATCAGGACTATGCTGAACGTAAGGTTAGTTATATGATGAAGTCCCACAATTATTTATCATATTTCTCTCTAGCCTCAGGACTCTTTTTGATATTTTGAATACAAAATAAATTTGAAATGGCTCTCCTTGAAATACAATTATTGACTTAGTAATCTAAACAAACCCAGACTTTCAGGTGGGAATATGAATACTATGGCAAGCTTGAATTATCACATTGGTTGTATCTATATTTATGTAGCAGAAAAAATGGCCTTGAATGGTTGGTAACTGACTAGGCACAGTAGTATCAGAGTGAGGATCTTCCTAGAAAGGCAGGCTGTGGAGCAGCACTGGAATGCTAATGATGCTGCTAGGTAGTTTTCTTATTAATGGCATTTTCAACTATTCCCAGGGATGTCAACATACCGAATTTTTCTTTCTAGTTTTCCTTAATGCAAAAAAAAAAAATTAAGTAGCACACTTAGAGATTTTCTGTGGAGCTAGAAACAACATTGTGTCTTTATTGTAACCAAAAGTCACACTAAGTGATTCATTTTGCGGGGTAGAATTATGGTATAAAAAGTAAAGCCCCAATCTGCTATTCCAGGATCCCATGGGAGGGTTTGGGAATTATCCTGCTTGCACAGAAAAAGCAGCGAGAGATGGACAAAGTGTTTGAGCCCCAGCCACAAAAGTGGGTGCACCTGGATGAAGCTCCTGGCTTCAGCCTGGCCCAGTACTGGAACCAGCCAATAGAAGATCGCCACCCCCCTCTTAATCTCTGAAATTCTGATTTCAAATAAGTAAGAAATCTTTTAAAAGATTTTGTTGTTGTTATCACTTGTCCTTTAAAATATCCACTTAAGGACTTAGAGTGGTCACATACCTGAGTAAAATAGCATGATCAAAATGTTTTCTTTTTTTGAGGGTTGTTTCTTGCCAGGATGAAAAACGTGATAAGGTAGTTTTTATATTTGAATCTAGTTTTATTTTGTCTCCTTTTGTCCATATTTCAATGCCAACCAACGTCACGTGGATCCTTAAGGTTTTATAAATCTGCTCAAAGAAGAAACTTTTTCACAAAGTCGAGTTTATAAAAGGATCTGTCACTACCCTATCTATTCCTTTATACACATCCTCCACCATCCAGATGTCACAGAAATATGCACTTGGGAGGCATGTAAATATACAATGCAGATCTCATTTTACAAAGAGATACATTAAAATGGAATACTCAATACATTTCTCAGAATATTAAGTCAGTATCCATGGCCAACAAAGAAATTTGATCCAAATGTCTGATTCTCCTTGAACTATCATTAGACTTCTAAGCTCTAGCTCTTGTCTCAACATGTGTCTACAAGAAATAATGTGTTAAAGCTCCAAGACAGTAATTCAGCTGAGGTGTGGATTCAGTAATAGTGGGGCTAGGGAAATGCACATTCTTTGTTCATCTCTGTTTAGGCCAGGAGTGAGCTCTATTCAAGATGAGGCAGTTGGCATTTGTTTTCAAAACCATAGCAAGGTTCCCTGTTTGTCCTTAATAATCCCCTGGCGTGTCTGAGCAGCATTACTGGGCAGTAATAGTTGTAGCCCACAGGCCTTCTTATTTCCTTTCTAGGTGATTGTAAACATCAGTTGATAAAGTTAATGCCAGCACATAGGAAAAGTTTAACCTAGTGGAATGAAAGCTAATGATAAACTACAAACACTGAGTAGAAAGCAGGAATGGAAGAATCATTTATACAATACTATAAGAGAATGTAACTAATTTCATTCTGATTCTAATAAATTATGTTTACATCCCATTTTTCTTAACCTGAATGTGGCATATAGAGTGTACTTCATAGCAGATTTTCAGGGTTTTTTTTTTGCTAAATAGAAGATGTTCCTAAATAATAGTATCTATTTAAAAATATATGGGAATATTATCAGCAATTGGAGGTGGGGTAAATAAAATCATAGCTACTAAGTGGTATAGTAGAATAAGAAGTTTACTTTTTTGAAACTTACTTTGCAAACCTATAGTTAAATTAAAAATGTTTTTAATAAATGAATCATACACATAAAAAGGAATAAGAAATTCTCAAGTCAAAATCAGCCAGTACAAATGATAAAGAAAAAAAGAAAAAATGTAAACAAAGTAAAAATATCTAACAAAATGAAAAGCACTAATCCAATAATATCAAAATTACATTCAATAAATGTTATATAAGCACAGCAATGTTAAAACAGATCATCAAGGATTAAAGGGGAATAGAATTTAAGTGAAAAGGAAAGCAGGAGCTATACACAGAAATCTAATGAAAGGTAGTTGAATTTGTTTCAGAAGTAGGCCTAGGAACAAAGTGTACAGATACATGTTACGGTATAAATTGGTTAGTTACCAAGAGGACAGTTAAAGGGGAGCTTCAAAATGCATCAAGCAGAAGCTAGAACAAAAGGAGAGACAGACCTACCTCTATAGACAAAGAATTCTACACCCTCAGTTCAATGATTAGTATAATAAATGCAACATCAGCAAGGATACCAAAGATCCAAAAACTACTATTAATCGACTTGGCATAATTGATATGTATAATAAACAGTAGCCAGCAAAATTAGAATACTAATTTGCTTTGCAAGTATGCATAAATATTCTCTATGATAAATCAGATCTAGGGCCATAAAACAAACCTCAACAAGTTTAAAAAGAATTAAAACCAAATACTCAATAATGTATAGTGCTAAAGCAAGGAAAATTAAAAATAGATAACCTATGATGTATTTTTTAAATCCCCAAGTATTTGCAGGTTTAATAGTACCTAGTATATAATCACTTAATGAAAGAGGCACCAGAGATGTTAAAAATGTGTGTGAAGTACGTAAGAAATCAGGCACCCATTTTCTGCACAACAGCATTCCAATTTCTGTTTATATATCATATATGCAATTTTATTTTCATACAACTTTGTACACATATATAAAACAGTGTTTTCAGAGCAGCTCAAAACTATAGACCAAGCAAATTCCCAATAACTGTTGAATGGGTGACCATTGATCTACAGGAAACATTCCATACAGTGTCTTCCTCTGGGGCCACTTTATACTAGCAGGATATGTAGAAGTCGTAGGTGTCAGCAAAAGAAAAAAATGTGTAGTTCTCAGTGTAACAAGTGTTGTAGTCCATTATAATATAAATATACTGATGATTTCAATATAGTTTTTGAAAGTTATCCTGATTTCTGTGCCAAACTATAAGCAGTGAGTTGTAACATGAAAGAATTTTATAATGCAGTTTTGTGGAGTACTGAGAATTACAGCAGAGAGATTTTTTTTTTTTTTGTATACAGCTTCATACATTTTGTGATTAGGTACTAGTATTTTAAACTTACTTAAATACCAACTGACATTTTTTTTTTTGAAACAAAAAGAGCTGGGGTTTGTTGCTATTGTTTTAAATGAATTTTTACCTAATTTATTGGATGATCTTTGGTTTGGGTATATCAATATCCGGGTGAATATTACAATAGATGATAACTATTCTAAACTTTTCTTTGTATTTTCAATTTGATTAAAAACGATTTCAAACCTTACCAAGTTGATAAAATTGACCATTCCCCAAATTCGGTGTCTTAGTTTATCATGTGGATGACTGTTCCTACGGTACTGGAAATAAAAACATATCAGTATTCATTAATAATAGCAATTGAATAGTAATTCAATAAAATGTTTCATCCATTGTGAGATGTAACAAACTAATTGGAACAAGGAAGAAGAAGTCTCTTTGGATTTACTGAAAAGTGAGAGTGTACAGAAATATATTCTAGATGAAATAACCAGGTACAGCAGTCTATAAAAGACATGCTTTCGTATTGCTACTTTAGGTTTTTCTTTCTAACTCTGTCCCTTATCATATTACATTGTATGGGTTGATAAGCTGATTGGTTAGTGGTTTAAAATTTATCATGTGAAGAGACATTGCAGTATCTTTTACTCACCAGTAGAAGATTTAATGCCAATGAAACTGTTAAACATATCTTGATAATACAATGCTGGAGTTTCTAATGTTATCTATAGCTACAATGTCAGGATACACTTAAATAGAAGAAGGATGCACTTGTGACTGTTGCTGACGGACTTTAGTATTGTAATCTTCTAGGGGAAAACAGTACAGGTGAGGGGGAGTGAGGTGGGTGGAAGAAGAAATCCCAGAACCTATGGAACTGTCTCATTTAATAGTAAAAATAAAACTAATAATAATATGAAATGGCATCTGTTAAAGTTCCTAGTAATCACTGAATTACAAGCAACCTCATCAACCATTCCATGTTCATGTTATCACAAAGTATAAGTATGCAATAAACCAGATTTTGAGGGAATCCAAGCAATCTACAGGAAGAGGTGCTTTATCAAACAGTGACTTGCAGCCATGGGGATGCATGTAGGTGTGACCTTTGCAGTCCTGTTGTCAAACATTGACTAAAAGGTTGGTGTTCCCTGGGATCAGACATTCGTGTTCTATTCTTCCCTTTCAAGTTGGTGGCTCCAATGCTGGTACATTCTAACCATGTCTTCCCCCTCATTATCCTGTTTAGACACATGAATTCTTCACCATGTTTCCAAACGATTGCTTTCATTTTTCTACTCTTTCTGCCTGGAATGCTCTTTCTAATAGTCGGTTTTTAAGAACCTGTTGTTAGCCTTTACTAATAAACGCGTTGTTAAAACAGGGTTTTCCAAGCTGGCACTACAAGTAAAGGTTAACCTGTAGCCATTAACCACTACCTGGGATGACAGCATTCCATAGGAGCACTTACTCAAATCCCAGCTACTTCTCTTCCCTTCCTGCACCGTGCTAATGCACCCGAGAGGGCAGAGAGCCCTGGATGGAGGGTCTCCCATATGGAGACCTGGATGATATTCCTGGTTACTGGTTGTGGCCTGACCCAGCCCTGGATGTTGTGGTTGTCTGGGAGGGAACAGTGATTGGAAGTCATCTCTATTTCTCCCTATTTCTCTGTAACTCTACCTTTTAAATAGGAATATGAATACATAAAGTTTTCTCATTCTCAGCAAGCATTAGTGTTCTCATGAATATGTGAATGAAAGTTAATGATTTACTGTCTAGAACTAACGCATTAAGATTTTGATAGATTAATTTGTAGTTTCCTCTGTTTTTTAATGTGTTAAAATGTACCTTTCTTTTGAAAGGGCATAAGGCTTTCTTTTTTGCTTATTAATACTCTAGAAGTATCAATTGTAATGTTGAAAAAATTTATCTTCTCAATTTTGAGGAAAATTTCTAATATTTTTGTTACTAACTTTAATGTTTATATAGAACAGGAAGTGATTAAGTGTCCTGTATTTTCTTCCACTGTTTATCTGCAAAGCATTTTATCACTAATGCACACACATATATAGATACACACACTCATTCTCTCTATGTATACACACATGTACATAAATACTCCCATAAATTTACATATGTATACATATATACACATAAATAGAAGCATTTGCACATATATATTTGAGATGCTTGAGAGATTACCATATGTTTTCTTTAAAAATATTGATTAATGTCAAAGTAAGGTAAAATTTATGGAAGTAAAATTTTATTACTATGCAAACTTTTATTGGATGTGGATGGATTCTTCACAGCTATTTTTAGGACCAAGTGGCCACAACAGCTGGAGCTGAGCTAGGAGCCAGGAGATTCTTAAGAATCTCTCATGTGGGTGCAGGGTCCCAAGGCTTGGCGCCGTCCTTGACTGCTTCCCCAAGGCACAAGCAGGGAGCTGGATGGGACATGGAGCAGCCAGGACACAAACTGGTGCCAATATTGTATCCCAGCATGTGCAAGGTAACTATTTAGCCACTAGACCATTGTGTTGGTCCCATGCTTATTCTGTTTTAAATGTTTTTGTGCTCAGCTATGATGGTAGAATCTGAAGGCTAGCCTAGAGACTCATGACAAACAGAAACTGCATACTAAAGACCGCACATGCAGTTGAGGAGCCCTTAGAACAGCCCATCAGCTGAACCACTAAACAAAACAGCTGCATTATTATGAGAGTGATAATAACTATGAAATGTATGAAGAATTGTCTCTTTGCATCTGCTTTTCTGACCAATTTTTCTGATAGAGTAAATCTAAAGCAAACAAACAAACAAACAAACAAAACCTTGTGTTTCTGTTTTAGTCTTGTTGTTTTACTGATTTTTAAAATATTATGTAGTTGGGTGCGTGAAGATTATTTCATGTTTTTCTGGGAATCACTTATTCACTAATAATGGATAATACATCTCTTTGTTCCAAATGAAGCCTTTTCTTTGTTCTGATATTTTGTAACTGCCACAATTATATCTTGACTTATCCTTGCTTTATTTCTGGAAAACTATCATGAATTATCTCTGGGATTCTTTTGTTTTTGTTTTAATTATTTATTTGTTCAGTGAGAGGCAAAGAGTCAGAGAAGATGACAGACGTGGCACTGCCATCTGCAGGTTTACTCTCCAACTTCGTGCAAATGTCAGGGCTGGCGCAGGGTGAGCTAAGGGCCAGGAATTCAATCCAGGTCTCTCTTTTAGCTGTTAGGAATCCAGTTACTTGAGCATAACCACTGACTTATCAGATTTGCATTAATTGGAAGCTAGGATCATTAACTAGAAATGGGGCTCAAATATAGGCATCTCAAATATGAAATACTGGCATCTCAACCAGGTACTTAACCACAGCATTGCACTGTGATAAGAAAACATTTCTCACTGTGTAAGAAACACAACTAAAGTTCAACAAAAATACTGCAAAAGAGAAATATCATCTGAAAACTTACCATTATTTGATCAGCAACAATGAACAGTTCAACATACTTTTCTTTGTGGCTGCTCTGGAAATTTATGGAAAATTCAATGTGACATAATCAGCATTTTTTATTCTTTACATTTTAAGTTGGAAAAAGACACAACATTTCAAAAGAAATAATATAAAAATTATTGATCAGAAAATCAGGCAAATAGTTATATCTAACTCTATTATAAAATGTGGCCCTAAGTATCAGGTTTCATAATCCTAAAGCAATATGACTTAGTGATAATTTTCCCCATCTTTATTTAATATTTTAGCTCAAATCAGAGGTATAAATGATGATGAGTCAAGTTTTTAGCATTTTTAAAAAAATTTACAAATTAAATGCTTCCAAAGGTGTGGAAAAGTAACAATCCATGCCTAAAGACCAAAAGAGGACAGTGATTTTTCTTCTTACTCCCTGTTCCACATCTCCTGATGTGGGGTCATCTCATTTCCAAGGAGCAAGTAAACAGTGATAATCAGAAGTTTTTAAAATTTTTTTGAATTCATGAATCATTGTAAGTTTTCAACTTTTAGTACATATACATTGAAGTATACAAGTATTCACTAAGGATAAACCAGAAGATATTTTCAAGATTTGACTAAGCAAGTCATTCTCTTGTGGACAAAAGTATTTACTCAGTACATTGCTCAACCAAGAAAAGAATAACATAAGATATTAGACATGGAAAAAAGTCAACAATCATGTAGTGTACAGTCTAAGATGTAATAGAGATGTCTGAGGATATGAGCTATCTGCAGAGAGCCTAAACACAGAGGATTCTATGCAACCTTTCCCCAGAAATGCAGTTTCTTATTGCCCTTAATATTATATAACTGTTACAACATTTGGCCTCATGAAGGCTGGAGTCCTGTTTTGTCATCAGCAGTCCCTACCCCAACCCCAAATCCAAAATGGCAAGGAACAAAAGGAAAGATAATTATCTAGACTATTTTTCATTGTACTGTGAATATCATTCTTTTCAATCTATCAGTCCTAAAGTGCTAACTCTGTCCTTCTATACATAGGATTGAAGACTGTCCCTTTTCATGAAATTGATGGAACTAAGAGTTAACTGTAGGTGTGTATCTCTATTCCTGAAAAAAAAAAAAAGGCTGGACCCCTACTAAGACTCATTAATACACTTTTACATTATAATACTAGGTTTTCTACCTTTTCCTATTCTTACCATGTCATGATCTATTTGAATATCAGAAAGTTAAACATATAATCATGAACTGACGTGCTGTAGTATTATGATGGTTGGAGGGGAAGTTGGGGAGAGAGGAAGGGGAAAGGTAAGGATGAGCCCCTACGCCTATAAAAATGTATCATGCAAAATAATAGATTCAAGAAAATTTGCTGTAGGGTATGAAAGCTTTAAATATAGATAACTAGCACATAAGCTTAAATATAATATTTGAGATGATGAAGTGTCAGAGTAGCTTATACATTCCATGGGCTGAACAGATTGTCTCTCAAGATTATAAAGGAAACAAAAGGTGTTTTCACTGTGGTAAACAGGATTTTAAAAATAGAATACTCACTTCTTTTTCAGAGTCTTCCTCAGATAAGTCAGTGTTGTTTAGAACAATTTTTGTGGTAAAATTGAGTTCTGCACAAGAATAATTTGTGGAATATAACACTCTTGGATTGTACTTGAACACCAAATGTTCCCCCTCATCTGAGTATTTCACAGGCTCAATGAGGTATCTTTGGTCATGGATCCTGAAGAACCCCCTATAGCAATTGAGAAAATATTCAATATTCAATATTTGTAATTATTCCCATTCCATCTTGTTTCCTTTGTCTTTTCAAAAAACAATGGATACTACAAAACCAGTCCTTCTTGAACATGTAGCATAATTTTGGGGGTGAGAATGAAATGAGACAACACACCTGATTTTTGGCTGAAGCAATGATTTTTTCTAGGAGTCAGCTTACCTGCTTTCCAGAAGTTGGCCAGTCGAGGAACAGTAGCAGTTCCCCCTGTGGTTGTGGGCCTCTGGCATGCCTCAGTTTGGGCAATGTTTTATAAATGTCTATACTCATTATCTATTAATTTTAAAGTAATATACGGAGGTATCAATAATCTTATGTGGTAATTCCATCATTAGAGAGGTTCTCATTCTAGAAAATACCAGCTCTACTCAAGTAAGTCCATGTAAATGGAGATAAAAGTGGCTTGTTCTTTTATCCTTTTACTGTCCCAAGATTGCCTGGAGGGTAATGTCTCTAGAGAACCTGGGGTTTTACTCTGATTTTTTGCTTTGTAGAGAATGGAAACAGGTTCAATTACTGAAGAATAATGATATAATGGAAATTCATAGACATAGCACTTAAGAGAACTGAATTTGGAGTTAGTTCTGCCATTCAAAACTGATTGCTCAGAAATGTCTCTGATTTCAGTATCTTTATCACAACGTGAAATGACAGAGTAGACAATTTTCACATATCACCCAGTTCTGAATCTCTCGGTTATATACTGGAAAATTTGCCCTACATTAAGCAATACTTTGTCAAACGTAAAATCATAGGCTACTGCTGCTACGCACAAGAAGAACCTACTGTGGCTCTGTTCTCGTTAATCTGTTCATCAGAGTTAGTACAAGGGAATAAATGAGGCAGATACTTAAATATTCATAACAAAACTCACAAAGAAAACTGAAAATACCCTGTATTACCTCAGACCATTACATGTGCTGATACTGGCATCGGAATCAAGTTCATGTACAATGGAACCTTGGTAAAAACAATGCTCCTAAAATGGAAAACAGGAAGACAATGTAAGCATAACTATGAATTAAATTTCAAGATTTTATTTATTTTTATTGTGAAATCAGATATACAGAGAAGAGGAAAGACAAGAGAGTAAGATCTTCCATCGATGATTCACTCCGCAAGCAGCTTCAATGGCCAGAGCTGTGCCAATACAAAGGCAGGTGCCAGGAGCTTCTTCCAGGCCTCCCACATGGATACAGGGTCCCAAGGCTTCGGGCCATCCTTGACTGCTTTCCCAGGTCACAAACAGGAAGCTGGATGGTAAGCAGGGCTGCTGGAATTAGAGCTGGAGCCCATATGGGATTCCAGCATGGTCAAGGTGAGGGCTTTACCTACTAGGCTACCACCGGACCGTAGCTATTAATTTGTTCAAAATATGTTAGTATTTCCTCCTGACCAGTTATAGTTATTCTTGTCGTGCAATCATTCATACACTGTTTGGACATACTGGACCTTGCTTTAGAAACCTTTGTTTTGGGCTCAGCACGCCTAGCAACTGAAGTCCTTGCCTTGCATGCACCAGGATCCCATATGGGCATCAGTTCTAATCTTGGCCCAAAGCTTTGGGACCATGTACCCACGCAAAAGACCCAGAAGAGGCTCCTGGCTTCTGGCTTTGGATTGGCGAAGCTCTGGCCTTTGTAGCCACTTGGGGAGTGAGTCAGCAGACAAATCTTCCTCTCTGTATCTCCTTCTCTATATATCTGATTTTCCAGTAAAAAATAATAGTAATAATAAATCTTAAATAAAAAAACTTTGTCTTAATTGCATGATTATTTGTGTAGAATCCTATATGAATTCATCCTTCACAAAATTAGTGATTAGGTGATGACACCAGTTTCCAAAATGTGAACATTTTTCTTCTTGACTTCTTAAATCCAAAAATTTTCATCAAACTGTTTTGTGCTAATAGAGTTAGAATTGTTCCTACCTGGCTATGACATAAAATCAACTTCTGATGATTCCCCAGATTAAATATCACTCTCCAACAAGTCCCCTCCACGTGCCCGCCTGACTTCTCTGATCCAATCAGGTTGTCTTTTGCTCCTGACCTGGCACTTTTCCTCACAGTAGCATCATGAAGTGATCACTCTCCTCTTCAGTTTCATTTGCTCAATTTCTGCCTCTGGGTGACACTTTCTAGGCCTTCCATAAACTTTACAACGACACAGGCTAAAAACTAACCCCTCACACAAAAGAATGGTACCAGTTTTCCTCTTGTCCTATTTTTCAATGGCAGTTGCTTTAAATAGAGGAAATTGGTGTTTCAGGGTATATGATCTTGTTATGCAAGAGTGATGTTGTTCTTAGGAGGTCCCATAGGGCATTGGATGGGATTGGGAAATGAAGGTATAGAAGCAGAACCCATACCCAGCAGCATGTTATCAACGATAACTGAAAAGAGCTCCACCTGGCAATGTCGAAGACACGTTGGTACTAGTGCGTCAGGGGGATTGGGACAAGGGATGTTCAAGTCAGCTGGATGTACATGTTAAAGCTGTTTCTTTCAAATTTGTTCATTTCTGTTACAGTCTCACCAGGGTGGCTTTATGGGCTTCACCTTTCTTCCAGACTTACCATTGTTCGAATTCTATTGAAATCATTTTAGTAAAGAAAGATACGCTGTTAGTTACGAACTGCTTGACAGGCAGTGATCACCTTGTTTTCAGGGGTCAGAGTGTCATATTTTATTTTTTAGGGTCATGCGAGGCTAGTCAGTTCAGAATCTACTTCTGATGTGACACCTTGGTGTAGTTTGTTTGGCTAAAACTGATTTTAAAATCATGGTAGGAAACCATACTTCCAGATAGGAGCCATAAGAAGATTCTAAGATACCTCGATCTGAATGTGCCTCGCAAACGCTTCTCCTTTTGAGGTGTAGTATGTTTCAGTGTAATTCGAGCCAAGGAACTCCCTACAAAAACAAAGCAGAAAAATAATAAATTAATAAAATTAATAAATTAAGTTTATTAATTTTAAAAATCTAACTGATGAAAACAATCATGTGATAAAGAAGGCTCCAGAATGTTTTCACATCTCAACAGGGTCCTCTCCCATGAGAAATACACAAAAATCAGCAATGAGCCCATTCATATGAAAAGCCTTTTACCTAAATTTCATGATGTTATAGGGTCTAAAGGAAAGCCAAATAAACATTTTGGCAAATTGAAGAAAATAAACAATTTTAAAAGGATTCTGAGAAAAAGTTATCTAAGCAGAAATTCAAGTACCAAAACTTATGTGTAAGCACATGGTATATATCATTTATCACTGTGAAATATAGACATAGTAAACTGAGAAGACAGTTTCCCAAAATCCCACCATTGAGATAGTCATTGCTGCTGCCATTTCCAGGTGACGTTTTCGAGTCCTTTCTCTGTACAAGGGATGACTTTTGGGGTTAACATTTGAATCACCCTATTGTACACATTCCCTCTCATCAAAAGAAGACAGCTAGCACTATGGTATCAGCCTTCGGATACAGATGCCACAAAAGGAAAATGCTTCCTCCCCACTGCCTTAGCAAAAGTAGACATTCTCATAACAAAGAGTAGTTTGACAGAAGTACCAGAACAGCCAGGCTGCAGCATTCCTAGTACGTGGCCGAGAACTGGGTTCTTCTGAGAATGTCAGCTTTGTAGGCGGTGACATGTTCCAAGTTGCCATTAAAAAGAAACGTAGTGAATAGTTGTTATTGCTGCAGTTAATGTGGATGAGAAGTACTGTTTCTGTCAGATGGAAGGAATGTCTGAAAGGTCTACTGTACATTGTAGTAATGCTGATCATAAACATGCGCTTGGTACTTGAAAACTTTTGAGAGTAAATTTAAATACCTTCTTAAAAAAATAGTGTGCTAAAAAGAAGGCTTTGCAAGAACAATCATAAAAGCGTTCCTAATAGCCAAACAGTGAAAATAGCTAGAGTCCTCGTTATCAGGAGAAGGACTGCCCAGAAGAATCAAAGAACCACATTTCCAACACATGCAATGGCATAAATGAATCTCAACAACAGTAGGTTACTTACACAAGTGTAGTTGCTGTGTGAGTTTTTATAAGAATTTTCAGAATGGACAAAAGTAATTTATGGCGAGAGACAACTCTTTGGAATCAGTGATGGTGAAAGGACACAACTCAGATTTAGCCAGGAAGCATAAGGTGTGATTTTTGTGAAATATATTGCATGAATATATTTAAAAATAGTTCATTGAACTTTCAAAATCATTGGTGAATATGCTAATAAGGCTTATTTAATTACTACACTCATAATTCATAACATTACTTTGTGTCCCATAAATGTATACAATGATAGCTCATTAATTTACCCTAGAAATAAAATTTAGTGTATGCATGATTGCACACCTCAGGCTAGTGCATTTTTGTTGTATGTAAATTTTACCTGAAGAGAAAACACTGTAAACAGATATTGAAATCTATTGTTTTTGTGGCACTGAGATAGAGCTGTTAGGGATACAGATGATGAAACAAAACAATATAAGCTAATCAACAGCAACACAATGGGTTGTTTTAAAACAGGCTTATGAAGATTAAGGATGTTAAGACTGTTTTGCTACACAAGATGTCTTGGTGAAAGAAATTCTTCCCAGTGTTTCATTTACTTCTCCAGTCTACTTGATGCATTATGTAAGAATCTTTTAAATAATTTAGAAGTCCCTTAAGAAAACATTTTTCAAATTTCTTTTGTACCACTGATTCACAAAGCGATGATCTATTGGCCATCTTCTCAGAAAGATGATGTGGAGCTCAGAAAACTCCACGTGCCCACTGGGACTCATTCAGGAAGCAGGGGACAGCATCTGTAATGACCAAGTCTGCCCAGGACAAAACCAGGAGCCAAGAACTCAGAGCTGCAATGGCTTGTCTCTGAAGAACATGAAATCCTGTAGCACTTCCGTGTGAACAGCAGTGATAAGGAATTCACTGCACTGGCAGGTTATATGAAAACAAATAATACAGGCTACTCAACTTACAAGGCTATAGATCCCAGCAGAACTGACCTTGATCTTAGAAGGTGAAGGAGGAAGGTTTTTCTATTTAGTTTTATTTCATATAACAATTCTTCTTCATACATTTCCTGAAAAATAAGATCCAGCATGTGCCATCAACAAGTGCCATCAGCATGTGCTCATTTAGTGTGTCCGGGGGGTGAGTTGTGCAGAGGCTGAAGGGATGCGGATCCATACAGGTCTGCAGCAGTCCTCTCAGGAGAATGCTAAGTGCTGAATGGGGGGGTTACTAGAGTTGTTTTAAAAATGATTTAAAAAAAATGTATTTGAAAGGTAGAGTTAAAGAGAAGGGGGTGAGTCAGAGATGAAAAGGGAGGAGGAGAGAGAAAGAGAAAAATAGAGCGGAAGAGAGAGAGAGAGAAAATGACATCCACTGGCTCACTCCCAACTGGCCACAATGCCAAGAGATGGGCCAGACTGAAGCCAGGAGCCCAGAACTTCATCCAGGTCTCCCTAGTGGGTGGTCCAAGAACAGGAGGCCATCTGCCACTGCCTTCCCAGGCATCTTCGCTGGGATCTGGTTCAGAAGTGGACCAGCCAGGGCTAGAACCAGCACTCACATAGGATGCTAGCGTTACAGGCAGCAGCTTAACCCATTGGACCATGATATTTGCCCCTCAAGTTAATTTTAAATTAAAGCTTTATTTTTCAAAGGGCTTTAAAAATATATAGAATAAAGTTTTTTAATAATGCACAACTTAAACTATGGCCAGATAACAATTTTTCACAATTTTTTTCAATAACTTTGTATATATTGGATTATAGTCTAGATTTTTACTAAATGAATGATACCATTCACTATCCAGATAAATTTAATGCCATTGCATCCATTTTAAGGTTGCTAAAAATGTGAATGAAATTTTATTTATTTTTAATTGATACTTATAATCAGAAACTTGGTTTCAGGGGTTAGCAGTTGTACTGCTAAAGAATGAGAGATTTTTGCTGTGTATTGCCAAATGTATCACAAAAAAGGGAAGTCCCTTTTTAGAATTTCCACTCAATTTTTTATCAGTTTCTGTGCCCTTGCCTTGTTACCTGTAATAGGTATTTTCTGTAATAAACAAAATGGGACTTGTGATGGATTATATTGCTATTTATTAAATGATCTGCAATAATTGTAAATTTTACTGCATATGAGAGAAATGGTCATTTTTAATTATAATATAAATTTAAAATGTTATCTCAAAAACTAAAAAAAAATGAGAAGGAAGGAGGGATGCAGGAATGAAAGGAGAAAGAGATTATGATCTTATATCTACAGATCACATTGAATCTGTTATAAACTAATAAAAAGTTAAAATATGCAGAGCTATACAAAACAGCACAATTATTTACATGGCTTTCTGTCTTGTTTTTTGTTTCTTTGTTTCTTTTCAGTATTTACTTGAGAGGCAGAGAGACACAAGCAGAGGGTTCCCATTGGCTGGTTCATTCCCCAAATGTCTGGAACAGCCAGGTCTGGGCCAGGCCAAAAGCAGGAGCCAGGAACTTCATCTCAACATCCCACATGTATGGCAAGAACAAAAAATGTTTGCACTATCTTCCACTGCTTCTCTTGGGTGCACACAAGTATAGGATGCTGGAATTGGGAAGGAAGCTGAGACTGGAACTGATACGCGACTCAGGCATCCCAAGTAATGTCTTAGTTACATGGGATCCTGACATGTGCTAGAAGAAGACTTTAACCACTAGGCTACCGCGCCGGTCCCTGTTTCCTGACACTTTAGGGGTCTGCTGACACCCTCACACATGCTGTAAGCTAAGGGACATTGATCCTCTTCTCTTCCCATTTGCTTCTTGATGAGCCAAAGAGCATCCCCCTCCAGGCTTCTGGCAGCACCAAATTTTATTTACAGAATCAAAACTCATACCGGTATGTTGTAGTCATGGGGGAGCCCAACGTCTCGCTTCCGTACAAGAGGGAGTTGTTTTGGATAAATAAATTCTTGACCCTCTACTCCAAGGATTGTATCATCTAAAAGAAAGTGTTAACAGGAAAACAATTTGTCTGATGTTAACATTCATGTATGGTGATTGAAAAATGGAACGGTTCTCAGGACGATCCACTTGTTCCCAGAGAACTGCCATGGACAGTAACACTGAAATACCATCCCCACTTCACTGAACAGTAAATTGAGAGTGAGGTTTACAAACCAGGAGAGTATAAGCAAAATTATAAAGAAGGCGAGGACATGAGGGTCATCCGGTTTCTTGCCTCTTTTCACTGTGTTCTGCGTTGTCGTCTTTGTCAGGTTGCCATCCAAGAGCCTGTCTCTGATTCCACCTGCTGTCACAGCCTGTACTGGAATCTTTTGTTTCCATATAACTTATCGGGTTTTGCTTTGCAAGGACATTTTCATTGGAAGCCTTAGCTGTCATGGTTATGTATTAAGCTTCTGTTTGTAAAGAGCTTTTGGTAGCTCTGAGTCCAGTTTTCTCTCCTGTTCTATCTCATTGGCAGTTCTCTGTGAAGTGATCTCTGCCCAGTTCAAGTTTACTCTTTAAGAGCGAGGAAGAGACGTCATTGGAATATACCGTAATCTGGTTTTACCTGATTATGAGCTGTGTGACTGCTAGTAGCATAATCAGTCTTTAGGATCTTAAAATATTAGTATCATTCTTGTTATTCTTAACATAGAGATGACAGTATTCACTTATGCTCTACACAGTGGCCAAAGGGTGTGCACAGCGCTGTTAATTTGGTAGGTTTCCCATTAAGGTCCACTTCTTTTTTACTTTGTGTGGTGGGTCTACTTATTTAAGATTGAGGTGGCATTCCGCAAAATCACAGAAACTTGTGATGTGCCACAACTTAGACCAAGTCCTGTGCTATGTACTTTGCAAAATCAACATTTTATAGTTAATTTCTAATCATTTAAAATCCAAATTTGTGGCAAAAGAGACATTATTTCTGAACATAATAAGAAATACCTGATAAAAACAATGTTAAGACATACCTTTAATCTGGAATAAAATCACCAAAAATATATACCCAGCAAACATGGTGAATGGTTCCCGTAGGAGAGGGGAACGTGCAGTTCAGAAAAGATGTGAACTGTGCTTTGTTCTCACATCTGCTGTGAGGATGAAGGGGCTTCCAGGGAGCCGGGCAGTTTTGATCAGGCCTACGGAAGTGTGCTGGGATGGAATTGCACAACCTGTTTGGCACTGGAGGTTCAAAACTGCAGACTGGACATCATGTACTAATTAACGACAAGCAGAGAGCTGGGCGGGGGAGGTGGGATGGTCATTGATTTTTTTTTTTTTTTTACTTCAGGTCTAATATAAGTCTAGATGTGTAAACTCTTCAAGAGTAAAACAAAATAAGGAAAAAAGTCATAAAATTTATTGAGGGATATTTTACATACTTTGACTGAAGAAAAAGTTCTTGCCATTCATATGACCACTGCAGAAAAACATTTGGTGAAATGAAAAAGGCGAGAATGTAGAAATTTAAATAAAAATCACATACATGACTTAAAATTTAAAGGAAAATTTAAAAATCCAGAAATGAATGCAGCATGTCTTGCAAAAGATAGACGTAAATATTCTTGGTAATGATAGCACTCTTTCTCATTGGTTCAAAAAACAAAGCATTAATAAACAGCTGTGCAAAGCTTTTGGGCAAGCCTGCAGGTGATGTGTTACCACTGCTAAGCTTTTTCTTCATCTGTACTTTGGAGTCAATCTCTCTCTCTCTCTATATATATATATGTAAATATAGATACACACATACATATACACATATGTATTTATACACATATACTGCTATATATTATATATATCATACATGTATATGTGTATGTACATATAGAATGTATATATAGTGTATATATATACACACAAGTGTATATTTATATATATTTACATATAAAATGCTGCCACAGACTGAATTGGTCTGTTAACTGGGAGCTTCTTTTTGATATTCCCTTGGATGTTATAAGCTCAAGCCTATGCCTTTCAAAAAGGAAAATCTATCCCTAATCCTGTATTCCATATGTCCCTATATCACCTGACTTCCCATCCGCTTTTTAGCTAAACTTCTGACTTTGGACTAATTCTAGCACATTCCAGTTGTGACATTTGCACTTACCATTCTACGTAATAGCTGACTAGTATCTCGAAAAATCTCAGTTTCTACACTCAGTAGATGTTTCAGCACCTCACTTTATTCACACTCAGTGCCATTTGAAACTGATCACACCCTTCCCTTGAAATCTATCTGTAAACTCCATTTACTTTTGTTTTCATAGCTCTTGTGCAATTTAAGGGCAATTTGCTTTATTTAGAGTTTAAATTTTGGAGTTCCTCAGGTATTATCCTTTGCTGTCTTATGGTTATGTTATCTCTGTTCTATAGCTCACATTGTATATTCTCAGCCGTCTGAGCAACAGACTTTGTCAACTTTCTGCCAACATCTTCCTTAGGAAGTTTCAAAGTCCTATAGGCTTAACTTGTAAAGGACAAGAATGTTTGCCCCTTTCTGCAAATCTTGTTTCTCTGTCTTAGTTAATGATACCATCATCCTGTCCTGCAATTCTGAAGGTCAGTATCATCCCTGCCATTGCTCCTATCCAACACGTCACTAAATGTAATTTTTTAGTACTGAGAAGTATCACAATTACTTCTTCCCAGATTTTTTCCTCAATTCTAGTGCAAGCTGCTCTAGAATCAATTTAGCTACACTGTAACAAATTTGATCTTTTCCAAATGTAAATGTGATCATGTTCCTGATTAAAAAAATGTCTTAAAATTTTTATTAGTGTTTTGGTAAAATTCATTTGACTTTAAAATCTCCAACAGTGAATTTCCTGTCACTCACCTTGTGGTTTTGGGCAATATATAAAATATTTGTATACCCCTACTTTCTATCTATTTATATGTATAAAATATAATATTCATGTCCTAGGGATGTTATAAGTATTCATTATGAATATTAATTAAAATCTGTATTGGCAAGACATCTAATATTACTTGGTTCCCTTGTTCCTTGATTCATTGACTATTTGCTATTTTATTCTCTCCTAAACATCTGTATATTTCTTGTTTTAATTTCATATCTTCTTTCTGTTTCACTGAGAAAAATGAAGTCATCAGAAGAACTAACTTTTATCCATTATCATATCTACCTATCAAGGTATGTACCCACACAGACTAGTTTCTTAATTAAAAAAAATTTTATTTGAAAGGCAGAGTTATAGAAAGGAGAAAGAAAGAGAGAAAAAAGACCTTCATCTGCTGATTCACTCCCCAAATGGCCACAACTGCCAGAACTGAGCTGATCCAAAGCTAGGAATTAGGATCCTCTTCTGGGTCTGCCAAGGAGCCCAAGGACTTGAATCATCTTCCGTTGCTTTCTCAGGTCATCATCAGCATGGAGCTGGATTATAAAGTGGACACGAATCAGCACCCACAGGGCATGCTAGAATGGCAGATAGAGGCTTGTACTATTACACAAAAAATAGTGGTCCTTGGTTTCTTCAGGTTTCTGTAGATGCCGTATCCGTGCTTCCATGGATACACTGAATTCTATTCCTTCTGAGTTCTGCAATATTTTCTACTCCTTCAGCTCATCTCTCTCTCTGTTGTATTACTGGAAGTTAGACACATACACATAATCACTTGTTCTATCTTTAAGAAATATGTCTTCTTTTACGTCTCTCTCCCAGATGTCTATCCATTGTAATACATTCTTGGCTTCTTTTCACAGGAAATCTTACATGGTGCTATAGTAAATGGCTTAATTTTATTTGAAAGTGAGGAATGAATAGAAGGAATGCAAGAGGCAGAGAGAGAGAGAGAGAGAGAGAGAGAGAGAGAGAGAGAGAGAGAGAGAGAGATTGAGATTGGTCTTCATCCACTGGTTCACTCCCCAAATGTCCATGATAGCTGGTCTGCATCAGCCTGAAGACAGCAACCTGAAACTCCATCCAGGTCTCATGTGAAAGTAGTGGAGACCCAAGGACTTGAATTATCACTTGCTGCCTTCAAGGGTATGCATTAGTAGGAAACAAAAGTCAATAATAGTGCAAGAACTCTGAGACGGGATGCAGGCATTCCAAGTGGTGCCTTAATGGATGCACCAGACATCTACCTACAGGAAAGTTTTTTGAAGGATGATTACAGATTGTTTCCATTCCCTCCTTATTTGCTCTTGAAGTTACTCTGTCAGAATGTTTATCCTTTTCTCTGTAAAACAGTTCTTGTCAATGTTAACAATGGTATTCCCCGCTGCCTGCTTCACTGGTTGAGTCTCTCAGTTCTGAGTCATTTGATGTTGTGGCAACATTTGATATAGTGGATCACATTCATCCTGAGGGGAAACTTTAGCTCACCACTTAAGGTGCATCTTCTTCATGCTTTCTCACTGCTTCCTTTTTGTCTCTTGTATAGAATTTTCCCCAGCGTCCAGATGTTCCAGATTCCCAGGACAATTATGAAACTTTTCTCTATGTACAGTCACTCACATTTTAGTTTTCACCAGACTTATAGCTGAGATATCATGTAAAATTATAGCTACAAAATTTTTCTAGCCTAAGTTTTCTTGAAGATCCAGTTCACAGAAGGAACTGTCTTCTCTGTATACTCACTTCCAGGTCTAATGGTTGTCTCAAAGACAAATAGAAAGCCAAATTTCTGTTCTCAAGTCCTCTAAACTTGGTATTTCCAGTCTTTTCCAGCCTAATATATTGCTATTTCTGTCTTAGGATGTGGCATTACTTACAGTTATCACAGGCGAACTAACCACGAAGTTAAACAAAATATTTAAAAAATAAATAAATAAAAGTAAGCCAGTGCTGGCATTGTGGTACAGTGGGTTAAACTGGTTCTGATCCCAGATTGCCCCACTTCTGATGCATCTGTCTGCTAATGTGCCTGAGAATGCAGTGGATGATAGCTAAGTACAGAGGACCTTGACCCATGTGAGACACCTGCATGGAGCTCTTAGCGCCTGGCTTCAGCCTGGCTCCAGTCCTGATCCTTGTGGCTCTTTGAGGAGTGAATCAAACTGTTGGAAGTTCTCTCTTTTCCTCTGCCTGTAACTCTGCCTTAACTTTACAGTAAATAAATACATCTTAGAAAAATTGAGCTCCAGAATATGCCACACTCTAAATAGAATCAGCTATATAATACTGGAGGTGGAAATTAAAAGAAAATTTCTACCTGCCTCGTGTTGTTTGTATTATCCAAAGAATCTCATTTTAAACAAGAGGAAAAACAATTTTTTTTCCTGACAATTATGCTGTAATCAGTCATTCTAACATGAAGAACAGTATCCCTAAGCTCTAAACTTTAACAGGTCATTAATAAAGTACAGTGAAAAATGAATATTTTATAAGTTGTCTATAATCTATTCTTACTGTCAGGTCATGGCTTCCTGGATTTAAATTAGAAGATCAATAAAAGGCTTCTTCAAAAAAAGTGATTTCAACTTCAAAGGAACTTTTTGAAGTTTAAATGTCACACAAAAGCAGATTTTAGAGAAGATTAAACAAGTATGAGAATGTGTTGTTCTTCTTTATTGCCTATAAATTACTAAAACAACCTGTGTAATTCAATTTTTATCTTGATTGTTGAGAGGAGTTTTGAGGTTGCACATTCTTGGGGACCTTCTTTATCACCCTTGGGATCAGATCTTTGTAAATTAGTCCACCAGCCGTGTTTGTCTTGGAGCCCGCCCACCCTTGTCCACAACTTGCCTTCTGAACTCTCCCACATGCAGGATACCTTATCAGACCTGACCTGCTCAGCTGCGTTTTCTCTCTTCTTCCTTCATCCTAGCTGTCTCTTTCATCTTGCATAGCAACTTGGAAAACAACATATTGGGTTTTTGTCCCCTGGACTTCAAGGATTGGATTCATAGTGGTGGAAATCTATGAAAAATGTATTCCAAGTAAGGAATGGAAGGCAGCCCTTTTGGGGATCCAAACTACTTTCTCTGAATAACCCTTGTGAGAAAAACATAAAGCAGAACAAACTATGATCCACTCCAGTGAATGAAGAAAAATTATATTTGTAAAGCTGAAAGATCATTAGAGAATACTGACCTAAAATTAAAACATTTAGTCTCATCAGCAAATGGTGTTTGGAGAACTGGAACACTACATTTAGAAGTATGAAATAAGACCCCTACCTTATGTAAAAATCAAATTACAATAATCAGGGACCTAATCCCAGGATCTAAAACCATCAAATAAATGCAAAATAGACAGAATTACATAAAGCTAAGAGTTTTTTCACAGCAAAGGAATACTCAACGTACAGGTAACCAACAGAACTGGAGAAAAACATTTGCAAAGTGTATACTTTGATTAATGCTAAGAATAAATAAAGAGTTCAAGAAATAAACAACAACAAAACAATCCACTTAACAAATGGTCAAGAACATGAACAAGCATTTTTCTAAGGATATGATACTCATGAAAAGTTGTTCAGTATTATTAACCATCAGAGAAATGCATGCAAATCCACAGTGAGGTTTCACCTAATTCCAGTTAAAATGGCCATCATTCAAAAAAAAAAAAAAGGTCAATGCTGGTGAGGAAGGCAGGGAGGGGAGTACCCTGGTGCACTGTTGGTGGGAATGTAAATTAGAACAACCAGTTGGTAGATAGCATGGAAATTCCTCAGAAACTTAAAAATAGATTTACCATATGACCAAGCCATCCCACTCCTGGGAATTCACCCAAAGGAAATGGAATCAATTTATGAAAGATTTATGTCCCCATGCTTGTAGCAGCTCAGCTCACAGTAACCAAGTCATGGAATCAGCCCTGATGTCCCTCGACTGATAACTGATAAAGAATTTTTGGTATATATACATGATGCAATACTACTTTGCCATCAAAAAGAATGAAGTCTTGTGTTTCACAACAAAGTGGATGCAGTGGAGACAATTATGCCCAGTGAAATAACCCAAACCCCCAAAAGAAATACCATATTTTCTCAAATTTCAGGTAGCTAATATACAGAGTACAAAAAATATTATATGTGAATGAATTGATATTGTGAGATTTAAAATTTTTTTTGAAAGGCAGTTTTACAGAGAGAAGGGGAGAGAGAAAGAGAGAGAGAGATTTTCCATCTGCTGGTTCACTTCCCAGATGTCCACACCAGCAAGCTGAGCTGATCTGAACTCAGGAGTCAGGAGCCCAATCCGGGTTTCCCAAGTGGACACAGAGGCCCAGGACCTGGAGAAGCTGAGACTAGACCTGGCAATCACATGGGATACCAGCGGTGCCAGGCAAAGAACTAGCCTGTTGAGCCTCTGTACCAGCTCAGTATTGTGAGATTTGATTATTGTTTGTAGTCTAGTTATTGTTTGCGTCTCTAAAACTGAGGAACAATGGCTTTTCTAAAGACTACTAGCTGAATTCTTTATTTAGTGGAGGATGAAATTTGTAATTGTAGATTAAATTGAAATTACGTCATGGGAAAAATTAAAAGAAATATGGGAAGGAGGAGGCAGGGTGAGAGGTGGGGAGAGAGGAAGGATAAGGTGAAACATACCACTGTATATGGGGCCTGATACGGTAGCCTAGAGGCTAAAGTCCTCACCTTGAACGTGCTGGGATCTCCTGGGTGCCAGCTCAAATCCCAGCGGTCCCGCTTCCCATCCAGCTCCCTGCTTGTGGCCTGGGAAAGCAATAGAGGACGACCCAAAGTCTCGGAACCCTGCATCTGTGTGGGAGACCCGAAAGAGCTTCCAGGCTCATGGCTTTGGATCAACGCAGCTCCGGCTGTTGCAGCTGCTTGGGGAATGCATTGACGGGAAGATCTTCCTCTCTGTGTATCATAAAAAGAAAAGAAAAGTATATATGAAGCATATGAAATTTGTTTCTTTTAAATAAATTTAAAAATTTTAAAGAAATATCATTGTGTAGTGCTCTAAAGTCACAGTACTCAAGGGCAACTTGTAATTCTCCTTGTAGATGAAGAAGTTGATTTCAGGCCATCGATTATACTTTAATTTCACCAGAAAGATCACCAGAGTCAATATCAGGAGCCCTGTGTTCTGTCGCAGACTCACCTTCCTCAGAAAGCCACTTCTGTGTCTGGTCCATGTGCCTTATTTATGAATTTAGACTTTCAAAAAATATATTTGATCTATAAGATCCTTTTAACATCGAGAAGAAATATTTTCTGGCTTTTACCAATTTTACCACTTCTTAGACTTCTGTTATTTTAAGTAGATATTTTCACTTGAATAATAAAAAATTAAATAAAATGAAAAATTGGGATCTTTATGACTATATTTTCCATTTTAAGTAACAAATGTATCAGCTAGCATGGATAGTAACATCATGTAATGATTATGATAATTATAAAATATGAACGCACTCTGCCACCCAATAGGAAGATGTGATTCCTGAGGAATGGAAACACCAGAGCAAACAGAATAGATAATACTATCAACTTTAAATCAGGTAATTACATTATTCAGCCCGTGATATCAGATTTGTCAGCATTATTAGAGCCTTTGTTTCCTCATCATAAAGTTGGGACAACAGTGAGGATTTGTGCAGGATTACGGTGTAATTTAAATAAGATGAATAAATAATTCATAATACATATATAATTCTCTATTTTATTAAAAACTGACATCTTTGATTATTTGTAATATTATTTCCAGTCAGCTTTAATATATACAGTAAGTTCAGTGAAAACAAAATTGTTTACACAGCACAGATTTAACACCAAATACTGACAGGACATGAAATGCAGTATAATTAAATCCCCCCTTTTAGATGAGTCATAGTATTCATTATTCATGCCTTGAGTCTCATGTTCCTACAAAACTATGTTACATCTTCTCACTCTTCAACTCTTCCCTCCCCAATCTCTAATCCGAATTAATGACCTTATATGCTATTTACTAGGCAACACGCACACACCCATACAGCAAAATAAAACAAAACAAGAGGCCATCAAGGAGCCTCTTGAAGCTCTGTCACATCCATCAACCTAGCTAACTGCATTTATATGCTCTCAGTGTTTTATAGGTACTGTGGGTGAAGTAACTATACATCTATGGAATGGTGATGAGTGGTGATGTATCCATTTGTACAGTAGACCTCAGTTCTTGTCCAAATGAAGACCACTGCAGCAACAAGTAGCACACTTCCTATTTCATCCCTTCTTTGTCCTGAAGCAGTTCTGAGTACAAGTTGTGACTTTTTTTTTTTTCATCTGCTAAAAAATTGTAGTAACTCCCTTGAACTCACCTTCTCAATCTCAACAGCTTTCTAATCCCTTCACAACTAAATTCACTCATAATTGTTTCTGGTTCTTTGCCTAATCTCTCTTGAAGTCATGCTCTCTGTTTTTCATCCCCACTACCCCGCTGAAACTAATCTTCTAGGGAACCAAGGGTTTATAATTTTAACTTCAATCTCCAGTCGTAAGAGTCCTGACTCATTTGGAGCTCTCAGCATATCTGATTTCTTACTAATGATCAGGGTGTTTTGTATACTTCTTTACTTGAACGTCAGTCTAGATGATTTTTCTCGCTTACATGCTCCTTGTTTTTGGATTTTGCTCCAAACATTTCTCCTCATTCCTCAGATGTTAAAGATGGGTGTGTCCTGTGGCCACTCTCCTTTCACTTAATCTCTTTTCTGCATTCTCTTCCTCTTTGGGGAGGTTTTGTTGTTTTTAGTCACATCTTAAAACTGAAAATATTGGGCTCAGTGCAGTAGCCCAGCGGCTGAACTTCTCGCCTTGCAGGCACTGGGGTCCCAAATGGGCACCGGTTTGTGTCCCAGCTTCTCTACTTCTCATCCAGTTCCCTGCCTGTGGCCTGGGAAATCAGTTGAGAATGGCCCAAGGGCTAGGGTCCCTACAGCTGTAAGGGAGATCTGGAGGAGGCTCTGGGTACCTGGATTCAGAATGACTCAATTCTGGCCATTGTGGCCACTTGGGGAGTGAACCAGTAAGTGGAAACTCTTTCTGTCTCTCCTTCCCTCTGTAAATCATCTTTCCAAGAAAAATAAAATCTTTTTTTTTTTAGTATTGGTTTTCAAATTCATGAAATCTAGTTATCTGCCATTTTCCTTTTGATCTCCAGTAAGCATCTCAAATTTGCTATCTATGTTATACAAACTTTCAATCATCATAATCATCGTTCCCAAGATTCTTCTGGCTAAAAACATCCTCGTTTAAGAGAAATGACTGTGCTGCAGCTATAGCTGTTCAAATCAAACTCTTCATGCTCCAGTGCTGTCAGCTTGAGCCCAGGTATCTAAGCCTCCCCCAGCAATGGCGTCATTCCAAGTGCTTGAGCTAGCATCCAAGCCTGCAGCCTGACATGGGATGCCACCATCAGAAAGTGCAGACTCAGTCTGCTGTGCCACAGCACTGCCCCCAATATATTTCTTTACTGTCACTTTTTATCAGAATTCTGGTATTTTTCAAGAGAACCAGGTATTTCTCGCCCAATGTTAGATTGCATCTGCATTCCGTTTTACAAGCACGCATCTAGGTACTCCTTGTCTCTCTTCTTTTTTCGTTTATTTATTCTTTTGTTATGTGATTTTTAGTTTCTGGCCAATGCAGATTTTACTTATGTTTTTGATTTAATTATTGTGTGCTAGAATGCCAGGTAGAGATTTGTATCTATTGTTCAGATAAAAATGCCACATCCCTAGTTTCTAGAGTAATCTCACATACAAGGTTGCTTCAAAACACTTGAGAAAAATAAAATAAAATATACGCTAACAAAATAAAAGATTACGCATAGAACTTCAAAATCCATGTGTAAGTTTTCATCTCTCAAATTGTACCTGAACATCTTGAAGACACTTTGTAGAGTAGGCTCTCCGTAAATGTAGTGTGAATTAACCATTTATTTAGAGAAGGCCTTATAGGTATTATACATTAAGGGTGGAGATCCCCGACTCCTCTGCCATTCTGAAGAAGTTATCCTGGTATCATGATGGCCAAATATAAGGAGACTAAGGTATCATGTCCAGTTACCCTTTACATAACTTTTTTAAATCCTCAAGGAAAAAAAAAAGGAGTTCATCGTTTTCCCTTTGGTCAGCTGGTCATTGGACTGGTTGACCTGCTCAGTGCTTATGCTCTCTGTACTTCATTGGCTCACCTGTGCAGATCTACTGTGTCATTCTTCCTTTTCTTCTTCCCACAGATTTAACAAAAATATCTTTTTCACGGTTGACTGAAAAGAACTTTGAGTCTTATGGTCACAATCATAATCACTCAATAACCACCCTTTTCCAGTTGGACAGGAGGTAAATCTCTCTCTGGGGTGAGGGTTTCTCTCCTTCCACCCTTCCCAGAATAACATTCCTCTACCTTCTTCTTGGTGACACTTCTGAAATCCTTTCTTGAACTTAAAAGCTAGCTGCCAGTGCCCTACAGCCAATGTTGGTGCATGAGATTTCTTGAGCGGATTTTTCTCTTAAGTTGCTCTGTTGCTGTGGAATAGTTCTATTTTGTCTTCAGAAATAGTAAGGTCTTTCAAGATAGAAGCCGTGCTTAATATTCATATGTCACTTGGAGGGTATAAGTAGATCTTGTACGTTGTTAGGATTCAATAAATTGTAGTGCTAAGACGATTCATTTATTAAAATTTTATTATGATGCTCGGTTTAGACAATAGGTGATCAATGTTACGGGTTTTCTGTGACTGAAGAGCTTTCCCCTAAAACCCTTATTTTTTTAGCAATCATAAATAGTACGTTAGAGCTTTAGTTAGCCTAAGGTAGCTTAAAATCCCCAGAGTTACATATCACTATGAGCAATTCATGGACCATCAAATAGTAGGAGTTGAGGTCATAGTAATAGTTGTAATAATTTTGAAACTGTATTTATTCTGAAAATGGAAATTCATATGATAGAATCTTTTTCAGTCTGCACATCTAAACTCTGTAGGTTGCCTTCACCCACAACTGTACTTTCAAGCACAGCTAGATCTTTGGTGCTTGAACCAGTAGCACCCCATTAGCCATGGATCAGAGGGCTAGTCTAACCCTCAAGTCTGTGCCACAAATGCCTGACTACTCTGCAAGTTCGCCAGTTCTAGTGATAAAATAAATCTGATACCTGTAGCAGCCATTCTATTCGGCACATGCACATTGAGTTTTATATGTAAAGAGTTTTGAGGAAGTTATAATATGAAATATTATAAGCGAATAATATGAAAAATGCATGGACTTAAAACATTTTGTAACAAACTTGTCTTTCAATTTTACAAGTACTTTGGCCTATGGTATTTATTATCTATCCATTTTACAAATGTGAAAATGGGGGCAGAAGAAATTCACCTGCTCCTGAACAACCAGAATTTACTGAAGCTTTGGCAAAGCCCACGTGTCTTGGATAAATTTATGACCTTTCTGCCATTCCAGCATATCTCTCACTCTGAGCACTGCATTAAACTTCCTTACCAATGATAATCCCCAAACAATTTTTTTCTTATAATATAGACAGCACTTGAAAAGGTTTGAAATTAAAAGATATACTTCCTCACGATTACCATTATTCCAACCATAACAAAGGGAACACCTGGAATTCTCACCATTTGAAACAAAATTTGCATTGAACTATTTGAGATTACATAGAGGGCTCCCATTGCAGGAGGGGGTGTATTGGTAGTACAGGACTAGAACAGTCTGTCTGCTGCTGAATTGGGCTTGCTACGCAGTGCTACTTTTCAACCACTGATGTTATCAGCCAGGATCCTGGAACTCTGCTGGGCACTGGATTCTGTCCAGAGGCTCAAGCTGAAAGCACTGGGCCCTTAGAATCCATTCAGTTTGGGTTTTATCAGCCTGACACCGATTCACAAAATACATCTGTATTTCTTTACTGTTTCTCAAGGCCACAGAAAGGATGATAGAGACAGCTTCTTGGCCCCTAGGCAAGTTCTATGTGAGTCACACCTGGGTCCCACGGTCACCAGTCACTGGATCTACTTGAGCGTACACACCAGGCATCCAAGAGTCTGAGAGTGATCGATACTTGGAGGCAGAGGATTAGCCAATGAGCCATCACACCAGACCCAGAATTATATGCTGCTGAAGAAACATGAACATAATAAGTAGTAGAAATCAACTATGTCCTAGACAAACTTTTCTGTAAAATTAGATCTAAATCCATTACGCTTATTTGTGTATTGAAGTCTTCTTCTAAGTCTAAAATATTTTGTTTCTAATAGGGAGATCTAACTTCTACCCATGCCCTGGCAGGACAGGGAGACTTGTTTTACTCAAAGGAGTACAATTATAAGAATATTTCAAATCATCCTAATGAATTTATTCCCCTAATTTGCCTCAAAATATTTTGGTTCTCTAATTTTACAAAGCTTATTTTAACTTTCCAGATGGCAGTCAAATGAAAACAAAACCAAAATAGCCATAAATTTTGGAGTAGAAATAATGGATTTGATTTTCTTATTTGTTTTCCATGTGTATCCATGTCTGTCTGTGAAGTTGTTTAGACAGTTAGCTTGGAAACTGTTTTCTGTGATACACTAGAACATAGAATTTCAAGGGCTTTTCTTAAGGCAACTTCATGGCTACTTTCCTTGCAAACACAATTTTTGCAACCTAACCATTTATTTCTTTGTAAAGTTAAAAAAAGTTATGTTTCAATAGTTTTGAGGATTTATGAATAAAATTTGCAAAAATTTAAAACTGTAGACTAATATAAAGACCTGGAAACTTAATTGACCTGGAAACGTAATTGATAGTGGTATAGGTAATGGGACATATGTTATGTCCCTGAAAAATGTTCCCAACTCTGAAGATATGAGTTTATGTTTCATGGGAAAATGATGCTCATGTAAGCTGGAATCCCTGGGACATACCTGGCATTCAGTATAGTATAACCTGTCTCCAACAACCAAAGTTGTTTGTTTCTTCCATGTCATTCTACTAAATATAAACAACAGCAGCAACAACAAATCAATTTTTCCCCAATCTATTGAGTGTCTAACCACCCAAATATGGAATTTGTTTATCTCAGATTCATTAAGTTGTCTTAGGATGAGAACTGGAGAGATGGAGTCAGTAATTATTATCATGAAAATATCCATAATATTGCTACAAACTATAATACCTCATATAATTTGAGGATAAAATAAGCAATGATGAGTACTAAAATTCGAAAAATCATTTTTCATAGTCCTCTCCTTGAAATTCAGGTGTACTTTTTGTTATGGTTCATTGTAATTTATATTAACATACATTAAGCTTGCAGTGTAGGGGCAAGGAGATAGATAAGTTTACAACTTAGAAAATAGATACAGAGATAGACTTGGAGCAACATGTTAAGCATCCTGCTTGGATGTCCGTCCTGACTTGTCCATCACATAAGTGATATAAGAAAAACAAACAACTGTAGATAATAAACCTTTCAATTTAGCTATGGTAAATTAAATATTTGACTATGTTAATTAGATAGTTTATTACTTTTCTTAATAACATGTATTCAAGTATTCCATATCTCTGTAAAATTAAAAGCAAATGATTTTACATAAGAAATCAAGGCATGTAATACTAAAGCTGCTAGTTCTTGTTGCTTTAAGCTCTTTTTAGTTTGCTGCCACAAACTGAAACACCAAACACAGCATGCGATGCAGGAGATTTTATCCCAGCAGGAATGAAGGCTGCAGGGATGGGAGTGGAGGCAGAGAGAGAGGGAGAGAGATGCCTTTACTTTTCTTTTTTTTATTTTTTTTATTTTTTTTTAAGATTTATTTTTATTATTTTTTCATTGGAAAGGCGGATATACAGAGAGGAGAGACAGAGAGGAAGATCTTCCATCCGATGATTCACTCCCCAAGTGAGCGCAACGGCCGATACTATGCCGATCCGAAGCCAGGAGCCTCTTCCGGGTCTCCCACGGGGTGCAGGTTCCCAAAGCTTTGGGCCATCCTTGACTGCTTTCCCAGGCCACGATGCCTTTACTTTTCAGAAGGGGACTCCAAGGGAAGAGGGAGAGAGGGGGACAGCAAGACAAAGGAGGGCAGACACGTGGGGTGTGCCTTTTTGCGGCAGGAGGTAAGCATCGCAGGACCATGAAGCATTGGTGGATAGGGCTGTGGGTGGACCACAAGGATTGTTGCATAGGACTGTTGAGGCCACAGGGGATTGGAGATGTGGTGGTGGGTGAGGACCAGGGGAAAGGGGTACGAGGGGGTTGGTGGTTAGGGCCATTAGGTATGGTGCCATGAGGTTACAGTGGATTGGTGTAAACAGGGTTACAAAATTGCAACAAATTGGCAGATAATAAAATCTGAACCAAATGGCACACAAATCTTAAGGAAGCCAACACTTAGCAGGAGCAGATATTTAAAATGGTACTGCGTCCACAATGGTGGGGGTCTTCAGGGCTGTTATTTGAGTCACTCCTTACATTAGCAACTTCTTAATACAAGAAATTTTTTCTTTGTATGATAATTTTTTCCATCGAGGACACTGAAATTTCAAAAACATGTTTGACATACACAGCTCCATGCCTTTTAAATATGTGTTCCTCACAAACTATGCAAGCCTAATGATAATTTGTGAATGAGTAAAATGGAAATTTTCTTCATGATATAAATTATAAATAATACAACTGGGAAATAATAGGTGATCAGGCCAAGGCATGTAACTGAAAGGTACAAATACTTTTAACAAAAACAAAATGCTTGGGATGAGAAAAGAATAAAAACAAGGGAACATAGAATTCTGGTCTGAATAACCATTTATAAATGAGAGAAATAGAATTTGTAGTTAAAACCTTCCCACAATGAAATCAGAAATGGAGCCGCTAAGGCAGAAACCTGCACCCATTTGGGAATCAGCTTAGCAGGCTGCGTCACTGCGCTGCCCCCTCAATACAAACATTTGATAGCTAAACTATAATTGTTATTTTCTTATCTTCCCTCAAGAGTTTCATATTTATAGGAAATGCCTGCCTGTGACCAGAGAGTAAGTTCTTTATTTCTAACAGCAGGTGTCACAGTTGCCTAATAAAAGAGTCACTTGTTTTCAGTGAGAGAAAGGCCAGAAGCACCTCAAAACATGGCTTGAAAATTGGCATGTTGTAATTGTATTGCTAACGAGTGCATTTTCTAATTGTGTTGTATACCTCCAATTATATTGTCTTCAGAGAGCCGGAGTCCACAGTCCCTGGCCTTCCTGAGCCTCTGAACTTGCAGCTTTCTCAGTTAAGGCATGCCCACCTGTGCGGATACTTGAGTGGGTTCACCTCTGCCCAGCAGCAGCCTAATCACAGCCTGTCTAAATCTGAATCAGGGGGGTAAGTGGAACAGAGGTGGCCATGCTGAGGCCAGACCAGGCAAGAAGGCCCCTCCACTCAGCCAGACCAGCTTGGAGAAGCCCTGCTTCCTGGCTGTGTCGGTGCAAAGGCTGCCTAAATCTGCTTCAGTGTCCTTTCTCTTGTCATCTGGACTTCTAGGCAATGTTATGGGGTAGGCAGCTAATTTAGGATCAGGAGTTAGGAAGTTTATGCATATGAAGATACCAGGTTCGGTTGATTTCTGAGAAATAAGTCCTGCCGATTTGGGTTGTGATGAGATACTGGCAGAATCTGAGGATGGGAAGAGCTGAAAAGTTGTCTTTCATCTTCAGTGGTCAAGAATCTTCCCATCCAGCTCCCTGCTTGTGGCCTGGGAAAGCAGTAGAGGACAGCCCGAAGCCTTGGGATCCTGTACCCGTGTGGGAGACCTGGAGGAAGTTCCTGGCTTCTGGCTTCGGACCAGTACAGCACCGGCCGTTGCGCTCACTTGGGGAGTGAACCAGGATGTTTGAAGGAACAGAAGCTTGGGCCCAGACTCCGGTGTTAACAACCTACAATCAAGCTATTGTCTTCACATGGCCATCTCCTGTCCCTCCTCCCGACATCTTCCAGGTCAAAGGCATCTGCAATGGTAACTGCTGATTAGTTGGATGGTATCTTTCAGACCATCTTTTTCTTGGTTCAGTACACTCACTGAACTGTGTCAGAATGATGCAATCCTACTGGAAGTTGTCTAACTTGCAGTCAGCTATTTCATACAGAAGGTGAGTTAGGTAGCAAACTTGTATCACAAAATACCACTTTAACTCTTCTAAGGTCAAATTTCCCACAGCAGCTGCAGTTTCTTCACCCAATTTTTTTTTTTATTCACCCAGCAAAATAAAGGCCTGTGGAAATTGGTCACTGCTATAAAAACGCACTCATAAAATATCGTGTCTGGGCCTTATCTTCAGGTTAACTTGTGAGAATAAGAAAATTCCTTAAACTGCATTGCATCATTTTGAATTAGGGCTAGAAGCAGGATTTTTTGGTGTCTATGAGCCTCCCTGGTTTCACCAAAAGTCTAACTTTTTACATTTATGTTGGTACCACTTCTTTTAAAATAAAATTAGAGCAAAAAAATCCTGCTTATTTTCTTGCAAACCAAATAATGTATTCAGACACAAACCAGTGTCTAGGAACAAGTAGAGCAACAGTTCAGTTGTGGTGAATCAAACCGTAGGGATATCTTTTTCTTTTCCTTGTGACTCTTTTATTAATGGAGGAGGAGAGCGAATTTCAAATATCATTAATTGGCAGAGTCAACAAATTCTTCATTTATACTTGGGGGGGAAAGAAATGCCATATGTAAGATCCTTTTCGATGTTTAAGTGTTTTTTGTCTTGCAACTCCAACAGATTTTCCACTTTGAGCACACGTGTGGCTGTCAGCTAACCTGTCCTACCTGTTATCTCACTGCATAGGAAGCTTCTGACTGTCAGGGAGAGCCTCTTTCTAACACAGAGAAAGGAACAGCCAACTCTCACAGAAGGAAAAACGAAAAGTGAAGAGGGATGGAGACCACAGAGGCCCACGAGCCTGGCCTCAAGGGCTGCCCGGGCAGCCACAATCCTTCCTTGGTAATTCCCAGCCAAAGCCATGACCCTGTCCACCTATCCTGCCTTGCTGTATCCCTTCTCCATGGCACACAAAGCATCAGTCTTCAGGGAAGATGCTAATGAGCCTCACCTGCCTGGGATGGGAGCCCATCTTGTTTTGGTAATGAGTTAGTCCGCAGCTGTTGCCGTTTGTTGGAGTGACTATTGAGTCTGGCTGCTCCCGCCGCCCAGATGCCTCAAGGGAAGGACGGAAGCCCTCCTACCCGTTTGTGGAACCGGAAGCAGTCTTCCCGGCAGCCTCGGAAGCTGTGGACACACCAGGTTCCCCATTTCGGTCTCTCTCTGCTGGCGCCTCTCTGCAAAAACACAACATGAAGGTATGTGTCCTTAACGCTTCCGTTCAAGCACCCCTATTTATTTCTAAAAGACCATATGTATCAGGCCCGGCACGGTAGCTTAGTGGCTGGAGTCTTTGCCTTGCATGTGCTGGGATCCCATATGGGTACCAGTTTGTGTCCCAGCTGCTCTGCTTCCCTTCCAGTTTGCTACTTGTGGCCTGGAAACGCAGTGGAGGATTTCCCGAAGGCTCTGGGACCGGCACCCTTGTGGGAGGCCCGGAGGAAGCCCCTGCCTCCTGGCTTTGGATCAGCTCGATCACTGTGGCCACTTTTGCAGTGAACCAGCGGATAGAGGCTCTTTCTCTGTCTGCTTTTCTCTGTACATCTGACTTGGCTGTTAAAAAAAGAGAACATATGTATTGGAGCCACCTTTGGATTGTCACTTCTGTGTCATCATCCTGCCCACTGTCCCTTACCCCTTCATATCCCTCTTAGCATAATCCTGAATCCTGCATGGTTTGTAAAGGCGGCAGTTAATACCACAAACAGGGAGAAATCTATGTAAACTTACCTCTCCAAGCCCCCTCTGCAGCCGGACAGCATGTCCTGTTTTCCCACCTTGACATATGTCATTGGAGAAAATTTTATTTTTCATCAGTGGTAACAAAACATTAGGCCAAATATTTTCCTATTTAGAAGCTTCTCTGTCCCTCTCCCCATTCCTTGGCTATTTGCTGCCATTAACAGATCGAAAGTGCCTGATACATGATTCATTCTTTGTGGATTAAAGCCCTGTAATATTGAACTTTTATAAGCAGCATTTTTAACCTCTTGGTGTATACACAAATGCATGATGTACATTTTAGTTCTTTTCTAATGGTTTCTAATATGTATTACCAATATAGTAGGGTAATACAGGGGATGAAAAATATTTTTGTTCCTCATCCTTCGTGAGTTCTTAGCTGGTGATTTCCTGAAACAAAGGAAAGATTAAGATAAAAACAAATTGATATTTAGTAACATGTGTTTTAGTCTACTTTGCTTTGCTCTAACAAAATACTTGAGACGGGGTCACTTATAAAGGAAAGCAGTGTATTTCAACTCGGGCTTGTGGAGACAGGAACCCTTGTGGCCCAGCTCTGACACCTGCTGAGCCTTGGGAGAGAGACTTCTTAGAGAATCTTAACATAGCCGACCACAAGAAAAGAACCAAGAAAGTAGAACTTAATGTTTCTTCCAACCCACTTTGAGAATAAAGCCTCTCCTGCTAAGACTTCCTCCTGTGCGAGCAACCTTAGTGCACTCACCTGGGTGCCTTCGTGACCCCAATTAGGCCTCTCCGCAGCTCTGCTGCATTGAGGATGATGGCTCCAACATATGAACTTTGGGGAGACTTACTGAAACCATAACATGCTTCTGCATACATGGTAGAGGATACAGAGGAATTGTTGGAATAGATCTCAGAGACTTCAAAGAAAGACCCTGCCAGCCACCCCAGTCCTTTTCCTGTTCTGCAAAATTCCCAGTCATTGCTTGCTATAAGCATTCCTTCCCTTAGGTCACCGGTCAGTTTTCTTTTGGGAAGGGAGGGATGGAAGAAAAGAGGCCAGGGGAAGTGAGCAAGGCCAGCTGAAGGAGGATTAGCTGAGGGGGTTGTGGTGAAGGTTTCAGGAACAGCTGAGGGAGGCAGTCCTGGCTGAAGGACTGAGCCAAGAGGGATGGAGGAAGATACTGATGACTACAGTCGTGGAAGAGGTGGGATCAATAAAAGGGGAATTTTCAAATGAAATCTACGTGGAAGCAACCAGGGAACTGTGCAGGATGACAGAATAGTGGAACAGCTTTCAAGTGGAAAAAATGCAGGGCTTTGGTGGCTAAATCCTTGCCGGAATCCCATACGGGCGCCAGTTCATGTCCCGGCTGCTCCATTTCCTGTCCAACCCTCTGCTTGTGCCCTGGGAAAGCCATAGAGCACAGGCCAAAGTCTTGGCACCCTGAAGCTGAATGGGAGACCCAAAAGAAGCTCTTGGATCCAGAGACAGCCTGAAATGCCTGCAACAGGAGATGGCTGTGGTTGGGATTACTTCTGAACATTTTGACTTTCTTTTATAGAAAGAGCATTCCTTGAAGCTGACATTGTGGTGTGGTGTAGTCAGTTAAGCTGCAGTCTGCAGTGCTGGCATCCCATATGGATCCAGTTTGGAGTCCCAGCTGCTCCAGTTCTGCTCCAGCTCCATGCCATGGCATGGAAAACACCAGAGCATGTTCCAAGTGCTTCGACCTCTGGACCCTGGAAGGAAATCAGGAAAAAGCTTCTGACTTAAGCCTGTCTAGGTTGGGGCTGATCATTTGGGGAATAAACAAATGGATGGGAAACCTCTTGCTGTAACTGTTTCAGATAAATCAAACAAATCAGCACCCAAGGAAAACAAGTCTTTACGTGAGAATAGGAGGGAGACTTAATGAAGCTGTAATGGGGCACTCTAATGTCATTGTAGTGTCACTTTTGTCAGCAATACTTCCTCACCCTTTTGGAGCCCCTTCATTTCTCAGGAAAGGTCTTCAAAGTAATGTCCCCTCCATTTCCTAGCTCTAGGTCAGCAGCTATCTTCTTGTTTAAAAAGATTTCTTGATTTGGAAATCCAAATATGGAACTAGAGAAAGAGACCAACCTTCCAGAGCTGAGCCGGAGTGAAACTAGCTGTCAGCAGCTGCTTTCTAGTCTCTTCCAAACACTGGTGCCATCTTCAACTACTCTTAAGGCTTTAGCTGGGAGCCAGATTTAAGTGGAGCAGTTGGGACTCAAACACATTACCTGTGTGGGTTGTTGGTGTTACGGGCAGCAGCGTAATGCACTAAACCACAAAGCTGGTACTGTCACCTGTGCACTTCTTACAGGTAATTGTATATGCTTCCACCATATGCAGCATCCCGGCTCACTCTAACATCCTAAGGCCGCTGGTTGCCCAGAATATCCTGTCGATGTGTCCTGACCTTACTCTGCCTGAAGGGAGCGCTCTGAGCAAATGCACAGAGGCAGACACAGGCCTGAAGTGTCCCTTGGTCGCTGTGGTCTCAGACTTGGTTAGATCACTTTTTTCATCTTTGGTGGCTGTGTTGCAGGTTGTGTGTAGAGCAAATGAGCGATTGTAAAGTTGTGCAATGGGATTTTCAACATTGAGAAGCCTTCTGGGGCTATCTTCATAGTATTGTGTCTACAGTTCATTTCAGCTACTTTACTACTTGAGGCAATGTGATGTTAAAAGGAATTTAGGAGTTACCCACTTTCCAGCCCTGTTTGAGTTCTATTAAGTGAACATTTTTCAAACATACAAATTTAAAAGCATAGTGATTCTTTCCACCCTACACTCCATCCTGCCTACATTCCCCGCCAACCTTATTCCTTCTTTATCATTTTTTTGTAATTTCTAAATGGAATATTTTATCAATTTAAACTTTTTAACATGAGCAGATTTCGTGTATCACACGAATCATATTTCTTCCTCTGCTCATATTCCACACCCACCCACCCTCACTCCTTTTCATATCATAATGTTTACAATGGCATATTTTCATTTCACTTCCTAATCATAGGGTTACAGCTGCATTGTGTAAATAAGTCAACCGCACAAGTAGAAAAAAAAAGACAAGCACTTTTTTTTAGAAGTCCAGACAAACGCTGTAAATAGTAGTTAAATCCCAGGATGGCAATCACAACCATGCAGTACAGTGGTGGCTGTGGGTTTTACATATGGTGCCTTGATTGTGTTGAGGAATGTTTTCTCTGAACCTGATTTTCTTAAGATTTTTATCATGAAAGTATGTTGTGTCAAATGCTTTCTCTGCATTTATTGAGGGAAACATGGTTTTTATTGTACAGTTTGTTAATGTGATGTATCACATTTATTCATTTGCATATGATGAGCCTGCCTGCAAGTCAGAGATAAATCACATTTTGTCTGGGTAAATTTCTTTTGATGTGTTAGATACAATTAGTATTTTGTTAAGGATTTCTGCCTCTATTTTCATCAGGGATACTGGTCTATAATTCTTTTACTGTTGTATCTTTCTCTGGCCTTGGAAATAATGTGATGTTGACCCTATAGAGTTTGGAAGGATTCTGTCATCGGTGATTTTGAAAAGTTCACAAGGAATTGGAATTTAGTTCTTGTTGAAAAGTTTGTTAGAATTGAGGAGTGAAGCTATCCCGCCAGGGCTTTGCTATGCTTTCTTGGAAGGGTCGTTAGTATTGATTCAAGCTCTTAGTTATTGATCTGGTTAGCTTTTCTGTGCCTTCGTGACATCTTAATTTAGGTAGATTGTGTCCAAAAAATCTTTCTACCTCTAGACTTTTAATTTTTGGTATGTAGATGTTTGTAGTAATTCCTCGTGTTTTGTATGTCTGTGGTGTCAACTATTTTATCTTCCTTTTTCTCTGAGTTTATTTTTTGGTTTTCTTTATTTCTGAATATTTTTAATTTAGCTGGAAAAAGAGGTATCAGTTTTTCCTCCCAAAAAAAACCTCTTCAACTAACTGATCTGACATATTTTTCAATTTTTATCCTCATTTTAATAATTTTTGTACTATCTGTGGGCTTTTCTTTCTGGTCCTTTAAGTACATTAGTAGATCATTCATATGATGGACTTTACCTTTTGAATATGCAATAGTTGCTATGAACTTCATATTGGTTTTTACAGGTCTCCATAAATTAAAATACATTGTATTGCCATCTTAATTTGTTTCCAGCAATTTTATTTCCCCTGTGAGTTCTTCTGTGGCCCATTGTTCATTCAGTCACTATGTTCTTGCATTTGTCTAGATTTTCTTGTTGGGTTTCAAACTCCATTCTCTGATGTTCAGAAAATATACATGATATAATTCCAGTTTTTTGTTTTTGTTTGCTGAAGCTTGCATGTAGTCTGTCCTAGAGGAGTAGGTAGCATGAACTAATGAAAAGGATGTGTATTCTGCAACCATGGGATGAAATGTTCTGTATGTCATTGCTTTGGTCTGTTTGATCTATAGTATAGATTACCCTCTTGTTCCTTTGTTCTTCTGTCTAGGTGTTGGAAACCAGGGTGTTGAATTCTCAGTTACTGTATTGGAGTCTTTGTTTCTCTCAGTTCCAATTTCAATTTTTTAAAAAAGATTTATTTTATTTTACTTTTTTATTGGAAAGGCAGATATACAGAGGAGAGACAGAGAGGAAGATCTTCTGTCCGATGATTCACTCCCCAAGTGAGCGCAACAGCCGATGCTATCTATGCCGATCCGAAGCCAGGAGCCTATTCCGGGTCCCCCACACGGGTGCAGGGTCCCAAAGCTTTGGGCCATCCTTGACTGCTTTCCCAGGCCACAGGCAGGGAGCTGGATGGGAAGCGGGACTGCCGGGATTAGAACTGGCGCCCATATGGGATCCCGGGCGTGCAAGGTGAGGACCTTAACCACTGCACCATCGTGCTGGGCCCCCAATTCCAATTTCTTTGAACAGCCAGGTACTGTGTCATTGGTGCATTTCCCTTTAGTCACTTCTTGTGGAATTGAACACTTAATTATTTAATGCCCTCTTCATCTCTGATTAGTTTTTGTGTAACTCTGTTTGTCTGACACTGGAATGGCTATACCTGCTTTTCCTTTCTGTTGGAATAGAATAGCTTTCAATCCTTTCATTCTGTGTGTATGTTGCTGAGGTGTGTTTCTTTTAGGCAGCAAATAGAATGTTATTTTTATCCACCTAGCTGGTCTGTGTCTTTGCATGGAGAGTTTTGGATTATTTGCATTCAGTTATTGAACAGTAATGATTTAGTTCCTACCATATTTCCATAAATACTCTTGGTGTTTGCTTTGGGTTTCTTTGTAACTTTACTAGGAAATTCTCTACCTTCAGTCTTTGATTATGGTGATTATCACTCTATTTGTGTGTGTAGCAATTCCATAAGCATCATTTGTAGGAGTTGGTGAGAACGGACAAATTCTTCCAATTTCTTGTTGTGGAAGCTCTACTTTGCCTTCGTGTATAGATGAGGCTTTTGCTTCTTATAGTGTTATGGGATGGCCATTTCTCTTTTTAGAATGTTCTAAAATGAGAAATCAGCTGTTAGTGCAATTGGAGATGCTTAGAAGTTAACCTGCTGTTTTTCCTCTTGCACATGATAGTTTTACTGGGGAAAATTGGACTTATGGTGTATCGTGGTAAAGATAATTTCTGATTGTATCTGTTGGGAGTTCGTGGTTCTTCCTATACTTGGATGCCCCTTCATATTATCCCTCCAATTTTTATAACTATTCTAAAGTCATTAATAGTGGTTGGTATAACTAGTTATTTTAATTACTTAATTTCTTGTCAAACTCTTTGTGGTTGAAAAATAATCACCCATTTTATTTGAAATACTTGTTATTTCATTTTCTAATTTATACAAAATACTGAAAAGTTAATTTAGGGAAACAAGTACTTAATGTAGAAAATCTAAAATATGTAGCAAATGCTATTTAGGTTTTACTGTTACTTCTGTTTGCTCACTAGTTTAAGAAATGTGCAATAAAAATACCCAATTTTCAAGTTCTAAAAATGCAATATGTCACTCTTGGCTGAGAATGTTGTAACTGAGGAAAATCCCAGCAATCCATTTACTTGCTATTTCTCAAAGGTTTATTCTTCCTGGATGTTAGTATTATGTTCTTAAAATGCCAAAAATATTTGCTGAATTGGAACACATATGAAGAAAATTAAATAAGAATGTGTGCAAAGTACAGGGCATGATATCTGACAGTACACAGTATGTTTCGCCATTCAATAGGCTGTGAATAGCTTTTATCTGTAAGCACGCAGCTTTATGGAAATAACACTTAACACATGGTTACAACTGAGGATGAGGGAGAGACACATTGCTCATTCTTATTTCCTCTTCTCCCTGTGCCTTGACTTCTTTCTCCAATTCATGTTCTTAATTCCAAATTCTGGGCTGTATTTCTTGAATTCCATCATTTCTAAAGAGCCAAGTGAGTCCATACTTCCCTGGAGCTCATCCTAAATTATTTTAGTCACGTGGGTCCCTGTTGCCCTAAATATCCGTAGCTCGAGGCTTGGCCCACATAAGCTGTCACCTAAGCATTTGCTTTCTTATATTTTTCTTATATTTCTTACATTTTTAAATCAGATCTTTCATACACATGTAGCTATTATCTTCAAATGTAGAATTCTTCCAGGGGAAATATTCTCCCCACATCAGACAAAGGTATTAGAGTAATATATTAGATGTACAGCATGTGGTCTGTAAGCTTGACTCTATATTTTTGTTAATTTGTAGGGCTGAAACTATAGTTGACTATATGTGCTATGAGGTTAATATGTGCTAAAGGTTAAATTTGCCCATGTGTAAACAGTTAACAACTTTTAAACAACTGTTAAACAACTTTTAGTTGTTATCTTTTCTTTTCTTTCCTTTTCTTTTCTTTTTTTATTTGAAATGCAAAGTTAAAGGCATGCACACAGGGAGAGAGAATGAAAGATCAAAATTGGCCTTCCGTCTTCTGGTTCATTGCCCAAAATAGCCACAATGGCTTAGGCTGGGCCAGTTTGTATGATTTAGGGATTGGCATTTGAGTTCTATATTTGCCATACATTTGTTGTAGAATCGTAGATAAATGACTTCTCTACTTCTGTGTCCACAGGCTCCTGCCTTACATAGCCGATGTAATACGTTAATCATACCCCATTCAATGATGGGAACAAGCTCTAAGAAATGCATCAGATGGTCCTGTTGCTTTGTGAATATCTGTACTTAAATGATGCAACCCACTGCATGCATAAGCTACAGGGCATATGAATACATGTGGTTTGTTGCAATGTCATATGACATATGATTCTGTTTGTCATGGATGTCTAAATACGAGATGTGAAAATATTTTTTAAAACATGCTAGGAACATGTGTGGTTGTGCTTTTGCTTAAGTTAATACAGAAATCTGCCTTTGAAAAGAATTGCTGGATGTAAAACATCACATCTAATTATTAGACTGCATGTACATTGGCAAGCATCAGAAGAGAAGCATGCAGATGTCGAATACAAACATACCAGACAGCTGGGATTTCCAACAATAGCACTTTTTTCATAGGAATAGGTTGATTTTGTTGTTGTTTCTAGATAATTTTGAGTCTTGACAAGCTCAGTGGAAAACATTGGTGTTAATGCACTATTCAGTGATACATCGATGACCCAAAGGCTTTACCATTTACCAAATTTCTAAGTTGATCTTCCAAAGAAGTGCGTGGATTATTACAAATGAAGAGGCATTTCAACATGGAAATTTTTGTAAATGGACATTTTAGCTGGGCAGTGACTTGGAATGTAGATAACTAGAACCACTTGGCTGAAGATGCCAGCCTCCTCCAGAGTATGCACTGGCTTTTGGTGCTAGGATACTACTAGGTGGATTTGAGGAGCATCCTTCCCACTTCATTCCCATTCCTGGCCACGCATATTCTTATAACTACTTGCTAATAATCCTAATCAATATAAACAAACCAAATTCACAGTATTAATTTTACCATTGTCATTTAAATGCAGTGTTAGTCATCTCCAGCATCCCACTGACTTTATTTTTTGCAGTACAAGGAGCTTTATTCTGAGAGTCCAACACTTGATCATGACTCCAGGAATAAGGATGTCCAAAGAACCCTTTTTAAATTGGAGGAATGGGCTGCTAGTGTGTAGCGACTAAGAGGCAGCTGAGAGCATGGAAAGTCACAGGTGTAGCTGGAGTGCCAGCAATGGCCTACCCCTGGCTTCATCTACAATGCTGCCTTTACAGCGAGGTGACAAAGGGTAGATAGCCAGTATGTGCAGGCAAGTCTTTCCAGGAGAACCTTCATTTCAAAATGCAATGTTTAGAAAAATCTAAATTGCTATTTACCCAAACAAGTATCCTAAGAAACTATTTCCAAAAAAATGTTAAAAAATGTGACACATGATCCACTGGATGTAATTGTTAAGCTGCTGGTTAGGACACATACGTCACATAGAGGAGTGCCTGGGATTGCTTCTGGCTTCTGCTCTGGAGCCTTGCTTTCTGCTAACATGCACCCTGAGAGCAGTGCAGATGAATCGGGTACTTGGGTCCCTGCCACCTACATAGAGATATGGCTAGAGTTCCTGGCTCGCAGCGTCAGAACAGCCTGGTCCAAGCCAGTGAGGGTGTTTGAGAAATAAGTGTATAGGTTTGTGAGCGTTCTGTCCCTACCTTCCACAAGAAACAGTTACAAAAAAAAAAAAAAAAAAAACCTCTGCTAGTCTTTCTGTGACTGGCTTCAAGTCATTTTCAGTTGAGCCATTCATGGATGTTTGTACCCTCCTTTTTTCCTCATCTGTTTATTTTTAAGCAGATTCATTTACTTGTAAGATTGTCAGAAATAGAGAAATCTGGTTCAGTTCCCAAACAGACCCCATGGCCACGGCTGAATAAGGCAGGAGTCGGGGACTTTATCACGTGTCCCATGTACCAGGCTGTCACCTGCTGCCTTCCCAGGTGCTTTAGTAGGGAATTGCTGTGAAGCAGAGCACCCCAGATTCCAACCAAGCCTACACTTTATGGGACACTGGTTGAGGCATATCCCACTGATTGACAATGCTGGCCCCTGTCCTCAGGGTCTCTATGGCAATACCGGTTACTAGCTAATGACAAAATATCTTAATTATGAAAGAATTTGTCAACAAAGTAAATGGACAGGGCTTGAAGATATTTTTTGGCAATGATCACACAAAAAAGCATCAAGAAGTTACATTTTTATTGGCTTGAATGGCCCGTTAAATCAATGCATGTAGGAAGCGTTTCTGGCAGGCTCCATTACATGAAGTAAACAATACAGACTTCTCAAACTTTATATGTTGCAGTGCAAGATTATAGGTGATAAAGTAAAACAATCTTTATAGTAATTATTTTTGACATAGGAAAATGCTGTTTTACAAGAATGAGGCAAATTTAACACTGGTATGTAAAAGAAGGCTTCAGTATACTCCGCTTTGTGCCAAAAGTTCCTTCAACCTGCAGGCTTCTTGTTTTTTCACGTGCTAAAGTACACGTTATTTCCAATTTACAGTTTAGCATTGACTCTGAGTAATAGTGGTTTTGTTTTTCCACTGCATCGGTCAAAGGTTGTTTTCTTTCATTCTCAAACAGCAGAGCTAAGCTGTAGCTTCATTGTCCTTAAAAATAGGCAGTGTTTCTAATTGCATCCATTTACCTGATACTTGATTTAAAAATTTGAAAAGTAGAATGACAACGAGAAAAATGCAAGTGTAGAAAATCTAATAAAACACAGGGTCCACGGCATGGCGAGTGTTGTTGAGTTACCCTTGGTCAGCTTGCGTCTCCTCGAAGCAGGATTTGCTTCATTTTCTGAGTAAAAGCAAAACAGGGTGTTTGGAAACAAGGGTTATTATAACTTATCTAATAGAATAGTCATAAACACTTTCTAGAACTTAATGTAACATCTCTGTGAGATCACATGTTTCCTTGCATTTTAGAGATGACAAAATTTAGCTATGAGGCTGTAAGGCAAGTTATTTGTTGTGGGCAGAGCTAAAAATAAAATTTTTCCATACTCACTATTCAAACTTAATTTACTCTTAGCGTTAAAAAATGCACTTTTATTCTCCACTCAGTTTTTTTAAACCAAATTTATATCGTAACAGGAATGCAGATGATGGTTAGCCGAAATGTGAGAAGTCCTGATCCCCACATATCATAGATGCCACTCCTCTCAATACTCAATACAGACGCTCCCGAGGTATTTTTTGTCCATAAGCTTGTTTTCTGCCCCAAATTGAGTCACTTTAAAAATATTAAATTTTGTTTTAGCATGTGATAGAACACAGTGGCACATCTTTAAATATGACAAAAATATTTGAGTACTGGGAAGAAAAACCTTACGTGACAGGCTTTCGAGTGTCTCCACAATCAGTTCCAGGTTTGAATTTGCACGTCCTGGCCTCGCAGCAAGCATTGGTACAAGCCTGCGAAGCACACAGTGCAATGAAAGTGGGTTCAGCAGTATCTCCCTGTAGAGTGAATCGAATTCTGGCACAAGTTGGCAATGAATTTTTTCTTTTTGAACAAAATTACTCTTTTGTGCACATTTGCATGAAAATGATGCAGATAACTTAAGGAGAAGAAATGTTCTGGGAAATAAAATCTACTTAAAGGCCCCAAATAGAATTTCCCCAAAATTGCCCTAAGTAAATTTAGCATTGAAAATATTATGTACAGACTACTTTATGACTTCAGAAATGTTTCTGTGCTACTGAAATGATTTGGAAATACAGAAAAAAATCTTAAAATATCTAATTTGCTTTACTAAGATTTCATGTCCAGTACAATGACTGATAAAGCACCCATAGTTCTTTATGACTAGAAATGCAAGAGCTTAAATAAATACTAGAAAGATCTATTAGTCAAACAGCTGTGTAACATTTAAGTGAAATTTTCTTCAAAACAAACATTATGGAATAAATATAAAGCCATTATATTAAGAGACCTAGGGGGAAGATACAACAAATGCTTGAATGACAAAAATTAGTTGTTTAAAAATTCAACAGCCATTATGAAATTGTTGAAGCATATAGCAAATAAACTGAACAGGATAATGAGATTTTCATATGCATCATGGCATTCATGTAGCCAATAATACAAAGTATAAGATAAGCATGATTTTTTTATATTTTTACAGAAATTCCAACAAATATCATGCATGAAAAAATACAAAAGTCTAATAATTGAGAAGAAAAAAAATCGCTTTCACTTAAAATGTGATATTTTGCTACTCAAAAATATAAGAATCAATTATTTAATTTTTAAAGATATCAAAAGTAGTAGTGATTCAGTCTAAACTATAGTAAAATAATGCACAGCATGAAGAAAAACAAGAAAATACTTTCGAGTTCAAATTCAAAATGTGGGAAAACATTAATTTTACTTATGACTTTCCATAGAAATGTGAAGGGAATCTCATGTTTTAGGATAACATTTTATGTTCTGAAGATGTCACAGGCCTTTAGAAAAAAAATATTGATATTGGGTATTTCAATGGAATCTTAGTTGTATTTGTGGCAAACATATTTTATAAAACACCAGTTATATTATGGAAAAACTGCTATACAAATTCTGAAAAATAATTCCAAGGCACCAAAACTATGAAAAGATTTACCATAAAAATGCTTTGTAAACTTATAATCAATAACATAGCGTGGTGTGTTTCAGAAATATGTGGACAAGTGAATATGATTACTGTAAAAGAATCTCTTACCCTAGGAGAGCCACAATCACAGTCTTCTCCCACTTCCAGTAGTTGGTTCCCACACACTGAGATTGTCCCATTTCTAGGAGCTGATAGTTGCAACAGGCACTTCGGTTTTTGAGATAAAAGGTAACTTTCAAAATGTGTGCGGCAGATTGTACTGAAATCCTTTGGGAATTTTGAACTGTAAGCAGAAGAAAAGTTTGGTCTATGATACTGCTAGTTGTGTATGATTTATAAGAATCTGACTTACATAACTGGTTCAAAAGAAATTTCAAGTTCAGTAATTACAGGCATATTCAGAGAGTGATCAAGCATGCATATTCCGTGACTAAGAATGTTTCCCATAGATCTAGCTGTTGCTCTAGAATAATTTAAATCACTGTGTGCATTTAGTACCATCTTAAATGATAACAGTGATGAATATGTGGTTTGTTATCATCCACTTACCTTTCCTAGAAGTAGAGGTAAGTGACTTCAGAATGAAGGAGTGAAGGGAAATGATCAGGGTTCTAGGCTCTAAGGACATCTTCTCCTCCTTAATTTATGAACACCTCAGAATGTTTAGCTCTATCCTCTGTTCCAAGCCATTGCAAAGTGGCTAACAATAATATAAATAATCGTGTAAAGTAGGGTGATTGATCCATAGAAATATGAAGAAAATTTTGGTGCCTTTATTAGGCTAATCGATGGTGATATTAATCAATAAATTCTTTTAAAACATAGTTCACATACTTATAAATATTTGGGAATATTTGGAAATCTTGTAGGAGCTCTATAATTTATGGAACACCTATGTATAAAGAGGCTAGTGTTTGAGCAACATACAGGCTTGGGTCTGAAATTCATGCAAAACATGAATACATAGACAAACATCTGAAGAATTGGTAATATTTCTTCTCTAGCATGACATAGTCTCACCTCAGATACTGATTCATTACACAGCTGCCAGAGGGACACTTGGTGTCATATGGGATATCAGGCATGCCAAGTACATGGCCCAACTCATGTGACATCACTCCCACAAGAGCTACGTTATTCTTTCTTTCAGCCTGGAAAAAAGCAATATTTATTTCATTTCTCATTTTTTTTTGCCAGTGTACAGTGTTTAAACACATAGTGTGAGAGATGACAAACACAAGCCCTAAGGCTCTTTCCCTGTTTTCCCCACCTCTACTTATTACAATGAAACTGTTAATGTGTTTTGACAATATGCGGATGAACTTTGTATCATTGTCTAGACTTACAATGTCATGATTCACTTAAATAGCAAAAGGGGAGTCCTTTTATTTTGGAGTAGAGATGCATTCCACAACACATCTTTACATCCAGTTTACTGGTTTTCATTGCACAGTTTATCTATGAAAATATATGTATATAATGTTTACCCATATAGCTATTTCATTTATATTTTGTATTAATGTTGTCTTGTGTCACAGAACATATTTGTTCTTTTTGAATTGGCTTATTTCACTGAGCATAGTGAATTGGGACCATTTTATTGCAAGCAATAGGATTTGATTGTTTTTGGCGGCTGAGTAGTGTTCCATAGAAGGATGTAACAGTTTCTTTGACCATGTCTCAATGTCAGGATGCACCTAAATAGCAAAATGATGCACTTGTGACTGAAGAACTCTCCTGTTGCTATTGAGGAAAACAGTGATGGGAGGAGGATGGGACTTTGAAAAAGGAAATCCCTGAGCCTAAGGAACCATACCATGAAAAATAAAAATTAAAAAAAAAAAAAGAATGAAAAAAACCTAAGTTGTTGAATGATGATTTGAAGTGATTGAGTCCTGTAAACACAATCACAGAATCCATGATTAATTGTTTGTATAGCCAGTTACCATACGTTTCCAGTGAACCATGCAGTAAAGGGTGAAGTCTTCTAGCAGAGCTGTTGTGAGGGGGATATTCTGTTCAATAAGCCAAGAAATCTTTTTAGAATATATTGATTGCTCTGGCACATCCTCACTGTGCCAACTCTGCATTTGGCATTATTCATTGAAGATACAGAACCACAGGGAGACATATTACAAGCTTACAAACCTCAATAACAGCAACCGAAGATGAAGAACACAAGGAGTTTGAGGCTGCCATTCCAACACGCCGGTTGTTGAAGGCGACTCCACTGTGTGAAAGTCAGACACACGCTCAGTCTCAGGCTTTAGAACCATTAGCCTTTGTTAGGCTGTACGTTTCCCTTGTTGACCCATGCTTTTCCTTTGCCCCAAGCCTCAGGAAAGCTTCTATCATCCCAGAGCATTATAGGGATCAGAGCTGGCTATCTTACATTAAAGAGCCCATTTTATTGATTTGATAGGGGCCGCTGGAGGGAATTGTTAAAGGCAGAATGTCAGGCAGTTGATACATAAATGAGGAGAAAGAATTGAGTGGAAATCCCTGCGGAGGAATCTGGAGGATGACCGTTCCCTCAGCCTACTTAGGACCCCACCAGGGCCGTGCAGATGCTCACCTGAGAAGTTGAGCATGGTCATGTACCATCTTTTTCCCCAGGTTAGATTTATGCCATTCCAGGAAGTTGTTAAACGTGGTGCCTATTTTGGACTCCACCTTGATCTTATCACTGTCAGACCAGATTTCCATACCCACCAAGGTCACTTCAACATCTATGGTATTGTAAATCTGTGGAAAGAGCAGTTTTCTTCATGAAAATCTTGCCTGTTTCCTAGTTGTTTGAGTTGGGATTGATCAGTGATGGGGTGGCTAAGTGATGAGAACTACAAATGATAAACTTCCATTTTGAACATGGAAACCGAGAACTTGCTTTTGCTGCTCATTTGTGTGATTTTAACTTGACGTTGAGACTTCTCATGCTAAAATTTACCAGAACTGTTGGCCATAAGGCGCTGTGATCCTTACTGATGAGAGCAAGTGGAACCCACAGGCCCAAGTAAAAACACAAGTTTACATTAACAATGTCTTACCACATTGAGTAGGTTCAGCACATCGAACACAAAGCTTCTCATGCGAGTTATATTTCCCTCATGTATCTTGTACTGTAAAATACAAAGCAAGAAGTAAAAATACAAAATTAAAGTGAGAAAGCTAATGGGATACAGTTTCACGTTTGAATAAAAAATGTTACATGTTAATATACTTCATTATATATTGTTAAGGGCTATAATTAAGGGCTCTGTTTCCATTAATTCTCTTTTAAGCGAATCTTGGTAAGAGAAATTGAGACATTAATATAAAATTGTTTTTAACTTTTCAGTTGAATGTTATTTGTGTAATATTTATATTAATATATTCATACTTAATGCTAAAATATTCTACCATTCTTAATGTCTATTTTTAGATAATTCCTTATAGCTATATATTAACTTTTTGTAGGCCCCTTATGCCTGTTTATGGAACCTGAAATTAAGATATTTTATTTGTTGCAAGAACATTTTGAAATCCATGTCTACAAGGGGTCTTCAAAAATTCATGGAGAATGTATACTATTAAAAACCTATACATACATGTAAAATTTGTTTTCTCACAAAGCAAACATCTTTTAATTATATTTTGCATTAGGTTTTTAAGGTCCGTTGGTATATTACTGGTTCTCAATATTTGATAGATAGCTATTTCATGGAACAAGAGTACAAATATTGCTGAAAAGGCAGAATTTCCAGTATGTTCAAGTTTGCCTTATTAGCAAAAATCACTCATTGTTTGCTTCAGCTTAAGTTACTTCAGCGTGGACTAAACTGGCCCAAGTTTAACATCTCATACTTACAAAGGTATTATCGAGCACCAAAAACAGGTCAAGGTATTTTTGTGCCTGAAGAAAGTCTTCTTGCTTTATGGAGGATAAAAGAACATTATAAAGTTACTTTGATTCTGAAAGACCCAAAAGCTTACAAAGAGATCTAGTCTCATATATATAGCCTTTACTCAAAAACCTTTCATTGAAATAAGACCTCTTATTGAAATTAAAGTTTGTCAGTATTAAAGCCTATATTATTTACTCAAAATCTCAACAAGGATTATAAAGACAAATTCGAGATTTGCATTATGAACCATGTGAATATTTTCCATTAATTTCTCCAGAGCAAAATTAATCTACAGATAATTTACAGCATGTACACCTGTTATGTGTTGCTAAGCACATCAATAGATCTATGTGATGATGAACCCCTTGGAATACAAGATGATACAGGAAAACCCTGCTTACCTTTGCACTTGTGGGTGACCTAGACTTTCGAATAGGACCACGTTTCCTGCCAACATGTCTCACCCCACACGTGTAGTTGGCTGTGTGCAGTTCCTCATTATTGTATGTAAAGATAGCATGTTCTGCCTGATCCGTGCCTTTCAGAGGCTGTATCAGATAGCTTTGATGGTGGTGTGTGAAGTATCCTCTGAAATACACAGACCCGTATCTCAGGATTCCCTGGCACACAGTGTTGCAATGCTCAGCAGTGGTTGACAACGCTGCCAATCCATCCCAGTCTCACAGTACAGCCTTCACTCGTAGGCATCTCAACTACCTCTTAGTAAATTATAATTGGTATTTGTCACTGTTGGAGCCTATCTTATTTACTCAGAGAAATCTGGAACAGGATTACCAGGGGAAATTTGAGATTTACACCATAAGCTTGGTAAATAGGTTTTCATTATCCATGTAACAAACACTTATTGGTATATCTAAGAATATGATGAGAAACACAGTATGGGCATATCTAGATAATAAGTTCAGAAAAGAAAAAAATCTTAGTGGTTAACCCTGAGGGCTACAGTTAGTGTTAGTAGTAGTTTAAACAATCTGTTTTGCTTGGCAGTTAGAATGCCCATGTCTTATACTAAAGCACTTGAATTTTGAGACCAGGCTGTGGTCCTAACTTCACCCTTCTCCTCTTGCAGACCCCAGGTGCAGTTATGATATGTGGATTTTTTTGCAAAGTACATGGAGACCTGGATTTGAGTTCCCAGCCCTCGGCTTTGTCCTGATCCATTATGGATATTTAGGGAGAGAAACAGTGTTTAAGTGATTGTTTTAATAAAAAGTACCATAATATTAAGCAATATAAGTAATACTCAGACTGATCCCTGTGTAGCAAAATGATGCTTGCTCTGTACTTGTTTTATTGTGGTTCTCACCTCAGCCCATCACAGGTGCTGATGCTTGCCACAGAATCCTTCTCATTTAGGATGCGTCCTTCATAGTAACAATACTCCTGGAGTTGGAAAAAGACTGAATTCAATCTCTCTGTGTACACACATGTATAGTATGTATATACACACACACACTTCAAGGATGAGAATACACCAGAGTTATGCAGAAAAATGCTATCACGACTATACAGGACAGTTCAAGTAATAGTTATGGCCAAGCCAGTTTCCAGAAACAAAGAGCATGAGAACCTCAGGATTTTCTGAATCGCTCCGTAGCTGAGCTGGAAAACTACATGTTTAGAGGCCAAGATGCTTTTCTGGCACTACTTTGTCCCTCAGGAAAGTCCAGAGCTATTGAACCCGAGTGGGTCCATGATGAAGGAAGATGTTACCTCTGACAAGTACCCAATTCCCCTGGGATTTACAGTACTACTATGGGAATCTTGGAATTATTTTTCTGTTCAAGAGCCCAAGGGCTCTGTGCATCACCCAGGAGTAGAAAGAGGAATTCATATTCCAAGACTTTGTAGATCATCAGAGGCAATACTGCCACTGCTGAGCATACCGAACTAACCAATTTGGTCCTCCAGTTTAATTGGTCTTTTAAGGGAATTTCTTTGGCAGTCTCAAAAATCCACACATGCTTTGAGTCTATCAGCAAAGTAGGGGCCACAAAGTTAATCAACAACCACTCATTCAAAAAGAGTAGGCTTGTCTCGATGCCTGAGATTTTGTCTGTGCATCTGACTGTTTTATACCTTGGAAGAAAACATGTCATCAGAAACGTTTTCTGTGGAAGACTTGGGAAAGAGTATTATGTTCATGTGTTCTTAGCTGTTTACCCTTGAGTATAAATTTATTAGGCATTTTCCTCTGAAGACAATATGGGAAAACCCTACCTATCTACAAAACCAAAATTTTGAAAAATTTTTACAAGGGAGACATGATTAACAGCATAGATTAAATTATTTTGTGCTTGCTTCTTGTTCTCTGATGTTTGTCATGTTTCTCTATGGTTTATATCTACCATGGCCTTGGAACCTGATGATGGTGAAAAGAATAACAATCTGAGCAAACAAAATTTTAATATCTTGTTGTTAATGCCATGAAAAAATGCTGTTTATCTTCAGAAAATAAAACATGAAGTCTCAGATTCCTAATATTGTTTCTGATCTATGGATAAAGTTGTTTAGGGGCCAGTAGATGTCTATATTATTCTAGAACTATGAACCTTGAAAGATTCTGAAAACAAGCTTGTAAATGCTGAGTGCAACTTTCTATCTGCTATTTCATTAGTCACACAGGAGCATCTTGTTTTCAAATACTGATTTTTAAATGATTATTTGATGAGATTAAACAGTTAGCAGAGCCCATAAAATGTTCCAGAAAGCATGGATACCGTACCAGGTCAGGAGGGCTGGTGATGATTTCCTCCCCTCTCGGTGAATAGAAAGTTTCAGTGTAGTTTGGTCCCAGGAGATGCCTGTAGGAAGTGGAAAGGCGCAAGGTACAAATAAAGGCTTATGTTTCTGCCATGCCCTTCAGTACTGAAGGAATAATAATGTCTAATGACATGGTTGACATTCTGACCCATGACCCTGTCCCAAAATTGGAACAATGCTGCTGAAATATAAAGTATACCTCTCAGATCTGATGGGAGAAATCTTCTGTTTCAAACAAGTGACTTTGCGATGCTTCACACCATGACTACAACCTTTTTGGTTATGGTCATGTCATCATGGACTATTACCTACAGGGTAGGATTTGCTAAATGCTTAGATCTGCACAGAACTTCATTTCCTGACACACCGCTTAAGGCTGTGAATACTGAATCAGCCTTGGACATAAGTCCTTCTAAAAGTAATGTGAACTGCTCCAAAGTTTCAGGTGTATATGAGCATAAAGGATGATCAGCACGTTCTCAGGTTGAGGGAAAATGTCACTTATATTTGGAATTCTCTGTTTATACTTTGTATATGATTTGTTGAGAGTGTAAACATCTTAGATTATTTCAGACAAAGCAAAATCAATTAAGACTCAAATGCTTCAGGTCTTCTGTCTAAAACTACACCAACTGGGGTCAAGATTTTTTTTCCCCACATTTTAATGCAAGGAAGTGATGACCCTTCTAGAAAACACAACTTACTTGGTTTTCTGTAGCTGAAGAATGATTTCTTCTCCTTTTAAGCTAATCTGATATTTAATTTCAGATTCATACTTTTCCTGGAAATATTTAATGAAATCATTAAGTCAAACAATTTATATTCTGAGCCTGTCAAAAATAACCATGACATATTTAACATATTTCAGGATAATAATTGCAAAAGCATAGGTTGTAAAAGAAGCTGTTTTATGCCTTTACAGTAGTATAAGATACAACTTAAATTTTATTGAGATGAACTTTGAAAGAAACTAGTTTCATTGTAATAACCCATATTGATTAAATTGTGGTATGAATTGTAGGAATTTATAATTTGATTTAGTGAAGGATATACTGTCTTGTGAACCCAACTAAATCACCAGTAGTTCTGTGGTATAATAAAAAGACATACATTTTTCTCATTTTAAAAGAAAACCAAACACATTGAAGGAAAGCAACCAAAATGCTATTAAGAATCAAATGTCATAGTCAAAATGTTAAATATACTTTACTTCATAAATTAAAAAACCTTGATTATTAAGTGTTAGTTCGTCATAAATGATAAAATGGTTGAGAAAAAGCATTTCTGCAGGGGGAGAAGGGTTGGAGCAAAAGGGAAAATGTGGGTTTGGCGAGCTGGAAGGGAACACGTGCTGATAGAAATGGCTCTGTTTCCTGGACACTTTTTTTTCCCATTCTCTCCTTCAGAAATGTCGAAGCAGCTTTAGCCTTTCTTAATTTGCTTGCCTGTAAAAGCTTTGGAAGAAATTGTGTGTTCTCTCCTGACGGAAGGGAGCTACATAAATGGGCTTGCAGATGAAGCTGGCAGATTCCACGTTGACAGTGACGCCGCTTCTACAAGTGGAAGCCTCCTTTACTGTTTCTTCTGAAATGACAAGGTTTCCCACAGGGCGTGCTCTGTGCTTACCTCATCCCCGTGCCTTTGTGTCCCGTTGCTCTCAATCTCTCTTTTGTGTAAACTGTGTAGTTTTCTGGGATGGACTACTTCATAGAGCGTTAATTCAGATGTTTGTTTTGAGCCTAATGCTAGAGGAAGAGAGAGCATTGATGTAAAGGATTTTAAGATTATAGTTTTTGAACTTTTGTGTTTTCTTTCTTTTTTTGGAAAAAAGCAGTGAAGACTGAATTGCCAGTCAGATAACACGCATTTAGAAGGCAGTTCCCCGCGTTGGTTTTTTGTTTTGTTTTTTACATTTGCTTATTTTTAATGGAAAGTCAGATTTACAGAGAAAAGGAGATTCAGAGAAAGATCTTCAGTCTGCTGGTTCATTCTCCAAGTGGCTGTAACAGCCAGAGCTGAGCTAATCTGAAGCAAGTAGCTTCTTCCAGGTGTCTCACGTAGCTGCCCAAGGCCTTGGGCTATCCTCTTCTGCTTTGCCAGGCAACAAGCAGGGAGCTGAAAGCAAGGTGGAGCAGCCAGGATATGAACTGGTGCCCATGTGGGATCCCGGCACATGCAAGGCAAGGACTTCAGCCACGAGGCTACTTGCTCCCCCTAATCCTCCATATTAGTTTTTTGACAATTTTTTTTTAATCTCTCCTCCCACAGTGGAAAAGCATGATGAAACAATTCTTTGGGCGTTCTTTCATCATGTGCAAACTCTGGACTTGGAAAGGTAAGTCTCAGATTAAGAACAGGGGTCGTGGGAGCCTGGACCTGCCTTCCTTATTACATTATCTCTACATTTATCGTGCTTTTCGAACTTGTGGATTTTATCTCAATGTCCTCAGATTTCTGCTTTACTTCGAAATGTCTTTGCGTTTCACCTGTGTGGTAAAACCCCTTGAGTACTCAGCTCACTCTAGGCAAGCTTCTTGTTAATTCCCCAGTACAATAATGATTCGTGATGCTGTTTTTCGCATTTTCATTTTTCTCTGAAGACTTAAATTTCACAATAAGATTGTAGTATATTCTCCTAGAGACTTTTTAAAGTATAAAAGTAATAAAAGTATAAAGTATAAATGTGTCAAAGTATGGAAGTATAAAAATGTTTATAGACAGTATTAACATACTAAAAATTAGCGTTTGTTAGACAACTTCTCGTTAACAGTAGAGAAAGAATGGTTCATGAAGCCAACATTGTCTTATATCCTCACTAAATGATCCTGTAGAAGGCACTTTACCTTTGAGTTACTTGTTACTAAGATAATTTTGGTGAAAAACTTGTATAAGAAAACATAAAAATATTTAGTGCCATTCTAGGAAGATGAAAGCATATCTTTATTTTTCTTTTAATTGCTCAATCACCTACTTAAGATCTGTCATATTTTTAAACACATTTCATACCGCAGTGTGCTTGAGGCAGTTTCATTGTAACAGAGTGAACTTAGGGACACAGTGATTATACCCTTGTTTGATACAGGGAGACTCTGAAGGACAATCATAAAGCTATGATTCTTTCTTCATTAGTTCTCTAGATTTGCTGCCCTGAGAGCAGCTGCCCTGAGAAAGGTTCATTACATATTAAGGCAGAAAATATAGACAAGTATTAGTAACTGCTCTTTTATCAAAAGGTATTCTGAATCCAGCAATGGAGTGGTAATGGACTTGAAATTAGAGTGAATTTTCATAATACCTCATGATCACTCTAGCAATGACTTGTAATTTTGGAAAAGCCCCAGAATGTTTTCCAACCTCTCTACAAACGCTGACTTTAGGGGCACCTTGTAAGAACAGACTACAGTGTTGTTTACCAAAGGCCTCTTAAGGTTTCATAAAGCAAAACATAAATCCAATAGTATCTTTTAATGAATAAAAGATGAAAGTCAAGACCAGTCTAGTGAAAGTTAACTTTTTAATACTCAAAAACTTTTAGAGATAATGGATCAGCACTATACTTTTACTTAACTATATTGTCTCAAATCACTGCCTGATTTTTTAACATACGGCAAAAATAATGTAGCATTATATTTTTAGGCAGCGAGCAAATTACAGTTAATCTTAGGTTCTTTTTCTGAATATAAAACTGAAATATTCTTCAACACACACTTATTGAAGTGTAACTTAGCTTGAAGTTGTCAAATAAAATCAATAGAGTACATTGTGTTACCTACCCCTTTGGAATTTAACTCAATTGGGAAAATACCTATTGAATATAAAATATCCATTACATGTGTTGCCATAATCAAATCAGCAAGTTAGATGGTTGCAAATGCCAGGATGATTAAATATACTAGAGCTAAGGGATTCTGGATCTTTGGGCACAGGTGAGAGGTATAGTTCTAAAATGGGCAGGCATTTGTCTTTTCTCCTGAGGAGTTGCAGGTTGAAGTTTTGGTGGTGGTGGCCCTTTCTGCTTGCTCTGTGTTGATCCCTTTACCTAACAGAGTGCTGAGCCTAAAATGGAATGAAAATATGCTGTTTGAATATTAGGAAAAAAGAAATCGGCATTTGATGTTTTACGTGTTTTTAACTAGTGATAATCTATCCAGTAGTAAGGTGATAAAATCAGTATGCCTCGTTTGCAAGTAAAATAAGTGTGTGTATGGGGTTATCAGATGAATAATCCCCAGAAACTGTTATTTTCCAGGACTGCTCATTTTGACCCTGTCATTTGTGAAAAACGTTTCTCAAGGAAATTCTTATAGTAGATTTTTAAAACCTTAAAAAGATGCAGTGATTGGAATAATATTTTGTGTTGATTTATTTTGGAAAATATTCCAACTTATTTTGAAACATACTAATTTGAAAATTATGCCAAGTTTTAGAATATTTTATATAATTAGAATTTTCATCAAAGATATTGGCAGATATACAGAATGGAGATAGGGAGGCCAGTATATAACAGATTGACAGATAAATTCTCAATACTCAACATCATGGAAGATTGATTTCAGGATACTCGTCAAATACCAAAATTTATGCTTGGTCAAGTTTCTTAGGTAAAACGTCATTTAAACTATGCTCACCTTCCCCTACATCTTAAATAACTTCTAGAAAATTTCTGATATCTAATACTATGCAAACAGCTTCACATTGTACCATTTGGGGAACCAGGACAAGAAGTATTTGTTCAGTAGAGATATAATTAGTTTTTTGAATATTTTTGATCTAAGGTTGGTTGAATAAGCAGATACAGAGCACATGGCTGCAGGGAACCGACTGGACGTAACTTGCTTGAACAGAGAATAGACCAAAGCACGAGCAGCATGTGTCCTCAGACAAGGCTGCTTCAAGCACTGATGCGGTCATTGACTTTTGCATTAAAATGCCAGTAGAGCTGTACTTACCTTGAGTTTGGAAGATGAGCCAGAGCACAGAGAGCAGGACCCAAGTCATGCTGGCAACTGCAGGTAGCTGAGACATCGCACAGAGCATGAAAACGAGGTTGTCCAAGCTGTTTTTATCTGCCTCCACTGCCCTTTGGATGTTCAAAAACAAAAAAAAAACTTCAATCTTAATGAGATTCGGGAATTTTTTTAATGGTATTCGGAAATGAACAAGAAATTGCAATGTCAAGACCTGAGGATGTTTTTCGTTTATGAGACGTATTTATATCTGGTTATAGCTCACTAAGGACTTGCATCTGGACAACTGCTTATCCTGGATGTGGTTGCAAGTACTAGGAATTTATGAGCTGAGGTTGAATATTTATATCCTAACCCAAACTGAACCGTCTCTACTCTTGTATCCTTATATTGATACTAGTATGTGCATTTAAAAAATACCTGGATGTGTTGTACACATTTTGTGAAGCTAGCACAGAGAGCACCAACTCGAAAAGACCTTAGCCAAGTCTTACAATCCATAATGTGTGACTGTCTCTGAATCTCAGTGTCTTTATGTGTAAGAAGGGATTAAACTCCTTAGGTTTTATCTAAAATCATATACACTTTCACATACAGACATTTCTAAACAAAATTGTAAAGAAATGTTCAAATTATCTTTGACAGTGTTAACATTAAGTTACACAGCAAAGAAAGGATGTTTGAAGTGTGCTATGAGTTCTGCTTCAGAAAGACAGCAATACTTTTCTACTTCCAGAAAAATGATATTTGGGTATTAGAAAAATTATACATTTTCATGATCATAATTGTCAAAAGAATACAGAAAGGAGTCACCAAATGACTCCACATTAAAAAAATGACTTCAGTGCACCAGTCTTTGGCCTACCAGTTAACAGTCTGGTTTAAGGTCTCCACATCTTTCTTTAGAATATGATGGTTCAGTTCCCAGCTCCAGTGCCTACTGCAATATCTTGCCAATGTGAACCCCAGAGATATTAATATGGCTCAAATAATTGGCTCTGTGCACGCATATGAGAGACTGAATTCCTGGTCCTTGCCTTCTGTTGCAGCCCAGTATTGGATGCTGTGGAATTTGGAAAATGATTAGTTAGATAGGAACTCTGTTTATCTGTTTTTTCCTCTTTACTACCACTCTGCATCCAAAATACAAACACAGTAAAATTTAACCTTTGGACAATGTTTTCACATTTTATGCACTAATAAAAAGTGAGTTGATACAGGGTTCAAATAATAATCTTTAGCACAGCAGAACAAACATTTCCAAAATGTTGAAACCCACTAAGGCATCATTTCTTTAGCATATGGATTTGTGTGTGTGTTATATATGATTACATGTAGTAATTTGGATTTGCAGAACGTCAGTGACAATGTAGATGTCTGTGATGGGACTTTCTTGGTGTAAGAATCAGCCTTCCAACTGGCCATCATGATGTCTTGCTAAGGCACATGGGAATCTTCTAGCATCTGATTCCAAATTTTAAAATCCTCTTTCTAGGGCTGTTCATCCTTTTCTCCTCCCATGCTTTGGATTAACAGGGATTTTTTCTCCCCTGTATTTTGTATGTATTTTAGGGGTTCAAAAATAGCTTACTTACGTCCTTTACAAGTTGCTGTTAAAATTTAATGAGCCTAACTTGTATCTCTATTATCAAATAATACAGTGCTGCAGGTAGCTTAATTTGTACCTGTGTTTTTACCCTTTGCCACCTCCACCTTACATTGTTGTAATGACATATATTAATTTTACCCATGTTTTCATTCTCAGTGTTTACTCTTTTAGTATTTTATACTCACTATTTATTCAGTAGCATTAAATCTCCATGTGTTTATATATTTTCTAGAATTTTTTGAATTGTGGACTGCAGGCTTCATTCCCTGGTGGTCAGTTATGTAGCATTGCTTCAGGATCTTTACATTTTCTGAGGCTTGATGTATGGCCCGGTGTGTGGTCTATCCTAGAGTAGGTTCCGTGAGCTGATCCAAAAAAATGTGTATTCTGCATTTGTGGAAGGAAGTGCTGTGTAGATGTGAATAGGTCCTTTCGGCCCTCGGTATAGATTAACCCTGTTGACTTCTTTGTTAATTTTCTGTCTAGTAAATCTGAGTATTAATGAAATTAGGGTGTTGACGTCTCCAATATTATTGTATTGCAGACAGTGTATGTCTTAGCTCCATCCACGATTGGTTTAAATAGCAGATTCCCTGGCATTGGTGCACATACATTTACTATTGCCACTTCTTGTGGAATTGGTCCAGTAACCATCATGGACTGCCCTTCTTAGTCGCTTGTGTGAGCTTTTGTGTTAATGTCTCTTTGCTATCATTTCATTCTTTCACTGCCGTGATTATCATTCGCCATTTCTGTGTGTAGCAAATCCTTAAAACATCATTTTTTAGGTTTGTATGGATGGTGGCAAATACTTCCGATTTCTGTTTGTTTTGGTAAAGTTACTTATTTCACCTTTGTGAATAAGAGTTGTGTAGGTTACAGTATTCTGGGTGTGCAGTTTCTTTTAGGTCATGGACTGTGGCATTCCATTCTTGTGTAACCTGTAGGGTTTCGGAGGAGCAGTCACCTGTAAGTCTGATTGAAGATCTTCTGATAATCACCTGGGTCTTTCCCATATGCATTTGAAAATCTTTGCTTTGCCAAGAAAAATGACTATAGTGTGTGCCATGGTAAAGATGTTTTCTGGCCATGCCTGTAGGGAGTTCTTCTGCTTCCTCCTCTTGGATACTCCTTTCTTGCACCATGTTGGGGAAGTCCTCGCTTACTATTTCATTGAATAGGTCCTCTTTCAGCAGCAGATTCCTTAGTAAGTCCTTCATTAGAGTTTTTTTGCATATCCTTTATATTTCATGTTTTTCCTTTTTTTTTTGAAATTTCTTTCATCCTTACTGTTAGTGACAAAGAGCAGGTTTCGGATTAGAATCTAATTTTTAAGTGTTTTGAATGAATTTCATGTATTTCACAACACAGATTGAACAGCATACCAGTATTTTTCCTTCTTCCTCATTTATTTTGTCCTTACATTTTGTAAATGTCACTTTTTTCTTTTCAAAAATCACCAACTTAACACTCCAATAGGTACGATTGAGTCCCATATGAGGTAGAAAAGAATCTATTTCTCAGGAATTTTTACTAAGGCTACAGCAACAACAATTCCAAGAATTTCTACCTCACTAATATAAATTGAATTTTTGGTACCCTTTGTTTTTATCACAGATCAGGGAATATATATGATATTTGTCTTTCGGGGACTGGCTTATTTGAGCATAATGATTTCCAGTTGTCTACATTTAGTTACAAAGACCAGATTTCATGCCTTTTTATGGTGTTTTATGGCTAAGTATTATTCCATATTGCTCACGTGCACACACACACAAACACACAAACACACACACACACACACACACACACATCACATTTCCATTATCCAGTCGTAAGTTGATGGGCATCTGGCTTAATACCATATCTTAGCTATCATGAAATGAGCTGCTATAAGCATAGGGGTACAGATAGCTCTCTTATATGCTTACTTCATTTCGTTTAGAGAAATTTCAGGAGTAAGATGGCTGGGTCAATGGCAGATCTATTTTCAGATGTCTAAGGAATACCTATATTGTGCTTCATGATGGTTGCACTAGCTTTCATTCCAAACAACTATGGAAAAGATGCCTCTTTCCCCACATTGTCTTCAGCATTTATTGTTTTCTGATTTCTGTATGATAGCCCTTCTAACAAGGGTGAGGTAAACCTCTCTAGGGATTTTATTTTCACTACTGGTTTATAAAGTTGAGAATTTTTTCATATGTATCCATTGCTCATTTGAATTCCACCCCTTGGAAAATGCCTGTGCATGTCATGCTTGTTTTGTTCTTGAATTTCTTGAATTCATGAAATATCCTGGAGCTTAATCTTCTATCAATTGCCTAATTTGCAAATATTTTCCCCTATTCTGATGGCTACCCTTCAGCTTGTTGATGGTTTCCTTTGCAGTGTACATGCATCTTAGCTCGATGTAATTCCCATTTCTTTATTTTTGCTTTTATTGCCTGTGCTTCTGTGGTTGTTTCAAAGAAATCTTTGCCTAGGACTATGTCTTTCAGAGTGCTCCCATTGTTTTCTTCTATTTCTTTGGCATCAGATCTTGGATTTAGATACTGAAATCCATTTAGAGTTGACGTTTGCGTAAAGTGTAAGGCAGGGATTTTATTTCACATTTCTGTATACCTATGGCAATTTCCCCAGCACCATTTGTTGAAGAAATTACCCTTTCCCTTGGGATTGGTTTAGATTTACTTGTCAAAAGTTTCTTGGCCGTAGATGTGTGGGTTCATGTTAGAGATGAACCAACAGAGAACATGAAAGGTCATGCAGAACTTTTATTATTATAGCAGGGTGGCCATCATCTCGCAGGATGACTCATTGAAACAAAGTGAGAGGTTTTTATACTTTTACAAAAACGTAGTGCAAGTGCTGGGAAAGCAGGTGTCCAGAGCACAAATTAGCACAAATTAGTTTCCACAAGGTTAGTGTAGCCCATAACAGGTCCAAGCAAAGGGCAAATCAATAGCTCTCCTGTGGGGAGAAAAGAATTAGGACACATTCCAAGAGACAACAAAACATGAGACTGAGTTCAGGTCTTCCATGACTCAGGCCTGTGTACAGCCCTGTGTGTGCCCAGGGCAGCCTCTGCTGCATGTCTCCTGGAATGCCTGCCAGGCATCTGCATCAGGTCATTTCTGTGACCTCTATGCTGTGTCATTGATGCTCTGGCCTGTTTTGTGCCAGTGTCAGGGAATTTTGATTACTGTCATCCAGAAGTAATCGAAATGCCTAAAGTCTGATCATAGTAATAGCTCTAGCTTTGTTTGTTCTTTCAGTTTGCTTTAGCCATCCTGGACCTTTTGTGTTTCCATGTAAATGTTAACATTGTTGTGTATCAGATCATACAGTATGTTTCTTAGCCATGTAATTGTATAAACAGGGCATTGATCTGTGTGTGTGGGAGTTCTGTATTTCCTTTACTCAAATTTCTGTTTCAAGTTTTCAGCTGCTATTCCACTGAATAGGTCTTCTAATCCATTCTTCCCCTGCCTTCAGGAACTCCTCAGACACATCATTTGATGACATCACATAATTTTTGGCACAGTTTTTGTTATTGCTCATTTTTTTTCTTGATCTTCGAGACTTTTGAAGATTTGTTTTCTAGGTCACACATTCTTCTGCATCACCCAGTATGTTTTCTGGCTTCTCACTGCATTTTTTTATTTGGTATATTAAATTCTTTACTTCTGATACATCAGTTTTACTTTTCTTAAATCTAAAATCACAGGAGCATTTCTCATCCATGTTGTATATGGATTTTTTAAAGATTTATTTTTTATTGGAAAGGCAGATATACAGAGAAGAGGAGAGACAGAAGAAAATCTTCAGTCTGCTGATTCACTCCCCAAGTGGCTATAATGACTGAAGCTGAATCAATCCAGAGCCAGGAGCCAAGAGCTTCCTCCTGGTCTGCCATGCAGGTGCAGGGTCCCAAGGCTTTGGGCCATCCTCCACTGCTTTCCCAGGCCACAAGCAGGGAACTGGGTGGGAAGCGGGGCCACCGGAACATGAACTGGAGTCCATGTGGGATCCTGGACATGCAAGGCGAGGACTTTAGCCACTAGGCTACTGCATTGGGCCCTGGATTGCTTTTTTAACTCACACATTTGTTTCTCACTTTTCAGTAATACCATTAAGTTCATTTTCAGGCATTTCATCAATCTCTTCATTTCTCATTCTAATATTAAGTTCTGTTGTGTTCTTTTGGAGGAGTTATAGTTTCTGGTTTTTGTGTGTTGCTGGGATGCTCCTATTTTTCCCCTCTAGTGGTTTTTATCACTAAACTATTCCTCTTTGACTTGATGGAGTTACTTCTCCTTAAGTGGATATCTGAAATGTGTGTTAGCTCTGGGTAGCATATTCTGCTCTGTGCTCAATGGATGAAAGTCCAGGAGACACCCAAGGGTGTGACGCATCTTTTCTTTTGTCAGTTTAGTGGAATCACTGCCTCTTTTCTTCTCTTTTCAAGGTTATCAGTGCCTGAGTTGTGGCCCGAATTGGCTATAACCCCCTACTAGCACATGAATGGCACAAAAACCTGTGCACTTCTCCGTGCGCCCAGCAACAGAGCTACACTGCACACACTGTCACATAGTCGTCACAGGACTTCCGCAGTCTGTGCACAGGTTTCTCACAGTCACAGGGTGTTGAGGTTCCCTCGGCCCTGTGAGTCAGCCTCACCATGCAACGGCCTGCCCGGCAGCAGCTGTGCCTGAAAGCGTTGCCTTGGTAGCTGTGCTTTTGTACCTGCCTTCTGGGATCCTGGAATGGTGAGGGTTTGTACACATCTGCGGTCCCAGAGGTGTGCGCCACCCCCTGACATCACAGTCAGCGTGGGGCATACTGTTTATCGTTTGAACAAAATGGCTTAGCTGTATGCACCTGTGACTTTAGTTTGTCTCCTGCCTGTGTTTATCTAACACCAGTAAAGGTTCCTGGGAGAATCAAAATGATGGTTTCCTCCCACTGGTCCTGGAGTTTAGCAGGACAGTGGGATAAAGCAGTGTGCCCCCAGCCCGTGGTGACCCACTAGAACCCGTTCCTCACTGAGGCTCCTGTGTGGACCTGCGTTCAGGTGTGAGCCGTGAGCTCCTGTGCCGCCCAGTGCCACCCAGTGTTTGGCTCTCCTTATCAGGATCTGCCCAACGCACAGCATAGTGTGTCTTATTCAGGGTGGTGATGAGCGAAGGCTCACAGCCTGTGGATGATGTCGGGGCATCATCTGATGATTTCTGAGCTCTGTTAGCTTGTGTTTTAGAGCTTTCACTGTTTTTGGTTTATTTTGTTTTGTTTGCCAAAATTTTATCTGTTTCAAAATGCTGTCTTTGCTTCGTTCTTTTCATGTCCCAGCGTAGCCTGAGATAGCTTGGCCACACCTAGTCAGCTCTCTTGGATCTTCAGGATGAGAATTAATGCTACAAATTGTTCCTGTCTTTGGGCAGCTGCTGTTGCTAATGACAGCTCCAGTTAATTTGTATAATGGATATTATTTTTATTTATTATAGAATTAGTATTATCCTGTCACTTAAACACTGAGAGGATACAAGGTTTGATTTCCTAGTAGTTATTACATTTTTTTTCTTGGGCATTCCATGTGGACTTTGATGCTAGGTTGCCAATAAGCTATTTCTAAAATAAACTCTAATTATAAGGCCGCACCCACAGATGGTCTTTATAAATGGAACATGTTTGCTCATTGTGGTGGTGGACTGTGGAAGGGGAAGCACAACTGGATAGTTTGAGAAAGTTAAAATCGGGTAAATCCATAGGTGTGTACCAAGTCAGAATTCATGTGCTATGATGTGTTCCTCATTACTTGAACATAAAATCACTAACACATCCGGGATAAAAAGGGTGATAGCATCCACAAGTCAAGTTACAGGAGGGAGACAGTGCTAACAACCTTGAAGAAAAAGGTATGCATGGGAGAGATACCTTGCTCGCAATGTTTTCGTACTTGCTGATTGATGAGCTACTGAGGGAGGGAGGGGAGTCGGGAATGAGTTCTTGGGTTCAGCTTGTGCAAGTGTTACTTTTGTAGATGATAGCTTATATTACCTGTCAGCCTTATAGGTAATTTTTGTTCAGTTAAACACTGAACAAAAATACATTTTGGAATAAATTTTATGCCATTGTCACAGTGAATTTAAATATTTCAAAATGTTCTAGTCATTCATCTGTTACATCTCAGAAGGATAAACTTCAGTTTATTTATTTCAAAATTGCCTATAGTGCATATACATTGCTCAATTTAAGTTTTTGTAAGTGTTTAATGCATAGGAGGATGGAACATAATGGGTTAAAGATGTTTATTTGTGGAACATGTTTACCATGAAAAGATTTGAAAACTGTTTTCTGTGGTGCTGGTTTTATGTGTCAGATAACTTATTATCAGCCTGCAAATTAAAGCTGTGGAAATGACAGTGGAGACAGTGCTTACTCAGTACATCTGGATAAAATAAATGGCAAGTATGTGGAGACTAAGAAATACAACTTTCAGGAATAACAAAACATAGAACTTAAGTCATGACCATAAAACTAAGATTTTGTGGTCAACATCCTGATTACAAAAATTTTGGTCCCATAAAGTGTGCAACTTAACATTTTGCAGTGTTTCATAAGCAAGTATTTTTTACTTTGGGCACATGTTCAAGTGCTATGCTCCTGGAAGTTAAAACAATAACACAGACTGAAGTTAGGGTAAGCCCTTGTACAAGAGAATTTTTCATAAATCCTTACTTGGTCATCACCACAGGACATAAGTAGTCAAATAACCTCTTAAAAGTATATACTTCTCATTTTTTAGGTGACTCAGTGGTTAAATGATTTATTTGATGTGGTTAATTTCAAAATACCTAGAGTCTCTTGTATATTTCCTAAGTCATTTCCCATTTTATCTATTTTTTTTAAAGATTTATTTTTTTGGAAAGTCAGATATACAGAGAGGAGAGACAGGAAGATCTTCCGTCCGATGATTCACTCCCCAAGTGAGCGCAATGGCCGGTGCTATGCCGATCCGAAGCCAGGATCCAGGAACTTCTTTCCAGGTCCCCAACATGCATGCAGGGTCCCCAGGCTTTGGGCTATCCTTGACTGCTTTCTCAGGCCACAGGCAGAGAGCTGGATGGGAGGTGGAGCTGCCGGGATTAGAATTGGCACCCATATGGGATCCTGGCGCATTGAAGGAGAGGACCTTAACCATTATGCTATCACACCGGGCCTATTTTTTAATCTATGCTTTAAAAAAAGGATAAGGCAAGTCTATGGGTGGAGATAAATTAAAACAAAGAAATCAAAAGTAGCAAAGAATTACAGGTTCATTACAAGTAGAGTATAGCCCTACAGGAAACAAGATTTCTGTCTTAAGAGCTGTTCTTGTGCTACTCACACATGGAAAGGTCCCAGGGGTGAAAGTGAATTGATAAGTAGCCTTTGCATTTGCTACGAACTAAATTTGGCTTTTGAGTCCAGGGTGAGCTTATCTAGACATCTGTACTGCAAGGCTAAATGACCTGCTTCTGCATGAAATTTCTCATGAAAACATGGTGATGGCAATGGGAAAGTAGAGCAGGTAAAGGAAAAGTTCAGCAATGATAGTTGTAAGCAAGCAACGTTTATTAGCTGTGTATATTTCATTATCACCTGTAAGAGAAAACTCAGCTGTCTTCTAAACAATGAGATAAAACTATGACAAAGTCCCAGCCGGTAGCTGCAGGAATGAATATACTAGTTGGACAATATCATTGACAAGACCATTCTTTGTCGGCACTCACACTCAGCAGATATTTGTTGCACTGGATATGGCTCTGGCAATATGAGGTAGGATGGCCATGTGTCAGGCATGCAGAGAAGGATGAGTAAGTATCTTCCAGGAAGTTCCATCATAGTTCTTCTCAACCCAGAGGTGAATGGGGAGACAGTTTTACTCTTATCTCCCAATAAAACACTGGTAAGGAAAGTGAGACTCTTCTGACTTAATGAAAGAGATTAACATACGATATGCAATGGACAGCTGAAGAGAAATTTGGGGTCTGAAGGAAAGGAAAGGTTGGCAGATAGCAACCACACTACCACTGGCTCACTATCAGCTATCGCCAATATTTTTTTCAGTGTTGAAAAGTCATAATTTTTAAAAACAGACTTTGGATGTTTATGCAAGATCTCGCAACTTTTAAGTACTGGTCATGCATTCAAAACATCTTAAAATACTGTGTGACCAACATCATCCAGGGCATCAGTTTGCAACTATTCTTTTATAGTTTATTTAACTTATTAACTTATTTAAGAAATTAGAGTTTTAGTAAATGAACTACTTAAATGTTAAATTAATTTTACTGTAACTTCAACAATAATTGAATTATACACATGTATGATAAAAAATATTTTATTTCATATTTGGAGGAAAACTCAGATGATATAGCTAACAAGGGCTTCAAAGGACAATGTAAGAAAAGGATATATAAAACAGTGTTTCCATAATTTTGTTTTTAAACTGAAAGTTCTGACTTGACAAATGAGTAGCAAGATCTTGATGTTTTTAATTAATAAATATACAAATTTTCCTTGTTTGGAGGATGATTCCTTGTCAAACAAATCGATGCTTGGAAAATATTGAAGAAATAATAATCGACATCACAGGAAATGGGTGTGTCCAGGAAAATTAGAATCAATGGCAAGTAAAATGATTTTTTAAAATCTAAGCTTATATCTATAATAGAGAATAGATTTTTAAACCATTTAGACCCTCAAGAGTATATCTATTTGTAAAAATTGTACTTAATTTAATCTCCTTCAAATACAAGTTTTAAAAACTGGTTAATCTCCCCAGAATTTAAAGTAGTCACAGTAAGCAAGTATTTCTCTTCCGTGCAGGTTGTCCATTATCCGCTCTGATCATTTACCCTTCCAGCCTGGTGCACTTGTTGCCTCACACTTTCAGATTCGAATCCTAAAAGAGACAAAAGGTCTTAGAGGATTAATGTTTCCTGAAAAATTAGATACTCTACATGATATAACTTTTAAATATCGAGAAATTAAAATCAAGTAGAGAACTAGACACGCATCAAGGGAAGGAATGAGAAATACCACGTGCAGTATTGCTATCCTGGTAACTGGCATTGTATGACCAGCATGACATCCAGAAGACTATTAAGACATAGGTGACTTTTCGATGAGACATGTCTTCTATTTTTTGCAGTACTTAGGGGATTTTGGAAAAAATGAAGAATGTACAGCTTATTATTGCTTTCTAGCAAGATTCTTCTGTCTCCCTCTTCTTGGTTAGTAGCCAAACTTGAAGCAAGACAATGTTAGAACCCAACCCACAACCCTGCAGGAGTCCTACAGATGTGTGCTTCAAAAAAGACATGGTATTTCTCTTCCTGTTGCTAGGCATGCTATAATGTTATAATTTGAGTATGAATCTTACCTTACATGTAGATTTTTGTTTATCCTTGAAAAAAGTAGAAAAATTGTTTTTATGTCTGTGCCATATTAGATGCAAAAATAATGTTAGGACGTTAGCAATGCTGTATTTTCCATCTTAGCTGTACTACTTTCAGTGAACGTACTCTTACTCATTCCAGTTTATCTATGTAAAGTGAAAAACTGCACATATTTCATGATAGATTTAGAAACACTGATAATTCGAAGCATATTCTTCCTGTAGTCTGCATTCCTCAACCGCTCATTGTCCTGCCTGATTTCCTGCCCCCTCCACCACCTCCTGTTTTTAAGTGGCTTGGTTTCATTGCACTTCCAGAAACAGAGGAATAACACTCCTTTGGGTAAAGATAGCAGCACAGAGCAAGTAGGAAAAAAAAAAAAGCCTAATGATCCTCAGTATAAAGAAAGGGAGGAAGCAATGATCAGATTCCAGGATGTCAGTCATATTTGGATAGATGACGTTTTTGAACACTGTTACTTGTCTATTTGAGACTGGATTCTTAATGTATAATGGTTTCCAGTTGCATAACACTAATTTCATTCTATTTTTATGGCTGAGAAGTGTTCTACATAGTGTGTATACCATGTTTTCTGTAGTCATCAGTTGGACACATGGGTTGATTCCATATCCCAGCTATTGTGAATTAAGCTGCCACTCTGTCACATGCTGATTTTATTTTGTTTCGCTAAATTCTCAGGAGTGGGATGTCTGGGTCATACGATGGGTCTATTTTCAGGTAACAGAAAAATCAGTACTATATTGCATAATGGCTGCAGTACGTACATTGCCACCCACAGTGGATTGGGTGCCTCTTTCCCCACATCTTCACTCGCAGTCACTGATTTCTGTATGATAATCATTTTCATTGAGGGGAGAGGAAACCTCACTGTAGCTTTTATTTGCATTTCCTTATGGCTAGTGAACCTGAGTATTTTTTTCATATCTCTTTGGGCCATTTCAGTTCAATCCTTTGAAAAACACCTGTTCGTGTCCTTTTCTCTTTTTGTAACTGGATTCTTTTGTTCTTGTTGAGTTTTGGAGTATTGGTAAATCCTGGGTAAGTATTCTTTATCTGTTGCATAGATTACAAATATTTTTCTCAATCTGTTGAAGCTTCTTCACTGGTTGTAATCCCATTTGTTATTTTTACTGTAATTACTTGGGTTTTGGGGGCCTTTCAAGGACAGTTTTTGTCCATGTCTATTTTTTATAGAGTGTTCCCACTGTTTTATTTCAGTAATTTGGTGATATCAGGTCACAGATTTAATCCATAATCCATTTTGGGTAAGCTGTAAAGTAGGGTCTAGTCCCATAGTCGTGTAGAGACCCAATTTTTCCAGCATCATTTATTGGAGAGACTCATCTCTCATGGAACTGATTTTGGTTCACTTGTCACAAATCACTTGTCCATAGATGTGTATGTTACTGGGATTTCTATGCCATCCTGTTGGTCTCTGCATCTGTATTGGCTTTCAACTGCTTCTAATACATCCTGAAGGCTGGTACTGTGATGCCTCCCGCTGTGTTAAGGATTGTTGCAGTGTTATGATTCCATATAGATCTGAGAATGTCATAGGTATTTTGATAGGGATCACATTAAACCCATGAACTTCAGAATACATATCAAGATCTCCTTATTACTGCAATCTCGAAGCATCAGATTTTTCCATTTTTGATGTTCTGTAATTTTTGAGATCCCACACTTGCTTAAATTCATCCCGAGATACTTAGATTTTTGTAGCTGTTGTGAATGTGAGTAATCTTACAAGATCTTTCTCACCCATGGAATTGTTTATGTATACAAAGAATACGGACCTTGATATTTATTTTATTTCTAGCAATTTTGCCAAACTCTTAGGCATCCCGCTAGTCTTAGTAGAACACCTTGTTCATGTTAGCTGCCATCAAAGGGATAGCTTGACTTCCTTATTTCCAATTTGTGTCTTTTTGATTTATTTTTCTCTCCTAATCAGTCTTGCTAAAATGGACTATATTGAATATCAGCTGTGAAAATGGACATCCTTGACTAATTCCTCAACTCTGTGGGAATATCTCCAGCTCTTATCCCATTCAGTATTACGCTAGCTGTGGGTTTTTGTATATTGCCTTGATTGTATTAATGTTCCTTTATACCCAATCTCCTTAAGGTTTTTATCATGAAAGAGGTTGTCTTATCAGATTTTGTACGTGTGCAGATCATTACTTGTCTTTTCACCGTGATAATATACTGAATCGTACTGATTCATTTGCACACAGGAAAGGTCCCTGCATTCCAGGGATAAATCTTACGTAGTCCCAGTGAGTGATCTCTGTCGTGTGTTGTTCGATTAGCTAGGATTTTGTTTAGGATTTTTGGGTCTGCACTGGCTTTATACAATGAATTTGGGACAGTCTCCGCCATTTTAATTGAATCGTTTGAGAAGAACTGGAATTAGTTCTTCTTGAAAAGTTTACTAGACTCCAGCAATAAAACCCATCTGGTCCTGCACTATGAATTATTGCTGAGGAGTCTTTATTTTGGATTCATTCTGTCTTAATTATTGCTCTATTTATATTTTCTTTCATTATTATTCAATTTAGGCAGATTGTACATGATCCAATCTATCCATTTCTTTAAGGTTTTCAAATTTGCTGGCATCTAGCAGTAGTAATTCTTGTTGAGTTTGCATGTCTACAGTGCCCAGTTCATTTCCTTTCAAATCTTTAATTCACTTGTCTTTTCCCCCATTTTTTGGTTAATTGGGCCAATGGTATATTGAATTTTTGTAAAAACAAAACAGCGCTTCAATTCACCGATTTTATATATTTAAAATTTTGTCTGTTCCCTAATTTTGATATTTCTTCATGAATTTGGTTTTTTTTTTAAGTGCTTGGGATGCATTCATGGGTTACTCATTTGATGCTTCTGACTTATTGATGCAGGCACTAATTATTGTGATCTTCCCTATTAACACTTCTCTTGCGGCAGTCCATATGTTTGGATATATAGATCAGGTCACAGACTTAATCGATGTTATGAATTTCATTTCCCATAGTTTTGTTTTTCCTTTTGATTTCTTCTGTGACTCACTATACTTCCAGCAGCAATGCTGTCAAGTTCCCCTGTGTTTTCAGCTGCCAAGCACAATGATATTCAATTCATACATATTTACAACAGTCATTTCTTGTTGAATTGATCCTGAAATTATTGCCTAATGCACTCTTCGCCTCTTGTTTGTGGTAAAGTTTATCTGATATAGAATGATTACACTAGCTCATTTTTCCTTTCATTTTTTGTGAATCTTTGTTAATAGGGTGCATAACAAAGAGAATTTATGCAATTTATTATCAGATTCATTAGCAAGGCAACAACTTGGTCCTACCATTTTTTCAAAACTATTCCCATTGTTTGGAATTAATTTGTATCTGTACTAGATTTTCTACCTTTGCATTCTTTCACTGTGATTATTGTTCTATTTCTGTGTGTAGCATATTCTCAAGCTTCATTTTTAGGACTGGGCAGGTAGTGGCAAATGTTTTCCATTTGTTTTTTGGAAGGTCTTCATTTCATGTCTGAGCTCAAATGAGAGCTTTTGGTATTCTGGGTTGGAAGAATACTATACCCAGAAATGCTCTCCTTGGCCCCAGCGATGGAAAGCACTGCCGTTACCAGAACCAGCTCCCTCTGAGTGCTCCACCTAGTGGCTTGCAGAAGGCTGAGGCTATGTGCTTGTCTCGCAATCCTGGATACAAGGGCTGCCCTGGCCAGACTCAAACAGGTAGGGAACACAGATTTATTTTTCTAACAGAACCTGCTAACCGCATGCCTCCACACCAGGCCAGGTCCACACCAGGGTTGCTGTACTTGACAACCTTGGCCTGTGTCTCACCAGTTGTCCTTCCTGGAAGGTCTAGGCTGCCTCCAAAATGTGGTTTGTGCCTGTTGGTCTGGGTGCTTGGTAGGAAAATGACATGCCAAGTCCCTTTCCCTACTCTGGTTCCTGCCCAGAGTCAGTGTAGTCCATAGGACTACACCAGGTCATGATACCAGAGGCTTTTTTTATCTGCTAGAGACTCTTGCAGTTGTCTATTCTCACCTGTCTGCAGTGGGGATTAAGGATAACAGCCGATGTAGGTGAGCTGCACCTCAGTACTGGCCCACAGAGTTAATTGTAAGCAGTGTTTCCAGGCTCCATCTTGTCTGTCAGAGTTCTGAAAACAGTTTTTCCTTCATCCCAGAGCAGCCTCAGTCAGTGCTACACTCTCCTAGTTAGTCATCTTGGATCCACTAAGGCACTTCAGGCTCCTTTCAATTTTACCCAAGTTTTGTGATCCAGTTCAAATTGCATCTACTCAGTGGGTCTTCTTGTTCGGTTGAAACCTGAAGCCATTCACTTTTTCCTCATGTTTTTCTCAGTATCCATCACTTAGCTAACAAATTCTTCAAATATTATTTGTATCAAACAATTTGACATTTTTAGTGAGCAGTTACTCATTTGCACACAATTTTCCTAGATAATCTTTTTTATACCCTCCTCTTACAGAAAAATAACTCAGTTTTAAGTTTAGTTATTTTTCTAACAAATTACATTATTTTAGAAGGAAATCTGTAATAAAATTAATGCCTTAAATCAATTAAAGGAGACATTTACTTTTTATAGTTACCTAAAAGAACCATTATTGTTAATATAACTATAAAACATATGACGATTAAATAGTTGGTAAACTTTGCTTTTTGAGATCCTCTAAAATAAATGTAATTTTAGACCTGAGGACATGTCCTGATAAACTATGTATTTAGAAGACATGTTCTCACTGGGTGCAGGCATTGAAAAACTCACCAGTGGCCAGCTGATATTTGCAAGGAAAGAAGATGACACAGATGTAGGAATTGGCGGTGGTGGAAAATCTGGCTTTGTAATTAGCTAGTAAGAAGATAAAAAATTTAAACTCAAAGATGACCCTGCCCATGATATTCTAAACATGGAAATGATTCCTTTCATTTAGATGCACACATACACTTCACATGTCTGCTGACACTAAATTTCTATGTGAAGAAGAGGATTATTGTGGACTAACTGTTCTGCCCTGTGAAAATTCATGTGCTGAAGCCCTAATCCCCAGTGATTTTGCAGATACTCACTTGTTGAAGGAGGAGCTCTCAGGATAGGATTAACCCATCATAAAGAGAAGCACTCTCTCATGGAAGACACACCAAGAAAGCAGCTGTTGATAAACGATGAAGCTGCTCTCTTTGCATCTGCCAGTCTCCTGAATTTGAAATTCCAGGTGTCCAGAATAGTGAGAAATAACTGTTGATGGTTTAAGCCTTCGATTTCATGGAAATTGTTCATCAGCCTGAGCTGTCTAAAACAGTGTTACTCAGTTTCTTTTTCCTAAATAACAGCAGCTTCCCAGGTACGGAGTGGACAGAGAAGAGACATGTGGTCTTAGGGCTTGCATTTTCAAAATATCTTTAGAAGACTTAGTATTTAATGATATGCATGTCTCAGCATTTTTTTTCTAAAGAAATGATTGTACAGCATGTGTTCTCTCTAACTAGCATTTCCTTGAACATGAACTTGGGACATAGAATTTGTCAACTCACAAAAGAAACTGGAGGCTCATTGCAGTCTGCGGCTTGATCAGACACATGGAGCTTCATCTGACTCATCTAAAAACAAGAAACATCATTGCTTAATGCAGCGATCAGTTGCCTAAATGCAGCTTCCAAATAGGTACTTTCTCAAAGTTTGGAACTGATACCAAGAGGCCAGACAATAAATTGCTTGACTCAACTAGTCAATTGCTCTAGAGTAATAGCCCTGTAGAATGAACTCTTGTCTCCATCAGAGGTATTACTACCAACATTTTCATTAACACCTTTAACTAAAATATTTAGTCTGACAAATTTTAGAATATAAAGGTGATACACATTGCTACACACAGATAGCATTTTATCTGTAGGGAAATTTACTTAATGAGGGATGAAGAGTTAGAATTACATGTAGAGACTGAAGACCCACATCTGTATTGCTCCTTATTTTGTTTTCCTAGATTTATTTATTTCTGAAAATCAGAAGATCAATTTTCCATCTGTCCACTGGTTCACTCTCCAGAAAACCAAAAATAAAAGCCTCTTGCAGGTCTCCCATGTGGATAACAGGTGCCCATGAACATGGGCCACCTGCTGCTGCTTTCCCAGGCCATTACCATGGAGCAGCTGGGGCACATATAGCATGGCGGCACCACAGCCAGCAGTCACACCCACTATGCAACAATGCTGGATCATGTTTTCTTTGTTATTTTGTATTCCATGAATCCCAGGAAAGTAGCCTCTATATATTTTTGGCAATCTTCTATTTCACAGGAAGGAAATGATATCTTTAGAGCCAGTCATCCCTACTATATCTAAAGCAAATGGAGAAATTTCAAGCTCCACAGCATATGAGTACAAAATTTTAAACTGGTACTGCAGCAAATACAGGTCAAAGTATAACTCACCTCTTGAGGTCGAACAGCCTTTGCCATTTGTGGTTTCCTCTTCTGCTTGGGCGGCTTACTGCCAGTGGTAGGTAGTGGCCTGTCAGTTAAAATGTCACATTTAGCAGTTCCTCTAGCATGATCGGAAAATGCAACAGATGATGGCCAATTTCCTTTCCCCTTACAACGTCCTTAGCCACTGACTGAAATTGCTTGGGCCTCAACAGCTTCTTCCATTGTTCTGGAATTCATAATCTACACATATTCATGCTCCTGTTTATTAAAAACTGGATGAATAAGGGAATTTTTAAAGGTGCTAAAATGATGTGTTCAAGACCATGATTTTAAGTCAGATCGAGGATTAAGGCTGTCTGTCATTTTCTGGGGCAGTAAACATATTTGTGACCCTCACTTATTCTGTTTGTTCCCTAACTTAACAGATTAAAGCGTGATTTAAATGAACCCTTAATCTTGTAAAGTGCTTCATAAGTTACTGTGATTTATGCTTATGAAGACAAGATGATACAGAAAAGTTTAGTATGATGCTTATCGCACAGCTCAATAAATGATATTGTTTTGTGATAATAAAGTAAAATTACTTATTAGTCACCTTACTTGTAACTAATTAACAGCAGACAAAAAAATTTCATGTCTTACCCTTGGGTTCAAAAATAATGTATGTGTATGTACTTCAATACTTAAAGTGAAGGCCGTGTCTCTGAATTTGAGGTAAAATATGGGCCAGGGAGTCCCCAGAGCACAGGAAAGGCTTACTTCTGCACCTTCTTTCGTTTTCCTCGGGCACTTTGGTGTCGGATTACAATAGCAACCACCACGAATATGACTGCCAGTGGGAACAGCACCCCAATGATGATGGAGAAGTCTGCAACAAAAAGAACGTAGTAAACAAATGAGTAAAGGAAAAATAGTCTTGATTCATCTAACAATTACTTTAAAATCCTATTTGGAGTGTGTGTGTGAAAATAAAGCTATGGATCCGCTGAGGTTAAAAATTATTTGTTACAAGCATATGTATTCCCAAAAGGCTAAATTTTCATGAAACCAAAAATGTCAGGAAAAATACAATATAATGAGAGACTCAAAAAGAAATTTAAACCCTGGTGCTGGTAAGTACTATAAAATTTGAGTATGCAACATAAGACATTCAACACAGTTTGCTGTGAAATGAACTGTTACTTCCATTTTGCATTGTATAGAAGGCATAACTCAGAAAAGGGAAGCAAAAAGGATTTAAATTGCTAAGTATAGAGAAGAATTTTTTTCTGAAATAAAATGTTTAGATATTCAGAATATAGAGAATTTAGACAAGTTAGTTAGACCTTGTACAAAATGTCAAAAATCATTGTACAAAACCAGTTGAATTTATATTCTATGAAACTTTTTCAATAAATGATTGAGTATATAATAAAAATCAAATTCCTAGAAACAATTGTGGCCCTATATACATTTCTAAAACAAATTCAAGGAGACTGAGTAAATGAAAAGCTGTTTTATGTTCATAAATTAAAAATGAAAAATTTACATGTGTTCAATTTGCCTCAGATTTGTTTATACATGTAATTTATCCCTAATTAAACTCCTAATGGGAATTATCTGCTGTAGAATCTGATAAGACATGCAAATAGTAAAGGGTAATAGCCAAAGACATCCTCAAGAGGAACAAGCTTAAACAAAAATATTACAAAATTTGCATTACGTGTAGTAAAGCAAAGTATTAAAATAGTGCTAGGAGCCAGTGTTGTGGCACAGTGGTGTACGCTGCTATGCTGGACACCAGGATTCCTCGTCATCGTGCAGTTGGAAATCCTTGCTACACTACTTCCTCCTCCCCTCCCAGCCACACTGAACAGCCAGGTGGAATTCTGTCTCCTGACTTCCACAGGGTCTGCTGTTATGGTTGGTTACCATTTCATTAGTGAACCCCAGTGGGGGGAAAAAAATCTCCTTGCCACTCCTTTCCTGTCGCTCAAATAAATCTTAAACATTAGGCTAGCACAAATACAAAATAATAGGTATCTCCAAGACACATGGGGATAGTTGCTTTTTGAAGAAAGCATCACAAAAGAGAATGATCCAGGAGAATTATGCATTCTTCCACAATGAAAATGTAATTGTACCCTCATATCATCTACAAAGCCATTCCGATATTATAGAATAAAATTAGAAATGGTAATACAAGAATCCTAGAGGATAATGCACAGGTATGGGCTCACAACTTAGTAACCTCCAAGAAAAATGATTAGTAAGTCGGTTGCTTTATAATGAAAATCTGTCAATCACATGACACAGTCAGGAATATGAAAAGAGAACAGGATGAGGGAAGAAATTTGCATAAATGTAACCGAGAAAAGCTAATATGAGCAGATCAAGAACATTAACACCTAAAAAGATAAATGGAAAGTAGACAACCTTACAGAACATAAAAATGCTTGAACTAATACTTCAAGAAAGAGAAAATCCAAATAACATAAAAAGGAATACATTGCATTTTATTGTTAGTTATATAGAAATGTAGATTTATAAACCTTAATGTACCATCACTGCTAAACTGCCAGAACGGCTTGATTTGGTAAGTCTACTAATTCAAAATGGTATAGCAGTTGGAAACCATGGGTGTTTAATTCACTGCTGCTGAAAGTATGAATTTGTACAATCTCTTTGAAGTAATGATTTAGTAAAGTAAAATATGCTGGAATATGATAGTTATAATAGTCTTAAAACAGCCATAAAAGCAGTAAAAAACAAAGGTCATATATTTATAAATTATGCTAATTATATATACAATATCGTAGCATGCCTTGCACGATAAAATATGTGCTACAAAAATTAACTAACTCCTGCCGCATGCTAGAACACTGAAGTCATTCAAATAGAGGGGAGGAAGAGTTTCAATCATCTTAAATACATCAAGTTCAAAAATAGAAAACCCGAAGCATACTGTTCAGGAATATCTTTAAAAAAAGAACACTGTAAAGAAAATAGCCAATGTGTTCTAATGATTTTGTTATCAGTTGGCTTTTAGAAGGAAGAGGTTAGCACTGGAAAGGGGCTGGAGGGCGGGGGGAAGGTCTGAAGGTGTGTGCTGTGGGAAAGGTGTGTTTGGGGCATTTCATGGGTGTTTGGGGCATTTCATGGGTGCTTATTTTAGGATAATAATTGGGTTTTCCTGACTGTCTTCCTGTGTCCTTTTTCACACTCAAAATATGATATTAAAGTAAGCCCAGTTGCCGATAGTTGTGTGTGACAAAACAAAGTAGCATTCTTAATTTGATTCAAATCAAGGGATTCTTGGTATTGGAAGCTCATATCTTGGATTTAATATCTAAAACACAGAAATTACAACAGGAAAGAAGAGGCAATAGGGTCTTACATAATACAAAAGAAAAGCTTGGAAGGAGAGAGCAATTTTTTCATGCTAGATGTGTCATTGTTACCTACGGGAGACCATGGAGGAGTCATCGCAGTCGGGAGGCGCCCATCCTTCCATACACTGACACTGGAGCTCGTGGTCACACACCTAGGGGAGCATTGGTCTTGTTAGTTTCCCTTAGATTGGCCCCAAAGGTCAAGGCTCTGTTCCTTCACACTATATTGCATTCTGACAGAGGGATAACTGCCAGTCTCCAGGCTTCCACCTGTCTCTGTGATGTCACTCTTGGTACTCGGTAGAAATTTATTACTGAGCAGTGTTACTGAGGATCTAGACCAACTTATTTCTGAATATTCTAATGTATATTAGAAATTATGTATTATATACATTACATATATAATTGTAATGCTGAAAATATTAGTTTAGCTTTACAAAATTGATCTAAGAGAAGACTCTGCAAACTTGCAGCAATGTATTTAGAGAACTCACAGCGTGTCCTTTGCACTTGGCGGAGCAATTGGTGGATTTGTAGGCTCTCTCAACATCCATGCATTCTGCATTTATGCAGACCTGAAAGTAATGTGGCAAATACACACTGACATTAGTAGGCGGTAACTTCAGTCCTACCACTGACGCACTGCAGGTTCTCCCTCTTTGTCAGGACTGCTGTTGTGAAACTCACCTTTTTAGTAGGGGAAGTCTCAATGTATTTTTTAAAGGAAGATGGGTTCTACATCATTTTGGTAATAAACTTAGCAAGCCAGCTTTAATGAAGATTTCCGTTACCGCGTAAGTCACTGGCTCCAGTACTTGTGTCCCTGCCATCTTCACCGAAGACCTCAATGGCGATTCGGATTCCTGGCTTCAGCTTAGCCCAGCGCTGGCTGTTGGGGCCACTTTGGGAGTGAACCAAAAGATGCTAGATTTCTCTCCGTTTCCACTATTCTCTCTGTGACTAATTCATTCTTGCAAATGTCTTTTTTCTTAAGATTTTTTTTCCGGGGCTTGGTGTGGTGACCTAACAGATGAATTCTTTGGCTGCAACATTAAAATCCATGTTCCCTGGCTGTAGTCCTAGCTGCTCTATTACCCATCTTAGGAAAGCAGAAAATGTCACGAGGCCTTACACCCCGGGACCCATATGGTAAACTGGAAAAAGCTCCTTGCTCCCAGCTTCAGATTGGCCTAGCTCTGGCCATTGTGACTATCTGAGGTGTGAACCAGTGGATGAGACATCTCTCTTTGTCACTCCTTCAAGTAAAGTAAAATCAATCTAAAAAAAATTTTACTCATTTGAACGGCAGAGAGAGAAAGAGCTCTTCCATCTGCTTGTTCACTTCCCAAATGGTCACAACAACCAATAGGTCAAGAGCCCAAGCACTCAGGCCATTTCCCATTGCTTTCCTGGGTGCATTACCAGGCATCTGTGTCAGAACAGCCTTGACTTGGACGGGTGCTCAAATGGGATGCCAGTCTGACAGACATCGGCTTTATCCACCATGCCACAGTACCAGCCCTAAGTATTTTTTTTTGAAAGCTTCTCAGAAAATGATATGCATTCTAACTATTTTGGATGGCTAAAATTTCCAAAGTTTAACTATCCAGAGCTGAGTAAATAGTAGCCACTTAAAGATTATTCAAAAAATTCACATATGCATGAATGAGTTGCAAAAGCACTACTTTGAAACCATGCTCCAAAGGAACACATGGAGGCAGCCACCAGCTGGAGCGTGGTTCCTTTCCCACAGTCTACTCTCCAAAAAGGAGCTCTACTTTTATTTTGTGCTTTTTGGTTTCCTCATGTAATTGCATTTGAATAAAATGTTCCACTGCCACAAGTCAGAGTGAAAACAGTAAATATCCAACTGTACTGAAGCTTCTATTCAAATTCCAAATTTCTTACCTTGCATGGGGATGATGTAGCTTGCCAAAAGCATCTGAATGTTTCAGAAGCACATGAGTGTTCACCTTGTCAGAGTGACCAGCTTCTTCCCAGTTTTAAGAGGGAGTGACAGCCTTCTCCCATCCCCCACACCCAGTGTCTAACATGTATAAAGGACCTGTGCTATATACCCTGAGCAGCCACTTCCCTCATAGGGTCACCCCACCATGAGCAAGTAGGTCCAGGCCTTCTCCCACCAGACACTCTCCCTTAACAAAAGCCTTTGCCAGGAGTAAAAGCTCTTCTCTAGTGCCTTGGAACCTGGCAACTTTCATCTCCTATGGGTGATGAATCTCCTCATTATCAAAGCCTGTGGCTTATCTAAAGCCCATCACAGCATGGACTTTCATTGGTTTTGCAGACTTCATTTAGGAAAATAAAATATATTCTGCTATCTGTTATCAGCATCTTCTTAAACTCAACATTTTCAAATTCCATCTTAATATTTGAAAATATTCATATTGCCTAGTCTTGCTGTTCACTATTCCCTGTCATTTGGTGTCCCAAATTTGAGTCCCTAATTGTGATACCAAAACATGGAGAACACAATAGCTGGAAAATAAAGCAGCTAGGGAACACCTGAGAAGCAAAAGAACAGAATACAGAGTACAACACAGAGACTATCTTGAGTAGAAGCCAAATTTCCCACTTACCTTGTTAGTCCCACACTTAGTTCCATTGGCCACCATCCCTATGTCTTGGCTTGGGTCCTCGGGGTCAAATGTTTTACATGTCAGGAATGTGACTATCCGTCCTTTCCAGGGCAGATTATCAGAGCCCCCTTGACAGAACAGTTTTCCACACATGGCATCACTAAGGAAAACAGCAAAATGTATAACAGAACTCACACTGCAGTGTATACAAATGCAAAAAGGCTCCATGGCTCTCAGTATTTAATCACAGTTCTCCCCATAGCAGAAACTTCCAGTCATATATTCTCTTAGCCCTCAGTATTAGAAACCCTGGGTATTAGCAAACTATATTGTGATACAAATAGAGCCCTCATGTGAGCTTTCGATGTTTCCTCTTACTGTATCCTTGATGTACTTCAGTCACAAGTCTTAACCAAACAATGCAAGGATTGTACTGGCCATTAATCTGATAGATAAACATTTCTTCTCCAAGATTTATAAAGAAAATTCTATTGAGAATATGAGTAGAGTACACCAGAAAGTCCAAGGACAGATCACCCATCAGGCCTATGTTCGGGTGCATATTCCATCACAAAAGTTCATCATGGCTTCATAGTGACTATTTGATAATATCAGTGAGGGAGATGAAGAAAGGGATCAGCAGTGGGACCCTGGAGTGTTAGGGAAATACATGGTTGCTCAATAAACGTTTCAGAGATACCCACACTCATTTTGCCAATTTGCTTCATAGTTAATACCTAGCCCAAAGCATGGCACGCAGTCTCTCAGTGAATGTTTTCAGAAGACTGGTGTCCAAATTTCCACCCTCTTAGGTTAAAATAAACCAGTTAGTTAAAATTTGTGACTGGAAGTATGCCATTGCCCTAGTCTCTGAACACAAGTCACACTCAGCAAGTTTGCTTACTTTGCTTTGCAGGGAATGAGTGTGTCGTCCACTTTGCGACAGTATCCGTACTTTGACCCACCTTCATTCCGGCTATAACAGGACTTATCTGAAACTTTGGTTCCTGGTTCAGTAGGATCATATTTGAAAAGAAAGATAAGAAATTCAATGCTGAAAAGGATTAATCAAATATACAATAGGAAAAGTATTATTTTGACATAATTCTATTGACCATTCTCAGAAATGAAGCTTCTGACTTGAAATCAAAGGAACTGTCTGGATCTAAAAATAATCATTTAACTATTTTGTTATTAAAAACAGGAAAAAATTTTGCTATGGCTTCATGGTTATTTAAATGTTTGGGAACATCTGCATGATTTGCTGCCAGTAAGAAATCTGTGTAAATATGAATCCCAAGCCAGAGACACTGCAGTAATGTTAACAGTGTCTAAGCAGATAATCCATTGCTGGCTTGCTGCTCTGAGCTACCAAGACAACCATCAGCCATGCTTTGTGAAACTCCTCCCATTTGGCAGACACAGGCTTCGGTACCGTTTACTTCATTTTCCACGTAAGCATCCCAGAGTCCCATCAGCAGGCAACGGAACACAGAAGAACTCAGGATTTAAGCAACACTGAGCAGCAGCTTGGACTTGGAAGTGACTACCCCACTAGGTTTGCTCATGTATGAAATTAGCATTGATAACAGTGCTTACCTGATAGAGTTGTTAAGGATTAAGTACACATGAATTTATATGAGCTGTAGATACAGTGCGTGGTTAATAGCATGGACTTGGTAATTATTTGCCATTTTTTTCAATTTATTGGTAAGAAAACTGAGAATCATTAAGTCACAGAGAACTATAAACCCGGCTTGCTGTTCCATTCTGTCTCCTGGGCCTTCATTAGCAGGAAGTTGGAACCAGGAGCTGGAACTAGGCATCCAGCTCTGGGACTTGTTGCTGAACGTGGGTGTCCTAACTGGCATCTAAAACATGAAGCCCCATGCCTGCCCCCAATATTATTTCTTGTAATAATAATAAGCTCAAGATATTTAAACTTTATTGGACATTTGTCTTTTCCATGATGAATTGCCAGTTTATGCCTTAGCCACATTTTTTTTCTTGGAATTTCAGCTGATTTGTACAAGTGATTTTATATGGAGAAAAATCATGATTTTTATCACTTGGATATGTTAGAAAACTTCTCAAACTTTGCAGATCCTTTTAAAATAAACTTGTGTGCTCTTATGAAGAGTAAACATTGTAATTGTATTTTGCAAATCTACTTCTCTGGTCTTTATAATTTCCTTTTAGTGCATGATTTTAAGTATCTTTCCCATATCAATATCAGATATTCAATATTAACTCACAAATGGAACATTAATTCGTCATTTTTGCACATTTCCTAAAAGAAGGCTCTATGGGTTGGACTCACTGGCAATGTAGCTGTGAACAAGATTGTACTAGGAAGTTCACATGGAGAAGACAGATCACTTTTTCTTTTGCCTCACTCCACTAACATTAATTTACTGCACTCACTTCATGCAAGATCATACAAGAGATATTCAGAACTTCACCCTGCTGCTAAGAACCGTCCCTGCCCTCAGGGTTTGGTGAGCCAAAAAAGCACTGGGTCTTTAACCAGAAAGCCAATTTTATTGTCACTTTTAATTTAGTATATCCGTCCCCAGGAACTCTAAACAGGAAGGCTGAGGCTGGATTCCAAGGCACCAACGCACTTCCTGACATGCCGGTGGCGTTGATCTTTGCTCCTGCAGTTGTGTCAGCCTGCCTTCGCTGGACACGGAGTCTCACCGAGGAACTTGCTAGGATGTCATCTGCTTAATAACTGAAATTTATTTTTTTCTATGTGTACTGCTGTTTTCCTTGATCTTACTTTAGGTGTATTTATAGGAATTATGAAAAATTTTTAGCATGGCATGATTCGTTTCAACCATTTTAGAAATACATATTTTCACTGATATAAAAATCTTTCATTTCAACAAGAATCTTAAAGTATAAGCAGAGAAAGAAACGACAAACAGATGTAAACAGTACATCTGCCTCATACTTAGGAATTTTAAATACTCTGCATTTTAGATTGACTTCATCAAATTGAAATTTTACTCTTTTAGAACATGCCCACAGTCATACCCACTTGGAAAGTACTGGTCTATTCTCTGCTTCTGAGTGTTCAGCGTGATTCGTTTCCCACACTGATGATCATATGACATAGACTTACCCTTCTAACCGAGTTACTTAAGACAATTTATACTTCAGATTATATCTTCTAGAGCTCTGTAAGTTATAAACTTATTTTAAAAGTTTTCTTCTTGGTATCTTCTTGTTTTCCACAATTCTGGTAAACAAAGTGACATCTTCCCTCATAGTTCTATATTCCTGCTCCTCGCTCTTCCCCCTTCTTACCTCCTGTCCCCTCAGCCACCAAGGTAAACACCAGTCCAGAGAGACAGACACACAGACACACACACACACACACACCCCTTTCCACCTCCCCTTCCAGGGATCTACTTAGGTGAAAAAGATGCTGCTTTTGCTAGGTAAAATAGAGCATACCCAGTTTAATTTGAATTTCATATGAATGAAGTTGGGTTCGTTTCGTCTTGTAAAAATATACATCAAATATTGCATCGGATATTCTGTTAAGAAAACAGGAGTTTGGTTTACTTTGAAATTAAATTTCTTTAGATTTATTTACTTGAGATCCAGAGAGTCAGAAAGAGAAAGGGAAGAGGGGAGAGAGAGTTCTCATTCACTGATTTGCTCCCTAATCGAACAGAACAGCTGGGGCTACTCCAGAACGCAGCTGGGAGCAGGCAGCTGGTTCCTGATCACCCAGGTGCGTGGCTGGGACTCTACTTGAATCATCACCGGCTGTCTCCCAGAGTGGACAGTAGCAGGGAGCTGCAGTCAGGGGCGGAGCAGGCACTCAAACACGGGATACAGTACCCAACCAGCATCAGCCACTAGGCCACTCACTCTGCTCAGTATCTAACAGAGACATCCTTATTTTTACCTGGTAAATCTAACAACTCTAAAACTAACCATCAGTCTTACTACTGTTTTTTTTTTTAAATATTTTATTTATTTGAAAGGCAGAAAGAGAGAATGTGTTTCCAACCTCTGGTTCAGTCCCCATGTATCTGCAACTGCTGGGGCTGGGCCAGGCTGAAGCTAAGAACCTGCTACTCCATCCAGGTCTCCCACACAGCTGGCAGGGGCCCCAAACACTTCGGCCATCTTCTGCTTTTCCAAGAACATTAGCTGGGAGCTGGAGCAGAAGGAGAGTGTCCGAGACTTGTACATGGGCTCATGTAAGAGGCCAACACTGCACGTGATGACTGAACCTGCTGTGCCACAATGCCAGCCCCTATTCGTAAGTGTTAACGTGCACAGCTTCTAAGAAAGGGAAAAGGATAGTTCTTTGCCCACAATTAATGGAGGAGAGAGGGGTTTGTCACCTTACCTGCTCCCCACAGGTCCGTGCACTGCTTCTGCAGTGTGGGACAAGTTCCCATCAGACAGTAACCCTGCCCATTCTGGCAAGGAGAGCCATTGACTTGGAATCTGTCTTTGGGGCAACCAGTGGATTGACCATCACACATTTCAGGCAGGTCACACTCATCTTTCGCTGGTCTGCAAACTACCCCAGCCTTTTTAAGCTATAAGAAAACAGAAAGAGGGGGGTTATTTGTCAGTACCACATTTACCACCTCAAATTCATACAAATAACATTTTCCATTTGGCCTTTTTGGCCGTGGTACTGGGATGTCGTTTTATGCCAGTTTAACTTGCAGTCCATCTCCTATCACATCGCTTCTGTTGATTTACTGCTGCCCTAAGTTCAGACAGTTTATGTTTCCTCAGCAATTATCCTACAAGTTCAGAAATACTAGGTAAAGTTAAAAAGTAAAGAAGAAAAATCCAACACTGTCATGCAGAGCAGGTAGCTGCTTCTCTTTTGTTGAATGCATCTTTGTTGGGATTTTCAAAGAAGATTTAAATCTATATTTTCAGATTTGCTAGTGAAGTGAATCCTCTGTATTAAAGAAGGTAAATGTGTAAACACCAGATCTGCCACACTCAGACGCTTTCCCAGGCACCTGCATTTCTACTCTTTCTTTATAGTCGCAGATATTTATTTAAACTCAGTTATTCCCATGACACAATTTTTCAAGAGAGAGAAGGTTAAATATTCATTTAAAGTATCAATTTTATTGTGACTTATTATTGCAAATGGCTTTTGTTTTCTAAGAAAAAAAAACCATAGTAAAACTAATTCTGACACTCCTGTCTGGGGACACACATATATCCCTAGCTGCTGTGAGCACACGTGTTGTCATTACAGCCACAGTCAATGTCCCCATAGCAGTTACAGCAGCACCCCAAAGCTGCGGCTGGAGCTTGCAACACCCTCCTTATTCAAACTCTAGCGCTCCAGCCAAACCAGCTATCTCCTCATTAGAAAATTCCTTCCCTTTATTTCTAAATCAGAATCAAGGCTTGATTTGATTGATTTTTTTGTTCATAAGGTCTCCCCGGTTGCTCCACATTCAATATAATTCCCTGCTAATGTGCCTGGGGAAGCAGCCCAAGGCCGTATCAAATCCTTGGGGCCCTGCTCACATGTGAGAAACCTGGAAGAAGCTCCTGGCTACAGGTGTAGGCATGGCCCAGCCTGGCCATTTCAGTGTCGTGAATTGAACCAACAGATAGAAACTTCAACACTTCTTTTCAAATACATAAATAAAATCCTTTCAAAATACTTAAGAAAAACATTGTTTTGCACATATCCTTTAACATAAGCACTGACCATAAGCAAAACCAACCATACTTATTAAAATGGAATAAGATGGTAATCTTACTTGGCATTTTTCACAGCATTCTCCAAAAGCACATTGAAAACCTGCCTTGATTTTACATGTTTTAGCTTCACAGCAAATGTTGGTACATTCCTAAGAGATCAGAAACAAATTTAAATGCTGGATTTCTCTTTGGTCCTAGTTCAGTACAAGTCATAATGTAATGTTTTCATCACCTAACATACTTTGGAAGAGTTTGAAATTATGTTAGTTGAGAAAAACAAAAAGTTTAACATTAAGAGAAACAGATTCTGGAGCAACTAACGGTTTGTTGTTTATCTTTATTCTACCTTTACCTTTAAAATAAGCTTAAATGTCTTTTCTAGATCCTTCAGTCCCATAGTAATAATAAAGATGAAGATGAGGGAAAATGAAATAAAAAGGATCATATGAAAATAGAAATCACATAATTATAGAATATAATTATTTCAGCTCATTACTAGTAAATTGTCTCTATGTGAAATTTTGACATATAGTTTTAAATTCTGCTTAAAACAATGCATACCAACTTGGTCTCCCTGTCTTGAGCAATCAGAAACCTACATGCATAAGACACTGGAGGAATTCCTATTTAAAATCTCTCCGCTTCAGCTGTCTGGATTCCTACAGAAGACTGATATTTTTAGAATTATAACATTTAAGATGAATACTTTTGCCTTTAATGCAAATAAATGTACCATGTGTAAAATTTAGTCTTTCTCATAGGATAAATACTTTTGTGAGTCTACTTCAAAATTAGGGGAACAATCCACTGAGGGCTTGATATGTCAGTCATATGAATCGTTAGCAAGGGGAGGACAATGTCTACCCAGCACCTCTGTGAGAAGAGATGGAATCAGGTTAGTTTCTTCTACTGGGTCATGAGCTACCAAAAAGTACTACTTCCCCGTGCTCGCTGATGTTGGGACTCCAGAAGCAGACACTTGATCCACCTCTTGATTCCTCCATTGGTTATCTCTGTGCATTTGAATAAGGAAGCCATTGATGCTCTTTGAACATTATCACAGTGCTGTGCTTGAGGCATAAAGAATATGCTGTGGCCTGTAGTGTCAACATCACATATGGGTGTGGACTGGAGTCTGAGCTACTCTACTTCCAATCTAGCTCACTGCTAATGTACTTTGTAAAGGCAGAAAAATGGTCCAATTCCTTGGGCCCCTGTGCCCAGCTGGGAGACCCAGATGAAGCTTCAGACTCTTGCCTTTTTATGGCCCCAGTCACAGGCAATACAGCCAACACAGCTATTTTGGGATGAACCAGTAGATAGAAGACTTCTCCCTCTCTATCTCTGTAACTGCTATTCAAATAAATAAATAAATAGATCTTTAAAAAAAAGAAAGAAGTCATGTTCTCCTAAGATCCTTGAAAACTTAGCTAAAAAGGAAGAAATGAGGACTCAAGAGCCAAGTTGGTATGTGGTCCTTTAAACAGGAGGGAAGATGGAACAGGGTCCTGAGAGGGAAATTAATGCAGTCTGTTAAATAGTGTAGAGTTCCTGATCATGAAACTACCTGGACAAATATCTCCAAGTAAACATAACCTAAGTCACAAGAGACATCTAACTGTAGAGTGAACCACGCATTTCTCTTATGGCTGATCTCCCTAGTAATTTAAAGCTAGTTCATTTTAAGAAATAAATGGTAATACCTCAGGGGTCCCACAGTCGCAGTCCTCTCCTAATTCTACCAATTGGTTGCCACAGATCGGTGTGGATATAATATCTTTCGGGGATGGAACATTAAAGATGCAATCTGATAACTTGTCTTCAAAGAACTTGTCATAGCTGACACGGCTGCAGGAACTGAAGTCTGTGGGGATATAGAAGCTGCGGAGATAAGAGAATGCCTCATGTCATGCTGTGCGTGTGGGCAGCAGTGTCCCACTCTGGGTTATAGTCATAACGAGCTGCCAAAGACTGAGTCCAATCTACTGACAACTGCTAAATCGTGAGTCCATTTTCTATACAAACTAATCTCTGAGGGTGGATACACTCTGGATTCAAAAGAAAATGCTCCAATATACCAAAGTGTAGCATCCAGCCCACTTTGAATAAAATTTATTTAAATAACCTTGGTCGTCCTTAGCTCATTTGGATGCTTGTAAATACCTGAGGATAGAAACATTTTTTATGATAGTGAATGCACTTCACTTTGAAGGAATTCATATTAACAATATTTCTTCATCCTACACACAAAAAATGTTCTAATGTCTGGACAATGTGCTGAATCAAAAACACACACATTGCATGTTCCCAGAGGGCCTCACCTTAGTGATCTGTCCATCACACATATTGTAGAAGGGCACTTGCACACGTAGGTGTCATGATACATTCCAAAGTTGTGGCCCATTTCATGGGCCATTGTCCCTGCCACTCTGAGAAGGTTGTCACTGTGATCCTGAAGGGAAGGGCAGAAAAGCAGATGTTCTCATTTTCAAAGGGCATTAGTTATGTGTCTACTTTTCATTATTGTTTCTATTGTTAAGTATGGGGGCTGCTTTTAGCTGAAACCTTCTCACACCCCCTTTCTCTCTCTCTCTCTCTCTCTCTCTCTCTCTCTCTCTCTCTCTCTCTCTCACACACACACACACACACACTCCCTCCTGGTACTGAGCATTTATAATGTCTGTATTGATGGCCTTTAATACATGCAGTGATGGTCTTTTCCCCAATGAGTAGATTCTGTACTGAGGAAAACTGGTTTCTTGCTATCAAGCAGATTTTCTTCAATAATAAGTTATTAAGAAAAAAAACTTTAAAACAGTGATTCATTTCCTTTCTCCTTGGCATGCATCGATACCGCCAACTTAATTTTAGATGTCTTTGATGTGTTATGCTAATGGGAATCTAAAATTTGTCATTACGTCTTACACCTTCACCAACATCACTCTCAGTTCTATCGCTGCCAAGAGGGGTCTGTGGTTCTAAGTGATGCTGGAGCAACAAAGCAAGCGATGTAGGAGAAAGACCTCTGCTTTTTGTTTTTGTTTTTCAGTTTTTGTTGGGGCGGTGACAGGAATGTGTCAGTAACATCCGATTCCTGAGGCAGTGCTGGCTTTGTGGCACTGTGGGTTAATCCTGTACTAGTGAAGCCCACACCTCAAAGTACCATTCAAATCCTGGCTGCTCTGCTTTGCATACAATTTCCTGCTAAGAAAGCTAGGAAAGCAATTTGCTCCCTGCTATGAACATGAGACACCTAAATGGAAGTCCTGTCTCCCGGCTTTGACCAGCCCTGTCATGGCCATTACAGCCATTTAGGATGAAAGCAGTGGGTGGAAGATCAGTCTCTGCTCTCCTCCCTCCCGCCCCTCCTAGGATTTAAAAGAGCTAAATACTGTAGATTAACACAATTAACATATATAGCATTTTGCAGTCAGCCTCAGAAGATTTACTTTTCACATTAAGTGGCACACTGACCAAGAATAAACCTCAAAAAACATTTAGAATACTGAATTAGTGAAAATAATCATTAATGGGAATCGATCAAAAATAAATTAGAATATATTTTTATCTTTAATGTAAGTATAAAAGATTTGAAACACTGGGTGCAGGTAGCTCATAGGAAATTTAAATGCAGAGTAAAAAGGAAGAAAATAAAAGCAGAAGTCAGTGAAATTGAGGCCAGGAAAACCTTAGAGAACATTAATGAACCAAAATGTATTTTTTTGACAGGACCAATAAAATGGATGAATACAGAGCTGCTGTGACAGTAACAACAATGACAAACAACAAACATATCATCACAAAGAGATTCTACAGATGCTGAAAGGATAGCAACTAATGTTACTGACAAACTAGTTCCAACTTAAATAATGGGCGGCTTTCCTTTAAACGAATTCCTAAGGCTCCCTCAAATAGGACTGGACAATTTAAATAGCAATCTCTTGAAGAAAGAACACTTATATAAAGACCTTTCAATGAAGAAAACTCCACACCCATGTGCTCTTATTTGTATAATATATCAAACACTCTAGGAAGGAATAATAGTAAATCAATTTCCTGTAAAATCAGAGTTGAGAACATAATTCATTTTGTGTGGCCAATTTTACTATGATAACAAAGCCTAAAACTCAGTAACACAAAAACCCATTTTACAGAAATGGAAACTGCAGATTAATATCCTACATGAACTTGGGTGCAGAGACTCTGAAGATAACATCAGCATGTTGAACAATATTTTGAAAAAATTAACATGTTTTGGCTAAGCTGAGTTTATCCTGAAATGAAAAATGAGAAACATCATAGGAATAAAATAACTGGCAAAGTACAGTGATCTTCCTAGATTCCAGAAAATAAGAACTATGAATGAGAATCAGCTGCTCATCTTCAAACAGACCTGAACAATCCCAACAGAATGATATGGAGAGCACATGGTGGACATGAAAGCAAGACCCACAGTTGTTCCTGAAAGTTCTTTTGCCCTGCAGGAAAGGCGAATGGATATAATACATTATTCTCAGTCATATATTTATAGACAATTCATGTAGAGCGCTAAACAGCAGAGAAATACATTGTTAACCATATACAATTAAAACTGTCTTCTTTCAATATCTCAATTTGTGGGAGGCATTTTTTTCCTTGGAATGGCTTGCAGATCAGCTGAAACCCAAGCAACTGGTGTAAGATGTCATTGCATTCATTCACATTGATCATATGTAGAATGTAACCCTTGTCTGGGGCCAGCATGGTGTAGTAGGCTAAGCTCTCGCCTGCATCCCTCACACCCCATAAGAGCATGGGTTCTAATCCTGGCTGCTTGACTTCTGTTCCCAAGCTCCAGCTATATCAGCCGGGTGGCCTGGCTTGTGAATGAAGAAACCCAATGAAAGCCATGATTTTTGCGCTGATTTTTAATACAAGTAATACAAGTAAATAAATCTTTAAATGACCTTTTCAGCACAATAGAGTAAGTGTGGCATTAAAACAGTAATTTTCCTTGAAACCTGCTACTCTCTCTTTACTAGACCCTAAAGTCAACCCTTCTAAAAAACAAACTGAATTTAAGCCCCTTTCTATTAATTAAACTTACTTTGGTAGTCAATAAAAGCACATTTAGGAATCATTGCTAAATTATCACCAATCTTTAAAAAGAAAAAATTAGATAAAAGGATCGCATTTACACAAGAAAATGAGTGTAGTTTACACTTATAACCCCCTATGTGTATATTCTGTCCACATAACTCTGTAGATTAAGACACCACTTAATTTTGCCAAGACTTTTGAAATGCTTCTGTTAAGTATCATGGGTACATGAAGGGGAAAGTCTGTACATACGTGATTAACTGAGCAATATCATGATGCTTTCTTCCTAAGAGGACGTTAGCTCTCCATGTAGAAAAATTTTCCAAAGTGAAACTTGCATTTGAAGATATTTTTATCTTATCTTTATCACTCCAGATTTCCACACCAACCAAGGCCACATGAGTATTGAGCTTTTTATAAAGCTGTTCAGAGGGAACACGTAATAATGACATTAATTTTTTAATATTTCCAATGTGTCTTATATTTTCAAACCTTCATAACAGCACTGTAAAAAAAACCCACTTGTTTCCAAATATAACTTAAATAGAAATTACATTCTCTTCTTGCAGGTACTAAAATACGCATAGAAAATGAAAGGCAAACCCCGCAAAATATTTTGAGTCTGTAAATTTTGCTTGCTTATTTTAACAGCCAGGACAAACTGAGACAAGCTTTCCTTGTATATGAATTCACCAAATTCCATGAATTAGTGCTAGCAGTTCATTCCTCTGGCTTTCCATTTAGTGTGTTTACTCATTGTTTCCTCAATTTTCTTTAAGTTCTTGGCATAGCAGGATTAGCCAACATGGGTCAGTGCTGCTGTGAGCATTAGAAATGTAGCATGCTCCATGAAAATGTCCTCAGCTGGGAACTATGCCAGCACATGGCAGATCTCTTGTCTGCCTCTGTTTCTTCCTTTTCAGAACAGATGAAATAGATCTCATCCGTGGTTACATAATTGAAATGAGATCTGATGGTCTATATCCACATCTTAACTGTTATTTTCTACCTTTATGATTATAAGCAAGTTGTTTTTACTTCTCAGAATGTAATCCCACGGTTGCATGTTAGATCCCAGGAATGCCTTAGTTAAGGTTGTTCTGAGAATTAATGCATACAAAAGGTTTTAGTGAGTCAGAGGTTGACATTTTTTTTATGGTTTTTTCCCCCCTTCTCTGAAAAAGTTTTCTATTTGGGATTTCATTTCATCACTTTCTCGTTGCAGCTCAGGAGAACAAAAGCTTCCCAACAAATCATCTTGAATATTGCCATGGATAGATGTATAGTGGTGGCTAAAACATGAGAAAAGTCTCTGCAGTGGGATAACAAAATTAAACTGAGACACAAAGTTGTGCTCCTCCTGCAGGACCAGGCAAGTTCATGTGCATTCATGAAAAACCCAGTAGTGCATCCCAGTCAGCTGTTTATATTTCATACGGTATATCATACCATGTTGACGTAATTGGCCATCTCAAATACCCTTTTTCTTATTTCCTCTTGGTTTCCTTTGTACTTTTTAAACTAAAAAATATTAAAGTGGAACATGTGCATTAAAAGAAATTGATACAGTTTTTACGGCATAAAGAATCATGCTTATGGTAATCAGTGGTTACAATTAAGGATTGATTATTAAACACTTAAAAGTCAAACATTGAATTCTTAAAGCACTTTATGAGTGGAAATAATGATTTCTTTTGTTAATGTCTTTGTTCAGTGTAAAACTATGTAGTTGTTTAGAATACATTTCTCTCAATTCCATGATTTTAAGCTCCATATAATCATTGCAAGGAATAGCATATTCAGGTTAAAATGATAAATAAAATGATAAATTCTGTACAATAAGAGGACCACCGATTTAAGACATGAACTAATTAATGTATTCACATAGCTCAAGATTTTTCTTTTGAAGATTATACCTGTGGACTTTTTATTGAGAAAATTCAATATATGAAAAAGTGTTCTTACAAAAGAAGCTAAAATAGTAACTGCCAGGCACGATTTGCCTTTTTTCAGAAGATTCCGTTCCTTTTATGTTTAGCACTCATGCTGAGCATAAATTGTAATAAATAGGTGAGTTACATGTTCACAAAGGATGAGGTGGTCAAAGAAGTCAAAAGAAAGTGAAATTTAGATTTTCAGACATCAAGATTAGAATGGCATATGGTTAACAATTCAATTTATGCATATCATAGCAGTAGCCTATTCCTGGAAAGAAAAAAATCATATCAACTTAATTATGAATGTCAAATTTCATAGGCTAAAAATAATTTATAACCACAAATCATATTATTTTTAAAATATGACTCAGACATTTATCACAAAATGACTAATCTTATGTAGAGGGGCATTTTAAAAATACATACTTACCTCACCATTATCCAGGACCACATAATATTCTATATATTTCTTACGCTCTTGACCTTTCTTGTTATCCGATTTCTGAAACAGAGAGTTACTATAGCAACATCTTTCTCTATAAATCCTTTTATTTGATACATGTAACTTTATCAGAGATATGTTGATGTTTAGGAATAAAGGCAAACATTTTTAACTCTAAATGAGCAACAAGGGTTATTTATGGACAAGGGGTTCAAAATGTTGGAGCCAGAAAGAGCATCAATAATATTCTTCCTTGAAAGAAAGGATGTACATGATAACTTAAGTAAGCAAGGGGATCTGAACTTGAACTTCAGGTATGCTTGAACATTAATCCCATCACAAAACTGTAATTTTTGCCTATATCCAGGGTTTTCCTTATAACCTTTTGGTGCTATCTTGGTAAATAGCCCATTTTGGCCATGCAGAGTGTCCATACACTGCTGTATCTGATCTCTCCTCAGACTGGTTTCTTTCCCACATCCCACACTTTCCTGCTTTCTGTCCCTTCATACCAGCACCTCCCAAATTAAAGCATGAAACTCTTCATAGTGGATTGCCCCACTGAAAAGTAGCAAATTCACCATTCCTCAAAAATAGTACATTGTCAAAGATAATGTTAAGTTTTGTTTCTGGAAATGCTTATCTTTTACCAGATGAGTAAGCTTCCTTACTTTGAACAAATCATTGAAGGCAGACTGATATTATTGAACAAACTTAACCTCTCACTCCCCACAGGTACAAAATATTTGTTAGTCTTACTATGCACTGCTACTGCTCTGACAACTAGGAATGCAGCAATGAAATAGACATGATCCATCTGTGTAGTATATTCACAACATGCATACAAATTCAGATATACCAGATGGTAACAAGTTCTATGGGGCAGTTTACATGGGTGACAATGTTGAATGACTAGGTAATACTTCATGGTTAGAGAATGCTTTTCCAAATTGTTATCTCTTAAGCAAATCACGTAAAAAAGAAAAAAAAAAAAAAGGAAAGCCAAGCGAGAGAAAATTCTAACCATGACCAAAATAATTCAAAAGATTCTAGAGTCCATTGATATGAGTTTGAAATATAACAAAGCATTTCTATTGGTTAGAGCATAAGGAAGGTGGTTAATCAAGAAATGGAACCTACAGCGTAGTAAGATGCTTGAGCTGCAGGTGGGGCCCTAACCCCATGGGGGTTTGTAACTTATAGTAAGGTGGCTTTTCTACTAAATGCAAGGGAAACCATTAGAAGACTTTAAGTAATACAAAAAAATAATATGAGTTTCCGGGAATAAAGCATGTCATTATAAAAATTAAAAAGAGAAAAAAGGGGAGAGGGTGAGGGATGTATAGGAGGGAGGATAGAGTGGGATGTATCACTACGCTCCTAAACCTGTATTGCAAAGTATGTGAAAGTTGGTCACTTTATATAAATAAATTAAAACTTTTTATAAGATACAATTATCAGGACCTGATGTGTAGAGGATGGTTCTTACTGAGAAGGGAAAGGAGGATAAAAACATTAGTAGAGGCTTTGGCCATGATTGTTTTGGGTAGTAGTTAGGAACACTTAGAAAAAAGGATACAGCAAGAGACCTGGAATTTGTGTTGAGGCACTTGCTGATGGATACTCTATGAGAAGGAATGGAATAAACAGAAATCAATGGTGCTATTTTTGGATTTGTACTTAAAGCAGTACTCAAACTGGAGGAATAGAAAGAGAAGTGAGTTTCATTCGGTTCTGCAAATTTGTGGGGTTTTTGTTGTTGTTAACCATATTCAGGTTGTCATATTAGATATTTTTTGGATACATTAAACCAGTTAACCATGCACATCTGACTTTTAAGTAAGAGCTCAGGGCTGGAGGTATACATCTGATGGTGATGAGTGTGTGGTTGCTATTAAATGTGACAAGGAAGAGAATTACTCAGGGAAAATGCATTGAGAAAGCAAAGAAATGGACCAAGGACTGAACTTTGTGAAGTTCCAGCGGTCAGTCAGAGAAAGGTTCACAGAAAGAAATTGAGAAGGCATAGCACTAATGATGGGGGAAGCCAAAACAGTGGGACATGATGAAAGGAAAGCTACTTCCATGTCATCCTCGAGCCAGGTGGCCCCGACCAAGGTGAGTCAGGAGGTTGACAGGCACATTAACATGTAGCCACGACTGGTTCTCCTTAAAAATCACTGATGGCATTCAAAGCTACAACAAAATAAAATTTTATTCAAACCAATTTTAGGAAGTTCTAAATAGATTCTAATTTATTGAATGAATATGGCGAGATTTGAAGTAGATGCTGAAGAAAATCTAAGTATTAATGATAACGGTATCTTAATATAGACCTTACATTTTAAATCATACAACTGTACCCCTTTTGTTCTGTGACTAGAAATAGCTATATGTAAAAGAATATTGTAAGAATCTAAGAAAATAGATCCCATGTCTATTTTCTTTACAATATGGCCCCAGTACCTGAAAAAATACGTTGAGAGTATTGTTGGACATATTCTTTAAAGACCCAACAAGATTCTTAATTTTAAAATAATAATACCTTACAGTTTTCTGATTTCCTTTAGGTGATACAGAAAATTATGACAGTTGTCTTGATGTGCATAAATGATATACTTCTTAATCCTTGTACATTGCATATAGAAGAGATGAATCAGAAACGTATAGCATTATTTCATGATAAACATCTCTATAACCTACTGATGCGGTAATGGACTATACAGTGGCTTTCAGTGGTGTTGTTAAGTTCTGGAACCCAGGGTACCCAGAAGATGATACGGAAGTGAATTACAAAGAACAAAAAACAGAGTTATACATACGACCAGCCTGACAGCAGGTAGGTCCCCATTCTGGTGTGATCCAGGTGCCTGCAACACATCCTTCACTCCACAGGAGCTTTGAGTCTTGTTTTCATCAGCATCATACTTGGAGAGTGCGTGCGCCTGTTCATCATGGTTTGTGGGACTTAAGGGTTCAATGAAGTACCTTTCGTCTCCTTGGCTGAAGTAACCCCTGAAGAATATATAGGCATTCAGACATCTTTAAAAACACCGCATCCTTAGGGGCTGATATTGTGGTGCAGCTGGTCAAGCCACAGCTCTGACATCAGCATCCCATATGATTACTGACTTGAGTCCCAGCTACTTCATGTCTGAACTAGCTCCCTGCTCATGTCCATAGGAAGGCAACTGGAGGGTGGTCCAAGTGTTTGGGCTCTTCCAACTCTGCAGGAGATCAGGAGGGCAATCCAAGTTCCTGGCTTTACATTTGGTTTGCATTGATTCCATTTTCAAAATAAGAGCCCCTGTAGAATTTCTAATCAATGCTGCAACAGCTTAACTCTTGCATGGAGACTACTGTGAACTTGCAGCAGAAGGTGCCTTTGGAAATTATTGAAATTTGTTTTCTCTGTAAGAAAATGGAACCTTTCAAGGAGAAGTGACTCCTGTAATGTTAAATGGCTAATCCATGTCATTTTTAGCACAAGAAAGGACACGACCTGTGTGCTACATGTTTTCATGCTGTATCTAGGCTAAAGGTACACTGCAAATTGAAGTGAGTTTGTAGTATCACAAGAGAGAAAACCCAGATTCTATCACTGTTGGCTGTGATAACATGGGAAAGTGACTTAAACTCCTATAACTTTGGGTTGTGCATATATAGAATGAGAATGACAAATGTCTGCCTAAATAGAACAATGGTAGAGATTTAAACAGCATGAAATGCACATGATCAATGCATAATATCAGTTTCTTCTCAACTCCCATTGCTGAAGCCCTGGAGCAGGATTTATTCAGTGTCTATTTGTTCCTCACTCACTATTCTTGAAGCAGTGAACTGAAGGCATGTGGTTAAAAACAATACTATGTGGACCCCATGTTCAAGTGAGGACAAGAATGAATGAGTACTAAAAAATAAAAGGCAGTTGGTGTAGCAGTTAAGACACCACGGCAGCCAACATCAGAGTGCCTGAGTTCAGTGCCTGGCAGCAGCATCTGATTCCAGCTTCCTGGCAATGCAGAGCCCGGGAGGCAGCAGAAGATGGCACTGGTGACCTGGGAGATGGGGAGTGACCTTAGCCCTGGCCTGGCCCCCAGTGCAGCAGGCATCTGCAGAGTCAATCAGTGGATGGGAGTTCTGTCTCTGTCCACCCTTCTCTCTTTCTGCCTTTTGAATAAATCTTTGTTCTCCTCCCCCCCACAAAAATTCCCAGAATGTGTACAATCGTATAGTAAATCCATAATACTTATGAAGCATTAATTGGCATAAAGAAAAATTAGAACATGTACATACAGGAAGAACTGAATACCATATTTATGGATGGTGAGTACCAGAGAGGGACGGTTATCTAAAGATTCTCACACTAGGATTTAGACACCCACATTTTAAGAAACAAGTAACTAAAGACAGTTCACATGTTCAATGGACAGACTTCTGTCAAAACAAGTATCATTTGTTTCACATTCCAAAATTGTGTTGCCATTACAGTTCGCCTCCACTAATTATACTTGCGCTCTTTCAGGCATTATATAATCACATACATAATCACAGATACATACAATACATTCATGGAGCTTTACCTCAGACCCCTGCACGTGCTGATGCTGGCATCCGAAAATTTTTCATTAAGGATGTGTCCATGATAGTAACAGTCATCCTAAAGGGAAAGAGGAAAGCATCCTGTAAAGGAAAATTCATGTGATTTTTGCACTAAGTATTAAATTTGAAGTCTAACCTATGGTGATGTCATACCATTGTCAGCTGAGTAAGTCAATGCATGTTAAATATTTCGTTATGTAAAAACTCCATTAGGAGTTGCTGGTGCAGGTTAGAAGTATATATATATATATATATATTTTTTTTTTTTTTTTAGGAAAAAATGGTTTTACTTGTGAAAGTTTAAAATAGGAACCCGCCAAACAGTTTGTACTTAATTCTCCCCCTTTGCTGGCTGCTTATTAAAATTTTTCCTGGGACTGATGTGGTAGCCTAGTTGCTTAAGTCTTCACCTTGCTTACACCTGGATCTCATATGAGCTCCAATTCTAATCCTAGCAATCCCATTTCCCATCCAGCTCCCTGCTCGTGGCCTGGGAAAGCAGTCAAGGATGGCCCAAAGCCTTGGGACCCTGCACCCATGTGGGAGACCTGGAAAAGAGGCTCCTGGCACCTGGCTTCGGAGATCGGCGCAGCTCCGGCTGTTGTGGCTGCTTAAGAGTGAATCATCGGACAGAGGATCTTCCTCTCTGTTTCTCCTCCTCTCTGTATATGTGACTTTCCAACAAAACTAAATCTTAAAAAACATTTTTTTCCCGTAACGAAGACCTACAAGCTTTTTCCAAATGGATGTTACTCTGATTGTTTTTTTATTTATTTTTTGATGAATGCAAATGTTACAATTAATTCTGGATTAGCGCCATGTGGGTTACTTCCGTTTGGAACAAAATGCTCATTCTAACAGTTTTCCCAGTGGGTGTTCCTCGATGGCGCTTCCTGTGTTGAGGCACTCCCACACACGGCCATCTGCTTCACGGCAAAAGAAATTAAGACAGCAAGCCCCTTCCAGCTGCTCTGCAGTGGGGCATCCTTAGGCATAGTAGTCAATGAATTGCTTTATCTGTGTCACAGTGTTTAAAAACAAAGTATGCATTAAGTAGTCACTACCCAAGAAACAAGCACCAATGCTGTAAATGCAGTTTTATTTCCACTATTTATTTGCTTGACAACGACAGTGTGTTTAGGCATGTCACACAGCAAGGAGGACCCTAAGGGGACTGTAATACCATGATTTGTGGACTCGTGTTGACTGCTTTTCCACTGGAATTATAGTATGTCTCTGTGTAGCCTGGGGCAAGGAGGTTCCTGGAGGAGGGAAGAAAGAAAACATGGTGCTGGTTATTTATGTAAAGAGCAAAGTCCAACAGTCACAGCGAGAGTTTCCAGTGTGTGTTTTTGGAAAAGTTTTGATGGAGAACTTCCCTCTAAACCCTAACACACATCCAAGGGTGAAACAGATACTTGAAATGGAGAAGCAGAGAGGGGTGGGGACATTCCTACACGGTGCGGAATGATAACTTTTTTTTTAATTTCTTCATACGTGCTTCTGTGTCCTTGTCTGAGGAGTGGCTTTGGGGAGAAGCAAAACTGAGAAAGTGCAAGCTGATACCAGTGAACGACGCACACGATCCTTGCCGCTTTGGGATAAGTGCATGTCAGCCAGTTCTTTTCAGTTAGAAGTGACAAATAACCATCGTGACAGCAGGGTCATTATGAAAAACGACTTGAATTTCATCCTGTCTTTCCGGCATTTTCACTAAGCTTTATTTCAGTTACTAGAAAAAAAGGCTGAAAAATAATTGATGTAATTGGCTATATATATGTATATATTCAGGAGTATTTTATCTATATATAATTTACTTCTCTAAGGTGTAACTGACCAATAAAACTAGTATATATTTAACGTCTGCAATGTGGTTGTTTGATATAGTTACTATTAGTGTGGGGGGGGGAGGGAAGATATTTTCATACACTCATCGAATTTCAAATATACAGTACATTTTTATTAACCATAATCAGTGTGTTATATATTAAGCCTATTACTTTTATAACCAAAAAAATGTGTTACTTTTATAGCTGAGAGTTTGTATGCTGTGGAAAATTCTCGACGGGGAGCATCCCATGATTTCCTCCCTCCGGCCCTACCCCTGGCAACCAACATGCTACTCTTACATGTATTCTCTTCTTTTGGAGTCCACAGAAGATTAGGCAGTCTGTGTCTTTCTGTGCCTGGTTAATTTCACTTTCCATAATGTCCTCTGGGTTCATGCCTATTGTTACAGATGGCAGCGTGTCCTTCTGTTGAAACTAAGTAACATCCCGTTGTGTGTGTCTGCATATGTTCACACATACACACATGCACACAACACAATTCCTTTATATATGGCTCTTTCTAAAGACACTCAGGTTGTTTTCATGTTTTGGCTACAGTGAATCAGTTTATATTTCAAAGAAACAGAGCCAAGAGAACCTAACTAATTTATATGCATAAAATCTCATCTCTGGTAGGCATGTTAATAATATGATAGGCATTATTTAATCTAATTCTGAAAAACATTCTATGAGAGAATATTTCTCTCTGTTTTCAGAAGAGATTAAATAATTCAGAACACCGGGCCCAGCGGCATGGCCTAGCGGCTTAAGTCCTCGCCTTGAACACGCCAGGATCCCATATGGGCGCCGATTCTAATCCTGGCAGCTCTACTTCCCATCCAGCTCCCTACTTGTGGCCTGGGAAAGCAGTCGAGGACAGCCCAAAGCTTTGGGACCCTGCACTTGTGTGGGATACCCGGAAGAAGTTCCTGAATCCCGGCTTCAGATCGGCATAGCATTGGCTGTTGCACTCACTTGGGGAGTGAATCAATGGATGGAAGATCTTCCTCCCTGTCTCTCCTCCTCTCTGTATATCTGACTTTCCAATAAATAAATGAATCTTTAAAAAAGTAATTCAGAATGCCAAGTATCATATTCAGATCTGTTTGAATCCAAAGCCTTTTGTGCTGATACCACAAACTACAGCCAATTGTTACACAAAAGATATTAATCTTGGGACGAGGGAGAAAACTTAATCCTACATAGGATGATGATGCAGAGATTGAAGCATTAAACATGGAATTTGAAAATATATATATATATATCTTCTTTCCAATAGTTTAGAAATAGGATGATCAAAATCTGGATGGGAACTGCAGGAATGAACTTTGAGGAGAAATATTGTTATGGACCAAATGAAGACAATTAAGGAAAAAAGAGGACAAATGCAATAATTCAGAAAAATGACAGCTCAAGGGGCACCTTGGAAGAGGGGTAACTATTGTTGGGACCAGGTCTGGTTTTTATCATATACATTTTAGTTGTCCTGGAATATGAATTTATCACTAGATAGTTTGTTTTTCTAGTAGAAAATGCTATTTTGTTTGAGTTTTATCAAAGGAAGAGAGAGTGAGAGAGATGGATGGAGGGAGAGATTCCATGACCACGTCCGTTCCCCAAGCAACTGTGTAACATCAAGAAACTGGGCTGTGGATGAAGCTTGATGTGACCAAAACCAGGATCCCTGAACTCACTCTGGGTCTCCCACATGGGTGGCAGGGACCCAAGTACTTGAGTCGTTACTTTCGTCACCACAGATGCACATAAGCACCAAGCTGCAATCAGGGACAAAGCTGGGACTGGAACCCCAACGGTCTGACATGAGACAGACACCCCTATACTGATACATGGACACTGGCCAGCACAAATGGTCTTAAAATCTACTGTTTTGACGTTGTAACAACACACTGTAGTAATACAGAAGAAAATATAGAAGTTATATTTAAGTATACCAGATCCTTTCTGCTATGCCAAGAATAAATGAAACTAGTATCTACCCATACTGCATTCTTGGGTTTTAGTCCTAAAATACCCAAATACTGTACTAGTAAACTGTTGTTTTACCCAGTGTACTTCTGCTTCAGCAGAAACATTCATTGAAACCCTTGGATCAGTTGAGAGCAAAAGCTGAAATGGAATAGTTCAGTTTGTGAGAACTGTATGTAATAACACCCAATTAGGACACTTCGCACAACATAACTTTACTGTTGGTGAGGAGAGCATGAGCGCTAAAGACACTTACTTGTTTTTTTTCAAATAGAGCACTGCGACTTTTCCATTGACTGTCATTTTATACTTTAATTCAGTTTCAAATTTTCCCTGCAAAAATGCACAAATATTTACTGGTGACTTAAAAACATGCAAACATTTATTTCGCTTTGTTTATTCACTTGGCTATGTTTATCACTTTAATGATTACCAAAAAATGTCTGCTTTTCTTTAGCACTAGCCAAATGTTTGTTTATTCCTGTTTTAACAGATTGAACAGCTTTGGCAACAACACTGGATATGTTATCTGACACTCCTATCCATGCCATTCCACGTGTATCGTTTGAGTGCTGGTTACATGAGAAATTAGAAATGCAACTCTATGCAAGAAAAAGTGTTCCCTGCTGTCAGAGTGCTCACAGCCTTAAGTCATAATCATGACAAATGTGTGTGATAAGACACCTAGTATTTTAAATGCAAGGAAGGCTTCCTTGAGGCTGCAACATTTCACAGAGATGGCAATTACCTGAGTGAAGTGGGAAGCTCAAGTTCATCTAAAAAAGAAAAGTTTATGTACATACATGAAAACCTCAATCATGTCTCATGGATGCTGGGTTTTTTTTCCAGAAAAAAAATATATTTATTCATTTTGAAAGTCAGAGGATGAGACAGAAAAGGAGATCTTTTATCTGTTTGTTGATTCACTAGATGTTAGCTGCCACACCTCAAACTGGGCCAGGTTACAGTCTCTCACATAGGTTTCAGTGGCCATTATCTTGGAGCTAGATGAGAAGTAGAGCAGCTGGGAAGTGAACTAGCACCCATGTGGGATGCTGATATTGCCAGCAGCAGCTTTACCCACTATGTACAGTGCCAGCCTTGATGATTCTTTATGTTGAGGACAATTTAAGACTCTGGAGGAAGGGCTGGCTTTGTGGTATAGCAGGTTAAGGCATGATCTGCAATGCTGGCATCACATGCGGATACTGGTTAGTGTCCCAGCTCCTGCACTTCCCATGCAGTTCTGTGTTGGTGTGCTTGGGAAAGTAACTGGAAATGGAGCCATTAGCTGGACCCCTGCTACCTGTGTGGGAGACCTGGCTAAGGCTCCTGGAATGCAGCCTGACCCAGCCCAGGCTACTGTGTCCACCTGGGGAGAGAACCAGCAACATGAAATTTTGTCCTGCTTCTCTGACTCTTCCTCTCTAGCTGTAACTTTTTCTTTTGGACAAATACATGTGTTGTTTCATTTTGTTTTTTAAAGAGTATGTGAAGCTGATAATATGAGTATCACAGTAGGAGTGGGGAAAATCATCAGGAATAAACGACAGTCTCAGACCTTTAGCAAAGAGAAATATCTCATATAAGCAATGTGGAAAAGGGGAATTGTTTCAAGTGCAGACTAAGAGGAGTCCATAGTTCTACTGACTTGAGAAATGGTTACTCTAGAGTGAGATTTACAAAGTATTTATGGGGTGCAGGGATTGCCTTCATTATATGGTAGTCAGGTGTGTTAACATTTTTGGATGTTTTGTTCATTGAATCTTTACAACCTTCATGTAGAAACCACAATAACTTGTAAGAACTTGCACCTTAAAGTCAGCATTATTATGAGAAAACGTGCTGGAGAGAAGATACACTTTTAATGGAAAAAATACATTAGTTTTGTGGCAAAAATATAATTCCTCTATCCATTCTTCAGATAAGTATGATATGAAAAAATTAGGTAATCTTGAAGGGCAAGACTGAAGTGTCAGACACACAGCAAAGGGGGCACAGATCTAAAAATGTGGAGGGTGAGGGAATCATGGAAAAGATAACTAGGGCTGAATTCTGAATGGTTATAGATAGATGTCAAAAGTCACATAAAACTGCCATACAAAATAGAACACATTAATTATATTTGAATTTCAAATAAACAGCAAATATTTTATATGCAAATCTTAATGTAACATTTAGGACATGCTTATACTAAAAACATATTTGCTCTTTACCTAAAATTCAAATATAACTGGGTATTCTTGGCTTCTCTTTGCAAAATGTGGCAACCCTTACATGGAAGATTATATAAGACTGGGAGAAAGCCTGGGGTTCAGTGAAGAAAGGAGATGAAATTCCACCAGCGGGGAAAGTCAAATGAATTATTTTGGAATATAGGAAGAAAAAAATGTGGGACATGAAGCCACAGTCAACCTTGAAAATTTATCATAGGAAGTAGAATATTGTGGGCTGCATAGGGTCACATTACAGCATTCTTGAGCAGGGCGTTGATACTTATTTCCTGATTCAAGTTTCATAGGCATTATTGCAAGTTTTCATCATGTACTGTAAGAATTCTCATTTTTATCTCTAAGAATTTAAAGGGATCGTTTTGTGCATCTAAATTTACAGAGAGACTTGGCGAAGCGAAGATATGAACATAAAGCTGCCCTCTGAATTAATTGTTGCCTCCCTGTGATGACAAGGTGATAGACCAGACAGCAAGGAAGAAAGAAATTGCATTGAATTTTTTTTTCAGGTACATAGGATAAAGTCTCATAAAAGATTAAAATATTTATCTGCAATCCTGGAGAGCTTATTTTATGTCGCAGATCACTAACTTGTTACATGAAGCTAAGAGTAGAACTCTGGGTAAAAGTGAAGTCTGAAGAAAAGGATAAAAAAATATATAACAGTATCACTTCAAAATGTAATAGTCACAAAGTCCACCTGATCCATTAAAATATAACCATATAGACATCTCACTTGCATCTCTCATTCCCCATTTTTAATGTATATCAAATCAAGATTCTTTGATAGATCAAAGCTGTACCTGTTGCTCTGGATCTTTGAGTTCCCTTTTATGGACTGGATGAAGTCTTACTGGATAAACCACTTCATACTTCTTTATCACAGGAAGTTCTTTTATAGCATTTACTGAGATGGGGGGAACGGGGGCAGGGGAAGAGGGAGAGAAAAGAACAGACTTAGCTATTCAAAAGAGAAGTTCTTGGCTAGTTGGTTATGATAATCCTTCTTTGCATTCCAAGTGATCAAAGCCACCAGCATGCTTTGAGTGATTAGTTGCAGTTATTCACATACTGATACTTTAAAAAAATCAATACAAACACAAATCAAAACCCTTCTCTTTCTCTTAAGTCTTGAACCTGTATTCTTTTTAGCAGAAACAACACTTTTTAAAAAAAAGATTTATTTACATGCAAGGCAGAGTTACACACAGCAGAAAAGGCAGTCACCAGCTCATTCCCAAATAACTGCAGTAGCTGCAACTAAGGCAGGGTGAAGCCTGGAGCCTAGAACCCCATCCAGGTACACCACATGGGTCCCAGGCGCTTGCACCATTTGCTGCTGCCTTCCCAGGTGCACCAGCGGAGAGCGCTTTCAGAAATTTAGCATCTGAGAATGGAAGCAGTGACCATTGACCTCCTGCACCACAACTGTGGCCCACAAAACCATCTCTTGAATTTCCCCATTTCAGTGGTATATAGCAATGGGCTGCCATATGAGGACATAGCAGTAGTTTATACATACACAAATATCATCATCATCATCAAGGCAGTAGCAAAATAACCTACTATGAAGCCAATCAGTCCCAAAAGAACTGCATAGAAGCACCATGTAAGCCAAAGTCCTCAAAATAAAATAATGCACGCCATCTCTGATTCTAACACATCATCTTAGATTTGCCAACAACAATGGCATATATCAAGACACCAAGTAACTATAAGAGCCTTTTTAAATTTTTAAAAATATTTCTTAAAGGATTTGAAAGGTGGAGTTGCAGAGAGAAAGGGAGAGAAGAGAGATTAAAAAAATTTTTTTTTAAATTTTCATTGGAAAATCAGACCCACAGAGAGAAGCAAAGACAGAAAGAAAGATCCTCCATCCACTGGCTCATCCTCCAGTTGGCTGCAACAGCTGAAGCTGAGCTAGCTGCTCAGAAGCCAGGAGCTTCCTCTAGGTCTCCTATGTAGGTACAGGTCCCAAGGCCTTGGTAGGGGAGAGAAAGAGCAGAGAGAGCAGGAGTGGGGGTGGGAGGGAGGGAAGGAGGGAGATTGCGAGGGAGGGAGGAAGAGATTAAAGAGAGAGAAGGAGAGAGAGGTGCAGAGGGAGAGAGATTGAAGAGAGAAGGAGAGAGTCTTCTGTGCAATTGTTGCACTCCTCAAATGATTCCAGCAGTGAAGGCTTAGCTGTTCACTGTCCAGCAGCAATGGACTCGGTGCACAGAACCGATAACAATACATGTGGACTACTGACTGATGGTCAATAGCCAAAATTTATAACAGCATCAGACTTTTAAAAGTAGGTTGTCAGGCCCGGCGCGGTGGCGCAAGTGGTTAAGGTCCTCGCCTTGCACGCCCGGGATCCCATATGGGCGCCGGTTCTAGTCCTGGCAGCTCCACTTCCCTTCCAGCTCCCTGCCTGTGGCCCGGGAGGGCAGTGGAGGACGGCCCAAAGCTTTGGGACCCTGCACCCGCGTGGGAGACCCAGAAGAGGTTCCTGGCTTCGGACTGGCATAGTATCAGCCGTTGCGCTCACTTGGGGAGTGAATCATCAGTGAATCATTGGACAGAAGATCTTCCTCTCTGTTTCTCCTCTCTGTGTATCCGCCTTTCCAATAAAAAAATAATAAAAATAAATCTTTTTTTTAAAAAAAGTAGGTTGTCATATAGGAATCAGAGGATGGTGTTCCAATCCATTTCCATTTCAACAGCAAGAGATAGCTCCCAGTACACAATCAGTTCCTCTAGCAAGTCCTTTATCTAAACCTGTAGACCAGGAAGTTTGCTGTCCATCTCTGTATCAACTGCTCCAGGCCTTCCAAAGGAGATTCAACTAGCCTTTTGCAAAAGATTCAAGATGTCTTCCCACCCTTAGCCATGCTGAAGCCAGCAGCCACAGGACATCAGGGGACCAGCAACTCAGTTCATCTGCCAGTGCTTTCCCAGGCTCATTAGCATGTTACTGGATTTGATATGGGGTGGCCAGGACACAAATGGACATCCATTTAGGATGTCAGTATTGCAGCTTGACCCGTTTTACCACACTACTTTGGCCTGCAAGAGGTTCTAATAGTACATTAAAGAATGGCTTGGCATTAGCAATGGAATAAACTTTTTTTTCTTTTTTTTTTTGCAAAATATAAAAACGAACATTAGAGAAGTACAACCACTGGCCTGGAAGCTTTCTTTTGGTAGTGGTTTGTTTAATTTTGAACCTGCAACCATCAGTTAGGTATGACTTCAGTAGGAACAAGAGCATAGGGCTAAAACTCTGTGTCAAAAATGGGGTGTTAAACTAATAAACAAAATAGCTTTCTTGCAGTTTAAGATTTATTCTGAAACAGTTTCAAAAATATTTAGGGCCTGGCGCGATAGTGTAATAGTTAAGGTCCTTGTCTTGAACGCACCAGGATCCCATATGGGTGCCGGTTCTAGTCCTGGCAGCTCCACTTCCCATCTAGCTCCCTGCTTGTAGCCTGGGAAGGCAGTTGAGGACGGCCCAAAGCTTTGGGACCCTACACCCATGTCGGAGACCCGGAAAGAAGTTCCTGGCTCCTCGCTTCAGATTGGCACAGCACCGGCCATTGCGGTCACTTGGGGAGTGAACCATTGGAGGAAAGATCTTCCTTTCTGTCTCTCTTCCTCTCTGTGTATCTGCCTTTCCAATAAAATAAATAAATCTTTAAAAAAATATTTAAAGGCATGGCCCTGGTACCAGAATACTTTAGTTTTTTTTTAATTTGGTTTATATTTTCTGTTTGAAAGGAGGGAGCATAGAAATTGGTCTTTAATTAATGTAGTTTATAATATTATGTGAATAAAGACTCCAGTATAACCACTTGGAAAAGGCCATGGTCAATTGAAGAGGTCAACATTACTAGTGTGATAAAATGCTCTTATTTGTCACACTTCAAATATGACATCACAGGTTTGCTGAGTTACTTATTTCCTGTTGTCACTGGATACCTGTTATTACCACTAACTTTGATAGCGGAAAATAATAAAAATTATAGGAATTTTTATAACAGAAGCTCAACAGTGTAAAGGAATATTAAGTTTGTCCTTTTACATTTAGTGTAACATTTCAAGTTATTTCGCAACAGTAAGATGTCAAGAGGTAAGAAAATTACTCTTGCCAGAAATTTAACTGATGATGCTGGCACAATTTCCTGCTGCCTGTTTTAATTCAGAGACAGGAAACAGGCACACCATAAGGCACCAACATGCTGCCCAGTGTCTTACAGTGTTTAATCAGCACAATTAATAAAGAACACATGAAAGTCCAGTTTCACCAACATTGAAGCCAGAGCAACTCTTTAAAATACTGCATTCCTGGTTTCCATCCATAACATCAGGAAACAATCAATGCTGCCTGTAGGTCACAAATAATAAGCCACCTAATTCTTTGCATAAAAGCAGAAAATGGTAATATACTATGCCTAGTTCAGAAAGAGTGTGAAGGAAAAGTGTGTTGGTCTAGCTAACACATTTCCTAATATGCACACTAATTTCCATGTTTCCGGCTTAGTGTCTGTATCTTAATGTTTCATGAAATCAGAAATTATTAACTGATTTTTAACACTGAACTCAAGATATGTAAACTAGTCGTCAAATTTACACACAGCTCACTGACAGCAAACACTTGCAAGTGGCAATCAGACAGAACCAAAGTTCACAGCAAAACGATTTAGTAAAAGGTACAACATCTGCATTGAAAATCCTCAGCCCATGCCCCCTTCCTTAGTCTGAATGGATGCCCAGCTCTTTCTATACCCTTCCAACAGGATGGATTATTTAAAGAGAACAGACACAGTTTCTGGTAGAGACCCCTACTGTCCTGAAGAAAAGATCTCTGAAATAATGAGACTTGACATATAGCAAATTTCCTGGCAATTATGGGGATATTGCAAGCCAATATTTTTTGGTTAGTTCATCCTCAAATTAAATGGAGATGATGCAGCCTTTTCCCAGCAGAAAAACATCGGGGCTAATTATCCTGAACACTGCAAAACAAATGCTGCTAACTGCTACCCAGGGATTATACAGATCCAAGGTGTAACACAATATGTTCTATTAATCTATTTTAATGCTTGCTTTTCCTCTCCTACAGAACTCATGTGAAATTGATTTAAGCAGCAAAAATGAACCAAGATAAAAAAAAATGTTAGTTTTGAATTGGATAGCTATTCTTTCATGTATCATTAGTTTTAGAAAATTTAAAAGCAAGATTAATATAACAAATTTATTTTGGTCTGTACTTCTAATTTGATATGTTTTGGGGGCCATTTTGGAGATTAGGACATTATTGGTACATACTACTGGAATTTTTACATGTATTTGAATTTGTCCAAAATGGTGTAAGGGAATATTTTTCCTAACTGAACACCCGACATTAAACATGGTGAAAGGTTTATACAATAACACTGACTTTCTGTATTATTCCAATTTTAGTGTATGTTCTGCCAAAGCCAGTATACTGACTGACTTTCTATGACTCTGCAACCTCTTAAAGTACCTTAATATTTTGGAACCAGTGTAATGCACCACAGGCATCCCCTATGGGTGCTGGTTCAGGTTCTAGCTACTCTACTCCCAGTCTTGCCGTCTGTCAACGTGCCTGGGAAAGCAGTCGCATATGGTCCAAGGACCTAGACCCCTGCATTCAGATGGGAGACCAGGAAGAAGCCCCTGGTTCCTGGCTATCCACTGGCTAAGAACCAGCCATTGTGGACCTTTGGGGAGTTAACCCTTAGAAGGAAGATCTCCCTATTTTTCTCTGTGTTTCTGCCTCTCTGTAACTGTGCCTTCCAAGTAATAAATTAAGCAAGCACTTGGTATTTTAAACTTCATTCAGTAAAACTGAGAAAAAAAACCTGATGAAGATATAAATCCTAATTTATTACCTAGGAAGATTAAATTGTACTCTGAGTGTTGGAGTCTGATGGGAAGGCAAGAAAGAGACTGTGAAAAGGCCTGTCCACTCTGGATTTTCTTCATGAGTACCACCAGCCTCTCCCATTTGTTGTTTTACTTCTTCCTACACAATAACCCATCACAGCCTTTTAAATATGTGTTCCTTTTCTTCTCCTAGAATGAAATCCCATAAGCCATTTTCACCAGGGGATTGTGAAGATCCTGACAAGCAGCTGGCCTTGTTTCGCATCATTATTTTACTTCAGTACACAAGAATTGGGTAGAAGTCACAGTCAGTGGAGCATATGTATATTTTTTTTGGATGACTAGGGGAAAGGACCAAAGAGGAAGAGGAGGGTGTTGGAAACTGCTTCGCTTCTTCCATTCTGATTAGAAAATAAGCCACATAAAAAAATGAGGGATAATAATAAGACTGATATTTCAGTGGCCAAGGAAATATCTGAAATTAGAAGGTAGGAGCTCAAAGGGGGAACAGTTTTCCATTCAGGACGGAAGATAAAGTAAGGCACAGCTCCCTTGATCTACCAGTTCTAGCACTTGTTTCCACACCGTGTGGGTGGAGTTATGCCACACTTCTAGATAACAATTCTGAGACATTGTGCCTCTTGGTGCCATACTGTGAATGTGTACTGCAGTGAAGCAGAAAAATAGATTTGGGGGGGGGACGTTGAGAGGGAGGTTAGGAATGGAGAACAACTTCACAGAGAAAGCTGTGCTATGTGCAGACCCCAGTAGACTCAGCTGATCCTTACTCTCCCGACAGAAACCTAGCATTCGTGAATCATCAGAGGGAAGATCTTCCTCTCTGTCTTTCCTCCTCTCTGTATATCTGACTTTGCAATACAAAATAAATCTTTAAAAAAAAAAGAGGAAGAAAACCAACATTGAGGCAGTTCTTACGCATCAGCCAGGAGTGGGGTCTCAAAATGTTGTTCCTACAATTTTGAGGAATATGTGAGAAAGGAACCCTCCCACTAAGATGGGCTCACAAAGTAGGAATTTTAAATCAATAATTGAAATAGCTACAATCAGCTCAATATTTAGAAATACTAGGAAGGAGGGATAGAAAAATCATTTTTAGTTACCAAGTATGGAATGGGTACAAGGGGGGAGGAAAATCGTTGTTAATTTGTGTTTATTCCCAGGTCAACACAGATATTTCAGACTCTGCTTTGCCAGGAAAAGGTACCCAAGGAATGTAGCTAATGTGCCGGCTGAAATCAACTCTTGTAATAGAAATACACTGAAGAAATATATTGCCCCATCTAATGTAACAAATCTAATTTTGACCATTTACCAGAAGTGAAGAGACATTCCAGATGTAATGGGAAGTAGTAGTATTCAACTCTTACATTCAACATTTGATATAAAAATAGAGGTGAATTATCAATTTAAGTGCAGTACTACTTTTTAAGTTTCACAGTGATTTATTAGTACAATATTGGTGAACTGTTTGATTAGTCACACCTGTTATCACCAGTACCTAAAGGACTGTGCAGAAAAATGTGCAATCCAAAGAAATGGGAGCCCACCTTGCTCCAGTAATAGTATGTTTCAAAAATTTACACGCGGTGCTATGCGATCAGATCTGTTGCCTCTTTGACATATTCTCTTGCCAGAGTGAATTTTAACCAAGTCATTTTTTGTCTCAAATATTATTATTTAGGTTATACCGCTTAACATCTTCCTTTTCATTTCTGTATATTCTCAAACAGCAAATCAAGACCTCTCATTTCCTTTCCTTCATTTTGTATTTGTGCCCCTGTTTTGCCCCCAAAACAACAGATCAGAAACCAGTCCAACTGGTTGGGAACATGGGTGGGAAAAACAGAACTAAATCCCGACTAGTACAAAATATCCCAGACAATGAAACTACCAGGAGAAGACACTAAGCCAGAAGCTCACTGCCTTGCTTAACCAACCCCGAAAGAGCCCCATGCCTACCTGATGCCACAGAGAGGGCGATGGTGAGTGTCAGCAGCAGCCCTGGCCCCATGCCGGTGCTTCCAGAAGCTCCTTGCATGCCCTTCTTCACTCTCAGACCTGTGCGGCTCATCTGCCCCTGTCTCCTCTCAAGTGAGACACAGTGAAACTCCCTGCTTCACTCTTGCCTGGGCTTCAGGAAGTGTTTACCAAAGGTGTTACTCAACCTGCAGGCTGTGGTCCTGCAGCAGTGGCACGGCAGGCGGAAATCCCAGCCACCTCCTGCCTCTCAGGTTTCTTTATCATAAACTGCTGGGATTTTTTTTTTTCTTTCCTTCTGTGTACTCCCTTACTCCAAAGTAGCAGTCCTCCACTATATGACTAAAGCTCAGTAAGTCACAGAGAGCCAGCTGGGGTGAGTGTCTGAACAAATATGCCCTCTATTTATCAGCCATCCTGGGTGTGTTATATATGCAATATATATGTGCAAGTCTGTATATACCCTTATACACATGTGGTTTCATAAATCGATTTCTAATTATCTTAGGTTTTGTTCCAGCACGGCGAGGCTCCCGGGGCTCCTAAAGCATGCTGAAATAAAAATCTCTGATAGACAAAAGCGGCAGCAGCCTTTCAGGCCCTCGGGGATATCCGTGTATTGTAACTGAGAACCAGAGAAAGGGAAAAGGCCTTCAAGACCCAACGTAGGAAATCTCCAAAGAAATTTCAGGATCTGTCACTGTGTTCCTGAGACTCAACTGTCAAGGCCCAGGACTCACACTGCAACTAACAAAATAGCTAATAATAAACGGCCTGCTTACTAAATGTAGGTAGTTCCCCAGCCTAGTATGCTTGTAATCATAATGATTCTTTTGACACTTCTGTGTTATAAATATCATTTCTCTCCTGTTTTGTAGATGGAAAAACTTGCGTTTAAAAAGATTTTAAAAATTCAAAAGATAAGGAGTCAGTGGTATTTTCTGTATGGATTGTATGGATTTACAAGATTAAGCAGCTTGCTCAACTCATTCTAGCAAAGGGCAGAAACAGAATCTGTATCAAGCGTAGCCTGAGGACTCAGTCATTTTCTCCAATGCTTCCCCACTGCTTCAGCTGACTGATACATCCATTCTTATTCTTACTGATAAAATTAGTCTGAAATAGAAATGACTGCAAGAATAAGGTATTACTATAAGCTGCGTCTATGGTCAGCAAAACTGCATCCCATCTCCTCTGAAGCACATTCTCACAACAGAGTTATTTCAATGGAAAGAACTACTTCTCATGCTCATGAAAGCAAGGGCCAACAACCAAAGTGGAATTCCAAATCTAGTTACTGAACATTTCAAACATCAGGACTAAAACTTCTATACATTTCTTGCCTTTTCCACCCAACCTCAATGGCTTTGTCTTTCAAAAATAACAATAGAGACACATCTTTTAATTATTACATATGGTGTGTCCATTAATTCAACGCATGTGGATTTCAAATTTTTTTGTACTGCAATAAATTCCTTTTTTTCATTTTACTTGGATATTTTAAAATAGCCCTAGATGCATGGTTATTGGACTCGTCTTTGGAGTGGAGGAACCAGGAACCCAGAAGTAAAAGGATGAAGGAAAGGAAACAAAGGCCCAGCTGGGGCAATTGCCTAAGATTCACAGATTGGATCTGATTAAACAGATGTAATTGCTGTGTTGTCTTTCCTATTTATTTTATTCTAAGACTTAAAAGTAATATTTAAAGTAACGATTTCAAACCATTAATTTATAAGAATGAAGTATCTGGTCTTAAAAACTTTTTAGGATGGGCAAGGATGGAAGCAACAGAAGAACCTCCAGGAGACACTGCTTCAGCTACACAACCAAGACAGCAACCCTCCCAAGGCCTCCACTCACTAAGGGTAGTTGAGGGAGCTGCACATGAGTAAGATTATAACCTGTCTTAGGGGACTTCACAAGCATCTCCTTCCCTCCCTGAATCTTCACTCTTCTTTCCCCAGTTGGATTATTCCAAAGAATACCTCATAAAATAAACAGCCAATGGGGTTGGTTCTCAGGACTGCCAATGGAAGAAAATAATTTAGACCCTATCTGCTATCTCCAGATTCAGGCCAAGGGGAAAGAAGGAAACCAGTGACTGATCGGATACTAAAATGGGTATGTTGGTTTGCACTGACACTCGCCAATCTGCAGAACACGTTGGAGAAGGACGGATCACCCAAGAGAATGGGTCCTTTCTGAGTTCTCTGACCACTGTAAGAGATTACAGTGCATTAGATTCTTGAGTCATGTTTTATTTCACTACAATATTATTCTTGAAATTGGTCCTTTTTAAGTAGCTAATAACTGAATGTGAAGATTGGGCAAGTTATAAAGAAAGGAGCTTTGTCTAGCTCACAGTTCTGGGGGTTCTGAGGACTGTCCCTGCTGAAAGCCTTGTGGCTAGCACGGCTGAGGCAGAAGAGGCAGCATGCACGCACTTTTGCCTCTATATCCTCTGCTCTCCCTCCTGTTTCTTTTAAAGTCAATGATAGGGTACCACCTGATGAACACCTCCCAAGGGATCTGCCTCTAAACACTGGAATAGCTCTGGATGTAACAGGGATGGGATTTAAACACGCAGATCCAAGCCTGGCACTATGCTCTGAGAACTGCCCCTGGAACAGAGAAACACCATTTGCTCAACCCAGTGGCAGTCAGTGAATGCTGAAGCACATATTTGTTTTCCAAGAACCCAAAAATACCCTAAAATGGAGTCAGCATTGGCTTTTATGAAACCTAGGCTCTATCATGACTGACTGAATTCCTTCTTGCTGCTCTACACACACGTCATATGTGTGTTGAAAATGTATATGATCATGCTTTATTTACACCTAGAATAACACAATAAACAAAATGCAAACTTAGAGTTTGAGATTAATGTCCAAAGTAGATTAATTTCAAAGTTAAGATTTTAGCATATTTTCTTATATTGTAAATAAATACTTGAACCTCCAAGTATCTTCCTAATGAAGATATCTGGAAAAAAAAGAGTGGCCTTAATGCATCAAGATGACATTAGTGATAGAAGATAAAGCTGAAAACTTACAAAATATGAAGATGAGTATATGAATTATTACAAAAATAGTCAAATATTAGTTCATAAATCTATAAGCTCCCATATTTTATAAAGCTGAACTATTCTATTAGAGCAAAACTGAGGAAATAAAGTTATATATAAAATGAAACTAAATACAAACTTTAGAAACCTACTTGAGAACAAAACAAAACAAATCCTAATATATTTAAAGAAGCTATTCTTGTGTGGTGGGAATAAAAGTAGTTTTATCATTTATGCTATGTTAAATTTAAACAGCCATCAGTATTTTATAGTTTAACAATTATGCAAAAATAAACATGAAGGAGTAAATATTGTACAAAAGTACTCAGACAAGTTTTCCTGTCCTACGCTGATAACTCTCTTTAGGACATGGCAGTTATTGTTAAATCCTCAAGACTTCAACACAGGGCCTAGACGATAGTAGCTACTGAACCAACATTTACACACCAAACTAATGACTGAGTGAGAAAGGATCATTCTTCATAAAGCAAACAAGCCCTTGAAACCACAAGTCAGGCTTGGTGATCTTCAGAGAAGGAGAAAGAGTAACCTCCAGGTCTTTTGTGAACAACCAGTTTAAAGTCTAGGGCTTACTATTTTAAATTATCATGTTCCCACCTGTGGTAACGCATAGTGTGATCCAAAGAAAAGCCAGGAATTTGTTTTTAAGCTTGGTAAACACATTTTCACAAAAGAATGGCAAAGGATTTGAGTATCACCTTCCCATTACTATGTTTATATAAGGTCTGTTTTCTTGAGTAGGTATTGATGTAATGATCAAAAACTGCTCTAATCCTGAATTGTTAGCATGTCTTTAAGACATAATCTAGCAGATGCTTGGGACATGAAGGGATCTTTCCTCTTATCACACTGCATCTAAGTTTAAAAGCAATGAATAATCTGATCAAAGTGGATGTACCAATTGCCTAATCTAATTCAAGCAAAGCCTTATAGATCCAAACAGAATGAGGACAGTTATTTCCTATCTTTATACATGTCGTTCTATGATTTCTGTACTCTTTACACTGACTCTTGCTCCCATATGATGTAAGGACGGAAATGATAAGCTAGTATGTGTGTCTTGACATGTCAGGAAAATTTAGGTGGGTCTGGAATGTCTCCCCCAAATCCTATTCTTCATTCTGCTGTCATGGGTAAAATCTTCTCAAATAGCTCTCATTACACAGCCCAGGCACAGTTCCTGCTTAGCCCTGAGTAGTGAGCTTCAGTTCTCACATACAGAATTGCTCCTGTGAGCCAATCACATACATACACAGGAAACAGCAGGCACCTCGCCCATTTAATACTACAATGTCTGCCAAATTGGCTCAAATGGCTAATTCTCCCCTTCCAAGTGTCGCATCCTGGCTGTTCCACTTGGGATCCAGCTCCCTGCTTATGGCCTGGGAAGGCTGTGGAAGATGGCTCAATGCCTTAGAACCCCTACCCATGTAGGAGGCCTGGAAAAAGCTTCTGGCTTCTAGCTCAGCTCCACCCTTTGCAGCCATTTGGGCAGTGAACCAATGAACAGAAGACCTCTGTCTTTCCTTCTCTCTGTAAATTGTTTTTTCTAATAAAAATAAGTGTATCTTCAAAAAATACTACAAAGTCCAAGTCCTATAACTCTGACTGTTCACTGTGCTCAAGAGCAAGGCTAATGTGCCTCTGCATGATATATGGCGTCCTCTTTCTCTGTACTGTGAGAATTTGTGGCATAAACTGTCATCAATATCATCTGCCAAGTCCATGTGTCATTGTGTTCAGCCATGCCACAACCCTATGATGGGAATCCCTCTCTCACAACAGGAAAACAAATAAAACCAAGATATCCTGACACATGCACATGTACACCTGCAGAGGCAGCGATCTCTTTCTATTGGCTGTGCATCATGTTTGACTTCACAGGTGGACTTTCCACAGAGAAATCTCAATTCTCCCATTTATAAATCATAGTGCAAAGAGGTTTAGGTTTACCATCCCTATCTCCCTGCCTATGAAAATCTGTTCTGACCACAACTCTTCACCATCTCAATTAACCTCCGCAGCTTGAATTTAAATTCCATGAGGATAGGTAATTTTTCAGTAATTATTCACCTCTAGCTACTTTAATTTCTCATCTCTTGCTCCTTTAACTGCACAGTGCAGTGTTACTCCTCAATTTTTATTAACGATTGTTAATATAATGATTTACAATTTTGGCAATATTTTATACTCATTATAATTATACACACACACACACACCCCTTTTACAATGTTATTAGTAACCCATTGGGTCCCTTGTATCCTATTAGCAAGTAGCTCATCACAGCCCTTTAACAGACCCTTTCACTTTGGGGATTATTCAACAACTGTTATGTATTCACATAGTCAAGGAATGCCATGCCTTTCTAAAATACTGAGGAGGGTGGGGAGGAGGGAGAGAGAGAAACGGAGAGGGAGAAAGAGTGCTGGATTCTTACTGAGCTGTTTTTGTAATTGCTTTGTCACATGGAAGGAAACTGACTTATCATTGCAGAAGTATTTATAGCATCTGGACCTTTCATGTCAGAAAAGGTGATTCAAACACTGCACTAAGGTGCTTAGTGCATTTAAAGAATTTCTTTAGTTTTGTTTGTTTGAAAGGTATACAGCAGAGAGAAAGAGTTCTTTCATATGCTGACTCACTTCTCAAATTCCTACAATAGCCTGGGCTGCACCAAGGACTTCATCTTACTCTTCCATGTGGATGACAGGGAAACAAGCAGTTAGATAACCAGCTTACAATATCAGGAAGCTGGGTCACACTTAGTGGAACCGGGCCCCAAAGCAGCACTCTGATGTGGAGTGTGGATCTGCCAAGCCCTGACTTTACCACGGCACCATAATTCTAGCCCCACTTAGTTCACATTGACACGACTGGTTATTATTAACCTCAGCTTGCTCACTGTGGTACACCTGGGTCTAACGGAGCTACCAATAGGAACTAAGTATTATTTCATGTCTGAGGCTTCTCTCAGTTTCACAGAAGTGTTGTTTAATTTTTTTAATCTAAATTCCAGATATTCAGCATCAGTTTCCATTATCTTCACATTATTTAACTAACAGCTTTTGTAATTGATCATTAGACCCTGAAATATTTCCTAAGTTTGCTTATTGGGGTCTTATATCATTAATGGGTCTCCCAGGAATAAGATATATTACTATATGAACTCATAGAAAAACATGATTGAAATTTTTATATTTTTCAAGAATTAAGTTACACAAAACTACAGAATATGCTGACCAGTGGGAGATCTAGGAAAGCACTGATATTACATCCCATTTGCCGTGGTATTCCTTTGGCAAAATTCTTTCTTTCTTGGAGGTTAATCTTTCTATTCAGGCCTTTAACTGAACAGATTTGGCCCAATCACATTACAGAGAATAGTGTAGTCTACTTTGCTCCTGTTCTACTGCTTCAAAATGTTGACCTCACCTGAAAACTACCTTCACAGACACATCTAGAAATTTTTCGAAATAACACTTTTAGATATAGTACCCTATCAAAATGATGCATAAAAGTAACTATCAGAGATGCAATTTTTTAACTTAAGGCTTTAGAATAATCTAAAAAGATTTTTCTTTCCATACTCAAAATATGTTGAAGTTATTTTATTTAAAAAAAACATAGCAAAAATATATGCTTACTCCATCTACTTTTTCATAATTAAGAAAATCCTCCCATTTGTGGGCACATCTGAATGTAGCTTGGAAGAGAAATGTAACTAAATGTCAAAGAACTGATAAACAGTTTGAAGGATGTAAGATTTGGACTCCTAAAAATTTTTGATGATGAGTTGTATATGTAAGCATAGCTCAGTTGTAATACTGAAATGTTTGTTCACACACTATTCTAGATACTGGTAAGGTGTACTTTTAGATGAGATTTACCATTAATTATATAGACTATGAATAAAGCATGTTACCCTCCATCATGTGAATGGGTGGTATCTGATTAGTTGAAGGCCTTAGTACAACAGAGAATGACCTCCACTGGGTTAAATTAGTCCTTCCAGAAGACTGCTAGATGTCCAGCCTGACTACCTACCCTACCCTGTGGACTGCAGACTTACACAGTGACACTGCCATGTAAACCAGTTCCTTAACATTAATGTCTCTTCGCACTGCTCCCACCCCCAGACTACTGGTCCTGTTCCTCTGGAGAGTTGGGACAAATACCAAGTTTATCTTTGTTATAGCATTCCAACAGCAGTTTAACATATTCCTCGTTCTACCAAGGCATAATGAAAACAGAAATTATCCAAATAGCCGTGCAAATGTTTTTTCCAAGAGTTGGGAAAAACAAAAATTATTCCAGTAAATATGTTTAGTAGTCTATGCTTATACAATAGAAATGACAGGTCTCATAAAACCAAACATATAACAGCTGTACACAATTAATACAAACATTAAAAACTCGACCCAGAATGCTGAGAGGAGTGACAGACATCCAGGGAGCTATTTTTGTAGAAGAGAATCTCAAAATAAATTCATTGACCATCAGCACTAAATATATCTTTCATATTAACTATAATAACCATAAAGTGGTTTTTGTTTTTAGCAATGAAGTCATGGGTAATTTCAATGATATATAGGCAGAGATATGTAGCTAGAGCTGAGTAGAGTATGCATAGAAATACACTGCTTAAAGAAGATGTACTTTGAGTAAAAGGGGATGTATCAGGGTAAATTTTCCTAAAAGTAAAATGAGCTGCTTTATAGATTCAAGGAAAAGGGAGTAAATTCCAGAGTGAGAATTTTCTCACTGGAACTTAGATGAACTGAGATTGAGAAAATGATGAATTACAAATGATTACATGTATAGGATAATCAAATACCGAGTTGCAGTGAAGACATACACACATAATGGAAAGCACTTTTCTACAAACTACGAGTACAGTCATCTAACAGGAGTGAAGGCTTAGGGCTAGGAGAGGTATTTTAGGAGTAAACTGGATGTCTTTGCCAACATATTTAATAGGTAAAACCAGAAGCAGGAATAAACCTTTCCATCCAAGTTGAACAAATGCAAAATAATGAACTTAGAGTTGCTGAAAATGTATGTAAAACTGAAAGAATGAACTACTGCTCTGAAGTGGTCAAAAAGAAAAGCAAAGCAAAAAGAAAGCATGTCAGCAAAAATAACCCCATGAATGGTATGTCAAATGATTAGGAGGCATATATGGCTCCTCAAAATATTTTTCTTTTAAAAAACCATATAGTAAGCAGAGAAAATCATAAGGAAGGAACATACGGGTGTCTATGGATGTCAAGGGTATGTTTTTGTAAGCAAAACATGCATTGGAAAACCTGTGGTGATATTATGTGAACATACTGAGGTATCATTTTTGTTAAATTCTGTTTCTGGCCCTTGGAAATCCAAAAATCTCCAACTTGCATGACTTAAAACACAGTTACTGACCTGCAGGTTACATTGTCAATTATTAATCAGGAGATATAGGTCATCAAAGAGAGCTTCCATTTAAACTGTGGGAGGTTATGTCAAATTGTGTGTCCCTTCTTCAGACCATTCAAAATCAAAACCTGACAACTTTTAACAGCCACCCATGCAGCTATTTCCCATCTGGTTGTACCAGTGTGGGCTACAGTTGGTGCTTTACACAGATACACAAAAAAAGCACAAATTTGTATCTATATATTAGTATTTGCATGGCAATGTGTCAGTGTAAGGGAGGAAAATTCAGGTAAATGTCTAGAAGGCTAGGCAGATAATATTCATATGAGTGATAAATATCAGAATAAGAACATATTCAAGTATTTATCAATCATGAAAAATTTGCCAAAATGAAAAATAGTAATTTTACAAAATGAATTAGAAATCAAAAGCTCTTTAAGATGTATCATGCAAAGGTGGAATATTTTAGGACCATAAGCAGGTCAAACATGAATCCATTTCTGGGTAGCTTAAGAAGACACAGTATAAATACTACCAAGTGTCAAGGATCTGAGAGAGAAAAGCTTTGCTATTGGGTTACACAGGTTTTGTCTTTGCTACAGATGATCTCAGGAAAGAGGGTTTGGAAGAGAAAAGTCTGTGAAATGACTTCTAAATGCTGAGAAATCTGCAGTACCAGCTTAGAAGTCACACAAATAAGAAAGAATAAGTCGCACTTCATAAGAAAGAAATGTTTACACACAGAGAGTAAAATACAGGAATGCAATAAGAAACAGAACAATTGAACAGTGTTTCTCAATCCTGTTATGTAAACACTTGGTACCACAAGAGTTGTGAACCATAAGCCAGCAGGTATATGTTGTTCTTGGCATAAATGAGCAAACAGGACGTGGTGCTAAATGAGGCAAGTTTTGTGAACATTCATTATGGAAGGCATGGTGAGAAAGCTAGAAGACAGAACAGTGGTGTGTTGGTTTTCAGATAAGAGTTTAGGATGGACCAAAGTCATTTCTATCTATTCCATGAAAGATAATCAAGGATGCTGACATGCTTGAGAGGACATATAAAGGTCTATGAGTTAATGCTGTTGGGAATAAGAATTTAGAAATTGAAAGGGAGAAGACAGACCTAAGGAAAGTAAAGACTAAACTAGGAAAATAAAACCTGCTGCTTTTCTAGGTTATATGAACCACAGAAGAAATGCTATCTAGTGTGGCAAAGGTCCACAGAAGAGCTACTTGGGTGGGAACAAACTGCAGTCAGTCTAATGACTAGGGCAACGACTTAGTAGGAGCTTAGTAACTACATGGAAAAGGAAGAGATAAACTTATAGTTCTTACTCAATGTGTTAATTGCAAATGCTTAACAACTAATTTTTTTAAAAAATGAATATATAAATTTAAGATAATATCTATGTATTGGCATGTACCATGTACATATAATTCTTTAAAATATCTGATACTGTCTAGAAATTCTTCAGCAATTCAGTTGATTTTTTTTTCCTCTACGATGAATTTTGTTGCACTCTTGATTAGTAGAGCTTTATACTGAATATTTGTGTTTAAACAACACTAGCGGAAATGATTCATCATTAAGCTAATCCCACTCTTGCCAAAGTGGGCAACACACAGGCTTGCAGCCAAACTACAAATACCAGATGTTAAATAAATTATGTTGAAGAATGTTACTTGAGCCCAAGTTGTATGAAGTCTAAACAAAACATAGGAAAGTAAATAATTTACTACATGGTGGTACTGTGAGGACTTGGAGAGGGGGAATACACATTTATGGGAATTTCCATAGACCATACAGCAGTCCCCTGCAGGATATCACATAGAGAACAAAAATATAAGCATGGGAACTCAGTTCTCACCCATTACTTCAGTGCAGAACCTCCTCTCTGTCAGAACTTTGCAATCAAGAATCAGAAGACGAATCAGAAGATACAGGTTTAATGACATTTCATAGGGAAGAAGATGGCACGGCACTCAGGAGATTTTATTTAGTCCTTTGGTCCAAGCAAAGAACAGCTGTCGTGGTACCACATGTTAAGCTGCCCTTGAGACAACCACATTCTAGCAGGTGAGGGCTCAGACGGTTGTGCTTCTGCTACCACTGTTGGAGTCCTGGATGGAACCTTCTCCCAGCTTGACTCTGGCCCAGCAATATCTGCTGTGGACGTTTGGGGGAGTGAATCAGCAGATATAAAATCTCTTCCCCTCCCTGTCACTCACACTTTCAAGTAAAAATAAACACAATTTTGAAATGGCTCCTTTTAAGACACAACAGCTCAGGATGAAGACATAAAGAGAACACATCTGCTGGTTACTCCTCACTTGTATACAGGAATGAAGCCTGAGAGAGGAGTCAGGAAATGAGAAGGCACTGAGAATTCAGCACTGACACAAGGGGAAGGGTGTCTGGGGACTTCCAAAGCTGGTAGTTCCTGCCGCTTCCAGATGGGAGAGAAGGACTTCACATGCCCTGTATGCGCACAGGAGGAAGTAGTTGGTGTGAGACTACAAAGTGAGTCATGACTAGGTCATGTTTTATCACTTCTTGCCAAAGCTCCGTCTCAGAATCCATTGTTTATCACACCCACAATTTTCTCCCGAAGCCTCCCTATGTGCTACCCTCTCTACCCTCTCTGTGCTCTTTACTGGGGTTCTAGTTTCACTTCAGCCTGTTAATGTTCCCTCTGCCTGAATTTCAGATGACACTTTGCATGAGTATGGTCTTCAAGGTCAGAACGGATCGTCAGGAGACCTCTAGCAGATCACTGGAGCTGAAGCTAACCGGAAACCGGAATTTCACTCTGTTGCTGCCAGATGTGCTGGTGTGACTGGGTTCTGTCTTGCTTATCTAAACATCATTTTTGAAGACTTATTTGTCAATTTGAAAGGCAGAGAAACAGAGGGAGAGAGATGGGAAGTAATCTTCCATCTGTTGGTTCACTCCCCAACTAACCTAAATGTCTCAGTGGAGCCAGAACGTCTTCTGAGTCTTGCTCAGGGTTGGAATGAGCCAATTCTCTGATCATCACCATCTACCTCCCTGGAAGCATCAGCAGGAAACTGCATTGGAAGTGCAGCAGTTCACACTAATACTGATGCTCTGATACCAGAAGCCGGCACAGAAGGTAGTGGCTTAATCTCTACTGTGCCACTTCAGTCCACTCAAACCCATTCTTAACATGAAGGTTTTCGATAGTCCAGATTGGACCATGTTTAATACAGACCAGAAGTTTTTATTCATGTTGACAATGTCTATTTTGTCAAAATTACAAGGACTGCAATGCATCTAAAAGCATAAATCTAACTTTTGCTGGTGTATTTACTAACCATCTGCAATACCAAGTTTAAATTTAAGAATTTTTACATTATTTTAAATCAATTTTTAAAATTTATTTTTAAAATCTGCACAATATAAATTGTGATTTTTCTCCCAGATTTTTTACCGAAAATGTTGGGAGAGAACAGTGTCATTGAATATGCCTATTAAACTATGTCAAATATATTAACATAAAACCAGAAATTTGACCAACAATATTCTCCTATGCCTGATGACAAGCACACATAGAATATAGAGCTTTCAGAAAACATTTGATTTTTTAACTATTTGGGGTAGAAGAAAGTGAACCACGTTTGCTATCCATTTCTGCCTGGCAAATTACTCCTTTTGAATGAAGCAATTGAAACAACTATCTGTGAGCTTTGTTCCCTTTCAAAGTGTGGAGGTTTTCTTGGACTTAGCTAGAGCATTCTTTCCCGGGTCTCTCATGAAGATGCAGTCAGACAGGGTTCCTTCTCTTCCATGTCTGGAGGCTGACCGCTGGCTATAGCTGAAATCCAGCCAAATCAGGCATCGCCTGAATCTGAGGACATTTTCAAAGTATTGCATCCTTTTAGGGAACGTTTCTCAGAATACACTTTGGGAAATTTAAACTAACTTTAGGGCCCAGTGAGGTGGCCTAGCAGCTAAAGTCCTCACCTTAAATGTGCCCGGATCCCATATGAACACCAGTTCTAATCCGAGCAGCCCCACTTCCCATTCACCTCCCTGCTTGTGGCTTCGGAAATTAGTCAAGGACAGCCCAAAGCCTTGGGACCCTACACACATGTTGGAGACCTGGAAAGAAGTTCCTGGATCTTGGCTTCTTTGCAATAAAAATGAATCATAAAAAAAATTTTAAGCTAACTTGTCCAAATCTTACAGTGATACAGTACTATTACTTCTCATTTTAATTCTGTTAGCTGTCTGAAAAAGTAATGTACAAAAAAGATCTTCAAAATGATCATGGAAAATATAGTATGAAAAAATTAAGTATCAAATTCAGCACTTTGCCCAAACTCAACATGTTTTAATTCCATTTTCCATAAACTTTTAAAAATAGCCTCATATTTAGGTACTTTGTCACCTCCTGTATTACCACAGCTTGATGGGTACATGAACACAAACCTCTACTTTCCCACCGTCTAGACTAATGTTTATCATGAACTGGGCCAACCCTGGAATCTTCTTGAACTCTTTCTTGCTCACTGGTTGAACACCATTCCTGGGATGTCTATACATCTCAGTTTGTGACAACTTCTACCAGCCTCACCTAGTTGTAGAAAGCACCATCAAGGATGGTAAATTACTCACTAAATCTAGCACTGGCAAGACTTCCTCTCCAGATGCACTTTTTATATCATGTTTATTCCTTTTCAATATTTTTCGCAATGGCCAGACTTCAGGAATGTTCCAGTCTAAATATTCATTCCTCTAAGTGTTCTCTTTTATGGTGAACTCCGTGTTCCTCACTCAGGTGGATCTTTTTCAAACATCAATTTAATCTCTTTTTGTAAGATTTCAGCAAGCGTTCTGCTGATCTCCTATAGGCTCAATCCGTCCTGTGCAGCAAATACGTCAGTACTAAACATTGTAGGATACACATGACAGTCAGTTTTTCTCCACATCTAGTAGACGTTATTAGGTGTCACTGTTTCAACAGCAAGTGACATTGTCTGCCTACTGGAGTCATGGTATCTTCAGTTTGCTTTCTAGAGCTTTGTGTTGCCAAAGTTGTGTTTTCAACATATTTTATGGCTGCATAATCCTTTACCAGCCATAAGCCAACATCCAGTGCCTTTAGATTGTGAATATTATGGGGAGGAAGCAAAGGGTATGCTCTGATGTCTGCCTCAGTACCTCTTCCTTTGCTAAAGGAAAGGGAAAATGATTGGGCATAGCCATTCTAATATGATACAAATTAGACTTTACAAAAACCCTTAAAATAGACAAAGGAGGGCATTATATAAACAGATAAATTCAATAAGAAATCTCTATAATAAATGTATAAACACCAAATGCCAGGGCACCTGTTTATGCAAAACAAATTTAATGGATCTAATGGGAGACCTAGACTCCACTACACTAATAATGGGGGATTTCAATGTTCCACTATCATTATTCAGCAGATCAAACAGACAAAAACTCAGTAAAGAAAAAAAGAGCTTACTACACCATAGATAAAATGGTCCTAATTGATATCACAAGAGTGTTTCATCCCACAAATGGAAAATACACATTATTTTCAACAGTGCATAGAATCTACTCTAGGATACACCACCTGATATGCCATAAAGCAAACCTCAGCAAGTTCAAAAGAATTAGAATCATACCATTTACCTTCTATGATCATCATGGAAAGAAGCTGAAAACCACCAAATTCAAGAAGCTCCAAACAACCTGCAGCCATGTACGAACTATACAACATGCCAGTAAATGAACAGTGAATCACAGAATGAAGCAAAGGGGAATTTTTAACAAGTCATGAAATTGGGCCCGGCATGGTGGCCCAGTGGTTAAGGTCCTCGCCTTGCACGCCCGGGATCCCATATGGGCGCCACTTCTATCCCGGCAGCCCCGCTTCCCTTCCAGCTCCCTGCCTGTGGCCCGGGAAAGCAGTCAAGGACGGCCCAAAGCTTTGGGACCCTGCACCCGCGTGGTAGACCCGGAAGAGGCTCCTGGCTTCGGATCGGCGTGGTATCGGCCGTTGCGCTCACTTGGGGAGTGAATCATCAGACGGAAGATCTTCCTCTCTGTCTCTCCTCTCTGTATATCTGCCTTTCCAATAAAAAAATAATAAAAATAAATCTTAAAAAAAAAGTCATGGAATCAAATGCAGATGACAACATAAAAAAATCTAAACATGGGGTACAACAAAAGCAGTGCTAGGAAGGAAGGACATGCTAGTTGGTGCCTATATTAAGAAGTTAGGACTTCATCAATAAGTGATCTGTCAGTGCATCTTAAAGATCAATAAAAACAATTGTAAACCAAACACATAATTAGCTAAAAGAAATAGGTATAATTTAAGAAGTAAACACAATTGAAACAAAATGATGCTTGAGTGAATTGAGAAAAAACTGCTAAAACAATATGCCATTAGCCCAGCTAACGAAAGCCAAACCAAAACAGAAAACCAAAAAAGCCAGAATCAATAAAATCAAAGAGGGAAAATGTAACCAATAACACAACCACAAATGTACAAAGAATCATCAAGAATTACCACAAACAGTTGCATGCCAATAAATTGGAAAAATCAAGAAGAAATGAATGTACATCTGGACACGCACTTTCAACTGAAACAATCATGAGGCCATCCAAAAAAAAAAAAAAAAAAAAAAACCAGCCCTAAGTGTACCCAATAACTAGGAGAGAGACTGACTCGGTCATGAAGACTAAGATTGGACAGCTTTACTGCTAAATGCTACCAAACCTTTCAAGAAGAAGTAATTCTAATTCTTCATAATGTATTCAAAATAATGAAAAGGGAGGCGATCTTTTCAAACTCCTTCTAGGAGGCAGCCTTACCTTACTTCTAAAACCAGAAATAGAACAAGGAAAGAATTATAGACCCATATCCCTGAAGAACAAAGTTGCAAAAATCTGTAACAAAGTAATAGCTAACTGAGTCTAACAATATATTAGAAAAATCATCCTCCAACACCAGGTGGGATTTATTCCTGGTATGCCGGGATGATTCAACATATGCAAAACAATAAATGTGAAATACCCCATTAGCAAGCTGAAGAATAAAAACCATAAGCTTATCTCAGTAGTTGCAAAGAAAGCATTCATTAAAAAAGATCATCCTTTCATGTTAAAAATATTAAATTGGCTATAGTAGGATGACACTTCAACACAATCAAGACCATATATGAAAACCCATTGTCAGCAATGTATTGGCTAGGAAAAGTTGGAGGCATTTCTGCTAAAATCCAGAACCTGGCAAGGATGCTCAATGTCACCTCTGTTGTTCAATACAATCCTAGAAGTTTCACCCAGAGCCAATAGGCAAGAAAAAGAAAGTATACAAATTGGAAAGAAGAAGTCCAGCTATCCTTGTTTGCAGATGACATGATCCTCTATGTAGGAGAACCAAAAGACTGCCAAGTGACTATGGAGCTTATAGGAAGTTTGACAAGGTTGCACAATTTAAATAAACACACAAAAATCAGTGGTCTTTGTAAAAACAAACAATTCAATGGATGAGAAAGAACTTGTAAGATCAGTTGCACTCACTGTTGTAGCTAAATAACCTAGAAATAGGGATTGATGCAGTGGCAAAGCAGACTAATCTGCCTGTAGCACCAGAATCCCATCTAGCCAGCAATTCTAGTTTTGATTGCTCCATGTATGAACCAGCTCCCTGTCTATGGATTGGGATAGCAGCAGAGGACAGCTCAAGTCCTTGGACCCCTACAATCACATAGGATATCCAGAAGAAGCTTCTGACTCCTGGTTTCAGATCGACTGAGCTCTAGCTATTGTGGCCATTTGGAGAAATAATTAGAAGACAGAATATCTATTTCTATCTTTCCTTCTTTCTGCAATGTTTGGCGGGGTGGGAGGATCAGCAAGATAGCTAGACAGGCTAATCATCTGCAGTGCTGGCATCCCATATGGCCATTGGTTCATCTCCCAGTCACCACTTCCCATCCAGCCTATGGTCTGGGAAAGCAATGGAGCATGGCCCAAAGCCTTGGGACCCTGCACCAGCGTGGGAGACCCTGAAGAGGCTCCTGGCTTCAGATTGGCTCAGTCCCGGAGTGAACCAGGAGATGGAAGATCTTTGTCTCCATTTCTCCTCTCTGTAAATCTCCCTTTGTCCAACCCTGATGAGGAAGTACCCTGTGGTGTGGCAGTCCATCTGGAGACAAATCTAAGAATGCTCAAGATGCCACTGTTCTTTCCCTTGGTATTGAAATTGCAGGTGGACTCATGACTGACCTCATCAAGCTAACTACTACTAACCTTAACAAGCACATGCAGACTGTCCCTATTTACTCTGACAATCAAAGTGGTGTACTCATTCAGTTATATGAAGGTGAGTATGCTATGACCAAGGATAACAACCTGCTTGGCAAATTTGAACTCACAGGCATACTTCCTGCACCGTGTGATATTTCTCAGATTCAAAGTCATTTCTGATATTGATACCAGTGGCATCCTTAACATCTCTGCTGTGAATAGCAGTACAGGAAAAGAGAACAAGATTCTTTCCATGCCTTTGCTATTATAGATTATGCTGCCATAAACATAGGATTACAGATCCCTTTCTCATATGAAGACTTTATTTCCTTTGGATATATTCCAGAAGTGGGATAGCTGGATCATATGGCAGGTCTATTTTCAGTTCTCTTAGCACTCTCCATACTGACTTCCAGAATGGTTGTATTAGCCTACACTCCCACCAACAGTGGGACTATGGAATTGTATCACAAAATAATCCAAAAAACAAGATCAGAATTCTTTCTTGCCATGTACTATCCCACTTGGTGGTATCTACTGTAGACACCTGAGCTCTAACAATACTCAAACTCCTATCCCACTTCAAGCTGCCCCTCCATCCTCTTTCTTGGCCTCATAAGCACACCTTCTCTGCACCTAAGTGCCCCACTCCCCAAAACTCCATGTTCTCTAAAAGCTAAATGAATGAATCCTGGAAGAGAACTATATTCTTACCAGGCATTAATGATGTTGACTTTAAAGACAGAAAGGCAAGGAGCCAAGGAATGTTGAGGACATCCTCTCATTCTCCAAGCCAAAGCTGGGAGCAGCTGGTCCACCCTCAGCCCTCAGCTCAGATCAACAGAAGAGTAGGTGGAAGATTGCTTTAGGTACTAGTTATACCTCAATGGAGCATAAATAGCTTTAAGTGTTTCTTCCTTGAAGATAGTCTTTGAAGACGAAAAAGAAACATAATGCTAAGTATCTGAAATTGGAGGTGAGAATGAGAATGGAATATTGTCAATGATGGCTGAAGATCTGATTGGAAATATCAAGGATGGAAAGATCAATTACACAGAAGTCCCTTTAGAGACCTAGATCAGTGATATTTAGCTGTTCTTTGATTCATCAAATTCTTAGTAAATATGAAGACTTTAACCCACATAAAAGATTCTGCATAGCTTTCATGTAGTCTCTCAGTCTCTTGAAGTATGGTAGTTTAAGTGGTTCTTGGCTCCGTTTCAAAAAGCAGTGTTCTAGAACATATGCTGATTCCTGAGATCAAAAGTGGCTCTAATCATGTTGGCAAGGAGTTCTACCCAACCGTGTTACAATTGCTGTCATCACCCCCTCAGCCTAACCACCTGAAACAGAAAAAGGCCTTGACCTCTGCGAGCCTCCTACATCAATTGTGTTTGTCAGGAAGCCTTGCCAGATCATAGAATGGATACGGGAACATTTCCCCCATTTCCTAGAACACGATCTTCCTAATCTGCATTGACTTTACCAAATGTCAAAGTCAGGCAGGGAAGACGACGGAGAAAGAACAGACTTCAAGTTGAAGATCTGGATGCTGGCTGGGAATCTACACAACTGCATGACCCAAAGAATTCATTTAAGCTCTTCACATCTGATTTCTTTTCTGTAAAATGAAAGTCACATGTGCCTTAATTTTCCTGTCCGTATTTTAAATGTCTACAAAGTTGTTGGTATCACCTAGAGACTGAAGTGTATTGGTAGATAACCAAACGAGGAGAGTCAATTCAATCAACTTTTTAAGTTTCAAAGTTAAGAGCTGGCTCTAAAATTTTTCATAAATCCTATGTTCAACCATCCCTGCATACCATAGATAAATCCCACCTGGTCTAGGTGAGCATTGGCTGTTTCTGTTGATAGAAATTTAAGCTAGTATAACCACACTGCAAGACAATATGGAGATTCATCTGTTATCAGGAAACAGATCTACCATATGACCCAGCCATTCGACTCCTGGGAATATATCCTAAAGAAATAAAATCCACATTGGTGAGTTGCTGGTAACTCCATATTTATGCCAGCACAATGCATAATGGTTCAGATGTGAAATAAATCCAAATACGCATCAAGTCTTGACTGGGTAAAGAAATGTGGTACATATACACTATGACTACTCAGCCATAAAAAATAAAATCATATCATTTGCAACTAAATGGACCCAGCTGGAAACCACATTATGCTCAGGGAAATCACCCAGTTTCAGAAAGTCAAATACATATTCTCCGGATCTATGACAACTAATACACAATGAGTACAAAAACAATCTCCCTGAATAAGATTGGCATATTAGGAATTAACTGCTGTATTCAGGAGTCTATGTTTATGAGTAATAGGATTTTCATTTTACTTCCTCTAATTGCTATGCCATGATATCTTTAAATGCTGGAGAGTTAAGCTTGTTGCTGTGAGGTGAATGAATATACTATTGTAATAACTTGAAAAAAGAATAACAATTAGGGATGTTAGTGAAAAATATGAAATGACCATGTTTCTATAATATATGTTGAAGAATGTGGATTCTATTCCTTTTACTTAAAAATAACAGTAAAAATATGTCCATAAGGCAAAAGGCATAAGAATTCAACTTGATTTAAAGAGTTGGGGCATGCTAATTTGAAAAATATGCCTTCCATTTGAATTTATTCTAGGGACAGCAAGTCCAGTTGTTCTACTTCCTATCCAGCTCCCAGCTAATGCGCCTGAGGAAACAGAGGATGACCCAATACACGGACCCCTAGCACCCACATGGGACGACACCCAGAAGGAGTTCCTGGTGTTGGCCTGGCCCAGTCCCAGTCTTTGCAGACATTTGGGGAATACACCAATAGATAGATGCTCTCTCTCTCCCTCTTTCTGTATGTATACATGTGTATATATTACTTTTTCATATTAAAAAGAATGCATTACAGAATATTAAACATCTGCTAAAAACAGGCTTGTCACACGTATGTTTAACTCATTTTCATAGTATTCCCAACATGTCATGCTGGATAATTCTGGGTACTCTGTCTTATTTTTCTAAATTTAACTCTTTACGTTTCTAACAGAGCAACAGACACCTCAATCTAAGGCTATTACAGTGATGATAATTAAATCTGTTACATAACTATTTCTGTGTAAATTGTGTTTGTACCTTTACATAAACTCATATGTAACATAAAGTTCATCCATTTTGAGCTGATCTAAATTCTCCAATATTACTATATTAAAAAATAATGCCTTGCATATATATATCTTTATAGTTACACAAAGTTCTATCACTAACTTTTTTTATTATGTTCATGAAATACATGTCTGATAGTGAATTCTAAATTTTGAACCCTCCTTTGTAGGTTTAAAGCCACAATAAAAATCAAGGAAATTAGTATCTACTTAAAAATTCATTCAAGGGCAGGCATAATGTTACAGTGGGAAGCCACTGTGTAATATGCTTGGATCTCATTTCAAAGTGCTTGCTTCTGGATTCAAGCAATCCCCTACTTGAATCTAATTAAGTATGCTACTAATGAGCTCCCTGAGAGACACAAGACGACTGTTCAAGTACTTGGGTCCATGGCACCCACAGGGGAGACCCAGGAGTTCTTGGCTGCTAGACTCACCCTGCCTAATGCCCACTGCTACAGCATTTGGGGTTTCACTGAGGGGATCTAAAGCTTCCTCCTCTCTTGCCTCTCATATTTCTGTGTCTCTGTCTCTCTTTCTTGCTCCAGCTTTTAAATAAAGAAAAATAAACAAGCAAATGACTGTAAAATGTTCATTGAAATTAGGATTAGAAACTTTATATTCTAAGGTTTTTAATGATGTGTTTCTAGTTTTACACATGGCTGGTATAATCAGTAAACCACACCAGCACATTCATTTTCAGCAAAGGATTGCATTGAAAAAATGCAATTTAATTCCCAGTCCTGCAGTGAATGGAGACTATCCGCTTACGGACTAATCATTGTATGAGGATATAATATGTTGGCAATAAAAGAAAGAAACTGGATTTTCTTGATGAGCCAACATTTTCAGTCATGTTGCTGGAGGCAGTGCCAGTCAAACTAATGGAAAACAGAATGAAACCAGCCATGAAAATCAACCAGAAGAATAGTGGCCGATTCTAAGACAATCCAATTTCAAGGTAAAATTGGAAGTCCTGGAATTTAATGGAAATTTCATAATAGTAATTCTAAGTTTCACGAGGAACTTTCCAAAGTTGGAAGCCAGCTTCCTTAAGGTTTACATTTCCATAATTCTTGGCTCACACTGCTTTAAAATCTCTCAACTCTTTTCTGGCTCTTCTCATACCACTTCCAATCATGTTTCAAACAGCAAGCAATTCCTTAGAGCTTGTCTTGAAATCAGTGTTTGTCTTTATCAACTAACTGTTGTTACTACCAACATTTATCATAGAATTAAACTGTTCACATTTCAAAAGTGACCCAACTCATATTTCTGGAAGAATTCTCAGAATGAACAGGTAAGCTAAACTTGTAGGGCTTACTAGTCATGAAGAAAAAAAAATTGAGAAACAGGAGGTAGTAATGAAGGGGAAAATATGTATTTTTGTGTTAATTTCATGTTCCATTTTCTTAAAGATACCACAGCTATGTCTAGGCTTAGAAATAAAAGTCAGCAAGTAAGGCTTTTTACAATCTTTTTGCTCTGTTGACAGCAACTCAACCATTCAAATTTTTTTTCATATTCTATATTAAGTACTAAATATATTTATGAACATAGTGAATATTCATTGGTTAACTACTATATAGGAAATGTATTAGAGGGTTTTTTTGTAAGATTTATTTATTTAAAGAGGCAGATTTTTGGGGGGAGAGAGAGAGAGAGAGAGAGAGAGAGAGAGAGAATGTTCAATATGCTGGTTCATTCCCCAAGCAGCCACAATAACCAGAGCTGAGCAGATCCAAATCTGGGAGCCAAGAGCTTCTCCAGGTCTTACACATGGGTGCAAGAACCTCAGGCCTGAACCACTGTCCACTATTCTCCTAGGCCATAAACAGAGAGCTGGATCAAAAGCAGAGCTGCTGGGACATAAACCAGAGTGCATATGGGATGGCAGCATTTATACACAGAGAATTCACTGACTGTAGTACCACACTGGCACCAGTGTTACAGGTTCCTGATGAACGAACCAGTGTTGTAGCATCCTGAGTCATGCCATGGCTTGGGATGCTAGCATTCCATATGGGCACTGTTCCATGTTCTGACTGCTCCACCACTGATCCGACTCCCTGCTAGCGGCCTGGTTTTCAGCCTGGCCCAGCCCTGGCCACTGCAGACATCTAGGGAGTGAACTGGCACATGGCGGATCTCTTTCTCCCCTCCTCTCCCTCCCTTTGTAACACAATAAAAATAAGAATAAAACAATAGGTATCCTGTAAAGTATTTTTGACAAAGGAGATTTCTGATAAGACAGAGATAAACAGCACATAGTTGTTGCTAAAGCTTAATCTTAAGACAATTTTTATTTATTTTAAATATATGTGAGAAGCAAAGACAAAGACAGGCAGACAAGTTCCCTCTAAATGCTGTAACAGCTGTTGTGTGCCCAGGCCAGAGCCAGAGGCCAGAAACACAACTCAGTCTTCCCTCTGGGTGGTATGATTCTAGTTATTTGAGCCAGCACTCTTGATGAATCTAACTGCCCTGTGCCACAAAATTGCTGTGTGCCGCAAAATTGAAAGGTACTTAAGGTAAAAAACAATGAGATCTTGTACGAAGGAATTTCATGGAACTGGATCCACAGCAGAGCAACTGGGACTTAGATCTACACTCTACTACGGGACGCCAGTGTTGTAGGTAGCATCTTAACCCAACGCACAATGCCAGCCCCATTGTTACATGCTTGTTTCTTCAGCATTCCACTGTAATTCAGAGATGATATTCAGCTATGTCCTAAAAGCATATGAGATTAATAGTGTGATCAATTAACGTTGGAAGAGTTCGTTAAAGTACCATTAGTATTTTTTGGTGACCATAGCACCTATCTCCTTATCCTAACATGTAAGATGCAGCTGTGTTCCTACTTGCAGATTTGCTCAACTCACAATTTCTGGACATATCTGTAGGTTTCATCACCCACGCTCAGCATTGCAAGCTTGTCAATATTGCAGAAAATGCTGCAAAAAGCTGCCTACCACACTCCTATCCTCACCCTCCACATAGTGCCATTTTCACCTTTAAGAAGTTGATGAATGACAACGCTGGACAGTCCTCCAGCTAAGAACTTTGGCTAATCTTTAACCTTAGAAGAACCCACTGTGTAATTCTGTTTTTTTACTTAAGACGAGTGAATACTACTGCAACAGTTATTACTACCTGGAGAATTTGAGAAATGTTATGGAAGTATCACAATAAAGAGCAAACCTTTTTTTGGTGATTTAAATATCTGATTAAATGTGGTGTTTTACTGTGTCTGTGTGAAAACTGAGGCAAGTTAAAGATCTGTTAATCCACACTTTCATCAGAAACCTGAGTACAAATAAAATGCACTTCATCTATGAATTTATCTTTAAAATTATTTTTAAAAATTTATGTGAGAAACAAACCTACAGAACGGACAGCCTGCTTCCCTCTATTGGTACCCCTCATAAATGCTCTCAATGATCAGAACTGGCCGAAGGAAGCTGGGACTCAGTGCAAGGCTCCCATGTGGGTGGCAAGAACATAGCTACTTGAATCATTCTGCATCTCGGCGTCTGTTTCAGTGCGAAGCTGTAGTCAGGAGCCAGATGTAGGACTCAAAATCAGGATACCAATGTGGGAGGTAGGCACCAGGCTAAGCATCTGTTCCAATATGTATTTCTCATTAAGGAGTTCAGATAAACATTGAGGTTCGTAATTCCAATCAGGGCTGCGCGTTAGAATCACCTGGAGAGCTATTAAAAAAACACCAGTGCCCACATGCTACCCCAAGCCAATTAAATCTGATGCCCTAGGGATGGGGCCCGCGGCCAGTGTTTGTTCAAAGCTTCCTGGTGACTGCAACGCACCAGACTTGAGAAGCGCTGATCCCAGCCGCTCATGCCATGAGGCCGCTTGTTCAGTTATCTGAAAAAAATGCTTCCTTTAGGGCGGTTGTCTTCCCTGCTTCTCCACTTTGTTTTGTAAATCACCCCCTTGTCTTTGAGTAGATTGTTCCCACTTCCCTGTTTCACCATTGCCATTGTTTTCCTGCGTAGGGCCAACAAGTTTTATAATAAGAAGTGACTCATTTTTGATAAATATTGCAATAAAGCAAAAGTCCATTCTTTAAATGCGTCTGAGAAAGCCACCCACTGGAAACCGAATACCAAAACCTAAGAGCATCTGGCTCAAAGCGGATAAACAACAAGCTGTCTTACAGGAAATGTTTATCAACACTTTTAGGAGAAACATTCAGGAAGGTTCAAGTGTTGTCCGTGCTGACGCCTTCCCAGTCAATAGCCTTCATTCCACAATAGAAAAGATCTGTCACAATTCAGTCAAGTAGCAATATGTATTTTTGATATCTGTCATGCACATTTCAAAGTGGATTTTGTTAAATCAATGTATAAGAATAAAAGTACAGCTGATGTTAATTCAAATTTGCATGGAGCCTTTGCAAAACACGAAGGCAAAGAAAATCAATTGCTTCTTGTAAGTCACTTCCTCATATCTGATTGTAACCTACTGAAGCTTGATCCCTATTTAAAATTTTGTGTTATCCTTGGAATCATCAAAACCAGAGAACACTGGATTATCTGTAAAAATTAGAAAAGGAAGGAACACAGGTAGTGACCAAATGCCCCAGCTGGCTCCCCACTGTCATTGAGTCACATCACAGGTACACAGCTGGGTAATAATAATATGCACATTCATAATGTTTCATACAACCCTGCTTCAGAAAGTTCCCATTAAACTGAGATGTTCTGTCAAGACCCTGTTTTTACAGGACATATTATTTGACTATCCAAATCCCACACTGATTTTTCTTTCTCTTAGGAATATCTCAGAACAATAAGTTCAAGTTATTTTAAACATCAATGATCTCCCCACATATCTATCTTATTCCAAACCAACACCTACTATTTATATAACTTCTATTTGCCTCAGTTTTCTCATGAAAGTAATGAGAGCTGTATCACTAATTTACTCTCTAAATTCAGTGAGAATCTAGCATACAGATTAAGAAATGGTAGTAATAACTTCAATTAAACCGAGGACTTTTAAGTGGTTTAGTTATTCCCTAGTATCTATCACGGTATGTATATTTTCTGATTTACATTTTAAACAAGAATGATTGATTCTATCTTCTCGCATCCTGGAGACCTAAGAAGAATAAATGCATTTGTGTTACTTAAAATTTATTAATTACTTGAAGGGGAAGATGGAGAAAGAGCTGCCCATCTATCCACAGTTTCATTCCCCAAGTTGGAGCATGGCTTGGGCCAGGGACACTGCTTTGGGAGTGGAGAACTCCATCGCAGTGCCTCTGGGAACTGGTGGGAGGAGCAACTATTTGAGCCATTTTCACTGCCTCCCACAGTCTGCAGCAGAGGAAGCTGGACTCAGGAAATGGACCAGGACTTGAACCCCGGTCCTCTAATGTGGGATACAAATGTCTTTACTTCTAGGCCATCAGGCAACTACCATTTGTGTCACCGTAGTCCTGACTTTTGATGTAAATGTGGGCATTGGTTTTGAGAAGTGCAACTTTACGGTGAATGACTATGTCTCAAAGTGAGCAAAAAATGAAATTACCAGCAACACTTTTGAGAAAAACATAAAGTGAATATGTTGGCCTCTGGCTATGAAACCCAGGCTAATAGAATAGTTTAATAGGCAGATGACACAGCAGATAGCTACTTAATATGACTAAGAATATAATTGACTTTTGTTCCCAGCTCAGAACAAAGCAAAATTTCTACTAATAATTAAAATCTATTTAGAAAAACCTTATCATACAGAATAAAACCTTCCTTTTATTACAACCACCACCTAATATGTAACAAATAGAATCTCTGTCTAAAATTCTTTCCTCTCTAAAATTCACAAGGGACAGGCATTGTGGCACAGTACATTAAGCTGCTGAATGGGGTGCCGATTTCTCGCTTACTGCTCCTCTTTCAGTCCAGCTTCCTCCTACGATGCCCTGGGAGCCAACAGAAGATGGCGTGAGTGCATGGCCTGCTGCTACCCATGTGGGAGACGCAGACATCTGGGCTCCTGGATTCAGGCTATCCTAGTCCCAAACCTTGAAGGCAATTTGTGGAGAGAACAAGTACGTGGAAGTCTCTTGCTTGCTCGCACACTCTTGCTCTCCCCCACCTTTCTCTAATGGTTGAGGGAAAAGAAAAGATATTTAAAAAGGTCATACAGAAGGAGAAAATTCTTACACATTCCCTGTGTAGTTTGTGTTTGTTAAACCATGTCCTTCAGAAGACTGGAGATCTGCCTAACTGTGCTGCTACACCCACCGATAAGCTCACGACCAGGGGTAGTGGGCAGGGGTAGGCCAGGCCAGACCACTGCACCCACCACCAGCATGCATGAGAACCAGACCTGGGAACAGCACAGTTCCCTAGTTCCTTGTTGGGGTCATCCCAACAAGACCGCTCTACCTGACCCCCAACCTCAGGGAATATCACACTGACCTATGGTCCAGCCTTTGAACACATGTTCCACCAAGTACCTGAGGCCGTGGACAAACTGAAATAAACATGGACAGTCAACACACATTCGAATAACTTCTCAGCCAACCACAGCTCAAAACAATCAAGACTGCTTAAGTAACACCCTCAGAACACTGTTATCCCACAGGGTACCTGGGACAACACACGGAGATGACCTTTGTCCTTGGCACTAACGTGCTATGGCAGCAAGGAGCAGTGCAGCATCTTCCTTCCCCCCTCCTCCAAGCTCCCTGCCGCTTCCAGGTCACAGGAGGGCGGGCAGGGGCTCTCCCTCACCCACCTTCCTCTGTGCCCCATCCCTCTCCCTTCCACTCAGTGGCCAACACAGGTCATCAAACCCCTCACCTTCATAACATACATTAAAAGTCAATAAATATACCAAAAAGGTACCATTTCCATTATATTACTTATTCCTTCATATTGAAGAACAGATGATGTTAAAGTTTGCCATGCCATCTGCAGTGGTAATGGAACTCAGCATGAGCAAGGAGGCTGTGTTGGCCTACTGAGTGTGTACTGAACAGGAGGGGCAAAGAGGACAGGGATGGCTCAAAGTCACAATGCCAGCATCTTGAAATCTAGCAGTCATCACCGACTTCCTATGCGACGATCACAGGTCTCATTCTGATTTCATTTCTTCCAAATACAGTGGGGATAACATACTATTTACATGTCTCCGACATAGAAGAAAAGGCATACATCATCATGACAAAGTAGGTAGATTTTACAAATTAAACCATGTAAGGTTTTTTATCCAAAGAAAAGCAAAATACCTTATGTAAGATCTGTGTTAACCACCATCTTGCTGCCTTATGAGCACTGGATTAATTGGAATTGGTGTTTCGATTCTTTGCATGAATTACTGATTTCTAGAGAGGAATAAATTGTAGGCTGTTTGGTGAACACTCCCAAACTTCAAATTTGTAAGATATTGTTATGATCTAACTCAATAATATGTTTCTGCCAATCATCCAAACCATCAAGATTTAACTTACTCTGGGCCATACTTTCACTATGATCCTATTTTTGTCCAACTCAATGTCTACGTTGTATTGAATAATTCATCACTGGATAAATAAATATGTGAGTATGGAACTGTGCAACTCATAAGTGGTAAATACAGTAACTTACTTGATGGTCTTCACGATTGCTGAGAAAAGTCATATATTCTTTTTCTAGTGAGTGGAAAAACATTAAACATCTTATTTTAGTAGTGCTATGCAAGGCACAATGATAATTCAAGTATTTGTCAAACAACTGATCATAAAACTGGATACAATGTTTTGTTGTCACTGCACCTAGACTGTTGCCAGCAGTCCAATGCCTCAACATGACAGCATTCCTCAGTTACATACAATAAACCTGCTTTTCTCCAACTGGGCTTTATTTTCATGATTACTCACTGCTCCATTATTTTCTACAATTATTAGTCAATTTGCCACTTGTTCATATCTTAAATGCTGCCATTCCTGACATTCGTATAAAAATGTATCATTTATTGAGCTTCATTCTAGCGTCTGTTAGCAACTTTCTTTCCTCTGTTTCCTATTGATCCTAAAATCATGAGAATATATATATACACACACAGAAGAAAGGGAATCACTCCACAACTATATAACTAACGAGAAATTAGCAACTAATAGAAATTAACTATTCAACCTGTGTTTAAATTAAGGATTTCTTTTAATCAGTAACTGGATGCTTTGAGATTTAAGGAGAAAAGTTCTGAAATTAGGAGACATTTATAAGAAAAGGAAATTACTTCTTGCTTTATTGTATAAATAATTTAATTCCTGCACTTTATGATATTGTTTATAAGGTGTATTAATAAAAGTCATTACATTTGATACTAAGTGGTTATTTTTCTCTTATTAACTTCAATTATTTTACATGTAAATGAGGTAGGTTTATAAACATTAAAGTATTCAAAGAAAATTTAGCTGATATATCAAAAAATAGTCCTCAATGAAACAAATACATTAATAATTTATGTTCATGTTATGAGAAAATTGCATCCAGAAATTGTACCATATCTTTCTGAAAGAGGAGAAAATGTCAAAGAAATTTCTAGAATAGAATAATATATTCAAGTGCGTAGCAGGCAGGATACAACATATTTAATGTAAGTTATTGAGAAGCAAGTTTGGAAAATCATCCTAGATTTCAAAAGAAAAATACAGAGAAGAAAAAGTGAAACAAAAGTTGACCTATTTGATAAAAAATGAGCAAAAAAACAGGAAGAAAAATATTCACTGAATAAAAGGATTTATACTAGTTAAAATGGAATCAGGATTGTATCTTATGAAAAAGTTAAAATGAGAAGTGAGATAATGGAATATTATATTTAAATGGAATTACATTAAATAATTATGTAATGCATGACAACCTGAAATAGTCATACTACATGCTGAATTATAAAGCAAAGTATAGGGTGACAATGGAAACGCCCAGGTCAGGGCCCAGCTCCTCTGCTTGGGATCCAGTTTCTTGTCAGTGTGCACACTGGCCAGTGGCAAAGGATAGACGAACCCCATGGGTTCTCGCCCGACGTGGTAGACCAGATGCATTTGCTGCTCCTGACTCTGACCTGGTTCAGCTACTGCAGGTGTGTGGGGTGTGAACTAGCACCTGAAAGCTCTTCCTGTTTCTCTCTCTGACTTTAAAATGCAAACAAATAGAAATGATATGTTACATAGGACTCGGTTATAAAAAGTGGTTGCAACCTCCTTCCTCAAGGGTGATAAATTATTCACAAATGTATTTTCCTTGGGAACGAAGAACTATGTCAGTTTCATTCAAGCTAATTGTTCACAGAGAAGGCTGGAGAAAAAGGAAGTTTGAAAACATGATGACGGAAAATTGCAAAAGTGATTGAAAATATCAAAGTTTTGTTACAGGGATAATGAACAGATAAGGGTGGTACTGGAGCAAGGCCGTGAAATAACCAAGCCAGCATGTGCTAGGTACCGAATCCTCTTCCAGTTACCAACATGAATGAAATCTCTGGATTTTGTTATCTGGCATGTAGACTGTAATCTTCAATAACAAACCTCAAAGGGACTAGACTGACATGATGTGGCTAAGCTCCTTTTCCTGGATGTTCATATAATTAGTCTGTTACTGTCAACTGAGAATCCATGTAAGGAAACACACCCACACCTGATTTTTACCACAGAGGCTTAGTCTACTATTCTGCGGTTGCCAATCCCCAGGTGAACCCATCTTACATCTTATAATCTTATGTCTTGTCTGATTTGTTTCACAATAAGGAACTTCTCATTTAGACCAAAAGGAAAACAAACGGTAGAATTCTCTCTGGTCCCAGAGGGGCTGAGTGTTGGTAGGTGAGATAGCTCACCCTCCCCTGTATCACCAGCATCCCATATGGGCTCTGGTTTGTGAATTCAGAAATATTTCAGTGAAAATATTTGAAATTCCTGAATGACGTGCCAGCAGTACTTCTGAGGTAAGAGGAAAACCACGGCTTTTTGTCATTTGTTTCAGCTATGAAATAGTCTTGGCGGCAGGTAGGGACCAACAGCAGCAGCCCTTAGGAAGCTGTGTAAAAGCCAAGGGCAGATCCTCAGCATCTTTCCCTACACACTGCTGCCACCTAGTGATCAAAACGCCATGTGAAACACCAACAGACGTGAAATTTAAGAATTCTCAAATACATACATGTTTAGCTTTAGGTCTGTATATACACACTAGGTCCTTAATGAGAAAGGAGGGGATTGAAATTCCGAACTCATCATACATTTGAGTCTTAAGATAAGCAAACACTATCCCTTAGAAAGCTTGTAACCTGTTAACAAAACTGAAAATATACAATATAACACGAGTGGGACGTGAGTTCTCCTATTTCCACTCCTGCTTCAGTAGTTTTGAGATCCTTACATATGTAAGAACTACCATTTACAAGATGTCTTTGTGTGGCTCAAGTCTAAAAATCTATACGATACTGACATCAAATTATCACGGAGAAGTGTTTGCCTTAATTGTTCTAATGATACTCTGACACTCTTCTAAATAATGTCCTGAGATTTTTGAGTTGACTTTAGAACCAATTTAATAACCACCATTCTATTTTTTAAGCTTCATACATTATTTTATTTATCTGAAAATATCTGGATGAGAATAAATGGGTACATGAATTAATGCCCAAATACTATCTGCAAAGTCATGGACATTGCCAACAAGTCTTCACAAACTATTCTAGCTTCTGTTAAAGGCTAAATAGAAAAAATTCTGCAGTGAAGTAGAAACCTCCAAGAAAAGCACATATCAAGGGCTTTTTGCCTCCCAGAAGTAAAACTCATTCTATTTTAACTAGTCTCAAGGGATATGTTAATTTCTTTAAAAAAAATCATCCCCCAAACAGAGATATGGCAAGGATTATTTTTGATGCAGTAAAAATAGAACTCATTGAAAAATGTTATAGCCTTGCTAAAGAAAAACAGAAAAGTATGCACACCTATATAATTGAAAAAGTAAAAATAAAATTCACGGAAGGAAAAGCTACAGATAACATAAAAATATCCTGAAAGCAGAAAATAAATTTAATGAATGATAATAGAAAATGGCTTTACAAAATACAAACTGGCTTTGTAGACAATCATCTAAAAGGAGTCTCGAATGGCAAAATACACAATTATTTTTATATACAACTTATATGATACTCAGATTGCATTAAGAAGGCAGAAAGCTTGTTTTTGGGACAAACAAGTCACGGTAAAATTGCTTTGGTTTATGATGGTTTTCAAAATCTGTTTTTATGAGGAATGTTGAAAAATTATTCTATCCATCATTGTTACAGTAGTCATTTTGGAGCATATGGTATCTTCTAATAGGTTTGCTTGTTATTTCCTTGGTGACTTCATGTTAAGTATCAAATTTGTGCACTGTAGCCATTTACTCAAAACCTTCTTTGGTAACATGTTTATGGAAATTCCATTCCTATTTTATATTTTATTTCATTTTCAACTTGTGTTACATGAGAATTTGTCAGTTGAGTTCCTATTTGTGGGAGGCATCACAACACTTTACTTCGAAGCACACTACACAAAGCTGTAGTAATTCAAAAAGCGTGGTTCTGCCATAAAAACTGCTAAGTTGGAGCAGAACAGAGAGCCCAGAAACGAATACATGTACATTAGCCAACTGATGTTTGACTAAAACTTTCAGATCATGCAATGGAGCAAGACTAATCTCATCAACGAATTGTGCTGGCAGAAATGCCTACATATATATAAACAAGTGAGATTAGATTCAGACCTCTCACCATATACAAAAATAAACTCAAGGTGGATCAGAGACCTAAATTTAGGATCCGAGACTGTGAAGTTGCTGGGAAAACAAATGTAAAGGAAACACTCTAAGACATTCGTATATGGGGCAACTTCTTGGACAGGATCCCCAAAGAACAGATAACAAAAGCAAAACTGAAAGTATGGGATTATACCAAACCCAGAAATTTTTGCAAAGCGAAGGAAATGACAGAATGAAAAGACTAATAGAACAAGAAAAGATATTTGTAAGCTAACTATCCAAAAAAGGTAAGAACTGGAATGGGTTTGGGCCAGTTGGACAAGGACAATGTTCCTGACAGGACAAGAGGTGGACAAAGTCAACCCAGGTCAAGGATTCACTGGTTTGCACAAGATCTGCCACTGGGAGGAAGCCTGACAGAGGAGCTTTAGAAAGTCCTTTGTCAGGACACAGTTCCTGCAGGTGAATGGAAGAACCAAGGCAAGGATGAACCCAGACTAGGCCAGGTTACAGTACCTACCAGCATACATGTGGGTTGGGTCTAGGGGCAGAAAAGGCTGGGCCAGTTCATAATATTCACTGGTAGATTTGAGAACAAGGATGGGGTGCAGCAGGGGTGGGGTTGAGGCACAATACAAGCCGGTTCACATTAGGGCCAAAATAGGAGACGGGCTGGGCTGGGCTGGGCTGGGCTGGGCTGGGCTGGGCTGGGCTGTAGCACCCACCAGCAGGAGCTAGAACCAGGGGTAGGCTAGATCAAGCCAGACTGTGCAATGCACTGGTGGCTACCAAGGTGAGGTGAGCATGCTAGTCTGAGGGCTGTGGATGCTAGGTCTGTGAGCCCCAGAGGTATAAGGTCTTACAGGACCCTGTTACCTGGCCCTTCCCCTTTGGGCCTGCCTGCATGGTAGGTGCCAAGTTCATGAGCCCAGGGGTAGGGGGTGGCAGGGTGGTGGTGGTCCAGCAGGGTCCCGGTCATCTGGCCCAGGTCCTTGCGCCTACCTGCGAGAACAGGTCCTCAGTGGAAAAGACAGAGTATTAGATGACAGGCCGTGATATGCATGGAGGATATGGCAGCTCACTGGGGCCTGCAGAGGACATCTGGTACCATAGCAGAGGACGAAGAACATAACAAATTGGACAACTACCCCAGCCAAATGATTAGAGCAAAACTCTGGACAAACGGAGACTCTAAGTTTGACTGTGTCCATCAGTGGACATTGGGAGGGCTTCCTTATCCTTGGATCAGCAAAACTGACAGCATTTTAGAACTATCCAAAGCACTTGGGCAGAACCCTCTGAGCATGCAGCACATCAGGACCCTGGGCTGATTCTGGGTGGCCATTCCCCATCCTTGCTTACTGGGGCAGCTGGAAGCTGGGTATGGTTTTCCCACTTATCTCACCAGAGACAGGAAGAAGAAATAGAAAATTTGGAAACAATGGTCACACCTACTTTTCCCTAACTCAATACTTCCCACCATAATGAACTATGTAAAATCATCCAATATAAAAATAAGGAAAATATTCCACTTTAAAAGTTATGGGAGGAAAAAAGAAGAAGGATGAGTGTGGGAAGCAGGAAGGAAGGAGGCTAGGGTGCAGTATCACCATCCTCTAAAACTGTGAAACTGAGAAATTCTCATTTCATATACATTTTTAGGAAGAAAAAAATTAAAGTATGACTATGGATTGACAAGATACAAACACCACCTTGGTTGTAGTAGGTCATAATAAATTTTGTTTTTGAAAAACATCTGCAAATATTTATTCAGATTGTCTTATCTGTTCAATTTCTAGTGTCATCCAAGTGAGATTTAAGAGCATCAAAACTGTGGCAAACACACATGAGCTTTTGAATTATTAAATTCTTTAATTTTATTTCTTTAAAATCAATTGAGTAATAAAGCAGTAACAATGAAAATGAAAGCTTTATAATGTATACACACACACACGATGTTACATCAGCAAGATGGTACACAAGGAGTTTACAGCCTTGTTTCTCTACTGAAACACTAACTTTGACAACCAGCAAATGGTGACAGCAGCTTTCCAGAAGCCCACAGCTTAGGTGGAGAGATCCTAGCACGTTGCTGGAATGAAGGGGAGAAGTGAGAACCTGAGGAGCTCATAGCTCATGAATGCTGATGAAGTCATTGAGGGCCACAGCCACTTCTCTCACACGCGTAGGACACGGAGGGCAAGCATCTTCTCAGTAGAAGAAAAGTAACTGGGGTTCCCAGGAACTCGGATGCAGAGCTCAAACGGCTGTGAGTTCTACCTAGCACCTCAAGAACCTTAGAGAATCAGTCATTAGAGGACCCTTCCTTGGCTAGTCCATTTATCATACCTCTACACTGTGAAATTGTGGAATGATCAGCATAATCATCAATCAATAATCAAACTCATTAACATGTCCACCTCCTCACAAAGTTACCCTGCTTTGGAAGCGAAATGGAAACACTCCAGATTTTAACCAATTTCAAGTAAATCATATATACCATAATTGCCTCTAATCCCCATATTAATTAATTCATAGGTAAGCTATCCAGTACTTACTCATCTCAAAATTCAAACTTTGAACACATGGCCACCATTTTGCTATCTCCAAAATGTCAGACCTTGACAACTGCCATGCCTCTCTTGTTTAGGAGTTAGACTTTATTTATATTCCATATACAAATGAGAGTGTGTAAAAGTGTAAGAGTACTTCACAACAGTATGGAACATAAAACTAAAAGACAAGTGCAAAAACAGTTAAATATCCCTGCCGTTTATCACAAGCAGTTTCTACACATCCTTGAAGACCCCTCATACTATCCAATTATTATGATGTAGTTTATTCTAGCTCTAAAAATTCGTGCTAATTGGATCACCCCTCAAGTTCATCAACGTTTTTGTCAAAATTCAGCATCAAACATCTGATATTCAAGTATGCTGGACTGAATAGAATTATTGGTAAATCCTTAGTTTCCTAAGCTTGAGGAAGGACAGGAGTTTTGGAAGTTCGTATTTTCTTTCCACTATCTTTGTGCACATGTTGAAATTAAAATGAAAATTAAAAAAACCCTAGAGAGCAGAAAAGTTAAATTTTAAGCATCTACTAGCTGTTTAAGAAATACTCAAGAATTTTAACTGAAGCTTAAAGAATAGAGATTGTTCATAAAAATGTATCTCAAGTTTGCCACCATAGTACTCTGCTGTGTTCCAACGGCGCGACAGGAACCTTTGCAAGAACTAAAAGAGGTTTTAATACAGCTGAACTGCATGGATTTCCACCTTGTTTTAGGGTTTTAGGAATTTTTTTTAGCAGAAGAAGATGCTAGTTGTACTGAAGCAGCTGGTAGTATCAACACACTGCTGTGGTTCAGCATTCTCCGTTTAGGCAGGGTGACTTCTGAGTCAGCTGGGACAAGCACGTGGCTGACCTCAGCTAGCCAGCTTGTGGCATGGATCTAGGAGCAAACACAGATTTGGGATGCATTTATGAAGCACTAGCTGCCTGGAGTCTCCATATATTCCCAAGCCATCAATAACAATTTTCTTCCTAATAACTTGCTGGGTGATTAGGTTATCAAAGAAAAATATTTATTGTACTTTCCCCATTCAGATGTAATGTTTTCTCATTTGAATGTGATGCTAATGTTATTTTAAAACATGTTAAAGATTGTATGGGTTTTTTTTTTACAAATTGAAACAATTTTGTTTGTAAATATTAACCAAAAAGACCTGCATGTGCTTAGCATATATAATCTGTACGTTCATGAGAATGATTTTTGTCATACACTGACTCCATGGCCCAATGTTTACACAGAGACACCACTTGAGGGCGCCAAAGTCATTGTTCTCAAACCTGAATCCTTTTGGAGGCGGCTGTGCTTTCCATCTCATTGTAAAAGTGCAGGATGTGGGTGGGGAAGCCCAAGGTCTGGGAAAATGACCATAATAACAGTACCTCGTGTTTATATAGCACCTTTCTTCAATTAGCTCAGCATGTTTGGATATGATTATTCAGCTGGGAGCTTCCAGTTGTGGGAAATGAGGCACAAGGCAAACACGTGGCCTTGGTGGGACACAGGGTAAGACTAATTTTTATTCATTTCAAATGCCCATTCATTATTTTCACTCTAAAAATCTCATGTGTGGCTTTTCCTGGCCATTTCCTTAGAAACAATGAACTGAGAATTTAGCATCCCAGGCACAAATACATTCCATGGGAAGACTTGCAGGTTCTAGGAAAGAAAGGCTTAGAGGCCTCAGAGCCAAGAAGAAATGAAAAAGAACTTTCAAAGCTGCGAAAGTCTGGTTTGAGGAGGCCAATCTGAATGTGCCATTTCCAAAAACACGTCCTGAAAACAGTTCAAATGTTCCCCAGTTGTAGCTGACTTTTTAAGCAAATATACACAGATCACCCCTCAGATCATCCAAACTTTGTTGGAGTCATGAGAAAGGTAATACACACAAGTAACTTCTACTTAAAAACTATTATCTTACACTAGAAAATTCTATCCCAGAGTTGAATGTGTGAAAGAAATGTGCCAACAAGCTTTAGTAGAGAAGCATCCTGACCAAGCATTCAAGTCCGTGACCCAGTCACCAACTCTGAATACTGCTCTGCTGACCGTTTCCAGCGAGACCATTTACAAAGAATGACGTGACACACACGATTCGGGTGACACCCACCCCATTTCTAACAGTCATTTAAGCTCTCACCTGCTAAAGCAAGGTCTTGAACTTTTGCAAAGTGTCTTCAACAATACACTTAGGCTACATTTACCTCTGTGTATTTGGAGCTCATTATCACTTCAAAGCTTTAAGGTTGACACATTTACCCTGCAGGGCCTTTTGCTTTCAAACATTTGAATATTAATTCCCTAACAGCTTAAATGATTTTCATGCACACTTAGTGGATGAACATGCACACATTTCTTCATTTTGTGGAAATACAGAGACACTAAATGTCCTGAGCTAGAAATCAAACCGCAGTCCCTTCCTGGTTACTCAGATCTTTCCCTTCCTCAGACTATGCTGAAACTAAGAAACACCAGTAATTTATTGTTTCAGGAGGAAATATTTGTTTTTACCTTAACCATTTGGGTACCTATCCGAAATATCTACATTTCTAAGACCAATGTAATGTGATCTGTAAAAACTGAGTAAGGAGTCCAGAGCTGTGACGTAGCGACTCAAGCCACTGAATGCAATGCTGGCCTTCTAGGTGGGTGCCTAGTCATATCCTGGCAGCTTCAGCCCTAATCCAGCTGTCTGGTAATGGCCTTGGAAAGCAGGTGATGGCTCAGCTGTTTCAGACCCTGCCACGTTTGTAGGAGACTTGGAAAAGCAGCTTCACGCTTCTGGATTTAGCTTGCGACTGTCGCCATCTGGGCAGCGACCCAGAAGACCTCTCACTTATTCTCTCTCACTGTGATTTTCAAATAGGCAGAAATTTCTTTTTTTCTAAACAAATGGCTATAAAGTTGTACACTTTCCCCTCTTAAATAATGCAAACCTGACTTGGCTGCGGATATCAGGAGTTTTATGCACATCTAACAAAACCCAAAGTGCCACTACTTTAAATTTGTGCTTAGCGCCACCCAATTCCTTTTTTGAAATCACCTATTCCTCCAATTGTAGGTCTGCCGAAGCCGTCCATTATTTGTTACCTTCATGAAGCTTTACATTCCATGTGAAACTCAAACTTACACAGAAAAACTGGGGTAAGATCTCAGTTCTATTAAAACAGTCGGTAAAACAGTTCCGTTTTGTTTCATAACTATTTCTGAGGTGCTAATATTGTGTGTGGCTTTCTGCTCAACACAGAAATTAACACAGTGTTTAACCTCAGAACTATTTCTTACATTTTCTAATTACTTTAAAGAAACAAAGAAAAACCAAACAATGGTATGTGTAAATTTTCATTATTAGAAATGTTTTCATAGTCCGGAAGACTCCTGTGCACTATGAAATAAACAACGGCCACTTCTCCTGATCGTTTTTCTTCAGGATAGCTTTCCTTTACAGTGCTTGCAAAGGTACATCTAGACATGCAACCTTTCCCTAAAAATTACACTTTGACATCTTCAGATATTTATAAAGTTTCATATTTTAAGACTGATTTTAGGAAAACAACTTTGATCACTGAATGTCTACACATTTCTATTTGAATTTTGCCTTTCCAACCAGTCTGGTTTCTGTGAAGAGAGATTTTATCTTATTCATTCGCTTTTCCTATAGCACTAAGAAGAATGAAAATGTATGATAAAAAATGGCTAGAGGCATGAATAGTTGAATGTTACAATACGAGGTCACTTAAGGACAGAGAAGAGGATAAGATGGAAAATGAACAAGGAGAAAAATTTAAGGATCAACCACACTTAGGTCACTGTAAAAAAGAAAAGATGTTGGAGAAAAAAAAATACGATAAACAGAGCTCGGGAAAGAAGCTATTGGTATACTGTGTTTGTGGAAAACAAAGAGGAAAGTTTTAGAAGTGTGGGTTGGCAATAATGCTAAAGGTTAAAAATGATAGGAAATGTGGTAGTTATTAAAACAGTGCATAAATATTCCAGCTCGCTCTCCTCTTTCTGGTACATTAAAGATTATGTTTCCCAGACTTGTTTAGGCTAATGAAACAGAATTGGAAGTGATGTGTGCTATTTTCCATTGAAAGCTTTGAGAACTGGTGAGAATATCCCATTTGTTTCTTCGGGGATTGTGACTAAACGTTTAGATAATCTTCATTAGTTTGGCCCCTGTGTGGGATAAAACCCTGCCTTTCCACAGCATGAATGAGAAATGTGTCTTAAAACTGCTTAAATGGCTAGATTGAGGAGTTCTTAGTACAGCGTAGTCTTTCCTGACTGGAACAGAACATAATTTTACTTTTACATAAGAATTGATTAAATGGCTAGAAAATTGATTTTAAGACTTAGTGTATCAGAAAGCTTGAATCGTGGGCTCAAACCAAAGAGTAGCAACAACTGGAACAAATGGACTGAGACCTCTGCTACCTTTACAGTGAAATCTGCAATCAGAAGGAGGAGGGAACTCAAGGACCAAGCGAGGAGCCATTTATGAGAACTCAGCAGCTTGTGATGGGTTGGTATCAAATATATATAACAAGAAAAATGAAAGAAAATATTCAGTACATAAAAAGGGACTAGCCTTTACTTCAATTTTTTTTAAATGTTAGAATAAAGGGACACAGTGTGTGTCAACAGTGTAAAGAAGGGAACAGTTCCACCAATATGCAAACACTTCACATATTGTTGGAACATAAGATTGGAGCGTTGGGTGTTGGGATGCAGCGAGTTGACTCATCATGTCAGTGCACTGGGTTTGAGGTCAGCTCTGCTTCTATTCTAGAGTATTGCTAATATGCACCCTAGGACCTAACAGATGATGGCTCCTGTACTTTGGTTCCTGCCACCCATGTGGAAGACCTGGATGGAGTTCCTGACTTCTGTCTGGTTTTAGCCCAGCCCTGACTGTTGTAAGCATTTGGGGAGTAAACCAGTGGATGAAATCCTCACTCCCTCACTTCTTCTCTAACATTTTGTCTTTCTAATATAGAAATTTTGAAAAATAAAGAATGTAAGATATAAGCCTCTGGTGAAACAGGATTGATGGATTTACTGAGTGGCCTTCTGTTCCTCACACAACAGAAAATTCTGGAGAAAATAGCGCTCACTACCTTGTAGAACTTCTCTTCCAGGGTAAGGTATAAAATGCTCGGGGACTGTTGCTTGTAGCCCAGTGAGTTAAGACACCAGCTATAACATCAGCATTCGAAGTGGGAGCCAGTTGGTGTCCTGGCTGTCCCACTTTTGACCAACTCCTTGCTGGAAAAGCAACAGAGGATGTTTCAGGTACTTGGACCCCTAAACTGACATGGCAAACCTGGAAGAAAATCCAGGCACTTGGCTTCAGCCTGACCCATCCTTGACTGTTATGGCCATTTGGGGAGTGAATCAGTGGATGGAAGAGATCTCTCTCTCTCTTTCTCTCTCTGCCTTTTGAGTAAATAAAAAAATTTTTTAATCATGTACTGTAAGTAAAGAGTTCTTGGGAGGCAATTAGTAAAAGTCTTTTCATTGTCATTGGTGTCCTGGAGAAGTAGAGACTTTTCTTATAAAGTCACTCTTGAACTTGGAATAAGAACTTATCTTTGAAAATCCTTCTGTATGCTCATTCTGTTTGATCGTGAGCAAGCATTCTTCCTATCACTGGCTCACTTCCTAAATGTCTGAGTCCCAGAGTTCTCAAACTACTGCAAACTGAACAACAGTGGGACTCAGAGAAAGCAAACAGTGATCCAAGCTGAAGAAATCAATCAGAGGCCACACTTTCGAGCTTACCTGCAACAAAAACCTAGCAACTAGCCACTACCTTTCATCTGAGCAAGAGTTTCTGCAATGACAGAAAAACTGTGAAGAACGAACTGTTGGAGCAGATGTGCAGATGTCACCTCAGGGATGCAGGACACACACAGAAGCAAGGACACATGAAACCTCCAAAAGTAAAACCCCAGAAATGGACACTATCTCAAAAAACTCATGAAATTTCCAAGAAAGAATTCAAAATAATTGTTGCAGAGAGAGAGCACACAGACACAAGTGTAGGATGTTAGGAGGAGTCTTTCTTGGCCACACCTGGAGGCGGCAGCTCCTGCTACACTCCAGGAATCACTGCACCAATGGCTGAAGCCAAGGGTTTTTGAGCTCTCATTAGTACCCAGAAGCCAGGGATTTCAAACCAACTCAGGTGCTACAAACCAATCACCTTGCCTCTGAAGCCAATCAAGTACAAAAGCAGATAGCTGTGTTTAGCCATGCGGGGAACAGCACTGCCTTGGGGTGCCATTAGTCAGCTGCACCCAACTACATTCCCCACTGGTGTGCTAAACCTCGTGTTCTAACACTTGAGTCAAATCATTGACTCAATCTCATATCCAGGGGAACATTATCTGATCGGTACCTTGATTTCCACATAAGGAGGTTTAGGACTCAAGCCTGCCAGCAATATTCCACAAGGGGTTTGGAAGTCTTATGACAGGCCCAATAGGGGAGCGGACTACGGAGGACTTAACTGGCTTTTATTGAATCATAAGCCTTGCCCCAGGTTCTTGCCCTTGTATGCATTATCTTACTCCCCATGTTTTCCCAGATCCCGATCTGACCTTGACCAATATGGGTAGTCAGATCATAAATCATCCTGAACACTGGCTGGGGTCCTGGTGGTTAAATCCATAACACTTGCATCCTGGTCCCTTAAAGACAAGACAAAGAATAAGAGTCTTATCTTTAAAGGACCTCCAATTTGTTGAACATTTTTTTTTTTTTTGTTCAGATCTGGCCTTCTTTAGCTGGAAACGGTGAACCCATGGGTTGATTCTGGCCACCCTCATGGTTCTGGGGGTGCTCAGGATCAGAGGATAAAGCTTTTTCCAGGGAGGTTCTTAGACACAGGTCTCTTAACCTATATTACTTCCCTAGGCTGCTATACAGGAGTGTGATTCCGTCAGTGTACATTGAGGGCTGGAGAGCCAGAGCTGGGGAGGGGTCTACTGTGCCACCTGATGGGTCCTGAGTTGCCTGTTGTAATTTTATCCACCTCTGGTCCTATCTGATCTGTCAAACCAGGACTGGGCCCAGAGAAGGCTGTGACCAGCACCCTGGAAGGCCCCACTGGTGTTAGGGCCACTTTCTTGGCTGTTGTATCAGTATGGTAGCTGCCCTTTGGCTGGATTAACTTCACATACTGGTTTCCCAGAGGGATCTGGGAGTAAGGTGGCTGAATTAGTATCTCCAGGTTAGGCAGAAATGAACCAGTTAAAATGAGCTGGTCTCACATTCTTCCGCCAATCTTAGGTGACAATGTCCAGATCTTATAGCAAGATTTTGAATCAATATGCCTAGCCCTAATCAATCCTTCCTTCTTTAATGTTTTTTTTTTTATTGGAAAGTCAGATATAAAGAGAGGAGGAGAGACAGAGAAGAAGATATTCCATCTGCTGGCTCACTTCCCAAATGGCCGCAACGGCAGAGCTGAGCTGATCTGAAGCAAGGAGGCAGGAGCTTCTTCTGGGTCTCCTATGTGGGTGCAGGATCCCAAGATTTTGGGCTGTCCTCGACTGCCTTCCCAGACTACAAGCAAGCTGGATCGGAAATGGGGCTGCTGGGATTAGAACCAGTATCCATATGGGGTCCCAGCACATTTAAGGCGAGGATTTTAGCCACTGCGCTACCACGTCATACCCCAATTCTTACTTCTTAAACAAAAGAGATCAGAGTTTCCTCAGTACCTCACTATGATTGCTATACGTAGATTCTAGCACAGTACTGGAAGTACTCATAGCTAGCACCTCTTTAAATGAGGATGATCTCTAGGGGATAGGTTCAACAACCACACATAAAAACCCTTCCTGACCTCTTGGCTTCAACCAGTTTGGTTTAGGGTGGATACCTATATCTTGAGTTTTATGCACTCCGTGCAATGAAGATCCATTTTCAAAATCAAAGCTGATCAAGTATGTTCATGCTGTATTTGTTATTCATTGCCAGGTTGGGTTTGATCCAGTTGCTGATCCAGTCCCACTTTGGGAGGGAAATGTTTGATGACAAGAAAACAGTGTCAAACCCTTTTAGGCCATATGTAGCAAAAAGTTTTTAGAAGGAATGGTCCTTACACTAACCTCAACTGATGCTTACTGTCATTTATTCTACAGACATGGGTTACCATGTGAGAGTACTAAGCCAGCGTTACCTTGCTAGGAATTGCACTTCTGTATAATTCTGACAGGCCACAGACAAAAATCAACATAAACATTATCAAATCAAGTTTGCTTTGACTATAGGACAAGTTTAGTTCTGGGTTCAAGACTTCCAACTCTAGCTAGCCACTGCCAACAGCAAGATCCATCATATTATCATGTTAGTTGCCAAGGAAGCAGTGGCTCATATGATAGAAGTATAACTTTAGGAAGAATGCATTTCCCTGAATAACATTATAGCTAGTCCCAAACTACAGTGGTATTCGGTGCTTACATCCACTGTAGCCATATACACAGGTGTCTGTGCCTTGTAAATGACTGAGAACCAGCACGATGCTAGTTACTGGTGTCAGGAATGAACATGCCGTTCGCAGTAAGAGACAACATGCAACTTTATGGAAAAAGGTGTACTACAGTTTGCCACATGACTAATCTACATTAAGTACACATAATCACAGATTGAGAGGCAAAACGCTAATCTAAGGCACATGTAGATTTTTGTAGACAATGCTGGACAATGTCATTAATCAAAGCTAGATTTTCTATGGTGTGCTTTCCAGGTGTCACAAATATAGCATAATCAACATCTTGGCAATACTTAGCATATGATCCAAATGGCCACATTCATTTTTACCTTTACCAGAAGAAAGATCTGACTTTCACATCTTGTCACTTTGAGACACCCAGAGGCCCATCAGGAAGTCGCAAAGTCAGAGGAACCAAACCTGTCAAATCTACCAGGAGACCTTATCCAAAACCATCCTTTACTCTTAAAACTTGGCTCTTCCCAAGCAATCAGAACTTGAAAGCTTCATCTTATGTTTTCAAAGTTAGACATCAATTAATTCCAATTCTCAAGTCTGTAAATATTTTCAAGCAATCCAAAAACATTCCATCTGCCAATTTCCTTAATATTGGAGCTGGCTGGGAAATCAACAGAATTTACCATTTGAAATAATCTTTTAGTCCTCATTCAATTTCAAGGAGCATTGAGGCCAAATAATGTTATTGTAAAACAACACCTTTAACTGTACCAAGATGACTTAGGAACATATATCAGATAAGCACATCTACCCTTTTCAAACAACTTCCTGTTATTAAAATTCACCATAGGGGAATACTAGAACAGAGCTATGATTACCGCTTGTTATCTCAGCACCAGAGCTGGTAAATCAGTTTTAACACAGACAATTGGCCACCACACTCTCACAATTCCATGTTCAGGACTCAGAATTAGACAAAACTCAGAACAAAACACACAACAATGAATTTCATGAACACAAGTGCCCAACACTCTCATCAGTGGTCACCACAACACAAACCTGAAGGTAACCCAAAAAATCCAGGGACCCAAACCCTATGAGACCATAATGACGTCCCATACAGACGTTGTCTCGAGAAATAATGTCATGCCCAGCTTTCTGAAGAATCCCAGACGAGTATTCAAAACAGAAACAGAAAGTGAGATAGAAACTCACCTATGACTGGCATCCAGACAACTCCTCCTCCGAAAGGGAAGTGTGAATCCCACGGCCAGGAAGCTGGGGCTCGGCTGCTGGGCTGTGCTAAGTCTATTCATGGTGGCCTTCCCAGACTACTGAGCTGGGTTCCAGAGCACAGGCTGGCTACCGTCCTTTGACTGAGACCTCAGTCTCAACAGAGCCTCCAAAATTCTGTGAAGAGAAAGATCACACAGGACACAAGTGTAGGATGTTAGGAGGAGTCTTTCTTGGCCACGCCTGGAGGCGGCAGCTCCTGCTACACTCCAGGAATCACTGCACCAATGGCTGAAGCCAAGGGTTTTTGAGCTCTCATTAGTACCCAGAAGCCAGGGATTTCAAACCAACTCAGGTGCTACAAATCAATCACCTTGCCTCTGAAGCCAATCAAGTACAAAAGCAGATAGCTGTGTTTAGCCATGCGGGGAACAGCACTGCCTTGGGGTGCCATTAGTCAGCTGCACCCAACTACATAATAATCCTAAGGAAATTCAAGGGGATGCAAGAGAATACACGGAAAAGAAACGAGGCAAAAATGAATGACAGGAATGAGAAATTCAACGAGAAATAAATCATTAAAAAAATCAGGAGATTCTTGAGTTGAAAATTTCAATCAGTGAAATGAAAATGAAATACTACTGAGGTTTAACAACAAAATAGACCAAGTGGAAGAATTTTTAATCTTAGAAGCAAAACTTTTGAAATAACTCAAATGAAAATAAAGAGAAAATGATTTAAAAGAACAATTAAAGCCTGTGGAAGTGAAGGATACCATTAAATGAACAAGTATTCACATTTATAGTTTCCTAAAGGAGAAGAAAACTGGTATTGAGAACATATTTACCAAAATAATAGTTGACAATTTCCCAAGTACTGAAAAAGATTTAGGATTTAGACATCCAGATAGACAAGTCTCGAAGTTCCTTGACAGAGTCCATCAAAGGACATTCTTCAAGGCATATATTAGTCCAATTGTAAAAAGCTAAGCACCGTGATAGAGCCCTAAAGAAAGGGAAAGAAAAGGGCCCAGTACAATGGCCTAGTGGCTCAATCCTCGCTTTGCAAATATGCATGCTGGTTCATGTCCTAGCTGCTCCACTTCCCTGCTTGTGGCCTGCGAAAGTAGTAGAGGATGGCCCAAAGCCTTGTTACCCTGTACCTGTGTAGGAGACCTGGAGGAGGCTCTTGGCTCCTGGCTTCAGATTAACTTGGCTCTGGCCACTGTAGCCACTTGGAGAGTGAACCAGAGAATAGAAAATTTTCTCTCTGCATCTCTTTCTCTCTGTATATCTGCCTTTCCAATAAAAATAAATAAAAGTTTTTTTTAAAAAAAGGATTATAAATTGTAATCAGGAGGGATTTGTTCCAGGGAAGTAAAAAGTATTCAAATCCAAAAATTAATAAATATAATAAAGTACATCAATAAAATGAACAGGAATCATATATAAACAGAAATAATAATAGTAATCAAGTTGGAGGAATCTACCTGATTTCCAAATACCTTACAAAGCTACAGCCGTTACAAGAGCATAGCACTGGCGTAAGAACAAACGCTGGTCTGAATCAGGAGATGGAGGAACATCTATACACTGTTGGTGGGTATATGTGTTAAGACAGTTACCGTGGAAACTATTATGGAGATTCCTTTTACAAACTAAAACCACAACTGCCATTTGATTTGTCAATCTCACAACTGGTTACATATCCAAAAGACATCAGATTAGTGTCATGAATGAGATCTTTGTTCTGCCACGTCTACTGCAGCGCTGTTCAAAGTAACCAAGATATGAAATCAACCAAGATGTCCATAATCAGAGGACAGGATAAAGAAAATAACATACATACACAAACCTGCATGCAATGTAATATGACCCAAAGTTAAAACTTAATGGAATCCTGTCATTTGAAGTCAAATGTGTGGAACCAGAGTTAAGTGAAATAAGTGAGACACAGAAAGATAAATGTCATATATTATATCTCTATGTGGAAGCTAAAAATAAATCTGAATACAGAATGGTGATTATTGGAGATTCAGCATGGTGGGGGGCAGGGAGAGGGATGTGGTAGTTTTGCTAAGGGGGACCAAGTCAGAATTAGACTAAAGCAGCAAATTTCTAGTATTACACAGCACAGTGGAGGGATTAGAGTTCACAATACTCTGGTCAATTGTACACAAACAAATAGGACATAAAAGCTCCAATCATAAAGCAATGTAAAAGCAAGGGAAATGTTGATTGCCACTTTGCCCATTATTCATTATATACACATACTGAAATCTCACACAAAAGCCATAACTATGTACAGTTGTTATTAATATTTATAAATAGTTAATAAAAATATTACAAGTGCATATCATCAAAAACAAATATCTAACATTCAGTATCATTTGACTTGCTATCTTTATCTAGCAATAAAGATAGTAAGTGATAAAGATAGTAAGTCACAAACTATAGCTATACATATTTAAAGAAATAGAGCACGTATTCATAAAATTTAAAAGAACAAGTATGACAATGTGTGAACATTTTAAGTAGATTGTGATTTCTCCCTAGAATCAAAAAGCCAACATATTGACATTTACTTTCAATAAGGTTCCAACCAATCCTCCCCCTGAGGTGTAGTCCTTACTTACTAAGCAGTAGACTTCAGGTTTCTTTGCCAGTCCACAGAATTTTTCAGGGATGTCAACCACACTGCTTCTGTGAAACAGAGGTACCACATCACTCCGCTACCATGAAGTGGGTACCCACCACTCCTCATTGCTCATTGCATTCGTGAGCATGCCTCCCATGCAGCAGTGCAAAGCCTGCTATTGATAACCATCATTGACCTTAGATGTGCAGTGATGGGGCCATATGTTTAACCCTCAGATGGATTGAAATGTCACCCTCACCAATGAGGAGTCTAACAAACAAAAAAAGCAAAGGTTCAGATAAAATATAGGATTACTAATGTTTTAGATAAGAAATTAGTTGGTGGACTCTAATGAAAAAATTAAGTCGATTTTATTAAGAAACACATTTCTTCTTACTAAACAGAAGAAAGGGAAGATAGAACAGGTGGTGACTCAGCTATGCCTTTGCCGGATAGCTTGAGATCCAGAAGTAATGATTAAGAGTTGGACTTATGAAATGGAATCATCAGAATAGTTCAGCCTACCAGTAGCATAATTCCCAACTAAAAGTATTTAAAGGCAATTAAGTCTTAAAGTGGGCAGTTCCAGGAAAATAAAAGGCAATAGGAAAAATATTTTTCTTTCTTTCTCTGGTGTACACACATACACACACAATTATTGGAATCGTATATCCTTTGCTATCCCATAAGGGCACTGGTATACAGCACAGGTGCTCTGTCTTAGGACCAGCTTCCTGCTAGTAGCCTGGGAAAAGCACTGGGAAACAGTCCAACTGTTTGGACCCTTCTACTTACATGGGAGACGAGGATACAACTCCTGGATACTGGCTTTGGCCTGGCCAATCCATGACTGTTACGGATATTGAAGGAGTTGACCAGTAGATGGAAGATATCTCTTTCTCTCTCTCTAGGTCATTCTCTCTGTAACTCTGACTTTCATATAAATAAGTATTTTAAAAAGGTTACATATAAGATATATAAAGGATATTTATATGGAGAAACTTCTATAAAGAGATATAATATGTATATGGATACATATATAATAATCAACCATATATAAGAAATATATATATGAGGATGTTTGCTAATGACTTCTGGAAAAAATTTACATATCACCTAGATAAATAGACATAAAATCCCCTGTATGCATGGATTTCATTTTTTTTGCACCAAAAGTTGAATTTTGCTTGAATTCTTTGAAGTATCCTCAAAGAGAACATTGTGTCCCAGATTTGAGACTTTGTTTGGTAGCAAGTACAGTTTAGAATCAGAAGGAAATTAATCTGAGGAATTTGAAAGAAAATAAGAACATTAGGCTATTTAAACAAAAGGTATTGAATGGCTTGTCATATAGCTGAAACTTCGGGAAGTAATAGAGTTCACCATTATTTCAAGATTTAAGAAACACAGCAGTATGGTTCTGGACATTCAGAAATCAGAATCAAGAGGCAGGGTAAAGGAAATAAAGAAATTTTCTAACTAAAAATTAACTCACACTCATTGCTATTCAGAATCATTTTGTCTCAAAGTGAAGATATGGCAGGACACTTGAGAAAGCTGAACTCTAAAGTCAGTGAATGCAAGGAGGCTAATTTAGATTTCAATTATTTAACAGAAAAGAATGGTAAGACTACTGCATGTTTTTTTTTATTTCCTTGTCTTGTATTGCCAGCTGGTTTTCTTTCCGTGTCTAGAAGCACATTTTATGCTTCATTCTTGATCTAATCTAAGAACAGAGTGAGGAGTGGTGACAGCCCAAAGTGACATCAGACACAGTCTTCCAGGGTGTAAGTCTGACAGGGCTTCAAACATCCAGGACCATGTCAAGTGTGAGTGCATTCTTAGATTTTACATACATTCTTGGGTTTCACCTATTTAAATGCATCAGGCAAAGAGTTCATCGCAATACCTTTGCTAGAGGTATTATATCTGTGTATGTCTCTCTTCACTTTCCACTCTCCTTGTCTACCAGTGATACATAGCTCCAAAATATGACAATGGGTAGGCCAAGAATATGCAAGTGTTAGCAGACCTGCTGTACATGAAAGAGTAGTGTTTTAGTGAGCTTTTCCATTATTTTAAAATACCTGGAAAGAGCTTTTTAGGAAAGAAGATGGTTTATTTCTGTTCAGAGTTTTGGGTGTTCATGGTCCGAGATCAGGCAGCCTCATTGGGTCAGGTCTCTGAAGAGGCAGGAGGACAGCCACAAGATCACCCCACTGTGCGTCAGGAGACAGACACACAGGGACACATCCTAGAGCAGCTAGCTATGCGGTCTCTCCCTCTATTCCAAAATACAAGTCACTAGCACCCAAATCCAATCAAATCCAACCCAATCAGCTTGTAAGGGTGTATCTTTCAACATTATAGTTCAATAAACTGCATCCTCATTCCATGAATACAAGATTTTAGGGATCAAAGCTATAACATATTAGTAATTTAGGCCTTTAAAGAACACCTAAATTATTTCCCAAGTCCTAAAAACCAGTTAGATATGTGTGACCAGAAAGGTATTGAAAAATAGGAAGCTTTGCAAAACTACATTCAAGGGATTGAATTAATTGTAATGTCTATACAAATCAGCATCCAATAACCAGAATATGGTGTTTTAAATTTGTTCACTAAAAGCACTATGTAACTTAAAATTAATGCTTTCACACATGTAGAATACACAAAATACTTGCTTCTAATGAAAATGAATAATTTTAAAATAACTTTTAGAATTTTATCATACTTCCACAATACCAGAATAGAAGTATTTTTGAGATACATCTGAAAGGCAGGAGGTACATCTGAAGTGAAAACGTTGAATGCCAATTATTCATCCTCTAAAAACCTGAGAGTATTTTCTTCTAGGTAAGCAGGCGGTGGAATCAGCGGCTGAGTCACTAGTTCATATAACATCATTTCCTGTTTGGGACTGGGGCCAGAATGGTAGTCTCACCCAGACACTGTTTTACGTAAATATTATACCGGGCTCTTCCTAAGGCTGTTTTTTCTCTTTGCCCTTTCAAAAAGCTGATGCTTTATCATCCTGCTGATGTCCTCTAGATTGTTTAATTAAAGATATGCCACGTTGGTCAAGATGACTCTGAGCTCATCCTTAGTCACGCTGGCTGAATCAATCACAAGTGCTTGGGTTTTAAGGGGGACTCAACGAGAAGTAGTGAGTGAAGCTGAGAGGACCCTCTCTCTGTAAGGTGCCTTGCCTTCTGCAACACAGTGAATACCACAGGTAGCTCACCCATGGGTACAAGCATATGAATAACCTTAAATCACAGAAGCAATAGCTACGGATGATTCCATTCAGTATATTTCTATAGTGTGCTATTCTTTCAGCCCTCTTGAACCTGTTTTTCCATTCTCAGGATTCTATCTTTAAGATGTCAGAGATTGCCAAGGATCATCTATCTGTCTCTTCAGAACATTAGCCACTTTTTATTTTTCCCAGCAGGTGATGAAATTCTAATCACAGGTCTCTCTACAAATGCTCAGTGTTCTTAGATCCTATACAACCCTCTCTACTGGCTCTAGTGTGTCCTGATCCCAGTTTCTGAATGTCAGGCTCTTAGAGTTCTGTATCTTGGCATACTCAAGCCATTTTTCCTGGACAAGCCAAAAGCGTTAGGTTCCTGGACAACTGGCCTTTGTGGTAGCCCACAGTTGAAGATGGATGGGACAGCAGAAAATCCCAATTATCTTGCCTCTAGGAGGACAAACTTTATCACAAATTTTAGCATTATTCTCAAGTTGCCTTTACCAGTGGAGAAGAAGGCAAAACTTCACTTGAAAACTGCATCTTTGCTCAACTTTTTTCCCCTGCTAGCTTTTTCCCTCTATTAACTTCTGATGCTCCTAGAGACCAATATTTACTTATACGAGAGACAATAAGACAGCAATACACAGATGTTTCTATTTGCTGATTCCTTCCTCAAATGCCAGCAATGGCTCAGACTGGGATGGGGTTGAACCTGGGCACTAGAACATATCCATGCCTCCCACATGTAGGGCAGGAAACCAGCTATTTACTCATCTGTCAGCATCTGGGAGGGTCAGTACGGCAGGAAGTGAGAGTGAGGAGCATGTTGTATCAATCCTATGGATTTTGATGTGCATGTCTGAACTGCCTTTGTAACCATGAGGCTAATGCCCCTCGTGGAATCTGTTCTTAATTAATCATTCGCATTTACATTTTTGTCTCAGAATCTATATCAGTACATCACTCAGACATGGGTTTCTGTCTGGCAATCTGCTTCTAGGGAACCTAAGCTAATATGTCGCTGGACCTATCACCCAGTTGCAGGTTAAACATGGTCACCTAAATTACCATGTTTGCTTTAAACTCACCATGTTTACAACTGAACTAATACTTTCTTCCCTAATCTTACCCCCTCCTTCCATACTCCTTAATTTATAAATGTACAAAGTTGTTCAAGGCAGTAGTCTAAGAGTCATTCTAAGTGCTTTCTCTCCTCTTCAGCACCCACATTCACTTAATCACAGTTAATGCTCCTTAATATTTTTCCTCTTGTCATCCATATCACTGCCATTATGTTTTTCAGGTCTCCTTTTTTTCTGTTCTCTCAACCCCCACTTAATTCTTGGTCAGACCCAAGCTGACCCCAGAAGAAATCTTTTAAATCCCCTTTTCGCCAGCAATATCTATTCCTTTTTATCTCTTCTCTCCTGCAATACCTGGTCACTCCCCACCCTAATCAAGCCCAAGCTGTTTTCTTCCCTGTCTCCCATGGCTGAGCAATGCCAGGAAGAAAAAAATCATCCTTCTGGGTTACAAGAGTTACCGCACAAATGTAATTTCTAACCCCAAATTTTCTCATCCAGAACATGCATGAACTGTCTTCTAATTCCTTGGCCATCACCGTCCATTCCCAGCACAAATCTATCATTCAACGTTTTTCTTTTCCCTTTATATAGATTTGCTTTCTCAATTATTCCCAAATCCTGCTTTCTCTACTATTTCTTCCTCTCAAGAAAACACTCTATTCTTACACACTCATCTACACCCCTGACATACAACACAAATAAAACGATCTTTTCCTTAACTCTGCATGTCATTTTATAAGGTCCCAGTGTTAGCTCACCAACAAGACTCTTACATTCCTGAATGTGTGTTAAAACTTTGACAGAAAACACCTGCTGGCCAACCCCAGGAAGCCACCAACCCTGCTCCTGTTTCAACATTCCAGACCACTAACTCAATTTCTCACATGTCTTTCTCCCAATGGGCGATCCTCCTACCACAAAAGTCTACCCTTGGCATTGTCTTTCCCTCCTCATCTATATCTAAAGCAGGTTCAACAGAAACGACGTATTCCCTCCCGCCCCACATTTTCTCTACAATAGTGCTTTTAGCCTTGCTCCAGTGGATTTCTTCCAATTGCTACATAACCATACTTTTGGGGTTGCAGGGAAGGTTTCAGGACATGGTACTTTTTTGGCTAGCATCGGATAAATCTTTTTACTCCAGAGAACCCTTACACTCAAGAGTCTGAGGTGTTCATGTCTTTTATCTCTGAGAAAATTCTATCCAAATCCATTTTAATATATTCTGTCTCTCACCATTCTTATCTTTTTTTTTTCAGAATTTCATTTAAAGCCATTTCTTAAAATTTTGAGTAACAGGACCTGCGATGTTTAGAAGGCCCTAAACAATACAAAAATGCTCAGGCATACACAAACAAATATGCCTACTGCAAAATAACTTAAAGCCATTGTTGATCAGAATTCAATAGTCAATGACAGGATAGCACAAAATGTAATGAAATATCTGGACCTAAAACTACGCAATTAAGTCCCAAGAAATCTTCTCTTTTGTAGTTCTGGAAACATAGTCACTCATTTGGAATGCCATGAATGAGTTTTAAGGCTGCCTTGATGGTTGGTGCTACATGGTACAAAGAGAATTGCAGCAACAGAGAAAACTTGCCTAATTTGTTAAATCTTTTCTGGAAGCACTAATTCAGAGGATTCTTGCCAACCATAATACATTTGTAGGTGGTGCTGTGAGTCCACTTCTTGTTTCTGTTCTTGTTCCAGTCTATGACTCCAGGATACCCAGCAATTATCTTGGCTACCAACAACTGCACATAGTGACCTAGGAACATTTTGTAATATTAAATTACTCATGTATGATGGTTGACTTCATGTGTCTAGTTGACTGAGCTGAGTTGCCCTGGTGGCTGGTAAAATATTGTTGTGGAGTATCTCTGTGAAGATGTTCCTAGAAGAGCCTAGCATTTAAGTCAGTAAACTCAGTATAGAAGATGCTTCTTCTCCAGATTGGGTGGGCATCATCCATTCAGTGGAGGGTCTGAAAAGCATAAACAGGCTAAAGAAAGGTAAATTCTCTCATTTGTTGTGCTGAGACATTCATCTTCTCCTGCCCACAGAACTCCTGGTTTTGGTCACTTACATCTGGTGTCGCAATCCCAGTCTTAGCTGTTGAGGTTCTCAGGCCTTTGGCCTCATCCTAAATTGTACTACAACTTTCTTTGTTTTCATGCTTAATGATGGCAGATGATGGCACCTCTTGGCTTCTATAATCATGAGATCCAATTGCCATAACAGATTTATTCCTCTGTATATACCTTCCTTAAGATTGTTTTTCTTTGGAGAACTCTGACTTCCGCATATTATACTTTAATTTGTATTCACTTAGATCGATATGCCAAACCCCTTATATTGTTGTATAAATATAGCACTTTAAGAAGAAGTATAAGTCATTAAGTGGAAGGAATTCATTTCTTTTTCTAAAATATTGTTTTTTATTATTATTGAAAGGCATATTTACAGAGAGGAGGAGAAACAGAAAGATCTTCCATCCACTGGTTCACTCCCCAAGTGGTTGCAACAGCCAAGAAAGAGATAAGCTCATCCAAAGCCAGGAGTCAGGAGATTGCTCCGGGTCTCCCACATGGGTGCAAAGTCCAAGGCCCTAGACCATCCTTCACTACTTACCCAGGCCACAGGCTGGATAAGAAATGGAGCAGCCAGGATACAAACAGGCATGCTTATGGGATCCCGGTGCTTGTAAGATGAGGATTTAGCCAATAAGCCATTACACTGGGCCTGATTCATCTCATTTAATTAAAAATTTAGTCATTTTTTATATTCTTTCAGATTTAGTGAAATGTAAGTCAAAATTTGTCAAATGTTAAATTTTACTGAAAGTGTATCTGTCATAAAAGGAAGGTATAAAGTATTCCATAATTTTACAGCATGATTTCCTCAGGGTTGAAGTATTTATACACCTGTTATACTGATCTCCACCAGTACCACTGTTTGGGTCTCACATGGCTCCTTCATGATCCTTTACCCCTTTCAAACTTTATATGTCTTTCCTTTTTTTATTTTATAATTGTAAATTTTAATGAGAAAGTTTTCTGATTAAGCTATTAGATAGTTTCACATCATCATTTTCTTTCAATACTTTTAAAATGTGCTGGAAGGGTAGGCGTTTGACTTAGCAGTGAAGACATCAGTTTGTCCCACATCACTCCCTGGGTTTGATTTATAGTTCTACCTCCTGATTTCAGCTTCCAGAAAGCGTGAGCCTTGCAATGAAGTGGTTATGAGGCAATTAATTTGTTCTTTCCTATCAGTGGGGAGACCTGGATTGAATTCCCAGCTCCTAGCCTCAGCCCTAGCCTAGCCCAGGTAATTGCATTCTTCAGGAGGATGAGACAGCAGACAAAACTTCCTTTCTAAGTGCACCTCTCAGTGTCTCTCATCAATAAAGTAAACATGCTTTAAAAACATGCTTAAGGGCCCAGTGTGACAGCCTACTGGTTAAAGTCCTTGTCTTGTATATGCCAGAATCCCATAGGGGTGCCTGCCATATTCCAGTTGCTCCATTTCCCTTCCAGCGCCCTGCTTGGCACTTGGGGAAGCAGTCTAGGACTTCCCCAAAGCCTTGGGACCCTGTACCCACATGGGAAACATGGAGGAAGTTCCTGTCACCTGATTCTGGCTTCAGATTGACTCGGCTCCATCCATTGTGGCTACTTGAGGAGTGAACCAGTGGATGGAAGGTTGTTCTGTCTCACTTTCTCTCTGTAAATCTTTCCAATAAAAATAAATAAATCTAAAAACAAACAAACAAAAACATCTTTAATTATACATTCTTATCTAACACTCAGTGATGGGGCAGGTACTTGGAATGGCAGGTAAGGCCACACTTGAGATGTTGATACCGCATCAGAGCAGGGAGTACAAGTCCTGGCTCTATTCTCCATTGCTCTCTGAGAGGCAGTGGTAATGGCTCAAATAATAAAGTCCATACCACCTACATGGAAGACCCACGTGAAGTTTTCAGCTGTAAGGAATAACCTATCTGATCTGTAGCCACTGCCAGAGTCTGAGGAGTAAAGTAGCGGATAGAAGAGCTTTGTGTCTTTCTACTTCTCTTTTTTTTCTGTGGGACTGGGCGGCCCCATTGCTGACTCTGTGTAAGGAATGATTCAACTGAAGAACCTTGAGTGCTTCACCAAAAGATGGAGAGAATAGCCAGTTGCACAGTGCTACTGGTCAAATTCTCCATGGAGCATCTGAGGCTATGTACATACCAACACAGGCTTAGAGAGCCAGCAAGTGTGTGGAGTGGTTTCTCACACCCGGTGGAACCAAGCCAATATGATCTCAGAACCATCGAGACTACTTAAATAATTCCATCAGGATCCCTGGGACAAAATCAAGAACCATCTTTGTCCCCTGGCACTAACGTGATCTGGCAGCAAGGAGCAATGCATCATCCCCTCCTTCCCGTGGTCACTGGAGGCACGGCAGGGTCATTTCCCTCACCACGCTCCACCCAAATCCCTTCCCATCCCGCCCAGAGAGCTGCACGGCTCTGGAAGCCCCTCACTTACATAACAAACTTTTAAAATTAAATAACTTTTAAGGAGAAAGAAAAGGAGGGGGATAAATATATTTTAAAATTTCAACAGTAGCTCTGTCAAATGACCTCTAATGAAGACCTGAGCATTTTGTCTCTGACTCTTAATTGTGTGTGTCTGTGTATGTATGTGTGTGTGTGTATTTGGAACTTTTTTGTCAGTTCTAAGTTGCGTGATAATCCTTCTAGGATATTTATTGCTAGAGACTGAGGCATTCTGGCTAAGGCTGTGTACTGCTCCAGGGAGTAGAGTTTCAATTCATTCTGTCGCTTATCCCAGGACATTACCATGCAAAAAACATTTAACCTTGCTTTCTTGGCAAATGGATTCTCACATTAGTTAAAAAAAAACTAGTTGCAAAATACTAATGAAGATAACTAGATGGTTATGAATTCAGTGGGAAGATTTTGCTTTTCTATTCTCAGTTTGCATCAAGAAGCCATAATGACTACATGCACTTTTGTCTTACCCAGGAAGGGGCTGCGTGTGTGACATGGTGAGAATCAGAATGTGATATTGAGTACCTTTCTCTACCTCCTGCAGATCCTGTGACCCATCTCATGACTCCCATAGAGGATACATTGAATGCCTACGTCACTTTCCTTATTTTCTTCCTTCTTTCATTCATGTTTGTCTCTGACTTCCTCCTTTTCCTTGACTAGATGATATGGGCAAGGGCTTCCATTTCAAAAATCCAACAATACATATGGTTAAAAATAAACCACCCCTTTTTCTGAGACCTTAACACACTTCTCTTTCAACAGAGGCAATTTTCATTATCAATTATTTATGTAGTTTACCAGAATTATACTAAGTATATGTGTCTGAGTTTTTAATCCTTTCACATGTTATAGTGTTTTTCCAAAAAAAATCTGGTGTGTCCCATATTTAAGCAAACATTCTTGTGGAAACAAACCTACATTAATCAAAAGAAGTTAATATTCTTTGTAGCTGAATACAAAGAATACACTGAAACAAGAACCTTGAATAATCATTTTTACACTTATTAAAGTGTACTGTGGGCTAATTTATATATATATATATATATATAAGGGAACTGACAGATCAAAGTATAAACAAACTTCTATATTTTCTTATTCATATACCAGTTAGAAGTCTGTCACAAATAAAAAAAAATGTACCTTTTTTCCATGCTCCAACAATAAGGAAAGTGTTCATAGATTTTTTGCATCTACCAAGACATACAAAATAACTTATTGGGATTTTATCTTTGGGGAATAGCATTGAGCTTCAATAAACATGTTGCAAGGTCATTGTTACTTCCATTTCTATAGGCTCTGGGTTCACACACACTGACTGTGTCGGTAACGGTCATTGGATTTTTGTTGCATTCGAGCAGCCAAGCTCTGCTTTGTATGTACAGATGAGGTTCTTACACACTGCTCAGGCACATTTTCTACCTTGATGCTAAGGCCATGAGCCAAGCAGCAATTTGCTGCACCACAAACCTACTTCAATCACTCCATGGTTTTCAGCAAGAAGAAACCCAAACAGCGTGAATTTACAACCCCCCATTATCAGCTCCCTTCCTTCTCAATTCCCTGCTTGCTCACCTATTTCACACCTCATACTACTAAAACACGGAATTGCTTGATAGTCACTTTGCATACTAAGTTCTTCCCTCTGTACCACACCCAGTTCTTCAAATACACTTTTCTCAACCCTTCTATTAGTTACCAACCTTCAATCCTTCCATATTCATTGCCTTTTCTGAGTTGTCTTCTGCTAATTTCCAATGCAGTTATGCTACTGACTCCTTAGGGCAGACGTAGGTGTCCCTTCTTGGTACTTAAATCATCCACTGAACTAGCGATTCACACAGTAACAGAGTTCTTGACAGTGAGTTCTTTTAACCCAGTGGAGAGGCTGCCAGACAACCAGATAATTTCAGTAGTTCCAATGTGTCAAATTCAAAGCAGTTGTTTATTAGTATTTATTTCACAAATCATATACTAATCAAACAAATTGGGATAAAGCATCCTGGGGATAGAGAATTCAAAAACATGAGAGGAAAAAGTGGATACAGAGATGTGTTCCTCTCACCACACATGTTGTTCATGTGTTGTATTGTTTCTGTGTGGTGACAGCATGAGACTCGGAAACTTTGGCTGAAAAGGGAATGCACATACATTAGTTTGCATGTGGGCGTATGTGTGTCTAGCAAATTTTGAGATGGTAAATTTCAACCGTAAAATAAACATCTATAATTTACAAGTGACGTGAATCATTTAAGGAATGATAAATATTATCCCAGAGCCTGCAGGCTGCGTGCCTTTCAATAAATGAGTAATATTCTCATCCAAAATGAACTAGTCCAATAAGGGTTGGTTGGCAATTACTCTCACCACCACAATGTCATTGCTATTTTGAGCAAAAATTTTCCATTATTGAGATGACTCAGATGTTAAGAAAAAAAAACACAATTAAAAATCAGTTGATGAGTATGTCCCGAGTGCTGTTCTCAGCTGATGAAAATGATGCTACAACTATTGCCACAACTATACATGCCGCTTCCTAAACGCTACATTATAAACAAATAGTCAACCATCAGTTACACTCTTGAAGGGTTTTAGGGGGGATCACTGGATAGATGGGCTGAGAATTCAAGAAAATAAGAATAATTCTATCAATCTGTATGTTATTACTTCATTACCAAAACCATCAACATGTTTACATTAAAAGAATGAGCTATTTAATTCAAAATCCTGTGCCTGAACATTTTCCTTTTAAATAATCGGATCTTGCTGAATTCTCTTGAAAACAATTAAGAGAAAAAGGGGGCCCAGCACGGTAGTCTAGCAGCTCAAGTCTTCACCTTGTACACAGTGGTATCTCATACGGGCACTGATTCTAATTCTGACAGCCTTGCTTCCCATTCAGTTCCATGCCTGTGGCCTAGGAAAGCAGTCAAGGATGGCCCAAAGCCTTGGGAATCTGTACCCACGTGGGAGACCTGGAAGAGGCTTGGAGCTCCTGGCTTTGGATCGGCACAGCTCTGGCTGTTGCGGCCACTTGGAGAGGGAATCAATGGATGGAAGGTCTTCCTCTCTGTCTCTTCTCCTCTCTGTGTATCTGAATTTCAAATTATAAATAAACAAATAAGTCTTTAAAAAAATTAAAATGAAAGAGGAAAAAGGGAAGAGACTGCACCCAAATTAATTGTAGCAGTGATATTTCTTATACTGTGTGACAAATAGGTTTCTACATTTTAGCTTGAAAGACCAACCATTTTAAATAAAACACTTTGTCATACGAGATAAAAATAAAATTAAAGACTAAGCAGGGAGGAGCGTGTACAAGAGAAAATGGTTTTGCTTGGTTAATTTTAAGACATTGGAAGATTTGCATATTAACCTCCCAAGCAACTTTAGAAGACAGGGTTCAAGTCACTTTGAACCTCAATAGTAACATAAGGGATGGGTGTGTGTAACCAGCACTCACTTTCTTCTCTCTTCTTGTAGCTTTTGGCCTGCCAGTTTTTCCCTTTATAAGTTATACAGTTTTGCTCTTTTCCTGTTTCAAATGCATGACTTCTCACATTAGGAGCTACTGACTCTAAAAGCAGTGGGGTCACAACCTCATAGTTTTAGTGCAACAAAAACCCTGTTTTCCCCAACAACTCCAATTAGCATTAGTCCAAAAAAGAAATCCAAGAAGTCACAGCTTAACCTCCCTGTCCACCACCTGGGTAGGTCCCTCCAGCTGGGTGAGCAGGGGAAGGGAGTATGGCTGTCACGATTTTCCCAGTTTGAACTGTGCTCACCCCTTTGACTAAGCATTCATTTTGGCCAGGATCTCAGGTCACGGTTATGGAGACACTCTGTAAGAACTACAGGCAGGGAGACTGAGACAAGGCTGCTGTCAACCATAAACTAAGGGAGAGTTTTAGGCAGAAAGAAAAGTCATCGACCTTAGTAACTAGCAGCACAACACTGATTTTAGGGGACATTATGTTCTGAGTTCCAACAGTTGTCTTGATAAATGAACTCTGTGAACTTAAGAAGTCGGGGACCGCCTATATCTGAATAATTACACTAAAGGAAAAAAAGACAATAGCTATGGGAGAAAATCCATCATGTCATTCATCATCTGTTTTTCCCTTGAAGAACAGGCGTGGCTTTCCTTTGGGTTTCCAGTTGTCCCAACTGAACTTGCTTCCTAGTTGATAGGGCACAGCCACGGCCCTTTAGGTCAAAAGCCCAAAGTTTGCCTGATTGTCAGCAGAAATAAAGACAGTGATAGCAGAATATCTCCTCTCCTCTGATGACTGAAAAAAGGATGTCTTTATTTCCAACAGAGTCTAATAAATAGAAGTTATTATGTTTTTACATCTCAAATTTTACTATAAATAATATTCAAATTTAAAATCAAATTATACAAAAACTATGTATACACACTCCTAGGTCACTTCATTCTGAAATATTTACTTCAGGGATCACATTGACGTATTTCTAAGGTTGAGTTTTGCAGTATTTATCTTTATACCTATTAAACTCTTATTAATTACCGTATGAAAGAATGTACTTTATATTATTATTTTTTACATTGATGCTAAAATAATATGAACTACTATGCTTAGAAATCTATAGTATAATTACCCAAATATATAATCTCTACCTAGGACAAAGAAGAATTTGTCAGCCCTAAAGAAAGACTTGTAGGATTACAACAGTGGGAAAACTTGTGCAGAGATTTTTTGGTAGAGAAAGTTGGAAGAATGATTTTAAGTTACTTGTTGCATTATTTTAGAAATGTTAAAAAGAAAAATTCAGAGGATTCAGAATATAGAAGGTTTTTAAAGATGCAACTCCTGAACCTTAACAGTTGATCTTGAAATCTGCTCATAGTTTGTAACAGATACTATTCTCAGCAACATTTGGAAGACAAGCTTAAGAAGGTACTTTTTTATTGTTTGTAAAATAAAAATGTTCTTCGCCTGTGCTTTATTTTCTCCCACCCCCTATTCACTGTGGAAGAATGCAAGATTTCATAACAACAGACATTCAACTTGCTTTTGATTGAGTCACTTTATGCAAATATTCCCCTACAGTGGAAAAGAGAATTGGGAAAGAAAATTAGCCTTCCTGCCACTGGCATTCTTCATGGACTCAGTGGGGTATATGAGGTGACTGCATGGTCATCGGGAACTGTCATGTTCTGCAATTTAGTAACTATGCACTTTCAGTCATTCAACTAATGAGTTTTACTTGGGAACATTTTGTGTCTGGTGGGAAACAGGTCAGACTTCTCCAAGTAACCTTCAACTCTTCCTGGAACTGATCTCAGACTTGCAGCATAGAGGAAACAGGTTACAAACCTTGCCCGGTCTTTAAACTTTTCAGATACTCTGTAGGACACAGATGGTTTGTTATTTTCTTAGCTGATGGTGAGAAATCCACTGAGATTTACATCTGCTTTGTTGCAAAGCTAAATTTAGCTTCACTTTGACAGTTTACTTTGGCCCCAAGCGATTTCCGTTAGTCAGATACCTTTAATGGTCCAACTCATCCCAATGGCATGGATGGGATACTAAATGGAATCAAAGATTCATAATCTCATGTGAGCGTCATTTTAGTTGAAAGGGTGATTCGACCTCTGGAAATGAAAACTGACCCAGTTCATAAAAAGGGTTAGTAATATCTTTTAATTTACTTTGAATAATTGTCCAGTGATTACACATGTCACTCTCTTATTCATCTTGAAATTCGTAATTTTAGAAATTGTGGTAGAAGAAGCAACACTGGGGAGTATCCAAAAGAATGGCTGTCTTACAAAGCATTATTTGTGTTTTTGTTTTTTAATACAGAGAGACAGTAATTGTCTGGAATTAGTTTATTCAACAGCTCAGTGCTTCATGTCTTCATTTCTCTTTCTCAAAGAGCTGAGATCAGCAGGTGAAAAGGTAAAGATAAAAAAAAAATAATGCTTTAAACCAGTGATCTGCTGTTTCCAGTTCCAAAGCTGGCATGAAGTCAGATTCATCTAAAACAAATTACATCTTGTCTGAGATTCTGTTCTCTTGTATATTATTTGATGATGGCTACTCTAAAAACCAACTATAAGACTTTCAGAGTCCACAATTACATGTATTTTCCGATCACCCAGAATCTAATGAACAGGGGTGATACTATGGCCAAGGAGTTTCTTTCAAGGTTGTGACTGTCATCTTACAGGAGGATTTTGAGACAATATCTGGAAATTACTCATGTCATTTCTGTTCATATTTCATAGACTACAACATTGTCATATTCACTGGACATATCACATTCATTAGTCTGGGAAGTTAAAGAATACAAAATCAATGAATATAAAATTAACTTTCTAGAGGTAAAATCAATTTTTTACTTTTTTTTAAATTGTTAATCACATTGTATTATGTGATACAGTTTTGTAGGCACTGGGATTCCCCCTACCCCTCCCACAACCCTACCCCCATGGTGGATTCCTCCACCTTGCTGCATAGTCACAGTTGAAGTTCAATTGGGATTCATTCATTGCATGCATATACCTAGCATAGTGTTCAGCATCTTATTGTCCAGATAAGTTCAGTGGCCTCTTGGGGAGACCTTCTCTGGTCTGAAGGTAGAGCTAACAGAGTAAAGTCCCTGTCGGTTAAAAGCCCCTACAAAACATCAGCAACAATTTACAATGTTATGAAATTGATTGACATAGTATTGGGTAATTTTTTACTTTTTTACACACAGCTTAGGTAAACACAAAGAACGGCTAGGTGGTAGGGAATATAGAGTTTACCTAAGATTTACCTTTGCCAGTCTTGCCACAGACTAAAAAAAAACCATCAAGGTGGAACCAAACACTCATTTCAAAGCAGAGAACTCCTCTTCCCTCCTAATCATGACCTTTCTATTTCTGCTGAAGAACTTGGGTCCCATTCTCGGCCACAGCAATGCATTTGTGTTTATCTTAACAGTGAGATGTTTTCTAGAGAGAAGGATGGGTCTTGTAATTTTGTAAAAGCTTTTCCTTTAAAGTCTGTGTGGTTTTATTTTGTTGTTGATGTTTTTTCTCTTATTTTCTTTTTAAGATGAAAAACAAACACTTGTGGATCAAAGAGCCTTCTTTTTGTGGGGAGTTTTCCAGAATCCATAAACTATCCATGAAGTTAATTCTTCAAACACATAGTGATTTCAACAAAATAAAACAAAGTTGTTGGGCTTTTGCCCTGTGTTGCCAGGGACAAAGCGTGCCTCTTAGTTAGAAAACCCTTTGCTATAGTTGGACCACATAATTTAAAATTGCCTGGTAACTTACATCAGCTATGTCAACCTAATCTTTGAGACTAAAATGTAAAGGGAGCAATGAGACATCTCAAAAACATAATCACAGTTTAATGCTCATAGATGGTTATATTTGTGGGAAACTTAAAAATAGTCAAAAATTATTAAATACATTTTAACCAACTATAAAAATGGCCAAAATTCAGATTCCCGTATTTTAACTTCAGGGTCAAATTTTTAACTGCAGCACTTGTTGTCTGTAGTGACTTTCAACATCACCATAAGCGACTTTCAGCAAAACAACATAAAAGTATAAGCAGGAATTAGAATAAGAAAATATTTACAAATGAATATCTCACTCATCTAGGAAATTGTTTACATTCAAATAGCCCACACTCTCATGACACGTATTCAACATCTTTTTTAAAAAGATTTTTTATTAGACCCGGCAGCATGGCCTAGCAGCTAAAGTCCTCGCCTTGAATGCGCCAGGATCCCATATGGGCGCTGGTTCTAATCCCGGCAGCTCCTCTTCCCATCCAGCTCCCTGCTTGTGGCCCAGGAAAGCAGTCCAGGACAGCCCAAAGCTTTGGGACCCTGCACCCATGTGGGATACCCGGAAGAAGTTCCTGGATCTTGGCTTCGCATTGGCATAGCATCGGCCGTTGCACTCACTTGGGGAGTGAATCATCGGATGGAAGATCTTCCTCTCTGTCTCTCCTCTCTGTATATCTGACTTTCCAATAAATAAATAAATCTTTAAAAAAAGGATTTTTTATTTAATTTTTTTATTAGAACATCAGATTTACACAGAGAAGCAGATACAGAGAGAAAGATCTTATAAGTGGTTATAATGGCTGGAGCTGAGCTGATCCAAAGCTAGGAGCCAAGAGCTTCTTCTGGGTCTGCCATGCAGGTTCAGGGTGCCAAGGGTTTGGATCATCCTCTATCGCTTTCCCAGGTGGCAAGCAGGGAGCTGGAAGTGAAGCGGAGCAGCTGGGACATCTGGGACATGAACTGGAGCCTATATGTATCCCGGTGCATGCAAGGCAAGGGCTTTAGCCACTAGGCTACCATGCTGGGCCCTGTATTCAACATCTTAAGATATGTGCTCAACGTATCTGAAGTCATCATTTCTGTATTTAAAACTAGAAAAAGTAGAACAATCTAAAAAAATTAAAATCTCCTCTTGGACTTTTTAGAGGACAGAAGTTACAGTAAAAATATTCACCTCGGGTCCGGCACAATAGCATAGTGCCTAAAGTCCTCACCTTGTAGGCTCAGGATCCCATACGGTCACTGGTTCTAATTCTGACGGCCCCACTTCCCACCCAGCTCCCTGCCTATGGCCTGGGAAAGCAGTCAAGGACAGCCCAAAATTTTGGAACCCTGCACCCTTGTGGGAGACCCGGAAGAGCTCCTGGCTCCTGGCTTTAGATCAGCTCCATCCGTTGCGGCCACATGGGGAATGAACCATTGGGCAGGAGATCTTCCTGTCTTTCTTCCTCTCTGTATATCCACCTTTCCAATAAAAAAATAAATCTCAAAAAAATATTCACCTCAAAATCAGAATAAATCAAAGCCCAAGATCATCTTACTTGTGAGCATAAACCATCAGACCTTTATAGTGTGGTAATACAGGTGGCGTTTTTGACTAGTTTCTGGAGACTGACGTGCACAGGTTATAAAAGAGAAATTCCTGGTGTCAAGCATTGCATGGCCTTCCGCTGTGCAGTTCTGGGATTTGCCTCCAGCAAACCCATGAGATTCTCATGGTAAACAGTTAAGAAATGTCTAATCCTAGCTCCAGCTGGGAAAGGGCAAGAGTAATCATTATAAAATTTGCCTCAAACGTATTCCATACAAAAGACCTACTCTTCTGGAAAAATAAAACATTACTAGTATCGTAAGGGAGGCATTTCTCCCACTCCATACCAGCTAGCTTTCATCTTACTAGAGCACCACAGAAACTGGCAGAGTTTGGTACCTAAAAGTATAATAAACTTTAAACGCAATCCAACTGCTATCCAATTTAACATAAACCTTACAGTACAGGACTAATCAATTTCTCTTTTCAACCACACAATTTCAGCTTTTCAACAAAGGACAAGCCATGCTCAAAGAGGCAGCAAGAAAGAAAAAGAAAAAACTTTGAAGGGAAAAAAATCCACCATCACAATTAGACTCAGATACAGTAGATGTTTTGAATTCATCAGATGAACATTTTAAAAATGCCAATGATTAATAATCTAAATGCCATACGGAAAAAATGGATGCCACGTAAAAGAGATGACTAATGTAATTAGAGACATGAACATTTTGAGAAAAGAGGACATTTTAGAAATAAAAAACTGGGTAAGAGAAATGAAAAATGCCTTGGTATACTCACCAGTGGATTAGACATGACCAGTAAAATGATCAATACATTTAATGATAACTCCATCTAAATTGAAATGCAACAAGAAAAAAAGGAAAAGGAGAAAAGGAACAGAATCTCCAAGAATCATAGGCTAATTTTGAAAGATGCAACTTAAACTTCTGAAATGACAAACTAGTTACCAGGAGAAAAAAGGCAATTATGGAGAAAAAGCACCTTTAACTTAAGAATTCAAGATCTCTGAAATTTGTTTTACGGAATAAAGTCTAGTAAGAACAACAAAAGTGTGTGTCCATTGAAGTCTAACTTATTTCATCTCTTCTTCCCAGGCCAGGCATGGTTTACCGGGTGCTTTAATGCAGCTAACATGATCAAACAGCTCAATTCTATTTTACCAAAGCATGTAGAATGCCAACAAGTCACATCATTTCTACCTCGAAGTTAAAGAGTATAAAGTTCTTGTGGGTTGAGTGAAAATTTTGGAGTTTTCTTAATCTACTCGCTCTACCTATATATCTGTCATAAACGAGATTCTTCCTCAGGCACTCACACTCCAGGTTAGTCGTAAGACATCTCATTCCAGGAGAGGCAAACAGAGTACATAGCATCTAGGGTAGTTGCTGCTCAGGGATTAAAGTAGAGAGGAAGTTCTAAGAAAGAGAGGTGCTGAAGCTTTCCCCAAAGGAACTGAAACAATATAGGGAAACTTGAAGTATAAGGCAACCTTCTAAAGAAGTGCCTCTCCTGACCAGCAGCAATAAGCCATAGCCCTGATGTTTCGCCAGACAGGTAAAGGTGCAGATAAGAAAAGCCTTACTTTTGTTAAAACAAACTTCAAAGGCAAGGCTCAATGTGCACCCTGGAAAAATTTGTTTTGACTATTCCACTGAGTAATTTATCCCTAGGATACCATTTTTTTAAAAAATGCACAAGCCATCTAGCATTATTAGAAACTAATAGTTGAGGTGTAATACCAAGTAATGCAAAAAAACTTGAGACAGAAAATTAAAAAGAGCCCTTACCGAAACTACTATTCTCATAGGATGACTTTGGACGAAACCCAGGTTTTTCTTTTTCGTACATGACACAAAAAGCTTCACATTATGGGAGAAAATAGATCTCATGAAGATAATCTAACCATGTTACAAAATAAATAAGAAAAAAGCAAGGAGAGGACAAATTCATATACAAAATTCCAACAACATATTACCTAAAACATTCAATCTTATAGTAGATGTTACTGAACAAGAAACTGTGACTGATGGCGGAAGAAGTGGGTGACAGAACAACCTAAGGGACCAAATGCCTGGTGTTGCTGACTAACGTTTCAAAAAATCCATATAATTGTGCTAAAATACCAAAAACAACCCGTATTGATGCAAGTGAAAGAATGGTAGTAAAAGTATATTTTGTTGAATATAATATGCTATGTCCTAGCTATTTGTCCTCTCAAAACGCATGCTGGGACTTGGGTGGGGCACTTGGGCAGTACGTGGGACTATATGGAGTCAGGGGAGGGAGCATTGACAGTCATAAAAGGAGAATGGTTTGGAACCTTCTTCAGCCTAGTTGTGTGTGTTCTTTCCTCCCATATTATTATCATCTAATAGGAAGACCATCACCAGGAGCCAAGAAGAGTCCAATACCATGCCCTTGGACTTCCAGATCAAAAGCCATATGCACTTATTTTCTTCACCAATGATTTAATCGGTGGTATTCAGTTATAGCAATAAATTATGTTAATAAAGAGAAACAATCAAAAAGAATCAAATGGAAACACCAGGATTAATATGTAATAAGTAGAATAAAAATGTCATTAAATGGGTTTAAAAATAAATCTCAATTGGTGGAAGAAATAATCCGTGCACCTGAAGACAAATAAATACTGGCTATGCAATACAAAGAGGGAAAAAATGGAGAAATGAACAAAGCCTAAAAAATGTACAGGTACCATTACGTGTATATTAACATTATTATATTAATAGATAGAGAAGACAGATGGGCAATAAACGACGAAATAGATATAAACATTTAATGCACACAGGCATGAGATGTTCAATGAGCTCCAATTAGGATAAATACAGTAACCCATATCCAGACACGTAATAGAAAAAATGCTAAAAGACAAACAGGCTAAAGTAAGAGGAAAAACATTCCCACACAAAAGGGACCATAAAATAGTAACAGTGACTTTTCTTCAGTAACATTGAAGATCAGAAACAATGGGTAACATACTGAAAATACAAAGAAACTGACTAAAAGTCTTATTCAGCAAAATTAGTGTACTATCTCTAGAGTACAGCTACAGATCAAATTAGTAGAATAGAGAGTAAAGGCTAATTCCTTCTATTTAAAGATAATGTGTTTCAACAAATAAGAGACTCCAAAAACGGGAAATAGCAGAGCTCTCAAAAAACAATGGGGTTATAACCAGATATTCACATAAGAAAAAATGATACACCTCCCACTCTGTGCAACAGAAAAATCAACTCAGTTTAAATCTTATATCCAAGGATAAGAGTTAAACTACACGAGTCTTCAAAGGAAACAGATGCAAATGTTTTTAAACTTGAATTACACAAGAGTTTCTTATAAATGACATCTAATCACAGGTAGTCACAGAATACGAGGCTGAAAATCTTTAAAATTAAAACGTGTGCGTCATGACCAGCACAGGCACTGTGGCTCAGTGAGCTACGTTCCTGCTGTGATACCAGCATTTCCCACAGGCACTGGTGCGTGTCCTGGCTCCCGGCTTCCAGTCCGCTTCCCTGCAAACCTGCCAGAGAAAGCAGCTGGAAGAACTTGTGATCCTACCCCCATGTGGGTTGATTTCCAGTCTCTTGGTGTAGACCTGGCCCATCCCAGCTTTTGAGGCCACGTGGAATGTGACTCAGCGGATGAAAGTTTGACTCCTCTGTTTCTCCATCTCTTATTGTAACTCTGCTTTTAAAATATGCCACTCCCCCCCGAAGCCACTATCATGTTAGTGAAAAGATAACCCACATACTTGGGGGGAAAAACAAGCCAAATCACACATGTGAAAAGGAATTTATACCTCTTAAGAAAAAAAAAGAAAGAAAAACCCTGTATCTTTTGTACCTGATCTTAGGCGATGACAGAGCCTCGCTGAGAGGTCACGCAGGGAACTGTGACCTCCTAATGCCAGAGCTGGTATGCTGCAAGATTCCTGCAGTCTCGGACGGAATCTGGTCTGCCTGGCTGGGGTCAGGCTCTCTGCATCTTATGCTTGAACCCTAGCGCCTCAATGTCCTCCGATGCACACAGACACATGCCGTCCCCGTCCTGTGAGCTGTGGGCACTGTGGTCATTAGACGGAGACCCTCCCAGAAGAACAGAGCCTTCTGCACAGCGGACAGAGACATGTTAGGGGAAATCCCCCTCACTATGACACAGTGCCCGGTGTGTCTTTGTTCCTAATGCTTCTTTCATTGATTTTTCTCTCCCCTTTTCACTCTGGGATTGGTAAAAATTACAGACTTGTTTTAGTTTCCTCAACAGTTAGGGAGCTCTCAAACTGATGCCAATCCATCTGATCCTGGGCTGGCACAACTTCCCACAGAAGAAAATGGCCCAGCAAGAACCTATACTTTTTCAAGTCACAGGTCTTACTCATATCACCACAGTAGGACTGAATTTTTCCAGTTTGGACTAGTTACTTCAACTGGCTATCCCAATAATTGAAGGTAAGGCTTTGCTTCCCAGCTCAAGTTACCTCTTGACATCTAGAAGACAATTCTAAAATTTACTATTGAATAATAAGACAGCCCAATTACAGGGTGTACCAAAGAAACCTGAACATAGGTTTCTTTAAAGAAAATCTGCAGTCAAAAATTGAATAATACTCAACATCACCAAACACAAAGGAAATGCCTTAAAACCACAACAAGATACCAGTGACAATAAGAGCTACAAGTGTTGGATAAGGGGCCCAGCGTAATAGCCTAGTGGCTAAAGTCATCATCTTGCATGCACCAGCATCCTTTATGGTTGCTGGTTTGTATCCAGTAGCCCCACTTCCCATCCAGCTCCCTGCCTGTGGCTTGGGAAAGTAGACGAAGACAGCCCAAAGCCTTGGGACCCTGCACCTGCATGGGAGACCCAGAAGAAGCTTCTGGCTCCTGGCTCCAGATTGGCTCAACTCCGGCCGTTGCAGTCACTTGGGGAAAGAATCATTGGATGGAAGATCTTCCTCTCTGTATATCTGCCTTTCCAACAAAAATAAAAATAAATAAAGAAAAACAAACAAATATTGGATAAGTTGTGGGACAATATTCACTGCTGATACGAACATAAGATGGGGCAATCACTTTGAAAAAATAGTACAGCAATTTGTCAGACTAAATAACCCAGAGCTTATACTTCTCCCTGTAAAAGCAAGGAATACTCAGTGTAGGAAGAACTTGATGAACACAAAAAAAGGTTTAGATGACACTGAAGCGATTGCTAAGAGATGTATTTATGTTAAATCTGTTTCTTTGAACAGAATTGGTGGATCATGCTTTTCAGTAACTAGAGGTAAGGTGATTCTGATGAATAAAAGGTGGTGGTCAGTACTGAATTAGATTCTGTTAGGTAGGGAGTACAATGTGAACGTAATGAGTCTGCATGTTTAGTTTAGCTTAGCTTATTTCTGAGCAGTATGTTGAAAACATGGTTCATTTCTCATTACTGCTTACAAGAAAACGTAAGAGAGATGTGATAAACTGCATCAGGAAGACTGATTCAGAATTGAAGACTTGGAAACTCCCAGCCTGTCCATACTGCACAAAGTAAGAAAGTATGTGGATGAGAACATCAAGGGTGTGGATGGATAACCATCAGCTAAGGTCAGCAGGCATCCTGTAGATCTGTTATCAACTATCTCAACAGAAATACTGCCAGCTCAGCCTCAGCTGGAATTGAATGAACCGAAGGAAAGCAGTCAGGCAGGAAATGGGTATAAGGAGCTATTCAGTGGCCAGAGCATGTGTCATTCTTCAGGAAAAGAATGACCGAAAGGTCAGTTCAGACATCAGTTGTGGATGCTAGGACCCTGAGAACCAAGCCAAGGGATGAGGCCAGCACCACTGTGGTGCTAGAACTCAGAACCTCTAAAGTGTCAGAGGGCTGAGCTGCTTCTGAGAGCCAAGAGCTGCTACTGCAGTAGTTCAGAAGACAGAATTCTGAGCCAAAGCATCTTGCTTATGATTAATTTCTCTTTTAGAAGAGTATCTATTTTACTCTTGCATCGTCATTGTGATTTTGGAGGCAGATATTTTACAGGTCTGCTTTCACAGGTTTATGGAAATTTTACATTGGAATTCATCATACCCAAAGCCTCATCCATAATAGATCTAGAACATTTTGATGAGATTTTTAATGGCAAGAAAAATGTGAGAATTTAATAGGACAGTTCTGTGCTAGGATCACATGGTGTTAATTTTATCTTTAATTGCTTAAAAATGCATTTAGAGTGGAGCCTCTATCATAAATCTTTTTTCCTAATGCTGATGTCAATGTATCAAAGAAGAAACGGTTGATATGGTATGCCTAATTTTATCCTAAATAAGGTCAAGCTAGAGTATTTTCAAACTATCCAAGGGTAAGTGACATGTGTGTCAGATATGCTTGTCTTACACAAATGCAGACAAATTCTCGCATGAAAACACAAAGCAACAAAAAGTTAGAGACTTGATTTATCTGCAAAACTATCACATATACTGAAAAGTCTAAGGTTACTAAGAATCAAAATTATCAGAGAAGTTCATGACTAAAGGAAATTTTGGAACTGGGGCTGAATAAATGAGGTTAGATGAACAGAAAGTCTACAGACAACATGAGTAAAGATGGACAGATGAGGACACTGGCCCAATTAACTCAGGGCTTAACATAGATTACATGCGGGAGGGACACAAATTTGGGAAAGAGGCAGAAGGCAGACTATGATCCCTTAAATTGTGTCCCCCACAATAAGATAGATCGAAATCCTCATCCAAGCCCCTGACAACATAGCCTTATTTAAAACAGCATCTTTGTGGGGGTGAGGAGGTTATCAAGCTAAAACTATACACTTGTAGTGGAACCCAACCCAATATGAGTTCTATTTTCATACAACAGGGAAGCCTTGAATACAAAGATATATACACACTAAGATTTGAAAATATAAAGGGAATAACATTGACCATTGAAAGAGCCTGAGACAACTAGGAGCTAGGACACAGGCATAAGACTGATTCTTTACTGAGACTTTAGAGAGAACCAATCTTTCTGATGCTTCCTAATCAATAACTTGCATTCAAAACCCATTTTACTAAGCAGATGAACTTTTTACAAAAGCATCTTCATTATTTATATAGTGAATATTTTACTTATTTTCTGGATGTAAAGGGAATAATTTTAGCTGTTCTCAGAGACACCATGTGAAGTTTTATGTATTCTGGAGGATAGCAGCAATCTTTGGTACACAACCTAATGGAATCATCACGTTCAGTTGCTGGCATATTATCATTTGTGGGCTCAGCAATGCTTATCTGTGCGGCTCACATTAGTGACTTACCTATCCAGTTACTTATTTGTATGTTTACTCAATTTCTTTGTATCTCATCCCCAAAGGCAAACATTCTGAGATTTAGTCTTTTATTTATTTATATCTGTTGTAAAATATATCTTGCCATTTTGTAGAGATGTATTTTTGAATTTTATATAAATCACATTCTGCTTCAGATTCTCTTTGGCTTCCTGCTTTATTCTTCCGCTTCGATCTTGTGAGAGTCCAGCCATGTTTTCATCTGTGTAACTAGTGTGTAATTTCCAACTCTGTCTTGCTGCCTGGTATTGACCTCCCATGTCTCACCTGTTTCGACTTTCCATAGTATTTTTATTACTCACTAGCACAGTTCAGGAATGAATGGCAAGGAACATGCTGTTACATTCACTTTAACTGTTGTGTCAGGATTCCTGGATTCTAGAGATTAGATGGACATAATTAGCATAAATACAATTGGTTGGTTCTACAAAATATGTTCCAACATTCCTCCATGCAATTGTAGATTTACATATGTATATGTGTAACTATATATATGTGTATATGTATATATGTACACACACATATACATAAATACTTTCCCACTGACCTTCATCTGATGGACATACAGTATAGGAACATTTTACTTTTTGTATCACTTATTATGAAACTGAACCTCGTCTTGAGAATTCTTTTGCATAACATTTACTCATTTTTCTACTGGAATCCATGTATTATATAGAAACACTTCTCATTAAACTTCTATGTGTGTCCATTACTAGGATCCGGGCAGTGGGTGTGGAGAACACGAAGGTGTGAAGAGAACCACTCCATTGCAGTGGATGATGGCCCAGAGCCTTGATACCCTGCACCTGCATGGGAGACCTGGAAGAAGCTCCTGGCTTCTGGCTTTGAATTGCGCTCACTTGGGGAGTGAACCAGTGGACAGAAGATCTTTCCCTCTGTGTCTCCTCCTCTCTATATATCTGACTTTCCAATAAAAAGCAAATAAATCTTAAAAAAAATTCCACCCATACTCTGACTTCTGTCTTCACTAAGTCTTCACTAAAACACACTTAATATTTGGATTTTCCCCAAAGGTATTTCTAATAGAGCTGTAAGTCAACTTTACACTGATGTTCACTGTTCATGAACATTCCTTTCCCTATGTCTGTCACACCATTTATAAAAATAATAAGAAAAACATGGTGTAGATAACAATGATGTATATTAGAGAACTGGAGGTGTTGGTCTAACTTTAAAGAGAACTTTCAGTTTACCCAAGTTTCCAAAAGTTCCTGGGACAAGTTCCCTATGAACTTACACAAGCTTAACAATCTTTCTGCCTCTCCCTGAAATATGATGAAACAATTTATTGCAGTTATTGTCCCAATAGTCCTCCACTGAAAGACTGGCTTATAGAAATTTTCAGTCCTCCATCACATTTGATCATCAATATCATCATTATAATATTAACAAAATGAAAGTGAAACAAAATGAAACAAAACCAGGAAATCAAAATCACAGTATTTCCCCACCCTTCCCAGCAAAGCTGACTTTATGTATACACCTGACATTGTTACGCACTGAAGCTTAAGTCAGGGACTAAGTTCCAGTTAATTTGGGAATTCCAGGATTCCAGGTCTTTTTTTTTTTTTACGATTTTAAAATTTATTTTTATTGGAAGGTCAGATACACGGAGAGGAGAAGAGATAGGAAGATCTTCCATCCAATGATTCACTCCCCACGTAGTTGTAATGGCCAGTGCTGTGCCAATCCAAAGCCAGGAGCCAGGAGGCTCTTCTGGATTGCCCACATGGGTGCAGTCTCAAGGTTTTGGGCCATCCTCAACTGCTTTCCCAGGCCACAAGCAGGGAGCTGGATGGGAAGTGAGGCTGCCAGGGCTAGAGCTGGCACCCATATGGGATCCTGGCATGTGCAAGATGATGGCTTTAACTGCTAGGCTACCACGCAAGGCCCAGATTCCAGAGCACTATGTGCTCTTTCTCATACTACAATGTTATAGTTAGGTCTCCAATAAATTTTATTTTAACTAACATGGAAATTTTTCCAACTGAGTAAATCTTGGTGAGGTTAAAGAAGCTTCCAGTTTCAACCTATTTCACTACCAAATGCATCTGTTTTATTTATGCATGGAGCCCTGACAATTAAGAAATGTGTGCACAGATTACATTTTGTATTTCAGGAATTTTCATATGCCCAGGAGATCCTAATTCTCCTCAATTTCAACTTTTGCTTCTGCCATGATCCCAGGCTGCTGTCCCTGGGTTACCTCCGGATCCTCTGGAATAGCATATTTCACAACCCCTGTGTGGCCTATGTTCCTGCTTTCCCATCTTTGTTCCCTAGGTTTCTGTCAAACTTTCTGTGGAGTCTATTTATCCAGTTCACTACAGCTGTTTTATCTGTCTAGGCTTCTTGCCACATTTTACTTTCTTCTGAAATAATATTCAGTCTGATAGGCCAATATCTATAAACAAATCAGTTTCTTCAGCATATATTTCCATATATAGCTAAAAAAAATGGGTTGTCCTAGAGAACATAGACCTCTGCCAATTTTTTAAGGGCTCTTTTATAGTGTGTTGGCCCACGCTCATTTATCTACCAAATATGCTGTAGCTCAAGAGTATTTATTGAGTACAACGTTAGTATCTATTTAGGACACAGAAAAAAACCCCAGTAAACTCCTTAGAAAAAATTCACATAACTAGTAACTGCCTTAACATACACTATACTCCAACTGTGTCAGAGAGCTTCCCTTAAGCCCATTGGTGTGTCTTGGAGCTATCAGTAGTACATATATGAGCCCACCAAGTCATTTCTAAACTGACATTGTTTAAGAAATCTTTCTAATTTTGATCATTTCCCTCCACTCATGAAAATATGGACTATATGCACCAGGGCACACAATACTATGACAATTTGAACGTAAGACAAGTATGTTCATGATATCTAAGTATCTCCTCTTCCTGTGTGTTACTTTCCCAAAGTTCTGCAAGCACAAGCTAACAGTGTCATTGACACACTTCACATAGCTGAAGGCATTTTTTAAATCCCTGCACTCTATGTTCTCTGGAAATGTACTGAAGAAAAAATTTCAACTATTTTCCACCTTTTCCTTGTTGGCATTATTCATTCACTAACTCCGTTAGACCCTCAAGTACTTTTTTTCTTTAAATTTATTTTGCATTTTCATCCACATATTTTTAAAATTTAAATGTACATCTTTATTTGATTCTTAGAAATTTGTTTATTTTTATTGGAAAGGCAGATCAGATTTATAGAGAGGAGAGACAGAACGAAAGATCTTCCATTTGTTGATTCACTCCCCAAATGGCTGCAATGGTCAGAACTGAGCTGACCTGAAGCCAGGAAATTCTTCCATGTTTTCCACATGGGTACAGGGTCCCAAGGCCTTGGGCCATCTTCTACTGCCTTCCAGGTCACAAGAAGGGAGCTGGATAGGAACTGGAGTGCCCAGGACACAAAAAAGGTACTCATATGGGATCCTGGTACATGTAATGTATGATTTAGCCATTAAGTCTTTGTGCTGGGCCCAAGCCACATCTTTCTTCTTCCCCTCGACTACCACAGTAAAGCTCAGAAGAGTATTGATCTACATAGGAACCCCCATTTAGCCCTTGCCATTTTTCCTCTTCATTAATGTCAGTGAAGGGAGTAGCAGTGGGTAATATATGATCATTATATCCACTGAGTAGGAAAGAAGTATAGATAACAGCTTAGACAACTAAGGAGAAAGAGCAACCCGTTATTCACTTAGGAAATTTGGCAGTGATTTTAAGAATATGACTATCATATCTAGAATTGGTCCATATTCCAGAATTCTTAAAGGCAAACCAGCTCTGAATATTACAGGAGTCAGTGAAGTAACAGAAAAGAAAGTTTACAGAAGTAGAGTAAAAGTTTACATAACTTCTTTGGCCCTACCACCTCCTTTTCAGTATTCCCTCCATAATATCTCAACAACCTACTTAAAGGTTAAACCCGTTTTTCACTTCTATTTTCTTTCTAACTTTATGATATAATTCCATAGGCTCTGGAATTTCATATGATTTTTATTTATCAAGTTGTTGATGTGGTGTATCACATTTATTGATTTATGAATGTTAAATCATCCTTGCATGCCAGGGATGAATCCCATCTGGTCCAGGTGAGTGTTCTGTCTGATGTACTGTAATATATACTGTCGACTAGTAGTTTGTTGAGGATCTTTGTGTCTATGTCCATCAGGGATATCAGTCTGTAGTTCTTTTTCTGTTGTGTCTTTATCTTGCTTTGGTATTAAGTTCATATTGAATTCATAGAGTTTGGAAGAATTGCCTGCCTTTCTATTGTTTGGAAAAGTTTGTGGAAAATTGGGGTAAGTTCTGGAAACATTTGGTAGAATGCAGCAGTGAAGATATCTGGTCCAGGGCTTTCCTTTATTGGGAGGGCTTTAATTGCCGATTCTATTTCACACCATGTTATAGGACTATTTAGATTATTAACATGCATCGGTGGTAGTTTTGTCCTATCAATTTAGGAACGGACTTTTTAAAATTTAGCCTTCTGTTGTCCTTTTACTGAGATGTCCTCTACATTTGCCTTTGGTTTTGACAGGTGCTATTCCTTTTTTCTGCCAAGAAAACATCTTTAAGTATCATTTGTAGGGCATGTCTGGAAGAAGCCTGACATGGCACTGATGGAATTCTGAGTCTGCTGGTTGTTAATTCTTGGGACCACCTGGAGTAATTTGTGCGGAACCTGTAGAATGCCACAGTGTTTTCTCTGGTGGCTAAGTGCAATGCACTGAGCTGGAAGTTATTTTGTTCCTAGTCTAGCATGTGTGCAGCTTGCTGTTGTTGCTCCAGTCCCACAGCCTTTGCCCTGCTACTCACAATGGCACCTGAAGTGGCACTGGTGATGGTCTGGGCTTTGAGATCCACCCTGTTCCTGAACTGTCTGTTGCTGATTGGATCAGTTCTGGCTGTTGCAACCACTTGGTGAGCGAATCAGCAGCTCTCTTTGTAATATCTGACTTTGCATTAAAAATAAATGGATCTTTAAAAAGAAAGAAAAAAATATGTAGCCCATCCTGCTGATTTGTTTGCCCTGACCACAAGTACAGAAAGAGTAGTGGACTCCAGTGGGCTGTTCAGGAACAGGTGGATCTCATAGCCTAGACCTTTACCAGAAGCCTCTTCTGGGTCTCCCATGCAGGTGCAGGGTACCAAGGCTTGGGGCCATCCTCAACTGCTTTGCCAGGCCACAAGTAGGGAACAGGATGGGGATGTGGAGCAGCTGGGATAAGAACTGGCACCCACATGGAATCCTGGTACATGCAAGGCAAGGACCTTAGGTATTAGGCTATTTCCCCAGACCTTTATGTTTTCATATGCATTAAAATTTTTACACCTTAACTTTTTTTTAGTCATTCAAGATAGCATATCTTATCTTAAAAATGCTTACTGCCCCACTTAATACACTCCAACATATACAAAGTAAAAAGACTATTGTTGAGAAAGAAAATAGGCAAGAGTAATAAGTAATAACCAAATACAAAATGTTCAATTTCACTCATATAAATTTTGAAATAGTCACAAAATCACTACATCTATGGAGATATAGAATTCTTTGCAATTCTATTGACAATTATCTGCTCATTTTAAGTTCCCATGTCCCCTTAGAAACCAGAAACATTTTAACAGGCATAAATATATCCCATTTTAATTTCTACTTTTAGTACATATGAATTTTCATAACAAAGCACCTAAACTTGAATTTCCTTTTATCTTTCAGTGACCCAAAGCCCATTTTCCAAATCCCATTGCTATTGAATTTGCTCCTAGTCTGAAGTTGAGCTACTGCCGCTGGGTGGCAGTAACAGTCTTTCACTAGAAGTTTCAGTCAGCATAATGGCCAGGAGCAGACACTTCTAAAATTACTATATCATCGCCTATCTCAGTTCCTTTATTCTTCTAGATGCCATTAACTTTCAGGAGTCATTAACTTTTCTGATAGACCATAGGGGACTATTATTTAAGGAATTTGTGGACACTGATAATATTGCATATAACAGGTTTGATAAGTGACCAAGTCTAATATTTTGGTATGTCATCTAGGGGGTCTAAAATTATTTTAAATTAAGGAAGTACTTGAGTGGACTCTGATAATTACAAAGCTTAGAATTAGGGCATGTCTAAGTAAAGAAGACTTGCACAGAATTCCCTTCCTATAGAACTGAATAAGGGAAGAGTCTTTATTCAGACATCAGATACATTGTAATGATCCTTCAGATAAAATAATAACTGCACAGTTTGCATTAATAATTTCCATTCTGGAGCACTCTTTCACTTCCAAGCCTTCTGCAGTTAGCTCATCAGATCATTCAAATTGGATTATGTTGCTCTTTAACACCACACGAGTAGATTCACATACCAATCACCACCAACTCTTTGAAGTCCCTTCACCACCAACAGGCCAGCCTAACACACCAATGCAAATGACAGAAACGCTCCCTGTCTGGGGGCTGAGAAGGATAGTACAATAAACACAAGTCACAGTGCTTTTGTTTTAAATACTTTTCATAGGCTCTGAAGAAATCATGGGTTCCTCTGTTGCGTAATACTCAAATGGCTAATCCATCAAGACCAGAACACATCAGCTGAGACCTTCTTGCTTACTTTATGATCTAAGGAGTTGGTTTTGAAGCTTTCAGAATCCTTTATAGCTATGAATTACCAGTGTAGTGGCCTCTCCATGTCCTTTTTCATACCATTTTTAATCATAAAACATTTCACATGGTTCAGTCATCCCAAGGCATTGTCCTTCCCTAGCTCCATTGTTTCATTGCTTCTGAATACGTTCAACATTCTCCCTTTCTCACATCACAGGTGTCCCAGGAGCAGATGGAGCTGTTACTTGACTACATCAATCATCACTGTCTCAGTCAGTGCATTACCCGGTGCTTACAGGGAAATGATGCAAAGGAAGGCAACCTCTGTTTCTGTATCACAAAAAAGAAAAGCGTCCATTTGGACAACACAGTGAGCAAAGCAAAATGCATTGAAGTCAGCAATTCTCCTGGGAGGGAGGGGAGGCTACAGGGCAGGAAGATGGATGGAAATGTTCTAAGGGATGCTTTTAAGCACGATCCTGGTATGCAAATTAACGGCTAACAACAAGAGTATGGGGACAAAATCCCTCTTAAGGCCAGAATTGTCACCTGGTCCAGTTTGCTTATGATACAACAAAAAGGCATTGGAAAAGTAAGATTGGTGATTTTTTTCTACTCTCAGGATAAAACCAGAAATTCAGAAGGATGACATGGTACTTTTGTGTTGCTAAAAGCATCTTCTGGACAGAAACAGGCATCTTATACAGGGATGTCTTGTTTTTTCATCTCAACAAGGACATGACTGTGCCTGGGCAATCTAGCTGTGGTACCGTAGCCAGTTTTAACTTACTCATATCCTCAGTATTTGGAGCTTTGGAGTTTTCCATCTACCCTTTTCAAGGCATGGATCTTGCACTTTTGCTGTTATGCAACTCAACAGCATTGCAATGTGCCTCTCTAAACCTGTATCTATGAAAGCTAAAAGCCAATTGTGTTTTCTGAGATAAAAGATGAAGTTATCCTTGATGTCCCTAAAGTTCCATTACCATTTTAAAAATAGCTGTAAAATTGATCTAAAAATTAACTCCATAGTAATCGACCAGGTTACAGTCAAAGCAAATATCTGCCAAATTTATCAGACATGCAATTTCTCTGCTTTATAGGTAGACACAGCTCTAGTAATATGGCGCTATCATTTTCATATTATTATAGAGATATTCACTGTACTAAGACAGAAGCATGGCCAAGGCACCAATTCTTGGCATAATTTTCCTCTTCTTAATTCTTTTGTGACCCATTTAGCTTCCTCCCTCAGTTTACAGATGCTTTGTTTGTCTATCAGCAGATGGAATGACTCTGACTTCAGCCTGGGAGGAGACAGCCTGAAGCCAACTGAGAGCTATGTCTGCCTCTGCGGGCCTCCTATCTAATTTTGCGTGCTCTGGAAGGATGTCCCAGCTGTTGGCATCTCAGTTACAGAAGAAGGGTCATTTCAAAGATCTCTTCTACATCACTCTCTGTGTGGCTTTTCCCTATTTGGGTTTGAAAAGACGAACTCCTCAGAGTGTCCTCACCCAGAGTTGTACTTGAGGCAGGGAAACAGGGAGGTGGGAGCAAAGATGATGCAGACAAGCCCATGTAGTTCGAAAACATCATCTTGGTCCAAACTCCGTGGGGTTTCGTTGCTGTGTCCCCAGAGGGGAAACTTTGAACCTGTGGTTCAAATTAAAAGCCAGGGGTGGGATCTAGGAGAGAAATGTTCTTCCAGGGAACTTAATGGCTTAAAAAGTGGTCAAGCCAGGTCATCAAATCATTAGTAAAGAAACTGACCATAGGAGTCCTCAGAGGAAGCCTGGCACCTTAAGCAGCCCTGTATAAACGCCGTTGTCATTTTCTTGGCAAAAGTGAAGCCAGACTATTAGAGTTTTCTGGAGATAAATATGATGCATCTGGAGTCCAGCTGTAAATCGATTCTCTCCACATGCCACCTTGCCAGAAAACCTAAAGAATTTATTACTTGGATCATTTTTTAATTACTGTAGTACTACTGAAATCAAGTACAAAAATTGAGTTGTATCTTGTATCTTTCCAGCTGTAACATAAGCTTTTCAATAAGTAAATCCATTCATTAGTTTCTTATGTTCTACATGCTGAATGAAATGACAACTCTATGTTAACACATGAAAAGTACTAATACTGCAACAAATTGAAAGTAGGCCATGATTAACTTGGGGTACCAAAGGGATCTTATGGCCAGCTTTGCAGAGAAGCTAAGCATTGGTTTCCACTTCAGAAAACTCTAATATCAACAATGTTTACATAAATTTCATGTCACCCAAATATGGTCCTGAGGGGGAAAAAACTATCAATCTATCGACCCAAGCCAACTACAGCTCCACAAAACAAGAAAGAATGATGCAGTAACTAGAAAAGAAAGAAATTTTTACTAGAAGGACTGGGCTTTCTGCAGACACTTCAAGAGAACAGGTATACAGAGCTTCTGAGATGCTGACAATATTCCTCTCTGTACCTTTGTACGATGCTCCACTCTGTGGTACTGGTAAGAACATCATTTAGGTTATTCATTGAAATGTACACTTTCGCTTTATTCAGTTTTTGAACATTTGATATATTTTCATCAACTTGAAAAATGTTTGTCTCCAAATCTGAGAATTGACCAACAATTAGAATAAAATACTTCCCACAAAAATCAATATACCAATATCAATAGCATTCCTATGCAGCAGCAACAAGACAAAAGTATTATTAGAGGAGAAAAAGTGAATTTTCACTTTTAAGGATGCATTCGAGGAACTTACAGGGGACGTTGAAGAGTCCTTGAAAAATGAATTCTTAAATGTCAAGACAGAAAAAGTGGAGACCTGCATGGCTCTAGGTTTAGGACGTACAAACCATACATTTCTCTCCCACAGTGGGAAGTCATAGCTTCCGTGTATGAACAATGGAATTGAGAAACTTCTTGAAATACTGTTTTTCTTTTTTATTGAAATTTTCAATTTTCTAAACCAAGTTAGACTTCCTGTCTAAAATATTGTTGATTGCTTTAGAATGTCATTCTTGACTCAAATTATATATACACATACATACACACATGCATATATACAAATATTTCTATTAATCATCTCTCCCCAGTCTTTCTCAGTAGTCTCCATTAAGGACTTAAAGGGAGTCATCTTTTATTTTAGTTTCTAATATTTTTTTTTTACTCAATATATAAAACTTTGGCCCGTTGTCCACCTTACAGCTCAATTAGTCATGCAAGTGAACTGGTAATAAATAAGACAGTAAAAGGGGGAAAACACATTAAAATGAGCTTTAAAGTATGATTTTCTGTGAATTCTGACATTTACTTTGTTTTCAATCTAGAAATATTTACACATATTATTTCTTTTTATTATTTCCTTATCATTTGATAATAAATTCAAATTCATCTTTATATCTCCTATATTCACTGTCAAATATTTTGAGCATTCTCAGCATTGAATGTTTGCTAACCTTATTTTTAATTATCTTAGTTATTCACTTCTTCAAAATAAATACTAAAAGATGGAATAAATATAATAGAAAAGCCTAATGGACTTTTCAAATAAAAACATATATATAACATATGTCATTTATAATTCAGCAAACAAAACCAACCAAACACTTCCTGTCCAGCTGTAAATGAGTTCTTTGTCCACACATCACCTCCCCAGGAAACAAAGAACTGATTGTCCTTAACACACTTACACTAGACCACGATCCTCTCATTTTATTATCATTTTGGGAAGGAGGATAAAGTGTCTTTGTGAAGTGAAAAATAGTTCCGCTGTTTGATCAGACAGGTCTAGAACAGTTCAAATTGGATTTCAGTAAGGACGCATTCATACTAATGACCCTGAGTTACATTTGTTAACAACTCAAGCTACTGAAGTTCTTCCACTCTTAGCTCTCATAGGAACCCTTCCGGACAGGAAAGCACATCGCTTCACAGATAAGGAAGCAGTTTTCACTAATGCTACATGATTTGTGCATGTCACCTTTCAGATGCAACAGAGTCAAGCTTCAATTTAGGACTCAGTTCTCTGAGTATATTTTCCACTGAATGATATTTACACAGTTCAGATAATGTAAAAAGAAGTAATTTTAAAAATAAGTATTTTGATTCAAGAAGCAAAAACAGTAACCTTTAAAATAAGCAGCTATAAATAAAATGTCAAATTATAGGTTGAGAAAAAAATAAAGTGAAAACGTAAACAAATTTTTGTCCATAAAATCATTTTCATTGTTTCTCTCACATGTAGCTTATTCCCAAATAAGCTATTCAAAAGTATTTAAACATATTATTTTGACACCCTTCGCCAAAGTAAAATACCATAAAACAAACATTTTCAAGGTTATAATTTTTGAGTGCCAGTTCTACACTAAGTGTTGTACAGATATTCTTTCATCTTCATAGTAATCTCTTTGTATTTATAGATATTATACTTCTTTGAAACAGATAAGAAATATGATGCTCAATGAAGTTTAAAACTTGGTTACAGATGCATCAATGTCAAATGTTACAGATAAAATTCAAGCATGAGTTAGCACAGACTAAAAAGTCTAGTATCCCAAAAACTCTTGGGAGTTTGAGCCATTTATAGAGGTGGTGCCTACAAACGGAATTTTAAGTCATTTGACATGTGATTTTAGTTTTTCTATCATCAGGACCCAATCGCAAAAGAATCACTAGATTATACAGGTATATTTGGAGCAAAGACATTATTTTATACTATTGCAGGTCTAGTTTAAGTGTTTCTCGAAGGTTAACTTTCTGAATTATGTTAGTGTCTGAAAATCACATGATAGGTAATTTGGAAAGGAACATGGATGAGGCATGAATGAGTGTAACATCAATCAGGAATCTCAAGTGTAAGATGAAGGATCTTACAAAACACGCACCCCTTCTTGTTGCCTCTGAATTTAGAGGTAAGAATATCCTGCAGAACCTGCCGGCAAGTGAAGTCACTCTTAAACAAGAACGTATGTAATCTACAAAATGACTGGCACGCCACTCTCTATATTAGTCTCTCACTGGAATCTCTCTTCTGGTCACAGCTAACTAGAAACACAAAGGGAAGGAAACTCTGGGAAATGTAATTCAACTTAGTCAAGTTGACAAATCACAGAGATGCCTAAATTCTCTTATTTTACAAATGCTATAACTCATTTTTTGGACAGGTTAATATGTCTATGATCTCTTAAACAACCGAGAGCAAGCTTATTAACTTCCTGTGCATTATTCTTAAATTTTATTTATATTTATTGGAAAGGTAGATTTTCAGAGGGGAGAAGAGACAGAGAGGAAGATCTTCTGTCTGTTGATTCAATCTCCAAGTGCCCGCAATGGCTGGAGCTGCACCAATCTGAAGCCAGGGGCCCAGAGCCTCTTCCGGGTCTCCTACGCAGGTGCAGGATCCCAAAGCTTTGGGCCATACTCATCTGCCTTCCGAGGCTACAAGCAGGGAGCTGGATGGGAAGTGGGGATTAAAACTGGTGCCTAGGTAGGATCCTGGCTCTTGTAAGGCGAGGACTTTAGCCAGTAGGCTACCGCACTGGGCCCTCTGTGCATTGAGTCTCCATAAAATAAAGACAATATATAGATTTCATCTAACTTGCAAAACATAACTTGACAGTGTCTGCTTGAAACATCTGGAGTTGTGATGGATTCCAAGGTTAATAGTTCCTTTACTGATTAGCAATGTCTATTGTGAGCATAGGAAGAGTTAGTCCTAATAATTATACTAGTGCATTCTTCTTTTAGAAAAACATGCTGTTAAGGGATAGGATAAATAACTCAGGGAACTAAACATGTTGGCTAAAAGCATATGCTCGTACTACTAAAATATTTATTATTATACTTGAGAGACAAGAAAGAAAAAATGGTGGGACAAAACAGAGAAGGAACAAAACTTCTACCCCACAAGTCTACGTTTCTATACAACTAACACATTTTTAGAGATAGGAAAGCGAGTTTAAGCTAAAAAAAAACAGAGCTAGGTATTTCAGATGATTCAACGTAATCAAGTAGTCACTTGAACATCCAATTTCCTAACCTTATCTATACTATAGATTCATTTTTCAGGACAATTGCACTATCCTCCTCAGTGGCAAATTTCTTATTAATAGTTTGAAAATTAGCTGAGCACTTACAGCAACAATAGGAGGAATGTGTTTTTCCTCAAAACTGTGTGTCTGGAAGAAAGAGGCTTACAAAGAGGAAAGTAAGGTTCCTGAAGTCATATAGAAAATAAGGTGTCACTTTAAATGTAGTCATTCTGATACTACCAAGGTACCCTAAAGCCCTACAATCTATAAACACAGAAGAAATGGGGTTTAGGAAGAAGTGGAGCCAGGAGGGCAAGTGGAAAAAACAAAACCATTATGAGATGCTCAGAGATAATAACCACCATCCCTACCCACCCAAAACACACCCTGCTGTTTTGAATAGGTGCCAGTAAGAAGCAAACTAATCACAAAGAAAAAAAAAAGTTCCCCAAACTACTTATGGATAAGCACTTGAAAACTTTTCTTTGTTATTTTTCAAACGGACTCTGTTAGAATAGTTTAAGATCACAGCAGAATTTAGCTGAACATACACAGTTCTCATATATTTCTCAGTCACAATCTCTCCCACTATCAACATTGTACATTCCAGTTGTATATCTATCATAACAGACACACGTCCCCAAACATACTGTTATCACCCAAAGCCCATGATTCACATGGCAGTTACTCCTGTAGTCTACATATTTTCACAATTATAAAATTACTTGAATCCACTATTGAAATTCTATATTAACAAAAGAGTAGTTCAAAGAGTTTGTAGAAAATTGGGTTAAAAGATCTGGATTTGGGTACCAAAAAACCATAAAATCTATACTTCAAAGGACCTTCAGAAAGATCATAGGAACTTTGCATTATGAAACTGCAAAGACTTCACATTTTTGGCATCATTTTTCTGTGTACTTTTTGGAGGACTGATTCCTGAAAATTCTGTGCTCTGCCTCTTCAACAGCCCTCTCTCTTCCACGTTGACAGTGACTGTTCTTTTTGATCACCTCCTGAATTCTGCTTTCTTCAAAATGTTGCTTTATATAAGCACACCATCTGTGGACTTCTCAATCTGACTTGCTTCACTTAGTAATATACATTTATATTTCCTCCATAATATGTAATGGCTGAGTAGTTCATTTCCTTTTAGCATCGAATAATATTCTATTTGGAGAATTACCAGAGTTTGCTTATCCAGTTACCTACTAAAGGACATCCTAGTTGCATCACAGTTTTGATAATTATAAATAATGATGTTATATATTATTTATATTATATAATATATTATGGTTATAATTATAAAAAATTCTGCTATAAACAGTTGTGTACAACTGTTTATGTGGAAACAGTTCTTCAGTTCTTTGGGATAAATATCAAGGCAGGCAACTTTTGGATCTCGTAGTAAGAGCATGCTTAATCTTCTCTGAAAGTGTCAACAGCCTTCATCATTGACTGATTATTTTGCATTCCCACCACCAATGATTTAAAGTTCCTGTAGCTCCACCCTGTCACAAGCACTTGGTGCTGCTAGTGCCTGAATTTTTGTCCGTTATAACAGTTGTATACCTCACTGTTGTTTTTAATTGCTATTATGATTTGGAATTTTTCAATGAGACATAGTTAACATCTCTTCATATGCTGATTTTCCACTTGTGTATATATATTTTAGGAAGGTGTCCATTCAGATCTTTTGCTTATTTTAAAAAGTAGATTTCTTAAGATTTTTAATGTACTTTTTGAATAGCAACCCTTTATGATATATATCTTTATCAAAATACTTTGTTAGTTAGTGGCTCCCATTGTTTTTCTGTCAACGTTGTCTTCCATTGAGCATAAGGTTCTTTAGCTTTAATAAAATCCAACATTTAAATTATTCCTTTTATGAGTCATGCCTTTGTTTCACATCTTAAAATCCATTAGCATGTAGCAGGTTTTGTTGTTGCAGTCAATCAATCTCCTAGGTGTGGGGCAGTTATATTCCACATCAACTGCCTGGCTTGAGTTCTCATTCTACTCCCATTTTCCCAATAATGTGTACCTTGCTGGGAAGCAGGTGATGGCCGAAGTTCTTTGTCTCTGCCCGCAGAAGGGAGACCTAGATGGAGACCCTGCCTAACATGGGAATTTGGGGAGCAAACAGCAGATGGAGAGCTTTGTTTCTGTGTATTGCTCTGTCCCTCTGCACCCCACTCAATGACTTCTAACAACTACTTTTCCTACACTGCACATGTCGGTAAGTTGTATTTCCACTTGCTTTTAGTTCAAAATACTTTTAAAGTTCCATTAAGAATTGGTCTTTTTTGAATGTCACGTCGAATTTTGTTAAATTTTTTAAGTATATGAAGATTTTACCAGCTCTATTTCTGTTATTCATTTCTAGTTCAGATTGTTTCCTGAGCGTACACTGTATAATTTTCTATATCTCCAAGTGACAGAGACAAAGAGGAAGAGAAAGGTGGGGGGTACAGGAAGGAGAGAAAAAGAAAGAGGAAGGGAAAAAGTGAAGAAGAGAGGAAGAGAGAGTGGAAGTGAGGGAGAGAGAGAGAACAAGCAGACAGACCTGCAATAGCCAGAAGCCTGAAAGTGCCTGTAGCTTTCTTATGTAGTGTAGTAGGGACCAGTGGTTCTTCATGGACTGCCTTCCTAACTGCCTCGCAGGAAGCTGCATCATAAGCAGTGTGGCTAGAACTCTTAACTTGTACTCAGATATGGAAAGGCGGTGCCCACAGCAATGGCTTTAGCCACTCAACAAAACACCTATCATTGTGATAATGACCGAGTAGTTTCTGTGATTCATTTGTATCTCTTCCTAGCACAACAAGTCCATTAAAAAAAACTTTCAGTGTTGTCTGATAGTTTATAATGTGCATTTTATTAATTATCTAAAGTCATGCTCTTTTTGTGTATAAAAATATTTTAGATATTACGGCAAAGATAATTAATATTCTTTGTCCGAAATACCAATTTTAGAAAATTTCTTTTTACTGGATAAAAAGTTCATAATAATCTAAGTATAATGGTTTTTCTTAGTTATTAATGCCATTTTTGCATATTTATCCAATCTTTCAGTAAGAAAAAGAATTTCAGTGCAACTTAATGCCATATTTTTAGTGAAAGCATGAGAAATTTATCAAAGAGAAGCATCCTAAAATCCATACATCTAAATTCCAGTTAACCACAGGGAATAGATTTTAGTGTATATTTAAACATAAATATTAAATATTAGCTTCCTAGAGGGAAGTCTTTACAGTGCTTTGTACACTACAATGCCCAAAACATGCTTTAGGAAAGTGCCTTCAGGAGGTAGGAAATAAGTGTTCACATTATTTTAGGCCCTATGACCCTGTAAACTTCACCATGCTGGGAGCAACACTGAAATAACAATAGCTCAGAAATGACCATATAAGAGCTATCACCAGTCACCAGCACTGCCACTGCACCTGAGAACTGTCCCAAACGGACACCTGTGTCACTTCTGTCTTTCAAGAAGTGCGTGCACAAGAAAGAGTAGAAACTGAGACACAGCAGAAGGCTTGAGACAACAGCAGCAAAGAGGAAGCTCAAGTCGCGAGCACAACAGTACATCCAATTATTTCATTGTAGGGCTTAACAATACTTTGCCTTTCATCTTATCAACATTTCCTATAAAGCTTCAATTCTTTTGTATCATCTGAAGAACACTTCCAAAGATTCAATCATAGACATTCATATTTCACCGGCAGTGAAAGGTATAACAATGTATTCCTAATTCTATTCTCCCATTTGTTAAATCATTGTTATTTATTTCACTTATGCATGAGCATCCATAAGTATAAATCTGTGTTTGGGTATATGTATATGTGCGTGTATATACACACACACACACACACACAAATGTCCAACTGTCTGTATGTGTGTGTGTATATATATATATATATACATATATATATATATAGAGAGAGAGAGAGAGAGAGATTCAACAACCTCATGGAAAGTACACCTTATCCTTTAAATCTATTCTTCAATTTTTTTTTTTTAGTTTTCTTCTTTTATCATCATATAGAATGTGTATGTTGTTTGCCTTGTTATTTTGAACAAATCACTAGGTATCAGCTAATTTAAGAATTAACAAATGTATTTATCTGTATTTGTTCATTCTATGTTTTTGTAAAATCTAGAATCAAATTTCTGACCTATCTCCTCCTCATTCTGAGGAATTTATTTTATTGTTTTTGGCAAGGTGTATTTATTTGTTACAGATTATCATAACTTTTGATTTTCCAAGAAAGTATCTATCCCTTATTTTTGTGGAGAAATATAGAATTTTATATTTTTGACCTTTGTTTCTAATTCCACCCATAGTTTAAGTATTTTATTTCACCCTCTTCTTGTTTGTATACTTTGTGATGACATGTGAAATATAACACATATCTTACTTCTTCATAGGAAATGTGGGTTTTTGTCTTCCTATGGTTTCAGTCAAGATTCTTTTATTTATTTTGGGTTTTTCACACTTTGAGTAGACGAGTCCATGTGAGAAGTTTTTCCTGTTACTGTTGGTGTTTCTCCTGCTTGATGTTCTGTGAGCTTCCTTGGGCTGTGACTTGATTTCTGACAGTAATCTGGAGGAAATTTCCAGCTGTATTGCTTTGAATATTACTCCTATTTCTTTCTGTCTTCATTTGTCTGCTGGAATGCCATCATGTGCCAGCTATACCTTACGTAGTTATCGCCTCGTTATTGTATATTCTGTTCTATTTTCCCCTAGCTTTTCCTTTTTTTTTTAATTTTGGAAATTTGTATTGGGCTGTCCTCAAACTCAAATTCTTTGCTCAGATGTCCAATCTACTAGTAAGTCCAAATGTCTTCGTAATGTCTGTTTTTAAAAAACTTGAACATTTTACTTTTATTCTCTTAGAATACCTGTGTCTCTGCTTATGCTACCCATCTCTTTTTCGTACTATTTCTTTTCCATTTCTTTTCTTTGCTGCTTTTTACTCTGCTTTGTAAAATTTTGTTCAGATTGGACCTGACATATTAATCAAATGAAGCTATGGTAAATGGGGCTTAGGTAATGTGTGGTGAGGTGAAGCAAGGAGAGAAACTGTTGCACTATTACTGCATCTCTACCTTTCGGGAGCCTGTGCTCCAAACGGTGAACTTCGTCAGCACTCTTCAGTTAGTTTACTTTTTCCCCTGTGCTGTCTGAGATGCTGCAGGAAGGGTCGAGTGGATGCAAGTATTTCTCTTTCCTCAGATCACTTAGGTTCTAAGAAAACCCAAGTGATTTGATTCTCTTAAAGGAAAGTTTGCTAAGCAAGAGTTTTAAACAAAATCCCCTCCTTTCCTCTCTTCCCAAGGCAGCACCGAGAATGTTTTTCTAGCTCCCGCAGTGTAAAGCTATTAGGCACAGAGGTAACAACTCAAAATCAACAGCATTTGTATATACAGACAATGCCATGGCTGAGAAAGAATTTGTAGGGTTAGTGGCATTCTCGTAGCTATAAAAAAGATCTGTACAATGAAAATTACAACACAGTAAAGAAAGAAATTGAAGACAAAAAATTGAATAATCTTCCATGTTCACAAACTATAAAAACGAGTATCATCAAAATGCTCACATCACCAAAAACAATTCACAGATTCAATGTGATCCCAAGATCACAAAACACCAAGAACACTTTTTTCAGATCTTGAAAAAAACTCATACTAAAATTCATATGGAAACACAAGAGTGTCCCAAATAGCTAAAGCTACAACAAAAGCAATGCCATAAGCCTATCAATACCAGACATACTATTGAGCACTGGTATATTGGCACAAATAATACATTTGTAGTCTAATGAAACAAATTGAAACCCCAGATATTAATTACTCATCTAAAACCAACTGCTCTTTGACAAGTGAGCTAAAATCAATCCCTGGAGAAATGAGAGTCTCTGCTTAGAAAATGGATCTATGTATGCAGAAGGATAAAATAATATTCCTATCTTATATCCTGTACAAAAATTAATTCTCAGTGGATCAAGGATCTAAACCTATGATCTGATGTCATCAAATTACTAGAGGAAATCGGGCCCGGCGCGGTGGCGCAAGTGGTTAAGTCCTCGCCTTGCACGCCCGGGATCCCATATGGGCGCCGGTTCTAATCCCGGCAGCCCCGCTTCCCTTCCAGCTCCCTGCCTGTGGCCCGGGAAAGCAGTCGAGGACGGCCCAAGGCTTTGGGACCCTGCACCCGCGTGGGAGACCCGGAAGAGGCTCCTGGCTTCGGATCGGCATAGTATCGGCCCGTTGCGCTCACTTGGGGAGTGAATCATCGGACGGAAGATCTTCCTCTCTGTCTCTCCTCTCTGTATATCCGCCTTTCCAATAAAAAATAATAAAAATAAATCTTAAAAAAAAAAAAAATTACTAGAGGAAATCATTTGCAAGACATTGGCACAGGCAAAGATCTCTTGGATAAGATCCCATAATCACAGGTAATTAAGCAAAAATAGAAAATTGAGATTATATAAAGCAAAGAAACTTCTGCCCGGCAAAGGAAACCCTTAATAAAATGAAGAAGCAAGAGGCAACACAGCAATATGGGAGAAAATACTTACACAAACTATGTATCTGATAGAGATTAATCTCCAGACTATATAAGGAGCACAAGAAACTCAGTGACAAAACAAACAATCCAGTTAATAAATGGGCAAAGGACATGAACAGGCATTTTTCATAGAATAAAGTAGTTAAAATATAAATAACCAACAGGCACAGTTTTTAAATGGTCAGGATTATTAGTTGGGAAATGTAAATAAATAAAAAAAACACATACAATGAGGTTTCACTTCAACATAGGACTATTTGCCAGGAATTTTGAAGTGATACAGCATTCGTTTGAGTCAGCAATGTTAAAATCCATGTCTACTTATGTACCATAAAAGTGTCATATTCTGACTGCTCCCTTTAAAAACAAATATTCCTGATAGACCCTCTGATTGTGAGTTCCCAAATTCCACAAAGGAGAATATGGAGGGAAAAAAAATCACCCACTTAAACTTGAATCTTCTAGTTTGTTTGGTTTCATGCAGCCAAGAGCAGAGACCTGATGGCATGGCCAATGCTGTCACTGTCTTGGTGGCTACTGACTCCAGGACTTTTCAGACTTTCATGGATATAAACTTGAGCAGGGATATTGGTGGTCACGGAATAGGGAACTGAGAAGGTGAGAGAAACAAAGCATCAAAGTAATTTCTAACTCTCAACTCAGAAACTTCCATATGATTTAGGCAGAACCGCCTTTGTTCTCCAAAAGCCAATTAGCTGAGTGTTTCAGTTTTTGCAGAAGTGAAGGAATACTCTGACCAGAAATGGAGATGTGTTTCTTGGTTGATCTATAGCACACACAGTAACTGTTTGATCAGTCAGTGCTGTCTTGTGCCCCAAAGATTTTTGATATACCAGAATGACCTCCAGTCAATCTATGGGTTATGTGCTGGTGGGAGTTATTTTCTGCTTAGGGACTGGGTTTCCTGGGAAACTTTTTTTTTTTTTAAAGATTTATTTTTATTATTTTTTATTGGAAAGGCGGATATACAGAGAGGAGAGACAGAGAGGAAGATCTTCCGTCCGATGATTCACTCCCCAAGTGAGCACAACGGCCCGATGCTATGCCGTTCCGAAGCCAGGAGCCTCTTCCGGGTCTCCCACACGGGTGCAGGTTCCCAAAGCTTTTGGGCCGTCCTCGACTGCTTTCCCAGGCCACAGGCAGGGAGCTGGAAGGGAAGCGGGGCTGCCGGGATTAGAACTGGCGCCCATATGGGATCCCGGGCGTGCTAGGCGAGGACTTAACCACTTGCGCCACCGCGCCGGGCCCTCCTGGGAAACTTTTATCATGTATTAAGAAAGCCTTGGAATAGACTTAATAGTAAACAAGATTATTTGTTAATATGACAGAGAAACAAAAAAGAAGAGCTCTCATTCAGTGCTTAATCAGAAATTATTAGACATATAACAAAGATAAACGACCCACTGTCAATAGCTAAAATATTCAATATAAGTCAGCTGTGAGATTAATGAGATACAGGAATTATGGAATAATTTAAATAATTATGATTAATGCACCAAAAGTTTTATTGAAAAGATGGGAATATGAATAAAATATCAGAGAATTATTTTTAAAAATCAAATAAAAGCAATTAAATGCCCATATAAACAAAGTACCAAGGGTTAAAAATTCTTACGATGGGTTCCACAATAGACTTATCAGAAATAAAAGAACTAATGACTTAAAAAATAAACCAATATCAGTTATTTTAAAAAATTTAATCTGAAAGCACAAAGCGAGTAAGATTCATAAGACAGATAATTTGTGAGATTTTGGCAAATATTTACATATTTGATAAAATATGTAATTAAGACTGCAGTATCAAAATAAAAACAAACACTTAAATTGGCAATGAGCAAGAATTTCCCCCCAAATATTAAAATATATTAAACTGTAGGTCTAGGGAATTCAGAGAAATCTTAAAGTAAATATCAAAGAAGTAGCAAGGTTGTTGAAAATCAAAGATAAGGGCCCCGCACTGTGGCCTAGTAGTTAAAGTCCTTGCATTGCATCCACCGAGATCCCATACAGGCACCAATTCACGTCTTGGCTACTCCACTTCTTTTTTAGCTCCCTGCTTGTGGCCTGGAAAAGCAGTAGAGGATGGTCCAAAGTCTTAGGACACTACACACGCATGAAAGACTCAAAATAAGCTCTGGCTCCTGGCTTCAGATGGACTTAGCTCTGGCCGTTGGGGCCATTTGGGGAACAAACCTACAGATGGAAGATCTTCTTCTCTGTCTCTCCTACGGCCTGTAAATCTGACTTTGCAATAAAAATAAATATTTTTTAAAAATGTTTTAAAAATAAAAAGATAAATGCAAAATATTTAAAACAACAGCTTCTGGCTTCTGGCTTCAGCCTGATGCAGTGCTAGCCACTGTAGCCGTCTGGGCAGGGGACCAGTAATTGCTAGGGTCTCTGCTTCTGTCTTTGTCTCCCTCACTCTCTCCCCCTGAAGCTCTGATTTTCAAATAAATATTTTAGAGTATTCTTACTTCACCTCAACTGGAATTTTAATTTTACCTACTTTAGAATCATTTCAATGTACGGATTTACAAAAGAGATTCAAGTATAGATTTTGGTTTAGCAGCAACAGATCAGAGACCTAAATTTAGCTCATTTAATTTTATCCGCATCTTGTTTTGTTTATGACTTAAATGTTAGGCAAAGGTCAGTATCAGGTAAACAAAGCATATGTGAATCACAATGGAATTTTCCACAAAGCAATAGTGTTTATAACCAGTCATTCAAGGAATAGTTCTTCTAAAATTATACACAGAATTGATTATGAAAGAATTAAGCATCTAAATGTTGTAAACAGATGTTGATGATATGTTATGGCTTTTAATTGGCTGGAGCGATATTCTGCCAGCTCTGCCTTTAAGCCAGAGATGGTCTCCCCAAGAAACTATTGAATTTATCTGGACAATAAGGTGCTGGACTTTATGCGTGGTACATGCATGTAATGAAAGAAACAAGACTGAATTTGAACTGTAATAGTGCAATAAGGTGGAATAATCCACCATGAGGGGAGGGCACAGGAAGGGGTTGGGGGAACCTCAGAACCTATGAAACAGTGTCATAAAATGAAATGCAATAAAAAAAGAATTAAGCATCTAGCTAACCCACTATCAAAGAAACAGTTCCATCTCCATTTTTTAGGGGATAAATTTGCTATTAAAGAATGAGATGTGGAGAAGTGTTTGGAACAGTGGCTAAATCACCCCTTTTGATGCCCCTATCCAATAACAGAGTACTTGGATTTCAGACCATCCTGACATTGCTTTTAATTCCAGTTTCTATCTGCTGGTTCACTACCCAAAGGTATTCAATAGCCCTAGGATGGGCCAGGCCAATATGAGGAGTCAACAACACACTCCAAGTTTCCCACAAGGAGAGCAGGGGCAGAAAAATTTGAGCTGCCTTTCCAAAGTGCATTAGCAGGAAGCTAGCCTGTAAGCAAAGTAACCCAGCACACAGATATAAGATGAGGGTATCCTAAGTAGCAGCTGAATACACTGTGCCACAATGCCCAATATTTTTGAAGCTCAAAATTTAATCAAACAAACTGTGGGTGGACCCAATTTTAAAATATCATAGTTTATTATTAGGAAGTAATATCATACAGAGAAAAATTTGTGGACTCAAGATTCTAATACAGTTGCAGACTCAAAGAGTGATTTTTTATGTGCACATAAAATGATAACTCACTGCTAACTCAAGTTCATTTAAAGATTGCCCTGAGGCACAAGTTTGATATAGCAGCCAAGACACTCCTTGGAAGTCCTGTGCCCTGTATTTGAGTGCTGGCTCTGCTTCCAGTACCAGCTTCCTGTTCACGTGTACTGTGGAAGTCTGCAGGCTATGTCTCAATTATTTGAGTCATTGCCACTACCTCGGGAGACACAGATGGAGTCCCCTGCTCTTGATTTTGACCTGGTACAGCCCCAGCTACTGTGGCTATCTGGGGGAAAAGAACAAGCATTGGGCCAGGTATAGCCCAGCTTCTGTAGACAGGTGGAGGACAAACAAGCGGATGACAGATGGCTTTCTCTCCCATCCCACAACCCTGGCTTGCTTCCTCTTCCTTTTTCTTTCAAAGAAAATACAGAAACATGTTCCTTAAACAATGGCTTTGCTTCCCATATACTCTCTCCCTAAATATTTAAAAGTGCTTTTAAAATTTAAAATTCAAATCATATGTAATTTTAATCAGTTTTAATTCAGTGTATTCTGAATGGTTTATAATTACACCCACAATTGAAAAATGAAAAACCCATGTCGCTTGTTCAATGCATGGTTGCCACCTTGTCAGATTACTCTAAGGAACATTAGTTTAGTCAAAAAATTACTTGGTTATGCAGTCAACCCTAGTATCTGTGAAGCTTGACCTGTGTAATAACCCCTCTCACTGACACCAAAGTCTGCAGGCACTCAAGTTCCTTACACAAGATTGCATCATATTTGCATATAACCTATGCAGATTCTATTATTTACTTTAAATCATCTTTAGCTTACAACACTAAACATGATGCAAATTCGGTTAAATAGTTGTTACATTGTACTGTTTTCTATATATGTTCTGTCCAGATGCAATTATGTTTCCTTAAATATTTTCAACCCGTGGTTAAAGCCACAGATATAGGACTCATGAATTCAGAAGGCCAACTGTATTAACCCAGAGTTTAATAGAAAAGCTATTTGTCTTCTCTTTTTATAAAAGACTGCTTTCCTTGAAGCCAAATACCGAGGTTATACTAAAAATAATTCTGTCCAGCAGTTTTACATTAGGACTATTTCAACAACCCTGTGGAGAATTACTGTAAGGCTGTGTAAGACAATTGCTCCTAGTGCACCAGTAAATTACCATGGACAGAATCTGTAGCATTACAGCTAAATTGGGGAGGGTGAGGCATTTTTGAATGTAAAAGCCATAGTATCTTCTTTCAAAACAAGAACTCAACAGATTAAGAAAATCATCTGTCCAAATAATCAAGGCTTCAGCCATCAGATTGGTCTATCACCCTTGCCCCAGTTCCCAAAGCATGTATGGATCCAGCCAGAGCAGTTGTAAAAGTTCATGTGACTCCAGAATCATGCAATTTCACAAGTGAGAATGCACAATGAGAATGTTTCCGGCCCCAGTGGCAAAGAATGCTTAAGAGGGCTTAATCACATCCATAAAAGCTTCTCTGAAAACAAAATGTATCGCTTATGAATGACGTCCATTGCTGTCTGATGTTTGTTTCAGGTGGTGACTTCGTAGATGAAAAATGACTAATCCACAATACCCAAAATAAGTCATATCTCCTCCATCCCTATTTCCCACAGGCTTCTTCCCACACATTTGTTTTAAGTGAATGGAAATAAAGCCAAACAATCTAGACTGCCAAATTCCATTGTGTATATAGTAGTCATTTTCAGCCTAAGATGCCATCACCACCTCTTTTCCTTGGCCCTCATCAATGCTGCTGTCCTTTTAATTACAAAAAGCCCTCTTCCTGGACTCCTGCCTCCAAAGAACCATTTGTTCCCAATATTTTCCATCTAGAGATTACTGAATAGATATTATTAAGAGACAGTACTACACCAAAGGAAAACGGAGCAAAATGACTATGATTATACAACTAATATATTCTAGAGCAGAGATGTACCTAAGAAACCATCTGCAGGACCCTACCTACGGTTAAAACCAGAAAAGAGGTACATAACTATGATTTGGATATTCTTCACACTCCAGGGATTGCTATTTCCAAGGCCTGATTTTCAGGAAGGTAGTGTTGATATGGAACCTTTAAAATATGAGCTATAGTGGAAAGTGGTTAGGTTCTTGGGGGCACTGCTCTTTCGAAGGGATTAAAGTGGTTCTTAGGGTGTCCTGATTAGTTCCTGTGAGAATGGGCCATTAAGAAAATGCAAGTCTTAATCCTGAATCCCTCTTTGGCATAATGTGCTTCCATGTGATTGATCCTTACCTGTGAGCACTTACCAAGATCTTCATCATGTGACACAGCCAAGGAGGCTCACATGAGAATTTAAACAAAGAGAGGCATATGATCTAGAGGCTGTCTCAAAGCTATGAGCTAAATAAACATATTTTGTCTGTGCTTTGTCCAGTCTCGTATGTTTTGTTATAGAACAAACCAATATACATAAGCAAGGCATATGTTGTCCCACATAGCCTGCTAGCTCCAGTTGATTCTTAACCTAATGGATTTCCACTATGCCAATTCATCAAGCTACTGATTTAATTAAGAATCAGGAAGAAAGAAGGTACCTGAAGGCACTTGCTTATTTAAGTCTCAAGTTAAATACTTTAGACAGGAAGACTCAATATTGACTAAATGAAAAAACTTTTGGAACTCAGAAAAGCAAACACAGAGGGAAAAAACTAGCAAGCTTGGATTTTGTTTCTTCTCATGTCTCTTCCCTTTCCTTTCCAGAAAGTACTAATAAAAAATGAAGGCTTGAGCCAGCACTGTGATATAACAAGGTCAGCCACTGCCCGTCAAGCTGCCATCCCACATGGGTACAGGTTAAAATCCTGATTACTCCACTTCTCATCCAGTTTCCTCCAAACTGCCTAGAAAAGAAGCACAAGATGCCCAAATTCTTGGGCCTCTGCACCCATGTGAAAGACTGAGAAGCTCTTGGGTTTCTAACTTTGGCCAGGCCAAATCCTGGCTGTTGCCCTCATTTAGGGAGTGAACCAGTGGATGGAAGATCCTGTCTTTATGTCTGTCTCTCTAGCTTGGCAATTTAAATCAATATATCTTTAAGAATGGAGGACTAAAAGGGGATGAAAAATAAATAAAATCAAAGATCTAGATCACAAAAAAGTAGATAGTGCCTAACCGAGTCAACCGCGGAATAGTCAATTTAGCAAGTCAGGATCTCTCAGCAACTTTATAGTTATGAATTTTTTTCTTGCCAAATTTGAATTGAATTAAGGAAACAAAAAAATTAGAACTAAGATCTGAAGAGACCTTTTGGTCATGGAGAAAAATGCGTCTTTGGGAATTTTACATGTATTTTACATGTATTTTCTTCTTTAGCAGATTGGAAAATCAGAGATAAGTTTATGACCTTTCTGTAGCAACAACCAGTGACTACATGTATGTTTTATAATAATCACAATCCTAGCATCAATTTATTTTTCTCTTTCCCTTATTTGGAACTTACTGAAAACCTCCTTTGCAATAATTTAGAGTATAAATCAATCACTTGGTATTTTTTAAGATTTATATTTTTTTTGAAAAAACAAATATATAGAGAGGAGGAGAAACAGAGAGAAAAATCTTCTGGCACTGGTTCACTTGCCAAGCAGTCACAACAGCTGGAGCTGAGCCAATCCAAAGCCAGGAGTCAGGAACCTGCTCCAGATCTCCCCCGCCAGTGCAGGATCCCAAGGCTTTGGGCTGTCCTCGACTGCTTTCCCATGCCTCAGGCAGGGAGCTGGATGGGAATTGGGGCTGCTGGGATTAGAATCAGCACCCATATGGGATCCTGGTGCATGTGCTAGGTGAGGATTTTAGCCACTACCATGCCGGGTCCCAATCATATAATCTTAAACCATGCATTCTGCCATTTTTCTAGAGCAAGAGTAACATATTTCTGGCATATTCTGAAAAGGTATACCAAGGAAAAATACATTCTATATAGTGGTAACAGTTTCAATCATAGAGGTTGCTCAATCTACTTTATTCCCTAGATTAAGGTGATTCAATTAGAACTTTAAATAAAGTGCCTAAAAATAGGAAGAAATAAATATGACCACCCTCAAGTGGGCAGAATTTAGAAAATCAAAATATTCTCTCTCCACTGAACACAACTACCAGGAGGTAATTCATTTAAATCAATGTCAAGTACACCAATCCTCAGGATATATGCTGGAAAATGTCATAGATGTTATAGAATGAGGAATTGAAGAAGATATTGTGTATGAGAGAGCGAAAGGGCGAGGGGGAGAGAATGTATTATGTAGTGATGACTGACTCCAAATACTTTGACTCCAGAAATCAGAATCCTAAGAGTTACAGGATAAAACTACTGTAACTATAGCCATTATACATTCTCGAATTTACTCTGCTCAACAGTATTCAAATTCCATTCATTTTTGAGTTAAATATTCTGACAGAAAATTTATCTAAACCCTTTTAATGATTCAGTATTGAATAATACATTCCCATTATTTCACAACCAATCTCTATAATAGTTTTGACTTTGTAAACTTGAAACTGTACACATTGAATAACTAACCCCTCCCCCATTCCTTGGAGATCATCATTCTATTTTCTGCTTCTACAAATTTGACTACTTCAGATATCTCATATAAATAATACCATGCAGTACTTGCCTTTCTGTGAATGATCCATTTTATTTAATCTAATATTCTTGGTCGTTGTCCACAGTATATCATGCCAGCATTCATTTTCTTTATAAGGCTGAATAATGCTGTGTTGATATATGGAGCACATTTTGCTTATTCATTCACCCATTACAACAGACACTTGGGTTGTTTCTACCTTTTGGCTATCATGGACAATGCTGATTGAATACAGTTAAAAATCCTGTCAAGCCCCTGTTTTCAACTGTTACATGTGTATACCCAAAAATGTACCTGCTGGATCATAGGATGCTATTTTCCATAATACCTGCACCATTTTACATTATCACTAAGAATGCACAAGGGTTCTAACTTTCTTCAACATGTCCAACTCCTACAGCTTTCTTTTCCTTATGCTTCTGTTCTCAACCTGATACACGTAAAGCATCTACAAGCTCATTGGGATTTTCTTAGTTTTTAACTTGGATTTCCAGAAAAATATTCTGCGTTTCAGAGAAATTGTGAAAGGACAGAATATTTTAAAAATGAGTTGATTTGTAAATGATCTATTATAGACTACATTCCTCACCTGATTGTCTAAATTGAATTCTGTTAATAGCATGTAAGCAAGACCCGTTCTTTCTTAAGTCCCCATGGCTTTGCCCAGGGGTTTCAAGGTACCAAAACTAGCCAGATAGTGCAACAGACAGCTATGCCTGGCTAGTGTGATTAGTCATCCCTGCTGAATTTCTCCTGGAACAACAATAGGTGGCAGCAAATGAAACTATAAATTGCTTTATCTATTTAAAGAGAAAGCAGAAGTTCCAAATCATTCTTTCACTCTTTTTCCCTCCTAAGCATTCTGTATTTGATAAAACTGAAAACACATTTAGCCCCGAGCAACAAACCCCCTCATTTTTTAAACATGTGTGTGTCTCAAGAGAATGAATCCATATGTTTCTGATTCATTGACAATTAATTCATCAAAATGTTGTTTTGATGTCCAAGAAGCTCTATTAAGGCTCTCATGAGTCTTTTTTTCTTAGAAACAGGAAATCATGCCTTGCCAAGAGGCAAACTCAAAACACACTAACGGGTTTTGAGCTAAGTTTGAAATATTGGGACCTCAACATTTAAGCTACTGCCAAAATTCAACAAGAACATCTCTTTATCTCTACATGTGAGCCAAAAGTAGATTGAATATGAGCTTAATCTGTAACTTTCGAGATGCCCAAAATAACAAGAGTCTTTAGTGTACATGTAGCACAGATGCCAGATGAGCAGCAGAGCAGTGAAGAGATAAGAAAAATCAACAGATGTTTTTAAAATTCACATTTGCAAGGCACACGCTAAATACAGTCTATAGATGGTACATTCACAGAGAAAGCTCTGAGCAGCCTTTTTCATCCCATCTTTCTTTTTTTCAGATTGCAAAATGGTTCAAACAGGATGACTTACTGTGATACTAAACACAATAGATCCGAGCTTGTTCTTTATCCCATGCTCTCTGTGTAGACCAAACTTGCCATTTACAGAGATTATTTTCATCCAGTTATTTAAAGCTCAATATTTAAACCACTCCATGGACTCTATTCTTCTTCTAAGTGAACTCATACAGATTCACATCCTATACCAATCCTCCTGAAATCTGCCCCTCTTCCCTCGCTTCAATCAGGCATCTCAATGTTCTCCCACTCACCTACGTCTTCAGGTCCTCACATTTTTGCCCATAACACCCATGTTCCTTGGCTATCTTGTTCTTCACTTAGCTTGACGCTCATTTCTGTCCAAAGATCACTTCTGTTCATCTCAGTCTGACAAAAACTCTTTTCCTCCAACATTATGTTAGCACTTCAGTAACCATGGTCATTATTCATGCAATCCTCTGTAACAGTTCCTTTCTTAATACTACATAATAGCAATGACACTCTAAGCCATTCTACTGACACTGGGTAAAAAAGTTAAGTTCAGGAATGCTACCCATCATAAGAACAAGTTCCCGACTACCTTGAGTTCCTATTGCTGGCCAACCGGAAGAAAGCAGAAATCTGAAAATCTAGAATCAGAGGAGCTTACTTTTCAAGTTACTCAACATAAAACTTAAATAAGAGGAAATATAAAAGCCAAAAACAAAATTTCTGATCAACTGGAAATAGCATATTGCAACAGTCAACCCATTCTACCTAAATCTAAATCTGTTTCATAAAGCAGCAGTTTTCAATTTTCACTGGGGGAGAGCAAGAGAGGAAAAAAAAGGGGGGTGGTGCTGGGGAGAATGTCACCTGTTCAAAAAAAAAAATGAAACAGAAACCGGTATTATGGTAGTGAGGATTAAGATGCCAACCGCAACAATGCACCGTGTATCAATGTCTCTTTGGCTCCTGATCACTCTAATTGTGCTCCAGCTTCTTCCTCATGCACATCAACGGACAGTAACCCAAGTACTTGGGCCCCTGCCACCCACTTGGGAGATCGAGAGTTACTGGCTGTTGAGTTCATTCTGGCTGAGCTCTGGCCTTTGTAGTCAGGGAGTAAGCCAGTGGATAGAATATTCTGCCTTTCTATATCTCTCTGCCTTTCAAATAAATAAATCTTAAAAGAAAAATAAATCCACAAAGCCAACTCTAATACATACATTTTATAACAAAGATCAGTGTAACTATAAAAAGCATGTTCAGCAAGTTCATGAAGTAGGAGCACAACGAGAACAGTGACTGAGAACATAAAAGGGAAACAATCAGAAAATTCTGAAACATGCAACAATATAAATGAAAAATTCACAAAGGAGCTCAACAGCAGACCTGATTAAGGAAAAGATACAAAAAGCTTGAAGACAGAGGCAAAACATTAAAACTCTTCATCAGTGGAAAATAATACAATGAAAAAGATTGACTAGAGCCTAAGGGACTTTAGGAGAGAAAGGGGAAAAAGGTTGATTTGAAGAAGTAACATTCATTAACTTGACAGATCTATGAAGGAAATGAGTATTAATATTCAGGCAGCATAAGGAACTATAACAAATGAACCAAGAGTCTCTAACAAAACATATTATAATCAAAATACAAATAATCTGTTTGAAATTATTTCCAACCAGAATACTGAAATTGAAAATTGCAATATCAAAAACAATATGAGCAAATCCCTAATCATGTACAAAGGTTTTTTCCATTTGACTATCATCATATTTCTCAGAGAAACCTTGCAGACTAGCAGGATGTGGGATGGTCAATTCAGAACACTAGCAACAATAAGGGTATCAACCAGACTACCATACCCATCCTTAAAATTATGAGTAGCATGCTGCTCCAGCTCTCACAGCCATTGCACTACACTGAGCTTCCTAGAGACAGCACTATGGCAAGTGAGAGCTGGTTGCTTTTTTTATCTTTAGTTGGGTCTGGTCACTGGACAATTCTGTGCCGCACTTAGGAAAAAAAAAATTAACACAGGCAAAGGAGATTCATCACCTGTGTATTATTTAAGCAAACTTGCTGACAGGAACATAAGCATACCCAATGCTCAAATCAACTTCTCAGACTTTTCTAAGAAGTGGTCAGAGAGGTGGAACTTCATGTCCGCTAAACACAAAGCAAAATCTGAAAGCAAGGGAGAGTAAGGATCCTTGGGAAAGTGAGACAACCATTTCTGTCCCTTCTTCAGGGAAACAGAACAAGTTTCAGAATTTTAGTGCTCCCAAGATCTCCTTCAGCCTGTTCTTTTTCTGCTCTGAGAGTTCCCTTCAAATCCAAGGAGAGTATCCTGGCTGATCCAGGGTGATGTTGCCAAGAAATCCAAGAGATACAGAGCAATTACATACACAGGGTGACAAGCATGCTTGTGAAATGACAGCTGCTACGCTGAATGAAAAACACAAAAATGATATTGCTGCTTACCAAGCTAAAGGAAAGCCTGACACAGGGAAAAAAAAAAAAAAAGAAGTAGCCAAGGTTGAAAGAAGAAGAGGAGGAATTTGAGGATGAAGAAGATGAGCAGGAGGAAGAAAATAGAGATGAAAGCGATAATGATGTTGTTCTAGATCAGTTTTTTTCCCCTGGTTTATAACCTATTTACCTTTGTCCCGTCTCCCTACACCAGCATATTCTTAAATAAAGAGAAACTGAACTGTAAGACTATATAAGATTTGTTTATAACTGCATAGTGTGTGGGTTTTTTTTTTTAAAAAAAATTTGAGTAGATAACACTACTAAATCTGTCTTTACATAATCCTGTTAATCACATTTTCAGTAATATCTAACTTAGCCTGGTATGGTAAGGGGATTGTAAATTGGCTTGGAAATGATAAGCAGGTTCTTCTCAACACACAGTACCACTTTATTAAAAACGGGACTGGCAATTTTTCTTTCATACTTAGTTGTGTTTGACACAGATTATCAAAACATTGTTGTGTTAACTGATTATCACTCAGTAATGGCAAAACAAATATAAAATAAAGCTATGCAGTTTTGTTGATATTCTGTTTGTTTCAAAGTAAATACAATTTTAAAAATAAGAAATTTTCTCATCTACATATAAGCAGACAGTCCATTTCTTCCTAAGAAATGCTAAAGAAATTTGTATTATAATAAATAAACATTAGGCAGTAACACAAAGCAAATGGAAGCATAACACCAAGTGCTAAAAGGATTACTCATGAACAAATACAGAATATTAAGCATGGGTAATAGAGAGCAATAAGTAAATTTTAATTCTGTCATAAAACTCTGAAAAGTACAGAAAATACAAGTACAAAACTTCATAAGAAAACATACATTATAAAAGTATGTGATTTGTAATATCAACAAAGTATAACATATGAAAGAATGTTCCATATGTAATTGAAGTTGTGATCAGCTTAAAGTAAATGATTATGAGACATCTTACATAAGCCTCATGGTAATCACATACATGAAAAAAAATCCATAAAGACACACCAAAGAAATAGAAAAGGAAGGAAAGCTAAGTTTTTCACTACACAATGCATCCAGGAAACACAAAACAGCAATAAAGAACAAAAACCAATGGTGAAATGAAATTATTTGTACTAGTTCACAATTTTGTTTTGTGAATTTAAAACTATTCTGAAATGCAAGGGTAAAAATGCCTCTGTCTTCATCAATTATTACCTCATACGTAGCTGATTAAGTCGCCAAATAAAAGAAATGCAGCGACTAAATGAAATCAAAACACAACCAATTGCACGCTCTCTATAAGAAATGTAAGCAAATACACAGACTGAAGTGAATGAACGGAAAAGAATTGTCTATGTCAACAGTAAGAGAAGGCAGCAGGAGTGTCCATACTTACATCGGACAAAATAGGTCACAAATAAACTGCTGCAGGGAAAATGCAGACATTAAAAATGTTTCAGGTCCCAGTGTATTAACCTAGTGAGCGGCTAAAGTCCTCGCCTTGCATGCACCAGGATCCCATATGGGTGCCAGTTTGTGACCTGGCAGCTTTGCTTCCCATCCAGCTCCCTGCTTGTGGCCTGGGAAGGCAGTCTAGGGCAGCCCCAAACCTTGTGACCCTGTACCTGTGTGGGAGACCCAGAGGAGACTCCTGGCTTCAGATCAGCTCAGTTTCAGTGGTTGCAGCCACTTGGGGAGTTAGCCAGTAGATGGAAGATCTTTCTGTCTGTCCTCCTCTCTGTATGTCTAACTTTGTAAATTTTAATAAAGAATAAATAAATCTTGAAAATCAATTTACCAAGAAAGTATAATAACTACACATACATAATACACTAAATACCAGCACACTCAAATTTATTAAACCAAAATTAACAGACTGAAGGAATAAATAAATGGCAAAACAGTAATAGTACGATACTTTGATTCTCTATACTCAAAAATGAAAAGAATGTCCGGACAGAATGATCAATAAGGAAATTTTTTTTTTTTGCGTATTTTATTTTATTTTTTTTTTGCAATTCATTTCTTTTTTTTTTAATTTAATTTTGACAATCCTTACAAATTTAATTGGGGTAAAAAAGGTTCAAGGTCTAAAGGGGGATATAGAGGAAGAAGCCCCACCCAGTCTCCCGCCCACCCCAAGTCCCGGATGTGGGGCATGCTCTGAGATACTCGATCAAGTGGATCCAATAGTTCACCGTTCATGGGCTGTTGCCAGTCTCGCCAATAAGGAAATATTAACTAACATGTATCAGAGAAAATAAATGACATTTATCTTTTGGAACTGGCTTATTTTACTATGCACAATGATCTCCAAGCACATCCACTTATCCATTCTGTTGCAAAACAATGAAAAACTGGCCCTAATGGTTATTTACAGAACATTCTATCCAACAGCGGCAAAATATTAATTCTTCTCAAGTGTTTACAGTGTATTCTTCATGATCAGTCATAACTTATGCCACAAAAGAATTTTGAACAAATTTACAAAGATTGAAATCATATCAAATATCTTCCAACTATAATGGACGTAAGCTGGCACTCAATATCAAGAAAAACTGTAAACATCACAAGTATGTGGAAATTAAGTAACAAAATCTTCAACAATCAATGGGTCCAAGAAGAAACCAACTTGGAAATAAGAAAATATCTTGAGACAAATGAAAACACGACAACTCACCACAATTTTGGAATACAACACAAACAGGACCTTTATTATGATCATCTACATTTTCAAAACGGAAAAGTCCCAAGTAATTCACCAGAAAAGGAAGAACCAACTAAGTCCTACACTTGCAGAAGGAAGAAAATAATAAATATTAGGGTGGATATAATTGAAATAGAGAATGATAAAACACAAGTCAAGGAAACTAAGACTATTTTTTAAATTAAAAAGAAAAAAAAGAACAAACCCTTAGCTAGAGCACTGGAGCAACTTGTCCTGTTTAGGTGTGGTTGGATACCTTCCCTATGGGTCCTTTGTGGTTTGAGACTTAGTCTTCATCATGGCTGCATTGTAATGGAGGCTAGTGGGCGGTCCTAAATTACTGGTGGTGTGCTTGTGGAATGTATTCTCACGAGACCCTGTAAGTTCTCCTGAGATGACTACTGTAAAAGGAAAAAAACCTGACCCTGCTCCTTTTGCTGGTCGTATGTTCAGACATGACTATATAATCTGATGGGTGCTTTGACTACCATTATTCTTTCTATGAAACGAAGCAGCCACATTGCAACTCTCACCGTTCCTGCACTGCCTCACTTGGATTTGGAAGGTCCAAAGCTGTAAGCCAACTTTAACTCCTTTATTCTGAAGTAGCCTATGTCAGGTATGCCGGATAATAAAGGAAGTGGACTAAGAGCCATCAGAAAAATACAGAAAACTAAAAAAGCAAAAATGATAGATATTTCCACTGATGCTAAAGAAATATAAAAGACTACAAGAAATGATTGCAAAGAAGTATAAAACCCACAAATTGGACGACCTAGAAATGAATAAACTCCCGGAAACACACAGTCTACCAAGATTTAATCAAGACCTACACAGACGTATGTCAAATAAAAAGGGTGATTCAGTATCCCAAACCCTATAACAAATGAAAGCCCAGTAACAGATGGCTTGGTTGATGAGTTTTATAAAACATTTAAAAAGATGTAACACCAATCCTACTCAAACTATTCCATAAATTTGAAGAGGAGGGAATGTTTTCAATCTTATTTTTATGAGGGTAGCATTTCCCTGATATCATGATCTCACTTTAAGAAAATAAAACTACAGGCCAATATCACGGATGGATATGGATAAAGTCCTCAACAAAATACTAGAAAATTATATTTATTAATATATTTAAAGGATCACAAACCACAGCCAAGTAGGATCTATCTCTGCTATTCTAAAATCATTTAACATATGAAAAACAATCTAATGGGGAAAAAGTCAACGAAATGAAGTATAAATATCACCTGAAAAAACACGGACAAAATTCAATGTCATTCAATACCATTCCATAGTAAAAACCTTCAACAATTAAAAATAGAAAGCTATTGCCTCAGCACGTTCAAGTCAATCCTGGAAACAGGCACAGCTAATAGGCACAACAGGCAAAACTCAAAATTCACCTCTGTGATTGAGCAGAAAGCAAGGACCACCCAACACCACTATTCAACACAATAATTAAATACTATTTACAGCAATTAAACAGAAAAGTAAACAATCAGTAGCCAAAACTAAAAGGAAGAAGTAAAATTATCTGTTTCAAGATGCTATGGTCACATATGCAGGAAACACTAAATTTCTCCAGTATTGGAAATGAACACTCAGCAAATTTCCTAGACGTAAAATCAATAGCCAAAAATCAGTTGTGGCGCCTGGCACAGTAGCCTCACAGTTAAAGTCCACGCCTTAAATGCGCCTGGATCCCATATAGGTGCTGCCTCTAATCCCAGTGGTCCTGCTTCCCATCCAGTTTCCTGCTTGTGGCCTGGGAAAGCAGTTTAGGACGGCCCAAAACCTTGGGACCCGGCACCCACAAGGGAGACCTGGAAGAGCTTCCTGGCTCCCAGCTTCAGATCAGTTCAGCTCTGTCCATTGAAGTCTTTTTGGGAGTGAATCAATGAATGGAAGATCTTCCTCTGTGTCTCTCCTCCTGTCTGTATATCTGCTTTTCCAATAAAAATAAATAAATCTTTAAAAAAAAAAGACCTGTATCCTGGAAAATACAAAACACTAATATATATATATAGTGTATATATGTATATGTATATATATATATGTATATATATATATATAACAAGTGGAAATAATCATATGTACACATACTGAAAGTGTTAAAATATCCATCCTAGCAACCAAAAATAATCTATAGCTTCAATGCAATCCCCAGGAAAATATCAATTTCACTTTTTTAAGAAACAAGGACAATTTTAAAATTCATATTGAATCATCAAGTACCTCAAAAACAGTCTCATAAAGGAACAAAGCCGGAGGCAACTTTATTTCCTAACTTCTGAATGCACTGCAGATAAAATCAAAAGAACATAGCACTAGTATAAATATTAACATATAATCAATACAGAGAAAAAAATGGACAGCTACAAAATAGATTCATGCCTTATACAGTTAATGAGCTCTGGCCAAAGTGCCTGGGGATGCACAAAGGGAAAAGAATAGGCTTTTCAACAAATAACAAGGCTCAATTCTAGGACTGCTTATATCCTACTCTCTAAGGAGCTCACTAGAGCTAGTGGCTTCAATTGTCTCTCTACCTGTTTGAGTTTTGTCTCTGCTAGCTGTTTCTTCTGACATGCTGGTTCATAAATCCAGCAGTGGATATGATGATTCTGCTTATAAGTTTCAAAGATGTGGCTAGCATTGGGGCACAGAAAGCTAAGTCCTCCGCCTGTGATGCCATCAACCCATATGAGCTCTGGCTTAAGTCCCATGTATTCCACTGCCAATTCAGCTCAACTTTTATGCACCTGGGGAAGCAACTGAAGATGAACTCCCTTGCACCCATGCAGGAAACCCAGAAGATGCTCTGATCTGGCTCTGGCTGACCACAACCCTGGTTATTGCAACTATTTAGAGAGTGAACCAACTAATGGAATATTCTCTCCCTCCTCCTTTCCCCTCTCTATCTCTCCTATTTCCTTTTCTCCCTTGACCCCTCCCTCCATCCATAGGTGTCTTCCCCTGTCCTCCTAACTCTGCCTTTCAAATAAAAACTAAGAAAAAAAATCTTAAAACACAAAATTTCTAAGATGCCATACATTTGTCTACTTTTTCATTCCTCAGTCATCACAAGTTGATTTCCCAAGTTTTTAAAATGTCCTTTCTAGATAAACTTTACAAGAGGATGCGAAAGACCCTCAAGTCATACTTTATTACTATGTAGTTGGCTGTGTTTTTACACTTTCATAACTTCAGAGGTGATCTACTTCACATCTTACTCATGACATTCTTTAACTTTCTTCTTGCTTTTCCTCAGGGTTCGTTCCAGACTCACACTGTCATCTCATTCTGCACCTGCTGTGAATATGGTTTTTATTAGGATTCTTTTCTAGAAGGTAATTTCTCACTTTACATATGCTCTTGAGGAGCCCCATCATTTTCCATGGGACAATTTCATCTTTGTCAATTTTTGGTTGCTACATATGCACCACTGACTTTGAAATACGTAGCTGCATATTTTTCTGAAACTACAGACCTTTCACCTTCTGCTGATTTTCTTCATTCTCACTCATGTTCTATAGTTAAGCTTAAACTCAAATGTCCTAAACATACCGCTTCACATCACCGGATGCATGTTCAAGTTTTCCATCTAATCTAACAACATTACTGTTTCCATATATACTTAAAGACGACACACTGGAGTCAGCAACAGCTTTGCTCCTCTTCCTTTCACATCCTTTACCACATATCAAACATTTTAGAAATTTTTTGAGATAACATTTTTAATTTATACTATCATCAAATGTCTAATGTCTCTGCTAAACAAAAAGTTCAATTAAAAAAAACAAAAATAACACAGTTCAGCAGGAAAGAGGCAGTGGTTATAAGCAATAATCAAATAAAAAGATGTTCAACTTTACTCATACATAGTAAATTTTAAAACGGTTACAAAATAATTAAAACTATACTAGTATTTGGAGATATGATGCAGTATGCATCTCTACTTCAAAATAAAAGACAGACTCCCAATGAAACTGTTAAATATATCTTAATAATAGGATGCTGGACTTTGCCATTGTCCAGACTTACAATGTCAGAAGACACTAAAAATAGCAGAATGATTGACTTACGACTGTTTATGAAGGACTATTTGGGGAGGAGGCAGAAATCCCAGAAACTATGGAATGGTATCATGAAAATAAAAAATAAATTTTAAAAACTATAGTATTTGTATGTTTAATAAGACTGAAAAATTCTTACTTCAAATATCATATTTAGATGCCTATAGTCTATAGCTTCAATGCAATCTCCAGGAAAATATCAATTTTACTTTTTTAAGAAACAAGGACAATTTTAAAATTCATATGGAATCATCCTACATCAAATTGAGTATATCAATGTCTATATACAAATTATGAAGATATATTACATGTACTCTATATAGCCAATTTTGTAGCAAACACTTAAATATACATCATTAACAGTTATCAGTTCTAATATTTTATTACTCCAGAGGACTAGGGATGGGAAAATTATTATATAAACCATAACCCAGATAAAATACTTCAATCTAACTACCCCAATTTTTAAACTGTATATTGTGCTTAAATTGTCACTATGATCAGCAAGTTAAATTAAAAACTCCTTATTATTTAGTCAGTTTCCTAGTGTTATTCTTCTACCATTTTCACTACGTATTTTTTCTTTTATTCTGCAATTAATTAAATATACTCAGAATTCTAATGTTTTGTTTTTACACATACTGAATTCTCCTGGTAGAAAAATGTCTTCTCACTTTCCCTGTATGTTAAATTGATCGAGCAAAGGCTTTGAGATTGGACTACAGAAGCTGTCAACCAACTTTATTGATTGCTAGCTATTTATCTTAGGCAAGTTCCTTCTTTTTAAGGATTTATTTTATTTTTATTGGAAAGTCAGATATTCAGAGAGGGGAGGAGAGACAGAGGAAGATCTTTTGTCTGCTGATTCACTCCCCAAGCGGCCACAATAGATGGAGCTGAGCCGACCCAAAACCAGGAGCCAGGAGCTTCTTCTGGGTCTCCCACGTGGGTGCAGGGCCCCAAGCCTTTGGGTCGTCCTTGACTGCTTTCCCAGGCCACAAGCAGGAAGCTGCATGGGAAGCAGGACTGCTGGGATTAGAACCAGCGCACACATAGAATCTTGACACGTGCAAGGTGAGGACTTTAGCCACAAGGCTACTGCACTGGCCCTTTATACAAGTTTCTAAACTCTTGTTTCATCAGTTGCCTTTTCTAGAAAAGCGAGGAAACAATGGCTCTTCATGCATGTGCGAGATGCTCAGCATGATGTCCAGGACAAAGACAGTACATTATTTCATTTGAATAGTGCACAATATATGCACCAGTCACATTAGTTATCTACTTCTCCCAATTCTTAGAAGAAATAATGATGCTGTTATGGGAACATCCAGAAGCTCTTTCTTTTTTTAAGATTTTTTTTTATTGGAAAGGCAGATCTATAGAGAGAAAGAAAAAAAACAGAGAAAGATTTCGTCCACTGATTCACTGCCCAAGTGGCCACAGGCACCGGAGCTAAGTCTATTCAAAGCCAGGGGCTTCTTTCACGTCTCCCACATGGGTGAACAGTACCAAAGCTTTGGGCCATCCTCAACTGCTTTCCCAGGCCACAAGCAGAGAGTTGGATGGGAAGTGAAGTAACCAGGACACAAACTGGCACCGCTATGGGATCCAGGTGGATGCAAGGCAAGGATTTAGCCACTAGGCTGTCACACCAGGGCCCCCAGAAGTTATTCTCAAGCTATCATAACATCATATTTCACCTAATATAAAGTCTTATAATCTAATACCAATTCATTGAGAAATGTAGAATTAGATGATAAATTTGGGCTGACTGAACCCCTGGAGGGCAGCAGTCATCACACAGGTCTCCCCAGACCTATAGCATGACTTTCCTTAGGAAGCTTTCAGAAATCTGATTCATTAACTGCATTGAGACCTACTGCACTAGATCTTTCTGGGATGAGCCCTGAAATTTATCTTTTTCCAAATGTTTTCGGTGAAGCTGATATTTTTTAAAGTCCAAAAACCATTGCTAAATAGAACTTAAATGAAATCAGCACATATAGCTTTTCCAAATGTTCCTTCTTAAATTCTCCCTTTGCTACCTGTTCCATCTCAGCATAATTCTACCATCACACTTGGTTTCCAGGATGTTCTATCTTTAGGGGAATTTTCTTTTCTTCTTTTTTCTTTCTTTTTTTTTTTCACTTACTGATCAAGTGTTGCATGTGCCAAATGAGTTTATAACTGGTTTTGTTTTTTTCTGTCAGAGTCTAGCAGACTTGAATTTAGTACCATGTATCTCCTTACAGACTAAGGCATGCAGGCAGGCACAGAAGGAGGGAGGAAGATTCTTATGCTCATTGATAGCCAAATAGGCAACACAAAAAGTAGAGCAAACAAATGTTAAAGGGAAAAATTAGTGAACTGTCAAGTGGGGAAGGCAGAGTTCAACAGGAAAATCTGTGTACTAAGTCTGTATTGAAATTATTGTCCATAGAATGAGTGAAAATTCTTCAGGTTTCTGGTTTGTACAGTATTGCTAAATCATAAGGCTGAGCAAATGACCGTGCAGCTTGCTCTGGTCTAAATAAAGACTATAAGAACACAGGGAGACAGACTGAAACACGCAAGAGGGCATAAAACCAGGAAAATGTGATGTTGGACTCGTGTGGCATGCCAGTACTCACTCTGTCTCTCAAAAAGTTTGGCTTAAATCAAGTTGTTTTGAGAAAGCATTCCTAAGAGATATTTGTCTTCAGTTATTAATTGCCCCACATGGGCACTGTCAGGCCATCAGTAACTTCCAAAGCTTTAATTTCAGCTGAACATCAAGGGAAAAGTATGTCAATGTCACCCAATGTCAAAGCAGAAGGTGGATTTCTGGGTTTTGAATATCAGACTAACTGCATTTTGTGAACTAAAAGAAGAAATAGCAAAAGATCCAACATGATACAAAGCAGATTTTATGAGCAGAGCTGTTCGTGCCCTTTAAGTGAATATTGTTGAAATTAGTCTTGCTTTCAGAGCATCCTAGCATTTCAAATGCAAAGGTGTCTTCCTCTCTTCATGTAGTTTAGCTACAGAAATCTTCTCTGTCCAGGTGAAATGCTCGTGTGTCAAGGGATGAAAGTAAGGAATCTAGCATCTGAAAACAAAAATATTGTAAGCTAAGTTGAGGAAACTATTAGAAAGGAACTAAAAAATTTGCAACCAGACTGTGACAATAAGAAGGCAAATACCCCAGCCTCTGTCACTTTGACATCCACTGGCTAATTTGCTCCAGGTTTTCGTGAGGTTTCTCTTAGTATATTTATAACCACAAAAGCGTTTATTTTGGTCCCAAGATAAAAAGCTTTTCATGCATATTTCTAAGGTAACAATGTTTCCATTGTCAAAACTGCCATCAAAGGAAAGTTGGGGTGAGAATGGTACCTACCCCTTATATTTGGTTTGGGCACTCACTTTACCAAAATACTGGTTTGGAATTTAACCCAATTTTTATTGCACAGTTACTAACTGTCAGGAGGAAAATGCTTTTCAAATGATTTCATCATTTCTGATATGAAGAAGGAAAATACTTTAAACACCAATGTCCTAGGACATTTTCTCCAACCTGGTCCCCAGAACTCGTGCATACTGGATTAGACACAAGGAAAGAGGCAGATGACCAAGGGATAAGCAAATTCAGATGTTTTTCCTGCTTTTTATTAATACTGTGCTCCAGCTGTTACATATTTATGATGGGAAAGTCTCATTGCACATGGAGGATGAAGCAGCAGAAAGCAGAGGTATTCCAGACCCATAAGGATAACCAGCATAAAATTGAAATTGAGAGTAACCCTCAAAACACAGGCCAGAAATTCAAACATATGGATAGCTGTCAGAAGAAAATAGCTGCTGAGCCCTATTCTGCTCTGGAAAAGTCAGATAGCACTCTCGTGACTCTACTGGCCATTGGGCAATCCTCAATTGTCCTCCATCGAGAAAGTCCCCAAGAAAATACCAAAGGAGAAACAGAGTGAAAACATGTACTTTAAAAGCCTCTGTCACACACAAATAAAGTAGACCACAAGAATGAACAAAGTTTAACAATAGCAAATCGATTTAAAAGTAGTACCAGCCTTCCCTTTGCTGGAAGCTACATGGAGCCTCAATGATGACAAGCAAGATGTTCATTCTTAGTCTAAAAAAAAAAAAATGTTTCCCTAGAACAGCTGGAAGGCATGGCTCAGTGGTCTGAACATCTGGTTTGATGCACCTAGACTCCTTGGAGCCATGGGTTGGAGTACTGCTGTGATTTGCTTAACTCTTTATCTTTAGAACTAAACAGAATTCCCAATTCATTCTTGTGTGTTCTTGGGAAGTTTAGGAAAAGATGCACTCACCCTGTCTCTGCTTAGAGATAAAAGAATTCAAAGAATTAAATTTGACACTTTAGCCCCCAGTTAACTTTCTTTCAATTGTTTACTGTCACTGGAGTACCCTATTTGGTGTTCCTGTAGGGCCTTTCGTTTCAAAGTGCTCACAGACATGGTCTGTTGGTAGAATGAGCCATGTTCATGTTTGAAGGATGAGAAAAGCAAGACACCAGAACCCCACAGAAAGTCAAAGGAAAAGACAACAACGAAATTGAATCCAAACATCAGAATGCAGTCATCATAGACAGCAAAGATTTCTGGGAAAGGGTATAGGTCAAATGACTGTACATCTTACACCAGAATAAGGAATTTAATACATTAATATCCCCTACAATGAGACAGATTACTCTGAAAAGAAAAAGAGAGATTAACAGCAAATCTGAGGTTCAGTTGCTTTTCAAATTACTAGAAATAATTCCCACCTAACCTCTAAGAATAAAATGAGGTAACATCTAAGAATGTGCTTGATACATACATGGCCATTTTGACGGTTGAGTGTAGAATTATGCAGTAACCTTTAAGAATATTCTACCTTCACAACAAAAGCGAATGGAGAGAATGTGTTTTAAGAATCTAGGTGTCTGAATAAAATAATCTGAAAACCCACCAGAGCATCTTTCACTTTTACTGTCTTGTTTAACAGAGCATACACCCCATTCTCGAATCCATTTCTTGAAGCATAAAATATACATCGAATTGCTTCTTATGTGGTAAGCACTGGGGATGCCAAAGCCCTAAGTCACATTCTCACAAGTGGTTTCAATCTGGTGGAAAAAGACTTTTATACAAATAATTACAATGCAGAGGAACGAATGGCACAATAATTTGGACAGTGGATGATATAGTTCCTTTAATTTTCTAAAGTAATCTTTCTGAATAGTTGATGTGGGAAGAAATTTTCCCTGTGATCAGGTATCAATAATGATGTAAGTTAGCATCCAGTTTTCTTTTTCTGCTACACAGTAATGTTCATCATTCAACACAAAGAGTTGCAGAGAGGACTAAAGAAGTGTATTATATAGAGTACTTGGCCGACTGGATGACTCATAAAAAGTCCTCACCAATACTGCTGTGATTATTATAGTCACCAAGATAATTTTCATGATCAGACCACCACTAGTCTATCACCAGGAAGTATAGGAACAAGTTATGTCTCAACAATGTTTAAAAAATGGAGTGAGGGCATTGAAGATAAAGATGAAATTATCTGGTTCTACTGAACCAATCCAAGAGAGCTTTCTGATAGCCTCCAGGTGTTCATCTTACTCAAATCTCCGCCCAGGTCCAAGGGTGCAAGGATCTCTAAACAACCGTTGTTCAGAAAAATAAGCTAAACCTAAACCATTACCTTAGGAAAAAAAAATGTCAAAACCCCTTATAAGATTAAGTTTAAGATTACACATGAAATCGCTTTAGCAGGAAATTCAGCATGAAAATAATAAATAAGTACAGAAAAACCACAATTTTCTCTAAAACTGTGGTCCTCAACCAAGAAAACATCCTTTTTTTACATATGTGGCATCTGGAGACATTTTTGGGGTGTTAGAGAGGGTAAGAGGGGCTAGCAGGAACAGATGAGGCACCTGCACTGAGAAAAGATGCTGCTGATCTTGAGATACTGCTACACACATCACAGACTCGGCACAGTCATCTGCCCTAAAGCGTCAGCAGTCTGAAGGCTGAGAAACCTCACCTCGAGAAAACACGTTTTTCACTTAATTTCTCACAATAATGTGTATGACAGAGCAACACCTTGCTGAAACATGGGTAAATAAGAGGATAGAGATTGCAGAAGAAGTGGTAAGCCAAGGGTATTTACACATGAAAAGAAAAGTGTAAGAAAACTGAAAAATGTTAAGAACCTTCCTTATTATGAACATTTTTTAATGGTGAGAAATTCACACATATAATATGCTCCCTAAATATCAAAGGCATGCCTAACTTTAATTTTAAATCTATGTAACACTTTTGTTATGCTTCAAGAATATCAAACTGAATCACCCACAATTCAGGGTCTTAGGAAACTGTATATGTGACATGGTTCAAGATTCTAGAAATACATATTAATGAGCAACACAATTCTACTTATCCTTGAGGGGCTCTGATTTAACTAAGCGCTGAGTGAAGTTCAACAATCTAACACACACGAGTATATGGAAACACGAATTTATTGTATAAGTGCATATATTTCTTTTTTATTGGAAAGTCAGATATACAGAGAAGAGGAGAGACAGAGAAGATCTTCCATCCACTGATTCACTCCCCAACCAGCCACAATGGCCGGAGATGCGCCGATCTGGAGCTAGGAGCCAGGAGCCTCTTCCAGGTCTTCTGCGTGGGTACAAGGTCTTAAGGCTTTGGGCCACCTTTAACTGCTTTCCCAGGCCACAAGCAGGGAGCTGGATGGGAAGTGGGGCTGCTGGGATTAGAACCGGCATCTATATGGGATCCTGGCACATGCAAGGACTCTAGCTAGGCTACCATGCCAGGTCCTATATCTGTACATTTTGACGGAGATCCATGTATACTTTTCTTATATCACACTTTCACATACACTTTTTTGCAGAATACACAATCATACCCTCAATAAGGTTTTTGTACCAAAAGATACTGATCTTTTAAACCTATTTTCTGTGCAACATTCTGGAGTTCACTTGTACATCATGTCATATGCAGAGTGTTCAATGTCTGCGGCATCATGTTTTTAACCTATTTATCTTTCTTGGTTTCAAAAAAGAAATTTGTAAAACATTTATTTATTTATTTGAATGGCAGAATTAGAGAGAGAGGAAGGAAGAGATCAAGAGGGGGAAATCTTATCTCACCTGGTTCACCGCCCATATGACTCAAACAGCCAGGGCTGGCCCAGGTTAGCAGTGAGGAACTTTCTGCTTATCTCCCTGGTGAGTTCATGTATCCAAGTGGGTGGGCCATCTTCCCCTGCTGCCCCAGGCACTTAGCAGGGTGCTGGATGAGTAGTAGAGTAACCAGAACTTGAACCAACACTCAGGAGGGAAGCTGGCATTTGAGGTAGTGGTTTAACTCACTGTGCCACAGCAGTGGTCCCAAGAAATTAGTTTCAAGAAAACTTAATTTTTGTTGAAATTAACCTTTATTCAAGGCAATGAAGAGAAACAGACTGATGTAGCAAGTCAATCATTCACACACTACTGATTAATAAAGTAAGGATTATAGTAAGAAATCTATGAGGAAAAAATCCAAACTTAAGCTCCTGTGGCCCAAGTGAAATGTGGAAAGGGAGTATTGAAAGATCTAGCCCATTCAGGGTGAAAGATCTAGGCTGCACCTTGGAAGGAAGGCTTCCACAACCAGAACTCTTGCTGTTTTATGAAACAGGTTGACATAATTGCATTAGTAATAAAAGTGACATAGGCATTCGGGTTTGATCTGCAATATAGTTAAAAGATACAGGTATTTATTCTGAATTCTCTGTGATAAATATAAAAAACAATCTATTTCATCATCCCTCCAACAGTTTTAGTCTTAGAATATGAATCACAAATTTAGACTTGTCATATTCTACTTACGAAAGCCTGAGAGGCATACAGGCCACAGATTCTACCCCATCTGAATATCTGTTCCCAGACAAGCCAGTGGTAGCCATATGAGGTTTGGCTGAATTCCCTTTCCAACTATTGTTTTTTTAAAGCTTTCTCTCTTTTAATACTACTTTGAATTTCAGAGTTATTTTTGCCTTGTTAACTTTACCTGACTTGTATATACTGTGTTTAGGTCTTCTTTTCCTTGGGAGCATGTAGCACAATATTGGATGCAAATACAGAATATAAGATTAATTAGTCAATGCATAACTCTTTGGATGGAACAAGAGAATGCCATCTCAGAAAACAAGGACAACATTAAAGGGTTAACTGGTCAGGCACTGTAGGTAGACATCTAGATAAAGTACCTCCCAGCTCACACTTCCATTTTCGAATCCTGATCAACCCTAATTACAATTAAGACTCAGGCCCGGCAGCGTGGCCTAGTGGCTAAAGTCCTCACCTTGAACATGCCAGGATCCCATATGGGCGCCGGTTCTAATCCAGGCGGCCCTGCTTCCCATCCAGCTCCCTGCTTGTGGCCTGGGAAAGCAGTCAAGGACAGCCCAAAACCTTGGGACCCTGCACCCATGTGGGAGACCCGGAAGAAGTTCCTGGATCCTGGCTTCGGATCGGCATAGCATTGGCTGTTGTGCTCACTTGGGGAGTGAATCATTGGACGGAAGATCTTCCTCTCTGTCTCTCCTCCTCTCTATATATCTCACTTTCCAATAAATAAATAAATCTTAAAAAAAAATTAAAACTCTACTTCTCAAGCTAAATACTGCAGGTTTGTATTGTGGTTTACCAGCTTAAGCTTCCTCTTGGAATACCAGCATTCCGTATCACGCAGATTCCTGGTATTACACCTGGGGAAAAGCAATCAGAATACAGCCCACGTACCTGAGCACCTGGCAGCCGTGTGGGAGAGCCAGTGGGAATCCCAGGGTCCTGCCTGCGGACTTGCCACTGTAGCAGAAGCATAGATCTCACTTATTTTCTCTCCTTAGCACTTTCTCTGTAACTTTGTCTTTCAAATAATAAATAAATCTAAAACAAATAAAGCTAAATGCCTAATGCATGGATAATATTTTAAGTAGACAGTTACGTGTCAAACTCAAAGAGTATGGGTCTGAAGACAAGAGCCCTGCTTCAGGGCATCATACCTTTGCTCGTTTCCTGTATTTCCACAAAACTGCTGCAAGCCAGCCAACCCCAGAAACTCTAGAGCCACCAATAACAGACCTTTGAATTTCCTTCTCAGTATAAGCTTAGGCTGAGCACCTACGTGAGCCAAGAATGCTACAATAGCTGTGCATGCTGTGATACAGAGGGTTAAGCCTTGCCCGAGATGCTTGCATCCCACTTCAGAAAGTGCCTGGTTTGGATCCAGACTACCCTGTGCTTCCAATCCAGTTTTCCCCAACATACCCGTAGCAGTGGATTATAACCCATGGACCTGGACTCCTGCCACCAACAGAGGAGACCTGCATGGAGTTTCTTGCTACAAGGCTTTAGCCTGGCCCAGCCCTGCTTATTGCCGGTATTTGTGGAATGAACCACTTTAATCATATTCTCTCTACCCACCCCTTTCTCATGCGCGCACACACACACACACACACACACACACACACTTTCAAATAAATACATAAATCCTTTTTGAATAGAAGAATGCCACAAATTTGCACATTTATACAGGACAAATTATGCTTACGTTTCATAGTCACAGTTAATAATCACTTTGCAAACTAAGTAAACAGGACGAGGAGGCCCACGTCAAAAACTGCTCATAAATCATTTTAGAATAGAAGGAACTGTGAAGAAGTCTCAGGCCTTATCCTAAGTCCCACAGTGTAAGTCCCAGGAGCTCTGGATCCTGCCATGGCTGAGCTGGCAGAACTCCAGGAGACCATCATTTAAGCCTCCCAAGCTCCTAATGTCTGTTCTACTTCAGGTCTCCTCATCAGTGCCTCGGGCATTTTCACATTCGACTTTCATGGTGTCTTCCAGTAAAGAATGAGAGTGTGCAATTGCTTCTTGGTCTTTTGGCTAAGATCAAGGGCAAAATGAGAATGTGCAGTGTTAAGACTGTGACATGAGGAATCTGCGTAACTAAATCAAATCAAATGTTGTGCCTTTGTTAAGATTTAACAGGGCTCTGGGTGATCGGGTCCACATCTTGATCTTTCTGTAGGGAACTTCAGGATTTAACTGTTGCCATATCTACTCATTGTGTCAGACTGTCAAAGAAAAAAAAATGGAAATGAATGAAGTAATTAGGTTTTACAAAAGAAAAAAAAAAGGAATGAATGAAGTAATCAGGTTTTACAATGGGGAACATTTGTTATAGAATTTAAAAAACACTGAAAAATAATTTTTAAATTAGGTGAAGTTACAGTTTGAATGTTTTCTTTGTACACATTTGGGGTTTAGGGAGTCTTTGGGTGCATTCACAATGCAAATGGTCAGGAAAACCATTAAACTGGGATACCAACTGGATCTTTCCAATGAAATTCATGACTTTGAGAAACACTGTACATGTATGAGGTTAACCGCCCCCTTTTGAGACATGTTTTCAAAAAAAGGCTGAATCCCATTAACCTACAAGGCCCAACCCATGTGTATTATAAGGAAGGAATAACTTTTTCAATTTTTTTTTTTTAGGATATGTCAGTACTAGCATTGCATACACTGAGTTAGGTCTGAGTTTGTTCCCTAATTAGGTTCCTTTTCCTGCAGACGAAGGCAGTTGTTGTGGGTGGGAGAGTGCTGCAGTGTGGACTGATCAAGTCTCTGACATTTCCTGAGTCTCTGTTTCATCTTCTAACGTGTAGCTATTAATATGTAGTTTATCTAGTGTTGAGTGAATAACCAATGGCAAATAAAAATACTCCACACAACTCATATCCAGAATCAGAGATAAATGTTTCATTTTGTAACACATTTTGTTCAGGGAAAATGATGCTTTCTACTATTTCCTATCCTCATTTAAAAAGACAAGGTCACCTCTCACATGCTACCCTGAGCTGGGACATCATGACATTTTCAAGTGCTTTTCGCCTGTCAAATTAATGAAGGATTACACCCGTTACCTCTCCCTGGACAGCACAGCCTGCTTATGGAAAAGCAGAAAATATCTAAGAGCACTGAGAACCAACTGAGTTGCAAAAGCAATTTTCTCCAGCTGTTATGAGTGAGGGCAGTTGTAAATCACTCAATCCATTTGCATTTAAACTGCTTTAAAAAGGAAGTGATACTGGGGAGATGAGAGGGACACCTAGCCCATGAGAAATATGACCCCAGGACAGATAAAAAAAAGGTTTCCAAAATCACCTCTGTGTTTAGTTGGTTTGTTTAATTGGCTTTTTGTGACAGGAGCAAGGGCAAGAAGAGGTTATATTAAATTCTTAGTCTTGTCAAGATTGGAATAACTATCTTTTAGAATCAATATCTAATCATTAGCTTTGGTTGATTTTTCTTCGCAAACACAGGGAATTTGTTTTTTCTACTTATCATAATTTAACTGCTTTGTAATGCAAAACATAAAACCAAATAGAACAGACACACTGCTGCTGCTGAACCCCTTGACTTTTGCCATCTCAGTGATATTTACTCTATCACTGAGCAGTTTTAGATAAGCTAAGCCAGCAGCTGGGGAGACCCCAGCTGTGACTAAACCTGATGTCCTTGCCTCATCCAGCAGAAAGCCCATTCTGGATGAATTCAAGCATCCAAACTGAGAAAAATATTTTCCAAACTACCAAGGACAGATAATCTGAGCTATGTTAAGCCCTGTCTCTCTGTGGAATTCTTATTTGAATATTTCTTGCTTGGGGGTAACACGAGGTCACTCAAAAAATGTCACAGGACATTTACTGGGAAGAGTCTTGCAATCATAGTAATGATATTGTCTCAGAAATGAATGCATCCAGACAGGTCAAGGAAGCCTGGGTGAGCAGTCGTGGCCTGAATCCAGGATCACTGGTGACATGACCACCGGCAGGGTCCCAGTGAAGAGCATTTCTACATAGTAGGATTCATAGCTCTGCTACATTATGAAAACAGTGATATAAGGAAAACATCAGAAAGCGTTGAAAAGCTATGCTTTGAATTTACATCAAGAGAGAATCAGGTTGAAAAGGAAGATGGAAACCATAATCGGACCTCTTATATTTCCAGATTTATCTTGAGACAATGTGGGAAACAAGAAATCCACAGCCCTTCTTCCATTTCCACGAGGATTGCATTTCAGCTGTCACTCTCTAAGTCAAACTTGGGCTCCTTAAATAAACATTCTTTAGTTTTCCTTTCTACCACTTTCTTACAAGCTGACTTCTCTCCCTCTACTATCCCCCCCGCCCCTTTCTCCTTCTCTTTTGCATCTCTGGATTCCTCCTCACACTTCTCTTTGAACTTGGCTTCTTATTTGTATAATGTTGGAATCTCATATGATTTTACCACAACTACCAATTTCCACAATTATAAAATGATGTCATACCATATTACGCTTAGGATTATCGTACTTTTTGAACCATGCCATTTTTTTCCTTCTTCACTATTTATTTTCACTATTCCCCCTTTCCTCCTTTCCTCATCCTTTCATTTCTAAATTTAAACTTAAGGCGGATCAATCTCCAAACTCTCCAAATGCTGTTACTTCTGTCTAAAAAGCAGACTGTTTACACAGAGATTAGAATTCAAATTCATCCGTCAACACTTAGGTGAGAAGTCATGTCGCTGGCCGTGTGGGATGTGGGGACCACATGTGTGGATGACTGCACGTGGTTGCCTGTGCATGTGTTCAACTGCCACCTGACACAAGGGAGGATACCTTTGGTGGTTCCACCATTGTTTGAGGCAAGCAGCCATTTTTCGTAAATTTCTCACCACCACTTTGAGTAAGAGAGATACCAAACCCTCCCTGCCCAACCCTGCTCCAACTTGCCCCCACCCTAAAATTATTTAAACAAGAACTATAACATTTGGAATGCCACAAACAGGAATACTTGATTTTTTTACCACATGAGGGAGAAATGAAGACATTCTTAGACATACAAAAGCTCCAAAGAATATTATCTACACACATGCCTGGGTAAAGCAATTAAAGAAGTATATCAGATTAAAAAAATTAAATCTGAATGTTATGTTAAAATCAAACAAGAAATGATATAGCAAAATAGTGGTAAGTTAAATACAATAAAACTTACAGTAAGTCTAACAAATTACTGATAATATCCATGAGATTGTGGCCAGTATTAGGACATATATTTACATACATGTGAGGAATATAAAATATGACAAGAGCAACGTGAGGCTAAAATTTTCAATGATGTAGGCATACAAATAATTACGAAAAAAAGATGTGAACTAGCAAAGTATGTGAAAAAATCACTCTTATCTCTCTCAAATGGACTAGTAATACTGTAATTCTTCATTATGATAGGTAGTTCAAACAAGTCTATTAAATATGTAAGCATGAGCATCACTAAAATCTACATGAGCTGTGTAGTTTCAAAACCACTTTAAGAAGTCATGGAGAAAGAACAGACAGACAAAAAATTATAATAACCTCGAATGAACACAATTTATCTATTAAAAATAAAGACTACCAAATGAGTCACATACTAATTCTTTAGAAGGCTACAGGTGGCACAATGGGTTAAGCTACTGCCCAAGATGCCAATATCCCATATTACAGTGCTGCTTTGAGACCTGGATCCTTAACACAACTGATGGGGAGCAAAAGCTGGCCCAAAGACCTGGGCTTCCCAAATGGGAAACCTGGATGAGTTCTTGAGTCCTGACTTTGGCCTCGTCCAGCTGTAACTGTTGAAGCCCTGTCACTCCGCTTTTCAACTAAATGAATATATAAATATGTTCTTACCTCTGAGGTTAACATACAAATTGTTGAAAATAGATTTGGAAAAATAATAAAATAAAATAAAAATGATAGAACAATAAAAGCTCAATTAAAATTATTTAAAAACTCCAAAAACCCAAGTACAAATAAATGTCCAATAAACACAAAAACACACTCAGCCTCTCCTGTTTCAAATAAATTGAAAGCAAAAATGACACAGATGCAAGTTTTGCTATGTCAGATTAGCGAAGATTTAAGCACTTGGGTCAATCCAGTGTCTGCCAGTAGAGAAACAGGAACACTTAATCATTATTTTGGCAACAAATCACTGACATAAAATTTTAATAAAAGTTAATTTGGCTATAACTTCAACATATTTCATACACACACATGGATCCTGCCATTTTATTTCTAGGAATCTATCTTATAGATAAAATGATATGATGTAAAGAAAAATTTTCAATGATATTCTTTGCTATGTTTTAAGGACAAAAGCCTAAGAATACTTTATATATTTATCAATCATAGAAAAAGCCTCAAAGATAAATTTTTCTATATCCCTACAACAAAACTTGAGAAAATTGTTGAAAAAGATGTGGATACTTCCTAATACAGAAAAATAACAAAGATATGGTGCGAAAACAAATTACACTTATACTATGATTAGATTTGCAATTTTAATGGGCACCTGTAGTGTGTAACTATTGCACTCTGTCACCACCTCCATCAATTAGGGACATGATCTGCTTTATTTGTACAATTACCAAGCTTCAAATGTCCTAGAGGTGATGAATCCATTATCTCCCTAAAGCTTCTCACCTTTCCATCTTTAAATCCAGGGTGAAGGATGAAGCTTTTCCTCGAGTCTACTTCAAAATCGTAAGCAAAATGAGACTACAGGAACATCTAACTGATTCATCAAGGTGACACTTTGTCCCTGCCACTCATTGTTGCTGTAAACATTGATTCCTTGGCAGCCGGAGGCCCCTCAATTCCGGGTGTAATTACACCCTCACTAACTTGGATGTCCCCAGTCATCTGCAAGTGACTGTCACAGCCCCCAAGGTTTTAGACTCATCAGCGCACACTCGATTTTCATACTTTCTCACTCCCACATCACAACACTCCGATGGAGCTCGTGGGAGGGTCCAGAGTCAACAACCATCGGTCTGTGAGAGTTTCACAACTCCTCTGGCAAGCCAAGCTCTACCCAGCAATCTAGAGGATGCCCAGAAGTCACCCTCCTCCCCATGAGCACCAACAGACTTCATCACGTAGATTTCAGTAGATCTGAATGGGACAATTTCAAGACTTCACAGAGGCTATAACAACATTGTATCGCAAAAATGAAGACACTGCAGTCTCTGCCTGTCTCTTACATTGTTGCACATCTTTTTCACCAGCAATGAATTGCCTACATTTGCATAATGTGTTCCACCTAAATACTATTTTCCTTAATAAAAATAAAAATTCCCAAACTGTCATGTTATTTTTCATTTTAGACACAGAATAGGCTAGCATATTTACGAGTGCACATACACCACATGCATACAATATCTTAATCAAAAGCTTGTGGCTGTTACTTGAGTTCTGTTGAACTCACTGATTCATTGCTTTCAACTTATTGCACTGACAATACCATGTTGCCTTAATTATCATAAATTTATCATACTCTAATACATAATAAAATATCTGCATTAAAATATTGAAATTATTTTTGGGCCCAGTTTGGTAGCCTAGCAGCTAAAGTCCTTGCCTTGAATATGCCGGGATCCCATATGGGAACCAATTCTAATCCTGGCAGCCCTGTTTCCCATCCAGCTCCCTGCTTGTGGCCTGGGAAAGCAGCTGAGGGTGACCCATAGACTTGAAACCCTGTACCCATGTGGGAGACCTGGAAGAGGCCCCAGGGAATTGTGGCCACTTGGGGAGTGAACTAGCATACGGAAGATCTTCCTCTCTGTTTCTCCTCCTCTCTGTATATCTGGCTTTACAATAAAAACAAAATAAATCTTAAAACAAACCACTGAAGTTATTTTCAAATATTCCTGCCTCTTCTCCTGTTCATTTTGTCTTCCTGTGGGACTCTTAAGAACTGCTTGCTAATAATAGTGTCCTTTGAGGTACTTTGCTTTGCTTTGATGTTCTATTGAGGTTTTTTTTAAAGATTTATTTATTTGAATTGGAAAGGTGGATCTACAGAGGGAAGCAGAGACGGGGAGAAAGTTCTTCTGTCTGGCGATTCACTCCCTTAGTGGCCACAAAGCCTGGAGCTGTGCTGATCCAAAGCCAGGAGCTGCTTCCGGGTCTCACACATGGGTGCAGGGTCCCAAGGCTTTGAGCTGTCCTTGACTGCTTTCCCGGGCCACAAGCAAGGAGCTGGATGGGGAGAGAGATTGCCCAGATACGAACTGGTGCCCCTATGGGATCCTGGCGCATGCAACACAAGGACGTTTGTCACTAGGCTACTGCGCCAGGCCCCCCGCTGAGTCTTAAAAATAACATTTAGTAATAGAAATCTTTTCAACGCTGACACATTATGCTGCTTAACATTTAAAAACAGAACTTAAATGCTGAGTAGAAAACCTGATCAATATTGTGTGATCTGCTACTGTTCTATTTTATTCTTAGATTTTAATTTGATTTGAATTTTCTAGGGAGATACATAATTTTACTCATCGTGGATATGTGCCTTATTTCCATTGTTCTAAAATCTTTTATAAAATTGTTATTTAATCTTCCTCATCCTAGCATTGACTGTATTTTATAATACACCATTAAATATTGTTGATTTTAGTTCAGCCATAAAAATGAGGAATGAAGCCCTCCTTTCTTTTCCCCCTTCCAACAACTAGCAGTCCACAGGTACCAGACGCATACTGAGACAGGAGAGTAGAGGGAGGATTGAGCCACCTAAGGTTTAGTTCCCGTTGCCTCAAGGTCTTCAGCATAGCAGCTTGGATCTTGTAGCTCTGCAGATGTAAAGAACGGAAGTCACGCTGACTTAGGTGGCCAAGGTGGACCTAGATCAACTTACAGCCCATTATATGCTCATTTTAATCCATTAGCATGAAGAATCAAACATCTAATAGCCGTGATGACAGGACCCTGGGAGCGTGTAAGCAGAGAAAAGGGGTGATACAGCCCAGGAGTTTTCAGTATGCTTCCTAAAAAAAAAAAAAAATCAGGAACATTCTTTCTCTGTGTTGGAAGGCAACTGTCATTTGATTAACCACACCACAGAATGCTAAGCTCAGGTCAGAGTCGGGGCCATTCTCTCTGGCTCAGGCCCCCGTGACTGTGGAGTATATACTTTTGGTTTCTCAATAACATGCTTGCAACTTGCCTTTCGTTGTTCTACTTACACATGTAGTCTTTTCTGAGGCAAACTCAACAAGCCAGGGAACACTCGTGGTCTGGCACCAGCATAATTCTTCAAGAAACAGGAATAAAGTGAGTGGGCTTATTCTAGTTTTTTTCTGCACTGTACTGAGTCTGCTGAGTATTTTCAGCCTTGCAACTTCTTTGGGTGAGAATGATGGTTCTTTCCCATAATCAAGGCCAGAGTGGGGGGATAAAATGTGGCAGCTGGGCTGGTAGCTGTTTCTATCAAGAAAAGAAAAAAAGGTTTCTCAGGATACACAGGAGACTGCTATATACAACCACGTGCACTAAACTAGATCCCACAGCCACTTCCAACAGCAGGATCAACTGAGAGAACAAGTGTCTCATCAGTCACCATGGAAACTAGAAAAGTCCTGGCTACATTTTGGGAAGGAAAAAGTGGGAAATGATGGGAAACGGGAAATGGTTATACAACAAACTGTGTCAGCCACGTTGACTTTCTGGAGGACTTATCTACAGTTTCAATAATTGCTAGAATGCGTTCTGTCATTTTCTGATATGGGGCTTTATCAGCCTGAGGAAGCTATTTTCTATTCTTAGCTGATGTGGCTTTTTAAAATCAGGAGTGAGTGTTAAAAGCTATCAAAACCCTTGCGGCATCTATCAGAAGATAATACGGTGTGCCCATTTTTTTGTACTAATATGTTAATTTAAAGTAATAGGCTCCAATTCTTGAATCATTCTTGAGGTCCCTGCATTTAGAATGTAGTTATTCTGTTAACCCATCAATATATTTAATTTGACAATATCACTTATATTTTTTGCACTGATGCTCACAACTGAAATTGATCTATAGTCTTTTTTTAAAAGATTTATTTTTTTCCAAGTCAGATAGACAGAGAGGAGACACAGAGAGCAAGAGTTTCCGTCTGATAGTTCATTCCCCAACTGGCTGCAACAGCCAGAGCTGCGCCAATCTGAAGCCAGGAGCCAGGAGCCTCGTCCAGGTTTCCCCTCGACTGCTCTCCCAGGCCACAAGCAGGGAGCTGGATGGGAAACGGGGATGCCAGGATTAGAACTGGTGCCCATATAGGATACCGGTGTGTTCAAGGTGAGGCCTTTAGCCACAAGGCTATAGCACCGGGCACAATGTATAGTCTTAATGCTGTCTTTACTCGGTTATTTTCATAAGGAACCTGTGGCCATATAGAATGAATTAAGGAACTTCTTTTCTATTTGAATGGTTTAAATGTAAAGTGTCTGTCCTTTAAGGATTTGTTAGGGCTAATCTTTGCAATAAATTAGGCCTGTTTATCCAATTAAGGAAACAGATCCATAATCATGTTTCCTCTTTTCCTTTCATTGTTGTTATTTTCTTAGTTCTTTTTTTAAAATTTGAAACGTAGGGTTATAGAGAGAGAGGCAGAAAGAGACAGATCCTCCATTTTTTGAAGTCACTAAGTAAATACCCACAATGGCCATGGCTGGGCCAGGCTACAAGCAGGAGCTTCAATTAAGGTCTCCTACTTGGGCAGTGGATCCCAAATACTGGAGCATCTGGGACTTGAACTGGTGTCAATATGGGATTGTAGTACTGAGGTGGTGGCTTAACTTGTCTTACCAGAACATAGGAATCTCCATCTCTAATTTATTTAAGCAGTGGCTCTTTTTTCCAGTTTACTGGGTAATACACTTTATCTTCAATTTCTTTCCCTAATATATGTGATTCAATAAAAATGTTGGCTTTCTATTATTTCATCAATTTTAATGTCTTGCTCATTTTCATTCTTTCAGGATTATCATCATAATACTAATTTCTACTATATGCCAAGTTAATTAAAATAGTTAAAAATACGTTTGTGTGGAGCTGGCTTTGTGGTATGGCCTGGTAAGCCACCACCTGCAGCACCAGCACTGCATATAAGCACTGGTTCAACTTCTGGCTGCTCTACTTCTGATTAAGCTCCCTAATACAGCTGTGAAAACCATAGAGAATGGCTGAAACACTTGGGCCCCTGTACCCATGGGGGAGACAGAGGTAGCTACCGTTTCCTAGCTTTGAACTGGCCTAGACTCAGCCATTACATCTATTTGGAGAATGAATCAGCAGACCAAAGATCTCTCTTTGTGTCTCTCCGTCTCTTTCTGTGACTCTTTCATACAAGTTTTTTAAATTAAAAAATAGTGTTTATGTAATAGGAAACATTTATTATGTATAGTCCTTCACAATTATGTATGTTTACTACTTTATGCCACAGTCTCCTATAACACTGGCAAAGCCCTATTGAGTAGACACACAGGGTAGAGCCTTAGCATGCTCCCCGCTCACACCAGCATTGTTAGAAAATGGCCAAACGGAGCCAAACTCCTTTTCTTGTGGCAGATTTTGATTATTAAAGGACTGATGTCGATATGTAGGGACAGTTGAAAACACACTCACCATGATGATGTCAAGATTACAGAAGGAAGGGCAGAATAATATCTCAGTGACAGGAAGTGCCTAAAACACAGGGGCACAGGCAACACCTCCCAGACGTTGGTCATCTTTTCCAATGTCTTAGCTTATCTCCCTTGCATCTTGTCTGGATTTCTAGGCCACAGGCAATTCTGTAGGCTTTCTCTATTCTTCTAATAAATGTTCTCGCTGCTTCAATGATTCAGGAATTTCTGTTTCTAGCCACCAACTACTACTTTTATAAGTAATTTATACTTTCCTGCTTTTGGAACTGTACAAGTTTCTATAACAATTTCAATTTAAGGAGTTTTTTTTTTCCCTTTGGGGTATAACACAAATTTTTAAAAATAAATTTTTATTTATTTCAATTTATTAAACACAGGATTTTATGTATTAAACTTGGTTTGCATTAACTCAAATTCTATTTTCCTCCATTTGTCTTGTTAGTTTCAGAAATAACTCTCTTAGACCGGTGTTATAAATCTGTCCCGTCCTGACAATTTCATTGAAGTGCTCCCAAACTCTAGTACCTGCAACTGTCAATAAAGTTTCTCCAGAAAACATTCTTCCAGTTCCCCGTGAAGAAACACGGAGAGGCAGCTGCTAATGTATGTAGTGAGGAATGTCAGAAGACCAAGACTTTCACTGCCAGACATGCACTTTTGAGAATCACTTTATGTTTTATACTATATATCACAACTACATGGTGTATGCAAATGCATTCTTACTTTTTCTATTGGAATAACCTCCTACTTTCCACAGTGTTGGGCCAGATTTGCAAAACAGTTGTTTACAGCAAACAGAGGTATACAAATTATTCACTAGTTGTTATAAAGACTGATCTTCTGATGTTAGTCATACCTATTATTCCTTCCTACACAGGTAACCTATGGACTCTTCAGAATTCTATGCATCAAATCATTTCCTTTCATATTTGAAATTCATTTATGGTCTCTCAAATTTCAGTTTTCTTCAATATTCTAGACGCCTACACACACACACACACACACCCCACTCGTCAAGGGCCAGTGTTACAACACAGAGGTTTAAGCTGCCACCTTTATGCCTTAATCCTACTTGGATGTCCCACTTCTGATCCAGTCTCCTATGAGTGTATCAGGAAAAGCAGTGAAAGAATAAGTACTTGGGTCCCTCAATCCTGGTGACACAACTGAAGCTCCTGGTTCCAAACTTGTCCAGCCCCAGATGTTGTGATTATTTAGAAAATGAACCAAAAGACCAATTCATTCATTCATGCATGTATTCTCTCTCTCTCTCCCTCTCTCTCTCTCTCTTTCTCTCTCCTTTCTTCTTCCTTTCCTCCTCTATCCATGTATCTTGGTCTCTGACTCTTTCAAATAAGTAAATTTTTAGCTTGAAATCATCACACTGATCTTTCAAGTTATGACTTCTCCTTCGCTCTCATTTCCTCTGTGAAAACATCAGAAATACATGAGCAGGTGGATGGATCAATATATACATTATTGGATAGATGAATAGAGCATAGAAATAGATACACATGTTACATCTATTCGTTCACTGTTGCCTTCTTTTGTAGTGATGTAAGTATTTTATGTTTTCTCTTGTGTAGTATACACAGCTTTTTCTCATGGCTAAGCAGGGCTTGGAATAGGATAATGAAAAAAGGTACATACAAATATAACATGTAATTAGGTATGTGCTCCCATGCCCTGACCCCGCACAGGTATAACCCTGACTGTCTTTTCAGTTCTCTACCCCAGATATCTGTCTTCCTTCCTGGCTACCACTTCACTCTTCTCAACGTATTTCCTTGTCTGTACTCAGAGGACAGAACTCAAAGAGCAACTTACAGTTTGTTTGCCCTGGATTTCAGTAGAAGTAAGCCGGGGCTTCCCAGAGTAGCCTGAAGCCAATGAACAAAGTTCTCAAAGATGGGAAATCACATGAGGGAGCTACAAAATTTCTCTCAAATTCCTTGCTGATAGCTGACTAATGCATACAGGAGATGAGACTCAGAGAGGCTTGGGCCACAGCTTAATGCCTCTCACATGTTTACAATAGAAACTGGTCTCTACAGCACATAATCTATAGAGCTCAGAGATGCTATCTTCAGATCTACAAAAGACACAGCTTTTAATAAAATGAAGGTAGTTTAGATGAAAAATGTCCCAAATGCTCAGGTGAATTTACAAAAAAGAGTTTTCAATGAACAATGATATGTATTAAATAATCTAAAAGAGTGAATTCATTGGATTAAAGTATTGAAAATTTCAGAAGCAATGTAGGGTTTTATGTACTGACGCTGCATTTTACATATTGGAACTATAAATACAAGACAATTTACAATTGTTAAAATTTTTAAAATGAATTATTTCTTAAATGATAATTAGAAAAGTCTGAACGCAACAGGGGAGAAGACCAGTGAACTTGAATACTTATCAACAGACAATTTACCAGAGGCCGACTTAATGACTCAACTGGCAGACCTTCACCTGCAAGCATCGGCACCCTGTATGCATACCACTTTGTATCCCAGCTGCTCCACTTCCAATCTAGTTCCCTGTCTGTGGTCTCCAAAAGCAGTGGAGGATGGCCCAAAGCCTTGGGACGCTGCATCTGCTTCAGAGACCCTGAAGAGGCTTAGAGCTTTGGATCAGCTCAGCTCCAGGAATTATGGCCATCTGGTGAGTGAATCAGGAGATGGAAGATCTTTCTCTCTCTGTGTCTCCTTCTCCCTATAAATCGTCCTTTCCAACAAAAAAAAATATTCAAAAAATCTAGATAATTTACTAACATAGGCACAATAAAATAACTAAATCATTTGAAGAATCAACAGAATTAGATGACAAGTGAAATAGTTTAACTTAACATTCATGTAACTATCTAAAAAGGATATTGGAAAAGTAACAGAGAATAAAAATAAATGTAAATGTTTCCTGAAAAACTCCCCAAATCTTCAGCAATAGCACTGTTCTGGCACAGGAAACCCAAACATGATCAACACAAGGAAAACTATATTTTGTAGATCACTATCAAATTGTTAAAAAGAATAAGAAAAATCTTGAAAGAAGATAAAGAGGGAAGTCTCATTACAGAGAAATAATAATGACAGAAGCTGATTTCTTAGAACCCACAGAGGACACAAAATGAAGGATTAATATTCTTATCTTTAAAGTGCCAAATGAAGAGTCAGTCTAGAATTCTATACCCAGGGTGAAAAAATATTTCAAAAGTGAAAGTAACATAAAACTGCTTTTAGACAAAAACAATTTTTCTTCTGCACTTATAAACTACAAAACAAAAATGCTGAAGAAGGTTCTTCAAGCAAGGGTGGAAACTTAAACTTCTAGAAAGGAATAAAGAATAATGAAAATGGTTTAAAACACCACAATACATAAGGCTAGTTTTCCTTTTATTCTTAAATTTTTCAAAAGTGAATTCACAGGGCTGGCAACCAGGTGATATGCGCATCAGTTGAAGTACTGGTTGCTCAGTACTTATGACTTACCTCTACTCAACGCCCTGGGGAAGCAGCAGGTGATGGCCTCAATTAGGGCTGCTTCTACCATACGGGAAACGCTGATGCCACCAATGGCTCCTGGCTTCAACCTGGACTAGCAATGGTTTATGCGACTATCTGAGGAATGAACCAGTTGATGGAAGGTTCTCTCTACATATTTCTGCATCTCTTTCTCCCTCTCCTTCTCTCATTGTAACTGCTTTTCAAATAAACAAGCCACTCTTTTAAAATCATAACGTAGAAAGGTCTAAACTAATGACAGAATTTACAATATATAGTAATAAGACATATGATGGTGAAATCAGAAAAAAGGAAGTGTGCAAATGGACAAACTCTGCTTTTATATTATATGTGAAAGGGTGTTCATTTTAATTAAAAGTAGATAGTGTAAATTAAGCATATATATTATAATCTCCATAGCAAGCCTTTTTAATAATGTGTGGAGGTCTTGACAAGATTAAGAAATTAACCTGGAATCTAGTATCAGGCATGAATATTTGAATATCAACAGTTACTCCAATTCCACCAACCCTCCACAACCCACCTATGAAAGCACTAAGTCATGACCTAATCATTTCATCCTATGCTAGAGGCAATTGGAAGAATAAGAGATTTAGAAATGCAGTAATGTATGTGATGAACCAATAAGGTCTACCAGGATCAAGTCTTCTAAGGGGGACCTGTCTGTAGCACTTGACTGATAGCCAGCTGTATTCAGCCACATGCATAAGAACAATATATCTAGCAACCTTAAGGCATCAAAACACAGAAGTACTTAGGAGGAGAGCAAGTGCAGTTGCACAGTGCCTTAAGCAACCACTTGGTGTGCTTACATCAAAGATCAGACTGCACTTCAAGTCCTCACCATAATGTTTCTGATGAAGCTTCCTGACAGTTCCTCCTGGGAGGAAGCTAGATGAAGAGTTAAGTGCTTGGGTCCCTGACATTTCCATGGTAGCACTGGGGCTCTTGGCTTTCTGCTTAGGCAGGGCTGTCATGGAAATCTGGGAGGTGAACTATTACATGGACAACATCTCTCTTTCCCTCTGCCCTCCCTCCCTCCTTTCCTCTCTCCCTATCCATTCCTGTTTGCCTTTCAAGTAGAGGAAATCAGACATTTTAAAAAGAGAAATATTATGAGTTATTAGGTGAAATGACTGACAGATTTTAGGTAACTGGTTCACAGAATCAGAGAAATAAGCAAATGTAGTTTTTAGTATTAAACTCTACTGAGTCCAAAGAAGTTACAATGGATGTTAAGGTCAGAGGGAAAAAAAAGGCCTTTATTGTAGAGTGGAGTAAAACGAAAAGTAAGCATAGACAGCTGAGCTATGCTTAGAAAACACTACAAATATGTGACTTACCAATATCAATGAATTAATAGACATTTTTAAGAAAACTTATAACCAGCATCTCTAATTTGGTTCTATGTAGATCAGTGAGTATTATTGTGTGGGTATTACAGTGTGTGCATAAAAAACATAAAAATAAAAGTCAAAGAGGTGAAACAGTTTATCACTCCTAACGTATCTCTATGGAGAGGAGTTTAGTACAGCAACACACACATTGCTTTGGATGCCCACATCGGAGTGGCCGGGACTGATCCCTGGTTCTGTTCCTGATTCCATAACCCAGACTCACCTGTCACCTTTCGTGAGAATTCTTTAAATCCTCCATTTAAATGAAACACTATTAGTCATCAGTATATCTTATAAATCACAGGGAAATGACATTATCTAACAAGACATAGAAGAGTGTGCAAGGAAAGACAGATTGAATCTTTGGGTAAAATGTCCCAAAATTTTTTTTATTAAAAAAAAATGTTAGTGTTATAAGATACAAGGTTCTAGAGCATGGAAAGTGTGGGAAGAGAAATATTTGTCCAGCTTTGTTTTTCTCTTTTTCTTTTTGTGAGGGTTGGGGGGGAGGTGGTGGATCTCTATTCTATTCTCTATGATAACTGTACTGACTTACTTTTTATCTACAGTCGAACAGTCCCCCTTTCTCCATATCCTCATCAATGTTTGTCGATTTTCTACCCTACAACTTTCGTAATTCATGTATCAGTTATTAGTCTTTTTATGGGGCCTTTAGCTCTTTTATCTATTGAATCCTGGTGTCTGTAGGAATAATTTCAACTTTTCCTGTTTGTATGCCTTTTCCTTGTTTGTATTGCTTAGTTCTTCTGGATCAGCTTTTACGCTACATGAAGTAAGGGTGGTCTCCTACTGGATCACTAGAGCTGGTGCATTAGATCCCCTGCTGTGATCTGAAGCCTCTCTAGTGGCCAGGAATGGGAGTCACACCCTGCAACAGAGGTAACTTTTAAACCTCCCCCTGTGTGGGCTGGGGTACTGTGTGAACTTTGCCTCCCCTGCCCAGAGAAGTAAAGTAATACATATGCCCTTCATAATTTTACACCTGGCCTTAGGGCTTGCAAGTGCTGAAGAGTCCCTTAGCTACAACCATTTCAAGTGTTAATGGTACTAATATGGGATGTGGGTGGCTTCCCATTCTTTTTCTCCATCACAGAAGAACTTTTCAGGTTTTGTTCCCTTTTTTACTGCACCATTTGTATTCTTAAATTTCGCAATTTCTGCACTTCATTGCATGATATTCTGGCAGTCTTTCCTGGGTATTCTGGTCAAGTAAGAGCTATTCACTTTTCATGTTAATCATTCGAGGTACAATAACTCCCAGACTCACACTGTGACTCTAGCTCTGTCCCCAGACTCCAGGACTTCTTGCTCCACTGTGTAATCCACACTTGGATGTCCAATAAATATTTCAAAGTCAGCATTTCCAAAACTGAAATGCAAATCTTTCCAATCCTGCTCCTTCTACATTTCCATAGCCCATGATCATCTTCATGTACTTCAGAAGTAAAAGGGAGTACATTTTCCATACACAAGAAACTGCACACCCAGAAACAAAATAACTGCTCAATCCCATTGTCAAGAACTGGAGAATCATTCTGAGCCAACAGGGTTGGCTCCAGTTTATTAGTGATTTGTGTCTGTCCTTCACTGCTTGAAATAACTTTTGCCTTTTCTGGGAAAAGATAAGAAAAGGAGAATTCATAATGGACAGAAGTTATGCGAACTAGAATTCAACCAGGCAGACCAATGAATTCAGCATTCAATAAATGCCCCCCGACAACAATCAAGGTTTGTTCCATGTAGCTATATAATCCTAGCACTACAGCCATTCCTGGAGTCTGTCACCTCTCTCCCTGCATGACCCTGCACATTTCATCATTTGCTATGTGTTCCAAGATCAATATTCTCTTCATAAACTGACCAAATTTTGTCCTGAAGGTTTCTGAAGGCAACAAAAGTTGATCTACTGCAAAGATGAAAGAACTGCTTAACAGCTGAGATTAAGTAACCTAAAACAATTGGACATTCTTTCTACTGGGAATTAAACTATTTTAACTAAGACTCACAAACCAGTGCACTAAAAGAACTGACAACAAATTGAAATGAATGATGACAAAGCAAATCCACACTCACATTTGGAATTCATAAGAAGTTTAAAAAGCAAAATGCTTTAAGAAGCTAATTTTCATTTTATAAAATCTTGCTTCTCTATGAAAGAAACTCCATTGATCTAAAATACTCATAAAACTCTCAGTGCACTCTTTAATATAGAAACATGAACTATTTTGTAACTGCAATGATATCATTCATTATAATTATGGTATAAAACATAAAACATGGTAAAAATCAAAGAATATCTGACATTATTGATTGGCTATCAGTTTTCACTGGAGCACAACAGATGTATCAACAAGGTCCCGGGTCATCAAATGTTGAAATTGAGGACAGCTTCCGGAAGAGGCTGCTTGAAGGTGTATCAGGTTTCTCCAGAGAAAACAACATACCTACACCTAACAAAAAACAAGGACTTAGTGCAAGGAATTAGCTCAGAATTGTGGAGGCTCAGAAGTCCCATGTTTCACAGTTAATAGCTAGACACTCAGGATAGCTGAAGCACAGTGCTTTCTGGGACTGAAGGTTAAAACCTAGGAGAGCTCATGGTACACGGTTTAGTCCACAAATCTATAGACCATGTATCAGAACAGGCCTGAAGGCAAGAAAGAACACACATCTGGGCTCCAGCAATCAAGCAGGACAAATTTCCTCTTATCTATTCAGACATTCAATGAAACAAATGGAACCTACTCAGACTAAGAATGGCATTTGCCTCTTCCTATCCCCCAACTCCACTGCTGATCTCATCCAGAAACCAGGAACATCAAGCTTACATACTCCATATCATGTTGAAACACATGTCTGTTCACCTCATGACCCAGTCAAGTAGACATATAACATTGCCATCACACAGGTATTGACTGAAGTTTAAAAACTCAAGTTCCTTTACAGCCCTTACACTGAGCATTCTTTTCATAGCCAAGAGAGTTGAGAAGTTGTCCATGAGCTTAAGTCTTTGTCAGAGAAGGAACATAAAACAAAGCATCATGAAAGAGCATTTTCCTCAACACAGATTATGATTAAAAAGAGTGGATTTTGAGAATCAGTGTCAAAGAAAAATATCCAATACAGATATAGCCACCTACATCACTTCTTTGACCTAAACCTTCTGGCTGACCGACTGCCATTTCTCAACCTGTGGTGGTTCACCTGGTATATTACAGGGATGGCTCTCTTTTTTAAATCTCAAGAATCAACAACATCGGTTTCAAACCTTTTCATTCTGTAGCTTACTCCCCTCTGAGATTCATGGAACTTAAGAAAGCTGGAGACTAGCTCTCAATTAGGCTTTGGCTTAAGGGAACAATGTGGCTATTTTGATCTTCCATCCAAACCACTAAAACTTTCTTCATATCAGTAATAAGACTGTTTTTCTTTCTTATCATTCATGTGTTCCCTGGAGTAGCACATTTAATTTCCTTCAAAAATGTTTTATTTGCATTGATAATTTGGGTCTTTGGCACAACAAGCCTGGCTTTTCGCCTATCTCAGCTTTTAACATGCCTACCACACTAAGACATAATCACTTCTAGCTTTTCATTTAAAGTAAGAGACATGTAACGCTTTCATTTGAACACTTAAGGTCAATATAGTTAGTGTGTCTCAAGGTATAAGGAGAACCGAGGAAAGCCAAAGAGACAAGCGAGGGAGATGTTTAGTCAACTGCACAGGAGGTATACAACACTTTTCATGATTTCTGTCTTTGATGGCATGATTCACAATGTCCCAAAACATAACAGTAGCAGATACAATCACAAAAATGTCACTGTCTTAAAAAATGTCACACATAAGCATGAAGGGAACACATGCTTTTAGAAAAATGGTACCAATGGACTTATCTGATGTAGGATTTCCAAAAACTTCATCTTGTAACACATGATAACTTTCATGCATAACAAAGCACACAAAATCAAGGTATGTCTATATAGTGTTATATTTAAAATAAGAAAAAAGGATGAAAATTATAACATTGTAACCTAAATTATAGCCATGCATGCATGATAGAATCTACATGGTAGCATATATAGTCTAGAAATAATATCAACATAGATACTGCAAAGCAAAATACAGGCACAATTGATAATTGTCACGTAGAAGCTTGTTAGGGATGATGCCAGAAATGAATATAATTTTAAGTTTCCACAGGTGACTTTTCACTGTGCTCTTAATTTAAGGGCACTATCTTAAAGGGTGTTTGCTTCTATCTGATATCTGGCTACCGTGGTATTACAATGTTTTCAAAATAACCAGTAAGAGATATTTTTTCAAAGACAAATTTCTTAAGATTCTAAAACTCATCTTAATTTTATATCCTAAGGCAATCCACTGATTATTAATGTTATCCTATACTCCTAGATAGACACAGTTCTATCACTCTATTCCAAATGATATCAAACTTAGTGCAGCTGGGTACTTTATCCATTATAACCATACTTCATAACAGCAGAAAGCGTTTCCCTATATCAGAAAACTGCATCAAAAACCAGTCATCCCATTTAGGAAAAATTTCTCAACTTCCTCTCAAAGACTGTTTAAATGTGAAATTACACTTTGTTCATTCTTTCCCTTTTTCTTGATTAAATCCTCTGAAGGCTGAAATTTCATCTCAGCCCTTCAGAAAAGTGAGACATCATGAGAACATGCACTATACAATACCTGAGGCTATAAGTCATGCTGTGAACATAACAGACTGAGCAGGTGTCTCAGTCACGTGTGCATTCTTATATAATTTCATCCTTGCAACTAGTTTACGACATAGGCATCATTACATAATAGTTAAGAGAACAAATCTGTGAATCAGTCCATCTTAACTGATAATTGCTACTAAGTAACTTGCCCAAGGTTTCCCTTATTCAGCAGCCAGAACAGTGTATTGATGATGCCAAAGAGTACAATCTTTGGCTAGACTCTTAGTCCGTGAAGTCAATAACCTGGACAAAAGGCTGAGGCAGCCACACAAAAGGCCTTTAAGACCTGGTGGGCACTTTTTTTAAAAAAGCACCTTCACAATATTTATATCTGTTGTACTATCACTGGAGACAGGAAGAGACAGGAATATTTTCTGTTTGGAATACAAGTGATTTCAAAACAGAATTTGTGAATTACTCACAGCCACAAGTGCAGGGTCATGGCACAGCAATCTCAGTCTCCTAGGATGATGTCTTAGGGCAACCTTCCATTTGAAAAGGTCAAGGAGATCCAACCACCAGCCAGGCAACACTGCAGGACCAATAGGTGACTGGCAGAACAAGAGAGGAGAATCAGCAATACCTCACCACTGCAGGGCATTTATGTAAGTGCTACATAATAACAGGAACAATGTTGAACTGTATCATCTATCATTTTTTTATCATCATTGACAGGTAAATGACAATTTTGAAGAACATATTGATCATAGCTTACTTGAAATTCTATAGCACATGCAGTTATGATAAAATATACCCTTTAACGTTTATGAGTTTGATAAATGGCATAAGAAATGGCATAAAGACAAACCTGCCCTGTCTGAGTTGTCATTTATTTGTTATATGACCATGATAAATGATCCCATCACCCTGAGTTTTAATCTCTTCATTAGAAAAATGGTCACAGTTACAAAGGTAGAACATAAGCTAAGTATTATCTGACAGGAATTATTTTAGGTGCTTTATGTGGATGAATTCATCAACAATTATAATAATATAGAAATTATTAATCTCACACATAGTGGAGCCAGGACTCAAATGTAGCTTTCCTCAAAATCGAACAGTTAACTACCACCCTACACTTACTGTACAAATTACTCTATTATTTGGGTTCATAATTAATAAAAGACCATATATTTCAAATATTAATAGTACATAAGGGTGAACTCCTTTTGGTCAGGCAATCACATGCTTGCCTTCACTGGCCTTTATCTCTACCTCATGTCAGATTCCATGTACAACAGATTAATTTCCAAGATACTAGTTAGGACTTCAGTTTCTAAAACTAAGACAATAACAGGGAATTTTAAAGTGAATTTTAGGAGATACCAAAACTTTTTTTCTTGCTGGTTAAAAACACTAAATGAGAAATATCTATTATTAAAGAAACAAGTTAAAGAAAATATATCTATAGTTTCGCTATAGTATGACCCCCCTCTCAAATGCAAAGTAATCTACAGACTTTCAATTCAAAATGATGTTTCTTTATTAAGTCCTGGTAAAATTCCTGACTGTTTAAATCATGTGCTTAAAATAACACTGAGTATCATTGCTGAATGCAGATACAATGCATTCAGTGGCATGGGGTCAAATTTGCAGATTCTAAGATAGCTGAAGGCTAACTAAAGAAGAAAATGAAATCAACGAAAAAGCATGGTAGTAACAGAACAAACCCTCTACAGTTTGGAACATCAATGCCCTTGAAAGGTGTATATTTGATTCATTATTTAAGGTAGTTGTACCCATAGTCCCAGAATGTAAATAGTCCATCCATACTAAGAAAGACCCATTACCCCCAGGGGAAATAGAGAGTGGGGTTTTTCTCTGAGCCTTGGGACACATTTTCAGAAATGGGTCAATAGGTAACTTTATTCTGTGTTTTTTTCTTTTCTGCTTAAAAATACCTCAATCAGTACATAGCTGGCAGATTAACAATGAACTCACAGCCAATAGCACTATAACTCATGTCTAAAGGGAATTAATCCAACACAATGCAATTTATAAAAATGCACATCGCAGCCCTCCTGAACTAAGATACTCTTCAACAGTGCTTTAGTATGATTCGTTGGGAGCTTGAAAGGTAATTTAAAACAGAGAAATCACCAACAATGAGAACCAAAACATATTTTAATGCGGTATTTACTATACTGCCTTAAGAAACCTCCTTTTGAGGCCTAGGACTGAAATAAGAAGGCAGAAGTCTGTTCATCTCAGGTGAGCGGTGCATATAGTGGGGGAATGAAGTGTTTTGCTGCTTTGCATATGTGCATGTTCATGAATGACCATGAAAGAATCACGAGCACAATTAGAGGATTACAAGTAAATTCAGGGGAGGCGGGGAGGTGTTTAATTCACAAGTACCAACTCTGAGTAATGAGATCCTGTTGCGTGAGAAGCACTAAGAGAAACAACAGAAGAAAACTGAGTCAAGCTAAACATTTCTGTATGCAAATAAACTCATCATCTCCCAAGAGAAATCAAGGAGAGTCTGTGTGTTGTAACCTAGAAAAGAAAAAACTGAGTAAAATCCTATAGGAAACAATCAAACAAAAAATAATGCACAAGCAAAATAATCCACCAATACAAATAAGCAAATACTAATAAAAATATCTCCAGCAGAATAACAGGCAGAGGGTACTGACAGCATCATACACAGGGAGGAAAATCCTAACAACTAGAAAGTAATCAAATCAGAAGTGATTTGAATACAAAATCCAGAGGACACAAATGCATTGCTCACAAAATAATCAACTCTATACTAGTCATCAGATGTTAGCACGTCTGCAGGGAATAGGAATTCCAAGAGTCCTTAGTTTGTGGTATCAGTATGAAGCTTTGATGAGCAAGAATATGAATTAGAAAAACACTCAGAACATTTGAGCAAACATTTCTTATAGGACTAAACCCATAAATCTACAATAGTATTGAAAAACTCAATTTTCACAATAATGAAAAACCCAAAGTTTTGTGAATGTCCTATATGAAATGAGCACACATTATAAAATGGACTATTACTTAACAATGGACCAAATATTGTAGAAGACTCATGAAGAAATATACTCTAAATACAGATAAAATGAAAGCATACAACAGGCAGACATTTAGGAGAGAAAAAGATATTTCCTGTCAACTGTTGGTTCACCCTCCACAGGCCTGCAGTGACTCCACCAGGGCTAAATCTAAGAATGGAGAACTCAGCCCATGGTTCCCACACAGATGACAAAAATTTAAGCACTTCAGCCACACTCATCACTGCTATCTTCCAGCACTGGGCAGCTGAAATCAGCTGTGAGCATCCTGATGTGGGGCTTTTGTGTCTTGGCTGGCATCTAACACATGAATGTTAAACACATTTTTGCTTTATTGAGAGAGACAGATTTCCCACCTAGCAGTTCACTATCAAATCGCTCCTAGTGGCCTGGGGGAGGCCAGGCCAAAGCCAAGAAATGGAAACTCAATCCAGATCTCCAATACAGAATGAAGTCCTCCATTACTTGGTCTGTTACTGCTGCCTCCCAGGTTCCACACTGTTAAAGTTCATCCTCCCAAAAGCAAGTTTGGTTATTTAATCATTCTCATATGGTTCACAACTGCAAATGTTCTAAGGAAAAAAAAAGTCCTATAATGTGTTCATACCTGCTTAACTATTCTGCGTTAAAGTCATTCCTAATTGATTTTAAGACTCCAAGAAAATTGCTCATTGTTCAAGTGTAATTGGCAACATAACTGGAAAAAGGCACAGCCTATAGCATCTAAGAATATTGTCAAATCCAAGTTGAGTGGCTGATACGTATGCCTGTGTGGGACTAGGAACAGGGATATATTGTATTAGGAAAGAAAAAGGGTATGCAAAGCCATTCTTACTAGAAAGAGTGTATCAGTGTCATCTGATCTCGGTACACACACACAAATCCACACAGGCACACGCGCATTGAAATACATCACTCACCAATAGAATGAATGCTTTTATACTTAGTGCTTACACTTTCAGAGACACTGTTTAAAATGAAAATATTTAACTTGAACCCTCAAGTTGTAGCCCTGGGCAATAAGGACTGTGTGTGTGCTTTAAATCTTCATTTCCCGGTAGCATAGAAACATACACTTAGGGAGTATGTCTGGGCACTTGTCCCTAGCAAGTTGCAGGAGAGAAAAGCTGCTCTGTTTCTGCTGGAAGAGCAAAGAAGGAAGGGGCTAATAGCCAGGGAAATAGGCCAGAATGTGGTTATTAAACCCAAGAACAGCACAAACACATGCCACCCTTAAAACTGACCAGTGGACTGGGTGAGCTTGCTAAGAAAGAATTGCGGAGGGCATTTTCTCTTTAACCAGGACTGTAAAAAGCACAACAAAGGCAGCAAGGCTTAGTCACGGTGGAGAGAGATCAGGTGCACAGAAGGTCACCCCTGGCTAGAGTCATGCTACTGAACATTCAGTGTTGCTCATCTTTCATTCCTGTAGGTCACATGAGCCTCACCATCCACCACGGACTACTGTTCAGATTTTCGCAAGAGAAAGATGGTTTGGATGGTTGATTTGTAAAAGCCCTATCTACTGTTCCCTATCTGGTACTGTGGCATTCACAAACCCTGTGACATCAAATCCCAAACCTTTCCTCAATTCTGCCTCACGAGGTTGTGGGGTCTGGTCCCCAAAGCCACTTGCCTGTCATGACTGCCTCACTTGGAACTGTTTTGTGTGCCCCTTTCATTCCATAAGATACTATCATTTTTTCCCTCCATCTCCTACTCTTCACGCTAAGTAGATTTTGTTTGGGAATAATCATAACAACATGACAAAGATAAATAATCCATTCATTAGAAAGAATGCATCATGGGGAAAAAAGCAAAACAAGCCATTCACTTGGCATTATTCTAAATATACATTACAACATACAGCCACCACAAAAGATCTGGCATCTGAATACATGCCATGTCCATGGGGCGAGCAGGTGGGTGTAGGTTCTTCAATCCATGATTATGCTAGAAAAATGCAGCTTGTCCTTTCTGTGACTTTTTATTCCATTCATTGACATTTTGTTTTTCCCAGAGCCTTAGATCATTTTGTATTTAAATCCAAAATCACTTTTGTGGTTTTCACAGACATAATCTACACTTTGAATGGATCTGGAAATCTTTAAATGCTTCCAAATGCTAAGTTTTCAATAGCATGCCCACTCTATCACCACACGTTTTTAGAAATTACATGTTGATCAGTATTCAGAATACTGATTTTATTTCCCAACTTTAAGGAAGATCATTGTCTTCAAATTCCTATTTTACTCTTCCCCATTTACTCCTAACCCTTTCTGTAGGTATTATCAGTCTAATAATAAATTCAGAGTCCTATACCTCTCTCTGTCTCTATAATACTTTCTCTTCTCAGGCTAACAAAGTCACGACTAAGCTGCAGAAGGGTAAATATACAGATATGCACATGCAATGGTACGGGGAGAAGTTTGGTGGTAATTTTCTCCAAGTTTACATGATGCATGGATAATTGTGATTCACTCTATATTATACTCCCTAAATTAAAAATCTGAAGTATTTGGTGATATAGGGGAAAGCATATCATAAAATGGGAAAAGATTGCATTTCCTTGTTACATACTCATGTTCCGATGGTAATCATTTAGAACCATTTTATGCATGTGTGTTTCTAAATAGCGAACTTATCTGGACAATAAGACGCTGAACTTTATGCTAGGCATGTGTTTGCAAGCAATGAATCTCAACTGAACTTGAACTATGGTTATGCAACAAGGTGGAGGAATCCACCATGGGGGGAGGGGTATGGGAGGGGTGGGGGGAATCCCCAGCGCCTATAAAACTGTACTACATAATACAATGTAAGCAACAATAAAAAAATAAAAAAAAAATAGCATCCCATTTGTGATATGTCTAAACTGTTGAAAGTTATTCTTAATACTAGGTTCCACCATTTTTATTGGATCTAACATACAATCATATCTGGGGTAAACTGTTTAAAATTTCATCTTTCCAGGTCTGGTGCAGTAGCCTAGCAGCTAAAATTCTCACCTTGAACATACTGGGATCCCATATGAGCACTGGTTTTAATCCCAGCAGCCCCGCTTCCCATCCAGCTCCCTGCTTGTGGCCCGGGAAAGCAGCTGAGGACGGCCCAAAGCTTTGGGACCCTGCACCCGTGTGGGAGACCCGGAAGAGGCTCCTGGCTTCGGATCGGCATAGTATCGGCCCGTTGCGCTCACTTGGGGAGTGAATCATCGGACGGAAGATCTTCCTCTCTGTCTCTCCTCTCTGTATATCCGCCTTTCCGATAAAAATAAAATAAATCTTTAAAAAAAAAATTCATCTTTCCACTGAAATTAATTTGCTGTTGGATATTTTCTTCCAAACATGCAGCAAATTATGACATGCACACATATACATACAGAGTATTGTAACAGTAAAAGAAATGAGACAATGTTATAGATTAACATAATTTATAGGTAAATATGTGTATGTTCTGAACACATAATATAATTCATATTTCTTGGTTATTTGTACATGAACAATATGTACATTCATTTAGTATTTGATATGTGGTCATTTATCAATTATTACTCTCACTACTGTGACAATTGCCACTCAAGTGTTCTTATTTGCTTAAATTTTATTAATAATGTTAATTCTCTGGGACATCAGGAATCCTTTGGAGGATTGGCGTGAAAAAAACATCCATCCTATACAATGGTGTCATGGTCCCTGCCGTCACGGCTGCCTGTTGTCACTCCTTCCAGGGGTGAGCTTTCTGCTGTGCCCTTGCATTCCATCACGCCATGGCTCCTGACAGTAAGACTCACCCAGCAATTCAAATTCCACCACACTCTGTGACTTCAAAGCATGTGATTTAGTGCCTTTGTATGTGAGGGCAGAGCTTGATGAAAAGGGGTAGAATTGTCATCTTTCATATTGAAAGCCAGAATACAGTGCCTGAAACTCAAACAAACAAACAAACACAAGATATATACCAGTGACATGACATCTCGTGACCTCATCACTGTTTAAAGCACTATATCTATATTCCTGGGATCAGTGGTCTTCCCATCTCTTATTTACTGAACTCTTTGTTTAACATACCATTAAACCTGCAATTATTATCCCAAAAATTAAAAGAAAAAAAAGGGGGGGAAGGTATTATTAAATTCTTATAATTACATCTATCAAATACATGAACTGCTCTCTTTAACAAGCATTAAGAATAAAAACCAAAAATTAATATTATCAAGTATGCTACTCAAGGAAACACTAAGAGACAGAACTAAAAGTTGTAAACAGTTGCTTATATAGAGTGACAGAAAGAGGCAGGGCAGAGAAGTCCATTGTCTCATAACAATCTTTGTAGAACTGCTTAACCCTTTAAAGTTTATAGGGGGTACCTCAAAAAGTTCATGGAAAATAGGTTAGAAATTTACAATCCATGCACTGGAGAGTTCATTTTGGTGAACTAAGCATAGATCAAAAATTTTTATATCAAACTAGTATCCTCATATATAACTTTTTAAGAAAATTTTTAATTTGTTTTATGACAATCTTTCATAATTAGGGTAAAAAGGTTCAAGTGCTACAGGAAAATGGGTAAGACAGTTAGTTCCATATTGTTTCCTTCATAATCTGAGGTACTTTTACTGAAATGATTTTTTAAGACATATTTGTATTGGGAAGTCAGATACAGAGAGAGAGAGAGAAAGATCTTCTCTCTGTTTATTTCACTTTCTAAGTGGCCGCAATGACTGGAGCTGAGCCAATCTGAAGCCAGGAGCCAAGAGCCTCCTCTGGGTCTCCCACACGGCTGCAAGGTTTCAAGGTTTTGGGCTGTCTTCGACTACCTTCCAGGGAACAAGCAGGGAGCTGGATGGGAAGAGGTGCTGCTGGGATTAGAACAGGCACCTGTGTGGTATCCTGGCACTTTCAACACAAGGACTTTAGCTGCTAGGCCACTGGTTGGACCCTGAAAGCTGTTTTGTTTTTTTGACAGAAGCATGTACTGCATTTCCTAACTACTCTGCTTGCTTAGTCTTCAGTTTGGCCTTCTTGTTCATGGCCTCTGTCCTCCTAACCTCACTCCATCAATTAACTAACTTATTATCTCTGCAACAATCTCCACCCACATTTTTTCCATCACAATGCTCCTGGAATCCCATCATTCTGTCATTTTCAAAGCTCTCTGTCATCTAATGGTTTGCCTAATTGACACTCCCAACATTGGATTCTCTTGGTGGTTCCATGCTTTTGTGGCACACATTCTACGAATCTGCTTAGAGGCTTAAGCCCAACAAAATAAAGTTCAGCTAGGGTTCTTCCCTCAACTCCCCACTCTCCTTGTAGCTGAGTCGGTAAATTAGCCAGCCTGCTGGTGAAATATGATGCTCATCACTCAGTTCAGAATCAAGTCTTGCAGATTCTGAATTCAAAATACACCTCAGTTGCACACCATTCTTCATTACCTCTACATCAGACTAGTCTACCTTAGTGTTATCACTTGCCAGGAAGATTACAAAATGATTCTAATTCATTCCCTTGTTTCCATGCTGTAGACTTCAATGGGTATTCAAAGAAAGTGATCTTTGTTTAAAAAAAATGCTGACCAAGTTATTCTGTTGATAAAAACTCTTGAATGGATTTTCGATGAGTTTCTGGTGACGTACAAACTTCATTTCATGCCACTGACCTTATGCACATTATGTCCTTTGTGCTGAACAGTTTCCCCAGGCACCTTGTCATTTTCCATACCAAGGAATTTACAAATAACAAAAACTAGAGGCCAGTTCCTACTTAGGCTTTTGGCTTCAGATCAAATATTCTTTTTTTCTTCAAGGATCTTCCCTCTGCTGGTTCACTCCCCAAATAGACACAAAAGCCAGAGCTGAGCCAATTCAAAGCCAGGAGCTTCTTCCAGGTCTTTGACGCAGGTTCAGGGTCACCCTCCATAGTTTTCCCAGGCTATAAGCAGGATGCTGGATCAGAAGTGGAGCAGCTCAGTATAGCACCAGCACCCATAATGGATGCTGATGCTAGCAGCTAGACAAGGCATCAAGCCAGCCCTTAAATGTTCTTTCTTAAAGGGTTTATCTCTGATACATTAAGTAACATTTGCAATGGTTTTTTTTTTAAAAGATTTATTTTTATTATTTTTTCATTGGAAAAGCAGATATACAGAGAGGAGAGACAGAGAGGAAGATCTTCCATCCGATGATTCACTCCCCAAGTGAGCGCAACGGGTCGATGCTATGCCAATCCGAAGCCAGGAGCCTCTTCCAGGTCTCCCACGCGGGTGCAGGGTCCCAAAGCTTTGGGCTGTCCTCGACTGCTTTCCCAGGCCACAGGCAGGGAGCTGGAAGGGAAGCGGGGCTGCCGGGATTAGAACCAGCGCCCATATGGGATCCCGGGCGTGCAAGGCGAGGACCTTAACCACTTGCGCCACCGCGCCGGGCCCCATTTGCAATGGTTTTATCTTTATATTTACTTAGGTGAATACTTGTTGGCTGGCTCTTCCTTCAAATTATGTTCTAGGAAACCAGGAGCCATTGTTCTGTATCTCAGAGCTTGAGCATTAGCAAGTGCTCCAGAACGGTTTTAAAATGTCCAGCATGGTGCCCTTTATGTGGTGCTTGCATTCATGTGCGGTTAAATCAATCAATGTAAGTTCATTATATCCATGGACTGCATGAACTACTCCATGCACAATCCGCAAGGCCCTGTCTGGCAAAAAGCCTTTGCAAAGCAGTTCTTCCCACCACGTCTTCCAAACTCTACAGGTCAAGGGCATGACAAGATTCTTGATGACTTACATAAACTCAGCGCAAGAGTGCTGGACCTTCTCTCCTTGGCTCCACATGCAAATAATATGAACATTTTCTTATTAAAAACTAAAAGAGCATCTAAGGTGTTTTATACTGAGTATTTGTTCAGGGAAGAGAAGTTTACACAGCTTGTGGAGAATTATTCAGCAGGAAATTAAATCTCTGTAATTCTGGATTTTCACTTTGCTTTCAATTGGCAAAATGTCCTGGCAAATCACTCTCCCCTTTAGAACATTCATAATACCACATCCGCCACCAAAATGTGTGTTCTGTGCCAAATCACAAAGCAGGTTAGACAAGATGACTCCTAGGAGGGCTGAGAGACAAGGCTGTGCGTAGGCTAACTACACATCGCTTCTTCATGCAGATATGGCCAACAATTCATTCTGAGATGTTGAAGCTTACAGAATACTCAGAGAAGAAGACAATTAAAATAATAAGACAATGAAAATTCTATTGCAGTGCTTTGAGCCCCCTACCAAGCTTTTGAGATTGAGATTTGCTGTTACTTGCATATATCCCACAAGCTCATGCAGGCATTAAACCACAAGTTGGTGGTACGGTAAGGACAGAAACAATCTAACTATAACATTCTCGAGAGAGACTCTGGGGGAGTGATTAGATTGGGACAGGTCATTTGGCTTGGGATAGAATCAGGTTGACAAGCGATGGAGATTGAAGTAGGCATTCCTTCTCCCTGCGCTTACCATGTGATATCCTGTGCTGTCTTAGAACTCTGGCAATATGAACATCACTATTGAAATCCAAATCAGTGCTTCCCTCCCCCAGTGTTCTATACTGAAACTTCAAAGCTATGACCTAAATAAAATTTTTCTCATTATATGTTCACTAATTCATGTATGTAATCCCACTGACAAAAAGCTGACCTATACAATCTTTATTTTTTAACATCTAAAAAGTTTATATACTTAAAAGTTAAGAGCTACAAAAACAGAGTCAGAGACAGTGGTTGTCTAACTACCAGCTCACTCTGCAATGGTTGCTGTGATGGTCAGAGCTGAGCTGGCTTGAAGCCAGGAGCCTGGAGCTTCTTCTCAGTGTATCTTGGACAGGGGCCCAAGCACTCAGACCATCTTCTGCTGCTTTTCCATACAGATTACCAGGAAATTGGATAGGAAGTGGGGTAGCCACAACTAGAACTAGCACACACATTGGATGCTGTCACTATAGGCAGAAGATTTGCCCTCTAAGACACAGTACCAACCCTGACTTACATGAACTATTTTACCAGTAAGGCAATTGGGCAGCTTTACTGAGGAATAAATAAACCGTCTACAGTTGCATAATTAGTGCCAAAATGAAGAAGTACATCTTAGCCCATGCTACTTCTTTCAGCAAGACTGTGATTATTTTGCTATCATTTAGGGAATAGAATTGACTTCATTTATAAATAAACAGCTACAATGGAGAACAGACATGCATGCTAAACAACTTGCTCTTTTGCATACTCCTACAAAATAAAAAGAAAAGCCAAAGTGGAGTTTTGGACTAACTTTATACAGCATTAATGACAATGATAGAGCAAGAATTTATTAATTTTTTTTCTGCACTGATAATGAACATAAAGCAAAGAATACAGTGAAGGGAAAACCTACCACTATCACTGGATTAAACACCCACACAGTTTGCCTTCAGCAGGTCTGTTTGAGCTGATTTAGCCAGTCATGAAACAAAATGTAGCTCTTAGAAGTCAGTAACATATAGATTCAGATCTTGTGCCTTGGGTCACACCATCTCTCAGAACATCATGAGATGAAAGGATATTTCAACTCTATGTGACAGAATTTAATAGTCTCAGTAAATTTCAATTCCTTTGTCTACTCCATATCAGATCAACCCTAAATACAGTTGCTTCTAGGGAAAGCCCTTTGTAGAATTACTAATGCAATTAAGAAGCATTTTATTTAAAACAAGTGAGAAAACACAGCTTTGATATAAATTCTCCAATGCGAGTAACACCACCATGTTTATGAAAGACACACATGTGTTCACTTTAAGAATGAGGTGGGTGGCATTGCCACCAAAGTCATAGCTTTTGAGTACAGAATCCCAGCAGGAAAATGGATCAGTTGGGTCAGTAGAAGGAAGCAAGCAAATTTGCAACTAAAAATGTCAACACACACACACACCCAGAAATAGAGAGAGAGAGATCAAAGGCAGATTATAGCTACCCAGGAGAGACACCAAGAAGATTCGCGTTGGGGCAGCAAGATCAAGGCACCCGAAAGACCTTTTCAGGACTTCCAACCATATCTGGAGAGAAATCAAAGGCTGAATCTTTGGCTATTGCATTTCAAAAATAAATAAAGACTCCTCTACTTCCTTCACAAAAGATCAGCCAAGCTAAATTTATGCTCTAGAATATTACCCTGGGAGCTCTCCCTGGAAGAAATCATTTTAACCCTAATACTATTCTTTGTTTTGAATCCAAGTCTCTGATTTTGCCCACACAACCATTAGCAGAAAAATTAGAAAAGCATCCAATCAAAAAATATTTACTGAGCAAAGTGATGCAAAGTACTTTACCAGGGGAAGTGCCAGTCTCCAAAAATTATGAAAACCTCTCTCTTCAATTATTCTAAACTTGTTTTACTGCTAATTTGTTCTTTAGAGTTCTACCTTTTTTTGAAAGTCATCCCCTCAAGTATCAAAATCTTTGATGGGAGGTTGAAACATTAGATGGACAACATCTATTCACAGAGGAGCAACTGCTTCCATGAAGAGCATCACACTGGAAATAAATCATCCCATGAAGAGAAATGGGAATAGAAAACTAAACTGAGAAACAAACTCACCATCTTGTGTAATTAGGAAGTGTTTGACACAGGCTAAATTAGAAATAGATTTTATCTGTAGGCAACTTCTATAAATTTGATTGATATTCTAAAGCTCTATGCTAAGGATGAGGAGCCTGTTTGAGACGTGGGAGGCGATATGAGCTATGGCATGCCAAAAGTGTATTTCTTCACCTCACTGGAGGGAAAGAGCATGGCAATTTGCATCAACATTTAGGTCTGGAGTCTGTTATAAGCTCTATGTAGGTATGCATATCACAGTACTTCTATGACAGTTAGCACTTTTTCCCTTCATGTCACAAAAGATGATAAAATCATTCCAACTGGATCAAGACTGACCAAATACTTAACCTCTGGCTCAATTAAGGATAAAAAATTTATTTTCAAGTGTCAAATAGCTTACAAAATTATTGGAAGGTTGAAACAATCATCTGCAACCTGATTTCCTGGAACACTTCCAAGTTGTACGCATCCTGCTGTCTCCGTCCTAACAACAGGAGAGCTGTCACCATCAGCAGCACAGAGAGGTGCAAGATTAGAGGAGTTGCGTGACAGCCTAGCAGCTAAAGTCCTCACCATATGGACTCCCTGCCTGGGGCCTGGGTGAACAGTCCAAGACGACCCAAGACCTTGGAAGCCTGCACCCATGTGGGAGACCCCGGGGAAGTCCCTGGCTTCAGATTGATTCTGCTCTGGCTGTTACAGCCACCTGGGGAGTGAATCATTGGACGGAAGTTCTTCCTCTCTGTCTCTTTCTTTCTGTATATCAGACTTTGCAAAGAAAAAAATGGTGCCAGATTAGAAAGCCACTAATTGGAAATCTAACCTCCCTGTGCCACAGCCCTCCTGAGAAAAACTAATGTCTTTCATTTGCTCTTTCCTCTACTTACTTCCATTCTAAATGAACATCTCCCAGGAGCACATCTGCTGGTTAGAACCAAAAACCACATACAACAGTGTACCTGTCTGCATTTCATAAACTCCAGGATTCTGGGCATCCCCCATGTGGAGTTCAGAAGCCTCAACTGAAAGCAATGTCATCTGTGTGGGTGGCCCAGATGTTCCCTTCAGGACTGAGCCACACATTACTCCAGCTGCTGAGATTATTGGTGAATGACATCCTCACAAAGTGTTTCTCTATGAATTGCCACCAGTTAAAGAAATCTTTCATGTGTAGGAGGAAGTCTACCCCCCAGGGATGCACTGCACCTAATTACGGTCCACATGGGGATATCAAGAACAAGACCCTTTGTCTCAAGGCAGGGCCACTCTGAAGGTCATCCCAGCTCCAGGAGTCCTCATGGAATCATATGAATTCTTTATTGTGACTGCTGTACAGTTCGACTCATTTCTCCACCCAGTCTGGGGATTTGTATGACCTCACAGCTGCTGATCTGACGGCCCCTTTCCCACATGCAATTACTCCCCTCAGAATGTGTTCTCTTAGGAATCAGACCTAAGACAGACACATCAGAGGCAGATGGAATAAACGCTGAGGAAGCCACGTTTATGAGCACTGAGTTGTATGAGCTCTATTTTCATAAGAGAAAATCACTAGGATCTCGGAGTCCCTGGTGCAGGATGAGCCAAAAGATGTTGCATAGTAATAACACTATACAGCCAACATTCCTTCTGGATAAAAGCTGAAATTCTTGAGATAAACTACTTAATCCTAATACAAGCTTGTGAAGCAAATTCCATCAGCATCCATTTTTGAAATGAGAAAAATAAAACACAGAGAGACTAGTTCAACCCTGAAGTGTAAGCAGCAGAATTATGATCTTCCTTCTAACTCTAAGGCTGATAGTCTCACTATGTTTTCATGTCAATATTAAATTTGCAAATAAAAAAAGTATCCTTGAAAGAGAAGTAGAAGGCCATATGATGAGAAAGGGAAGAGACAAAAGACAATGTCATGGCAGAAGCATAGAGTGAACTCAGTAACCTCAGGAAACTCACACAAAAGGTACAAAATAAATCAATCAAAAGGTTTCTTCCCCAGAACCTAACAGCCTCACTGGCACCCTGACTTCTGGTTCTGGAGGACTCATTCCAGATTTCAGATCTTAAAACTATAAAAAGATAACTGTCATTTGTTTAAGGCAGTATGTTTCACTTTATTTTAACAGCACTGAGAAACATGTGGGACCATAGGGATATTTGCAAATTATAGTATTTGCAATATTACAGAAAAGGACCTACTGGAGTAATAGAAATTCCTTTTGCTTAGCCATTGCAGGTTAAAATGAGAAGTTCTGGTCTTGGGCTTAGGTCCCCTGTCATCTTTACTTCACCTACACAGCACAATGGTCAAGAGGAAAATGATGTTCAGGACCATAATGCGCAGGTATTTGGTCATAAATGTTGACAGGTAAAAGTCTATCTTCCCAACATGTAATTTCTGGGAGTTGTAAATTACATGCAGGACAAAACAAATGATAAGTAGCACAAGATTTATACTAAGGTTTAGAATTTTAGTTTTTCTGTGTTTTGACAAATGGTCTTTCACACTCTTGGAACAAGAACCTTGCTTGATGCATACCTGGATCCAAACTTGAGACAGGTAAGACCAGCTACCAAATGCTAATCACTTTTGAGGATGGGAGAAAAGGGAGGAAGCCCCCACCCAAACACTCTGTATTTAGAGAGCCTCACTCTACTTCAGCCCCCTTAGTCTCTGAGCCAACCTCCTTAGATATTTCCTGGAACAAAGTGAGTATACAAAAATAAGTATAATAAATAGTTCTCCTTATCTTCACTCTCTAGTTATAACTATAAAAAGGCTTGGCAACAGCTGCCATAAGACTCAGAAATAGAGGGAAATGGTCAATTTCTGAGCTGCTGTAAATCACTATTTCAGGAAAAAATGTAAAGAAGGAATGCTACAAGCAAGATTTGGTTTTAAAAAAGTTATTTTTTTGAAAAACAGATGGATAGGAAATAAAGAGCTTTTAACTGTGGGTTCACTCTCCAAATATCCGTAACAGTCAAGGCTGGGTCAGGTAGGAGCTAGCAACACTAAGCAACACGCTTTTGATGACAAGTCTTCAATCTACTGGAAGTGATAGAACCGTATATCTCAAAATTTCCAATCCATTATGATCCAGAGACCTTATAGAATGCAATCAAAGGTAGCTGGAAGTGTGGTATAGCTTGATAAGCCATTGCTTGCAAAACCAGTCTTTTGCAAAGGGCATTTCCAGTTTTGCTTCAGACCTAGATCCCTGCCAATATAACAGGGAAAGATTAGATGGCGGCTCAGGGACTCACGCTGTTGCCATCCAGGTTGGAAAACAGCATAGAGTTCTTGGGTCCTAGCTTCAGCTCAGCCCAATCCTAGCTGTTGCTGCCATTTGGGGAGTGAAACAGCAGACAGAAGATCTCTTTTTTCCTCTCTCCCTGTCTGCCACCTTATCTTCCAAATAAATGCATATTTTAAAAAATACATTGAAAAGAATCACTAGAAAACTGATGTTGATAAGAAAAGCACACAATGCAACTCAAGTTATTTGTCAGGCTCAACAAACACAAATTTACATGTTGAGAATTGAGTTAAAGCTTCTGAAAGTTTTGGATCAAAGATGGGTTCTGGTGCCTAGATTATACTTTGAGTAGCACTGGCCTGATTCAACACGAAAACGCCACTCTCCTACGTCACTCCTACTTCTAGGTGCCTTGGGGTGTTTCATGCAATTATGCTGCTCGTTTTGAGGCATCGCTACAGTCTTTGCACCATTTCTTGTTATGAAATCACATCTGCAAGCCTAAATAAGGGTGTTTATTGTTAATACAACTTGAAAATTGCACTGACTTCATGATTGGGAATTTAGTATTTTGGATTCTTTAGAATACAGAAATATGGGAAGGTCAAAATAAATTGAAACAGTATAGATGTGTGGGTCAATAGAACAATTTTGTGGAAAGTAGGTGGGACTGATTTCTGAAGGACTTCTGCACCTGCCAAAAAATATCTGTAATTTTCTCACAGTACATACTACAAAAATAATCTACCTGCAGATCTCCTGCATTCTTAAAAGGTTCATTCCAGAAGCCTCACTGCAGCACTGCTGGTTCAGAATCTTTGCTTATGAAACCTAAGAGTTCCTTTTTATTTTCTTATGCAATTTATCTTACTTTCAGACACATAAAATATTCAAAACTAGCATATCCCTTTAAAGAAAAGTTGCATTTAGGGAGTAAATTAATCCCCTATCTCAAAAAGGAAGCAATTTAAAAACATTATGCTCGAGGTAAGATTTGTGCTCCTAAAGGTTTGTGTATTGAAAACTTGGTTGTCATATTGGTATTGTGGGAGGTAGTAGAACCTCAAAGTGATGGGGTCTGATAGTAGGTGGTCAGGATTCAAGGAGCTTTTATGGGACTCCTCTCAGCTTTCATGAAAACAAGTTTTCACAGAATGTGACCAACCCTGGCTTCCTATTTGTAGATGGAACCTCTTCCTGCAACAAGTGTACCCAGTGTTGTAAGACCATTTGCTCCTATGTCCTCCCTAGACACTAACCAAGGAAGGTACTCAATTGGGAACTTTCAGTCTTTGAAACTGTGACCAAAAGAATCCTCTTTTCTAGTAAGCAACTAACCATATTCGGGCTTTTAATTATAGTAATGCAAAGGTAATGATACAAAAATTCTCTTTCAAAGGGTTTTAATTTTTTTCATAACTTCATAACTGCATCCCTTTAGGGATGGTGTGTTCTAAGATCCAAGGTTTTTGTATCTCATCTTTTTTCAATTAAAGTAGCTTGCAATATTTTGAAAGGAAACATTTTTTGGGTTTTGTTGTCTTCATTACAGAAATTGTTTGGCAGCGAGAAAGTGGGATACACGTCAGGGGAAGGGGTGTAATGACTGGCTTTTAGGAAAATGACACTTGTCCTTGAATAGCTAGCAATCATTTGGGATTCATTTAGTTCTGGCTCTGTGGGAGAACAGATCAAATGAACCCAGAAACTGAGTTATCAGCACCAAGCATCTGCAAAATGGCTGATTCTCAAAATTCAATTTGTCAGAAATATAAATCATAGTATAATTTCATCCTTTCATCCTACCTTTCTGAAATGCCTTGATCACACAGGGAATATCTTCATATTGGCATCCAGAAATTTCAATTCATTTGTCTCTATTGGGAAATACTGTTCTTTAAAAATTCCTTGCTTTGAAAAGAACAGCATAAGAATTTTATCTTTTCTCCCATGATAGCTCATTTTCAAAGAACAAGTTGAATCAAAAGAAAGCATACATTTTTTAAGAACTGCTATGTGTTAAGTATTTTTGACATTCCCTTTTTAATATTCATGCTAATAGGTCATTAGAATCCTTATTTTATGAATGAGGAAATGGAAGGTCAGTAAAGATAAAGAAACAAATCAGAACTCTTACAAGTGACAGAAGCACAAGTACATCTGGCTCACCTTCCTTCACAGCTCATACTGGATCCATCACACAGTGAGACCTCCTAACCTGGATGAACTTTCCAAGAATCCTTTTTGCCTCAGCAGTGCTTGTTCATAATGAGGTTTGAGTTCATTATTTCCTATACACACTCTATCCAGTGTTATACTGCCTATATAAAAAGAGCAAAGGGGGGCTGGCACTATGACTTAATAGGCAAAGCTGCTGCCTGTGATACAACACCAGCAAGCCATACGGGTGCCTATTCGACTCTCAGCTGTTCTATTTCTGATCCAGTTCTATGTTAATGGCCTGGGAAAGCAGTGCAGGATGGCCAGCAGAGGACATATAGTGCCTTATCAAACGATAGAAAGCAGAACAGGTTGGACAGCTCTCCTGGCCAAGTTTTGCAGCATGTTCTTGGGCCTGTGGATAACTAAGGGGGATTGGGTCTACCAAAAGACCTTGGAAAGATCTTCTTAACCTTGGGGAATGAAGCCAATGCCATCTCAGAATTATCAAGACCACTCAAGTAACACTTCTGGAACACTCTTTCCCACATTGGGGTCTTTATGGTGTCATCAATTGACTGTCCCCCATCCAGGAAACTGATACAGTTTAGCAGCAAGAAGTCGCCCGCTCTGCTTGCCCTACCATGGACACAGGAGAAAAAAATTGAAGCAATTTTCCCACCCAAGTTTCTCCATACCTCGACCCACCCCATCCTAATCAGAGACCTACATGGGCATGCATTCCTCTCAACTACATAAACAAAATTGAAAGTAAAATTTAAAATCTTTAAAATGTGGATTAAGATAACTGTATCTTAATCAGTACCTGGGTTCAATATCTGGTTCCAGCTCTTGAGTCCAGGTTTCTAGTAACACAGACCTTTGAAGGCATTGGTAGTGCCTAGTATCCGCATCTCTGCCATTCACATGAGAGACAGGGTGACTTCTTGGCTCCTAGCTTTGTACTGCTCTAATGTCAGCCATCACAGGCATTTAGGGAGTGAATCAACAAATCACTTGCTCTTACTCTTTCTCTCGCTCTCTCTTCCATCACCCATCTCTCTACCTCTTCAATAATTTTTAAAGTGGCAATGTTATCACATAACAACTAGACTATATCACAGTGATGGAACTGAAGTCAGTCCTTTGTAAAATTGTGTTGAAGAAAAAAAGTATGTCATTATGCTTATGGAAATATTAGAAAGATCTGGGTTGAATTGGTTCTAAAACTTGTCACACACTAGTTTTAGTATATTGAAGAATAGCTATAACACTACATTTCTGATTTAATAAAGCATGTTATATTTTTTAAAGATTTATTTTTTTATAAAGTTAGATTTACAGAGAGAAAGAGACAGAAAGATCTTCAATTTGCTGGTTCACTCCCCAAGTGTTCCGAATAGCTGGAGCTGAGCCAATCTGAAGCTAGGAGCTTCTTCCAGGTCTCCCATGTGGGTGCAGGGTCCCAAGGCTTTGGATCATCCTCTACTGCTTTCCCAGGCTACAAGCATAGAGCTGTAAGAGAAGGTGAACAGCCAGGAAACAAACCGGCATCCATGTGGGATCCTAGCAGTTGCAAGGCAAGGATTTAGCCACGAGGCTAAAGTGCCATTCCCAAGCATATTTTGATATCTGTTTAGTATAATTAATGTTAAAATCATAAATGTACATAAAAGCATTATGAGACTATAAATAGTCCAAATTTGCAGTAAATATCTTCACTTTGTATTTTTTTCAGTTCAAGCTCTTGGTGCCCATCAGAGCCTCTGTATTCTTTTCTATCAGTTAGAGAAAACGTTGTGCTTTCCTTAGATCTTTCGTATTTTTGGCACTTGCCATTTATTACAAGCTGTCGTTTGGTCCAAGCCAGTGAAGTCTCATTCCTACTGACTGGTCTTATTTGTCCTGCAGAAAAACCTACATTTTTATAACCAACAATCCCTCTCTAATATACAGAGGTCCATTCCCTGAGTATTTGTTAATCCTAATAGTCTGGATGTTAGGATTAAACTTGAAATACAAAAGTTACAAGATTTTCTATAAAGAGTCAAAGAATAAGTAATTGAGGCTTTACAGCCTTGTGGTTTTGTATGAACTGCCCTTCTCCACATTTAGCTGGACCGAGACCCAAAGCAATGTGTGAATGAATGACCATGATTGGGTTACAATAATTTTTTTCAATAAACTGAGATTAAATTTTATGTGGCACAAAATCATCTTATTTTAAAAATTATTTAAAACTACACATGCCATTCTTAGTTCTTAGAGTCAAGCAAAGCAAGAGGATAAGTCAGAGTTGGCCTCACGGCTATAATATGTTTTCTATCATGCTAGTGTTCAAAAGAGAACCTTAACGACTCCCTGCCCATTTTGCGATATGCAATCTCTCCTTGTAATTTTTCAGTATAGGATACAAAAAGAAGTAGAGACAAGGAAGAAAGAACATGGTGGAAGGAAAGATGGGAAGGGTTGAAGAAAAAGAAGGAAGTAAAACAAATGAAGGAGAGGAGGGAGGGGAAAGAGAAAAGTTTAGGAGAAGAGCAAAAAAGAGCAGAGGGGATCCCAGGTGTCAAGAAAGTTGTTCACATTTCACCTCAACCAAAAATCCAAAACTATAATGTTGGTCATGGGGAACTCATCTTATCTTGATAACTAGTTGTGTAGTGTCAGTCTCTCTCTCTCTTTCTCTCTCTCTCTCTCTCAGGACTTTGGCAAATGATTCTAACATACCCTTCTTTTACAACCATTATATTTGCTATTCTCAGACTCTCAGCCTGCAGTGATCAGCCTGGATGGAACACTCAGTGAGCCGGGCAATTTGCTGGTTTCCCGTGGAGAGGAGTGATGCGAAACAACCTTGGTCCAGATGGCAATCCTGACTGCTAACTAGATGATGGAGAGTAAGATAATTAGCCTCCAAACTGTTTTTCTTGTCTTTACAACGGTGGGAATAATGGTCTGAACAATGCATCTGTCCGAAATAGAACTGGCTCTACTGAATCTCAGCCCCTGTCAACTCCCAAACTTGTAAAATTACATTATGTTATAAATGAGAAATTACATGGGGAAAGTTCCTAGGAGCAGGCAATTGGTGCAAAAGTTACAATTCTACTTAGGGTGCCTGCATTCCATATCTCAATGCCAGCATCAAGGTCTGACTCCTCGGCTTCCTGTTCATATACACCTAGGGAGGCTGCAGAAGGTGTCTCAGCTAGTTTGTTCCTTTCTACTCATGTGGGTAATTAGACTTACTCATCTTACATGACAGTTGGTGTATCAAGTATTCAGGAAATAAATCAGCAGATAGAAGATCTGTCCTACTGCCTCTATGCTTCTCTTTTTCTCCCTTCATATTTGCCTTCCAAATCAAATTTAAATAAGTTTTAAAATACATAGAAACAGTCTAATTTCTTTGAAAAATATCATTGTCTGGGGCTCACAAGTGGTATTGTAAGTTAATCCTCTACCTGTTGTGACAGTGTCCCATATGGACACAAGAGTCCCAGATGCTCCACTTTCCTTCCAGCTTCCTGTGGCCTAGATAGGCTCCAGTCCTTGGTACCCTGGTCCCAGTTATGGCTGCAGATAAGTTCAGTTCTGGCCATTGTAGCCATGAGGGGAATAAACTAGTGGGTGGAATATTGCTCTCTCTCTCTCTCTCTCTCTCTCTCTCTCTCTCTCTCTTCCTTTCTCTTTCTTCCTGCCCCTCTCTTTTTGTAAATCTGCCTTTCAAATAAAAATAAATGTCTCTTTAAAAAAGCATAATTGCCTTGCTGAAGATACACATACCTGTTTGATATTTCCCAAAGGCAAAACAATAGTAGAAGTAAAATATCCAGCAGGTACAACAAAGTCCAGTTTTACTGCTTCCAAGCAGGCAAAATTCTTCTTGAAGGAGTACTATTATTAATGATCCTTTCAGAGATATGAAAGTAAATTTCTAGAGACATATTGCTTGGGTCATTTTTCACGAGACATGCAGAGGAGGAAGGAAATATCAATGCCTGCCAATTGCTTTGGCAAAAAAATTGGCAAAGAATTCTTATTTGAAAAGAAAGAAGAAATATCATCAAGTAAACTTGTGACTTTAAAGGAGAGAAAAGCATAAAGACAATCCTGCTCATTTTCTTGAACACTTAATAACAAATTTGGCTCTTGATTTGTATTTTTAAAGAGTGCTAAACACAAGGTAGTTCATGTTGTGAGTCATAGGAAGTTTTCTCATACAGGGAAATTATATCATGCAATTTTATGATTTGTTGGACAGTAACTTCATTTAATAAAGACACAGATGTATACTTTACCACATAGAGAAAGACTTTCAAGGGTACCCATCATAATTTTGATTGGTTTTAAGATTTTAGTTCTTCTGGATTATGTCTCCTTTCCTCCTACAGCACATTTAACATTTTTAGGATTTTTAAAAACCAACCGTCATGAAAATCTCACTTTCCCTGATCCCCCCCCTCAAAATTTGTAGGCCGTGGCTCAGAGCTGTAATTCAAGTCAGGAAGCAAATCAATTGGGCAAAGTATTTTTAACAACTTGAAAAACTTAGATATAAATCTGGAGTAGAGGTGTTTCCGTGGAACTATAAACAGTAAGTATAAAATCGGGAGGTGGGCAGGGGTGGGAAAAGCAATATCTTTTTCCTAAAGCAAGTGAAATATGTAATACAAATGAATATATGTTAATTCTTGTTATTTTAGATACATGTTTCTCAGCATTACTTTCTAACATCAAATGTACAGAAATAGGGCCGTAAACTGATATAAGCAGAACTTTGTTTCACCAATGGCATGTAAAGAACTTGAAAGAGGTCACAAACATCCTAACAAGTAAAAAACAAACACACTGAGAACTAATGATAATTTCTGGACGCCTAACAAAGCTTCCTGGCAAACTCCCAGCACAGACTGTGAAGGGACAGGCCTCTGCAGACGACTGTGGCTGATCTCTGCCTCCCCTGAGAAGAAATCTCTCAAGCCATAAGCTAAGAGATACCCTGACATGTCGACCGTGATGAGTCACGGGAGACTGAGTATAAGTAAGCATGAAATAGAGAAAATGATGAAATGTCACAGTCTTGTGGGGTTCATAGAGATTCTTAGACTTCATCTCCAGGATACACCAGGATTTTGCCCAGAAGATCCAAGAAAAATGGTTCTGGTAGGGGCCAGGCAAGACTAAACAGGATGAAATACACTTTGCTTCTTGTCTTAGAACAAGATGCACTTTCCCGAAGAGTTTTGTTCTAAGTGGGAAAAATCGTTTTGTGTAAACTAACAACAGGAAAGGTAAGGAACACTTAGGGACATCACAGCCCTGGAAAGACAAGTGTGCCAACACAGTGAAATCTAATCATAAGCCTATAGACTGCTCAGAATACCAATCAGTCCACAAGATAAAAGCAGAGATTGCCATTTCAAGGATACCTCTACATAGACTCCCTGAACAAAGAAGTTCTTTAAGAGACCAAAAGAAAATAACAGAGGCAAAAATAAAGGTACCATAGGAATTTAAAGTTTGTGGCATTTTTAACTATAGCAAAGCTTAAACCAAAACCAAATTCAAACCATGTAACTTAAAAGGTCCACAATATTGTAAATTGTTGTTGATGTTATGTTGGGGCTTTTAATTGGTTGGGATGATATTCTGCCAGCTCTGCCTTCAGACCAGAGATGGTCTCCCCAAGAAACCGTTGAATTTATCTGGACAATAAGATGCTGGGCTCTATGCTTGGTATATGCTTGCAATGAAAGAATATTGACTGGATTTGAACTGTGATACTGCAACGAGGTGGAGGAATACTGCAACAAGGGGAGGGTAGGGGAGGATTTCATCTTTGACAAAATCACAAAAAGGGGTTTAACAGGAAAAAAAATGGCCTTCAAAAAAATAACTTAAACAGATTAATATGAAAAACTAAAAAAAAAAAAAGCCCCCTCCACTGTGAACTGTGATTAGACCAAATGAATCGTAGATCAAAATACAAAATTTTTAAATTTGTCTAGAAGAAATCACAGAAGAAACTCTAAGTGACCTTGAGGTGGTGATAATTTTAGGTATACAACATAAAACATGAAGGAAAAAATTAGCTACATTTTGTTAAAACCAAAATACTCTCTGAAATAAATTGTTAACATAATGAAAAGAAAGTATATACTAGAAGAAGATATTTTAACATAGGTTAAGAAAAAACATGTTTTATAAATCACTTGTAGTTAAAATGTGTAAATATCTGATACAACCAATAATAAGAAAATAAAGAATCCAATTATAGAGAACAGCATGTTGGTTCAATTTGCTAATTCCCTGCCTGGAAGTGCTGACATTCGATATGGGTGCTGGATCATATCCCAGCTGCTACACTTTCTATGCAGCTCCCTACTTGTGGCCTGGGAATGCAGTGAAGGATGGTCTAAAGCTTTGGGACCCTGTACCCGCAAGGGAGACCGGAAAATATCTCCTGGCTCCTGGCTTTGGATCAGCTCTGCTATGGCCAGCAATTGCAGCCATATGGTAAGTGCACCAGCAGTTGGAAGAGCTTTTCGGTCTGTCTCTCTTTCTGTAAATCTGCTTTTCCAACAACAATAAATAAATCTTAACGAAAAAATTATTTCATGGTCTTTAGTATTGTATGGCTTCTAAATGTATTTTTTAAAAATCCATTGACAAAAGATTTGAAAAAAAACATGATACACAGAAGAAAATAAGTATATCGAGGGATCTCAATGTCATTTTTCATTAAGGAAATATAAAGTAAAAAGATATTCCTATTAGAATAGAAAACTTGTTTAAAATATTAACACAGCTTTCTGGCAGATAGAACAGAATGCTCAGTAATTCTGGGGAATGAAAAAAGGTTTAGTGAATTCGAAAGGCAGGTTGGTTGTTAAAAAATGAAACATTTTCTTGCTATTTAGTATAGCAGTTATACTCAAACATATTCACACAATTTATTTAAAACTTGTGCTCACATAAAAACCTCCTCATAAATGTTATGGCAGTTTTATTCAGAATTGCCCCAAACTAGAGTAAGTGAATGGCAAATAGTATATATTCTTCAGTAGTTAAGTACGTAAACAAATTGTAGCATACTCATATAATGGAATATGATTCAGTGATTAAAAAAAAACTACTTATGTGCTTCAAAATGTGGAAATTATTATTTTGGCATGAAAAGTCAAGTTGTCAAGATGGTTGACATTGAAAAGGTGTTCATTATGTTCACACATAAAGAGAACAAAACAGGTCATGAAGTGCTAGAAGCAGAATCAGCAGTGCTGGTCAGCAGGCAGTGCAAAGAGAGAACATGCATGGAAGGTGTAGTTCTGTTCTTTGCAGGAAGGAATGAGCAAAGCAAGCTAAGCTTGATATGCAGGCCTAGGATTAGCTGGGATATAGTTTCTATCTTTACTTGTCTGGCACCAGCTCTCAGATGATTAGGGCAGAAATGTTGTGATTTGAAATGTGAGAGGCTGATACAGAAGACAGGGGGACTAGGGCTTGAATTACTTACACATGAAAGGAGAAACTGGCTTACTAACTCTAGGAATTAGCTCTCCATGGGAAAGGCAATCCCTCCAAGGTCCACAAATGTTTAAGATTTTAAAGTATCAAAACAGAAACTTAGGAAATGTGTGGTCATTGTACCACAAAGCAAACAAAATCCCACATGAATCTTAAGTAAACATGGCTAAGTGAAAGAAATCAGTCTAAAGCCTCTATGATTCCATTGATATGGTATTCTAAAAAAGATTAAACAGTACAGACACTTAATAGATGGATGGGTACTGGGAGTTCATGGGAGTAGAGAAGGTTGAATAGGTGAAGAGAAGGGAATTTTATCAGAGCAATGAAATACTCTACATGACACTGTAATTGTGGATAGATGACACTGTGCATGTTTTAAAACTGATTAAACTTTATAGCACAAAGATTGAATTTTAATGTGTGTAAAACTTTTTAAATCCTCTGAGATTCTGAGGAATCCTAGGCTGGAAGCAGACTGTGCCAAAGAATCAATTACAATTGTAAGAAACAATTTTGTTGAAAGTGTTCAAGGGAGCCCCTGGCTAGACTTGGTCCAGCTTCTTTTCTTCAGGTAAGGAAGATTTCTAGAAGGAACCATAAATGTTGGCAAGAAAGCAACATTTATTTCATGAAAAGGGAAAGTACGCACTCAAGACGAAGTGCTGACAACCTCATGAGAGAGACTGGCAGTTTGGTTCTGGAGTAGTGTTTAACTGCTCAAACAGAGGCAGGATATGCCACAGCTTGATTGGTCCCCATTACTGTGCTCCCTTTTTAGAAACATCATGGCATCAGGGCAATGTGGGGCTGCAGAGTACATAGGAAATCTTGGAGGAGTAATGGAATGGGGCACATGATGGGAGCAAAGTTCAGGTATGTGATGGGGCTGGGTGGGCTAACCATAGTAATTTTATTTAAATGCTATTTTAATGACCCAGGGATTATTGTAGTAACCCAGCTTCCAGTCATGTTGGGTATATGCAATCCTGGCAGCTGGGCCTGTACAGAAGGAGCTGGGGCTTTAAACAGAGCACAGGGAACTGTACCACAAGTGTTGGCAGACCTTGGTTCTTCCTTGCTACCTCCCTGTCCACATCAAAAGAATCAAGAAAGAAAAAAGTTGTGACCTAAGTGACTATAAGAATAACACAAAGAAAAATGTACAGGAGTATTGCATTCTAATTAGTAGAGCTATTTGACACAGAGGTTTAGTTGAACAATTCTTATACCCTACACTTGACTACTGGAATAGAACACTTCAGTGAATGTATGACAGAATGTAGAAGTCATGTGTTTCATATCTGAGTGGGTATTAATCATTATGCATGTTGTAGAACCTCCCCTTCCCCAGAAAAAGAAAACCCAAGTACACTTTTCTGAAACACAGGAAAGCAATCATTGACATTAGGATGTTGGAAGAAAGAATTTACTTTCTAATGACAGAGAAAGGAGCCAAGAAGCTATCATTTAATTCCCAGTATCCTTTTGGGCTGGAGGTAAAGTTTCATAGATTGAAGTTGGGGTGGAGAATTGCATGTTCAGCTCAGATGCTGGTTTCTGGAAGGACTTGTTTGATTGGCCAGTGATACTGTGTTCTGGGAATTTTTATGATGGCAACATTTGCTTCAGTCGGGGAGTAGTTATTTTTTGCTCAGAGCCTGGGGTTCCTGGAAAAACCCTCAAGACAAGACAGAACATTGAGATTGTTATCTGTAGAGGAATTAAATGACTTCATGAGTCTTGTGATTAGGGACCTTGTAGGGCCGGCTCCACCACTCCCTCTATTCAGTGAGTTAATTTCAGTTCAGGATGATTTACAATCATGAAAGCAGGACAAGTAAACATTAAACTAAGAGTGAAAGATACAAGGGAACAGGAAATCTTAGTTTAAATCCCTTAGGAGAACTGGGAAATCACAGGAGACTAACACTGCTTCAAGAGAATTGTACAGGGGTGTGGTTTCAAGCATAAGAAGGCTGAAATGATCCTTATGGTAATCAATAAAGTTTGGACATGACTACATGTTTAGCTTAGCATACACTGATAACTACATATGGAGATGTTTGTAAACATGTGCTTACAAGCAGGCTCATGTCCATATATGTTTTATATTTTTAACTGGGAGAGAATCTGAAATCAGTGACAGAAATCAGTGTATCTCACACCAAGACTGCAATTTCTAATGCTTTTCTGAAATAGAAGAATGGTTTTTTTCTATCATTCCACAACAAAAACAAAACACTGTTTCCAGTGCCGAGATTCCTTGGGGGGAAAGCTGAATTTTAGAAACAGGTAAAAAAGAAAAAACAATTCAAAATGAAACTGGAGCATCTTGTAAGTAAGCAAACTTCATGCAAAAATACAAGATCAATGGATATATAGGTAAATATTTATATATTCATATATTAATCTAGAGGAACTGTATTAGGAAGATTAGATCTGAAAAGGATAAGGACTTTAGTTATAAATGATATACCCAGACTGCTGCACTAGTTATAAACAATGTTTCAAGCAAATAAGAGGTATCAGTGGGAGGGGAAACTGTATGAGAGGTATGTAAAACTTCTTAGGACTATATTGTCCTTCTATAAATCTAAGAATGTTCCAAAAAAAAAGGCATGTTATATTTATATATATATACACACACACAAACACAGGCAATAAAGTAGTGTTAAATCACTTGAAATGTCCGCTTCTTAGGTCAGTTCAATGCCTGGTTCAAGTGCCAGTTTGAATGCCACTGCTTCCAACCCCACTTGTCTGCATATGTGCACACAGAAGGCCACAAGTGAAGTCTCAGGAATTTAGGCCCCTGGCATTCTTGTGGGAAGCTTGGATTAGGACTAGCCCAGCCATGACCATGGCAGGCATTTGGTAGAGAGGCCAGCAAATGGACAATCAATCTGTTCTATTTCTGCTGTTACACAAATGAAATGCAAAATAAATGATTTTAAAATATATACCTACATATCATCATCCATACCCATTCTGTATAACAGAAAACAAATTATAGTTTTTAAAAGGCTGATTATCTTTTCCAGGTAACAAAGTGTGATAGTATGTATATAATCTTAAAGATATTTCATGGAAATTTCTACCCATTTACCAATTATGAACATTGGTCCCACATATACATAAATATCTATGCATTATTTATTCATTGGTTCATTCTTTCTTCATGAAGGAAGAACAGATCTACTGTCTCAAGCACACTCTTATGATTAGGATTATTGTAGAGCTTGAACTGTTTTTTGGGTCATTAGTTTGCATTAAAAAATATTGTTTCCTGCTAGTAATAAGCTAAAACTACATAGAAAATACTATCAGAAAGTCAAGTTTTTAACTATGAAGTAAATGAATATATTATTGTAATAATTTAGGAAAATTCTGGATTAATTTAGGACACCAACAGCAACTGAATTCCTAACTGTGGGTCTTGAAATTACCGTCCTTGACCTGCCACCATTCATATGTCGAGGTTGTCTGACCTACATGTTAGAACGTTAGCACTAGGTGATCCAATGAAACAGAAAAACAGAGGCAATGTTAGCAGATCCAGAAGGCCGACGAAGCACAGAGGCATCAGCTTGACGCACAGTGATTCATGGTTAGCTGCATTACCTGGGACCTCTATGGGACAAGAGTGAAAACACACCGTTAAAAGGATTTAGGGAGAGGTACATGAAAGGAAGATCCCAAATTTGAACAGTGTAAAAATATTTGTGTCCCATATGAAAGCTCATTAAAGAATGTGTCAGTATATTTTTTGCACAAAGCTGGAGGGCATGGGTCAATCCCTTAGCATGGCCTCTTTATACAGTCAGGAGTAATGATAAATACAAGGTGTGTCCAGCTGCCATTGTAACATGGCATATTGTTTTACATTAAGTTTTATTAAGTCAAATGAGTATACTCTAGAATAAGATTTAAAATACAGTACAGTAATACACCAGTAACAGAATCACTACATCTGATTGTGTGCATCACATTTTTATACTGCCAGAAGCACAGTAGGTGTTTTACCTCAGCATCTCCACAAACATGTGAGTGCTTATGGTCCTAAGAAGGCATGGTAGTGACAATGTCATAAGGTGATAGAAATTCTTCAGCTTCAACAGCTTCTCATAGAACCTTAGTCATATACTCACTGTGCCCTCGATTAAAGTATTATAATTGCATGTGGGTATTTTAACCTGTTCTTTTTAACTTCTATAGCTTCATTTCCCTGCTAAATAACCTGCTTAATAATAGACAATTTATACTAGCCTGAAAATGATAGGATACCCAAGAGATAGGAATGGATATCCTAAATAGCAATAGAATTTTGTATCCAATTTTGGAAACAGGGTGAGCGTGCCTTCACTTGTGTGAGAGACATCTACATTATTTTATGTGAAAGCATGATTTTCCATTGCCTTTGTTTGAAAGTTAAATATGGTTAAAAGAAATGGCTGGAAATTTGAGATTCAAAGAACTGTAATAGTTTTGTACTATGTCAAATTAGGTAATCTACAACTTCATTTTCCGGAATCCTCCTCTTACACAGGCCTGTTTAAGAGCTGAACAAAATTTTCATGAGATATGAAGAGTGGAAACAGAATAACAGTCATTTATTATTCCACAATAAATCTTCTTTCCACGTACCTCTCAACTAGTTACTTCCACTAGTTACTTTCAACTATGCCAGTTCAGTCTATAGGGGCTGTTAGCCATCCACTTGATCACTTCACCACCTTATAACAGCACCTGAACTCACAACAACCGATGCTACCGAATCTACAGCCCAAGTCCCAACACTTCGCATGTATGTGGGTGCCAACTTCTCCAGCAGTTCATCCGTAAAAATTTGAAATAATGAGAAATATGTGGTTTTAATTTATTCTAAAGCATTTAATTTTTGTGGTTTCAATTATTTTTCCTCTACCTGTATATGTCCAGCACTGCTCTTTGTTCAGTCTGATTGATTCATAATGATTTATGGCTCACAAATACTGGCAATGTATGGGTTTCTGCACCAGTTCCAACCATTGCATAAAACCAAGAACCTACAATAACTATCTCATCGTAGACTCCTCTGAATAGACTTTGGCACATTATGGTCTTATTATTCATACTGCAAAAACAAAGCAATAATCACATATTTATAAGCTGAACATGAATATCAGCACTGTAAAATGGCACATTCAGCATCCCCTCTTAGCCTAAAATAAAATTTCAATCATATTTTTCTTAACACTGTTCTTGTTAAAGCCACATGGCACGCTAGGACCTTGCAGCCAAGATTAGAGAGAACACTGGGACTAGTTTTTGGGTGAAACCAGGACACGTGTACTAGGAAGAAAGAATTGCCCCCTCCAGGGAGAGATCATCAGTTCAAATCAGCAAACATGAATCTTCTCTGGAATAAGCATCTATTGGGCTCCTTGAAAGGACTGATCCAGAATTAGGCAACAAAACTGCTAGTCGTTTGGCAATATCAGCAGAAGCTTTAATCGCAGATTAAGGAGGCCCATCTGGCCTAGGCATGGGCATAAACCAAATCCTGTTGTATCTCTTGGTTCAATATGGCTATCTCTTATTTCTGAGTATCTCTGTAGTGTAGGACTTATTTCTGTGCTTAAAATGTAGCAGGTACTTATATTGTTAAAAAAAAAAAAAAATGAGACAGGCCCAGCGCAGTGCCCTAGCAACTAAAGTCCTCGCCTTGAACACATCAGGATCCCATATGGACGCTGGTTATAATCCCGGCAACTCCACTTCCCATCCAGCTCCCTGCTTGTGGCCCGGGAAAGCAGCTGAGGATGGCCCAAAGCCCTGGCACCTTGCACCCACAAAGGAGAACTGGAGGAGGTTCCTGGCTCCTGGCTTCGTATCGGCAGAGCACTGGCCATTGTGGTCACTTGGAGAGTGAATTATCAGCCAGAAGATCTTCCTCTCTGTCTTTCCTCCTCTCTATATATCTGACTTTGCAATAAAAATAAATAAATATTTTTTAAAAAGAGACAAATGAGTTCCATCAGGCAGATATGGGCAGGCAAAAATTGATGAAGATATAGATATTTGGTATAGATATTTGCCATATACACAAATAAAGTATGTTTTCAAACTAATGTAAATTTCACTCTGTGATCTCTATATCCATATTCCAATATCACACAGGAATGTGGGGAAGGAGAGACAGACATGTTAAATCATATTTTTAGAATTAGAAGAAACTTTACTGATGTCTATTTGGTTTTTTTTTTTTAATTAATTATGTTGCATTATGTGACACAGTTTCATAGGCTCTGGGATTCCCTCAACCCCTCCCCATACCCTCCTCCCATGGTGGATTCCTCCACCTTGCTGCAATATTACTGATGTTTATTAGTTTAATCATTTGGTAAGATTGGAAGTTTTGGTTTTCATGGCGAATTATTATTAAAACCAATGCAAACCAATTTAAACGGTGAGAAATTTGCAAGGAGTAAATTCATAAACATGAGGAAAATTAGATGCAAGATTAAGAACCTTCCGTTTTATTTACATCATTTACATCAGCATCAATTTCTGGCTGCCTCATTTGTTCATTTCCAGGCCCAACCCTGGTTAGCTTATAAGCTTCAAACTAAAAAAAATGCCACAGCCACACAACCAGTGTAACTGCCATGCAATGGGATTTCATAGTTTTAGGGGAGTTCTGTTCATGTCCATGGATCTTTCCCTCCTTCCGGCCTTCATATAGATAAATACACACTCTTCCGTCATCTTTGCATGATTTTTCTTGCTTCTATGACTCCCTACTTAACTGAGACGGGCATGTATAAAATCCTGTTGGCAGGACTGGTCTTGTCCCCACAACCTTGGTCACTGACTATCTGACTACAGTTGTACCCTGCCCTATGTTTCAGACCTAGTCCCAAATCACTGGATTAAACCTTACACACATGGATGAAAGTGGAGACTCCACTTTTCCTGTCCTCTTAGTACTGAATTCACTGATTGATCATTTGGTACCCAGAGCAATTTCACCCACTACTCTGTTGAGTCTGTATGGTCCCCAACATGCAAAATATTTGGTCCTCAGATGAAAAAAAACACACACCGGACAGATTTGAAGAAGATTATGAAAGAACAAATATGAAGGTAAAATGACTCAGAGATAAAGAAATAAACCTTCCATTCACTGATTTACTCTCCAAATGTCTATAACAGCCAGGGTAGGACTAGGCTGAAGTCCGGAGCCAGTAGCTCCAGCTCCATGTGGATGGTAAGGTCCAAGTATTTGGACCATCATCTGCAGTTTCACAGGGTGCACAATAGCAGGAAGCTAGTGGTTGAACTAGAGCTCAGCATTGTAATATGAAATAAATCTACCCCATGAAGTGGCTTTTCATCCTGTGCCTAATGCTCAACCCCAAGAGATGTTTTCCTTTGGTTGTATCACTTTGTCCATTTTGTGTTATGATAAATTACCACAGACTAATTTCAGAGAAAAAGAGATTTTTACTTTTTGAAGGGATGTATTAATGCATTTGGATTCTCAGGGTAATAGCAAAGACTTGATACTTACTACAAAGCAACTCTCATTAATGTGATATTTGTACAAAGAAAATAGATTCACTGTAGTTCATGGATACAATCATAAGCAGACTAGGTAATGTACAAAGAAATTATATAGTAATCTCTTACAGTTTTGCTTGTTTCTGCTGTGAAGTCTCACCATAAGGACCTTCTTGCTTCATTGTTGCACAGCAGAAAACAAAAATAAGATAGCACACACGAGGTTGGATGTGTAGACATAAGAGGTGGGGAAAAGATTTAGAGATAGCGAAAAGAGACAAACTCTGTTCATTAGGAGCTCATCCCAACATAATGAACCCATGCCTGTGATTAGGGATTACGTTTCCAATGCAAGCACACTGGAGAATACACCCAAACCACAGCAACAGTACAACTGTCAGTCTGGAAGAAATCAGAATTTATCCTTTTACCCCGACATTTGTATAGTGTCAGTGTTATTAAAAATGCTTTTAAACAAAGCATGCTGGTGCTTTCTTCCAACAGAAACGATTCTCAAATATCCTGCTGATTTCCTACAAATTTTTATGATTCATTTAGTTGACCCTTTACTCTCTGTGCCTCAGGAAAAGGCAATCTCAAGTACTGTAATGTTCCCAGAAGAAAAAGAAATGGTGAAGAGGAGGAGGATCTTGTCAACTCACACACTGGCAACAGATAAAACTGCTTGACACCAGTCCTGGTCTGTTAGTCTATTTTATATGGGTAGGATTTTAACCAAGAGAAAAATGTTCTCATTTCACAAGAATGCTAAAAATGAAAATAAAGCCTCCAGAATTAAGCATGATTAAAAATATAACCCAACTACCTATTCAAAAAGTTGAATATTATTTTTAAATGCTAATTCCCCAGTTTCCTCAGGCAAAGTCAAAGAAAAGTAAAATGCTGACTTAATCTGCAATATTTTAAAAAGAAAATGGACACACCTGCTGGCATGGATGTGGTGAAAAAGGTACCCCAGGACTGTTGGTGGGAATGCAGACTAGTGCAGCTGTTACGGAAGTCAGTATGGAGTGTGCTGAGAGCTCAAAATTGATCTAGCATATGACCCATGTATCCCATTTCTGGAAATATAGCCAAAGGAAGTGAAATCTGTATTTGAGAAAGTGAGCTTCAATCCTATATTTATAGCAGCATAATCTACAATAGCCAGGACATGGAAACAATGCAGATCCCTGTAGAAAGAGGAATGAATAGAGAAACTTTTAACACATCTACTCAGCCATTAAAAAGAATGAAATTCTACCATTTGCAAAAAAAAAAAAAAAAGTTCCAACTGGAGACCATTGTGCTTAGTGAAATAAGCCATCACCAATGGACAAATATCATGTTCTCTCTAATATAAAACATTCATGCAAAATACAGTATATTCGATTTACAGGTAAATATGTATATACATACATTCTCAATGATGAACTACATAATAGAGAAGAGTACCAGGAAAAAAAAAATATGGTGCAGTATCTCTGCTCTAGAATAAGAGGAGGATTCATGATGAAAGTTAAATATGCCTTGACAACTTGATACTAGATTTCCTACCATTGCATATATCTACAATGCCATGATACACTTAAATAGCAGAATGCGGGCTATTGTGACTGTTGCTGGAAATAACAGAAAAACAAACTATTGATTCATAACAGTATCAGAGATTCTCAAAACAGATGACACAGGCCCCATAAAAATCTGCATATTGTTTCCAACTGTGCAAAATTCTTAAGATTTTAAAATTAATAGAGACAAGAAAGCAAATTAGCGATGGTTTAAAGATAGACAGGGTTCGATGTGACAGAGGAATTAGACAAATGAGTGCTAGAAGTCCTCCAAAATCAATGGAAATGCCTAACTGTAGTGATGATTTCCCATAGATCAAATGTCAACATATGTAGTTTATTGCAGATAATTTAAGAAAACAGCTGGAGGGCCTGGCGCAATGGCACAGTGGTTAAGGTCCTCACCTTGCATGCCCGGGATCCCATATGGGCGCCGGTTCTAATCCCAGCAGCCCTGCTTCCCATCCAGCTCCCTGCCTGTGGCCCGGGAAAGCAGTCAAGGACAGCCCAAGGCTTTGGGAACCTGCACCCGTGTGGGAGACCCAGAAGAGTCTCCTGGCTTCGGATCGGCATAGTATCGGCCATTGTGCTCACTTGGGGAGTGAATCAATGGACAGAAGATCTTCCTCTCTGTCTCTCCTCTCTGTATATCTGCCTTTCCAATAAAAATAAAATAAATCTTAAACAAAAAACAGCTGGAACTGTACTAAGAAAACGAAATTCATTAAAGTATTTTCTTAAAGCTTGAAATTTTTATGCAACTCAGGTAGGAATTTATGATAGGTAACTCTTCCCGATTTTTTAGGAATTTGATGCTGCCTGGAAGAGGCAAAGTTGAAGCTGCACCAGGTGGCTCTACCTCCACTTAAAGATTACCTAGCTCCAAATTTATACAAAATAGACTCTTGGACATCCTGACTTGATTCTCAACACTAACTGGAATTTGCTGTACCATGGATAGAATGAGTACTAGAACCCTTGTAATTGCCATCGATCTGCTGCAACAGAAAAAGTCTGTGTTCAGCTGCACACATAAGTTCTAGGCCTGACTACAATTACATATATTCCTACTAGAGAAAAAATGGCAATAATTTGTTATATATCTGTGAAAATTGGCTAAAAATATGTATGTCTGAGGACAGATAGGAGAATGCACAAAATGTACATATGAAATCATAGCTTCCTATTGGTAACTTGTAGGCAAAAAAAAAAAAAAAGTTTAACTTCACAAATCTGTGTTCCAAAAGTAGAAACAAATTCTCACGTGAGCTCTGATATTTTTTGGATTGTGTTAAAACAACAGAAATGACAAATGACAATAGAAATAACAATTTCAGGAAAGCACTCCCTACCAATAAAACTGAGTAAACGAAGAGAAGGTATTGTGGATACCAACCATAGGAGCCCCTCGAGGATGAACAGCTGCACAGCCAAGCTGCTCAGGGTGCGCCTGCTGGAAGTTCCAAAAGGTGTTCAACAGGAATATAGAAATAGAGTCCCTTTTCCTTTAGCATTACCGATCATCTTGTTCTAGCACCTATTACTGGCAGAAACCAACAGCAAGTCAGCTAAAAAAAAAAAGTGAAATGAAATGCCATTCGCAGAAACAACATCAGTGGAGCAGATTAGAGATGGGCAGATTCGGTGCAACAAGAAGTAAATTTGTGCCAGAGAAACAAGTTTTGATGGATAGTAGATGTGTACTACTGGTAAGAGAAATCTTGAATTAAAGATTTGAAGACGTTTCAACTAGATAGACATAATAGGATCTTATCAAAGCCATAGAAGCATCTAAGGCCTTAATCATAAAAATTGCTTGCTTTGCCCTGTCCTGTTAATTTGTAACCGTAATTCTCAAAATATGGCCTTTGATGTATGAGGGAACTACATGAGACAGCTTAACGAATTGCAAACTAATACAATGCTGTACATTTTTCCTATATTGAATAGTGTGCAATTCTATAACTTTTTATTTCTGTGTAAAAGTTATGGAACACTTAAGTAAATGTTATGAAATATTAAGAATGACCTAGAGTGTAATTCATAAAACAGTATTCTTCCTGGTTTTTTTTTTAGATCCTTTTGGTAGTAACTTACTTTATAATAACAAGTTAAATATTTCTCTAAAGAGTTCTACATGCAAACAATAGAAAGCATCATCATATTCTACCCATGAAGTACATGAAATCTGTTTTCTTTATACTAATGGATTTTTCAAAATGTAAATAATTTTTAAAATAAAATTTATTCAAAAAAGATAAAAGAAAATCACAAAATATTAGTAGAGTTCACTGAAGAATTTAGCAGCTCATCTATCTGGGAGTCTGGAGACATAGACATCTCCTTCTGGGTGTGTGCAAACTCCTGCCTAAATAATTTCACCCCATGGCTGCCATTCAACACTGTGCTTACTAGAAAGCAGGAATCATTAAAAAAGGAAGTTTGAGAACTGCTGATTGTAAGTTCTAAAGTTTTTCACAAACGAGGCTTCTTTTAGACACAGAAGTATTTTTAAGATCTGAGCCTCAGTAGCAAGTGAAATTTAAGAATTCTGCTCCTGACACTGGATGATTCCCACATCCATCGGTGGCTCTTCATTGCCATGCTACGATGACGCACTTCCTATGACTCAGTTCTGCTTTACAGTCCCTACCTGACACTCAGCACTCCTGTAGTTCCCAGACACTTGTCCTCATTTCCAGCCAAGTTAAATGTTTCTTAGACTTCCTACCAGCCTCTCATCAGTGCCTTCCTGAGAAGGCTAGCACCTAATTCCAAAATTTGAAGCTGGCCTTTGATACTGCTTCAGGTGTTTTGAATGCCAGGTCAGAAATGCCACCATCTACCTTATTGAAGAGATTACTGTGCTGTAAAGTTTTTATAGTCCTATATTCCGTTCTGGATTGTGTCAACTAAAATGTCTATCCATTTTAGAATAAATCCATACATTGGTTAAAATTTTTGTAGGCTATTTTGGGCAAAATATCTCTTGTAATGTGCTTATATCTTACCTATCTAATTTTTCCCCTCTAATTTGTTAGTATCAAAATTTGTGAATGGCTTCAATTTGAGTTCATTATCCATGGAATGCTGGATTAGCCTCTCTGCTGATTTCACATACATACCAATTGCCTTCTGACCAGAATGCAGTTTTGTAAGCATGGTTATGACTATAAAGTAGTCATTTAGCTCTCAGGTTTAAAAAACAAAACTCTCCATTAGAGAGTATCTGGAAAACATTAAATGCCAAATATTATGGTTTGAGCTTAGAGATTATAAAACCAAATCTTATAGTTCAGAGACTCTTTCTACAAATCTAACCTATGCTATGATCTTTAAACACAGTTCTGGGTCATTAACCTAACCTTGAGGGAAGAGTTTCACTAGGTAAGAGGAATACAGTCTGAGAGTAAGATACATGAGTGCACTGGTTTGAGCTCCTTCACTGATCATAAGACATTGCCACTGCATTCACAGCCTGGGCATGAAGGACTTTTGAAAGACATTGGGAGCAAAGCCACTAAAGTTGTAAATTTTCTCTTGAGTTCTTCCTTCGATGTAAGGTAACTTTACGTGCTGCAGTATAGGTTGTTATACAGAGATATATGCTGTAATCTAGGGCCTTTCATTCATTAACCAAATGCTAGGTATCATGTGAAAAACAGTTCTCAAATCTCTACCTGAATAAGCATCAACAAGGAGAATCAATCTACCTGAGAAATAAATATTTTATATTTATGATATACAATTTCCTGACAGAATGAAGTAAAGATGCAGAAGAAAGTAGATAAGATGTGAAAACCTCAAAACTGCTATAATCTTTCTGTTCTAAAATGTTGGGATCCTGCCTTCAAGATATTGACAGGTCTACAAGGGAAGAATCTAAACTGGCCATAGACTAAACAGTAACTTTCCTTACAACTTATTCTGAGGATAGACATGCATCTATTTCTTTCTGGACAACACAGATGAATTTTTCTCAGTACTCAATTTTCAGAGTACACATTCCAACACAGTGCTCGGAATTCCTGTCCTTGGCCCTAACCTATTCTACTCTTAACCACAGTCAATTAGATGACCCTATATTGGAATTCAAACACTAGCTTCTACTAAACCAAATGTTTCGGGAGATGGGAACTCACCCAGGGCCAACACATGTAAAGTGTTTGATCCCAAGGCTGGGACTTGCACAGCAACAGCTCACAGGGTAAAAATGTTCCCTGGCATGGTATGAAGGAAAAAATGACTTCCAGGCATCAGATAGAGATTGTGGTGGATTTTTGTTGTTGTTCTAAGAATTCTGACTACTCAAGAAATCTCAAAGATAATGAAAATGCTCATATCTGAAACTGTCATAGTTCTTTTCACTAAAGAAAACTGCTGTTTCACTGTGTCTTCTCTTACTCTTTCAACATAGTACTTGCTGGCTGAATTTGAGATTTATATTGCAAATAAGATTTTTCTCATCTGAAAAGCAGCATAATTGGCTCAAATGAAATAGAAAATAATATACATGAACATCTCTGCTATTCCATCTAGCATCTATTAACTTCCTCTCCTTTCAATTCAGAGTTAGAGCTGTTCCTTCAACGCATTACTAGGGCTGATCTGCCTCTCTGTTGTGACCCCAGTTCCTTCTTCCTCTGGTGTTCAATGTCTACCATCTAGCTCAGGCACTCCTTAGCTCCCAGAACCCTTGCAGGCCTCCATCCTTCATTGCCACAGGCCCGTTCATGTAGCTGAACTTAGCCCACATTGCAAGTCCCTAGCTCACTTTTAGCCACTTGAAGCTTACTCTTCTTTCTTGCCCCAGGCAGATGCTATCAAGGTCATCTTGTAAAGCTAAGTTTTTTTTCTCATTTTCAATCCCAGCATGCTTCCTGAGCTAAGCCTCACTCTCTGTGGACTAACCTACCTTCTTAGATTGTTTTATGTTGTTTTTATATAACTCAAAGAGGGGGAAATACTTTCAATAACTCTTATGTTCGGGGCTATAGCCCAAAATCCAGAATTATTTTATACCTTTATAAACTTCCTGAATCCTATCGACAAAAGGCCTACTCCTAATTACTAATTACCAGAGGCAATTAACAAGCAAGGTCAGATTTGGGATCAAGTGCCTATGAAAGGATGGAAAAGATGACTTACAGCATCATGGGGGCCCTGGAAGACAAAAGGCCCTCCTAAAATGTATACCTAGGGATTGCCACAGATATATTGAGCCCCCCAAAATAGTGCATGAGTTTATTTCAGGATTTCCTATTAAGACAGATTTCCCTTGAAGTTGGTGAAAACAAGCTCCAGGGTACAGTCCTTGCCAAGTGTTGCCTTGTTCTCTTTCATGGACATGGGTAGAAGGCAGCAGCCATGGCTTGGCACAGGAGTGGCTGTTGGAGCATCACCCCATTCTGGTACAGTCCCTTTTTTGTACAATTGTTTTGCACATTGTACCAGCACAATGTTCTGGTAGAGTTCCTTTTTTGGTGTACCTCCATATCTTCTACACTTCTACCATGCTTTGGTAAAGATCAGATCCCATGCTTTACCTCAGAAGGACTTGCTGAAGGAGTCATTACTTTAGGGACACACCATCCTGGCCCACAGAATTGACATGGAAGAGATATAGCAGGGAAAGCAATTAGAGATCAAACCCTAGTCACCTTAAAACAGCATACATGCCAGATCATGCCAAAGATAAACAGGTGAAACACTACCAGGGCTGGTCTCTAAGAAACCTTAAAGGAAGTTGCAGAACCTGTTTCTACAACAGTATATTGTAAAAGTGAAATACGCTTGACTAAATAAGAAATCCAAAAAATACCAAATTATCTTTTTACATAAAAAATTAAAAACCACATTGCAAAATGGCTTACAGATTGACCTATTACAGAGGACAGAGCCTATTACAGAGGCATATAGTTGAGTGCAACAGTGCTGAAGAAATTACTCTACAAACTTTATGGGAACTGACAAATTCAAACTGGTGTACAGTCCTTACATTGCTTTAGAAATAAACTCAAGCTTGAGAGGAAAGGGAAAGAGAACATAATCAGACTGGTTTTAAGGTTAACAACACGAATCCTAGTTGTCCAACAGTTGATGAGATCTACAACAAGCCCATTAACTTCTCTGAGCCTCAATTTTAACAACTGTAAAACCAGGTTAACAGTCATCTCCCAAAGAACTTCGTATCCAAGTAATGACCTTATCACTTACTCATTGATACAGTTCCATGAGAAATAAAACAATAATTTTTCTATTTTGCTAGTTCTTACACACTGTTCTTAAGGCTTAGCCATAATTTAACATTTTCTTTTTAATTTTTAAAATTTACTTGAAATTCAAAGAGAAAGGTAGTGGGAGAGGTATATCTTCCATCCGCCAGGTCATGTGCAAATGCTTACAACTGCCAGTGCTGAGTCAGGTTGAACCAAGCAACTTGGAACTCAATTCAGCTCTCCCACATGGGAGGCAGGGAGCCAAGGATTGGGTGTCATCAACTACCTCCTAGTGTGTGCAGTCATAGAAAGCTAGACTTGAAAACAAAGTTGTGGGGGTCTCAGCCAACATCTTAACTTTGACTAAATACCTATCCCAGACTTGGATGTTTTAACTAGCACACTGCCATGTTAGTTAAGACAAAAGGAGAATTGCTGTTAGATGAGGAACTAGCAGCCCCTTCCTGAGGAAAATGAAACAAATCGGCTAGGTTTATTGTTGGATAGAGTGGAAAAGCCAATATTCAGAGAGCTGATACTTCTCACTGTAAATTTTTCTTTGTACATTCAACCACATGTAAACAAATCTAAATAGGTATACATGAGGGTAACACAATATATTAGAGAAAGCAAACTTGTGCAGGAACGTAGATCTCCATCAAATGCTAAGTGCTAAACTTAAGTGTCTAAGAAGCTAGCCTTCTTACTAATAACTTAGTTTTCTTCTCCACGAAATGTTGAGTAGGACTGTCAATCAAATCACTTTTCCCCAGTTCTACTGAATGAAATCAGTATGTGTAAGCAATTAATAAATTGTGACATGTAAGCATGTTAAAGAATTCAATGGATATTCACAATTGGATGTTGTCACTAGCCATACTTTCCAGGGATAACAAAGAACTGTGCACCTGAGCTTAGTAATGACAACAGGGAGAAAAGTCACATGACATGGTGTCTAAAGGCAGAACTAGAGATCGCAGAAATATGAGTGTCAATTTCAGTTTTGTCATTCATCAACTATGTCATCTTGAGCAAGTTGCTTAACAACTAATGTGACATTTTTTAATAACATTACTTAAAATACTACTTAGGGTAAGCAAAATAAGATGCATTAAACTCTCAGCAGTGAGCCTTGAATCACATTGAGAGCTGTGATGATAATGATTTTCATCAGTTACGATGACGATGATGGTGACAATGCTGCAAGAGGCATATGCTTGCAGATTCACACAGAGAAGGAGTGTATTCTCATCCTTCCAACCCCAGAAAAGTAACAGCTTTCAAGGGTGAAATTTAACACATAGCATCATGGACAGAAGCATATATGATTTGACAGACCTAAACAAAAATCTTGATCATTGTAATTTACAAAAGGAAGAACATACCAGGTAACTTGTTAATATATTTGTTATCAATGTCTTCATTCCCTGTGATAAACTAGCATGTAGTTTTGGCCTCTACTCTAGAATTCTATATGTAGTAAACATGTATGTACATATTTATTCCACAAATTCTTGAGAGCAACCTGCATAAACTAGTTACTCTAATGGAGATACATTATGCAACAAGATCGAATTAAACAGCTACACTAAAATGTAGTAAGCATCAACAAGCGTCAGAAGTTCACGACACTTGGGACATAAAAGAGAAAATAATTCTATAGACAGGGATCAAAAATCATCTCCGAAAAGTAATGAAATTTATACCTACTCTAGAGGTTAACCAGACAAAAAGAAGAAATGTTCCTAACAGAGAAACAACATTAAGAATATGTCTCAACTGAGACAGTATCTCATGGAATTAGTGAATTGGGAGGCAAAAAAACAGAAGGGAGGTGTGACCCTCTTAGGCTTTCATTTTCCCTATAACCTGTAAAAATCAATGGAACATTTTAAGATGATAAATTGTACAATTTGGATATTATTTCTCCCATTAGTGGAATGTCAAAAGGTGCACAGGAAATAGCACCTAACAGGTTATGCTATCTTAAGACACACCATGTTCTCTTACCACCATTCAGTAACTCATCATTGTGATTCCCCTTTCAAGCTAGCACACAATGCCTGACTATCTGACATCAAATAAAATCTGTTTATGCATTTTTCTGGTCCCACATTTTGTAATCCAAGAAATTATTTCCCAAAATCATGCTTTCCTGTTTTTGTTTTTGACCTTATTATTTGTCATTACTAGATTCTTATATATAACTCTTATGTTCCTGTATTATTGACGGTCCTATTTCAATTTCTATTTTGCAACAGATCATATAGTACCATCATTTTCTTCAAGAAGGTTCTTTATTTTCTTTTACATTTCTTCAGCAACACAGTAGTCATTCAGTAGCATGTTATTTACCTTCATGGTGTTGTTGATTTCTTTTTTCTTCCTATTATTGATTTTGTTTTGTGGCTTTTCACTTAAGCAGATGTATAGTAACTGTGTAATGGAGACCATCATATCTAGTAGCATGTTATTTAGCCTCATGGTGTTGTAAATTTCTATTTTCCTTCCTGTTGTTGATTTTGTATTAGGCTTTTCATTTAAGAGGGATGCTTTGTGACTGTGTAATGGAGACTATCATATCTAGATGTGAGGATGCAATGCAGTATGCATCTCTATTTGCAGACCAAAGACAGACTCCCAATGAAACTGCTAAGTCTTGACAATAGGATACTGGACTCAATCATTGTCCATGCCCACAATAATGGACATGTGATTGTGTATTAAGAACTATACTATAGTAATAACATATGGAAACTCAGTGAGGAAGGAGGGATTTGGGGAGGGGATAAGGGAAATCCAAGGGCCTATGCAACTGTATCATCAAATGATAATAATAAAAACAAGTAAAAACAATATCTCTTGGTCTCTTGAGGTAATATTTCTCCACATTGAACCTATAAAAATACTTCTTGAAGTCTTTTGTCCTTTCTTACTAAGCATTTTCATTGTACTCATATGCCTATGTTACACATATTTTAATCTCAAACATAAGACACTAGATGGTAGAGGTTAGCCATCATTAATTATCATGTCCTCTGCAATTCAAAGTTCTGCTCTTGGCTAAAACAGCAGCATAATTCACCAGTAAATAAATGGGTGAATGATAGTTTTACCACAAAAGAAGATATTCTAATTTTGAAGCTATAACTAGCATTGCAACTTATAGATTTACTTTCTCAGAACTTTGTAATCAAGTTTCTATATTATGGAACTTCACAAAATGTTTGGATTTATGTCTTTTTAGAATATTTATGAGTTGATAAAATAATGAATGAGTAGTAAGTCTCAGCTTGTAGTGTTGTACCTATCAGTTGAGAAAATTACAGGATTGCAAAAGCACTCGAAATGCTACGTATATTAGTGGGAAATTTGATATAAATTTCAAAGGTTTCATTGGTTACACAGTGTCTACAATTTATGTATTAGATCTGTTTCAGACAAAATCATACACACATCTTTGCTATTAACTATGTTAAGTTAATTATGGTGGGACAGGCATTGCTTCACAACAGGAATGTGTGTCCCATACTGGAATGTCTGGGTTCAAGCTCTGCCTGCATTATTTATTTTTTAAATTTTTAAAATTTCTATTGGAAAAGCAAATCTACAGAGGGAAGGAAAGAAAGAAAAAAAAGTCTTCCATCTGCTGCTTCACTCTCCAAGTGGCCACAATGACTGGAGCTGAGCCAATCTTAAGCCAGGAGCCAGGAGCCTTTTCCGGATCTCCCACATGGTTGCAGGGTCCCAAGGCTTTGGGCCATCCTCAACTGCTTTCCCAGGCCACAAGCAGGAAGCTGGATGGTAAATGGAGTAACCAGGTCATGAATTTGTACCCATATGGGATGCTGTTGCCTGAAGGGGCAGGATTAGCTAATCAAGCCGTTGCACCAGGCACTCTTGATCCTGTTTTACTTTAATGCATATTCTGGAAGAAAGCCGATTGTGGGTAAAGCATTTAGGGTCCAGTCCCAGGTGAAGTTATTCACTCCTTGCATCAGTTTGGAACAATCCTAGTTCTAGTGAAAATTTGGTTAATCGACCATAGATGAAATATTTCTCTCCAGTTATCTCTCTGTTGCTCTTTCAAATAAAATAAAAATATTTTAATGAGATGTAGAATAATGAAGGGATACAGAATCCTAAATCAGTAGTGTTTTTAAATAAGAAATGTATAAGAATTTCTACTTTATGTGATATTGACACATTATTAGTCTGTATTAGGGCCAGCACTTTGGTAGAGTGAGTTATGCTCTTGCCTGTGACAATAGCATATCATATCCGATATATGCCAGGCTTGGCTCCAGACTTTGACCTGGTCCAGCTCTAAATAGTATGACCATTTGGAGAGTGAATCAGCAGATGGAATATCCACTTCAATGTCTCACTGTATTTCTCATCCTGCCTTTCTAAAACAACCTTTGAAAATAGACACAAGATAAACTCTCTGTACTTCACTTTTCTCATAATAACTAGCATAACCTCACCACCGCATAATGTTATAGGACAGAAGTATTGATCAGAGTTTTTACAAACAGCAGCATTTCTGCTTATTATAGATGTTGAAGTTATGCTTTCCATTGATCTTTTGAATGTCATAATAAATTTGATTAAAAATATTGAATTACAAGTATAAAATATATTTCGTCTATGTTTTATAGAAATTAAGGTTTTCATAGCCTAGTTTTGCTTATTAAAATACAAAGCTAACTTTACAAGATGATTTTAAAGGTTAGAGTTGGTAGAATATGACAGTATAGTAGGCTAAATCACCTCATGATCGGAAATGTAGGCAGTAGGAATGCTAAATAAATATCTCTTATTAGATCAGAATTCATTCGATTAGAATAAAATGTTCTATGAAAGATTTTGTAGCCTAGTTTATTTAGCTATTATTTAGGACATCTGCATCCCAAATCAGAGTGCTGGTTCAAGTCCTGGCTCGCATGTTTCTGGTTTAGCTTCCTGTAAATGAGCCTTGGCAGCAGAAGATAATGTCCAGAAAAATTGGATTTCTGCCAGCCACATAGGAGACTGTGGCAAGGGTGGAGTGCCTTGCTTCTGGCTTAAATCCAGAGTGAAGATGCATATTTATCTTACCCATTCACTCACTCACTCCAACTTTCCATTAAATAAATAATCTTTTAAAACTTTTCCACCAATGTTACCTCATATTCAGAGCTCTTTTTCATGTAACTTCTATATAATCTTCTGATTTTAGGTATCAACATAAGCAAATGGTGACATATGACTTTATGTTATGGAGATTTATTGAAAGTTAAACCAGTTCCACATAAGTATGCTAGATATTTGAAACAATAAATAGGCATAGTTTTGCTTTAAGAATTTCCTAAATTAAAAAATATACAATCCAATACCCCAAGTCTCAGAATAAAAGTGTGCATGCTCTTTTTCACAAAGGAAGATAAACTTTCAAAAATAAATTGGAAAAAGTTTCATATGATGACATAAGACTTAATCTCTTAAAGAATATGTATTTTTCTGAGAAGACAAAATGATAGATGGAAGGAATTAGAAAGCCAAGAAACTAGTATGTGGTAGAAAATTTCCAATATAATCAAAGCAAAGAAAATCTTGCCTTGTGATATGTTTTGAAAAACGCAAGTGGGAAGTCCCTATGTGGTAATTGTTAACACAGATATAGTCCTCTTTTGTCTTTCATTTTATTTAAACAGGGAGAATGAGTCAGTGAGACTGAACTGGTGGTGATTCATCTGGTTTGCTTTAGTAAATACCTAATTGCTCTAATCACTTAAAAATTTTTTATATTTTTAAACTTTAAATGCACAACAGAATATCAAATGAGATGTTTTCCTGTCACATGAATTTTGTTGGGTACCCAAATTTTAAATCAAAAGATGGTGCATAATTAGTATTCTAAAGAGAGATACCAGATCAATTAAAAGATGATCCAGCAAGCAGAATCGACAAACCCGGGGCCATCTTGAGTGCATCAACAGCCACGGATGCCTGACAATTGGTGAGGATGTACTGGAATGTAATTGCTTTTTTAGTGAGAGTGTTTCAATAGCGTTTTCCCTTTCCTATTCTCCATCCAAGCAAACTGGGTTTCAGAATTTTTAACAGGTGTCATCTGAAAATTGGAAAACAGTGCATCTGGCACCTGACTTATGCACCTCCAAAAAGTCTCTACACAGGCAAGAAGTTGCTTAAAATAGCTTGGCATGTTGGAAGAGATGTCATAAAATATAAAGAACTACTTTACAAATCCTTTAGCATGAACTGTTCCTACTCTTTATATGGTATAAAATGAAGTTTTCATATCTTGACTGTGTGTATGGCAAAGATGTCAGGAAAACTTGACAACGTGAAAATTTATATAGAGTTCCGTGGACAAGAAAAGATGAGGACCCCAGGGAAAGAAGTCTGACAGAAGTTCACTTCAGCGGAATCCTATCCAGAAGCTAGGGTTGAGGGAGTAAGAAATTCCAAGAGAGTTGTTTGAATTAATTGTAAAGTAGTCAAATCTTTATGGAACACAAACAAGAGCTAAAGACATCAGTATCTTCCTCATCAAAAGGACAACAGGTAAAAATCCTGGGTGTGCTAGCAGGGAAGGACATCTCTGTTTTCCTGACTTTGCTTCTATAGGATCCAACCTGTAGCAGCAGAGGGAGCTTGGCGATTGAGAGGACAAGGAGAAAATCAGCATAGGACAGTATTGAGGACGCGCACACTGCCTTATTCTCCCAGCATGGTCTTTCTTAACTTTAGGCTATCCTAAGCTGGACACATGTAGAGACTCAGAATTCAATAAGAAATGGACATTTTGAAATAAGATTGGACTGGACTCTTTAATACTCCCCAAATCAAACTATATCCTTCACATTCAAGAGTGATCAGGAAACTTTTGTTTATTTATGGGAGATTTTGTCGATGTGAAAGGAAGGAGCCAGCAGAAGAATTTTAAAAGAATAAGAGAAAAAATAAACATAAAGTGGATCTAATTTACATTCTGTTGATTTCATGATATTCAATTAGCCACCTACACATAAAGTATCTTAGGTAACAATCATTAAATCCTATGATGGGATGTTATCATTACAGTTTTATAGCTGATCAAATCTTACATGGATAAGGAAAAATCACTGAGGTTCAGCACCTGTATGGACAGTTTTACTTGTCCCCAAATCTGGGACTTATCTAAATTATTATATCTTCTTACTCCATGCACTTAAAACTTGAGTTCTCATTATTATTAAACTGAAAATTCCATAATGTCTTACTAAAAATCCAAACTCTTGAAAAGGAGAAAAATTTATCAAGAAAGCTCTTCAGGAATGTAAAGGACCAGTAAAAGCTGTACTGTAATTGAGCCAGCAAGGCTTTTACCAACTCCTCCTACTTATTAAAGTTACAACTGAAGTACATGGATTTGACATTTATTGAGCTCCTATATTCCTGGCAGTTGGTCAATAAAAATACAGGTAATTTCCACTGAAAAGCACATAGCACTGAACCCCACAAATAACCGATTGCAGCCCAATACCTTGCATCTCATACTGCAGATGAGCATGTGCAGAGGAAGGATCTGACCCTGACCTGGAGGTCAGAAGGAGGTGATCTGTAAGTTGAGAATGGATGGATCTGGCAAAGCAAAGAGAACATCAACACATTTAGGGGAGAGAGAAAAGCGCCCTGAGGTGTGGCCGAAGACAGACAGGATGGCTTCAGAATACTGAAGGTAGTCTAAGTTAATCTTGGCTGCTGTAGTGAGAGGTGCAGCCACAAGGGAAACAAGAGCAGATAGGCCATACAAAGACAAAGGACCTGGATTCTTTGAAAAGAAGTCTGAAGAGGAGATGGCATCAAACAATTCGTGAGCTTACATAAATTTCTGAAATCACACAAACAATTCAATTTCTCAAAAACCTCCTCTGAACATACTCCAAACCACAATTCCGATCTAAAAATGTGGGGCAAATGGGAAGAATGCAACGCAACAAACTGAATCATTGGCTTCACCAGGGCTGTACTGTTTTGCTAGCCTGCAGCTGAGGTGGACCATACCCAAGGAAAGGAAATGCTTCCATGGAAAGACGTGGGGGTAATGGCAGCCATGGTCTAGCACCCACAAACCCAGCATGACAACAAAATCTATTCACGGGATGTCCAGAGGAATTGGGATTAAAATCACAGATGTAGGGCTGATTATAATACAAACATTATCATCATGGAATTTTCTGTAATACTTCAAAGTTTTTGATCTTTTTCTTTTGTTTCCATTTTGCTCTACTTTGCTTGGTTTTGTGCAGCAATAGAGAACTGCTGAACCAAGACAGAGGTCCATGATTCTCCACTTGGTTATTAGTCTAAAGCCAAAACATCTATACTCTGTCCTTTCTGCATTTCTTCTTTTCCCTCCAGTCTTTTTGTTATTTTCCCTGAGCAATAAAGGAAAAAGAGATGAACTATGAGAAACAAGATTCATGAATAAGCAATGATCAAGACAATTTTAAAAAACTGTCATTCTCTATACTCTTACTCTGTAAAAGGGGCAATATGGATGGTTTGGATACAGATGTTCTAAGTCAAATATCCAGTTAGTACTTGTAACCTACCAAACAGGAATATGGCATGACCTAGAGGATCTGTTCTTCGCAGTTGTGACTGCATGGCTGACACAAGGTGGGACTCAGAGCTGCTGCCCAGTGCATGGCATCACAGACAGCCTGGGAAAACTTCCAAACCCAAAGGCTGAATGCAGTTTCCAGTGAGTATCTGTCACTTTCACATTACTGCAAAGTTGAAACACTGTGAGTAGAACTATCATAAATTACGGACCATTAGTGTATTAACTTGTTTAATCTCAACAACCTTGTGTCACAGATAACATTTTACAAATAAAGTAAGCCTCTGAAAGATTTACTTGAAAACCTTTCTGAATCTACAGGTATTGTATGTTAGAAATCATCCTCAGATTCTTTAGTACTTTACATGTGTCCCAATCTTGAATGGGAATTAAAAAAGGATACTTTTCCACAAAACATAAAACATGTTCATTTGAGAGAAGACCTGCTATGTTAATATATATATATAATATATAAATAAAAAATATATATATAGCAGTATACCAGCCATATGTATCCATATCCTTAACATTAACATATTTTATGTTAACATATCCTTATATGGTAACATATCCTTAACATTAATAAAGGAATAAACTAAAAATTTCCTTCAGTGCATGATTCAATTTTTAAAAGTAGACATCCATTCAAGTAATATTGAGCATTGGGAAGGAGACTAAAATATATTGCAAAATTATTTCGTGATTTGATAGACTGAATCTATTTGTAACTCTTTCTGACAACAAGTTTACCAGGCTGACAACTGCTCAGCAATGTTGTATTGTAATGCATCCTTCAAAGTTAAAAGCATTTTCAATAACAAAATTTGAGAGCTCAGAGCTGTATCTCTATGAGACATTTCATTTGAAGGTGAAACCCACACAAGAAACCACCATAAGTTGTGCAGCTGCCAGAGGGAGGAAGGAAGAAAGGCAGAGACACTTCCTACAGTGATGACAGACTTCAGAACTGGATCTAGGATCCCTAAAACAGAATAAATACCAAAACCATCATACCCAAGTACATCTTACTCAAACTGCAAAAAGCCAGGACAAAGACAAAATTTTCAAATAAGCCACGGATGGAGGATGCAGCGGATACAGAGGATCTAAAAGACCCTATAGAGGACATCCTTATAGAGGTTAAGAATGATAATGGGCTCCTCATCGCAATCATACAAGAAACAACCCTATCAGCTTCACTCCAGCAAAACTGCTCATTTCTCGATGCAAGTGGATGAACATGGAGACTTTTGTCAGATTAAAAATATTGGAGGTACCTAATTGCAGGCACATCTTCCCTGAGGAAAGTACTACTTTTTCAGATAGAAATAAAATTATATGAATTAGATATTTGAGTCATACAAGCAGGGAATTTTATTCAAGAAAGAGTAAATTCATGTAAAACAAAGTTTTTCTTTTCCTCTTATAAGCCAACTTAACAGATATCTAAAGTAATAGTTGTAACAACATAGTAGGTGCTTAATGCACACAATTAAGTGGAAAATATGATAGTACTTTCAGAAGGGACTGGGGAAAAATGGTGTGCATTCTAACATACTGTTTGTGAAGCAGCACAGTATCATCTGAATGCTGACTTAAGTTGGTTAAAAGTATGTTAATAAAGCTAAAGGAGAGTACCATTAAATTGCTTTATTAAAGTTCAAGTATTATTCTAGGAAAAATATAAAGTGAAATCATTTAGATAGCAGAAAAACAAATACAATGAACACACAATAGTTAAAAATGGTAACTGTATTCATGGTACTATGTGAATGATCACTCTAAATGTGAATACTCAAGTATGTATCAACTAAAATGTAGAGATTGCCAGGTTGTATAACATAAAATTAATACACTATGGATTTATTAAATTCCAAAGCCTTAGCAGGGTCAAACCAACTGGTTTTATGAGCCTTACATGGCCAACAGGTCATATATTTCTCTATGTGGAAGGGAACACAAATTTAAACTGCAATGAAATGTCTCTATAAACACACCCAGAATGGCTTAAGTTTTAAAGACTCTCAACACTTCAAGACAATGAGAGTGTGGAGCAATCAGAACTCTTTAAAGAGTCCTGTGCTGTCGGGAACCAGGGCAGGGGGTAGGCCTGGTAGGGGATTTTGTGGGTCACCCTAACTAGACTGCAGCTCCCACTGGTTTACATGAAGCCCAAGTATGGTGGGCAGGATCAGGCTGGGCTGCAACACCCAGTAGGCTGCATAAAACATGGGGCTGGAGACAGAAATGACCCAGCAATTGCAACTACCAGTGTGTGTGTGTGGGCTGATTTGGATGACACACTGTGCCAGAACTGTACTGGCAAGCACACTCAAGAATCGAGGCTGGGATGGCCTCAGACGAGGTTTCTTTGGCGATTCCCTACCAACTGAACTGCTGGACTCAGAACCCCAACCATGGAGAGAATTGCAGATTCCATAGTCTGACCATGGAGTGCATGTATCAGAGCAGAGTCTCCTCAGTTGCTCAGACGGAGCAGTGGACAGCATATCCAAATGAATATGGAGGATATGGCAGTACATTGGAGCCACCAAAGGACACCTGGTACCATGGCACAGGATGGAGGACAGAACAAACTGATCAACTACCCCAGCCAAGCATTGGCAGTGAAGATCTGGGCAGATGAAGACACTAAGGTGGACTATAGCAGTCAGTGGATTCAAGAGAGATTTCATTGCAATTGGAGGGGTGGGATCACCAAAAATGCAGGACTGTTCAACTACCAAAACCTCTTGAGAAATCCATGGTGTTGTAAATTTCCATTTTTCCTGTTTTTGAGTTTGTATTGTGGCTTTTCATTTAAGAGGGATACGTGGTGACTGTGTAATGGAGACTATCATATCAGATGTGAGGATGCAGTGCAGTGTGCATCTCTACTTCCAGATCAAAGATGGACTACTAATGAAACTATTAGCTGTATCTTGACAACAGGATGCTGGACTCTGTGCCATTGTCCATGCCGCAATGATGAACATATGAGTGTTTATCAAGAGCTTTGCTATAGTAATAGAAATCCCAGGGCCTATGGAACAGTATCATAGAATGATGGTAATAATTTCAAAAGAAGTTAAAATAAAATAAAAAGAGGCCTGTGCTGTGGCATACTGCAGTGATGTGCTGATACTGAGAGACCATGCAAAGCCACTGCCTACAGGGGAAGCATACTACCTGGGTGTTGCAGTCTCCACTGTTCCACTTCACATCCAGCTCCCTGCTAATGTGCCTGGGAAAACGCCAGGAATGACCCAAATGTTTGGGCCACTGTATCCATGTAAGAGACATAAAAGAATCTCATGGCTTATTGGCTTCGGACCTGCCCAGCATTACGACCATATAGGAGTAAACTACCAGACAGAAGATAAAAATATTTTCTAAAATTTATTCTATGCCCATCCCACTAATCAGCAAATTCTACCCCTTGGTACATATGTAAGAGAAGCCTGTGCATGTATCCATCAAAAATATAAGGTGTTCATACTTTTATTCATAACAGCCCAAGACTTGAAATCACTGAAATATTAATCATAGATATCCAAATAATACAATTAGAGCATAATAAACAAACACTATACAGCAATGAAAAGGCAATCTATGAACTCAATCAACTATGTGGATTAATCTCACAGTTTCGAATCATGACCAAAGGGAACCAGAAGAATCCATTTGTACAAAATTCAAAACCTTCTAAACATCACTATCAGGATAGAAGTCAGAATAGCAGTTCCTTTGTGACATGCTGATATCAAAGGAGAGAAGTGACATTACTAGCTGAAAGGGTAGAGCTTTCTGAGCCATGGGATGTTCTGTACTTTAATCTCAATGATTAATGCATGACATTAAAATATTAATGGTCTGTATGTATAGTACAATACATACTGGTAGTTCAATTATTTGGAACCTTCTTATACTTTTGGGAGACCTGGAAGGAATTCCTGGCTCCATCCTGGCTATTCCAGCCTTGGTTATTGTGCGCATTGTAACACGAACCAGAAGGTAGAAGAATGAACTCTTCCTCTACTTAGCAAATGAAGATACATTAGCAAACATTTTAAAATACAATTCCAAAAGAATGAAAATTGAGGAAGTCAACAAAATGATTACAACTTTCTCAATCTTCATGTTTTCAGCTAACGCCACCTCCATTTTCCTTTTATCTTACTTTTGCCCTTTACTTTTTTCAGTTACTTTAAGTCAGCTTACACCATGGGATGCTTATCTGCATTTTAAGACTAACAAGCAGGTGGGGGTAGCCTAGTGGTTGCATGCCCCGGGATCCATATGGGTGTTGGTTAATATCCAGCTACTCTACTTCCCTTCCAGTTCCCTGCCTATGGTCTGGGAAAGCAGAGGAGGATGGGCCAAAACCCTGGGTCCCTGCACCTATGTGGGAGACCCTGAAAAAACTCCTGGCTTCAGATCAGCTCAGCTTCAGCCATTGAGACCGCTTGGGGAGTGAACCAATGGATGGAAGATCTTACTGTATCTCCTCTCTCTGTAAATCTGGCTTTCCAATAAAAATAAATAATAAACTTAAAAATAGAATAACAGAACAAGGAGCTCAAGAACTCTTATCAAAAATACATGCATAAATATTGGGTTACAAATTTAGTATCAGTTAAAAGACATCCTGCTGTTACAAAATTACGCTTCCTCAACGTAAAGCAATCACTAATCTTACAAACCATAAGGTCTGGCAACTTTTCTTAAATCTTAAAGTAGGTATTAGTATTACCCAAGTGTATAGAGGAGTTTTCTATAAAACCAAGGCATATTCACACGCACACACACACACACACACCTTGCCCTGACAGTTGTGCAATGGTGGGCATAAGTGAATATCCATTAACTTTGTACAACCTTCTCTTTTCTCTCTGAACAATTGAGAGTTACTGCTAAGCATTCATCTTATCTGCTTATTTGAGGCATGGCTTTGGTGGTGCTGCACCGGTTTACATTGGTAAAACAACTCTGAAGAGAACAAATCTTTGTAAGTCCTATAGATTCCAACTAGGAGGTGGATATTTTCAAAGCCAAACTTTTGATGTGTTCATGGTACAGCCCCCATGAAGTTGAGCCTGGAATTTTATGGACATCTATTCATGAGCAAGTTTGGAAGTAACCCCAAAATGTAGGAACAAAAGTTACACTTAGATAACATCACAGAGCCAATGAAATGTCTGGGTTACAGGATCACTAAGCAACAAGGGGACACCAATAATAGGGCAATCTAAATAGCACAGTTTTGAACTAATGACTTATTCTGTATGAGGACAGGAGGGAAGGAAATGTTTATTGATGCAAGAGCCATTCTTTTTACAAGTCACAGTCAAGACGAAAGATTGTCTATGTTAGATGTTGTGCCAACTAATTGTATATGAAAATTAAACTGTTTTGATCTAAGGATAAGGCATTTTATAATAATAGGAAAATGTTTTGTCATTAGATCCATTACTTATTTGGTATAAGGTCAAAGCAATCTTAGCAAAATTTCATAATTTGGTAAATAAAGGTTCATTGTGTAAGACATAAGTAACAGGAAATATGTGTAAAGCACCATTTTCTATCTGACTTTTTCTTATAGGAAAAAAAGTTGCACATTTTAAAAAATTAACACATGATTCCCCAAGAAGACTAAAGCTAGTTATTTTGTCCCATTAAGCCTCAACTATAAAATTTCAAAATGCTTTTCAGCATTGGAAATCTGTTCTAATAGCTTTGGATGTTACTAATAAAGATGCTTAAAATTGGAAAACTGTTTCCTAAACACTAATGGAATATTGAAAACTCCTTTGCTTTCCTGCTTGTGCAGTGAGAAAAAATTAAATATACAGAACATTTAGGATTCCTTACATTTTACTGGGTGTTTTTAAGAAGGGTGTGGACCCTTGATTGTGTCCAGAGCCTGGGATAAATTCTCACCCTTTAAGGTTGAGAAGTTCTCAGGCAGTTTCGTGCCACCCCTCCCCCAAGCATTCCACTTGTTTGTGCCTTTCCTTCCCTGCTATTTCACTGTGTGTTTAGCCCTCCTGGAGCAGCAGTTTCCTTAGCAACAGACATGCCCTTTTAGAAACTGAAATGATGACAGCAGCTAATGGGCATGCGTTCTCCCAAGCCTCTTTGCTGCATCGCTCCTCTACCTCCCTTCAGTGCTCTCAGGTCAAAAGTGAAGTCAATCTTCTTTGTTCTTTCCAACTCATAGAGAAAGGAAAACACGTTTCAACTTTGATTCCTGATATAAAATCACAATCTAGATCTTATATAAAAATGAACTATTTTCTCAGAGGACAAGGAAGAAGAGGTAGAAGTAAGGACAAAGGAAAGACTGGAAGGAAACAAGCCACCTGGAAAACTCAGAGGGAAGATTATGGGGGGGGGGGGGTTGTGGAAACATAACAGGATCTGCTTTCCCTCTCGCACAATCTCAGTATTAGAAGGAATGCTGAGGATTCTCCTACCAGCACACAACCTGGTAGAAAAATCAGCTCTACAATTCAGAGTTCAGTGCCTTATGCTGAAACTGATGTCTAAAACAGTTATTTACTAAATTTATTAAAAACCTGACAATTGTGTTTTACTAATAGATCAACATGTCATTTAGGTGCAGAATTTCATTCAGTTATACAATATTTGTTAGTTGTCTCCTCTGTGAAAGTATTCCAAATGTTAGGATGTGATTGAATTTAACAGAATCTCAAAATTTCTGACCTAACAATGTGCTGAAATTCAGATATGTTCATTTGTGCTGCTGGCTTAGAAGTGACATTGAGTCTCCCAAAACTTGGCAAGTGATGATTTCAAACTGTATTCTAAAGTTACAGTAGTTAAAATAGCATGGTAATGGCTTGAAAGTAGGTACCTAAACTAACACACCAGAATGCAGAGCTCCAAAATGATGAATTTAAAAATCTATGTCTTTAATAAAGGTGCAAAGGAGAAAAATATTTGTAAAGGAAAGATTTTATTGAATAATCCGTTGGAGAAACTGGATAACTGCATGCGAAAGTATGTAATATAGTGCAAAAATCAGTTTAAAATGGATTACAGATTTAAACATAAGGCCAAAACTAACATTTCTATTTTTAAAAAAATGGAAAACACCATTCAACATTGATGTATACAGTGTCTGAACTGGACTTTAGAAGTTCAAGAAGCAATAATTGAAATAAGCAGAATTATGTCAAACTGAAAATCTTCTGCATAACAAAAGATGTAACAGAGTAAGAACAGAACCTATAGAATAAGAGGTACTTGCAAGGCATTCATTTGATAAGTGATTAATATTGAATAACTCCATAATACAAAAAAATAAACTGATTTTTTTAAATGGGCAAAGAACATTTTTCAAAAGACACAGTGGCTGACAGATAAATGGAAAAATCTCATTGTCACTAACAGAGAAATTAGATTAAAATGTTACCTCACACTTGCCAAAATTATCATTATTGAAAAGGTTAACTTTGGTTAACAAGCATTGGTAGGGATGTGGATATAAGAGGACCTTATACAATGTTAATGGGGAAGTAATTTAGTATTGCCACATGGAAAATAATATGAAAATTTCCTCAAAAAAACCCTAAAAATAGCATTACTATTCTACCACTGATGTATATCCTGAGATTTTGAAATCAATATATGGAAGAGATATCTTAACTCTGATGTTTACTGAAACATTGTTCACCATAGTTGTGGAATCAAACTAAAAATCTGATGAATGAATAAAGAAAATGTGGTATGGAAAATAATGGCATACTATCATTTAATAAAGAAGGAAAATTAGATAATTTGTAACAGCATGGATAAATGTAGGGAATATTACATTAAGTGAAATTAATCAAATATAGAAACAAATACTGCAGGTTTTTATTTATATGTGCAATTAAGCAAATAAAACATAGTGGTAGAGAAGAGTGATGCATACCAAGGGCTGGGAAATAGAGTGGATGGAGAGACACTGTCGCAGTTGGACAGGAAAAATAAGTAAGATGCATTTGAGCTAACAGATTAGTTTGATTCATTCATATCCCATTGTATACATATTCTCCTAGTACATACAATTATAACATTCTCATAACTTAGAAGTTCCTTTTTTGTTACTATAGTGACATACTGGAAGCAAGCTACTTTTTTTTTTAAGATTTATTTTTATTATTTTTTTATTGGAAAGGCGGATATACAGAAAGGAGAGACAGAGAGGAAGATCTTCCGTCCGATGATTCACTCCCCAAGAGAGCACAATGGCCGATACTATGCCAATCCGAAGCCAGGAGCCTCTTCCGAGTCTCCCACGCGGGTGCAGGGTCCCAAAGCTTTGGGCCGTCCTCTACTGCTTTCCCGGGCATTATTTTTTAAATATATATTTTTACTTAAGAGGCAGACTTTTAAGATTTATTTGCATTGGAAAGTCAGACATATAGAGAGGAAGATCTTCCATCTGCTGATTTACTTCCCAAGCAACCTCAACAGCTGGAGCTGAATCAATCCAAAGTCAGGAGCCAGGAGGTTCTTCTGGATCTCCCACTGGGTACAGGGTCCCAAGGTTTTGGGCTGTCCTCAACCACTTTCCCAGGCCACAAGCAGGGAACTGGATGAGAAGCATATTAAATTCTTTTAACAGGTCCTCACCTTGAATAAGCTAGGACCCCGTATGGATGCCGATTTCTCATCTCGGTGGCCCCAATCCAGCTCCCTGTTTGTGGCCTGGGAAAGCAGTCGAAGATGGCCCAAAGCCTTGGGACCCTGCATCTCCATGGGAGACCTGGGAGAAATTCATGGCTCCTGGCTTCAGATCAGCACAGATCCTGTGGCTGTTGAGGCCACGTGGGGAGTGAATCATCAGATGAAAGATCTTTCTCTGTCTCTCCTCCTCTCTGTATATTTGACTTTGCAATAAAAATCAATATTTAAAAAATGAATAAATCCTTTTAATAAAAAGCAAACATAAATGAACTTATCTACAGGGTTTGCAAAAATATCTGCCTAAACTTTTATATCATGCATTAATCACTTCATTATTTTTGTCCTACCAAGTTACTTAATTTGTGAGAAATTTGAAGATCAATCGTAACAGCTAAAATAACCTACACCAAGCCTTTCTTCCTAATTTTCATTTATTTATTTGAAAAGGGGAGACTGATGGGATGGCAGAAGGTAGAAGAGTTCACTCCCCAATGGCAGCAAAGTCAGAGCTGTGTGCAGCATGGCCTATGCCCTTTGGCTATCATCAGCTGCCATCCATTTAAAAAAATGGGAAAAAAATAATCAGAAAAAGACAATCAGAAGAGAAGTCAGGACTCAAACCTTGGCTCTATGACATGGGATATAGGTGATCCAACTGGTATCTGGCCATCAAACCAAGTATTCTCCCGAAATCTTTCCCAGTGAAACAGAAAATATATATTTTATGGTCAATAAGGAGAACAGTAAAATGTTTACATGCCAGGTAATAAAGTTAAATATGCAACCTGTTTTGGCTAAGTGGTATATGCTGGAATAATTTTTTATTGTGAGAAGAGAACCTTTTCCAATTAACTGCCAAAGATTATAATTAGGTAAGTAAACATTTTAAGTTAAATTCAATAAAACACCTATCATCCAGGTGTTTTACCTGATAACATGATTCATGTAAAGTACCTTCAGTCAGTTCTCTAAAAGATACGGAAATCGTTCAGTAAGATACACTTTTATTGTTAAATGCTAAGGATAAAAAAGATACTATAATGCAAACCTTAAGAAACTTGAAGTATGATTCAAATATCTAATAGTAGAAGAACAGGGTAACAAATAATTCTAACTTATCTCTTGGCAATAGTACAGGTTAGGTTCCGAATCTTATTCATGACAGTAATACATTCTACATATCATAAAATTAAGCCATTAAATATGTCAACACATTATTTTTGGATTTCTATCAGAAAATAACACATGTACATTTATATGTAACTATGTAATATATAGTTTATATATTTAAATACTGAGCATCAAAATTTTAAATAATGAGAAATCGGCATTCTGAAAAACAAAAATTTGAAATGCATGTAACAAAGATTAACAGGAATATATCAGTATTTAAAGAACAGCACATTAAAGAAACTGAAAATCCAGAAATGAAAAGTAAACAAGAGCACTGATTAATTATTCTTTGATTCAATCTGAGAAGGTTTTTGTCCTCAAATCAACACTGAAACAAGACGACCATCCCTGGCTTTAAGAGTTATGATAGTGCAATTACAAAACAAAAAAACACCAGTTATTTCAAAAAGCTCAATGTTGATTTAGTGAAGAAAGGACTGGAAAAAAAAAATCAAAACAGCTGGTTATGTAATTCAGATAGCTGACTGTATCTAAACGACCACCTTCAGGGTTGGGAAGAGAAAAAGTAGAGGTGTTATTCCCAAAGACAGGACCGTGTGTGCAACTGCTCTCATCTGTGGGCTCCCTAACTGAAGGTCAGACAACTGAGCCAGGCAAGACCATTTCAGTTCCTCTGATGTGCCTTCATCTTTTATCAGAAGACTTTCTCTGCTTTGAACTCTTACCCCCTCATTAATTCTAACTCTTAAGGTAACAGTTATTCCAAAGTTTATTCTTTCTATCATACCTTACTGAAATTGGTGCCCTAGTTAGGTCTTTCCATAATACTCTACATTAATCTGTACTTTCTCATCAACTTGTAATTATAATTTACTTATCTGTCTTCCTGAATAGGTTGTAAGCTCCAAAATAACACGCCTGTGGATTTGTTCCCTGTTATGTGTTTGGTGCATAAAACAAATTTGCATATAGCCTGAATGTAAAAAAAAAATGATTAAGGGAATTTTTAACAATGATGTTTGATTCTTCCTCAGTTTTCCTTTAAAAGTCTGCCTCACCCTTCAATGCATATTGATTAGTTAGAGCTGACTCCCTGCCTCCACCATTAAGGGGAATTATACTTTTCAGGTCAGCCCAATCAAATTTCACCCCTCTATTTGGCAGGGTTTATTTAAGAATGGTTGGAGTCCTCATTTCAAATAGACTAAAATGGACTCCATTTTGGGATTTCATCTAGAGTTGATACTGAAGGGATCGTCTTCTGTTACCGTGTTAAACCATGTAAGCCTGGAGCTGATGGCAGTATTTTGCCACCAGAAGAATGGAGCTTGCATCAAGTAGAATCCAAAGGCTTTGATATGAAGCCAAAAATGTGAGTGACTGAGTTTTGATGGTTGACATCCTCTGAGGCCTTTGAATCCATTAATGCCTGAGACCAAATCTACACCCGAGTATTCTACCTTCACAATCCAATAAATTCTTTTCTGACTTAAGCCTGTTTGAATTTTATCACTTGCTATTGATGAATATTCACTGACTCATTTCTCAAAAACCTTATAACCAGAGGATATCACTGTCACTCCTCCTTCTAAAAATGATTATAAAAAAATCATATGTATCTCTCACCCTCTTTTCACAAATCTCATTCTTCCACAACTTAGACTTCATCACACTTTATGAATGATTGAAATACTATGAACAAGAAACCTTTTTTCATGAATGCTTATTAGCTACAGGTACCATAACAGATTCTAAGAATGCAAGTGAGCTGAGATTACTTTTTTATTCTTGCATATCAAATGTTACTGAATGGTATACTAGCTCCAATGGACAATGCATAAACTGCAGTGGACAACCAGCTGAATTTCAATTTGAATTGAATTCAATTTAGTTGAATTCAATTTTTCTACTTGATGACATTCTGACAGGGAGTCTGGAGGTGGAGCTCAACAATATGACAGTTTAAATGAAATTCTCAAAATGATTTTTATCTAGGCAATGTTCAAATTATGCCTACTAAATATTTAGAGGGAAAATAAGATATCAAAATACACATTACAAAGCAAATACTAATAATATGGGAGCTTTCTGAGGATGGGAGGAGGAGGACTTAGCCTTGGGAATCATGAAAACTCACTGGAGGAGGGCTTCATTATGCTAGCTCTCACACATGCCTAGGAAAACAGTCTGGCACAAAAAGTTGAGCAAGTGCTCTGCAGAGAAGACAAAACCACCCAAAAAAGTGATTCCAGCACATGTGAGTTGCTGAAACATGTCAGGCCATGGGTGACAGCGACTGGTCACCAAACCAAAGTCTCAGATCATGTTTCCTACGGGGTAATGTGGGCAGCATCACAGTGAACTTTATCATAATGAAGTGAAGCCATGAAGAAACTTAGGAAGAGAACTGTTGTGTTTATAAATTGCTTTGGGATAAAAACAGTTCCTTATATTTTGGTTTGCTTCTTCCATCCCAGCTCAGAACTGTTCTCTGCTTGCTCTACTAACCTGTCATTACACTTTCAGTGCAAACCTTCTTTTAACAAATGCATTTCGAGTACTTTGTGCACATAAACCATTGTTCTGTGTATTTAGGAAAGGTTGAGGGGTACAAAAAAACCAAAATTGATAAAAGAAAAGGAAATAAAATAATGACAGAGTGAAATATTACTTCTGATGATGAACACCTCTGAGGAATTTACATCTAGCTAAAATCTCAGAATAAAAATGATGGACAGGAATTGTAGTACAGTGTGGTAGGCTGCCACTTGGGATGCCTGAATGGTATGTTAGGACAAGATTCAGTCCCACCTCCACATCCAATCCAGCTTCCTGCTGATGAACCCAGGCAGCAGGTAGCCCAAGTACATAGATTTCTGCCATCTACCTGGGAGACTAAAATGGTGTTACTGTCTTCTAGCTCTGACTATTAAGGACATTTAGTGAGTAAATCAACAGAGGGACAATTCTCTCTCTCTCCTTCTTTCAAATTTATTTAAAAAAATTTTTAAGATTATTTATTTTATTGGAAAGGTAGATATACAGAGAGGAGGAGAGACAGAGAGGAAGATCTTCTGTCCGATGATTCACTCCAAGTGGCCGCAATGGTGAGTGCTGTGCCAACCCTTTCACATTTAAAAAAGGTAGTTAAGTTAGTCTTTAAAAATAAATAAAATTCAAGCATCTGAGAAAAGCCTTTAAGCAAAATAAAACAGCATAAAGGCCTAAAACTTGTCAAAGAAGAATGATGACTGACCCTATAAAAAGTGTCTTAAAGAATTTTCAGATAGAATGATTTTATTAATGATGCATTTCAAAAATATTAAACTACTGATCATTAAATGTTGTATTTAAATTAATCATTTAAACTTATGTTTAAATTTATCATTTAAATCCTGACAAAATAAACTTTCAAAATTTCAGAATTTGGCTCTGTACCAAATATTTACTTGATAACAATAACTGATAATCATAAATGATTTAAGTATAAAATATCAATACTAAGCAGATGGTGTGTACAGACACAAAGCCTGGGAAGAGGGTTCATGTGCAATTCATTCATTCAAGATATGTATCTATGGAAAAACCCAAGGGGATGGGCAATGCAGGACAGGGAAGGCTAAATTCTTTCCTTGCACGTGCCAAAATCTCATATGGATGATGGTTCATGCCCCAGCTGCTCCACTTCCCATCTAGCTCTCTGCTTGTGGCCTGGGAAAGCAGTCAAGGATGGCCCAAAGCCTTGGGACTCTGCATCCACTTGGGTAAAACAAAAGAAACTCCTGGCACCTGGCTTCGGATTGTCTCAGCTCTGGCCCTTGCAGCTACTTTGGGAGTGAACCAACAGTCTGAAGATCTTTATTCTCTCCTATTTGTTTAAAAAAAAATCTGCCTTTCCAATTAAAAAAATATATTTTTAAAAATAGAGTAAATTAAAAATTCAATTGAAAGCCTCAATTACTAGAATGAGTGAGGCAGAAGAATTTCAAAACTGGAAGATACCTCTTACAAAAATGTTGAACAAAAAGCCGGAAGAGGAACTGAATTGAAACTATTCCTGTTTATAGATGACATGATGCTATACACGGAAGAGCCAAGGATACAACAAAGTGAACTCGTAAGAGATTTTGTCAAGGTAGCACAGTACAAAATTAATCAACATAAATTAATGGTCCTTATACTCAATTCCATGGCTGACAAAGTACAGTCCCCTTTAAAATAGCAGAGAAGAATCAAATACTTTAGAATAAACCTAACCAAAGATATAGAAAATATCTATGATGAGAATTACAAAACATTTTTTAAAAAGAAGAAATTAAAAGATGGAAAAATTTACCATGTTCTTGGACTGGTAGAATCAACATCATCAAGATTCATATATACAGATTCAATGTGATCCCAATGAAAATTTCGAGGACATTCATCTCAGAAACTGAAATGACAATGGCAAAATTAATTTGGAAACACAAGAGACTACAAATAGCCAAAGCTATCCTGGAGAATAGAAATAAAACTTGAGGAATCAAAATTCCAGACCTCAGAACATCATCAAAATGGTCTGGTACTGATACAGAAATGGAGTAGAAGATCAATAAAACAGGATGGAAACCCTAGAAGTGAGCCCATACATGTGCAGCCATCAAATCTTTGACAAAAGGACTAAAAGAGAAAAAAGGAGAAAAAGTTGATCTCTTCAACAAATTCTGTTGGGATACCTGTATAGCAGCCTGAGAAGAAGAAAAAAAAAAAAAAAAAAAAACAAGAATCCTGCCTATGACCTTATATAGAAATCAACAGTAGTAGGATCAAGGACCTAAATCTGCACCCAGAAACCAACAAATTAGAGGGAAACATAGGAAGCACTCTGTTTATAGGCATTAGGGAAGACTTTTTAGAAAAGTCACTAAAAGCAGAGGCAGTCAAAGCCAAAATTAACAAGTGGGACTACATCAAACTAAGAAGCTTCTGTACAGCAAAGGAAGTGATCAGCAAAGCCAGGAAACAACCAACAGAGTGGGAGAAAATCTTTGCACATGACACAGATAGAGAACTAATTTTCAGGATTTACAATTAGCTTCAGAAACTCAACAACAGCAAAACAAACAAACCTGTGAAGAAATGGGTGAAGGAAATGAGCAGGCATTTTTAAAAAGAACAAATTCAAATGGCTAATAGATAAATCAAAAAATGCTCAGGGTCCCAAGCTATTAGGGAAATACAAATGAAAACCACATTGATGTTCCACCTAACTCCAGTGAGATTTGTCTATATTCACCTCTACTACAACACCTGCTGGCTTGGATGTGGTGAAAAAGGTAGACTTTTCCACTGTTGGTGGGAGTGTGGGCTAGTACAAGCACTATGGGAGTCAGAATGGAGAGTGCTAAAACAACTGAAAATTGATCTAACATATGACCCAGATATCCCATTTCTAGGAATGCATAGAAAGGAAATAAAATATGCATAATGAGAAAGTGATCTGCTACTCCATACTTATAGGACAATCTATAATAGCAATGACATGGAAACAATGCAGATGGCCATTGAAAGAGGAATGAAAAGAAAGTATGGTACATCTACTCCATGGAATACCTCTTGGCCATTAAAAAGAATGAAATTCTACCATTGTCAACAAAATGATCCTAACTAGTGACCATTATGCTCAGTGAAATAAGCCAATCCCAAAAGGACAAATATCATATTCTCCAATAAAAAGCAAAATTCATGTAAAATACAAAACAAGTAGATGCTTAGGTAAACATGTGCATACTTATATTCTCATAGATGAACTACAGACTGGAGAATAGCGTACCAGAGAGAAAATATGGTGCAGTATTCATTTCTTCTCCAAATTAAAGGAGGATTCCAGATGAAAATGTTAAATATACCTTGACAATAGGCTACTAGAATTTCTACCACTGTTTACACCTACAATGCTAGGATACACTTAAGTAGCAGAATGTTGAAGATGTGACCGTTGCTGAAATATCACACTATTGTAATAGCATGGGAGGGGGAATAGGAGCATAGAGAATAAGGCAGAATGAAGGGGATGTTGGAGGGAGAACCTCTATACTTACAAAACCATATCATGGAAAATAATAAAAAAAAAATAGTCAGTTTCACAACCTGTTACATAGTCCCACGTGGACTTATTCCAGCATAATTAATGATCCAAAAAATTAAAAGGTAATCAATAATCATCTGGATTCCATCTTTTAATTTTTTTTTAAAACAAACTGGGGACTGGCATTTGCCACAGTGTTGTCATTTCTTGGGATATCCATAACCCAAACGGCAGTGCCCAAACTAGTTTCCTGGCCCCACGCTCCAGTCCAGCTTCCTAATGCACACCTGTGCAGGCAGCAGGTCATAGCTCCTAATAGCAAAATCGATATCCCAATTAAGTTTCCAACCTCTGGTTTCAGCCCGACCTGGTGCCAGCTCTTTCAGAAATTTGGGAAGTAAACCAGGAAATACCATTTATGGATGATAGAATTCTAACACACTATTTCTACTTTTCAAAAAAGCATTATCACTTTTTAAAAAGCAGTACTTTCATGGTCACTTCAATTTTTAACTACAGCTTCCATTAAAAGGTAGGAAAGCTATACATTTTGTCTCTGAAATCCTGAACACCCTCTTCAGGGTTTGTTACCAACATAGAAAAATTTCTTCACAAATTAAATAATTCTTTGGTGTGAGAAGACAGTGGGATAATACATGTAAGGTCAAGTGCAATCACCAACTTTTAGAACACTCATGCCCAACTGATTGATTTGTTTTGTCTCAATATCCTTTTTAGTTTTACTGATTAGGATTTCAACATGAAATCTGGCCAAAGGCAAGTTAGAACAGTTTCTAGTGTATGTGTGGGCCTACTTGAGCTTAAAAAGATTAGATTTACTTTCTGGGCTCTAAAATGTCCATTTATTCCACAACCATCATTCATTCAGTTTACTCTTATTATTATGAATAATATTTCAATGAGAACAATTAGGGATTATTATTGCTTATAAAATAAAAATGTTTGAATTTTATTTTTAAAATCTCATCCATCATTTAAATTTACATTTTGAACATATCTTTCAAGAAATCTGAGCTAGTAATCCAGCAGTATATATATCCTTGTGAATTATGCAAATAGCTTGTTCCTGATGTCTGATGGTTTGACAATTCTTTCTACCTTAAAATACTGTGAAAGTCGCATGAGTTCATAGAAACTGTACCTTGGAATCTGAACTTTCACCTTTCTTAGGAAGATGAGCCTCACTGGCCACGCTGGCAGTAACAGCAGTGGCACATGAGAGCTGTGCATTCCTATGGTGAAGCACGAGACCGTGGAAATGAACAGCTGCTACCTACACCTTTCTGTATCACTAAAGGAAGACGTTTAACAGCTTGAGTGTACTAAGTTCATTTTTTGTCAGGATATTTTCTCCTGATAACAGAGCTACTGGGATACAACCACATTTTAAGTTAAGGAAAATATATTCATAATTACATAAACTGGCATATATGCAAATTATGCACATAATTTGTAAAAATACACACAATAAGGACACATGGTTAGGTACTTTCTCATAAATGGTAAAACTCTTAGAGACTAGTGACCTGATAGGCCTGCTTGTAAAAGAAAACATTAGAACAAGAGCTTTCATCCAGGTAATAGAAATATTCTTCCAAAGCAACGTAAGGGGGAAAACGGTTGGAAAAATAGGTAAAATGAAGAAGGGTGAAGTCTTCTAATGCCCTCAAATGAGGGTTTGTTTTCACTCCACTATAAAACAAGGCGGCAATGAGGGAGAAGAGTGTTCCTTTCCACCAGAATTCTAAACCTACCTGTACCCACACTCACCTTCCCCACCTTTTCCATTATTCTAAAAATCAGCTTTTTAAAAGAAGTCCTGCTCTGATGGAAGGCAATTTTTCACACCTAAGACCTAGAACTGAGCACCTCCTGCTTTCTCAAATAGTCTTTTTTCTTCCTGTATCTTAAACCTATGCCAATTTTAGTCAGGCTCTTTCCATTGAGTACATACATTCTTTACTATCTCTCCTTTTAGAAAAAGATCACTAGGGCCAAAGTCATGGCATAGCAGAAGCCTCCAACTGTAGAACCAGGCATCTCATATGGGCACAGTTTCAAGTTCCAGCTGCTGTACTTCCAATCCAGTTCCGTATTTATACCCTAGGAAAACAATTGGAGGATGGCCCAAAGTTTTGGGACTCTGCACCCATGTATGAGACCAATATGAAATTGCTAGCTTCTGACTTTGAAATAGCACAGCTCAGGCCATTGTGGCCATTTGGGAAGTGAACCAGCAGAGGAAAGATCTGTCTAACTCTGCCTTTCAAATAAACACCAATAAATCCTTTTAAAAAATTAATCAGGTCTTATACCTCTTGTGGCTATCAATTCAGTTTTTCTGGTCAGTTTCTCTTTCCTCTTTAAAATTCACTTATTTGAAAGGCAAAGTAATAGAGAAAAGATAAAGAGTTGCTAACTACATGTACTAGTTTACTCCCTAAATGGTTACAATAGCCAACTCAGGACCAAGCCAAACCCATTGGGAAGCATCCTGGCTTCCCAACTGTGTGGCAATTCCCAACCACTTGAGCCATCTCCTGTTGCTTTCCCAGGTGCAAAAACAAGAAAGAAAAACTGGAACTTTAAATGGTGCTGCAGTATGGAATGCCGGTGTCACAAGAGTACTTCATTGAACATGCCACAAAGCAGCGCTTTTTGTCCTGTTTCCCTCCTAAGTAAATTCACCTAACTCTAGGATTTTTAAATTTTGTTTTTCATCTTATTTGAATGGAATGAAGACAAAAACAGGTGTATTCCATTAACCGATTTACTGGCCAAATGCGCATAATTGCCAGGCCTGGCCCAGGACAAAGTCAGAAACCTGTTCAGGTCTCCAATGCGTAGCTCGATCCAAGTACTTGTAATCGCTTGTTATCTCTCAGAATGTGCTACAACAGAAAACTAAATCAAAAATAGTGGAGCTGGGACCTCAACCAAACACTTCGACCTGGCATGCAAGTGTTCCAAGCGGTGACTTACCTTCTGCATCAAAACATGTGTTCCCAAAACCCTTAATTTTAAAGGCTAAGAACATATGGGTGATTCTTAAATAGACAAATTAGGCAGAGATGTCTCTAAACCTGTAGACCCCTCTACCAACTGCCTGCTTAAACCTATTCAGCTGTAAATTTAATAGCCATAATACAGAAACCTAAGTTTTCTCTTGTGTAACTCGGAAAATGATTTCTCTATCAGCCTGATTGCTCAAACCAAATATCTTCAAATCATGGATTCTATTTTTATTTATTCAAATATCAAAGCCTTTCATTGGTTTATGTGCTTATGGCTACCACCCTCACCTCAGCTTGTCTTTCTCTAATTCACCCAGTATGTATGAGTGACAGTGATCTAAAAATATAAATCAACAACTCATTCTCTTATCTGAAATTCTCCCATTGGTCCCCTTTATTCTTGGGACATTTCCTGGGACATTTTCTACATCCTATTTCCATTTTCTTGACTAGCTCGCTTTATCTGGACCTTCGTACCTACTCCACCACACATTACTTTCCAATAACTCCTAGTACTTAGCCAACAGATCTGCTTTTCAGCCCCATCATGTCCTACCTCTCATCCTTCGCACTTGGAGTTTTCACTGCTTGAAATGTTCCTCTTCTCATTCTTCATATGGTTGTAGCATTCTCCAGGCTATCTTCCAGGCTGTGGTTGATTTCTCTGTTACCTTACCCAGAGGACCTGTGTGCCGGCTCCCACATTTCTTTAGCTGAGGGTTTTTCTCTAGCTAAAGTTTCCTGCTGCATGAACAGAAGGCAGGAAACACCAAGAAGGTCCTCCTTATGATCCTCCACCTCCAGCAACTCTCAACCTATAAAGGATAGGTGAGCTACCAGCTTCCCCAGCGCCCACTGCCCACAGGTGGGATGACTTAGAGGCTGTTCTGCAACACCACTTCCGGGAGTTCTCCAGGGTCCTCAGCTGCATTTGGTTAAACCATGATTTGATGAACCCGCCTCGGCTGACTCTTGCCTTTCTTTGTCTCATTGCCAATTTGAAATTCCTAATATGCTTCCCCAATAAACCCCTTGTGCCTAAATTATTGTTTTGAAAAGAGAGGGAAAATTTTATTTTACTTAAAAGAGTTACAGAGAGAGAGAAAGGAAGAAACAGAGAGAGGCAGAGAGATTTTCCAAGTGCTGATTCATTCCCCCAGATGGTTGCAATAATCACAGCTGGGCCAGGAGGAAGCCAGGAACTACATCCAGTTCTATAACATATGCAGTATGCATTAATTTATTTTTTATTCCAAGGCTGCAAACCAAAGCAAGCCACATCCACACTTGACCTAAGATCAATTGCCAATCACCCAGAAACCTGAAGGGCTGAGTTCAATGTTGTGACTTAGTGGGCCTGACTCATACAAAAGCAAGGGAATGGCTTTCCAGAGGAAGTCTTAAAGAAAAGGTAAGTGTGTTCTACACAAAAAGGAGGAGTTAACTGAATGCTTGCTAGAAGGGGAATCTGGTGAACAAATGGCTCAGACTGAAGTGAACAACAGAAAAGAGGTTCCCTGCATTCTGTCTCCTACTGCAGTGAGGCAGTAGGCTCTGGGTCCCAGGTGATGCAGACATGGCATGGTGAAGCCCTCGCTAGTGTGAGTCCCAGGATGACTGTATGTAGAGAGAGCTCCCTGACACTACACTCATAGAAACACCAATGTCAGGACTGCTTTTACATATGCGTTTTTACATATATACTTACATATTTTTATATATATCCACCCTTATTTTAAAGTAAGGAGTCTAGCAAACTAAAAATCATTTTGATTCTCATAATATAATGATGCCATGAAGGAGAGGAAGCTCATAAAGTTAGCATAGCACAAAAATTCAGAAAGAGTCTGATTTGGTCACCTGAGGGCCACACACACCAACATCCATTAAAAAGCCTAATGTGATTGATAGTATGACCATTTTATAACTTTCCTTTTGGGGGTAAGAGATATTGTCTGAAAGGGGTGCATTTTTCTGTCCTTTCTATGCCTTTGAATCTTTTTGTCTTTATTTCTTTACTTGACTACACAAGCTTTATGTGTGAATATCTTTGAGGTTATCTTATCTGGAATATATTGAAATTTCTTAATGTGTTTATTCAGTTTTTTCCTTCTCATTCTGTTAGCTGCTAATAATTTTCACTATATGTAGGTCTATGGTAAGTCTATAACACTGCTCATTTTGCTTACTCCCTTTCCATTCTTCAGACTATATAATCTTTATTGACCTTTCTTCAAGTCCACCACTTTCATTTTTCACCTTATGTCTTCTGTTGCTCATATTGTCAATTTTTCTTTCTGGTATTCTTCTCCACTTTTAAATTTCTAACTGACATTTTAAAAATGACTTAGTAAGATTCTCAGTTTGGTGATTTACTACTGACGTACTTTAATCCTTTAAACATTCTTTCCATTGGTGTATAGAACAGTAAAATAATGAAATTCAGTAGCAAAGTAGTAAATTTACTCTCTTAGCTTCCTCAGGAACTTACTATACCAAGACTTAATTTTTTTTTAATAAAAATCGAACTTTTTGTATAATATGTTGTAGTATCCATGGTAACAGATTCCTCCATCCATCCCCAAACTTTCTGTTTTCACTGTTGCTTTTGTTGTTGTTGCTGACTGCTTAACAAATTTCCTAGATTTGATATTCTCAGGTGTATCTAGGCTCTGAGCTCTCTGCTAGCAATATAATGTTTATAAATACATCATAAGTAAATAAATGTACACTTGGACAATACTTATAAAATGCTCAGTGGGCTACCATGAGTTACTGCAGCAGCTAGCAATTCAAACATGGATGACAGATGGTGATACAAGGATTTAAGGAACATGTTTTGCTATGTTTGACTCTGAGAAGTTTATAATATAACTCAACAGTCAAAAACTGATGCCTTGGGCCCGGCGCGGTGGCGCAAGTGGTTAAAGGTCCTCGCCTTGCACGCCCAGGATCCCATATGGGCGCCGGTTCTAATCCCAGCAGCCCCACTTCCCTTCCAGCTCCCTGCTTGTGGCCTGGGAAAGCAGTAGAGGACAGCCCAAAGCCTTGGGACCCTGCACCCCTATGGGAGACCCAGAAGAGGCTCCTGGCTTCGGATTGGCATAGCATCAGCCGTTGCGCTCACTTGGGGAGTGAATCATCGGACGGAAGATCTTCCTCTCTGTCTCTCCTCTCTGTATATCCGCCTTTCCGATAAACAAAATAATAATAATAATAATAAACTGATGCCTTAATCAAGAGATAACAATAGAAGTTATTAACACAAGTTGATTATCCATAAAAAATGGTCCATCAGATTAGGTTCACAGAGTTATTTGGAACAGCATTGCTGTGGAAAGGCAAGTGGCCTCACAGGAGAGTTTTCTTTCAAGAGCTGAGAGCTTAGGCAAAGGAGCCTAAGGGCAGCAGGTGGTTAGAACTGCCCTGGAAAGAGGGTATCACAGAAAACTCAAACATGGAAACATCACAGGGAAAAACCCCAACTGAACTGTCTGCTGAGCAAAAGGTTGATTTTGATAATGATGGTCAAGTGACACTTTCGTTCTCACTACATTTCTTTACCTTTCCTCTACCATAAAGGAAGTGGTCAGAAGATGTGGCAGGTATGCGAAGGTTAAACATGAGGCAGAACAAGAACCTTACCCACAGTCCTGTTCCTACAGACAGATGCTCTGACTTCTATAAGACAAGTATATAATTAGGCTGGATACTTCTAAGAATTAGAGTATGACAAATGCACAATATATTTATTTTTGTTACTGTAAAGTGATAGAGATGTCACAAGATGCGGAGAGGGAAGAACTGAGTTTGCATCCAATGCAAAGGCAGCATTACCATCACTGAATATCATTAAAATGAGAACAAGAGATTAAAATAAACATACTTGAGGATCATCTCCTGATGTCCTATACTTTCAAAAAATCTTTTAACTTGGGGGCACAGTTTGCCATCAGGTACCAAATTATTCCAGAGAGTTTTATTACGAGATACTCTTATACAGCCTATCATTCTTTTAAATTGTTTTTAAACCAAGGCAAGGGAATCATGTGTACTGAATTATAAAGGCATACACACACATATACCGCACCTTTCTGCACTCACTTCTGCAGTGGTCTTCATGTATGTCAAGAATTGGTAAAAGAAAACAGTCCAGAGAATTTCTTTTGATAAGTGAAACAATAGAACAAGACAACTTTCAAGCAGTTAGGAGAGAAACAAACTAGAGAATGGACTTTTGGGATGACAAAATACAATTTTAGTATATTTGCTCTTTCCCCAACACAACAAAAATATGGGCAAAACAACTAAAGGCAAACATTTTTAAAATCTGGCAATAAATAGTCATAGATTTGGAAATTGTCTATGCCAGGAAAATTACAAACAAAAAAAGTAGGAGCTAGGAAATTTTAATTAGGAGCTATTTGCTTTTCCCTCCATGCACAGTTGAGCAGCCTAGTAGACAAATGCCAACATCATGACAGATAATAGATCCTATCACCTTTGGAGTTTTGTTAAATGCATAATTCCCTGGAGCACAGTTAATATTTTATCTGGACTTTAACTCTCCTGAGAAATTGTTGTGCTCAGATAAAGTGATGTCTATTTGTTGGACTCAGAACCCAGCTGAGTGGGAGAGAGAGAGTCTGTGTGTGTGTGTGTGTGTGTGTGTAGGTTTAGAGGGAAGCCTACACCCAGGATATTACTAAAACAATAGCAAACTGCTGGCAACTTGCCCGCTGCCTGAGGCTGATTTCAGTTGGGCAAAGGGGAGCTGGCTGAGTAACTGAAAAGGAAACTCTGGAGAGAGGACAACCATAGGAAACTAAAAAGCTCAGCCACGTTCCGGTGGGTCTGAACGGCTGCACATGTGCAAACCTGAGCAAACGGCCAGAAAATAACATGGGAAAAAAGAGCGTAATAGTCATTACTTCCAGCTGACCTTGAACAAGTAGGAAGCAAAAGCTAAGGATACCTTGAAAATTGCCTAAAGTTTGAAGAACCATCTCTCCCACAGTTACCCTTGGCATGGGTCAAAGATTTAAAAGCACTTCACCAAGGGGACTCTTCTGCCCAATCCTTTTCTGACCACTAAATTAGCGCAAGTCAGGTGTGACTTCTAGGAAATCACATTTAAAAATAGAAACAAAAACTTAAAAGGCAACCATGTCCTCTGATGTTTTTTCTTGTTAATGACTTAGTAATTCTGACCCTGATTTTTAGGTGACCTTCAAAAATCATCAATTTTCCATCCTATCATAGAAGATGGACAAGCGAGAACTACCAGGTCCACATCCCAAGTAGGAATGTGATTTAATGAAGACACTTCTAATATCATTCTTTCTATGAAGTTCTGTGTGTTCCAACTTTCAAGAAAATTAACTTGGACTGTAGAACAATATCATCTCTCCATACCTCACTTCATCTCTGCAGCATTTGTAGCTGATTATTCAATGTCCCAGAACAGAATAACAGAAGTTGTGAAACTAATAACAACACAAATACCGTGTATCCCGACTCGTAAAATGCTGTTGAAGTTGTTTAGATTCCTTTAGCTATCTGGGTATTCTTGTATTTCCATGAGTTTTAGCATCAGTTTTTTTAGATCTGAAAAGAAAGTTGTAGATTTGGTTAGGATCACATTGATCTAAATTGTTTTCAGTAGTATGGACATTTTGATAACATTTATTCTACCAACTCACAAACATGGCAGGATTTGTGAAACTAATAATAACGCAAAGAAATACCATGTATCCCGACTCGTAAAATTCTGTTGAAGTTGTTTAGATTCCTTTAGCAATCTGGGTATTCTTATATTTCCATGAGTTTTAGCATCAGTTTTTCTAGATCTGTAAAGAAAGTTGTAGATTTGGTTAGGATCACATTGAGTCTAAATTGCTTTCAGTAGCATGGACATAATATTTATTCTACTAACTCACAAACATGGCAGATTTTCCAGGTTTTGGTATTTTCTTTAGTGTTTTGTAATTTAATCATAGAGACCCCTCACATCCCTGGTTAAATTTATTTCAAGGTATTTAATTTTTCTTACAGCTATTGTGAATGGGACTGATATTCCAAGCTTTTCCCTAGCCTTGAAATTTTGTGTTTGATTTATATCCTGCAATCTTCCCAAGCTCTCTTCGAGTTCCAATGGTCTAAGTGCAGTGTTTTTGTTCCCATATATGGAGAATCATGTCATCTCTAAACAGGGATAGCTTGGATGCCTCCTTTCCAATTTATATCCCTTTGATTTTTTTTCCCCCTTGTCTTATAACTATGCCTAAAACCATATTGAACAAGCAGTGGATTTCAGTGGAAATGCTTCCAACTGTTCCCCATACAGTATATTGGTGACACTGCTTCTTCATATAATATCTTGATTGTATAGAGGGATGATCCTTCTAATCCAATTTGCTTAAGATTTTCAACATGAATGGCTGTTGTATTTTATGAAATACGTATCTCTATTGAGATAATCACATGGCTTTTATTCTTCAGTTTATTAATTATTGATTTGCACATGCTGAATCATCTTTACATACCAGGAATAAAGCCCACTTGCTCTGGGTGAAGGATTCCAATGTGTTGTTGGATTTGATTAATTAATATTTTGTTGAGGATTTTTGCATCTATATTCATCAATAATATTGGTCTGTAGTTCTCTTTCTTTGAGATGCTTTTTCTAGTTTTGGAATTAAGTGATGTTGGCCTCAAAGAAGTTTAGGAGGAGTCCCACTCTTCCCATTGTTTTGAATAGATAGTGAAGAACTACAATTAGTTCTTTTGAAAGATTTGACATAATTCAATGGTGAAGCCATCCAGTCCTGGACTTCTCTTTGTTAGGAGAGTCATTACTACTGATTCAATCGCTATCCTTCTATTTGTCTATCTGAGTATCACAATACCAGACTTCAAGACATACTAGAGCAGTTGTAATCAAAACAGCTGGTTACTGGCACAAAAGTAGACATGCAGATCAATGAAACAGAATAAAAATCCCAGAAACTCACTCACACATCTATAGTCAACTAATTTTTGACAAGCAAATCAAAATAAATCCAGGTATAAAGGTCAGAGTTTTCAAGAAATGGTGCTGAGAAAATTGGATTTATACAGGCAGAAGAAACTAGATCCCTACCTTACACTTTATTAAAAAAAAAATCAACTCTGAATGGATCAAAGTTCTAAATCCACAGTCTGATACAATCAAATTGACAGAGGAAAAGGTCAGGAACTCTGTGATACCCAAGCAAAGGAAAAGATTTCTTGGAAAATACCCCAGAATCATAGGCAATTAAAACAAAAATAAACAAATGGGATTAAATTAAGCTAAGAAGCTTCTGAAATGCAAAGAAAACAGTGAAACAGAGACGCAACTAACAGAAGGACAGAAAATATTTGCAAACTACACAACTGATAAATGATTTACACCCAAGATTTATAAAGAACTCAAGAAAGTCAATAACAGCAAAACAAACAATCCAATTAAGAAATAGGCAAAGGATATGAATATGCATTTTGTAAAGGATAAAATTAAAATGGATAATAGTCACACAAAAAAATGCTTAAGTTTCCTAGATATCAGGGAAATTCAAATAAAAACCTTGAAGAGGTTCCACCTTACCCCACTGTGTATGGCTATCATACAAAAATTAGAAAACAAAAAAGGCTGGCAAGGATATGGAGATAAAATAGTGAAACCAGTATAGAAGATTGTATGAGATTTCTCAGATATCTGAAAATAGATCTCCCATATGACCCAACCATCCAACTCCTGGCAATACAGCCAAACAAAATTAAATCAGCCTCCATGTTTATACCAGCACAACTCACAATTGCTCCGATTAGGAAACAGTTGAGATGCCATCAACTGATGACTGGATAAAAAAAAATATGATACGTATACATAATGGAATACAATTCAGCCATAACAGAATGAAATCTTGTCTTTTTCAACTAAATGGATCCATCTGGGAACCATTATGAATAGGCCAATCCTCAAAAGACAAGTAGCGTATGTTTTCTCTAATCTAACAGCTAATTCATAGTGCATACTATGAAAGCAATCTCTATAAGTAAGATTAATATCCTGGGATTTATAACCTGTGCCTATTCTCCTGTGTAACAGTAAGATTTACATCTTTTCTTCCTTTTTTTCCACTCTAGTTTCTATGATGTGATATCTTTATTCCAGGGTTAACCTTGTGACAGTGAAGATAGTGAAAGGAAGATATGCCACTGTAATCATTTAAGGGAAAGATAATTGGAAGAGATTGGGATGAAACATGAGGATGAAGGAGCCGTTATACTTCTAAATCTGTATCGTGAAATTCATGAAGTCTATTTACCTTTTGTAAATAAATTTAAAATAAGAAAGGAAAAAAAGTTCACAATTTTGTGTTTCTTTCACCTTGAGATTCTTGAATTCAGCACATGAATGTATCTGGCTTCACAAACCTAACAGCAAGAGCATAATAAATGTTTAAAAACTTCTGGGATACAATTGTTTTCTAGCTTTTAAAAAGGCAATTCTTCCCAAGTTTTTCCTGCAAGACACATTTTCCTTATGGCTTTGTTTCCTATGTCCTTCCCCTCATTCTGCATCCTGTTCTCTTCCCCCTTGGGAGGGAGTCCTCCTGTTTTGATAAGTAAGCAGATTTCTACTATCCTTAAAAACACAATTTTATTGCATGACCTTGACAATAAAACTCTCACATATGAGCTGTCAAAAAAGAACCAGTTAAAAGTACTATCAATAAATAATAAAACCAAACACAGCCAAGCTTGATTTTTCTATAAGGGATCCAGAACACAGGTGTGACATAAAATTTTTCAAATGTATCATACAGACTTCTCTAGAACATGTAATTATATAATTAATCTCAAAGAACTATCACTTGACAACAGAATATAAATCAACTCTGGGAAAGTGGGGCAGAAAGTTGAATCTGAAACCATCTTCAAAGTCAGCAGTTAGCCAAAACATGGCATGGAGCAAATAATTAGTTCTATGGCTCACTGTGGTTAGCAGCTTCATTCATGGTATTTGTGCATTTATTCAATATCATGGACCCATCTCAACAGTTATTGGCATGAGAATTCATAACAAGGTGATACGCAACAAGGCCAATAAATACAGCTGGTAGAAATTTATGTGTAATAAGTATAATGTCATATGCCCATGAGGGACAAAGCGCCCTACTCAGCACCAGAGATTTGGACCCTGTCTCGACTATTCCAGAAAATAGGCAAAGGCCTTCATAGACTAAGGTGAATAAATAGTGTTTAGTTTGCATAATATGGTAAGACAAGCTTGAGCTTGTAAGAAACTTATTGAGTCTGTACCAATAGAAAACATGAATTCTGTGGCTTTTTCAAAACTAAAGTCAATTTGGCTTTAATTAAATGTTTGGGAAAAAATAGATTCAGTAAATTTGTGCAATGTGATATAGTTACACAGTTAATCAGTCTTCGCCCTGAGTCCAGAAACCTGGTCTTCTGACTCCTATTGAGATATATTTGCATTTTAATCAGAGTATTTTCTAATTTATCTAAATTCAAGCATTTAGAAGAACGAGAAGAAGAACAGATTATCATTCCAAAAAGCAGTAGAAGATTTCTGCTGAGATTATTAGGACTGGAAGACCTTATCAGAGGCTGGAAGAATAAAGTACATCTGTTAGAGATTTTAATTATTTATTTAGCAATTCCAACTTATTTCAAATTTGTCACTTACTGACATGATTACAGGACTCAATATGTCAGTTTATTACTTTCTGCAAGCCAATGAGTCTCATATATGTCATTCTCATTTATCTTTTTCAAAGTTATCGAAATCTGAATGTGGAATTCTAACACAAAGCCTAAATAAACCAGTATTTAATTCCTCCCCTTAAAACAAATTCCTCTGAAAAAGCATATATGGATGAGCTGATGGACCTATTAATCTAAAGTGCTTCATGGAAGACTGAATTCAACAGAAAAGTTTACCATTCTATTTTCTTTATTAAGGATTTATAAAGGCTAGAGTAATTTGATCAACCAATTAGCAATGTATCAATTTTAAAAAGCATTGGAAGGAGAAAAATTAGTTAGTTACTTATATCCAGAACCTAATAATTTTTATTTTTCCCACCTCCTCCAGGTTCATGAGACACCTTTCACATATTGGTTGTTTTTGTAATAACTGACAAATGCTGTTGCAAAAACAAAAACAAAAATGCTGGTGCCATAGCTCAACTGGTTAATATCTACTTCCAAGCACTGGCATCCCATATGGGTACTGGTTTGTGTCCCAGCTGCTCCATTTCCCATCTAACTCCCTACTTAAGGCCTGGAAAAACAGTGGGGAATGGCCCATGTGGGAGGCCTAGTGGAAGCTCCTGGCACCTGGCTTCAGACTAGCTCATCACCAACCATTGTGGCCACTGGAGGAGTGAACCAGCACATGGAAGAATTTTCTCATCTTTCTCTTTGTCTTTCTCTCTGTGGATCTGCATTTCCAGTGAAAATTAATGTTATTTTTTTAATTGATTACTTCTCAAAGTTTGCTATCTTATTAACACCAATAAATTAACTACCTGGTATTATTATCTCACGTAAGCATTACTGCTTATCAATATATTATTACAGATTCAAAACACTGTAAGGGATAAAGCTTTTCTTTCTATCTTACTGCATCCCAGCCTCAATCTCTTTTCTTTCTTCCTTGGGATTGTTTTAAACCAATGCAAGTAAACTACTGCCGTCTCAGGAGTTGCAAAAAAAAAAAAAAAGGAATATAGAAGCAAAGAGGAGTATTCTTCCAGCAAGAATATTCACCAATAAGAAAAAGTTTTCTAAAACACATTCGATAGATCTTTCCCATATTCTCTGCCAAAACTGCTCTATGGGACTGGGTTGGTCTTGTTGGTTGAAAGAACTTTAGCTGTGAAACCATGCCTAATTCCCGGCTTTACAGGTGGTAACATTGCCAAATGATGTAATCAGCGTGATAATCAGCATACTTGTGTAGAATTAGGACAATATTGCAGGATTTTGGTAGAACCTGAAACAACATAGATATAATACCAAAACAGTCAGTGGTGACAGCAGTAATACATATGTTAGTACAGTTGGCAGCAGCCGTGGTTGTTGACAGCTAAGGGGTGGACAGAAGGACTCAGTTAAAATGCCACACTGGCATCCAGGCAGCATGTTTGCTGACTGAATATGATCTCTACACATCAGTGAAAATCATTCTTTTGATAAATGATCTCCTTGAGGAACAGAGAAGGAAGAGGAGAAGTCCTACACAACTCCCAGACAATCCTATGGATGAGGTGATAGACACATACACATCCAACCACATACCACAACTGAGGATGGAGGTCACTGGGTTTGGAACTGAAATATTAACTACAGCTTAATAAGCAGCATGCACAGTGACATAGGAGATAGATTAGAGACTTATTTAAAAGAAAAGTATAACTACGATGTTGTGGAAAAGACAGACTGAGAGAAGAGGAAAATATTTGCTCTTCCTTTTCAAGTAAAGTTTTAAGACCCAAAGTGATATTCAGTACCAGATTATTATTTAATGCATCCACATCACTTATTGAATTCTCTGCCTCCCAGCTCTGCCTTCCCCACATCCATGATTCATTAGCAAACACAGTTATTAAACACATTATAAAGTAATGCTGTTTTCAGAAAGCTGTGCAACAAAGTTAGCCCAGAGAGAATATGAAATAGCATTACCCTAAAAAAACCAGGCAAGTTAAATTTATCAAATAGTGAGATATCATTTTTCAAGAAGCCTTGTGCTTAATGGCAAAATTATTAGGCCAATCTCTCCAAATTTATCTTCTACTGTTCTTAGCTTGCCCTTCTATTCTGGTGAAAATCACTTTTGTTTGAACAATTCTACTACATCCCCGAGTCACCATCTTGTTCTTAAGGGTTTGGTTAATACGATCTGTTTGTCAATAACTTTCAAGTTTCATGCCTTTCATGAAGCTTTTGCTGACCAGCTCAGGCAACGCTGACCTCCTTCAGTTGACTTTGTACTTAGTATCCATTCTGGTAATCAGAAGGCAGCAGGTGAAGTGCTTTAAAATATGTAAGGTCTTAAATCACACACTGAAGTGGTACTTGTAGTAAGTTAAAGACTTCTGTTGTAAACTGAAGAACAAATATTCAAACAACAAAAAAAGATGTATCACTACAAAGTCCAACAATGAAGATAAAATGAGATCGTGTATAACACTGTGTGACTATAAAGGAAGGGAAAAAAGCAGGAACAGATGAAATAAAGTAATATGAAGCAAAATCATCATTTTAACACTTTATTTGAAAAAAAGATCCACATACCCCATTTAAAATATTCAACGTATAAATATATTTTGTAAGTTATACCAAAATACTTTAATTTCCAACAGAATTTGATAATTTACAATGGGCAACTGAATGGGCAGTTGACAGTAGTTTAAAAATCTTACATGTAAGTTTTGGAATATTGTTTGGGTTTAGTGGAAGAATGAATGATGTGGTATCAGGTTTGGAAGGTTGTATTTGTAGAGGCATCAACTGAATGATTTGTCCCCAGTTATTCTCAGAGGATAGACCATAGGACAATTCACATGATGGCGAGATTTGTGGTTTATAACTGGACTCTCCTCAGGGTTTCAGTACACGGTTTGTAGCAATTATAAGTTGGCATAGGATTTTAGTAGAGATGAGGGAATGAAGAATGCACAGTTGAATTATATGAGCATCTCAAGATGCACTCTTCACAAGTTTAGACAGGCAAAAATCACCTTTCATACTACAGTCTCTTTTCCCCTCTCTTGCACATACATATACTAACACACTCATCCATTCTTGCACATACATGCACATACCCAGTGCATGTGAGAATAAGAATAGTCAACTTAATACTAAAATTTGTTTGATACTATACTTTAGAAATATTTTAAGCCTATGAACCCTTTGGCTACGAGATTTTTATCTTTTCTTTGAAAGACATACAAGTGGATGATATAAAAAAATAAATGAAAATTTGAAGTTTGAAGAGATTAACCACCCATGTTTACAGATTAGACAATTACATTCTAAGACATTTCTCAAGTGCAGATAAATTTATTTTTAAATGCTTAGATCTACCCAAAAGCATTGCTTATATCAAACAGAATTCACCTTGAAATTACTGTTAGGTTGAGCCACTGTAACAACAACAATAGCTAAATAAACTGAAAATTCATGACTTTTCATGAACCCATCTCAATGCTGAGGTTTTATGGTAAGTAATTTATGATAAGTAATTAAGCAGCAATCAAGAAGAGACAGGCCTCTGCAAGGAGAGAAATAACCCTCCCCCTACCTGGGAAGATGCAGCCAGATACCTTTCAGAAAAAAAGAGATAGAGTTGGCAAAGCTAAGGTAAGGAAACACAGAATCCCTGAGGGAAAAGATACAGAAATTTACATCTGCCTCCCACCTTTTCCCCAGTGAATGGCCATGCCATCTAAAACAAATTTATTTCTAGAATCTGTGTATGATTGTTTACAGAAACTTTATTCACAACGATCAAGAACAAGAAACAATGTGTGTTCAAGTATGTGAAAACTATTTCTTTGGATTAAAGAAGCCTACCTCATATTATGCCTTTCCCCTGTTATACATAACTATTACTTGGCATCATAATCTTTGGTGGTGGGATTTCTTAAATACATTAGTGTAAAAATTCAGGATATTCTTAAATGAATTTTTATATAAAATATTTTTGAAAATTAAATGACTTATTTTGACCCACAAAACAAATAATGTGCGTGTCCTTCTACCAATGAATGGGTAAACAGTATTACAACTATACCATGGAATATTATTTTAATACCTATTTTTATTTATTTGACAGGCAGAGTTACAAAGAGAAAAGAGAGAGAGAGAGAGATTTTCTCTCTACTGATTGACTCCCCAAATGACCCCAATGTGCTAGGCTGAAGCTAGGAGCAGGAGAGTTATCAAGTTCTCCCACAAGGGTACAGGGGTCTAATCACGTAGGCCATCTTCTGCTGCTTTTCCAGGCACATGAGTAGGAAGCTGGGTTAGAAGCAGAGCAGCAGGTGTCAAAGCAGAACCCATATAAGGTGCTAAATTTATGGGTGGCAGCTTAGCTTGAGACATCACAATATACGTCCCAAAAGAACACTCTCGTTATACATGAAAAGGAGTTCCAAATGTATTTCTGCAGGTGAAAGAAAAATAGATGATCCAAAACATTACCAAGCACCTGATTCTATTTATACGACAGCTGGAAAGGCAGAAACTATAGAAACAAAGAGAGTCATGGTTGTCAGGGATGGGCCTGGGAAAAGGAGAGGTTAGAATATGATTGCAGCCTCAATGAACTTTCAAGCAGAGCTCCATGCTCTATGAAATCATTTTGGCAGACACTGTTATAAGAAAGAGAAAATGTGTTTCGGTTGTCAGAGACACAAGTCAGAATCTCTAGTCCTTGCAGAAGTAAGACCCTGAATGAGTTGTTCTAGACCTTGAAGCTTCAGTTTCATCATCTGTTAAGTAAATGTTGTGTGATTTACTAAGAAAAATGAATGTCAAACACATGACTCCAGCTTCCTCCTTCTTTCCCTTGTTCATTCTAAAAGGTCAGCATTTATTGTCTGTAAATCCTGACATTATTAGCTCTCACCTCTCCTTACAGAGATCTAATCTGCTATTTTCCTTGTAGCATGCAAAGTTAGCTAACAATAAATATGAGATTGTATCTAAAACATTAGTACCGGTGTGTTGATTGAAGATCTGAGGGTCTCTTTAAGAATAAATTATGCATTCCTTTATGAGATTTATATTTTAGAAGCCATCAATGGATTTAGCTGTAAGGAGTTTCTGAAACAAGCAGGGGAAATGAGCAGGCACTGAAAAATCTTGGGTATTAAAAATAACCCCCCAGAAGGCAAAATGACCTCCATTTGTTTATGCTCTCCAGCCCACACTGAGCAAGCTGCTACAAAGAGCTTTATTATACAACTGCAGAGCAAGATGATTTCCCCCACATATTTAATAATGATTTGGGGATTTTTAAAATGAAAAAGAAGAAGCTAAGGGCAATCTCTTGCAATCTTCCTGTGTCTTACAGAGATGAAAACACAGTTCAATGGCTCTTGTGCCAGCCCATGAGAGGTAGCACAGAGCTATACCAAGAAAAATGGAGTGAGCACACACAGGGCCATAAGGGAAGGCAGACCACCAGGGAAGAATCCTCTGTCCTTTGAACTTTCTTAATCCTGCTGTCACTTCATATCTTAGCAATTATGTAAGAATTTCATATGTGACTAAGAAGGTAATGGTGCCCTGAGTGAAAACAGCCAAGAAGTCAGAAGAAACATGACCTTGAGCAGCGTGGTTTGAGCAGGTTAACCTTAAGCTACCAGCAGGACCTCCACATGCAGCGGACAGAGCCTTGTTGAGTCTTGTTGAGACTGAATGCTACGATGAAGGACCGCACTTGAGAATCAAGTCTTGGAGAAACTCTCTGGAAGCGCTAGCTGCAGATATCCAAGTAGCTGAAGTTATCAAGACAGTGAGAAGCAAAGACTGCATGGAGCTACCGGAGACAGGAAAAGACATTAAAAAAGAGCAAGCAGGGGCAGGTGGAAGCTGAGACAGGGAACCTCCCAAGAAGGTAGTGTGGGTCATAGGATCCAATAGCATTAAACAAGAAGTATGCTCTTTTTATGGTTCCATAGCAAACCTGGAATCAAGAATTCACTAAAAGACACCCACCCGTAGTTTATTTTTACTGTGGCTAATCGCAGGATACAACTGTCCTCTGGTTCTAACTGGAACCAAACACACTATAGCAAGTTTTAACATGGTAGGTGCTATGCTTGATGAAAAAGGAAAATAAAGCCATGTAAATAAAATACAGGAACTGGAGTTGTAGTATAGTAGAAAAAGCTACTGCCTGTGATGCCAGCAACAAATCTGACGCCATTCAAGTTCAAGTTGTGGCTGCTCCAAATCTAACCCGGCTCTCTGCTAAAGTGTCTGGGTAAGCAGAAGATAGCTCAAGTGCTTGGTCGCCTGCCGGGAGACTAGCTCATGTCCAGCTCAGCCCTGGCCATTGCAACCATCTGGGGAGTGAACCAGCAAACGGAAAATCTATCATGGTTTTTCCCTTTTTATGGAACTCCGCCTTTGGTGGAGAGAAAGAGAGAGAAAGGGAGGGAGAGAGAGAGAGAGAGAAAGAGAGAGAGTTGATTTAAGCAAGGAAGGAAGGAAAAATAAAGGACATCAAATCTATGTTTCTTGGATTTTCTACAAGAACTTTCTAAAACATTTCATCCTGAGAATCTGTTACTGGTAATCGGTAGATTGGAGAAAAGTCTTCAGTATTACTAAGTTGATCCTATAGATATCTATGAAATGTAAGAGTGTGCTAGGACTTTAAAGAAGTAGCTTTTGAACTTCAGCTGTGGAGACCAATGTTGTGACATGGCTCATTAAGCTGCTGCTTGATAAGTTAGCATCCCGTAACAGAGTGCATATTTAAGTCCTGATGCTCCATGTTCAATCTAGCTTTCTGACAATGCACTTGGGAAGGCAGTGGGACACATCCCAAGTAGTTGAGCCTCTTCCTTTAACTAGAGAGACAGAAGGAGTTTCAGGCTTCTCACTTCAGCCTGTCATGACTACCACAGCCACCTGGGGAGTAAACCAGTGGATGGAAGATTCTCTACTTCTCTTATAACCACTTTGCCTTTCTAATACGTAAATTAACTAAACTTCAACTTGCCTCAGAATAATTTGAACTATCACAGAAATACAGATTGTTATCTCCTCTTCCTGGAGCTTCTGATTAAATAGGTCTGGGGAAGGGCATGGAGAATTAGCCCTCTTAAGTGACTGTAGCAGGTATTACTACTGCACATCTAGAAAAACTTTTAGAACAGCCGTTGGTTGCTCATTCTCGGAGAAGAATAAATGAGTTACTGGCATCTAATCTAAAATAAAACTACACAATTCCACATCATTACTATGAGATGGATTATTTCAAAGTCAATGCAACATTCTAAAAATCAACATCAGTCTTCTATCAACAGGAAGGTCTTCCTTATTCTTCTCCCCTTATGGAGTAGACTTGAGACAAAATACACTCATGTCATACATAGGTTAAAATAAAGAAATAAATGTACTTATTTCTCTTTATCTAATATGTCTCCTGCTCCTTAATAACAAATGCCCAGGCACTCAGCATGCCTTCCTAATCCCTGCCTCACAGGGTTTCTCTTGTGTCCCTTTTTCCTCAGCCTCATTATCACCATCCTCACACCTAGACTGTTAAACTGACCTTGCATTTGGACTCGTCACCTCACTATTTGACTGCCAGCTAATCCTAAACACCATTACCACATTAATCATCCTTAAACACTGCTTTCATTATCATAGGAGCCGTTACTCTTTATTAAGTGTTTAATATGAGTCCAACATAATGTTAAACATTTTATATGCACAATGTCATCTCATTCTTAACCTATGAGATATGTATTATTATCCCCATTTTAAAGATGAGGTAACTAAGGCTGACTCATCTATAAAGCCTTGCTAAATCACTGTGTTGAAGGGCCTCCACATTACATTCCTAATACTTTCTCTCATTCTTCTTTCTTCAAAGGCTCTATTCCAGTCAAACTGGTCTAGATTCCCCCAGAAACAACTACAACTCCCTGCCTCTACTGGAAGGCTTGTCTCAGAGCCAACACAGACTGCCAACTATGCAAATATAGGGTCCACTGAATAGTTCATATGCTGAGTGTCTACTCTAACATTGCTGTGTAATGCATAGTCTCCTTCCAGGATGGCCATGACCTTGACCTCCACGGTCACCTAAATCATGCCAGCCCAGACCCAGTAGAAACATTCTCCTGTTTCTCCATTGTTGAAGCTGTTTCACCCTGGTTTGCTGCTTCAGATTATTCCTAACCAGGGGAAATACAACCCAATACATTCTACATGTAATGGCCAAACAGGATAACAGACATTCAAACAACCATAAATTCAGCAAATTCATAGCACACTATATTTTTCAGAAAGAGAGAATAAATCTAGACATGCACTTGTTTACCATCTATTTCAAATGTGGACATGTGGGCATGCATGCATCACACATACACACATGCAGATTTTGCAATTCATTTTGTACAATATTCTTCCCTACATAGTTTCTTGGCTTACTTCCTTGCAATATTCAAGTCTGCATTTCTAGATCCTCCTCAGAAAAGTTTTCTCTGTATGTCCTAGCTATACTGCAAACAGTAACTTTCTTCTTCCCCTCATACTACTTTGCTTTATTTCACATCCCTTGTTGCTATCACTCTGCAGGAAGGTCCATCCCACCCAAACCCGACAGGTTCAGGTACCATTTCTTCCAGCCATGACCTTCAGCATATCACCATATCCAACTTTCATATCCATATAGCAAAATCTCACCATTGCAGAAGACAAAGATGAAAACAAACTGGCGGTCATGTATTCTACCATAACATAAGACATCAATCAGAGTTTCTGAAAAAGTAGGAACACTCCTTCCAGAGTATCTAACAGCTGCCTTCTGTCATATGAAACTCAAAGAACAGACAAGTTCTATCCATTATAGAAATATCATATTCAAGACACATGCCTGTTAAATGGAAAAGATCAAGAGAAAACCCTGATGATACAATAGTGGAGGCCAGTCATCAAATGCCCTGGCCTCCTAACTATCCTTTCTTAAATTTTCCTGTATAGATGTGAAGCCATCCAACACTGAAAGGGAAGCTTCTCCTAGCACTGCCCTGGCCACATCAGTTTGGACATGATGTACCATGGCTTAGCCAAAGTAAAGCAAGTTAAGGAAAACTGTTTTCTCACTTTTTGAATTAATCTTTTTCCTAATGTTCAATATCACTGTATGTTTTGTTCTGTGCTTTGCTTTGTGACAATAGAGGGGAAATCCTGAGCATTTTGTTTTCACTTTTTCTTTCACCTTTGTGTTTTTCACAGAATGAACACTTTGATAGCTACCAGGCAACAGAAATACAAGCAAATAGAAAATAATGAAGTTAAAACAAGTTCAATCAATCCTTTATCTGGCATTTACCAGATTCAACGCACAGTAGATGGCCACTCATAGTCATAGAAGAAAAGGGTTTCAGAATTCAGGATCTTTTCTCAACAATTTATTTTTAAATTAAAGGTAATTCTATCTGAGGGAAAAAGAGTTATAAGAAGTTCGAAGGTCATATTTCCTTAAAATCAGCATTCTGATAAAAATTAGAATAAGAATGTTCCAGAAATAATTATTCTATACAGTATTTATATTGTCTCTATGTCCCTCTAGACTCACTCTGTGCTCCACTCTTTTCTGTTCAGCAGATTTGTAGGCTACAATCATACCAAGGAATCTTTTGTTCTCTGACTTCTAGATAAATTACCTAAACAGGCAGCTATAACAAAAAAACAAACAAACAAACAAACAAACAAACAAAACCACACAAAACCCCTGAGGGCAAAGGATAAGGTTCAGTGTTTTTCATATAATCAACCCAAATTAACTCTGTCCCTTGATCAACAAATTTTAAGTTAATCCTATCTTTTTTGTTGTTGTTCTGGTTGATTACCTACTGGCTCTGCCTTTCTCTGCCCTCCAACTGTTGCAATTGTGGTTTCATGACAGTTTGTGTATAGTTTTGCAAATATTCTCATTTATTAAGTTCTCTTCAAGTTTCTCTAAGTGAATTGTGCCATCTGCTTTGTGCTAGGACCCTAGGCAAAGTATACCTCAAGTCGGCTGTGAAGAAAACGGACAGGATTGAAAATAAGGAGCCAGGTGGGGGTGGCAAGCCAGAACGCACAGAAGATGCAAGAAATGTGTATGATCATTATCTCGGATTAGACTAAAGAGGGTGAGGTCCAGACATGAGAATTAATCTCGAACAGGCTTGTCATTTGCTTGGACTGCAAGGAAAGAGTTCAAACTTGTGGCAAATATAAGTCCATTTGCCAGAGGGTAGGAAGAAAATTAAGGCAGTTTACCCTAGATAGTCATGACATGCTTAGTAAGGTAGTGGTAGTCAGCCATTCGCTAAGAGCAGGGGAGATGGGAGTGAGATAGAGGACCTGAAGCTTGTGCTGAAAGGCTCAGACAGCCTCTGAGGAAGGAAATGAGTGTCTGACCCGACACGCAGAAATAGAGAAGCCCAGATAGGTTCTAAAGACCACGATTCTGTAGCTGCATCAGTCCACCAAGGAGTGACAATTTTGACCCAGGCTTTCTCAGAATCGCTGATATAAAAGTACAGAAAAGCATCAAGCACACAATTGCATGGTGGGCAAAAAGAAGCTGTTTCAGTGTCAGTTTAATTACTTCAACAAGTATGGGATTTGGAACTGGACAGAAACTCAATCAGCTCTCCCCAGCTACATCATTGAGGCAAGTCCTCCAAACACTGGCAGTCCTGATTTCTTCCTTTGAAAACTGGATGCAGCAATTGCCTCTAATCACAGAAATTCCTTCAAAAAGAATTATGATCATTCATGTCCAGTGGTTAACAACATACCTATTGCCCAGAACATGCTAAATGATGTTGCTTTCATGATTATTAACAAAATTAAGTAATGGAGAAATTATTAATAAAGCAGTGGAATAGCTAATTATGCAATGGAAGCTTGGGCTGTTTGGGGAAGAAATCCAGCCATAAAAGAAGACAGAGCAAAGGCGGGACATGAAAGCCTAGAGATCAGAGTGAGTACCAAACCTGGGAACGCTGGGGGAAAAACTGGAGCACTGATTCCGCAGCATTGCAAGAAGAGAATGCCGTGGGGGGTTATGACTTCAGAAGTGAGGCACAGCTTATCCAGGCTGGAATTGTACAATGGATGGGATCCCACAGGCCTTCCACAGCCTGGATGACAACTCCTGCCTCACAGCTCAAGGTCTGTTGAAGATGGAAATGTGATCCAGGTGGTGATGTACACAGTAATAATGGCCGTGCTGGCAAACACAAGGGAAAGATCATTACTGGTGTACTCTGTGGGAGATGAGATCCATGAGGAGACACTGTCCTTAAGCTTCAGTTCCAACAGAAACCAAAGTAATCCCAAACATCAGAACATTAAACTAGGGTAACACTGACCTAAATTTCAACTTAGCTGCTAAAATATGTGAGTTTTAATTTGTCATTTCTCTAATTGTTTCTTAACAGATTTAATCATGATTGGCATCACTTTAAATTAAGCAGTACGCCTTATTTCTTAATGAAAAAAAAATGAGGCAAGTTACGTTTTTCAAATTTGCAAGCTATAATCCTATAAGCAGATTAAATAAAATTTATTGAAAATATGGTGTTATTTGTAATAGTGAGTAGAAGCAGAAGTAAGTATATGATGTAGGACAAAGTGCCGTGGTGAGACAAGTAGGAAATGGGAAATTAGGAGAGGGAAGAGGTTGTACCACAGATGATGGCGAGGGCAGGGATGAAGGAGTAAAATTGGGCATAGCTCATAAACCCCAGATCTTGTCTGTTCTGGAATCCAAGCAGAACCCTGGTGAGGGCTTCTTTGCAATCCAGGTAGGGGGTCCCTGGAGATGACTGAAGAGTGAGAAATCACCCATCTGTGGACAATCCTGCCTGGATAACGGCATCTCAGGAATCTGCACTCCTGGTTACATTCACAGTGGCTGCTCTGATATGGTGGTTTGAAACTTCACATCATGACCCGAGATCATTTCTGAGAGGGCCAGGGTCACTGTGATCTGAGAAAGGCAACTTAACATATGAGAAAATAAAGAATAACTTCTAAGTCCTTCCGGATTTCTACCAAAAGCAAGGTTGAAACATTGATTTTAAAACTTCACATCTATAAAAATGGAGAAAATACAAATATGCTATTATCCCTCCTCTATTCAAGACCATGGATATTTCCTAGCCTGGGAAGCTTGGCTTAAGGGGATGCCAGGCCTGACTGAGGGCCAGAATCCTGCATGAACACTATAGAAGTGTTCACATGAGACTCACAGCTCTGTCCTGGGATTGAATTCTAGAAAGAAGACAGCAGGCCACACCCCTGAAAAGATTACAAGACTCTTCAGAATAGCTTAGCCCAGTCATCCAACAGGGAACCTGCTGGCTGACCAGTCTTACAAAGAGGTCTCCCTTCAGAATTTCACTCTCAAAAGTCAAATAGTGACATGGATCACCAGGCTTTTGAGGAAGTCCCAGAAAATGAAGGATAGAAGCCAAAACAAACAAAGAAAAATGGTTTCTTTAAAAAAAAATAGAGCATTCAAGGAGAAGAAAAATTATCATTGATGTGCTCATAAAGATAAGAAAAGATACTGAGCTTGTGAAACAGAACATGATACTATTTTTATAAAAGAACATTCCAAGAACAAGAGGAATTCTTGGAAATTTGAGAACACGAAACACTCGATATAAGGCAGCTAGAAGATAAAATAATTTATAGAGTAAAGCAAAATATAAAGAGATTTTAAAAATAGAAATGTAAAGAACAGTAGAATTTAGAAAATTCACATACAAAATGATAACTCAATACCATACAAAATGATAACTAAAATAAAGACATTTGCAGATATGTAATGTGACAGAAAATTCACTTGGAAAAAAGCATTCTCTACTAAACAAAGGAACACCGCATGAAAGAGTAGCTCAGGATCAAGAAAGCTTCAAGGCAGCTGGGACAGAGAAATCCTACAACCAATGAGTGAGAACTGACCATATACAACAAACACGGGATAAAAATTTCTTAGCCAATTAAATAGCAAAACTGCAGGCTAGAAAAGCAGGGAGCATGGTCTTAGAGATGCTCAAGTAAATCAGTTCCAACCTAGAATTCTTAATTCAATAAATAATCAAGTGTGGGAGTGGGTAAATCCATGCTATGTCAAGCTTAGATATCAAGGCTTTCCCCTCCAGGACAGGCATTTTGTTACAGCTGGTTACCATGCCTCTTGGGAAAATTGGAAATTCCTGTTCCAGGCCTGACTACTCTGCACTTTTGATCCAGCATCTTACTACCCTGCCTGGGAAGGCAACTCAACTACCTAAATCCCTGATATTCATGTTAGCAACCTGGACGGAGCTCCCACCTTCTGATGCTCCAGGCTTTTAGCTTCCACTCGGCACAATTCCATCTACTATGGACACTTGGGGAATGAACCAGCAGCTGGAAGATTAATCTCTCTCTCTCTCTCTCTTTGTTACTCTGCCTTTTAAATAGGTAGTAAATCTTAAATATTAAAAAAAAAAAAGACTTTTGCGTTAACTCCTACAGAAAGACTATTTTCATTGCTAAGAACCAATCTACCACACATACCAAAAGGAGACCATTCATTGACTGACCATATTTTCCCTATTATAACAACTATAGAAAGAACACAAGCAAAATTTTTAGATGCTTCAAAGATTACTCATTTTGAATTCTAAGTTATTACTAAACCTGTTATCTATAATTCATTAGCAAAAGCATATGCTATGATCTCTTTGGGTGGGGTAGGAATAAAAGAATGTAGGACAGTGTGGGAGTTAACTGGATTGCATTTCAGAGAAAAGTTCCTCCGGGCTTTATTGTCAAAGTCAGCCAAGCTAAGATTTAAACCCACAAAGTGAAGCACACACCAATTAAAATTCAAAAGAAAAACGAGGACCAGCATGATGGCTCTGCTGGCTAATCCTCAGTCTGCAAGTGCCAGCATCCCAGGGGGAACCAGTTCATGTTCTGGTTGATCCACTTCTGGCCTGGGAAAGCAGTAGAGGATGGTCCAAAGCTTTGGGACCCTGCAGCCACATGGGAGACCCAGAAGAAGCACCTGGCTCCTGGCTTCTGATCAGCTCAGCTCTAGCCATCATGGCCATTTGGGAAGTGAACCAGTAGAGGGAAGATCTTTGTCTCTCCTTCTGTCTATAAATCTGCCTTTCCAACAAAATCAAATACATAGTCAAAAAAAAAAAAATCAAAAGAAAAACAAAAATATTTCCTCAGGAGATTTTGGAACCTCAAAAGATATTACAAACTAAATATTAGGGTGTTTAAAAAACTTTAAAATGTTTATGAAAATATTAAGTATAAGCTAATCACAGAACATGTTCTAACTCTATATGGAAGACTGAAGAGATGAAATAGGGAGTAGAGTAGCAGTTACCAGAGAACAGCAAGTGTTGGGGAAGGAGAATCATAGGGAAAGGATGAGTAAGAGAAAGAACATTAGTTAGGAACATTAAATTCTAAGGTCCTATAGCGTGATGGAGTGACTACAAATAAAAATAAGTCATTTCATTTTTGAACAGATATTGAAGACATTGTATGTTTCTAATAGAAATAAATGATAAATATTTAAGATGATGGACATGCTACTTGTATTGGCTTCTTACACACTGTATTCACATATTGAGATACCATATTGTACTCAATAATATGTACAATTATCACTTGTCAATTAAGAAAAAAGCTTTTTTAGTGGATGCTCAGATGGCATAATAAGTTAATCCTCTGCCTTTAGAGCTAGTATCTAGTGTCTCATATGGGCACCAGTTTGTGTTTGCCTGTTCCAATTCCTATCCATCTCTTTATTTATGGTCTAGGGAAGCAACACAGGATGACCCAAATTCTTGGGACTGTGTACCCATATGGGAAACCCAGAAGAAGCTTCTGGCTCCCAGCTTTGGATCAGCTCACCTTCGGCTGCTGCAACCCATCTGGAGAGTGAACCAGAAGATGGAAGATCTTCTCTGCTTCTGTCTGTAACTCTGCCTTTCAAATGAAAATAAATACATTTTTATATAATGAGAAGTGAAAGAACAGGGAGTAAAGGAATTGTGATTGTCTTCTTATACCTATAGAATGCATAAAATCTGTTCTCTTTATTTTATATTATAAAAGAAGAAATTAAAAAGAAAACAATCTCTAGCTTGAGCAGTAACCAAGCAAAACAAAAACCTTGGATAAAGTAGCTCTTGTCTAAAAAAGAAAAAAAAAAAACCACTGTAAGCATTTTACCCCTCATTTCTATTGTATTTAGGAAGTAACTTTTATTGCAATGCTTACTAACAATGCCTAAATGCCTAAAATATGCTTATTTCCTATCTGCTACAGAAGCTACATGGAAAGTTCATAATGACACCCATTGTATTTCCTATGACATTGCCTCCCCCAACTGCCTCCTTCTCTCCCAGCTATTTTTCTTCGAGGGGAGGATGGGGTTTATTTTCTCCTTGACATGAGGACTTTTCCTGACTCATTCTGGGGTTCTCATCTTACTTTACACTGTCTTGTAGGCCATCTTGTTTTTAAAACTCATGGTCTCAAATACTGCTAATACATTTAATATTTACATCTATAATCCAGCGACATTTACTGAGCTCTAGAATTATATATCTAATTGTTTTCTCCATTTGAATATCTCAGCAGTACCTCCAATTTAATTTTCATAAGTTTGAATAAAATTGCATATCTAAAAAAGTTTTGTGCTTCAGCAAATGCTCTCACTATTAACTCAGCACTGGAATCCAGCAACAAGTTTATACTTGAACTAACCCAGTTAGAACAGGAAAGTCAGATATATAAGGAAAAATATCACATGTCATCACTTATACATACAAAATAATAGCTTTGATGTCATAAGGCAGAGTATAATAGTGGCTATAAGAGCCTTCTGTATCCTTTAGTTTCTCCGACAAAATCCCTCACCAGTTTCACTTTTCCATAGTTGAACTATTATTACTTAAATATATGCATCCCATCATCTCCTACACTACCTCCCAGCTCAGTCTATTGTTATCTGCTGCCTGAATTACTGCTGTAGTCTCTTAACTGGTCTCTTTGGGGCCAGTCGTGCCACCCTTAAGAACATCAGCATGATCTTATTAAAACACAAATAGCACATTGCTCTCAGGCTGAAAATCTTCCATTGGTTTCTTACCAAAGTCAGAAATCACCCGCACTTTATGTCATAGTGTACACAAAGTCATCTTCTTTAAGACCCAAGCTGCCAGTAGAACCACTGACGGGCTTCAGCTCAATCCCTCTTCAGGACTAGCTCTCATATAAGGAGAGCTACCTTGATCAAGACCACAAGCCCTATCCCTGGGCAGTTCTTCTTTGATTATTGGCCAAGTGTTCACTAAGCAAGAAAAAAGAATAGCCCCTGTGCCTAACCTGTGACAACCCTCAGGGGCCCTTCTGCCTTTGCAGCATGAACTGCATCTTTGACTTGACAACATTTTTCCCTTAATTCAGTGTACATTTGTTATTCTGGCCCTCTTTCAATTCTTTGAACATGGGATTTTCTTTCTCAAGACTTTGGTACATTTAATGATAGTCCACTCCCTACTTCTCTTATCATCATCACTTCACTTCTCTGTTTCTTACTCTATATTCAGATTTTAATTGCAGTTCAAAGACATTTTCCCTGATTCCCAAAGCTAGCTACTATCCTTTGTATTGGCTGCCTTAGCCTACAATTTTTCTGTTTCAAGGCATTTCAAAGAACTTCATTGAAATACATTTGATTAGTTATGAAATATTATCTCCCTGGATATAACATTTGCTCCAATCACTACTGCTTGCTACTTCCAGGACAGAATTTTGCACATACAAAGTACTTAAGAGGTACTAATATCTGATACCTAACATATCAAGTTATCAGTCATGTAGCCTGAGCTACACAGTCCGATCCCCTTCTGGTATCAGAACATAAACAAAGGAATATAAAGCAGTCCTCAGTGTCATATAGGTGTATCTACAGAGGAATGGCCTACTCCCTGGATCTCTCCTCTTTCTCCATGCCTTCCTATAATAATAAAATACTAGAAGTTACAGGAAAAATTATGAAAAATATGTGAAATGACCAAAGCCCATCTGCAAATACTCCGACAATAAACCTTTCTAGAATCAGTCCAATGGGAGCAGAAGCACAGAAGTGCCAGGAGGTCTGGCAGGTTTCATTATCTGTGAGGAAAGTGATTACCAACACAAAGCATAACAGAAACTTGAAATAGTAGAGAATTATGTGAGCAGAAGAGTGTTGGAGATAAGTGGGGGGTTAGAGATGCCTAAATACATTGAGTTAATGTGGAAGAAAGTATGTAAACATCTATAATTTATTTTCTGTCTTATAATATCATTTATGATCAGCTTTAATGTATTTGTTTTACTTATACATCGAGACACACAATCACTAATATTAACGTAATGAATCCGATTTTAATTTTTTTGCAAAATTGTTTGGGGAACTTAATATGCCATAATTTTTAAATTCATCTAAAATTTCATTTTCCACATTGGACTTGAAGAAATACTTGAGCTACATAGACAAAGCTGTTATCCAGGTCTTCAGATAACAAACCTAGCAGTTATGATTGATGTTGCATCCTATCTAAGACTATCCAAGATGTGTGGTAGTGCATCATGGCAGCGCTAGTCTTAGTACGTGATTGACTAATTCCAACAGTTACTTATAATAACTGTATCTTTAGGATTTCAGGTTGAGCCAGTAAGCTAAAGCGTGGTAGTAATAACTGTTTCATCACTTGCCCTGAGGTCAACTTTCACAGGGAAGGACCTCCACAGGAACAGGAAACAACAGCCAACTGAAGGTAGAAAGCCCAGGGGAATTCAGAATCAATCTAGAGTAAGTCTGGGACAGCACATATGAAGTAAGTACTAGATGATACATCAGCATTTGGGAAATAAAAGTATCACTACTAAGGATCTGAATGCAACTATAAAGTCAGTAGCAAAATATGGATGGAGAGAAACCAGCAATTTCCAATCAAAAACAAGAAGCAAAGATCAACCACAGGTAATTCTAGAGTAAATCTCAGGGTGAGAGACAACAATTAAGAGTGAAAGAGGTGATTTTGCTCGGGCCATACTCAGGGGCCAGGAGATTTTCATGGCTGTGAAATCTTAGCAGAATGGCCCTGTAGGGTTCTCTGGGAAGTGCCCATCCAATCTTTTACAGGATTGTGTGTTTTGTATAATAAATAAGAGTGTGAGAAGCTGGTGAAAGCAAGTATGCAGCTTCAGCATTGATTATACTCATTCATTAAAACAGACACTTTGGCTGATGCACTAGAAAGTATAGCCTCTTCTTACAGGGAAGCTGAGTGCAAGACAATTTTTAATAATGCAAATATCCTGAGCAATGGTCTCAAATAAATATTCTCTTTGTTGTCAAGGGCCAACTGGATGCAAGCAAGGCATCAAAGACTAATCAACAGATTCACCACTTCCCACACTTCTCCACACTCAAACACTTCTGGAGAAGTTTCCTTGGCTATAATGGAGACAAACCTCATTATAAACCTCCTGGAGATCACCAGAGACAGAAATATGATCTGTAGCCCCTTCAAGAGAGCATAAGTATGATGGCTAACTGTAGAATGAGCCTGACCAAATTAAGGAATACCCAGAATATTGGTAAATTTTTATTTTTAATTCTGTGAGGATGCTTTTGGATGAAACTGACATTTTATTTCAATCTGTGAGCTATACAAGGAAGGTCTAACCTCATCCAATGATAAAACCCAGATAAAACCAAAGGCAGAGGAAAGATGAATTCAGCCTTGGACATCAGAATCCAGATGCTCGCTCACACAAGTAGCAAGCCCCTGTTCCAACGTGCCCTCAAGCCTTCTGCTGTGGGCTGAGAGTGAGTCCTTTTACTGCTTCTGGGGCCTTCAGCCTTGGTTTGGAAGCTAGCTTCCCTGGGCCTCCAGCCTATGGAAGATCTGTTGTGAGACTCCTCAGACTCCATGATTGTGTGAACCAATTCCCTAATAAGTTCTCTGTAATGAAAATGGACTTCAAAAAATTTATGGAAAATAAAATTAATTCAGCTATGATAGCCCAAGTAGTTGGGTTGCTGCCACACATGTGGAATATAAAGATGGGATTCCTGGATCCTGGCTTCTGTTTGAGCTCAAGGCTGTCACAACCATTAGGAGAGTGAATTAGTAGATGAGATTTCTCTCTCTCTCTCTCTCCTTCTCTTCTCCAGCCCCTCCCCAAACTCTTCCTATCAAATGGTTTTTGAAAAAGGTGTTTGAAGGAAAAATATTTTGAAGTACACACACTTTTTTATAATAGACATTTACCATGAATATTTTGAAACACCTGAATATAAACATAGGCACATATGTGTAATGTAAATCTATATATCTATACATATGCATATACATATTCAAATCCTATTAGTTATGAAACTGATGGCTGATCAACTCAGAGATCAACTCCTTGCTTGTTTATTCAAATTTTAATAGCACCGGAGGGAGCTAAAAAGTTAAAAGGATGACAATTGAGTTTGAAAGGAAAAAAAGCTAAATGGGAAGATAAGAAGCACGATCAAGATTCACTCTGTTCAGGGGCCACAACCTTATAAATCCTCTCACCAAATGTTCTCCATGAGTTTTCAGTTTTCGTGGAACACCAAGCCCAGCTTGCTGTCTCACATTTCCAATGAAAAAGGCTGAGCCTGAAAGCCAAGCCTCCTTGCTGCTCAGTACCTATATCATGGGATGGGAATGATACCAGCAGCTGCAAGTCCCTGGCTCCGCGCCAGCCACTTTATTACTTATTAACTTATTTTATATAGCCTTCAGCATGGCAAGAAGGCTTCCTTTAATTATCAACAGGAATGCAGAAGCCACAAGGGGAAATCAGAGCCAGGGAACTGCGGCTGCGCTGATTACACCCTGGCTCTTATCAAAGCGGACACAGAACTCGAGCTGTGCAGATACGGCGCTGGGAGCTGCAGGCAGCGCGTGGGAGGGAACCTGGAGCCAAGCTCCGTGCTGGGTAATTTCGCTGGAAAGAATTCTCAACAAAGGATTTTTTTTTCTTTTTCTTCTTCCCTCTTCTACCACATTCAGAGATGTTGAACATCAAAGTAGCCAAAGGCAGAACAAAGACATGAAGTACAACCTTGATATGACAATGACCAATGAGACAGAGAGAAATAGAGCTGCAAGGCGGTGAAGAATGTAGAAAGGATGATTATTCAGCCAACAAACTGGCTGAAGGTAGTTTTAGGCCTTTGCACAAGCGTTAAAATAACTATCACAGCCATCTCATGATCACACATCGTGAGTGACAACTTACTGGGCAGCCTGCAGGATCTCTGGGTTGTCTTTCCCAGATCCAAACATATCTCCCCTTTGAGTCCTATGGTATCATTCAAGGTGACCAAGTGTCACCTTCTTAAGCTTTGTGATACCTTCTGCTACTTGTATTTGTTCCAGAAAATAATAATAATAATAATAATAATAAATAACAGCAAAAGGATCTGCTGCAGAGATACAAAACACTGGAAAAAAACATTGAGAATATAGACAACAAATTGCTGAGGTGCATGAAATTTTCTCAATAATATGGAATCTGTCACATAGTATGCTTCTGTTTGGAGGAAGTTTTACATGCTATGCCATGCCAGGCCAGACCTTTGGTAGGCCCCAGAAAATAACAAAAACAGACTAAAAGGCAGACTCAGGTAGGTATTGAGAGGGACTTGTTCTTAGTGGATCCTCACAGAAAGAAATTCACTTTTTCAGGCCTCAGGAAACTTGACACATATGCCACCAAGACCTGTCAGGCCCTCACCACACAAAGCTGAGACATGGTAGCATACAAAACATGTGCTACCAAAAGACAAGTCTACCAGTCCCAGGCAGTGGCTCTCCCAGTGAGAAGTGAGGTGTTAACATGTTGCATGCATCAGAGACATGGGGGAAGCTTATACTACGATTTGTCTAACGTGTTCTTGTAGAACAGAGGAAAGGAAGAACATTGGAAGGAAGCTGCCGTTTGGTGCAGCTGTGAATGCAGCCTCTTAGGACACCCACATGCCATGACAGAATGCCTGATTTGAATTCCAGCTATTCTGTTTGTTCTTTTTTTTTTTTCTTTTAAAGATGTAGTTATTTTTTACTGGAAATAAAGGAGAGGATAAATAAAAGAGAGGAGAGACAGAGAAGAAGATCTTCTGTATGCTGATTCACTCCCCAAGTGGCTGCAACGAAGTAAAAGCTGATCCAAGGCCAGGAGGCAGGAGCCTTCTCCAGGTCTCCCATGTGGGTGCAGGGTCCCAAGGCCTTAGACCGTCCTCAACTGCTTTCCCAGGCCATAAGCAGGGAGCTGGATGGGAAGTGGGGCTGCCAGGACATAAACGGGCACTCAGATGGGATCCCAGTGTGTGCAAGGAGAAGACTTTAGCCACTAGGCTACCACGCTGAGCCCTAGTTATTCCATTTCTGTTGCAGCTTCCTGATAAAGTGCATACAGATAGCAGATGACTATTCATGTGCTTTGGTCTCTGCAAATTACATTGGTAGGGTTCCAGACTCCTGGCTCCAGATTAGTCCATCCCTGGCTTCTGAGGGCATTTGGGAAGTGAACCAAAAGTATCTCTCTCCCTCTCTCTCTCTCTCTCTCTCTCTCTGTCCCTTCTTTCTCTATCTCTATGTGTGTGCATGCCTTTCTCAAATAAAATTAAAATAAATAATTAAATTTTAAGCAATTTTAGGAAAGAACAAGTTAATGCAGGTGTGATGAAATAAAATGACAAAGTCAAGGGAATGGTTATACTTTATGATTTCTGGCAAAAAAAAAGACTAATACTAAAACGTAGGTAGACGTGGTAGTCATAACTATAACAGGAGAAAGGAGAGAAAGTATCACTTCAGTTCTTTATTGTTATGGAGGACAAAGTGTAAAAACTATCTGACTGGCTTGGAGGAGGAAAACAAGTGTGAATATGTAAGTGGATTTAAAGCAAGAAACACCTGTGAATTATTGCAATAACATCATACACTCTAAGCCTATTACTTCTGTCTCTCTTCTCCCCAAAGGCTTTTCTCCCACAATTTTTCTTCCTTTTGCTCCTTTTTTTTTGGGCTTCTTTCTCTTTTTAAACTTGTGCAGTACTTTCATCTTCAATCCTCTCAAAAGCCTTATTGAATCACTATTTTTTTCTCTTTTGATAATTGCTTTAAAAACCATATGTACCGTCTTCATTGACCACCTTCAATTTCCATGCAAGTCTTTCCTTCTTCCCTTCCTTCACTTCTTGATTTCAGACAATCTGGCTTCTATCACCCCACTTTTACTGCAATGTGTCACATACTTTCATGATATTATAATCTCCTGGAAACCACCCCTAGACCTTTGTCTTATGTTCCATGCTGTTAGTTGCTCTGTGCTGTTTTAAACCGTTGCATGCCTCCCAGCTCTTTCAGATTTTTTGTTTTATCCTTTTGTGAGTCTTTCCATAACCCAACCCCCAGGATGTCAATATCTCTTTGTACACATCTCTCCACAGGAGGGCAAATTAAAGCAATTCCACGGAGCCTTACACTTACGAGACATTTTCATTGTTTTGGATCCAGACAAAATATTTAAGGACGTGAATTTTGGCCAGTGTCCAAATAATCCCCTAGATACTCACATTGCTGGTGTTTTCTTTTGTTTTATTACGATTCCTAAAACTCATAGTAACCCAGAATTTACTATTTGTAAATATGTATAGATCAGCCTTGATTATTTTGTATCTCAACTTTGTCTCCTAAAATGGCACAGTTTTGTATATGGTATACCAGATGTCTTGGATGAAAGTAAAGAATTAGACTTTGTTCACTGGTTCATCTTCTTTCCCCTAGGCTCCAAGTTTTAGTCTCTACTATCTACACCTTATGTGTGCTAGACCTCTACAAGTCCCAATACAGAAAATCAAACAAAAGCCTTCTGATAGAAATTCCCCTGAGGAGAAAGGCATAGTTGGGTGAAAGAAATGAGATAATTACTTTTAATTGCAGGTATTCTACCTTTTGACTCATCCTGCAACTATGTGTTATGTATTCAAAAAGGAATCAGTAAGAAATACATAAAATAGTTAGCTAGGCATTATTTAGCTAAAGAAATAGAAACATTTTTACTTCTCTCAAGGGGATTACAATGTCATGGGGGACACATGAATAGCCCATTCTGGTATCTCCACAAACTTCCTGCCTAATATTAACCAAGCTCAGAAACTACTCTGATTTCATTTTCTTAATTTGTGGGAAAAAAAGAATGAAAAGAATAATTTCCATCTCGTTTCATTCATTCATTCTTTCAATGTATGTACCTATCCAAGAAATGTATTGAGTACTGGATTAGTTGGCTTTTGCTGTATATTCTCTCTAAACACAAAAATGAAAACTTAGTTAAAACATGAACCATTTCTTAAACCAGCATGCGAAAAAAAACAATAATTTTGAATTGGATCAGTTGGATGATTCTCGTGCTAGACTAATTTGGAGTTACTTAAATATCTACATCCAACTGTGGGTCAACTAAGGTGTCTCTGCTTTGAAAACTTGAAAAGCTATAGGCTGGAGCCACAGAGGCACTGAGCCCAAGGACTTTCCTGCAGGCCACAATCCTTGGCCTGTTCACAGATCAGCTTGGATTTGTAAAAACAGGAATAAGATGAAGTCTCAGTTCAAAAAGTGCTTTTCACATCTCTTCTTGCATCATATTCATGCTTCCTTGGCACAATCAAGTGCTTTCCATATTCAAGGAGTAAATAAACGGACGCCATAACAAGAAGAGATATAAAGTCAACTGCAGGAAAGTGCACGAGAGGAGGAGATTTTGTGGTTATGTTTGTACTCTCCCACAAATATATTTTTGTGTCCAGTACTCTCCTTCATGGAATTCACCTTTTATCTTTTTTGCTGTTTAGTTTCAACTACCTATTAAATCATTAGTATAAAATCTGTTGTGAAATGAATCATGAAATGATTAGGCCTACAGAATTATTAAAAATGGGAAAATAAAATCTTCTAGAGGTAGACTGTCCCGACCAAACTTTTTAAAGTATTTATTCTATTTTTTGTTAAATATTTGCCTTAAAACTCTGTTAGGAGACCCAAACGACATTTCTGTTTTTGGACTTCTGTAAGAGGCTAGGGAAGCAGTGACAGTTAATGTGTTTCCCTTATTGCGCCTCATGCCTTCTCTTAAACTATAGTTTATAGAGTAATAAACCATCTCTCTCTGACCACTGAGAATGGCAGGAATCAATCAACTAACAAGACATTCTAAAAACATACATTCTTCCTAGCTCTCTGCCAGATACTTCAGGAAATACCATTCCTCCCATCTGGAAACTTGGCATACAATTTTTTTAAAAAAAGAACACATCCCATCCAAAGAAAGATCATTAACAATACCGGGTACTAAACTAAATGAAGATGTTGAATCCTCGTTCTTTCCAAATATAAATTTTCTCCAGGTGTTCCAGCTGTTCTTACATTATGCATTCCCCATTTCCTGCTGTGTCAAGCATCCCATCGTAAATTACCCTGTGGAGAGGAAATGTTACTCAACCAGACACCACCATGCTGCAGCACACCCTCTCTCACACCTGGTCACAACTACCCATACCTCAAACACCTGTCATCGCCCACAAATCACCCCTTCCTCCGTCCTGTACATCAGCAGAGATGTATATACTTTCATTTTCCCATTTAGATAGGTATTTCATCCTAAATATGCAAACCCAGACAGAAGAGGAAATATCACATTTTAAAAACTGGAAAATGTACAGCAATAAATGTTTTTTATTTTTCCTTTTCCACATTAATTCTAAGGAGAATTTAAAGTCTATGTAAATAATGAACTATTGGGGGAAAAAAATGAAAAGAACAAAGCTGCTAGTTGAAAAGATCATTTTCCCAGCAACTGAGCTGTAAAAACTGTATTGATGCTGTTTACTGTATGATTTGGGACACAATCATTGTGATTTATAATTTTTTTTTAAGTTTCAAAATAGAATAATGAATATTACATCTCCCCACATCTAACTCAGAGATTGTGACAACTTTGCAAAGCATGTAGTATTTAGTAGGTAAAATAATTCTATAAAACTTTCATTTTTCCAGCCCAGTCTGATAGCCTAGTGGCTAAAGTCCTCGCCTTGCATGCTCCAGGATCCCATATAGGCTGCATATCCCATATCCTGGCTGCACCACTTCCCAACTAACTCCCAGCTCGTGGCCTGGGAAAGCAGTCGAGGACTGCCGAAAGCCTTGAGACCCTACACCTGCATGGGAGACCTGACAGAAGCTCCTGGCTCCTGATTTTGGATCAGCTCTTTTGTGGCCATTGCAGCCACTTGGACAGTGAGCCAGTGAATGGAATTTTTCTCTCTGTATCTCTTTTCTGTATACCTGTATTTCCAATATAAACAAGTTAATGAATAAATAAATAAATCTTTTTAGAAAGTAGTTTCACTATCACTGGGTTAATTGAAGTATCTAAACCAAGTGCTGATATTCAAAATATTCATTTGACTGAGGTCAGAGTGATGGTTCAACTGGCTAATCTTAGCCTTCAAGCACCTGCATCCTATATGAGCTCCAGTTAATATCCCGACTTCTTCATTCCCATCCAGCTCCCTGCTTATGGCCTGAAAAAGCAGCAGAAGATGAACCAAGGCTGTGGGACTGTGCAAACACACGTAGATCCAGAAGAAGCTCCTGACTCCTGGTTTTGAACCATCTCAGCTCTGACCATTGTGGCCATTTGGAAAATGAACCAGCAGATGGAAAGTCTTTCTAACTCTCCTTCTCTCTGTAAATCAGCTTTTCCAATTAAAATAAACAAATCTTTCTGAAAAATCATTGACTGACACATTGGCAAGAACTAATCATACAAGATGCCTAGGCAGTCAGAGTAAACACCAAATAGCAGTATTTGTGACTTCCAGCCCATCACTATAGATCCTTATATGCAATAGTAGAAGTGGTTATAACCAGCAATTCAGTACATGGACTAAATCACCATGCAGCCTCCCTCAATTAAAAAAAATAAATACTTGTTAGGTCATTTGTAAATTCTGAATGTTAGTATAATTTTTGAAATCTTTAGAGCCTGCACTTGAAGAAAACCTGGCCATAATAAAAAAAAAAAAAAGCTAAGTAAATCAATAAATGTGACTTTAACATCATATTTCCACAGACTTTTAAGCATTCTTCATGGAGTAAATGTATAATGACTGATTTCTGCACACTTTCATCTATTAATCAGTTAGTTAGATATCTAATGGCTGACAACTGCTACCTAGCTGCCTTGTCTTCACTGGTGCCAAATGGAGTTTGGTTTCCTTGAGGCTAATGATGAAAGAGACTTCAGTAAAGACCCCAAGCATTAGAAGATACCATCTTTTTAATGTAGCAATAAATCAGACACATGGCACTCCATACCTGTGAGCTTCAGAGTAAGTAACATGTGAGAGGTTTGCACAAAAGATGGAAAAGGTCTGAATGTAGGACCTTGTAAACATCTACTAGTCCCACTTCTAGGGCTGATGCTTATCTAGGCATGTCTGGCAAAGCACAGTGCTAGGCTTGCCAAATGTCTATTGGAATGAGGGAATGAAGAAACCTCCCAAGAAAGAAGTCATTCCAATTGAAGAGAAGGTCAAGCAGATAAGCATGGCCAATGGGGGTCAGAGAAGGGACAATGCTTAGCTCAGCCCAGTGTTCCTTTCTAGAATAGGAGTCCTGTGGATGTGCTGGCTAAGCAAGGGGACTACAGCTTCTGTAGTGAAATTCAGGAGCACAAGCTGCCCAGCCTTAGTAAACTGTCATGGGCCCACATCCCCACCACCACCATCCCTCTCACATGTGTGACCTTAAATGTACAGATAGCACCAGCTGGAGGACACACTTGTACCCACCAAAAGCCCCACGAGTGCCCAGCAGATGGCAGTGACGTCTGGCTGAGGTAGCTGAGCCTGTGACTTGCTTTCTAGACTAACATCTGTGCGAACACAGGGTACACAATGGGAAAGCCCAGGGCACTGGCAGCCAAAATCCATTTCTGAGAAGGCTGGAGGACCTCTGCTTAGGGTTCAGGCCTCCTTCTCTTGCCATTTTCAGTTGGTAAGGCCATCTCTAGGTCAGTAGATCTCCTTCACAGAAAAGTACTGCTACTATACTTCAGTCTCATATATTGAACTGGCTGCTGGGAATCTCTGCGTGGATATCAACTTAATGTCCAAAACACATTGGCGTCTTTATTTCTGTTGATGGAGATGTCATTCTTCCAGTTGGTCTTACCAAAAAATTATTTGACAGATATTTTTACCTCCTTTTCTTTCTCACAACATTCCACATCCAGTTCTTCAGCAAACATTAATAATCCAGGAGCTTGTTGCTGTCTCCACAGCTTTTGTTTGGTGTAAGGACTCAGCATTTTAATGCATGAAGGTGTAGAACCACAATTTAAACCTTTCTTTCTAAAGAAGGAAGAAACAAACAGGGAGCGTCCTCGGCCTTTTCATAGGTGCACATGCTTTTGCTTCAGCTGAATCATGAGGCAGCAGAGGTCTCAGCAGCTTTCTCTATGTAAGAGCCAACAGCTGGGGCTGCCTTGTATGGTTCCCTGCCAAAGGAGGGTTTTGCTAAAGCTGTTGAGTTGTGTTTTTGCATGCATCCTAAGTAAAGGAAGAGAGAAGACAAAGGAACATGGGAAAGTCTGGTGTCTGGCTCTAGACATGAGTCTTCTGTTCAGTCTTCGGGTTCAGATCTGAGCCCAACAGAAAAAAAAGAACTGCTGGCCAAGCTGAGAGCAATGTTTCTTAAGCACAAAACTTCCTGCTTCAATGCTCAGGGGATCACTATCAAAGACTAGGTGTGACGGCAATGCTGTCTGTCTCTCAGGGTGACTCCACCTTGCAATGACTCAGGGATTTAGACCCCTCCTTAAAAGAACAAGAACACCACAATTCCAAGTCTGCTTCAGAGGGGATTCTGCTTTTACCTTTTCTAGCAGGTAAAGTTGATATGGAGGCACTTAAAGCACTGCTATGTAGTGACCTCACGAGTACTCCCATGCCGGTAAGACCGAGGAGCCTGAACCCCAAAGCAAACACTTCAAGTGGAAAACCTAGCATATGTCCTCATTTCCACACTCTGGAATGTCCCACACCATTAACAGAGTGCATTCTGATTAGCTGGATTTTTTCAGAAATCAATAACAAGTGTCTTTACTAACTTGAACATATCAGAATGCAAAATAGGAGTCAGATCCAATTTCTAGCAGTGGATTAGGACAAATAATCTCAGTGAACTTAATTTTCCCTGTAATAAACAAAATGCCATTCCTTAGACTGATCTATTTGACTGTTATCAGCACATCCTACCAAAATTACATATGTGAAAATCTTTAGCTATTAGGAAATTTCAAAATATTTTAGAAAACCCTAAGTAAAAAATGAGCTTGATTTAGTGCAAAACAGTTGAATTCTGTGCATAGTCTTCCATAGCATGCATTTTTCATGGACTTTTTGAAGCTCTCTTATATGTATGGATTTCAGTACTGTTGCAGACAGAAGCCAGGAGCCAAAAACTTATTTTGGGTTTCCCACATAAGTGACAGGAACCCAAATACTTGTGTCCTTGTCCACAGCTTTCCCTGTCCATCAGCAGGGAGATGCAACAGAATCAAAGCAGCTGGGACATCAACCAGTACCCATATGGGATGTCAGCACTGCAGGCAACAACTACCAGAAATGCCACCATGCCAGCCCTCATTAGCTAAATATTTGTAGCAAAACACATACTTGCTTAATTTTTAATTCACATTACATCTTACGTCTCTAACATTTAAAAATGCAACTTAGAAAATGAGCTCTTGCTTTTATCGAGTGTTTTCAGAAATGCCCCACACCTAGAAGAAAAGTCACAATCTGAAGCTTACCTTATACTTCAATAAAACATCCCAGACAAATCAGCATCTTCTCATCCCATTTAGTCTTCTTGGGTACCAGGTGATGTTTTGGATGCTTCAAACGTTGCCACATCAACCAGATTCTCACTCAGGAATCATGAGCCAGTGTCCCTACTACAAAGGCCAATGGATTTTGCTCAGTGCCTTTCCCCCCAATATTGATGTCTTTAAGGGGGAGAATTTCCTAAACTTCCATTTCTGGAGGAAAAGATGGGTTTTACTAACATTGCTACTGTCACTTTAAATTTTGCTTTCTGTTTGACGTATACATCACCAATATATAATAAAATACATGGATCTTACGAGAGTTCAGAGTTTTCACAATTATGTATGACAGCAATAATGATGACATGACACGTGATCCATGTTTTTATACTACTGCCTGGGTTCGCTTTTAGGCAGACACAAGCATTTCCTAAGTGGGATTCCAGTAGAGCTGCAGAAAAACAATCTCCACACAAACCTTGTCAACATCCTGTATTAATTTGTGGACACAAGGATTGAGCTGCACACATCTTTAGGTGTTTTCAGACTATAAAAAATACCTAAGGATATACAAAATAAAAAGCAAAATAAAAACACAGATTATCCATATTCCTATTACCCAAAGTCAGCTAGGTGTGACATAAACTTCTAATATTATGTTTTTGAGATAGGTGATAGATGTGGAAATGTGTTCAGTAGGATCTTACAACACTTCCCATTTGATGTTATCAAATGACAGAAGGTACTTCTGATTTGAGATTCAGCACCCTCTGTCCAGTTTGAGCATCAGTCATCAGAGAAACTGGAGCACACAGGGAAAAGATGGCTGTGTGTGATCTCCAGGACCCGCAGGAGCCCAGCACCCAGCCTCCAGAGAAGCCTACAGCTCATTTTCTCCTGCAGGCCTGTCTGTCCAGCATTCGGCAAACTGGGGAGCTGACAAAAATCTGAATGCTGGATTCAAGATGCGTACAACATGGTAGGAAATTCAGATCTCAGTAGGCATGAACCTCTTTTTTCTGGCCAATTAGTGGGCTCCCTGTGTGAACAAATCCTTCTCAGCAGCTCCTGGCATGAACTGCTTGCTTTCCACCAATGCCATGAATCGTCTGCCTATGCAGATCAGGGTGGAGCTCTGCGAGTATTTCTAATCCTGTGTGGCAACTCCGTGTGATCCGGACACGGCACATGGAGGAATTGCACTTCTAGTTCAAAACGACCACAGGGAAAACCAGCAGGATCAGTCTCTACAGGCAAATGTATTCAAGGTCGTTAGTGCAGTGCTTCCTTCGATTACTGTGTTCGCAGACAGATCTTCAAGCTAGTGTTTCCAATTTTCTCCATCCTCAAAATGGAGATGGGGTGGGGGAAGGGATGGCAAAAGAATGTAAGCCTTTTAATTTTCAAGTGAAAACATATTGTGTCTCTTGAATACAGCCTAGGTCCCAAGAAGGAAGAAGTAACAAGAGATCCTCTCCAGGCAATAGAAAAGATAAGGGCAGAGCTAACAAAGGCAGGGGAGGGGAGCAGAGGCAAAAAGAAGAAATTGATTCTGAGTGAATTCAGCCAAAGAAAGCCTGTGACTCAGCAAAAGAAAGGCATGGTCGATTATGTTTAGCTCTCAGAGGCTCAGCCAGCGGCAGGTGGGGGAAGACTGCTGCCTACCCTGGAGCCTCAGGCAGCCAGAAGCATGGAGTATTACTCATCCTTATGCCTGCATTTCTTTTTAGGAAATCTGGCTCCTAGGGAAGATCCCATTGCTGTCGAAAAGAAGCTACCTATGAAGAAAAATGAGAACAATTAAGCCCCAAATCTGTACAAGAAACTTTAACAGCTGAGACTCTAAAACCCGAAAATGGAGATAATGCTAACAATTCTGTTTTATAGCCTCACCATGCCTTACATCTGGAAGCGTTCCAGAGCCCTCAGCAGGTTGTCACTGTGATAGAAGGGTTTCCTGCTGAGACGCAGCTGCTGCGGCATAGGCATCTGGAGTACAGCTGCATATCCACCCTGTAAAAGGGAAAGGCGGACAGGCAGAAGGAGCAGCACTGGGGCACCCCCCCACCTGCATCCCTCTTCCTGGCTCCAAAGATTCAGGGAGGCTGAGCCAGCTCAAATTTGCTAACTGACTGAAATGCAATAAAAGCTTTTTTATTTGGGAGCTTTCACTCTGGGGAAGGAGAGCGTCTGGACAAACAAGCTGTCTAGATAGTTGGAAGTTTTTTGACACATTGAGCCACCAACTTTTGTTTAGCCATTACAGAAGAAAATGTTTCTGAAAAGGATTTCCTGCCTATTCACGGTGCAACTGAATCCTGTATTTCAAATGTTACACCCTTAACTCCCCTTGTATCCATCAACATGGAAAGACGATGTGTCCCTGGGCTTCTGCTAGAGCCAGGCTTCCAAAGAGCACTCTGTATACTGGTGTGTATGTGCATACAGCACAGTCACACACACACACTTGGGAAGAGGGTAAAGGAGAGACAGATGAGGGCCCGGCACGGTAGCCTAATGGCTAAAGTCCTTGCCTTCCATGTGCCAGGGATCCCATGAGTGCCAGTTCTAGTCCTGGTAGCTCCACTTCCCATCCAGCTCCCGACTTGTGGCCTGGGAAAGCAGTCCAGGACGGCCCAAAGTCTTGGTAACCTGCACCCATGTGGGAGACCCAAAAGAAGCTCTTGGCTTCTGGCTTTGGATCAGCTCAGCTCTGGCCATTGCGGCCACTTGGGGAGTAAACCAGCAGACAGAAGATCTTCCTTTCTGTTCTCCTCTTCTATGTATACCTGACTTTACAATACACATAAATAAACCTTAAAAAAAAAAAAAACGGGGGGGGGCACTGTCAGAAATTAGCAGATTGCATTAGAAATTTACTCTTTCATTGACCAATACTATGTGACCTGGAATGAATCCTCTCAACTCTGTCTTAGTATCCCCACAAAACTAAGAAGGCTCACAGAATGTTCTTGAAAGTCTATGCAAATTCTAATCTTTTAAGAAATGCTTTTTTCCTTCTCCCATTTTCTTTCCTTACTTGCTTTCCTTTTAATTTCTTTCTTCTTTTCCTTCAAATTCCTAATTATTCACTTTTTGGAGTGTCCAAATAAATGACATAAGTAAACAGACAGAATGTGCAGCTCAGGTGAGCTCTGAGATGCAACCTTGGCCTTTTGAAACAGAAGGCGTAGCAACACCCCTCAAAGGTCTTAAATGTTTTAACTTCATGATAGCACTTTCAATGACTATACTTCTGCCTTCTCCTGAAGATCTGAGAATTATATAAGTGAAGAAGATGGGAAGGAGAAAAGTCTGTTTGGAATTACATACCCTGCAATGTCATCTGGAAGCAGGATTTGAATTTAAGACTAGAATTCACAGAAAGGTTATGGAAAGTCCGCTAGAGAAGACATGATCTGCCAAGACAAAGGAAGACACACACAGGGGACCACACACTTCAGTGCATATGGGGTTGGTTCTGAAGCAGCCAACCTTGCAAGGCTACCATAGGGACCAGTGTACAAGCTCAGGCTAAAGGACTTGAACTAAAATGGCGTAAAGCCTTTTTAAATCAAAGCAAATAGGTCTTCACGCAAGATAAGCCAGTAAGAGCACTATATGTGACTTTACATGATTATTTAGGTTCTAGTTGTTTTAATTTTAAAAAGTGGTAACAGAATTAAAGTGATATGGCCTTCATAAGAAAATAACTCAACTTAAGGTCTTGATGAATAAAACATGATGAGGTTAATTTTAAATCACTTTTATGCTATCTGTCTTCTGAAGAATTTTCCATTGTCCTGGTACGATAATATGTTATCACATTGGCTTTTTTGCTCATCTATAAATAGCTCCTTCACCCCATCCCAGGGATACCAGGCTAATTTTATTATTTAAACATGTCTCCAACTATAATAAAGCTATTTCCGGAAGTACAAGTTGCCACAGCAACACAGCTGTCAGTATAAGATACACATTGGGCAAATGTTGCAAGAGAAGCTTTCCACACTGAGTCTTAACTCTGATTCAGCAAAAGAAGGAAACACAAGAAGGAGTACTGCTCACATGCTAGGAAAAAAACCTTGGCAGCCTATACTAAGACAAACTAAGAAAATCAGAGCCAGAGTCCTGGCTTGTTCTGCTGTGGTCGCCAGGATGCAAGACAGATTAGAGTAAGTGTGGTTCTCCAGGATAATTTTTGTTCCTATGATATCTCTCCATCATCTAGAATGGCTTAAATACATACATGAGTGGTTAGTTCATCCAGACACTGCATCCAGGACTGCAAACTCAGAAGTAATCAAGGCAATACAGAGAGTATAAATAATAGAGCAATAATGGGCAATGCTTTCATATTAACAGGTTGATGGGGAGAGTAGCCAATGGAGACTGAACTACCCCATCTCAACCCAACAGGATGTGCCACAAAGAATGCAAATGTAGACAAACTAGAAATCCAGGGCTGTAAAACATTGGCAATCACTTCACTTATGTTTAAAAAAAAATCAGAATGCAGGTCAAATAAGATAAAGTCTGTGAGCCAGACTCTGTTCCTGCAGGGCCAGAATGAAGACAATGCATCAGCTCCCAACATCCTAGGCAGCACCCTTTATGCCTACCACAGGATCCCCATACTGTCCTCTACATGTCTTCCGGCCCTATCCTTAGCTGCTTAATTTAACACACCCATAAGATCCCATTTAAAAAAAAATTTTTTTTAATTTACTTAAAAGGCAGAGTTAAAAAAAAAAAAAAAAACAAAGAGTACTTTCAGCCCCTGGTTCACCTCCCAAACAACCACAGGAGCTAAGACCAGGCCAAAGTCACGAACCTGTAACTCCATCCAGATCTCCCACACAGTTGGTAGGGATCAAGTACTTGGGCCATCTTCCACAGCTTTCCTAGGTGCCTGAATACGAAGCCAGATCAGATCCAGAGCAGCTAAGATCCAAATCAGGATTCATACATGATGTTGATATTACAGGCAGTGACTGAATCCAGAGCACCACCATTCTGACCCCCAGATCTCACTTACATTTCACCATCTACCTCCCTACTTCTATTGTCAAGAATGTGATAATTTCCTATTAATGTCTCTAAAATTTCCTTTGGGCTGTCAGTGTGATGAAGACAGACATCTTGTCTGTCTGCTCCTTCAAACCCTCTTCTCTCGTCAGAACATATGGCATACTGGAGATAGCAGAAATATCTTTCAGATGGATCAGAGAACAATTTATTATTTCGAGATGCGCCCTCTAATCTCAGGCCTGAGCAATGAGCTGTACATTTGCTGATACCCACTGCCTGCCCCTCCTAGAGAGATGCTCATCAGCTAAAGCTTGCCAGATCCATGATGTCTTAAAAATGTCCACATAGGGGGTAGTATTGCTTTCCATGTGTGTGAGTCACTACAAATGGTTCCACTACCCCATGTCCCAGTGCTAGTTTGAGTTTCAGCTACTCCATTTCCATTCTAGCTTCCTACTAACAAACTTGGGAAGACAACAAATCTTTGAACCCCAGCCACCCATGTTGGAGATTGAGATGGTTCCTGATTCCTGGGTTTGGCCTGGACCAACCCTGGATGTTATAACCATTTGAAGCATGAACCAGAAGATGAAGATCAGAGTTTCTGTCTGTCTGTCTCTCTTTTCCTCTCTTTCTGTATGTCTCCATCTTACCTCCATCCCTGTCACTCTGCTTTTCCAATTAAGAAACGTTTAAACAAGTTATGACAAATTAAATGTCTCCACAGATTCTCCCTTCTATACGTGGAGACGTGAAATTTAACTCTTGTTCTTTAATATGAACTGCGTCTAGTGACTTGTTTCTAGCATACAAATGCGGCAGAAGTGTTGCTACAGCATTTCCAAGATTGAATTATGAGAAGACAATAACTTCCTAATAAGGTCTATTACTACCACTCTCCTTCCCTCCTTTTTCCTTTCACTCTTTCTTCCTGCCTAGCTTCCTCGTTCCCTTCCTTTCTCATTATACATTTCATTTACAGGTTTTCTAGAGGGAGCCATGTATAATTATAAGCAATCCTGTGGAAAATCTCATGTGGGCAGAAAGTGTAATATCCCACTTGCAACCATGGGATAGAATTTAGGAGATACCCTAGACACAATCAAGTATTAAGATAGCAGCTTATGTTTAATTCAAATCTGGCAAGACATCCTGAGCCCAAACCACAGAGCTAACCACTATTTCTTGACTCTGAGAGATGGTGATATAACAAATCTTTGTTGTCTTTAACCATTAATGCTTTTTAAACTTATTTTGCATTTATTTGAAAGACAGAGTTGCAGAGAGAGGAGAGAGAGAGAGAGAAAGAGACAGAGAGATCTTTCATCTATTGGCTTACTTCCCAAATGGCCATAAAAGCCACGGCTTGTGCCACACCAAAGCCAGGAGCTTGAAGCTTCCTCTGGGTCTCCCACATGGGTGCAGGGGCCCAAACACTTACACCATCTTCCACTGCCCTCTCAGTAGCATCAGCAGGGAGTTGGACTTGAAATGGAACAGCCTGGTCTTGAATAGATGCCCACTTGGAATACTGAAATCACAATCTGTGACCCACCCCATCATGCCATAATGCTGGCCTCAGCCACTAAGTTTTGAGTTAATTTACATGGTAGTTGTAAGTAGTTAATAAACATAAAACAGAAATATTGAATTCATGTCTGTCTTTCCTTCTCCCTACGATCCTCCAACTCTAAACAACCCTCCTCAGATGTCGCCTGGCTCTGCTCATGGCTCAATCCTTTCAAATCACCAAAGACTACAGTCTCAGAGACCTCTTCAATCTTGTTTGTTAAAATTCTGCTGGATACTTTATCTATTCTTATTGCCATTTCCCTGTTTTTACTTCCTTGTCTTAATGTGATCTCTCTTTCTCTCTTTCTCTCTCTCTCTCATCAGCAATCCGGCAGGTATTTTTCCCCCCAAAATATACCATTCTCCTAATCAAAAGCTGTATAATTGGACTAAAATCCAAATCTCTTAGAATGATACAAACTGGTTAGATTATCTTTCTATCCTTACTCTCCACTCTTTATCATACACTCTATATTGCTGCTACAGTTTATACTAGGATTACTCTTATGGCTTGGTGGCACTTGTTCCATTCATTTTATTGCAGTTTTAAATGACCCTCAAAACAACGATTTTAAGGAAAAGCACTTTGCTTAATTTTATCATTCATGGATGTTGGAAGAGTTTGGGTTGGCTCATCTCTGATTCCTATGGTGTGAGTTGGGCTATAGCATCTACCTAGATGACTTTGTTGCTTACAAATCTACCAATTTGATTTCTTTTGGGTCATTTCTCCACATGCACCCTCACCTTCCGAGACTTCTCCACATGACCTCAACTTTCCAAAACAATGGTTTCAGGATGACTTTATAGACATGTCTAGTTTCCAACACAGACTGTTCTAGGAGGTCACCTTCCAAAAAAGTTGGGCAGAAATGCCAAAGTTTCTTATGACTTGGATGTAGCTATAAGGCAGTATCAGTTCTACCACAACTGTGTTGGATGGGATTTAGGGCCAGCTGGACTGAAGAAGAGAGGCTGTACCAAGAGTATGATTGAGGTGAGGCACTGTACTCTTCACCCCTGAGGTAATATTATAATTACTTGTAGATGTAAAGAGAAGTTTCCAGAGAAAAATAATTGAGGTGGTTATTAATAGACACACAATCTTGTAGTTCCATTAGAACTCGTGAACAGAAGCAGTGAAATGTATGTGTGCACACTGGGACAGAAATACAGCCAGTTCAAAGAAAATGTATGCCTAATCCATCAACCCACATCTGCTTATCCTAACTAAATATTTACTCCAGGTAGTAACTCCTCAAATCCATTCCAAGTATGCTTAGGAATGAAATGGACCACTTCTTCCTATGTGCTTCAAATCCAAACATGCATTAACATCCAAATGGCTCCTCTCTCATCCATTAAGTTTTCCATGGACAGCCTCAAATCACTGTGGTCCTTCCCTTTCTTGCAGTATTTACAGTCTGTGTCTAATTCTCCCAAGAGGGCACACACTGTTAAACACCAATGTTTTAGTGGAATTAGAAAACAAAATAATTTGCAGCTGAGAAGACAACTAGCTATCACCTAAGCTGAATATATTTTTGGGTTTTTGGGGGGCAGGGGTGAGGAGAGGATGCTGAGTGATGTGAATAAGCATAGGGTCACCTCAGGAGTGAACAGTAGCTGATCTTCAAGCTCCTTCTCTAACAGATTCCCCCACACTTGCATAAACTTTGGCACTCGAGGGGGTGGCAAAACATTCTTCATGAGTAGGAATATGCCTCTTTCTGTTATCCCTAACACAATATCTAGCAGCATCAATAGCAAGAACACATGTGCTTTGTGATTAGGGGCTAGAGGACAATTTTTCTGTCCATCTATAAAACCCGGTAAAGAGGATAATAATAGAGTTAAGCCAGGTTGTCAGAATTCTCCCAGACGGGCCCGGCGCGGTGGCGCAAGTGGTTAAGTCCTCGCCTTGCACGCCCGGGATCCCATATGGGCGCCGGTTCTAATCCCGGCAGCCCCGCTTCCCTTCCAGCTCCCTGCCTGTGGCCTGGGAAAGCAGTCGAGGACGGCCCAAAGCTTTGGGACCCTGCACCCGCGTGGGAGACCCGGAAGAGGCTCCTGGCTTCGGATCAGCATAGTATCGGCCCGTTGCGGCGGCTCACTTGGGGAGTGAATCATCGGATGGAAGATCTTCCTCTCTGTCTCTCCTCTCTGTATATCCGCCTTTCCAATGAAAAAAAAAATAATAAAAATAAATCTTTAAAAAAAAAGAATTCTCCCAGACACCAAAGGTAGAACGGGACAAAACAGAACCTAAACAGCAAAATGATTCTAATGAGCAGCCCTACACCTAATACAATAAGTCTGAAGCAAATGTAAGAAGTCAATGAAATGAAAATCCCCTCTGTGGATTTAATGGTGGGGAAAGGGATGGTTTTCATGAAAACATAGCTGCACCCAAGGCTAGGATCCAGAAGCAAAGATTATTATAGCACATCTCTCTCCCACTTGCTCGCTCCCCACCCACATGTTCACATATTGGAAACACTCTGAACTGTCTGGAGGACACTCAGGATAGGAGGCAGAGTTCATTTCTCACACCCATGCCATTGATACTTATTGAACTTTGTGTTACAAATGTTTAGTTTATTGTATTAGTCCATATTTGTTACTAATAATGGAATATCACATTTCATGTTTCCATGAAAAGAGTTTTGTTTTGCTTTATGATTCGGGGGGTTGGGGCTTAAGTACAAGAGCACACATCTGGTGATGGCTTTTCTGCTGGTGCAGTCTCAAGGAGGTGAAGAACATCATGTGACAAGAGACCCATAGCACGTACATGTATCCCCTGGTCTCTCTTCTTGCAAAGCCTCAAGTATTCAATCCTAAGGATTCCATTCCGATGACCGTATCTAATCCTAGTCTCCTCCCAAATTCCCTACCTTTATGTGCCAGCCGAATTAAGTTTCCACCCTCTTAATATCTCCATTTAGGATCAATCTCCAAAGTGAGTATGGGATGCAACAAACCATATTCAAACCATAGCACTTACTTTCTAGATGTGGCCTCATGGGGATGACTCACTCTTTGATTGACCTTGACTGCTGATCCACTCATATCCATTACTCCAGCAGGGCAAGAGGTTCATGCCAGTAACTGCTCTGACAGGTCGATTGTTAAGTCTGTTGAATGTACTCTTCCTCCACACACTGTACCTCATGTTATGGCTCTTTGTTCATTCAATGAAATGAAAAAAACAAAACAAAACAAAAACCCCTGCTGAAGGCTGAGAGGAAGACAGCAGAACAATTTAAGTAGTGTCTTGCAACAGAGAAAATCTCTAAATGTTTGTTTAGTCAAGACAATACTATCAACTATTGTCAGAATTAAGTTCAAATACTGGTTCTATGAAGGTGTTTGATATTGAGATAGTTATAGAATCTATGCCATATTAATTCTCCATTCTGAAAAGTAGGGGTGATTGTACTTTGTTGTGATGATTAAATAAGACAAAATGCACATGAAACACAGTGAATAAAATATAGAATCCACTAAATAGCTCGCCATTATGGTTTTGGATATTATCAATTCACTATAGGCTAGACAACCCCTCTTCCAAAAGTTGACTTAACCCTGTCCTTTACTGAATGAGAACGTTTCTGGCTCTCTGACACCACAACTCAAAAATGAGAATCATCATAAAGTTTTTAAAAACCACGTCAGCATTAATCCTTGCACTGGGCACACTGGGAAGGAATAGTCAACCTCCTGACATAATTCCACCACTATCATGTAATGAAGGAAAGCCATTCAATTTGTGTTTGCTACATGAGCCCACATGTTGGCTGAAACCTTTCAAGGGCCCCATGAGCTTTAAATGCTGCTTGCCCTGCCAAGAAGAAGATCAAGGAACTGAGTCAAGAGAGCAACACATTTGTTTTCCCTTATCTGGAGCTGGCTTCTCTTTGTTCAATGGTACAGAATCTTGAGAATTCTAACTTTACACCTCTTCCTATGATGGATTCTTTTCCTCCATGCACCTGAGGAAAGGCTCACCTTTGCTCTATGCACTTCAGCAAGCAAATTAACTTCTTCCTCAAGCTTTTTGAACTGACACAGAAAAGACCCCCAATTTGATGACACTGGTCGTGGTCTTTCACGGAAAACAGCTGACTTTGTGGCGTGTACAGCAGAACTCAGCAGGACTGGCCACAGGACTCCCCAGCAAGGCTTTCCTCGGGGGCTTCGCATTCTCAGCTACTCCAACCCTGTAATTTTCCAGATGACTTGAGGTTTTGAAAGCAAATGAAGCAGCGAAACTGCCTCAGCTGCTAAATTCTTCTTGGATTTATTTGGAAATGACAAAAAGCTGCCATTGCTGGTGGTTTCAGTTTTTAGACCTTTCCCTTCCATTTTCTATATGAACCAATTAGCTGATCCTAATTTCCTGGGAGACTGAGATCAAGTATGCAGAATACCCACAAAACAAATGTGAAGTTCTCTGTCTTTTTTATTGGTTTGTAACTTGATAATAATATTTAAATGGTGTTCTGTGATTTATAGAGCACTTTTAAAAAATGTTAAACTCATTTGATCATCACAACCAGTCTGTCAGGTAGGGCAGGTCTTATTACCCCCAGTATAAATGAAGAACACCTAGTCTCAGGGATTGCACAATGTGAGTAAAGTAGGATGCAGCAGAGCTGAAACTCAGCTCCAATTCTTGGATTCAAATGCTGTCTAATACCCCATCTTATGTAACACTTTCCCACTGAAATGTTGGACCTATGGATGATGTGACATCTTTATTTCTAAGTCTTCATTTGCTTATATATCATTCCTTCCTGCTTTTCCCCTGGCCAAAATTTTAACTAGTGTCTTGTCCAAATGGGGTCTTAAAAAAGACACAAAAGATTGTACTCCTTTCTTCTAAGATATTTTTTCAGATCTTTAGCAAACCTAATAACATACCAGCTGGATTCTTTCCATTAATCATGGAATGGCTCTAAATGTAATCTCTCTTAGATAAAAGGGGAACTATCGCCTTCTTGCTGCAGTATGGGGGGGGGGACAGGAAGCCAACCAGCAACCATAATTGCTACAGTAGCAGACAATTAGCACAATAGGTAAGCCACTGCTTGGAACATTCACATCCTGTATCAGAGCGCCTGAACTCCTCTCTCTGCTTCAGCTTCCTGCAAATTCATACCTGGGAGGCAGCTCATGAGAGATCAAGTACTTGGGTCCTGCCACTCTCACAGGAGATTCTAATTGAGTTTTGAGCTCTTGTCTTTGGATTGGCCCAACCAACCCTGACTATGACAGCAATGTGAGGGGTGAATCAGCAGATGAGACATACAAATCATACACATACACATTTCTATATAATAAATAAATACGAAAATGGGCAGAAAGAAAATTTGATAAGGTTACTGTAGAATAACAAATCTATCTTTCCCAGAGGAGTCAGACAACATGATAAGTTATCCACTCTATTTTAATATGAGTTTAAATTCTCTGACTCGAACTTGCTTTCAGTCCCTGGAACTCAAGAATTAGCCCAGTACGTGACAACACACTTGAAATGGGTTGTCACTTACTACCTCTTCCTATTTCCTGCCTGCAGATTCTGCAATGGGATAATTGCAGCAGAGCAGAGGCCATAGGACCTACTTGGAACAATGGAGAAAACCTAGAAAAAACAATAAGTAGATGAGTCGTACGTAAAACATGATTGCAAATGACTCAACGTTTATTTAACTAAACTAAGAAAGCTAAGGGCAACTTATTGATTTTTCATAGTGGTCAAGACTATGTGCAAAGATACACAAATCATCATAATGAATTAAAATTGGAATAAGCATAGTTCCTGATTATGGAGCACTTTCTCTTTGTCAAGCACTGCTTTGCAAATCTCATCTTTTCCAATGCATTCCAAGACCCCCAAGACATGCCAGAAACCACAGTTAGTGCTAAAGCCTGCATTATATGTTTTCTCATACATAAACATATGGCAAATTATAAATAGTCTAGGCACAGTAAGCAATTAATAGTAACTACTATGATAAAACAGAACAGTAACAATATACTCTATAGGAGTTATTTAAAATTCATGGATGGGTTATTTCTGGAATTTCTCATTTACTATTTTCAGATCTCAGTTGGCCCCAGGTAGTTGACACTATGTAAAGTGAAACCACAGGTAAGGGGACGCATGTGGACAGCGTGATCAATATTTTACAAGTGAAGAAACTGAGGTCACAGAGGGTAGGCAATGCATCCTGGGTAATGTCTCTGACATCACATCACGCCACTCGGAAGCCTGTCCCTTCACTTGGCAGGGACTCGGCAGCAGCTGTTAGTGCTGAGCACCACTGCACTGACGCTGGTTCTGGCTGGCTGTTCTGCAACTGGCAATGTGATCTGGATGCTACTTCTAAAGCAAAAAGAAGGATAGGCAGCCAGGCTATTTATAATCCTGGGTTCTTGTTTTAGCACAAATCTCATAATCGAGTATTGGTGGAGGATGAAAGAAGAGAATTAAACCTTTCCTTATAGTAGTTGAATGTATTTTTTTTCTTCACAAGTGATAGATCCAGTACTCACCACAGACACAGTCAAATGAAAAGATGAGAAAGATATGTTTATGTCTAAGTGTATCCCGAGGGGCTACTGAAGGGACACCCAATCCTCTCTGTAATTTTTCAAGCTTCTTTAGAAACATTCTTCCCTGTGGATATGAAACCAAGGTCATAAAATTTCTAAGTGAATGGAGAAACTGAAACACAATCTGTAAGTCACCATCTGGCATCTGCTTCATAATGAGGCTGGGGGAAGGGGAGAGAAGTGGAATTTAAATTTTTTTCTGCAGATTAAATCAACCTGCTAGAGAGCTCCTTCACCAGTAGCACCAATTGCCCTGAAGTTGATGGAATAATGGCCACTGCATCTCTGAACAAAACAAATGGAGGCATGTGCAAAAGTTTGTGATCCAACCTCAATTCTGGTACTGACCAGCAGTGAGATGTTGGACACCAGAACGAAGTTCTCAGCGTTTGCATTAATACCACAAAACGTTCACTAGGGTTGCCTCTTTCAACATTAGATTTCCTATGCTTATGAGTACAACTAGCAGCCCACTGGCTGAAACTCTTAACATACTCATACAATCGGTCTTGTCTTTGTCAAGGAAGTGGTGTCAGTGAATCACAGTCGGATCATGAGTTAGCAAGTACATGTGGTTTGCCACTAGAGAATGCCATAATCTTTATGAAAACAAAGATGTTTTTAGAAAGGGTGGTGGAGGTGTTTAAGGAAGACAACAAGTGAGAATGAAGAGGCAGATGATCAGAGTCAAAGTGACTACCAATGTGGAAAAGTTAAGAAACACCCAGAATAACCAATGAGAAAGCATTAAAGTAAAAGGGAAAGAAGAAAGTAACCCTGGATGGTTTGGCATTGCTGCACTATCTCTTGCTTGTTTCGGCCTTTTATCCATGGTCATTAGTTTTCGGATACCCAAAAGAATGTGATTTATTGTGATTAAGGGGTAAGGCAATGAGATGGGCAACAAAAAGACTTCCAGGAAGTAAATACATTAATTTATTTCCCCCAATTCAGGAATTTTTCTAAAGATTTATTTTTAGTTTTTAGTGGAAAGGCAGATTTACAGAGACAGAAAGATTTTCCATCTGCTAGTTCATTCCCCAAATGGCCACAATAGCAGCTAAGCCAAACTGAAGCCAAGGAGCCAGGAGCCTCTTCCAGGTCTCCCATGCAGGTGCAGGGCCCAAAGCTTTGGGCCATCCTCCACTGCTTTCCCAGGCCACAAGCAGGGAGCTGGATGGAAAATGGGACAGCTAGAACATGAACAGGGATGCTGGTATTGTTTTTAGGTGGAGTATTAGCCATTTGAGCTATTATATCAGCCCCTGTTATTCATTTCCCAGAGCTTCCATGACCAACTACCCCAAACTGAGTGGCTCAAATGAACAGAAATATATTCTTCCACAGTTCTAGAGGACAGAAGTCTATGATCACAGTGTCAGTTACATTGGTTCCTTCTGTGCGCTCAGCAGGAGAGTCTATTCCATTCTTCTCCCTTGTATCGTAGGACTTGTCAGCAATCTGTGACATTCCTTGGCTTATAGCCACATCACCTAAACTCTGCTTCCACCTTCATACAGCCTTCTTCCCTGCATCACTCTGTAGCTTCTTCTCCCCTAACTGACCCCACCTTGAGCTGATACATCCTTATCTTTCTGTGTGGATCCTACTTACAACTTCATGTCATAATCTGACACTTCAGATGGATGTGAATTTTGAGGGAATACTACACACCCATCTACAGAAACTAAACTTTGAAATGGAATTCTTCTCTTTGCCAAATTCCATTGGACAGGAGCCAGAAAGAGAAAACTCAAAGTGTCCTTTAGGTTTCTAACACGCTCAGTTCACATTTTGTTAGCATTCATCACTCACTTGTGTCTTCTCCAATGGACAAATCTCCTTAACGCCAAGGGTAAGTTCTTATTAGTTTCTGAACCCCATTGCTTAGCACAGTGCCTGGTCTATAGCAAGCACTCAGCACCTGTTTGCTACAAGAGTGGATTTCAACGGGAACAAAATCTAAGCCTTGTCCAATTTCACTAAGCCTTCTATGTGAACCTAAAATCAATGAGCCCTTACTACGTGTATGGCTGGACTTATTCAGATCACCAGAATGGTTTCCTTTTTCTCTGTCAGGCAGGAAACAGTAAGCATGAATCAATCCATGGGAAATAACCTCTTTTGGTGGCAGAGACCAAAAAATCATGTGACTCAATTGTGGCAATAAAAGGAAGGCCCTGCAACCTTAAAGTAAGTTCTTTGTAGCCACTTCCTTTTTATTTCCTGGATATCTATTTTGGGCTTTCCACTCCATTCCAGGAACTTCATCATGGCCTGCTAAATTGTCTGAGACCTTCATGTGCTTAGTACTGAAGCCTTCTTCCTTTTTCTGAAGGATGTTTGGGAGGGCAGTACATAGAAGAATCTCCCAGATGTAACAATGGGAGAAAAACATATCCCTTATTCATGTAGGCTGAGTATTACAAACGCACAGTTAAAGTCCAGAAATGCAATAGCTTAATTCATGCCTGTTTCTTGCACTGCTGGCAAACACATCATTTAGTCTTCAAAAGTTTACCAGACAGGGAAAAACAAAGTTCCAACTGGCATAGACTATAGTTGGGGTACACGCACTGCTCCCCCTATCATGTTTCCCTAGGCACAACATTGGTTTTGGTTTAAGCCTTCCGCAAAACAAAAAATTTTTAAAAATGTAATTAGAGGGGAATGAAGCCAGCTGTATTACTGATTCACCCTGGGTACAAGTGTTTGGGAATCAACTCTGTGCTCACTTCCCAGAATGTAGAGCTTGCTGAACAGTCAAGGAAAGGGCCTCCTGTTCAAGGTGACAAAATGTACCCATTGTTATTCCTGCCTCCCTTCCCTACCTCTCACCTGTGCTGGGTTAACTGTCCTTCCTCAGCTTCTCTCCACACCAACTAAATCTGTGCTCACAAACTGTAGCCAACTAAAGCAATAAATGGTCAGCAATAGTTGAAGTAGTGTTCCTCAATGTCTAATGTATACAAGAATCATCAAAGATGGTTAAGAATTTCTAATGTAGATTTCTACCACCTACCTCAGGCATTTTGATGTCATTTCTACAATTTCCCAACCACCTTGTTAATACTATGAACTCTGATTCTCTGGTTGAAAATGTTAACATACTTGTTATGGTCCCTAAAACTGCAATCTCTCAATTTCTGCTAACTTCAATCTCACACAATAGCAAATAAGGGAAACTTCACAATCACTGATAAAGTATGATTCTATTTTAGTAGAAATTTAACTCACAAGGCTCAAACTTGATTCACTTTTGGATTGGTGAGTGTCATTTGGAAGACATGTGGAAGAGAAGCAGTCTCCTGCATGTATCCATCTCCTACAAAGTGGCAGTCTATAAGATCAACATTCCGGAGTGCTCAAATCACCCTCTAAGTGCCAAACACAAGATTGAAATTTCCATATCCATTTTTCCATTTAATCCTTATAAAAACTCCATGCAAGGGACAGTGTTGCAGTATAGCCAGTTGGACCACCATGTGTGACATCAGTATCCCATACCAGAGTGCCAAGCTGTCCAGTTTCTGATTTAGCTCCCTGCTAGGAAATCAGCAGAGGTGGGGCCCAAGTGCTTGGGCCCCTGCCACCCACAACAGAGACCCAGATGCAGTTCCAGGCCTTGGCCATTGCAGCTACTTGAAGAATAAACCAGCAGATAGAATCTCTCTCTCTCTCTCTCTCTCTCTCTCTCTCTCTCTCTCTCTCTCTCTTTGTCTCTCCCTCTTCCCCCAACTCTGCCTCTCAAATAAGTAAAAAGTAAAAAAAAAAAAAAAAAAAAAAAACCCAGAAAACAAAAAACTATTGTGAAGGTGTCATTTTCAGCTTAGGAGATACAGAAAGTGAGGTTCAGACTTGTTCAAAGATGTACAGTTGGGAGTGGAAGGATCCAGTTTTATTTCAAATCTCCTAATTGAAGTCTGCAACATGTTCTACACCAGTTGTCTTGAATCACTAGCTGAAGCATAGCTTGAAGGCAATGACCTGGGTACCAGATCACTGGAGTGAAGTAAAGTTGAAAACAGACTGCAGGGTGATGGACGGACTAATCCCCAGCTGTGGTTTATTTTCCAGTGCTGAATGCCTTGGCATAGTTGTCCTTCAATGCCTCCCCAGGACACAGGGATATGACCCTCCTCACACCACCCCTAGCACAGCCTACCCCACCTCTTCCACAGGGTTTACAATATAATCCTAACTGCAGAGCAGAATGTTTGCTTCTAAGAAACATGACAGGCTATATGCAACAAGCCCATTCATCCAAGGAGGATTCTTCAAGGAAATCTGCAAGTGATCTCTCTGCTTACAATAATTGTTCTTAAAATCATTTTAACTTCCACCCATGTGAAAGGAAAAGAACCAGGAGAGAGAATAACACCACATGTGCCTTTTTTACCCCCTGAGCTACACACCTTCCAGAAATAGCTCTGATCTCAAGCAATAAAAGTAAAGATAACATTTTCAAGGCCTGAAATGGGGAAACAAGCAAAAAATAGAATGTTTAATCAATGCAAACATTCTTGGAATCTGAAACATCTGGGAGAGCACGGTGGCATGTGGGGAGCCGGAAAAGGGGGCAGGGGCTGTGGGAGACTTGACATTCTTACCTTGTACTTATCTAAAGCAGCAGCTGAATAACCTGCCCTTAACTGCCTCCCAGCCAAGCCCAAGTGGGAGCTGTTAGATTTTGTTACTAAATACAAGGACACCTCTCACTTTGCAAAAATCTAAGACTAACTTTAACAGATTAATACAAATAAGGGAGTGACCGTTCATATATGCTTAGGGCTGTGTGAACATATGTAACTAACTCCTAGCTGTCCTAGTGAGTTACAAGTAAAGTCCTGTTCCTAATGTATAGGTTACAACTACTGGGCAAAAGAAAGTCCCTCTACATGCTGAAGTTGAATCCAGAGATAATGACCTTCCTGAAAGCTGATGGTAATTTTGTAGGACTATCAGGGCTAATTGAGCTAGTATCTATGACCTCACACAGGACATATACCATCTCTGCTTCATACTATTCATCCCCCAAATAGTCTTTTTCTTTTAAAAACATATTTGAATTGCACAGAGAGGAGACCCAAAGAAAAAGAGAGAGAGAGAGAGAGAGAGAGAGAAATATGCTTTTCATCTGCTAGCTCATTCCCCAAGTGGCTACAATGGTCATGAGATCAGAGCAAAGCCAATAAGCAGCCAACAGTTTCTTCCAGGTCTCTCATGTGAGTGCAGAAAAGGCACTTGAGTAGTCTTTTGCTGCATTCCTAAGCACATTAGCAGGGAGCTGGAGCAGCTTAAACTGGAACAGGTGCCCAAACAGGATGCCAAGCACAGCTGGTGGTAGTCTAACCCACTGCACCACAGCACTGGGCTCCCAAAGAACAGTCTTGAAAGGCAAGAAAGATATATGATATTAAGCCAAAAGTGTGGATCAAATATGGAGGATTCTCTGCAGGGCCTATGTTTCTAAACTTGCCATCCAACACAGACTCCAGCCATCCAGACAGACAGTAGCTGCATCTAGTTACCAGACATGCAGCCTCACACCCTAATGTCTTTGGCTGGTGAGACGGTCCTGTTCTTAGCCCTATCCCTGGGCTAAGCCCTAACACAGAGCACATGAAAAAAAAAAAGAAGAATCATCACTGGAGAAGTAGGTGACAAGTGACAAGTGAACAGATGCAGAAGGCTAGCTTATCACTTTCTGTTCCCTCCTCTGCCTTCCTTATACAGCTCTCTGACCCTCACTCAGTCCTAGGACGTTTGTATTACATCTGTGTGTGAGGAATCAGATGGCGGTTACTCTTAAAATATAAAAATTGTATTTTCTCCTCCATGTCTCAAATTCACCAAAGCATGTTTCTCCTATCAGACAAGGGCAAAATTAACATATCAACTGCCCGCCTAAAGTGCCCACCCATTTGCACCTCCAGGCCATTGCCAAGGGAGCTGTGTCTGAATGGCAGCAGGTCTGGGTTTTTTTCCTCTGGACACATGGAGCCCCCTCCTGCCATCACATCAGGAGCCCTTTTCCCTCTTTTTTCCTAAATAAATCCTGTTTTGCAAACTAGAGTTTGTCTGTAAAAAAATTCTTTCGTATGAGATAAGAAACGAGGTTGCTGCCACGTTCTGCGTCAAAACATCCCACAACATCTTCACTGCCCAAAAGAAACTTTGAAGGTAAAGTAACTCACCCAAGGTCACAAATGGTAATGTCTAGATTCAAACCCCAACTGACGAGGTATATCTCTTGGATTATATGATTGCTGTGTCTTCCATTACACATTCTCTTGATCTTTGCATATAAATTCTCTTGATATATGCATACAGTCTGAACCAAGTGTGACAGCCCAGACAACAGAAATGGCGACAGTAAGTCCAGGTCTTCTGAAATATTTCTGGGATGTGTCAATCACCTGACCTTCACCAAAATCTTGGGTTCTTGGAAAGTCACGAAAGGGAGGTGAGAGTGTTTCTCAAAAGATGGCATCTCATTCCAGGATGAGATCTTGCTTCTCTTTTACAGCTCAGACGGTAAACTGATTGCCCCAGATTGTTTTCTGTAAATGGAATTGGAACGACCTGTGTGCCTGGTTCTGGTGTTTGCTACTAGGCAGGATGCAGCTTTTACTGATTGGGTAGTTTAAAGTGCATGATGTTTTAACTGGGTATCTACAAATGATCATTTGGATCATTTGTATTGCACATAGGTGTGGTTGGTTGATTGATTTATTCACATCATGTGCCACTGCTCTCTCAGTTGACTGGATGATCACTGCTTAAGAACACCTAAACACAGCTAATCGGGGCTGCCCCGTTCCATGTGTGGTGTAATGGGACAGTCCTCTGGTCGGCACTAGCCAGTGAATAAAGACTCCTGAGCTTTTGAGAGTCAGCCTCTGATTCATTTCTGGGATAGATTTGGTCAACTGGCAACACAGGACCTCATGAACAGGGTCACATTCACAATAAAAAAGAGCTGCAATAACCCAGGGGTTATCCTACATGATCATGTCTGTTTCAGTTTAACACCATCTTCCATTCTTTCTAAATATAATAAATCTCCTGTGAATGTGTGAAAATGTGGTTAGTGCAATAGAGACTACTTGCACAATGAACCTGGAGATGAGGACTGAGCAGTCAGAACCACTCACCCTACATTTTGTTCTGGCTCTGCTGAGAGAATCCTCACAGCCTCTGCTCCAATGGAGTCACGCCTGCTTGAATCTGCAGTAGCTGACAGGTACACTATGACACCAGAGAGCTCTCCCCTCAATCATGGGGTATACACTCTTATATTCTCTTCATTAAATGTATAGAAAGAAAAAAAAAAAACAGCCTGAAAGGGCCCGCATTATGGAACAGCAGGTTAAGTCACTGCCCTCGACCGTGAGATCCCACATGGATGCTGATGTGAAGCCCAGCTGCTTCATTTTTGATCCACCTCCCCACTGATCTGAACAGGAAAATAGTGGGAGATGCCCCAAGTCCAAAAACTCCTATACTCCTGTGGGAGACCCTGATGGAGTTCCAGGCTCCTGACTTTGGCGTGGCCCAAGCACAACAACTACGGATGGGAGTGAGCTAGCAGACAGAAAACTTCTGTCTGTGTGTGTGTGAGTAACTGCCTTTCAAATAAATAAATGAATAAAACTTTTAGGGAAAAAGGTGGGATTGTAAAACAGTGAGCTTTAGACAAAAAAATCTGTGATTTTCTTTCACTATATGTATTCTTGAGGGGGGAAAATATCTATGAAAATTAAATCTTAGGGGCCCGGTGCGGTAGCCTAGCAGCTAAAGTTCTCATCTTGAATATGCCAGGATCCCATATGGGTGCAGTTCTAATCCCTGCAGCCCTGCTTTCCATCCAGTTCCCTGCTTGTGGCCTAGGAAAGCAGTCAAGGACGGCCCAAAGCCTTGGGACACCGCACCCATGTGGGAGACCCAGATGAGACTCCAGGCTCCTGGCTTTGGATTGGCTCAGCTCCGAACACTGTGGCCACTTGTGGAGTGAATCAATGGATGAATGATCTTTCTGTCTCTCCTCTTGATTGTACATCTAACTTTCCAATAAAAAAAAAAATGATTCTTAAAAGAAAGAAAATCTTTAAATCTTTCACCCTTTTTTCATTCTGAAATGTATTATTACTATGAAAGTTTTATGTTAGGCACAATTGACAGCTTTGAGTATAAAAGGGGTTTGCACTTTGTCATTCATAAGGCATGCTACAAGTGTATAGCAGCAGACCTACAAGTGCTAAAACTACAGCATTAGGGATTTTTGGAACTTAACTCCGCTTTAGCAGTTCATGCTTTCTCTATAGAATCCCTGGCAACTCACGACTCCTTCCTAGCAGCAGGTATCCAGAGTTCACCCACTTGCCCAGATCCTACTCTGAACTACCACACCAGGAGAGTCACCACCTACTCCAAATCCTTAGCACTTTGGTTCCTTCTTGAAAAAGTATTTATTTATCTATTTTCTTTTTATTTGAAAGGCACAGAAACAGGGAGGTTTTCCATCCACCGATGAACTTTCAAAATGCAGGTAAGGAAGGAATAACCAGGAAAACTGATCAGTGAAGAAGACATGACTCAGCTGAGAATCCCTACTCATTACTACCAAACCCACTGATACATAAGAATTATGAAATACATGTTAATGAGTGAAAAAAACATGGGGATGAACAAAGGAAACAAAAGTACATGGCTTTCACACGGAAACATTCAGTGTGAAAAACATTCTGTAATATTAGCTATGAGAAAGCCGCTGTAAAGATGAGAGGCAGAAACTGAGTTTGGGGTGTGGATTTGAACCAGCAAGGCAGGAAGAGAGAAAACCTGCAATAGAGTCCACGTCATGGTTAGCTTGGTCAGCTGGACTGGCTATGTTCAGAGTTGACAATGCTTGTAAATGCTTTTCAGAGTAGAGTGACGACTTCAGTCAGTGGACTAAGATCATCCTCACCGATGCTGGAAGGCATCCTCCAGTCCCAACCCCGTCCCAGCACTTCTCAGGCGTAGGCCTTCGGACTTCCACCAGAACGTACACCGCGGTAGTCACCCCCATCTCCTTCTCCTACTCTCGTTTGCAGATTGCAGGACCTCTTGGTCTCTGGTAATGAAGTGAGCCAATTCCCATTAAATATATAAGTATGGACACATAAATATATGTGTAATTATGTACATATATACACATGTACATGTATGCATATGCATATACGAGTGTTTAGAAATATATGCACATTTATGTACACATACGCACATTTGTGGACATATACACATGTATACACAGATTCAGAGACATTCCTCAAACTACGATGGAGTCACCTCTTGATAGACTCACCCTAAGTTGGAGACATTGCAAGTCGAAACCACACTAACACATCCGATACTCATGGTTTAACAGCATAGGACATTGTTGGAGTATCATGTGTTTCCCCTCATGATCACACAGCTGTCTGTGGTCTGCACCCTCTTCTGCAGTGCAGCATCACAAAACAAGATTGTGATCACACACTGCTAGCCCAGGAAAAGTTCAAAATTTAAAATCTCAGTACAGTGGCTACCGAATACGCATTAGTTTTGTGCCATTACAAAGTAGGAAAATCATAAACGGAATCCTCCTAAGTCAAGGAACATCTCTGCATTTATGGTCCATATCCACTCACCCTGGAGAAAACTGAATAATACAGTGGGGTCCTTACGTAGGGGAACAGGCCTTGGAATGAGAAAGTAAGCATGTACCAAAGATAAATTCCAGGGAAGAGGACCCTGATGCAGTTGCACCACTTATGTTACCTGCATCCCACATCACAGTACTTGGTTCCACTTCCAACTCCAGTTTCCCACGAACGCACACATATCACAGGGTAGAGCAAATCATGACTTCCATGCTTGGGTCCCTGTTTCTCATTTGGGAGACCTGGTTGAGTTCATGGCTCCAGGTTTCATCTGATCCAGTTTTGTCTAGTGTGAGCATTTGGGCAGTAAACCAGTGGATCGTGGATAAAATAGCCCTTTCCCTATCTCCTTCCCCCTCTCTTTCTCTCAAAGAAAATGAAAATTAATTAAAAAATTCTTTAAAAAGGTAAAATCTATTTTATTCACATTTTGTCCTCAAGACTGATTGAATTTGATTAACATAGAAAAAGAGGAATAAACAAGAAAAAAAATGCATTCAAAGTAAATCATATTGTTATGTCTGATTCATCTGTTACTCTGAGTGACTTCAGCTTAAGGAGAAAAGAACACCATTTAGAAATGCAATTTGGGGGACATGGATCTGGCTTCTTAGAATCTGCGAGCAGGCAAAGATCCTGAGGCAACATTCTGGGGGTGTTTATTTATTTATCTTTAATGAGTCACTCGTGGGCCCTGGAAACTCCCATTACACCTTCCCCGAGGCGGGAAGAGTCACTCACTGCGTAAAGTGACGTCAGTACAGGCAGGTAATGGTACAGCTTGGGGACAGGCATGATCAAATGCTGCTCAGCATGCAGCTTGGCCTGCACTAGGTACCTTTCATCTGGAGCATCTTTACAGGAGATCGTTAATTAGGCTTCCTGAGGCTTCAGGCAGGAACACACATCACAGACTGCACTTGCGTCCATGACTGAGTAAGAAGCAATGCTCATAGACTAATTACTTTGCATTTGCATTTATCATCTGCTTTCACACGGAATCTCAAAGCAATTCCCTAAGGTGCATAAGGGAGTTAATTGCTTTGTTCCTGGGAAGCCCACGGTCTACATGGGGCAGGAGGGTCTGGTGACAAACTGTTTCTTCCTGTGTGCTTCATTTGACACAGGGATCCCTGAATCTCAAGGAGCCACAAGTTTGAAGGCTGACTGAGTAAATGGCAAAGCAGTCCACGAGCTCTTTGGACACCAGCTAAGGCTGCTGTGACCAATACGGCAATGAAGTACAACCACCGGAGGCTTAAAATGTGCTAGTCAAATGGAAATGAGATGTGAGATTTCAAAAAGTTAGTATAGAAAAGATGCCACTTCAATTTAGCAGTCCTAATCTGTAAATCCAAAATCAGAAATGCTCCAAAACCTGAGACATTTTCAGCACTGACATGATGACACAGATCTGACCTGAAAGGTCACAGTCAAAATGGAGGTGCACAAAAAATGCGGTTTTAAATGGTCTTTGGCTATGTGTCCATGAAACATCAGTGATTTTCATGCTCACAGCTAGGTCACGTCTCCAAGATGTCATTTTGTACATAAAAAGAAATTCACAAAAAGAAAACAAAGCCTATAAAAAAGAGAAACAAAATCTAAACTACTTGTAATTCTAAGCATTTCACAAAAGGAGTAATCAAAGTGCATCTCATTAATATTTAAATTTCACATCTGTTTTCTGTTGAAATAATATTGTGAATACAGAGTTAAATAGAGTATTATACTTTTACTTGATTATTGAAGGGTTTTTTTTTTAGTATTTATTTTATTTGAATGACAAAATTGCAGAGAGGAAAGAAGAAATAGAGATTTATCTTCCATTCACTTGTTCACTCCCCAAACGTCCACAATACCTGGAACCTGGCAGAGCTGGGTCAGTCTGGAGCCAGGAGCCAAGAGCTTATGCCAGGTCTCCTGCAAGGATATAGGGCTCAACTGCTTAGGCCATCATCTGCCACTTTCTCAGGAAGCTGGATCAGAATTAAAGCAGCCTGGACTCAAACCAGAGCCCACACGGAATGCTGGTGCAACATAAAGAGGCTTAACTCACAAGACCACAATGGTAGGCCCTTATTTTGAGTTTAAAAATGTGACTGCTATGGACACAGTAACACACATGCTTCACAATTTCTCTCATGTGTAGTAGAAGCTACCGTCGGTGTGACTGTGTACTAGAGGTTAATGAAGACAAAGGGAAGTTCCAGAGAGAAGCTGAATAGCAGATACCAAAACATGGTCAAATGGGAGGAATATATTTTGGTGCGTCATAGCACGGTGGTAACTATAGTTCATAATAACCTATTATACATTTTATGATGAACTCAAAGAGCAGAGTTCAAAGGAAGCAAACATAATAAAATGATAAGGCAAAAATGCCAATTACCATGAGTTGATCCGTGCATACACTATACTATGTTAAAATATCAAAATAGTGCCCCATAAAGGGTACAATTATTACAAGTTTACCAAAAACTTAAACTAAAACTTAAAGAGGGCTGCTAGGGAAATTCCAAATTGCAGAAGTTCTTGTATTACATTTCTCCAAAAACAGTTACTCTCATTTGGGACTTCATTAATACCTAAAGAAAACAAAGTATGGCATGCTAAACGTGTCACTGTGAGCAAAGCGAACACTGAATGCCAGGTTTTCTAACTGTCTCCCCAAAGATGTTGCCTACATGGCTACAGGTAATTGCCCTGGTGTCTCTAACCCATCGACACTGAAACCTTGGCACTGTGAAGTTACTACTGATGGGACCTGGATGCTCTCACCCATCAACCCCAATGAAATCTATGCTTTAAGATAAAAAAAGAGAAGGTCCACTATCCCCAAGAAATCACAGCCAGGCCAGCAAAACCCTCACTGTATCAATGCAGTTTACAGCTAACATTGTTTCCCAAGGCCACTCCAATGTGAAAATACTTGTCAAGCCTGTGCTCTCTTGCTTAGAGTTGTCTAAGAGCTGATTCATAGGAATAAAGCCTACTTTTCTCCCAGAAGTCAATTATGAATCATCCCAGCAAATCTACACAATACAGAGTAACAATACAGAGTAATACAGATCAAAGAGCTTTTCCTTTTCTAAAATTCATCCCACCCACCTCACTCGAGAAAACGTACAGTTGGCCAAGTACCTTCCTCTACTATTACTTTCTCTTTTTTCTGGTCTGCCCAAAAAAAAAGTAAATGTGGCCAAGACCCTGAGCCAGGGACAGCTATTAACCTGATTTTCCTACATGTTGGAAATTCTACCTTAGCTACCTCCAGGGTACAGATGCAACAGAACTTCGGAGCCCACGAGGTAGAACCTGACAGGAAGTAGAATGCTCCCCACTCATCATCAAACCAATGTGTTCACAAGGAAGCAAAAGCACTTGTGCCATTCGGACAGCCAATACCATACACGGCCAACATGACACACAGCTGTCAGGAGAACAGCAGGGAAACTATTGTAGATGGAGAACTCTGCTTTGGACGTACCATGTCTGCCCTTGAAAACCCATTGAGCTTTCCTTTGTGCCACTTCAAAGCCCACCTGCTATTATTAATCACTGCCACCATTTTTGGGGGTGGCACACTGTTCAAACTCTACTCTTGGGACCACAGAAGCTAATCCACACATCACAACCAACCAGTCATGGCAAAGCTCTGCAAATGCTGACCTCTACTTCTCACCCCAAGCCGTTGTATTAGAAAATTACTTGCACATGGACAGTATGAAGGTTGACTGTAGCTCCACTTTATCTTTATTTTCCACTATGATGATGAATCAAACTCACACTTTTACCCAATCACAGGAAACACCTCAGACCATTAATGTTGCTAACTTCATGTGTTCTGTATGGTTCCATCACCTCTCCAACAGTTACAAATACGTTCTTTATAAGGATATGAGTCCCTTCACCCAGTAGGTGCTGACCTCTGTTTCCAAGTCTTTAGGAGCCCAGACCTGGACTCTATGCTTCTCTGAAGCCCCAGTCACACTGCACTGTGCTTTGGCACATTCCCGTCTCCACACAACTACACAATTACCTATCTGTATGAGTACCCCTTGTTTAGAGAAAGAACTCTGATCCCTTTTCACTGCAAGTCACTTCTCTTTTTTTTTTTTTAAGATTTTTTTTATTACAAAATCAGATGTACAGAGAGGAGGAGAGACAGAGAGGAAGATCTTCCGTCCAATGATTCACGCTCCAAGTGACCACAATGGCCAGTGCTGCGCCGATCCAAAGCCGGGAACCAGGAGCCTTCTCCGGGTGTCCCACCGTGGGTGCAGAGTCCCAAAACTTTGGGCCATCCTCGACTGCCTTCCCAGGCCGCAAGCAGGGAGCTGGATGGGAAGTGAAGCTGCTAGGATTAGAATTGGCACCCATATGGGATCCCGGTGCGTTTAAGGTGAGGACTTTAGCCACTAGGCCATGCTGCCGGGCCCTGTCAGTCACTTCTTAAAAACTCAAGTTTTAGTAACAGCACTGGTTTAGCAGCAGCTCAAGAACATTAAAGTATTTTATTTGACTCTATTCTGACTATGGGGGAACACTTAACTGGCTCAAGTCTCAATTTGTTTATGTGCAAAATTGCCATATAATGATCTTTTTTTATAAGATTATTTTGAGTGTTCAATAATAGTATTGAGAGTCCTTTCAATAACTAACAACTGGCCTTCAATCTTAAGTTTCCTAAGTCTAATACATACATGTATTAATTTTTTAAAGTTTTCTGAATCTAATACATGCCATACTCATTCAAAAAAAAATTATTTTTAGAAAGACTCTGCTAGGGGCCTTGAATGGAGTTCCTGGCTCCTGGTTTTGGCCTGGCCTAATCCTGGCTATTGTGATTATTTGGAAAATAAACCAGGAAACTGAAGCAATCACCCTACTCTTCCTTTCTCTCTTCATCTCCCTCTCTGTCACTCTACCTTTAAATAAACAAATAAATCTTTTTTTAAATATTTATTTAGGGGGCTGGCATGGTGGCGCCACAGAATAATCTTCCACCGTGTGGTGCTGGCATCCATATGGACACCCGGCTGCTTCACTTCCTATCCAGCTCCCTATTTATGGCCTGGAAAAGTGGCAGAGGATGGCTCAAGGCCTTGGAACTCTGCACACACGGGAGACACAGAAGAATTTGGCTCCCAGCTTTGGATCAGCTCAGCTGTGATTGTTATAGCCATTTGGGAGTAAACCAGTGAATGAAAGATCTTCTCTCCTTTTCTCTGTAAAATTTGCCTTTCAAATTCAAAAAAATCTTTCTTTAAAAACAGACTCTGTTGGGCCCGGTGGCGCAGTAGCCTAGTAGCTAAAGTCCTCGCCTTGAACACACCCGGGATCCCATATGGGCACCGGTTCTAATCCCGGCAGCTCCACTTCCCATCCAGCTCCCTGCTTGCAGTGTGGGAAAGCAGTCCAGGATGGCCCAAAGCTTTGGGACCCTGCACCCGCAGTTGGAGACCAGGAAGAGGTTCCTGGTTCCTGGCTTCGGATCGGCGCAGCACTGGCTATTGCGGTCACTTGGGGCGTGAATCATCGGACGGAAGATCTTCCTCTCCTCCTCTCTGTATATCTGACTTTGTAATAAAAAGAAATAAATCTTTTAAAAAAATGGACTGTGTTTTTCCAAAGTAATTTAAACATTTTCCTCACTATCAGAAAGATGGCATGTTTGCTTATAATCTGAGATACAGTTCACAGTATCAAAAACATTCCCCTAAAATCTGTTATATTTTTGTCCAACTTTTAAATTTATTTACTTTCTCTGAAGAGCAGATACATATGCAGGCAGACAAGCACACAATAACCTTCCATCAACTGAAGCACTCCTCCAAATGCATGAAACAGCCTAAAATACACCAGGCCAGAACCAGGAAAGTGGAGTTTCACTTATGTCTCCCCCACGGGTGACAGGGACTCAAGTACTTAGGCCACCAACTACCTCCCCGGTGCATCTGTAGGAAGCAGGATTCGAAGCAGAGTAGCAAGGACTTGAACTCAGCAACCCCACATGGAAGGGACATCCTTATTGGCAATGAAGCCTCTGAGCCTACCTCTTTCAGTGTCATTTTCTGCCTTCCTTTTTTTGAATTTCATCCTTGTTGTAAAGTAACAAAGTAAAACGCTTACTCATTCCCCAAATACTGAAATGTCTCTCGATTTTCTCACCTCCCATGCCCTTCCTATCCCTCCTTTTTTTCTGCAATCAATTTGTGATGCATACAGACCGTCATGTATGAGTCAGTGAATAGCTCTGTAACACAAAAGCCAAATTTACTTCTCTCAGTTCTCAGTATTGTGATTCACCTAAGTGTCACAAAGTGTAGCTACCTTTAGGGCTGAAGGAGTCTTTTGCAATGGATAGATTCATTTCCTAAAAATGGGTCAAATTTGCTGTACATATAAAGACTTACACATCCTCTCAATACGTTAACTCCTAGAAATGCATACGGTCACGTCAAAGCCTAATGTTCTAAAAGTGCTCCTGGTGAGAGAAGTCAAGACATTCCATGACTGCAGGTAACTTCCTGCTCTTGGGCTGGGGTTGGGAACCATAAAGCAAACTTGCTGGGAGTTTTTACTGGAGACAGAGTTCTGAACAGAGGTGTTGAATGATTTCTCTCTTCTGCCGGAGACAAAAACAGACTCTCATCATCTTTCAGAGGAACAGTAGAAGGAACAATGAGGACAAAAATAGAAGCACTGGCATAGCACTAGCAGAGGAGTCTACAACAGAAACCGTAGGCAATGGCCAAGGGACAGGTTTGGCTGCAAAATGTCAACAGTTGAGAGAGATAAAAAAAAAAGAGATGGTGTCACTGAAGAACCTACCTAGTGAGTTGGCTTTTAGAAAGGCAAGAGCAACTCTGCCAGCAGGAGGCGCTGCAATTGGCAGAACAGTGATGCTGCAAAGAGCATCATGCATGGGACAGCTTCTGCAGACAAGACCCATCAGGTTAGGATTTCAGAAAGAAAAAAGCAGAGACGTGCCATTTCCTTTTGGAATAGAAAATGTCCATACTGCTCACAGCCTTAAAGTGAACCCTTGGTTTTCTTCCTTAAAATAATGTAAAGAAATGATTTGGATTCTCTACTTCCTATCAGTTTTCTGTTCAAATTTTGAATTTGGTCATGTGGCATTCCATTGCATGTTCAATATTTCCACTATGTACTATGTTATCTTCAATAATGTGTTCATTTTAGAGTCACTCTTTTTAACTGTTTATGAATTGAAAAAGTCATATGAATATTTTCTTTATTATCAATGTAACTTGTGTAGGTGGGGGTGTTCAACTAGCTACAATGAAGCACTAAGGAAACAGGATTTCATTTTATTGTGATCAACAGAAAAAGACTGACCTAAGGAAAGAAAGAACTTCGATCGTATGAAAGTAAGTTTCACAAGATATAGAGAAAGAATAAAACACACAGGTTCTCAGGATAAGTGGGTAAGTAGGTCAGTAAGTGCTCCTCTTGAACATAATAGGGGAGGAGATGTTTCTCACAGGAGAGGGAATAATATCATCAAACAAAGCAGAAGAAAGAAAGAAAACAAAAGATTTGGGCACCACAGAACTTATTGTAGTTAAATCCAAACTTTTCCTAATTACTGAAAATTTTGTGCTTTTGTAAGGTCCTTATGTACTGTCCTAGGTACCTACACTAGATAATTTAGAAGAGAAACTCAAAGACTCTACCTCTAAAAGCCCATATTCCACAGACAACGATGACTAATCATCTTCCATCTTCTTTCTCTTTGTGCTACCCTTAGTTGTTTTTCCAGAAGCACATAATTCTGTGAAAAAGCCTTCCAGGGCAGAGAATTGCTATAGTGACTTGAGTCATTACTTTTTGATATTCATGTCCCCTATTGAGGTACCTCGGTTCAAGTTCCAGATCCTCCCTTGATCCTATCTTCCGACTCATACACACCCTGGGAGGTGGCGGGTGATGGACGGCCCATGTGAGCGGGCCCCTACTTTCCACAGGGGAGACTCGGATTGAGTCCTAGTTCCCAGTTTCAGCCTGATCAAGCCACAGCTACTGTTGGCATTTGAAGAGTCAGCCAGTGAATGGCAAATTCCTGTTCTCGCATGCTCTGCATTTAAATGAAAACATTTTAAATCACTTTCCAATAAGGAGTTCAGTGTTCAACTGCAATACAGCTCTCAAAAAAAATAGAAAATAGAAAGGTAATTCCTATTTCCTTTCGCCCAACTATAGCATCACCCAATAAATTCAGAAATATTCAACTTGAATATTCCTGCCATCTTGTATGTTCCAGTCTTTCATCTCATGAATATCCATGTATTCTTCTGCATTAAGTCTTTAACATATAATACAAAGAAATTTTTTTTAAACTACTCAAGGAGTTAAACCCTACATATGAACCAGCAGAAGAAACAGAAAACCTTAAAATAGAGCAATAGAGATTATGCAAAAGCAAAGCGAAAAAGGAATGAAGAAAAATCAATCTCAGACAAACATGCAGCACTCAAATACAGGTAAAATGGGACTATCAGAAACAAAGGAGATAAAGAAGCAGAAAATTTCTCAAAGAAATAATGGTTGCAATTTTCATAATTTTGATGGTAAAAATCAGTCTGCACATCCTAAACTCCCAATTAGCTCAGTAGGATAGATACAGAGAAACTCACATCCAAACACATTATAATCCAATATTCATAAACAAAGAGGAAATCTTGAGAACAGCAAGAGGAAAATCAACTCATTATATAGAAAGAAACCTGAAGAAGATGCACAGCTGACTTTTCATCAAAGCCACAGACGTCAGAAGTCCACAGGGTAATATATGAAAAGTACTGGTAAAAACATGAGTCATAGCGTATAGCTAAATAAAGATATTCCCAGATAACAAAAATTGAGAGAACCCATTATCAGCAGTCACACTTCGCAAAAAAACTATAAAAATAAGCTCTTCAGAGTGAAAACAAGCAACACTAGCCAGTGATTTGAACCAACAGTGCAGAATAAAATAGTAGAGCAACAAGATGATAGGAAATGTATAAACCCAAAAGACAACCATAGGAATTTTTATACAACAACAGAACACACATTTTTCTTAGCTACATATGAAATAATTTCCAGAATAGACCCTACTAAGGGCTACTAAGCAAAAAAGAATGAAGTTTAAAGGATTAACAGCATACAAAGTATATGTTCCAACTATAATTAAATAAATTTAGAAAGTAAAATCAGAAGAAAATTTGGGAAACAAATATGTGTATATTAAACAAGATTCTCTTAGATAATGAGTAGATAAAACACTAGAGAAATAAGGAAATACTTAAAACAGATGGAAACAAAAGCACAACAGGGAAACATTTCTGGACTATAGCTAATATAGTGCTTGGAAAAAACTTGATGATTTAGAAGACTAAAAATTAATAGCTTAATCTTTAAATGTAAGGTGCCTTAAAATAAGAGTAAGCTAAGCTAAAAAAAAAAAAGAGAAGGAAGAATAATAAATTTAAGAGTGAAAGGTCAATGATTTAGCAAACAAAACACTGGTTAAAAGGATTAGAATAAAAAGCTGCAATTTGAAAACATAAACAAAATTAAGAAAACTGGTAAGTTTGCACAAGAGAAAGGACTACTAATGAACAAGTATACATTAGAAAAGAATATACATTATTACAGACTTTGCCAGGAATATGTAGTTTGATATAAAGTATAAATATATTCTATCAAACTTCCAAATTTTTTTTACAAAAACTGACAAACTGGATCTAAAATTTATGAAGAAAGGTAGGAATGAACAATAACCAAAACAAACATGAAAAACAAGATAAAACTTCAAGGACTTACGGGGCCACTTTTGTGGTATAGTGAGCAAAGCCACAGACTGTGATGTGCACATCCTATTCAGGCACGGACTGCTGCTCTGGCTGATCCACTTCTGATCCAGCTCCCAGCTAATGGCCCAGGACAAGATCAGAACATAGCTCGAGTCTTGAAGCCACTGCAATCCATGCAGGCACCCTGAATGAAGCCCCTGGCTCCTGGCCTTGGCCTGGCCTAGTCCTGGCCATCACAGCCTTCCAGGGAGTGCAATGGCACATGGAAGACCTTCGTATCTCCCTCTCTTTCTCTGTAACTCTAACTTTCAATTAAATAAATAAATCTTTAAAAAAAAAAACTATAAGGACGTATATTTTCTTATTTTACTACTTGCTCTAAAACCAGTCATCAAGACAGCATATAATATTAGCACAGAAATAGACATATGAATAGGATACATTTGCAAATCAAAATAAAGGGGAGTCATAATTATGTTTTATTTTTTAATAGGAATAACAAGATGAGTTACACTAATAAGTCTTTTGGGGACAGGTGGGTTAAGCTGTTCCTTGCAATATGAGCATCACATATGGGCTCAGGTTCTAATCTCAGCTGCTCTACTTCCAATCTCTTTAGCTGTTAATAAATCCGGGAAAGCGACAGAAGTTGGCTCTAGTACTTGATCTCCTGCCATTCGTGGGGAGACTTGGATGAAGCTCTTGCAACTGGTTTCACCCTAGCCATTTGGTGTCATCTGAGAAGTGAACCAGTGGTAGAAGACCCTTTTCTCTGTGTTTCCCAATCTCTCTCTCTCAGCAATTCTTGCAAATAAACAAAGAGTATTTTTTAAAGAATGTAAAATGGTAAATCACTTTATAAAACAGTGTGGCTATTCTTCAAAATATTGAAAATGCAAGTGGCAATATGACAATAATCCCACTTGCAGGCATATAAACAAGAAAAGTGAAAATGTAAGTTGATACAAAAATCTTGCATATGGGTGTGTACTGCAGATGTACATACAGACAAAAAGTGCAAACAGCTCAAATATGATCAAGTAGTGAGTAGATAGTAAAAACATACATGTTCACAAAACAGAACTTCATCTCAACATAAAAAGGAATGAATTATAGGAATATATTACAATGTGAATATATGTAAAAACATCATGCCAATGGGTCATGATGAACAAGTTAGTCTGCACCTTGAGATACCCACATTGCTTACTGGAGTACCAATTGAGTCCCAGTTACTTTGCTTCCAGACCAGCTTCCAGCTAATGCACAAGCTGGAAAGCAGAAGGCAATGGCCAAAGGGCTTGTCTCCCTGATATTCCCATGGGGATCCAGATGGAGTTCTTTGCTTTCAGCTTCGGTCAGGCACAGGCCTTGATTGTTGCAGGCATGGCGGGGGGGGCGGTGAACCAGTGATAAAAGATCTCTCTCTCTCCTCTCTCTCCATCTTTCCCTGCCTCTCAAGCACATGAACATAAACATTTTTTTATAAATGGCAAACTTGGAAACTTAGTATCTATATATATATTATTGTGACAAGTGAAAGAAACAAATAACAAAAGATCATATATTCATGGCTGCATTTAAATTCAACATCCAGAAGAGGAAAACACACAGAACAGAAAATGCATTAGTTACTATCTAAGTTCTGCATGAGTGAAAGGAAGGAATGATGGAATGATGGAAATGTTCTAAAATTAGACTGGGTCTGTATAAGTCTGCTTTGACTGCCAGATAAAATACTAGACTAGGTGGCATAACAGAAGTTTACATCTCTGGATGTGAAAAGTCCAAGCTCAAGTCAGTAAGTCTCTTCTTCTGAGGCCTCTAAGATCTGCAAACAGCTGCCTTCTTATGTGTTCTCACTTGATCACCCTTGCATTAGTATGTTGACTATTCCTAAATATCTTCTTAAAAGTACATCAGCTATATTCAATTAGAGCCCATCCATACAGCTCACCTTCCTAAGGTCATGTGACTCCAAGTACAGTCACATGCTAAACTTTTGAAGATGACAACTTCCATAAATGAATATAGGATTGCGAGGGCAACACAATCTAGCCCATAGCTGAATATACCAAAAACCATTTAATGAAAGAAGCTTGTGGTATTGTTTTGAAGTGAGCAGGGCCTGCTGAGGTGGCAAATCAGGTTAAGCCACCACTCAGATGGCTACACTCCACACCTGAGTCCCTGGACTCAAGTTTTAGCTCCCCTCATGACTCCAGTTCACTGGTACCATCCCCCATGGGCAGTGGTGATGGGTCAAGGACTAGGTCCCTGTGACCCACATGGAAGATCTGGATTTAGTTCCCAGAGAAGGCTAGAGTGAGAGGCAGAGCATGCATGTCCATGAACTTGTGAGGTCTGTGTGGACACTGGGAGTGGGGAAAGAACTTGGACAATTCAGGAGGCCAAATATCAAACGCCATATAAACCAGGCGTCTCCATTCCGGCACTGAACTCCATTGGGTTATTGGTGCAACTGATTTAACAAGAGAAAAGCTTCCTCTGTTTAATATTCTATTGTTTTTTGTTTAAAATTCATTTTTCTAATTCAAGGAGACTTCAAAAGGCACATGGAAAGTGGAATTCAGAGATACACTCATTTGGTGCAGAAAAATTTGAAATCCATACATGTTCTTTCATAAAATACATTTTATTGAGCTCTTTTTTAAAGCTTCCTATTATATATGACTACTGCAAACACCAAATACAACCAAGTCAAATGTGTTTACCTAAGTGACAGTAACTTTGTATGTATATTTACTCACATGCATGAGCCTGCATCTTTCCTTCACGTACACATGCAAACAGGTGCAGCTATTGCAAGAACAACAGAAAGTGTAAACTTTATTTCCACACCCCTAGACTTCCATATTATTCTTGTCCCTTCCTCTGTAAAGAGCCCTTGTATTCTTTCTTCCTCCCACAATATATGTTTTAAAATTTATTTTTATTGTTTTAAAAACCAAAGGGACAGGACTGGAGTGGAGATCTTCGACCTATTGGTTTACTCTACAAACGCTTCAACATCCTAGGCTGGGCCAGGTTGAAGCCATGAACCAGGAACTCCAGCTCTCCCATGTAGGTGACAGGGTTCCATGAGCTATCACCACTGCCTTCCAGGTGTGCATTAGCAGGCAGCTGAATGGGAAACAGAGGTAAGACTCAATCCCAGGTACTCTGACATGTGCTACAGGCTTGCTAAGCAGTAGCTTAACCATCAGTGCCACATTATCCAAACCTACAATAGACTTTAACGATTGCAGCCCATTGTAGTGACACACACAGAAGTTTGCCCCTTTGGCAGTGCAGTCTCCATTTCTGACAGCTCTAATACTGGGCATATAAATTTAGGGACCTTTCTGTTTCTAATCCTGAAGATATACATCTTAAACACGAATATAACAAAATCATATGCCTCACAGGGCTCTTGTGAAGTCCTCTTGAAATAACCTATATGAAAATGCATGCAAGTTTCCAGCATAAGACATTATCATTACATATCCCATGGAGTTATCACTTTAACACAATTTATGCCATGAACATTTAGTCTTGAGGCAGGAGGTAGGATAATATGTGCAGTGACAGCATGGGGTCTGCAAGGCACGCACAATCACACACGCACAAGGGACAAGTGCCTGCATTCTACTTCCAAGTAAAATCTCTTCCTCTCCTCTCTCTTTCTGTCTCTATCTCTCTCTTTCACACACACACACACACACACACACACACACACACACACACACACACTCTTAATCTTAATGTGACTCCAACCTTCCTCCACTTTCAGGTTCTTTGTGTATATGTTCATGTTCATACCATCCTAGCTAAACTCAGAAGTGGAAAATTCCAGGACAGAAAATTCTCCCACTAGTTGTCCAATTTCAGTTTTGATAAGTTAGATAGCCCACAGCACGGGTGTTTCATTTGTTTTGCACCATCTGGTGGACTGTGCCTAGAGCTACAGGGTCTGCTTTGGAATTGCCAGGGAGCTACAGAGTTGCTACTCATTATCCCAGAGCAGAAGGAGAGGGGCATACAGCCTGAGGCAGTTGCCAGGCTACTTAGCATCAATAAGAAGGAATAGCTCAAGAGAAAGCAACAGAAAGACTTCCAGTTCACTTTTCCTGAAAAGTATGCAAACAATAGTAACTGAATTGATTCTACCTTACCCAGTACCCAAAGATCAGGAGCTATGTTACAGATGATAGTTTCCTGGCTCTTCCAATCAGACCACAAACCTTGAGACTGAGACTTGTGCCCTAATCATCTTTGCACAATCTCCTTCCTCTCTCTCTCTCTCTCTCTCTCTCTCTCTCTCTCTCACACACACACACACACACACACACACACACACCTCAAATGGGACTTAGGGCAAGGCTGATGACTTTTTATAGTTCCACTGTGTGCAGGCAAGGACCTCTTGATCCTCAAAGGGAGCTAGATATTAGACAAGGCTCTACCACCTGCTGTGATTGTGCTATTATGGAGTACACAATGGTTCTCCTTTCTCTTTTCTCAGTCCCAGTGAGAATGACTGATAAGGGCACATCTAAGGAACAAGCATTAGCCAGAATACAACTGATTCCTTCACAGATATTGGCTGAGTATATATTCTGTGCTGGCTGGCTGGGCCTTATTGGAGTGTGATGTTGAGGGCAAATGGGTAGATGGGGAAGAAGCAAAGAAAGGAGACCACTGACACCCGTACCCCTCAAGAGCTCATAGTCTAATATGAAGGCAAGATTCCTTAGCCAATATAAGTCAGTAGCTGTGAATTGCAAACAGGTTATCTATCACAACCCTATATGAGTCAGGGAAGACACTCAGATAATCAAGGAAGAATTTGTGATCACCCCTATTGTCTAACTGCTGCCAAGTATAACACCTTTCAGAATAGCCCGAGGCTCTTCATAGGACTCGATAATGATGCCATGAGGCAAAGCATGCTTCTTCCAGGCCCTGTTTCTTCCTCTAGAGTTTCTATGTCCGAAGTCTGCCCTTCTATCTCTAGCTTTTTGAATTCTACTCCCTGCTCCTTCCTTATTTCTTCCCACACATGTGCAAAGTCTTTCCTCATCACTTGGAACTCATTGACTTCCTCTCCTTGTCTAGATGTCTCCAACTCAATATGCAAATTCATATGCCATGATAGAAAACACAACTTGGTTGTTGCAATCCATCAATGTATAAGCTTCATCTCCTCAACCAACTGTATTAGATGGAACTAACTTACAGAAACCAAAAGATTCCCAGTGTGAGCAAATCAAAAAGGATTTAAAAGGGGGGAAATTCTGAATATTGGCTTCCTTGTGGACAAAATGAAGAAATGAACTGCAGTCAATTTCAACCTGAATGCTTAAAATGTATTATCTTATTAAATGAAAAAAATACAATGATAAAGAAGGCAAATTTAGGTAATTCAGCAACTAAACTCTCTCATTTTCTCATAGTTGCAAGGTAAATATTTTTTTTTAATGAAAAAATTTCCAGAGTACAATATGTCACAGAGTGTGGAGTTTCTGGACGAGAAAACCACCATTCTCCAAACCAGCTTACCCCCTGCCTGTGCAATCTTCGCTATTCTAGAACATCCTTCAACTAATATTCTCCTCCTCATTTTCTGGTCTCTTTCTCCCTCCCTCCCTTCTTTCCCTTTCTTTTTTTCTTCTCCACTTCCATTCCATCTTCCTTCTCTCTCTCTCCTTTGCTTCCTCTTTTTCTCTCTTTGAGAAGCAGAGACAGAGAGCCTCTATCTGCTGATTCACTCCCTAAATGTCAGCCACTAATGGAGCTGAGCTGGGCTGAAGCTGAGCACTGGAAACTCAATCCAGTCTCCCACATGGGTGACAGGAATCCAGGCATTTAGACATGAACCAGCAGATAGGAGCTCATTCTTTCTTTTCTTTGTTCTCTCTCTCTCTTTCTCTCTCCCTCCCTCTCAAATAGATAATTGCATTTTTAAAAAATTGTCTTCATTGAGCCCATTGGTATTTAATCATCTTACACCTTCTCCCAAATCCCTCACCATGACCAAATAACTACAGACTTAAATCCAAATTCTTCAGATCAACAGATCAACTCTTAAGTTCAATGTTGCTCTCTGAAATGTAAAATTCTAGTTCCCATCTTGCCTTCTACCACCATCCATTGGCTAAACCAAAAGCCAGCAGGTAAAATAACCCATTGATTCAACCCATTCTTTGCAAACTTTTCTGGCACAAAGTAGGCTAGAAAAAGATGGGAAATAGGTCTGAAGGAACAAATATAGCTTTAGAAATGTAGAAAATAGGACCAGAATGTATCTGAAACAATAGGAGTTAATGTGCATATAACCTTGAGCTAGGCTTTTCTAAGCATGACACACAAAATGTCAGAGCCTGGATCCTAGCCAATGTGTTCATAGAGCCTATCCTTTACAAACTTCAGCATGCAAATACATGCAAATTAAAATAAAGTGATATTTACAGGTTGTGAAACCAGTAAGTCTACTGTATAAATCCAAAAACTGCTAAACTTTAGTAATAACCAGGAAAATTAAATATCTATGTCATGTTTTTTTAGCCAACCAAATTATCAAAATTTTTGTATAATTTATTGCCTACTTTTAGTCCAGGTATTTTTCAAGAGGCAGACAAAAATTTATACAACGTTCTTGGTATCTTTCAGGCAACAAACATCAAAATCCTTGATTTTTTTTCCTTTACACTCTTTGATATTAAAGAATAAATTATGAATATGCATGAAGACATAGCAACAGAGATGTCTAAGACAAAAGTGCTTAACAAAATGAACATTTGGTATAGTTACTAAAATACCACTTGAGATACTTGTATGCCATGCCACATCACCTAGGTTTGAGTCCTGATTCCGATTGCAATTCTGGCTTCCTATTGATGCACACAGGAAGCAAGACAGGATACTCAAGGGCCCAGCGCAATGGCGCAGTGGTTAAGGTCCTCGCCCTGCACGCCCGGGATCCCATATGGGCGCCACTTCTATCCCGGCAGCCCCGCTTTGCTCCCTGCCTGTGGCCCGGGAAAGCAGTCGAGGATGGCCCAAAGCTTTGGGACCCTGCACCCACATGGGAGACCCAGAAGAGGCTCCTGGCTTCAGACCGGCATAGCATCGGCCGTTGCGCTCACTTGGGGAGTGAATCATCAGATGGAAGATCTTCCTCTCTGTCTCTCCTCTCTGTATATCTGCCTTTCCAATAAAAATAAAATAAATCTTTAAAAAAAAAAAAGACAGGATACTCAAGTACCTGGGTATTTGTCATGTGCATAGAGATCCAGATTGAGTCCTAGGCTGCTAATTTTGGCCTGACACAACCCTGGCTATTGTAGGCATTTGAATCAGGAGATGGTTGCCATATCTCTCTGTTTCTTTCTTTCTCTCTCTCCCTCTCTCCCCTCCTTCTGTGTCTTTCTAATAAAGAAAAAATAAATTTAAAAATTAATTACCAAAATATTTGTTGTGAATTAAATATCCATAAAAGGAAAGGCTTAGATAAATGATCATATACCTATATTACAAAATACTAAGCAATTACTAAATATAATATTTCAGAAAAATCTTATGATGTAGAAAGATATTCCTATATACTTCCGAAATCTGAAATAATTCAAAAACATTTTTAACAGTGTAACATCGTTTATGATAAGATATATATTTAAAATGTCAGAAGGATATTATACAATGCTATCAGTGGATATTTTGGGTGACAGGATTCGAGGTGGTTTTTATGTATTTATTTTTCCTTATCTATATTTTAAAATTTTTCTACATAGAATGCTTGTGTGATAAGAATAATAAAAGCATTATAAATTAATGGAAAAATTGTTTCTTTTCTATGCCAAGCGATTTTGAGCATCCTGAACTAAATGATGCCACCCAGGCAGTATGTACCACAACTCCAGTGAAGCACATTCTTTGATAAGATGAAACTGCTTTCCAAAGAAAACATAAAACAATGATAATAATCTACTATAATTCACAGATAACTTTTCCAAGAGCAAGAACAGGCAGTAAAAGAAAGAAGTGAGTTCTCCAAATCAAACACCAGCAGCTGGAAGTTAAGGACACTGACCTCTTCATTCAACCTTCCAGGCTGCAGTCTTTGGACCCTGCTGCTTTGTAAAAAAGCTTCCAATGCCTATAAAACCCTTTGTGAAACTAAACCACAGAAAGAAAGAACCCTTGTCTGTAAGCTAAAGGCAATCTGCCAATTTATTTCCATCTTTCATCAAATTCTCAGTTGGCCAGCTAAGTGAAAAAGGTAACCAGAGACAGGAGAGAAGGCCACTGATAAGAAGGATAAGTAAATAGACATTCACAAGAGTCCAATCCCTGGGTCTTGAACCCACTTAGTGAGACTCTCAGGGATTATGGCTTGCTAAAGAAACTATGCTACATGGAAAAAATTTCCCACTGTCAGTAATTATAGCTATTCGACAAATCAAAGGAGCACGAGGCAAAAATTATGAGACAGAATGAAGACATATATAAAACATGGGAAATGATGTGCAAAGTGCACCTCCAGAGAAGAACTGCTTTCAGCTGCATGTGGGTCCACTAGTCCCTCCTGGAGAGAACCTGTGATTTTATCATGGGAAAACCATCTCCCTGATGAAGCAGAGACCACGCTGGGTGCAGGATGCTCACACTGCCTCCGTAATGCCATCTTACAGACCAACTGAGTTATATTTGCTTTCCCTTCACACCTACTCTAGCATTTCACTAGTAGTATATCCTTCACGTACATGTGTTTTACTGATTTTTCTCCTTGTTCTGAGAAAAGATTAAAAAGAAGACAAATTCTTCCTTTTACATTTTCCTGTATAAATAAGCCTCTCATGGTCGATTTAGTACCTGGAGTAGCCCCTACCCAACTCTTATTACCTCCAGAATCCTCATTTTGTAGCCAATGGTAGAGTGGAAATAATCCTGTAAGCAGACATAATCACACGATGACTTGAGGTAAGATATTTAACTTCTTAAGCTTCAGTTTATTTCCAAAAAAGAGAGAGAGAGATGGAGAAAGGGGAAAAGTTTTATAAAGTGATGACATCTAGCACAACATTGAATATTTTAAAATATGTGCCGGTGAGCATAATTTTCTTCTTTAAAAATCTTTCCATTGCATTATCAAAGATACAATACCTCTCTAAAGATCTTGATTTGAGTTCACACTGAGTTATAAATCAATGACATTAGATATTTTTTGAAAATTTCTCCTAAGCGAGAGAGAATCTGAGAGCCAGAGACAGATTGAATAGCCGGAATTACGGAAGGGTAAAAAATGGGATAGAGAAAAGAGATAAATCAAAAGAGCATCTAGTATTAGTTTTAAAAACACCAAAATCAGATGGAAGTTAATATTTTCAGATCTAGATGTGCATACTGAAGCCCATCTATTATTCAAATTATTCCTACAATCAACATCACAGAAAATGTGACAGTTCAGATATGGGGAGCCCTGAGTCCTTGTCCAAGACCCCCTCCAGGACGTGCAGGAACACTGTTGTACATTTGATGATTAACTTGACCATGAATATCAGACATTTGGATCATTATCTCCATCCTACATGGAGGCTGTGCAACTGGAAACAAAGCCTAATTCCTGTAAGCATTCTTTCCCCTAAATTTAAATGTAGATAACACTGCCTTACTAATAAATTCCTTTAATACATATGTAAGATAATAAACATCGAATATTTAACACTATGTCTTGCAGTTGAGGGCTTCAAAAAGTAGAAATCACTGGGTGGGTATTTGGCTCAACAGTTAGGTCGCTGCTTAGGCACCTGTTTCCTATATCAGAGTGTCTGGTTTTGGTTTCTGCTCCACTTCTGCTCCAGCTTCCTCCTCATGCAGACACTACAAAGCAGCAGGCAGTGGCACAGGTACTTGGACATCTACCACACCTGTGGCAATCCCAGATGGAATTCCCAGCTACTGGCCTCAGCCTGACATGACCTAGGCTGTTGGGAACATTCAAGGAGCAAACCAGCAGTTGGAAAACCTCATTGTGTCAATCAATGTCTTTCCTCGATGTCTCTTTCTGGCTCTCAAATAAATGAAAATAGTAAATAATATAATAATAAAATAGTAAATAGTAAATTTTAATGGGAACCTCTATTAAGGATAATTTCATGGAAGAGTTTTTTTCAGGAAGCATATCTGATTCTTTTTCTATCAAAGGCAGTGGGGCAAATGGAAGATTCCAGATCCAGAACTCATCCAGTTCTCATGTGAAGGCTCAGACTTTCTCACAGCTAGCAGCTGCTTCTATCACACAAAGCAGCAAGACAACATAGTAAAGGAATCCATGAGATAAAAAGACTCCAGCCAGGCTAATTTTAAGGAAAGAGTTTATTAAGACTATTTTGAAAAAGAAACATGACCCCCCTCTTCATTTCTCTGTCTGGTGTGTGTGTGTTGCTTTTTAAAGGTTTAGAAACAAGCAGAATCTCAAACTGAGCACAGTTCTCCAGAGGCTCCCATAGGATCATATGTCTCTTGAAAAAAAAAAAATGTCATTTTAACGGATGTAAGTGTGAAGCAGTTGGAACCTGGGCATTAAATTTCTGCTGAAATGTACCTGTTTTTGGAAGAGGGAAAAAAAAATGAGCTCTTAACTCAGGGAATGCAGAGTCTTTGGAAAGCCTAATAGGGAGGGTATCAGATACCACTGGCCTTTCAGGGCCCTCTCATATTATATGTTAGCCTGAGATCACACCTGTCCATGCAGACCTAAGGGTGGGGACCAGGGACAAGGGACACCTGTTAGTTTGTCTCACACATGTACACACATTCCCAGGCCTGGGAACTTCCCCACTTCACAAAGACAATTTTTATGGCTAGGGTTGCACCTTTGTGACAAAAAGATCCTGCATTCATCTGAGAAGAAGTGGAAACTAAACAGCCTGGAAGACCCAACACCTGGATTCTGCTAATCTCATTCTATCTAGGTTCACCTCTCACCCTACTGTCAGGGGGAACCCTGAGAGTGTCTCCTTCCAGCCTTATCATGGCCAGGGCATCAACTGCCATTAGTTGCATAGAATATTTCACCTTCAGAAAATCTAGTCCCACATCCTACATATCATCACTGTGTCCCATATCTTCCTCTAATGTTACTTACGAGACTTCAGTGCCAACAAGTGTATAAAGGTCCTTCAAAATATGAAAGAGTAAATAAAAGTGATACTGATACCATCATCAGCAACTATTCATTCACTGTTGAACTACTTCTGATTCAAAGTCATGGGAGGATTTGTATGTGTGGGTGCATAGGAAGACACTGTAGGGTACAAGAACATAAACAAGTACAACTCTGCTACCATCATCCTCAAGGTAACCACCCATCATGAGACCAGATAACAAGATATTACAAACATTTGGCTCAGTGCCACTAAGTTAAAACTAAAAATAAAACCCAAAATGTGATGTAGGATGATCAGAAAGGCCTCAAGGTGAATGTGTGGACCATCAAGGTTCTCAGAGGATGTTGGGGACAGCACAGAACTGGACAGGGATATGCCCTTCTCCCATCAATTGTTCTGAATAAGTGTGCAAAGAGGAGCCACAAGAAGACCCCTGGAAGAGCACGTATTGTAAATTCTTTTCCCAGTAGTAGGATACAGGTTTCAATACATTTCCCACAACATAGTCTTCCATTTGAAACAGGCTGTGGCATGGTGTTGCTAGGGTTGATAGTTTTCGGGACTGACTGGGCCCTACCGACAACCAAAATGAGATCAGCTCTTCTGTTTCCTCACCTGCAGAAGATGGATAGAAAGTCTTAGCAGGAGACAGTAGCATCAGTCTCAGAGGAGCAAAGTAAGAGTGAGTGAGGAAAAAGGAACTGGTTTAAACCCCCAGATTTCCTCTCAAGTATGCACAGCTAAAACGTTGGCCATTGTCAACTTGGCAGAACAAATTAAAGCTATAAACAAGCTCAGGAAACAAATGTGTTGCACACTACTACAGTCAGGAGTGACACCCAGCATAAAACAGAGATATTTGATAAAACTCTCTAATAAATGGCAGGCTCCGCACCTCCTCTTTGCTCTAATGAAACCTTGGAAGAAGCATCAAGGTCTAAAATCTCCATAACAAGAACTGAAGTACTCCTCTATAAGGAAATGACAAACTCAAGGAGGGCAGGAAAAGATTGCTATACAATTTGTCATTTATTATCAGTAAATGACCCAAAACATTCTATAGCGAAACTCAGCAATTGGAGAGACCTACTTATTCATAGCCGTTGGGTACTTTGTTCTTTATAATTACAGACTGGGAGTATCTTAAGATTTGAACAAAGTCCTTACCATAGAAAACAGACCATAAAACATAATAAATGTAGTAGAACAAAACTGAAATCATTCAACAAAAAATAAGAGCTGTAAGATATGCTAGAACACAATTAATACTTGTGCAGCAATAATATGGAAGGATTTAAGAAATAAGATTCAAAAAATGGAATTTAATTGTATATTAGCAGAGAAGTTTAAACACTTGAATGCTTAAAATAGAAAACTGAGAAAACCCTTACTGTAAGTAAAACCAGGAGGAAAGTAGAAAAATAAATATAAGAAAATTATAAAATCAATCCCAAAAGATTAAAAGAAAAATGCACAGTAGTAATTCTAGAACAAGATATTTAGAAAACTGAGACAGGACAATCACCAACTAAAAATATATGAAATCTTCCTTAAACTATACAGAGTGTCCAGATCTAAAGGATCCACCTATTTCCTAGGATAATAACTGATAACAAAATCTACCCCGATGTATCTTGTGTGAGATTTTACAATCCCAAACTCACAGAGAATATTTAAACATTTCTAGAAACACTAGGAATTGGAATGCAATTGTGCCAGTTGCTAACCTATTGTCTTTCAGCCCCATTCCACCAACAGGTGAGAATCTGTCCATTATTTTTCTCCTCTGCAGCTGGATTCCTGGTAGTCCATTAACAGGTGGCACAAAGGGAGGGAGGAAGACTGGATGGGTAATAAAGACATGCTGCCTCCTGTTTTCCTCTATTTCCATCGGCAGCACTTTGAAACACCCCTCCCTGGCCTTGGCAGTTCGTCAGTGTGTAGGTAGTTTACTTTTTGAGAGTTCCGAAACTTATCTTCACAGTGTCCCTTCAAGGTCTCTGCACTGACTGGCAACATCTCTTCCTCAAAGGCCTGAGACTTAGTTCCCTAAGGTTTCTCCTTCAGCTTCTTAGATTCCAATTCTCCAAGTTCTTCTTTTTGTTTCCTTGCAGCCATCACCTTTGTGTCACCTCAGTGTACTCCTTTCAGTTCTTCAACACCCATTTAGTCTTCCCCTCAGTTCATCTTCTCTTTAAATTTAACATGGAGTTTTCTGTTATCCAACTTATCCCTGGTTGATAATGATACTTTGTGCCAGGAGTAATCTAGGAACCAAACCTTAACGGAGTTCTGGGTTGATTCTACACTTGATTCTATACTTAAATTATCACTCCAAGTTGAAAGTGGAATAAAGATATTTTCAGACAAAAGAGGTCTTCAAGATGTTACCTGACAGGCATCCAAGAAGCCATTGCATTATTTAGTCTATGAAGATAAGTAATAAAAGTCTGAAGAGACCAAGACACGGGAAGGCACAACAGATGTCTAGGATGAAGGAAAGCCAGGAGGAAGGCAAAGAAAAGATTAGGATGTAGCCAGGCCACCATACTTGAGAGCATCCATACAGATTGGAGCCAAAGTAGAGAAGACTTTAGGACAAGAGTATCCTATTTTAAAAGAAAAGAATAAGAGACCTGGCACCTAATGGCTAAAGTCCTTGCCTCACATAGGCCAGGATCCCATATGGGTGCCGATTCTAATCCTGGTGGCCCCACTTCCCTTATAGCTCCCTGCTTGTGGCTTGGGAAAGCAATCAAGGATGACCCAAAGTCTTGGGTTCCTGCACCCGTGTGAAAAAAGTTCCAGGATCCTGGCTTTGGATCAGCTAAGCTCCAGCCGTTGTAGTCACTTGGGGAGTGAAGCAATAGATGGAAGATATTCCTCTCTCTCTCTCCTCCTCTCTGTATATCTGATTTTGTAATAAAAATAATCTTTTTTTAAAAAATAATAAAGAAGTCATGCCATGTTTATATATACTGAGAGAAGCTTTAGGATTCTGATCCAATAATAAGGTTAAGTTTAATGAAGGACAATTTTGCCATTTTATAAAGTGCATAGCGTGTGCTTATTCTAAACTAGATGGCATAGACCATGTGCTCAATATCACCTTATACATACTCAAGTGACATGTAGGCTCTTGTCATTTAGCCTAACAGTTAAGATGCCTGTGCACCATGTTCAAGTGCCTAGGCTTGATTCCCAGTTCTAGTTTCCCCACAGTGCAAAATTCAGGGGCAGTGCCTCAAGCAATCTGATGCCTGGCTCGCATGGTGGAGCCCTGTCTTGGATTTCCAACTTCTAGCTCAGTCTGCGGGGATCTGGAAATCGATCTGGAGGATGGGAACTCTGTCTGATTATCTTTCTATATCTATGTCTACATCTAGATGTATATCTCCTGTTGCACATCTCTGCCTCCCAAATGAAAAGTAATTTTTAAAGGAAAAGTTTTTTAAGAGATGAAGCAAACATGAGCTATACAAAGCTGCTTCCAGTGCAACATGGCACACTGCTTCATAGATTTTAATACAGGATGGTAAACACATATTCTAATAACACAGCCATTTATCACTTAAGCACACTATGCATGACTGTACTCCTCATACTTTTATATAACTGGCAGCACAGTAGGTTTATTTGCATCAGCATCACCACAAACACCTGAATGTTATGCTAGGACATTATGTGGGATATGATGTCACTAAGTAATCAGAAATTTTATAATCTTATATGGTAAACACAATCTATTGACCAAAGCATCATTAGACAGACCACAAATAGATAATTAAAAGGCTACTATTATGACAGAGCTACTCTGATTGATCTTTCGGTTGAAAATAAGTGTTGAGAGAATGGCTTCTCATTGGATTATATTTTTTGACTTAATAAATCAAAGGAAATTTAAACCATGCTGATTATATGAAAGGAAACTTGTTCAGTTCTGTTTTCAAAGAGTATTTGGCAACTCTTTCTTTCTGGGTGTAATAAAGGGAAACGAATTAGGAGAATAAAAATAAAAGCAATAAATCACCAGGACTAAGGCCTCTGCTATGTGCAAAGCTCTGTAGGAGGCATCCTGCAAGCAATATTGTCTCCGTTCTTCACAGTAACCCTGAGATACAGATAGGAACTTTGAAGTTCAGATGCTGAATCTTTGGAAAATGAAGCAAATTTTCTCAATGTCACATTGAATCCCCAAGGAACTACTGCTCCTGTCTGCCTTCAAAGCTCAGGCTCTACTCTCCAGTGCGCTTTTGTAGAAATATAGAAGAGGCTTTCGGCCCGTGTGCTGGCAAATCAGGTTAATCGTCCACCTACATCGCCAGTATCTCGTACGGGAATCTGTCCTTGTCCCATCTGCTCTGTGGCTCCAATCCAGCTTCCTGCTCATTGCCTGGGAAAGCAGTGGAGAGTGCCCCAATTGCTTAGACCTCTGCACCCACACAAGAGACCTGGAAGAAGCGTCTGGCTCCCAGCCTCAGCTCACTCCTGGCCTTGGCATCCATATGGGGAGTAACCAGAGGATGGATGATCATTCTCAGTCTCTCCCTATATCTATGTATCTATGTATCTATCTATCTATCTATATCTCATTTTCTCTCTCTCCCACTATGACTTCCAAGTAAAACAAACAAATCTTAAAAAAAAAAAAAAAGAATGTAGCTTGGGCTGCACTAAGTAACTAAAAGAATAAATGAGGGACTAGTTCTTCCTGAGGGAAATTTATAAAAACAAAAATTTCATGGAGGTTAGCCCCCTGAAATTCATAGACATTGAGAGATAACTGCTGAGAGAATATGGGTGGTCTTTTGTTTCAGTCTTTAATAATTTGTTTCTCAGTTTATTTGAAAAACAAAAATTAAAGAGACAAGGATATTCCACCTGCCAATTCACTCCCCAAATTCCCACAACTGCCAGTTTTGGGCCAGGCAGAAGACAAGAGCCTGGAACTCCATCCGGGGCTCCCTGGGGGCTGACAGGGACCCAAGTATCTAAACGTCATCTGCTGCTTCCAAGAGTGTATCAGCAGAAGCCAAAGAGCCAGAGCCCGACCAGTCACATGGACTTGGGATATGGGCATCCAAGAGGCACCAATCATTCCTTCAAATACCATCCATGTTTCTGGTTTGCAGTTTGGTTTTTTTTTTGCGAGGGGGGGGATGAGTTTTAATTGCATAGTTTCATAGGAATCTCTTCATAGATAGCTAAGAATTGCTGTATTGAACTGCACTATAGATCAATTTGCAGTCAAGGAGGAAGGGAGCGTAGGATACTAATGATAGCAGAAGGAAATAAGCTCAAAAAAAATAGGGTATCCAGAGAATTCAAAATCAGAAAATGAAAGTTGGCTATATTGCATTGTTTTTCACTTATGCAAACTCTAAAGGAGCTACAGATTCAAAAAAGCAAAACAAACAAACAAACAAAAAAGACAAAAACAAGAGAGAAAGTAAAAGGAGAAAGAAACGAAAAGCATTCCAAGCCAAGTCCAGCTGGGAGCAGGACAATCTGTCTATAGGAATTGAACAACAGCCAAGAAAGAGCAGAATCAGTCTCCGTCACATGATCCACCCATTTAAACTTGATCTGCCAAACCAGGGCTCCTTCTCTCCAGTTCCAATTAACAGCTCTCCTCCCAGCAACCAACCTGCTGAATCACCCTCCAGTGCCACAGCTGATGGCTCATAAAGCTTTGTGCTCATCTAATCCTCTAATAGCCTGGGGCTGTATTAGTGTCAGAGTAGCAAATACGTTCCCAAATTGGAACTTTATTATTTTACAGTACAAAAGTCAGCTGGGTTCTTGAAGGAACTGCAAACTGCTTGTTAACCCTTTCTAGCCCTTCCCATAACATCAGAAAGGAGGAATTCACATAAAGGAAATATCGACGCACCAATCTCCCTGCAGCCTCCACAGTTTTACCTCAATATCCACCGAGGATGGTTCCAGAACCCCACAGATACCAAAAGCTGTGCATGCTCAAGTTCCTTCAAATCAAACGCCTCGGTGTTTGCACTAGACCTACACACACCATCTGTATGCTATTCACAATGCTAATACAAAGTAAAGGTTACAAAACAGTTATCACACCATATTGTTTAGAGAGTAATACAAGGAAACATTTGAAACTCTTGTCTTTTCACTTGATTATCATTTACAGCCCTTGCCTATATTACTAGGAACCATGACCTTTACTTTTGGCTTGTTGAATTATTTAATGGATCATGAAGACTTTAACTATAAAATCAATTTAAAATGCTAGTTTAAAAAAAATGTAAGAAGAAAAAGTGAGAGAGGGAGATAAGGTGGGATAAAAAGTTGTATGATTATATTCTTAGAATTACATTCAGGAACTGCAGTAAATCTAGTCTCTTTCCACTAAAAATAAATATGTAAATGGAAAAACAAAGTCTAAACAAATACATTTTTAAAAGTCTTTTCAATATGCATTTGGGTTATCCCCTAGATGCAAAACTCATGGATACAACGAGATAACTGTCAGTAAGTTCACTGATGCATTGACACAATGGGAGATGCAGCCACATCTCGAAAGGCAAGCTTGATGTCTACAGCCCCAGTTCTACCTCTTAGTGGTTGAGTAATGCAGAAAAAGACCCATATCTCTCTGAGACTATATCATCTGAAAAACTCCAACGCCATTCCCCCCAGAGGCAGCCACGCTGTTGCCACACACAAGTCACTCACCGGAGAGCTGTTTGTTTCCTTCACTGATGAACTTCGACACTGCCATTTCCTTTTGTTCCCTGTGGAAATCTTTTCCAGCAAGAAAGAATAACATTACTTACTGAACATAAATGTGGAGTTTTGGTTCATCATTTATTCTTTTTTTTTAAATGATATACTCTTTTTTAAGATTTATTTATTTTTATTACAAAGTCAAATATACAGAGAGGAGGAAGTGAGACAGAGAGGAAGATTTTCCGTCCGATGATTCACTCCCCAAGTGAGCACAAGGGCCGGTACTGCACCGATCCGGGAACCAGGAACCTCTTCCAGGTCTCCCACGTGGGTACAGAGTCCCAGAGCTTTGGGCCGTCCTCGACTGCCTTCCCAGGCCATAAGCAGGGAGCTGGATGGGAAGTGGAGCTGCCGGGATTAGAACCGGTGCCCATATGGGATCCCGGCCCTTTCAAGGCGAGGACTTTAGCCGCCAGGCCCATCATTTATTCTTGATCATCAGTTGATACTACTTAAGATATTGAAATGAACTCAAAGATACCTGCCACATTAAATGTATATGCCTTTAAGTGACCTTCAGCTATTGTAACCTGTGCAGGTGATGCACAAGGGGGAAAAACATGAAAAGACAAAAGACCTTAGGAAAAAAACAATCCAAACTGCATTTGCGGCATAATTTTGCCTAAATACCACTAGCTGCAGAAAACTAATAGCAAAGTGATAAAAAAAAAAAAAAACTAGTTAATTCTACAGAGAAACATGTTTCTATTTTATCATAGACTACAAATGGTTGGGGTAGTGCAAATGTAGCCAGGATGCAGTCATGGGGCAACAGGGAAGCTAAATCCGCCCCCCCGGCATCTTCTTCTATGTGGGAGTTTGGGAAATCTGGAGCAAAACACATCAGCAACTTACTGTAAAGTAGATGTGGAAAGGTGGGAGAGTTTAGGAAAAAAAGGATTTTCTTTTTCCATTTTTATTCAAGCTTTCTTCTCGCAAAAATAGGAAGAAGGAAGTTCTGCTGAAGGGCCACAGAATACAAAGAAAAAGCAAGAGTCTCTCTCAAGTCAGTGCAGCTACAGAAAGTATTTCCCAGAGACTGGAGAAGAAAGTGGTGGTCCTGACACCAGTGTGATACAGAGTACTTACCTTACAGTAACCGCAATGTCAAGAAACACCAGGCATTAATATTATTCTCATTAAGAGCCCCTATTTACTGAGGCCAGACTGAATGGAAATCCAGTGTGTCTCCTTTAATTCTATCTACTAGCCTCTAAGTTCTTACACTATTCTTATGTTCGTTTCAGAAGTGAAGAGACTGGGGTAGACAGAGGTTGAATTAAGAAGCATGCCCCAAATCTAGGAGGTTACACGGCACTAAATGCAAGTTAAGATTGCCTGATTTGAAAGGTCAGTTTAGCTCTATGTTAAGTCTAAAAATAGAACAGTTGTATATCTAGAGGTGAACTGAATGAAAATCCTAATTGAAAGCAATAAAAATCTTTCAGTAGACACACTTGCGACACAAAATGCCATTAGCTCTAGAAAAAGTAAATGTTACAGAACCAAGAAATGATAAAAAACAGAATAAATTTAAGGCTGTTGAAAAGACATTCTCATTGCAAAACATGAGAAGGATTTGCTTTATTCTCATGCATGAAAGTGTTAATAGAAGCAGATAATATTGTTTTTGGTTATATGTGCATGTCTTTATGTCAAGTTAACTATATATCAAAGTTAGGCTCAATGTCCCAATAAACCTTTCTTTCATGCTATCATAAAGACATAAGTTGAAAAAGAAATACAGGTAAGATTTTCCAGGTGCTCCTCTGTAATTACAAGCACTTATTGTCATAAGCCCCAAAACTAAAACAGCACGCAAAAAAAAAATCATTAAATGTAGAACAATGCAAAGTTAATCCTTCCTTCTGTTCCCACTATCCCCTACCACAAACCTCAACAAAAGATTTGGGTCTTTTTAGTTTTAGGGCCAATGCTGATTTTCATGCCAGTAGGGCATGAATGTAGAAATACAGATCACACTGTGAGTCCATCCAATTCAAATCGTCAAAGTGTGTAACTTTGATACTTACCTGTAGAAACAGGCAAATTCAGTGTCCTGGATAGGACCTGCTTAAATGAAGCAGAAGCTGAGCTTTCCAAGGCTGAGCATGCCAGTAAGAAGCTCTGGGGAACATAGTTTAGAAGGTTGTCCACAGTTGTATGAATTTTACTACCAGGATTCTACTGGGTCCTCAATACTTACACCCAAGTACAATCTCCTAGCAGTAGCAGCAGAAAGCAACACTTGACCATTATAAACTATACTCAGATGATTCTCTGTGGAAAAGATCATTTCACAATTCTATCCCATTAAGATTGCCTATCATGTTGAATCCTAGTCCCCTCTAACTTTCCTTCCTCAACTAAAGGCAAGACAAAGAAATAAGAAAAATTTGTTAAGTTCTCATGCCCTCTAAAAATCTGAAATTTAATCATAAGATTACAGAATATTTGTCTCCTCCAAAGTTTACCGCGATACCATCATGACTCCACTATTAGAGTGGACTATGGCTAAAGCAACTGTATGATGGAAATTCTGTTTGAGGAAGAACGCGTAGAGCAGTTAAGATAACAAGAGAAACAAAACAAATACTAGGAGAATCTAAATCACCTTGAACCCACAGCTTAGGCAAACATAAAACAACCCAAGTCCGACCCTCACTAACACAGAAAGAGTACATCAGAGATCTACTTTTCTCAAAGCCTGTTAAGTAACGTATATATTGAACTTTTAGCCAAAACCTCAAAGGTATGTTAAACAGGAAGAAAACACAATTTACAAAGTACCCATAGGATATGATTCTGACATGATTATCAATTATACAATTTTAAAACTTAATAAACAAGTGAGAAAATATGACTGATATGTTAAAGACCTAATGAAACAAGCAGAAGGAAATGAAACAGCAGTTGGATAGTGTCAGCATTAAGATCAAAACTCTAGAAAATAATGAAAAAAAGGAGAATACAGAATGCCATCAAATAAAGAATGCATTAAATGGGATCAGCAGCAGATTGGCCATGGAAAAGAAACCGTGAACTTGAAGATAGGTCATATAGAAACTCTCCACGCTTTCACAAAAAAAGCTGAAAATATGAGAACAGTTTTAAAACATAAAACTCAGATTACCGGAACACAGGGAGTAGAAAATCGAAAAAAAAAAAAATGGAACAGAAGAAATGTTTGAATTAATAATGGCTGAAAATTTTCTAAAATGAATGACGGGACACCAAACCACAGATCCAGGGTTAGACATTTTTCCTGGAGGTTAAGACGGCATTTAAGGTCACAGACATCCCAGAACAGTTTTGTTCAATCCATGGCACCTGATTCCAGTTCTGTGAGATCATGGTGATCGGCCAAGTGACTGGTTTCATACCACCTATGTGAGAGACCAAGATTAAAGCCCTGGATCCTGAAATCTGCCCTCACATTCATTGTGGGCATTTGAGGAATGAACCAGCAAATGGGAGGCTTTTTCTCACTTTTCCTTCCCTTTCTTTCCTCTCCTCTCCTTTCCTTTCTTCTCCCTTCCCTTTCCTTTCCATCCTACTCCCTCCCCCATCCCCTCCACCTCTCACATACTTATACAAAAAGTTTTAAATTACCATACAGCCAGGAAGCTCAAAGGACACTAGAAGAATAGATGGGGAAATCACCCTACCTACTAGGCATCCTATAAACAGACAAACAAAAAAAGTCAAACACCAGGAGAAAAACCTTTAAAGTGATGGTGAAAGGAAGACCAAAAAAAAAAATGCCTTATTTATACATGAACAAGGATAAGAATTGCACTAGACTTCTCATCAGAAAACCTGCAGGCAAAAAGACAGTGGGAGGAATATTTAAATGTTGAATAAAAATATTAAACCATCCAGAATTCTACATACAGTGAAATTATTCTTCAAAGTGAAGGAGTAATAGAGACCTTCCCAACCAAACAGAAACTAAGGAGATTAACTGCCAGCAGATCTTCCCTCCCAAAAGTGTTCAAATGTTTCAAGCAGAAGAAAGATAACAGAGATCAAAAACTCAAATCTGTATCACTAGAGAGTGCAGGAGCAGTATAAACGAAGACCTCAAGGTTCAGGTGTATAATCTTACAGCATCACTAAACCTGTATCTGTTTTTATACAGTACAGTCAAAATAAACACTGAATTTGGTAGTATGTCTAAGATCATTTTAAAATACACCTTCTATTTTAAATCATCACTTGGAGATTCTGACATTTTCTTTCTTCAGACAACTCTATCGGAAGTAATTCATCTGTATCCAAAAGGAAACTAAGGAAAGAATGATTTGATTAAAAAATGAGTAACCAAGAGATCTTGGATCTTATTAAAGTGAATGTTAACTACTGGATAAATCAGTCATTTGAGAAGTCACTTAGTAACTACATGTTCAGGAACAAAAGCAGAAATCTTTGAGCAACAAAATGAAAAAAAAAAAAATGGAGAGGCTGACTGCCTCAGCTCACACAGCTGGAAAGCTGCAAAGCTGGAACTGAAATTCAGATGCTTAAAAAAAAAAATCAGACATTAATTCACATAACGATAAATTAAAATATGTTATAAAATCCAGATTTTTCCCAAGGTGACAATTAATAAAATGACCTTTTGTCACATACAAGAACCAGATATGGAAGTGCTTTTTCATGACCTTGAAAGAATTTCTGTAGACTCACAAAGGATCTTATTCTCAGCCAGGAGAAGCTGAGTGAGAAAGAGAGAGAAAGAAGACAAAAGAGAAAAAAGAAATTCATGACAGTTATATCAAACTATCAAACTGCTGGTCATCGAATTACAATAGAGAATTCACTTGTCAATACTCTTCAAGAAAAGAACTCTGAGTGGGACTTTCTTTGCTGGAGTCAGTTTCCTAACAGCTTGAAATGGCTTAACTTCAGTAAAGAAGACCTCTGAAAACAGACGAAGCTACATCCCCAAGGGCATCTTTACACTGATTAATCACAGCAGCTGAATTACGCCAACCGGAAAACATCCATCCCTCCTCTGAACTGCCTAACTGTTAATGTCTATACCACTTATGTGACATTTAATGTATGTCCTATTAGATTCAAGATATTTTAATCGTATTATTGCAATTTCCCCATCAAGCTTCTAAGCTCTTTTAGGACAAAGATTTAAATTATCCACCAAGAGCACCCAGCAGGATGTAAGGTGTCCACAGATTCTCTAAAAACAGCAGTTGAGTGATTGCCTATTGAAAGACAGTTACCCAAGCACTCCAGAGTGAAGCTGCTCTGAATCTGATATTTTGAAGGCATCTTAATGAACTATGGTAAGAGCCGAGGTTCCAATTACATGAAGCAGGAAAAAAATGTTTCTAATAGCACATTTATTCCCTTTTCTCCCACAAATATTTTTGCACCTGTGCAGAACAAATGGTAGGTTCACATGGGAAATAATTTAACCAATAAAACCAAAACAGAAAGATTCACTTCTCCTGATAAACTTCATCTTTTGCTCATACTAATATAACATTGTGGTCATATACTCCATAAGAAGTTTTGGTCAATGCTGGACTACATATAAAACAAGGATCATTTAAGATTGTGTCTCCTGGGTGCAATGCAATAGCATAGTAGTTAAGTCCTTGCCTTGAATATTCCTGGATCCTATAGGGTCGCCGGTTCTAATCCCTGTAGCCCTGCTTTCCATCCAGCTCCCTGCCTGTGGCCTGGGAAAGCTCAGAGGATGACCCAAAGCCTTGGGACTCTGCACCAACGTGGGAGACCCAAAAGAGTTCCTAGCTCCTGGCTTCGGATTGGCTCAGTTCCAGCCGTTGCAGTCACTTGGGAATTTAACCATTGGACAGAATATCTTGCTTTCTGTCTCTACTCCTCTCTGTATATCTGCCTTTCTAACAAAAAATAAATAAATCTTAGGAAAAAAAAAAAAGACTGTGTCTCCTGTCTTTAGAGTGTGAACTTGATCATGTAAGAAACTACTCATTCTATATTAGTGTACTTCTCTTTGTTTATATACAGCTTATAACATATATTTTATTTGCAAATTTTTATTTGAAAGGCAGAGCAAGACACACATAGAGAGAGAGAAGAGAGAGAAGAGAGAGAAGAGAAAAGAGAGAAAAGGAAAGTGAGAGAGAGATCTTCCATTCCCAGATTCTCTAAATACCACAACTGCCAGGGCAAGGTCATATCAAACTCAGGAGCCCAGAATTCCAGATGAGTCTCCTAGATGGCTGACAGGGACGCAAGTACTTGTCCTAGCACCAGCTGCTTTCCACAGTGTCCTCTAGCAGGAGGTGCAGCTGGAACCCAAACCCAGGTAATTAGATATGGGTGTCTCAACTGCTCTGCCAGCACTTCTGCCCCTGTTATATTTTGTTTCTAAAGTGTGCTATTTACATTTACCTTTTGTCCCATTTCAGATTACAAATGAACACTATCTCCCATCTGTAAGAAGCCATGCCTTCCATTCAACTCTAAGATTCCCAGTTCTCTAATAGGAGTACAGAGATCCTTCCAAAACAATCCCTTTATTTAAAATTTCAGGGTTCTCATTATATATAGCAATTTTTCTTGGATTGGCTTTGGCTTAGTTATTCAATCAGTAACTAACCTCTGGTCATGCTTTCACCATTACCATCATAAGGAACTTTGATGCTGGGAAGTCATGCAATGATTCTTGAGTTTATTACTTTCACACACTAGCATCAAACACATATATCAGCCCTATCTCTTTGACATACCCTAATAATACAGGTGTTTACTCTCTGTTAAACACCATAAATGTATCCTAGTGATACAAAAATAGTGTTTTATGTCAGGTGATTCAATCGGAGCTGCCCAATGGAACTCTTGAATCCACTGGCAACCATGGAAATGTTCTGGATCTGTAGTTACTCATCCAGATAACCACTAGCCATTTGTGGCCATTGAATGGTAAAGTCAATGGATTGAGCAAACATTTTATTTAATTTCAATTAACTTAAATGTAGGTAGACATAAGTTGGATGGCAATTCTACTAGACAGGTCACAGAAAGACACACTACAGCTGTACAATGACAGCTTGGTAAAATGCTACATTTGTAGCATGAACAAAACACTATGTGAGCATGGCATAAGCAGTAATTTCTCTTGCTTTAAAACACTGGAGAGATTTATTAAAATGGATGACATTGAAAACGTAACTTAAAATAAAGTGAAAATCTGCCCTCTTCACAGTCTCCATCCCAGACTCCCTGGAGAAGTGGAGAGGCTTCTCGAGTCCTACCTTGTCACATTCCCATCAATAAAGCCCTCCACACACTTCCGCAAAAGAAAAAAAAAAGGAAGAAAATGTAATTTAAAAGACAAGCTTTTACCAACTGGATAAAACAACATGAATGAATAATATAGGAATGTAAAGGCAACAGATGAGATTAAAAAACTGCTCTAGATCAATGACTTCCAGAGATGTGCCATCAAATATGGCAAAAGGAAATCACACAGAACCATTTAAGCTGAGGTAATAGTAAATTTATGCAACTCAGCAGCTGCACTAGCTTCATTTCTGAGCTTCAGTAGCCACATGTGGCTAATGGCCACCATGCTGCACAGTGCAGACATGGAACATGTCCACTACTACAGAGAATTTTAATGGGCTGTGATGATTTAGGATTTAGTATTGTTTATATTTGTGGCTTTATTTTAAATTCATTTTAAGCTCTTTAATGAAATTGGAGGAGGAAAATTGCAGGAGGATAACACAGTGGAAATTAACAATAGATGAGCAGGATTTGATAACAAGAGAATGAGTCAGGAAAGAAGCTAATTTTTTTCTAGATAATCTTATTTTTCAGACCATTTCATGTGAAGACACATCACGTCGTCCTACTGAAAATGGCTTCATTCTACGTTTGGTACCATTTTCCAGAGACATTCTAAGCAATTTAATGCATATGTGGAGAGAAAAATCAAAAACTACAATGGAGGAACAATGACAAAGAAACTAATACTAACCATTTTAAAACAGTACTTGAAGAATGACTGGTCGGGAGTGGGCAGCAATTCTTTCAAACACACAAGGCACTTTCTGTTTCACCTTTAACAAGCTTCACCCCAACTGATCAATGACCAATAGCTGTTTTTGAAATTCCTGTGAGAATTTAATCAGTTCATCAATTTTCTATCATGTAGTCACCAGTGAGCATGTGTGCGCATATATGCAGACACACACACACACACACACACATTTTCAATGATTATGTCATCTAGCCCTCATTAACAACACAGTCCCAAATTCCTCTCTTGCCTGGCCATGGGGAGCCTAAATACATCCTTCTCCTTCTTGCTAAACAAATCAAAAGTTGGGAGCAAGTCCCAATTAGAAAATAAAAGATAGGGCCTGACACGGTAGCCTAGTGGCTAAAATCCTCACTTTGTGCACACTGGGATCCCATGTGGGCACCGGTTCTAATCCCGGCAGCCCCACTTCCCATCCAGCTCCCTGCTTGTGGCCTGGGAAGGCAGTCGAGGACGGCCCAAAACCTTGGGACCCTGCACCCACGTGGGAAACCCCAAGGGGTCTCCAGGCTCCTGGCTTCAGATTAGTACAACTTTGGCCATTATGGAGTGAACCAACAGACAGAAAATCTTCATCTCTATCTCTCCTTCTCTTTGTGTATCTGACTTTCTAATAAAAATAATATAAATCTTTAAACACAAAAGAAATATAGTTATGTAAAGCATACCCTGGGATAAAAATAGACTCCAGGGACAGCATTCATTCCCCACTCCCCGCCCCCCAAAACACACACCTCACCTTATCCCAACACCAGGTCTCTGAGGTCAAAGGCATTCTTTTGACAAAAGTGTGGTCAAGGAATCCAAATGCCAGGAAGGTGATAATATTCCCCAACTGTGCAACTCTTCTAAAAAAAGTAAATTTTAAAAAGGCCCTACAAAGCCAATCTTTCTCCTACTTTCCCCTAAGCTTTGCTCAGGTCTCACTGAGCCAGCAATTCTCACAAAGTTCATTCAAGGGGTCCATGATGTCTAAACCATTTTCGTAATATTGCTGAAGTGTCCTTTACACTGTAGCTCTTAGCCTGCCATGTATGTGTGTCTTCTTGATCATAAATGATGAGTGCCGATGCCATTGTTTGATGGGTCATGAAATGCTCACATGTTTTCCAGAATGTTTTGAGATTTAGGCTGGGGATACTAATGTATGCATTTTCAGAGGCTGGTTTCGTTTTTCAGGAGTTGTACAGAGATTTTTCCAGCTACCTTCTCTATTTTATGTTACCTCCTTTCCATACATTGAACTTTTATTCTAAAATATCCACAAGCTTTCTTCACACATTTACAAAAGCAGAACCAAAATATATATGTATATATTTTGTTACAAAAGCATATATAATTTGTCTTCTTTTGTAAAATATTATTTAAGCTTTGCTGAAATACTATCTAAAATATTTTTATAGAGATTAAATTTCATGCTAAAATAAATAAAAACGTGAAGTGGGTATCTGCCGTGTTGGTTGAAATGCCCCTTGGGATGCCTACTCCCATGGCCAGAATACTTGAGTTTGAATCTCAGCTCTGCTCCTCACTTCAGCTTCCAGGGAGACATCAGGGGGTGCTTCAAGCCCTTGGGGCATTCCAGGCTCCTGGCTTCACTACGGCTCAGCGCTGGTTATTGCAGGCATTTGGGGAGTAAAATAGCAAATTAGAAGTGACTCCTTGTCTGTCTGATGTTTGCTTTTTTTCCCTCTCTTGGTCTCTCAAACAAAAATCAATAATTTTAAAATGCGCTTTAAATGTGCGTTCCTTGCATTTTAGGATTCAGTACTGGTTGGAAGGGAAGATCAGAGATTCATTTTTTTTTCTCCTACAGTTGTACTATATCCCCAAATTGCTGAAAAAGATAAAATTAGCATTGGACGTTCTCTCACATATGGAGAGAAAAGCCTCCAAAGAAAGCAAGTCAGACTGTGAATAAGAAATAGAAACAGAGTAAAATCTATCTTTTATTCAATTTTCTAAAGAATAATTTGCCAGTTGTCTTATGCAACAGAACACTGTTAAAATGTATTTTGGTGTCACTGAAGTTCTAGTATAATTCTAAGATTCTGTGTATAAAACATTGGCTGTAGAAGTGGACACCTTAACTAAGACTTCATATGTTTCCACATACGACATTTGCTGAACACTTTCTGGGTAAAAAGTCAGTTAAACAAATCATGACAGTATCTCTTTCCAAAAACACAACATCTTGGTAAATTAAAAATTAAACCATAAGCATGAAAACTGAGTTACTATGGTCTCTGCAGAATTGCTTCTGTTTGTAGGTAAAAGAGCCCTTAGTTATCCCTTAACTTCTGTTCTACTTGGATTTATCTGGTACCAGCGTCAACTAATGAGCAAAGAATACGGTTGAAAAAAGTGCTTAGCAGAAAACACAAGTGGTACAAAAATGTTCAAAGTGCTGGATAACTTTTAACATCTTATATTTTGTCCTAGATCAACTATGTTGATATTTGCACTGATGGTGCAACAGACACAGTGAACGGAACTGCTACTCAGTGAGCATCAAAGAAGTGGCACCAAAATCTGCCAGTGTCTATGTTCTTCAGTACCTCATCCTTTCAGGGAAAAAGAAACAATGCAAGTATATTTTGAGAATAGTCTTGGTGAAGCAGGAAAAAGTAGTAGCTATTCAATTTTGATCTCTTAATCTATGAATTTTTAACTTTCAGTGTGACAAAATGGAAAGAACCCATAAGCACTTTTGTTGCACACTCATGTGATCAAGGTATGAGCTGAACTACCTACTTTTTTCATGAGGTACTATTTTTATCTGAAAGCATAACAATCCACAATACTAAGGTCATTTAGACTTGTATTTAACAACTGTTTCACTTTTTTAAAAATGGATAAAATAAATTGTTACCCAAAGAGAAACAACCATCAGTATTTGTGACCAATAATAAAATTTAAGTTTTAAAGGGAATGAGAATTTTTTAAAATTTTATCCACTGCTGCGAGCTAAATAGCTTTCAAATATTTAATCATTTTATGCTAAGATCAATAGCTAATATATGCTATTATTTTAAATGAAACCAGTCAACATATGGAAGATTCACATCACTCAGTGAACTAATACCTTCCAAATCACCAATGCAAGATCAATACATTATCATGCATGAATAAATATACTGTGCAAGATAGATTGGTAGAATTCAACTTCACAGAACAAATGTTCGCATTGATATTATTTTTACTTACTTTTAAGAACTTATCACTCAGAGTGTATGTTGTGGTACAATGGGTTAAGCTCCAGAGGCCCACAACCCATATTAGAGTGCGAAGCACTTGTGGTTCTTCCACTTGATTCCAGCTTCCAGTTAATGCACCTGAAACAATAGCAGATGATGGATCAAAATCTTGGGTCCCAGCTAATCACATGGGAACCCAAGTGGTGTTCCACACTTGTAGCTTGAGCCTGGTCCAGTCTGGTCCAGTCATGACTGTTGTGACAACTGGGGAAGTAATCCTTCAGACGGAAGTTTTCTCGACTCATATTTCTCTGTCTCTCTTTCTGTCACTCTGTATCTCTCTCTCCCCTTCCTTCCTTGCTCCAACTCTTCCTCCCTCCATCCCTCTCTAACTTCCTCCTTACCTCATCTCTTGCCACAGTCTCCCAAATAAATATTATTTAAATAAAGAACTTATCACTCATTGAGCTTTAGTAAAGCATGAAACAATAACTTCTTTGAAAAGACTGTTAAAACACTCCTTTTCTCAACTATAAAATATGTGTGAACCTTCTACAAAATATATTTAAGTGAAAACAGAATATTTTAACAGATCTAGTGCAAGCACAGATATGAGTAAAATAGCTCAATTGTCTTCTATCAAGCCACATATGGAATAAATTTGTAAAACATAAAAATGCAATTAAATGTCTTATTTTAGAAACTGTAGTCCTCTTTAATTGAAGTAAGTTGTTTAACATGCAACATATGTAGTACTGCTACTATTAAATAAATTACTGAATAATTATTTTCTATTTTAATTTCTTCCTTGGTAAACACCAATAAGCATGACATACATTAATAAAACTACTTAAGGTTCCTCAACAATCCTTAAAGATTGATGAGTTAATCAAATGATCTGCATAGCAGAGAAACAGGAAAAGGGAGGGAGGAAAGAAGGGAGAGAGGGAGCGAGAGAGTGAGAGAATGAATCGCCCATCTGCGGGCTCACTCCTCAAATGGCCACCATAGCCCTGCTGAGGCCAGGAGCCAATAACTCCAACCAGGTTTCCCATATTGATAGCAGGCATTCAAGCACTTGAGACATCATCTTTTGCTTTCCAGGCACATTTTTAGGTAGCTTGAGTAAGAAGGGAGCTTGAGTAGCCAGGACTTTACTGGCATTCCAACATGGGATGCAGGGCCCCAGGTGGTGGCTTAACACACTGTCACAGCACTTACCCCCTCAACATTTATGAAGAAAACAGTCTCGAGAGCAAAGCCTTAGCTTGCTCTGTTTTTCAAGAACTTCTTTATGTATTTGCAGCTGAAGCAGGAACTAGAAGGCTCATCTGGGTCTCTTACATGCATACAGGGATACAACCACTTGGGATATTTTTGACTGCTTGTATACATACATTAAGAGAGTAGGATTGAAAAAAAAAAAAACAGCATTCACATGGGATGCCAGCATTTCTGGTAGATGCTTATAGGACAACGCCTACACCGCACCAAAACCTTTGAAAGCCACTTTTTTAGCTATCAAGAATGAAAATGACTTTTAAGTCAAATGCATCCTGACCTAAAGTCTTAACCACTGAAAAGACAAAGAGAGGCGAAGAAAAGTGATTGCTGCCTTCTGATAGTCTGCCAAGTTTCTGAAGGGTGTCCTCCTTCAGTTGTGCTTCATTTGTGATCCCTCCACTTCTCCCCACAACACTGCCATCCCCTACTGCACCGCTCTCCATCTCTAACCATGTGTTAATGGAAAGAGGATGGTGAGAAAGAAGGAAGGCTATCTCTCATTGCCCCTGCTCCTAGCATTGGAAGTTGTAACTTTTTCCTACCAGCATTTTCACTTCTATAGGCATTCTTTACCATTGGCAGCAATGTAATGAGACAGTGTTTTTTACTGGGAGGGACTTGCAAATCTAGATTCAAATCCTGGCTTCACCCTCTACTCTCTGTGTGGCTTTGAACAAGCCGCGAAGAATCTCATGAACATATGGGTCCACTGCTTCTCACAAAACAAAGCATCTATTCAAGTTAACTCAGCACAGAGGATGCACTTATCACTTTCTAGCTCCTCTCACCTTTGTCCTTGAATCCCACTTCTGCTTCCCAGGGAACTGAAGAGGTCAGAGAACCTAGGGGCAATGTTGGATGTGTAGGCTATAGCACACCCATATCACCCTTCATCTAGAATGGAAATGACAGTTCTTGCCACCATTTCCCTCTCCGCATAAATGAAAGCTGGAAAAAGAAAGGCTCTTTCCCTGTGCTCTATCCGTGACAATCTCTAAGAAAAGCTACTTTGGTGAACAAATACATGCTGAAAGTGATGCCCTCGGAGATCAGCCACATGAGCATTCATGCTGTGGGCATAAACTTCTCTGGATTTCACTGTGGTGAAACCTAATGTTATTACAAGAGCACTTCAGCTTCAGTCCCAGCATTTAACTGGTTCCCTGGTGAATGAGCTGAGACATTTTTGAGTCAGGCATATGGTGATTCTGGCAGACCTCCAAATGCTTTGCTGAAGGATGAAGCTTCTATACATAGGATGCCAAGAGAAATTTGTACCAAGAGCGTGCTGTCTTTGTCTCCTCAAGCTAACTGAGTGGGGACAGGACCCAATTGCTCGGATGGGGCAGGACAAATTTGAAGTAGAGCTGTGCTGGAGACAAGGTTCCAAGTCTAAGACACTAAGTGATGGCCTTATATGATTTCTCCAAGGAGTTTTCTCCAAAACCTTCCAGAGTTCGTGTTTCAGACTTCTTCTTTGAGAATCTCTCAGGGAAGAGTCATGCATTTCTGTGACGTTTCCCAAGCAAACAAAGCAGACCCTCATTAGCAATGGTCCTCCTGATCCTGTGTTTCTCCCCAAAATAGTAAAAGTGACCTACTGAGGTCACCTCTCCTGCCACAGCTCTTGTTACCTCACTGCACTTATGCTCAGACATTGGCAAGGACATTTTCATTTTATTACCTCATTGACAAACAAAAACAAGTGAAAGCAAGAACAAGTGAAATTTGGGATGTTTCCTCTAGTTGGAATAAAGAGGGGTTAGCTTTTATAAGTAATGGATTCTAACTTATCCAATCTACATTTCTGACTCTTCAGCAGGTTTTCTAGCAGGATCTGCAGAGCTGACACTTATTAACAGAAGTTGAACTATCATTCAAGATATCTGTACTGGTGGTTTTGGCCAATTGTTAAATGTACAATCAATTGTGAACTGTCAGCCCCTTTGGAGACATGCCTTGTTAGAAGGAAAACACCCACATATACCATTCTCTACTGCTATCAGGGTGGAAGACTCAGGGTATAAACTAGCTTCACTGAGAGGGCTGTGTCAAGAAATTGTTCTATCTGGTACCTGCCATGAGAGCACTGAATTTGCAAATAAAAAGTAGAGTCAAGGTTAAGGGGCCATTCTGACTTTCGAATGGTCACCACCACCACAAGCACAGGGAGTTGAAAGCTTTAATTTAGACCACACTGTATTCTAAGTACATGGGACAGCAGAGCTCTCAGGTCACACACAGTTCCAATCTGGCACCATAGTTTACTCAAAGCTCTTCCAGCAGAGTCTGGGAGGGCATGTGGCAAGTAGGAAACGGCATTTCAGGGAACTGGAACTGTGATGAAGAGGAAAAGAATTAATTTTCACTATGCACATTATACTACAATAACATCTTGAAGAGATTATAAAATATATGGGCCTTTTCTGAAGGAAAATTAGAAAAACAGTCAATCACATATGCACATGTACTTGCTTGATGACTTTTTATAAGAAGAAAACATAGGGAAGATAAATTAAAATCTAACAAAAAGTATCACCTTTTGATTATGATGAAAATTAATTGGAAGGGCTTTAGAAAATAATACGATTTCTTTGTATATATAATTTTATATAGTTTTGACATATGAATCACATTAATATTTCACATCTTCAAAAGTAAAAATAGAGAATTAAGATGGCAGAATAGGGTGAGGACAAGTTTAAACATATAGAGAATCATTACCCAGGGTAAAGCAGAGAGGGCACATTTGAGGAAACAGGAGAGGACAGACCAACAGCAGTGGGACACCTGGAGATTGACAGACATGGGAGAGCAACAGAGACAAAGGTGTGGTGTTGCAGTGACCATACACCAGTGGCAGTCTGGTGAGCGGTGATCTTAGCTTCACCGACGGCTGGTGGTCCATTAGCAAACATGTGGGAAGAGTTCTCTCTGGGAGCTCAGCAAGTGAATCCAAGCGAAGAACTGCCCATCCTACTGATTTGTCTGATTTGACCAGGAGCAAAAAGAGAGCAGTAGATCCCAAACAGGCTGTGTGGGAACAGGGTGGATTTCATAGCTCAGATCCCCACCAGGGCAGCATCAAGTGCCATTTTGTGTAGGGAAGCAAAGCACTGGGCCGATACTGTGCATGCACTAAGCTGGTAGTGAACTCATTTCCGGCTCAGTGCATTGCACTGACATGGCATCCTACAGGTTTCACTCAAAATAGGTCTGGGTAGCCCCAGACATGAGGACCAGCAGAATCAGAACTCCACAAGTGGCACATCAGACACAATTTTGTACAGTGTGGCAAAGCTAAATACTGGAGGGACAACAGTGAGCTGTGCATGTACTGAGTTGGGAGCAAACTCACTTCCATCTCAGTGCATTGCACTGGTCCCACAGGGAAAATAATACCAACTTTGGCATTCTACAGAACAAAATAAGTCCATGTGGTCCTCAGATTTAATGGTGAGCAGGTTCCAGTAAGATCAGCACCACCAACAACCCAGTCATTTAGGATATCCAGTGTCTCCTTAATCATAGGAACTGTTCAAACCAGAAGTGGGAAAAAGTTGTACACACAACAGTGCCACATCAGCACAGGAATACATGAGATGGAGCGTCGTAAGCCACCAGGAGCTGGGACTATGGAGACCATGAAGGAATTTTAACATAAGAGCCCAGATCTGAAATTTGATAGAGGGAGTGTCACAAATGACTGCAAACAAAGTGTTGTATACCAACCACAATAAGTAAAGTCGAATTGTAGACCTGTGGGTGACACAGCTTAGAAACCTGCCACAGGGAGAAGAATCTGATAACTAAAAGTACAATGAATGACCAAGAGCAAAAGAGGAGACAAAGGCACAATGAATATTACTGTACTCCCCTGCAAAGGTGCAAAACCCTTTGCCAACCTTAGAGTTAACTGAGGAATTCATAGAGAGAATGGGGGATACAGAATTCAAAACACTTGTTATAAAGCTTCTTACCAACAACAAGAAGCACAAAATACAGGAATTCAAGAAATTTAAGGAACATGTCACACAGGAAATGAATCAAATGAAAGATGATATATCATAAATGAAGAATACAGTGGGGCAAATTAATAGTACAGTGGGAGAGTCTCCAAAATGGAATGAATGAAGCAGAAGAAAGAATCTCAGAATTGGAGGATATTTCCTGTCACAATGGGGGAGGAGGGACAATCACAAAGCTAGAAACAGAGCTGGGTCAAGCTAAAAAAAAAGTATTCACAAATTAAGAGACACTACTAAAAGGCCAAATGTAAGAGTTATGGGAATTCCGGAAGGCGCAGACAGAGAAGCTGCACTTAAAAATTTATTCAATGAAATAATAAAGGGAAACTTCCCTAATCCAGAGAAAGAAAACTTAAAAGAATATGCCTCTTCTAATCTTGCCCTACAAATGATAATGATGTTTTTTCTTGACAGAGAGAAAGAATAGCACCCACCAAAACTAAAGGCAAATGTGAAGAACATCCCTGTAAAATAACAACAGAAGACTAAATCAAGCAATGGACCTCATATTGCTAAAATGACAGGAAGAAGTTACCACCTATTCATATTAATCCTGATTGTAAGGCTTACACCTATCTGTCAAATATCATAGATTAGAAGACTGGATTGGGAAAAAAATAAATCACAAAGGATATTCACACAAACCTCAGAATCAAATATTTAAAAATTCTTAATTATATTATCAAAGAAATTGTGCAGAAAATTATTTTAAGTAGTCTGAAACAATGGAATGTTGTCTAAAAAGAATATTTAAAATAAGCCATGTAATTCACAATTAAACATGCTCTTCTTAGTGGTATTCATGTGATTTTTAAAGCTATTTTTGTGATTTTAATATAGAGTAAATGTGTAAGTAAATTGCTGTATAGAACCAGGATTTTCACTGTAAAATACAAACATTAAATGAGCAAAGCAGGAGGAAAATTGTGCAAAAAAGTCTGATTTTCTACATGAGTAGGATGGATAAGTACAAAAGGCAATGTGTGTGTGTGTTCTTCTTTTAAAAAAGATTTGATTTACTTATTTAAAAGACAGAGTTACAGAGAGAAACCAGAAGATAGAGATAGAGATAATGATACTTAATCTTCCACCCTCTGGTTCAATTTCAAATGGTAGGCAGGGCTAGGCCTGGATCAGGAAGGGGCCAGCAGCTTCTTCTACCTCCCCCATGAATGTGTAGGGGACAAAGCAGGGGTCTGGTTCCAAAGGGAGGAGCCTGGACTCAAACCAGTGGCCATATGGTATGTTGAACTGCAGGTGGCCACTTAATCCACTGGACCATAGCAGTGGTCTGTGTGTGTGTGTATTTCTAAATACCATTCCTCAATCATAGAAATCAGGGTTCCTTGGGAAATGCAGAAAAAGTTTGACAAAGCAAGCATGCATTTAAAGATTGACAGAGACAAGACAAATAGCTACAGGAGCTCAAATGTCAGGATCAACAATTACAATAAACTACAATACTTAAAAAAATATATAAGTTAATGCTTATGCTTGAAAAACAGTGGCTGGGAGAAGGTGGAGACGGTAGAAGGGAAAGGTAGGAGAGCAAAGAGAAGCAAAGAAGGAAGCTCTCTTCTATGAGATGGCAACTAGTAAATTTAAAAGTATTATAAAATTAGTTTAAAAAACCTTTCCAATATGATAATTATTTAAGGCAAAGATCATCAATGTATTTTAAAAAATAAATTCTGAAGGTATCACTCTACAGATTACTTATTCAATCCGGAAGATGCAGAGAAAAAAATTGCTTTTTGATGGAGAGATTTGGTAGCCACTGTCTTACCCAATAAACCTCAAGATCATCTTTCACCGTCATCTTCTACTTGTACTTTTTGTGTGACACATCAAGTACTTTTTCTTTCTGCAATTGTTTGGCCTGAACCTAATCAAGACGGATCTTAATCTCTTAGAAAGCTTTGCTATCTCTGTTTCAGAGCAAAGAAAGGCACTGATACTGTTTTAGATTGGTGGAAACTGAAAATAAACATCATATCATCCACCAGCAAAAAGTTACAGAGGATACTACTATTGTGGCAGTTGGGAACATTGAGGATAGACTGATTCTAAACTGATAATAGTATTTACTGTTCATTTCCTTAAGTATGTTAAGTTGTGATAAAGTCAGGCCCAGCATGAAACCCTAGTGGCTAAATCCATGCCTTGTGTCTGCCACAATCCCATTTAGGTTCCAATTCATGTCTTGGATGCTCCACTTTCCATGCAGCTCCCTGCTTGTGACCTGGGAAGGCAGTAGAGGATGGCCTAAAGCCTTGGGACCCTGCACCCACCTGGGAGACTGCAGGAAGCTCCTAGTTTCAGATCAGCTCAGCTCCAGCTATTGCAGCCACTTGGGGAGAGAGCCAGCAGACAGATATTTCTCTCTGTCTCTCCTTCTCTCTGTAAATCTGCCTTTCAATAAAAACATATAAATCTTTTTTAAAAAGATGTGATAATGTCTAAGAATGGGTTTTTTCCGGGAAGATTAATGCTAAGCTATTTAGGAGCAAAGCATCCTGATGTTTGCTGTCTACCTGTAAACAGCTTGGTACACACGTGGTGGTTTATATGTGGACAATCAGAGGACAGTTGTGTGACCAAAGAACATCTGGAAAGCCCGGGGGAAGAGCCCACAGAGCTCCTTACGTTAGTATGCTTTTGTAAAATTTTCTGTGGATTTCAAATTTTCCCAAATAGCCAAAAAAAATTTTTTTTAAAAAAAGCAGGCTTACAAAAAGAAGGAGATGAAGAAGGAAGGAAGAAAAGAAGAAAAGGGGCAAGGAGGGAGGAAGGGAAAGAAAGAAGAGCAGGAGAAAAGGAATTAAAGAGGATAAAGGGAGGAGGGGAAGTCCATTATATTCTTAGACTTATATCTATGAACAGCATTGAATCTGTTCCCTCTGTACTAATATTACATTCACATGATAACCGATGAGTAAAAATAAACTGATCTTTTGATTTCTGAAAAAAAAGGGAAACTACTACGTCATCTACAATGTACTTATGATCTTTTGACAATGTGATTTCTTTTTAAATAAAAAAAATTAGAGTTCCATTATTTTTAAAAAAATATGTGTTCTTTAACAATCTAACTAAATTCATATTTGCGGAAACACTGTCCAGGCCTTTTCATGACCACTTTATATCTCAACCCCAAAGGAAAAGCTCCTGTGTGCCTGTCTACGTGTGCTTTGGGAGACTGACCACAGACACAGACGCTGCCAGCAGGCTCTGCAGTGGAGAGTTGCCTTAAGTGGCTTTCAATAAGCTCCAACTTCTGTCAAATATGTAGCTGGAGTGCATCTTTGCCAAGCCTCCAATGCAAAGTTTCACAAAGGCAGAGTGTTTTATAAAATGCTTTATTAGCTAAGCATCCCGGGGTATTGATTTCTCCAGGTAATTAATGTGAAAAAAATGTGTAACACCCATTACTACCCCAATGTTTTCTGATGTTGCAACTTTTACAGGCCTTCCTTTCCTTGGAAAACTCATGTTACACCTGTCCAGGAAAACTGTGGTACCCATGAGGTACAAGATCCTTTACATGCTAGACTGTTTTTCGGTGGTGCCAGCCTGTGAGGCTGTCACATTGTTTGAAGGCTAGCAGCACTATGGAGTGGTTAGTAGCATTCCTGTTCTCTAGCCACCAGATGTTAGAAGCACTATCAAAATAGGCACAAGCAATAATGTCTCCAGAGTGCCAAGTATTTCCCAAGGAGCAAAATCCTTCCAGACTGAGACTCACAGCTATCACTGAAATGAGGAGCCTAATTAGAAACAATTAAATGAAATTAAATCTCTAGCATCTCCAGTTCTGGCATGATAGCCTTCACGATTAATATACAGAGAGAGGGTATTGTCACCAAATTGTGCTGAGTTGGACACTAGAAACATGAAATCCAATCCTGACTTGGATACTTGCTTATAAGTTGGGCTTCAAACTTCCTTAAGACTTCTGGTTCAACATCTACAAAATGGAAATCATGCCAGCTCCACAGAATTGAGGATTATACTAATAAGATACTGTGTGTGTGTGTGTGTGTGTGTGTGTGTACGCGTGCACGCACGCATGTGTGTGCCCAGTCTACAAAATATCACAGACAAGCTCATTTTAAAACTATGTATTAATCTCTTGTAAGTTTGGATGTTAGGAAGGCCAAGACGAAGAAGCTGACCAGTTCAGTTCCTCACGGGGGCTCTCAAACAGCTGCCTACTGCCTGAGTCCTCACTTGGCCCACTAGTTCTCTTGTGCTTTAATGCCACTAATCCCATTCTGTATCCACTAAACCCATAACCTCATCACAACCAAATTGCCTTCCTAGGCCCTAACTCCCAAAGCAGCCACAATGGCCAGAGCTATGCTTGACCCGAAGCCAGGAGCCCAGTTTCCTCCAGGTCTCCCACACAGGTGCAGGGTCTCAAGACTTTGGGCCATCCTTGACTGCTTTCCCAGGCCATAAGCAGGGAGCTGGAAGCGGAGTGGGGCTGCCAGAATTAGAACCAGCATCCATATGGAATCCCTGGCACATGCAAAACGAGGACCTAGCCACTTGGCTACCACGCTGGGCCCTACAAGTCAAATTTTAACATACGCAGACACCTAAATTAAACTTAGGAATTTTATTTGTTTAGTGTGCTCACACACAGAGATTACACATATAACTACACATACATACACACATCACTCTCCCAAAAGCAAGTGTTCTACACACAGAGCTGAAATGTAACCAGGAATCAAGTAATAGAATAAGTCCGCAACATAAACTGCTTGTAAGACACGAGGAAGGAGACAATACTTGACGTTTTTTACTTCTTTCTTGCCGGGGCCAATGTAAGGAAGAAGGATGACGGGACACCAGAGCACAGAGAGCGGTGGATTTCCACAGTCTCACACAGAGACAGCCGTCTCCTCAACAGGTCCCTGGGCTTCAGCATTCTTACAGACCTAGAAGCTCCGAGGCTGAACCAGGGCATGACAAAGAGGAAGCTGGTACTCAATCAGGCAGCAAGTGCGCCAATTACAGCTGTGGAGCCCTGATCTTCATCTCATTCCTCTCCATCTTTTCCTGTCAAGTGCCAGCTGCTCCTCCACCTAACCTCACCTGCAAAGCAACAGTATGGATTTTCAGTGCATTTCCAAAAATGGTTCTGACAACAAAGCAGAGGTCTCCCCCAACAACGCTACTGCTTCTGAAACTAGATCTACCTAAATCTGTGTTAAATCCATTCAAATCTACTACAGACACTCCTCCTAAGACTTTCTACAGCATGCTATGTTCTGGGAAAGACCGCAAAATGAAATCATTAGCACTTTTCGTGCATGAGTATATTAGATTGCGGGAGAGATCCTGAACATCACAGAAAAGCAAAGGGAGGAAGGGTGGGAGCAAAGCTGGTCTTGAAACAGCCCTGCTAGCAGAAAAGAGGAGCCAGCACAGTCCTGTGCTCCATCACAGCACTCAGATACCTTCTCGGGGCTCCAGAACACTGTCACAGCGAAGACACAAAGCTGCTGCTTTGAGAACTGCGACTGCAGCCCCAGCCAACTGCCCTGCTACTCTACATGTTTGACCTTAAGACAAGTCACTTCACACCCAGGATGAAGCTCTTCCATCTCTTACATAAGTGTTTAAGACCATGGAAAATGTAAGGTCTCTGTCAGCTGCATACTGCTGTGGCAGAAACAGCAGGTTGTGATCTCTGCTGACATCAGGCCTGATCGTCTTCTAGCCTGGAAGCTCCCTGATGACAAAGCCCTGGATTTCGTTCCTATTTTCCTGGTACAGCCTAGTGGAGATTAAGTATGCAATCTATGATTGGTGGAAAAACACTGTAAACTATGAAGGTGTGCCCAGTGACAGATGCTCCACTGTATCATGGAGTTACATTCCAAAAAACTCCTCAGAAGTTTAAACTAGCATTAGTCAGAGAGTTCATAAAACACACCTCAAAGTACTGATCACAGCTTTTTAAAATGATTTATTTATTTATTATTTGAAAAGTGGAAAAGTTATAGAGAGAGAAGAAGAGACAAGAGAGTTCTTTCATGCACTTGTCATTTCCCAAATGGCTGGTCTGAAGCTAGGATCAAGGAGTCTCATCTGGGTCTCCCACATGGGTGCAGAATCCCAACCACTTAGGCCATCTTCTGCTGCTATTTCAGGCACATGACTAGGGAGCTGGAGCTGGATCAGAAGTAGAGCATCCAGGACTAGAATCAGTGTCCATAGGGGATACTAGCACTGCAGACAAAATCTTAGTCTACTGTGCAACACCAACAACCTTCCTGAACATCGTAATTTTGCCTAGATGACATTGGTTGTGCTCAAGGAAAAACCATCTCACAATGCCTAATTCCTAATAAAGTATTGACTATCACATATTCTTTTATTGAATATCATACTAAAAGCAAAAAAATAAAGAATTGAACTGTACATTTTTGCACTATCATAAAGCTGAAAAACCATAAGCTGGACCTTCATAACTCAGGGACTGTCTGTAAAAGATATTTTTATCCTTTCTACCCTAAATAGCTTGCCCTTGCCAAGGCCTTTCATGGAAAGTGCAGGAAAGTGAGCTGAAAATTCAGCCCTTGAAAAACCTGTTTTCTTATTTTCACTTGTAAAAGAACGCATTACCTTTATTTCTTAAGCCAGGAAGGAAATAAAAAATCTTTCTCAAACCTCCATCTAGAATTCAGTAGAGAACTAAATTAGTTTAGAAATACTAAAATCAAACAAAAAGTCCAATCTACGTTTGTGGTGGGAAATCATATAATCTGTTACACTATACCCAGTGCAATCCAGCCACACCCATCCCTTTGCTTTCTGACCTAGAGGTCTCAGGAGACTTTTGTGGCTCAGAATGTCACGTAAACAATTGTTAGGAAATACGCTCTTCAGGTGAGTTGCATCTGAGTGTATGCAAAGCCAGGAACTCGGGACCCTGGTCCAGGGGAAGCTGAGCTGAAAACCACCCACCTTCTTTTGTGGTTCACCTATCAACTAGCTTCTATCATGCAATCAGTTTTAAGCAATAAAAGGAATTTGCACAAGGTCATTTCCCAGGCAAAATGAAAACAGCCAGGTGACTGACCAGCAATGAATAAGAGACATAATTAACAATAGCAGAGTCTTCAAGCATGAAAGTTTGGATTCAGTTCAGATAATCATCAAAAACTGAAAGACATTCTCAAAACCTTGTGGGCTCCAAATTTAGAGCACCACTTGGCTAAGAACAAGTTGAGTGACACTTCCTTGGATGGAAGCTGTAGTTCCTATTCCAGATCGGATTCAAAGATAAGCAAAAGATAAAGAAAACGGGTAAACTCCAGTAAGTAGAATTGAATGGATAGATTGCACAAAAATTTGGATTGATAGACAGACAGATGGATAGACATGAAGACTTAATCAAAAGATAGATAGATGGCTTTATTTGTGTGACAAGGAGCCGTTATGAAACATTATTATAAGATAACAATCAGGAAATTTATCTTTTAGATTAATTTGGATCAAGAACCTCATACACACACACATAAACACATATATTTGCATATAGAGGGATTAACCCACATGCAGAAGGCCTTACTCACTCCCAGAAAGTTAGACCACAGTGTGCAGTACCAGCTGAAATGGAGGTGTGATCTATGGAAATCAAAGTTCAAGTCCCAGTTTTTGATCACTGATGAAGCGACCCTTCAGCAACAGATCTCCAAAGGGGGAACGAACACTGCTTAATATCCTCAGAATGTTTTAATCAAACAATGAAGGAAACACTGATATAGCTGCTTATTTTTTTTTCAGTTGAATAGAAGATTTTAAAGTTACAATAATAGTCTCTTTTGTAATACTTTATAACAGGCAAAACACCTTAAGATAGATTTCTTAACTCACAACAAACAAAGGTTTCTATTGTTCAAACAAAAGAGATTTCTATTGTTGGGTGTTTTGAGGTGTTTCTCATTTAAGAGACAAATTAAGTCTTAAGGGAACTGTATCAGGTCCCACAGCAAGCAGAGCACAAGTAGTTAGACCAGAATTCAGATAATTAATTTCAGTCCTTCTCATATCGACTACATTATGCATTTGTCACTTATCCAAGAGGCAAAGAAATCCACAAAGACAATATTTGACATGTCAAACATGGCAGTCAGGAGGCTTTGACACATGCTGACTTTTGGCTGGTTGATTGCTTGCTTTTTTTTAACAGGTTATCAATCTTGATGATCCATTTTCTTTGCTGAGAATTTTAAAATACTTTCCTATTTACATTGCAAGATTAGTACAGTTACTCAAATTGCAAGTGTGAGAAAAGATATACATCCAGCCTTTACACTTCCATTCAAAATCAAGCTAAATTTTTTTTACTCAATGTTTAAAAGTTCACCAAAAAAAAAAAAATGACATTGAATGGTCTCGGCACAATAGCCTAGTGGCTAAATCCTCACCTTGCATGGACCAGGATCCTATATTGATGCCAGTTTGTGTCCTGGCTGCTCCACTTTCCCTCCAACTCCCTGCTTGTGGCCTGGGAAAGCAACACAGGAGGATGGCCTAAAGCCTGGGACTCTGCACCTGTGTAGGAGACCTGGAAAAAGTACCTGGCTCCTGGCTTCAGATCGGCTCAGCTCCAGCCACTTAGGGAGTGAACCAGCAGAAGGAAGATAGTTCTCTCCGTATCTTCTTCTTTCTGTGTATTTGCCTTTCCAATAAATATATATATTTATCGATATATAGATATATTTATTTTGAATGACATTGAATAAATTCATTATTGAGCAAAAAATGCTTAAAATGCTTTTATAGGTTTTTATAATGTACATTTTCCGTGAACATTTTAAAGCCCTTCATAATTCTAGTATTAATGGAAATCTTTCATTATTTGGTCTCTACAATGACCTTGAGATGCAAGCATTAGTTTCACTATTTAAAAAGAAGAAACTGAAATGTGAAGTAGTAGCTTGATACCAGCAACATACCTACCTATTACCTTTTATGGTTAAATACCAAGGTTAAATGAATGGAAATGGTAACCTATTCTACAGAGATTCAAAGGAAGGTGAAAAATCATTTCTACTTTGAGTGGTCCCACAAATGTGTGCATATATGTTCAGTAATGAAAAATTATAGAGATATCCCCTAAAAACTTGAAAATGGTGTGACAGACTATGTGTCCCCTGCCATACTTTTGTAGAAGAATATGCCATGCCCAAGAATACTTTTGAACAAATGAGAACAAAGTGACCAGGAACACAGAACTAGAGAAACCTTAACCTTTGAACTGTTTTATACTGGAATTGTCTTTGGAATAAGATGCCCAAGGACAGAAGGATGCATAGAACAGCAACTAACCATGCAAGTGGAGTTTTTAGGGATATGTTGTGGACAGTTCTGAGAGTGAAACATAATATCAGACAGCTGTTATGCTTTGTGAACCATCACAAGAATGAGAAACAGAAGAAATGCCTTGTGCCCTGTGAAACAATCCAGCCTGTTAGTGCTAACTCTCTCTTTTTTAAAGAAAGATTTATTTATTTCTATTGGAAAGGCAGATTTATAGATTGGAGAGAAAGATCTTGCACCACTGATTCACTCCATAAGTGAGCAGAGCTTATCCAAAGCCAGGAGCCAGGAGCTCCTTCTGAGTAGTTCAGAGTTCCAAGGCTTTGGGCCAACCTTTACTGCTTTCCCAGGCCATAGGCAGGGAGCTGGATGGGATGTGTAGCAGCCAGGATAGGATTAGCCAATTGAGCCATTGCACTCTAGGCCTCCCCATTGACAAAAAACAAAAACAAAACAAAACAAAAAAACCATGCTCTCTAAATGATAAGTATTAACATAACAAGTCATGAGAATTTTGGGCTTGCTCTCAGAATACGTTATTGTATGTAGGGTCAGAAAAAGCTGCTATTTAAAGCAGAATTATCTGAGAAGCGCAAACTTGAACAAAAGTTCAACAGAAACAAAGGAGAAAGTTATGCCAGTAATTTGCGTATAAAGTGCACCAAACAGATGGAACATCAAGTTCTATGGTCTTTATACACATTTAAGGAGCAGCAAAAAGTCAATGTTCGTAGAGAAGTGAATGAGGGAAAGCACAGTAGGAAATGAGGTTATAGCACTGACCGAGGGCTGGTTCAAGACATGGTTTGGAAACTGCACAAAATTTTAGATATTAAGTACAACAGGAAGACAGACACTAGAGTTTTAAAAGGGTGGCACCTTTGCAAAGAATAGCAGGTGGGGCAGAGGGAGAGTGAGGATACTAGGCAGAAACTGCACTGTCACGCCAGAGATGGTGGCTGTGCATGTTGAGTGAGACATTCAGACTCTGCATCATTTTCTTTCTTTTCTCTAATGATATATTTTGTTTATTTGAAAGGCAGAGTTCCAGAAACACAGCAGGTTAGAGAAGGAAAGATATAGAAAGAATTCATTTTGCACCTGCTGGGTTTGCTCCCCAACTTGTCACAAGGGCCAGGGCTGGGCCATGATTGAAGTTATGAGCAAGGAGGTACATCTAGGTCTCCCACGTGGAGTTTCACTGCTAAGCCAGAAGCATTAGCAAGAAAGCAGATCAGAAGCGGAGTAACTAGGTCTCAGACCAGCAACCATATAGGATACTGGCATCACAGATGGTGTCTTGACTAACTATGCCACAATTCCAGCCCCTTGACATCACTGTGTATGAAGAATCAACAGAATTTGTTGAAGGACGTTTCCAAAAGTGTAGGCTTTTGAAACGCTTTGGATTCACTACTTCTGTCATATGTATAATTAGCTCTCTATACTAAATATTCAGTTTGACTTAGAAGATCTGGTACTAAGGACAGTACAATGTGTGCAATAAATTTAAGTTTATGCAATAAATATCATAAGTTATTTTAATTGGTTGACTATTCATTTTATTATCCATCTCTTTTCTTTCAATGTACAAACAGTATTAGCCCCTCTTATAGTCTATATTGGTGCATATTTTCTCTCCATTTTTATCTTCCTTTGAATTTTATTTATATCATGTGTTAATAAATTTTTACAATTTATGTAATCACATCTGTTGATTTAATCTGACACTGTGACACATTAGGTTAAGCTTCCACTTGAGACACCAACATTCCCTTTCAGAGTTCTGGTTTGAGTCCAGTTTTTCTACTTCTAATCTAACACCCTGTTAATGTGTCTGTGGGCCAGGAGACGATGTCTCCAATGCTTGAGCCCCTGACACCACGAGGGAGACCCAGACAGAATTCCTGGCTTCTGGCTCAACCTGGCCCAGCTCTGGTTGTGAAGGCATTTGGGAGGTGAATTTTTCCCTTTTTCTATATGTGTCTTTCTCTGCCTTTCAAATAAATCAATACATTTTTTTTCAATTTCACTGTTTTCCTTTTATGTTCCTCCAATTTTCTTAAGCATCCCAAAGAAAAAATATGGTGATATTTATATGTTAAAAACTTTGTCTTGAAATAGTCTCTTTCTTTCCTCCACATTTATTCATTTATGTAAAGGGTTACTAACATAACATTGATTGTCCAAAATATTTCTTTTATTCTTTAAAGCACCTGTTTTGCTCTTTGTTGGTTCTAAGGTTAAATTTTTCACTATGTTTATGAGTTATACTTATCAGAGTTTTTCTACCTTATATTTAAAAATATCACTGACCTTATTAATCCACTATATTAATATCTTCTTACATTAGGATAACTTTATATATTTACTGACCTTCAAAACTGTCTACTTTCCATCAGCAAAAAAATGGATAAGAAAGCACAGCATACATTCACAGTAAAATATTCTCTATACTTTGAAAAGGAGGAAATCCTGTTATTTGCAACAAAGTGAACCTGGAGGACAATATGCTAAGTGAAATAAACCACACTCAGAAAGACAAATACTGCATGTGCTCCCTATGTGTGGGATCTCAAATACTCACAGTCCTACAAACAGGGACTCCCAGAAGCCAGGAGATTCTGATCAAGGGTGCTTGCTTTTGGAGGTGCATTTTTGTTGCTGTTGTCTTCTTGCTTTTCTTAATTTAATTCTTTTCCATTTTTATTGTTTATTTCTAAGTACTCTAGAACAGTGACATTTCCCATGAGAACAACATTGGCATGAGTTTGACATATAATATTATCATTGTTGATTATTTTCTAAGTAGCCATATGGCTTTTTCTCCATCAATCCCCAAATTATCCTAAGTCATCTTTTTATTAAAACTTTTACTGCAAATTTTAATGTATAGTACATTATGGTTCAGGAAGCTCGCTCTCTGGTTAAGTCCAGAGGAAAGAATGTCAAAAGAAAGCAAATGTGGGAACAGCTGTGGGTAAGTCCTAGTGGAAAAAAAATCATATTGATCCACCTCTTAAGAGACTTGCACCCATGCAGAAATTGCTGCCAGCTGTTGTCTTGCAGTGAGCCTGGGAAAGACTGCAGGCATGTTCTTTGAAAGGAAGGATTTGGGAAATGTCTCAGACATCCCATATGCTCATTCTAGAAACATCCACACAGGTTTGGTTGGTTGTCTCTTCTTTCAGATGATACATACAAAGAAACCAATTGGTCACTGTGTTCCAGCGATGCTGATGGAGGTTTGTAAAACCTACTGCTTGCCCAGCTCTGTGGCTCTCAGTGGAGGAGGTGGTGGTGGTATTCAGAACAAGTCCTAGTGACACAGCTGTGTCGCCGCGGGATTAAGATTCCCCAAATGCCCAGTGGTCTGATGCATTATCACTTGTGTATATGGAGCCAGAAGGCAGGGGAAGAAGTGCAGTGACGCTGGTTCCTAAATTCTGTTCAGGGCCCTGGCTAGGTGGGGATTTGCACAAACTTCTTCATGAGGTGACCCCAAGTGGCCTTCTGATATCAACAGTTTCCCCTTGAAATTTTGCCATATCCCTTTCTGAGGAAACAAAAAAATCCTGGCAGGATATCATTTTAAATGCATGACTTTGTGCCAGGCTCCACTTGAGTACGACCCTGAGGTCAACTGGGGACCTTCTGTCCCTTACATTCTTGACTTAATTTCCTTGAATTACTGTGCCCTGCACACATTGCATCAAACCTCGGTGCTAAAGGTCTGGGAAATCCAAAGTTGGTTTCCTAGCTGCATGCCTCCCTCCAGATTGTCAGGGGTCACAGATATGTGTAGCCTGCAGATCTGCCTTTCCAGCTCCCCAGAGTCAGCAGCAGGCCTTCACCTGAGGCCTTCACAGAACTAGTCACGCCAGGCTTCCCTAACTACTTGGGAATCCGAGCACAGTCATAATATTAAGAAGACAGCAGTCTGCCTTCTGGAAGCTTCCCATCCCTTTTAGTCTTCTATTTCAACACTCCAGCTCCTCAGCTCCAAACACTTCTCAAAAAAGGGTCTTTCTCCTTCAGGCCTGGAGACTGAATTTCTACCCCAAGGGAATTAACAAGCCACTCCCTTGAGAAAAAGAGCTAAGACCTTCTCAGAGGAATTCAAGTATGTGCTGTAAAGGAGAAAAATCTCTTACTCATTAAACCATAGCAAATCATAGTGACACAACTATGTCGCCACAGGATTAAGATTCCCCAAATGCCCAGTGGTCTGATACATTACCACCTGTGTATATGGAGCCAGAAGGCAGGGGAAGAAAGAGAAGCAAGAATTCAGAGAGCATTAATCCAACAACTCTGTACTGAGTTTCTACTGGATGCAAGGTGCTTGATGAGGCTGAAGCAAGTGCTATGTGGCAGGGCTGCCCTGAAGATGATTATAGTCTGGAAGCCCTCCATAGGACACAGGGGTTACTCCACGAGGTCACCTGCAGCCATGAGCTTCCATACAGGTGCAAGTAAGATTGTAAATATGCCAGAAATGGAGAGCTAGGAGCAGGTAACATCCAGCCATTAGAAGTTCAACACACATTAATCCACACACAGGGAAGGAGGTAGTAATTTTCTCCTGAAAGAATCATCATCATTCTTCAAAACAAAATGGGAATGAGCATAGAGGGAAAGAATGAGAGACAATGAGGCTGAAAAGCAGCAACAAGAGGTCAAAGAAGTAGTAGTTAATGGTCTGTGACCCATTATTCCTGGAAAAGGACCCAAAGTCCAATAAGTGACCTCATGTGTGATTAAATATCTGTAATTTTAGGGACTTAGACCATTTTTTCTTTTGAGAGTCGATTTGGATTAGAATAATATGAGGAGGTGAGGAAGGTGATTGTGTTGTAAGTAATGAGATACAGTCCCCTTTGCACGGCACTTGAGAGTGGCAGAGGAAGAGCGAGCAGAAACAACCACAGGTCCATAACTTTCACATATTTTTTTAAAATTTTGACATGAAGGTCAAAGTGATGATGTGATTTACCCAGGGTCACAGAGTGAGCAACCAAGTGACAAAACTGGATTTCGACAGCACAGCTGCTGCTTTTGGTGTCCAGGAACCCTGGCAGGAGACGCATATATGATTACCTCCAAATCAAAGCAGGCCACAGTGAAGACATACACAAAGAATGGAGGCTGGTGTTACGGCCCAGCGAGCTAAGCTGCCACCTGTGACACGTACATCACGTAACAGAACAGAGGTTCAAGTGCTGACTATTCTGCTGCCAATATGGCTTCTCCTTAATGTGTCTCGGAAGGAAGCAGATGATGGTCCAAGAGCTTGGATCCCGGCCATCCATGTGGGTGACCCTGATGGAGTTCCAGACTCTTGGCCTTAGCATCCAAGGGCACTGGGTCCACTGTGGGTCCACATCCGATGGTCCACTGGGCAAATGAACCAGCAGATGGAAGATCTATCTGTCCTGCTCCTTTTTTTTTTTTCTGTTTTCTAAGTTTCCCTCCCTTTTATTCCCTTCTCTTCCTTTCTCATCCTTTCCTTTCTCTTTTTTTTCTTTATCTCTCTCCCTCCTCCCCTTATCCACCCCCCACACTAAGCCTTTCAAATAAATAAATAAACTTGTTTTTCAAAAAAGGAAAGGAAAAAAAACCATGCATGAAGACTAGCAGAAAAATATGAATCCTGCACTCTCCCTACCACATTCAAGCTTGTACTAGCCAAGGCAATGTGAAGTGGGAAGATCTACTGCAGCTAAGAAAGAACAGCCAGGGTAGCACCTTCACTATTAAGAATAAAAACAAACATTTGAGACACAGCCAGAACAAAACTACAGTGAGAACTGTCCCCTGATGGTATAAGACTCAAAGCAAATATCCAGCCTCAGAGCTCCACAATACAGCGGGAAGGCACTGAATTGGGAGTCAGTAAAACTGAGTTTTCCAGTTCCAACTATTCTGTCAGGTTGAAGTGTGCAAGCAATAAACAGCACATTAATTCTCTGGGCCAAAGTGTCTTCAAAAGATAGACTTGAACCAAATGATTCCCATATTACTTTGCCCCTTCAGCATTTACAGAGCTTCATTAGGACAAAGTGGTTTCTGTGGACAGCAATACAGACAACACAGAGCTAATCCTGAGCATTTATCAGAAAGAAGACCCCCACAGCATAAGCCACCTGTATTTTTTCCACCTGACCACATCCTAATCTGCAGGGTGGTGCAATTTCAAGGTGCCCATCAGATAGAACATTCCACCTCACAGGTGGATGCATTTCAGTGGGTTGCCAATAAAACTGCAAGAAATCCCTGCTTCTAGAATCAGATAGTCTGAAATGGAAGAGCTATTAACAGATTCTCAATTGTCCGTGCAGCTCCCCAACAGAATGAAAAGCAAGTGAGAATTCCAAGTTCAATATATAAACTCCAGGATCCTCTCTGGCCTCAATAAATGTAATTAAATCTAGGTTTTCCCCTACTAAATTTAATTTTCATTCACTCAGTGATGGCAATAATAATACTAATAGGAAGTTCCTACGTCAGTATTTCCCTGCCTTCCAAATGACTTTGACATGCTTTATCTCACTTGGACTGGATGATAATCATTTAGCATAAGTAGGCCAAGTATTATTATCACCATTAATACTTACAATAGCTAACATTTATATAGTCCTTTGCATTTCCAAACCACTCTCATACATATTTTTTCCTTGTACTACTTGCTGAATTCCTGGACACAAGGAATATTTCTCAGTTTCTCTTTATCCTACAGTGTTTGAATGGAGTCAGGCACATACAAGTCACTTAATATGTGCACACAGGTTTTAAATTAATTTATCATCATTGAAGTTCTACCATGTTGGTAGGAAGACAGTTTTATTCCTGGTCTCAGGTAGGGAAATTGAGGCTCAGTTTAAACAATACAAAGTAGTACCAGAAGGTCCAGACCAAGGAAATCATTTCTAAAAATTTTTGTGCTGTTTTCTTCATTCTAGTGCTTGTCATACTTAAATCCCTGTTATGATTCTAAGTGATTCTGGTTTAGTTTGGAACACAGGGTCCAAATCCCAATATTCTAATGATTTCATTGGATACCACCTTCAAAGCCCATGGGGCACTTGATCATAGAGATCCAAGATTCCCTAGGATTCTGCAAAATACCTTTCTGAAAGAGCTAGATCTAGCTCAAAGTCAGGTTTCGCATCCACATTTTTCTTATCTGACCAATAGCAAACACAACACAGCAGTCAGTAACCAGGCACCAACCAGGATCACATGAACTTGATGAAAAAAATCACTCTGCAAATTTCATGTCTTTACCAATTACCCTCAATCAACACCAAATCCTAGGCAGGGCCACGCAGAGATACTAGGCTTACTTGATTCTTCAGACAAATAGAACCAATAGGAGTTGGTGGGACAGGGCAGGAGTGAAGTAGATTGATTTTATTAGAAGAAATTGTCTTCCATAATTATAGGAGTCAGTAGGTCCCAAAATCTTCACTCAAAACCCTAAAGATTCAAGGGAGCAGATGGTTTAGTTCTGAGTCCCACAGTGCCCGAGAACTAGGCATTTCTTATAATTCCAAGCCATCGGCTGACCTGCTCAAGACCCATGAAGAGCTGATGTTCAGTTCCTAATGCAGATAAAAGCCAAAGTCTCATTTTAAAGAAATCAAGCAGAGGGAACTCTTTCTTACTTGCAAAAGAGGCCAGGCCATCAGCTGATCGGATGCAGCCCAGTCTTATGAAGGAGGTCAATCAGCTTCACCCAAAGTCCACCCACCTAAATGTTAATCTCATCTGAAAGCACTTGGGAAGACAACCCCAAATCATAGTCATGCAAATATCTGAGAGTCCTGTGGTCCTTTCAAACAGATACGCAAAACAGAATGGCACAAACCACATCTACATGCTGTCCAGTTACAGAAGCAAAGTGTCACAACTGCAGCCCACCTTGCCACCTGTCACTACTAATTTCCTGGGTTTTTTTTTTTTGGATGCCTTTTACTTTTGCAGATTTTTCTAAAGGAGACTATTTACCTACAGTCTGTAGCTGCTATCGTCCAAAACACATTCAGAAGATTCTGCTGCAAAAGATCTTTGGTCAGCAGGGAGGTGGGGTACAATGTCACATTCCCAAGACTTTATAATTGGTTAATTGGTTTTACCGCAGGATCATTTTGGTAGTGTCCAGTGGCTTACTAGAAGAATTGGGCTCTGAACTAATCCTTATGCAATTTTTGTCCCAGAATTGTAGTCCACCCCCCTACACTTCCCTTCCCTTGTAGCTCAGAAAAAAAAAATTCTCAAAAAAAATCAGATAAACATGCAAAAATAAATAACATGGACCCAGGAGTAGTGCAACAACCTCTGGAAGGGGAAGAACTACAAACGCAGGCACAGCCACAGATCAGGGAATCTCCATGTGGAAAGAACCCCACGATGGCCCATGCCAAAATGGATGGAAGCCAAAAGGTCTTCAAAGGGTTCTTGAAAAATTAATATGAGCAAAAGAACTGCATGGATTTCAAGTATATTGGGCCCAAATAAATTTATCTTTTAATTTCACTTTTCCAAGACTATTTTAAAGTCCTTTCAAATATGTGATACAACTATGATCCAAGGAACCCTTTTTTGGTTGTGGTCCAATCCAGTGTGTGTTGTTATCAGGCAAAAGGCCCTGTGAAGAGAGTCACCAAGTTATTTGTGCCCAGCAGATGATGATAAGGCTTCTGAAAAGAGTGAGATTTGCACACTAAAGGAGGATATCAGAGTCACATCTGGTCATCAGAAAGTAGAGCTGAAGAAAAGAAGGCATGGATATTTGGCTCACAAACTCTTTTCCTGATTCAGCCCTGAATCAAACTTGCAAGAATTCCAGCTACATATCCAGAGCCTTGCACTGTAGGTATATATATGCCACTAGATGCCAGGCATGCAACTAGTTACATTAATGTGCTCCATGTGGGGGCTAGCACTGTGGCAGTTAACTCTTCATTTGTGGCACTGGTTTCTCATGTGGGCATCAGTTTGAGTTCCAGCTACTCTACTTCCCATCCAGCCCCCTGCGTATAGCCTTGGAAAGCAGCAGAGAATATTTCAAGTCCTTGGGCTCCTGTAACCATGTGGAAGGCCTGGAAGAAACTCCTGGCTCCTGACTTCAAACCAGCTCAACTCTGGCCATGGCAACCATTTGGGGAGTGAAATAGTGGATGGAAGACCTCTTTCTCTGTCTCTCCTTCTCTCTCTATAAATCTATCTTTTAAACAGAAACAAATAAATCTTTAAAAAGTGCTACATTTGCAAAGAGCTATGTTGTTTTCCATTTGTGGGCTCATACATACTTTCCACAACTGATTTCTGAGTATTATATTTCCAGCTCCTCTTAAAAACGAGGTGACTAAGACTAAAAGTTAAGCAATTTATCTGGCATTGTTTGAATAGTAATTGACAGAGTAGCATTACTAAAAAATTCAGCACATACCTGCAATGAGCACTGAACTAACCAGCCCACAGTGACCAAAGAGTGCTACCAATGCTTCCTAGTAGTTATCGCGCTACTGTATCGCGCTACCCTAGCATCATTTTCTATGAGATTTTTCTCCAACTCTTCAAGTATCCAGGAAACAGATGCCCTACCCCAGTTCCCTTACTCTCATCTACTAGAGTTTACTTTCAGAAAAAGCTCTGTTATTAATCATAGGTACTTTGAAGGTAAGCAGCAGCTGGCCTGTGACTATCCTTAGCCATTTTTGATTACGTAAATAGCTTAGGCAGGCTACTTACAAAGAAACGGGATCTGGTTAGCTCACAGTTTCAGAGAATTTCAAAGGCCAAGTTTCAAAGACCAAGTTGAGTGGTCCCATCTCTTAACACATTTGGTCCAGCGCAATGGCTCAGTGGCTAAAACCCTCACTTTGTACACACTGGGATCCCATATGTGTGTTGGCTCATGTCCTAGATGCCCCACTTCCCATCCAGTGCCCTGTTTATGGCCTTGGAAAGAAGCAGAAGATGGCCCTAAGCCTTGGGACTCTGTACCCACATGGGAGACCTGGGAGAAATTCCTGGTTATTGGCTTCAGATTGGCTCAGCCCTGGCCATTTCAGTCATTTTGGGAGTGAACCAATTAGTTGGAAAGATCAATCTGTCTGTCTCTCTGTCTGTCTCTCTCTCTCTCTCTCTGTAAATCTGCCTTTCCAATAAAAATAAATAAATCTTTTTTAAAAAGACAACAAATAACAGTTTGTTGTTAGGAAGTCACTGCCAATGCTCCCATTGAGCATTTCTTCCTAATAAAAAGCCTTAGCAAACTGTACAGTCCAGCATCTAACTATAAGTGTAAAAGACACAAGTCTAAATCACATAACCCCAGATGAGATTCACTGTCATCAAGCATCAAGTATGATACTTTAATGCACATAGTACTCTAGTAGGCATCATACAGTAAGAAGAGTGAGTAAAAAGCTTAGCATCCTTTGTCCATGACTCCATAGTTGAGCTAACCCACATACTCAAATCAATATCACACTGCAAGGCTTACTAGAGATACAAGTGAAACTGAAAGACAGAAAAATGAAAAAGATTTCATAGAGGAGGCAGAGCTTCAGCTGAACTTTGAGGAGGTGGCAGGGTTTGAAAAAAGAAGGATGCCAGAGCATTGCCTTCAACAGAAATGGCCTGTGTCACCTTACAGGGTGGGGGGTTCTTTGGGCAAATGTGGACAGAGTAACAGAAACTGTGGGTCTAGAACATGGATTTGTGCTGGAGAGTGATTAGGGTGACAATGACCATGAGGCCACACTGCAACAAGTCCACTCAGAAAAGCATGGACAATGGAACCATTTGGGGGCTACTAGCATTCCTTTATGAACTGACCACACAATGGAAATGGTGAGCAGATTCCTATCAAAGAAGGAAGAGTGAGTTGGTGCTTGAGTTGGTGGCCTGTGGAGTAATGTGCCTTCTTAAAATTTTAGTAGTTGTGCCAGGCACTGTTCTCCAGAGAAACAGAAACAATGGGATGGACGTGTACAAAGGAGGGGGTTAGTTTGGGAATTTGGTTAACTCCACTAAGGAGTTGGTGAGTCTGAAACCTGCAATATAGGCCCATAGACTGAAGACCCACCAAAGAGCCAAGGATGAGATTAAGTCTGAAAGATGATCTGGGAACAGAATCTTCCCTTGCTTGAGGGGAAAGGACAAGCTTCAATCTTTTAGCACTAAAGGCCTTCAACTGGTTAGTTAAGAACCAGCCATAACACAGAATGTAATCTGCTTTATGTAAAGTATATTTGCTAAATTAAATGTTCATCTCACCTACAAAATACTTTCCCAATGACATTCACGCTGATTCTTGATCAAGTATTTGGGTTCCATGACCTACAGAGGGTTGACACATAAAATTAACTGTCATAGTAAGAAAGCTAAAAATCTTTCTTATCCTTCCAACCTAGCCTCCATGCCCGGTGGCCTGACTTCCCGGGAAATGCTCAGCCTGCTTGGTGCAGAGGTTTTGATCTGTTTGAAAAAAAAAATATCCATCAATCCAAAGTGGAACCAGATCTGTTTAAGCAGGAAAGTCTTCCTTAATTTACTTCTCTCATGGCTTGTATCAGCGACACTTCTCCCATTCGTCAGGACAGTCCCTAGGCAGACCCTAAGAATCCATCTCTTACACACTTATTCCTGGACTGAATGTAGTAAACAGCACAGTGAAACATTTCACATGAAAACTCATACCATTTGGGCTGTTTTCTTTGCTTCAGTTCAAAGATTTTTGAGCCAGCTCTCAAAACTTCATTCAGCTTATAATTCACTGTGCTTTGACATGTCTCATGTGGGAGAGAGGGATGACTTTCATCTAATATTAACCAAGCAGCTTTCTACCACTTCCTCCTTCCCATTGTTTCACTTTAACAAACAAGGGATTTAGCAAGTTGTTTAAAGTCGGCTGTGCTCTGAAGCATTCCTCTAAATATTCTGCTTCACACATGAGCTTCTGAAGATTTTACTCGGCATCTGTTTAGAAACACACACACACATACCAGACACACAGGGCCCAATAAACTATGCATTGTTTCTAAGTAATGGTCATAATGTACTTGATGTTTCTTGAAAGGGAAATACGAAGAAAAAAAAATTGTTTTGCCCCAATTTATTCATGCTGAACAGAGGGGAAAAAAAAAGATGGAAATCAGAAACATGAACCCATAGCTGGTAACTCCTTTTCCAGCTGGGGAGGAATCAGTGATCAAAAACAACACTAGTACTTCCTGGTTAAAATGGATCCCATCTCTACCACATCCACATTGAAACCTAAGTGAGGATGGAGAGAAACAGAAGTACTTACTGCACTGAAAGCTAAGTCCTAGAGACAGGGTGACATCAAACTCTACAGATGGTTTTCTCTGTGGGAAGCTGAGTTAAAAGCCCAGACTCTCACTCATGGCACAACCAGTCTTCACTACGCAAAGTAGAAGGAAAGATACCTTATAAATATAAGTGGTCTGAAAGAAGGGACACAGTGGGCCACTGTCCTCTAGGAGGAGAGACAGGATAAAATGCTGTGTGCTCAAAAGAGAAATACTAAAGCAGGGCTTGTTACCTTCTTTTACAAACTTAGATGAAGCGATCCAGAACGTTATGGAAATAAGAACAACACAGGTAGGCCAGGTAAGTAGCAGTATTTAAAGCAGGGAGAGCTAAATTGATGGCACACCAATTACAACTCAGCTAAAAGCATTAAAACACTCTCCAGAGGAACACATTATGGTACCAAAGAACAGTATTCACAAGCAAAAGTTATAGGTCATTGCAAGATATTTAGTATAAACTAAACTGTAATTTTAAAAAATTTGCCTTTTCATTAAAAACAAAGCCTACAAGATACAAAATATTTGTTTTTTAATCCTTTTAAAATCTTTGGAATATGTATTGATGTCCTCTAAGAAAGGATCTCAATTTGGTAGCAGGATATAGGAATGAAACTGCTATCCTACGGCTACCAGAAACAGGCTCCCAGCAATCCTTAATTTGAGTTGGAGTCATCTAAAAACAAAGGGCTAGACTCTCTTTTCCCATACAGATGCTTTCTGTATCACAGTGCCTTTCCTTAACAATGGAAGCTTCCCATGTCCCACAGGCTCACTCCCATTCAAGTGCTGCAGAATGAAATGTCAAATATTGTCTTCAATATTATAAGAAACCACTCTATCTCCATGGAAAAAAGGAGATTGGGCCATCAGTCTATCACCATAGAAACATAAATTAGTGGACTAGTTGGGAACTGTGAAAAATGGAACACCTCCAAAGGAACACTCTCATTACGATTGACAGTGTGGTCTCAATATTGTTAGATCATTTCTAAAGAAACTCACAAATCCTAATTTCTAACCATAATTCATAGATGTGCAGTGTCTTTGTGTTTTAACATATATTAAATCTGGATATGCCTTACGATCAACATGCCTAACAACTGTAATTTTTTGTTCAGTAGTAACATATTTTAAAAAATGGTGTATCTTAGACTCAATTGTAATATTTTAGATTTTATGGAATATGAAGTATATAATCTCCAAATAGCTAAATGCTGATAACTGATTTGAGCAAAACAAACAAATCAAAAGCACTGTGAAGGCAAAACAAACTTTGGAGAATGCTGGCACCAAATATAAAGAAATTATAGGAAATATAAATGTTAATTTCCTGATTTAAACACTTTATACTATATTTTGTGTGAAATACAAAAGTGCTTTCCAAAGATTTATTTATTTTTATTGGAAAGGTAAATTTATGGAGAGAAGGAAAGACAGAGAGAAAAATCTTCCATACACTGGCTCACAAAAGACTGAAATACCCAGAGGTGAGCTGATCCAAAGTCAGGAACCAGGTGCTTCCTCCAGATCATTCATGTGGTTGCAGGATTCCAAGGGCATGGGCTAACCTCCACTGCTTTCCCAGGCCATAGCAGTGAGCTGGAAGGGAAGCGGAGCAGGACATAATCCCATGCTCTTATGGGATGCCAGCACTTGGAGGAGGATTGGCCAGCTCAGCCAACGTTCCCACGCAAAAAGTGTTTTAAACATTAGAAATAATATGGAGTGAATGATACACCAGTTTACAAATTAAAGACGCTTTGGAATTCAATCTTTTGAGATTTTATAGAACACAACTAGCATACTTTCACCAAATAGATTGTAACAACTGATAGTAATAATCTTATTGATCCATGTTGAGGAATTAAATTTTAAAAACCAGGCTAAAAATCCGGGTGCGATAGCATAGTATTAAAGTCCTCCCTTGAACGCACCAGGATCCCATATGGGCACCGGTACTAATCCTGGTGGCTCCACTTCCCATCAAGCTCCCTGCCTGTGGCCTGGGAAAGCAGTGGAGGATGGCCCAAAGCCTTGGGACCCTGCACTCACGTGGGAGACCTGGAAGAAGCTGGCTCCTGGCTCCTGTCTCCTGGCTGCTGGCTCCTGTCTTTGGACTGGGCTCAGCTCCAGTTGTTGCGGCCACTTGGGGAGTGAACCATTGGACGGAAGATCTTCCTCTGTCTCGCTTCCTCTCTGTATATCTACCTTTCCAATAAAAATAGAATAAATCTTTAAAAAAAGAGTCAGGCTAAAATTACCCTAATTATACAGTACACTGTACATACAGAACATTTTTCTAGTTAAAGGGGAATATTTGTAAAAGTACCTCACGCATCAAGTATGTTGTACAAGTGCACCTAATGAAAAAATCAGAAATAGTCTAGACAGGGGTCAGAGAAGAAAGACCCACAAGTGAAACGAAGCCTCACATCTGCTTTTGTACATCAAGTTCAGGTGGGACATGACCATTTGCCTTACAGCCTGTGTAGGAATGTTCTGTCTGGGGCTGTTTGTTTGCAACAAGGACCATGTCCAGTAGTCTCCCCAGATGATATGTCATAGAAGCCATACTACATGGCTCTTTCCTTGGATTCCTTACCTATTCCGGTATCTATGAATGTAATACGATTTCCAAAAGTAAAGAAAATTATAGCAGCATTTTTAATTTAAAGGGGACAAACCAATACGAAAACCAGAAAATACATCTTTAGGCAACTTTCGTATTAAGTTAGATACATAAATCACACCGCAGATTAATGGAAAATAATAATATATGGACACTGAGTAACCAAACTAGATTTGAAGCTAATGTGGTATTCAAAGGAAAGGTTAAGCCAATCAGAGCTTTTCTGACTAGATAACAAAGCTTTCAAAATGTCAGGGAAACATCATTTCTGCACTCTATGAAATATGCTAGGTTATAGAAAATAAAGGCAAATTAGTGATTTCTTTTATCAACCTTCTTTGCAATCTGACAAAATTATCTCAGGGACACAATACATAAGCAAAAATCTGGTTAGAAACAATAATGGTAAATGAATTTTCCAATTTATAAGAAAAAATTTTTCAATAAATCAAGTTTTATAGTAGAAACTCTGGAATGATGACAATAGTATAAAAACGTACTTGTAGAATTTAGACCATTGGACCCAGTGCAGTAACCTAATGGCAAAAGCCCTTGCCTTGCACATACAAGGATCCCATGTGGGTGCTGGTTCTAATCCTGGCAGCCCCGCTTCCCAATCAGCTCCCTTGTGGTCTGGGAAAGCAGTCGAGGACAGCCCAAAGCCTTGGCACCCAGCACCCAGAAGAGGCTCCTGGCTCCTGGCTTCTGATCAGTTCAGTTCTAGCCATTGAAGCGTGAATCGGTAGACCAAAGATTTTCCTCTCTGTCTTTCTTCTATGTATATCTGACCTTCCAATAAAAATAAATAAACAGCACAACACTTTTGACTTAATCTTTAGGGAAAGCGGAATGCAATAAATTAATATAGCATAGTATGAAGAAAAAGTAACCTGAAAAACATCTTGGAGGAAAATATTTTCAATGATAATATTGCAGTCTTGAAGTAGGTTAGTCCCTTCATCTTTTCCATTTGTGGCCCCTGCCTTCAGTCTCTTAGTCTCTGTACTCAAAGCAGGGTGAAATTTCTGGAATGTTCTAGAAATGGAAAGCTCTTCAATGGCACTCCAGACATTGCTTTTCAGAAATCCTCTTCCCACAGCCACTGGTGACTTCTGTTATAGGGTTTAGCTGAGACTTTGCTTCGGGAAATGTTTCCCTGCTCTACCTCCAAGCCTGTAACAGATACCTCTTCTAATGCCCAGCTACCTCCTCTGGACTCTTAACACTGAACACATGTTTTGTGTCTGCCTGCCTGTTCACTGATGCTTATTCATTGTTGTATCCCTAGCAACTAGACTGTGTATGCTATATAAACACGTGTGGAATGAATAAAGTGCTTTCAAACTTCTTCCGCCCTAGGCTTTCATCATCGCACCACCACCGGGAAAGTGCAGTGCTCGTTTCAAAACTGCTAGTGCCTTCCATCCTACTTTCTACCCCAACATTCTCATTTTCTGCCTAAAAGGAAAAACATAAATTTCTAACAAATATTCAAGATGCAAGGTGATCACATGCTGGCCCAAATTTTATTCCTTCTACTCATCATTCCCTGCCACAAACCATCCACACCCAGCATGCTGACCAAAATGTTCCTCACTCCACATCCTAGTTCTCATCATTTCCCTTCCTTGAACACCCTCTGACATTCTAACAATTGATCCAGTTCTCCATTTTAGAAGGACCAGCTAAGGATCAGTATATATATAATGCCTTCATGTAGTCTCACTTTTCTCAATGCTTCTATCATTTTATGCTAGCATCATTTGTTAGCCATTTCACACACACACACACACACACACACACACACACACACACACACACACACGGCAGTGTGTCCTGTCTCCATCATCTTATATAGTGAGCTCATTAATTCTTACCGAAGCTTTCTGTACTGGACACCGTTCAAACAAGGCATCGATCTTTTTCTCAATGAATTCAGTCTTGTGATTAAAATAAACATATAATCAGGTAATTATAATGTAATGTGAAAATGAAACAAACCCATAACAAATGTCATAGTAGGCTAAAGCAAGATACTAAATGATGAACAAATAGACAAATAAATATGCTATAAAATTCTTTGGAAATTATCCCCGTTAAAAAAAATAATAAAAGAGAATCTAGCACAAAATGAAATTAAGCCAGCTGTTGGTAATCAAAAGAAATAACCACTGGCAACAAAAAAATCATGATTCTGATCTCAGTTTCTTGCTTTAGTTGCAATCCCCACAGATATACTCTTTCCTTTCCCTGGGATTCTTTCCTCCAAGCTTCCTCAAGACAAAATTTACCTTAAGATATTAGGTAAACAAGCACCACTTTGTATCTTGTATACATCTCTGACATTGCTACCAATTTCTCATACTTTCTTCTTACAGTTCTCTTTCTAACTTCATAGTATTAGTTCTCTTAAACTCAAGGTTCTCACTGTCAGAAGTCTTATATTTATATATTGAAAGCTTAAGTGCAACAACTTACATGTCAGGAAGCTCATAGGCAGCTTTTGAAAAGTTGTACTTAGACCCCTGAGGACAATCTCAGGAGGAAAATCATCCCAAAGGACTCTGTCTTCCACCACCATATTTGGATAACTGGAACTTAGTGTTTATGAAAGAGCCCTAGAATATTGTACTCTGCAAGATAAGAGGTCTTGGGAAAGTCACTTCAAGGGAAACAGAACTCCATTTCCTTAAATATAAAATCCTTAGCTTGAACCATATTATTGTTCCTGACATACACAATACTGTGGGGAAAAAAAAGGAATGAGTGGAATTGAGGTGTACTGTGCTATACTATTACCATACTGTTACTATACTATACCCCAGATGCCCTCAACACCCAGGGATGGACCAGTCCTGATCTCCCACATGGGTGTCTGGAACCTGGTTACTTGAGCTATCAACTGCCATTTTCAGCATACATATTAGCAGGAAGCTGGAATTGGAAATGGAGCCAAAACTAAACCCAGGTCACCCCAAGATGCGTTACACAGGAGCATCATTGTGCTTTCTTACCCACAGCTGCAGATGCCTGTCCTCACACTTCTTCTGAAAACTCAGGAGAAACAGAGCACTGAAATAAACATTGGAAAGTTGTGATGCAGGGCAGTCTTTCTAGCAATGTATAATTATTATGTGCTGATTAAATTTTTCATTTAAATAAAGGTAGAGGTCAGTGCATCCCATATGGGAGCACTGGTTTGTGTCCCAGCTGCTCCACTTCCAATCCAGCTTCCTGTTTATGGACTGTGAAAGCAGCAGAGGATGGCTTGAGTCCTTCAGACCCTGCTCCTACATGGGAGATGTGGAGGAAGCTCCTGGTTCCTGGCATCAGATCAGCTCAGCTCTAGCTTGTTGCAGAAATGAATCAGCAGGTGTAAGACATCTCTCTCTCTGTCTCTCCATCTCTCTGTAAATCTGCCTTTCAAATTAAATAAATAAATAAATAAATAAATAAATAAATAACTTTTTTAAAAAAATGAATCAAGCATCAGACTAAACAGTATGGAATAAATATCTACTTTTTATTATCTGAGCCTCTAGGAACTGCACTCTATCTACATATGCATAATAACACATTTTACACTCTTAGTGAAGATTATCATAGTGTTATGAGCTAAATGAGATATAACCAACACTCAGAGCCGTAAAGGTACACCAGTAAATGTAGGTCTAGTTAGGAATATAAGGAAAGAAAAGGACACTTAAGGCTGCAGAGACTAAAAAATTAAATGAGAAGTGAACATTTGGCAGAGCAGCGGAAACACCATCTGGGTTGCCTGTATTTCACAGCAGAGTGCTAGTTCAAGTCCAAGAACCTCTGTTTCTAGTACAGCATTATGCTAACGCACACCCTGAGAGGTAGCAGATGATGGCTTAAGTGTTTAATTCCCCAGAACCTCCATGCAGGACATGAATTGAGATCAGGGTTCTTGGTTTCGGCCTGTCCCAGCTGGGCCTACATGTGAGCCAGCACATGAAAAAGCACTTTGTGTCTCTCCACAGCGCCCCACCAGTCTATGCACGTATGTGTGAATGCCTTTACATGTATGTGTGTGCCTGCACATCAGTGCCTTTTGAATAAAATGACAGCTGATTATGTCATTTTAAAAACCAATACAAAATAAGTACTTAATAGATACAGAATACTTCAGTGACAGCTAATAGGCTTTAAATTCCTATCTCCCAGTTAGTTCCAAGATATATAGCAAGGAGATAGTTAGCCAGGAGGAAGCCTGACAATATCACCCTCTACCGCCCACCTACTCCACCCAGTTCCCATTCCAAAGCTCTGTGCTAAGAAACAGCTACTCTTCTGCAGAACCATCACACAGAGTGAGCATTAGCTGAAAATGTACCACATCCATGCAATGACCTAGAGCTAATCATGATAGCATTATAATAAAATTACCATGGCTGACACTCATATTCCCTTCACATAACTGACACCAAGTTATCTTCTGACACTTTCAAAAAAAAGCAAGAAAATTAATGGTATTCAAACCCTACTCAAATGGCACCAACTGAATATTCAGTTAAGCGCCACCCCAAACATCATGTTCTGTGAGTACTGAGTTCTTCCAGATTATTTAAAGGGATAGTCACAAACCTAGGCACAGCTTATTTCTAAGGGTTCCTGTATCCCCTCCGGAGTATGTACTTCACAATTTCAAATATATCACATAGCATCATTGTACCATATTCCTTTGCTGTGAACTCCATCTCATCTTTAAATTTCTTCCTCCATCAGAGATAAGAACCTGAATTCAGCCACCTGACAAAATGAGAAATGCTAGTTCTTCAGGAAAATAAAAAATGTTGCTTCATTTTAAAAATAAAATTATGAGGCAAAATGCATTTATAAAGCAATGTATTAAATCATTCAAAAGCTTTCTTTCTTGCAGCCATTCTGACTTTTATAAAGCTGGTACTTCTGGGGCCCAGCACAGTGGTCTAATGGCAAAAGTTCTTGCCTTGAATGAGCTGGGATCCCATATGGGTGCTGGGTCTATTGCCGGCAGCCCCACGTCTCACCCAGCTCCCTGCTTGTGGCCTGGGAAAGCAGTTGAGGATGGCTCAAAGCCTTGGGACCCTATACCCGCATAGGAAGCCTGGAAAAGCTCCTGGCTGCTGGCTTTGGATTGGCTCAGCTCCAGCTGTTACAGTCACTTGGGGAGAGAATCATCAGACAGAAGATCTTCCTCTCTGTCTCTCCTCCTCTCTGTATATCTGACTTTGCAATAAAAATAAATAAACCTTAAAAATAAAAGCTGGTACTCCTGGAGCACTCCCTGTATCAAAATGAACTTGAGTTTGGAGGAGGAATCTTACTTTACATTTTTTTCTTTTTTTTTTTTTTTATGTTTTTAGGCAAAGTTTTGTCTTTGGAGTCAATTAGATTCCTCTCCACTTTTCAGTTATCTAAGCCTCTGAGAAACTCATGAATGTTGTGTACCTTAGTATACCTACTGGAGGAGACGACTCTTTTTTTTTTTATTTATTTTATGTGATACAGTTTTATAGGCACTGGGGATTCCCCCCACCCCTCCTACACCCCTCCCTCCATAGTGGATTCCTCCACCTTGTTGCATAACCTCAGTTCAAGTTCAGTTGAGATTCCTTCATTGCAAGCATATACCTAGCATAAAGTCCAGCATCTTATTGTCCAGATAAGTTCAGTGGCCTCTTGGGGAGACCTTCTCTGGTCTGAAGGTAGAGGAGGAGACGACTCTTAAATTTGAGTAAATAAAGGAATTATTCTACAGCTTCTGGAGGGCTATTTGCTTAAATCCACATGTCCCAGAGTGTATTTTTCAACAGTCCCCTACAATGCTTCATGAGAGAGAGATCCCAAACTGCGTGACTAACCCCAGTGCATAAAACATTAAACTTGTATATAAATACAGCATAAATTTGCCATCATTTTATGGCACAATGCATTTTACATAATTTAAGTTACCTCAAACAACTACTATTTCACCAAATTTAGAGTGTCCTTTTTGGAGAGTTCCAAGGATCTCATTGGAAATCCTAAAGTCAGACAACCCAGTTTATGATTCTAAATCAAAGGCACTGACAGATTCAAAACTCTTGGTCAAAATAAAAATACACTAGTAATGTACTTTTCACCTAAGCACTTTAACCAAAGCTATGGACCAGACCTAGTAAGAATTCAGGCAATCACTCAGTCACCAAAAGTAGGTAAATAATGTTAACACTTTTAAGACCCACTTCTGTAGGACTCATACAATGGCTTAACTAGCTAATCCTCCACCTGGTTATAGTCTGGGAAAATAGCCAAAGATGATCCAAAGACTTGAGATCCTACACCCATGTAGGAGACCCGGAAGAAGCTCCTGACTCCTGGCTTTGGATCAGCTCAGCTCCAGCCATTGTAGTCACTTGTGGAGTGAACTAGCAGATGGATGCTCTTTGTCTCTCCTCTCTGTAAAGTCTACCTTTCCAATAAAAAATAAATCTTAGGGAAAAAATAAGTTCAAGATGCAGCTCTCCCAATAATCAAGGCTCAAGAACCACAACAGCAAAACACAGGAAGCCTTCCCCAAAACACATGAAATTCTCAGTATTTACGTCAGTGACAAGAATATAGAAAATCCTTCATTAATTGTTTCTTGGCCTTTTTGCTAAGATCAAGTGTAGAAAATCCTTCATTAAAGGGGTTAACACATGACATCAACATCTGTAAGCCTAGAAGACAATGCATTTAAGTACAGAACCAACTACATGTTGTTAAGACACAGCCCCATAAACGTAATCACACATTTTTCCAGAGAATTATAGCTAGATGACAGAAATACTGAAGGCAGATGTTCACAATACCCCAGCCATTGACATTTCAGAAAGTACAGAAGGTTTCAGACTTTCTATCTTTTCAGGCCTCAGGACTCACAGTGGAAGACAATAATGATAGGATAACATGGGCTTTAATGAGAGTAACAAAGCTTATACTGGCCCTACTGTAGAACACAAGTATCTTAAACAAGTGGGTGACAAACTTTCCTAATAGCAAGCATGAAAATAAGAGCCCTTTGGGTCAGAAGGGTCAGGAGGCCAACTCTTACTAGCCTAGAAAAACTTTTGAAGAAATTGGAACTTACAGCTCTGCAGCAGGTTGATGGTAGTTAAAAGCATCAGCTTTAAGTGAACCAGGTTACCAACATGGTGGCCAAGGAAGTAGCAGAAATGAGGTACTGGGCATCTTGCAGCAGAAAAGGCTGATAGAGGCCAGGCGCTGGGCGATAGCTGCCAAACAGGATTGGCATTTCCAACCTGCTCATGTTTCAGACAAAAAAGGCCGTGAACAGACCCTAGACTGGTCAGGCAAGGTAGGGAAGGCCAGGAGGGCCTGGGGAGAAAGTGTGAAACAGTAAGCTGCTTCGAACTGCTGTAGAAGACCCATCTTGCAGAAGCATGGCCACAAGACCTTGGTTGGAAGAGGCAGAGAAGGGTAAGGACTAGGTTACAAGACAGTAAGTGAGCCTCTGTCTCTATAAGATATTGGCACTATACAAGATTACTACCAAGCAAGGTGAGAGAAAGGTTGGAAGTAGCATTCCTCAGAATGAGGGTGCTCAGAACTCAACCACTGGGCACCACATACAGTAGTAGGAATTGATTCTTCAGGGTTCTTGTCTTCAAGCAAGCAAGAATTCAGATATAAGACAGTCACAGTAAGCATGCTAGCATGAAAAGAAACAACGAAGGGTGTACACCTGTCAGATTGGGCTGGCCATCTCAGTACAGAACTGACAACTGAATTTATTTTTTTGAAAGGCAGTGAAAGAGCAAGAGTGAGAGCAAGCGCGATCTTCCCACTGCTGGGACAGTCTTCCAAATAGTTATTACAGTCAGGAATGGGACAGGCCAAAACCATGGACCAGGAAATCCATTAGGCTTCCCACATGGGTGGCAGGGGCCCAAGTATTTGAATTATCTTCTACTGCCTTTCATGTGCATTAGCAGGGAGCTGGATCAGCCTGGAGTGCCTATTGGAGTGGAGCAGCAGGGCCTCCATCAGGCACTCTATATGGGTTGCCAGTGTCAGGCTATGGCTTAACCTTCAGGACCACAACACTGCATACAATATTTTATGTCCATTTTCTTGGAACCTTTTGAAATCTTCTTGAGGAAACACACACACACATACCCCAACCCCTACCACCCTCTCTTTTGGTGCTGGAGAAGTTCCAACTAATAAAAAAAAATCCAAATTCTGAACCATGCCCCAGTCATGACAGCAGCAGCTGGATTCAGTTAATTTATTCAATTGTGATGTGAGCTGGGGTGGGGCTGGGTCTCCAGTCTCATCTTCCGGAAGCCTTCAGTACGCACAGCCTCAGTACCATTCGGATACTTCTCCATAGAGCAGATTCTTTTTGGCAATAGCCACAGACTCCTGCAGCAAAGCACAGCTCTTTCTCAGTAAATCTACCCCTCCCTGTGAAAAGCCATTCACAGAACCTACTTTACAGCTAGTAGCTTTGCATTCACGGCTTCTGAAAAGGAGCTGGCTTTCAGGAGTGCTTTCCAAATGGATGACAAAAGACAACATTTTCAGGAGTGAGTGAGGGAAGTGGTTTCAGAAGGGGCTAAAATTTCATTTGCTTGAAAGGAGACACACAAGGATTACATAAAGGTCCAAATTCTCAGAGCCTTGCTGCCTGTGCACATGTTCCTTGTGTTCTCAGGATCAGCCTGGGCTGTGGTGAACGCCTGGCATAGAATATCATCAGAAAAGCTCTTGAGAGAATCCATATCCACACACCTTTTTCTGCGATCAACAAAGACATCAGACATAGAAAAATAAATCTAAGCACTGATCCAATTCTCCATGTTTTGCAGAAAAAAAATTAGAGGCCTGTCTATCAAGTGAACCTTTTATTTTTTTTAATCTGTTAAAATAAAATCAGGAAATACTCTCTTCTCATTTCTAATGCTTGATTTTTAACATTGTGGATAATTTCTCCTTGTTTTCTATATTCCAAAGACTTTTGTGAATGATTGAAACACAAGTAAATTAAAAAGATAGAATCAGAAAGGGGGAGAGAGAGAAAGGAAGCTGCTCTTCCCTTGTTAATAAAACTAGAAAAACAGCAAAGATATTCAATGATAATAACTATGTGGGGCAATTACTCATAAGCAAAGATATAGGAAGAAGAAATGAAAAATTTAATTAAAATTTGCTATATGCAAAAAGACATTATTTCACTGCTACACACTTTTTTGAGCTAAATTTCCCAGTCTTAGCAACAGCCACTCCCCTGATGACTTGTATGCCCTTAAGGATCTCACCGCTTCCTCCAAAGCTGTAACATTTTCTCTCCCTTTTCCTCCCCCTTCCTATCATTGGCACTAGAGAGTGCAGAATGACATGTTCAAAAAAACTCTTGCCTGGAGGCCAGAATACGTTTCCTCTGCACTTGGATTTCCATTTATTCCACTAAATTTCCTTACAATTAATTTTTAAAAGGACTGAGAGAGTTCATTTCCCAAACAGCTGACGAGAACTACGTTCTGTGAAAGCAAATAAAATGGTACTTGGTGAGCATTTTCGCTGCTGTTACAAAACCCTGGCAGCATACATTCTAACGCTGACTCTGTATTCTATCACTTGGATACAGTCATCAGAATACGTGGCTATTCCCATGATACAAATCCACAGCCAGGAACTGGTTTATCTTAATTGCACTTTAGCCTGAAGCTTATTAAATGCAATCTGATTATAAAATTCATCGGAATTGCCATAATAAATTTCTTGGCAATATATTCAAACGTCAAGGAAAAGAATCTATAATCTCCAAGTCTGGTCTTTTTTTTTTTTTTTGCCAACTTGCCAGGTAACTTGGTACAAGGACTTTTTGCTCCCCACACTGCCTTTTCTCAGCCAAAGAAGTAGCGATGCTAGATCTGTCTAGCACTCAGGAATGGCTGCAAGACACTTCTTTATTCCTGAAGAGCAATTTGCAAATGACAAGCTGGCTTTAGACTAAATAGGTCAAAATGATGTTTCAGCATGGGTTGCTAGGGTAGACTTCTTACAATTTCCATTTCACAAACACTGGCATCATCCATCAGTTCTGCTCTTAAAGCTTACAGTTTAACGCAGTGCCTATGCTGCTTGTGTCCAGGTTTGAGCATCCATGTCTCGTCCCATGGCTTGACTGTAGATTCCTGAGATTAACATCATTCTAAGAATAGAGAACTTTAAGACATCATCACCAATGTGTGGATTAGCCAGCTAAAAGTGCTCAGCCCAGCTCCTTGGTCTCTGAACACTTTGCACTGACAACTGGTTGGGAGGTCTCAAACCCACATTAACATGATAACTTGTTGCAGCCCCCAGACATTCATACTGCTCCCTTCTTCTAAAAGGTATTCAGGGGCAGGACCAAGAAGCAGGAGAGCATCTGTCCACAGCTGTGTTCTTATATTTCCCACTCTCACCAACACCTTCACCAAGGATTTCCTTGCAGTAAGATTGGTCACTGAAAATGACGGAAACAATGAACGCAGTTAGTCAACTTCGACATCTCTCTAGAGATCTCAGGAAGAAAAAATGCCAAACAGAAAAAAAGAATGAAAGAAAGTTTCTTTACCATCAGTGATGAAAACCAATGTTCACTACAATTTTGAAACAAATCCCTTTTATAAACTAAGGAACTCAGAGTGCCACAAATACACATCTGATGTAGCCTCTCAGTTCCCTTGAGTAAGGCAGAAATGGTTATTATCCTCCCCCTTTGGACTGGAGCAAAAGAATTACGAACCCTAATTTCCCTGTTGGGCAGTAACAGAATGGTATGTATTGCAAAACTTCCAAGTACATATGACCATGGCTAGTATGCAAGCTAACTGGCCGAGTCACAGCTGATTGCTCCAGACCAAAAACATATGTTATCCCCAGGATACAATGTAATGACAGGAAACCACGGTCCATCAAACACAAATAGGATTCACAAGTTATCAGCATTATTATTATTTAAAAGAAAAGGTTCCATTGATCTGCGTATGACCCAGCTATTCCACTTCTGGGGATATATCTAAAGGAAATGAAATCTACATATGAGAAAGGGATCTGTAATCCTGTATTTACAGCAGCACAATCTACAATAGCAAAGACATGGAAATAATTCAGATGTCTGTCCAAAGAGAAGTGGATAAAGAAATGGTGGTATGTCCACTCCATGGAATATTACTCAGTCATTAGGGAGAAGAAAATTCTACCATTTGCAACCAAATAGTCCCAACTAAGACTATTATGCTCAGTGAAATAAATCAATCCCAAAAGGACAAATATCATATGTTCTCTCTAATATAAGTTAATAAACATGCAAAATATAAGACCAATAGCCTTTTCAATAATGTTTTTGCTACAACTCATAGGTTTTGATATTTTTGTGTTTTTAATTTCTCCAAAATGTTTTTTCTTTTCTTATTAATTTCCTCACTGACTCATAGTTCATACAGTAGCATCGTTTTCTTCAAGAAGGTTTTTTATCTTTTTCATTTTTTCAGCAACACTTTGGTCTTTCAGGAGCATATTATTTAACTTCATGTTGTTGTAAATTTCCTAATTTTCTTCCTGTTGTTGATGTTACTTTATGGATTTTCATTTAAGGGGATGTATAGTAACTGTGTAATAGGGACTATAATATCCAGATATGAAGATACAATGTAGTATGCATCTCTACTTCCAAATCAAAGATGAACTTCCAATGAAACTGTTAAATATATCTTGCCAATAGGAAGCTGGAGTCTCTGCCACTGTCCATGCCAGCAATGTCAGAATACACTTAAAGAACAGATGGTGGACTTAGGACTGTTTCTGAAGGACTATACTATTGTAATAATATGGGAGGAAACAATAGGGGTGAGGGTTTTGGGGGAATGAGAAGGGAAATCCCAGAGCCTATAGAACTGAATCATAAAGTAAAATAAAAAATAAATAAATTCATAAATAAAAACATAAATAAATAAATATAAAAACCAAAAAAAATTTTTAAAGATCCTCCTTGTTGGTTGGTTCGAGCGCCCTCATGTGTCTTAACAGAGTAATGCCATTTTTAGTCTTCCAAAAGACTGAAAAGACAGATTTAGTGACACACAATTCCTCTTCATATTTGTTTCAATACCTTGTGAAATTTTGAGGATTTGCAGGCTGCCCTAGAATGAAGAATTTGTCCTCCCTAATATAAAGTGACACTACAACTTCAACCTGAATGAATGAAATGCAGATGTTAACAGGAGCAGAGGCTAATTTTAGCTTGCCTGTTCTGATTTAAGCCTATTCGATTTTCCTGTCCTTTTCTTCTTCCTGTCCCTTCCCACTACACTCCCAATGCACACCCAGGTGCAGGGCTCTAAGCTTGTATTTTGTCAATCACTGGAATGGCCATTCAACCAAAGCAACTAGAACTGCCTCTATACCAAGCAGATCTAAGCAGATTTCTCCACCATGCACCATGACCATGAGTAAGCTATTCCACGGCTTCTCCCGCAGAAAGGGAAGAGAGCAGACCTTTTCTCATATCTAAGAGGCAAGAGTAGCAATGACTATTGTAGAGTAGATAGTCGCCCAGTAAACATGAACCCTAAAAATGATTCCAACCTACCCTCTCTATTGGATTTTCAGAAAACAGATACTGTTTCTCAAATATAACATTCACATTTTAAGAATTTAGCTAGGGAATTCACAAAACACAAAGCAAGAAGGTCAATTATCTCCTGGCATTCTCCAAAACACCTGAGCTTAACCAATAAAGCCACTAGGAACAAGGTGGAGTTTGCCTACTCACTCTATCTTCTAGCCTTGTTTATTTGGTGGAGTTTAAAAGTAGCCAAAGATGGGCCAATGGGATGGATTCACTCAAGAATTTGAGACCATCCATACAGAAAAGGTGGTGTCACCATAGAAAATGGAGCAAGCACTGTTTTCCCTTCATTTTCCTTGTTTTACTTCTCCTTCTTTGGGGTCAGGAGGACATGACTCAACAGCCCAACATCCTCCACCTTAAAAAAAAAATGCTGGTCCAAAATTCTCACAGGAAAAGAGCACAGCCTGGGTCACTACATCAGACCCACTTTGGTGGGCCTTCACTCTGAGTACAGAGGGACCCGTCATCAAGAAACTGCTCTTTGGGGTTCTTCTCCACTGCAAGGCCAAGTGCCTTACACTACCTAGCTTTAAGCTGGCCAAATCCAACAACGTCCCAGAGGTTTTTGGCTTAATCTTTTTAATGAACTCCTGCCAGCCTTGCACGGGCGCTGCCAAGCATCATCACCCAGACTTAGGTGTTGGCAGCTTCTCCCACTCACTTCATACCATTTTCCCTGCTCAAGGATAATGGCCCAGGGTCCCCTCGGCTCCCATCCCCTGCATCTGGAGGTGCCTCCAACTCCAGCAGCCAAGCTTCGAAAGATTCCTCACTCACACAATGCACAGTGAAGGCCTTTTGTCAAGTGCTACCTATACAGACTACCTGCCTAACAGAGATGCTATGGAGAGCTATCAATTACAAATCATAGTGGAAAATGGGGAGAGTAAATGCCAATGCATAACAGCTCCACTATCAACGAACTAGAACAAAGTTTGTCCCATGAAAATACTTAAGTAAACTGATGATTTTATTGTCACTCAACATATGTCTCATATTCGCCTCTCTTCCTTTCCTGCCTGCCACTGTTGTGGTTCCTACTGTTCATCAACACAAACTGGTGTCACTATTTTGACAGTCTCCATTCTTTTCTTCCTCCAAACCATATATCTGTTTTATATGTGTGATGAAAAGATTTTCCCCCAAACATGAATTTCAAAGCATCATGCAGCAATTCCTTCTCAAGAACCCTAATGACTCTCTGTTTCTTCCATGTAAAAACTGAAGCCCTAAAATCTGATATATCCAAACTCATCCTCTCAGACCTCCAGAAGTTATAATAAGCCATTACCTCCAGAGTCCCTGAGATTTGTACTATTGCTTTCCCCAGGTCTAAGACCAACAGATAACACAATGATTGTTAACGATCAGATATCCTCATACCAGGGACATCTGGGAACAAGTTTCATGCTGGGCATTTCCACTCAGACTTCAGCTGCCCCCTCAGACATTTTCAAAAGTATGACGTGCACACTAGTTATAGTCAAACTAGTATGCTGGCCACTATTGTATTTCTTCAAATGATAGTTTACCTGCCATTATGAAACACTTGGCACACTTAGCATCAAACTTGCAGACCAAACATGATGTTCAGTGAGAGAAATCAGGAGCAACAACAAATCAGCATCAGAGAAAAGCACAAAACATAAAACACAACCTGATCCTTAAAAGGCTGTTGTATCCTAGTGTGAGCATCAGAGAGTTGGGAAAAGAACATGAATGGCTGAAGGGAAAACCATCAATCTACCAAACCAATTCTCCCACACTGGGAAAGTCCAAAAAGGGAAACAAGCAGCAGTACCTTTAACAATCAACAGGGCTCAGAAGGTCAAGAATGCTGAGGAACACAAGTCAAGATTTTGGGGGAGAGTACAAGTCTGTTTTCTGAAGGAGAGCAGACAGGCTACACTGCGTCATCATCCATCTACCATAGAAAAAGACTCAGAGCTTTGCAGAAAACAAAATGATATGATATGATATGATATGATATATGATACATAGACATATCATAGATTTCCTCTAAATTCTGACAACGCAATATATCTTTCCCCTACTGTCCACTCCTTGAAGACCCAACCGTGAAGCCTCCCCAACTCTTTAAGCCATGTTGACTCAGCACATGATTTGCCAAATAACTTGCTGCCATCTTCAGCCCTCAAAATTACACTGAAGTGGCATTATCTTCCCAACTTGTCTGCCAGACTCTCAGGGACAACAATCTTGAATTTATCTTCCTCCAGATCTCATCATTTTCTTACCATCTCCTTACTCACAACCCAATACTCATTCCAGAAGATTCCATAGAAATACTGATATTGTCAGTTAATATAAATCGAAATACATGTGTTATCTAGTGAAATCTGAAATCCTCTTTCTCCCTTTAGGTAGTTCCCCCATCCTTCATTCTTTCTATACCTTTTGTTAAAAAATACTCCTGCTTTCCAAATCATCTTTGTTTGCAAAGGTTGGGCTTGAATAACCTGGCAATCTTACTTTCTCCCCACCCACTCCCCAAGACAGAAACACAGAGGCTAAAAGAGTTGGCACTCTTTCTTCAAATTCTGTTCCAAGGTCAGAGGATTTAAATGGAAGCCACTGGCTCTTTTTTTTTTTTTTCACAAGAGCATGTTGCCCAAATCTGCCCAAATCACTAATGATATTTTCTCATTTACCTCCCCAAATTTTTTAAAGATTTCATTATTTAATCCTTTCACCACTTCAGTCTTTAATGAAGCCCTTCTGCCCTGAGAAGTCCTCTGCTGGATCATTAACTTCCTTCACAAGTTAGGGATAAGCCTTCATGTTGCCCACAACCCACTTACAAAAAATATGCACTCCTATACTAGGCATGATTCGTGATTCCAGTGTAATTTTCCCATTAAGTCTAGAGTTTATCAGTCTTCCCTGCTACACAGTATGGTCTTCCCCTGCCCTCCTTTTTCTTCAGCCTGCTTCCCTTCTTTTTCTTAATCTCCCCAAGAAGTGCACTGGTTTTCCTAGCAGGTTTAGCCTTGCTTTGACTAGGTTATTGTTCCAATGTGATTGTGAAGTTGCTGGACCTGAATACACAGTTTATTAATTTTCAGGGCTTCTCCATTTCTGCCTGGTGTGTGTGTGTGTGTGTGTGCGTGTGTGTGTGTGTGTGTGTGTGGTGGGAGGGGGCAGGAGTACATGTGAGTATCTGATAGCTAGCACACCTGGAGTTTGGAATTCTACTGGTGACTGAAAAGATGGAGCCAAAAGTTAACTGACAATGCTAGAAAATGATATTGTTGCAAAAGCAAAAGGAATACCAGAGTCACAAGAGGCCAGCTCTACATTTTACAGATCTGAAAACAGAGGTAAGACAAGGTAGGAGCTACTGACCAAGGTCATAGAAGAATGGGAGGCAGGGCGGGCAGGCGCCACAACTCAGAGCCATCGGTTCTCAGTTCACCAAGGCCTGTTCACATGTACACACACCCCTCCTGCAAGGGCTCTCACACACTAACGTACAGCCCAAAGACACACTGATTCAGTGATGTGCAATGCATGTGCCTATGCACACACAAAGATGTGAAGATATTGCCTATGTGGCTTACAACACAAAGAACAAGGAACATACTGTTAAAATTAAACTCAAACTGTTGTAATTAGGTTAAACTCTACTCCAAAGGAATCACACCTCCCCACCCTGCCTACCCACGCTACACATTTTCCTCAAATAGCTCAGTTCAAGGGGAAAAAAAAAGTTGGATTTCAAAAGCACCTTGGAGAGGTTTTCATAAGACCTCTCCCCTTTAGTTCAATCAATACAAAGTTATCCTTTAATTCCAGGAAAACAGCTTTTTCACACATCTCTGCACACACAGCCACATACCCATATGAAACATTGGCAGCAGGTACTTTTAATGTGCTGGAAAATATTTCTAAGAAGTCAAAAAGCTCCAGCTGAATAAGCGAGCTCTCCGATTGGCTAGCCAGCCCAGTTGAGAATCCTGATTGGTCCCTGATCCTGAGGACCGATAAGAACGGCTATAAAATCCCTGGGTGCAGCTCTTGGGCCCCCAGTTTGCAAAAGCCAGAGGTGCAAGAGGCAGCCACTGCAGCAGCAGCAGCGTCCTCAGGAGCAGCATCAGGAGCAACCAACACTCCTCACCAAATCCTCACTTACGCCTTCAGGGTATCCAGATCCACATCTTCACTCAAGCCCGGAGAGGGAGAGAGGAAAGGGGGGGGAAGAAAAAAAAACCAACAACTTAGCGGAAACTTCTCAGAGAATGCTCCAAAACTCAGCAGTGCTTCTGGTGCTGGTGATTGGTGTTTCTGCAACCCATGAGGCGGAGCAGAATGACTCTGTGAACCCCAGGAAATCCCGGGTGGCGATTCACAGCTCAGGTAAGCGCAGACCCACCACGCTTTCTCCCCCGAAGGGCTGTCCTCATTTGCCTCTCACTTTTGCAACTGTGTCTGTGACGGCGGATCTTGATAATAAATGTGCTTCATGCCTAATGGCAATAAACTGCCAGTGTAATCCAATAGCCTTAGGAAGTGGAGCTCCTTTGTTTAATAAATTGCATGCAACTAACGAAGAAGCTGGGGCGCTGGGCTGAGGGTATTTCATTGCATAAGCCTAGCCTGATTGCCTGAAATCTGGCACGTACCCTCCTGGGGGGAGGGGGCGGGGGAGAGGCTTGCATGTTGGCATGCTTCAAAGCGCTCTCTCTACTTTCCAGGGGCTGATTGCAAGGTGAGGCATGGCTAGCCTGATGCGGTCCCTGCTCCTACCACCCTGAAACCCTCTAACTTGACTTTGCTGCCTCTTTTGATAACCGGCACAAAAGCTCTCTCTTTGAACTGGTGTTCCAAACCGTAGCCCTCCAGTCTGACAAATCCAGGGCGGATTCAGAGAAAGCCTTTATACATCCCACCCCCAACACCGCTGCCTGCCTCTCTCTCTCTCTCTCTCTCTCTCTCTCTCTCTCTCTGTCTGTCTTTCTCCCTCCATTCAATTGCCCTTGGCCAAAGAGCCCTTGAAAAAAGAATCTTTGTGAAGCAGAAAGGCTTGCTTGCCCCAGGGGAGAGGTCTCCCTGGAACAGCTAACTGTGCACGATGTTGTTCTTGGAGGATGAGAGACGTGAAGAAGCGGGCACTGACACCTCTGCCCTTTGACTTCTCATGCCCCACTTGCTCCTCTTGCATCTCTGCCCACTCTCCCCGCAACCTTCAGCAGAGCTGGGCTCTCGGGTGTCAAATGCTGCAGACCATGCTCCCTTGAAAGAGCACAGGTCCCTGCCTAGAGGAGAGCTTTTGCTTCACTTCCTTTTGTAGTTAGTTGCTATAGAGATGCCGTGATTCACAATTCGAGCTTGCCTAAAACAATAGCAGCCCTAATGTATATTAAAACTGCTTAAAGCAAAGTTATAATTTGAATGCGTGGAAATATATAATTAGGGAAATGACTTGTAACATCCCAGAGGCTGCGGGTGGTGGGAGGGGGTGGGGAAGCCTAACTGAACCATGCTTTTGATCTCGGAGGAGAATCCTACGGTATGAAAGCTGCAGATCATTTCTTGCCGAGCAGCCTGCCAGAACACCCCCCTCCCCTGTGGGAGAGAAATTACTTTTATGGGAGATCTTATCCAGAATGTAGAAAGCCTCCTGCAAGTTCTTTGCGGTTTTCTTCCAGTCTTGCACAAGGGGTGCCTTGGCCTTGTAAATCCACACCTGTGATTCTCTTAAAAAGAAAAAAAAAAAAGAGAGAGAGGGAGAGAGAAAGAAACAGAGGCCTTTAATATGAAAGATTATACACATCTCCAAGCACTGATCTGTGGAGGGGGTTGGGGGAGACATGCATAAATCGCATTCCTGTCTACCAATATGACCACGGTAAGTTGACCAGTCCCAAGCAGAAGGGTCTCTAAGTTGCCCCCTGGCAAATCTCTCCCATTTAGATTCATACCCCATGGATTGTGTTTTTTTGAAAACCAGATGGATTCTTCTGGCCCTTCCACCTCCTCAATGGGACCACCTTTCAAGTGCTAAGCCATGACCTTTGATTCCACAGACGTGCTTAGGCACTGGGTATTCCACAGACTCCAACCTTGCTTCTCTAGTTACTGGTAGGATCAGGAGACTATCTCACTCCCTGTCCTTCATTGCACTAGCTCTTACAAGTACAAAAGCCCATGCATCCCCTTTCTGATCCCCACACTACCTGGCTTGCGCCCATCTGTGGCCCCTCAGGCTGACTTGTAGGTTCAGTTCCGATGTCCCTCCCCTGCACCCACTTAATCCCACCAGTTGTCCTCACCATTTGATGCATTGGATGTGTCTGTCTCTTTCAGCTGAAGTGCTTCGCTGCCTCAACAGTGCTCTGCAGGTTGGCTGTGGGGCTTTTGCATGCCTGGAAAACGCCACCTGTGACACAGATGGGATGCTTGACATCTGTAAATCCTTCTTGTTCAGCGCTGCTAAATTTGACACTCAGGTAATAAGACCTTGACCCTTGCTCCTGTGAGCTGCTTGTCTTTAAGCATGTGTTCGACCATTGTTCTAAGGAACCAGACTTTTAAGGAATCAGCCTGCTCATTCAAAAGTCCATCTCAAAGTGTGTACACACATGCACACTATGGGCCAGGAAATAGGCCCTAGAGAAGAAACTTCCCAGCCCCCCTCTACGTGTGATTGTTAAGGAGCTGTCAGAGGCTGGCTTGTACGAGGAGGGGTGGTGAAGAGAAAGGCTTTTCCTCTTTGAAAGCAAATTAAAAAAAAAATTCTTCTCACCATACGACCTAGCATCCTATCTTGCAATATGAGTTCTCACAGGCTCAATCCCCAGAATACAATTTTCAGCCTACAGGGTGCTTGATTATGGTTCATCTCTCTCTATCTTTTTTTCTTTCTTATTTCATTACTGAGGTCCTTAGGTCCTCGAGATAATCTGAGAGAGAAGGGGCAGTTTTTTCCCCTGCTTTTTTTCTTTTCCTCCTTGGCCACAGAGATAAATCTCATGGCAAGGATAATACCAATGGCCAAGGCAAACCCCCTTATGGCCCCATGCTGTAGGCCCCACACTTGTGCCAAATCAAACTCGAGCTTTCCCTCTTATGCTTCCTCCATGGCAGGGAAAAGCATTTGTCAAAGAGAGCTTAAAGTGCATTGCCAATGGGATCACCGCCAAGGTCTTCCTCGCCATTCGGAGGTGCTCCACTTTCCAGAGGATGATAGCCGAGGTGCAGGAGGAATGCTACACCAAGTTGAACGTGTGCAGCATCGCCAAGCGGAACCCCGAAGCCATGACAGAAGTCGTCCAGCTTCCCAGTCACTTCTCCAACCGGTATGAACTCAGTCCACTTTTTTTTGCAATCAGGAGATGGGGAGGGAGTGGCTGGCTGGCAGAGCCAGACTGGGAAGGAGGGTTAAATTGCTATAGTCACTCTCTTATTTTAGCTTGCAGTCTTCTCAGCTTTTGCAGGAAAAAATACGTTTGTGATTGGGTGTGACAGTTTAAGCAGCTTGGGTTTTTTTTTTCCACCATTATAGGAAAAATCTTTCCATACAGGTAATAGAGTGCTTCATCTGCAGCATCGCTGGGTGCATTTTCATGGTCCTTTCTTGCTTTGAGCCTGAAAGACATGGTAAAGTTTCTGGAAACCACCATTTGAAACATCAGATTTCACTGAAACCATGACTATGCATATGATAACTGGGCTTGAGAAAAACTCTGGCCAAATGTCATAATGCAGATTTTTCCATCTGCATGCATCTCTGATCAGTGCCACGTGCAGTCACTGGGCATCTCCAGAACAAGCCTGCTCCCGTCCCAGAGACCCAGTGTCTTAGAGAAAACTGCAATTGCTGATCTCAACCATTCCCAGGGACCTTAAGGGTCTTAAGTTACCCTGTTGCTCTAGTTCAAGATTTCCTGAGGTGATGTACTGGTGGTTGCCCAGACCACACTCATCCCAGAGCTCTTACGTGGCTCAGAGTCACGGAGCTACTCATAGCTCAGCAGCACGCCTTTGTTTGCCCTTGGCTTGCTGCCCTTAGCAACTTGGCGTGAATTCCTAGGACCTGAAAGAGTTGGCATCTTCCTGACATATGGGTGCATTACACAGGTTTCCAGAGAGAAAGCTGGTGGAGCTGGTGTGGCAGAACAGCAGCGGCAGGGCAGGCTGGACAGATCAAGTTGATTGTGATTCAGACTTGATTCCCAGGCCTGAAGTTCTATGCTTTTTTGACTCCCAGCCAAATCTGCATATATTCACAAACACAGGTCCTGTGTCTGTGATTCTGGCCACCTGAGACTTGCCGCAATTGTAAATGATTAGTTTTCTGGCCACGTGCCACCATGCTCCTTTAGACAGTGGCAGGCATTTAAGACCTCCTAGGGTTCAGGAAGAGTTAGTTCATATGCATATATGTTACTAAAGGACTAGAAAAGCACCTCCTCCCAGGGAAAGGTGAAAGTCCCCAAGGAAACAGACTGAAAATTTCCCATTCACTCTTATTATAGGAGAGTGGCCTGATTTCAAAAACAAGTCAGTTTTCAAAAACTATTTGCCTAGTCCTTGGAAGTGATCTGACCACGGGGCTCTTACACCATTTTCAATGATCTCCTTTCAATGATTCTTCAGCCTTGGTTTTCAAATTCTTACGAAAATTTTTGTTGCACAGAAGTTAAGAGTTAAGAGGAAAACAAATGATAACTTCTTATATTGGAACGAGAGACAAAGTTATGTATATATGCAGTGGTTAAGGAGGAGGTATCTACCAACATAGTTATTGTAACAAATGCAGATCCTTCAAGAACCTGTGAGAAAACATGGAACTTAATGTGATGTGTGACCAATTTCAATGCAACACCAACTACATTTAAGCAACCCCTTCCATGACAAAAGGAGAGATCTGGTATCAAGGGTAGTGCAGACACTGGCCTGGTGATTCCAACTTCAGAAAACGACAGTAGAAAGAATTTTGGCAGGGTCATTTATCCTGTTAGTATATGCCTTATTTTTAATACCTTTAGACAATGGTCACTAAGAATATCTTCTCATCCCCCCTTTTCATCATGGGAAGCTCAGTTACTGGAAAATTTCAGTGGGGAGAAGTATGGGCAGCCCTTGAAGACCAAAATCTTCCATACAGCTCTTAACTTACTGCAAGTATTTCACTCCAACTGGTTAGGATTATTCCTGTTCGGGACTGTAGAGATTTCCGGTTCCATGCTGGGCTTGATTTACTTTATTTAAACTCCTCACCCTCATGAAACATCCTGCCTCTCCAGCCCCAGTCCCACCACAGACACACAGCATTCCAAAAGGAAGCAGTTACAGGTTCATTCCACCTTCCTGTGACTTATCTATCATGAGATTAGGGACTGAGGGATTCCAAAATCCTGTGACTGGATCAGCATCCAGCCAAAGGGGTTTTCCAAGACGAAAAATGTATCTCAAAGAAAAAGTACAGCTGAAGTCCCTCCAGTTGAATTTGAAAATAACTCCTCCAACCCTGAGGTAGCTGGGAAAAATCAAACAGGCAGGCAGGGTGGTGTGAGGCTTGGGAACCAATTAAACCAATCCAGATCCAGAGTGGGAAAACTGTCAACGCTTCCAACTCTCTAGGGCATGGATAGGGAACAGGAAACAGAAGAATAATATTGATCAAGGGAAACAAAGGACTATTTATAAACCTTCACACAGAAGGTTCCTAGGCAGTATGTGTGTATTTGGATATGCATGGCTGAAATAGTAGCTATGGAGAATATCTGATCTTACTTTTTATCAAGGTGAAAAAAGAGTCAGGGATGTAATTTTCAAAGTGAAAAGAAGGAAGCATGCTTCCTTTGCATCTGGGTAGTCAGAACAGTTAGCCCACCAACTCATTGTAGCATATCTGACCCCCTACTCTGAAAGTAAAGGAAGCTTCATAGATACTTCTGCAAAGGCACCCTACACTGTTTTTGTTAAACTGAGAAGGAAAATGTATATCAAGCCCATGAAAACACAGAATATCATAGATGGAGATACAGAGGTTTTCAGGACTATCACATTTTACTGATTGAAGAACAAGAAATACAAAGAAATGAGAGATATGTTTGAAGGTTTTTACCACTTGGGCCTAGAACTCACATGGCCTTGAGCCAAGCAATTTGATTTCTCCTTCAAAACTGACGTCCAGCAAATCTGCAGGAAATGTCCAAGATCCAAAAATAGAATACTAAGCACAACTGAATAAATATGTGTCCCATGCTGGTCTTCAATTAACTTTGTGCACAGAGAAAAGACACATCATACCAAAAGTTACAGTGATACAGTACAGAAGCGCACTTAGCAAATACCTGACACTTGCTAAGGCAATTTTGGACGGAGACGCAACCTCGTAAGTAATCAATCCTTAGTAGTGACTTATAGGAAAGATCTCTTTTATTGACCAGCATATCCCAAAGGTAAATGCCATGATCCAGACCTCAGTGGAATAAAGGTAAACCTATTCATCATCATGACACAATGACAGTCTGGCCACTGCTCCTGTCTTCAAGGGGCTACTAATAGAATCAGGAGCTTGCTGACATTCTCAGGAGCTCTTTTCTCTTGTCCTTGTTAAGCGAACCAAACTCCACGAGAGAACTAGGAAAGACACATATGAAAGAGGGAAGGGGAAACTAACAGCAGTAAGGCTATCAAGGGACATTTTCAAAACAACCAAGACAAGGTACCATAGCTGGGCTGGCAGAGAAAACAACAGCAAAGACAGGAATTTTCTCACAAAAAGAGAGCAGGCACTTTGGCAACATGAGGCCACAGGAAACAAATGGCTCCAAAGCTTCTACAGAAGCTGAGTTTCCTTGGGTACTGGACTTTTCATTCAAACAAGAACTTTAAATTCTCCATGAGAAGAAAAAACTATCCTTTCTTTCAATTTTTTTTCTAAGAAATTATCACACTTTCCAGCCTTTTTTCCAAGACTCACATTACATACCTGGTTCATTCTAGAAACAGAAGATTAACTTCTAAGCTATAGAGTTCTTCTTGCACTCTATCCTCTAAGAATGAATCTCTTTCTAAAACAGAGGAAGTGACCCAGGGGAACCGGATTTTAGCAGAGCTCACAAAACTCAGGGGTGTATAAGGATCAGTGTGTAGATGTCTGAAGCTGTTGGGGCAAAGCCGTTTGTTTATTCTCAGTTTTTCCAAAACCAGTTTTCTCTCCAGTTCTCCATCCAAGTAAGATCTACTTTGACTCATGCACTTTCCAAAGGGTTGGAAAATGTTCTTCTGTGCCAGAGCATCCCAATGTTACCCACAGCTGGATGCAATTCTTCCCAGAGGGAGGGACATGGCCAGGACTCTAGCAGTGACCCAGGCACTGCACTTCATTTGCAGTCCCCTGTTCCCTCCTGCTCATTCACAGAAGGGTGACTGCTTTGCTTCATTGCTCATATTCCATTCTCTTTACTGTATGCCCTTTGAAAGACCTCTCCTGGGGGTTAGGTTAGTCTGCAAAGATGTCTGATCCTGTGCTCCAGAGGTGAGTTAAAAATAAACAAATTTCTTTTTGTAGAAGATCCTGTGGCCCCAGAGATCCGTGGGCTCCTCTGAGGAAAGGGTTTTTCCACAGAAATATTCACATAAATATTGCGGGTCGTGACCATCACGAGAGTCTGCCACTAGTGAACACACGGCTAATGGGTTTTGACAACTGACACCTCATAATGGAGCAGACACATTCCAACCCAAATTGGAAAATACCTCAACTGTCCTCCCAAAGAATAGGACAAGAGCTTATGTGCTATAAACATTAGACAGCTTTATTCTTTCCGAGTCATAACATTTAGCTGTGAATTTGAGTATTTAGAGGATTGGCTGCAAAGATGAAGGTAATTTATATCAATCAAACAGAAGACTCTGTATAAAATTTATTAGACCTCCAGATAATTTTTTCTCTAAGAAGCATGACTTATTAGAGAACTTACTTACACTTTTAAAACTCTGCCTTCACAGTGAACACACACACACACACTCACACACACACACCAGAATCAATAAATCTAAAGTGAGTGGGCAATATAATACAATGACATTTGGTCATGAGGGATGCAAAGAAAGCAAAGAAATAAAATCCAAATAATAACTTCTAGTTGTTGGCAACCTAGTCATGGACAGAAAGCCATCACAAAACCAGCAAATGCTAACTGAGTAATAATAGCCAAGCATCTATAAGATGTCCAAAACAGTGTGAGAAAGCTCATGTAATTTGAACAGCAAGAACCCTTCCAGGCCACCCATCTTTCCTCTTCCATACCTGCTTTGCTTGGCACCAGGCCATCTGACAGCCACACACCCTCGAAAGATAATCAAAATTAGAGCCTCAACAGACTTTAACAAAGCTAGCTGAGGGTATGATAAGCAGATTATCATAGATATCTAGATAACAGATAATCTAGAAAAGCAATTGAGACACAGGAGACAAGAACCTTAGAACTTCAGTCAGAATATGCACTTATATGTACATACACCTGTACTCACTAACCACTAAAGCAAAGCAAAGATGTAAAGAGAATTAAAATAATTATCAACCCACGTGTATGATCACTAATATGGGTGTGTTGGGGTCCCTCTGTGGTATTTGACTAACCCATCGTGTGCTCTTGGGCAAGTCACATTAGCTTTTCTACCTTGTTTCTTTTCGCCAAAATGAGAAGGAAACTGGTACCCAGGGGTCTCTGGGATCTTTTCCTGCCCTACAATTCTGGCTTTCTAGGTATCTCAGATATTGTAGTTAGCTTGTTATTCAAAGTGTTGCCTACATCTCCCAAACTCTAAACATGAAGACAGACTTGCCTTTCACAGTTGATTAACACAAGAAGCAAATACACCCAAACTAAGAAGAGACTATTAGGGAAAAAAGCCACCTTCAGATGACGAGCTGTTCTTGTGTGCGCCATCTGTCCATGTGGGACTGATACTGGCTGGAGTCGGGGTCATGCTTAACTTAATGAGTGATCACCACCTGTGCACTCTTTCCCCTCACAGATACTACAACATACTCATCCGAAGCCTCCTAGAATGTGATGCTGACACCGTCACCAAAATCAGAGATAGCCTGATGGAGAAAATTGGGCCCAACATGGCCAGTCTCTTCCAAATTCTGCAGGCAGACCACTGTGCCCAAACCCACGCACGAGCTGACTTCAACAGGAGGCGCACCAGTGAGCCCCAGAAGCTGAAAGTGCTCCTCAGGAACCTCCGAGGTGAGGGGGACTCTCCCTCCCATAGCAAACGCACCTCCCATGAGAGTGCATAACCAGGGAGAGGTATTCACAAACCTCACCACAACTAGTATCATTTGAGGGGTGTTGACACACCAACTTCGAGTGTACTGTGCCTGGTTTAATTTTTTTTTAAGTAGTTCCTATTTTCTATCCTCCCCCTAAAGAAAACTGCATGAAACTAGGCTTCTGTAATCACAATCCCAATATTCTGCAATGGCAGCATTCCCACAACCAGAATATGTTCCATCATTTTGCCTCTCCGTAGGAGAAAATAATGTCTTCTATCAATTTTCCTCTGCCATGTCCTTTCCCGACCCCAATCACCCTCAATCACAAAACTTTCATGTAACTCCCCCATCATTGTAATTTGAAGATGTGGATCCCTTTAGAATGTTTGCCCTAGTAGAGTTAGCTGATAAGCAACAACTTTATTTAAATGCATGTCTTAACTGCTCATAAAGATGTTAAATGCAATTCGTGTTATGAATCTGTGCTGGCCATGGACGAATATGAATGTCATGTTTGAATTCTTGATCTCTAATGAGCTAGTGATCCTCCAATGTCTAATTTCCTTTCTGACACATTTACCAAATTGCTCAAGCCTGCCTCTCCAACCAGACTTTGAGCCTTCATCTTCTTGCATCTAATGAAAAACAAAAAGCTAACATCTTTACGTACTGTAACTGCTCAGAGCTTTAAAAGTATCTTTAACAATTGTCTTAAAAACCAGAGAATCTTAAGGTCTAACTGTGGAATATAAATAGCTGAAAACTAATGTACTGTACATAAATTCCAGAGAACTCTGCTTAAGCAAAGCAGGATATAATAACTTTATTGCATATAGATTTAGTTTTGTAACTTAGCTTTATTTTTCTTTTCCTGGGAATGGAATAACTATCTCACTTCCAGATATCCACATAAACGCTCCTCGTGGCCTTTTTTATAACTATGGGGGTAGAATAGTTTTAACTCAACATCAAAACTTAAGATGGGCTTATATGAGATAGGGAAAACTAACAGGTTTATCTGAAGGACCCCAGGTAAAATGTTCACCTCCCAGCCCACCTCAACCCAGAGGCTACTTTTGACTTTGACCTATCTTGAAATAACTCTGTCACATCCAACTGGGAATTACAGCAATGAACAAAACAGAGCATCCCTTTGGCCTTGGACCAATCACGGTGTGAAAAGGGTCAACTTTGTGTTGGGAAGTGGCAGCTCCTGACTCCTTACCTTTCATCAGTGCCTGCAACTCTGGTAATGATGATGGGGTGGGAGATTTTCCATTTAATCAATCAGGAATGAGTCAATTAGCCTTTGGGTCTTTATTCTGGAGCACTTGGGGCTGAGGGAGTATAAATAACCCTGGGCTGTCCAGCCTTAATAAACTCCTCTTACATTTTTGTCCTGTAGCATGCTGCCTGCCAAAGTAGTCCTGGCAGCTGGACCATCTCTGTAGGATCATAAAAAAAAAGAAAGAAAAAAAAGATAGCAAGAAAGAGGGAAAAAGAGCTGGTGGTTTGATCATTTATGCCATGATGTTTACAAGATGGCGACCACCAAAGCCAAATGATGAACCTATCTATGAACAACAGTAGTTTCTCAGGGTTACCGTCCTTAAACCCAAAAGTCCCTTATGAGTGTCACTGCCCACCAAAGGTCAATGTTGAGAGAGGAAGAGGGAGGAGGGGTAGTTCTGCAGGGGCCACTCCAAACTCGCTTAGGTAGAAATTATTGGTGCTTGACTCTCACTAGGCTAAACTCAAGATTTGACCAAATCGAGAAATAGGGATCCTGGTGGGAGGAGGGAGGGCACATTTCCAGAAAAATGAAAAGCAATACAACTTTACCACAAAGCCTTTAAAATCAGTCACATGCTGCTCCAGGACCAAGAGCAAGTGCAGCAGAACCCAGCAGCAGCAGCAGCAGCACAGCCACTGCTGCCTTTGTCCCCACAAAGCCTCTAAGCGTGCTGACATCAGATTGTCAAGGACATTTTTATACTCAGAACTGTCCCATCCCCAGGTCCCCAAACACATGGACACTGCCTTAGCCTCTTGGAAATCAGGTAGACCATACTCTAAGTTAGACTCACCCCTCCCTCCCCACCACCACCTATCCCCAGGCAAGGCTGACTTCTCTGAATCAGAAATGATTCAAGTGTGTGTGTTGTGTCCATTTCGCAAACCCACTAAGCCAGGACCCTGAATGCAACAAGTAGTTCCTGAGGATTCCTAGCAAAAATTTCTCTTAGTTCAGTCTGGTAGATTCTCTTCGTTGGTTGTGACCTTTTTAAAGCGTGGTACCCAACCCCTCCCCTTTTCTCCCCATGATGATATTTATATATGTATCTACAATACATATACCAACAAATATGGAAAGAAGCAGTTCTCACAATGTTGCTAGTTTTTTGCTTCTCTTTTCCCCATCCCACCCTCTCTCACCAGACTCTTTCTTTTATCTTCAGCTTCATCTTCTGTTTGCTGCACAGCGTTTTGTGGGGGCTGTCCTAGACCAGTTTGCATGATTCCTCTATTGTGATTTGGTTGCACTTTAGACATTTTTGTGCCATTATATTTGCATTATGTATTTATAATTTAAATGATATTTAGGTTTTTGGCTGAGTACTGGAATAAACAGTGAGCATATCTGGTATATGTCATTATTTATTGTTAAATTACATTTTTAAGCTCCATGTGCATATAAAGGTTATGAAACATATGGTAATGACAGATGCAAGTTATTTTATTTGCTTATTTTTATAATTAAAGATGCCATAGCATAATATGAAGCCTTTGGTGAATTCCTTCTAAGATAATAATAATAATAAAGTGTTACCTTTGACTGGTCCCCCTCCCCCATGTCTTTCATTGTTATTCTTTGAAAACTTCTGGAATGAGAATTTCTGAACATGAAAGTCACTAAAATGATTAAGTTTCTCTGAAGTTGCTAATTAAGTGTCAATATGTAAATGAATATAGTTAAAGCAACGTTTTCCAGATTTCTTCAAATTCATGCAATGACTCCCATTAGTCTCATCATTAAGACACTGAAGCCTAAATCCCCTCCGAGACTGGAAGAAGCAGACTGTGGCTCTCCCACCTCCAGGCTGGGTTTCCTCTCTGTTGCGGGATCTGCACTCCCACCATGGGAATAAGTCTGGAAAGGTCTGTGTTCCTCCTCCCTGCCAGGTCTTTGTTTACATTGTCCTCATCCTTTGAAAGAACTCTGCCTAGACTGCAACCACAAGGAAAGCAAGGGGTCTGCCTGTTCATCAGGGCCCCCAAGAAGAAAAGACTCCCCTGAATATTTTAAATGAAGGATCCTGAGACAGTCAGAAGACAGGAAAAAATAGTGGAATCACTGTGACAAGTGAGGCAGATAGCTGTTTCATTACAATAACCCAGTTCTGGGGTCACAATTCTCGGATTTGAAGTCTGACTCTCTCATTTGTTAGCTGCATGAGGTCGGGAATGGCTGTTTCTTCTACAAAGATGGGGTACTGAAAATGATATATGAAAGAGCTTCTATAAAGTGATAAAATAAGTGAACTGCTGACAGCATTCCTGGTGCAGAGCTGTGTTCAGTAAGCACCAGCTGTTCCCATCACAAGCAGAAAGGACAAGCACAAACCCCTGACTCATATCAGAATGACCGTTTTAACCAGGTCTTGAAGGCTGACCTGGAGTTCCTTCACAGAAAAGAGGGTACCACTGTGGTTTCAGGAGAGACTTACTGTAGTTTTTGATAATTTAGTGTATTTTCCTCGTTGTTCTAATTCAAATGGGGAGCATTTTTCTCAGTATCATTCATTTCCACCTTCAGACCAGATGTTTCCAATTAAAGATATGCCCAGGGACTCTATCAAATAACACACGCATTGTCACTTCAAGACCAAAGTAGATTGTGTTTACTTTGCTCTGACATGACCATGGAGAATGTATACTGATTTCATTATTATCTTTCCTCCTCAGCCTTCTATTTATTAACACGTATAGAGTGTGTTAAAGAACTTACACCTGGAATTTTTGTAAAACTATACTCAAATCTAATTCCTCAATGATCTCTGTGGCCTTGGGTCACACATCTGAAATCTTCAAACTTTGTTTTTTACATTGATGAAAATATCCCTATAAAATACGAATGGTTAATGGGCCTAAACTCCAGAGTGAGAGAATTAAATGCAGTATACAGAAAGCACTTACAGCAGTGTCTAGCGTGTGGCAAGAACCCTCACAATAGTCTCTATTGCACAGTCAACAAATGTATCTATAACCGTTTTCATCAATGCTATCACCATGGCTGAGACTCTGCTGCCACTTAGAATGTGAGTCTTGAGGTACCAAGCTGGATGAAGAATGCTTTCCTACTCCTAATCCTTCGCTAGAACAATAGATTTCAATGGTTAATAATGTTTTTTTAAAAATTGAGTTACAAAATACTGTAGTCCAGAACAATGACAAATTACACAGTGATGAACACCTATATCCCATTCAAGCTAAAGAAATAAAATATTACTGATAAGACAATCCCCTAAGTATGCCTCTCTGTCTACATTCACATGTTTAACAATCCTTGACTGCGAAATGATTTGCAAAGCTAGGGGATAGAATTTCCCAAATTATTGAAATATATACACATACACAAATGTATCTACATAATAGATATATGTATATATATATATATATATATATATATATATATCTGTGTTTCAAAAAAAAACATGCAACAGTCTGTGAGTCTGTGGTTAGAGAGAAGAAAAAGATCAGGTCATCTGTCTTATGGTGCCATTTGAACACCCGAGAGCTCATCAGCATGGACACTAAGTCAGTACTTCCCAGAATCACTGTGCATACAGATTACTTGTGGATCTTATTTAACTGATGAAACCCTCTAGGTAGCCCAAGGGTCTACATTTCCAACATGTTTCCAGGTACTGGTGATGCTGTTGCTCCACGGAAGATGATTTAGTAGCAAATCATCTCAACAATCAGATATGCCTGAATCAGTTCCTCAGTCCTCCACTGAGAAGCCGTGGAAGTGAACACATGATCATTTGACTTCTTCATTTTAGTAGCACCTCTTACTGATAAAAACCAAGCATCTTAGCTTTGTAAGCCCTTCAAAACCAGCACCCTTCACTGACCCAGGTATTGCAGATTATGTTGATGCTGGCATCTCCTTATTTTCCTAAAGACACGTGACCTTTTCTGCCTCAGCCTTCACTGTTACCTGCACAGATGTCATTCCTTCTAATTAGTCTTCTCTCCAACTTCCTTTTCATTTGCCAAGATCCTTGTTACCTCCAACAGCCTTCCAACAGCATAGCCAAGCCCATATCAAACTGCACTGCAGATTTGCAAAGAGAGAACTTAGCCATCTTTGTATTGCTAATGTTTAACAGAAAGCTGGCATTCACTAAATATTTGTGATTAGAGGAAGGAAAGAAGGCAGGAATTCTTTCCACCACCACCAATTAATCCATGACTTTTTCTCAGTAGGGTGCTAAGGCTTGAGCAGTAATATCAGTGTGTTCTGGGAAATGGAGGGCATCTTGCCATGGTGAGTAGAGAAACAAATTCCACGTGCTAGTTTTCCAAAACTAATTTTGTGTACCCTTAAGTTCACCTACTTTTAACAACAGCACATAATGATGTTTCTTCCCTGCATTATATATCATTATATATCATTCCCTGCTGAAAATATGACTTAGCTGTCCTATCTCCTGCTAATCTAACAACAAAAGCTTCATCAATAAACATGTTTAGGTATTTACTGTCTCTATGCAAGACAGCATACTGGAGAACTGGAACACAGTGAAAATATGAACACCTTCAAATTAAGCTACATCCTGTTTCCTTGTACCCCTAGTCATTGTGTCATACCACTACTCTTATGTCATCTCCCATTCACTAAATCTGATTTTTCACTATGTTAGAGATCTTCTATGAACTTCACTCTTCATGGCCTTTCAAATTCTTTACCCCATGGAAGAACCTGAGGGCTAAGGTGAGGACAAAGCCTAGCCAATCATTCTGTGAGATCTGAGGAACAATGCACTCCATTTTTTAAATAATTAGTTGAAGCCCAATTATTGAGTAAGTGTCAACTGAATGCTGATGTGCTTCTCGACCTTGGGCCTTCATGGCCAACTTAAAGCATACTAAGCCCAGATCTCAATAATTCAGATCCTTACCTGTCAGTTAGTACTTTGCTGTTTTTTTTTTTTTTTTTTTTTTATCAAGGGACTTGTGGCTTCCAGTTGAGCATAAATTGCTATCCTTAAGTCTAGGACAATTACAACATACTGCAAGTATACTCAGCTGCAGGAAAACCAGATACAGCATATGTCCCATGAGAGACCTGTAATAGTTTCCAACATGTGTTAGAAATTCTGGAACCAATTTCAGTGACGGCCTGGACTCTTGTCCTGGGATTGCTTGGAAGCACAATCACTCCAGGCTGTGACTCACCTGCTTGGTCTAGACTGAACTCCTTGCACCCACCAAGAGGCTGCTAGGAAAACAAATTTGGAAATGTTACATTCTGGTAATCCCTTCATGCCTGTATCCTAGTCATCCACAGTCACCACTCAAAATGGAAACCCCCACCTTCTTCACCTGCACATTCCCCACAATGTTTTGCTTCTCTTTGAGTCAACAACCCATTGCTCTCCACTTTCCAACATGTGTCCATTCCAACAGATTCTCTACTATGTCTTCAACCTGTTTTTCACTATTTCCTCCAGTTTCTTGTTTTAACTGAAACCTGGTTACTCAAAGAACATTATGCCATGCCATTATCCTAAATGGCCACTTATTCTTCCAAATCTCAAGGTTTGGCCAAAACTTAAATGGAGTCTATATGCCTCATTTTCCAAACCATGAGACACAAAATGGTATAACTGAGGTTTAGGCCAACTTATTCTACCCTTTTACCACTGTTATCCAGTCCACAATACCTTGGGATTAGCAAGAATTATCTCATTTATCAGTGATATGAATATCAGATTCAGTTTTCCTCTTCATTCCCAAGTCATATAAATCTGGGAAAAATCAGAATTCATGGGAGCGATTCATCCATTCCTCAAATGTTCAACCCCTCCTCAGTTCCAATACTAGTACTATTTACCCTGTACTCATGCCCTGGAATCAGAAGGTAAACACCAATATTGCTTTATAGACTATTGCTCTCCATGTTATAGTAGCAAAATGCATTGAATACTTCCCTTTTCTAACACCAATGCAACTTGGAAATTTGAAACCCAAAATCTCTCCTTCTGATGGGCACTCTTTCCACTGTGGCTCTCCTGCTCATTTATGCTGACCTCTACTCCCCTGATGCTTCCACAGTTCCCTGAGGTTTCAACTCCTCCCCCATCACCATCTTCTCCTGGCCTCGCCTTGAACCCATGGCTAATCACTTCAACCATGCAATTGCATTGCCCTCAAATAACTTGCCTCATCAATCTTCTGTCATACTTAACTGGAAAAATCCTAACCCTTAAGCTTGTCTTCTTAGCTAGAAAAAAAAAATCAGAAAGTTATGAACAGATTTGGAGTCATTTAAAATTTGTCAGCTACAGACTTCACAGGGCCCTCAGGCCTCTTCTTACCCACCCTTGTTCAGTTTCCTTTTCTCCTCTCCATAGCAACTATTAAAATCTCCAATCCACTCAAACCTCTTGCCCAGGAACCTCCTTCCTAATGGCCAGCAGAAAATCTTAAGTCTTACTGCACAAACAAAATAGAATTTATCACAGGAAAAAAATGTGACAACTCCCTGCTGTCATACCCATTGGCACCTAGCTTTTCTTACTTTACAAAAGGTACACAGTTTGTCCTCCTGTTTCAGACTAACAAAATCACCTGAGCTGTAGAACCAAATCATGTCCCACGCAAGTGGGATCTCTAGCCTTCTGGGGTTCAAAATGGGCCACCTCTCTCCCTACACCAGCCCACACACACCCTACAGACTGCATCAGCAACCTCTTCCTTTTTCCATTCAAAACCATCTGTCTTTCATGTACCATTCTATCTTTCCCATCTGCAGAGCCTACCTTCTTTAAAGAGATCCCTGCATTCACGCTCCTCATTTTCTTCATCCCCCTATAACAAAATGCCTACCCATGAGGTTATAAGGGAAAAAAAGGAAACCCTCATTGCTAAGGCCAAAAGAAGCTTGATTACTGTCTGCCACTAGGCACTCAGAACCATGCTGGTCTCTCTCTCTCTTGTTTTTTTTTTTTAGGATTTATTTATTTTTTATTGGAAAGTCAGATTTACAGACAGAAGGAGAGACTGAGAGAAAGATCTTCCATCTACTGGTTCACTCCCCAGGTGGCCACAATGGCCAGAGATAAGCTGATCCAAAGCCAGGAACTTTTTCCAAGTCTCCCACACTGGTGCAGGGTCTCAAAACTTTAGCCACTAGGCTACCACATCAGGTCTCCAGGGTCCCTGACCTCTTAAAAAGTCGTTTCATTTTCCTTCTCTTTCTAAATCTGTCTTTCCATTATGTATGCAGCAATGACAGGATTTTTCTTCCTCTAAGTGCTCCATTTCCAATCTCTATCTGCTTCCCTCATTCTTTAAATATCGGGGTTTCTTAGTTTTCTATGCTGGATGATATTTTGTTTTCACTCCTTATCTTATTTCTCTGATATGCTTCAATGGTGGTTTATATATGTTTAACACTGAAACCATGGACTTCCTTTTTTTTTAACATATTTATTTATTTTTTATTACAAAATCAGATATACAGAGAGGAGGAGAGACAGAAAGCAAGATCTTGCATCTGATGGTTCACTCCCCAAGTGCTGCAAAGGCCAGTGCTGTGCCGATCCAAAGCCAGGAGCCAGGAACTTCCTCCAGATCTCCCACACAGGTGCAGGGTCCCAACGCTTTGGGCCATCCTTGACTGCTTTCCCAGGCCACAAGCAGGGACCTGGATGAGAAATGGAGCTGCCGGGATTACAACTGGTGCCCTGGGGCCGGCATCTCGGCCCAGAGGCTGAAATCCTCACCTTGAGCACACAGGATCCCACAGCACCAGCTCACTTGAGGAGTGAATCATCGGATGGAAGATCTTCCTCTCTGTCTCTTCTCCTCCTTGTATATTTGACTTTGCAATGAAAATAATATCAATCTTAAAAAAGAAAAAAAGAAAGAAAAAGAACCAGCACCCATATGGGATCCCAGCACATTCAAGACAAGGACTTTAGCCACTAGGCCACAGCGCCAGGCCTGAACCCTGGACTTCTTTGGAAAACCCTCTAAGATCCAGCTCCACCAAGCCCACTGGAGGACAACTACCCTAATATGTGACAACCATCAAAATCTGAACATTTCTAGAATTCTACATTCAAAGCCTCCTTAATTTCCGAAGAAACCTGTCCTTCTCTAACCTCAAGCTCAACGAATAGTCACTCCATCCACCTGAAATGTGCAGACCACTGTTGACTTCTTTTTCCTTACTGATTCAGAAAATCACATCCATTCTTTCTTTCTCATAGCTACTTTTCAATTCTGTCCACTTATCAACATTCCCATTGCTACTTTCTTGATTTAGGCCTCATTTTCAAAATCCTCTTAAATTCTTTCTCAGATCCCAACAAGTGCACGGACCCCAACTTTGTATTCATCCCCCACCTTGGGGCCAGCAGATATTTTCCAGAAAGCAAATGTGATTCTGTCTCTCTATTACTAGAAAATCATCCATGGCAGAAATATCCAAGGTTCACACTGCTTTTGATGTAAAATGAATTACAACATCATCTTAACGACCTCTTCATTTGCAGCCTAGAGAACCAACTCCTATCTTACTTCTGTGATTGGAAACCTCACCCATACATGCGGTATACACAATTCCATGCATTTACCTTTCTCTTCTGATTTACATTAATGCTACTCTGTTAAATATCAACAGCACTTGCTCAATGCACTGCTTCTTGCCTTCACACTCTTACACAATTCCAATATCTAATAAATTACTACTCATCTTTTAGAACTCGGAAACTTCTCCAAGAAGCCCTCCATGATTAGCAAAGACAAGGCAAGGCAACTACCAGGCTACAAAGCATCTACTGCTTACTTACTGCTTTGTTGGAGAAGTTAAATTCCTAATTGATGCATTCTCTTCTCTCACTAGAACAGATGTCCTCTGAGAACGAGGCCTGTTTCTTTTCTCAAAATGACATGCATATTGTCAGTACCTGGCATCTAACAGGCACTCAATAGATATTTATTGAATCTAATTGAATGTGAATGTGGTATAGTTAAATTAAAAAGTGTCATTTTTAGGCCCAGCGCAATAGCCTAGTGGCTACAGTCCTCATCTTGCATGCGCCAGGACCCAATATGGTTGCCAGTTCTAATCCCAGCAGACCCACTTCCCATCCAGCTCCCTGCTTGTGGCCTGGGAAAGCAGTCGAGGACAGCCCAAAGCCTTGGGACCCTGCACCCATACGGGAGACTCAGAAGAAGCTCAGCTCTGGCTGTTGCAGCTGCTTGGGGAGTGAATCAATGAATGGAAGATCTTCTTCTCTCTCTCCTCCTATCTGTACATCTCACTTTCCAATAAAAACAAAATAAATCTTAAGAAAAAAGTCTCATTTTCTTTCCAGAAGATTTTGTTCCAGAATAACCATGAAAGATAGGTGGTATATGTGGGGCATACAATGAGTTCTTACCTTCTATAAACACAGGTGCTTAGGTAGCACAGTGACAAAAGAAATGAAAGCCATTTCCCAAAGAATAAATACAACTGGCTACAGCAGACAAAATATATATGTGTGTATTTTCACCAATCTATTTGAAAAAATTATAATAATTTCCATAATAAAATAGTATCTGAATAAATTTTATCACCACTGATAGGGAAAGGAAAAATGCAAGAGTTTTGAGCAAATATTCTATTAAAGCCTATACGTTGTCTTTTACAAATGCTCTGAACTTTGTAAATTTGACTTCTAGAAATGCAATGTAAGACAATAAACATACGTAATATTTGAGTTCAGCTATCACAAAAACTTTTTGAAATGTTTTATGTATTCTAAAAACTATTCTACTATGAAATCAAGACAGTTTATGTATAACCTATATATTATGGATTGATTAAAGATACTGTTAAGGGTAAATAGTATTTGCTCATTAAAAGGATATGCAGCAAATATTGGCAAAATGTATTATACCATCAACTTTTCATAAAAATATATACATGTGTATATATCTACCCATATGGTTATATGTATAGAGTGTGTGTATGTGTTTGCATATATGTATATAAAAGACTGGAAGATTATATAATACAATGTTTATCTTCTGTGTTTCACAGTTAATTGCCATTTAGAGCTCCAGTTTGTTTTAGTTTTTTGTTTGTTTGTTTTCCCCCAATATTTTTATAGGAAACTATATTCCTATACTAAGTCAACAATAAAAGTTGAAAGAACCACAATAAAAAAGCCAACTTCTAACAAATCAATTACTACAAAACTACTCTAATATGACCTTAAAGGGACCAAAACATCAATACCACTTTCTCTATATATAGATACATAGATAGAAGATAAAGATATATAGAAGGGCTCTTTAAAGTAGCAAACTGCCTTACCATATTTAACTACAAGCTGCTCTTATAGACATTCAGTGATTTTCATATTTAAGCAAAACATGTCTAACAACAAAACTGCTGAATCACACAAAGCGAAATCAAGGCAATTCACACAGCATGCAACACTGATATCTAGCTCCTACTAAGCGCACGCACTGCACAAATCACTCCCCAGGGTTAGTAATCACCTCTGTCCCTCAGAATGATAGCAGTTCAGAGTCATGTTTTTAGTGAATTGGATCACTTCCTGAAGTTTCCAGTTTGCTGTTTCTTCTGTAACAGTAACAAAGCCATCAGGAGGGCACATTCTTACAGGGGAAATCAGTTCACGGCTGTGCTTCCATCCTCTCCCCAACCCCATCTCTGTTGGTCTTGGGCTCCGTGACCCAGGTGGCTGCTGGTAAGCTCAATGTTGGACAGCGTCTGTCTGTGCTCGGCAACCACAGCAAACCAGCCCTACTACTCTTGATGACTTTCATTCCTCAGTGTTCCTTGCTATTCTAATGCTGAAATGGACTAAATAACTTACCTGCTTGATTCCAGAGAAGTGGCAGGTCTGAAGTGAACACTTGCAGAACTCAAAGCCACTCTGTGACAAGCAGGTTACGAAATGAATGAAGCAAGACACAGGGAACCATGAAAGCTGAGAGGAACTCAGATCACCCTTCCTCATCCGTACCCCACTCAGCTTTTAGGAATATTCAGTCTCTAACAATATGAGATAAAAATGGTAACCCCAGAGCTCAGTGAAAGAAATGGCATCAGTTATAGCACCTTACTCTAAGGCTCCTGGCAGAGGCTGCAGAGCCCACATGCCCAGCTCTGCTACACTTGGCCTTTACTGCAAGAGCTCTGCTGTGCTGGCACACGCCCTTGGCCTCAGGCTCAAGGGCTGTAGCATTAGTGTACATAATCCTCAGTGCAACTTCTCTTGAACCCTGTGACCCTACTGGGCAAGTACTGCTCAGCTCCAAAGGAGACCAGCTCTTATCATCTCTCTGGACTACTCCTTTCCCTTAACTTACTACTTGCCTCTCCATGTTCTCCTGGGAGAGCAACATATTACATAACTGAACTGGGTTTCTGAGTCTTGTCTGAACAACAACAGCCTCAATCTACTCAGATAGTGGAAATGATCTCTCTGTAAAATGAATTCATGAGGCCACTTAACAGAGTAGCTGCAGGCACTTGGCTGGGAGCCGGCATCTCCTGCTGCCAAAAGCTATGGTTCCCTTTATCTTCTCTTCCGTACCATTTTCTTTTCACTTAAGGCTAATGCTCCTGGGTTTTTTGAAACAGGTGACTCTGGCCATGTTAATAAAGCAAGGTGTGATAGCATCTTCTATGACTTCAGATGTCAAACACTAAAAAGAAGAGGGGAAAGTACTTTTAAATGACCATATCCTCTTAATAACATTCCAGGCGAGAGACTGCTTATCTTGATTTTAATTTTCAGTCTCCTTTCATCCTTTCCTCTAAAAATGTAGTCCATGAAGTACTTATCAGACAGGCATTACTAACATTGACTGTGAACCAGCTGGAGGATGGGGCAGATAAAGGGCAAAGACTGGAGGGAGGGAAAGTAACAATGGTACCTGATGAGAATGCACTTCACGCTCTGGAAGCCCCAGCACAAACCATAAACATGGACTTGAACAAATTCGACATTTAAAGTAATTTGAACAAAGTGTGGCCTGAAGTTCACCTCTATGCTTCCTCTGAAGTAAGCTAATCAAGCAAAATCACAGGGGCTAACAAACTTAGGAAGAGTGCATTTCACTTCCTTGGGAAATTAGCTTGTTTTCAGTTTTCAAAGAAGCTCTGATTTAAAACAAGTAACTTTTTTTGTATGTCCATAAAGTTTGTGCCATCAAATCTCTATGGGCCCATGTGACAACACATCCAGCCCTTGGTATCCAAGGATTCTTCATCTGTGGATTCAACCAACCCTGGATAAAAAATATATGTATGTATAAAAAACTAGGGTCTGTACATACTGCTTTCCCTATCACTATTCCCTAAACAATATAATTCAACAACTCTATATAAGGCACGTACATATACGGTATGAAGTTGTAAAGAAGTGATTTTAAGTATTCAGGAGAGTGTGGATAGATCATCCGTCACCAAGAGCCAACTGTATTTCCCTTTCTATGAAAGTCAAACTATTAAGAACTCAACCCAGGTCAGAGTGTACGGCTCATAAGCCACTGTATCAGAACCACCTGCGGTTGTAGAAAGGTCATAAACTACACTTCTCCTCAGCTACCCAAAAACCCCAGCCCTATCCCTAACCAAACTTTTAAGCCACAAACTGTACTGAAGCTGATGAGTTTGAAGTCTACAAGCAACTCCAGTGAGGCATTTCTGGCAGGCTGGATGGATGTAAATGGCCAAGCAGAGTTTGACCTCTAAAATATCTGGATTCAGAGACTCAGCTAAAGATAGAATTTAAGAATCCCAGCCATCCAATGACAGATAACCAAGCCTTGGTGCCAGGGCCATGACTATAGCACTTTTGATTATTAAAATAAATAAGCAAATAAATGGAGCCCAATGAAGCAAGCTTTAGGTTCAAATGAAAAGACAGAAGTTAGGAATTAAAGAACAGGGACAACACTTCCACCAATTTAGCAGAAATTTAAATCCAGAGATGAAATCTTGAAACCAAGGTCAGAACCCACAGGCAGAACACCTCATTGATCAATAAAGAAACAACCATGGTTAGCAGCAATATGGGTGTAATAGAGGTGCAAAGGTCTTCTGGGCCTATAGCTTGGACAACACGGGACTCTTGCTTCTTGAACTAGAAAAAGATGTTTACACAAGTACACCTTCTCAACAAGAGATAATGAGTATTAATGAAGAGTTCAGTCTGCTTTCAACATCAGGATCTCCCTGAACTCCATGTAACACAAGTTTCCACAATAATGTTCTGTGATAGATGCACAAAGCCATTGACAGATGGGATTCATCAACACAGGGAGGGAGAACGAGGGACTCTGCATTTGGGAGAGGAGGAGCTGACATCATACTGCATCCCCAGGCTGAGTTTTAACAAGGGCAAGATAACTCATCATTAGCCCAGTGTGCAAGCTCCAGTAATCAAGACACTCAAGCCCCAGCCTTGGGGGAACTCACACATCTGTGGAAGAAGCATTCCTGTTGCTCTGTGTTGAGCAGTTGCCCAGGCAAGAGGCTAGAGCACAAATGAGAGCTTTTACTTTTCTCTGGTTTTTGCTCCTGCTTTCCTAAGGAAACCACCATCGCCAGCAGTATGAAATAACATGAAATCAACAATATGGAGATCTGGTGAGGGGCCCTGGGATAGCTGCTCTAAAGTAATGTTTAATAGTTCCAACAAAACTAAGGAATGTGCTGGGTTGTCCCCATTTTATAGATAAGGAAGATGACATCCAGAGAGATTAAGTAACCTACTGAAAGTCTTATGTCTTATAATTAAAGCAACTCACACATGTTGAACACTGTTCCATCCAACTCCAAAACTATGCCTTTTCTATGACACCATGCTTCACTCCTGTTCACTCCTGTTCCTCCTGGAGATAACTGGCCTCCTCTCTCCAACTATCTCCACTTGTTAGGAGATTACCCAGACTCCAAGATTCATTTCAATTCCTAGCAATTATAGCAAGCTTTCTCTGAATCATCAGCCTATGCTACTCTCTTCTTTCTGGATCCACTAGTAAAGAAGGAAAAGCTAAGCCATCAGCATCAAGATAGTTATTCAAGATAATCAAAGATGGGGCAAGGGTGAATTACAAGGTATACAAAAGAAGGACATCAAAACAGAATGAAAGCAAGCCAAGTAGAGCCAGGGCTGATTCCAAATCTAAGCAGCAGGTAAGGCAACAAAAGAGGATAGAGCCTGGCAAAAAAAAAAACATGGAAGATTCCCTGGGAAACTGGGCATTTGAGATGCCCAGAGCCAACAGGGCAAGGCATGGGGGAAGTTGGCCATTTGTGGTCATTCCAGTCAATCCTAAACCTGCCTTCAGGAACAGAACTCTTCTACCACAGTGAGCCTTGGTTCCTCCATAAAGCAACAGTCCAGATGGGACACCATCGTTTGAACCAGCATCTCTTCCTCAGATGGCTGATAGGAAATTATTTAGGAACCACTATCACCACCTCCCCAATTTCTGAAATGCCTTTGGTTATGAAGTGGAACTTACTGGACATCTCATCCACTCCATTTTGCCTTCATCAGAACTGCCCCACTGGTACAGCTCTGCTCCTACAGTCAAGATTAGCATAGGGGGTGGTGGCTAAAGGTCAATGCCTGATGGATGCTACACATGCATCAGCCAAGAATTTTGCTGGACTGCTCAGGAACTCAGATATGCAAAATGCGACCAGAGGAAGAAAAAAACACGCACAAGCACCAAGCACACACTCAGCTGCCAGAAAGGCAGCAGCAAATCTGCAGCCTAGAGATATTGATACTATTCCTGGCTGTCACTGAGTTTTCTCTATGATGTTGGACAAATGCCTAAACCTCTCTGTACTTTAATCCGTGAACAGTATGTCTAATCTTTGTCTCATAAGAATGCCGTGAAAATTATCAAGCTTATGAAAAGACTAAACAAAACTGATGTAAAATTCCTCTGTGTACCCTAGAGATGCTATAAGCACCAGGTGATCTAATTTGAAATACAGATGTGTGTTTCCACTGATGGGAGGCAATGAAACAATATTCGATTTTCAAAACAATGAGTCCTTGGTTATGTTTTTAAATGTGCAGGTGCTCCTATATGAAAACAAAACACCTTACAAGTAAAAGAAAATAAATTACACAGTTTAAGGCTTAGATATCTATAATTTTATTAAGTGCTATGTGTCCTACTACAATACTAAGCATCTATTATCTATTAATTATTATCTATTAATTCTCTGAGTAACCACTGCTGCACACCATAAGTGACCTATCGCAAACTTCATACATAGTAAACTGGAAATTGCAATTTTATCAATGGTAGAAACAAAAAATTGAAGTTCAAGACCTGTTTCCTCATTCATTTTCTTCCTATTAAACTACACTGCCTCCTCCAACAAATATGTCAATCCCACAGAACGTTTACTATCCATAGAATAGTATATGTAAAATAAAATAAATTTTTTTAAAAATAGCAGAACAGATAAGAGGAAGTGCTCAGAAATCTAAATGCTCAAAAATTCTTAATACAACATAAAACGCAGATTATCTGTAAAATTAACACAGCAAGGTAGCAGTTAAGATCCTACTTTGGATGCCTGCATCCCATAAACCAATATCTGGGTTATACACTCTGGATCACAATTCCAGTTTCCTAGTAATGTACTTTTTGCAAAACAGAGAATAATGATTCAGATAGTTCTGTCTCTGTCATTCACATAGAAGACCTAGACTGTGTTCTAGGATTGTGATTTTGCCTGGCTCTGCTCTGGCTGTTTCAAGCATTTGGGGAGTGAAACAGCAGCTAAAAATCATCCTGTGTCTCACTGCCTTTCACATAAAACAATAAAAAGATTAAAATGTATTTGCATAATAAAATCAGCACAGCAATAGGAAAATGACATGTGATGTATGAACGTCTGTATTATACTTGCCCTGGTACTCAGTTTCTTTGGAAACCACATTCGTGGCAGAGGTTTCCAGGAGCCCAGAATGCAATGGTTCCCTGAGGCAAAGGGAATCCACTACATGGGACCCAATCTCCTCTGGCTGTAACACATAACAGACTCAGCAGCTCGCTTCCCTTCCCCTAAAATCCAGTAGAATTGGCTAAACAGGATAAGAAGGCATTGGTCCTGTCCAGCTGTAGTGTCCCACCTCACAAGTGTGGAGTGCAGTGTCATCCACCTGGCATAAATTTAAGTGTCCAAGTCTTCCATACATGTAATTTATCACTCCAAAGAAGATAGCCTGTAACTCTAGCCCAAGCAAAATTAGTTCCTCCTCACAAACCTAACAAGCGCTGACCTTATTTCTCCACTCCCTGCTGCCTGATATCTTGGACATCTGATGACGAACACACCATTCTCCAAATGGAGCACTCGCCTTTTGGCCCAGGGCGAGTTGGTGAGCAAGGGCTTCCTCCAGCTCAGCACTGTCCACCTGTTTCCTCTCTCTCAGCCATGCAGTTCTCAAGACACTGCTTAAAATGTGTAAGCAGAGAACTCAATCCACAGCTCTGAGTCTTAAAAGTGGAGCTGAGTTTGGTCAGCCATTTAAGATGCAGCTGGAATTCTCCAGGCATGGCCTGAGAGCTAAGCCCGAGACCCCTGGGGCTCCTCCACCAAGCCACCTGCAAAGCTGTGCTAATCTTAGCCAGGAAGTATACAGTGAGGAGGACAGGAAGAGAAGCCATATCACTCTTCTTAGAAAGAAACTAAACAGAAAGTCAGCAGCCCCAATGAGAGCATCCATAGGGCTAATATAACCTCACATGAGACCATCCTCAAGTTGATGGAAAAAGGAAAATGCTCAGCTAACAGTTGATTTTAGAAGCACCAAGAAGTCCCCTCACATTCACTATTCCAAGTAGAAAAGACAGCCTTAACCTAAATGTTTTTAAGCTTGTAACCAAGGCCACCATCCCTTGCCATTAACTTACAAGTTTTGTTCCCATTTTGTCTTATTTTGATACACAAGGATGGGTGAGCCAAGGGGAAGCACTGACCAAGGCCCAAGGGGTATCCCGGAGCTGGAGCTGAGCAGGGTAAAATGGACACTATTGACAAAATACGTGTAAGAAGGAAGACCACAGCATGACAGGGAGTGTCCACTCTACCCTTATTCTCTGCACCAAGCCACCCCTTGCACAAATCACAGGATCCAGAACAAAGAAGAAACATCTTCAGCATTCCAGCTTTTCTTACCAAAATCACCTGAGCCTTCCTAGTCCTCTCCAGTTCCCTTTTTTCAGTTTATTTGTTGGGAATGGTGGTAGCACCGTTTTTTCTTTCTTTTTCATTTCAATGCTCACTCAACTTTCAGCCTTTTTAAAAAGATACATTTATTTATTTTTATTGGAAAGGCAGATTTAGAGAGAAAAGGAGATTCAGAGAGAAAGATCTTCTGTCTGCTGGCTCACTTTCCAAGTGGTTGTAACAGTCAGAGCTGAGCCTGTGTAAGTCAGGAGCCAAGTGTCTCTTCCAGGTCTCCTATGTGGGTCCAATGTCCTCTACTGCTTTCCCAAGCCACAAGCAGGGAGCTGGATGGGAGGTGGAGCAGCCAGGACATGAATCAGCATTCATATTGGATCCAAGTACATGTAAGGCAAGGACTTTAGCCGCTAGGCTACTGCGCTGGGCCCAACTTCTAGTCTTATTAATTTTTGGTCCCTTATCACCTTGTATCAGACAATAAATGCTATTATTTCTATTGTATCAGGACAGAAGGAAAATGCATAGAATCCACCAGCAGGCAGGTAAAAGTTGAGTCTAAGCTCTGCCACTTATTAACTATATAAGTTTGAGAATGCTATCTTTTTAACTCTTGAAGTTATTTTTACATTGTCTCAATTTCTTTATTTATAAAATATATCTTAGTTGAGTTTATGTATATAAAGCCCAGAGGCCAATAAGACCCCAAGAATGGTCTCCCCTTTTACCTGTTTTTTTTTTTTTCAGTCCCAAGTATTTTAACGGACTCAATACATGTTAACCCAGGTTAGGCCCTGTTATTACAGCCTATCTTCTCAGTCAGTCACTTAGGGGGTTAGGAGAGAAGTCAGGCAGGACCAGGGAAGAGATAAACATTCTCAGAATCAAAAAGTGCTGGCACAGAAATAGAGAGCCAATTGAGAGGCCAGCACTCGGGATAAGAATGAGGCAGGAGTGCTTGGATGTCAGTTGTATTCTATGCCTTTAAAGTCTTCTACAAGGAGGCAGAGGACTAAGAAGTGAAAAAGCTACGCAGAACATGCATGTCTTGGTCATAACCGAATACCACAGACAGAGACATAATTGAACAGATTCATTCCTTACATTCCCGAAGGCCGAGAAGTTCGAGACCAAGGACTTTTTGCCACTGGGGATTCTGCCGAGTTTCAGTGTGGCTCAGAGCATCACACAGGGTGAGAAACTCAAGCTGGTCAGAGAGAGTTAGCTTTTATAACAAAGCAACTCCCTCAACAACCCATTAATCCATTAATCCATAGTGGATTAATCCATTCACAAGGGCAGAGCCTTCATGACCTAATCACTTCTTAAAACCCTCACCTGCTGCCACCTCTTCATGTTTCACAATGAGAATGAAATTTTGACGTGAGTCCTGGTGGGAACATTCAAGCCACAGCAAAACTGAGATAATATCCACAAGTGCATGAATGTTTGCTCCCAGGTTCCTCTGATTGAGTGGGTTTCTCTTTCTTTGCTTGGCAGAGGAGAAATAGGCATGAGGCCACTGGATCCTAGGGCAGACAAAGGATAAAGGCAACAAGAGAAAGGAAAGCTTTGGAAAGGGAAAAGTGTAGTGATATACTGTGAAAGCCTTAGTTTTCCAGTCCTTTGGAAAGAACTGAAAGTTTTTTCAGCATAAGATGGTGGGGATTCCTTGTGTTCCCAATTTTGTGTTCTGTTACAAAAACATGGGGTCTATATAGACAAATTAGTAAGCAAATGTGAGACAAGTTGCTTTCAGACTCTGAAAGCACTCTGACTATGCCATAAGCCCAGCACCATTCACATGAAAATAAGTCACGGATTTCAGTGCTTGATGAAGTCACTTACCAGCTTCCTCTACCTCATCCCCAATTTAACCACACTCTTAATCTGACCCTATATTATTTTGCATTCCCTGGCTACACCATCCAGCTCTCCAAAGACAGCGTAATGTAGTGTGTCTAAGCAAAGATGTTAGAACTGGACTATGTTCATTTATATCTTAGTGTTCTAGTGATATAAATTTGAACTAGATACACATCCTCTCTGAATCTCCTTGAAACTCAATGCCTTGGTCTGACAATCATTTTAGATCTTCTGCACTAGTATTTTGCTAAGTCTACACAGTAGTTTAGTGCTAAGTACTTCATCTACTCCTTTAGGTCAGATAGATTACCTCCAGTAGGTCCCCACTCTACCCCATCAAGATCCTTGTTCACCAACCAAGCAATCTCCAAGGGCTTCTTATAGATCAGGCTCCCTGTGTGACCTACATGAGGCCAAGGAAAACCTCAAGGGCACTTCAAAAATTTATTTATATAATATGGAAAAATTCCACCTGTAATGTAACATGGATTTTGGAGCTCAGTGACACTTCCCACCCTATCTTTCAAAAGCACTTTCAAACGGGAAACAAACAGTACTGCAGAAGGCAAATGTTCTCCTGAAAACTATTGTATATGAAGTGCTTATGCTTAATGTCACTTAGCTCCAAATTCTTGATGTGTAAACGGAAGTGTTGGAACAAACCAGTGGTCCCTAATAGTTTTCTGAGTTAAATGTACTTTTGAAAATCCAGTGAAAGTTAAAAACTGCTTTTGAGAATATAACATAAAACCAAGGTTAACAACTCATGGATTAGATGGTTGCTAAAATAAATTTTTAATTCTAAGACTATGTAAAACATACATATATAAAGCCAACTAAGGAAATAAGAGATGTATGGACAAATGCTAGTATATATTGTTATGTTCGTGCTATTTTAATCATAAAATACTTCTCTTCTGGATAGCAGGTAGCATCTGCCCTAAATACTCTCAAATGAAAATCTCTGTTATTCTGGTCATTCTGGCACATCTCCCCTGCCCAAAGACGTCTCCACCTCCTAACAATGAATGAGAAATATCTGACACCAAGGGAGGCTTTTGAAACCCTGTGCTAGCACCATGGCCAATAACCATTGATTCCTGAGTTCCAAATAGTTTGAATATCATTCCTACTCTGTAATAAATCATCATATATTGGCACAGGTCCAAAATGCCTAGAATATCAGAGAATGTCAGAAAATTTTAATAAAGAAGGTGAAATTTCAGCGAGGCCTTGACATAGCATATAGATAGCATGGAACAAGAAGCCCATTCCTGAAATAGGACTCATCTCAGAGAAGGTAAACATGACAAAAAATTCAGCCAGTAGTTAGGGAACCAGCTGGAGAAAGAGACGAGCTGCCTCAGAAATGAGGTTGGAAAGGAGGCAGAGAACAGCCTGAGGGAGAACTTTAAAAGACAAGCTGAAGCATCTGGACCTGGTCCTGTGGTAGAAAATCAGCCCTATCTGAGCAGCATGAAGAGCTAGACATCCATCTAAGTTATTTCCATCAGTCTAATTACACCCATAATTCTAAATATTCCCAGTCTCAAGAGTGAAGTGAAAAATTCAGAAAACAAAAACGTCTGTTTTATCTGCAGATTATATCATAAAGCCCAGGAATGTTGACTTATGTTTTCCCTCTACCTCACTGAATATCAGAGACTCCAATGCCCTAAATTATATGACACTAAAATAATTTGGGTTTCATTACATTGTTTTCTTCTAGAACTTTTAAGAGGATTTTTTGAATAGATGACGCAGATGGATTGGCAGAAAAATTCTAGCCAAATAATCTCCATGTCCATCTCTATCACATTTAGTTTAGGGCTGATTCTCCATTGTACAGTAAAGTGGAAACACCTTAATTTGTCATTTAAGGTCTTCCCCAGGATGATCTCCCAAAAGAACACCACAATTTCTTTAACAAGTATATAAAGGATTACCTCATGTTCTCCATTTGTGTTGAGCCAATATAAATTTCTAATTCAAACATCTGTCTTAATCCATCCTTATCTCAAATCAGTTGATAAGAATGCAATCCAATTAAAGACACACTGAGTTTTAATTGGATGCTAAAATATTGGCACCACAATCATGAACTGAAAATGAGTAAAATGCTATTAGATAGGAAAAAGTGGAAGGGATAACAAAGAGAAAGACAGGAGAGACAGCATGGGGCGGAGGTGGGAGTAGAGAGAACATTAGAGAATCAGAAGGGAAAACCTGAAATAATGAATCAACACACACCCGCAGAGCAAGTAAAAATGCGTCAGGGATTTGACGGTCATGAATGTGGGAAAGGGCAACACTTGGAGCCAGTGATGCGTCAAGACTCCAGCCTTCAAGGTTTGGGTTATGTCACAACACTCAGGCCTAGTGTTAGTGGTTCGTACATAGTCAGCACCAGTTTTCAGGAAACTTCCAGCTGGTCTCCTACTGCCAACATATCCTCCTGCCAACTCAAGGTTACTGCTCAGTGGCTTCTTTCCAAACCCTATCCTGGCTAAGGGGTCAGTTCACCAAAGCACAGCAGGTGGGGGTCCAGTGGCTGCCACTCACTGGGGATGGCAAACACAGGAAGAACCTAAGGAACACAGCAAGTGTAGCTGCATTCATTAGGATGTCAGTAACAAAATCCAAACACTGAGATTGGTCTTTGTGGAGTCAGGAGAAAGTCAAGCGCGAAAGCACAAAGAGACTTAGGTCAAAGGGAGCAGCAAGAACAGACAGTGAAATAAATGAGCATCTCCTTGAGGACCGCCTTCAGTGGAGCTGTGCCACCCAAGGCTAGCTGGGAAGTGAGAGTTGGAAGGGTGGCCTGCTTTGAATTCACACAAGCTTAGGCAGAGTGGAGGCAGATGAACCTCTTCCTTCCTTACTAGGAAACACATTCACACGCACTTGCGTCTCCCCCTCGCTGTATGCATTCACACTCTCTGAATGCCTTGACATGTCTATTTTAAAAAACTTTTAGCTTCTTGTGGGTATACACCTTCGAGCCAAAAGTAGGACAAAAACAGATCCTTGGATTGTATTTAATGCCCATCTACTTGGTCACTTCGAGGAAGTCTCTTCACCATGCCCCCACCTCCCCTCAGGGTCCACTATCAAATTCTGACTTTTATGAGCTTACCTTCTGGTAGTTTGTAGGATAAAGTGAGAAAACGCATTGCTAAAGCAGTTTGGAAAAGCATGTGTGTGATATCCATGTAAGGGATCATATTATTAAAACAGCTTTGTGGGCTGCTTAGTTTTCAGTCCTTTCTTGCTAAGCCAGACTAATCCCAAGATTCTTAGTCAATGGCAACCAATTATGATCACAGTCAAAACACCACTTTCGATTCCCAGAACAGCTCACCGTGACTGCTTCAAGTTCTTCTCCATTTTCACTTAGTTTCCCCTTACAATTGCTGGGGGTTGGGCAGGGGCAGGGATGCAAGGCATTCAGTTAAATTTGAACTCAGGATAAACCACAAATGATGTTCTAACATGTTTGTGTCCTGAATAACACACAAGGCACATGTATATAACAGATGTTTCCCTTAAATACCAATTCAGATGTGCTCTGTTTCTGTGGCTTCTGTTATTCCACTTGTCTGCGTCCTGATCTCGTCTCTTGAACCCAACAATTTTGTGCATCATAATGCTTTCTGTCACCCTTGCAGCAGAAGGGGACACATCAGCTGTCAATATTACTTCTTAAAAATGGGGAACGATATTTTTATTTATGCATCTACTTCTTAAATAAAATTTAACATTCCATAAGATATTGAAGATAACAAAAGACTCCCAGACTAGAAAGCCTGTTTTCCCAGCCTAGTCTTAGCTACAGACACTTAAGAAGTGAACCAATCAATTCTCTTTCATAAAAGAAAATAAATAAATATACAAACAAAATAAGACTCAAAAGCTCAGGTTACACTCCAAGCCAGCTGCACCATCAGATGCTCATGGCAAGGGGCGGCTGATGGGAGAATTCTTCAGCAGCAGCAGCAGTAGCAGCAGCTTTTTAAGCTTTCTGTATGATTCTAAAATTGAGTGAAGGTTGAAAACTACTGCATTAGCTTTTACAGCTCATTTTTTATTCCCAGCCCAGCAAGAGGAAGATAGAGGAAACATGTAGCTGGAGACAAGGAACAAAGCAGCAGAGAGAATAAGGTCTGACTGCACACTGGAAATAATAAATCAGTAACAGAAACATTCCAAATAACAAATGAAATTATTTTCCCCTGGAAGGACTGAAAAATAACACTCCATTCTTGCATATGTGATGGCATGGCAATTTCCAATTGAGCGATACAGTGTTTTATACGGAAGGAGGGGTCTGATTTACAGCAGAGATTTGACAGAAACTTGAGACAGGTGATCAGAGTCAACATGATGGTACAAGTTGATGTGGATGGCACACAGTCTTAAAATAATGTAACTAAATAACACTATGATGTTCCTTCCAAAAAGCATCCCAGCCTAATCACAAGAAAACATCAAACAAATTCCAAGAGCAGGACATTTTATCAAAACTGATAAGATCATCAAGTAAAATATTAGAAACTATCAAACCCAAGAGCAGCCTAAATTTGACACCTAAACATAAAGCAGTATCCTGGGTTGGATTCTAGAGCAAAACAAATACAGGGTAAGTACTAAGGAAATGTAAATAAAATATGCTCTGTAATTAGTAAATTACCAATATCAGTCCATTAACTGTAATAAATATATCATGTTAGCATCACATGTTAATAATATTAGAAAACCAAGTGTGGGATATGTGGGAATTCACTACACTATCATTGCAGCTTTTCTCTAAACCTGCAACTATACTAAAATCAAATATAAAAGTAACAGCACATTTATCTTAGAAAACAAGCAAGAAGACATACACAATCACTTCTTTAAAGAAACAGGAGGGGAGGGAACCCAGCACGGTAGCACCTACCGGGATTCCATATGGGCGCTGATTCTAATACCTGCAGCCCTGCCTCCCATCCAGCTCCCTGCTTGTGGCCTGGAAAAGCAATTGAGAATGGCCCAAAACCTTGGGACCCTACACCCATGTGCGAGACCCAGAAGAGGCTTCTGGCTCCTGGCTCTGGATCGGTGCAGCTCCAGCCATTGAGGCCACTGGGGAGTGAATCAGCAGATGGAAGATCTTTCTCTCTGATTTGCATTTCCAATAAAAAGTTTTAAAATAAAAACATCAAAAACAAATTAGCTCTCAAAATACGACAACATATTAAAAAGTATATAATAGATGCATAAATATTACCTTGCACAGCATAAACATATGGCATTTTATCTATCAAAAGTTTTATAAACACAAAGAAAAATTTATTATTATAATGGGCACCAAAGGCTACAAGAAACACTAATAATATATTAATTATACAGTGTAAGACATGTTAATATACAGTATTATAAAAGAATGTATTATACAGTATAATACATTCAGAGATGTATTTTTTTTTTTACAATTTTTTTTTATTGGAAAGGCTGATACACAGAGAGGACAGACAGACAGGAAGACCTTGCGTCTGCTGATTCACTCCTCAAGCGGCTGCTACAGCCAGAACTGCACTGATCTGAAGCCAGGAGCCTCTTCCAGACTTCCCATGCAGGTGCAGGGGCCAAGGCTTTGAGCCATCCTTGACTGCTTTCCCAGGCCACAAGCAGGGAGGTGGATGGGAAGCAGGCTGCTGCGATTAGAACTGGCGTCCATGTGAAATCCTGGCATGTGCACAGTTGAGGACTTTAGTCGCTAGGCTACTGCACCAGGTCTGACTTTGGTTACTGTTTTAATGACTCAACTACATGCTACCTACAAGACATGAGATTTAAGTATAAAGACACAAATATGTTAAAATTTAGAAGTGAAGGGAAAAAATCATGCAAACACTAATTTTTAAAAAAAGAATGACCACATTACTATGAAACAAAGTGGTGGATCACAGACCAAAGGAATCAAGACAGAAAACCAGAAAGTGCATGTACATACGACATTTGAATATCATTACCAATAAATAAACCAAGAGTGATTTAAACAGTATAGTCCTGGCATAAAGACAGCTATGCAGACTCTAATGGAATAGGAAAGACACTACACCATAATCCTCACACAAATGGGAAACTGCTTTTTTGGCAAAGATGCCATGACTATTCAGGAGGAAAGGATAATCTTTTCAACAAATGGCTCTGAGAAACTAAATACCTATAAACAAAAGAATGAAACTGGATTCTTACAACACATACAAAAATTAATTCAAAATGGAGCACAGATTTAAGATTCAGTAAGAACTAAAACTACAAAACTCAGACAAAAACACTCAGAAAAGTTTCTCATCACTGGACTTTGCAATGAGTTTATGGATGTTATAAACAAAACAGGCAATAATGATAATTTTTGCTGCTTATTTTGACTGTTATGAACTGCTTGAATGTTTCAAGTTTCTATATCATAACGTTGCATTTATTTTTTTAGCTCTATCTAATGTCCTTTTCTATACTTTGATTCTTTTTGGATGTAAGGTCTCTTTGATCTAATATTTGTATAACCATTCCAATTCTCTCTTGGTTACTATTTCCATGGAATACCTTTTTCCATTTCTCCATTTTCAATGTTTGAGCATTTAGATCTAAACTAGGTCTCTTGAAGACACCATATTGTCATATTGGTTTGCCTATACATTCTGCCAGTCTCTGTTCTCTTACTTCTAAGGTAGTACTTCTAAAGTAATCACTAACAAGGAAAAACTTACAACATTTTGGTACATGTTTACTACATGCTTTCTAACTTAGCCATCATTTCTCCATTACTGTTTTGTTTCATTTTTTGTAATAAAATGTTTTAGCTCCTGATATCTATTTTTTCTTGTTATTGATTGATTGCTTGGTTGCTGCAAAGTCAAATTTACAGGGAGAAGGAGAGACAGAAAGACATTCCATCTGTTAATTCACTCCCCAAGTGGCTCCAACGGCCAGAGCTGAGCCAATCCAAAGTCAGGAGCCAGGAGTCTCTTTTGGGTCTCCCATGTGGGTACAGGGTCCCAAGGCTTTGGGCCATCCTTTACTACTTTCCCAGGCCACAAGCAGGGAAATGCTACCCATGAACAGAACCGGTACCCATATGGGATCCCAGAGCATGCAAGGCAAGGAATTTTGGCACTAGGCTACCACGCCAGGCCCTTTTTTCTTATTATTATTTTACAATGCAGCTCTCTAGGCTCTGGGCTTATCCCTTCCACTTTCCAAATTTCCTCCCTTCCCTGATTTCCTTCATGTTATTACAGCAGTATAGTCCTTCATAAACAGTCACATATGTATCACTCTGCTATTTAAGTGTAACTTTATATTGTAGGTATGGACAATGGCAGAGAGTCCAGCTTCCTATTGGCAAGATATCTTTAAAGTCTCTTTGGGAGTTCATCTTTGGTTTGGAAGTAGAGATGCATACTGCATTGCATCTTCACAACTGGTTATGATAGTTTCTATTACACAGTTACTATACCTTCCCTTAAATGAAAAGCCATAAACCAAAATCAACATTAGGAACACTAATAAAAATTTACACCATGCTACCAAATAACCAATTTTGCTGAAGAAATGAAAACAAAACCAAAAACCTTGCTGAGGAAAGCGATCCTACTGTATGATCTATGTGTCACTGATGAAATTAGTAGATCCCTTCAGATCCCATGAGACGTAACAAAAACAGTATGAAAAAGGACTTTAATAATAACTCCCCTTCATTGTTTCCTGTGTTTCATAGTAAAAAAAAAATCTTGACTTCAACTTTCTGCTCTTTGAGTCATGACACTATATGCCTACTTAATTTCTATAAAATACAAAACTCCACTCCTATATATCTCTTCCCTTCCCCACCCTTTATTTGTTGATGTCTTAAGTTGTGTCTTAATACATGAAGTGCCCAGTAACAAACTAGTAATTTATGCATTTATGTCCTAGATCAGGTAGAGAATAAGAAATGAAGTTATAAAACAAAGTCACAATATTTTTTTTACAATACTAGTTCTTACAATTGTTCATGTATTGGACTTTATTTCTTTACACAACTTCAAATTATTATTTCCCATTCAAGCTAACCTGAAGAATTCTCCTTAATATTCACTGCAAGACTAGTCTAGTAGCCACAAACTTCTCCAGCTTTGATACCCCAGCAATGTTTTTCACAGATTTTCACCCTCATTTTTGAAGGGCAATTTTGTCTGACACAGAGATCTCATTTGACTTATTCTTTCAGTACTTCGAATATATCCATGAACTCACTGGCCTCCAAAAAAAATTGGTTGATAATCTTAGTGATGATCCTTCTGTTTGGTTAGTTATTTCTCTCTTTTCACTTTCAGGACATTTTTGATAGTGCCTGGTTTTTGACATGTTGCTTTTAATACATCTGTATAGTCTAAGATTTTCTATGTGGAGTTCATTAGCTTTATAAATTTGTTTCTCCCATCTCTCTGTACCTCTTTCTCTCCTATTCTGGGATTCCCACAGTTTGTATTTGGCCCATTTGGTAGTCACCCATAAGTCTCTTTAACTATTCATCTCTCTTCATTCCTTCTTCTTTCTAATATTTAATTTGATTGTTAAAATTTTCCCAACTTAAGCTTGCAGACTCTCATGCTCATATTTGATTTGGGTTCCTTCTAGTACACTTTTTAAAATTTAATTTATACTATTCTTTAGAAACAGAATTTATTTTTTGTTCTTTTCGTATAGATGGTCCTTAACATATGATGGTTAGATATAAAATTTTTCAACTTTATGATGGTAAAGACAATATACACTCAGTAGAAATTGAACTGTTTGTAATTGTGATCTTCTGCCAAGCTAACAATATGCCTTAAGGTCCTCTCTCATGATGCTAGGCAGCAGAAGTTAGCCACAGTTCCCAGTCATCAAATACACTGTAAGAGTAAGTAACTGCGTGTCTACTGTGTCCTGTGTCGCTAAGCTATAATTTTCAGTAAGTCAGGTGCATTAAATGCATTAAACTTAGGATACATTTACTTGTATGTAAGCCTACTGTATGTTGAATAGAATTTGTAATTTCTAGCTCCTTATTAAATAGTCTTATTTTTGCTCATAATATTGTTTTCCTGCCTTTGTTCATGGTCTCCTTTAGCTCTTGGTCCATCTTGCAGATAATTTTTCAAACCTTGTGTCCATGTAAGTCTGAAACTTATCTATCAGTGTCTTCTGCACCTGCAAATACATCACATTTTCTTGTTTTTTGCATGTGTTACTGTTGTTGCTGTTATTTGCAGCACTCTGATCATTTCAATCTCATTGGATAACCATGGGAAGCAGATTCTCTTCATCTGCATGGGGCTGGAATTTCTGACTAGGATGCCTCCATAGCACGATCAGCTTAAAGTGAAATCTTAAGCCCTACTTGGATTATTTTCTGAGCCAACATACTTTCCTAAGGCATAAACAGTGACTTCCTAAAGTTTCTACTATAAACAGCTGCTTATGAATGTCTAAATAACAGACTTAAACCTTTAAATCTGTTGGACACCCCATGAGAGTAACTACAGTGGTATCCAGCCTCCAAACCTACACTCCACTAGAGCAGCATTCCATAATCAAAAGACAAAGCCCCAACAACATACATTTACACATATATAGATAATTTGTTTCTCCCTCTCTTTCTCTATCATTATGCCATTCAAATAAATAAATCTTTAAAATAAATAAATAAGGAAGCATTACGCCTAAAGATCAGGATATGTCAAAGATTTCCACCATCACCATTTTCACTCAATATCATGCAGAAGGATCTAGAGGACTTAGAGCAAATGACTTACTATAGGCATTGGACATATTTCCCTCATACATATAAATGTCATAAAAGAAAAAGAAAAGAAAAACATAAACAGCAGCTATTTGGCTAGGGAGAACTCTAGAGTATAGCACAGATGAAATAGAGATCTCAGATGGCCTACTAAAGAATGGAATGAGATGCTCTCACCAACTGATCCATCACCCCAGTGCAGATTAAACTGAGCCCTTCCACATTTGGGGAAAATGTAAATGGCAAGGGGTCTTCATTGACATCGCACACACCTAGACTTTTGCTGCTGGGGAACTCCCAAACTCTGGTGCTCCTCAAACCCAGTGGACAAGGCACGCTATTATTCTAATGTAGATGAAGAAGACAGTTCACATCATTCTCTCCCTCAGTAAGACTGCAACAGCGTCATTTAGAGCCTAAATACAACTCTACCCTTCCTCTGCTCAGTTCACCCACCCAAACCTTGGCAGTGTTTTCACCTCTCAGGAACGCACAGAGACTGGCACTTGCATGCTGTGCCATTGCTGCTAGGTGAGCTGACCACACTGTCTAGGTTGCCACAATGACACCTCCCCACCCCAGAAGGTATTCTGACTCATACACCCCATGCCATATAGGCACAGTGCCATCACGACCACATAAGTGGCACTATACCTACTGCACAGCCATAGGAGACTGACTGGTACTGGTAATTACTAATATAGTTGCTGCTCCATGCCCACATGGGCATACAGGGGTGGTAGTTTCATAACCAAACAACCTATGGAAACTGATAGGCATATATCTGCCATCATACATGCATACTGGCTCCCACCCATCTAAGCCCACTGCAAAGGTCACCCATTAGGGCCCTAGGGTGCCCCCACATGCATGGGGAAAGACAGATGAGTCTACCACCCTCACTGATGCCCACACCTAACCCAAAGCTTTCAATTACTGTTGAAGAAATTATATGTATAATGCACTACAGAACCTAAATTGGAATCAAGGCAAATATAATTTATCAAACTGACACCCTAAAACACATCTTTATGAGAAAGTCTCACTATGAAATTAGTAGCAGCAACAGATCCATCGTATGTACACTTACAAATGTAGGAAAACAACCAGGTTAACATGATACTTCCAATAGGAACACAGTGTCCCCCTAGTAACTGATATCATAAAAATAAACTGATGAATATTTGAAAAAGAATTCAAAAGTTTGGGGCAAGCATTGCAGCACATCAGTTACAGCACTGCTTGGGCTATTCACATCCTATGTCAGACAACCTAGGTTCAAGTCCCACCTCCAATTCCGATCCAGTTTCCTACTAATACCTATCCTAGGAGGCAACTACTTGGTCCAAGTAAGAGGGTCCCTGTCACTAACATGGAATACCCAGGATGAGTTCCAAAGTTCCAAAGTTCCAGACTCTTGACTTATGCCAGGACAACCCCAGATCACCCTTCTCATCCCTCACTATCCATCTCTGTTCCTGTCTCTCTCCTTCTCTCTCTTTTCTTTTTCTCTCCTCTTTTTCTCCCTCTCTCTCCTAAGTCTATGTGTGGAGAAGGAGCTTTAAAAAAGTGACAGTATAAATTCCCTATTTAAAATATTTAGAATGCCTGAATGGATTAAAAAAAAGAGACAAGACCCAGGGCCTGGCATGATAGCCTAGCGGCTAAAGTATTCATCTTGCACATGCCAGGATCCCATCAGGGCACCAGTTCTAATTCCATTCAGCTCCCTGCTTGTGGTCTGGGAAAGCAGTCGAGGATGGCCCAAGGCCTTGAGACTCTGTACCTGCATGAGAGACCGGAAAGAGGCTTCCTGTCTTCGGATCGGCTCAGATTGGATCGGCTCGGATAGGCTCTGGCCATTGTGGCCACTTGGGGAGTGAATCAGAGGACAAAAGATCTTCTCTGACTCTCCTCCTCATTGAGTATCTGCTTTTCCAATAAAAACAAATAAATATTTTTTAAAAGACCCAAAATGTGTTGCACATAAGAAAATCACTTCACCAATAAAGATGCACAGAGATTGAAAGCAAAGGGATGGAAAAGATAACATAGACAGTAAGACAAGAAACTATTGCAAGGCACTGCCATTCTGTGCCTGTGTGGGAGAGCTGAGGGCAGGCAGGGTGCTGTGGTGACCTTGGGGTGCAGGCTTGTGGATGGCCTGGAGGATGGAGCCAGCGGGGGCATGTAGGGAACAGGGGGTGGGAAGAGCAAACCTGGGGATTTTCCCCCTTGCTTGGTCCTGGGTGTGGTTGGGGGCAGGGGAGAGACCTAGGATAGCATGCTGGCCTGGTGTTGGTGGACCAGACATGAAGAACTTTGCTTAGGCCTGGGTTTTAGGTGTGTGGAGGAATAGGATCCTTGGTTAGCATATATGCTAGGAGCTTGGGACCTGGTCAGCAGGTCAACACCCTGCTTCTTTGGGGGCTTAGGAAGGCTGGGCTGGGGAACCCAACCATTCCCGAGCTCGTGGACCACTCCCAGACTCTGGACTGCTCCAGGGCTCAGGGACTGGAAATTGGTCAGGGGAAGAAGTAAAGGGGTGTGTGGGAAGCAGGACCACTGAGGAAGTCTGTTGCAGGTGATGAGTAACTTCTAAGAGGCTACCACCGACAAGGTCACTGAACTTGCATGTAAGTGAGTGACGCTGAGACTTGGTTGTTTTAAGCAGGGAAACTGAAAGACTTTTAAAGATCAAACCAATGTACCAGCCCACGTGGGAGACCTGAGCTGGGCTTGTTAATATGGGTTATTGCTGACCACCATTCCTGATCACCACTCTCCAGCCTACACTAAAGCTAGGGTGGGGACTTACCTGTCAGGACTAGATCATAGTACCTACCAGTGAGAGTTAGAACGTGGGATGGATAATGTCAGGCTGGGGCCATGACACTGAGCAGCCCATGAGAGAACCAGTTCTGGGAACGGATTCTATGGGAGATATATGGGTCCAACCCTGTGGAAGTGCAACTTCTGCTCATTTGCTTAAGGACTGAGGCTGAGTTAGGCATTATCATGGAGCCCTCCAACACTCATGGGTGCTGGGGTTGGGAACAAGCTGAACTAGTCCAGGCTGTGGTTCTCGCAGGTACACCCAACAATGTGCCACAACATCTATCAGCTCATACAAAGGCTGGAACAGAGGGTGCGGACCATACTGGGTGAGAGCCTAGTACTCACCGGCACATGTGTACATGTAAGATCTGGATCCAGGAGTAAACCTGGTGAGGAAACCCTCCTGGTGGGCCATAGTTTACTCTGACAAGAGCATGTGATTCAGTCCTGGGTGTTGGTTAGGCTGGGAAAGGTAGCCTCACCCATATCGGCAAGTATGTGGGCTGGTTCTAGAGGAGAACTGACCAGGCAGGGTTGGACCAACCTTAACTCATTGACATGTACAGGAGCCAGGCTGGAATGTGCGTCATACCAGGTTAAGCTATCACATCTGCCCATTTGCATGAACCACAGATGGGAGCAGAATGTGCAGGCCTGGGCGACAGCACCTGCCAGCAAGAGCTGGCACTGGAAGCAAGCCAAGACAGGCCAGGCTGCATCTGATGGCAAAGGTCAACATGGGGGATATGCTATGTCAAGCTGGGTCAGAGCAACCACTGGCATGCATAAGATCTGTGACTGGGAACAGGCCTGTTTGGGGAGCTAATGGAACACCCCAGCTGGGTGGTGGATCCCACTGGTGAGCACAAGAGCCAAAATGGGGACAGCAATCTGGCTGGACATGACTGCAGTGTCCCTCGCACGAGTGTGAACAAAGTCTGAGGTGTGCCAGACTGGGCTAGGCTCCACCACCCACTGGTGCTTGTGAGAGCCAGAGTGGATGTAGGATGGCTGGCTAGGTCTTGGCTCCCACTGAACCATGTGAGAGCCATGTCGGGGTGTGGACCAGGTGTGGCTGAAGTGTACCACCCAACAGTAAGAAATGGAATGGATGTGGGCCAGTCGGGCAGGGACGCTGTTCCTGCCAGGATAGTATATGTGCTGCCGAAGCGAGCACTGTTCCTGCCAGGATAGGAGATGGAGTCCACTTTCCCCTAATCCTAGACACTTCCCACCCTAATCAACTATGTAAACATCATCAAAACTAAATAAATAATATATATGTGTGTGTATATATAAATATGTATGAAGCTATAAAGAAAAACAATGCTGTAGAAAAAAATGGGCAAAGAAAGTGAACAAACATTTTTCAAAAGAACAGATTCAAATGGCTAACAGATATATGAAAAGATGCTCAGGCTCCCTAGCCATCAGAGAATTACAAATGAAAACCACGTTGAGGTACCACCTAACTCCAATGAGAACTCTACTAACAACACCTGCTTGCGTGAATGTGAGGAGAAAGGTGTGCTTCTTCACTGTTGGTGGGAATGCAGGCTAATACAACCATGATGAAAATCAGTACGGAGAATGCTTAGAGAATTGCAAAGAAACCTGTCATACGACCCAGCTACCCCGCTCCTAGGAATATTCCCAAAGAAAATGAAAACTGCATATGGGAAGGGGATTAATAATCCTATATTTACAGCAACACAATCTACCATAGCAAAGATAGGGAAACAATCCAGATGTGCATCCAAAGAGGAGTGGTTAAAGAAACATTAGTACAGCTACTCCATGGAATATTATTCAGCCATTAAAAAGAATGAAATTATACCATTTGTTTCTTTTTTAATCTTTTTTTTTTAAAAAAAGATTTATTTTTATTGCAAAGTCAGATATATAGAGAGGAGGAGAGACAGAGAGGAAGATCCTCCATCCAATGATTCACTCCCCAAGCAACTGCAATGGCCGATGCTGTGCGAAACTAAAGCCAGGAGCCAGGTCTCCTCCAGGTCTCCCACAGGGTGCAGGGTCCTAAGACTTTGGGCCGCCCTCGACTGCTTTCCCAGGTCATAAACAGGGAGCTGGATGGGAAGTGGAGCCACCGGGATTAGAACCGGCGCCCACATGGGATCCTGGTGTGTTCAAGACAAAGACTTCGGTCACTAGGCCACCACGCCGGGCCCAAATTATACTATTTGTAAGTAGATGGTCCCAACTAGAGACATTACGCTCAGTGAAATAAGTCAAAACCAAAATGAAAAATACCATATGTTATCTCTAATATAAGGAAACCATCATGCAAATTATAATTTCAATAACCCTTTCCATACTTTTGTTGCATCCCATTTGTTTTGATGTTTTTTATTTCATTTTCATTTCTTCCAAATACTTTTTTTTTCTCTTGTCAAATTCTTCCCTGGCTCATGGAGCATACAGTGGCATCATTTCACCCAAGAGGCTTTGCATTTTCTTCTCATCACTCATGCATTGGTTATTCAGTGGCGTGTTTTTTCAAATCCATGGTGCTGTGTTTTTTTTTCTATTTGGTTTTGTTTTAACTTCATACCTGTGTTGAAATTATTTTGTGGCTTCTCATTTCAGGAATTACAGTGATGAAGTAATAAAGACTGCCTGACTCAGTTGTGAAGATACAATGTGATATTGGAGCTGTTGAACATATCTAGACAATGGAATGCTGGACTATCTGACATTTTCTGTACCAACAAAGTCAAGGCACACTTATATAACAGACTGATGGAATTATAACTCCTTACGAAACAGTATACTATTTCAACAATAGAGGAAAGTCAGTCAGGGGGTGGGATTCTGGTGGCAGAGGGAAATCCCAGACTCTGCAAAACTGTACCATAAAATTCAAAATAAAAATTAAAAAATATATGTGTGTGTGTTAAAAAGAAGCCATAAAGAAAAATTACTGTATGATCAGGGTAATCAGATGAATCAAATAAATATGTACCTAAAACTAAGGCATGCAATCTCATATATCAAACACTGTTAAATGTAAAGGAAAATAAAGATGCAAATAAAATAACAGATGGAGATTTCAACATCTCATTTTCATAAATGGACACATCATCTAACCAAAAAGTCCAACAAAAAAGGATTGGCATCAAATTATACTACCTACCAAATGGACATAGCAGATATTTTCAGAACATCTCATGCAATAGTTACAGAATACAGAATCTTTATATCAGCATATAAAACAATTTCCAGAACAGACTAGATATTAGATCATAAAAAGTCTCAACAAATTCAAAATAATCAAAATTGTGTCACATATAATCTCTGACTACAATGCAATAAAACTAGAAATCAGTAACAACAAAAAATGTTAAACTGTGGCTTCTTTTTTTCAAAGATTTATTTTATTTTTATTGGAAAAGCAGATTACAGAGAGGAGGAAAGACAGAGAGCAAGATCTTCCGTCAGATGATTCATTCCCCAAGTGGCTGCAACAGCCAGAGCTGAGCCAATCTGAAGCCAGGAGCCTCTTTCAGGTCTTCCACACAGGTGCAGGGTCCCAAAGTTTTGGGCCGCCCTCGACTGCTTTCCTAGGCCATAATCAGGGAGCTGGATGGAAAGTGGAGCCAACGGGATTAGAACCAGTTACCATATGGGATCCTGGTGTGTTCAGGGCGAGAACTTTAACCACTACGCTATCGCACCAGGCCCTAAACTATGGCTTCTTGAAATAAATGAAAACACAAATTACTAAAACCTATGAGACACAGTAAAACCTAAGAGGAAATTTAACATAAAACTACCTGCATTTAAAAACATAGAAGGGCCCGGCCGCGTGGTCTAGTGGCTAAAGTCCTTGCCTCGAACGCCCAGGATCCCATATGGGCACTGGTTCTAATCCCAGCAGCTCCACTTCCCATCCAGCTCCCTGCTTGTGGCCTGGGAAAGCAGTCAAGGACAGCCCAAAGCTTTGGGACCCTGCACCCGCATGGGAGACCTGGAGGAAGTTCCTGGATCCTGGCTTCAGATCAGCATAGCATCAGCCGTTGCGCTCATTTGTGGGGTGAATCAGCAGCAGGAAGTTCTCCTCTCTGTCTCTCTTCCCCTCTGTATATCTAATAAATAAATAAATAAATAAATAAATAAATAAATAAATCTTAAAAAGAAATAAATAAAAACATAGGAAACACTCAAATCTAGAACTTAATGAGGCAACTCAAAGAACTATTAAAAGGAAGAATAAATCAAACTCAAAATTAGTTCAAGGAAAAGACTAAGAAATACAAGAGCAGAAATAAGCCAAACAGAAACTTATCAAAACATAAAAGATCAATGAAATGAAGAATTAGCTTCTGAAAAGTTGAAATAGACAAATTTTCAGTTAGATCTGCCAGGAAATGAAGGAAGAACACCCAAAAAAATACAGACAGAGATGAATGACACAATACAGCTGTTATTACAGAGAATGAAGGATCATTAGGAACTATTGTGAATATACCAATGAAATGGTAAAACTATAAGAAATGGGTAAATATTTGAACACATAATGCATAACAACATTTAATCATAAATAAGAAAACCCGAACAAGCACATAACGAGTCAGAAGCATGAGGGAAAATCTCCCTAAAGGGAAAATTGCAGAAGGATTAAATCATTTCTCTTCCAAATTTGAGAAAACGTTTAAAGGAAAATTAACAGCAATCCTTCTCAATCTATCCTCAAAATCTGGAAAGGGAGAAAGCCTTTTCAGGTACATAATAACCTTTTCAGCTGACAGCACAAGGAAAGATAAAAACTGCAAGTATTTCTGCTAAGATCTGTTACAAGACAAATATATCCACTTTCACTGCTCTCATTCAATATAGTACAAGAAACCTTAGGCAGAGCCATTAGGCAAGAGGATGAAATGAAAAGCATACAAACAGGAAAGAAGTAAAATGACCCTGTTTGTAGACAACATGATTCTACACATTAAAAACCTAAAAGCTTCACCAAAAGACTGCTAGAAATAATAAATCAATCTAGTAAATCGCAAGTTTTGAAATCAACTTGGAAAAATCAACAGCATTTTTATATAATAGCAATGAATTTGCTGAGAAGAAATCAAGAATGCAACCCAATTCACAATAACTGCCAAAAAATCACAATAAAACATCTAGAAGCATATTTAACCAAAGAAATGAAAGACCCCTGCAGTTAAATTTTAAACCTATTGCCATTTTAAGGTAAATAGCAGCCAGTTGCGTATATACTAAAATTGAAATGTCAATGAAACAATCACAGGATGTAGTTAAGAACTTGCATTTTCTAATCATATTCGTCACTCAATACCATGTCAATTAACTCCATAAGGTTGTAAACCATGGTTGATGTTATGTTGTAGCTTTTCATTGGTCAGGACAATATTTTGCCAGCTCTGCCTTCACACCAGAGATGGTCTCCCCAAGAAACTGTTGAATTTATCTGGACAATAAGATGCTGGACATTATGCAAAATACATGTTTGCAATGAAAGAATTATGACTGGATTTGAACTGTAATACTGCAATTCGGTGGAGGAATCCACCATGGGAGGAGGGTTTGGGGAGGGGTTGGGGGAACCTCAGAACCTATGAAACTGTGTCATAAAATCAAATGTAATTAAAAAAAAAAAAAAACCACTGATGAGAAAACTTGAAGAACAAGCCAGAGAAAATGGGGAGAAAGACTTCCCACGTTCATGGACTGGGAGAATTAATGCTATAGCAATATTCATATTATCCAAAGCAATTTATAGGTTCATTACAATTTCTATAAAAATATTAAAGACCTGCTTCAGAGAACTAGAAAAAAATGCTAAAACTCATATGAAAGCACAAAAGACACTAAATGGCCAAAGCAATCTTGAGCAAAAAAATAAACCTGAAAATATTCATATCAGTAGATTTCAAGTCATACCTTGATTGTAACAAAACAACATGGCACTGGCATACACAAGCATGGAATAGAATTTAGGTCCTAGAAATAGGTCCACATATATACAGCCTACTTAACTTTGACAAAGTGCCAAAACACATACTAGGAAAAGGATAATTTCTTCAATAAACAGTGATGAGAAACCTACAAATCCATAGGCAGAAGATTTAAACTTGATCACTTATCTCCAACTCTAAACAAAACTCAAAGTGGGACAAAGTTCTAAATGTAAGACCTTGAACCATGAGACAATTGGGGAAAACATTTCAAGATATTTACATTGAAAATGATTTGGGAGGAAGTCATAACCCTAAAAGCACAACAGGCAAAAGTCAAAATAGCAAAACAGGGTCATAAGAAATTAGTTTCCAAATAGCAAAGGAAAAAGTGAAAAGAGACTCAACAGAACAAAGGAAACATTTGCAAAGTAGTCATGCAAAAATTGCTAATTCTACAATATATAAAGGATCCTTAAAACTCAGTGACTAAAATAACTCGCTTAAAAATGGGCAAAGGATCTGAATATGTATTTCTCAAAAGAAGTACAAATATCTAACAAGTACATGAAAAAATATTCAACATCACTAGTCATTAGGGAAATGTAAATCAAAACCAAAAGGAGGTATCATCTCATTCCAGTTAGAAAACTACTACCAAAAAGATAAATGCTGGCTAGTAGGTAGAAAAGAGAAAAACTCTTACACATTGCTGTTGGAGTGCAAATTAGTACAATCATTATAGAAAACAGTATGGAGTTTTCTCAAAAAGCCAAAAATACATCTGCCTATATATAGCATAGCTATCCTACTTCTGGGAATATAGCCAAAGGAAATGAAATCAGTATATGAAAGTTATCTGTATTCCCATGTTTATTATAGCACTGTTTACAATAGCAAGACATGGAATCAACCAAGGTATCCATTGACAAATGGATGGATAAAGAAAATGTGATATATACATATACACAGAATGAAACATTATCAACTATAAAAAGTAAAATACTGTCACAATAAAATACATGAAGCTGGAAGACTATACATTAAGTTAAATAAGCCAGGCCTCAAAAGACAAACACTACATTTTTCTCTGTCATATGTGAAAGCTAGAATGGTTGTTCTCACAGTACAAAACAGTGGGATAGTGATTATTATAGAAGATAATGGAAAATCAGCATGAGCATGAGGTACCAACATAGAGTTAGATACGAAAATAACATATCATATTGATGCTTGGGGAATACCACGGTGGGATGCAGAAGATGACAAAATAATATAATTGTATTACCACCTATGCACAACAACCTCATTACAGGAGATGAAGGAGCAGTTGCTGACCTGAGGAACTGGAAAATGGGTAGTCTGTGAGGCCACAGACAAAAATAATTCAGCACAGTACTATGATTGATCCAGTTGTTTCCCATTATGCACAAGTACTACAAATGAATAAATAAATAAATGGATCTCAGATGGTGGGAGTCACGTTTTTCCTGACTCATAGCAAGAGCAAGAAACCAGAATGGTCAATCTGGAAACAAAATACAGGTGGGGATACAAGGATGAGGTTTTTCCCAAGATCTTCAGAACCTGTATATTGACCAGGATCCTCCAAGACACTGAGCCAAACAGAATACAGAAGTCTTCACAAAGTTCCTGGAAATGGATATTACAAAACAAAAATTATTTGTGAAGTCTAGAAGTTTTTGCACCAAAATAAATTTATCTTTTAATTGTATCTTTGAAGTACCCTAGGTGCTGGTGCAAGAAGGGATAGGCTGTGGTCCAAACTAAAGACTCAAGAGCCCCTGGAAGGCTGCTGATGCAAGTCCCAGAGCATAACAGTAGAAGGACCTGGATGTCCAAAGGTAGCCACAGGACAGATGTGCCCAGCTCTGGACAAAAGAGGCACAGAGAGAAGTAAGCACTGTGACACAATGGATTATGCAACCATCTCTGATGCTGCCATTTCATAAGGACAATTGTTGTATTCCTGGCCACTCCACATACAAGCTAGCTCCCTGCTGATGTGCCTGAAAAGCAACAAATGTTGGACAGAGTACTTGGGTTCCTGCACCAACATGGGAGACCTTGATGGCATTCCAGGCTCCTGCCTTTGGCATGACCCAGTCCTGGACACTGTGCACATTTGGGGAATGAACCAGTGGATGAAAGCACTCAGTCTCTCCCTCCCCACCCTGCTCCATCCTTCCTCCATATCTCTATCACTCTGCCTTTCAAATAAGCAAATAAATCTGAAAAAGAAGAGGAAGAGTAGGAAGAGATAAACAGTTTCTGATTTTCTAACTTTCATTTTACTAACCCAGATGTTCAGTGCTGTGCTAGTCCACTTTATGTCACTGACACACATGCCAACACAGATACCGCCAGAAACGATGCTTTACCAATTCTCTAGACTATCTCAATCCAGTCAAATTGACATCCAAAATAGCCATCACAAAGTGATTATAGTCAGAAGTATTTATAGATATGTGCATGTATGGATTAACATGCAAGCATACAGTTTCCTAATCTGCCAGCTTCAAGGGTCAAAAACAGTGACGCACTGTTAGTGAGGAGCACACCCAGCACCCAGACCTTCCTCTTGCTGCCCCTTCCTCCTTTCCTCTATCTCTCCACTCCTAAAGTGCTCCTTTGAGATCATCTGTTTCCAGACAAGAAAATGAGAACACAAGTTGGTGACAAGGGTTGTCCAAAGTCACACAGTTAACTGATGGTAGGGACAGAACTGGAATTCCTTGCTATTATTGCAAAGATTTTCACCTACACAGTGATTTCCAAATCATGAGTCTATGCTTACAATATTTTATACAAGAGGGGAGCTTTACACAGTTCTTTCCCTATCTACTTCTAGGTCTTAGAGGAAATACTGAAGACAAATTTGCTCCATTCATTTAATAAAAACTGCCCATCTTCACTGTCTCTCAAATTTCTTTTCACAGGTTTTGAATTTTCACAAATGTCCTTCCAGAAGAAGAACTAGATATATTAGAGTTCATGAACCTTAAAGTCTTTTTAAAAGAGCAAATATAACCTAGGATATTTTTACTTGGCCCCAAATCAAAGAAATTGAGTGATGCTCTTATCTACTTTTTTAAAGTGTCATTATATAACAGAGGAAAAATCATCTCAAATTTTCCTGGCCCTCACCCTTCCTGCTTCTCTTTGCTTTCTTGATAGTTAAGTAAAGACACTCAAAGAAATTGGCTCCTGAAAATGTCTTTTAGAAAAAGATCCTGGTTGTGAAGTAGGTAATGTGCTTTGCTTCCTCCTTACTCTAGAGCCTTACAGATATTAGAACTCAAACTTCTTACAAATGGTCACCATCTTAATCACTTTCCTTTGTTCAGCTTGATTGAAAGTAATGACAATAATTTGCAATTATCTATTAAATCATCTCTTCACAATGACACTATCGTATTCCCTGTCCTACAAGTTCATAACTTAACCTGAGAATAATGGTTTTTTTTTCCCAAAGTCTTACATCAATTGGGGCCCTGTGCTCTCCAATCTTATTTCTAATTTTTCTCCATGGTGCTTTCCAGGTCACACAAACTAAAGTCTGCCTTTCTCAAACACACAAAAAAGTACACACACACACACAGATTTTGCACTTTGTTTACATTACATTCCTAGCCTATATGTTTTAAATCTTCCATATGTGCAAACTCTATCTATCCTTGCAGCCATGCAAAAGTTTCTCTTTTTCCAAAAACACTTCCTAATTTGCAAAGTACTCTGGTAGGTACTGTTAAAATGAAGAAGAATTCCACATAACCTCTGTGTTCAAGGAGCTAACCATGCACGCTGGGCCCTTCTCAAAGGTTCTTGACCATTTATCTCCCCATAAGCACTTGATTCTTCAGAGAAAATGTTGTTATTCTCACCCTCAACAATGTAGTATTAGGACATAATTATACAGCATACCTCTATAATCTCTGCCTCTCTCCTCCAAATCAGAGAAGGGGTAGGTGACAAGGAAAAAAGACTGGAAAATGGTGGAGTGCCCCCAGGAACAATCTTCACAGCCTTCAGAGCCTAACCCTAACATTATAATCAGAATCCCCGGTCTCTCAAGAGTATTAATGCAGGCCCAGATAACCTGCATTTAAATATTTAAAAGTCAGAAATATAGATGAATAAATAATTAAGTAAAATAAGCTCATCTCTTATCATGGAGAGTCTACCCCAACAGCAAGAACAAAAAATTTGAAGTACAAGAGTACTTCAAAGAGTTCTGGGGAAATAAAATCAAAAGTTTATTTTGGTGCAAAAATTATCCTGGCTATTGTGATCATTTGACAAATCAAACAGCAAATTGAAAGTGTATCTCGCTACCTCTTTCCCTCTCTGATACCTTGTCAGTCAAATAAATAAATAAATCTTTAAAAAGTAAATATCAAAACTAAAAAGCTTATCTTCACATTTCAAAAAAGTCATTTCTTAGAGCAGGTATTTGCGCATTAGTTAAGATGCCATATCCAACTTCAGAGTATCTGTGTTCTTCCAATCCACCTTTAACTAATGCACTCTGGGGGCAGCGGTGACGATTCAAGTGCTGTTGGCACTCACAGGCAAGAGCTGAAGTGAATTCCTGGGTTCCCAGCTTAGACCTGGCCCAGGTCCAGCTGTTGTGAACATTTGGGGAGTTAACCAATGAATGAAAATCCTTTCTTTGTCAGTCTGCCTCTGCCTCTTTTTCTATGGCTCTATCTTTTGAATAAAATGAAAATAAATTATTTGAAGTTTTTATATTTTTTATCTGAAAGTATTCAGATTATGTACTAAAAACACAGAATCAATGATCACTTTAAATGTCAAAATTTAGACTTATATAAGCAAAACTGAATTTTGTTTAACTTTTTTATTATTTTATTTTATTTTATTTTATTTATTTTTTTATTGGAAAGACGGATATACAGAGAGGAGAAACAGAGAGGAAGATCTTCCATCCGATGATTCACTCCCCAAATGAGCGCAACGGTCGATGCTGTGCCGATCCGAAGCCAGGAGACTCTTCCGGGTCTCCCACGCGGGTGCAGGGTCCCAAAGCTTTGGGCCGTCCTCGACTGCTTTCCTGGGCCACAGGCAGGGAGCTGGAAGGGAAGCGGGGCTGCCGGGATTAGAACCGGCACCCATATGGGATCCCGGGTGTGCAAGGCAAGGACCTTAACCACTGTGCCACCGCGCCGGGCCCTTGTTTAACTTTTAGACTAATTTTTTAAAGATTGATTTTTATTGGAAAGGCAGATATACAGAGAGGAGATACAGGGAGAAAGATCTTCCATTCACTGGTTCACACCCAATTGGCTACAATGGCTGGAGCTGAGCTGTTCCGAAGCCAGGAACCAGGGGGTCTCTTCCTGGTCTCCTGTGTAGGTGCAGGGTCCCAAGGCTTTGCTTTCCCAAGCCACAAGCAAAGAGCTTGATGGAAAGTAGAGCAGTTAGGACACAAATGAGCACCTATATGGGATCCTCACTTATGTAAGATGAGGATTTAGTCATTAAATCATTGCAGTAGGCACTTTAAACTAATTTAACTTACTATATATTTTACAATAAACCTGTTCCCAAGTCAATGTACATCCATTCACCAATGAAAACTCGGTGTCACATGTCAGTACTACATTTAGACCCACACATATACAAATTTAAGAGTGTTTTTGTTTAAAATTGCAAAATGTTCTTAAGTTGTTATGAGCAACTATTACAAATATTATACTAATCAGTGAATAACTCTGAAACCACAATTTAAACCTGAAGAGAAGCAAGAAACGGTTACTGGGTACTGCTGGAAAATGATACTTCATTATGCAAGAATGTATTGCATTCGTGCTATTTGAGAAAAGGATTTAACAACTCTGGAATACTTCTTATATTTACATACATTTACATAAATGTTGCACCCACTCATATTTCTCTCCAGTCACGTAAGCAGTGCCCTCTAATGTCCTTAGTGACACTACCCACTTTAAGACAATCTCCTTCTGCTTTGAAACTTCGGGTAAAAGTTATGAAGAAATGTTTCCCTGGAATTAGTTATAAGAACAAATGTTTAAATTACAACTCATGCCAAGCAGAGCACCAAATCTCAATAGATGGAGGTTGCATGAGTTCTCTATCAAATTAGGTTCTGGCTTGATCCTGTGTCATGCCCGGGACCAAGAACAATACTTAAAATTGAAATCCTTTCCTTGCATGCCCCCAATCATGACTAAATTAAAATGAAATAGAAGAAGTCCAACCAAAAAAGAGCATGAAATTACAAAAAGAGGAACGTTCAGAATATGAGGAAGAATTCAGGATACAAGGGGATGCCTATTGTTACAGCAATGCACATTGTATTCTTGACAATTCCCAGAGTACATTTTAAGTGTTCTCACTATAAAATATGAAAGTGCGTGAGATAATGGGTATGGGTATGCTTCTTACCTCAATTTAGCAATTCCAAAATATATATTTCAGAACCAATGTATTTTATACCGTACATATATAATTTTGTCAATAAGTAATCAAGTGGTATTTGCTATGTAAAGTTGTCAAATTTTTAAAAATCTGAAAAATAAAAATCTTAAATTCAATAAGACCATTAGAAAATATAGTTAAAGACATGTCCCAGAAAGCAAAATGAAAAGAGAAAATTTGTGACAGAATTAATAAAATTAGGAGATCAATCCAAGAAATACACACCAAACTAGGTAGAAAGTAACTATGATTATTATATTAAAATAACAGTAGTAACAACAGTGAAATGTTAGTTATATAGTTCTGATAAATTAAAGATTAAGAATGACTTAACCCAAAAATGTTGAGAAAAGCCTTCTTGAAAGCATGGGACAATAGGAAGGATAACATGAGGGTGTATGGAGTGTGTGTACATATAGACCATTAAAAATAAGAAATTGGCATATACACATGGTCTTTGGTAAAACAAAAGAAATAGATAAAAATTTAAAGCAGAAACTTACAAATGTGGGTAATATAGGAAATTTGAAAAGAAACTAGTGTCTTTCACTGCATACCTAACATTATTTGTTGACTTTCAAAACCATAGATATGTTTTACTTTGATAAAATTCAATTACAAAAAAAAAAAAGAGTTGTGTGGGAGGGCTGTGTGGGATGAAAGTGTAACAGATTGAGAAGCAAATCCACAAGAATGAGACTTGACCATAGCTGAAGGCAAAAACTGCTTCTCAATACAAAAATTACTTCAGATTCAAGGTCACGATTTTAAAATGAGACTAGTCAGTGGCATCACATGTTTTCCTCCAACAACATTTGCCCACGTCCAGATACTGCACACAAAGAGTTGAATGTATTCAAGGTTGTTGTAAATCCAATGAAATGAGAGAATGCAAAGAAAATCAAGGTATATGCAAGGTTTATAATTAAACATTGAATTTAGGATAGATGAAGAGGAGACAAAAGAGCAAGGCAGGGGAAAGTAGGATAGGAGCAACAGCATGGTTAGCTGTTGGTGCTGATCTACTTCAGGAGAGAAATAGAAAGGTGTTGTGTTGGTCAGAGGGAGGGCACTGCCCTGAGCTGTGGCAATGCTGAGCTTGTTAGTCATGATGAGGTTGAGAATAGATGAGTAGATTCTAATGCTATGAACTCAAGGAAATGAGGAGACAGGATGAACTAGGGTAAGGTGACTGCAGGTAGTAAGGAAGACTGAGGGGGTCAGTTTAGGAGATCCACAACATGGGATGGCAATCTCACATTTCATGTCTGACCATTAGGCTCTAAAGTTTGTAAACTTGGGATGGAATCAGCCGTTATACCCTCCATTCTACAGTAAACCCTGGGCATAACTGGGACACAGTAGAACACATCCCGCAAATCCTTGCAGATGATGACTATCTCAAAGTCTTCAAGTCATAGGTTCTTCGATAGATTTTAACAACTTAATCACTAAGGTACTATAATGCTGTCTTTCATTTATTTCAAAGAACAACAACTGAGTTTCGCTGTGTGTCCATTCCATCCTGTGCCCAAAAGGGAAAGCTTATCTATGCACACCTATTTTGAGCAGCAGAAAATCACATGCTATGCCTTAACTTTTAAACTCATTGAGATTCAAGCTAGTTCTTTCACTTCTTATCCTTAGTTTTGCAATCCTTTAAATCTATACTTAAAATCCTAGTTGCCACTTCCTGGTCTCCTTTCTAAGCCATCTGTTTAAAATTCTGCAACAAACTTTGGCCAGTTACCTTGTTGTTGAACATGCACTGAGATCAAGCAGCATCCTTGGTTTCAAACAAAACCAGTCCATTCCAGTTTTTCAGAAGACTCAGGTCTCACTCACCTTGTGGGGCACTCAGCCAGTACAAATGCACACTGCACTGCAGATGCTTATCTTTCTTACACACTCTCATCAAAGAAGGGAGAAGTATTGGGTAAAAGTAATGAAAGTAGGCACAGTTCCACTATAACCTTCTTCTGGGGATAAAGACGGAAGATGAATGAACCAAAAACTCTTATTCCCCAAGATATATATCCATATTCCAACCCCAATCAAAGTCCATTGCCCTTCAGCAGACAATTCATACAAAATATCTAATGCATGCCTGGCACTGGTGCTCAAAAGAGCTGGGAGTCACAAAAATAAACAGCGCACAGTCTAGTTTCCACTAATCCTTAGACACTTAAAATTACAAGTGAATTTTAATGCAAGTTTCCTTTGCTTTGGGAGTTAAAATAATCTTGTCCTCATTTGATCAAAGTTATGAAAACTTCAACCCAATCAAAACTTTACTGCCAATTATCTCAAAACATTGCAACAATTTTACAATTAGGCAAGGAATTTATGCAGCCTAAAAATAAAGTCAGAGCAATTATTTTAATATTGAACTTACAATGTTTCTGCTGGTTGTTCCAAGAGTGTTTAAAATTATTTTCCCCAAAGAACTTGATTTAATCAATTAACACTGTCTCTTTTTTTAAGATTAGTTAACTTATTTAAAAGGTAGAAATACAGAAAGGAAAAAGGAAAGATAGAAGAAAAATCTTCCATTTGCTGGTTACCTACCCAAATAGCCACAGCAGTTGGGACTGTACCAAGACAAAGACAAGAACCCAAAGTTTCAGCTAGGTCTTCTGCATATGTAGCAGGACCCAAAAGCTCGGGCCATCTACACTGCTCTCTCAGGAGCATTGTTGCCATTTGAGAAGTGAACCAATGAATAGAAGATATCTCTCTCTCTCTTTCTCACTATATTTCAAACAAATTAGTCTTTAAGAATCATTTGTTCAGGGCCAGGCACAGTGGCCTAGCAGCTAAAGTCCTCGTCTTGAACGCGCCGGGATCCCATACGGGCGCTGGTTCTAATACTGGCAGTTCCACTTCCCATCAAGCTCCCTGCTTGTAGCCTGGGAAAGCAGTCGAGGACAGCCCAAAGCCTTGGAACCCTGCACCCGGGTGGGAGACCCGGAAGAAGTTCCTGGATCCTGGCTTCGGATCGGCATAGCATCGGCCGTTGTGCTCACTTGGAGAATGAATCATCAGATTCCGATTTTCCTCTCTGTTTCTCCTCCTCTCTGTATATCTGATTTTCCAATAAATAAACAAATCTTTAAAAAAAAAAACAAAAAAGAATCATTTGTTCACTGCTTTTTAATTTTTCGTGTATTTATCTCTTAATTCCACAATGAACACAGGGATTTTCTTTTTCTTTCCTAATATTAGGTGCAACTCCAAACATAATTCACAAGACACAGTACATCCTTCACAAAAGTATGGCAGTTTTGTTGGTTCCGTTTTGTTTTCATGGAAGGTATAAAGAACATATTTGCTTTTTACAGAAGCGTCATATGCTCTCAATGCTACTGCCTCTGTCTCTGGAAATGGTTCTATTGCTATGTAAGACAATATACCTAGAAAATACACAAATATTTAGAAGTAGAAAGACACAATGTCTCCAGTTTAATCTCAGAGGTTCAGAAAAATAAATGTATGTGGACACACAGAGTGAGATTAATAAAGAGCTGATAGAGACATGACAGATAGATGGTAGATCCATGGCGTTAAGATGAGAGACAGCGAAGAGAAAGAGAACAAACCAGAAAAGGCAGCAGCAAGTCAAGAAACCATGGAAAGAGGAAGAGGGTGCTTGAGAGTGGGTCAAAGCAAAGCTACTACTTGGTTGTTTTATTGGGAAAATGTTTCAGTTGTGCAAGATATGAAGAGTTCTTTATGTTAGTTTTATGAGAACGTGAGTGTGCTTAATGCTACTGAACTTCACCCTTAAAAGTGTTTAAGATTTTATGTTATGAATATGTTACCACAACTTTTTTAATTAGGGGAAGAAAAAAACAAGCGGGGGGAAATGGCTGGCAATTAGTGACTCTGATAAAGAAGGTTATATAAAACTTCCCTGAACTCATATTGCAAATTTGCTGGAATATTGAAGTTATTTAAGAATCAAACTAACAAGCTATCTCCCAGAAATCAATATCTAGGGGGAGAAAAAGCCTACCCTGGAGTGAACACATCAATTCTGCTGTGTGCTAGAAGCAGGAGGAAAACTGCTACTCTATGCACAGTTAAGCTGCAAATGATGAATGGGGTGAAGAGCAGGGAAGGAGCCCCGATGGCAAATGAATTTTCATCTTGTTTGTTAGGTTCGATTTGGCTCTTAGACAACTCATCAGTCAGTCTTTGAGGAGCTCTGGGAAAATCCCAGTGCACGTGTTGGAGCACTGTCTAGAGTTGCTTCTGGAAGCCCTGCCCTGAGCCAGGTCCACCCTTGAGACAGGGTCCAATGGAAAAGGAAGTCAAGGGAACAATAAGTTATAATTACCAGAGAGACTCAATGGCTGTGAGGCTGGGAAACAGCTGACATCTCTGTGTTCCTGAAAGCAATTCCTAATAGTGCCTTGGCTCCAAGAACCCAAACACTGCCTTCTCTCTCCCAATAAAACCTACTGCAGAGCTCCGGCTCCTTTACCATGAGAGAGATTTACAATTCAGAGATCAGCATTTGAGCACATCCTCAAGAGAATCCTGCATCCCCTCCAGCTCCTTCCTGATGCAACCCTGCCCCCTGGAATTCTTCTGCAGTAACCTATACAACCTAAGGGGTGGGGAGTGTTCATAGTTTTCAGGTTTATGCAGATTGGAAAGAATTAAGTCAGGACACTTGGAGGCAGCGAACAGATGCTCAGAGAAAGCATGAGAATGCCAATGCCTGACCACAATTGAAGCTGTCTGAGTCAAAAGTCAAGAAGTCATTCACATGCCAAGGGCCATTTCCTCCACCTCTCTCCCACCCCTCTACGCTGGAAGTCAATTCTCCACAGTCCGTGGTGAGTCAGGCGTGAGTACTTTGATTGCAGCTCAGCTGATGTCATTTGCAAAAGCAGGGGGGTCACCCTCTGCATCAGAGGAAGAGACATTTGCCTGAGACTGATCCACCCTGCAGCCCTCAGGGGAGCCTGACATTTCCAGGACACGAAAAACAAACTTCCTCTTAAGAGCAGAATATGCTTTCAGTGTGGGAAAAGAAAATTAAAAAGGAGACTCGGAGAGGGTCACTACGTGCTCACCCTTGGCTGCAAGCCCATATCAGGGAAACTTCTGTCCTTTCAGAAAAGGTGAACGCATCACCATGTCCTCTGGTTCAATGGCAGGTCCAAGTCTCTGCACGTACACAAAGGAAAACTCAGTCCTGACCCAACAGGGTACGCTGTGCCAAGTAACCTAACTGCCTTTAGGTGTGGTCCTCACATTCACCACTTATCTAACTGGGGACTCTGTGTGCTTGATTCCAGAGCCAGCCTTCAAGAGGTGTGGGGGCTCAGATCCAACAGGGCTAATAACACAGCTGTGTTGTCACCAGTGTTGTTCTTATTCCCAACAGTGAGTGCCCACTGCACTCTGCTACTTGCTTTGCATGGATTTACCTCACTTGAACCTCAACAAAGTTTGTCAGGCAGATTTTATTAAATTCTCCACTTTATAAATAGAGAAACTGAGACATCAGAAGACTAACTGATTGACCCTAGATCAGCAGATGGTCTTGGACTGTTGTTCTGCAATAGAACAAACAACCAAAATGTTCAATATCTACACCGTTCAATATGGAAGCCCTCTGGGATTACTGAGACTTGAGGTGTGATTTGTGCAGTGTATAACTAGATTTGAAATTTCCATTTGGTTCCAACTAGCTTTAAGTCACTACCTTTTGCTACCAGCTACCCTATTGGATAGTTCAGGTCTAAAGATAATCAGAACAAATATATTTAGCCATGGGTTAAATGGAAAATGATGGTACGTAGGATCAGACCTTCACCACTTCAGTAATGGAAGGGAAAGCAAATAATAATAGACATTAACATCATCCATGACGGGGACTTTGGTGGTCATGACCATGTAGGACTGTACCAGAGAAAAGTCCAGGCTGTAACACACAAAAACTGTTGGTCCATGCCAGCTCTCCTGCAGGCACTGGAACACATTCCCTTTGGACAAGCTGAAGACACATGCCTTACCTTTTCACTATTGTTATCTATCAGCTATCCCCATTCAGCTCCTAACAGCCTCCATACAGCCCCTTTCACTGACCTGAACTAGGTCAACTGGCCCCATGAACATCAGTACCTCAGGATTCTCTTCCCTGTGTGGGGCACTACAACACTACAGAGAGTACAAAAGACTGTCCCCACCCCCAGCCACCTGTCTTCTAGTGGCTCTCTTTCCATAAAGCAAAAATCCCAAGCTCACCAAGGCATAATGCAAGACAGAGAGTGAGCTGGTGTGGGATGGATCTAACAAGAGTATGGAGAACTCTACAATATGTGGGCCTGATGAACAGTAACAGACTTGAGTAAACAAAGAAGGACTTGAGTTGAGCTAATGAACCAAGAATGTTTGACCATAAGAGAAATGATATTTGGAAGAGAACGAAATACATGAGCCCAGAGAATGAGACAAATGAAGGAAGATCTGGGCAGAAGCTATGGGAAGTGAATCTGCCAACATTTGTAGTGTAGGCTCTTTCTACCTAGTTCCTCCCTTGTTAATGACGTCTTTGTTCTCCCAGAGCAAGAAGAGAACCTGAGACAGTATTTAAACTGGCATCTGGTCCCAAGTCTTAACAGTTTATTTAACTATTACGGTTTTGGAGATGACAGGAGATAAAGGTGTGGCCCTGCAGTCGGTTTTGTTTTGTTAATGGGGTGGTTCAGATGCTTCTGAAACTTTCCCAGGTGCTTTCCTTGAGAATGACAGATTTCAGTCCAGTCCCCCTCCAATCAAGATCTACTCAATGGTCAAATATGCTTCCTGGGGAAGCTGCTCTCAGAAGTGATAATCTTACCTCACAAGGGGAGTCACTGAGGGAAGCAGTGACTGTGAAAACCCAGCTGCAACTTCGAATGATCACACTGGAATCCAAGAGCCCTTTGCAAAAATTTCAGCATAACTTTTTTGATTCCTTCCTTTATGCAGGTAGGTACTAAGAGGCACAGAAAGGAGAAGTAAAGTATCCAGATTCACATGGTGAGGGAGTCCTGCCAGCAGGTGCAAGTGAGTGCAGGGCTGCAGCTGTGACCTGTGGTGTCTGTCCTACTGCTGCTTCCGGTCCTGTTCACAACGGAAAAGACAGTTCTCCTCTTGCAGCACTGACTCCAACACATCCAAAGACGAAATCCTTCTGCATTGTTACCACAAAACCATCCTACCTGACAACACTTCTTTATTAAAAAGAAGTTACTTATCTCCTGAGTGTCATATCCTTTGTTCTACTAATTTGTTATTTCTTCAAGGCTCAATAAGATCCAGAAGAAGCTAAACTTCTGTCAGTTAAACAAATGTTAGTGTTTATTAGGAGGAAAAAATTGAGTCCCTGAGTGTTTCCTTCTCCATAAGGGAACAGAACAGCTGTGAGTCTTGTTTTTGCTTTTTGTTTTGCTTGTATTGCTTTGCTTCTGTGCTTGCTTTTTTATTTTTAATTCATTTTTATTTACTTGAGAGGCTGAGTGACAGTGAGAGACTTTCCTTCTTACAGGTTCACTCCGGAAATGCTGCCTGCAGACTTATCCTGCATGGGCCAGGATAAAGGCAAGAGCCCACAGTTTAATTTGGGTTTCCTATGGAGGTTGCAGGGACCCAAGTCTATGAGCCATCACTTGTTCCCTTTCAGTGTGCACATTGGCAAAAAAAAAAAAAAAACTGAAATTCAGAGCAGACCTGGGACCCCAACATGGGATGTCGGTGTGTCAAGCAGCACCATCACAGCTAAGACCCCACTGGTCTTGTTTCCTGTCTTAATTTTCTTGATCTTCCAGCCAACTCAATAAATTTCTCTTCTTTTTAAACAACATCTACACCTAATGGCACCTTCTGCCACCTCTTGCTAGTGTTTCAATGTGGTCAGTCTTGGAAAGAGATAGTATTCACAGGCATGCCCTTACATTTTTCAAAGATCTTATGAATATCCATCATATGGGTCATTTCAGGAAAGGCAAGCTCCTTGGAAGGTCAACAAACGCAGAACACAGGCAACTGCATAGTAATAATATGCATCAAAATGTGCATGCCATTTTGTGGGAGGTGGCATTACTATTTGCCTAGTAATGTCTTCAGTTCCTTTGTGCACACTCGCTTGCAGCCACTTTGACAGGTACAAAGAACCAAAGAGTGAGGGGATTTAAAAACACAATCCACCAGTCAGGCACAATAGTCTAGTGGCTGACGTCCTTGCCTTGCATGTGCCACAATACCATATGGCTACCAGTCTGTGTCCCAGCAGCCCTGCTTCCCATCCTGCTCCCTGCTTGTGGCTTGGGAAAGCCATGGAGGACAGCCTAAAGCCTTGGGACCCTGCACCCAAGTGGGACACCTAGAACAAGTTCTTGGCTCCTGGCTTCAAATGGCCTCAGCACTGGCCATTGTGAACACTTGCAGGTTGAACCAGAGGATGGAAGATCTTTCTCTGTCTCTCCTTCTTTCTGTAAATCTGACTTTCCAATAAATAAAAATAATAATAATAAATCTTAAAAAAAAACAATTCACTTAATATGTCATTGTATAAACCAGAAGAACTGAGGCTCAAAAGTTTTAAGAGGTTCAAAGATTTTAATTTGCTAAAGATCACACCCCTATTTAGTGGAAGATAAGAAATGAAACATGGGTCTCCTGAGGCTCCACAGACAGTTATTTGTTTCCTTAATGACTTGGGAACATTGCATTAACTTTGAAGCCTGATTTTGCAATCAATTTCCTATGTTCCTGAGATTCTGTATGCTTGACTTTCTTTGGAAAATTAGAATTTAAATGTCTAGTTAATATACCTCATAGAGAGTTAGGAAAATCAAATGACACCATAGAGATGAAAGTGCTCAGAGAAGGGCAAAGTTCTCTCCCCAGCTCTAATTTCATATTTTAACACATTCTTACAAAAAAGATTTTCTAACCTTTTTATATATGTATATTTATTTATGTGAGAGGCAGACAGAGCTCCCACCAACACATGGCTACACTGGTCAGGGCTGAGGTGGGGCCAGACCCAGGACCCAGGAATATGATCCAAAATTCCACAAGGGTAATAGGAAACCTGTGCCTGAACCATCATTGCTGCCTAGAAGTCTGCATTAGCAAGAAGCTGGAGTCAAGAGCTGCAGCCAAGAATTGAACCCGAGCACTCCAGGGTGGGAAGAGGTATCTTAATCACCATGCTAATGAATCACTCCCAAGTTTCATGTTCAAAAATAAAGAAACTAATGAACCTCCTAGGAAGAAACTAAGGCAAAAAAACTCATGCAAATTCTGCCATGTTGGCAGTTTAATTTTTACTTGATGGAAACGCAAAGATTAGGCATAGTTTGAATAAGTTGCTGGGGAGCATGGGGAGCAATCTCTAGTGGGATTTGTTCGCTTCACTAGGCTTTTCCTAGTGGAAAGAAGAAAGCAACTCATATTCAAGAGCTGTCATTTTTGAGCTTCTTCTTCAGTTAGAGCTGAACGGAATAAGACAGGGTGCTCTTCTGGTCATAACATCACCTCCAAAAAGTAGGGCTCGTGGCATTTTTCCTGATTTTTTTGTCCTTCCTTTTCAATGTGTAGATAATAAAGCCAAAAGTAAAGATTCTTAAGAGTCATTGTGAAGGTCACACAGGCCCAGCGGCAGGCAGTGCTAAGAGGGGAAGTACAAGCTGTTCCAAAAGACACACAAGGTGCACTGAACTGGCAGTCCTGTGCCCTTACCCCACCCACATACAGACACATGCACCCTAGCCTCGCAGTAGTCAAGTACTTGATGTTTTTAATAAATAAGTATTTCTCTAGGCATCTAATAGAGCCAGAGTATGTGACCCATTTACTCAAAACCAGAGTTTTATGTAGTGTTTTATTATTTTTCCCTTGTAAGACTTTTTTTCTTCCAAAGAAGAGTTCTCATTAATTTCAATCATAGCCTTTAGGTATGTTGAAATCTTCTACTCATACTAGCTGTCAGAAAACCTAAATTCAAATACCAGTCTTTTCCTAAGAGCAAATACTTATGAGTACTAAAATTGAATTTGTTCCTCTGAGACACACCATCCTAGAGGCTCCAAGACAGTTTGAGCTGTCACATAGGTTAGAATTTTGGGCTGCCTGCGTTCTACTTCCAAATTACGTACCTCTTTTTAAATTCCTCATAATGTATATTGTTGGGGAGAAGCCTCTGGCTGTTGGTCACTGCTTCATCATACATGATTAGTATCTCGGAGACAAGACTCGGACCATTTCATTCCTAAAGCATGTGGACAGCTTAGTATTGAGCCCTTTATGCAGTGTCCTTTAATATCTTCAATAAATAATATGACTTAACACAGAGTAAGGCTTTCCTTAGCATAGCTGCAATAATAAGGGCTTTCTATAGACTATCCCATTGATCCTTGCTAAAAGTCAATAACGGCACTCACAATTGCGATTTTCATGTTACAAACAACGAGCTGAAGCACAAAAGGTTAAGTCAACTGCTCACATCCTACAGTGAGGAAGAGGTGAGTGTGAGGTACTCACCTAAGCAGTCAACTCCCAAGCCTGCAGAAGGCAGAGTTGGTCTCAAAACTATTACATGGTTCGACCTTGGGGACTGGGTAGTGGGAGCTTCCAACAGCCTAGTAGCAGCTGGGAATACCTGAGCCAGGTTGGACTCAACACTTGGGGCCCCAGACACAGCCACCACTGCCACATGGTGAGCAAGTCCTGGGCTTGCCTGGGCCCAAGAGGTTTCTCCATTCATAAGTGAGGAGACTGAGACCTGCTGGCTCAGGGGAGAGAGTCCAGATGATCTCTTTATGTTAGACAGATACACCAGCCTACATATGAGTTGTGAGTAGGGCTTGTTAGCATGGAACACTGCTGACAACCACACATTAGTCCATGTTAAAACTAGGGCTGGAAGCCTGTCTAGCAGGGATAGATCCTAGTACCTGACTCAAAGTTGGAAGAGGGGACGGGTCACATTACGCAGAGCCATGACGCTATCTAGCATGCAAGAGAACCAGGTCTGGGGGTGGATTCTATGGGGGATGTGTAGGCCAAACCCTGTAAGAATGCAAGTCCCACTGGTTAGCTGAACAGTTGGGGTGGGGATGAACTGAGCTAGGTGTGACATGGAACCCACCATCAGATCAGAGTAAGCAGGGCCACAACATCTGTTGGCCTCCTGTAAGCTAAATCAGGCAAAAGCCAGGCTGGGTTGACTGTTCCGCTTAAGTAAGCATAAACCAGAGTAGTTGTGGGTTGGTTGGGCTTTGCTGTAGTATCAGCTAGCAGATGCTGGCACTGAGGGCTAATTCTGTCAAGTTAAACTGCAGAACCACCTGGAGAGTGCATGATTTGGGAGTGGGAGTGGGCTCAGTAGGGAAACAGTGGGCATCTCCCTCTTGGATTACCACTCCCTTTGGTGAGCATGAGAATCAGAACTGGGGAAGGCATAGGTGGACAGAATGGCACCCACTAACAGGTGTGTGGCCTGGATAGTGGGGCTGGTTGAGTTGAACTAGGCTTCAATGCCCATTGACATGTATGAGAGCTGAATGGGATGTGGGACAGACTAGATCAGTCTGCTGTACGTACTAGCAAGCATGGAAACCAGGGCAGGGGGAGAGACTGGTGGGGGTTACTGTGGGTCACTCTAACCAGGCTTCAGCTCCCACTGGTTTGTGTGAGTGCCAAGTACATGGTGCTCAGGATAGGGCTGGACTGCAACACTCATTCGTTCATGTAGAAGACAGGACTGGAAACAGAACTGACCAGCAATTACAACCACGAGCATATGCATAAGCTAACTGGGGTGACAGATTGTGCCAGACCCTGTACTGGCAAGCACACACAAGAATATGGTCTGGGATCACCTAGACGAAGTTTCTTTGGGGATCCCCCAACTGAACTGCTAGTCTCAGAATCCCAACCATGAAGAGAAGTGCAGGTTCCATGGTCTAACCATGGAGTTCATGTGTCAAAGTTAAGACTCCTCAGTGGCTCAACAGAGCAGTGGACAGCATATCCAGGTGCACATGGAAGATATGGTAGTCCATTGAAGCCTGCAGAGGACACCTGGTACCACAACAGAGGGTAGCGGACAGAACAAATTGATCAACTACCTCAGCCAAGTGTCGGCAGTGAAAATCTGGGCAAATGGAGACTCTGAGGCAGAATGTGTCAGCCAGTGGATTCTGGAGAGATTTCATCGTGCTTGGAATGGCAAAAATGTCAGAAATTCCGAACTGGTGAACTATCAAAACCTCTTGAGCAATGCCCCACATTGGGAACCCTGGGATGGTTGTGAGGTTGGGTGGGGCTTCTCCCTTTATCTTCCCCTTTTCCCCCAAATACAGAAAAAAAAAAAGTGGAAACAATGGCCTTACCCACTTTTCTGTAGCCCATGGCCCTTTGCGCCCTAATCATCAAAATAAAATAAAATAGTAATAAAAGCTATCACAGTAACAGATATCTCCATCAATGAAAGGTGTCACCTCCCCAGATAAGAAACATACTGCCCTCAAAGAGATAACACTTTAGGAATGGCTCTGCAGAGAACAAGATATTTTAGTTTGCTCACATTACATTAATAAGAATCCCTCAAAAATGTCAATGGTTGAAGACAACAAAGGTTTCTGCTTAATTGCTTTTCATTTCTGCCAGGAGCCCAATGGCCTGATCTGGGCAGGCAATCACAAGATGACACCCAGTTCTTTGGTGAGCAGCATCTGGGACTGTTATTGGGAATATATAATTTTTAAGTCTGCAGAATCTTAGTGGAAAGGGGATGGCTTGGAAAGATGGAGGTTCTAGTCTCCCACTGACCTACGCGTGACTTGAGCAAATGACTCCTTTTCTGAGCTGCAATGTCCTCACTTCTCAAACCATGGAATTGCACTTCCAGCCCTTAGAGCCAATGCCAGCACATTTTATGACCCGACAAACGAATATGCCTACAAGAGACATGTCCCAAGGCTATACTGGCACCCTGAGGAGGATATAGAAACATCTGCCAGGGTGAGACGAGGCTGTTCTGTGGCACAAGTTCACCGTTTTGCTTGGATGGCAAAGTTGGAGAGGCTGTTTGCCAACCTAACGGAATGCGGTCAGCGGTTCACGACAACTCTGAGGCCTTTGGAGATGTTGGGAGCTTTTTTGTTGGTTTTCACACCTAATAAAAAGTAATTTCCTCTTCTCAAAAGGCACTTTTTTTCTATTTTGGAATGTTGGTAGTTCATGGGTTTTGTTTCGGGTTTTTTGTTTTTTGTTTTTTGTTTTTTAATCAAAAGGATATCAGCTCTGAAGGCTGAAGATACAGGCAACAGAAAGAACAGGAGGATGGAGTCTAGGTTGCACCACAAGCAACAGGAGAGCAGGGAGTAAAATACAAGACTCTGGATGGGCCTCCTCCCAAGCAGGAAGTCATGCTCTTGCCCAAGAGTCCATGACAAATGAGTGCTAATAGTCCCCAAACGGATTTCAGATCCCTTTGAACACATGAAGGAAAAACGACTTCTTAGAGTAGATTTTGGCCCAATGGAGCTTTTAGAAAATGCCAATTGACAAACAACCCCAAAATAACCCAGGCGATAACGCCTTCTGGTGCTTTCAGGGAGTAAAGCAAATTTACCCTTTCTGGAGATGCAATGAAGGACAGGTATATACATGAGCCAAAGTCCTTTCCTTCAAAGATAATCTCAAGTTATCTCTGGATAGGAACATAATCAGTTCACACATCATGCTGTGTCCACACCAGGCCCACCACTGTTCCATCACACTGTCTCCTAAAGAAACACAAGTGAGGGCCCAGCACGTAGCCTAGAGCCTGAGTCCTTGCCTTGCACGTGTCAGGATCCCATATGGGTACCGGTTCTAGTTCCAGCAGTCCTGCTTCCCAACCAGCTCTCTGCTTATGGCCTGGGAAAGCAGTCAAAGATGGCCCAAGACCCTGGGACCCTGCACCCGCATGGGAGATCTGGAAGAGGCTTCCGGCTCCAGATTGGCTCAGCTCCAGTCATTGCAGCCACCTGAGGAGTGAATCAATGGACAGAAGATCTTCCTCTCTGTCTTTCCTCCTCTTTGTATATCTGACTTTCCAATAAAAATAAAATAAATCTTAAAAAAAAAAAAGAAAGAAACACAAGGGAGGCCAAACTTCAAGACAAAAAGTAGAAATCAATGCTAGTGCCAGCCCCCTTGTCTACCATCGTAAATCATTCTAGGTGACTAAAGCTAAGCTACTTCATTCATTTCCTTCTCTCTCACCTCAAGTAACTGCTTGCCATCCTCCAGCACAGCATAATGTTCAGGGGTCTGACACACAAACACAATACAGCCAACCCAATGATACTCCAGAGGTTTTGATCAATATCCTAAAGTTTCACAACAGTGGGATCTGAGGGGCCAGTGTTCCTCCTTGACCCAAATGTTTCCCTCGTGTCACAGTAAGGAAAACAACCCCTTTCACACCATCTCTGATAATCTGAAAGTGCTTCCTCAGCCAAATAGGACCTCATTTCATCTTCCAACAAACATGGAAAGAACAAGGATTATCATTTTGCTATCTGCAGAGGAGGAAACTTCAGTTCCTAAAGTCTCAAGCCACTTGCCTAATGCTCACAGGCACAGAATATTCCAGTTAGATCTTGACTTTAGATGTTCTAATTCCAAACTGACATTCTTCTATTGTTTTCTTTTCATTCACACAGTGCCTTATTCCGCCTGTGTTTTCCGACCAAAATATCTGAGGCTGACACTTCACAAAGAAAAGTGGCTTATTTTGCTCACAGCTGTGCAAGTTCAAGATCATGGCACTGGCATCAGCTCCTGGTAAACGCTTCGTGGAGAATGATCTCACATGGAAGTGGTCAATGGCACAGACAGAGTTAACATAATGAGAAAGCAAAAGACTAGGGGGAGTCCAGGGTCCGTCTTCTACAAATCCCTCCCAGAAAGCCTCACTAACTCACTCAGATACCAGCACGGATCCCTTTGCAAAGGCAGTGAGGACCCAATCACCAACTCCTAGACCCTATCTCTTAAAGATCCATCCACACCTCTCCCCCAACATTACCATACCAAGGACTAAGCTTTCAGCACATGAAACTTTGTGAAATCATATCCCCCATTGTTGACTGCGTGCCACCAACTGGGCTGTCCCTCTTGGACAGCATTAGGACTTCAGGATCTAAATTTGCCCACTAGTTCCATAAACGGGCCAGTATTTCTCATGTCAGGGAGAGGACTGCCAGGAAATGATTAGGAGAGTAAAGGAAACCAAAGTCAGAACAATCCTGACCCTAGGTCACATGTATCCCTCAAGACAGGAGAATGAATGTTTTTACTGCTCAGTGACTCAAGCTGGGTGGGAGGCCTAGCTAATACCCAACCCACCTCCTGGATTATCCAGGTTGCTAAGAGAAATTTAGGCTCCTGTCCAGCAGTCAGATACTCCAGACTTCTCATGCGCAACATTCTGTTTCCCAGGTCTTCCGTGTCACCTCTGGGAACCCAGGAGGCATCAAATGAGAGAGTTACGTGAGACAAATACTCAAAAAGCCCCTATCAGGCCGTGGAGCTCAGGGGTCAGTGAGATATGTCAGGATAGGTCACGGAGATATGTCCCTGCTCCCACAAAGGCCCCACTGACCTCAATAGGAAATAATCACAGAGCAAGGATGGAGAGCTCAGACACCCATTTTGAGAGCTCTTGCATAGAAGGAAAGATCCACTTAAGAGAAAACAGGCAGCTTCACTAACTGGACATTTATGATCGGACTCCGGTTATCTGGAAAACATCCAGAAAATTACAGAGTAAACCAGAAGGGAAGAGCACAAAGAAAGCTTCTTTATACCTGAAGCGTTAGCAGTCACACAGATTCACACAGGCACTGCCTCATCTGATCCCACAACTCAGTGGGGAGGGCAGAAATAATTATCCTCAAGGAAGTCATTCCACGAAGATGGGTAAAGCTGGATTTTTCCCTAATTTCTCTCCCTTTTTTCAGAGATTAAGCAAATTTATAAGACAGGCTCAGTGACTGAGAAACACAGAAATTTTCCTTTCATGGGTTCACTCCCCCAAAAGGCTATAACAGCCAAGGCTGGGCCAGACCAAAGCCAGGAGTCTCATCTGGGTCTCCCACACAAGTTTCAGGGGTCCAAGGGAATGACCCACCTTCTGCTGCTTTCCCAGGCACTTCAGCACCAAACAGTCAGACACTACAATATGGAATGTCAGCAAGGAAAGAGGAAGCCCAACCCAGCACACCACAATGCTGTCACCTGCTCAGCATGATGCAGATGTTCTATAGATATGTCCTCTGAACTCTCTCCTTAGGCTCTCATTTCAGTTTTCAATCATTCATTGTTCATTTATTCACCCAGCAAGATACTAAGGTCATTTGAAGCATTCTTCATCAGCATGAACAGCTCCCAAAGAGCTCACCTTCTTAGTATAACTGTGTCAATTGCTTCACAATTAGTTTTGAATTGAGAATGTCTAGTTTTCTACTCAAGGAGACTCTTCATGATTTTTTTTTCCATTTCTGCTCCCCTCCCCCACTCTTGTTCAACCTAAAGAAAAGCTGAAATTCAGGAAATCTGTTGCCAAGACAAAAATAGAAGCTAGCAATAAATCTAACACAGAACTATCTCTCTTTTCCCCCTTGTTGTTGTATGATTTAGGACATTGCATTTAGCCTTTCCACTATCTACTTGCAGCTCTCAAATGAGGAAAACTCGCCACTAAGAACTAAATGTCAATGAGAACTACCAAGTCAATCCATGCCAGTATAGCTGTTCTAGCTATTAAAAAAAAACCAGAAAAATATCTTTCTTGATAGCTATTAAAGAAAAAAGCCATTTTCTAATCTCTCCTTTCCCCCACTTCCCCTTTTGGCCACTCGCACTTCCCATGTTCCAGCAACTACAGGGTTAGCACTTGGCTCACCCCTGAAAACCTGTCCCTACCCAATGCCTGATGCCTTCTGGTTGGACGGTACCTGGACATGTGGACATCAGGACATGCAAAAGGGCTACCACAAATATCATGATCAGTACTGTCATTGTTATGATTGTGATCAATCAAAAATAAATAAAGCCTAAGAGGAAGCAGTGACACAGGCCAAAGCACCTCAAAACCAAGCAAGTAGTTGCTAAATTGTTGTTCTGTGATGAAATCCTGGGTTATAAAGCAATTTCCACTAACCCACACAAACCCTTTGCTAAACATGTCATCTCTCCCATTCAGAAACATTCAGCTTCTTCCTATTTGCTGTTTTTGTTTTGAGCTTCTCTGAGTGTCTTTCAGGGACCCCTTGAGCCTGCACCCCCGAGGCCCCAGCTTAGCCTTTGCGGCTAACTGACTCACTCACAGCACTCCACCCTGGGCTCTGACCTTGAGCCATACTCACTGGGCCTGAGGTATCTGTTCTCCCCAGTCCTTCAAGCTGACTTTCATGTTCATCCTTCATGAGGAGCTTTGCCCGTTTTCCCAGTGCTGGTGATTTCTCTCTCTCTTTGGAGTACCCACGGCACCTGCAGTTTGAATAATGCAACGTTACATGACCTTGCAAGTTTTTCTTGCACTTCCAGTGTGTTCACCCTTTTCCTCCTATACAGAAAGAATAAACTTGACAACTTGGAAAAGGTTTGGCAGTTGCTTACACAATGCTCATACCTCCATATGTCTGCAATGGCTTCTGTTCTGAAAGATTTCTGCAGGGCTATTTGGGATTCATTTTTGAAGATACTGTGGGAATTTTTCACAGCTAAGAGCCTACTTACACATGTGGCTAACATCACTTCAAATTAGAACATCCTTACACCTGCTTTAAACACGAACATTAAAAGTAGATACTGTGGTAAAGTAGATTAATCCCACATCTCAAAGTGTCCTGCTATAATCACTTCAATTCAGCTTTCTGCTCACAAATCCCTGGGGAAAGGAGTGGATGATGCCTCAAATGCTTGGGCTCCTGATACTCCCGTGCAAGACTCAGATAGAGTTCTTGGCTCCTGACTCTAGCCTGGCCCTGCTCCGCTGTTGAGGGCATGTGAGGAAAACCCCAACCCATGAAGATTCATCTGTGTGGGTCCTTCTCTCCCTGTCACTCTGCCTTCCAACAAATGAGTAAATCCTTTACAGACTTTTTAAAATCGGTTATCCCTTTTGTTGGCAGTTCTTTTTACCTAAAGTAGAATAAATATGTGCACCATTTCAATGACTATTGCATTGCTTACTGTGTTCCTGATTAAAGAATCAGTACCTCAACCCCCTTCTTCCTATGAAGAGGGAGGAAAAGGTTGACTTCTCTTCTTTTTCTTTTTAATCGGTAGGATCTTAAGAGAAAAAAGTCCCCTAAGTAAGAACATGAAACCAAATATGGGTCCATATGCCTAACTTTGGACAAGGCTGTGTTTGAAAAAGGTGATTGCCTATGTTAAACTTGATAGTCTAGGAAAATACTACAAATGCTAAGTAAAGGGGTAGTCTTCAGGAGAGAAAATTCTGAAGTGGGAGACTGCAGAGTTGAGAACAGCCCAGTCATAAACACAGTCATGCCCAGGGACCCACTCAGATATGCAGAGCGTCACTAGCGAAGGAGCAGCTGGCTGCTGCACAGGTATCTCAGGGGCCTATTGAAAGTCAGACCCACAGGCCCGCAGACAGCCTGACTTGCAGTGGTTTGAAGTTACAAAGTCCCTACAGCATCACTGAGAAATTCAGAAGACGGCAAGATGAAAAGATGAAGTTGACAGCCTCACCATGGGATGGATTAGGAAAATCTGAAACAGAAAATTCATGAAACCTGAACTAAGGTGGGAATAAAATAATTCGCATATCTGCAGACAGAACTGCTTTTGTGATGCAATCTACATACCCAGGGGATAATGGGCAATAACAGTTCTGACCCACCATAGCCAACAATGTGCCAAGTGTTAAAATACTGTGTATATCACGATGTAAGATATTGTAAAAGCAGCTCCATGGTAAGTCTTACAAACATTTAAATTTGTAAAATTTTGTAAAATTGAGAGGCTTACAAGTGCACACAGCGGAAGAAGACATAAACAAACTGTTAAGAAGCTATTAAATGTTGAAGAGAGCTTTGCTTTGGGGCCTGGTGTGGAAGCCTAGTAGCTAAATCTTCACCTTGCATCTGCTGGTATCCCATATGGGTGCTAGTTCATATCCTGGCTGCTCTAATTCCCATCCAGCTTCCTGCTTGTATCCTGGGAAAGCAGTAAAAAATGGCCCCAAGCCTTGGGACCCTGAACCCACATGAGAGACCCATAGGAGGCTCCTAGCTCCTGGTTTTGGCTCAGTTACAGCTGTTGTGGCCGTTTGGGGAGTGAACCAGCGTATGGAAGAACTTTCAGTATCTCCTTCTCTCTGTATATCTGTCTTTCCAATAAAAAATAAAATTAAAAAATCTTTAAAAAAAGAAATATTTGTTCTTATCTTTGCTTTAACCAAAATATTGGAGGAATTACATAAAGTAAAATAAAGCAATATGCATGATAATGCTTCTGTCTAAAAGGGATGAGGAGCCAATACTGCGGTGTAGCAGGTTAAACCACCATATCCTATGCCAGTATCCCATATTAAAGCACCAGTTTGACTCCAAATTGCTCCTGTTAACATGCCTAGGAAGGCAGAACGTGACTGCCCAATTGATCGGCCCCCTGCCATGCATGTGGGAGATCTAGGCAGCCTGGCTTCAGAGCCCCAGACCTGGCTGGTACAGTAATTGTACTGTGAACCAGCATAAGGAAGATTTTCTCTCTCTTCCTTTCCAAGAAAAAAAAAAATTTTAAACAAAAGAAATATTAAAAAAAAAAAAGAAAGCAGCAGGAGTGACTATACTGGTTGCTTCCCTCAGTTCTCCATGTTGAAGTGAGTCTGGGCACTACAAGAGCACTTCAAGCAGTTCATGGAAAATAGAATTAAAAGATAATCTTGGGCCTGGCGGCGTGCCCTAGCGGTTAAAGTCCTCACACTGAACACGCCGGGATCCTATATGGGCGCCGGTTCTAATCCCAGCAGCTCCACTTCCCATCCAGCTCCCTGCTTGTGGCCTGGGAAAGCAGTCAAGGACGGCCCAAAGCCTTGGGACCCTGCACCCGTGTGGGAGACCTGGAAGAAGTTCTTGGCTCCTGGCTCCAAATAGGCACAGCACCGGCCATTGCGCTCACTTGGGGAGTGAATCATCAGACAGAAGATCTTCCTCTCTGTCTCTCCTCCTCTCTGTATATCTGACTTTGTAATAAAAATAAATAAATTTTTTTAAAAAAATAATCTTATTTTGATACAAAAAAATTAAATTCATGTAACCTTTTAATAACATACAGGTTCAATTACCTTTCTTGGGTCATTTCATTTATTTGAGAGACAAGAGATAAAGAACCCATCCAACTACTTCAATCACCAAATAACCATAATGAATAGCCTAGCTGGAAACCAAGAGCCAGAAACTCAACCCAAGTCTCCCCGGCAGATGGCAGGAACCAGTTACCTGAACAGTCACCTCTGCCTCCTAGATGTTCACTGGCAGGAAGTGAAAGTCAGGAGTCAGAGTTGAGAGTTGAACCCAACTATTCTGAGTTGGGAGGTGGACACCTTAAGCACTAGGCTAAATGTCTGGCCCCTTTCTGAATTTTAAGAAAACCCTTTGTATGGATGGATTTCAAAAAAAAAAAATTTTTTTTTTTGGAAAAACCAATGTAAACATCTGTTTACTCCATTTCCAGCAAAGTTTTAAAAGTTGTCTCCTTATGGCAAGGCTGGCGGATTCAGTGAAGAGCTGAAGAATGCTCTGTGACTTGCCCTGCCGTTACCTGGGTCGCTCCTCAGTGTGATGGAGCCATCCTCATGCCTGCCCTCCTCTTCATCCTGCTTCACTATTCCCTTCCTCCCTGCTCCTGTGCCCCCACTCTGATCTGATGGCCCCCTGCAATCATCACGGGTTTGCTTATCTAAATATTATTGAGTTTTGGAGAAATTACACTATAGAAGCCAAACAGACAAATTAACTCTGATCTTAGACCTCAAGCAGACCAAACTGATTAATCCCGTGGTGGTGTTTATCTTGGAGAAGTGCAACTTTAGCTCTGGAGTCTCTATTTGGGGAGATTGCCAAATCAGCCCACAGTAGCATCTCTGAGGAAAGCACGAAAAGCACGAATGGGGATGGTGTTGGTCCCAGGCTCAGGTCTGAGAAGCTCCAGAAAGAGGATCTCTCCTACTGACCTGGGTTCAGGGAAAACCGGGAAGCAAGACATGGGAGGTTCCGTCAGCACCTTCATTACTGATAAACGTGATATTAGAGACTTTGGCTTAGGTACCCAATGGGCCCCCTGGTCCTAGAGCCCAGAATGTTCCAGGTTGGAGCAGGTGGTCACAGAAAAAAGCTCTCCTCTTTTTAAGCACTGGAAGTCCCACGTCCCAGAAAACTGGTCTTGGGCCAACTGGATGAAGTTTATCCTAACTGGTTCAAGGCAGACAGAACCCAATAGTATAGGAAGAATGGGAAGCAAGGGAGAGAACACTCAGCACTCCCTGTGGGCAGCTCCATCTTCTGGGAAAGGTGAGAAGGAGGCCTAGGCTACAGTGCCCATTTTCTCCTTTCCAACTCACCAATCAAATGAAGTCACTTGAGGACAAAAAAAGTGAGAACAGTTGTTCCCCATCCCATGAAAGGAAAACCTAAAGCAAACATTTATTATAATCAACACCATATAAAATCAGTATATCTGATATCAGCGAACCTTTATCCCATAGGATATTAACAGAAAGTCTGACTACAATCTGTTTTAAAAGAAATCTAATTTTCTTAGTCTCATACAGTAAGTCAAATGAAGCTAACAAATACTCTTCAATATTACTTTCACTGTTTAATAAAGTATACCCAATAAGGCACATGATTTGTTCCTATTGTTGTTCTGTGGGAAGTAATACTTCACTTTTCGTGTCTGAATATTTAATTTCTAGTATGTGGCCACATAATGCTCTTTCTTTTTTTAAAAGATTTATTTTTATTATTTTTTCATTGGAAAGGCGGATATACAGAGAGGAGAGACAGAGAGGAAGAACTTCCATCCGATGATTCACTCCCCAAGTGAGTGCAACGGCCAATGCTATGCCAATCCGAAGCCAGGAGCCTCTTCCGGGTCTCCCACGGGGTGCAGGGTCCCAAAGCCTTGGGCCGTCCTCGACTGCTTTCCCGGGCCACAGGCAGGGAGCTGGATGGGAAGTGGGGCTGCTGGGATAGAACTGGCGCCCATATGGGATCCCGGGCATGCAAGGCGAGGACCTTAACCACTTGCGCCATCGCACTGGGCCCCATAATGCTCTTTCTAAACTGTCATACTTTCCCAAACTGGTTGTGAGTGTTCCAAGCAAAGACAACAATGATCAGGAGTGCATGATCTCCAATCAACCTGCAATAGATCTGCAGCATAAGAAAAAAAAAGTAAACTTAGATTTTACACAATTAGAATTTTAGAAATGTTTAGTATCAGATCATAATCATGGGTAGCTTACTGATACTATGTGTCATAGAAACTACCTAAAATGCAAACCAAAAAAATCGGGATCTGGTTGTGTGACACAGCAAGTTGTTAAGCCATCCCATGCAAAGCCAGTATTTTATTTTTATCAGAGTGCCAGTTTGAGTTTTAGCTGCTCTATTTCCAACCCAGCTCCCACTAACACACCTGAGAAGACAGCCAATACTGGTCCAGGTGCATGGGGCTCTGACACCCACATGGGGAGAACAAGATGGGATTCCTGGTTCCTGGCTTTAGCGTGGCCACTGTGGCCACCTGAGACAGAAACTACAACGTGGAAAATACTTTCTCTCTTTGTCTTCCTCTGTCACTCTGCCTCTTACATAAATTAATTCTTTATAAAAAGATTGAGGACCTGGCATGATGTTAGTGGTTAAATCCTCACCTTGCCTATACCAGGATCCCACATGGGTGCCAGTTCTAATCCCATTCACTCTACTTCCCACCCCGTTCCCTGCTGATGGCCTAGGAAAGCAGTAAAGGATGACCCAAAGCCATGGGACCCAAGCAGGAGGCTTGGAAGAAGCTCTTGGATTCAGATCAGCTCAGCTCTGGTTGTGGCAGCCACTTGGGGGGTGAACAGGCAGACAAAAGATTTTTCTCTCTGTATCTCCTTTCTCTGTAAATCTGCCTTTCCAATAAAAATTAATAAATATTTATTTTTAAAAGATGAGAAGCTTGAAAGGAAATAATATCACCTGTCATAACAGTTAATGTAGGAATAGAAGAAACACTGGAGGGATCGCCTCTCCAAGGAGAGTTACAAGAACTTTTGTTTCTGCCCCTTTGTAACTTTCTGTAACTCCTATTTTGTTTTATTGAGGTTGTTTTCATTTTCTATTTTAAAAAACTAAACAAAAACAGATGGTTTTGGACCACCTGCTTTTAAAAACATACAATGACACATTCTAAAAGAAATATTTCAGTTGTTTATACATGAAACATGTTTCATGACAGTACTTTGAATTTCAGCTAATAAATATTCTTATTTAAATTTGATTCAAATTTCTGTTTTGTGTTGCAAAGCTGATAAAATGCTTTACGGAAAACTTTCTAACTGAGATGTCTATAAAATATTTTGGTTACCAAGCAATGTTAAACTATGTAGCTAATTAAGCACAATGTCCAAAGTATCCCACCAATTCCCAACCTGAAAAGGAATTGAGAAATGTTTTTCTTTGCTTGGAAAAAGTCACAGTGACATCCACATTTCCAAAATGTAAGAGGATATGAAGTTCATGCTTCTCATGATCAGAAACATTCTTTCCACTATTCCATTCCTCTTTCTCTGTGATACACTGAAGGCAGGGGGCAGGGGAGAGAAAGAGGTCATTGTGAAAAGCAGAACCTAGCCGCTACCGCAGAGATACTCTGGGAGAAGAGCATTCAAAAAAGACTCTAGAACATTAGAAGAACAGTACAAGTCCTCCACTGCAGCACTCCCAGGGTAAGCGGCAGAGAGCTGGACACTTGGCTTAAGAGGTGCAGTGAGCCTGCAATGTCCTTTAGCAATTCCTCAATAACTCTCCATCATTTGAGGCTACCGATTCAAGCTTCAGATTCTACCATTTCTTTCTCAATATTGTGAGCAAGGCCATTTTTGCTTCCAAAAGAAGAGGATCATGCAGAGTTGCATATTGGAGTTTGTGTAACAGATTATGAAAGGCAAATTCAAGGAAAACATTGGTAAGGAAGTGCCAGTTCATGTGCCATGGACAAGAGCATTCACAGAAGTACAGGCTTTAGAAACAGGCCTACTTGGATTCAAGTTCTAGCTTTGCAGCTATGTAGACACCTGACTTCAGGCACACTGGTAAATCAATACTGAGTCTCGGTTTTCTCATCTGTAACAACAACAACTGCTACACAGGGACTGGGTTTAAGGGCAGCAACACATGCAGAAGCTTAGCACATTGCCTGGGACATCAGAACCAGTGCAAGGTAAATGTCATTAAAACAACACCGAAAATATGTTTATAAATTGCTTTGTTGAAGTATATCTGGCTTTTTACAGGAGAAAAGGTAACCCTGACACTTCCAACTATTTCTAGGATCATGTTCTCTTGTCCGAATTTGGTAGCTATGTCTGAGGTGCACGGCTTCTGGTTAACAATATTCAAAAACTAGCTTTCTTTCGTTTCTCTCTCTTTCCTATTTCTTCTCTCTCTCTCTCTCTCTCCCTTTCTTCATTCTTTGCTTTCTGTCTTCACTCTTTCCTTCATTCTTACATTTATTCTCTTGTGCATATGGTGAATTTAAATATTAAATATGAAATTTAGAAGTTTCAAACTGAAAGTATGCCCCTAAGTATTTCACTAAGAGCAAAAACAGTCTTTTTGCATGAATGTCTTAAGCATTGCTTTTGCAAATCTTTTTAATACACTACTTATCAAATTCTCCTTGAAGAAAGAATTGGCTTCAAAACAAATGTCCCCTTTTATGTTTTGTTTTTGCTGTTGTTGTTTTTAGATTTGTTTATTGGGCCTGGCACAATAGCCTACTGGCTAAAGTCCTCACCTTGCATGCACTGGGAACCTGGTTTCTGGTTTCCAATCGGCTCAGCTATCATATACTTTTAAACATTTTTTTTCTTTAAGACATATTATTTTTATTGGAAAGGCAAATCTACAGAGAGAAGAAGAGACAGAGAAAGATCTTTCATCCCTTTCATCCGCTGGTTCACTTACCAATTGGCCACAACAACTGGAGCTGAGCCAATCCGAAGCCAGGAGCTTTTTCCTGATCTCCCATGCAGGTGCAGGGTCCCAAGGCTTTGGGCCATCCTCTACTGCTTTCCCAGGGTACAGAGAGCTGGATGGGAAGTGGAGCAACTGGGATTAGAACTGGCACCCATATGGGATCCTGGCACATGCAAGGTGAAGATTTAGCTACTAGGCTACCACTCAGGGTCCCATATCCCTTTTTAAATACCAAAACTTTTCAATGATGCAGGTAGAATTAACTGAGAATCTGAATTACCCTGAAAATATCACTCACTGCACATTACGGATCATTTGGGTTAAATGAGCAGACAAGCTAACCCTGGGGAAGATTTATGACTCATTGGCTTTGCTGATACCTAGTTCCTGTCCATCACTGTGCATAGAGAAAATCTGACAAAGGTTTTAAGGAGCCTGATGTTGCCCAGAAAACCAAAGGACTTCTGTCCAGAGTATGGGGTGGGAAGAAAGGTAGATACTCTAAGAATATGGAATGTTTTCTGGGTAAGTGGCTTTCAATTACAAGGCACCTGCCTGACCAGACAGGCCTTCAAGTGCAAGGCATCAAATGGGAGTGGAGGGAAGCAGAGTTGCTGGGGCAAGCTTCCCCCCCCCCCCCCCGTCATAGACACATCCCACAGCCAAAGGCCAGTTTCTTCTTCCTGTCTCCTATCTAGACCTGAATAGAACATCATGGCTATAAGGTACCTCAGAGCTTAATCACTAATTATATTATCCATTAGTTTCAGTACCAATCATAAAGGTATTCAGGGAACACAGGAATCTAACAAATGATGTTGATTTGACTCATCAGGTGTGTTCCAGAAAGAACGTCCTTGACAGCCAATCACAGCCTCTGCATAGCTCGGTTACATGGATACGACCTAATTCAAAAGAACTGTTTTTCTCTATTTAGGCTGTATGAGTCTATCACGGGTAAATTATACCTGCTAGGAGGTTTTTTTTAAAAAAAAAAAAAAAGACTCTGCAAATCTTAGTCTAGCACAGGCTAAGTGCCACTGACTACTCTAGGTCTGTGTTTTATGGAAGACGCCAGCTGGGCCAAGGTAATGTAGCTGGTAAAATTCAAGTTCCCAGCTGTCCCCTGCATCCTCTTTATACTGTGTTACATCCACGCTGGAGAGGATGGCCATCAACATAATTAGGCAGTTGGTTTCAATTGATTCACCTGGATTTTCTGGTATTTAGCCAGAAAATCCTAGAGAAACAGACCCCCAATGAAGGAATGCCCAGTATACCAGAAAATTCTAGAGAAGCAGACCTAAGGGGCTCTCACATCAACTACCCTGAGTTCAGTCAGGGGCAGCAGAAGCCAGCAGCACTCTGCTTTGTTATTAAATCTAATAACAGAATGCTGCTGACAACTCCTAGTCACTTCTCCCATCTCAGGCCCCTTGCCCCAGTTGCACTCATTCTCAAAGGACCAGTATACCCACACATAGCCAAGGCTACAGGAAGCTGCCTGCTACTCCAAAAACCAACTTCCTCACAGTTCATTAGCCCTTCCATGTAAGCCAAAAGGCAAGTTGGACTCACCCATAGTGAGACACGGGTTTAGGGAAGGGGAGACTGCCTATTCCCGCCTTATCTCTTTCATCCTTGATATAAACTTTCAGAGTGCAGCATCCAGTCAGACTGCTCAGCAAAAAGGTCACTTTAAGAAGATGATGCAAATTTCTATGTGAAAGATTGTATGTGTAGAGTGTGGGAAAAAGGACATGCCTTCTGCATTTACAGAGTTTGGGGTTTTTCAGCTTTTTGATAGATGGGAAGGGAGAGGGGTTAGCAGAGAGGAAATAGGGGAAAGGTCTCGAAGAAGCCCAGAAATATAAACATGAACAGTTTGTGCCTTAAAATAAACAGGAACTATCTTGCATGATGCTTGTAAACAGTGAGCCATGCGGGGGTCAGCCTATGTCCGAGATGATGATTAAATGAGGTGTTAATTTTGGCCTTGCTCTGCGCATTGAAAAGTAATTCTCAAATTTGACACTTCTACCTTCAACAGGTCTGGTCAGACTTATTCAGACATAGCAATAGGAAAGCAAAACATCCATACTGTTCAAATCAACCAATACAGGAGAAAGGAGACACTGGTGTCTTTCTTGATCTGAGTCAACATCTCACCCAACAGGGAAGGGCTGGATTCCCTCACTGTGAACAAGCATATGGAAGATCCCTCTCTGTCTTTCCTTCTTTCTGGGTGGCTCTGCTTTTCAAATAAAAATAAAATAAATGTTTAATAGAAAAAAATTAGCTCTTACTGCTCAAGCCTAGAGCTAGTTTGTACAGAGTATAGGATCCATGAGTGATAACTGTTCAACTGTTAAAGACTGAGAAGCAAGTGGAAGGATCCTGTGCAGCTCAGGATCACCCTATCCACCTGCCACAGGTGCCTCTAACTCTAAGAGATGAGAACAGCTTGCCTTTGAGTCCTGGGACTTTTCTCTGAGTTAAACATTCTTGGCTCCTTCAATAGTGTCTTAACGGTGTTCTACCTACTCTGACATCTACCAAAGTCCTCAAGATGCAGCACCAGCAAGGAAAACACAGGACGAGTAATCATTAGCACTGGATGGATTCTATTGCCCTGGATTTAACAGGGACCACCAAATATATTTCTGTGGTTCCTTTCCTCATCTTGCTTTTACTTTTCCTGTCTACTTCCACCCCTCCCCCATGCTCCTCTCATTTTTTTCTTTCTCATCTCTCATCTTTCTCCTTCATCTCCTCTTTCTCCCCATTTCCTTCAACTTTTCCCTCTCTCACAGGCAATGTGCTGGCATTGATGAGTAAAGTCTTCTTCATTGGTGAAAGTGGTCTTCCTCACAAAAACATTTTGGATTTATCTCTGTAAATACAGGAATAACTGAGGCTCTCAAACAATGCAGAAGACACAAAGAAGTTGTTGAAAAGATACGCCTTGGAGCCTATCGACTGTGAAAGACACATGAGAGCAGTTTTCACTTCCAAACTACGGTACCTTCTTCTCATGTGCACAACCATACCGCCCTCCTCCTGCAGTATAATCTCTCAAGCCCTTCTCACTGCAGAATAAGCCTGGCTTCCTTTCTGCAAGAAACCAAATTCCCCTTCTCAACAGCTGCATATATCCAAAGAGCTAGTTCTTGGTGTCTGGCAGTATTTTCAAGGTCACAACTTCTATTTGATAAAGCCAAATTTCTACCCATATAATATGGGATAATGGTACCTTAATCGAAGAGTATTTGTATTTCAATAGAGAACAACCTTTACGCACAAATCACAAAGATTTAAACAGATTGCTCATATGAAAAAATAGCAATGACTAAGAAATTGAGTGCTGTAACAGTAATGTTGTAGATGAAGAAAGACTAAGGGAATTTTAGAGATGTTGTCAGAAGTTATGTCTCTTTCATGAGTATCACAGCTGAGATCTCAAAGATAACATCATACTGCATTCCTTCAGCCCCCATAGGTCAGCCCCTGGGGCCCCAGATCTTTTGTTTTCTTCTTTTCTCCATTAGCAGTTTCTCATCTCTGCAAACACAGTAGCCTAAGAACTTCCTTGTCTTCCCTCCTCCCAAATCAATGCCTGCTTTCAAATCCCATTTTCATTCACATGTGATGAACTTCAGTAGATGTTATATGTAGCACACTGTATATAAAAGAAATTGAAATGATAATAATATAATTTAAGAACTACCCATTTTTAAATCAGGCTGAAGCAAGGAACAATTTGAAAATCACAGCATGTTTTGCTCTTTGTCCAACTGCCTAATGGACAAGAATTTAGAACAAAATGCAAGCACGTCATCAAGTACATAGTAGGACCTGAATAAATACTTGCTTGAAGATTTAATGAACCTCTACAGGTTCTGATAATGGAACCCCAAGAAGCCCCTGCACTGTGACATTGCATCTTTCAGGATGGAGAGAATCTGAGCTAAGGAAAAATCATTGATACTCCAGGCTCCAAACTTGCCTTCTTATTGACAAAATAAAATCTCAGAAATGTTGGGATTCCTTCACACAGTAAACACACTTGATATTGAAAAGGAGGCAAAGAATACTAGAATGAGTAAAACATGTCCTCTCAACAAGTTCAAACTCAAAGGCAGATGTTTGGCCCGGTGGTTAGAAGACAAGCTGAAACACCTGCATCTCACAGAGTGCCTGAATCCTGTCCTGCCTGCACTTCCAATTCTATTAGCCTGGTAATGTGTGCCCTGGGAGGCAGCAGGGGGTGGTTCATGACTTCAGTCCTGCTCAAATTGACTTTCTAGTGCTTTCTTGCTTTCTCTCTCTCTCTCTCTCTCTCTCTCTCTAATAAACAAATACACATTTTCTAAAAGGCAACAAATAAATGATTTTTTATATGTTTAAAAGTAGCTCATACTGTAACCTATGATTCAGATAAATTAGCATATAACCATAGGTGTCAAGGTTAAGTGGAACTCCCCATTCCATGCAGAGGGCATTCTGAAACAGAAATCTGATGAAACCTGTCACCAAGCAGCTGCAGCTTAAATGCATCTGTAGCCAACATGGTGGAATATAGCTTAGCATTAATGGTAGATTTTGTTATTTTGCAACAGGCTGGGTCAAATCACACCAGGAGAAGGAATAGGCTTTCCTGAAATAAGCCTCAACGATGTGGTTTGCCTTGGTAAGGTGAACTTGGCTTTAGTGTAAACTGATGGGTAGATCACAGTGAAATGAGAGCACCCACCTCCAGACTTATTTTGAGAATTAGAGCCCACTTCCACCCCAAGGAGAGGCAGCAATGAAAAACTGGGACAACTCCATCAGCATCCAGTCAAAGCAAGAGGCATTCTCATTTGTAAAGTGCAGAGATGGAAAGGGGGGAGGGTCTAAACTTCCTGTGGGGAGGGGTGGAGTTTCCTGTGAATGAGATTGGGGCAAAGGAGGAGAAAATAGGTCAGAAGACAGGGAGCGGCCACATGGGACATCCTCTTTTCAAAGGCCTCCATTTGTAACGCCCTTCCCGGGCAAGGACAAGGGAACAAGCAAATCAGATACAATCTCCATTCAGTTCGTTGTCCTTTTTTTGTTATTGTTTCTCTCTTTCTTTCTTTTTTTTTTAAACATCTACACAATCCTTATTTTAAAAAACAAATTAATCTTCCCACTGAGGGACAAGAGTTTGGTCTGGAAAAGAAAGAAAAATCCAGGGAGACAAGGGAAGTGCTCCCCACACATGTTGCAGGCTCGAGAGGCAACCACTTGTGACTCCACACAGGACAAAGTCACCATTGATCAGCAACAGCTTTCTCAAAGAACCCAAGTTCAAAAGGCCATAAGACCAAATTTCCAGGTAATCTTTCATGCATTTATAACAGGGATGAAAGGATTGATATAAAATGGACCCCTTCTCTTATCTGCACTATATCAAAAACAGCAAGAAATACAATGATGATATAAATAATAACCACAGCTGCTATTTGCTATATGCTTGGGACTGAATGTATATGACTTAAGATAGCTCTTTCAATATCTCTTTAGGTTCAATGACATCACCTCCCAATTGGCAGATGACAAAACTGAGGCTCAGACTTGAAAGTATCTTGCCCAAAGCCTCAATGTTGCTACCGACATCCAGAAGAGCCTTTCTCTACAAACCTCTGTGTTTATGTGCACCCCAAAGTGGAGTTCGATTCATGAAAAGGGGCTCAATTAATGAAAACAGGGGCAGTTGGGAAAATCACCAAGAAGGAAATCTAAGCCAAAACATGATGTGACCAGGAGCCCAACATAGGCTGAAGAGATACTGAGGTAGGAAATATTGTTAGAGTGTAAACGTGAGGCAGGAAGGAAGGGCAGAGGAGGCGAAGAAGTCTGGAGAGGCGAGTTCGTGCAGGGCTTTGCTTGCTGTGTTAGGAAGTTTGAACTTTATTCTATAGACAGCGTGGAGCCATTGGAAGAGTTTAAAAAGGAGAGTGACGTTGGCAAGTCAGCATTGTAAACAGATCACCATGGCAGATGTGTGAAGGGTAGATTTCACAGGGACAGGATTAGAGGCAGAGAGAAGTCAGGAAACTGTTACAATAGTAAGGGGAAAAATAATAAAGACCCCAGTGAGGATATTCATAATGTGTGAGGACTCTGACAGGATAGTAGGCAGTTAGGGTTTTCTGGGTCTCCGAGTCATTTTTCTCAAATACAAAAATGGCATTTTCTTCTCCACGTCTCATATTCACCAGAACACTTTCTCTCAAGAGACAGGGGCAATATTAACATATCAGCTTCCCACCTGAATCACCCACCCAATTTCATCTCAGGGCCATTGCTAAGGGGGTAGTGTCTGAATGGTCAGTTTATCATCAGAAAGGGACTGAGGAAGTTATCCGACAACTTTCTGAGCTCTTTGTACCATGGAAACCAAGATTTTTCCTCTGTTTATGAAGAAACTCCTTTGAAGTGAAGTTTTAAAAGACACTATCCCCACCATTAACTTGGGTTTTCCTTCCTTCCTCCTGCCACTATGGCAGGAGATCTAGGGTTTTTCCTCCTTAGAGCCCCTTCCTGTCACTAAAGCAGGAGCTCCCTCTTTCATTCCTAAATAAATCATACTTTAGATACTGGAGTGTGTCCACATGAACATTCTTCTTTCATGTGAAACAAGAATTGAGGTTGGGGCTCCGGCATGGTGGCCTAGCAGCTAAACTCCTCGCCTTGAATGTGCCAGGATCCCATATGGGCGCCGGTTCTAATCCTAGCAGCTCCACTTCCCATCCAGCTCCCTGCTTGCGGCCTGGGAAGGTAGTCAAGGACAGCCCAAAGCCTTGGGACCCTGCGACTGTGAGGGAAACCTGGAGGAAGTTCCTGGCTCCTGGCTTGGGATCAGCACAGCACTGGCCGTTGCAGTCACTTGAGGAGTGAATCATTGGACGGAGGATCTTCCTCTCTATCTCTCCTCCTCTCTGTATATCTGACTTTCTAATAGAAAAATAAATACATCTTAAAAAAAAAAAAGAATTGAGGTTGATGCTGCAATTTGCATCAAAAAGTCCTACAACAATAATAGCCCTGGAAGGGAGGAGACAAGTTCAAAAATGAGCTAGAAAGAAAAACTGGCAGACTTTTGTGGCTGTTTGGATGTGTAGAAGGAGGGACAGAGACAAGAGTTAAGTCATAAGACACAGCTGTCTTATGGAGACAGTGAGTCAAATGTTGAAGATTTTAACTTAGGGTTCCATAAGGCCCCACATGCCCAAGAGGTAGTCTGGTTCTCTTCATGGATAAGACCTGAAACTTGCCTGCACTTGAGTCCTAAGTGAAGTCATTCATATAGACAAACCCATCTAGGAGGAACAGCCACTGGCCAAGGGCAAGAGTCTGAAAAATCAGACAGCAGATGAGTAGCTCCTGACAAAGACACATTTCATTGGGAAAGTACAAGGCAAATTAGGAGATTGAGTCATCAATAGTATCAGATTCTGAAGATGCCCACTGGGGATACAAGAATGACTTTCAAAGAACCAAGTGAGTGGCACTCTGCATGAGAAGGGCCACATCCAAAGGGGCTATAGGAGGGTCAAGGGAGAGTTCTGAGATGCAAGTATTTCAGGATAGGTAGCAACTGTGTGTGTAGACTGAGATGAAGAAACCATTGAAAGATTGAGTACAGGGCCCAGCGCGGTGGCGCAGTGGTTAAGGTCCTCACCTTGCACGCCCGGGATCCCATATGGGCGCCGGTTCTAATCCCAGCAGCCCCACTTCCCTTCCAGCTCCCTGCCTGTGGCCCGGGAAGGCAGCCGAGGATGGCCCAAAGCTTTGGGACTCTGCACCCACGTGGGAGACCCGGAAGAGGCTCCTGGCTTCGGATCGGCATAGTATCGGCCCGTTGCGCTCACTTGGGGAGTGAATCATCGGATGGAAGATCTTCCTCTCTGTCTCTCCTCTCTGTATAACCGCCTTTCCAATAAAACATAATAAAAATAAATCTTTAAAAAAAAGAAAGATTGAGTACAGCAGCCAAGACAAGGGAGAGATAGAGGGATGCATTAATACCTTATGTTTTGGGAGATATGGTCAAAAACACGGGGCCAAACAGTTGAACTTACACATAAACCACAAGTAAAGTATATTCTTATATCGTAGAAAATAGCTATAGAAATGTGGGCAAGATTTAAATATATTGAGGAAAAATCATACCTTGTGGCCTAGACTTTTCTGGATGAAATGGAAAGCTAGTGCTTGGGAGTTTGTCACGAGGTGGATCCATACAATTGTATGACTATCTCCAACAGTGTTAGAAGATAAAGTATGAGACAGAGGGAGATGGAATGCAGTGTTGACTTGTTTGGGGTTTAGCTGTCAAGCAAAGCTGGGACAAAACCTGGAAGATACCAAATGATGGGGGGTCGAAGGCTACATTTAAAGAAGCTAGACATGGGAAAGTACCAGGAGATCACAAAATTTATTTTAGTAGCATCTGACCTCAAGAAAATGCGACTGTAGCATTCCCTAGGGGATTTTTTGAGTAAGCGGAATTATGCCAATCAGAACCTGCTCACCCTATGTTGTCCTATAACAAATTAAACTAACCAAAACAAAAAGGTCAGATTTCAGCCAACCCAGGAGGATAAGAATCTGCCTTCTCATCATCTGTACTGGCTTGAGAACTAGCTGGGGTCAGATTCGGACTATACACCATGCTTTGCCCTTCTCAACATCTCACTCAAGGCTTTTAAGTCAAGTCAAAGTCAATTCCACATCTCCCGTTCTTTCCTCTTTGACTTCCTTCTATGTCCCCTCTGCTTCTCTGTTGACTTGAAACACCATGCAATATTTTTTTAGAGACAGAGAGAAAGAAACACACAGAGTTCCCATCCCTGGCTCACTACTCAAATGCCAACCAAGGCCAGGGCTGAGTAAGGACATAAGCCAGGAGTCAGAAACATAATCCAGATCTCCCACATGATAGCATGAAACCAATAACTTAGCCATTATTGCTGTCTCCCAAAGTATTCTTTGTAAAAGAGGCTGGAATCAGGAGCTGGTAGTTGAAACAGAAACTTCAACATGGGACACAGCATTTTAACCAGCACCGTAACTGCTGGACTAAATACAGGCCCCTTCATACACATCTTTGAAAAGCATTCCTCCCAGCAACTAGCTTTAGCTTAACCCAACCCTCTCACAAAGTCATCTCTTCTTTTTATAGCCCTCTAGAAAGAGAATGGGGAATGTACATTTCCCAACGCCCCACATACGTAGACTAGAGCTTGGTGGGACATTCCCCCAACTGTTCATTGTCATTTCAAATATCCCTCCCCTTTGATTTCCCTGCCATCTGGTTCTACCACTCTCTGTCTCTCTTCACATTATTCATGTCTTGGCCTTCTAGGAAATCCTACTACACTCATCAGACTTAGCAACTGATCCACTCAATTCCTCTCCATCTAAGTACTGCCATCATCCTGGAGGACAACTCTTCTAGGTCCTAGCCTTATTGCCCACACCGCAGCTAAGCCACCCGCAATATCTCAGCCCCTGGGATTCTCTGATCACATCCAGGGAAGCTCCCTGCCCTTTAAGCTCCCTTACTACTTTTCACATGCTACTTTCCAGCTACACAAAATGCACAGGTCCTTGACAGCCTATCTTCCCTTGTCTAGGACCAGACCTGAGCAGTTGGACCTCAACTGCTTCTGACCATGACCCTTCCCATCCTGTGTTACATTCATCTCACAAAGCCTCAACTTCCTAACCATTCCTGTTACCATGAATTGCAAGACTTTCTAGAGGAAAAGTTATAAACAAAGAAAATTTCCATTCCCAACATAGTTTCCATTCCCAGCTGAGCTCTAGGGCCTTACCTATGATATTCCCAGTCATCTTGTTCTCCCCCAGTTTTTGTCACAACAATCCCAACTGTAAAGTTTCATCAAACCCTCTCCCTGACACCAAGGTCTCTCCACTCACAAGAAGGTAAATTGCCTCTTATTTCACAAGGGAAAAAAGTATGTCCTCAGGCATAATCTCTTTCTACCTCCAAAATATTTCCCAATTTCTCCAGGCCTTTGTTCCAGCCACCCACTACCTACTTCTGCTTTAGATGCCAACCTTGCAACATTAATTCTCCCTCTTTCTCTGACTCTTACATATGTCTATCCTGCCCTCGGAGTCTACCTTAGCATTGTCCTTTCAACGTTCCCATCTTTGAAAAAAAGTTTACTGTGAGGCAAGACTACTTTTAGATGATGGTCTTTTTAGCCAAGCTAGCTGTACAATACACACTCTTCTCTGTCCCTTCATTTTTTTCTAAATCATTGATGCACCAGCATCATTTTCAAATAGACATCTTTTATCAAATTAAAAAATGTTTCTCTATTGTAATAACTGTTTTTCTAAAGAATGTATGACATCTTAACTTCTTCTATCCCGACATTATCTTTTCCTACCACGGACAACGAGGATTCTCTCTATCAGCCCTTCTCTATGCTCTATGACACACAAGCATCTCTTTCCCCTCCAACCACCCTACCTGAATCAGCTACATCATGGCTAATTGGTTGAACTATTGTTCAAGATTTATATTAATATATCTATATATGCTTCACAATTAGCACATCATGTCTCTCTGGTACACCTTTTGTTTTTCCAGAATTACCTCTCCTAGATTCTTTTATTTCTCTGCTCTTATTCAATCCTAAACTTTCCAATAGAATGGTAAGACATCTCTCAAAATCCACTACTTCATATTTATCTCTCACATAATCCCTCTATTGTTGGTCCCATATGGAAGGAGGATACCCTAAACCAGTTGCTCAACTGCCAACTTGGTGCTTTCCTGCATCAACTTTACTTCCCTGTCTCAGAGGTCCTGAGTCAGAGGTCTCTAGATTCTTAGTCATCCAAATTCACGATTTCTCACCTCATTTCAGTGAAGTAGTCCCTCCAGTAGCTCTACAAAATTTTCCACAAGGAAGGCACACTCTTGTAACTTTGCAAGTCTACCTTCTCTTATGCCTGGTCATTTTGTTAGAAGTAGGGATTCTCTGTTGGGAGTCATTTTCCCACAGAATGCTTAAGGCACTGCCTTACTTTTAAATAGTTGAGAATTCTTGCACCATGTTCCTGGTCTTTTGTGTGGAACCAGGTACTTTTTGGTAGGTGTGGATACTTCTCCTTATTCTTAGGATCTTTAGGTTCCACAATGACATGACCAGAATTGGTTTTCATCTATTTTCTCACTTTTTGGAGCACCTAGCCATCAACTGTTCAATCTTCTGGAGCAATTATCTTGTTTTCCCATCTTTTCAAATTTGCATTACTTTATTGTTTAGCTCTCCTTTCTTTAGGTTTTCCTCAGCATTATCCATAGCCCATTTATTTTTTAATGTGTTCATTTAAAAAGCAGAGTTTCAGAGAGAGAGCATCCATCTGCTGGTTTACTCCCCAGATGGCTGCAATGGCTAGGACACTGCCAAGCCAAACTCAGGAGCCATGAGCTTCTTCTGGGTCTCCCATATAGGTCCAGGGATCCAGGAATTTGGACCATCTTCTGTTAGGTCTTGTGTCTGATGCAGGCCATTTCCTCAGAAAACTATGACTGTGTCCTCTCCAGGCTGCCCACACTGCATGGGCTTGGTCATAGGCTAGGCTGGCAGAAGCATGCTGTTCAGGGAGCAAAGTTGCATTGGTGGCCCTTTTCAAGCAGCGGATTTTGTTTTGTTTTTTGGTTTTTTTGTTTTGTTGGGGTTTTTTTATATGATTACCAGGCTTCTGGGGTAAAGTGGAAAGTGACAGGTAGTAGAGCAACTGCCTGAAGATGTGGGAGAAAATAGAGGTGTATGTCTGATCCTTATGCAAACTACCTAGGCCTGTTTCCTTTTTCCCTTGCTAATACCTCCACCTTCAGAGGTACCTAGTGTTTCTGATTTTTACAGCTTTCAGGGTTTGCACAAGAATGGCCTGGTTCCTAATGGTCTCACTCCTCATACCACCCTAACAGGCAGGTGTCAGCTTTTCCTGAAGGAAAAGAGGAAAAGAATCAGAAGAAAACAAAAGGGAGGTGGGAATCAGCTCCTTGCTTGTGGTCTGGGAAAGCAGAGGAGGACAGATCAAGGTCTTGGGAACCTGCATCCACTTGAGAGAACCAGAAGAAGCTCCTAGTTCCTGGCTTTGTTTCGGCTCAGCTCTGGCCATTACAGCCACTTGGGGAGGGAACCAGCAGACAGATATTTCTGTCTGTCTCTCCTCCTCTCTCTGTAAATCTGCGTTTCCAATAAAAATAAGTATTTCTTAAAAATATATTTATTAAAAGGGAAGTAGAAGAGAAGGAAAAGAAAGAAAGGGGAATAAGGGAGGACAGAAAGAAAGTTAGAATGCAAAGAAGGGAGGCAGGAAAGGAGGAAACATTCACTGAACACTTGCTATGCTCCAGGCTCTGACTGTGTAGGACTCTACATAAATCCACAGTGTCCCAACAGCAACGCTGCGCATGTAGGCACAATCATCGTCACTCACAAGCTATTAAGGAAACCTGCTAAGAGATGATTAAGGTGCCCAAAATCACACACCTGCGTTTGGCACTCATGACTCTGTGGCTCCCAAGTCGGGTGCTTTTTCCCCCTATCTTGTGAGTGGGACATTCACAACCCCGGGGACGAATGGCAACCTTTGAAGTCACACAGTGCAGGCAACCTGTGTTCTTACAAGCAAGCCCAGTCATGGTAATGCGCATGGCTGACTCTGGAGCCTTGCCCAATCCTGGATCCCTCTGGCTCTGCAGGCCTTCGAAAATGGTGGGTAGAGTATTTGCTTCTCTCATTGGAAGGGGACCAAGGCTCTGTGTTCCCAGCTGCTTGGGCGGAGATCTGAAGACAGACCGAGCCACTGACATCACTCACTCGCTGTGCCCTGCACTTCCACTGGCCGTTTATGCTGGCACATCCTAAGGCTGGCAGGAAGAGGATCAGCCCAAATGGGATTAATAAAAGACAGCTGGTCTTGAAAAGCCGCCTTGACAATGTAAAGAAACGAAGTCAGAAGTTTGGGGAGCGGATGTTTAAATGAATGGAGCCAGCTCCTCCTCTCTTCCTATTGCGGCACTCTCCACTTCCTCTTCACACACTTCATTCCAGGTGTTCCAGGTGTTCCAGGTGTCCCAAGCTTTTAAACAAACTCATTAGTCAGGATCAGACCCCAGCCAGGGTGAGTCAGGGTCCCAGGACAGGTTCACACCCGGCGCACTGCCTGCAAGCAAGTATTCTCTCGATTCATGTAACAAATGCCCAATGGCTCACTCACTGAACCCTGGTCCTGATCCCACTGGACAAATATGGGAAAATGTAGGGATAGCTGAGGGGGCCATTAATGCAGAAACTAGGTGGGGATTGCCCTTGTGACAGTTCACCAAAGATTCACACCACACTGGACACCACAGAGGCACGCAGTATGGAGATAAACAGTAATGTTTAGGGAGTAGTGGAATGAAACCACACTGAGCTACACGGTGTATCTGCCACGTGATGGGCTTCCTATCAGGTGCTTTCAGGACCTCTTATTTTCACCTAAGAAGATGGTCAAGTCCTTTCCTTAAGCTGTTCCAAATGTTTCCATGCCCAGGGGGGAAAAAATCCTCTTAGCTCCTCTGTGATGCCTTCCCTGGCCAACCCATGGAGACCTCGGATACTTTGGAGTAATTTCTGTCCATTCTGTCCACCCTGAATCACATGATTTTTGTTGAAGACAGTCTGTCATTTATGTTAGCCTGTGATACAGACTGGACGTTCCTGGAAGGAGATTACCAATTTCATACTAGAGCAAATGCTAAGCACGAAGCACCAGCATTCACTCTCCTTCCTGAAAATGAGCTCTCGACCATTCAGCATGCTTCTTTCTTTACCAACCAGGGATCTCCAAGCACACAGATGGTTGAACTCAGGTTAAGAGTTTAGAGAAGGTAAAGTTCAAGATGAGATCCAAAGGATAATTAGAATTAGCCAGCTTCCCATTAGAAGAAACATCATTCAAAAGCAGTACTCGCTAAGATCCCGAAGCTAGTGTCCACAGTGACTGGGGTATGCTGAGTAAAACAGCAGTACCGATCAGACGCTATGCTGCATTTCAATTGTTCCCACAGAGAGCCAGAGTTTACAGATTTTGCAGTCATGATCAGAAGTCCAGACTCTGGCGCAGGTATGTCGGCAGGCACTTGAGGAGTTGCACTTGTGGGCATGGCCTGAGCTAGTGGACTTCCCAAGATGATTTCTCCAGCAGCTCGAAGGAGACCACATCACAGACACAGAAGCAGGGACAGACGGGCCAGTTTAGAAACTACTGCAAGTTTCCAGATGACCTGGCATGGGTCCAGTGGGCTTAAAGCAAGATAGAGAGTCATGGTTTGAGAGTGGAGCTGTCTCTGTGGCACAGCTCAACAGCCAGAGTTTGGGTCCAGGCTGCATCGCTTCCAATCCAGCTCCCTGCTAATGCACCTGCGAAGGCAGTGGAAGACAGTCCAAGTGCTTAAGCTCTTGATGCCCCACTATGGGAGACTCAGCCGGAGTTCCACGCTTTTAGGTTCTGTCCTGCCCAGAGCCAGCAGTTGCAATTATTAGGGGAGCGAAGCAACAGGTTGAAGAGCTTTTTTTTCCCCAATCTCTCCTTTTCTCTGACACTCTGCCTTTCAAATAAATAAAAATAAACCTTTTTTTAAAAAGAAATAGTCATAGATCATTAAAGTTATAGTAGCATATCAATATATATTAACTATCATAAATAAGAGAAAACATGAGTATTTTAAACTTTTCTTTAGGGCCCAGTACAAGTCTCAGTAGCATGTGCTGGGATCCCATATGGGTGGCCAGTCCATGTTGCCAGCTGTTCCACTTTCCATCCAGCTCTCTTCTAGTGGTGTGGGAGAGCAGTGGAGAATGGCCCAAAGCCTTGAGACCCTGCACCATATGGAGACCCAGAAGAAACTCCTAGCTGTTGCAGCCCCTTGGGGAGTGCACCAGCAGATGGAAGCTTTTTTCTTTGTCTCTCCTTCTCTCTGTAAATTTATCTTTCCAATAAAAATAAATAAATCTTTTTAAAATTTTTCTATATATGGGTGAAATGGACTTTCTTTTATTACTGTTTATTTCCCTTGCCTATATTCCTGCTGAACTCTTTTTATTTTTTATTTTATCTTTTTATTTTTTATTTGCTGAACTCTTTATTCACTGGAGCATTAAACTTTTAACAACAAAAATTTAAAAAGAAAACAAAAGGAAAAAACAAGAAAGAAAGGACAGGAAGGAGGGATTGAGAATTGATAATTGTGTTGGAGTAATTACAGACTGGCTGTGACCCTGAGGATCAAATGTATTAATAAATTTTCTCAACAGTTTGGAGGCACCAGTGTTGTAGTATAGCAAGTAAAGACACCACCTGAAGTGCCAACACTCCATATAGGTACCAATTTGAGTCCTAGCTGCTCCATTACCAATCCAGCTTCCTGCTAATCACCTATGAAAAGCAGCAGCAGATGAGCCATGTATGTTGGTCCCTGCCACCCATATAAGAGACCTGGAAGAAGCTTCCAGATCCTGGCTTTGACCAAGCCTGGCCCGCCAATGCTGCAGTTATACAGGGAGTAAAACAGCAGATGGAAGGTGTCTGTGTCTCTTCCTTTTTCTCTGTAACTATAACTTTGACCTTCAAATAAATAAATAATTATTAAAAAACAGAAGCCAGCATGGAAATTGAATCACCAGAACATTTATGTTGCATGAGCAACTGCAATGAATGGTTGGGGGACAGGTTTGACAAGAGGTTACAACACCATTCTGAGTGTCCACTTTCCATATTGAAGGGCCTGGGTTGACATCTCAGCTCTGGTTTCTCGTTTCAGTTTTCTGATTATTTGGCTCAAATCGTTGGGTCCTTGCCACCCAGACAGAAGAGCTCCCAACTCCAGCATCTGGAGAGTGAACCAGAGGATAAAAGCTCTTAAGGGAAGAAAAGGCTTTAGAGGTAGTGAAACCAGGATTGAGATCTGGTTCTGCCACTTAGCCTGGAACACACAGATTAACCTCTCTGATCCCCAGACCCCTTACCTGTGGAGTGAGAATAGCAACACCTAAAGCCATCCCTGCATCCCTGGGGATTGGCTTCCAGGACACCTCTCCCCATGTCAACCTGCAGGATGCTCAGGTCTCTTTTATGAAATGGCACAGTTTCACAAAGAACGTACACACACCCTCCTATATGTTCTAAATCATCCATCGATTACTGAGCATGTTAAGTATGATGTAAACTTTTCCATCAACAGTCATTATTCTGTATTGCTTAGAAAATAACTATAGGGGGAAAACTGTACATATTCAAAATGAAAACAACCAGCAACCATCTCCAATGTTGTTCCATAGCACACTCCAGCAACAGTGTAACTTGATCTTGAAATACTTTCTGTCTGCAGCCAGTGTACCCTGCAGATACAGATGGGCTCAGAGTTACATGGAAGTCAAGACTAGGGAGATTAAAGAGAGCAAGCATCAGGAGGGTACATCTGATGGCCATACGTGTTAAGATGGTAAAACCTAATACAGAGGGCCGACAGCAGCACAATGGGACAAACAGTGCACTGCAAAGTTTCTGGCATACAGCAGATGATAAATGTGCACAGGATATAATTCTGAAGATTGGCTGGCAGGAGCCCAGGGGCAGCCAAGACCCGCCTTGTAGAATTAAAGCAGGGCCACTCCCAGAGCTCAAAAGGGACTGCTGCATGTCACTGTTCCTTGCCAAGGTCCCCTTTCTTAGAAATTCTACCACAGGGGCTTCCTCCTCCACTCTCCATAAAAGGCAGGATCTTGTGCTGAAAGAGCATATGAGGGCAAAGGAGCAAAGGGGAAAGCTGAGGACTTTGGGAGGCAAGGACATGGGAGGCAAAATAAGCCACTCACTGCATCTTCTCTGTCAACATAAGGTACGCTGGCTCTTTCATTCTCCGTCCTTTGAACTCCAAGGTCACTCCTCTCCTTTTCTCCCTTAACAGATTTGGTGAGTAAAGAGTCCTTTGTTCCCAGCGTCAGGACTCAGGACTGAGTGAGTCCTCTTGTCTCTTTCTCCATCCCTCTTTCTTCATCAGTGGCTCATGATCAAGGTCAATGAAGATGCTGAGAAGACCATCCCTGAAAATTTTTCTCCGTCTCTTTCTCTCATCTGTCTTGCTATCTCTCTGCTGGGGACAAGAAGTTCAATTGCACCAACTTTATCAGCAAATCCTCTGCCGGTTTAGGGCCATTTGCTATAGAAGGTAGCCGTTTCTATGCACCCGACTGAAGCCATTGCATAACATGCCAGCCAGGCTCCCAGAAGCCTCACAAAGCCATGCTTCCAAAATAACCACAGTGAATGAGCCCAAATAATACGTGAAATTGTATCGGGCTTGCTGTACCCAGAGGACTCACACAGCCTGGGGAGGAGCCCTCACTAGACAAGGCTGCAACACTTGATATCTTCTCACAGACATGGGCAGATTATAAAGGGATTAAGATTGGATGGACAGGGCCCGGCGCGGTGGCGCAAGTGGTTAAGTCCTCGCCTTGCACGCCCGGGATCCCATATGGGCGCCGGTTCTAATCCCGGCAGCCCCGCTTCCCTTCCAGCTCCCTGCCTGTGGCCTGGGAAAGCAGTTGAGGACGGCCCAAAGCTTTGGGACCCTGCACCCGCGTGGGAGACCCGGAAGAGGCTCCTGGCTTCGGATCGGCATAGTATCGGCCCGTTGCGGCTCACTTGGGGAGTGAATCATCGGATGGAAGATCTTCCTCTCTCTCTCTCCTCTCTGTATATCCGCCTTTCCAATAAAAAATAATAAAAATAAATCTTAAAAAAAAAAAAAAAAAAAAAAAAAAAAAAAAGATTGGATGGACAGGGGGCAACTCCAGTGCAGCAGGCTGATATGTGACTGAGCGGGGAAGAGAGCCATTCTGTAAGGGCTGAGCCCTGTGACCTGGGCCCAGCAGAAAAGGCCTCAGGTCAGGTGCTTCAGCTACATCATCTCTTTTGTGTCCCCTCACCCTCTGCCCCAACCTTGCCACCTTTTATAGTTGGAGACAGATACGCCAAGGCTTAGGGCAGTTCACCAAGCTGCCCCATGCAAGCAAGCAGCTGGCCCCAGACAGGACCTGTCAGCTGAGACTCTAAGGGGAGCCATGGGACAGCCAGAGTGAAGTTGGATGTAAGCCAGGTTGGGGTCTTGGATAGAAAGGATGCAAGGGACTGTTCCTGAAGGCACTTGTACCCAGAAGGAAGTTCTGTGCATTCTTCTCTGCTTCATGTTCTGCATGGCATTAACTGAAAGTCGCACAGCTCTGGTCCCAGACTCAGCAGCTCAGGAAGCAGGAAAAGAGAAAGGAACCTGTGAGTAGTGGGGCAGCTCTAGGAGCCATGGGAGGAGAAGAGAAGGGAATCGGAGGGATTGCAAGGCCTCCCGAAGTGGGTGTCCATGGGACCCTGGGCAGAACATCTGGGCCCTGCAGCCTGTACCACTCCACTGCTGGATGTGCACACACCAGCTGCCCCAAGCCCCACCCCATCAGGAATCCACTCTTTCAGCTGCCAAAAAAACCAAAGCTATGATGTAGGACCTATCTCTGGTCCCAAGGCTTACTCAGGGCTTACCTACATCCCCTCAAGCCCTGAGTCTAACAGAATGCATGCCTTTTCCCTCATTTAAGCACGGCTCTCTAATCTCACTAGTCCTGAATTTTGCCTGACCCTCTTAACTCCACGACATTCTCCTCTTACTTAAAACATTGTTTAGTGCAGGGCTTTGGCACAATGGTTAAGACACTGCTTAGAATGCCCACATACCTTGTTAAAAGTGCCTAGGGTCAAATCCTGGCTCCATGGCCTATTCAACTTTCAGCTAACGGGAACCCTGGGGGGCAGCAAGTAATGGCTCCAGTATTTAGGTCCCTGCCACTCACATGGGAAACTCAGATGGAATTCAGGACTGCTAGCTTTGACCTGGTCCATCCCTAGCTGTTGCAAGCACTGCTGAGTGAATTAAAACATAAGAGATCAACCTCTCAGGCCCGGCGCGGTGGCACAGTGGTTAAGGTCCTCACTTCGCAATGCCCGGGATCCCATATGGGCGCCACTTCTATCCCGGCAGCCCCGCCTCCCTTCCAGCTCCCTGCCTGTGGCCTGGGAAAGCAGTCGAGGACGGCCCAAGGCTTTGGGACCCTGCACCTGCGTGGGAGACCCGGAAGAGGCTCCTGGCTTCGGATCGGCATAGCATCGGCCATTGCGCTCACTTGGGGAGTGAATCATCGGATGGAAGATCTTCCTCTCTGTCTCTCCTCTCTGTATATCCGCCTTTCCAATAAAAAAAATAATTTAAAAAAATCTTTAAAAATAATAATAATAATAAAAATAAATCTTTAAAAAAAAGAGAGAGATCAACCTCTCTCTTGCCCACCTCCCTACCCTTAAACCCTTCAAAACAAATTTTGAAGGCAATAATTTAAAAAGAAGTAATAAAACAGCATTTAACTACTCAAGCATCCATCAACAAATAAATGAATAAACAAAATGGATCATATATAAATATACATATGTGTGTGTGTATATATGTATACATATTAAAAAAACATTATTCAGCAAAAAGGGAGGAAGTCAGGCACATTATAGCAGGACATTGCATGAAGTGAAGTGAGCCAGTCACAAACAGACAAGTATCAAATGACTCCATTGATGAATTCCCTAGAACAGTCAGTTCAGACAGATAGAGGTAGCGGGAGGGTTAGTTAGTAGGGCCTGGGATAGGAGGACACAGAGTTATTATTTACAGGGTACAGTTTTCATTGAGGGGGTGGATGGTAGCAAATGCATGGAGTATCATAAAACTGAACACTTACCAAGGCTCAAGACAGTGCATTTTATATTTTGTCAATTTTAACAAAATAAAAATAATGTGTGCAGAAATAAATACTAAGGGTGGGCCTTGTGCAACAACAGGATAACCTGTTACCTGGGACACCCACATCCTAGATGCCTGAGTTGCAGTATTGCTTCTGCTTTTGATCCAGATTCCTGCTGATGTACCTTAGAAGGAGTGGATGATGGCTCGAGTACATGGGCTCCTGACACTCAGGTGGGACACCTAGATGGAGTTTCTTTGTCCTGGTTTCAGCCTGGCCGAGTCCCAGCTGTTCCCAGCTTCTCCCCAGGAAGTTTCCCTTAAACACCCACATTTCAAGAGACGTCCCCCAGGCTCTGCCACTGCTCCATCCCAGCACTTCTCACAGTTAAAGCATCTGCTGTGCAGCTCTCTTCTCCCAACAGAACAGGCAAGCTAAGCCTCACTCACATTTGAGTCCCTAGAGCACCACTCAGCACCTGTCCTATGACAGGCCCACAAATTCGCACATCTTCATCCTCATGCCCTCTCACTCTTCCCTCTTTCTTTATTCTGATTTTCAAGGTCCCCAAAAAGGTCCACCTGTTCTCCATGCCTGCCATCTCAAAGCCCTACTTCCTCTTCACCCTCCAGTGATCAAACAGCTTCCGCAGATATTGCTCTAGTAATAACCTCTCATCTCAAGCCTCTGCTTAAGTGACAGCTGTTGCAGAATCTTCCATGATCAACTAGTCCTGCTCTGAAGTCTGTTCTCTTTGTTCCTGAAGTCTGCTGGGTCACCTCCTTTGTGTGATTTTCCACACTTGGTATGGGTTACCAATCTACATGAAACTCTACCAACTGTGAGGTTTCTGAAAGCAAAAGAGTATCGTACATATCTCTGAATTCCAATACCTAGCAAAGTACCTGGCACAAAGCAGACAGTGAGTCAGTGTGGTCAAATGAATTACTAAGCCCTAAGGACTTAGTTCTTATTTCCAGTTTCACTATTCACTTCACTCTTATGACGATCAGAAAAAGAAAGAAAGAAAGAAAGAAAGGAAGAAAGAAAGAAAGGAAGAAAACATAGTATATGATTTGATTTAAGGAGGGAGGGAGCAAAGGAGGCAGGAAGCAGAAGGGAAAAAATGAATGGAAAGAAGGGAGGAAGAAATTAATGGAAAGAGGATGGAAAAGGAGGAAAGGGAGGGAGGAAGAAAAGAGAAAGAAGGGAGGGAAGATGAATGTAGGGAGGATGGAAAAGGAGGGCAGGGAGGAGGAGAGCAGGATGAGGCTGGCCTCGAGCCAGGTCCTTGTGCGTCTACATCAGCGGATGCAAACACAAAGCTGGCCACAGCATCTCAGGCCTCCTATAGAGTGTGTTGTAATTCCATTCAGTCCTTGTTTTCAGGGGCAACCACACACCTCCTTGCTTCCTTAGCCGGTAGGGTCTGGGACAGATCATGTTGCACAAGGAGAGGCACTCAGCAGTCATCTTCGTTAATGTGTCACTATCCAATCCAACCCAGGCTCTCCGCCATCCCTCCAGGAAGGGGCTGAGTGCTGGAGTCGGCAGCACATTTTGTGAGCCTGCAAGCAGCTGCGCAACATTCGGCTTAGTGTAGCTGTTGAGAGCCTTTCATTGTTGTTTTTATGGAAGGGAGAGGAGGGGGGAAGCAGCAGGTGCTGAGTGGTCAGAGTATCCTGCGAGGGTATTGAGCACTGGGGGAAATCACCTTCCTGATGACTCAGAAACAGGAAGTGGTGACCCAGAGGCAATGCACAAAGGCATGCGTGCACATATGCGATGACTTGGCTTCCTAGTTGCATGTATGTGCTGATAGGGGATGGGAGCCTGGTCGTCCTGCGTGTCTCTGCTCACATCCCCCTTCCCCAGCCACTTGACTGCACTTACAGCAGCTTTCCTTACCTTTACCCTTCGGCTCTGCCTGAGAAGAAATTTAACAGACTTCCTTTGTGATATCAGACTAAGGATAGAAGCTAGTTTGACCAACACGTACCTCGGTTGTGCAGAAGCTAGCTTGCTGGTGATAGGAACCCTACAGTTGGCCAAAGTAACCAGGGTCCCGAGCCCCACCCCCACTCTTGCACTGCAGGTCACGCTCCCACCTCACCACAAAGAGCAGTGATCAGCATCGAGGCACAGAGTGAAGCCAGGAAGATCTGAGACTGCACATAGGTAGCCAGAGCCTCTGGCAGCTTTGTGGAAGGGTGCTGGACAGGTCGTCAAGCTGGGACTTTCATAACTAAAATCTGATAAAAGTTGAAGACCAAAGTGCACTTCTGAGTCAGCCTTTTCTAAGTCAGAACCAGGACAGGCAAAGGGGTCTCCTGTGCCAACGCCAAGAACAACCCCACTTCCCAGTCTTCACAGGGCCCTTTCGCCTTGCCCCTCCCGCCCAGTGAGGACTGCTCTGCTGAGAAATGGTGCTGCTTGTACTGTCTCATCCCCATCCCTGGGAACTACCAGGTGTGGGAGCCCCAGCAGAGACTGTGGGTGACTCATCTGAAGGGAAACCAGGGGCACATAATCCACACTGCACATGTGGCAGCCTGCTCCCTGTGGGAGCCCAAACTCGCAACCCCAGTCATAAACTCCGTGACATTCGCTAGATCTGGAACACATCAAGTTCTGGTATAACCAGAAGAGCTTGGCTCATCTAAATTTCTCTCTTCCGGCTCTTCCAGAGAAAAGTCAAATCAGCATAAAGCTCATTTAGCCTTCTGTGTAAGCTGTGTCAGCCAATCTATATACCAAGACCAACAATATGCAAAGAACCAATGGGCAAGGATGTGGCTCCCTGGGATTTCATCCCACAGAAAGGGACACTTGTACAGGAGATGGTTGCCCAGACAAGTGCACCTAAAGGCATCTAGAAGGAGATGAGAAGAGGATGAATCAGATGCAAGTTTTGTCTTTGAAAGCTTGTCTAGTAAATCAGGAATTGTACTGATCCTGGAGTATCGCATTGTCCCCTTCAACACCATCACACCGACCACACACTTAGCACCAGAATTCACCAGCTTCATATTTTGGACATGCCAATCCAGTTAGGGTACAGTTGATGATGTGGGGAAGGTGAAGCAGAGGAAAGACTTGAAGGCAGAGTCCTGGGGGATGACTGTGTCATGAAAATGACTCAACAAGAAGAGAAGAAAAGAAAATTACTTGGTGGGTGCAATACGGGTGTTTCTTCTCTAATTTGATCCTCCTAGCCACTCCATGCAGTATTAACACTGCAGAAATTAAAGCTGAGAGGCTAGCCCTGGACCTCAGAAGGAGTAACATGCAAAGGCAAGAATAGGATGCAGGTCCTTCTAGTTTACCTACTGCCTTGAAAACGTAAGAAAAGAGCCCAGCATGATGGCGTATGTGTGAGTTATCCCATGGCCCTTGCCCTAGCAACAGAATCTACTCTGTCATCAAACCTTAGCTTGCACCTGAGTCATCCGCAGGAGTAAAAAACGGTTTTAGAGGTGTCATTCTACTTGTTAATACAATGATCAGACTGCTGTTACCTAACAAAATCTTTATTAATCGTAACAATCACAGACCTTAGGATGAGTGCTTAGCGCCCAGGTGAAGCTGTTTGAGAAGCCCACAACCCACATTAGAGTGCCTGGTTCAAGTCTTATCTCCTCCACTTCAACCCAGCTTCCTGATAACACACACTCTGGGAGGCAGCAGTTGATGGCTAAGTCCTTGGGTCCCAGCCACCCACAGAAGAGGCCTCAACGAAGTTCTTAGGCCCTGGCTTCAGAGCCTGCCCAAGCCCCGGCTGTTGCAAGTAGATGGGAAGTGAATCAGTGGATAGAAAATCAATCTATGCTATCTCTTGGTCTCTCTCTGTCATGCTGCCTTTCAAATAGAATGACAGAAAATCAATAATTTTGAAAAAACAGCAGATCCTGGGCCCAGTACAGTAGCCTAGAGGCTAAAGTCCTCGCCTTGAACGCATAGCGAATCCATATTGACACCAGTTTTAATCCCATCCAGCTCCCTGCCTGTGGCCTGGGAAAGCAGTCAAGGATGGCCCAAGGCCTTGGGACCCTGCACCCACGTGGGAGACCAGAACAAGCTCCTGGCTCTTGGCTTCGGATCGGCACAGCTCCAGCATTGCAGCTACTTGGGGAGTGAATCATCAGATGGAAGATCTTCCTCTCTGTCTCTCCTCCTCTTTGTATACCCAACATTCCAATAAAAAAAAAAAAATATATCTTTAGAAACAAGAAAAACATCAGATTTTGTTAACTACAGAGACTGAGTGTAGATGGATGCTGCCTCAGCTGGTGCCTGGGCAGCATGGGGAGTGGCTGCTAGCAGGCAGAGGCTTCTCTTTGGAAGATGCTCCAGACTTAGATGGTAAAGAGTGGTTACACAATTCCATGAATATGCTAGAAACCAGTGAGTTGAATACTTTAGATGTGTGCCTTTGTTTGAAGGTGGATTACGTCTCAATGAAGATTTTAAAAAATAAAATAACATCTTCCTCTAAGGAGTTCAAAATGTAATTGAAGTGAGAAGATTTAGACAAAAAGTCTAAGTACGCCAAATAGTAAGACGAACTAAAACAATTCAAGAAGAGGATGTATCCATTCTAGTTGGAGTGTTATAAGAGGCAGGACTGGTGTATTTGCATAGACAAAAATGAAAAATACTTTTTCCTGATTGGAAAGATATGAACATGTTTACAGGAGAAGGTAAATGTGTGGGAAGGATGCCCAGGAAACAGTGAACCAATCAGCAGGACTCTGTTTACCATGCAAACATAGATGATTCATAACATTGGACTGCTACCTATTACTGTGTAACAAACACCATAGAACTTGAAGGCTTAGGCTAACAACAACCACACTTTGGTTCCCAACTACACAATCCATTCAGAACTCCACAGGCAGAGCCTGGTTTCCCCAGCGCTGGAGAATCCAGAGTGGCCTTTCCCAGAGGCTGGCATTTCATCCAGGATGCCCGCAGCCAGCTAGAAGGCAGAAGGCCCTTCCCCATCTCCTTACAGCCTTTCTCTCTCTCCTGGCCTCCCAAAGGGAGCTGGCCCAGCTTTGTCGCACAGCATCTTAAGGAAGCAGAAGAACAAAGACAAAGGCAGCAGGCCTCTTAGTCTAGGCCCAGCACTCACACATGTCTCACCCACCATGCTTTGTTCATGCACGTAAGTTATCAGCTCAGATTGCGGGAGGGGAATGCGCAGGTGTGGACTCAGCAAAGCCACATTCACTGTATGTCGAACACAAGTGCCAAGTAGTAAATCACAGACCTGCCTAGGAAGAGGCCTGGCTAGTTCGGAAGGTATTTAGAGCAAGGACATCCTTTCCAGGAGAATGTGAGCACAAGCAGAGCACAGAGAACATTAAAATCTAAGATCAGGAGTTTAGATCTCATTGGAGAGTTTCAACTTTGGTGTTAAAAGCCCAGGGCAGGGAGTGGCTATAGTTCAGGCTTATACTGACCCACATCTTAGTAAAAGCTGATCATGTGCATATGGAAAGCAGAAGAGAATCCTAGGTTTATCAGTGAAGACAGGTAAGCTGCAAGGGTTGTGTTTCTCTGCCACCTAACTCAGACTCCTGCTCCTGCTCACACTGAAGGCTGAAACATTTCAGGGGCTGCAGGGTCAGACAGCAGAAGGAAACAGACTTCCGTTCCTTTTTGTCTTTTCTTCTCCTCCTTCTCCTTCTCTCTCTCTGTTTCTGTCTTCAGTCCTGGCCTTGTTTCCTCAAGATACCATTTGCATTTCCAGATTAGCATGCTGCAAAATACCGATGCTGGAATCACAGCTTAGTGACAGTAAGAAGACATGCCTGGCTGCAGCAGGGCAGTAAACAGCGAGGGAACACAAAGCTGCTGCAGCCTAACTGGTTATTTAGCTGACTACTGTTGCTTCTTGATCCATCTCTCCTTACATCATGTATCACTGCTCCAAACTCGGGGGGGAAATGGAAACCTGAGTCTGCTCTAACTCCACAATGCCTTTTTCTTTTACAATTTGTAGATTCATTTATTTGAAAAATAGCAATAGAAGACAGAGAGAGAGAGAGAGATTTCCATCTGTTAGGTCACTTTCCAAACAGCCTTGATGATCAGTGCTGCATGAGGGTGCAGCCAGGAGCCATCTGGTTTTCCTACATGGAAGGCAAGGCAGGGCAGAGGCCCAAGTATGGACCATTTCTGTAGTCTTCCAAGGCACATTAGCAGGGAGCTAGGTAGGAAGTGGAGCAGTAAGACCCAGAACCACCACTCAGATGTGAGATCTTAAGGAGCAGTTTAACCCACTGCACAACAGGGGCCCCAGCCCCTCAGTTCGCAGCTTCTGCCCTGAATGATAAAAGCAAAGTCACAAAATGTTGTCAGTAACACCCAAAGTGCACCAGGAGCTGCCGCCCACCCTGGACATTTTTCACAATGGGCAATCACATCAAATTCTTCTCCACAGACTTGAAGTCATATCTCCAGTGGCTTCCTCACCAGTGACTAGCATGTCTATAGGTTGGTTCATGTACACTTGGATGTATGCCAGGAGCCTTAGCTAAGCACAGCAAGCATTTCCCCTCCCACGACATTGCCCCTGGGACACCCTGCTGGCTTGGTTAAGATGCCCCCATTCCACATCAGAGTACCTGGACTCAGATCTCAGCTCCAGTCCTAATTTCAGCTTCCTGTCACAATATGCCCTGGAGGATAGCAGGTGGTGCCTCGAGGATGGAGGGCCCTGCCACGCACCTGGGAGACCTGGACTGGATTCTCCGTTCTTAGCTTTGGTTTGGATCTGCCCTGGTTGTTGTCAACATATGGGGAATAAATCAACAGATGGATGATATTCTAATAAAGTGAAAACAAAAAAGCACCCCATCCTAGTAGGAAGCCAGCAGCTCTCGATGTCACCTAACAAAGAGTTACCTTTTTCCCTCATCTCACCGTTCTTTTCCATCGTCTGCCCTCCCTCCAGGTCTTCACCCACTCATTATAACATCCTTCCAGGCTTCCATCTACACAAACTCCGTTTATATGTCATTAGCACCCCTATCACAGGTGTCCCAAACTTCCTAAACCATTCCTTTATGCCACTTTACTTCACCAATTACACCTCAACAGAACTGAAAGGAAAAAGAATGAAAATTCTGATGGCCAGGTCACTGTGGTTTCCATTAGCTGTGGGCGTGAGCGACTGTGGAGTTTATGAGGAGGCTCCTGGTAACCTAGAAATGAGTGTGGGGCATGACCTGGCAGCATCACAGGTGGAAGGGCAGGGAACAGAGACATTTAGAGACATGTGATGGATGGATCAGAATCCCCAGACATCTGTCTGGGATGAAGTAAAGCTGAACAAGGGAAAGAAAGGAGTCAGGAAAGCCATGGAGTCTATTTGACCTTTGCCCTCTCAATTCACCTACCCCCAAGTCAGAAGTACAGCTGCCAACCACCTGCCGTGACCCTTGGATCACAAAGAACCAGAGCTGCATGATCCCTGGCTCTCATCCTTGCTTAAAGCACCCGGAAAACACTTAGAGGAGAGGCTGCTGCCGGCAGAAAGCACCTCTGATATCACTCACCCGAGCCTGCCCACCGTGACTTTCCATTGCGACAATGGCCGTTCACTGAGGCCTGGGGGCAACAGCAGGATGTCCACGCTTCGGAAGAAAGCAATGTAGAGGAATGCAGCCCTGACGCTTGGCAAGGAGCACCATCTAGGGGATTTACAAGGCAAAACTCTTCTTAGAGCAAGTACGGAGCTAGGAGGATTCTACTGCCCTCTGCCTCAGCACAGAATGAAGAGTTGGTGCCCCAGTGGGACCTCCAGCACACAAGGGTCCTGAAAACAGACCAGGGCACAATGAGGAGGGCATTTACGGTAGGGAGGCAGAAAGACGGTTGGTCTGGCAACGCCCCCAATGGGCACCTCTGTGATTCTAGAAAGGCTTTAAAAATTTGAAGATCCAAGATTCCAAACCTTCCTAAATGAAGATTTTTAGTTTAATTGACCAGCACTGCCACATTCAGGTAATTCAGTGTTTTCCTTTGAGTCTCAGCCATGCTGTTCTGTCAACACTGGCTAAGCCCTACCTGCAGGGGCAGAGCTCCAAGGGATGTCGGGCTAGGAAGGATGTCCAGCAGCAGGATGGCGGAAGTAGAGCCTGGTCCCTCTTCACCTCTGTGAGTGTGGGGAGAGTGCAGGTAGCTTTATCCATACCTGCCAAAATGTAGAAGCAATCAAGATATTCTTCAAGGGGTGTATGGATACACTGTGTTATCCCAGTCACTGGAATATCATTCACTGCTTCAAAAAATGAGTGTCCATGTACATTCCTAAGTGGAAAAAGGCCAATGTGAAAAGGCTGCACATATGACTACAAGTATATAAAAGTCTGGGAAAGGCAAAACTATGGAAACAATAGAAACCATCAGTGCTTCAGGATGTGGGCATACCTGCACGTCAACTCCAACCGCTGAGTGTGAGTCTGGGCTGCTCCCTTGCTTCCAGCTTCCTGCTAACAGGAACGATGTGTACTTGGGTCCTTCCCAACCACATGGGAGACCTGGATGGAGTTTGGAACTCCTAGTTTTGGACTGGCTCGGCCTTGGCTGTTGTAGGCATTCTGGAGAAGAAACTACTTGAGATTCTTATTGTCATTCTCTCTTTCTCTCTCCCTCTATCTCTCTGACTTTCCAATAAATAAAAAAAAACAGGAAAAGTCCTTAAGAGAACATATCAGTGTTCCCAGGAGTTAGCAGGGAGGGAGGGATGAGCAGGCAGAGGACCAGGATGGGTTTGGGGGTTTAGTTGCTCCTGCGGCATGTTAGTCCAAACACACAGAACTGCCAATACCGACAGCGCCCCCTAGTGCCCACTATGATCTCCAGCCAGGTGAGAATGCTGTGCCCAGCAAGTTCCATCAATTCTAACAAATACATCACTGCAGTGGGGGAGGTTGTGCATTGAGAAAGCAACAGAGGATAGCCTTGAGATCCTGCACCTGCATGGGAGATGCAGGAGAAGCTCCTGGCTCCTGGCTCCTGGCTCTGGATCTACTCAACTCTGGGTTGCTGTGGCCATTTGGGGAATGACTCAGCAGATGAAAAATCTTTCTTTCTCCTCTCCATAAATCTCCTTCAAATAAAAATGAATAGATCTTAAAAGAGAACGAGGCTTACCAATTTCACTTGGAAATGGTTCTTTTCCCTACCGTACACTGTAGTTCTCGCCTCTTAGAGTACTGCTTCCCTAACCACTGTACTATATCCTAACACTTGCCCACATGCTCTGCACACAATCCTGCTACCCCCATGGCGAGCTCACAACGTGGGTTACTGTTCTTGGCACCCTCAGGAGGAGTTGGCTAATCAGCACCCAGGGAAGCCAACCATGTGAAATGGGCAGACAGCTCTTAACATGGCCTTTGGGCATGGATAGGTGCTTCCAGGAGGAGCTGTCCCTCAGGCTCAGCCAGGCCTCTCTGATCACAGTGCATCAGGGAGCTGACACCTGTCATAACAGGCTCCGTGCCACCAGGTTATGCCCAAGCCCTAGGGTAAAGGACGCTGAAGTCCAGTCACGTGGGCAGGCAGCATCTAAATGAGCAGGCATTCCAGACACGTGTGCCTCTGGGTCTCAGGGCTTCAGGGAGGCTGGCAAGACGAGGACCTGTGCAGCAGGACCCAGCAGGCTGTAAGAACAGGAGCCTGGGAGGAAGTGAGCACTTGTGCATTGCCAGGAACCAGCAGCCCTGTCTGAGCACAGACACTGAAGACAGAATGCATAAAAGAACACATGACAAAAAGCTGCAGGGTACATGACAAAGGCAGGCTGTGGGACTTGGGAAAGGGCATTGTGAGGAGGCCAAGCCCGTGGATTGTATACCCTGGTGCAGAGGGTGCTGTGAGAAACAGCAACCCGAAGATCTGAGCCTAGAGCAGCAAGGACAAGCGACTCTGTCTGTCACAGGCTTCAGAGAGCTGCCACCTGAGGGGCGGTGCACAGCTGGGCCTGCAGAGGGAGAGGAGGCAGGGCCCTGCACAAACATGGCAGCAGCAAGAGGACAAGGCTTGCAGGAGATGAGAGCAGGTTTGGGGTGGGGGCTGGCACAATGATGGTAGATTTAACACGGTCAGTAAAAGCATGGCAGCAGCTTATGCTCCTCAAAGCCTCAGGAAAGTACAGTTATCTTTAGTGTTCTGGGGCAGAACGGCCTTCCCAAAGCCCCCTCTGTCCCACCTCCTCTTTGCAGCAGCAAAGACTACTTCACTCTTCTCCTTCCCACTTCTCATTCTCTCCTTGCCCCTCACCCAGTGTTCTGCCTTTCAGGTAAACAAAAAAAACGCTGGCAACATAAAGCAAAAGCTGCAAAGCAACTCACAAAGTGGATGGCATCAGAACGCCAGTTTCTCAGCAGATCCATGTGAACAGCAGCATCCCTACTGCCCTGTCACCCGGCTCGGTGCCTGGGTGGGACTTTAGCTACCAGAATATTCTGCTTACCATCCTGTCTGAAGCAACTGGAATCCTGCTAGATCTGTACTAGAAATAAGATTGTCTCTTACCCCTGAGCCAAGATCACTAGAGGGCACATGGCTGTCACAGAAATGAAAAGGGGGACATTCCATAGCAGCTTCATTTCCCTGCAAGGAGGGTCCTGGAAGCCTCAGCCAGGGTGATTGTAAGGACTGCAGCCAAGAGACCAGACTGCGAGGGCACCTGCAAAGGAAAGGTCAGTAGCTTTGGAAAGGTCATTTCTGTAGTCCTGTGGCCTTAGGACACAGCACCATCAGGGACATCAGCACAGCTGATGGGAAAGCAGGGTGAAGTGCAGCCTGCACAGGCAGCAGCCACCTACAGGTGGGGACAAGAACCTGCATCTAACCCTCCCATCATCATCTCCTCAGGGCTCTGTTAGAAGCAGAGTCCTGGCCCCACCTGCCACCGATGCTATTCGTTTCTACAATAGTGGCTCCAGGGTAATTTTGATGTGAAGTTCCCGCTTGGGGTCGCTGGCCTGAGGAACTTGAGGTCTCCTTAGCAACCCTTCCAGGAGCGCCAAAGGACCATGCCACTACTGAGCCCCCACACAACCCAGGTTGGTGCATGACACAACAATCCCAGCAGAGGGCAGTGTTGGCTCAGTTTCCTCCCGTATCCCAGGCTTAGACATTTCACTCCTAACAATATCAAAATTCCCCAATCCCATTCCATGTTTGAGTTACAGAAAGCAACTCTATCCAATCCCACATCTAAAAGGAAATGTTAACATATGATGTTGTTGCTTCCCAACTTGTTCTAAAGTTTAAAGGCAAAATCTGTCGTGTGTTCACAATGCAGTGACACATATCCGCATACCTTGCTTTTCAAATACAGAATCATGCAGTTTGTGGCCCTTGATCCACGTTTTTGATTCTTAAAAGATCTACCATGTACATATTTCTCACAAACCCATAGGTTTTCACATAGCTATGTGTTATTCCGTTATGCAAGGTACTTCAAAAAGCTCATGGAAACAGAATTAAAAGGTAAGTGTGGCAGCACGGTGCTTCAATGTCTGCCTGCGTTGCCCACATGCCACGTTGGAGGGCTTGATTCAAGTGCCAACTGCTCCACTGCCAGTCTGGCTGCCTGCTAACATGCTCGGGAGAACGTAGCAGATGATGGCCCAACTGCTTCCACACCTGCCACTCTCACAGGAGAGCTGGATGGAGGTCCCAGGTCCTGGCTTTGATCTGACTTAACCCTGGATATTGTGACCATTTGGAATGAAAGACCTTGCCTTCCCATTCTTTTCCCTCTACAGCTCCCTGTCATTCCAGCTTTCAAAGAAATAAAACTTAAAGAACAATTCATGTAGATGCAACAAATCTAAAAATCATGAGATTTTTTTCATAACATTTCCATGAACTTTCTGAAAATCCTTCATATCATTATGAAATTGTACATTAATGACTGCCTTTGCCTCCACCGTCTCAGCTGCAAATTTTGAAGCCCTTAGATATAAATTCCTAGGTAACTGGGCCCGGTGCGGTAGCCTAGTGGTTAAAGTCCTAGCCTTATACACACCAGGATCCCATGTGGGCACCAGTTCGTGTCCTGGCTGCTCCATTTCCCATCCAGCTCCCTGCTTGTGGCCTGGGAAAGCAGTAGAGGGCAGCCCAGAGCCTGGGGACCCTGCACCTGCATGGGAGACTCAGAAGAAGCTCCTGGTTCCTGGCTTCAGATTGGCTCAGCTCTGGCCATTGCAGCCACTTGGGGAATAAACCAGCGAATGGAAGGTCTTGCTGTCTCTGCTTCTAATTGTAAATCTGATTTTCCAATAAAAATAAATCAATCTCTTTTTTAAAATTTAGGTAACTCAGTCAGTAAATATACAGGTTTAAGTAAAAGGATGTATTCACTTTTCTGTATTTTTGCCATTTTATTTTTCTCCTTACCAAATAATGACTCATTTTTAGACGTATTTCTGACATACAATGCACACTAAAAACAAGAAAACCAAATACTCAGGGTTAATTTTAGCTTTATCATTTCTTTTTGGTGGCAATGGTTGTTACGAAATATAATTATTCTCCCGATCACAAATATTTTAGCAACATTTTCTTGCAGTCACTCCATCACACCTTGAATACAAAAGAACTTTGTCCAAAACATACCACACAACTATTTCACTACTTCAAAACTGTGTTTGTATTCCCTTTCATGTCTTCCAGAACGCATAAGAAACAATAAGGCTTCCCTGTCCACTACACTCCTTACAAACCAAAGCAGAAAAGCAGGCCCCTAATTGCACTGAGGTGCTGGGATTACACCTGCCAGAAATGGCCAGAGATTGTACCTGCTTTGGGTTTCCTTAAGCTCTTTTGTTCAAAATGAGGGGGGGGTTGTTATTTTGGTTAAATTGTACCCACCTTTGCTATAAATCATATGCTCACATCACATCTGAAAGCAGAGTTAGTGCCAGATCAGACAGGCTCTAGTCTCCAGTGACATTCCAGTTTGAGACCAGAAACTAGACTGAATATCAAAGTGAGGTAGAAGCAACCCCGTGTTTTAAGATCATTTGAGGGACCAGCACAATGGCTCAGTGGCTATTCCTCCTCTTGAAAACACTGGGAGCCCAAATGGGTGCTAGTTCTAATCCCAGCTGCTCCATTTCCTATTCAGCTGCCTGTTTGTGGCCTGGATGGGAAAACAGTCAAGGATGGCCCAAAGCCTTGGGACCCACACCCACATGGAAGACCCAGAAGAAGCTCCCAGCTTCGGGTTGGCTCAGGACTGGACGTTGCAGCCATTTAGGTTTTAACAATAGATGGAAGATATCTCTCTCTCTCTCTCTCTCTTTCTCTCTCTCTCTATATATGTATGCCTTTTCAATAAAAATACAATAAAATTGATAAAATCATGATGTAACTATATCATTAATAAAGTTAAAGTGCCAGGAATCCTAGACACGTGCTTTGCCTGACCTGGGCACAAAGGCCCCAGTGGTAAAACACACAGCAGGCCAGGATCTTCTAAGGACTGAAAAATGATTAGCAAAACTATTTGGGGCAAGAAGAGGACAAGAGAGGAGAGAGGACAAAAACGGAGAGAAGAAAAGGGAAAAACTCCCTCACAGCTAATCCCTGCCAAACGCAAACACGACAGTCCAGGCTCCTGTGACAGCTGGCTGCCCATCACCACTGGGATTAAATTCATTTCTTAACAGCTAAATGCACTTCTGTTTTTTGAAAAAGAAAACTCTGTTCTCTCAGGAGCTTTGGAAAGCGGACGTTTTTTGGGAGTCTGGCAGTTAACCTGTGTGCTTAGCCACGTCTGGATCCAGGCGAGGCTGTGCATGAGTTTTTTGTTCGTCAGTTTGTCTTCTGTGGCCTTCCAGCCATCTAAATGTGGGCTGGGGGAGTGTCTTCCTTGGGGCAGCTGGCAGTGCTTCTTTACAAGTACAAATCTGGGACCATCTGGCCGCTGTGTTACAAAGTTTGATATGATTGCATTCAATTAGTTGTCTTTCCATTTCTCTTTCAATTTAAAATAATAATCCATCCTATTTCATCCTTCTACTTACAAGAATTACTTTTATGAAAAGCAGAAAGAGATCTTCCATCTGCTGGTTCATTCATCAAATGGCCCCGTGTGGCCAGAAGCCAAAAGCCCAGAACCCCATTGGTGTCTCCCACACGGGTGTCGGGGGCACACGTCCTGGGCATCATGTGCTGCCTTCCTAGAAACACCAGCAGGGAACTAGAAGGCAGGCAGAGCAGCCAGAACTGAAACTGGCACTCTGATATGGGATCCTGGCATTGCAAGTAAGAGCTTAACTCACTGTGTCACTGACTTAAAAACACAAATAAAACACATGGATGCTTCTTAAAAAATAAAAACGTGGGAGTTACAAACAATGAGACATTCTGAAAACCCTAGGAGTCTGCGTTTCTGAAACAATACAAAGGCGGGTTTCTGTAGTCTTTAGTTAGAGCCCACCTCAGCTGGCTGAGTAGAGAATGCTGCCTGTTCTGGGACTTTAACAAGGAATGCAATGGGGCCCATGAAACTTGAGATCACTGTAGGTAACACTCAGGCAGTTGGGCCTGGCACTCATCAACCGTCCAAGCCAGGCCTTCTCCGTGATAAACAAGACCGTCACCACTGATCCGTGCCGTGAGCATGGCGGGAACCAGCTTGGCTCTCTGGGTTAACACTGCTGACAACCAGTACAGAACTGCCTGCGCCAGCCAAGCAGGCAGTGGTGATGTTGTGGGGGCCTCCAGCTGCAGACTGATGGAAAGAGACAGAAGCCGCCGGGTAACAAGCACAAAAGGTGAGAAAAAATCCCAGCTCCCGCGTGCACAGAGTTAACACTACACACACCAGAGGCTCCGCGTCTCCAGCAGTGTTTGCCCAAGATTTACAGTTCTCGGGGAGTAGGATCTTTTTTATATATATTTGCAAACATTTGCAAAATTTTCTTCCTAGATATACTTCATCTCTTGGTCTTATTCTCATAGTACATTTCTACTAAATTTCTGCTTGATGATAGCAATTACAAATGCAACTGACTTATTTTATATTGATTTTATAATAATCAACCTTGCTAAACTCATCAATGTAATAGTTTGCAGACTCTTTTAAGCTTTTCACATACATAATCACGCCACCTATGGGAATGCCAACTGAGCCTCTTCCTGTCCAGCCCTGGTAATTTTATGCCCGCTCTGCTTCCTATCAGAGCACAGGTTAGGAACCCAGCACAGCACTGAAACAAACCTTTTGGTAGTAGACGTCCTGTCTCGCTCTCCACATCATGGGGAAAGCTCTCTTTTATCTTCACTCTGCAGGTTTTTTAAGAATACACTTTCATCATTCTGACCTTGCTAAGATGTTTTATTATGAATGTTGAGTAACGATCCAATGTGGTCACAAGCTGCATAATTACCTTTCACTCAATGTCAGGCCACACATGTGACTGCGATCTCATTAGATTAGTGATGTCATAGCCATCTAGGTTTACGTAAGTACGCCGTATAATGTTCACAAAAGGACAAAATTGCCTAACAATGCATTTTTCAGAATCTAACCCTATGACTAGGTGACACAGAACTGCATTTCTGAATGCACTGAAACAACCCATTGACACAATAAATTCCACTCACTGACAGTCTGAAGTTAAACCAACCTTGCGTCCCTCAGGAAGGAGAGACAGTGCTGACTACACTCTGCTACAGCATCTGTAAAACCAGAACCACGTCTTCCTCCAGGACTGAGAACTCAGATTCAACTGGGACTGCTGTGCTCCTGCAGGAGAGATGTTTTTAACTATTGACTGAGAACCAGGATATACTGGATAACAGCACAGACTTGAAACTAAACTATCCCTGTAAATTACAGCTCTGTGTCTTATGCGGGGGCTTCAAAATGCTCATACAAGAAGGAAAATTTTAACTCCATCTCTCCATTAACTTTTTGAAGTACCCTTGTGCTAGTCATGTAACACTTAAGATGCATGACTTAAGCTCCTCATGAATCAATGGTGTTAAGTAACAAACCATCTCCCTTGAATGATCTAACATATCAAAGATGTTTAATGTGGTATTGAAGGTGAGCATTGGGCCTAGCAGTTAAGATGTCCCACTCCCAGGAGGTAGCACCCAGGTTCCATCCTAGCTCTGGCTCTCAACTCAAGCGTCTCACTCCACAGATGGTAGAAGGCAACCGCTGAGGGTTCAGACAGTCGGACCCTTGCCACCACATGGGTGTCCTGGACAGGGTTCCCAGCTTCTGGGCACAGCCCCGTCCCAAACACCGGGACATTTGGTGAATGAAACCAGCAGATGGACTCTCTCCTCTCTCTCTCCTCTTCTCCCCTTTCAGATAAATAAGTACACAAACAATTTTAACATGGTCCTTGGCCATAACAAGTGCTATGAATAACAATCACTGATGTAATCTCTTTAATAAGACAGAACTGTCATTTATCAATGATGGGGATGCACCCTGCAAAGGCACCCTGCAGGCAGCCTGGCAGCTTTTCATACAACTAAGCATGCTCTGGCCACCCAGCCAGGGGCCAACCTCCCAGGTATTAATCCAGATGAGTTGAAAAGTAAGGGCACAGGCCTGGTGGCATGGCCTAGCAGCTAAACTCCTCGCCTTGAATGCACCAGGATCCCATATGGGCGCCGGTTCTAATCCCGGCAGCTCCACTTCCCATCCAGCTCCCTGCTTGTGGCAGGAGAAAGCAGTCGAGGACGGCCCAAGGCCTTGGGACCCTGCACTCGTGTGGGAGACCTGGAAGAAGTTCCTGGATCCTGGCTTCGGATCGGCATAGCATCGGCTGTTGCACTCACTTGGGGAGTGAATCATCGGATGGAAGATCTTCCTCTTCCTCTCTGTCTCTCCTCCTCTATGTATATCTGACTTTCCAATAAATAAATAAATCTTTTTAAAAAAAAAAAAGTAAGGGCACTCAAAACCCTGCACACTAATTGTGGCAGCTGCTTTGTTCATGCTTGCCAAAGACTGGAAGCAACCAAGATGATGTTCAATAATAGTTGCACGGATAAACAAACTATAAACAAACTACAATTCTTCCAGATAATACTTGTAGAATGGTCATCAGTGATTAAGAAAAAAAAATATATATATATATAAGCCATCAAGTCATGAAGAGACATGGAGGAACCTTAAATGCACACTGCTTTGTTAAAGAAGTCAACCTGAAGCTACGGATGCTGACGGCCCCTCTGGAACAGGCAAACCAGGCTGATGCTGACGGCCCCTCTGGAACAGGCAAACCATGCTGATGCTGACGGCCCCTCTGGAACAGGCAAACCATGCTGATGCTGACGGCCCCTCTGGAACAGGCAAACCAGGCTGATGCTGACCACCCTCCTGGAACAGGCAAACCAGGCTGATGCTGACTGCCTCTCTGGAACAGGCAAACCAGGCTGATGCTGACGGCCCCTCTGGAACAGGCAAACCAGGCTGATGCTGACTGCCTCTCTGGAACAGGCAAACCAGGCTGATGCTGACCACCCTCCTGGAACAGGCAAACCATGCAGATGCTGACCGCCCTCCTAGAACAGGCAAACCATGCAGATACAAAGATGCAGGGGTTCACAAGTGGAGCAAGAAGAAAGGGATGAGAAGTCAGAAGACAGGAGACTTTGAGAGCAATGAAACTTTTTGTACAATGCTGTGATGTTGGATTGCATGGTATCCTCTTACCAGAACCTTGAGAATGCACAACACCAAAAATCAACGCTAAAATGAGTTAAGGACTATCATTAGTAAGAATTTATTAGCATTGGTTCACTAAGAATAGCAAATGTACTACACTGGACCTGGTGTGGTAGCCTAGTGGCTAAAATCCTCACCTTGCACACACCAGGATCCCTGATGGGCACCAGTTCTAACCCTGGCTGCTCCACTTCCCGTTCATGTTCCTGCTTGTGGCCTGGGAAAGCAGTGGAGGATGACACAAAGCCTTGGGGCCCTGCACCTGCGTGGGAGACCTAGAAGAAGCTCCTGGCTTCGGACTGGCTCAGCTTTGACTGTTTGCAGTCACTTGGGGAATGAGTCATCAGATGGAAGATCTTCCTCCCTGTCTCTCCTCCTCTCTGTATATCTGACTGTCCAATAAAATAAAATAAATTTTTTAAAAATAACAAATGTACTGCCCTGATGTAAGATGGTAATAATAGGGAAAATTGGAGGACAAATAAATGGGAATTCTGTATACTTTGTTTAATGTTTCTGTAAATTCAAAACTGTTGTAGAACTAATTAATGTCTTAAAAAATTTTTAAGACTTATTTATTAATTTGAAAGGCAGAGCTACATAGAGAGGAGGGAAAGAAGGAGGAAGAGAGGGGAAAGAGAAAAGGGGAGAGCTAGGAGAGAGAAATCTTTTATCCAGTCACTCCCAAATGGTCACAACAACCGGAGCTGGGTCAACCTGAAGCCAGGAGCCTGGAGCTTCTCCCAGGCCCAGAATGCAAGTGTAAAGAGTCCAAGAACCTGGGGCATCTTCCAATGTTTTCCCAGGCATATTATCAGGAAGTTACATGGGAAGTGGAGCAGCTAGGACCTGAATTCACTGGGATGCTGACCTTACCACCATGCCATAATACTAGCTCACTATTTTTTTAATTTATTTATTTATTGGAAAGTCAGATATATATAGAGGAGAAGAGGCAGAGAGGAAGATCTTCCATCCGATGATTCACTCCCCAAGTGAGCGCAACAGCCGATGTTACACTGATCCGAAGCCAGGATCCAGGAACCTCCTCCAGGTCTCCCACACGGGTGCAGAGTCCCAAAGCTTTGGGCCGCCCTCAACTGCTTTCCCAGGCCACAAGGAGGGAGCTGGATGCAAGGTGGAGCTGCTGGGATTAGAACTGGTGCCCATATGGGATCCTGGTGTGTTCAAGGCGAGGAGTTTAGCTGCTAGGCCATGCCGCCGGGCCCAAGCTCACTATTAATTTTTAAAAAATCAAAGTAGCATTATGATGCAACACGTGAGGCCACCATTTGTGATGCCAGCATCCCTTATCAGAGTACCAGTCAGGGTCCCAGCTCCTCCATTTCTGATCTAGCTTTCTGATAATGCACGTGGGAAAACAGCAGAAGATGTCCAATTATTTGGATTCCTATCACCCATGTCATCAAGGAGACCGGGGTGGAGTTCCAGACTCCTGACCTTGGCCTGGACCAGCCCCTTACCCAAATTCAGGTAGTGAACCAGAGCATAGATCTCCCAATCTCTCCTTTCTCTGCCTTACAAATACAATAACTAACCAGTCATTTTATGTATGTATGTATGTATGCACATATGTATTTGGAAAGGCAGACTTATAGAGGAGAGACAGAGAGAAAGATCTTTCATCCGCTGGTTCACTCCCCTAGTGGCCAAAGCTGAGCTGATCAGGAGCTGGGTGCACTATGTGGGTACAGGGCCCCAAAGCTTTGAGCCATCCTCTACTGCTTTCCCAGGTCACAAGCAGAGAGCTGGAAGGGAAGCCGAGCAGCCAGGATATGAACCGGCACCTATGTGGGATCCTGGTGCATGCATGGCAAGGATTTAGCCACTGAGCACCAGGTACTTTCTTAACAGAAGTGAAACTCTGCTTGGGATGCTTACACCCCAAGATGGGAATGCCTGGTTCAAGGCTTCTTCTGGTCCAGACTCTAGAAAAAGTCTGGAAAGCAGCAGATGGTGGCCCAAGTACCTGGGCTCCTGCCAGTCCTATCAGAGAACCAGACGAATTTCTGGTTTGCAGTTTCAATCTGCCCCAGACCTGGCTGCTACAGGCACATGAAAAGTGAAATGCAAGGTGGATGATCTCTCTTCAATACAACCATATGCCTTTTTTAAAGAAAATGTGTAAATACATTTTTAGGAAAGAAGGAAGGAAGGAAGGAAGGGAGGGAGAGAGGGAGGGAGGGAGGGAGGGAGGGAGGGAGGAAAGAAAGAAAGAAAGAAAGAAAGAAAGAAAGAAAGAAAGAAAGAAAGAAAGAAAGAAAGAAAGAAAGAAAGAAAGAAAGAAAGAAAGAAAAGAAAGGAAAGAAAGAAAGAAATGAAACACCTATTTTCAGAAAAGAAACTGGTAAGTGGCTGTTAACATAACAGTAGTGAATCAGTGAGTGGATTTAATTAATGACTGAGTCAAGACTAAAGTTTAGGATCTCACCTCACTCCAAGCGCCTGCCAACTTACTTCGCTGCAGCATTAGAAAATTCACCCTACGTCAGGATAGGTTCAGATATAACTTTTTTTCCGAGTGAGCTGTGTGTTACCACAGGGAAAAAAAAAACCCACTGAGTAGGAAAATTATCACCATTTTTCCAAATGAGCTAGTATGAGTCCTAATAAAGTAGCAAATACAAGAACAGGAATTCTTCCTGGATAGAAAAAATGTGTTTCTGAAGGACCCCTCAGACGCAGATGTGAGAGCTACAGCAAGCAAACGCCCCCACAAGCAGGTGTTTTCCCTTCTATGTCTTTCCTTATTAAATATATGTTTTATAAATATAGTGTAATACAATGCGATATATATTTGAAAGGCAGAGTTACAGAGAGAAATAGAGGGAGAAACACAAAGAGATCTTCATCCACTGGTTTATAAGCCCAAACGTCAGCAACAACTGGTGTGAGGGCTGGAAGGCAGGAGCTTCTCCTGGGACTCCTATACAGAACAGTGGCACTTGGGCCATCCTCCACTGCTTTCCTAAGCACATTAGCAGGGAGCTGGATCAGAAGCAGAGTAGCCAGGACTCACACCAGAGCCCAGGTTGGATGCCATTGCCACGGGAGGCAGCTCTACCTGTTGTACCAGAGCCTTGCCCCTCTATCCCTTTTCTTAATAATTTTGGTAACTCAAGAAAATGAATCCCAATCCTTTCGTTATTTTAGTCATAAAAGTAATGTAGCATTTGCTTTGAAATAAAATAGCTTTGAATTAATATATACATATATGCATATTTAATGTCCTTCATTTGTATGTTTTGGTCATATCACTTTAGCTTTTCAGAAGTTATTGTAAATTCAGAAAGAGTAAAACATTCAAAAGATTTATTCTGTTTATTTATCCAAAAGGCAGAACAACAGACAGGAATGAGAAAGAGAGAGAGATTCATCTGTTTGATGGTTTACTTCCCAAACAAAACCAAGATCCTGGAAGCCCACAGCTCTACCACATGAGTGACAAGGGTTTGTTGCCTTGCAAGGATGCCAGATCGGAAGTGCTGAGCAGCCTGGACTCTAACAATACTCCAATAAGGGAATCAGCAGCTTTACCCGCTATGCCACAATGCCAGCCCAATAGTATTAAATATGTATGTGTAATCAATGCGTTTTATATTGAATAAAAAGGAAACCCACGTAATTTTCACAGAAACTCGGCGGCTGAGGTTCCCGTGCGCATTTTACAGAAGAGGAGACTGAAGTGAGAGGACTTTCTGCGACTCTGTCTCATTCATGCATGAGCAATGTGAGCCTGGTTTCCAAGACCCCTGTGTTCCACACATTCCCTCACTGCCCTTCAAACCCACACACAGGGTGACACAGCTGAGGCCTAGGGAGGGGCAACTGCCTGTCCCTCAACCCAGGCCAAAACTCTGAACCCCTTACATCCTTGCTATTCAAAGTGTGGTCTTAGAAATGAAGAGTCTTCACTAACATCTGAGAAGTCAGATGTACACAACCAGCCACTTGGGTCAAAGTCGTGGTCTCCAGCAGGAACTGCCCCTCCTCCAGGGAGCATGGGAAATGGAGACTCAGAGGGAGTCAGTGCAGCTTGCTGGTATGTTTTGCAGAGAGGGCCTGCGGTAGCAGCAAGCCTCACAGGACTCAGCAGGCAGGGGAAGCAGGGCGGAGCACAACAGGACAGTTCTAGTGGGTGGCTGTAGCGGACACAACAGACAACGTGCAGACGCTCACAAAGAACCAGAAGGTCGCCCTGGGATGGGGAGCAAAAGCCGACACTGCTGGCAGGCAGGGAATTATTTCCTAGCTTGTCTAAACAACACGAGATGCAATCTGGCTGGCACGGATGGGCAACAGGCAGAGGATCCCTATATCAGCCAGGGCCTGTCGGCCAGCCTTCTCCACCTCTAGACCAAAACCTCCCAGCACCAAAAATTCAGGTGGGAAAAGCCCACGTGGCCACCGCTGACCGGCAGATGCACCTGCACAATGAGGCTGTGGAGAGCGAGGTAATGGGAAATAAAACAGCCTCTCCGAGAGCAGAGTGAACCAAGAAGATTCCTGGAGAGCAGTGTTACATGTTATGGGGATAAGGAGGGGTGTGTTGGCCATGATACACTAAAATATGCGAGCATGATGCATCAAACTAGTGCTTTCATGGATATTCTTACCTGGACTTAAACTAAGATACACGTTGCCATTTTCTCAAAGTGAATAGAATTACACTTAAAAAAAAATTGTATTGGAAAGGCAGATTTATAGAGAGAAAGATCTTCAGTCCATTGGTTCACTCCCCAAGTGGCTGCAACACCTGGAGCTGAGCCTCCAAAGCCAGGAGCCAGGAGCTTCTTCCAGCTCTCCCACTCAGGTGCAGGGTCCCTAGGCTCCGGGTCGTCCTCTACTGCTTTCCTAGGCCACAAGCAGGGAGCTGGATGAGAAGTGAAGCCGCCCCGACACGAACCGGCGTCCACAAGGGGTTCCAGCGCGAGCAAGGTGAGGATTAATGCACTGGGTCATTACGCCAGGCTCTCAAATTAAACTCTCAAATTAAACACAGAAGCTATGGACAAGCATGGAGAAAATGAGTCAGGGGCAAGGGAATTTAACCTCGGGTACCACGGAAGGCTAGCAGTCAACACTAGCTTTGCTTCTGAGTCCGGTCCCGAGTTGGGAAGGAGCTGGGCACTCCGGTGGTTTGCTGGGTCCCAGTCACCCAGACACACGACACCCTCCAACCGGCCAGCTGGGTTTACACTCCACGCTCCGCCCCTGCAGGGCGGGGGGGCTGCAGCCCTGCCCAGCTCCTCCAACCCGCCCTGGCGCCAGCGGCCCCTTGCAGTCGGCAGTGTGAGGTGTCAGGTTGCGCTCCGAGTTTGGGCCCCCGCAACGGGAGGCCACCAGAATGACAATGACGGTCCCGGGGACGAAAGAAAACTCCACACAACTCCGTAAGGTGCCGGGGACCCGTGCTGCAGGGGAGTCCAGTAGTGGGGGTCTCTGCGGGGAAGGCTGGGGTTGCAGCTCCACGGAGATTTCCACGTCATCCCCAGACAGACGCAACATTTCAGAAAGTGTATTGCCCGCTAGTCGCAGCCGGCGCAAACCCTCTGGGGTTCTAAGGCTCAAATGTGGCCACCCTAACGCATTCTAGAATATGTCACGGCGGGACAGTGCCGCCCCTCATCCGCTCCAGGGATTAATTTGGCCTTTACAACCCGCAGCGTGCCTTGGAGTCCACGATCTGTTTAGGTACGCCCCAGGTTTTGCCCCTGTGGTGTGGGCTACCAGCTTAAATCCCCGGCTGAGGACTGAATGAATCCACATTTCCAAAAGTCAGAACAGAGCCCGGCACCTCCTAACACTGTTGCCACCAGTTCTCCCACAACACAAAGCTAGTGGGTTATTTTTCCAGTGAGAATCTGTGCAGGCTTCAATCTCAACTTGAGGGCATCTGTCTCAAAATACTCAACATTTTACAGAAATGGCTAGTCTGGTAGAATACTGAGAGAACTATCAAACACTTGAACACGCAAAATAGTAGCAAATTGTGCACCATCTTATTGGCTGATTACCTTATATCACTTTACATACCGTGAATCACTTTACAACGTATCACTCTACATTTAAAACAGCAGATCAGCCACTTCTGCCTAGCCTCCTCTACACAGCCAGCTTCCAGCGCTATCCTAACTGTGTTGGTTACTCTCCAGCCGGCCAGCCCACTCCCTCCCTACGTTGGCTCCTCTCGGGAGCTTCCCTGGGGAAAGGAGTTTGGGGGTCCTCACCTCAGGGTTGCACAGCAGCAAAGACTGCAACCCAAGTATACAGTGTTGTAGGCAACTAAAACACACTCAACTGGGGCAGGGACTTAATTCCAAGTGCCCTTCTCTATCTACTGAGAAAAGTTTTTGTCAAAAAAACAAAAGTCAAGACATAGATACTGTATCACTGTCACTGATTAACCTAATCAGGTAAGGGGTGGTGATTAGCTTATTTAATCGATCAGCCGCCTTCACATAACTGAGGCATTGCTTTAGCCAGTTAAGTCAGATCTGTTCAGTACAGTCAAGTAAATAGAAGTTAATCCTCCCTGTTACAGACAGAATGTCCCTGGGAAAAAATCTCCTAGTCCTGGAAAATCACAGGATGTCCACAGAGTTTAGCGCAGTTGGCATTGCACCGCTGAGAACAGAAACTCATCCTTCTACGCCTTCACCCTTCCTGCCTTGAATAAGCCTGATACTGTTGTCCATGCACAGGCAGCAACGCATATCCCCCCCACGCATATAGAACCCATGTGCCATACCTCGCGGATTACTGAAAAGAAGAGTGGGATAGCAGCCAGCCTGGACAGAACATCCCAGAACCTCCCAGAAGCCACTCACCAGCTCCCCTCTGCTCCTTCCTTCCCCTCCGCCTCTCTCTCCCTCAGCAGTCAACTCTACTCGGAATGTTCACTTATTTTAAAAAACAATTATATTGCCTAAGCATTCTTAAGGAGCATAATAGTTCAATTTTGTCTTTATACAAATGAAATCATTAACTGTATATTCTGTATCTGACTTATTTTCCACAGGACTCATCTCTGTTTTAGGTTTTCTTAGGACTCCTCTCTGTCTTAGTGCTGCTGTGAATACTGATGTAAGTGTCTCATTAGCACACATGTTCTCACACTTCAGCAAGATGCAGCCTTGCACAGTTGCTGAGATGACCTGGGACACCCACACTTCATCCCACAGTGTTTGGTCAGTCCTGGCTCCGCTTCAGATTCCCGATCCTTGTGAACGATGCAGGTGGCGGCTCAAGTACTTGGGTTTTTCCCCCGAAACCCATGTGGGAGATGGAGATCGAGCTCCTACCTCCTAGCCTCCTTCTGATCCAGCGCCAATGTTGTGGCCATTTGAGAAGTGAACTAGCAGATGGAAAAACGGAAGATAGATGTGTGTGTGTGTGTAATAACATGAAAAATACACAAATATTTTAAATTAGTTTTTCGTAAGTAGAAGAGCTGGATCACAGAATATTTAGATCACCAGCATTATCAGATATTGCACACATAGTCTTCATCCCGTCCGCCCCACTGCAGGAACAGACCCCTAGTTCCACATCCTAGCCCACACTGCTTGGGTCAGGCTGTAAAATTCAGTCCATCTAGCCTGCTGAGGATGAGCGAACTTATTAAACACTTCTTGTCCACTTAGATTTCTTCTTTCTGGAAAGAAAGTTGTTTGCTCGATTTTCTGCTTTTACTGAATTAGAAGTGTTTGGTGCACATCCTGTTATCAGTTCTTTGCCCTGTGGTGCAGCCAGAACCTCCTATTATGGTTCATGCTTGCCTACATGGGCATTGGCTTTTGATGATCAAAACAGGTACTATTACTTTACCTTTAAAATAATAAAACAAGGAAATTAACTTTCCCCTTACAGATGGTGATCCTTTCCAGAAATGCCTCCTTATAAGAAGGTCATGAAAATATTTTTCTAAGTCACTGTTTCCAAGTGACACATTTTAAGAATAAAAAGTGAGGCTGTGAGACCATAGACTATCTACTAGAAGTGCCTCTGGAGCAAGGGGAGTTCCGGAGTAGGTTTCTGTAATCACTGTTTTCTATCAGTCTGGGAGTGGTAAGAACCCATCATTTTCTCAATGGCTACTGTTTGGCCAATAGCATACAGAGAGCTCTGGATTCCTATCTCAGATTCCCAAGCAACCAGCCAGCATCATTCAAAGAGCCCCTACTGTCCCTGGGCCCATTTCAGCCCTTCTCCAGGCTCCACAGCTACCAGCAGGCCAGGGAGCTCTCAAGGAGGGAGCATTCAATGCCCACCCCATCCCCACTCCTCCCCACTTGCCTACCTCCACCAGGGCCGGGCTGAAAGTGGCTGCTTCTAACTCCCCAGTCCTGGCCACTTTTCATCAGGTTTGTCCCCGCAGGCAGCCTTTCTAGGAAAACCAGTGCCTTCTCCTTTCCCCAGCCTCACACCAAGGAGACAGTCTAGGGAGCACAAAAGGCACTTATTATAGGAAAGTTTACAGCAATATCGCTCATAAAGGAAAAATTTTAAAGAACTCTAAATATTCCAGGAGAGAAAGGAGGTTCAAAGATTCTATATATGCATAAGAAAAACTATTACATAATGTTATTCAAAATCATGTTGAATAATAATGCTTGAATACATGCAAAATTGTATTTCATATTATAATATTAAAGAAACAAACAGGTTAGAACACCGGATATCTGATATTTATTTCTTTAGACTAAATTAATTATACATCTATGCAAAATTAAATCAATAATATTAAATAGTTTTCCTAGGTGGCTGGAGTGTGAGAATTTAAAAATTGTTTATTTGTGATTTTCTATATTTTTCATTGCTTTCAGTTAATGATAAAGGAATGTCTCCTAACTTAGTTAGTTTTTTGAAAAAAAGTGGGAGAGATTGACTTTGGTTCAAGCTGCTTCCAAACTGCTGCGGCTTTTCGGAGTGAGGCAAATGTGTTATTAAGGCTGGCTTCTAGCCAATCAACTACCAGGCCAGGTTTGTATCCAGAAAAATACTTAGAAGTTTAAGCAACTGTGGGATAACTGAAACAACACATTTCAAAAGCAGGAAAGAAAGTAGGGGTGAGGGGGTGGTGGGACCCCTGCTGCTTACTGTTTTCAGAAGACAGGGATTTGCTTTTCTAATCCTAATTTTCCAAACATCAACTCAAGGCCAGCACTCTCACTTCACACTTAATCAATGATGCCCCAGAGTGGTGAAAGAGAAAGAACCAAGTGAAGAGATTCCTAACTCAGTGAATTTTCTCCCTATTCATCCTCTGACTATATCCCCTAACTTCAAAACAAAAACTGAGCCTAGCGTCTCCCAGGTTGTTTGAGCAGCCGGAAGCACTGCCGGAGAACAGCAAATCCGTGCTGCCAAGCTAGAACGCCAGGAGTCTGCACTTCTCTCCCAGGCTCACGCACATAGGCCATCCTGCACAAAGATGAACAAATAAATACACACACAGAATTACACACGGTCACACATAATCTTATACAGCCTCATACACTTACCACACCACACACAGTCGCATATACATGCTCATATATAATCAAATATACAAATACACAGCCCGATATAGCCATACACAGATGCATAGTCATATATGTGATCACACAGAAGTACACACATACAAAGTCATATATACTCAATCACATACAGTCACACACACAGTCACATATCACTACGCACACACTCATACACATCATATATAGGTAAACACATACATATATGCTCACACACACTGAAACGCTGTCACAAACACACACATACTCTCTCCAGATTTCGGGAAGTCCAGCATCAGAGTCAAACTTGCGCATATGCCCATCCTTTGCACTTACCTAGCAGAAGGGAGTGTTGCCTCACTATTGCCCAGCTACAGTCAACACCGTTTTTTGAAGTTTGAGATTATTTTTTCAAACATCTTACCTGACCTACCAATAGCATCTCATGTCAGTTTTATTCCCTCTTGGGATTTCCAGACCTCCCATCACCTTCTCTGGTCTTTCTGCTCCTCTCTGAAAGTCACCATTTCTATCTCCTCTTCTGACTTTTCTTCCTCTGGTTGTTGTATTTTGAAATTTTTGAGGCTATAGAAGAATGAAAAATGGTGATGATGCATATTCTTCATCTTACTATTCACTCTAACCACTCACTAACTATTCTCATTTCCCACCTTTGTTCTCACTCCATATATATATATATATATATATATTTAAACATTTATTCTTTTAATTTGAAAAGCAGATTTACATAGAAAAGGGGAGACAGAAAAATCTTCCATCTACTGGTTCACTCCCCAAGTGGCAGCAATGGCCAGAGCTGTGCCAATCCAAAGCCAGGAGCCAGGAGCTTCCTCTGGGTCTCTCACTCAGGTGCAGGTTCCCAATCCTTTGGACCATCTCTACTGCACTCCCAGGCCAGAAGCAGAGAGTTGGATGGGAAGTGGAGCAGCTGGGATCTCAGCATATGGTATCCCAGCACATGCAAGGTGAGGATTTAGCCAATGAGCCATCACGCCAATCCCTTCACGTATGTTTATGAGTCATTGAAAAGTTGCATACATGATGACTTTGGTCATGAGACATTTCCAGCAAAACTACTCTTTGTTTATTACACTGCATAAAAATTAACATTAATAGGGCCCAGCGCGGTGGCGCAAGTGGTTAAAGGTCCTCACCTTGCACGCCCGGGATCCAATATGGGCGCCGGTTCTAATCCCAGCAGCCCCGCTTCCCTTCCAGCTCCCTGCCTGTGGCCTGGGAAAGCAGTCGAGGACAGCCCAAAGCTTTGGGAACCTGCACCCACCCGCGTGGGAGGCCCGGAAGAGGCTCCTGGCTTCAGATCGGCATAGTATCGGCCCGTTGCGCTCACTTGGGGAGTGAATCATCGGACGGAAGATCTTCCTCTCTGTCTCTCCTCTCTGTATATCCGCCTTTCCAATAAAAAAATAATAAAAATAAATCTTTTAAAAAAATTAACATTAATACCATTATATCCTCAAATATCTATCCAAATTCAAATTTCCCCAATTGTTCCAAAAAATGCATTTCCTATCTTTTAGGGGTGGTGGGCAGTATTCAATCCAATTTTACAAAAATGTGTTTGGTGGCAGTGTCACTTTGATTTCTTTTTGTCTTGACCAGTCCAGCACATTTATTTTTAACAAGATCAACTTATTTGTAGAGTTCAGAATAATTGGTCTCTGGTTATTTCCTACTCTGAATCTCTCACCTCCTAACCTTTGGACTGCATGGGTTTTGAACTTGTTTTTATTTCCCTGTAAGATTTATTTATTTTTATTTGAAAGGTAGGTTTTACAGAGAAAGAAGAAGAGATAGACAAAGTCTTCATCCATTGATGGCTGCAACAACTGGAGCTGAGCTGATCCACTCTCCCACATGGATGCAGCGTCACAAGGACTAGGATTTTTGGATAATAGTCTGCTGCTTTCCCAGGCCATGAGCAGAGAGCCAGATTGGAAATGGAGCAGCCGGGACATGAATTGGTATTCATATGGGATTTACCATAGGGCAGAAGATTAGCTTGCTACACCACTGTGCCAGCCACCTCCCCACTGCTTTTTAAAGGTTTGTTTATTTTTATTGCAAAGGCAGCTATACAAAGAGGGGGAGAGAGAGAAATATCTTCCATCTGCTGGTTCACTCCCAAAGTGGCCGCAATGGCCGGAGATGAGCCAATCCAAAGTCAGGAACCGGGAGTTTCTTCCAGGTCTCCCACGCTGATCCAGGGTCCCATGGTTTAGGGATGCCCTCATCTGCTTTTCCCTACAAGCGGGGAGTTGGAAGGGAAGTGGAGTAGCTGGGATATGAACTGCTGCACATATGGGAATCCCAGCATATGCAAGGACAGGACTTCAGCCACTAGGCCACCATGCCAGGCCCTGTGCCAGCACTTTAAACTTCTTTGCTTTCTTATTTACACTCACTCTCTTGATGATCCCATCATGGTTTTAAAATATTACCTAAATGCCATCAGCTCTCAAATATATGTTTGCAGCCTAGGCTTGTCCCCTAAACACCTGACTTCAGATGCTTCATGCGCTCTACCTGGTATGTCATAAACATCTCATGTCTTCGAACTGAACACCTTCCCCCAGGACTGCCTTCACCCATGTTCTTCCCCATCCCAGTTGACGGCAACTCTGCCTTTCTGCTTGCTCAATGCAAAAGTCCAAAATCATCCTGGACTGTTTATTGTGTCTTACTGTTGGGCAATCCTGTGTGCTCACCTTTCAGAAGCCCAAAGAATCTCACCACTCCTCATCACCTCTGTGGCTTCTGCCCTGGACCCTTGTCATCATCTTGTAAGTTACTGAAAAACCCTGTGAACATGTTTGCCTGTGCCACTGCTGCCTGCAACCCATGCTGAACACAAAAACCAAGTTTTGCAAACCTAAGTCTCATATTCCTCTACTCAAAGCCTTCCACTGTTCTCAGCTTACTTCAACAGGCAAATCAGAGTCCTCTGCTAGCATGGCAAGACCTGCTTAGCTCTGTGACCTCATCTATCATTCTCTCAGCCTCCTCTCTCTCACTCCTGTCCACCTATTTGAGTAGTAAGAGTGAATAGTAAGATGATGAATATGCATTATGAGTCCAGCTTCCTGCCTCTGCACTTGCAGTTCACTGCCTGCAGACTCTCTGTGTGTGACTCACTCTCTCAGTTCCCTTAAGCCCTTGCTCTAATGGCATCTTCTCCAAGGAGTCTATTCTAGTTTCTCCCTCTTTAAGTTGCAATAGCCCACCCGTCTTTACATACACATGCATACAGACATCTTCCTGCCTCTGTCCTGTTTAGGCCTTACTTGACATCCCTATATCACCTGCTAACACACTATGCAATTTACCTGTGTTTTAAAGTTGTTCTTTGTTTTCTGCACTGTTTCTGTCTTGAATATAAGCTTCCTGAGAGTTAAAATCTAAGTGCCCTGAGGTAATCCACCCAATGGCCTGAAAGTGCCACAGGGACGTCTGGAGGAAGAGAATGATGGCTTAATACATGTGAAAGTTCATGAAAGCACAGTGCCTGATAAGTACTGCACACGTTAGTTTTTCATTAATACTTAGCCTACCTCATCCCTTCACTCAAGATGGAAAGGCTGTGAATTTTTATAAATGTTTCTTATTATACCAACTATGTTATTTAAAGCTACTTGGCATGAGGCCCACAGACACTTAACTCTTGACCAGCAGATGCAGGAAGCTCTCCGCAGCCCACCTGAAGCCCTGGCACCTTGCTTCTAAGGATGCGCTCTCAACCATTTTGCACTTCCTGCTTGGGATCGCACTTCTCAGCACTTCTGCCCCTGCTCCCACAGCACCAAACAGGCCAGGAGGAACTGCAAACTTAAAGTTTTGAAGATCTTTGTATTTTACAAGGAATCGGAGCCAAATCTTCTAAAGCCTTTTCTTAGACCCTCTGATTCCCAAAATTGAAATTGTAGGAGTTTGGGAATGGAGAATAGGTTCTAGCTTCTATTGAGATGAATTTGTTCCCCCCCCCCCCGCCCTTCCTTCGCCCTATCCCAAGCCCATGGACAATCCCCTGGGCAGGCCGCAGGTTCACTCCCACCCCGCTTCAGGCAAAGTGTCCAGGCCCTAGAGGGAAATCTGAACAACAGAAAAAGCCAGGGAAGTCCTACCAACAGAAGCTAAATAAATGGCCTCTGGCACTGAGAAGGCCCTCTGAGCCCAAAGCTCCAGTGTAAAGTGGACGTGCTCAGCACAAGAGACCCTCCCTGGATCAACTTTTCAATGAGCTGTGCTATTCTCTAATGCGTCTGTCCAGCGTCAGATTGTCTGAGGGAGGAGGTGGCAGAGGAAATGCACTTGGTTATCTGGATAATTTATCGACACAGCACCAAATATCAACATGTAGCCTGCGCCTGTCTGCTCTTTGTTCCTGTGGCTGCTCTCCTTCCCTCCACCCCACTGACACATACGTGTGTGGGATGGGGAGAGTAGGGGGGGGGTGTCACTGAGGACAGAGTAAGGAACAGTGCTGCAGCAGCACTCTGCCCTGAGCTCTCCCCCAGCGCACTGGTCCATGTGCCCAGCTCTCTGCGAGGAGGCCCATAAGCTGCCTCTTGCAGGAGAGGTGGGGCGTGGGCTCTCAAGATACTCCAGGAATTCACACTTACCCTACCATCCACACAGGGTGAAGAAACTGGCAGCTTGTTAGTGTATTACAGATTAAGTACTGCATATGCAAGGCGTCTGTCAGGAAAAACTGGTCCCACCCATGGCTCTGGACATGCTTACTGCCTCAGAGGCCCGCAGACCACGAACGCCTTAGGCCTCAAGAACACCACACATTGTGAGGCCAGGCACTACAGTCTAGTGGATAGAGTCCTCGCCTTGCATGTACCAGCATCCCATATGGGTGCCGGTTCGTGTCTGGACTGTTTCATTTCCCATCCATCTCCCTGCTTGTGGCCTTGGAAAGCTGTAGAGGAGAGCCCAAAGCCTTGGGACCTTGCACCCATGTGGGAGACCCATAAGAAGCTGCTGGCTCCTGGCTTCAGATCATCTCAGCTCCAGGTGTTATAGCCTCTTGGGGAGTGAAGCAGCAGATGGAAGATCTTTCCCTCTTGTATCTCCTCTCTGTAAATCTGCCTTTCCAATAAAAATAAACAAGTGTTTAAAAAAAAAAAAGAAATGAAACATTCTAAGTGATGGCCTCATATCTCACTTACTCTTCTCATCAGGATGCAGTTACAGAGTCTGAGATGACCCATCAAGTTCACGCCACAGCTGTTCCCAGCACTCTGCTTTTGCTCTAGCCTGATTCACTTTAGTAGGTTTGTAGTTTTGCTAAAAGACATGCTTACATTGCCTTTTTTCTTTTTCTTTTCCTGAAGATTTGTTTTTATTGCAAAGTCAGATATACAGAGAAGAGGAGAGTCAGAGGAAGATCTTCTGTCCATTGATTCACTCCCCAAGTGGCTGCAACAGCTGGAGCTGCACCGATCTGAAGCCAGAAGCCAGGAGCCTCTTTCAGATCTTCCATGTGGGTGCAGGAATCCAAGGCTTTGGGCTGTCCTCAAACTGCTTCCCCAGGCTGCAAGCAGGGAGCTGGAATCGGCACCTGTATGGGTTCCCGGTACATGCATGGCGAGGACTTTAGTCACTAGGCTACCACACTGGGCCCATATTGCCTTTTTTCGAATTTAACTCACACCACACAATTAATTTTATCTGTATTACACAAAAAAAGAAGCCCAAGCTCATCGTCTACGGCTTTACTGGGCACATCAGCAGTCAGCTGTGTCAAAAGATGGAACAGTAAGAACTGCAATGCAAACTCTTATAATAGGATACCAGTGGCTTAGCCTGACGTGGCACAATGCCCACTCCTATACCAGAGAGAGAGAAAGAAAGGGGGGGGGTTGTTTTGTTTTGTTTTGAGAGAGTTTTTAATTAGAAAAGCATACTTGGAAACCTGTCCCAGCCCTAGCAAGGCATGGAAGGCTTCTGGATAGCATTGTGTCGCAAGCCTTCAGCCAATGCTGGGAATATGAGGATACTGGCTCCCCAGTTCAGCTCTCCACTAGCGTACCTGTGAGGGCTCAGCCCTAGTACATGGGCTCCTGTGACTCATGTGACTCATGCAGATGAAGTCCTAGGCACCTACTCTTGCTCTCTCTTTCACACACACACACACACACACACACACACACACACACACACACACAGATACACACTTCTCACTGCCTTCTAAATATTTTTGGTAAAGTCCCTGGATGGTGAGTTCCAGAAAAATCCTCGGGAATTTGTGTTTATGTTACAGGAATTTAAGAGGCTTCTGATAATTTGCTAAGGTGACTTTGGGGCGGGGGGTGGGGGGAAGTTGTAAAAGAGACCATTTTGAATGTCAGCCACTGTGAACTTGCACAGTGTACACTATATTGAAGAGGTAGCCCTTTGTTCAGGTGCCAGAGGATAGAAATGATGAAACCAGAGGCTCATGGATGGCAATTCCAGGATGGCACCTTCGAGCTAAGACTCATTCCACCTGAGCACTGAGTGAGGAGTGGCCATGGAGCCCTAAGCCAGGGGCAACGCTTGTGATGCCCCCTCCCCCCCCCCCACTACTCCATCTCTGGAATGGAGATAATGACATCAGCCCTACTTATCTCCCAGGGACATCAATGAGATCATGAAGCCAAAGCTGAGCAATACACCAGACTCTAAAAGCAGCCAGAAAGAATCTATCAGACCCGCCAGGTCAGCCACTTGGTGTGAGATTCCCCTCGGGACGCAGGGCCGCAGCTGATGGACTTGATCGCTCCCAGGATTTGGAGATGTCTTGGGACTCAGCCACACAAGCCACAGACCTGTTTGGGGCGCAGCCAGCCTCCAGTGCTGAGGAACTTGATCAGAGCAGCATGCAGCCAGGCACAGGCTGGAGCGCGCCGCTGCGCTAGCTCTCTGCACCGCAGCCGGCGGCGGGGAATAACCACATTGGGTACTGCCACTGGTGCCCAGACACTGGAGACACACACACACAGACACTGAGGAGACTCAAGCACACACATAACCGCCGGGACCCAGAGTTTATTTTTCCAGGGCTTGGACCCCCGGCTGCGGGGTGCGGAGCCAGGGGTGCTATCAGCCGCGGGCATTGGAATGTTAATTGAAGTGGAGCCGGGAGCTCGGTGCTGATAAGGTTCATCCTGCCATGGACCAGCCCGTCCGGCAGGGGAAACACTAGCTAAGCGGTCTCGGGTGGCCCAAGGCTATCTTTTCGTTTGTCTGCGTGGGCGCTTCCAAAGCGGCTAGCTGCAGCTGTGCACCTCCCTGGAGCCTAGTGTCTCGGCCAAGGGAAGCCGGAAGGAGAGGTACGGGAGTGGAGGAACCGAAATGCCCACCCACCAGGCTGGAGAGTCCGAGCAGATTTTCCTTTTTTCCCATAATTGGATTTACCAGGGGGGAAAGAAAAGTGAAAGAAATGTCTTCTGCTAGCGCACCCTCCCCTGCAGTCACACTCCTCCTCTGGTCCTAAAATTCTTCAGACTTCGCAGGGAGCGCTTAGGATAGCGTCTGTCAGCACACTGTGTAAAACACGCCTGCATAACAGCAATTCACAAAAATATAATAGTAAATCCTTAACTCAAACCATACACTCGATGATAAACACTAAAATTACACAAATACCAAAAGGAAACTCGGATGAATTGCTCTAACAGGGAAAGGTTTTCACTCTGGAATTCAGTTTAAAAAGGCAAGGACAGAAAAGGATAATACAGGTGATTGCATCTTTCAAATGCATGCAGGCACTATGAAAAACTCAAAGACAACCGCGAAGATGTTTGAAACACAGGCGAAACCACGAATACAGAGGAAACCTAAAAATCGATCAAATAATACGGCAAAGATACACAACTTACAGGTATATTTTTGTGTGTCTTTTAACATATGTACAAGTTCACATATATTATGTAAATGTATGAATAAAGATATGCACATGAGTGTCTATTCCTTTAGCCTGAAGAGATGTTCCACCTCATAATTAGAAAAATGCAAACTTAAGCAATAGCTGGGATACCATTTCCCACCTACCAGATTGACGACAATTAAAAGCCGTGACCATGCACTGTCATAAGGCTGATGGGAGGCAGGCACCTGCAGGCTTTGCCAGTCGCATACAAATCTGGGTAACTATCTGGATGCAAGCTTGGCAACGCCTAAAAAAAAAAATAGACTTTTCCATGACCTACAATGATTCTTCTAGGAAAACACTCTGAAGATACACTGCCAGCAATACAAAAACACATACTGGCAAACATTATTCATTGCAGTAATGTCTGTAAAATACAGTGAAAAAAGAAATGGTCATTTGCAAAAGAATGGCTAAATAAACTATGGGATATTCACATGACAGGAATACTAAGCATTTGTAGAAAGCGCTTAATCTCTAAATCACTAAGATATTGTCAGGCAGAGAAAGCAAATTTCCATATTATCCACAGGAGTGAACGGGTTGTTGGGAGTGGCCATAGGGGTGGGGACTGTGCTGGGCAGGGGCTTCAGCAAGGACAGCAATGCTGTGCCTTCCCTGTGGCTGCAGGGATTTTAAAAAAAAGATGCACCAGTAGTCCATGAATTCCTAACATACAATGATCAGATCAGCATCATTGATTTTGATGGATGTGCCATTACAAATAAAAACACTGTCATTCACCAAGTGGGTCAAATTAGCACAGGAATGCCAGTTGAGCAGATAAAGTTATAGTTTGACATTGCACTATGATAGAAACGTACACATCTGCTCCCCAACTGGACTTGATGCTTCTTTGCGTATTAAGCCACAAAGTTTCTTACTTGTAGGGTAAACATATGTTTTGGTTCACATGAGACACTCATGATGTATGCCTGGCCCCTAATCCAGCTAGTGTTTCCTTTGTTTCTTTAAGGTGCCCTAGATTTGTATGACAAATTATTTGGTTCACTTTTTCATATATTATAGGCACTCATACAATATGTACTGCATTTCATGACATATTTTTGACTATCATGACTAGTTCATAGTTTCAATGAAATGTTAACATATATAGTGATTTTTTTCTCCTTATGAACACAGCTACTAAAATGTACTGACCAAAAGGCAGGAAGAAAGATGAGACAATATAGTCACTATAAACAACAGCATATAGTCTTAGGGAAGAGCAACATGCTGGAAATTAAGAAACAATGTTACCCAAAACAGGCTTCTTAACCTTTCTCTTGGTTCACCCACTTCCTGGTTATAAACTAGAAATAATAACTGCTTCACACATTTTACTAAGTTCTCCTGAGAATCAGTGAGTTAAGTAAATGTGTATTTAAAAATAAACAAAGGACATCATGCATAGAATAGCCTAGTTTGCCAAACTGTTCCCAGTTATTTTTCCAATCTTGTCCACTCCAGGGAGAGCTGAAGTAGGGGCAGGGATTATCGAGTGAAAAGGGATGGCTTTGTGAGTCTAACACAGTGCTATTGTGGAAAGCGTATCAGGATTGCTCTTGAGAAAACCCAGATTCCCACTTTCTTCTGCTGTTTGGTGGCTGTGTGGTCTTGGTCTGTAAGTAGTCCTGTGTTTTTCATCTTAAAAATAAAGACAACTAAGCTGAAGTCATCCTTTCTGGGAGGAAAAATGAGAAAGCCAAAGTTGTTCTCAGAGGACCTCCTTTAAAATCATAATTATGCACCACCCTGCGAATGAGGGACTATGAAGACCTGCGAGGACCCTGGCGGCCAGTGGGGATGCTCAGTGTCCTGAGTATGCCATAGGCACGGAGTGGCCAAGGACAAAGTGCACAGCTGTGGCATCCTCAGTGTTGGGAAGTAGCAGCCACAAGCAGAAGCAAGCAGAAGCAGGATATCAATACAAACACTTAATACACACCATTGCTTTAAAACATCAGGGACATCCAGACTAAGCTACTTGTTATATAGAAAGAAGGCAAAATGAGAAATATATATATATATGTATATGTTTGCATCTGCTCCTTTGTTTAGTGTGTGTGGAAGGGGAAGCAGCATGGGTATTTGCCTCAGCTCCCAAACCAGAGTGTCTGGGTCCTGAATCCTTTTTCCATCCCAGTTTCCTGCTAACTTACACCCCGCACACCCCGGGAAGCAGTGGGTGTATCAGGAGGGGCTGAGCCCCTGCCGCCAGTCCTTCCTGTTGAATGTATTTGAGGAGTGACCAGCAAATGCAAGATCTCTCTGTCTCTAGACAGGCATTCAGCCCAGGGGCATCCAATAACGTGCATCCCGCATCTGAGTTCCCGATTTGAATTCCTACTCTGCTTCAGAACCAGCTTTCTGTTGATCACATTCTAGAAGGCAGCAAGTGATGGATGGAGGACATGAATGTGACATTGAAGTGGGAGACCTGGATTGAGGTCTGGGCTACAGGCTTTCAACCTGGTCCAGCCCTGGCTGTTGCAGGGCACTTAGACTGTGAATCAGATGAAAGCTGAGCGCTCGCTCTCTCTCTCCCTTCTCTTCCCTCTTGTTCCTTTCCCCTTCTCTTCATCTACCTCCCTCTGTCATTGCCTTTCTAAGAACATGAAGATAAATGAGTACTTTAAAGTGCTTAAAACACAGAAAAGAGAGACTGAAATTGGGAGTATGTAGCAACCAGCAAAGTAAGGGCACTAGGAACAAAAATAGGAGGAATAGTGTCATTTCTGTGAGCTTGATTTTGCATAATTTTGAATTTTAGAGCCACATTAGCATTTCACACACTCACAAAGCAAACATGATACAGCATATGGATCTCAGCAGAGGGGACCATGACAAAGCAGAAAGTGCCAGGAGATTTGGGGAGTCTCCTCAGAAAGAGTGGATCTGATCTGCCACCCCCTGGAGCTACCCTTAGCCAAACAGGGCTGGGAACCTACTTTGGGTCGGACTGATCCTGGCCCTGGGGACACCACTTGACAACAGACACAGAAATCACATTCTAGAGTAGTGGGGATCCAGTAGTGCTCTGGCCCCACTAGCTCCAGATTGCACCCAAAATAGTCTGCTGTGTACACCAACTTTAAAAAAGAATACTTTCATATTGGGAAAGTTAAAGAAAAAGGGACTTTTGGTAACTACGGATAGTTACTAATAATTTCAGTAAATACCACGTTCAAATTCTTTGTGTTTGTGTAGGTATCCCAATGCATCAGGATTATTTCAGTTTGCCTTTTGAGCGAGGTCAGTTCTGATGAAAGTCCTGAGCGCTCTCCTCTCCTCAGCGTCTTAAATGTTCCAGAGGAGCTGGCGCAGGGCAGGTTCTGTAAATTGGCTGCAGACCTGGCCTAGATGTAAGTTTGACACTGTGCGACCTGGGTGGAGAATGGCAGATCCACCCGCACCCTTGGCTCGGCCATCTCCCTCTTATCCTAACAGCAGAGGTGACAAAGTCTCCACTCGTGAGCCAGGGACACACAGAGCAACACACTGCCTGACTACACCAATCCCAGCCTCACTTCGTTGGACTCAGGGTTTGCATTCCCAGCTTATCCTATTTCCTCTCCCACTTGGACAGGTGCCCCAGTCGCTCGCGTCCATTCTCAAGCCAAAAGGCAAACGCTGAGGCGCCTCTACAGACCCCAGCAGGACGGACTGCAGTTTCGTGTTCCTCTCACTGGTGGCCGGCAATGAAAGGTCCTAGTCGCAGAAGCGGGAGGAAAGGACAAAGCCGAGCCCAGGCACCTTGGAGACAACAGAGGGCGGGGGAGCTGAAAGTCCAACATTGCCTTGCAAGTTCCTGCCCCTCCTCTGGGTACACCAAGGAAGGAGGCTTCTTCCCACGCGTCCCGCCGCCCCCAGCAGTTGGGCTAACTGAATGGATTTCTCTTCTCCCCCTGAGCCGCAATGAACCAAGGCAGCAGGGTTCTTAGCAAGAACTTGTGTTGGTACCACTAGCTAATGTCTTCACTTCAAAACAAAACATCAAAACAAAACAAACAAAAAACTTACTTGATCTTTGCAGCAAACCAGGAAGGCTGGTGCAGGGATATAAGGCTAGGATCTGACTCCGGGGGCTTTTGATTCTTAGTAGCTTCCAAGGTGTCATTTTTTTTTTTTTTTCCTGCAAGATCCACTGCAACAGGTGCTGGCAGGCTGGCTAATTCAGTTTTGATGTTGTTGTTTTAAGATTTAGTTTATTTATTTGAAGAGACAGAACGGGGACAGAGAGCAAAGGGCAGAAAAAGTTCTTCTATCTGCTGGTTCACTCCCCAAAACACTGCATTGCCAAAATGGAGCCTGGAGCCAGGAGTTTCTTGTGGGTCTCCCATGTGGGTTTCCTGTCCCTACTGCTTTCCCAGGTGTGATGGTGACTTTAAATTTTTATTCTGTGTCTCCACACCTTCTATCCACGGCCTTCGGAAAGGGCATGGGTACGCATCTGAGTGTGTTTTGCATCCCTCAGAGTGGAGAGAGCAGAGGAAAAGTCTAGGTTCACTGACTCTGGTGGTGCCAGGGGTTGGAGAAAACAACCCGACCAGCACCTGGGTGGGGGGCGGGACACCAGGAAATTATATTTCTGGGAAGACATAGGATTATATTATTGTGAGCATTAAAATATTTGATTCATTCAAGTTTCTGCTACAAATGTATCCTGAGGAAATAATCAAAGCCATTGACACAGTTAAAGATGTAAAGTTAAAAAGTACTAGGATGAAGTCACTACCTGGTGGCTGCATGACCAAAGTCATTGACATTTCACACCATTTCTTTTCCACATTAAATGTTGTGCCCACTGGCCTGGGGCTGGGGAGATGAAATTGGTTTATGTGGATTTCAGGAAACAATAACATGCAAACAAGTTTTGTAGCTTTGAATTTGCACAAGAAGGTTTAGGAAGTCTTCGATATGAAATGTCAAAAAGAACTCTGCGCAGGTCCCATTTTTATTTTTAAGGCATTTGAAATGTCCTTCTATCCTGGGCTACGACTTCAGGAACCCAAATTATGTTTCCTTCAGAATAAGGAAGACCAGCGGCGAACTTCTCAGTTCTTGCAGCCAGCCATCCTACAATGGGCATGCTAATTATATATTAACATATACCTAATGTACGTTATATATTAGCGAAAACGAAGCTAAGGGAGCTTAACACTTTGCACAAAAGCCTGTGGTCGCATTTCAGAACAAAGACCAGTCTGCTCCATCCCCAAGCTCCTGACCATCGCACCACTCCGCCTGCTTTCGGGGAGGGTCAACCAAGTCCCAGGGACCTCTTCGGAGAGCTGAGCCTTACCAGAACCTCTCAGCCGGCGACAGTGTACACACACACACACACACACACACACACACACACACACACACACACACACACAAACACAGAGGTTTCAATAAGGAGTTCTAACGAAAACAAAGGGGGTCGGGGATCGAGCTGAGCCCCTCCTTGGCACTTTCCTGTGGCGGAGACTTTTACCTTCCCTCCACCTCGCCCCTGCAGGGGTGAGGACACAGCTTCCAGGGACTTGCTCCGCAGCACAGATCCTAAACCCTTCCTCGCCCCTCAGGCTGCGGCCCTGCTCCTATTAAGTGACCTCCTCCTTTAAGCAAATTTAGACTATGGCGCAGGACAAGACTCGCTCCTCCTGGGCGGTCTGGCCTCCGTGCGCTGGCGTAAGCTTGACAGCCACGGGCCAAGTCCCAAGCCTGCTGGATTCCCACCCAGCACCTCAAATCCCAGGGGTACCCAGCGGGCGTTACTCTGCGGGAGAGTGGGCCACGCAGGCTGGCTTGGGTTGCACGGCGAGGAGTCCACCCCCCACGTCCTCTAAGAGGTGTGCCACTGGACCCTGGGTTGACCGCAGAAACTACCGCGAGTACCGTATTGACGCGAGCGGTGCGTGGCGGCACCGTGGCTCCAGGTTCTCTTTGGAGAAGCGTCAGGGACTCTAACCTCCCAGGAAGGTGGCCAAGGACTGTAAGGATTAGGAGGGCGCCCAGGGAGGAAGGTGCAGGGTCAGCACGTGGTTTCTGCAGGAACCAATAGGGCGCGACAACCTCGGTGGCCCATGGAGATGGCTCAGAGGACCCTGCGAGTCTTTTCCCAGCGCTCGGATCCGCCTGCGGCCACCAGCCGGGAAGCTGAAGGCTACCCAGGGCGCGGGGACGGCGACCCCCGGGCCCCGCCCCCTCCGCTGCGGGATGCTGCCGAGCCCCGTCACCTCCACCCCCTTCTCCGTCCAGGACATCCTGCGGCCAGAGCGCGAGCTGAGCGGCCCTCAGGTTTCGCCACTTTGCGGGGCGCGGAGGACAAACCCGGAACCCCGAGAGCCCGAGATCCACAGCGCCGGTGACCGTGGCGGCGGCGGCGACCCGGGACAAGGCCGAGCGGAGCCTCCTGCGGCTCCCCACGAGGCGCACAAGGAGATGGACACGGAACCACTGCGGGAGCCACGTGAGTCTGCGCTCGGGTCTAGGCCCTGACGCGGGTCTAGGCCCTGCGTTTAGGGGAAAACGCATCTCCTGGGGTCCCGGGCCCCTGCGGCCTCTCCTATGTTTTCCTCATTTGAAGAATACAAAAAACACCAGCCTCTCGGCTCCCACTCTCCCCTCTTCCGACACCCGGAGTGCTGACGAGAAATAAGGGCCAGAATGCAGAGTTCACTCTTTCCACCAGGGCGTCGCTTCCGCGGTCACGCGTGATGCCAGAGCCCCCGCCTCCCGGCACCCACGGCGGTGCTAAGCTCACCCTCCCCTGCCGTCTTCCAAACCCCTGCAATGTTGAGGCGAGGGGGGCGTAGCCTTCCAGGTGGGAGCTCGCACAGTCCCTGGGGTCAGACGCGCCGGGCCGGCCCTTCCTCAGAGCTCGCTGGGCGCGTGCCCCTCGCCTTTCCTCGGCCCCGAACTCCTTATCTGGAAAATGGTTGGTGGGGGGACCAAGTGGAGTCCGTGTGCCCCGCGTGTCTGCCGTCGGACTGCGGGAGGGGAAGGCGCGGGCAGGGGGGGAGACGCGCCTTGTTGGCTTTTGCGACCCGGCAGCTTTGGGGCGGGAAGGTCCGACTTACCGAGGCACGGACCTCAGTGAAGGCCCGGAGTAACACCTCGCAGGCCAGGCGCTGTGCTTAGGAATTGCAGGCTCATTTTCGGAGGGCTGAGGTTTCGCCGCGCTCGCCGAGGCTTTTCTGAGGCGGACACAGCCTCGTTCCCCGGGCCCTGCGAGGCGGGGAGCTGGCCGCTCTGCGTTCCTCCAAAGCCGGCAAACTCGAGCGGCGTCCCCTCTGCCACTTCCGGGGTAGCGACCCCTGGGAGAAGACCCGCCTGCCGGGCCTCAGGAGCCTCAACGACCCCGGGGCGGCCCACTTTGCTTTTGGGCACACCGGGTCGGTGCGACCCCGGATTGGTGACCACCAAGGGGCCAGGCGCCTGTGCTGTGCGTCGCAGCAAAGTTCGCGAGCACAATCAGCCGCTTTCCTATGGGGGTTGGGGGAGGGTCCTGCGCTTGCTCCCTAGCGTTGTTGAAGAGCAGTTGCTATTTTCAACCCCACTCAGTATTGTTCTACCTTGTCAGGGGAGCTGGTTTCAGTTTTTCTAAAAGCCCATCTCTCCAAAGGAAGTTTTTTTTTTTTTTTCCCTTAAATTGTAGATACCCGATTTGGAGGCGCATTCCGCCCTGCGCAAGCATTAACTGGGTGCGTTCACCTGTTGGCTTTGTCAGGGCGCCCAAGTGTCCAGAAAAATTCATTATTTCTTCTCTACTCATCCTTGGAGCAAAACAGCTAAGCGGAGACAGAAGAGCAAAATGAGGAAAGGAAAAAAGCCGCAGCTCTGCGGGCCTTCTGGCACCACCGCTGTGGGAGCCGCCTTGCTGGGTGTTTGGGGCCAGGGGAGGGAGAGACTTAAGAGTGAAGCGCTCCCCCACCCCCGCCGCTTATGTAGGAAGACCCCAAAGGAAGAGCCTGTTGCTTAAAAAAATTCAAATATGGGTCTCAATTTCTTCTATTTTTTTTTAAGGATTTGTTTTTATTGGAAAGGCAGATTTACAGAGGGAAGGAGATACAGAGAAAGATCGGTCTGATGGTCGCTACCCAAATGGCCACAACCTCCAAGCTGAGCTGATCCAAAGCCAGGAGCCAGGAGCCTCCCCAGTCTCCCATGTGGAGGGTACGGTCCCCAAGGCTTTGGGCCATTCTCCACTGCTTTTCTATGCCACAGGCTGGAAGAGAAGTGGAGAGGCCGGGCAAGGCCAGGATTTAGCCACTGAGCCGTCGCCCAGGGCTGGGTCTCAATTCCACATCTGCCCTAAGAGTGTTCGATTGGGGAGCTACGAATCAGGAAATGCTTGGATTCATTTTGTTAATTTGGATTACAGTAATGTGGGATGCGTGTGTGGTGCGGTGTGCACTGAGGAGTGCTGACCACAGAGTGTGTGTGGACAGGCACTTTGACTAAATCCCCTGGACTCCAACTGTGCTCCCCACCCCCCCCATAGCCTGGCGGGGTAATGAGGAGGACTTGAGCCTTAAGCTTCTCTCTGAGAAACAGTGAGTCTCTCTCTCCCCAGTCTCCTTTTCTCCCAAGGACAGCCTAAATATAACCTCACATTCCTATTTGATCTTCATGGCTGAAGTTGGGCCAGTGTTGTGGTCTAGCAAGGTAAAGTCGCTCTGTGGATCAAAGTTCTCCCTGTCCCCTCTCTCTGTAATTCTAATTTTCGCATAAATAAAAACAAAAAATAAGAACAGATGTTGCCTCCACACGTATTTGAAGAAGAAAACGTTGTTACCACAGACTGGATCTAGCGTTTACTTCTGGGGAAAGGCGCGTACTGCAGAACCCAAGTGTTACTGTTTATGTTCTGGCCGGCCTTGGAGCCAAGGAGTTTGGGCCAAGGAATATCCATGTACGCCTGGGGACAGGAAAGAGGCTACCAGGGGAGAAGAGGAAATCTCTTGAAAAAGTCGTAAAAAATGGCTGCTTTGGCTGGGTGCTGATGCTTTTCCTTCCTTTTTGTGCTTTTAGAGCTGAACCTTGGTGCGGCCTCCCCCCTCCGCGGCGCAACCACGGTGCCGGAGCGCAGCCTGAGCAGCAGCGGTGACGGCGTGCGCGGTGGCGGCGCGGAGCTGTCCAAGGCGCGGCAGCGGCGGAAGCCACGCGTGCTATTTTCGCAAGCGCAGGTGCTGGCCCTGGAGCGGCGCTTCAAGCAGCAGCGGTACCTGTCGGCTCCCGAGCGCGAGCACCTGGCCAGTGCGCTGCAGCTTACATCCACGCAGGTCAAAATCTGGTTTCAGAACAGGCGCTACAAGTGCAAGAGGCAGCGCCAAGACAAGTCGCTGGAACTGGCCGGCCATCCTCTAGCTCCGCGCCGCGTGGCAGTGCCCGTGCTGGTTCGCGACGGCAAGCCCTGCCTGGGCCCAGGCGCACCCACCTTCGCCGATCCCTTTGGCGCTGCAGCAGCCTCCTATTCCTGCTATGGAGGCTATGCTAGTGCGCCCTACGGCGCGGGCTACGGCGGCTGCTACACGGGCGCGACCCCAAGTCCCACGCCGCTGGCTAGCGCAGGCTTCGGCCCCGGAAGCCTGAACACCGCCCCGCAGGACCAACTGCCCGCTACGCTGCACGGCGTCAGGGCGTGGTGAGACAGCTGCACGGCGTCAGGGCGTGGTGAGACATTTGTGTTCAGACGCACCCTCCAAGACCCGGGACTCGGCTTCCTCCCCTAGGTGCCAAACCGCTGCGGTGCTGGAAGCACTTCTACCCCTAGTGATCAGGGACTGCTAGCCGCCCCTGCCCGGCGTCCCGATGAAAACCCTGGACTCCCTCCATCCCACCCTCCAGGCAAAGCAGCAGCGGGAAGGAAGAGCGGCTGGCAGTTTCTGGAGTACCCCCGGAAGCCAGTGGCTTTTCCATCTTCAACCCCCAGGGACCTTGGAGTCGCTGTAATTCCGCGTACAGCAGCCATTGGGAACTGGGGAGTTTGTGATGGGAAAACGTGCCCATCCCCCGCCAACAGACGCGGAGAAGAGTGTGGGAACTGGGAGGTTAAGGACTCAAGAGGTGAACCCTGCATCCAAGGACGCTCTCCAGCAGCCCCCAGGGCTGTGCCTGCTATGAACCCTAACAGTGCACTCTGGTTCACACTTGCTGACTGCTGCTGTTCTCGGGGAACAAGCCCCAGCATTTTGGAGCTCCCCTTGCTATCGCTGCATTTTTGGTACAGCACAGTCCCTCCAACTACCTTCTGCAGGACCTAGCCCTGTGTGCTTGGAGGACGTTCCCTGGTGTCTTGGTTCACACTTCTCCCTTCCTCTTTGCAGACTGTCTTTAAGAAGAGATTTATTCCACACCAGGAAAGGAGCCCCACGTGGCCCTAAAATCCTAACCAGATGGGGAGAAAGCCTGAACTTTGGGATACCCACATTTATGAAGTTTTGATAACTTCAGTGCGCTTGAGTGTGAGGGCAATTGAAAAGCAGAAAACAAATTCATTTTACAAATTTATAAATATTCACCTCTGGCAGGACAAAGTTAGAAAACCATATTCTATTTCCCCATCCTCCCTGTTTGGCTCACATTTTTAGACAACAAAAACTCCAGTCCTTCATCCTCCCAGATCCCTGATTCATCAGAGATTAAAACCTATTATATAATAAATGCTCATATTTAATAAAAACATGTGCTTCCCTGGCATTTTCTCCTTTCTGAACACTGGTTGTTTTCACTAAAGAAACAGCCTACTGGAGTTCAATGGAAACTCTGATTGGGTAGTGAGAACTTATATCCACAAAAGTTAATATGTTTGAGGTAGCATCAAAGGAATAATTGTGCATTTTTCCCTTACTACCATTCCCAGTTTCTTTCCTTTTTGTTTTTATCACTTTCTTATTTATTTTCTCATGTCTAATAAAAGTGTATCTAGAAACACCTAGTGTGTCCTTCAATTGTAGTTAATATTGTTCTCTCTGGGATCAAAAAGCACAGTGTGGACTTCAAATTTAGAAATCTCAATAAATATTCCTTAGCCAACTAAATTGAGAAAAAAAAAAACTATGGATGAGAGTGAAGAGGTCTCCCAAGACAGAATTGTCATACGGTGCTACCACGTGTGTCTGTCTCCTCATGGGTTGTCATCTGGGACATCACTTGAACACAGGACAGTCTGCTGGCTCTCAGTGACTGAGTTGGATTGCATTTCTCTAATGTCCACTATAAAACACTCCCCAGTCGTGAGTCACTTAGTGATGGGGTCACATCCCGAGAAACAGATCATGGACAATTTTGTCTCTGAGTGAACCTGGTGAAGGCACAGCCTGCTACACACCTAGGCTATGTGATATTGTCTCTTGCTGTGAAACCACACACTTCTCACAATAATACAGTACTGAGCATTCTAACCAACCGTAACAGTGGTATTTTAATGAAAACATGTCGAAACCACAGTAAAAATATTAGGTGAAAGCTACTTTTTTGGTTGTAATTTATGAAGCTACCTTATTTGTGACTCGGTGTTAACTAAAACATCACTAGGCAGCACATGTTAACTTAAAAAATCCTTTCAACTTTAAGATTTCCTATCCCAGAAATGAAGATGTTTGGGTAAACGTATACGGTGAGGAATTGAAAAATGTTATTTCCAGTACCCTCTCATCCCCTTCCAGCATGGGAAAATGACAGAAGAAGCAGTTAACAGACTTACGATGTTACAAACAGGTGTTACCTGAAGAGTTAGGGCAGGTGAGACTCGCCACACCTTTGGCTGCCATCTGAAGAAGCGGGGGAAGAAAAACAATGAAGGAACTCGGGCTCTTGGTGAGTTTGGTCACCAGTGACTCAGTACTTGTTGTGGGACACAAAAGAAAAAGTATGGTCTGGCAGCTACCCTTGAGGAACTGACTTATCTGTCTGGACAGCAAAGACCAACATGAGGAATGTATCTAAAAATACAAGGTGGTATATGCCACTGTCAGATAGAAAATAAGCTCTCTCTAGACAGCGAGAGAATCCAGTGTGAGCTGGGGCACTCAACGAGGGTTAAGCCTGGTGACTAGTGTGGGAAGGCACTGCCAGCTGGGAGAGGTTTCAGGCAAGCTGAGGACTTTGGAATTTGGAATTGAGACAAGTCAATCGGGCATATGCCAAAGCCAGGGCCATGTGTTTTAGTAGTCATGATATATTCAAGAAAGCTTCCAGCAATTTGTTGACTGCGTTTGGTTGACTTGAAGAGGTGTGGCTGATGTTTAAATATCTACCTAAGACCCTTTAGGTGCTTCCATGGCCAACCACATTTTTGGTTATGCTCTCCAGAATGCTGTGGCATTTGTACCTGGTTGCTCTTTATGAAACATGGAGGTGAGAACTTGAGCAGGCGTTAAGATGCTATTTGGGATGCATGCAGCATGGTTCGAGTGTGTGGGTCCCTGCCACCCGTGGGAGAGGGCCAGCTGCTGCAGACATTTGAGAGTGTGAACTAGAGACCAAACGCTTCTCTGACTTTAGAAATGTGCCTAGGCTTTTTTCTGTAGACCATTGTGAGAAAGTTTGAGATTCCACATGACTCCTGCAAGTTTTCTTCTAAAGAAAAGGAGAGCGAAGAAGGACTCTGCTTTCCCAGCTCTCCACTCTCCGCTTGTCAGGATCACTTTAAAACACATCCATCTCCCAGCTCATCACACCCACTGCAGCCGCTGTAGTCTTCCATCTCTGTAATCTCTCCATCACACTGAAAGCTGCTCCTTTTTGTGTGTCCTTTCCCGACAACCGCTTATCCCAGGCAGGGCTTTTACCAGGGAGCCGCTCTGCAAGCAATCAGCTTCTTATCTGCATCATTCAGGCCCGTCACTCTGGTCACCTCTTAATGTTCACAAGTTCCCCAAATGGGAAGTAATTGACCTCTAAACAAAACAAAAAAGCTCTCAGAGAGATAGCAGAGGTTCCTTTCCTGACTGTCCCAGGGCGAGGGGGTCTCACCTAGGCCAGGTGGATAAGTCAATAAGATTGCAGACTTCCTGGCTCCCTGTCCTTCCTCCCCTGGCCCAGCCACCCCCCCCACCCTGCCCCCACCCTCGTGCCCGCACCCACATCTGATACCATTGGCAAAATCAGGTGGTGCAGGAGTCTAACCGGATCACAGCATTGCCAGAGAGTTCTGGGATTGGGTTTTTGTAATGTTATCATTATTAGGACTATTACAGGCCTTATAACAATAATGGGGCACAAATAAAAGTTCAAAACTTCCTTTTAGAAACAGTGAAATCCTCAGCCAGTGAGCCAGCTCTTCATTAGATCAACTCACCAACTAACCCTTTTTCTTTTCTCCCAAAACAAAAGCTGTGCTCCTCCCTGCCCCTCCCCAAGGGAGAGCTTTTGCCCAGGAGATGGAGCAGAAGGGACAACTGAACAAGGAGTCTCAATCCAGCCCCAGTTTAATAAGCCACATCCTGTGGCTCTGGGGAAGCCTCCTGACCTCTTTGAGCATCCATCTTCAAAATTATAAAATCAGGGAGTTGGGCCTCCAGGACTGTCAATTTCATACGACTTTAATTTTTCCAAATTGGAGATAGCTTATATATCTAGAGGATTATATAAAACACGGAAAACAGAGTTAAAAGATGGGCTTATTTAAAGGTGCAAAAACATGAAAATCCATCCATTCAATCTCGGTATTCTTCAGAAAGTTCATGTCATCTGTGTATTATGAAAAACTGCATAATTTCAAAACTCATTTTGCACCAATACAAACTTACTTTCATGTCAGAACTATCGAAACCACATGAACAGAACCCTCAGAACGTGCTCTACATCAGGGACCCTGGGATGACATTGGGTGTCTGTTCCTCATCCCTGAGTACTGGGGCGGTTGTGAGGCTGAGCGTGGCTTCTCCACTTGTCTCCCCTCTCTCCCCAGATATGGAAGAAGAAAAGGAAGGTGTAGAAATAGTTGTCTCACCTGTTAACCAATTGTGTAAACCTCATCAAAAATAACATGTTAAAAATGTACTGCTTTTTGAAAAAGTATTTTTATTTATTTGAAAAACGGAGAGTGTGTGCTATCTCCCATTTGCTAACTCACTTCCCACATGCTCACAAGGGGGTGGGGCTAGGTCAGGCTGAAGTAAGGAGCCCCGAGTTAGTGGCCTGGAAAAGACTATCCAAGTCCAAGTACTTGGATGCATAGCAAGTACAGGATGCATAGCAGCTGGAAACTGGAGCCTGAAATAGAACCTTAACTCAAACCCAAGTACTCTAATGTGGGATAGAGCCACCAAATACCTGTTCTTAAATGTATCTTTTAATTTCACTTTCCCACAAATATTTGGAAGTACCACCCTCTTATGCAGAAATTTTTAAAATGAGCACAGATAGAACTCCCACTCAAGGCAAGGAGACATGGGTTGCCAGAGGCTCAGTGACCCTTTCTTGATAATTCCTTCTCCACTTCTCCTTTACCATAAGAGAAGGTACCAGCAATTCTGCCTTCTATGATAATGACATAAGGGTTCCTTGTGAATTTGTACACATGGGGGAATGCTCCTTAAGACATGCTCCATGGATAGAATCATACTGCATGGGTTCTTCTACAACTTGCTACTTTTACTCAACTCAGTGCTTGTGAAGTTTATCCTTATTGTGGTACCTGGCTCTCCTTTGTTCATTTTCATTGCCGCATTACACTCTGTTGGCTGCCTGTACCTCAATGTGTGCATTTAGTGAAGATGCAGTTCCAGAGCTTTCTAGCTGGAGACTAACGAAGATGACTGCAAGCAGCACCCTTTGATGTAGGTGTGCCAGGCTTCAGTAGCTGCAATGAGCCCAGGGCATTCCTGCTCTATCCTGATACACTGGGTAAGGATGCATCCTCTGACAGATTTCTGTTTCTATAGCAAGTGACAGCCTTTCAGTAGTGTATCTTTTTTACCACTGCATGGCTCATTTGTACTCACAACTTCCATCTCAGGTAGAAAATCGTCTATCTTCTGCATCTACAGATTCAATAAGTCACAGTTTAAAAATATTAGAGAAAAGATACACAAAGTTCCAAAAGCTTGAATTTGTCTTGTACTGAATACTATACTATGCTGAATCTATGAGAATGGCATGATGTACAGGCATTGTACTGGTTATAATAAGTAACATACTGATGGTTCAAAGTATATGGGAGGATGGCATGGGATATATGCAAACACAATATCCTTTCACACGAAAGACTTGAGCATCCATGGATTCTGGTATTGTTGGAGCATTGTTGGAGACAGAACTGGGATGATACTGGAAACTGTTCTCCGGTCCTGACCTACAATGCATACATCTTAGGGAGCTCAAGTTTTCACATAAATCAGGAGGCTACTGAATGCCTTATCTTTTTGCAGTGAAGAACAGAAGCCCCTTTGGGAAGCATTAATAGGGGATACATCCATGTAGTGTGGAAGGATGTGGGAGAACTATAACTGCCTCGTCATCTGCCCACATCAAGAGGAATATGTGAAGATCCTGGCAGTTGTGTTCTTCTTGCCCCGGTTTTTCACGCTTTCTGCTGATTTGGAACCTCCAAGGACACTGATTCATTCATGCTTTTAAATGGCCAATTCCTGGAAATGGGGAGCGTTCAGCCCCTGACAATTTCCTCCTCCCTGCACTGTGGGGAAAGAGCTCCATGGGAAGTCACTCTGCCTTCTTCCCTGGCTCTATTTAGACTCACCTGGCAGAAGCAGCCCCTTCCCTATTCCTTTCAACTCTGAAGATGTGGTTTCTGTGATACAGTCCAGACTCCACTGAAGGAAAGCAACGATGTGCCCAGAGCCCTGCCCACAACCTCAGAGTCTTCTAGCACAGCACCCGTGGGGCTAGTCTTACACTCTGGTCTCAGTCATAACCAGCCTTCTTCCCATATATCCCACAGTGACTCCTGCTTCCTGTCACCAATCTCCTTTAATTTCCAGAATCCCAATGACCCAGGAATCCTATATGAGAGCATCACATGGCCCAAGAGGGAAGCAATCCCTTCATGCCTTCTGTCTCCAGAACTGTCTCAGAGACTGGGCTCTGAGAGATTCATGCAGACATTGAATCATATCTGATAACCCCAGGCAGTGCTCCTAGAGGAGCACAGTGGTCATCCCCATCAAAATGCATTGCTTCCCTGTGTCTGCTGCCAGATCTGAACATCAGCCTCAACACCTTGGTGCCAGTCCTGGGGTAAGAGTTCCACAGCATCTATACAAGGAGCAAGTGTTTCGGTGAGTGAATAGTTGCTCTTTGGCTACCTTGCATCATTCAGCAAATTCTACAGAGAGCGCCCGGACCCTGACCTGCCTCCTTGGTATTCAGAATCTGCTGAAACTTCTGTATGGATGAGACTCTGGTCCCCAAAAGGCAGTATCTGGTATTTGATAACAGAGATCCCAAGCTTTCCTGTAGGCCAGGAGTTGTAATTATGAAGTGAATATGTTACTCTCCCAGGCATTCTTCCATAAACCAAGTTGTACATAGCCAGCAATTATTGAGGGAGAGCAGGCTGAGTGGGTGGCAAAATATAATATCAGTTTCATTAAAATGTTTCCATACATTTAGAGGGAGTGGGAAGTGGCAAGCAAAAGAAATGAATGCACAAAGCACACCTCCTGGTCTCAAGAATATTATCAAGTGGCACGTAAGATAGTGGCTTTCCAGCTAATCAGACTATAGGAACAAATAGAAAAGACATATTATGAAAACAACACATGGGAGCACAAAGAAGAGAACTATTTATTCTGACGGAAGTAATTCAGTCAAGCAATTCCCTGAACACCTGCTTTAGGATTCCTACCTAGAAGATACACATATTAGGGAAACATCCAGCTGCTGTTGAAGGACCTAAGGTAATTAGTAGATCAACTAATGGGAACCAATGACGTTGAGTAGGTACCACTAGCACCAATAGTCTGTATGCATCCATGGTCATGCTTTCTCACTGAATCTGCCTTTCCAGCCGATCTCCTCTAGCCTGAGAGTCAACTACCATTTCTTCTACATTCAGACTTTTGGCTCCACCTTCTATTTCAAATTCAGATCCAGTTGCTATTATTTCCTGGACATCTCTATTAGAACATTCATCAGACACATCAATCTAAAACAAGCCCATAGCTTACCATCATCCTCCTGCCAATCTCACTTCGTTGTCTATATTCTGTCTTCCATGCACACCACTCCATCCTAGCTGTAACTGATCTTTTGCAGTTAGCAGATACTCTGGCTCTACCATCATACCAGGCAAGCTGTCCCCCATCCCCCGCCCCACTCTGGCTTCAGAAGCCCAGCTCAGATGTCACCGCATCAGAAGTCTGTCTTTCTCTCTCGTTCTCTCTCTCTTACCCACCCCTCCCCCTCACACACATACACACTGGAATATTTTCTTTGTTCACTCATTTGTTGATGGACACCTTGGTTGAGGCCATATATTTTTTTTTTATTGTTGCTTACATTATATTATGTAGTACAGTTTTATAGGCGCTGGGGATCCCCCCCACCCCTCCCATACCCCTCCCCCCATGGTGGATTCCTCCACCTTGTTGCATAACCATAGTTCAAGTTCAGTTGAGATTCATTGCTTGCAAACACATGCCTAGCATAAAGTTCAGCGTCTTATTGTCCAGATAAGTTCAGTGGCCTCTTGGGGAGACCTTCTATGGTCTGAAGATAGGTCTAACAGAGTAAAGATCCAGTCAGTTAAAAGCCCCAACAAGGCCTCAGTATCATTATACAACATTATGGAATTAATTGACATAGTATTGGGTAAACAATATGTTAAAAATAATGCAAGTTGGTTGAGGCCATATTTTGGCTGTTACGTACAATGCTACCATTTTTTTTTTGATAAAAATTAGTTCATGTCTCTTGGGTATATACCCAGTAGAGGGATTGTTGGATCTGTTAGCAAGTCTATTTATACTTTTAAGTCTCCATACTGTTTTCCACAGTGGTTGCACTAATTTATGTTCTCATTAACAGTATACAAGAAAATTCCTCTTTTTCCACCTCCTGACTAGCATGCGCTGTTATCCGTGGCCATCTCTTCCAGTTTCTTCACAGAAAGAACTTTTATAAAGTGAGCTTTCCCATAATCAGCCCCAAATAATGAAATATGACATTAGCACCTTTCCTCCAAAACAAGTTTGTGCCTCCCCCACTGATAACAACTGCCCAAGGAGACTGCTGTCTTAATGCCTAACATCGCAGACTAGTTTTGCCTGTTTTTAAAAGAGGTAAAGCTAAGTCTATATGAAATCATCTGATACGATCGTAGAAGTGAAGTCAATGACGTGTGCTTTTCTCCGATTCCTGCACTGGAACACTCTTTGTGAGATGCATCCATGCTGCTACAGGTGGTTGCTGTTTATTCATTCTCAACTGTGTTTAGTTTCCCATTGTATGATTACACCACAGTCAGCTCATCTAATATATTATGGATGGGCGTTTGGGCTAGGTCCAGTTTGGAGCCATTCCAATTAGGATTGTAAGGCACATTCTTCTACACGCCTTTTAGTGAATATTCGCCCAAAACAACTTTATGCTGCATATTCATGAGGTGGGGAAATCCTAGATCATGGGTGTGTATATAACCATGGTTGTAGATTCTACTTTAATCTAAAAATTTGTGCTAATTTCTATTCCCACTTAAGGAATTTGAAATCTCTGGTTGCTCCACCTTATCACTATTTCATCAATTTCTCCTTATTTCTCCCTTCTTCTGTATTGTTCTCCAGAACAGGACAATATATAAAAATATTGAGAGTTCCTGTGATATAGCTAGGTTGAGCTACTGGACAAGTTGTGACAGATAACTTTGTCTCTAGTAGAGAAAAATAATGAATGTCTATTAGCCTATATTTTGTGTTGGTACCATGCAATGACCATAACCACTATCTTCATTTCTAAAGGCCAGAGGAGTGAAATAAATATCCAAATTAGGAGACTGCGGCACAGGATGATTCACAAACTTATTCAGAATCATCATCACTAAAAGTTAGTATACTCTGAACTGCCACAGTTCGTTTACTTTCCATTACATTCTGTTACCTTGTTATAATCATAATCAATATCCTACCAGATAACTCCTTACTGTTATTTAATTACCTAAATAGACAGATATATTTGACAATAGTTCAGCAACCAATACTTACTTTCTGATTATGGTGTCTTTTTGATCTAACATTTGCATCCCAGCCTTAGTAGGAATAAGTTCGACAATCTAGTCCAAAGAACAGTTTAAAATGTTGGCGATTGTAATATCTTGGATGTTGCTGTAGGCTCTGATCTGCACCCAGAAATGCCTGGATTCAGCACAGGAGTGGATGCTGTTTACATAGATGTAAAATAGACAATCCTTCCGTGGTACTATGTACAGCACACACCACTTTGAGACCCCAGGCATTGCCTGCACTGCTTAAACTGCCCACCAGGGGACAATATTGCCTCCAGTTTCCCACCAGGGAAATCTCTGGGTTTAGCCCTGCCAGCAGGTCCCGAGGTCACCAAGGGTGAGGCAGACAGTGGAAGAACCACTGGAGACAAGCTGGTGAGGAATATCCGCTTTATTATGCAAGGGTTGCAGGTTTTAAAGGGTAAGGAACGGGAGGGCAGGAGGGAGCCTTCCGGCAGACCCCATGCCCACCAAAGATGCTGTAATTGTCTGTATGACAGGTCTAACTCCCTAGATCTTCCGGTGATGTCAGAGGTCATGTTCAGGTATACTCCCTTTGACCTCGTAGCCATTTTGGAAGTCACACTTCACACGTAGGCCTGAAGGCTGTGGGAAGCCTTAAGCCACACCCCCTAGGCAGCAGGGCAGGGGCCTGGGGTGATCGCCCACAGGGAAAGGGGGAATTCCCCAAATTCCTTGAAACTCCGCCAGAAGCTTTTGAGTTTGGCTTTGAGTGACTACTCAGGTTCCTTTCTCAGGCCAAGTCCTTTGCTCTCCTGTTTGTGCAGTAACAGGTATGGCTGACACCAACAGCTGTTGACCATGTCTCCAATGTGACATATACCAGTTACAGTTGAGATGCCAGCGGCACCTAGAGCAGCAGGGCACTTTACAGGGCCACATGCCCACTGCAAAACCTCATATTTAATTGCCACACAAGGAAGGGTTATTGTCACACAGCTGAAGAAATGAGAGAAAGCAAGAGACATACCCAAGGCCATTCAGCTTGCAACTCAGAGTCAGAACAGGTTTTCTGACCAGGGCTGAACTTGTGTTTCTCAAATATGACTGGGTTTAGAAACAGACTGCAGTCTGGAAAGTGGGTATTGCTAGCAGACTACCTGAGACTCCTGGTTTTCACATCGTGCCTAGGCTGTCACTCAAACATCCTGGAGGGAAGTGATCTGATTAGCAATTCCACACTGACTCAGAGCCAAGCTTCCTGGCTCACCCAATTCATGATATAGAGGGTTAGTTACTTCCCTTAGGGCTTCTAATTTATGCTTGGCAAAATGAAAAGAATTTGAACCAACCAAGGTCAGTGAGACTTTTTGGGTTGTGACAGAAAAACAACTACCATCAACACCAGCAGAAGTTCAAGGCAGTTTCACAGTCCATTCAGCTAAATAGTAGGAAGGCTGAAGGTGGAGCTTAAGAATGACTGAAACCAGGAAACCTGGGACCCAGAGGGTCACTGCCACCTGCGTGGCTGTCTGCTGACCACTGTCATCTCTCCATGCTGAGCTTCAGGCTCTCAGGCTGGCTCAAGCAATGACCACCAGGCATAGCCTCTAGGCACATCACAGTCATGACCTTGCAGCTTCACAGGCAGAGAGGGAAAAGGCAGCTTCTTGCCAACTCCAGACTGAAACACCCAGTGAGCTTGTCCCCATCACAGGATATAGGAGCATCAGAGTGATGACGAAGATGGGGATGCCATGAAGGGTCAAGCTCAGGGATGGCTGATAGGCACAGGGACATAAGTCCTCTTGAGGGAAGCTTGCATCCCGTATCAGAAGGCCCGGGTCAAGTATGAGTCACTCTGTTTCTGTTCCAGCTTCCTGCTAACATGAATCTCAGAAAAAACAAACGATGGCTGAAGTGCTTGAGTTCCTGCCACTCCAGGGGACACATGGAGTTCTGGACTCTCAGCCCAGGCATGGCCCAGCCCTGGATGTTACAAATGGAAGATTCTTTCTCTACTACCCCTACCTGTCCCCATCATGTGTGCCCATCTTTCAAATAAAAATTAAAATGAATACAAGTCAACCTTAGTTGCTGAATCCCTTCTTCTTGAAAAGTGTCCTGCCCCGGAGTGAGTCACCTGTTGGCAGCTTCAAATCATCTTATCAAAAGTGATTTACAAGCAAGAAAACGAATGGCAGAATCACCATGCAATGTTTGCAGCCTCTCTTCCTAAGCTTCATCCCACGGTGTGAGTCTGATGTGTCCTTGAGTGCAGAGGTCCAGAAATCTTGGAAAAAGTGATTTGGATTAATTTCCCTAGGAGTTCTTATTACTCTACACTGTTTTGTTCTGTCTCTGAGGGTAAGGCGGGAAAGGGGGACAGTGGAGACCATGAAGCCCATGCAGACCACCACAGTGGCATGTCAGGACCTCTGTGGGTGAGGTGACCTCATCTCTTTACCCATGTCCTCAAGGACCACCAAGCTGATATCCTCTGATGACATCCCATGAAGTACGGACCTTTTACAACAGCATCTCTCTCTAGCAGTGGAGAAAGGAAGCAATACCACTTTGAAACCACTGTACTCTCCTACTCTATTCAGGAAAATTGCCACCCTCTCCCACCATTCAACAATAGCCTTCCTTACAGAGCAGGGCCAAGGCCTCCATGGTAAGCCAGGCTGTGATGTGGTTGCTGGCTTGTTCCCAGGATAGTGACCATAACACTTGGGCAGCAACACGGAGATGTGTAAGGGGAGAAAGCCATGAGTGCACTTAGAAAGATGAAAATCATCATGATGCTGATATATACAAAACCAAGTGCTTAACTGTTGGCTTGGTTTAAACACATGCTCATTACCCCTAGGACAACTGGAGAGCCCTGGGCCCTTCAATATACTCTGGTTTGCAGGATCCGATGGTTGGCCCCATCTTTATTTGGATATGGCTACTCCACTGTACAAGATGTAGGGAGATAGCATTTGTGTCAGGCCTTGCCTTAACTCCACATTACTCCCAGGGCCTCTGTTCCAAGGACATCTGGTCCTCTTTTTCCCATGCAATTCCACTCAACTCTGAGTGCCAAAGGAATAAAACCCCACTCAACCTTCTGACAACTGTGTGTCCATAAGTTGTAGATGCAGGGTTCACCCAAAGATTTAAACTGAAACCAATGTCACAGAAATACTCAGGAACTCACTGCCTCCTCCCTCTGTTCTAATGGTGTGTGTGACATAATTCACTTGGGACATCAGGAATGGTGCTCTTAGCAGCACTCTGGTGTTGAGTTCTTACATTAGCTATGGCATCACAGTAGGGACTTGACCATAGCTTTGCACAGTCCTCAGTACATTTCTACATGGCAACCAGCACTTATGTCTCCCACCTATTACAGGAAGTATATTGAGTCAGTATTTTTGTTTTCCAAGTTTATCCCCAGAACATGGACTTTGCCAGTGACTGAACTCATATTAAAACTCAGCCAATGAGAGCCCAAAGGCCCACCTCAGCCTATTTCCCCGTAGCCTTGGGAACTGCTGCTCCTCAGCAGCAGCTCCTGCATGGCCCACTTCTCTAGCTCAGTCTCCACGGCTCTGGGTTGGACTTACCACTGACTCCTGATTGTACTGTGCAATACATCCTTATTCCTGCCATCACTGTGTTTCTAAAACACACATGGATGGTGTCATTCCCTCCTGCTCCCAAGCCTTCCACAGCCCCGAGAGGTCTCTTGGATATGAATATTTCTGTGGGATTGTTGAGATTGCTTCCTTCAGCAAGTAGTCACTTCGTCCTCTTCCTCCCTACCTACTCTAGCCCTTTCAAGGTCTCAAGGCTACTTTAAGGGCCAACCTCCACTGATAAGTCTTCTAGGCTTACACTGCCAGCCTCAGAGAGAGTAAGAGGTGAAAGAGTTTCTTTTCTAATGGTTTTCTTCTTATTTTTCTTTTTTAAAAAAAGTTTATTCATTTTACTCGTGTCACTAGAGACAGAAGTGAAGGGAGTAGAAGAGATCTTTCATCTGTTGGTTCACTACCAAAATGTCTGCAGCAACTGTGGCTGGGCCAAAGTCAGCAGTCTGGGACTCCAAGCAGTGGCAGCATCTCAAGCATGTGAGCCATCATCGGTGGCCTGCTAGCATGCACAAATAGCAGGAGGCTGGATCAGAAGCAGAGTAGCAAGGGCCTGAACCAAGCACTCTGATGCAGGGGTCCCAAGCAGCAGCTTAACCTACAGTACAACACATACCTCTCCAATAGTTCTCAAACTAGGTTTCAAAATATCATGAGAGTCCTCAGGACCAATGTGGGAACAAACAGGTGCTGCTGTGTGTGGAGGAATCATCTCTTTGAATCATCTCAACTCCTTGTCCCTGTTCAGTGGTACCAGCTTCACCTTTACTTGTCAAGTACTTGAGGTATAAGTAAAATTTCACCAGGAACAGGAAAAGGTCCTGGTGCTAACCTAAAAATACATAATGTGATGGCATGTTATCATAGTGGCATAATAATAGCAGTGTAATGAACGTCTAGTCAGTCTTTCTCATATTACAGACAGGAGACATCCATGGCATTACTGCCACCTGTTGACGTGACACCGGTGTACATCCTTCCTGCAAACTTAATCATCTTTTCCTGTTATCTGTGTCTCCCTATCATAAGTATGAGCTCCTCGTGGGCTTATATTCCAGAACTTATATTCAGTTATCTCAAGGGATTAATAAATAAGGTATAGTTATTTGTTATGGCTGTTTCATGTTCTGTTTCAGATATTTCTTGAAAGATACAAATCAATACAGAAAGAGGCAAGCCTCTCTCTTCACTTCCTCTCCAAATGGAATCACTATCCTACAGGTAGTAAGAATTATTTCTCTGGAATTTCTTTGAAAGACAGTGATAAAGAGAGAAGGAGAGGTATCTTCCACTGGCTGACTTACTACCCACACTCCTGGGCCAGACCAAAATGGGGAGTCCAAAGTAGCATCTGTGTCTATCATTGGATGGCAGGGACCCAAGTACCTGGGCCATCTTCTAGCCGCGTTCCCGAGCTATTAGCAAGTGGCTGGATCAGAAGTGGAGCAGCCAGGACTCAAACCAGTGCTCCGTATTCCTTATGGCAGATAGCACATTCTATAACAGCTTCACATTGTTCTTCCCTATATATATGTCATGTGTCATCTCCAGGAATCATTCCCACTCATTTTCAGTTTCCCTACCTCTAAAATGATGCCCAAGGTCACTTGTCATTCAGCTCAGTGGTTTTTAAAGTGGGAATTTCGCCATGCCATCCCTTTCTCCACAATACCCCATTCCTATGCTGTCAGGCTCACTCTCTGCCCCCTACTCTCCTTTCCCCAGCCCTTTCTGAGGTGGTGGATCCTACCACCTCAGACCATGGGGAATGGGATGCAAGACTCTAGCCACACCCCAGAAGTGGGCAGGCTCCAGGGCAATGCTGCTGGGTGGTCTCTGGGGTCTGCCCTTCCTTGCCCCCAAACCTGAGGGTAGCAATTTCCTGTATATCCTGTGAAAATACCAGCAGGGTCTGGCCTACCTCATTTCTCTCTCTAGGGAGCTCCAGGGAGGGTCTGCTGCAAGCCAAATAAGAACATCCACCTGCTCAGTGGTCCTTGACTCTATTATCTATAGAACCCCCTCAGACCTGCACCTGTCAGAAGAGCCCCAGCCAACAGCCAGCACTTTTCTTGGAGCGGCAGCTTTGGGAGTCTGTACACCCTATGTCATCTCGGGATAAACTGAAACCTTTGCAGAGCCTAGCAGAGTCCTGATGCCCAGTCCCCCACCTGGCAGGGACCTGCATTCATACCCCTTTGCCTAAACATCAGCTCTATCACCTCCCTGCATGATCATCCACCCTGGATAGCATCCTTTCACAGTCCCAGGAAGTTGCAGTGACCTGCCCGGTTTCACGGGAGGAGCTGAGAGCTGCAGGGAGTGGCAGAAAGAAAGGTCTCAAATTGCTTATAGCAGCCAGTGTGGGTTTGTGGGGAGCGAAGGTCAGAGCCTCCTCCCCTGAATAAACAGTTCCCAATGTGTCTCCCAGGTGAGGGACTCTGCTAAGCTTTTGAGCAGACCAGGAGATGGAGGGTCATGGCCACCCAGTGAGAGACAGGCCAGTTTCTGCAGATGCAACCCAGCAGCTGTGGCCTGTGGCAGGATGAGGAGGGGAGGTAACTTAGAGCAGCACTAGCAAAATACTTCAAGGTTCCTGTTGCTCAATAAATCTTCCCTCATGGCTTTCCTGGGGTGATAAACCCTGATGAAGCACATGGTAAGCTTGAGTTATTATTTGCCACCAAAGGTTCCCACACTCTGCTCCTCTGGGCTGCAGGGAAAGGTTGCAGGGAGCACCAGGCTACACACCCACAGAGGTAGAGAATCAGCACTTTCCAGAGGGCCACGAGATGGGAGGGAGGTGTGGCTGCAACTGTGGAATATGAAGTCGAAGCCAGAGGGTTTCAATGTGAAGTGAAGGCACTGAGCATGTCCACGGCTAGGTCCCTCCAATGAAACATGGAGTCCACTGTGTGAATCCATAGTAGCCTACACTGTTCATGCTCTCTGCCCCCAAGCGCTTCCCACTGGCCTCAGCTCTCACAAAGCGAAGCAGGTGGGGCAGGAGGAGAGAGCCCTGAACCAGTAGCTGTGGCATCACTGCCAGTTTTGGTTTAAGTGTTGACTCTTAGCTCCCGCTTAGACCTACTGGGTCTGCATTTGGACAAGACCCTTGCAGTCTGGGGAATAATGATTTCACTGGCTCAAGCCCTGCCCTTCGCCCCTTGCCCCCTCTGTCCCACCCCAGGTGTTGTGGCTTGCATGTCTTCATAAAGGCTAATACTAAAAGTTTATTTATTCACTTGAGAGGAAGAGAAATAGAACACATTCTCATCCACTGGTTCAAATCCTCAAACTGCTGCAGTGGCTGGGACTGGAGCTAAAGCCAGGAAGCAAGAATCCAATGCAGCTTTCCAGCAGGTGTCTAAATCAAAGCAAACCACGGAGAGAGGGATTATATTCTCCTTGGTCCTCTTTTGTGGTGGCTCTGCTGTCACACTTTCTTGCGATCAAATAGCAAGAAGCTAAATTGGGCCAGCTGGACAAGGAATTCTGGAGAATAACAAAATGGGAGGCATTGGTATCTAGAGACTTATAAATGGCCCTTTCTGACCTTCCTCCTCCATGACACTGGAGTCTATTTTCTCTTATAACAGTGTTACCCAAGACAATTAGACTCAGGGTCCAAAACAACCAGACCTGTCTTCAAAGCCATTTCTTTTATTAAAAGATTTATTTTTATTGGAAAGTTAGATACACAAAGAGGAGGAGAGACAGAGAGGAAGATCCTCCATCCAATAATTCACACCCCAAGTAGCTGCAAGAGCCGGAACTGAGCTGATCCAAAGCCAGGATCCTGGAGCCTCTTCCAGGTCTTCCACACAAGTACCAGTCCCAAGGCTTTGGGCAGTCCTTGACTGCTTTCCCAAGCCACAAGCAGGGAGCTGGATGGAAAGCAGAGTTGCCAGGACTGGAAGCAGTATTCACATGGGATCCTGGCTGCTAGGCTCCCATGCTGGGCCCTCAAAGCCATTTCTGAATGCAAAAGTCAGTATGTGTTTGCCAGACATCCATCCTATATCTACCACCAGACACGATGCAGAAGGCAGGAACTTTGAAGCCAGAACAACCTGGTCAGCTATGGGACCTGAGTGGAGTCTCTGAGTTTTAGGCTCCACTGGGAGGCAGTGTGGATTAAATGCCTACAGCAATTGAACCAACGATAACAAATCTAGAGTGAACATTAAATATAGGTCATTTTCTCTCTGCTTTCTTGGTGTGTTACAGGAAAAGGAGAAGCTGAAACACAGCCCTGATGCTCAAAAAGGCTAAACAAAAACTGGTGCCATAGTTTGAGTGTGTCCCCTCCAAAATTCAGCTGTTAAATCGAATGGCCAAAATACCAAATTGTGCATTTGACCAAAATGGCCAAATTTGTGTGTGTATGTGTGTGTTTTCCTAATAGGAGACTATGCATTAAGGATCTCTCCTCATAAATGGGATTACAGCCCATATAGGGGCTGATGTTTTAGCATAGCAGGCAAAGCTGCCACCTGCCATGGCCTGGGAAAATAATGGAAGATGGCCTGCGTCTTTGGGCCCATGCATAAGTGTTGGAGACTGGCACGTAGCTCTAGCTCCTGGCTTCAACTTAGTATGGCATTGGCATCTGGGGAGTGGACAACATATAGATCATTCTCTCTCTGTTTCCAGCTCAAACTTTCAAAATAAATAAATCTTAAAAAAAAAAATCTTAATTTGGCTCCAAGGCCATGAGAAAATAAACATCTGCTCTTCATCCAGTGTCGCTGTCCTGCAGCGATGGACTTGGTGCACGGAGCCGATAATAACACACGTGGACCCTGACTGATGGTCAAAGCCGAAGTTTATTAGAGGCATCAGACTTTATACACTGAGAGTACGTACTGTTTCCCTCTCTCGATTGGAATTCCTTTTGTTTTGTATATTACACCAGGTGTTCTCATTTACATGCTGTTTATACCAAAGGTAGCCATTTGGTTGTTGTCATGCAAACACTGTCCAATGAACTGCAAACCTGTGCTCGCTGACCTTTCAGGCTCACAAAGTCCTCCTACAATCCAGTCTATGAAATTTTGTTACAGCAGCATAAAGTAGGCTAAGACAACCAGCAAGCACTTAACATTCCTTGTGCTCCTTCCACAAAGCAACCCTTCCTCCAACTGCCCCAGCCTCTAATGCCCATTCAACTCTATGAAGTTGCTTCCAAGTAATTCTAGAGAGCTAGAATGTGAGCGCAGAAGAACATGAGAGTGAAAGCGAGAGTGACAGAGAGATACACAGAGAGAGAGAGATGTTTTTCCAAATGCTAACAACAACAGGTCTGGGCCAGATCGAAGCCAAGAGCCCAGATGCTGGGCCATCTAGAGTTGCCTCCAAAGAGGCATGAAGCAGGAAGCTGAATTGTAAACAACTGGGATTTGAACTCTGACATGGGATGCAGGCATCCCATGGGCCTGGCTGGGCTGCACTGGCTGTCCCCTAAGGCTAACACAGAATAAATAAATTCTGTCAACATTTGACAGTAAAAATCCAGAGAATCGTATTATAATGTAACCAAAAGACTTGAATAAATATCTGAATAGAGCAAACAGCAATGGGAATAAAGAACATGTTCAACATCCTGAGCCATGTGTAAGACCGAAAGTAAAAATTGAAGCCAGATAAGAGTTTGATGGCTAAAATTAAAAGTAAGTGTTAACACCAAGAATGCAGAGACACTGAGGCTTTCTGATACTGCTGCGGAGTGGCAAACTGTCACAACCCCTTTGGAAAACAGTTGGGCATTTATACAATACCATCATCCACCTTGCCTCCAGCTGCAACCGCACTCCTGGGCATTCACTCCACAGAAACGAAAACCTTGCTCACACAAAAACACCCATGTTCCTAGGACACTGATTCATACTAGCAAAAACAAGTAAAGGACCCTTCAGTGAGGACACACTCTGGTAGATCCCAAAACTGAAACACTACCCAGCAATAAGAAATTGTAGCTATGAGTCTATGCAACCCCCCAAGTGGACCTCAAGGGCATTATGCTAGGTGGGAAAAAAGCCAATCTCCAAAGGTTCCCTGCTGTAGAATGCATGTTTCACTCTTCTAACATTCTCAGAACAAGAAAACCTTACAGATGAAGATCAGATTTGTGGTTGGTAGAGATCAGAAGTGGAACATGGGGGCTTAGAGATGCAAATACAATGAGGTGTCACAATGCAGTTCTTTTGTTGCAGAAACAATTTTGTCTTGATTGTGGCAGTTAGCTAAATCTAGGCACGTGATCAATTGCAGAAGTTACCCCCACCCATGCATATACACATACATACGGATGCAGATTTCAAAACTGAAAATACAATGAAATTTGTAGTCTAGTGAACAGTAATTAAATTGGTGTCAATTTCCTGTGTTTTTTAAAAAATATATTGACATACAGTTATATAATGCCACTATTGGGGGAACTGGAAGCATTTTTTTTAATGTCTTGTGTATTTTCAAAAACTGTTTAAAAAATTTCTAAATGAAAGAGACCTGGAAAAGATGAGTGCAAAGCTCTGGAGTTGTTTTATCCTCAATACTCCATTTCCCCTTTCTTCTTCCCAGACACACAACACAGGATCCTTTGAAGACGGCTTCCATCGAATGGAGAGCACCCTAGACCTTCAGACACCAAAGTTGCACTAAACCAGTTTAGAAGAACATCAGCACAGCGCGTCTCCAGTGTCACCTGTTATGAATATTGCAGCCCACTACAGTTATCCTGCACCATGTGAGGATAAATAGTACATCACACTCTTCAGTTTATTTCCTAACAATATTCTCTTACACAACCACAGTGAAAGGTTCGGCTGTAGCCAACTTAACATGGAGTACTTCCCTAGTCCTTCGTCCACTTTCGTTCACTTGCCCCAAGGATGCCCAGCAGAGCCCAGCCTAGGGATGCCTGTCAGAGCGCCCTGATTTTGGAGGATCTGAGTTTGCCATTGCTCGCTCCGCATCGCAGTCGCAGAGCACCCAGCAGGATTCTCACCTGTAAAGTGGGGGGCGGCAAGACAGATTCGCGTGTGTCTCTGTTCCTAAGACACCTTGACTGCTGCATTTGTTCTCGGCATCATTATTCCCGAAAAGCTTCTCAACTTCCATCTCGAGTGGTCTGGGGCACAGAAAAACTGGCTTAGGGCGGAAGGGGTCAAGCCAGGGAAGGAGGGCGGGATATTGTTGAAGGATTCCTCCAGGGCAGAGAACCGAGCTGGACGGCGCGAAGGGCTCGCCTTTTCCGCCAGGTCACCTGGAGCACCAGGCGGCCAATCCGAAGAGCCATCCGTTTCCCGCGGCCAATGGGAAGGCGGCGCGCATCCTCCTTTCCCGGGGCTATAAGTGCGTGCGGGGCGGTGGAAAGTGAAAGCGGTGCGGGCGCTGGCAGCGGGGCCTCAGCCGAGCCGCGGGGATGCTCAGGGCTTGCAAGCCGCAGCGGCCCGAGGAGCCGGAGGAGGCCGGCTGCAGCTCCCGGGCCACCCCGCCAGTCCAATCCAAACCGCTTACCTCTTTCCTCATCCAGGATATCCTGCGGGACCACACAGCAAGGCGCGGTGGCCACACCTGCAGCCCACAGTCCCCGCGCCTGAGGAATCCAATGCCGGACCCAGGGCCGGAGCCCGCAGGAGAAAGAGGCTGCGCCGGTGCGCCAGAAGAGGCAAACACCGGGTCCAGAGCCGCACTCGGGGAGGTCGAGACGCTGGTGGAGACGGAGCCAGGTAAGCTCGGCGAGGCCAGGGGAGGCCAGGCTGGGCTGACTGAGAGGATCGAGCCCGAAGGCGAGCGGTCCAGGCGGACTTAGCCGAGCTCAGCATGCAGGGATGTGGACCTCCGCAGAGAAAGGCGGAGGGACTCCACGCTCCGGGTCCCCGGTCCCTCCTTCATCACCTGCCAGCACCGGGTGCACGTCAGGGATTCGCCTCTGACGCAGGGCAGCAGCGGCTGCCCTCGGATCCTCCCCAGCTTCGCAGGCAGTGTGCTCATAGCCCACATCCTGGAGGTGAAACCCAGACCCTGCCTGCGCGGAGTCAGGTGTAGACGCCTGATGATGGGGCAGCCTACCCTCCAAGTTCAGAGAAAAGGGAATAAAAGCCAGAGAATGATGTTGGCACAAGCCGGTGCCTTCTCGCCGCCGCCGCCACACAAGCCCTCACTGGCCCCCGTTGACACTAGCACCGGATGCCTTTGATGTCCCACTTGACCGATAGCATCTTGTGTCGTGGCTCTTCCCTTCATTTAATTCTACAGGGCAATATGGCAGCGAATCCAACCACCAAATGCCCTGCTCTGGGTCACTGCTGATTATTAGAATATTAAGACACAGCGGCCAGCGCTGTAGCTTTGTCGGGGTTTTGTGGGGTAAAGCCCCATCTGTGTGACTCTGGCAGCCCAGATGAACAGCAGTTTATCCTGGGACTATTCCACTTTTGATCCAATTCCCAGCAAATGTGCCTAGGAAAGCAGCAGAGGATGACCTAACTGCTTTGACCCCTGTCACCCATGTGGGAGACCTGGATGAAGCTCCCTGCCTTGTCGGTTCCCAGCACTGGCTGTTGGGGCCATCCAGGGAGTGCCTCAGTGGATGGATAAACCTCTCAATCTCTAACTCTTTCAAATAAATAAGTTTACTATTATTTTTTTTAAAAGAACAGCTAATACATAATAGATTTACTTTTCCACTGGAAGGTTCCTTTAGTCATGTGAAAAAAGTGAAATGTATCAGCGATAACAGAGGGCTATTTGTTCACTCGCAGGAGATAGGCAAGGGTTGACTTGAGTTCTCTTCCCGGCTAACATGTAACTTTTCCTCTCATCCCTCCGTCTCTCCCCTGCTTTCCAGCTAGGCACTTTGAGACCTATCTGCTAGACTGTGAGGACACGGCAGGCACCTTCCCAACAAGCCTTCCACAAACCGCCAAGCAACCACAGAAGCGCTCGCGAGCCGCCTTCTCCCACACTCAGGTCATCGAGTTAGAGAGGAAGTTCAGCCATCAGAAATATCTGTCAGCCCCAGAAAGAGCACACCTGGCCAAGAACCTCAAACTCACAGAGACCCAAGTGAAAATATGGTTCCAGAACAGACGTTACAAGACTAAGCGGAAGCAGCTCACCTCGGACCTGGGCGAGTTGGAGAAGCGCGCCTCGCTGCCGGCCCTGAAGGAAGAGGGCTTCTCACGGGCCTCCCTGGTCTCTGTGTACAACTACCCGTGCTACCCCTATCTTTACTGCTTGGGCGGCTGGAGCCCTGCTTTCTGGTAGAATCAGCCCAGATGTCAGCTGGGTGTTCCCAAACTGCCTAGCCATAGGGAGTTTCTCTCTGGAAAACCAAAGGGGCCAAGATCAGGGAACACTGGGGAACTATAGGGGTGGAGATCAAAGCTGTTGGAGGTTTCTGTGCAAATTCCAGATTCATCACCGGTGAACCCATAAAGATTCAGGGCAGCGAATATTTTAATACCCAAATAATTCCTGCATTATGTGTAGTGCAAGTCATTATTGCTTTTAGCTTCTGATTTGAAGGGGAGAGAGAAAGTCAAGTGCTGTTTCTACTACCTTATTTAATTTTGGTTGTGGTACTGGCAATCACTCCTGGGGTTCTGTTTGTTGCAAGTCCCTCTTCTTGTGTCACCAGCTTTGAACAAGCAAAGCCACAAAGGGTGAAAGGACACCCCAGATGGGGATGCTGCCTAGTGAATTAAACTTCAAATCAAAGGCCTCTTGTTGGCCTTGGGTGGCGGCCCACATTATGCTGTGCACCTGGGAGAAGGGGTGGTAGGGGGTCTCAAGGAGAACTGTGATCTGCATAGATGAGCATGGGCTGTGGAAATGGGAGGGAAGAGATGAAAATAGCAGCTTCTTCCTTTTAACTCGTATACCAATGTTAGTATTTACAGGATGGCCCACACAGAACAAGATGCACTTGCTGGGTTTTTAAGACAGGCTGTGTAAACAGAGCTCTACAGCAAGGGAAAGGGCATGCCAGAAGATTCTCTGCACAGCCCCTTTGGCTGCTCTTGGTGCCATTGCATTCTTATTAGCAGAAGCTGGACAGGCCTCTTCCGAGCCTTCATACAGTGGGACCAGCTAGGGCATTTAGAATCAGAATTTCCCTGAAGTTTTCAGGACACCATTTATACCAGATCATGACACATGACAATTTTTTACTATAAGGTACTGCCTTTCTCCCCTGCTTTTGTAACAGTCGCTCACCCTAGTCCTTTTCAATCCACATTTTTGGTCTGGCTACACCTAATCTACCTTTCTCACTTAGCCTGAGGTTTTTCCTCCTCCTCCCTTTCCTTCCTCCCTTCCTTTGCTTTTTCTTCCTTTTTCTTTCTCAAAGCTTTACCTGTCCTGGCTTAAAAAATAAGTATGGAGAGGCAGATTCTAAACTGGCTAAAAGGCATGCATCACCTAACCTAGCAATTCTGATTTCTTTCCTTAAAAAACACACAGCATTAAATTCCCAATTCTATTTAAAGACCTGACAGCTCAAGAAGGTCAATGCTGCTTTTCTAGGGCTTTCTAGTGGCTCTGTTGCTGCAATTCAGTCTGAAAATGCTTGGGAACCCTGCAGGCAGAAGAGGTGGGAGGTACTGGGTTTTTACAGAGAAAAGAACACTGAAAAATGAAGGGCTGGTCTCCTGAAGTTGTAGACACTGCAGGCTTGTGGATAGGGCATGGAAGAGAAGGCAGCCTGGACCTTGCGAGGTTCAGTCCACCGAGCGAGCAAAGGGGGCTGGACAGCACTTGGCAGGAAGAGGTGGAAAACAAGGAAACTTTCCAGAACATGGCCTTATGATGGCCTCAACATTAGGATAAACAAGCTGTCCAAATATTTTGGGGGCTGCTTTGAAAGCCTATAATGGGGTGCTCTAGATAGATCCCCTAGAGGCTGCTGAGAACCAAAGTTTGGTTATCTTTCTGTTTCTGTCTAAGGAGCTCAAGTGACCTGGTAGAGGGGACACATCAGAAGACAAAACATTGCTTGATGAGGAACCCTGAGGCCTGGAAGTTCCTTGGTCTCTCAGTACTTACTTTCTTTTCTTTTGTAACAATGCTTTCCATTTCCTCCTGTTACAAGCCAATTTACTGTTGGACAAAACTGCTCAGGTCAGTTGGCAAAAATTTGGTCAGTTTCCTGCATTTTCTGTGTTTTGGGCTTCATGTTCAAATACTGCTCTTAAATGCTACTACACCCACCACAATACTGATGGCTCAAAAGCTGGCATGGCCTAGAGTGTTCCCTCTTCCTTAATGATCTAAGATGAGCTTTTAGTACCTCTTTCCCACTCAGTAGTCATTCACCATCCACCCTCTGAATATAATTCTTTTCAACATGCAATTGTACAAAGATTAAGCATTTTATAGTGCTGTATGTTGTATATTGCAAAAACGGTCTTTGTGAGAAATTATTTTGCTTACCAATCCATCTTGCATTTCCACTTCCAGAGCTAGCTGTCCCTACGAATTGGAACCAGCAGAAGGTCATTTAAACAACCAGTTTTCTGGGAGCTGACAGGTGAACTGGACTCTGCCCTGGACCATGGTGCTGAGCCAGCCCCCTCCTTTCCTATTGAAACAATTCATTTACATTCTACATGCTTAATAAACGTGCTGTAATCTGTAACACCAAAGTCTGTGACTTGAATGTTAGTAAAGTACTCCAATCAAACTTTATTTTTCTATGTATTTTTGGCACCAAATGAGTGTTTTTAAAATAAAGTCTATGTCTGTATTAGACATACCTGTATGCGATGTGCAGTGTCCTATAGCCTGTATGTTACTGTTTACATATTTCTGATTACCATATTTCCTCACCTTCCACCTGCCTCAGAAACATCTGGGGACCACAATAATCCCAAGCAGCAGTTTCAATGGTCACAAATGACGGTTCTTCTATAAACAGTGTCCCCACTCCCTGGGACATCAAGAAGGTGAAAGACATTTCTACACTTGATCTTAGCCAAAAGGCCTCAACCCCCAGATAACCATTTGTTCAATTAAGGATCATGGAGTATTTATTTACGTTTCTTGAAGACCAGAAAGGGGACATGGAGACACCAGCAAGACTTCTTTAAATATTCCCCTTCTGTTTTCCACCAGCCCCTCCACTACAACTCCCCTGCTCATGTTACTCCCCCACGTCCTAAATATGTCACAGGTGCCCAGAGTAGTAGACTTTCTGCAAGGAGAATCTTCAACTTGGAATTTCAGTATGGAAGACAGGACGTATTCATGTTAGAACTAACCCTACAAATAACACGCCTCTCATCTGCTTGCATTTAAACTGCTTTAAATCACACAGAGTGGCTCATGTACCCAATTACCTGAGAGAATTGATGATTTTCTGCCCCTCTTCCTACCCCCACCTCAAGGAAATAGAAGTGGAAATAGAAGCTTGAAGAGTAAAGTACTTATTCTAAGTAAAACAGATCATAATGTCAAAGTTTGCTTTAATCCGTAAAGTACATTGTACACACAGGTGGGGCTTCTTGCAGCTTGCCCATATCATGAGGTTTCTCTCTGTGCAAATCTGGTCCTCCCACCCCAGGAAGGCCTTGCGCTCTCACATTACAAAGGCTCTGGCAGCAATCTAGCAGATGTGGATTTTGTTTGGGGTAAAACAATTGAAAGTAACTGAGCCAAGACATTAAATATAAGTCTCTCATTGGTGAGAAAGTCCTTCTCTGCCCCTTGTCTTCTGTCCCTTTCCCAACTTGCTCTTAGTATGTCTGTTCATATCACACTCACCTTCCTCCAGCAATTCCTCCTAGCAGACCGCAAGCTTGTAGTATTTAGAATCTACTTCCCATCTGTTTCTCAAGTTAATTTGGTGTCAGTTTCTAGAGTCAATGTGGTTTTGTCCCTGATGATCCTATGGATCCTCTTCAAGCCTCCTTAGGAAGGTGCCCAAAAGGGCAGGAAATATCAAAGACATACTCATAACAAAAGTGTTCCCCTCTGATAACAAAACAAATGGTTTTTCCAGGGCAATGCTGAAGCTGACCCAGGAGGGGCCAGGGATGGACCAGGAAGAGAAAACCACTTAGCCCATATACCCTGGCAACAGACCCTGTGATGGGCTTAGCATGCTGATTCTTTGCAGGGAATAGGTTTGAGGTACATGGGACAAGAAGTGCATTGGGCTGGGCTGAGAGAGAGAAGCTGCCCCATATCTTTAGAATTGTCAAAGTTGGCATGTCCTGCCTGGAGGAAAGTGGGTTGGGAATTTGAATCTCAGCATCAGTTGGTTCCAGACCGTGAGATTAACCCCCGGCAACACAATTCCTTGACTGTAAAGTGATAGCCATGGAAGTACACAGCTTAAGCCCCTGCACTGCAGCATCCACTAGAAGATACAGGGCTTCTACCCAGGGACCTCCTAAGGCTGTGGCTGCCATCATGTGCCACGAGGAGTCAATCTGTGTCAAGAGGGTCAAACGGCCCACAGCTCTCAGCCCTGCAGTCAGACATTCAGACTGCTTCACTTGTGGCCACCATAAACGTGTCACCGGGATATGTTTTTCAAAGCTGAGAATTATTTACTGCCCCAGACAGAGGGCAGCAACAGTAGTTCTGGAATAGGACAAGTGCCGAGTTTAGCCATAGACTTGAATTTCATACAGACTTTCCCAGACAGCCCACCCCAAAGAAAGTTTTATCTAAAGTCAGCGAGGGAGACCAGAAGGATCCCAGTTTCCATCGCATGTCCTCCTCCTCGCCCTCGCCTTCACAAGGCTCCAGACATAGCATGAACTTATTTCTTGAGCTGGTTGTGGGTCCAGTTAGGGGTTTAGCAAGGAGTGAGGACAGATCCAGGATGGATGTCCCATGCAGCCACTGCCAACTAGGAACTTATCATCTGATTCTAGTCTAGTCACAAGGAACTAGACCTTTCCCTTATCGGGGAAATGATGGAATTGAGAAGAAAGAGGGACACCCAGAGAAAAGTCCCATTTTTTCAGAGTCTCAGTAGGACATTACAGATTATTTCTTAAGACTTAGAAATCTATGTTGTTACATGGGAAAACAAATGCTGACTTGGTTCTCTATTTAAAAGTCTTTAAAAAAATATTTATTTGAAAGGCAGAGTTACACACACACACACACACACACACACACACACACACACACAGAAAGAGAGTGAGCTTTTCTTTACTGGTTCACTCTCCAAATGGTACAATGCCTGGAGCTGGGCTGGAGCCAGGAGCTAGGAGTTTCTTCCAGATTCCTGCATGAGTGGCAGGGGCCCTAAAACTTGCACCATCTTCTGCTTTCTCAGGCACTTTGACAGGGAGATAGTTAGGAAGTGGAACAGCCAAGACACAATCAAAGGCTTATAGAGAATGCTGGCACCATAGGCAGCAGCTTAATCTGATATACCACAACACTGGCTCCTGCTTTGCTTTCCTAAATGTAGATATTCAGCAGCAGTCAGTCACCAACATTAGTCAAGCCTACATTCTCAGGGGTGTTTGAAGGAAAACACTTATTACCACTGACATTAATATCCAGAGGAGTCTTAAGAAAAACAGATGATGGCTCAGGCCCATTGAACACCAATTGAGTATTTTGAAAAGTTCGTATAAGAAGGGCTAGCAGCATGGCTCAACAGGCCAATCCTGCACCATCAAATCCAAGCAACATAGATGGGCACCAGTTTGTCCTGACTGCTCTGCTTCTGGTTCAGCTCCCTGCTTATGGCCTAGGAAAGCAGCAGAGGATGGCCCAAGTCCTTGGGTCCCTGCATCCATGTGGGATACACAGACGAGATTTCTGGCTTCAGATGAGCTCAGACCCAGCTGTTGAGGCCATTTGGGAAGTGAACCAGTAAATAAAAGCTTTCTCTCTGACTCCCTTTATCTCTGTAAGCCTGCCTTTCAAACAAAATATAATAAATAAATCTTAGAAAAGTTAATGGAAAAGAGAATTAAAATAATTATTACTTCTCTGCAGAAACTTTTTTTTCTCAAATATGGGCATAAAAAGGATGTTCAAAAAAGCTCACAAAAATATACTATGTAAAAGCGAAGTATGAATGCCAAAATAACCTAATTTGGGGCTGGCATTGTGATACAGTGCGTTAAGCTGCTGATATCCCTGCTCTGGGCACCAGCTCCAATCCTCACTGATCCACACCTGATTCAGTTTCCTTCAAATGCACCAGGGAAGACGGAGAAGATGACCCAAGTAGTTGGGCCCCTATCACCTAGGTGAGAGACCAGGATGGAATTCCTGGCTGATGGCTTCAACCTGGCCCAGGCCTGGCTGCCGATTTGGGAAATAAACCAGCAAATGGAAGATCTCAATCTCACTTCTCTCTCTTCCTCTTCCTCCCTGCCTTCCAAAAACATACACCTTTCACAAAATAAACTTACTTTTCAATTGCATTTGTTCATGAAATTTTTTGAAATACCATTGCATTATAATCTCTCACAGCAGGGTGCAGCCATCAGTATCTTTAACACCAGCATTCAAGGTCACAAACCACTTGTTTCACCTCTTTTCCTTGTTAGCCTCTCAGGCTCCTGGGTGCCAGGAGAAAGAGCCACCTGGAGGTGCCAGCCAGGCGGGGAGGGACTGCCATGCATTTTAACTTTTTCCTCCTTTCCAGCTCTTTCTTTTTATAGAAGGCAGATGTTGAACTTTGCCTTCTTTCTTACCAAACATCCCATTTTGGGGATTTCTGACATCATCAAAAGCTGTTCTCTAATTCAGGGAAACCTAGTTCATTTCAGTAAGTCTCTCATTCAAAGTACAAGGGACTCACACTGCATATATGTTTTTGCTAACCTGGTAATCTAAAGCCTTCCTGACTCATCTCCCACCCAAACCCATCTGGAGAGTTCACACAGTCGGACAGCCCCATGGAAAACAGGAAAGAAAATCCCACCTTTGGCTGTTGCTGAGATTTCACCTGCCTGGATCCATGCAGCCTTGTTTGTGCTTCACTGGGAACAGCAGGTGTCACTTCCCCTCTGCCCATCAGCATCATCCTTCCCTAATAACGCATCTATCAGGATTAAATGTTTAACTGCTGACACAACAGTTACACTTCCTCCTGCAAATCAGTAATATTAAACTTTTTTAAAGTGTGTATTTGTGTAGAGATGGATGAGTATGCGTGTGTGCATGCACAAGACAGATGAGGGTTGAGGGGGTGTGCGTGTGGATTCACATGTACACACGGGCACATGTGCATGTAGGAAGGAAATATGCCTTATAGTAACACAGTCTTTGAAATCTGTATGCAGTAAACACAGAACTGGCATGAGAAACACACTCCAAACCAAAGAAGCTTCAACTTGACTTGAACAACACCTGAAAATGAGTGTGATGGAAATGAGTTAGCTCGGCCCTACTCTTTTTACCGAGAAGCACGCAGACAATATTCATAGCATGAGCTTGTGGGGCAGGGAAGAGATGTTTTCTCATAGAAAGTATGAAATCTCTCCCTCACCCCTGCTGAAAGCTTGTGTATTGTTAGATGCTTGGTGATTTTTTTTCTCTTCAAGGAAGCCTGGACTCGACAAGGGTTAACACGTGCCATCTTAAGCATGCCATGACTCCACATGAGGACTGCTGTGTATGAAGAGCTCTAGTTAGAGACAGTGTGCACCCCCTCCCTGTGAAAAACCAACATGATGAAGAGACAAGTATGAGCAAGTCTGCAATGGAATCAGGGCCTCAAGGCACTAATAGAAGCTGCAGGTTTTTCCCTGAATTGCTTCTTTAGTCCAAGGCACAAATTGCCAGGCGAACAGATAAATCTTAAGGACAGAAGCTCAAGGTTTTCATGTGTGATGTCCACAAAACGATTTTTGCATTTTTTCATTATCTCTATTTGTGAAATATGCAGATAAGACCTTCCAAAAATGTACAAATTATACTAGACATTTAAATAGAAGAAATTTTGTAAAGACAAAAGAAAGAAGTTGGTCAGGGGTCCTGGTGTAGACAAGGAAAGGCACATTGAAGATATCAAGAGCGTGGATTTCAGAGTTGGGTATTATCCTAGCATTAGAGTCCTTGAGACTTTGCAGCCTGCTACAAGGTTGTTCCCTTTCTTGCTTCTGAGCCAGCTCAGTGACAAAGGAACAGCAAAAGCAAGGGAGGAGGGATAACACAGTCCAGAGCAACACGGCAGAAGTGGACCAGTAGTTTTCCATGGGCTGTGGGAAGTGTCTGTGCATGTGTGAGCACATGGCTGCCTTCACTTGCTCTCAACTGACCCTGGACGGATCAATGGCTCCACGTCCTGGAGATTAGGTTTTATTGCAGAGACAACTGGGGGCCATGTCAACTTTGCCATCAGGAAGAAACAAAAGCTGGACTGGGATCTGAGAAGAGGTGGTTCCCATTACAACCCAAGTAGATTTTATAAGATCCTGTGTGGGCACACACCCCAGAGGAGACAGAAACGTTTGCACACAAACAGGGCCAACTTCACACAAAGAAGTGGCTTGGTGGGGATCAAGGCACAGGCTATACCAACAGGACCCAACTGAGCTGATTAACCAGAAGCCCCTGAAAACCACAACAAAGTTGATTTTGGACAGCAAACAAAATTTTTGGCGTTGCAAGCAATAGAGAACTACATCCCCTTCTTAATTTGCACTGACTGATCAAGTATCAGTCAGATCAATAAATGGGCAAGTTAATGAGTGAGGCCAGACTTCCCCTGGAGCACTAGGCTTGGTTCTAAGCACCACATTTTGAGGAAAAACATAGCAAATCCAGAGGAGCACAATCGTATGATGCAGGTGCATAAAATGGCACACAGGAAGCATGCAAAAAACCAGGAGATTTTAGCTCAGAATAGGGGAGTCAGGACCAATGGGACAAAAGCGAAAGAGCAGGCCTTTCTATGTTGTCTTGGCTGGGACCCTCCAAGCAACCCAAGTGACAGCTCTGTGGTTCTGCAGTTCTAGAAAGAAGCATTGGATTCTAGCCCATCCACTGCTTTCTAGCTGTAAAAGGAGAGTAAAACACCACTGCCTCTCTTAGCTTCAGCTACTCCTCTAGTGAAGAAACTAGATCTTCTGGCGGCTAGCTGGATCTTCTCAGCTCACTCCATCTCTATTTCAGAAGAGAAGCACTGTGTGATGATCTACTCACTGATCCCTGTTGATTGGCTTTTGAATTCTATCCCTTTGAGTTTCATTTTTTTTTTTTAAGAATTCTTTATTTTTATTGGAAAGGTGGATATACAGAGAGGAAGAGCAACAGAGGGGAAGATCTTCCATCTGATGGTTCACTCCCCAAGTGACCACAATGGCTGGAGCTGAGCCAATCCAAAGCCCGAAGCCAGGAGCTAGGAACCTCTTCCAGGTCTCCCACGCGGGTGCAGGATCCCAAGGCTTAGGGTCATCCTTGACTGCTTTCCCAGGCTACAATCAGGTAGCTGGATGGCAAGCAGGGCTGCCGGGATTAGAACAGGCACCCATATGGGATCCCGGCGCGTGCAAGATGAGGACTTTAACCACTACGCTATCACACCAGGCCCTGAGTTTCATTCTCAATCGCTCACCTCCAGTTCAAACATGAATATCTGTGCGAAAAGTAATGAATTAAATGAAATGAATCATTTATCTAGGACTACAAATAAATATTCATTTCAACAGGGACAACATATAATAGAGAAAATGGATCCATATGAAAGAGGGAAGCATAAAACATAATGCTAAAGATTTCAGTAGAAGAAAGTTTCTATTTTTATTTCTACATTTCATCTAAATTTAGCCTTGCCTATAAGTCAGTTAATTCTGATTGCTTTATTGCTTGATCTTGTGTTCCAGGCTTAAATTATTATATTCTTTTCTGAGACACATTGTTTTGACTTTAGACCTCAGAACATCAATATTGTCGCCTGGAACATGGATCTCCAGAGACAAGTAACAGCATCACTACAAAAGCAAAGGCATAACCAAGGGAGAGAGCTTTCTCTACACTGTGCCGTTCAGATTTCTTTCCCTCCAACCCAGAAAGTAGAAAATGAGTCATTACGGAGGGGGACAAAACACATTCATTTATTTTTACTTTAAGGCAAAGTGCTATAATTATGAGGTCTCTCCTTAAGCCAGTAATACCTTTGATTCTCTAAGAAAAAGCGTGATTTCTACATTTAAGACTAACTTGTAACTCTCATTGTACGTTTTTATTAGCTGTGTGTCCTGAGACAAACTGTCCAATCTTGTTGACATTTACATTCCTCATACTGAAATGGAAATAATAATCTCTTATGTATAGGGATGTTCTATTAAATGAGATAAATCTAGCATCTGGTTTTATTAGTGCACATCAAGAATCACCAATTCATTTTCCTGTTTTTCAGAAAGTATCTAAACTTTTTGCAAGTGTGTACCTAAATTTCACATACTCTAATTAAACATATATCTTTTCCCTTCGAAGCTGCTGGGCAAATGGCATTTGCAGTGTTTGTACCCAGTTAATACGCCAGTGAGTTAATACTACATCACATATATAAACACCATGGTACTGGTGAAAATTGCAGGAAGGTGGGCAAATAGGTACAAAGGTAGATGAAAATGCTTCAGAACAGACTTGGAGGAAATGTAGAAACATAGAAAAATTTTAAATGAACAGAATTGAAGATAATTCTTCAAGATAAAGCAATTTAGCTTGGCCTAAACGGTAACTTCATGGGATCCCATATGGGGTCTTTGCCGTAGACAGGTACTATTTCCCCAAGGTTGAATCATTAGAGGTAGAGGACATAAGACCAGGGCTGCTTGTTTCCATGCCCCAAACTGGGCAAAGATAATAAATCAACAAAAATAGCTAAGAGGTATTTCTAAACATGTCCAGCTACCATGATTTACGGTCATTAGCTCTTGGAAAAAGGTCATTTCAGATAAGACAACTATTTATACAGAAAACAAAAATGAAACATATATTGATTGGTTTTCAGTTGACTCTCCCAGGCCAGAGAGAGGCAGAGAGTAGGAAACGACCTGCCCAACCAGCATGCTCCCTGCCAGGACCCCATCCACTGCAAGTCTCCCCTTATTTGGACTGCTGGGAAGGTTCAGAAAGAGCCAAAGTTCACAAGTGTTTTATGACCACGGGGGCCATGATTTCCCCTCCCGAATTCCTTTCTACAGGAGAGAAAAGTGTTCAAGGATGTAAATATCCTTAAGTCAGAGGCTTTTCCATGGGCAAGTCAGAGTACTGAAGCAGGAGAGGTAACATGGCAGAAGTCCCCCTAACAGTAAAATTCGATTTTATCTTTAGCTGACTCAACGCATCTATTGCTTGAAGGTTTTATCATGGTTTCTGCCTCTATAAAAACTTGCCTGTGAGGTTTCTCAGTTCTATTAGGACACATTTAGTGATCACTATTTTTGAAGCTATCAAACCTTTCCCATAGCCATGCAAGATCAAATGTATTATAGTTTACAAAAAAAAATTTCTTTATGAAGAAATCACTAAAGCAGATCCCCAGGAATCTGACACAATGTGCAGCCTGGTCTTGGGTTGTGTTAAATTTCCATAAATTGAAGAAAGGGTTTGCTCTACACAACTATTACATAGAATAAAAAGTAGCACTATCCAAGTAATTTGCCAACTATGATTTTATGATTGGTCATACAGATGCTGGCTGATCTGTGGCCTCCTGGTTCCATGAGAGTTAAACTCATCCTAAACCATCATTCACATCCTGTCAAAAACATATATTTTTGACAAACGTATAAAGACCATTCAATAGAGGAGGAACTTTTTTTTAAATGGTACTAGAAGTGGATCTCCATTCAAAAGAATGAAATTGGACCATTAACTACTGAGACGTACAAACATGAATACAAAATAGAGCAGACATTGAAACAGATGAGCTAAACCAACAAAAGTATTTCAGCAACATCACCATTTTTTTTAAAAAAAGATATTCACTTATTTTTATTTGAAAATCAGAGTGAAGGGCCCAGCACAGTAGCCTAGTGGCTAAAGTCCTCACCTTTCATGTGCCAGGAACCCATATGGGTGCCAGTTTGTGTCCCGGTGGCACCCCAGCTTCCCGTCCAGCTCCCTGCTTGTGGCCTGGGAAAGAAGTTAAGGACAGCCCAAAGCCTTGGGACCCTGCACCAGTGTAGGAGACCTGGTTCTTGGCTTCATACGGGCTCAGCTCTGGCCATTATGGCCGCTTGGGGAGTGAACTAGTAGATGGAAGATCTTTCTCTCCTTTTCTCCTTCTCTCTGTAAATTTGCCTTTCCAATCTAAATAAATACATAAATCTTTTTTTTTAAAGATTAATGAGAGAGACACAGAGAAAAATCTTTTATCTGCTGTTTCATTTTCCCAGAGTCCATACTAGCTAAGGAGAGCTCAGGCAAAGCCAGGAGCCAGGAACTTCTCCCAGGTCTCCCACATGGGTGTCAGAGCCCAAACACTTGAACCATCCTCTGCTACTATTTTGGGTCATTAGCAGGGAGCTGGATGGGAATGGTGCAGCCAGGACAATTCTAGCACCCATTGTGATGTCGGCATCACAGGCAGTAGCTTTTCCTGCGTGCCAGATGCTCAACCAAGCCTAATATTGGGACCTGCATATTAAAAAAAAAAATAGTTTCTAGTGTCTGGCTTCGTTGGGTAGTTCTGGTATACCATTTGATTTTGAGTTGGCATACCATGGGTTTGAATCCCAGCTGCTCTGCTTCTGATTCAGCTCCTGCTAACGTGTCTGAAAAATCAGCAGAAGATATACCAAGTACTTGGGTCCATGCACTCACATGGGAGATCCTGATGAAGATCCTGGCTCCTGGCTTTGACCTGGCCCACTCCCAGCTCTGTGGCCATTTGGAGAGTAAACCAGCTGCTAGATGAGCTTCCCCTACCCTGCTTCTCTATACCCCTCTTTCTCTCAACTGTCTTTCAAATAAATAAATATTTTTTTAAAAAAGAAAGATAAATTGATTCTTTCCAAACAATTGCTGCTCATTGGTAATGCATCTAATGGCCCAAGAGCTCTGAGATGTATAATAAGATTAATGCTTGTATCTTTTATCTGCCAGTGAACATTAATTCAGAATTAAGGAGTAATTTTTACTGTCAAGTCTTATTGCAGAGAAACATATTTCAGAAGGCTATAGATGTCATGGACAATCATTGCTACAATGAACTGGGCAAAGCAAGTTAAAAACCTTCTAGAAAGAATTTGTTATCTAGACGCAGTTAAGAATAACTGATTTGGGCCCAGCACGGTGGCGCAAGTGGTTAAGGTCCTTACCTTGCACACCCGGGTTCCCATATGGGCGCCGGTTCTAATCCCAGCAGCTCCGCTTCCCATCCAGCTCCCTGCCTGTGGCCCGGGAAAGCAGTCGAGGACGGCCCAAAGCTTTGGGACCCTGCACCCATGTGGGAGACCCAGAAGAGGCTCCTGACTTCGGATCGGCATAGCATGGGCTGTTGTGCTCACTTGGGGAGTGAATCATCAGACGGAAGATCTTCCTCTCTGTCTCTCCTCTCTGTATATTCGCCTTTCCAATAAAAATAAAATAAATCTTAAAAAAAAAGAATAACTGACTCACAGGAGAAGGTCAAAAATATCAACTTCAACAAAGGTTTGGAAGAAGTTCATTCCAACTCCCACACATGTCATTGAGGAGTTGAAGTCCTAGAATCAAAAGTGGAGAGACAAAATTAATACAATCTCATAACAAAGCTCTAATAGGCCTGGAGTTACTTCTTTAAGATGAGCAACAAAAGTGGTTTCCCGAGGTAATCTCTACTTTGGTAAAGATGCTGTGAACATTGTTGAAATGACAAGAGAGCCAGAGTATTATACAAACTGATTTGACGAAGTAGCAAAAGGATTTGAGAGACTTGACTTTAGATGTGAAAAGTTCTACTGTGGATAAAATGCTTTGTGACAGGCCCTTCCTAAAAGGAAGATCCAATATATGCAGCAAATACCACTGTTGTTTTGTTGCTTTGTTTGTGCCTCTCCTTCTTTTTGATGACAACCATTCTAACAGGGGTGAGGTCTTCCTGTGGATTGGATTTGAATTTCCCTGATGGCTATTGATAACATTCTCATTTGTTTATTAGTCATTTGTAATTCTTTTGAGAATTAGCTATAGTAGTTCTTATTCCTTTTCTTAATTGGATAGGTTTTTGGTTGTTGAGTCCTCCAAGTGTTGACCAATTCTGGATATCAGGATAGGTAGTTTGTGATCATTCTCCATTCATCCAGATGTCTCCTTCATTACACTGATGGTTTCTTTCACTGTGTAGGAGATCTGAGTTTGCTATGATCTCACTTGCTTGAGTCATACCAATGCCTTCAACTGTTTCTTCCATGTTTTCTTCAAGCATTTTCATAGTTTTACGTCTAACTTTAGGTCTTTATCTTGAGTTGATTTTTACAAAATGGTTAAAAAAGGGATGTATATACATTCATGTATCTACCTGTGTATATCCAGTTTTGTCAGCACCATCTACTAATAGACTGTCTTTTCTTCAATGTCTATTTTTGGCACGTTTGTCAAAAATCAGCTGGTTTTATGTATGTGAATTAATTTTAGAGCTCTCTGTTCTACCACAATGATGTATATGTAGGTTTTTGTGCAAGTATCACCATGTAATTCCTTTACCTTTGTATTATGCTTTGAAACCAGGGATTGTGATGCCACTGGCTTGACTTCTTTTCCCCCCTCAGTAGTCCTCTGAAATTCTTGTGGTTCCAGTTTTCTTGTGGTTCTTGTGGCTTAACCTATACCACCACCACAACAGTCCCCTATCATTTTTTTCTTTATAAAAGTATTTTATGTATTTGACAGGCAAAGTGACAGAGAGAGGGGAAGAGACAGAAAGGTAAAATCTTATAACTGTTAATTCGCTGCCTCCAATGCCTGCAACAAATAGGTTTGAGGCAGGAACTCCATGAAGCACTTGGACAACCTCCTAAGGCCTTCCCAGTCACATTAGCAGAAAACTGCGTTGGAAGTGGAAAAACCAAGACTTGAACTGCCATTCTGATATGGGACGCAAGTGACTCAAGCAGCAATCTGACCCGCCACACCACAATGCCCACCCCACTCTCCACCAGTCTCCTGGAAAACACAAAGTCTGCCCTTTGTTGTTTTGCTTGTTGTCTGCGGCAAAGATGAGTGCAGGGCCTCTCTAATCAGCCATCCATCTTGGATCAGTCTAAACATCACATCAATCATTGACTTTTATCCAATGTTAGGTACCTATGACATTTCTCAGAATGGAGAGAGGGGTGTAACCCATGGCCATGAAACTGACCAAAGCTAATAACCACAAAGGAAAAGGCCCCATGTCTGTGCCTTTGCTGATGTGTGCTTCTAACCTGCTCAGCTCACCAGACACAGCCAGGAAATTCTGGAGCTCCTATGGATCTGTGCACTTTCTGAAGAATCTCAACCCACAGGGAAATAAAGGCAAAGTATCATTTCCAGAAATAGAACCTGGTAGTTTCAGGCTCCCAAGTAAATGTTACATGTGCACCTCCCACTGCCCAAAGTTTGCCAGTATCCCATCACAGTGAAGTAGCAAAGTGCAAACAATGTAATCTCTCCGGCCTGGCTAAGGACCAGTGTAGGGATGTGCACTGCTTTCAACACTCTGTGTTATCCCCTTGTCATCCCAGTGCCTCTGAAGAGCTCTCAGCTCCCACATATCCAAACCCTTCCCATGAAAGACTGTCCTCCACCCACCCTGGGCAGCAACAGAGTAACCAACACAACCACCAATCTCCAGCTGACATGACCAGCCCTGCGGTTACTGTCTCCCCCTTCTTCCAAACCAAGACATGCAACTGAGGGTCAAGGAGATGGATGCTCTTACTGCCCTCTTCTCACCCATGAAAGCTGTTTTCCAGGACAGGAAAAGGCTCTCCTATAGCGTCTTTCTGCCATGGGACAGAAAAGTAATTTGTAGAAAACACTTCAAATCCACTTTCCCATGCTATTCAAGTCAAGCACAGTACCTGGAAGGGGAAACCAAGTGCATTTGGGCAGTGATACTCTCTTTTGGTTCAAACATTTTCCTAACCTTACAGAGAGATGCCTGTGGTCTAAGCTGGATGGCTTCTATGATACTGTGACATAATAAGCAATATTTGGTCTCACACCTCTAGGTCCTGGCATGGAGATCTCACAATCCTTGGAATTTCTCCAAATGGTAGTGGGGGAAAAGGGGGTTTTCATTATTCCTAACCAGCCCTTTCCAACCATACTGAGTTTACACTAATGGGGCCACTCTTGGAAAAACCACCTATGGCTGAAACGTTGGAACTTTCAGCCCTCATGGGCCTCTGGGAAGCTGGGAAGGGTTGAAGAGCGAACAGAATCAGTAACAGCCAGTGACTGAGTCAATCATGCTTAACTACTGAAGTGGGAGCCTGGCCCACCCCTGGACATTTGGGAAGCATATAAGCCTATGGAAGATTCTCTCTCTCTCTTGCTCTCTTTGTAACTTTGACTTTCAAACAAATAAATAAACCTTAAAAGAAAAGTCTTCATAACAGAGTTTAGAGTGCTTCTGTGTGGGTGAGCACACAGCAATCCAGGGCAGGAGGTGTGGGAGACCCAGGCACTACACCTCTGTCAGGCGTTGACCCTGTGCATTTGTTCCACTGGGTGGCTCCTGAGTTGGACCTTTTGTATTAATTGGCAATGCTAAGTGACTAATCAGAATTCAGCTAATTAACAAGTCAGAGGAAAGAATCATGTGAACCTCTTCATTTGTAGCTGATCTACCAGAAAGACAGAAGCCCACACGGACAGATGACTGGCATCGGAACTGTGACAGTCTTGTGAGAAAGAGCATTTTGCTGTAGGCTCTACTCTAACTCCATGCAGATAATGCCAGAGTTGAGTGGACTGGAGGACACATAGTAGGTATCCACAAGGACATGAGATCATTGCTGACTATGGAGGAACACACACATCTGGAGGCTAGCAGTGATCTGTGTGAGTGCAGAAAAAAACTTTTTAGAGCTCATGTATGCACAGATTTGGGACTCTTGAACTGCAGGAGAAAGGAAACTGAGAAATGAATATCTTTAAGGCTTACAGTCTTCTTGCTGAAATTAAATGTTCTGATAACTCTTACTTTGCCTTGAGAGAACCCATACAGGAGAATTTCTTTCTTTTTTATTTTTTAAAGATTTAGTTATTTTTATTGGAAAGTCAGATATACAAAGAGAAGAGACAGAGAAGTTCTTCCATCCACTGGCTCACTTCCCAAGTGGCCGCAACAGTCAGAGCTCAGCTGATCCAAAGCCAGGAGCCAAGAGCTTCTTCCAGTGCTTCCACACCGGTGCAAGGTCCAAAGGCATTGAGCCATCCTTGACTGCTTTCCCAGACCATTAGCAGAGAGCTGGAAGGGAAGTAGAGCAGCCAGGATGGGATCCTGAAGTGTGCAAGGCAAGGACTTTAGCCACTTGGCTACCACTCGGGGCCAAGGAGAATTTCAAAGTCCTGGTTCCTGCAGGTGACTCCTCCTCCACCCCATTCCACCCCTGCTTTGTATCAGGTTATTGAAGGTCAGTGTAGAGATAGCGCTAAAGAAACAAGCCACAAAGCTGGTGTTCAGAACCACTCTCTACTGGCATTGGTAGCTGTTTATAAGAGCTTAATGCAACAATTGAAGTAATGTTGTGAGTGCATTTTGTAAAAGTGGTTTCTTTTCAGTGTTTTGCCACATGGTGGGTATGAAGCAGGTGTAAACTGAATTCCAGCGGGGAACTCTTCCCTGCAAAGGAGTTTGGGGTGCTTGTTTCTGCACCAGATGACTCAGCATTAGGCTGTTCAGCTGAAACCTGTTCACTTGGTTTAACTGGATTTCCATTTCAAATCACCTAGCAAATTGTTCTTTACATCAAGACTAAATCCCTGAGGTCTGTTTTTCTGAATGTTAAGCACTTGTATCTATTTTTATTGATTTGAAAAGCAGAGAGATAGAAATCTCCCATCTGCTGGTTCACTTCCTTAATGCCTCTAACAAGCAGGGCTAGGTCAGACTGAAGCCAGAAGCTGGTAACTCAATCTGGGTCCTCCATATTGGTGCAGGATGCAAGGGCTGAGTCTTCACCTGCTATCTCTCATGGTGCACATTCCAGGAGAATGGAAACACGGCTCCAATGAGGATGCTCAGGATTGAGGCACGGGCAGCCAAAGCAGTGGCTTAGCCACTGTACCAGTGCATGACCCCCTCCTTGACTGAACTTCATTTTTCAGTGTAGTTCATAGATACAAATCTGCAAAATACAATAATTTCTCTCTTCCTTTATCCCTTCCTTTCCCCTTTTCTTTCATTCTACTTTTTGAGATAGCATACTTTTATTTCACATTAAAGTCTTGATTGAATGTTTAAGTAACTAATATAAACCGACCGATGGAAGACCTCTGTCTTTCTACCTCTTTTTGCAACTCCAAATTTCAAGTTAAGAAATCCTTTTTTAAAAAATCAAAGAGTGGATATTTCTTCTCCCTGAATTCAGATCAGGAAAAAGACAAGGATGATTGCTTTTATCACTTCTGTTCAGCACTGTGCTGCAAGTCCTAAAAAAAATTGGACAATAAAAAAGCAGCAGGATTCAGCAGATTGGAAAGGAAGCAAATTTATGCTTATTTGCAAATGATGTGTTGTTAGAGGCAGAAAATGCTAAAGAATCAAGTGGTGAACTAGTAGAACCAATAAATAAGTTCAGTAAATTCACAAGATAAAATCAAGTTATAAAAACCAATTCTACATCTATATATCACCATGAACAATAAGAAAATAAAGAAGGCCCCAGGGAAGTGCCCCGTGACTAAATCCTTGCCTTGCCTGCACCAGGATTCCATAAGGGCGCTGGTTTGTAGCCTGACTGCTCTAGTTCCCACCAACTCTGCTTGTGGCTTAGAAAAACAGCAGAGGATGGTCCAAAACAGGCTTGGGAACCTGCACCCATGTGGGAGACCCTGAAGAAGCTCCTGGCTCCTGGCTTCAGATTGACTCAGCTCTGGCAGTTGCAGTCACTTGGGGAGTGAACCAGCAGATGAAAGGCCTTTCTTTCTGTCTCTCAGCTCTGTAAATCTGCCTTTGCAATAAAAAGAAATCTTTTTTTTTTTAAAGAAAGAAAAAAAAACTTCATTTGTAACAGTATCAAAAAAGAATAAAATATGAATAATTAATAAAAGTATAAAATATCACTGAAATAAAGAAGACACAATTAAATGAAAAACATCCTATGTCCTTAGATTAGAAAATTTAGCATTATTAAGATATCATTACTCTCCAAGTGATCTACATGTTCTACATATCAGAACCCAGCTGGTTTTTTTTTTTTTTTGCAGAAATAGATCAATACTAAAATTTAAAGAATCACGAATAGTTTAAACAATCTTTAAAAAGAAGAAACAAAGTAGGAAGACACAATTTTTGATTTTAAAACTCACTGCAAAGAAGATCATCAAAATCTGATGAATTTGGAGCAATTAGACCGATCTTTGAGGAAGTATTTTGGGGTGGGTTAGGTTGGGGAAAAAAAAGAGGAAAAGGACTCATAGAAAGTAAGTCTGAGCGGCAGCGAATGCAATGATCCTGATTTGGGACAGTGAAGTGTGAAAAGTGGAAAGATGAGGAAGGACGGAAAGCAAAACTGACATGAAAACGCAACAGGATTTAGAACCTCATTGAGTGCGGGCAATGGGCCAAAGCTTTTAGACTTGGCAGTAGCTCCAAGGCGCCTCCTAACATAAGGGAGTAGTGCAGAGGAAGATTTGGGATATGAGTTGAAATGGCATTGGAGTCTTAGATGCCAGCAGGAAGAGAGAAGATTCTTGTCTCTGAGGAAGAGTGGAGCCTGAGATAAAGATGTTGGTTGGCTACAGAGAGACAGATTCACCAATCTAACATCTTCCAGGCACACATCTATGTGCTAAGCTTTGGGTCTCACCTATGAGTCAACCAGCACAAAGAATCGTTTAGATACACAGAACCTTGGAACCAATACTACTGATATTTTTATAGCTAGAAATGCCGTAGAGTTCTTACAGTTTTCTCAAAGTCATCACACACACACATAAATGGTGGAGCCAAAGTGAGAAATTATTCTCTCTACCTTCAAATCTGTACTCTCATGCACAACATTCTCTTGTATGGCAGAAGACGAGATGAGCAGCAGGGCTGGTGTTTACCACAGGCACTAAAGGGCCACACCAGCCTGTCTGCCTTCAGCTAAAACACAGTGCAGACTGCCAAGGCCAGAACGTGGGGGGAGTATGGGAGAGGCCGAGCCTTAACACACCCGGCAAGTACCTGGCCTGCACCTGCCTCCTTGTTGTGAGCCATCAAGGCTTCTCTTGATAGGATCACAGACACCCACACTGGAGGGCTGGACCTAATGCATCAAGATTATCCCAATTCCTCTGCTGATCCTCTCTCTGAGCCACTTCTTTAGCCAGTGCAGCCTGTGTGCTTTTGAACCAGTCATTTCTCTCTCTGCATCCAGGGAGACTCCTTCCCAGTCTCCCAGATCAGTCCAACAAATGGGTATCCACAGGACAGCTGATGTGCACAACCTCCAAGCCCAGCCTAGAAAAATTGTGAGTTGGAGGAAGTGTACCTTTCTTCATCTTCCTTTTGTGACATTCCTCCCATGTTACCCTAGGATAGAGGGAATTTTGATCTGATTTATCCCAGGGGATTCCTTAACCAAAGTTGTTCCTTTGCCATCTATTTTCACAAAACTCTCCTTAAGAAGGTATGGTATATTTATTTATTTCAAAATACAAGTGATAAGCCATTGCCTTATTTGTGAGCTCTGCCAGGTATTTAAATCATTCAAATTTATTGCACAGGGATAAAAAAAAAAAAGCTCTGCTGATCAACATCTGAAAGCCAAATCAAAGAGAAGCACTTAAAGAAAATCAGGCAATGTTTAATTGCAATGTCCCTAAATAGTTTCTATTTAGCAGGCCCTTTATAGCAATTTCTAATTATTGCTTTGGGGAAAAACACAGTTAAATTCAAAAGTCTAATGATCCATTAGTTCACACCAACACAAACCAGGAGGTTTCAATCTGGCACAGTCCTTGTCATTGCAGCCTTTTAGGTAGTAAACCGGTGGTTGGAGGATCTCTTTCTCCTTCGGTCTCTGTAACTGTGTCTCTCTGTCTCTTCTCTCTTCCGCATGCAAGCATACTTCCAATCCAGTGAGAAGTCAGCCACCTGCCTGGCAAAAGTAGATTCTATACCCTGTCAGATGTGGATGTTGAAGTCTACAGGTTCCTATGAAAGACAACAAGCTTCTTGGTCATTTCACTGTAACTGCCCTCTTATGGATCCCACTGGTGGGTTAGGGCTTGAACACATCAACTTTACCCACAACAGTAACAAAATGATACATATCGGGAATGTAATTGACAATCAGAAAGAAACATGTGGACTTCAAAGTAAACACGAGAAAGGACTGCAGTTGATATCTAAATATTCATGTGTAGTCTGAATCGTAAAATAGTAAAATAAAATTTACCCAAAGGAGGTGAAAGACATATTATAAAAACTCATGAATGCAAAGATGGAGAAGAACACCAGGAATGTCGAAAGCCACTTCTTTGGAAAAACTGCTATAAACTGATAAACCTCTGCAAGACTGATCAGACCAATGGAAGGCAAACAGAAAACACAATACTATGGCAGAAAAGAAAGACAAAATTACAGACTCTGCAAAATCTAAAAAGATACTAAGAGGATACTACAAATAAAGTTATGCCAACAAATTTAAAATCCTAGATTACTGAGATCTGTAACACTGTGACTCCCAGGAAGAAGAAAATCACGAGGCAGGTATTATGGCTTAGCACGTTAGGCCCCTGCGTGGGATGCCCATTCCTGCATCAAAGCATTCTTTGAGTCTCAGCAGCCCTGCTTCTGATCCAGCTTTCTGCTGATGCACTTAGAAAGGCAACAAATGATGGCCTATGTACTCAAGTCCCCGCCACCCAGGTGGAAGCACCAGATGGAGTTTCCGGCTCCTGTCTTTAGCCTGGACCAAAATTGGCTCTTTTAGGCCTTTGGGGAGTGAACCATCAGCTAAGTCTCTCTCTCTCTCTTTCTTTCTCCCTGTGATTGTTTCACATTAATTAAATAAATCAACCAAAGAAGAAAAAAGTTATGGATTTCCTATAACTGTACAAAAAATAATCGATGACTGATTTTTTTTCTTGTGAAAACATTATTTTTCTTAGTGATTGAGCTTTAGAGACTCTGTATATTTTACAGGCAAAGTGAGTGCCTCATTTCTTTCACCATATTTCCAGCTGTTTAAAAAAAACTTGAAATCTGGCCCTTTCCATAAAAATTGTGCCAATGCCTGCTCATCTATTATTTGTGGAATCCCATTCTTCCTGAAGACTTTCTTTCTCAAACTTGCTTAATTTGAGTTTAATTTGAATGACTTCATTTTACACCTAATGCATGGTTATGATGGAATTTTTAAAATTGGATTTCTACATATTCTGTAATGCATAGAAACGTGGAGCTCCCTGGCCCACTAGCTTGTAGTATCTATCATTACAAGAAATTGCAAAGACACAATCTTGTGCTAGTCTGATTTTTTTCATGAGTAATTTTTTCACAACCTTTTCTGTATCTTTATCCCTAAAATTTCTCAACAATGTGTGCAAGTAAAACTTCCCGAGTTCTTTGTCATGCTCAGCTCCAGGATGATTTATCCTATCTCATTCTTTTATTTGAGGAAATTTTCTTCTTTTGATGATTTGACAATGTTTTAATTTTTATTTTCTAGTTGCTTTCTCAAATTCCTCTTAATCTGAGATCGAGGATTTTGATTCAATCTTCTAATTTGTTTCCATCTTATTCTATCAATATTTTGATCCTGAAATTATACTTTTAATTCCTTAGAGCATATTCTTACTCCATGTTTTCATTTTTCATGGTTTCTGATCTTATTTCATGGATATAGGTTATGACTTAATCACCAAATATTTCCAGTTTTGATGTGATACAGAAGTTTACAGCAAAGGTAACAATCAAGGAAACAAATGACCCAGAAGAAAATCAGAAGCAAGCACAGCCCTTTCCAAGACAGTATCAGAGGAGCTCTCAGAGAAGTGGAATTACAAGTTGACTTATGTACATAATAAAAAGGAATCCACTACTTTCTTGATTGCAACTGACCCAGAAATGTGTGCAACTTGGCTCACAGTTCCCATATAAGCCATATCCTCCAATTTCTATAACTGATGTGTATTTGTCTTGCTAAATCTCTGCTGTGCTTTGGCTAGTACATCCAGTTCTGACGCTGTCTTTGGAATGATCACAGCAGTTAAGCTCTTCCCATTCCAGCCCCCATTTCCATCCCTCTTGGAGGCATGGCCCAGGACAGAAGTGCACAGGGAACAAAGGGGGACAGCTGTGAGGCTCCTCGGGGAGGGAAGGGAGGGACTCAGCAAGCACAGGGCAGTGTTTGAAGAGGCTCCATGCTATCACCACAGCAAACAGAAAAAGACAGAAAGACAGCCCTCCTTTGAGGACAGAGAAACACAGATGCCCAGCATGACCAAGGGCAGACCAACTGCCCTGTCACTCACACACCGTGAGGACAATCCTCACAGCTGGGGGGCCCACCCTTACCTAGAAGCCCTGAGAGAGAAACCCACGCCAGATACTTACACATTTTCCAAGCAAATGGTGATGTGTTACGTATACCATTTTGTATCTTGTTTTCTTTAATCTTATATTTTGACCTCATTTTGGAAATTACCAATCAGTATGTAACAACACTTTCTCATTTGGAGAGGAGGGATGGTGGTTATTTATTTTTTTGTCTATAACTGTTTATTATTTTATACAACCTTATTAAACACTACCTTATTGGTAGATAACTTAAGTTGTGTCATCTTTCTGATCTTTGCTTACCTTATAGATGTTGATGGGCATTACAGGGTAATTTTATTCTGCACTTATTTTGGGTCAAATTGAGCATCTTTTTGAGTGTCCAAGAGTCCTCTGCCATTAGTAGTCTGTTCACATCCTTTTTCTATTGGATTGTTGGTGTTTTACTGCTGAGAGGAACCCAATGTCTAAATGTGTTGGCTAAAATGCAATGGATTATTTCTGAACTAAAGTGTGATGGTAAACATCTACTAAGATATCCTGAGTTAAATTCACTCCAAATTAGCACTATCATTTCAACATGTAGGGTTTTTAAATCTGCATAAATTTAGCTTAGCATAAAAAACATGGTCAAAGCCAGAAAAAACATAATCTTACAATTCAAAACTGGGAGGACTCCACATTATTTCACCCCATTGCTTCACTGTAGATATGACCAAAAGAAAGCTAGTCAAGTTGCCTTAGTTAAGAGACTCTAACTACAGATTGTGTGCACAAGGGTCTTCATATGTTACTTTGTTGTACCTTTTAATCTGCTATTTAGAAGTTATAATTGTCTGTCCTTCCCCAAAGCCTGGGCTGGCTGACCTCAAAGTTTTGCTATGGATGCCTCTCTAACTGGACCCATTGTTCTCCCAACCTTGACCTTAAGCTTCTGTAAAGAAAGAATTCAGCAACACTGGGTAGACAAACAAATATTTTGGATTTCTCCCCAAAGATCATCAGGACAGAACAAAGCAGCCCCCAAGCAGGGGTGTGGTGAAGAAAACCTTTTAGAGGCGGACACAGGCAGATCCCTGCCATGCAAGGCAAACACATGGCCGAGCCGATCTCAGGCACTTGGCTAGAGAACTTGGTGCCTGACCCTTCCAGGAGGAGTGCTATTTGTTGAACAATGGAGAATTTGAGCATACCACATAATTCTCACGTACCAAGACTAGATACAGGAGCTTAATTGTTTATATCCCGGATTAATATAGGTCATAAGATATAAAATCCAACGACAAGGGTTCCAGCACAAGCAGTGGAGGGGAATGAGAGTGTAGCCTAAATAAGTCTGCAGTACAGCTGGAGGAACCAAGGCCGAGTGCTTTTCCTTAAGTGAGAGAGGGATCTATTTATTCCTATTTATTCCTATCTATTTATTCCAGATCATCCTGGCTATTTCAGAAAACACACACACACACACACACACACGATGTATTCCTATACTACAATGAGAGATAGAACATCTTGATGGGCTGCCCGAGTCCTGGTATAGAGGTGCCAGAGTGGCAGAATATCTCTGATCAATGCTGGATTGGAAGTAGAGCTGTTTTAAGAACAGACTACCAGATGGCTGTCTACATATTCAGGATTGGCCTGTAAAGATGGGCAGCTGGTGCCTGGCTCAAAGGCCCTGTCTAAAGGAGTGCCCAGGATGAAACCCATCCTGCCTTTTACTCACCAAAGACATTCATTTTATTATAGCACCTACAGGGCTGTATATGCAGACGGAATAACTTTTTTCTAATGCAAAGATGATATGTAGGCTATGGGGCAGCCAGGAGCCCTGTTTATTAACGATGTAGACTCTCCAGGTCAACCTCCAGAATCACCGAATGCAGGTGCTTCACATGCCCGTGGATGCTTGAGCAGCACAGGCCTAAACCCAGGAGAGCACATGCCATTTTGCAAAAGGAGATTCTGCTACATAGGAAGTACTTTGCTTAGAAGACCTGGATATTACTTCCCGAGTTCTAGCTCTTACCAGCTTTTTGAGACTAATACCTTTTATCACTGCTCATCTAGTTTACGGTGGCAGAACCAGGCCCCATGGCCTGAATCTCTCATTGCTTTTAGAGTCCTAAGACTGCTAAAGTCTTCAGAATTCATGAAATATTTTTCTAAGGTTGTCTGTTCATTTCTGAATAAGGATCTTAGATTATATCTGACAGAGCCTTGACACAGCCCCTGTCCCAACTCCTATCAAAGCTACAGTTGCAGATTATAGCTGAACCCCAGGCCCAGAGAGAGTGCAAGGGTGAGAGAGAGAGAAGAGAGCAAGAATACAAGTATACAACAAGGTCAGAAAATATAGTAAATGCAAATCTTGTTCTTCTACTTGGCTTTTTTTTAAGGGTTTAATTGCTGATACAAGGACTTAAAGCTACCTGTTTAACTTGTTATGCAGTCCCCAAAAATCTAGTTCCAAAATTTCCTTGCAATGTTAATTAATGCCAAGGAATTTTCTTTCTAAATTTTGAATGCTATTCAACTTACATTGAGTTACTAATTCATTTTACTGTCACTTCTAAGTGGCACCTTGCCTATAGGAACACAAAGGCTGAAGGCAAAAGTATCAAGGAGAGAATTCAACAACAAAAACCTGGTTACAGTGCATCCATTTGGAGTGAAGGTGCAGTTCTCACATTGTAACCATCCACTCATCCTTCCTCAGAGAAATGCTGCTAAGTCTGCTAAGTCACACCCACCCCCCAGCTCAGGGCCTTGGCTTTATCTAGCCCCTCCCACTCCCTCCCTCTCTGTCCTCTCTCCTCTCCCCTACCCTCTCTGGCTCCCTTTTACTCCCCACCCCCACCAGAGAGGACCATCTTTAATCTTCTGCACACACTTACAATTTTCTTAGCACTCTTGTGAGTCCCAGGAAACAGCTGTTCTTGCCAATCATTGTCCAAACTGCTACTCAAACTGAGGCCCCTTCACCTGCTGCCTACCTGCTCAAAGGGAGTTGCCTTATCCTCTTCCATCCCTCACAACTCCCTAGGACTGGGGACCTCTAGTGCCAGCACACAAAGATTTTCTTTGGGATCTGGGTGTGGTGGTATAACAGGCTAATTCTCCACCTATAATACCAGCATCTCATATGGGTTCTGGTTTGAGTCCAGGTGTTTCACTTCCCATCCAGTTCCTTGCTTACAGTCTGGGAAAGTAGCAGAGGATGGCTCAAGTTTTTGGGCTTCTGTACCCACTTGGGAAACCACGCAAAAGCAGGCTCCTGGCTTCAGATCAACTCAGCTCCAGCCATTGTGGCCATTTGGAGAGGGAACCGTGGATGGAAGACCTTTCTCTCTCTCTCTGTAAAAATCTGTCTTTCAAATAAGAATAAACCTTAAAAAAAGGTTCTCTTTGGTTGATGTAGTTCCGGCCAGCTGACCCCTGATCAGGAAGCCACTGAGTTCTGTTTCTGATCACACCTCCCCTCACCATGTCTAGCCCTCTGCAAGGCACGTGGATGGAGGTGGGAGGGTGCACTAATACTTCCAATGAAACAGAGAAGGGAGGGCTTGTAAACTTAGACTAACGGAGTAGGTCCTGGGATCCTAAGAATCTGAAGAGTGGAAGGCTTTACTGTTATACTAGAGCAAAAATAGCAAGAAATAATCAAGAGAAAAGGCTGAAGCTGTTTTTGTTTGTTGTTTGTTTTGCTGTAGTTCTGACTTTATTGAAAATTTGAGAGTGAAGTGGAAAGGTTCAAATGGCTCCCCGGGGATTTTTAAGTTCATCTCCACGGTGGGCTGAGTGACCTGCAGGTTTGACAGGCTGCCCAAGTCTAGAAGCTTCAGCATCTCCTTGGTGTCGGGGTCCACTTCGATGACCTCCTCCTGACCAAGACCTCCAGGATGTAGCTGTCTCTCCTCCTGCAGCTTGATGGAGCTGCCTCTCACCGGCCTTGGTGGATGTGCTGCAGCAGACGTGTGACACAGCCTGTGATCCTGCTGTGTTGAACTTCCTGCTGGGGGTGGTGGGGATTTCCTCACACACACACACTTATTGGTGTGCAAGTCATTGCCCAACTGGGTGTAGTACTTCTCAACCATACCCGAGCTGCCTTCTTCACAATCATGAGTGAAAGAGACTGCAAGGTGGTCTTATGACATTCCTCCTGCCTGTTGTGCAGATGAAAAAGACTAGCTAAATTCAGACACACTTACCTCTCTCCTCTCACTGGCTTGGCCTTGAGTGTGAGGAGATTTTAATTGTTTTCCCAAAAGAACTCTTCATCCTCTAATAATATATTTATAGGGAATAAAAGGAGGATGGACAGTGCTTTCAATAAGAGATTGGGACTGGTCCAATAAAGCTCTCCTCCTCTCCGAATCTTAACTCACTTTCACATAAAGTTAAAATAACACTGAATAATTCGATGTAACATGCAGAGCTCTGAAAAAAGGCTTGCTAGAGAAGATGTATGAAAGGACTTTGAAAAACTTACTGTTGATCCTTATATCAAGTCACTACTTGAATGCCTTGTGAGAAGGGAGTTTGGAGAGAAACTCTCTATGCAAGTTTGCAATAAACTTAGGGAAGCAAAACACACAGCAGACAGCAGCGTAATGAAATAAGATGGCAAACAGTAAGGGACCAGCAGGCACAAAGAGGTGGCCAGAGACCTACAAGATATGCAGGTGGAGAGAGCCAAGAGTGGTTACTGTAGAGACTTAGAGACTTACTGGAGAGATTAGAAATGTTATGATTTGAATCATGTCTTTCAGAAAAATAAGTTGAAGAACTAACCCCAAACACTTGCAAATGCGATCTTATTAAATGAACTTGGCTAAGATGTGGTCATACTGAATCTGCGTGGGCACTTATTGCAATGTGACAAATGTCCTAAGAATCAGGGAAGAGAGAGAGAGATAAGGAGACTGTCAAGTGAAGACATCTATGTGACAGGGAGGACATATCTGCATTGTGTGACAAGAGAGGCACAGATTCTGACACTGCAGCCCCAAATCAAAGATAGCCAGGCTTGGCCCAAATGCATGACAAGCTGCCAAGGGCCGAGGAAGGGCTCCCTGGCAGGCATGGGAGGGAGTATGATCCCAAGACACCCGCATTTCAGACCGTGGCCTCCAGAACCATGAGAGGTCTGTGGATCAAAGCCACCGAGCAGGGACCTTCCAACAGTCACAGGAGAGCAATGCCAGGCTTGTCTGGGGCTTTGCAGGCTGTGCACAGCCCAGGAGAGGTGGTCCTGCCAGGGATGCTGTCCCAGTGAGAGATGAACATCACCAGCCAAGTTAATCATTTCTCAGTATGCTGCAGTATATTGGAAGGATATCTGTGCTCCTCCAGATAAGATCAGCAATTTCTACTGGACTTTACAGTAATCAGTGTTATCATAGCTTGGCTGCCTTATATATTTGCTTTAGCTGCACAGTCTTTTTAACTTGCTTATCCTTGCTTAGTATCTATTGTGCATGGAGAACCAGGCTGGCACTATTCTTCATTTAAAAAAAAAATTTGGGCTTCATGTTCATTGATATTCAAATCTGAGTGACACTCAATTTTCTTGGTGATTTTTCACATACAGCTCTGCAGAGAGCAGGTTGAAATGTCTTAATAGGAAACTCCTAAAGCCTTGTGAGCCCTGTTACATACTCAACAGAGTTTTGCCTCAAGGAAATCCTGTTCTTTGAAGAAGCTGTTATGGTCGATTGGGCCAGTGTCATACCTTGAGAAAGATCTAAGAGCAGTATTTACACTCTGCTGTCATAGATCCATACTCACCATTAGTGATTAGGTAAACAGAACAACTCCACATATCCCCAAATACATATTTGCAGGATAATAGGCTGGTGGGTAAGGTGTTTCTCTTCTAAAACAAGCCCAGCTTTAAAAAAAAAAAAAAAAAAAAAACCAAACTGCTATTGGGTGGAAAGCCCAGTGGGAAGGAGAAGGAAGTGCTGCCCATCCTTGAACATGGCAAGGTTGCATCTGATACGGTCTTAGCTGTTTGGAAGTTCTCTGACGAGGACATGGAATGTATAACAGTTCCTCGATGCAAAGCTCAGGATACAGACATTTGCTCTAGCGTTAGAGCAAAGGCATTTACTTGGCTGTTCCCAAAGGTATAATGTGTACTATTTTCATTACTTCAGAAAGTCTTACAGAAGTGTTCCATCGATATTTAACATTTGGCTTAGTCAGTTATACATTATGGTGATCAGGAGTTTAGAGTCTGTAGCTATATTGCCTAAATTTCAGTTCATCATCCAATCTCAGTAGCTGTGAAATCCCATCCAGTTTATTCAACCTCTCCGAGTCTCATCAGTAAAATAGCTATGATAAGGGTCCTCAGTTGTGAGGTTTGTCTGCACTTGCTGCCGGGAAGGCTTCTGGACAGTGCCTAACAGCCAGTGAGTTCTCATTTAGTGCCAGATTTTATTAATTCCATTCAAATACTGTATTCTAATTGGAGACTCTTCACAGTGTCATGTGCCTCCAATTTTTATTATTACATAAAATTTATTTGCACAAAGGAGCAAAAATTAGTGATTATTGGTGGTAGAAATGTTGGAAATCACTGTGTCTACCTTTTTTGAGAGTGTCTTGCTTACATCATTATGGCATCACTTTCAGAAGCATTATGGAAATACCAAGTATCCAGACCGTCAGGCACCATGATGCTAATGCAATCAGTTACTGAGCAATTAGACACAGTCTCAGATTTAACTCCCTTAATTTTTCATTAACACATTCAAGACTCACAAAAATATGAAAACTGAGAACTAATCTTGATTGGCCAACCTAATAGCAAAATATCTCCAACAGATAAAGGGACTAAGGTTACCCAGGAAGACGAAGAACTCAAAATGCAGAGTGTAAGACTGCACTTCAGGGAGCAAATTGCGGAGCTGACATGTCAGACAATGTCATCACCATTCAAGGTATAGCTTAGTGATCACCTTTTCCAGAGAGTTTTCCTGTAGCCAAGTCCCCACGATGACCCAGCTGCCTCTCTCCACTGCCTGAGTTCCCACGCAGCTTCTACATTCCTGTCATCTCAGCCGCCACACCATACTGTGATCACCACCTCTGCCCTGCAGCTACAACAATCCAAGTGTCTCACATGAAATAGCACAGTAGATGCATATTATCTAGCACTTTCTCACATTTAAATCATCTCTAAATCACTCATACCTAAGCACAATAAAAGCTTTCAAAGTAGTTCTCCTGGATCTTTAGGGAATAATCACAAGAATAAAACAGTGCAGACACACATTTTCTTTAAAACAAATATTTTGTATCTGTCACTGTGGTATCTGTTTATAGATTCAAGTCTAAATCTAAACTGTAGAGAACACGTGCTGAGACCTGTGTTTCCCGTAACCGGCTGAATGGTTAGTCGGCAGTAGCTGAACAGTAGACGTTTGTTGAACCCTACGTGCAGACTCCAGCTAGTGTTTTAGTGCAGTGCTTCTACCCTCTGCTGTACTTCCCTGAACTATAAATTTTGTGGTCTGTCGAAAAAAAGGACTTTGTTTATTCTTTAGTCAGTCAATTGTTTAGTCATTTATTGAATAATCTTCTCAGTTTGCACCATGTGACAGACATTGTCCATGTGTTCAGCTGGATTGGACTTGTTTTTTAAGATTAATTTTTTTAATTGCAAAGTCAGATATACAGAGAGAAAGGGGGACAGATAGGAAGATCTTCCGTCCGATGATTCACTACCCAAGTGGCCAGGAGCCTCTTCCAAGTCTCCCATGTGGGCGCAGGATCCCAAGGCTTTGGGCCATCCTTGACTGTTTTCCCAGGTCACAAGGAGGGAGCTGGATGGGAAGCAGGACTGCTGGTATTAGAACTGTTACCCATATGGGATTCTGGTGCATTTAAGGCAAGTACTTTAGCCACTAGGCCACTGCGCTGGGCCCTGGACTTGTTTTTTAGACCACAATCTGACTCCTACTGTGAGCAATTTTTTTCCTAGTGTCTCAGAAGTGGTTCTGCTAATAATCCATTCAGGAACTTTCCTAATATCAGTGTCAACTGAGTGGTCTGCAATGTGACCAACCTATCTTCTCCATTGTTTCAAAAGTTAGAGTCACAATTCCTATTGCCAAACTTCTGATACCACTCTCATTGTCCATGACCCTTCTAGAACAACGAACAGCAAGAGTGGGCAACTTCAGCCACGTGTTCCCAATGTGACTGACACACAGTGATTTTGAGAACTAAATCACTTGGAATCATTACATCCCCTCATCTCAATTTTAATTTCTCGAATAGTTTGCATAAGCAGATCACTGTCCCTGACAAGGAAAAAGGAAAAGGTGGGAGATACAAGAAGAGTAGAAAACAATCTTTAAAAAAATAAAGACTTTTATTTTTATTGGAAAGGCAGATATACTGAAAGGAGGAGAAACAGAGAGGAAGATCTTTCATCTGCTGATTCACTTCCCAAGCGGCCCCACTGGCCAGAGCTGAACCGATCTCAAGCCAGGTGCCAGGAGCTTCTTTCATCTTCTGGGTCTCCCGCCTGAGTAAAGAAAAGGTCCCAAGGCTTTGCGCCATACTCAATTGCTTTCCCAGGCTACAAGTAGGGAGCTGTAAGGAAAGCGGAGCAGCCAGGGCATGAACCAGTGGCCATATGGGATCCTGGTGCACGCAAAGCAAGGGTTTAGCCACAAAGCTATCCTGCTGGGCCCTTTATTGTTTGTTTTGCTGTTTTGTTTTGTTACTGGTACCTATCGCAGTGAGGCAGTTAATGCCACACGATCAATACATCCCGTCAAATATTAACTACTATAAGATGTGGCCTCTCATCAAAAATGAAAATACTACAAAACCCATGATCAACTGTTTTCTGATCAGACTATAGAGGTGACCACTCAAGCCTTTGGCTGTTTACTAAGCTGCATAAGTGTAGGTGAAACTCCAAGATACTACAGACAGAACCACCAGAATGCAATTTGTATCAGGAAGGGCGGCAGGGGTGGGGGAGAACTCACTATATGTGGACATTGGCAGTGGGGTGCTGGGGCTGGCTTATCCAAGCTTGAGATCATTGACTGTTTTCAGGGATTTCAAAGGTTGTTCAATATGACACTGGCAGAATGACACTATCTATGACAGACAGAACGTCCTCAAATTCTAAAACAGGCTTTCATTTTTTGTGTATAGAAAACTAGCTATTTAACATCTAGTATACCACTGCATATCAGGACGTGAAAGGACCGTATTTTTAGTAGTAGGGATACGTCAATCCTGGAACAAAATCTGTTGCACAACTACCTAAGAAAGCTGAAAAGCAAAACTCCAAAAATCCCAAACTAATATGTAAGTGACTTCAATTAAGGTCCAACATGTTTGAAGTAATACAACAAAATCTAGCTCTTGACATTCTAGCATTTATAACAGGAATAATCTTAAATCTGTTGAATAACTAATTCACTATCAGAAGCCCTTATATACCTCTCCCCACTACCCCTTTCTCTCAGGGGATTTCACTAAATCTCACAAAACATTTAAGGAAGAAATAAAATCTGTCCATATAATCTTTTCCAGAAAACAGAAAGGAAGAATTCCTTTCTGACTCAAAATGCTATGAAGCCAGCATCATCCTTTTATCAAATCCAGACAAGGACATTACAAGGACATTGCAAAGCAATATCCCTCCTGATTACAGATACAAAATCCTGAACAAAATCTAAGCCATCAAATCCATCAAAATAATATGTTAATATAGCATGACCGAGTGTGATTTATACCAAGAAGGCGATGTCATTTCTAACACTTGAAAAAAATCAATCTGCATATAATTTACCATTTTAGCACATTAGTGAAAGAATCTGATAAGAGACTCCATCACATCTAATTCCAAAACTTTAGTGACACAGGCAAAGCGATGATTGTCTGGGCCTGGGGATGGAGGGGACTGACTGCCCAGGCGTACATGGGCACTTCAGATACGATGGGAAACCTGCATCTCTCGAGCACAGGAGTAAGTATATGATGCTTGTGGAAATTTACCCAACGGTCTGCTTGAAATGGATGCCCTTCACTAAGTGTAAACTATAACCAAATAAAATGTGTAAAAAGTTTTTGGCCCAAATCTGTACATATGCTAACGGCAAACACTGTTTCCAGTCTCTGCTGCTTTCCATGCTAAGCCAAGCAGTAGCTTATCAGCACATCAGCGGTGGAAGGCTGCTCTCCGGGGAATGGGGGTCAGCGTGGGTGTCTCTACGGGAAGATCCCTGCACGGCCTCCAGGCCCTCAGCGTGGTGGGGGCAGGGAGCCAACTCTGGTTCTGATGGTGAGAGTGTGCCCTTCTTTGGTCATGGAAGTAAATTTAGATACACTTCCTTTGATTCAATACAGAAGAAACATTTATTACTTTTAAGTTATAACTAGACTTTGAGTTCAAAGATTTTTACAGTTGGTTCTGAATGTGACTGGAGTGTACAAATTATTCAACGTTTCTTGGCTTCAGGTATCAGCCCTTACAAATGTGGATCCGTTCTTTCCTTAGGTACCTCTAGTAGCATCTGACCCTTTATTTTCAGAGGGAGATTTATTCAACTGTTCCTCCCATGCTGTTACTTAAAATTGTTCATCTGCTTTCTGCTCCTAACACCAAACATCATGTTTATAATATTTCAGTGTTCCGTTAGATTGCACTTAGATTTCAAATATAATAATCCACGCAGAATATAATCAGGGATCAGAAAATAAATTTGAAGACAAAGATGAGGGAAGATGCTACAGGCCTGCTACTTACTCGTTTGACTGGTTTCCTGAATGGAGAAACCCATCAGCTTACTCAGGGTTAACTGGTTAGGTATGCTACATCTAAACCTCACAAAGCTGATCCTCGTGTTCTCTAGCTCATAGCAGATAACCATCTACAAATTAAAAGGCACATTGACAAACTAATTTCAAGGCAAGAGATTTTTAAAAAGCCCATAAAACAGAAGCACAATAAAATACAAGGACTCTAGTGTGGACAATAAATTACTCTGTACCCATACTTCACTAGGTCCTCAGAGCTAATATACTGAAGCTAAATAAAATCATTGATTTTGACTACTGCTACTACTTTACATTTTAACTGACAACCTATCAGATGTCCAACAACCTCACTTCTAAACTGACTCAGTCTTCGACAGTCCTGGAGAGATGAAATTTACTATGGTATATGCTAGCAAGCAGCTGTTTCAGATATGTAAATGGTCTATTCTCAAACACCTGGAAACTTTGAGGGAAAGACCAGATCAGACACTTCTCCAGAACTCCAATATGATCATCCTCATCTGCATCATAGAACAAAGACACCAATCTCAGTTGAGTATAATTTACATAAAGGACCAAAAGGTCTAGAACACCCAGCTGGCTTCAACCAAGGCCGTTCAAATGAATGATCTTGGTGTGTGTGCTGTTCAACAAGTACTTGAATTCTTACTGCGTCTTCTTTAAGGTCCTATTAGATATTTAATGCTATCCTTGTTTCTCAGAGCAACTGACTTATTTGTCTCTAAAAACATGAAATAAATTCTCAAAGATTTTCCCAGCTGCCATGACATCACAAGGAATGAAGTGCACACCACCATGATCTTTGTTCTTCCTGGCTTCTTAAAACACTCTAGCTTCCTGCCTCAGTACATTTTCTGTCACTAGAACAGAACACTGCGCACTGGATAGTAAAATACAGAGGTGTGTTCAACTTACAGTTCTGAAGGCTGCAAAGCCTAAGAGGCTGCCACCTGCTCAGCTTCCAATGAGGGTCTTCCTGCTGCGTGACAACATCGCAGAGGGTATGGTTTGTCAGGACAGAGCAAGCTTGCTAGAGAGAGCCCCCTTTAAAACAAGGCCCCTCCTGCATTAATTCACTAATCCATTGATTTGTGAGTGGGCTATTCCAATCCTAAGAGTGGAGCTTTCATGACCTGATCACTTCCCAATAAACCTACCTTTCAATTCTGTTATGTTAGGGTAGAGGGTAAGTTTCTAACACATAAACTTCTGAGGGACACACTCCAAACATATCATTCCTCATACTCAAAATTACTCTGCTCACCAACTCATATTTTATATAAACAGCATACAGATTGGATTTGATTCTCACATTTTTTTTCCTATGTTCACACCTACATGACTACCTTAGATCACAATTTTAGTAGGATGTCTTTATATATATTTTATTTTCCTATGGGAAGATAGGAGCTTAAATATATCAAGAAATGTGAGTTGGAGAACCAAGGGTCCTAGTACTTCCAGAGGAGTATTTTCAGGGAGTGCTTTCCATTCTAGGAATTTTTTAAAAAAAGATTTATATATTTTGCTTGAAAATCAGAGTTACAGAGAGAGTTGAGTAGAGGGAAGGAGAGAGAGAGAGAGAGAGAGAGAGAGAGAGAGAGAGAAACATGAGAATTTCCCACCTATTGATTCACTCCCCAAATGGCTGCAACAGCCAGAGCTGGGGTGGTCTGAAGCCAGCAGTCAGGAACTTCTTCCAGGTCTCCCACGTGGGTGCAGAGGTCCAAGTACTTAGACAATACTCAGCTGCTTTCCAAGGCATAGCAGGAAGTTGGAAGGGATGTGGAGCAGCCAGGACATGAATCAATATCCGTATGGGATGCCTGTGCTGCAGATGGAGGTTTAGCCTGATATGCCACCATGCCAGTCCCATTTTATTATTTTTTAAATTGGTTTTATTTATTTGAAAGGCAGAGTCGGAGAAAGTCCTCCATCCCCTGGCCTATGCCCAAGATTACTGCAATGAGCAGGGCTGGACAGGCTGAAGGTAAAAGCCAGGAGCTCTGTTTGGGTCTTCCAGGTGGGTGCAGTGGCCCGAGGACTAGAACTATCCTTCCCTCCCAGGTACACCAGCATAAAGCAAGATCAGAAATGGAACAGCCAGGACTCAAACTGGTGCCTCAGGCAGCACACAGCCTGCTACACCACAATGCTAGCTCCTTCATATTTTAAGATGGAGAAGGAACACTAGGGTACTTGAAAAAATTCACAGAAAAATGGAATTAACAGATAAATTTGTGCTGGTGCAAAAAATGAAATGTTTATATTTTTTCATCACATACATTTTTAATGTACTTTTTAGAAATCTCAAGTGTTACTGTGATTGAGTTTTCTGTAAAATTTCAGAAAAAGACAACAAGTATGTTGTGTATGTGTTACACAGCTAACACAGGGCCATGAGCTAGGAGGTGCCAAAGAGATAGAATTCAATAGTACAACAAAAGCACATCATGTAGTTTGTCTTAGCATAAATATCCCAAAAGAGCACATGTTTAACCTAGGGAAATTAAAAAAAAAAACAATAGGAAAAGTTATAAATATTCCCTTCTCTGAGACAAGAACCTTTACATATCCTTTAGAAGTACTCATGGGGCAAGCACCAAGCTAGAAACCAGAGGTTGTCCTGGAAGCTTGGTCAGTCCTGTCAGGAGGAGACCAGAGCAGCACAGCTGAAGTGGTTACAAAACAAAATGAGTCCGTGCAACCAAGTGCTGAATGGAGCACTGGCAAAGATGAAAACAAAGCCTCTAGAATGCCCGTCCCCAAGACTTTCTTAAGATATTTTATCCAAAGACCATGAAAATAGTCAAAATCCCAAAACTTCTTCCCATGATCCGCTGGTTGAATGACAGGAAGAATGTTCCCAGCACCAACATACACACTCAGACTAGGAGGGGGACTAGGGACTCAGCCTATCATGATGATGCAATTGAACTTTCAAATGCATTGGGTTATGAGAAAATTGTCAAGCTCTATTCTTATTATACTGCTGTTTAGCTATGGCTTGTCCCACAGTAAAACCATGGCCAAAACAAACTCCATGTTAGGTCTGAACACTTAGGCAGAAACTAAAACACACCCCAGGCAATCAAGTCTTCATTGGTCTTCCAGAACAAATGACAGCCTGAGAAAAGCAAGCAGTCACACATATTTGTGCTGGGAAGTTCTTAAAATGCATCTCTTATTTGTGGACATGTACCAACTCTCCACAGTCAACGACGCTGCCACCTGGACGCTGTGTGACCCGCCTTTTTTGTGCAAAGGCACACGAGCTGCTCTTTGTGCCGAGAAAATTTGTAATGACTGGTGTCTTCCAATTTGTACCTGTGGTTTCCAGTTTTTAAAATGGAGCTCTAAGCAGCTGAAATATTTTCCTCACTCAAAGTTTAAAAATATAATCATGGATGTTAAAAATTTCAATTCTGATATTGCTAATTCACTGGGCTACTAATAAACCTAAGATCATACATACTTATTATGACTCACTGGGTAGTTTGGAAAATTCAGTAAAAAGTGGCTCTATAAACTCTCTGAATACCAAGGGTAGAAGAAAATCACAAATAGTAGAGCTGTGCATAAGCCCTGAGATCATTCCTTCCCATTTCCTTGTTTTATAGCAAATAGTTTAGAGATTAGGAGATTATTAAGATCACTAACTAATTAGTAGGAGAATCCTTATGTCAGGTTTCTACAATAACATCCAAAGGACATTTGCTGAGTGTGTTGCCCATGTCAGGAACTTGTATATTCTTGCCTCTGGATTTACCAACATATCAAACCTTCTGAGGGAGTTTACATGAGATTGTTAATAGTCAGATCCTAGAAAAATGTTAAATATTTAGCACTTTTTTCTTAAACATAGTATCATCAGCTAAGATTTGAACGTGGTTTGTCCCCAAAGGGTCAAGTGCTAGAAACTTAGTCCCCAGCTGGCAATACTGAGAGGAGATGGAACCTTTAATAGGGCTTCATGGAGGGCGGTTAGGTCATGGAACACACCCTTGGTAGGGATTAATGTAGGTCTTAGAAGATCCCGGTTAGTTCCCATGACAGTGCGTTGTCATGAAAAGGTTAAGATTTGCCCCTTTCTGCTCTCCTGCTTCCTGTCTCACTGCATGAGGAAACAGCTGTCTCCTCAGAGGGTTCTTAGTAAGAAACTGTTGAGGCAGTCATTGGGGACAGCAGGTGGAGCAATTGCTTGCCATGCCAACATCACGTATTGGAGCATAGTTCAGTCCTAGATGCTCTGTTTCAGATCCAATTTCCTGGTGATGCACCAGAGAGGGAAACAGAACATGAGTCAAGTTCTGGGGAGATCCAGATAGAGTTCCTAGATCTTGGCGTTAGCCTCACCTCAGCTGTTGTTGGCATTTGGGAAGTGAACCACTCAGTGAACTCTGTCTCTTTCTTCCTCTCCGTCGCTCTCCCATGAACTCACTCTCATTTTGCCTTTCAAAGAAGGAAGGACGGAAGGGAAGGAGGGTGGGAGGGAGAGAGAGAGAGAGGAGACAGAAAGAAAGGAAGGAAGGAAGAAAAAGATTGCAAGACAGGCAAGGCAAGGCAAGCTCACTAACTGAATTGCTACTTAAAAGCCAACGTCATCCCACTCAGCATTGATGTTTGCCTTTACCTGTTGGGTAAACATCTTTGTTGGACGGTGTTTCCCTGATGACTTTAGACACACTGTCAATGGGTCCCAAGAGAAAACAGAAAATCTTACTAGAAGAACCCATAAAGTCAATCACATTGATGTCAAGTCATATGGACTTGCACGCAAAGTTTCTGGTGAAGGAAGAACTGCCAGGAATAAGCAGTTAGTGGAAGAAGAGGAAATTCAACGATGGTGACAGGAGTTACTTCAAAACAAAAGCCTAAGGATTTCTAATTTAAAAGAGGTCTTGGAAAATACAGAGTTCTTGAATATTTTTTTTCTAATAATGCCTATCTTTGTAGTATGAACCTCAAACAGGAGGTAGAGACCATTGTATAATGACAGCATATGCTTTTGCCAGAAGAAAATCACATACCTTCCCAAAAAGAGTAAATATTTGTGCCATTTTTTCATTCACTCTAAAAACAAAAGAGTTGAAATACATATTTGCTATACAAAATAAAATCTTGTTTTAAGATTTTGCAAGATACCAGCTTCCACTGCTTTTTAATTGGAAGATTTATTCCCCATTTCAGGTAAATTTTGTACTCAATAATACAGGCCCCTTGTAATTGTAGAGATGATCAGTGGAGTTGCAGAAAGCATAACTTTTTAAAGATTACACACAAGTGGTGGAAGAATCAAGTCACCTAACACCCTGTCAACTCAGAGATTGCTAATCTCTGTGCAAAGAGGTAAAGAATTTGCCTTGTACTTAAGATGGATTTTCAGCAAAGGTAATGTCTTAATGGCAAGAGAAGACACGTGAAAGACATTGAGAAAAAAAAACCTACGGAAGATCAAATAAAATTTGTTTTCCCTTCACTTTAGCTGAAGAAATTACTTGGCTAAAACTGATTCTAATCCAAAATGTACATACTCTAATAAGACTGGCCCATTTTGAAGTATGTTCTGATACAATTAAGATACACTCTTTTTTTAAAAAAAGATTTATTTATTTTTATTGGAAAGTAGGAGAGACAGAAAGGAAGATCTTCTGTCAGATGGCTCACTCTCCAAGTGGCTGCAATGGCCGGAACTGAGCCAATCTGAAGCCAGGAGCCAGGAACTCCCCCAGGTCTCCTATGCAGGTGCAGGGTCCCAAGGTCTTGGGCGATCCTTGACTGCTTTCCCAGGCCACAGGCAGGGAGCTAAATGGGAAGTGGGGCAGCTGGGATTAGAACCAGCAGCCATATGGGATCCCAGCACATTAAAGACGAGGACTTTAGCCACTGGGCCATTGTACAGGGTCCTAAGATACACTCTTAAGTTGGGAATTAATTTCTTTTAAGGTTTATTTGTTTTTATAAAGTCAGAGATACAGAGAGAGGAGACAGAAAGATCTTCCATCTGCTGGTTTACTCCCCAAGAGGCCACAATGGCTGAAGGTGAGCCAATCCAAAGCCAGGAGCCAGGAGCCAGGAGCCAGGAGCCAGGAGCCAGGAGCCAGGAGCCAGGAGCTTCTTCCAGATCTCCCACACAAGTCCAGAATCTCAAGGCTTTTGGGCCATCCTCAACTGCTTTCCCAGGTCACAAGCAGGGAACCAGATGCCAACTAGAGCAGCCAAGACAAGGATTTAGACATTAAGCCATTGTGCCAGACCCAGGGATTAATTTCAATTATTCTGTTAGGGGTTCTTTTTCAATGACAGAGTACATAGAAGAAACCATCCCACTGCCTAGAACCATCACAACTGCCCTGTGTGTCACCAGCCAGTTCCACATGGTGTCTCCCTTACTCCCCATGTGGTACTCTTTGGAAATGGGGCATTTGGAGGGTAATTAGATTTAAATAAAGCCTTGACCGTGTAGTTCTATCTTCATCCCTGTATTCCTTTCTAATTACATACCTAAGACCATGACATTCATAAAGAACAGACAATTTTCTCAGAATCAGGGATGGAAAACCCAAGATCAAGGTGTCTGCAAGTTCATTGTCTGGTAAGGTTCTGGTCTCTGTTGAGGATGGTGCCTTAAACACTGCCTTCTGCTGAGGGCAGAACATTGTAGCTTCATGTGGCAGCAGGTGGAAGGACAAATGGGCACACTTTTACCGTGTAGCCCCTTTCATAACGGAGAAGCCCTCATGGCCTAACTATCTCTTAAAGACTCTACCTCTCAACATATTAGGCTTTTGGAGGGGACACATTTGCATTATAGCAGCCACCGTGAGAGAGGAAGGGACCATCCCATTTTCCACCCACTAAGAAACAGCTCTCTACAAGCCAAAAGAGAATCCTCACCAAGAATCAAATATTCTAGTAAGTTCTCAACCTTTAGAATTATGAAAAACAAATGTCCATTGATTTAACCACCTGGTCCATGGCACTATGGAAGCCTGAGCTAAGGCAAAATTTCTGTGTATTAGAGCTCTTCACAAAAGGAAAACCAACATGTGATACATATATACATATATGCACAAACATGTGCGTGTACAAATGGGGTGAGACTGATTGTAAATGATTGGTTCTGCAATTATGGAAGCTCTCTGCAATCCAGGAAAGCCACTGATACAGTTCAGTGACTGATAAAGTTCTACACCCAAAGGCCTAAGAGCCAGGGAACTAGGGAGCCAGTGGATCTCTCTCAGTGCAAGAGCAATGGAGGGAGTCCTAGTCTGGGTCTAAAGGCCGAGGTTTAGAAGTACTGATGTCTGAGAGCAAGAGAACTTAGAGGGCCCGGCACCATAGCCCAGCAGTTAAAGTCCTAGCCTTGCACACGCCAGGATCCCATATGGCCACTGGTTCATATCCCGGCGGCACCACTTCCCATCCAGCTACTCACTTGTGGCCTTGGAAAACAGTGCAAGATGGCCCAACGCCTTGGGACCCTGTACCCACATGGGAGACCTGGGGGAGCTCCTGGCTCCTGGCTTCAGACTGGCTCAGTTCCGGCCATGGCAGTCACTTGGGGAGTGAATCATCAGATGGGAGATCTTCCTCTCTGTCTCTCCTCCTCTCTGTACATCTAACTTTCCAATAAAAATAAATCTTTTAAAAAGGAGAGAGAGAGAGAACATCATTATTTGAATGTATGAACAATAGAAAAGGCAAAGGAATGATAAAAATGGTATGCCTGCGAGGGGCCAGTGTCATAGTGTAGCAGATGAAGCTACTGCCTGTGATGCTGGCACCCCTCGTGGCCACCAATTCACATCCCAGATGCTCCACTTGTGCTGCAGAGCCCTAACGATCTAGGCAAGGTAGTGGAAGATTGCCTACATGTCTGGGCCTTTGCTCCTCAACGATGGAGACGTCGATGAAACTCCTGGTGTTTGCCTCAGCCCTGGCCACTGCAGCCATTTACATTGTGAAGAAGAAGTTGGAAGACTTCTCTGTCTCTCTCTTCCCCTCTCTTTCTCTTTCTAACTCCGATTTTTAAATAGATCCTTTTAAAAATAAATGGTGCAAGGCCTAGCAGCGTGGCCTAGGGGCTAAAGTCCTCACCTTGAATGCGCCAGGATCTAATATGGGCGCCGGTTCTAATCCCAGCAGCTCCACTTCCCATCCAGCTCCCTGCTTGTGGCCTGGGAAAGCAGTCGAGGACAAGCCAATGCTTTGGGACCCTGCACCTGTGTGGGAGACCTGGAGGAAGTTCCTGGATCCTGGCTTCAGTTCGGCACAGCACCGGCCATTGCGCTCACTTGGGGAATGAAGCATTGGACAGAAGATCTTTCTTTCTGTCTCTACTCCTCTCTGTATATCTGACTTTACAATAAAAATAAATAAATCTTAAATAAATAAATAAATGGTACAGCTGTGAGGGCTACTTGCCATGAAAGGAGCTTACAGGGCGTAGAGGTTGTCCTAGGAGTGTGAGAGTGAGTGAGAGTGAACATGGTGGTCTACGTGTCACAAGAGTCAAAATACAAAAAATATTTTTCTTGCTTTATATCTTGTTTTGTACATTTTCTATTAGTTGCATAATTTTACTTTTCAAACTTTTCTTAGACATGCATACACACACAGAAGGCTAGGTCCACCCAGGGACAGGGTCATCAGTCACGGTCTTGCACTGCACAGGTTGGTTCTCTCTCCCCCCGCCCACTCCCAAGGCTGGGGAAGGTCTTCAAAGGGAGACGCACACCAAGCTGGCCTCTGCCTCCTGCGACACACCGTGTTCTCCTGGAGACCGCTCACGAGCCCTGCCTGAGGCTATTTCCCAGTTAACTTTTCTTTTTATAAGTAGAAGGAGTACACTCTAAAACAGTGATAAGAATAGCTGCATAGTCATTTATTGCCAGGCATGTACCGTGCATAACTGCATGTACACTGACTGACTGACGGACAACGATATCGGGCACTGGGGCTTGGATGCCCTCTGACTTGCCCTTCTCCAGAATGGGCTCCAAGTGAAGCTTACTGAGGCCTGAGGACCAGTGAGGCGGATCCCAGCTACAGGCGTACTCTCACCTCGCCAGCCCCAGAAAATCCTGCAGTCAAGTATAAACAGCTGCACTCTGCAAAGGCGGAAGTCAGCTTTGTTTCAGCTTTGTGCTTAGTGATATGTCAGAGATGACACCTGCTCAATAAGCCAGGTAAACGTTGTGCTCCTTGTTCTTGGCCTCTTCCTAAAGCCCTGCAGGTAGCTCAGGGGCTGTGTCCTGCCCATCTGCACATCCGGATCACGTATCCTCAGGCCCGACTTCCCCAAGCTGTGTTTCAGGTTCAGCAGTCTTTCAAACTCACAGACAACTCTACCCAGGCCACTCCTAAGAAGGTGTTCCTCACTTTGCTCAGTAACTTCCTGAAAAAAACAATGAATATAAATCTCATTGTTAATCACGGAACATAACCACTGCCCAAGGGAGTGCCTGACAAAGCAAGCTCCGGGTGGCTTCTTCTACCAACTGAAGCCTTTTGTAAAAGACTGAATCCCACTTCCCTTCTGAGCTCCACGCACACACTGAGACCTAAGTTAGCCAACACCTGTCTCTGCTAAATCCACGTTGGCACTTGTGTGCCCACTGGGTCCACTGGGTATTCTAGAAGTGCTTCTCCTGCATTCCTTCACTGACCTACACTTTACAGCAGCAGCGCTGACAAGAATACATTTAACCTAAGCGGATGTCAAAACCACTTTTGGGGGCCCCAAGCTCCTCTACTTCCCACCCACTGCATCTGCACCCAGCACCCCCACAGCACCATGCCCCCCTCCCCTGCCAACAGACAAGATACCTCTCTCTCCGAAGGTTCAGAGAAGAGCATAACGCATCACAAGGGAACAAGACTTGAGTGACAGGCATTTAGTTAATACGACTGCAAGGTCTTAGCACAAATGTCCTTCCAAACCACAACTACTTTATTTCCTTTTTCAAAGATTCTCATTGCAACTGGAGGGGACAAGTGAGTATCGCTAAATTTTTGAAATAAACTTGAGTAGAAATCAAATTTAAACTATAAATAGCCTTGCCAGTGAGAAGCTAAGGCATATCCACCTACAAGAAAGGGCCAATGGAGCCCTGGTGCAACCCACCCCAATCTCAGCCAGCCTCCTGGCCACAGTCTGAAGGTTTCTGTCTCCCCAGAACTCATTTAATACACTGCTAAACCCAAAGTGATGACCTTCGGAGGCAGGTAAGTCATGTGGCCCCATAGCTTCATAACTGAGGTCAGTGTCCTTCTGGAAGTGGCCTACTTTGCCTCCAGGTGAGGATACAGCAAGAAGGTGCCATCTTGGAACCAGAAAACAGACCTGGCCTGGCGTTACACCTGCCAGTGCCTTGGTCATGGACTTCCCAGTATCCTGAACCATGCTAAGTAAATTCCTGTTGGTTATGGTATTTTGTTGTAGAAGCTCCAACAGACTAAGACACTTACCTGTGCTGAATTATTTTTTTTACTACTTGTCAAAGGAGAGTAACAGATCAGGAGGACCCCTCAGGTCCTTTCTCAATCTGCACCCCAAGCATGGTTCTTTCCTTCATCCATCATCGCACCAACCACAGGAGCAGAACTGTGTTAGGAGCTCTATTGGCCTGAGGCTCTCCTGCACTTGGAGTCCTCACCCCACTTCAAATAAAAAACTTTAAATGCATCCACACCCCACATTAAAGATAATCTCTACATGACTATATAAAATCAGAACAGTTATCTGATATGATGTTGTATAGGCATTAAATTCAGTGAATTTTGATTTGTTATCTTTTCATATTTTCAAACCAATGCATTTCTTTTTTGGTCCTCAAACATATCCCCAGTCCCTCCAAAGCTGCAAAGCACAAGATGCTGCATGTCCAATGCATACTGGACACAACACCTGTACACAGAGAAACAAAGGAATGGATCAAATCTGCAGGAAGTCCAGCTCAAGACACTTTCAAAATCATGACCCAACCTGTTTGAGTAGAGGAAGAACCCAGGGTTCTAACTCAGGCAGTTTCACCTGCGTTCACGACTCCATCCTCATGGACTTGGGGCTACCACATTCTTGCTGAACAGAGGGAAATGAAGCACAGAAGACCTTGGGAACTTGCCCACCCTTCTTGCTCTGGAAAGTGGATTCGTTAACCCAGCACTCATGGTCCAGAGGCTTCCACTGAGTTATGACTCCCACAGGCACAGCACAAAGTCCTAGCTGTCCTTCCTGACGCTGAAAGTTAGACAACTATTGACCAAGTTCAACGAGTACTCAATGTTCCATCATTCACATACACACATTGCTGAGAAATGATTTCATTTTTTTTAAAGATTTATTTTATTTTTATTGGAAAGGCGGATATACAGAGAGGAGAGACAGAGAGGAAGACTTCCGTCCAATGATTTACTCCCCAAGTGAGCGCAATGGCCGATGCTATGCTGATCCGAAGCCAGGAGCCTCTTCCAGGTCTCCCACGCGGGTGCAGGGTCCCAAAGCTTTGGGCCGTCCTCAACTGCTTTCCCAGGCCACAGGCAGGGAGCTGGATGGGAAGCAGGGCCGCCGGGATTAGAACCAGTGCCCATATGGGATCCCGGGCGTGCAGGGTGAGGACCTTAACCGCTGTGCCACCGTGCTGGGCCCATTTCATTCGGTTTTAGTTGATGTCTTTTTACCCGAATGGTCTTTTTCAACCTATGTCAGCTACTTGCAATGTAAGAGTGGTTGGTTTTGCTTTGAGGAGCTGGGTTCCAGTCACATTTTCTACTTTCTTTCAGCCATTTCTAGCATGAGCCACCTCTTTCTATGTTTATATCATATGTTGTCCATTTGACACTAGGAACATGAAGTTGTTTTTTTTTTTAACTGTCCTTATCTGGTCATCATTAAACTATACTCTGGAATTCTGTAGATAAAGATGATCTTATAGTTATTGTAATGAAATACCTGGAGCTGAGTATTTAATGAAGAAAGGAGGTTTATTACTACACAATTTCGGATATGTAAAGTCCTACAATGTGGTACTGGCTCTGTTCAGCTCTGGGGAGGAGCCCTGTGGGAACATCACACGGTAAGTGGCACCCTCGTAAGGGTGATGCAGGAACCAGAGAGTAGGAGAAAGGCTAGGCTTGCTCCATTAAAACTCTCATGAAGACTAGCCAGGACTCCATGAGAGCACCCGTTCCTTCAGAGGCAATGCTTTCAAAGAGTCGATTTCTTACCACCAGAACCCATCTCCCACAAGTCTCACTACCTCATCACATCACCACTCTGCGGACCAAAGCTTCTAACACATGAACTGCTGGGAGAGGACACTCAGACTCTTTCCATTAGCAAGGAGGTCTAATAGTAAATGAGTACTATTAGCACAGTGAGTAAATGTCTCCCTGGTATGAACCCAGTTATGTAGTCTGGGACAGGCTACCCAACTGCTCAGTCTCATTCTATACAAGAGGGAAACAGTGGTCACACAGCTCACTCCCAGGGTTGCCATACAGGTAAGCAGGCAAGTCAAAGTGTTTGTATGTGCTTTACAATCTAGAAAATACTAGGAAAACATACAGGGTAATTAGCCTGAAATACTGCTAGGAATGATACGTGCTAGGGTCTTTTGCTGAACTAAGAGATTATGGACTCTAAAGGGAACCATTACATCACTGGGTTTCCTAAAATCACAGCAGGCATGTGAACAAATAGATGCAATGTTATATGGCAGACAGTTCACTGGTCAGGCTTCTGGGTGGGCACTCTTGTGAAGTGGCACATCTCCTGGCTTCCTCAGAAAGTGAGGTAGGCACTCAGCCCCTGGCTGGAACCATCTGACTATAGGACACCTAGAATGTGCTGGGAGCTATTGCCAGCACCGAAACATTCACCCTTGCTACACCATTTAACTAGGAAATTTTTGCAGATGCAAACAAATGTCTGGACATGGAGTAGGCACCTTGCTAAACCCTGTTCTCAAAGCCCCAGTTTGTGAAGGTGAAGAATTTTCAGGGCAGGATAGACCAAGGCACAATGAAAACTTGTGGAGAAAACTGAGGCTGCAGAAAGACAGAGGGAGGAGGTGGATCCCAGCTCAGGATGCAGAGGCAAGAACAGAAAAATCAAACTGCAACTAGTAAGTCCAAGCTTAACAATTCACTGGGAAATGCTTACAATGGCAAAGGAACTTCCCCTGCAGCAGGACTTAAAAAAGAAGTCAAGCCTGTAGTGGAATGTCAAGCAAACAGAATAGGGTCCCCAAGATCCAACTAGGCCAAACTCCAGGCCATCTCTCCCAACTAAAACCTGCCTCTCTCACTCTGTGGAATATCGACTCTGGACAAGCAAGCCTCTTCATTCAGTCTCTTTCTCTCTCTCTCTCTCTCTCTCTCTCTCTCTCTCTCTCTCACACACACACACACAACACACAAAGCTTTTGTTCACAATAATCGATCTCACAGCTGGTATGTCTGCACTTCACACCTGAGTGAGTCTCCCCTCCTGGACAAAGCCTGTTACGTCTGCTGCAGCGCCAAGGAATGCCACATTCCTCTGAAACCATGAAGAACTAAATTCACACTATGCTCAAAGAAGAAATCCAATGTAATACAGACGGATTCAATCATGGGTGCAGGTGATTTTGAGTAAAACCTTGCAAGAGCTTGCTCTCACGGGGGAAAAAACAAAACAGGAAAACACCCTCATATGGTAAAAACATCACAGAAAGAAATAAGGCCCCTGTTCACTCTAGCAGCTGTGTTTTTGGGCTGTAATTAATATTCACACAGAGAAGTGGGGGAAGCTCTCATGTCTGTCCATAAGATCGTTTGCTGAGTGTCCTCTGCGCCCCCCACCTTCTCCCTGTCACTCAATAAGCAGGGTTAGCCGGGGCTGGGCACTGGGCTCAGCGGATGGGCGCCACTTTGGAGACCCACCTCCAATCCCCGAGTGCCTGTTAGAATCCCAAGCCCTGTGTTTCTGACCCAGCTTTCCGCCAGTGCAAACCCTGGGAGGCAGCAGATGATGGCTCGTGTGTGTGTGGGGGGGGGGGAGCACACATGGAGGAGACCCAGCTTCAGTTCTGAGCTCTTGGCTGGTGTGCCCAATACGTGAGTGAACCAAGTTAGCGAGTTCTTGCCCCATGATAAATTCTACTTATGCCCATGCAAAATATTTAATTCTAAGCTTGCCTCTGGATTTCCGGGCTCCCTCAGATTATCCCTTGTGCCCCAGGACAGGGAGAGGGTCTGGGGATGAAATCACTTATGCCCCTCCAGAGTTCCAGGGGTCCCTGAGATTGTCCCTCGTGCCCTAGGAGAGGGAGAGGGTCTGGGGATGAAATCATTTATGCCCCAGAAAAATTTTTAATTCTAAACTTACCTTCATAGGCCCAGAGAGGTGGACAGGGAGAGGGTCTGAGGATTAAACATCGACTAGCCAAGTTTCTCTTTACTGCTGTTTCACCTCTCCTTATATACTCTTCCCCGCCCCCACCAAGTCCTAATTTAGCCAGGAAATTGGATACAGATGAGTCCAATTAGTCTAGGTGTTTTTAGCCACAAGCCCAGTTCCTGTTCCTGCCCAGCCCAACCAGCACCAATCAACTCCTTAGCCCACAACAAACCAGCAGACAGAAGAACCACCCCCCCACTCATCCTCTGTCTATCATTCAAATAAAAAATGAAGGTAAGTAAAAGGTAAATCAATCAACAAGTTTGACCAGCAGGCCCGACCCAGGTGACCTGAATCATTTAAAGTCTTTGATTCTCAGCTTCCGATCTGTACTGCAGGGCTAGTATCTGCAAAACACCACCAGGATATTGTATTAAATTAGCTGGTGCTTGACAAGATGTTCTATGAACTGCAAAAAGGCCCCCAAACATCCAGGCATCATGAGCAGTCCTGGTGCAAGGGCTGCCCCCAGCTGGCAGCAACCCCAGGTGTTCCCCACACTGTGACCAATCACTTCATTCTAGGAAAGCCTCAGCTTGCCCAGGCTTATACCACGTAAGGGCATGTATCCACTGTGGGATCACTGTGTGACTTACACAGGCACCATGTGTCTTGTTTCGCATCCCCCCATGACATCTTTACAGTCCTGACAAATGGCTCTCGGATTTCCCTGGAGAAAGCCCACAGGATGGGCTGCTCACAGGAGACCCAGCCAGGCCGACACAGACCTGACTGCTCTTCTGGTGCCCTCTGACCTGCTCACGCTGCTCTTTTACCCCACCTCTCATCTGTCCGTTGTATAGTCCATTCATGTCTATCAGTTCAGCCAGCTTTACCTCATTTCCCCACAAAACCCTTTTGAAGCTCCTTCACTCATTCCTTAGGGTTTTTGTTTTGTGTTTCCTGAGCTGTGTGAGGGGCACCATGGTGTAATCCCTTTCATGTGACTCTGATCTGGGACTTAAGACAATTTAACTCGTGAGTTCCTGCTTAATGCTTATTTCACATAGATGCTTCATATGCATCCAGCATGAAAATCCGGTCTGTGAGCAGGATCCTTTGTACCTTCCCCTTAATGAACTGAGGTGAGAAAACAGCGTGTGCTTCTGCTCTTGGCTGTGCAGCAAGACACATAGTGGAAAGTTTCTCAGACTCTGACAGATACCCATGATGGCTGGAAACTTGCACAATTCAGGAGCAGGCCCTGAGATGAGTAGGTCTTAATCATTCAGATCCAAGATCCCAGGGTGCCCAGAAAACATAAATTCATGCAATTTCCTTTATGAAAGTTGCTCTTGCTGGGACAGGAGCTGGGGGACAAACCCTGTACCAACAAGTTCCCCAAGCTGAGACAAACGCGAGTTCCAGGAGCTGAGGACCGCAGACCCCTTCTATTCATGACATTCAGATGCCCCCTTGTGGCCAGAAACGGTAATTCAGGGATTTCACTGGGCAAAATCATTACTACGGGAATCAAATACAAAACTGTTCTCCACAAGAACTCATTCCCTTCCAGGGAGGAGGACGTGTGCCCATTCGGCCCCAATATACGACCTCATTACTGTTCTCTTCTTAACCCACACGCAATGACGTGTGTGGATCTGCCAAAGCTCCCGCTCTGGTCTGGAGGACTACCCATTCCTGTGACGTCAACACCGTACTGTTGATTTATTCCCAATAATTAATCAGCAAGCTATTTCTTAAGCGGAACTATGGTCTTGCAGGCATTATCAAGGACACCAAGTGAAACACATTTTGCTTTCGTGAGCAAATCAAATAAGTGACACGAATATTTTTATATGATGTAATTTTTCCCCCAAGATTTCATCACATGTAAATGTTCAATTTTGGCCAGGCAGGAAAGTTCAAAATTTCTCAAACACTAAGACTTATGCAAAAAAAAAGGTCAATTATAAACCTCATAAAGCCTCATTGCAGATGCTGCCTACGTTGATGGTTAAGAAAAAATTTAGTTACACAACAATTCAGAGAGTGCCAGAGTACAACCTGAAACAGAATCCAATTATACATTTTCCAGACAGAAGTCACTCCAAATGTAATGACACTTGGAAATGCAGAACCAAAGACTGGAGGACCATATATCACGTTAACACCAAAGGAACCGGAGGAAGAAGGTCTTTACACGATCGTTTCTCCAAGGAAGGAAATTCGTTTTCATTTAAGGTATACACACTTGACAACCATGTATCAGAATAAGTGAGGAAAAGATGACAAGTGCAAGAAGAATCAGAGGAATCTCCCCTGGTGCTGAGACACTGCAATGTGTCTCCACTGGTAACCCACAGACCCGGCGGGAAGCCAGCTGGCACGGGGCTGACCGCAACAACGCCGACCTTGAGGTTGACTCAAAAGTCATCTCCAGAGCACTTCATCCAACCGAAGCAGCATAAACCTCCCCAAACTCACAAGGTGCATTTGCCAAGATAAACCGCATTCTGAGCATTAACACGCTTCTCAATGAATGTAAAATAATATAAATAATGCACCATGTACACTCAGACAATGGAATTAAGCTAGAATTAAAGATTAGAAAAACAGATGGAAAATCAAAAAAAATTTGCAAATTAAATAACCTCTAAATAACACGTGATTTGATGTCTCAAGGGGAATTCTAAAATTTGGACTAAACTAAACAAAAATACAATTCACCAAAATTGGTGAGATACAGCAAAAAAAAAAAAAGCTTAAATAATTGTATTATTGCATGCATATATTTAAAAAAAAAGAATAATTTCAAATCAATTACCAGAAAATGACAGCAAATTTACTCTAAAGAAGAGGACACATAATAAAAATAAGAGCAGAAATCAGCATCACTGAAAATAGAAAAATTGGCAGAGGAAAAGAAATTGTACCAAAAGTGAGTTCTTTTGAAGTTGATTACACAATCTAGCTAGTGAACTAAGAGAAAAGAAGACTGGAGAAAAATTACAAATGCCAGAAATGAAAGGGAGGATGATATAGGTACAGACACCACCAGCATTCAAAGGACAACGAAGAACTGCTGTGAGAAATTCTATGGTCAGCACTTAATAATGTGAATAAATGGAGCAACTCGCCAAGCACCATCACTTCAAAACTCACACAAGAACAGATGATCTGAATAGTCATACCTATGAAAGATATTGGATAAGTCACATCTATCCTATTGAGTATTGAATAAATATACTGAATAGTCATATCTATTAAAGATATTGGATAATAATTAATCATCTAAAACAGAAAGCATTAGATCTGGATAGATTAACCGGCAAATTCTACCAAATATTTAATGAGGGATTATATCGATTCGCTCATGTCTTCCAGAAGATGGAAGAGAATACTTCCTAATTCATTTATGTGAGTAACATTACTCTAATACCAAAACCAAACACACGCACATCACAAGGTAAGAAAACTACAGATCAACATCTCATCAATGCAGGACACCAAAATCCTCAACAAAATATTAGCAAGTTAAACTCAACGTACAAAAAGGATATGCCCACAACCAAACAGGGCCCATCACAGGTACATAATGCTCAACATTTCTAACGTCATAAATAGGAGACACAACTCACCAGCAAAGATCAGTGAAAACTGTATCGCATGGATTTCGATTTTTTTTCTTTGTCAGATTCATCTCTTTAAAACACTTTCTTCTGATTAAATCTTCAATGAAGCATAGATCATGCAGAAGCATCATTTTCGTCAAGAACGTTTTTGATTTTCTTTTGCATTTCTTCAGCGACACATTAGTCATTCGGTAGCATGTTCCTTAACTTCATGGAGTTGTAAATGTCTATTTTTGTTCCTAATGTTGATTTTGTATTGTGGCTTTTTTCTAAGGGGATGTGTAGTAACTGTGTAATGAAGACTATCATATCCAGATGTGAGGATTCAAGGCAGCATGCATCTTTGTCTTCCAGACAAAGATGGACTCCCAATGAAACTGTTTACTATATCTTGACAATAGGATGCTGGACTCTCTGTAATTGTCCATGCCAGTAATGATGGACATATGACTGTTTATGAAGAACTATAACACAGTAATGATACAGGGGAACTCAGTGGGGGGGGGGGCAATTAGGGAGAGAATAAGGGAAATCTCAGATCCTATGGAATTGCATCATAAAATGCTAATAATAAAAAGAAGTAAAAAATTTTTTTAAAAGAGTCATAAATATAGGGCACTTTGTGGTACCTACTGGCTAAAGTTCTCACCTTGTACTTGCCGAGATCCCATATGGGTGCAGGATCTAATCCTGGCAGCTCCACTTTCCATCCAACTCCCTGCTGAGGACAGCCCAAAGTCTTGGGACCCTGTACCCACGTGGGAGACCTGGAAGAGGCTCCTGGCTCCTGGCTTTGGATCAGCTCAGCTCTGGCCATTGTGGCCACTTGAGGAGTGAATCAGCAGATGGAAGATCTTCCTCTCTGTCTCTCCTCCTCTCTGTATATCTGACTTTCCAATAAAAATAAATAAATCATTTTTACAAGTCACAAACATAGTGTTGCCTAGCCATATATAAATAAACCTCATGAGCAAATCAATAAATACAGACAAAATGCAACATCTGTTCCTGGTAGAAAGTCTCAGTAAGCTAAGAATATAGGAAAACCTTTTCAACTTAATTAGCAAAGTTAGCAAAAAACTTAACATTGGATCTCATGGTCAGAAACTAGAGATTTTCCCACGAAGAGCAGGGACAAGACAATGATGTCACTTCTCACCCCCTTTCAAGAGCTTATTGGAAGTCCTAGTAAATGCAGTGAGATTTTAAAAAGGAAATAAAAGATACCCAGATGAGAAAGACAGAACTGTTTTGTTCTATATAGATGACATGGTCATCGAAGTAGAAAATCCAAAACTGCTGATGAGCAGGAAAGTAAAAACCTCTTGGAAACAAGTGATTGCTGGATATACGGTTAATACATAAAAGTGGGAAAAAAAAGTCAAACATCTATATCAGCAAGGAAAATGTGCAGATTGAAAAACCATTTATCTTAGCTGCCCCAAAAGTGAAATACTTGGGCATAAATTTAACACATATAAAATTTATAGGAGGATAACTATAAACCTCTGATAAAGCAAATTTAAAAAAGAATCAAACAAATGGAAAGCGATTCCACATTCATAGATATATTTAATATTGGCAAGATGTCAGTTCCTCCTAACTTGATCCATAGATTCAGTTCAACCAACATCCCAGCGGATTGAGGCACACACTGTGACATGCCCTGAGCGGCTGTGTAGGGTACCTGTGTCCCATATTGGAGAGCTAGGATGTGCGTCTCACCTCCACTTCAATTCAGTTTCCTACTAGTCCATTCTGGGGGTGTGGCCAGTGCAGGCTCCAATACTCACAGTCACCCACTGTGGATTCCTGGGTGTCGTTGTTCTGGTCTGGCTTGAGCCTGCCTCATCCCTGGCTGCTGTGGGCTTTTGGGGAAGTGAAGCCAAAGCCTTCTTTCTCACATTTTTAAAAATATTTTATTTTTATTAGAAAGGCAGATATACAGAGAGGAGGAGAGACAGAGAGCAAGATCTTCTATCTATTGATTGACTCCACAACTGACTGCAAAGGCCAGAGCTGCATGGATACAAAACCAGGAGCCAGGAGCCTCTTCTGGCTCTCCCATGCAGGTGCAGGCTCCCCAGGCTTTGGGCCATCCTCGACTGCTTTCCCAGGCCACAAGCAGGGAGCTAGATGGGAAGTGGAGCTGCTAGAATTTGAACCACTGCCCGTATGGGATCCTGGCGCATGCAAGGCAAGGACTTTAGCCACTATCTCTCTCTCAAAACAAACAAATAAAGCAAATAAAAGTTATTTTAAATTCCCATTGAACTACTTTGCTAAAATAAAATAAAATAAAAAACGTTTCTGAAGTCTATTTGAAGAGACTACAGGACAGCCAAATCAATAGGCAGCTAAAAAAGTCAGAGGAGGACACCACTTAATCTCAAACTTAGCGTAACAATAATGCAGACCTTGGGACAAAGGAAAGAACAGAGCCCAGAGGCAGAACTGCAGCAACTGCAGGCAAATGATCTTCCACAACACAATGGCAGTAAGCCATTTACACAAACATGACAGGGACAACTGCATATCCACATGGTAAAGGCAAAGCTCAACACAGATCTCACAGGCTTCATAAAGGTTAACTATAGTGAATGACATACCTAAACACATTGTGCCCAGGACTTAACATAGGAAAAGGCCTAGGCTTGTTCAATAATGATGTTTTAGATACAACACCAAAGACATATTCCAGGAAAAAAATAAAGCGGGTTTCACTAAAATTAATTGTTCTGTGAAAGAAAATGAAAAGGGGGGCCTCAGACGGACAGGAAACATTTGCATAAAGATATCTGATAGAGGACTGTTATCCAAAATACACAAAGAATCAAGAAAATTGAAAAATATGAAAACTGCATTTTTAAGTGGCCCAAAGCCCTGGAAGGATATCTCCCGGGGAACACCTGCAGATGGCAAAGAAGCTTACGGAATAGTGCTCCAATGGCTCAGTGGGGGAGTGCAAATTACAACCATGAGAAAAGTGCAACCAGGACCCAGACCACCGACAGCAGCGAAGGCTGGCGAGGCGAGGGAGCCACGGAGTCTCATGCACCAGTGATGGCAATGAACCAGTACAGGGACCTGAAGAGAGCTTGGAAGTTGCTACAAAATTCAACATCCTCACCATCAGATCCAGCAGTTGTATTCCTCGGTATTTAGAGCCCATACAAACTCCCTCCCCTCCCCCCACTCAGAAATGTTTACCGCAACTTTCTTCCCAGACACCAAAACTCACAAGCCACCAAGTGGACTTATGTTATCCAGGTGTGACTTGTCTCAGTCCATGCTCATCAACTGGAACAGCTGTGCCACGTAGGCGCAGGCAGGACAAGTTGCTAAGGGCTCTAAAGTCAGAGGGTATGTGACAAAGTCTCTGCACCTTCCCTTCACATGTTCCGTGAACCTGAAAGTGCCTTCAATAATAGTCTCCATTTCTTAGAAAATTAAATATCCAGGCAGCTAGCACAGTGGCATAGTAGCCTAAACCTCCATCTGCAGTGTCAGCATCCCATATTGACACCATTTCTAGTCACAGTTGTACCACTTCTCCTCTAGCTCCCTACTTGTGGCCTAGGAAAGCAGCAGAGGAGGGCTTGAGTCTTTGGGCCCCTGCAGTCACATGGGAGACTAAGAAGAAATTCCAGGCTCCTGGCTCCTGATCAGCTCAGCTTTGGCCATTACAGAAATTTGGGGAGTGAACCAGCAGATGGAAGTCTCTCTGTGTATCTGCCTCTCAAATAAAAATAAAACAAATCTTTAGAAAAAAATTAAATGGGCTTGGCACGATGGCTAAGTGGCTAAATCCTCATCTTGTATGCACGGGGATCCCTTTCAGGCACCAACTCATATCTCAATTGCTCTACTTGCCATCATGCTCCCTGCATGTGGTGGGAAAGCAGTAGAGGACGCCCCAAAAGCCTTGGGATCCTGCACCTGTATGGGAGGCCTGGAAGAAGCTCCTGGCTCCTAGCTTTGGATTGGTTCAATTCTGGTCACTGTGGCCATTTGGGGAGTGAACCAGTGGATGGACGATGTTTCTGTCTCTTCTTTCTCTATAAGAATAAAAATACACAAATCTTTAAAAAAATTTTTAAAGAAAATTAGACATACGTGGAACCTGCAATTAAAAAAAAAAACACACACACATGAGAAAGGAAACTGTTTTTGGATAGTAAATACGTAAAAAGAAAGTTACGGCACCTCCCCAGGTGCAGACAGTGTGAAAAGAAACGCATGGCCAGTGCCAGGAGGCTAGAACTCCACGGAGACTGAACGTCCTGACTCCAAATTTGGAAAAACATATGAGCAAATAAAGTATTCAATTCCAATTGTACAGAAATGTAGCAGGAGGTATCATTACCTATTATTTTCCTATCACATGTTCCTGGGCTTTCATATCTGATTTGAAGAGTACTTTGAGAAGTGAGAAACAATACAGCAAAATGCTAATGAATGCTTCTTTGTAGGAGGTAAGCTAATAGGCCAGTGACATTTTCCTTCTAATCTCACATAAAAAACATATAATCACATTGAAATGACAGACTTGGAGACTGGACGCGGCGCTATTATATGCACATTACTAGCTATTGCAGCTGTTTCAGTTATTATACATCGCCATTTTTTTCAGATAAGGAAACTGTAGACTAGAAGATTAAATGATATACCCGTGGTCACCCAAGATTGATGACCTCCAGGGCAAGTACGTGGGCCTCGGACATACTGACTCACCCTCCATAGTCAATGGTTCAAATGGGCAAGAGCAAATAAGCTGTTGCACTTTGTCAACAAACACAGAATTAGCCTTGCTTTGGGATTCACTATCAGGTAATTGTAAGCTTCTCCAAGTTGGCTTTCAGAAATCTGCCCATCTTAAACACAGATGAGGTGCAGGGCTAAGGGTAGAAATTCAAGTAGCGTCAATAAACAAGGACTTTGATCTAAAATCAGCAAAAACAATCTTCAAAAGAGGAAGTTGGACCAGATTACAGCATGACAGTGAGAATGCAAGGACATTTCTCAAATGAGTGCTCTTGGGGACCCTGGCTCAAAGGAGCATTTTGTTTAGGACCTTATGCTCCATTTTGTTTGAAGAAAATTTTTCTACTACTCTGAGTAATGGACTCAGAGTCTGGCTCATTCGTTCCATCTAGAACATTCTTTTCCCTGGCTGTTCTAAGATTGACTGTCTCTTCATTTAATTAACCAAGACCCCTTCAGGTGTCATGTACACAGACTTCACTCATGTCATTGCTCCTGACCTCAAACACGAGTCCATCTGTCTGCAGGCATCAGTAAGCCAGTCACTGAAGCCAAGGAGAGAGAAGTAATTACGAGACAGACTAATAAGGGAGCTGTGGTAATGTCCAAATTGTATTTCCTGATCAGGTACGAAAGACTTGGTTTATGGGAATGCTGATGAGGTGAGTTCTGATAGAAGCTTGGAACCAATCAGGACAGCAGAGTGCTACCATGTTCTAAACAGCTCCCCTTAAACAAGCAGGAACTTTCAGGGCAGTCCAATGCTTGTCACCAGAGCTTGAGGGACATGTGAGAGCCATCCATGACTACCTGTTCACAGATGCTCACAACCCAACTAAAGGCTGTGAAATGACCATACATTGCTACAGACAGATACCAAGTCATGGCTAAGATGGCCAGAAGTGCCACAGGTTAACAATTAAACAAAACACTTGGGTGTTACCAGTTTCCAGGCTGCTGGTATGTCTTTTGTCTGGGACCAAGACCTTCAAAGTTTTAAGTGCTCAGGAACTTCTATTGGGATCAAGGATTCTGATGTTAAGAATACCTACGGGGCCTGATGCAGTGGCTCAAGGGCTAAATCCTTGCCTCACACACACCAGGATCCCATATGGGTGCTGGTTTGTGTCCCGGCTGCTCCACTTCCCATCCAGCTCCCTGTTTGCGGCCTGGGAAAGCAGTGAAGGATGGGAGACTCAGAAGAAGCTCTTGGCTCCTGGCTTCGGATCGGCTCAGCCCTGGCTGCTGCAGCTGCTTTGGGGGTGAACCAGCGGATGGAAGCTCTTTCTCTTTGTCACGCCTTCTCCCTGTAAATCTGCCTTTCCAATAAAATAATAACAAATCTTTAAAAAAGTACTTGCACAAAGAAGCCATTAACTCCTCATGGAACCTAGGGCAAGACTGAAGGCTTTATGGATGTGCATAGCAATTTCTATGAGAATTAATGCATCATTTTATTCTAAACTATATATAGTCATATCAGGGAAAAGGAGAGGATGTGTTTTAATGTTTCAATCATCTGGTTGCATTAAATTCAGAATAAGAAATTGGAGATACATATTTGTCACCTGTCAACCCAAGCTGGCAGAATTAATCTAGAAACTAAGTTCCCTGTTCAGCAAGGAACCAGAATCTACTGCCACAAACTCCACCTGATAATTCCACCAGTCCCAGTCTTAATCACTTCTCCCCTTGAAGCAGCGACCACAAAGACCAGAGAGACCATGGTGGAGAACCCAGAGCCCAAAAGGCCTCTTTCTGTGGTGCTGGCAGTGCGAGGTTCCAGCAGGCTGCCCGGGAAGCCCTTCCAGCAGTGAGTCCTGAGGACCAACAGGCGCTCACAGGGCTCCAAGACCTTCCCCCAACATCATTTGACACATCTGACTCCTGACCGTGGAGCCGCCAGGGACAGCAGACTCGGGCCTGCCTGCGTGTCCCTCCATGGCGACAGTGTGTCTTAGCAGGGCTGGTGGCTAGGCTCAGATGTCGCACATCCAACACAAGGTGAACCAGCATGACTCCCGTGAGCAAGGAAGAATGGGAATGAAGCACTTTCAAAGAAGCCATGTCAACAAGAACCTGGAGTTCTAGTGTGTTCTCACACCCGGGCCTTCCCTAAGAAGAGCTCACGCACTCCCCACAGGAAGTCGTTCTTGGGAGGCAAGGCTGGAGAAGTGGAAGTGCTCGCAGTGCTGTTGAATGGGACTAACATATCGGTTAGTCTAGACTGTAAATACAGTATCTGTGGAGGACACTTAAAGAAGTTCCCTCTTTCCCACAAACATGCCAGGACTGCCCGAGATGTTCTGTCAAGCATGTAACCCCTTGCCAGATATTAGCTTGCTCTGCAGCTTGTCACATTCATGAAGAAATTTGTGGCGTGCATTTCTGAGTACCTGACCAGTTAGGTAGCTTTTAAACCTTAGGTCAGATGCTTTAAAAATGGTGGTCTGTGAGTACGGGGCAGGGGGTGGGGGTGGGGAGAAGGAACTGAATGAAGTTGGTAAAGGTATTGTGGTATAGGTTTGGACCGAATATTTATTTCCTAGGTTCTTGGGTTCTTGCCTCTTTAAAAAAAAAAAAAAAACCAAAAAAAAAAAAAAACACCACATTTTAAGTATCGGCATAGACGCGGCGCAAGAAAGTGGTAGGGTCAGAGGTTGAGGAAAACAGGCCTATGTGGCCCACATTCATGGCGAGCGAGCCAGGAAGCCAAGGGTAAGGGAGAGACACCGCTACCTTCTCTCCTCAGAGTCCGTCCGCGGCAAGCCAGAGAGCAGGCAGGAGAGGCAAGCGCCGAAGCCCAGGAGACAGGAAGGAGGCTGAGAGAGAGAGCCCACGAAGGCTGCACCGGAGAGCGCGAGCCCCGCCCCAACATGGGCTTTTAAGGGGCCTGAGAGGGGGCGTGGTTACACAACACCGCCCCCTCCTCAGGTCCCAGGGGATCATGGGTACGCATCCTTGGACACACGGGTGGGCCAAAAAAAAAAAAAAAGAAAAAAATTACACAGGCTGGGGAGGTGTGACTTCCAAACTCGTGATCTTTTTTTTTTTTTTAATGTTTTTATTGGAAAGGCGGATATACAGAGAGGAGAGACAGAGAGGAAGATCTTCCATCCGATGATTCACTCCCCAAGTGAGCGCAATGGCCGATGCTATGCTCATCCGAAGCCAGGAGCCTCTTCCGGGTCTCCCACATGGGTGCAGGTTCCCAAAGCTTTGGGCCGTCCTCGACTGCTTTCCCGGGCCACAGGCAGGGAGCTGGAAGGGAAGCAGGGCTGCCGGGATAGAACCGGTGCCCATATGGGATCCCGGGCGTGCAAGGACTTTAACCACTTGCGCCACCGCGCCGGGCCCCAAACTCGTGATCTTGAATTGGCTGCCCTTTGCCCCCCCACAAGCCCATATCAGAGGTGGGAGTTAAAAGAGAACCTGAAAAAAAATAAAATTAAAAAAAATAATAGGCACAAGGAAGGCAAGAGACGAAATGATCTAGAAAATCTCTGAAATGACTTTAGTTGATTTACTCTACATTAAGAGCACGGAATTCATGACTGCCCGTCTTTCAGAGAAGTTTGCTGACAAGATAAAAGCTGCTTCCATGCCCTCTGACCACTGCAGCTCCTCTGGCTCCCACTTGTCTTCCTTACTAAACATGCTAACCCTCTAGTAGCAAGAGTGTGGACCTTTGAGAACAAGGGACAACTTGAGATCAGAACTCTAGTGAAACAATGACCATCCTATGTCTGGCATTCAATGAGCTGGGGTGCTACTGCCCCATATCTGCCCCTAGAGAAGGTGGTGTGGACAGACAGGACACCCACATCAGAAACCTTTAAACCATCATACTTAGGTGTCCCAGAAAGAATTTGAAGCTGGCAGGAGGTGAGAGAAGATGGTGACAAGGCTGGGCCACTTGGAGGAGGGCTTGGAAATGGAAGTCAAGTGAGGGGTGGGTACCCTCCACTTTGAGCAGGCCCAGACCACCCCCACTTGCTTAAAGATGAGGCATCCTTCCCACTTCTCCGTTAGGCATCTCAGCTGGTCTCCCTCCTTCTCAGTCTATTTTCATCTTCATTCACAGAAAACCTGCCCCCCTCGCCAACCTCTCTATTCCAGTAGCATCAATCCAGTCCCATTTACTCTGAGTCAGTCTCCCATACCTTTCTGTTAGCCACCCCTCTTCTGGACAATTCGTTTGATGCCAAACAGACCATCTATCTCACGGCCTCCTCAAGTATGCTTTCCCCACCTGGTCCTGTTCACTTCTGCCACTTCTTTTCCTAGAGCTGAACTCCAATCATAGTGTCCCTGCTTAGAGACCCTTAATGACTATCTATTACCTATTGCTTAAAGGTCAAGCTTCTCACAACTGCAGTCAAAGCCCTTATTTGCAGTTCCCCACAGGAGTATCACAGCACTCATTACTCTTAAGCCACCTCTCCATTTTGTCTTACACCACACAAAGCTTCATTCCTGTGTAAGCAATGCTAACTCCTCTACTCCCTCCCAGGGACAGTCTTTCTCTGATCTAATACTGGGCCTATTCTATTTCTGAGATGCTAATTTCATTAAGGCTGTATGGGTAAGAGTGGAGATCTCTCCTGGGACTGTCAGATATGGAAAGGCAGACTGCAAAGAGAATTTAAATCAAGAGAAAAGGGAATACCTTCCTTTTGTGATCTCTCTAGAACCTGAGTTTGAGAATGAATGTGGTCAGTGTCTGACAGGAGATGCCATTTGCCTTAAGGAACCAAGTCAGGAACTAAGAGGGGTAGGACTACCCAGGTTGAGGACCAGCTCCATCTACCATCTGTCTCAGTAAACCTTTACTGAACACTTGGCATAAACCACATGCCATGTTATGTGGGGTGCTGGCAAGCTAGCTCTTGGTAAAGCAGAAGCCTTGATTTAAAAGTTCTTGCAAAATACTGTGGTGCAAATATGCTCACTTATGCCATAATTTCAAGGTACCAACATGACCCTACTACATGCAAAGTTAGGAAGAAATACACCCCATGTGCATTAGGGAGTTGGCTCAAGGCCAGCTCCAGGACACCACTGGCTGGGGAGAAAGTGGTAAAAAGGGCAAGACAGCTGTCTCCTAAACCTGGGTGTCTGTGCTTCCACAACAGCCTTCACTACCATCTTGAGATCAGGATTTCATTACTATTAGTCTGTTGTGCCTCCGTGTTATCCTCCATCAGGGCAGGGATAACATCCTGCACTTCACCCTCTGGCCCACAGCACTGGTATGATGTCCTGGTCTTAGTCAACACCTTGGATGTGCATGACTGATTTCCTGGGATATGGAAAGGACGTGTACGTTGGATGGAAATGAATGCACTAAGAACAGGTTGTGCTTGGCATTAACCCCAGGTGGGTGGAAGCAACCATGTGTCATTAGTGAATTTTTTGATAGCATAGGGTTGACTGCTGCTAAAAGGACAAACGATTGCATCTATCTATCTCCAGTCCTCTATACTAACCAGTCCCTTGTCCTACCTCTCTGGTCATGCTCAGGCCTGATCTCCATTCTGCACACTCGCTAAGGGTTTCAGTGGTCATGACAGAACCAGGTATTCTCATCTTCAAAACTGTGGGAGAATTGGACCATCCTGGCATACCATATGAGCACTGGTTCCAGTCCCAGTTTCTTCATTTCCAATCCAGCTCCCTGCTAATATGACTAGATCGATCAAGGGCTTGGGTCCTGGCACCCAAGTGGCAGGTCCAGAAGAGACTCTTGGCTCAAGATCAGCAGTTGGAAGATCCTCTCTCTGTAACCCTGCCTCTTAGATACACGTATATGCTTTTTTTAATTTTCAGGAAGGCTTGAAAGTTATCTCTCATTCATCATAGGGTCTGGTGAAGAAAAGGTGATGTTCTTTGTCTTAAGCCATGATATTAAAGAAGCATGAACTTTAATCCTTCAGAGCCTTCCCCAATGCAAGATGTTCCTGACTAAGCCTATGCACAGACCAGAGACAGGAAACAGGAATGGAAACTCTAGGCCCTACGTCCTGGGGAACCATGCACAGCCTGCCACACGGCCTCCTTTTACAAGAATAAAGGCAACATCGAAAGAGCTGGAACTGGAAGAGAGGGGAATTGGGAAGCAGGACTTATCCACAGCTCAACCTCCTGTCCTGCTAGAGACTTGAACTTTGGGATACCTTCATCTTTTGACCACATGTCCTCACATGTGTTCAGACTCAAAGTGCATACACACTCCACCAGAAGAGCCGACAACGCTGCAAAGATCAATGCTTTATTTTCTCTAGCTCCAGTGTTACAACTGTAGCAGCAAACCAGAAACATCCTCACACCATAATCATACCTTTGCTCTCTTCTTCAGAGAGCTGGCAGCAATGGAGGCACATAAATAAGTTTTCCTACAGGCAGATAAAAGACATTTCAGAAATCACACACCGGCTCCTTACCACACTGTGCATCTTGCAGAAGACAGCAATACATTAGTATTTGGCAGAATCAACCTTAAATAAAGTCAAATAAACCCTCCTGGCATACCAAGGTGTTAGACATACAGCCTTGGAGGACTCTGGAGGATTGCAATTGGACTAAGACGTCATAGAAGAGAGAGGAACCACACATAGAACACAGGCCAGCAATAGCTAGATTCAATACAAAATGAAGAAAAAAGTCACAAGCTGAAAATCTGTTCCATTCTTTATTCCAAAACAAAACTGATGTGCACGTGGTTGAATTTCAAATTGTGGTCTGGGAAAAAGACCTAATGTACACACATACACACACACACACACACACACACACACACACACACACACACACGTAATGCAGACCTTATGTTGAAGTGGAATTGCCTGGCTGGCTACAGAAGTCACTCCAAAGACATTCACCCATTAAGTCCATGCCCTGAAATGAAGCTGGTCACGGGGTGGGGGTGGGGGGTTATAGAGGGGATGGGTGGTGATATTATTTTCCTGTTGAGCAACAAGTCTGCAATCTGAAAGAAGCAACACTACCACTGGCAAAGCTAAGGGCAACAGCAGAAAATTAAAGCCCAGCAGTTAATACCTGCATCTGTTAAGTGCAGCACAATTTTTCATGCTGAGACAGATACATTACCCACCAACCTGATGACCACTGGGCAGGACAGACAGGTGGCTGCCCCCCAGGTGAGCCATTCTGGAATGAGAGTACCAGGCCCAGACCTTGCACCTCTGAAATGCAGTCCTATCTCTCCCTCTGGCATCCCACCATCAGGAGAGGCAAAATCCTATAGGAAACCAGGAGTAGTTCAGTAGTGTGGCATACCTTAAGAGGACTTAACGAAGGCGAAAAAGGAATAATTACCTTAGGATTTGATTTTAATGTGACTTTAGAATTGGGCTTTCCCCTCCTAACCCAAGGCAAGTCACACAGTAAATAGTGGCGGTGGCGGCATGGGCACCATATGCTTTCTGCACCCAGATGTGGGACAGAAGCAGGCTGCTCTCAGTCCCCAGAAAGGATGGGTCAGCAGCTAAGCCTTGCTGCCCAAGGAAGGTTCTGTTCACTGGGCACAGGAAGGAGGAACCTGATGTAGCTCTCCCTGATCTGGAAAAAGAAGCCAACTACTTCATCCTAAAAACCCAAAGCTGTTGAGATAACAAAAACAAAAAACTACATGGGGCAACAGATCCTGAGATGAAATTCTCCAAGGGCAGCCCCAGTTCCTCCTAGGCAGTCACACCATCCAAAAGAGCCTAGGCCAGGGCCTCCCCAGAGAGATGCAGCCCAAGGGTAGATGACTGCTGTGGTGACAGACAAGGACCGATCCCACCAAACCATGCACATGTGCTGATTTTTAAAGACAGGCGCTGAGGAGTGCCAAGGGAAAATTGAAGCCATCCAATCCTGATGGTGGTCAAGCGCAGGGCCCTGACTAGAGGGCCTGGCTCTGTCACTAGGCAGAGAATTGGCTCTGCTGGGGGAATGAATGCTAGGAGAAGAGTAGCAGGTAGCCAAATGCCAGACGTAGACTGCTGCTGTGTCAATACACACACTTAGACCAAGCTTCCTGATATCTCTGAATTAGAAGGGTGATGCAGACCAGGTCCTAGAATAAAGAGGGAATTTAACTCGATTACCTGCTGAATGGGTAGTCAAATGTTGCCCAATCAAAGGCTTCTCAGTGCTGACCAAGGGCAGCTGACACTTGTAACTCACAGTGAGCTGGGCGAGAGGTCTCCGCTGCCCTCACCCTCCCAGGGCCCACCATTTTACATTCTGGGCAGTCCCACGGACTAGCACGTGTGCATACACCACGAGAAAACACCTAAGAGCCTGCTCTTTGGTCCAGGGCATTTAGAAGGAAAGAGAAGAGCACATCCAGGTGACTGGACAAAAGGAAACAGCTGCAGCTGCAAGTCATACAACATTTATATATATATATAACGTACCTTTCTTCAACCTCACAAACAGAAAACTCCAAATACAAACTTATTATTTTACATTCAAGTGAAATTTCCATTAGCAGGGGCCAAACACAACTCGGGACCACACGCACCAACTTCTTCCATGGGTGCCCTTTCAGGCACGTAGCCCGGCGTTAGAAGTCAGCCCTCTTATTTTCTCCCACAGCTGTCACACTATCTGTGGTCACTCACAAGCACACACACACAAATTCAAAAACACCTAGGTAGAAAAATAAAGGATAAACATTATCCATCTATTTTAGACTGTGTAATGGAACTTTTATATACATAAAAACTTTTGTTTCCTTTAATGGTTTTTAGTCACTGTGTCTTTTCTCCCCTTCCTCTGGGATCTAAGGATGTAGGAAGGAGACTGCTACAGTGAAGCAGCAAAGCTACATTTCTGGCCTGGGGGAGGAAGAGACAAAGCCATTCCTCACTCCCCTCCCCTCTCCAACCTTTCCTGTCTACCAGCGCCACCACCTCAGATGCCCCTGTGGACGGCCTTCCGGTTAGCGGCTGCCTCGTCTTCCACGCTTTCTAAGGCGTTGGAGGGCTCGGAAGGCCCATGGGGAGCGCCTGCAGAAAGAATCTGGGTGTTGAAGAGGCGGGAACAGAAGCAGCAGGATTTGGAGAATCCAAGATTCTGGAATCCCTTCCCATAGCCTATCCCTTTAGAATGGAGTTCGACTGTCCAGCTGGTGCTTCGTGAGGATGTACTTGAAGAACTCATAGACGGACCAGGAGATGGCTGTGGAGGGCATCTGGTAGATGACACGGGCCTGGATGCCCTTGAAGTAGCCAGCCAGGCCGTTGAGCTGGTACACCGTCCGGAAGGCATTAGCCATGCCTGATAGCCGGCCGCTGACGTTGGCCAAGGAGAGTGCCATGTTCTCCTGGGTGTTGAGGAGGGTTTTACAGACGTCCAGTGGGGTGGTGGCGGCCGCAGCCAGGGCCCCGGCCAGCCCACCTGAGATGATGTGGGACTGCGGGTTGTAGCCCCGGTGAGGGTTGACCTGCTCCTGCAGGAACTCGTAGGTGATGAAATGGATAGACTGGAAGGGAATGTTCATGGTCAGCTGCGTGGTGTAACTCCGGTAGAAGGCCCCCAACCCCTCGGTCCTCCACACCGTCCGGACGCAGCTGAGGGCTGACCGGTGCTGTGAGTTGTACATCTGCATGCGCTGCTTCACAACTGGTGTTGGCGCGTGGGGCAGGCAGTGGGCAGTTGGGTGGGTTTAGTCACACCCCAGGTAGGAATGCAACGGGAAGCCAAGCCATAAAGAGAAACAAGCACGTTAGACACACTGGTAAGACGTCACCAAGAGCAAGCACACACAAGCCCCAGCCCAAGAGCCTCCACGGAAGGATTGGCTCTGAGCGGTCCCACTGGGCAACTGCAGCTTCACCTCCAGTGCCCAGGGCCAGGAAGGTGGCTACTCTTTCAGTGGCTCCTGCCAGACACACGTCAGGTGGCTTTTCAAAGTAGGCAGCCATTTCACACTTACCCACACGCTGGCTGCTCCTTGCAGCTGCCTTCAGCACCAACCGACAAACTGGACCCCTGTGCCTATGGGGCTTGCCCTGGCTGACCTCCATTCTTCACACATCATCACTACACTCCCTCCAAGGTCTTCACCCCAGAGGGTGAGCAGACACTAAATGACGACTGTCCAAATTCAGTGGCAATGTCCAAGGCAGACCCTGACTTCTCTAACTCACAACAACCATTAGAGTTCACTAGCCAGCAGACAAATGGCAGCTAACTGTGGTCCCTGGGCTTGGAGTTATCTTGGTGTCCAAGCTTGCCAAGTGAACAGCCATGATGTATTTTGCTTTTCAGATAAATAGCTTTTTTGTTTTTCTCCTCTAGGAAGCATTAAAAAAAAAAACCTGCATGGTTAACATGAACTGACAGGTCAATGAGCACAGGTCAATCACATATGGAAGAACCCACGCCACATCCAGGTGGCTTTCTCTAGCAGACAGTCCTGCATCAGGGGTTCTACTAACTTCAGAGGGGGAATATGGCAGGGGAGGAGGGTAGGGATTATGTATCTACCAAATTCAGATTAACTATTTTTCTTGTCATTAGTCCCTAAAAATATAGCGTAATAGCACTATGTATACAGCATGTATATGCTATTAGGTCTTGCAAGTAATCCAGAAGGATGCCATTTAATGTATGGAACTTAAGCAACCACAGTGATACAGAAACCAAATCCCAAGATACCAAGCCACCGCCTTCCTGCAGGGGATTCCTACCCTCTATGTAATACCTAAAAACATCTTTCCTGGTACCAAAGCACTCTGCCTTAAAGTCATGAGGACAGGTAAATTTACTTAACAAAGCCACAGACTCCTAAGAAAGATAACAAGACATCTGAGTTCTCTACTTTCTAAATAAAAAGTGAAAAACGTGTGAGATTCTAACACATCAGACTATAAACTATATAGAAACCACCACAAAGGAACAGGTGCCTCTGCCTGTCCATCTAGTAAACCTCAGGATCCAGGACTGAAAAACACTCCATACTGCACTTCCCAGTGTAGCCCATCAGGGCCCCGAAGGGCACAATGAGTTTTCTGCTTGCTGGGACAGAGGCAGCTGAGAGCCATTCGGAGCTTCTAAGCTTAAAAAACAAGAACAAACCTAACATACCACAGTTATAATGTTGAAACTTAGTTTTTTCTGATTCCCGCTTCTGGCAACCCGATGGGGGAAATGGCGTGGAGAGTGAGCCACAGAGAGCAGGACGGTTGGCAAGTAATTCAGTCCCAAGTCCCACACCATCTCAATCTTCAGAGCTCATTCAGGTAAGGAAGCTCAGACACAGAAACAACACACAGAACCAAAGTGTGTGCAGCTTTCTGGGCTGGATACGCGTCCCAGTCCAAAGGGGAAGAGACAACAATGTGGGGAACACAAGGCCCCAGGGTGAACTGTTGAAGCAGAATGACGGTTTCACAGGAAGTTCAATCCCTACATTTGTCCATACTTTAAATTCTAATGAATAAAAAATAAACACAAACTCTAATAATGGTGTCTGGTGGATTCTCCCTTAAGATTGCTCAGCAAGGCCCAGGGGTGTGTGTGTGTGTGTGTGTGTGTGTGTGTGTGTGTGTGTGTAATTCAATCACCCAACCACGACAGTTAGCCTAACACCTTCCATGAAGCTGCCTGGCAGTCTGTGGACCACAATCGATTAACTAGTTCTGTTGACAAACACAGGAAGATCATAAACCTCACATACTCAAGGTCCCTCGGGCGGCTTTCAGCAATGTCACACAGAATTCAAGCCTCCTGTTGGCTCTGCCTGGGAACCAGGAGTCCCTCGCCCACCTCGGCCCTCCCGTCCACACTCCTTTCCTCTTGTCCCTCTACACATCCCCTCCTGGCCCCTCCCTGGGACCATGGGACATTACCTTCTGCTGGATTCATTACAGCATCGTGGAGCAGGGTGGCCATACTCCCAGCTATCCCTGCAAAACAAACTCCAGAAAATTACCCTCTGGCACTGGGTGTTCTGAGGAAGACCCTGGAAGCTAAAAGCAGGAGGAGCTGTGGACTCGGCTTATAAACTGCACATTTCACTGCCAGCTACACCTCGAGGATCACTGCTGCTTGGAACCTCAAGTGACTGGGGGAAGGTTGACATACAGGGCTTTCATTCCGTAGAAACCGCTTTGGGTTTCTAGTAGTCAACCTTGGGCACAGACCAGAGCTGCTAAAGCCGGAGGCTATCCAGAAAGCACACCTGATGGCTTTATCCGCTGTCTAGATCTTCATTGCGTTTACCCTCACCTTTGTCTACAGATTAACTCACTCTGCCCTTAAGCAGAGGAGATCAAACGGGTTAATATCCTGTAGAGCCTTGGGGGGTGGTGGGGGGGAGAACAGAAGAGGTATCTCCAAGAACATTCTGTAGTTAAAATCCAGGCACTTTTTAGGAAAATAGCCAAGAGAAGTCAAGAACTACTGATTTCCAGGGTACATTTGCCATAGCTGTGAGGGCCCACACAGGTGATGGCCCGTTTTCTTGTGGACCTTGTCTGGCCTAGCTTCAAGAACCAAGGACTCCAAAAGCCTCAGTCAGGCCTGGGATTTTTGCTTTTGGCTTTGCATTTCCGCCCTTTCTGGTGACACTGCCTGGTAATTAAAATGTCCACTGGAAGATGGATGGGTTGCCAGGAGAACTGCAGAAAAAGCAGGCAACAGTCCCTCTCCACCCCCACCCCTCACTCCAGCACCCTCTACCCCAATCCCACCCCACCACACTTGTCATTATTCCCAGAAAGGCAAAAACACAACCACAGCCTCCACCACGAAGCTGCAGCAACAGCCCAGGGCAAGACTTGGCACCAACTGGCTCCTGCCAGCCCCCCATCAGAGGTGCCTCACTATTACATAAGGCAGTTTTGGCTAAAGCAGAACCCCAGTGTCACAGACTCAGGGCACCGCAGAGCATGGCGTGGCTCACTTAGTGAACATCTTTGTACATGCTACAAATTTCCAAATGGCCAAGGTTGGTGACAACAGGAGTGACATAAGTTCTGAGCAGAACAAAAAAAAAAGAAGGAACACCATGATGGCTTGGTCACGGGTGTCCCTCTGTTGTTAAACGAGTTTTCTCAAAAGGAGGACATTTTGTGCTGTTATCTATAGTCCCAATTCCATACCCACCCAAATAACTAAAAAGCCACTGGATGCCAAGGCCACCCCACCCCCAGGAACCACAAGCACCCGGCCTGGCCTGGTGAAACACGCCTTATGTAAGAGCTGTCGCCCTCCACAACCCCCCACCCACTTCTCTCCCTCCAAACAACAAAACGACTTCAGCCCTTGCTTGCAGAGAGGTGAGAGACGAGACTGAGACACACGGAAGAGAATGGGGGCAAGATTCCCAGATCTTAAAGCGGGCAAGGCCTTCTGCACTGGCGCAAGTCCTTTGTCAGCCATAAAACTTCTTGACCTTTTAAAGTTTAGTTAGATCTTGGCGTTGTAGAGACCTGTTGTGCCAGTTTTTAAATAGTCTCAAAGAAGCTGTCCCGATCACTGTCTGTTTTTTGTTTTTTGAATCCAGTATTCAAAAGCTGTGTTTCTATTTGTTTTGTGTGTTTTTCAGAGGTCTCAGCATTAATTGCCTTGGTGCGCATTAAAAAAAAAAAAAAAAAAACCCACACCACCACAACAACAATGACCAAAACACAGAAACACCTCTGTCACTGCTGTGCCTCCAACTTCAGAGAGTGAAGGATGGGCACAAGAACAACAACAACAAAAGTGTGTGTGTGCGTGTGTGTGTGTGTGCACGTGTGCGGGCGCACACACGGCTCTAGAGTTCCTTATTCATGAGCAAGCGTGCCGAAGTCGAGGCGCAAGGCTGCTGGGGCCACGGGGAGGAACAGCGCGGGGAAGGATGTGTTGAAGAAGAGAACTTTCTAACTCCAGACAAACGCTTTCAAAATACCGTTGGCTAGGTGGCTGTTTCCTTGGTGGTTGAAAACGTCATTTAAAGTCCTTTTCATGTTTTCATAGCAGGCAAAATACATGGCGTGGGCCGGCCCCGCACCCATCACCATCACGTTGAGGCCCCGCAAGGGCCTCCAGAAGCCTTCAGTCCGCATGATTTTCCTGAGGGCTCCGTAGATACTCGTGTACTGCGCTTTGGGATCCGGATTCAAACTCTGCATTCGCGTCTGCGGGAGAGTGGAAAGAGGAGACCAAACAGTGGGTTAGTGAGGACCCAGGGAGAGAGAGAAAACAGAGTGAGCACTCACCCACCCTTGTCCTCTTACAGAGGCCTCCCTGGCACCCCCTTCCACAGTACACACATTTTTGTAGATCCTATTATGTCCCCTAAAGGGGATTGGGGGAACAAGGAGCAGAATGTGCAGCAGGAACTCCCTATTATGCTTTGTTCTACAGCTTCTCATGAATCCCTGCACCTCTCAGATTAAGGGGACACTTGGGACTGGGTCAACAAGCAGCAACAAAGCGAAGCACAGGGAAACTCCGCACACAGAGGGCTAGACACACAGCAACAGAGTCCTCGCTCAGTACTCAAGGGCTGGTGCCAGGACATCGACAACATCAAGACCTGTGGGCGCCCCAGTCCTTTGCATAAAACGATGCAGTATTTGCATGTAACTTATATACATGTTATTTGCATATAACTTACATTGTGCTGTCCATTTACTTATTGAAAAAGAAGAGCAACAGATGGAGAGACATACAGTGAGAGAGAGAGAGAGAGAGAGAGAGAGAGAGAAGAAAGCGTTCCATCCACAGGTTCACTCCTCAAATGACAGCAACAGCCTGGGCTGGGCTGAATACAGGAGCCAGGACCTCAGTCTGGGTCTGCCATAACGGAGATAGGAAGGGGGACACTTGGACCATGATGTGCTGCCTCCCAGACACATTAGCAGGAAGGTAGGTCAGAAGCAGACACGGGACTTGATCCCATGCTTTCCAACATGAGAGATGTGTGTCCCCAGCAGCGGCTTTATCTACTGTGCACGACACCAGCCCCCTCCTGGTACTTTAAATGCAGCCTAGATGACCACACCTGACACAGTATAATGCTACATAGAGAACTGTTACACTGTACTGTGTAGAGAATACTAATAAGAAACACAAATTTATATGTTCAGTACAGATGTCATTTTTTAAAAAAGACTTTCAAGGCATGGCTGGTTAAATCCACAGATGCAGGACCTACAGGGAGACAGCTGGCTGGACTGTCACTGCAGTCACCTTTGCCCTCGTTTTAGAAAATATGCCACGTTGTAAACACTCCTGTTAAGTCCTTACCTGAAATCTGCCCAAAAACTCCAGCCCTCAGCAGCTACACACCAAAGACACATTGTCACAAGTCAGCATTCACACCTAAGGACTCCTGTCCCTTCATTTCTTCCCTGAAAAGTCTTATCCGAGGCAGGAGCTGGCTTTCCTCTTTTTTTATCCCTATCCCAGCACCCAAGGGGGACAGTCACTTGCATAGATGTGAAGGTACGGCGGTTAACTTCAGGTGTCAGAGAACTGATCAAACACATCAGCCTAGATGTTTCTGTGAAAGGATGTTTACAAAAAGATTTGTTCATTAGAAAAGAAGAGTGACAGAGTGAGATAAGAAAACTTTCATCCACTGATTTACTCCTGTATCAGGCATTTCATCAGAGGACACGACATGAGCAAACAAGACCAAGGACAAGAGAAGCAAGTGAAGGCACCAACCACAGGGTAGCTGAGTTGGGACACATGGTGCCTGAGTGGCTGTCAGCTGGGCCAATGGACGGGGACCCAACAGCAAGGCGCTCTCTCTCTGGGAAGGAGTAGGCCACACTTCCTTGGGAAGCTATAGAGGTTCTCTAGTAGTGCTTGAAATTGTTCAAGTTCTAGAGCAAAAAATGTTTCACACTGCGCTTGCCTTTTTCTTCTAATTGCCCCTGATTAAAAAAAAAAAAAAAAAAGCGGGCCATAACTCACCATAACTCAGGACCATATGGTGGTGAAGAACACCCAGGCTTTGGCATCAAAGAGAGTTGGCCCATCACGCTTGGTGTGACCCTGAGCACACTGGTTAATTTTGTTGCGTTTGAGAAAAAGGGCACAGGATGACATGTGCTTCTCATCCCCACCGTGGGCCACAGGCAAGGATGCATCTGGTGGCTCTGTGGAGGGGAGTCGCTGAGGCTCAACAGCATAGCTCCAGGCGCGCTGACCCACCACAGTCCGAGCCCCACAAACGCAAGTGCCCCGTCTGTCTTCCTCATGGCAAGTCTCCAATGCTAAGAAATACACACTAATCCTAGAGGCCTGACAAATATTTGTGGAATGAATGAATGAACAAACAAACGTGACTTCTGATACTAGCTGGGGTAAAGGGTGGAGTACTGTGTCTTAACTCTCCCTCTTCCACCAATGTGGGACAGCACTGCTCAGACCCACCTGTCCCGGCTGTCACCTGTCACCTAGACCTTTCCTATGATACAAACTTCACTGCTTCTCAAGCCTGGGTGTGAGCTGCCCAGCAACGGGCGGAGCTGAGGTAGCCTGTGGACAGGGCTGGCCCTTGCCAGTGCCCTTCCAGGGAAGAAATGCCCGCTGCAGCCCTTTTTGGGGGGAGACATGGGACTCTGTTTCAAGGGCTCCTTTGTTTTCTCCCCTGGGCAGGGCCCTACAAGGTTTACCTCTAGTTCAAGAGCCCCAGGAAAGTGGAGAGGAGAGTGAGGGGGTGGAGGAGGATGTGAGGAAGCACACAGAACCAGGAACTAGCTGCTGCACCCTGAGCTCGATGCTAGCTCCAACCGAGTGGCCTCATCAGGCATGGCCTCTCGTCTCCTTGGTGGGTCCCCAGTGTCCCTGGCTGGAACACGAAGCAGAGGATCAGAGCAGGGCGCATTATCAGAGCCACCCAGGAAACAATTAGAAAATACTCATCAATGGGTACTGCCCAAACCTGCTGCTTCAAACTGTTTCCATTTTGAATGTCCCAGATGATTCTGATCATCGCTCTGCCTGGCCCCTTCCCAGCTAAGCACTCATCCAGTGTGGGCAGTCATGGGTCCATCTCTGGCTCCAGGAGGTGGCAGGGGCTCCTAGAGAGGGTGGGAGGTGCAGAAGTGGGCAAAGCAGGAAGCAGTAGGGTTCACAGTCTGCCACTCTCAGGCCACTGATATTAATTCCAGCCCTGGGATCTTGAGGTGGTTCTCTAACCGTGGGGGTGTGGTGGCCAGCTTCTGGAATAATCCCCAAAGAGCCCTTAGGAAACATCTTGCATGGCTTGCAGTCATAATGCCTGTTTGCACCCACTCTTCCCATATGTAACATTACTAGCAGGGTCTCTCCATGCTCCTGAATGCCTGCTGTGGACGGGCGCCACACCATGTCTGACCCGTCCCTCCTATTCCTGAAACAGAAGAGGGGCAGCTGGCACAAACCAAAACCACCATTCCTGTAAGGAGAAGAAAAGGACAGCAGGTTGTCTCCACACCCTTGGAGACCTCAGGAGAGGCCTACTCCAATGGCACTCAGCTGGGGCAGAGGCAGCAGCAAGTGGCCCTAGAGCACAAAGGAAGGACTGCCATCCAATCCCTGCTGGGTCCACTGGCACCAGTGGCCAAAACCTCATCAGTCCTGCAGGTGCATCCATCTGCCACCTGCCTGTCCAGGGCACCCATTTGAGGTTGGGCCCCAGGACACCCAGGGGGAAATACAAGGACCATATCTATATTTAAGAGAAGGGCACAGCCTGACTAGGGTGCCTAAAAAAATGTGGGGGACAGGAGTGATGGAAACCACAGCCTCAGGGAAGAAGTCAGAGATAGGCAGGAAGAAGTGACAGCGGTGGCCAGAGCCAGACAATCACCACCTTAGTCTCTTGCTTTCCAATGACTGCCTCAGAAATACACGAGTGACAGTGGGGCACACTCTATCTGCCTGTGGACAGAGAAGGAGGAACAATTGGAGTGGGTAGAAGTGAGAGGAATGAAGGTATCAACAAAATGTGGTATTTCATTAATAATCCCTTTAGTGGCATACTAATCCATCTTACAAAAAGAAAGAAATTCTTCTTTTAAATTTATTTATTTTTTTAAAATATTTTAAAATGTTTTTATTTACAAAAGGAAGGAAATTCTAACACATGTAACATGAATGGACCTTGAAGACAGGGCACTGTGAGAAATAAGTCAGTCATAAAAAGGCAGATTGTGGTCCCTGGGATGCAGGCAAGCAAGTGGGGAGGTAGATGGCAGTACATGAGCTGGAATTTCTGCCAGCCTTGCCTAGTTACCTCAACCCCTTATCAGTCAATCCAATACACTCGCCTTCCCATGATGCGCCTCTGTCTCATCATGGACCAGGGATGAGGAGATGCCATAATGGTCACATGGAAATTAAACTCCATGTGGACAGCCATGAAAACCCAAAAAGCCTTACACAAGGCATACGAACACCCCACTCCACCCAGGCTTCACCCTCTGAGTCATGAAAGAGGCTGATAACTTGGGAGGAGCCCTTTCTCAGGCCTCCTTCCCGAGCAGGGCTCACCAGCCTTTTGTGGCAGGTGCATCTCCGTGTGGGGCAGCTCACACTCACATGTGCCTACGTTTTCTCTTGCTCTTACATCACACCTGCCCTCGCCTGGGCATCAAATGCTTCTGCTCTTTGTGAGGACAAACCCAGAACAAAGAGGAAGACACCCAGGTCCCCAACCCCCCCGAGCAGCCAGATTCATAGAGACAGATGTAGAACATGGGCTACCAGTGACGGGAAGTCAATGTTGAATGGGGACAGGGCTTTGGTTTTGCAAGATCAAGCGAGCTGAGGCAGGATGGGGTGACGATTGCACAATGAAAATGAATGAACTCCACAGTGCTGAAATACATGCTTAAAAGTGACTGCGGTGGCAAACTGGGTGACACATACTTTACCATGGTTTCTTTTTAACATTACCAAAGATGGGGAATGAGCATGGACAGGAGGGAAAAAGAAACGAATGAATCATGAAGAAAAGAAAGAGATTAAAAATAGCCACACATAGACACACACAGTGCAGACCCAGTTTTACAAATCACTTTCCTGTCTGGGTTTCGGTTCCTCCCAGTGGCCTCACTACGTGGTTCTCTTGCTTCCCTTGCAGTCCATTTCCATGGGTCTCTTTTAATGCTGGCCTCCTCACACAAGGTACATGAAAGGCTCCAAGAAATCAGCAGGAAAGAAACCTGTTAACCAGGTTTAACAGGGTACTTCCTAAGCTTCCCTCTTTGGTAAGAAGAGTCTTTCAGAACAACCAGTTACAACTCTGCAGAAACACACTTGGGAAAACACAGCTGTAGCCAAGGCCAACCCAAAGCCCAGAGCAGGTGAGCGTGGAGAGCATCCGGGGGTCTCCTGCCCATAAGCAGCCCCTTCACTTTCCCTGCAATAGCAGTCACAGGGTCCACAGCTGGCACACCCTGGGGGAAGCAGGGAGCCTTCCAGAGAGGGCTCTGCATGGTGCCAGCATCCCACCATGCTTTCCTGCCTGGCTGCAGTCCACTCTCCCAGGGGTAAGGAGGAGGCAGATGCTCTGGCCCAGAAATCAAGGCATCTGGATCCCAGTATGTGGCTCGAGCCAAGTCCCCTCCAGGCTAAGGGCTGTGACTCAATAGGTGGGCTCTGAGGCCATGAAACAGCTCTGTATCTTTACTGACTTGGCTCCACAAACTCCCAGGAAAGCCGGAATGGTGTGATAGGTCAGCCCCCAGCTCAGATTCTCCTCCTCCAGCTCACTGACCTGTTGTTTCTTTGAGGGGAGGAGGCAGAGTGGAAAATGTGTTTTCCGTCCCAGGGTGAGCTCTTCGGAATCACATAACCAGGGCCTGAAGGGAGGGAGCCAGCATGTGGCTCCACCCCTACCTCTTCAAAGGGGAAACAGGCTCCTAGAAGGAAAGTGACTTGTCTAAGATACAGTGGATAAGGACTCTAGGATCTGGGCTCAGAACTGAAAAAGACAAGGGGCTAAGCCTGGGACAGAGCATGCGCAGCTTGCTGCTGGGCACAGACAGGCTGGCCCAGCCCGGGTCCCTGCAGCCTCCAGCACCCGGCCACCGTCCTCCCTCCCTGACCCAGAGACAGCCCAGGAACCCCCAGCCTCTTCTCAGTTTCTTAAAACTAAAAAGTTTCCCCTGTTCCACAGGCAGGGGGCGTGTTTGGAATCTGGAGAACTCATTCTAACACTGGTGCTGTGCAGCGTTCCCACTTGGAGGCAGGCACAAGACAAGGGGGTAGCCTCTTGGTGCTCTGGGGCCTCTGAGGCCTTACTGCGAACTCAAGTCCCAGCGGGGCCAGGACCTGAGCTCCGGAAGGCTGCCCAGCAAGCTCTGTGCTCAACAAGCACTAAGAAAATGGCAAATCTCATTAGCCCTGCCCTCCGCTGTATGCTTCAGAACTAGAAATCAAATTGGTAAAGTTTAAGTCCATCCTATCTGCCAGCTGTGCCCAACAGTCACGAAATGCAATCACAAGTGACATGGGCTCAGGCTGGCAGGAACCAACTCCAACCCCTCCCTATTTTCCAGCCTCACCTCCCCCCAGTCCTCTAGTTGTATCCCATGCATTCATTCACTGCCTTCCTGCACTGCATATTGCAGACAGCACTCTTGAAACACCAGCTCCCATCAACTACCACACAGAACAGAAAGATAGGTTCAAGGAAGTCCCTTCTTCCCATGCAATATTTCCGCCTTACCCTGAAATATCATTGCCCAGGGGCCAGGAGGAAGGGACCTTGCTGGCACAATGCAACTGAGAGAGAACTGTCTTTCTAGAGTGAATCCACAATTACCATCAACACACTGCAAGGCCCTGCCTCACCCTAGGGAAGGCTCAGAAGGTGCACACTGCCAATGCACAGAAGACCCACAGCCCACAAGGAGGCTCTCAGAGCTCCCAGCTCCAATCAGGGAGCCAGCTCCCCTGCCAGGTTCACTCCAAAAAACACTCTCAGTGGGACTTTCCACACCCTGGCCCTTGAGAAATCACATCAAAGTCCGCAGTGACACACCACAACACCAACCTGCACTATTCCTATGCATCCATTAGCCAGTGCTGCAGTGACACCAAAAACCCTCTATGACTACCAAAACATTCACAGTTTTCAGAAACACAATTATGTTCATTCAGTGTTCAAGATTCCAAATCACATCCTTTTCCTCTTTTTTTTTAAACATCTTCCAAGTGGGCAAAAATATATAAACAGAGAAGAAACTTCTGTTCATAGCATGTACACATTTGCATATACATATGTATGTATATTTAATCAAAAGGATTCAATCCTCTTCAAGGTTAGAAGTCAGCAAGAGGAAAACAACTCCCCTACAGATCAGTTACCCTCTCTCCCTCCCTCCAGAAAAAAAGGATGCTGGGACAGGTCTCAGGGTCCAGTAGATTAACCTTTCACTTGAAACTCCAGCATCCCACAGCAGAGTACCAGTTCCAGTCCCAGCTACTTCACATTTGATCTACCTCTGGGCTAATGTGCCTGGGGGAATGCAGCAGAATATGGTTCAAGTACTCAGGCCCCTGCCACCCATGTGGGAGACCCAGATGGAGTTCCCAGCTCCAGGCTGTGGTCAGGCCCAGCCCTGGCTGCTGTGGCCATTTGAGAAGTGAACCATAAACGGTCTGTCTGTCTGTCTCTCCCTCTCTCTTTGCTTTCTAACTAACAACAGATGATGCTGTAGGATGATCACACATTAGTACTCCATGTAGGGTGCAGGACAAAGGGAGTTTCAGGCACACAGGTTCTAAAGCTCATTTTGAAAATCCCTGCTGAGGACCACTGCTTCAATTATATTCAGCTTGATGGAAAACCATCCAGGAAAGGCAGAGACAAAGCATCCAGCAGAATCCTGCACATAGCCCAGACCTCACTCCACGTTCAGGTCCAACTGTTGTTAGGGATGGTAGGGTGGTGGGTGGCGGTGGTTCACACAGGGGAGACCAAACCATAAAGCCCAAGTCCCCTGGAGGTTCCAATGGCCAGCAGGCTCACATTTAGCTCATTCATCCTATAGATGAACCTGTTGCTGTGAAAGGCCAGCCTAGACCATCATCATTTACGCCACCCAACAGTCAGACTCTAGACATGATCCAGAAACAGCAGAGCTCCTGGGATGCTGCTACAGTTTAAGATGGTCTGAGGGTATCCTCAAAGGTTCGTGGTGCAGACTCCGTCTCCAAAGGAGAGCTGTTCATGGGAGTGAAGCCTTCAACAGGGAGGGCCTAACAGAAGGTCAGAAGGTCTTAAGATCCCTGGGGGCATCACCCTAAAGGGGTTCATGCTAGTCTTTCAGAGTGAGCTGTTAGAAAGGAGCAACGCTGCCTCCAGGAAGTTTCAGCTTCCTGGTCCCCAAGGGATCTTCTGCTACTCACCTGCACTCCCATCACTGTGATGTCATCCAACATTGTGATGCCACCAACAGGGCCTTTGCCAGACAAACCACAGATGGGGCTGCCTAATTTTAGATTTTCAGCCTCCAAAATTGTGAGCTGAATAAAATTCCTTTTTTATAAAATAAAGTAGCCAACTTCAGGTACTTTTAGACACAGAAAACAGACTAAGATGGGCATGTTTTGGGAGGCAATGCCATTCCTTAGGGCCACAGGACTAAATGAAATTCCCTTCCACACATCAGGGAAGTAAAATTAATTCCATCCAAACAGAAAGGAAAAAAAAAAAAAAAGGCCCCTGACAAAAGCCTGCTTGTCCTTGGAGCAGGCCATGGTGGGAGTGGCACAGTTCAAGGAACCAGTCCCAGATGACGGCCTGGGAGTGAATGGCTAGTAGTGGGATCTTTGAGCTGCACCTGGCAAGAGCAATGGTAGGTCAAGTTGTCCCTTCTCTACTATCTTTTTTCTTTTTTTTTTTAATAGATGCATATATTACTTAGATTGAAAAAAAAATGGGGGCATGCAGAGAGTACTTTTGGATGAGGGAGATGTGAACAAGCTGGTACACTCAGGAAAAAAGACCAGGCAGTTGGAGGGTATGGCATACAAGGGAATGCGGCAGTCAGGTGTTGGTCGGAAAGGCAGTGTCAGACTTAGGAGAGCGGCTGGAACGTTAGATGGTCAATAAATATTTGCTAGAAGAAAGACAGGTTGGGGCTAGACTGAAGGAGGTTGTGAATACCTCCACTGGAAGTTTGGAATGCACAGTCAGGTGTTTTCCAAGGTTACAAATCACAAGTGACAGTGACAGGCTGTGAGCTATGCAAAGCCCCACACAAGAAGATGGATGGTCTCACCTAGTGCAGGCTAAAGCAGCAGGAGTCCTCCCTATGGGCCATCACTTGGGCTGTCCCTCCCTCCAAAACCATAGCCACCTGAAGGCCAAGGTAATATCGCATACTGATCTGACCTCTCTACATGCCACCCTGGGCAGCACTCACCTCCTGGCCTCTGGCTCCAAGGGTGCCATTTCCCATTCCTTGACCTCAGGGGCTAGACCTGGTCTCCTCACCTTTAGAAAAGCCTCTAGCAAGAGGGAGGGACAGATGAAGGAATCCAGCCTGGCCCACGCCCAGGACATAATCAAAACACCCCTTATGGCCTCTTCACTCTAAAGGATAAAATGGTCCTTGTCCTCCACGTGGGGTAAATTCCCAGGATTCCAGGTAACAGGGCTGGTATGTCACTGGTGCAATGAATGACCTCAGTAAGGAGACAGAGAAAAGGTTGGGTCAGAAGCCTGTGGTACCTTCCCATCACTCCTACCCACCTGCTCTGTTCTGGTAAGAGGAACGGGGAGCCATGTCACACATTCTAGTCCAACATCTGACAAGACAGACCATGTGGCCTTGGGTAAATCAATTCTCTGAGCCCTTAATGCGTCTACTTATAATTAACAATGCAAACAGTAGTATTAGCCAGCGGCTAACCACCCTCACTGTACAAATGAGGAAACTGGGCCACAGAGGAGCTCTGACTTGCTCCAGGAGTCAGAAAGCGCAGAGGGGGGCTCCAGACTGGGCTGGGAACCACTAGTCTACCCTAACTCTCCTGAAAGTGGGAGCACTGAGAAAAGACAGGTGATCTGTGACGTCAACATGCTCTGCCTCTGTGACTGTGCTGGGTCATGTGCACGCCACTTCCCATGTGCCCAACGTTGTCCAACCTCAGGGAAGAGGGAACAGCCCAGGTCCAGTCTACAGTCCGTGTGGGTAAAGGCACGGCCACAAGCCCAAGCCTGCAGAGGTCACGCAGCTTCAGTCATTCCCACAACCCTACCAGCTTTGCCACTTGCAGCAAATGGGACTGGACAGTAGCGGCTGGTTCAACACAAACTCATTCTCCCTCCCAAAGAAAGCTAGAACCATTTGTTCACCAGGGTCAGGGTGGGGGGCAGAAGGGTTACTCTGGTGCCCCCCTTGGTGTTCAAAGGCTGAAGCTTATGTTCATTGGAATATCCCAATAATTGTGCAGGCCCACTGCAAGTAAACTGGGCTACATAGGACTTACAATGACTCAGTGCGCTTTTCTGAAGTACTGGGCTTATAAACACCCCCACACAAGTAAGGACAAGATGTCAGAGGGGAGCCAGCAAAATCTCGGCCTCCAGAGAATTCTGCTTTCCTGGAATACAGGGAAACATACTCCAGCCTCACGGTGACCCACTGAGGAATGAGTTCCAGGCAGGCATCTGCAGGGAGGTGCAATGGAGTGTATTGACCCATCCCAGAGCAGCACGTCTGGCTCTGTGAGCAAGCAGAGCAAACAGCCCAGGGGCCAGGGCCACGTCTGAACACTCCCCACACCAAGGCTCACACCTCTTTCCCCTCCTCTTGGCTCAGCTGCAGCAGCTCTCCAAACAGGCCTATCTGGCTCAAGGGCGCTCCCTGCAAGCTTTTGCTGAATTTCAGAATTCTGCTAGCCAGGAACCTCCCCACTTCTTGTTGCTAATGAAGCACCAGCTGTGTGAGTACCCAGGCTCCCAGAGCTGGTCTGTGATCATGCCTTCTTGCCCATCACACGCACAGAATCTCATGGACACTTCTTCCAGCCACTCCATGCTCAGGCATAAGCCCTGCCTCTCAAGACCTTCCATCCCAATCAGGGAAATGAGACCCCATGAGAAATCTAAGTGCTGCTGCAATGGGAGTAGGATGGGCCAAGGAGGAGGAAGGGAGCTTTGCCATGCAATGTCTTAGTGTAGTACTGGGCACAGGGCATGGGGCAGCAGGGAAAAATGGAGAGAGGGAGACAGTCCATCTATGTGCCCAACAATGAGCACAGAGCGCTTGCCCTCCGCAGGTACCATTATTAAGACCAGAAAGCACTAGGCTGTGTGACCTTATGCTAGCCACTTGAGGTCCCTGAGCATGTAGTTTGCTGCTCTGCAAATGGGGCTCCTATTAGCATCCACGTCCTAAAAAGTCTCTGTGAGGATGGAAGGAAATAATGCATGCAAAGCCTTTGCAGAGCTTCTGGCAACCAGCCTGCCTAGTGCTTTTATTTCTGCCTCTTTTCTTTTTTCTTTCTTTTCTTTTGGATAAACAGCAAATTCCTAGAAAGATGGCATTTTTATTCTTTCTTGCATAAGATTCTCACTAGTGTTGAGGCGTATGCCCTCAGGGTCCAGCTCAGGTGCAAGCAGAAACCTGAACACTGCACACCAGTGACCACCTACTACTGCCCACTAGCACAGTGCTTTCCTTCCACCGCCCCTCTTAACAGAGGACGCACACAGGCCCAGAGGAGCCAAGGCACCTGCCCACGGTAGCTCCTATGGGACTCTGGCCCTCCCAATGCACCTGTCCTGGCTCTCCATTTCTCAATGCATAGACTGCTCTGCTTAATTTAATCTTGATTATGTAACAAAGGAAACTTAGAGCTAGCAGGGTGGGGGGAAAATCACTGCTATCAGCTTACACAGGCTCACAGAGGCTGAAACAAAAGTGCTCTGCAAAGCTCGCTCACCTGGTCAGGCTGCCTAGGCCAAGGACCATTCTGAGAGCCTCTGACAGACGCTGAAAGCCAGGCCAGGGCAAGAGTGAGATGAAGAGCCCCTGACATTTCTGCTGGGGTTGCTGTGGCCACACACGTCCCTGATTGAATGAGCTCACATTCCCCTCCAGCTCTGGAACTCTGGGCAATCATGGCACTTCTCTGAACATCAACTTCTACCTGCTAACATGGATTTCCAGCAGCCCATGGGCCCAAGTTCACTAGCTCAGCCGAACTCCACAGCACAATGCCTGAGTTCAAGTCTCACCTTCACTCTTCAGTCCAGCTTCCTGCCACTGGGGACTCTGGGAGGCAGCAGTGATGGCTCAAGTTCTTGGGACTCCTGCCACTCGTGGGGAGATAGGGTTGGAGGTCCTGGGTTTGGCCTAGCCCAGATCTGGCTGTGGCAACCATTTGGGGAGTGGACCAGTAGATGGAAGAGCGTCTGCTCACTCGCTCTCTTTTCACTCTGCCTTTCAAGTAAGTACATCTGTCTTTTTAAGTGTGATCTTGTATCTACAATGGAATGTCATATAGTCTTTAGAAGGGAATAAATTCTGACACGGTCCATAGAATGCACAAACTGTAAGGCCCTTCTGCTGAGCAAAATAAGACAGTTCAAAGATCATAGAGCTGCACAATTCCATGTGGAGGAGATACCCAAAAACAAGTTCATTGTGGAGACCAGACATAGAGTGGAAGTTCTCAGGGGCTAAGAAGAAAGGGCTAGGAAACTTTTTATTTAGGAGGCAGTGTTCTAGTTTTGTAAGGTGAAAGGACTTCTGAGACTAGCTAACAACAGGAAGGAGCTTAACGCTGTTGAACTATACGCTTTTAAAAAGATGCTTACCAAAATTTTTTAATTCTCATGCTCAACACAGCTCCTGCATCTCAGGGTGTAAAAATCACTGCACAATCACACAGCTCACTCCCTGAGGTTGCCTGTCATACCTGGGTGAGTAGGTCCTTTGATTTGTCTGATGTATAATGCAGGCAGGGGTCTCCAACACTCAGCAGAAGCCCCTGGGCATAGGAGCATCTGCTGCTGAAGGAAGCAACTGGGTGATCAGATGAGGGGTCATCTCAGATGGAAGTCAAAAGACTGACCTTTGACCCCAAGGACACTAAGCTTCTCCTAGGTTCTGCTGGCCTGGGCCACCCCAAATTCATCATCCTAGAAACCAGCTCCTCAACTACTCAGGCATGGAGCCAGCAAGCAACCTAGCTACATACGCATGTGTGAGAAAACAGGGTGAGAACTCTGAGGCTGGCATTAGCACCAGGGCAGGGCCATGCATGCCACAGGCGCCAGCTCTCCTGGACCCATGCTGGCAAGGCCAGGGAGATGGGCACTCAAAAATCACGTAACACCTCCCGAGGCAGGTGTGTCCCGCTGACTTCAGTGAGACAAACTTCCAGGCCCTTCATAGCAGCCATGCCTGTTGCTGCGTGCCCCATGATTAATAGCTTATTATCCACAGAAAATAAGTGGGGGTTTTCAAAGCTACACTGTGGCCATTGCTCATTCCCCTGTGCTTATAATCATGGCAGGTGCTGCGTCGGCACATCTGCCCTCATAAACGCTGCAGAGAATCAGCATGATGGATAGCAGAGCATCCCCTTTGTCACTCTGACACCAGGTATGGTTCCTTACTCCACAAGGCGCATGGCTCTGCAAATAATTGCAAGGATTCGGAGCTGAAACAAGTCTCACCTTCAGGCATAGCCAAAGTTGGTACTTGGAGCCCTCCGTGCTCTTTGATTGTTGTGCTTCTATGTCCAACTCAAACAGCAGCCAGTCACTGTCTGGGATCCACCCTAACAGGTAACCCCTAGGTAGTTTTTAAGCTATCCTGGGGGCTGAAAGGCTTGGTGGGAAACTTTGATCACCAGTAGGACATTTCATGGACACATATTTTCTCCTCAGAAAAAAACAAGATCAGGGATACTACTTAGCCAAAGCCATGGTGCAGGAGGGTTTCCAGAAGGGACAGAAAGGAATAGGCCCCAGGGATGACATCGCATCCCCAGAAGCAGAAGCGCTGGCTGGCAAAACCATAGGATCCTTCTGCCAAAAGCAGTGCATTCCCTACACCCTAAACTCTGAGTCATGGAGCCAAAGGAGATGCTGCTAGGAGAACAAACGCAGGGCACAGAACTTAGATCAGGGAGGGGTGCCTCAGAGAAAAGACCAGAGGCTGGGGAGAAAGTTACAAGAGTGAAGCTCAGGAGAAAGGTGCCTGGGCCACAGGGAATAGCGGACGCAGGGTGCACACAGGCCCTGAGAACCTGCCTGAGCACCAGGGGATGAGGTCTGTTCTGAAGCATGGACACAGGGGCAGGAAAAGGCCCTGCTTTGATGCCTGAATAGCACTGATCTGCAGAACATTCGGGAATGGAGGAGGAACCAGGAGACCAGTGCACCCTGTGGAACCTACCAGAAGTGCAAAACCCCATGCAGGGAGCCTCCCTCGGCTGCCGGCTGCCGTTCCCCCTGTAAATCCCCGAAATGCCCAGATCAGCTGTGCCACCCCCACCTAAACTGCTTGGCAACACTGGGTGACCTCTGGCCACGCTGGCTGACCCCTGGATGACTCAGCTTCCTGGTAGCTAACTTGTTAAAGGTCCCAGCAGGAAGCAGTCAGAGCGCTATAAACAGGGCCTTCCAGAAGCATCTACCATGCTTGTTTCCTTGGTTCCAGGGCAGGGCCGTGGCCATACAGTTGCTAGAACTGTCTGAATGAACAGTTTCTAGTCTTAAAGTGCTGCGGAGCAGACAAAATAAACTATCATTTCTAGCCAAGCAGTTGGGAATGCGAGGCGAGGGGGTGGGGAGGGAGTGTCCCCAGATGATTTATAGGCAGCTGGTTCCTCTCCCCGCTCGCTCACTCCGCATGCCCTGCAGGGTTCATTAAAGCCCTGCCTTCCTTCTGCATCTGTGTCTTACACCTCATGTCAGGACAGGGAACCCGAAAACTACACTTCCCCAGGGAATCAGGAATGGAAGCTGCAGACATAGAAATCTCCCCAGAGACCACGGAGTTTGAGTTGTTCTGCCATTCCACAGGTAAACAGACTGAGGTCCAGACAAGCTATATAAATTTTTGGGGGGTTACCTCAGTCAGTAGCCCTCCCCCATCATAGGAAGCTAAACTTAATTAGCCCTAAAATGGACACACAAATGTACATGTAATTGATGAGCATCAGATTGTCTCTGGCTTCTCCTTCCGCCCTCCACCCGCTGCTCTCTGTGACCAAGGCACACCACGAACAGCCTGTCTGGAGCTGACACAAGCTCTCCATGGCCCCACCAGAACCTTCCATTGCTTTCCATGTGAAGCTGCTTTTGGCAGAAGCCCAGCTTTGTGATATTTGGCTTGCAGGGTCTGAAAGAGAAGTCCAGAAACTTTCTTATGCTTGGATGATCAGAAAAGAAAAGACAACCTTGAAAGAGATGCCCAAGGGAACTGGAAAACAAGGATTTATTACCAAGGTCAACCCAAGTGTCACCAAGCTGACCTACCGCTCAGAACATGGTGGAGGGAACAGTGCTCATTCGGCAAGTCAATGGAACCTGCCACCACCCAGAGCTGGACCAACACGCATGTCACAAACAGGCAGTTCCAACTCTGCTTATCCTTGCAGATGCTGAAGATTTTCTTCTTTTTTTGGAAACAAAGTAGCTAAGTGTCATTCTAACTTGTCAGTATATTCCATGTGGTCATTATTTTGTGTTTTCCAATTAAAACACAAGATTCTTGAAAGCCTCATCGCTAAATATAAATCCTTAGTGATTTTCCCTAAGTAAGTTAATACCTCACATTTCCTGGCCTGCATATTAAATATAGGTCAATTAAAATTCAGATTTTGACTAAGAACATAGAATTCAAGAAAAGCAAAATGTCTTTAGCCACATCAAGACGGAGATTTCTAGCCTTAACCATTTTAAGGCTTCCAACACTTCCCCTGACAGCATTCCTCTGGGCAACAGCTCGGCCCTGTCCAGTGGCACTGGACAAGGCCCCCGCATGTCCTCCTCCAAACACCCAGCGAACAGATTGAGTAACAAAGGCCTGCTGTGCCAGGGGAATCTGCAGACACAAAAATACCGAGGTGGCACTGGGGTCAGCGAGTGTGGGCTGCCCTCCTGGAGACTTCCAGAAGTGGTGAGAGGCAGCCAGGAGCTTGCCTAAGCCTGGGCTAGATGGATGGGAGGAGGAAAGTGCAGGAGCACTGTGGGGCCCTCCAGTCTCCGGGACGAGATCAAGGCCAGCTGATGCAGCCCACCAGGCTTCTAGGGGAGGCTCACATTTGGAGAAGGCAAAAGCAGGAAGACGTGTCCAGCTCCCTGGCTGCCTTCCAATGGGGACAGAGAACCTGAGCGAACCCCAGAGCCACATGGCTTCCAGATTGTTCTTTCCTTTGAACTAAGCTATCACCTATAGGATTAAGTCGTGACCCCAGGCAGTAAAGGTCACTCAAGCAAACCTTAAACCTCCACACAGCACGTGAACACACATATTCCTCAGCCGCTTATCTGGGTGTTGCTCCTTACATGCAGAGATTACAAAGCAGTTAAGAGCAGAATCTCTTTTAGTAGGGCAGTTACTCGCCATCCTTCAACATTGTTTCCCTTCCCTCTGCTCGGGTCTCCGCCCACTCTGGGGTGAAGGTGTGCCTGAGAAGTCCCAGATAGGCAGTGGAACCCGGGGTAACCATCTCAGACAAGGGAGCAGCAGCAGAGAAGGGCTGCACAGCCCCCCCCCCCCCCAATGCCTGCGTCGTGCAGAGCCTGAGTCCCCACAGCTTGCTCAGCCAATCTGGCATCAGCAGGCTCAGAGCAGAACCCACAAGCAGAGAGATGATGGAGGACACGTGTTAGTGTGCTGAGGGTGGCCGGGCTCCCCGGACACAAGCCCTCTCATTCGGTGACACAGAGATACATGCAGCTTTGCTCTAATATCTCTGTCTCCTGCAGGACTAGATATGGATCAGGAGATATCAGCACCCTTTCCAAGCCCTCCGCCAGCGGAATAAGTCTGGCACATCTGGCCTCCTGCCATCGGGGCCCACTTAGGGAGAGTCCTGGGCCAAGCACAGCCTTCTGCCTTAGTACACAGGGTGGGAACCCCCAAGGACCCCACTCCATAATTAACAGGTTCTCCCAATGAAGGCAGAGGGACGAAGTCACAGCTCTGCAAACACCTTTCAAATTTCCCTAGGTAGAACTGCACTGTGATTCAGGCTAAGGCAGGCAGACATTGAGCAAGCAATGTGCCCCGGCACTTCTCCCTCTCCAGCCTGGCTGCAGCATGAGTCAGCAGCTGTGCCAGGCCTGGGCCACTACCCCACACGCCTGCCTACCTGGCTGGCTTCCCACCTACACACACCCACCCTTCACTTTCCATTCCTCACGTTCGGCAGGGGCAAGGTTCAGCCCCAGAAAAGCCCTTGGCATGGGCAGCCAGGGAGAAGTGAGGACCAGGGGCCTGAGGAGTAGGGCACCTGTGTCAGCACAGAGGAGAGGCAAGAGAGGAAGACAGAGACAAGGAGATGGAGGATGCTCGGCCAACACAGAAATGCCCCAGCTACCTTCCTGCTCCTGGGGGCCCCTCCCATGGCATCCCCAGCTGCCTGCTGTTCAGAGGGACAGATTCTCTTGACAACTGAGGGTGAACACATACTGACATACATAGCGTGTCTTAGCCTAACACTGCTGGGCCTCCTGCGGCCTTTCCCTTGCCTGCCATTAGGACCTACACAGCCCTGATCTATATTATCCAGTTGAACACGCACTTCTTAGCACATCCCGAGCATAGCAAGCTCATCCCCATTCTGCAAGCCGCTGTCCTTGGCTTTACACAACAGATGGGAGGCAGGCTGTGTAAAGGGAGAGGTTAAACACCCAAGGCCATGAAGCTGCGGGGATCCTGCAATCATGCTGGAACCAGAGCCCGGATTTTCCATTCCAGTGAGCTAACCTCCCCTCCTCCACCCCAATAACAGGATCCCAGTTTGATAATACCACGATCTGGGACCTGCAAAGAGGTTCGAGCACTCTAAACTGTGTATCCTGCCAAGCTGGCTTTATTTCCTTAGCAGATACATGCACCTGGTAAGAGAGGTAGAAGGTCAGGCATTATCACTCGCCCGTCTTTGGGGAGAACTGGCCACCCCAGCAGCTCTTCCCGTGGGTAGCATCTGGACTGTAACCTGGAAAGGAATCTCCAGCCCAAGTCCAATTCCCTTCACTCTGTGGAGCACAACTCCGCCGCCCTGCTGCAGTGAGAAGGGACCATTTGTTAGAGAGAAAAGACAGAGCCATACCATGTGGCAGCAGCTTTCCTCACGTCCTGCCCTCCTCACTGAAGAAGACCTTCCTCAGCACTAGGGCTCTGCATTCTAGGCCAGGCTTCCCCCCTGGGGCTCCCTGACCTCTGGTCCCTCCCTCCCAAGAATGCGCCGTCATGCCAGCCGTTTCTCTCCCAGAATGCAGACCCAGGGCTGGGCTATCACTTACATCTGAGTGTGTGCCCCGGCACTTCTCCCTCTCCAGCCTGGCTGTAGCAGAAAAAGGCTCGGGTTCCAGGCCATGCTATTTTTCTGAAGGTCAGTTTTCTCATCTATGAAATGACAGACAGCACATGCCTTTTCTTGCCTTCAAAGGACAGCCAGGCAGATTAAATGACAGACTGGAGGTACAGACATGACAAGAACTCTGCAACAAGGAATCACAATGTGCAAATAGCAATATACAAACCTATTCAGGCATTCAAGCAATCATATGTATGCAAATTTTAACAAGAGCTAAAATTAACTGTATGCTTACCACATATGTAGAATGATTATTTTCTTTTTAAAATTTATTTATTTAATTGAAAAGTAGCAAGAGAGAGAGAGAGATCTTGCATCTGCTGGTCAACTCCAAAGCAGGGAGCCAGGGGCTTGTTTTGGGCTTCTCATGTGGGTGCAGGGGCCCAAAGACTTGGGCCATCCTCTGCTGCTTTCCCAGGCACATTAACAGGGAGCTGGATTGGAAGTGGAGCAGCCGGGACTTGAGCCAGTGCTCACATGGAATGCCTGCACTACAGGCAGCAGCTTTACCAGCTACAACAGAACAGTGGCCCCATGGAACAATTCTTAACACTAGGTCTATCATCTCAATGAATTCTCATGGTAATTTTTCAAAGTAGGAACTGCTATTATCCCCACCTTATAGGTGAGGGGGGAAAAGGGGACACAAGAAGACACTGATGCTATTTCCATTTTAACAGGTGAGGAAAACATGACATGGAGGCCATTGTGACCCACAGCATGCATGGTTAAACCTGAATAACTATGTTAAGCATATTGCCTCTGATACAACCTGTCACTAGCTTTGCAAGTACAGAGAGCCCATCACAAATCAGATGCCATCCAAGCTTCTCAGGAGCCACATCAAGATAAAACACCTGAAACGCCTCTAGTTCCCCAAGGAAGAAAACCAACTCAGAGAAACGACTTGCCCGAGGGTGCCAAGCTGGCTAATGGGAGGACCAGGGCTGGACTTGAATGCCCGGGGCTTGTCCTTGCTCCCTTGGCCACTCCCCAAGGGCTTCAACATGGGTGCAAGGCGCTTTCTCTCTCTCTCTCTCTCTCTCTCTCTCTCTCTCTCTCTCTCACACACACACACACACACACACACACACACACACACGCCACTGCTCCCAGTACCCTTAAAGGGGATGCCAGGGAATGAAAGTAGTGGAGACAGAAAGGCTTCTGCCAGCAGCAGCAGCAGGCATCACAGGCTGCATGGCCAGGCCGACTCGGGGTCCTGGTGCTTTGCATGCTTCCCACTGGCTCTGCTTGGTGGATCCAGTGCCAGAGCCAAGGTTCTCGGTGACACCAGGCTGCCGTCCTTCACAGGAACCCACAGCAGCAGACACTCTCTAACCCTGTTATGCAGCCCGTGTTGCAGGCGGGATTCCTCCCTCTTCCTACAAGGCTTTGTTTTCTCTGGAGAGAGACAGCATGAACCTGTGGGACCTTCACACCTCCTAGTGCCCGGAAGGAGGCTGCTGGCTCCAGACACTGCCTGGACTAGCAGCAGGGACAGGATGTTGGCAAGGGTATTGCTGGGAGCCGACTGGAGCTTCCAGAATGACTGACAGTCACAGTGGTGAGGAAACGGATGCAAGAGAACAGGTGGGAAACACAGCCATTGTCTCCTGTGGCACAAGGAGCCACTCTGAGGGCCCCGCAAAGAAACTGGGGCACCCCCTGCCCCCTGCGGACTCCAGACTTCAAAACAGCAGCAGCGCGGACCCTCTCGCAGAGAACAGACAACCCAGACCTTGACCTACCAGCCCCCAAGAAGAGATATGGCAATATCCTCCCCCTTATCTGCTACTTCTCATTCCAAGGTTTCAGTTACATGGGGCCAACCAACGTCACAGGACATATGCCTGGCAGGTAAATGGGCACCACTGTGCCAGGGCAACTCTCCTCTGAAGAGAAAGGCGGTCTGATCACTGAAGGTTAAGGCCTACTCTCCAGGCAGTACGCCCATGTGGGGAAAGGAGTCCTGGTCCAGCAGAGTGACTGGCAAGAGAGGCATGCAGAAGCCAAAGGAAGAAAGGAACCATCAGGTGTCACTGCTGCTCGCTGGGCTGTATAATAAAAAAGCCTCACAAAACAGCCAAGAAAGGTTTTCTGTGTGGCAAAGAAGAGTTACTAATTCAAAACCAAATGAAAAACTATTTGGGGGATGGAGAGGATGTTCTCTCAAAAAATACACAAGTAAACAAACACACAAAAAGCAACTGTGTTTGCACTTACAGAAATCCTCACAGAATACCTGTGGGGCACTGGCCAGTGGAACCATGGGGACTTAGGGTGCACGGAGGGGATGCGAGCCAGGCTCCACACATGCCAGGTGAAGCTCAGGCTGAAGGCAGGAGGCAGCCAGCACCACCACAGGCTAGGCAGGTGGGGAGACACAGCCAGCCACTGCAGCTCCTGCTCCTGCTGCCTGCAGAGGGTGGGACAGCTTTGTTCCCCCACAACCGGTCCAGGAAGACCCCAGTGCAATGACAAACACACACAGGACCTGGCACCTACAAACAGCTGTCACCTTTCAAACCATGCTCCCTGTAGATTCAGTCCAGGTACTGACTAGATGCAATCACCAGACGTAAATAGGATAGTATCACTACTAGTAGTTATAGTAGTGAAAGGGAGGCAGGGCAGGCACTGCTGCTTCAGATGTGGACCCCACAGCCCACCCAGGATGGTGTCTGGCTGAGACGAATGAAGACTGATCGTGAGTGACGTCAGGAGGCACTGCAGTACTTCACGCCCCAGAGGCTCCCTGAGCACCTACTATGCGCCGGATACTGGTATGAGTAAAGAGAAGAAACTGGCAAAGAACTCCCTGCTGGAGCTTACACTCTAACAAAGACACACAGACCCTCCACAGCATGAACAATGTTGCACCTGCAAATAAAAGGCAAGAACACTGCAAGTACAGCAGCAGCTTACTGTGGAAGGCAATGAATCCTGTGTAGAGAAACCAGCACAAATGGGCAGCAGGGACATGCAGAAAGGAGGCCAAGCTTTTGAGTCTCCCGAACTATGGCCATGGGGAGAGAGAGAAAAGAAGAAGTTCCACAGGTGCCGTAATGGGCAGGTCTTCTGTGTGTATGAGGCAGGAGCTGCAGAGAAGTAGAAGCTACCAAGGTCCTAAGGGGGAGGGGACAGCATGACATCCAGTCTGGACACACTAAGTGTGCGGCAGTCGTGAGGTGGCCAAGTGCAGGTCTGTGAGGTCACTGGAGATTCAGCTCCCAAGAGAGGCTGCCTCTGAGATACGGATCTGGACCTTATCAGGGCCCAGGTGGAAAGCAAGACCTGTGAACTGGGGATACACGAGGGAGTGGAGGACAGGACTGAAGGGCCTCCAGGAGGTGGAGGACACAGGCCCACTGACGGCCATGCAGAGCAGTATGTGGGCTTGTCCGCTGGCCCCTCTGGAGGTGCCTTGGACAGACTCAGAGGCTGATGGTCGGAATAAGTACCAAAGTCCCCGGCAGCCTCAAGGGGTTGCAGAGGGGGCAGGGGGCTGGCAGCTGACAGGTGAGCAGGCAGAAACCAAGTGCCCAGGATTCCTCACAGAAGAAAAGAAAACCAAGTGCAACTAGAGTCTGACCAGAGCAGGAAAGGGTTAGGTTGGTCTTGGGGCACACAGGGTCTTAGTGAATAGTAGAGAGATGAGACAGGCTTGGACCCATATTAACTGTTTTTGAGAAGGACCCAGTGGGAGAGGGACAGCCAAAGATGCTGAAACTGGGTAACTCAAGACACAGGTGACCAAAGCAGCTTCCACCATCACCAGTGACAGACAGCTCCTCAGCAGCCGCTGCCTGATGGAATTCTTTCAACAACTCTTCTGGGTAGGGCTGGAGATGAAGGTCCTCACTTTACAGGTCAGGACCTGAGTTTCCAGAGGTGAAGCCACAAACCTCAGGTGTAAAGCCAGGACAGAAGCCTACATATGTCTGGGCAGTTTGTTCCGTACACCTGCTGCCTCACCTTTAAGGAACCAGTAGCACTTATTTGTTTGTGATGGGCGCCTAGAAGGCGAGGGAGTTTGGAAGGACAGTGGCAGGAAGATGAATGTGATCAGGGTGCCAGTATCTATGTGATCAGGAAGCGAGATGCCATGTCCACCCAGGCTGAAAACAATGGAGGGGAGGGACAGCAGCAGTCATGCAGGACAGACAACAGAGCCGACGGCCGCATGGCCAAGGAGCCCAGCACACCCAGCGAGGCTGTGCTGGAGGCTGTGTGTGAGTCCTTCCTGGCAGGCTGGGCTGCCCCAGGGACAGAGTGCTGTCCCAGATCAGGGTGGGACTGGGCCAGGTGCTGGCAGCAGCAAAGGCAGAGAAATTGAGGGTCCAAGACTGACTGCACTGAGGGATCACAGATATGGTCACAGTCTGAATTTAAGAATACAGAGGTGGGAGTATTATGGGTTAGGACAAGCTCCTGTTAACCCTCAAGGCCATCAAGGACAGACAGTGGACATAAGTCAGGTGATGACTGAGCAGACCGTCAGAGGATGACCAGGTCTGTGGCGGGGAAATCACCTATGGGTTAGAGGCCAAAGTCTTTCAAGAATGAGGGGAAGTGACTGCACCACATGGCTGGTGATGAGGATGAAGACAGGCCAGACACCCAGAGGGCATCTCTGTGTACAAGTACTGTTCTAAGTGTATCAGGACTTACTCCCTTGGCCATTAGAAAACAGCGCCATTCTGTCCCCCACTACAAATGGGGAACCAGGGCAGAGAAAGCTCAGGATCTCACCCAAACTCACACCTAAATGGGAACTGGAACATGGTCCTAAGCAGCCAGGCTCAAGATCACGCTGCTGGGGCCAGCACCATGGCACAGCAGGTTGAGCCTCCATGTTCTGACCCAGCTCCTTGAGAATACACCTGGGAAAGCAGTGGAAGACAACCCATACTTGGACTCCTGTCACCCACCTGGGGTACCCAGATGAAGCTCCTGACTTCAGCACGCCCCAGCCCCAACTATCACGGCCATTTGGGGAGTGAATCCGAGGATGAAAGATTCCCTTCTCTCTCTCGTCTCCCTCATCTCCACCTCTCTCTCTGTCATTCTGCACGTCAAATAAATAAAATAAAATAATCTTTTTTTTTTCCCCCCTAAGACTCACGCTCCTAACAGACTGGAAGCAAATAAAGTAGATTTCTATGAGGTTGCAGGAGTAGAAGGGACATTCAAGGAACAGGGGGAGACATAGAGGAGCCTGTTAACAACAGGTTTTTCATAGGGTCTGGAGGGAAAATAAGGGAAGAAACAAAGAAGCAATGGAAAGCTAGGTCAAGAAAGAGAAAGCAAGAAGAAAATTACAGGGACGGGCACTGTGGTAAAGTGGGTTAAGCTGCCATGTACAACACCAGCATCCCATAACAGACACAGCTCAAATCGCTCAAATCCCAACTGTCTTACTGTCTGCCTAGGAAAGCAGTAGAAGATGCCCCCAAGGGCCTGGGCCCCTGTGCACCCACATGGAGCACCCGGATGAAGCGGCTGGCTTGCAGCATCAGCCTGGCCCAGGCCTCGCCATTATGGCCTCTTGAGGAATAAACTAGCAGATGGAAAAGCTCTCTCTTTTTCACTGTGTGTGTGTGTGTGTGTGTGTGCATGCATCATTTCAAGTAAATATATAAACACTTAATTTAAAAAAAAAAAGAGTATCTCTAGCTAGAGGCAAAAGAAAGAAAAAAAAAACCAGGAAAGTCAAGTCATGTACCCTATTTTATAGATCAGGATGTTAAAACTCAGATGCCCTCAATCTCTCCAACACTGCTCTCCGAGGGTAAGACACCCAATGCAGGAGCTGGAGGGAAGCTTGAACAGTTCCACCAAGGGGATGAGTGGACACTTGCTTCCAGGAAGCACATCAGCGGTGGGTACTCCGGCTGGGCAGTTAGAGAGCAGGCTGGAGGCAAGGCAAGTTCTTCTGAGGTGGCCCAGACAAGTGCCTGCAGGAGGCTGCAGCTTGCTTCCGCTTCAAAACAACACAACCAGAAATTCCTTCCGAAGGAAAAGCTGAAAGATAGGGCAGATGGGAAAAGAGCCAAGTTTGAGAGACACCACGAAAGCCCTCAACGGCCAGGAGTGCACGGCTGTCCTCAGGCAGGGAGGACCTGAGGCTCTGAGAAGGGACATGGCTCCAAAGGACAAAAGGGACAAAAGCCCTCTTTGATGGCACTGGGCCCAAAGGAAAAGCAGGTGGAGCACCCATAGGCAGCCCCATGCATGCGCTCAGCAGTGCCAGCCACCAAATGACCCCATGCAGCCCCTTCACTGGTCCTCGCGACTCTAGGGGCTGTCCTCCAAACTGCACCCTGGCGAGCAAAGTGGACAGACACGTGGGAGCAGGCTCTGTGTGGAAGATGGCCCCCAGTGGCAGATCTGAAGAGCACAACCACCTATCACTGGGGAAAGAAGACTAAGGAAGGAAGGAATTTGAAGGGGAGAAGACAGAGGGAAGAAGGAGAGAAAGTGATCACTCTAATTTTATTCCAGGAACGAGAGCAATCTGAGATTTCACGCCCTCTTGCCGCTGAAAGGCCTGGACTGTACTTTGTTTCCAAAGCACTGAAGTGGGTGGGAGGTGATGGCGGCAGCTGCCTGCACCCTCTCCCACCCCACCCCCAGCACCCTTCCTCCAAGTTTGCCTGCCTGGCAGGAGCCAAGAGGAGAACATTCACCTGGCACCTGGGCTGCCTGGGGACCTCCACAGACAGACACATGACCAACCCAAGGAGCAGAGCCCCTACAGTCCAGGCCAAGCCTCACGGGGTGCCAGGGCTCAAGCAGGGTGCATCCCAGGAGAGTCAAAGGGCAGGGCTTCCCGGACAAGCCAAGCAGAAGAAGGTCAGCGGAAGTTCCCGCGCTTCAACTCTTTCCTGTTTCCTTTTGCCCCTGCTTTCACCACGGCAGGCAGGCCGGCAGGCAACCTCGGCAGGGTCTATAAGTGTGTGCCTAATCTGGTTGGAATTTCCTCCTCCACCCACCTGGCATGCGCCCACAGCTGTGAACACTCCTGACCCAACCAGGGCTCCTCACTTCATCCCAACTGCGCCTGGAGGCCACCATCCCACTTGCCACTTTGGAATACCAGGAAAAGAGGTACACAGGAAACCTGCTACTCCAGCTACAAAGATAGCCCTGCTGCCGTTCACTGAGGGCCCCACAGTCTCATACCCCTGCCTGGGTACCACCCCCTTCCCCACCCCAAGGCTTCTCACTCTACTCTGGGGGTGCAGAATGAAGGTTCTAGTAACCCATCCTTCACAGGTGAACCAGTACTCACACTCCACCGTGGGATGTGAAAGGAAGGCACGGAAAGAAGTAGAAAGATTACCAAGGCTGCCAATTAACCACATGCTGACCGCAATGGCTAAGACAGGTGCATGCCACCCAGTGGCTCTCCCAGTCTCTCGGCCATGACCTCCAGTCAGGAGTGCACCTTATACGGCTATCCAGGGAACACATGTGCAACCCAACTAGAATTTCAACAAGAACATTTCTCCTTCCTACCCATGCTGTGCATGTTCTAGTTTGTAATCGCACCAACTTTTTTTTTTTCTAATGCTGAGCCTACTAATAGGCCATGACTCACAGTTTTTTTTTTTTTAAAGAAACACTAGTTATTAAAGTGACACTGGGGGAGGAGGTGGAGTGGGACCTCATAAAAAAGGCACGTTTCCTATTATAATTGTAGGTAAGCATCAGTGAGGCTGCCCCTCTGTGCTTAACACCATAAAATCAAGTAGCGCAGAATTCAGGGCTCCAAGTGCCCAGCACTGGGTTCCACTGTCCACACTTCCCAGGGGAGAAAGACTGGAAAAAGCAAGCTGACAAGACACTCTCATTTATCATCACAACATCAAAGTTAAAAACATGTGCCTTGCAAAATCACAGTAACACTTTTTTTTCCTCTTCCAAGAGAATAATATTCCCATGAATTCGGCTGTGGTCGTAGTAAGTATTTGGAGACCACAAATAAAGAGAAAAGCAGACAACCATGTCCTATGTGCATGGAGAGGGAGCTTGGCTTACAATGTGGAGACAGTGCCTCAGCGCCCATTTTCAGATGACAAAACTAAGGCACAGCACTAGTTAAACTCAGGGTTGGAAACAAAACCCGGGCCTCCCCACTCAATTACTCCTGGTCTCCAGCACCTGAAGCATTTAAGCACTCACCGACGTCATGCAAGTGAAGCATTTCCCTGACTGAGCCACAGAGGAGCTGTGGAGTCCTCCCGATGGACACGGACAACAGCGCTGGTCCCAGTCATCCTGGAGCCTGCAGCAGGCTCCGCAGGCTCATACACCCTGGGAGGGAGCCATGGACCTTCTCTGCCTGCTAAAAACTGCCAAGAATGATCCTTGCTGGAATAAGGCCTCTTGAGAAAGTGGCAGACAAAACACTTAAGAGAAACTAAAGCAGACAGATACTTTAGCAGAAACCCTACCCATACAGGAACAGCAGAGCCAGAGTTGGGCTCCCAGGACACAGAAGACCCTTGGGATTACCCAGCCCCAGGCTTCCTTCTACAGGGGAGCGCCAACCATGCTAACAACCTGTCGACAGGGAAAACTCTACTGAAACAAATCGTGAGACCACAAGTCACATCCGAATCAAAACAGACCAAGGTCGGAGGGGTGGTGAGGAACTGAACACGGAGCACAGGATTTAAACACATGACATAAATGCCTTTCCAGAGTGTCAACCAGAGCTCAAAAGGCCCAATTCATTCTAATTCTAAAACTAAGAGAAAGGAGGCTCTGAATCCAACTTCCAAGCCCCCGAAATGACAGACAGGAGATGACAGATCAGACACCTGCTTCCACTGCATCTCCCCGCTCCCAACCTATCCCAGAAGGCCCATGGCCCTTGAGATGATCACGTTAAATATGGAGACTATCGAGCCCAGCCTGGTAGCCTAGTGGCTAAAGTCCTTGCCATGCATGTGCCAGGATGCCATGCATGTGCCAGGATCCCATATGAGCACCAGTTATAAACCCAGCAGCCCTGCTTCCCATCCAGCTCCCTGCTTGTAGCCTGGGAAAGCAGTTGAGGACTCCCAAATTTTTGGGACCCTGCACCTGTGTGGGAGACCTTGAGGAGGCTCCTGGCTCCTGGCTTCAGATTGGCTCAGCTCCAGCCATTGTGGCTACTTGCAGAGTGAATCAATGGACAGAGATCTTCCTCTCTGTATATCTGACTTTCCAATAAAAATACAAATAAATCTTTAAGAAACTATGAAAATTTTCCCAGATTCTCTAATACCAGTGCGACCTGGTTCCTACTCCAGGTCTTTCCTGGAGGAGCCCTGTACACACCTACACAACAAGGTCTTGCCTACTCCTGGTGACAGTGCCAAGCAAGGACCATTTCAAATTCCCCACTGTGACAAGGGGAGAGACCCAAGGGGTCACAGGTCAGGCTTGGCAGCATGATGAGGGTCTGGCCTCCGGGTACTACAACTACCCATGCTTTTTCTCACGGGACCTGAGCCTGTCCAGCTGCTGAGAGCTCCAGGAGAGCTACCCAGAGCTCTAAGAGCCCTCTGCTTTAGAGCCTGTGGCCTGCACACCTGCTCTGGTAAGGCCAGGATCAGCAATTACAGCTGCAGGTGGGGGAGCTCTAAACACCACAGGGTGCAAGGTAACTGCCACCTAGAGACCCGGATGATTCGGCTGGTTCCCAGCCCAGGCAACTTCATCTGTCCACCTCTGCATCGTGCTGCTTTATCTGGGATTCCCCAGGCCACTGTCCCTCTGAGATGAGTAAAAGTGCCTTATTCAACAGCCAACACACATGTTAACTTCTTCACCGTTCTCTCTCTCCTGGTCCTTCTGGACAGGCTGACAGGGAGGAGTTTTCAAACTAACCGGCAGAACCCGCCCGCTAGAGCGGGCAGAAATGCACTGAAAACTACCTGCGGAAATGGCCGGGGTCAAACTGTCTATTACACAACGCGTAGTAAGAAAGGGCTGCACGGGACAAGCTCTGCCAGCCTGTCCGCGTCCCAGCAAGCAGAGAAAAGGCAAACGTCACCACAGGTCTCCCACTCCCCCAATTACTCAACTGCTTGAACGTGGGGGAGAGGAGAGGGAGGGAGAGGTGCAGGAGCACCGGAAATGGGGGGCTCCCGGAGGCGCCGCGGAATCGGGAACCCCAAAAGAGCTCTCATGAGCCGGACGTCCCCTTGCCAATCGCACGATCTCGTCACTAACCACCCTGGAAGCTGGGGGCTGCAGCCACATGCTGCGGGGCGAGGGGACGCGCGGCCAGGCGGGGCCCCGTTTCTCTAGCGCCAGGCTTGCTGGCGCTTCCCCGCCGCGAGCTCCCGGCAACGGTGCACGTGTAGGCAAGAGGCGGCCACCGCGCACCGCCAGCGCAGACCGTGCGGAGCTGCCGAGGCCAGCCAAGCTTGCCACTCGTCCTCCCACGCCTCAACGCAGCCAGCAACCGGGGCCCGGCACGCGGCGACGCGGAGTGCCGGCCGGGGCACACTGGCGGTTTTTTTTTGGGGGGGGGTGCCCCGGGAGCCCGTTGCGCGGCGGAAGGAGTGGCGCTGTGCAGGTGTTCATGTGGAGAGACCCCGGCCCGGCCCCCTCTAGACGCCGCTGCCTCCGGGGGTGGACAGCGTGGTTTCGGGGCGCTGCCTCTGGCTGGTGTGGCGCGGGATGCAAGCATGCGGACGCGCGCTCTCCGGCGCTGCTGGCTCCGTCCCCGAAGTCTCCCCGCGCCTCACCTTCACTGAGTCCACGGGGTACATGACCGAGTGCTCCAGGATCCCGGCCATCGCTCCCGCTGTCATGTGGGTGGATACGGAGGCGCTGGTCGGCAGGTTCTCATAGTCCTCCGACCCGGCGTCCTTGCCGCCGCCGCCGCCGCCATCTCGGCTGTCCCCATCCATCCTCCGCCCCACAGCCGGGCTCCCTACGCCGCTGCTGCGTAGCTCCATCCGCCAGCCCCGCGGGGCGCCGGAGGCTGCGGGAGGTGGGCAGGGAGGGGGAGGGGGCGAAAAACTTCACTTCTTAAAGTGGGAACCACCTCCCCGGGGCTGCGGCGCCTGACGCCATGGCGGGCTGGGGTGGAGCGGAGGGGCCCTAAGCACCAATCACTGGAATAGAAGAGACAGGCCGCGCCCGCGCCATTGGTGTGCGGGACAGGGAGGACCCGCCTTTTTATGTGACGTCACTGTCCACTGCAAATTTCCAAGCAACCGGACGGGGGCGAGAGGGGACGCTGGGGTGTCCCGGGAAGTTAGGCTACCTAAGGGTGGTGTTGCCCCGCCAGGGGCAGGCCCTAGGATGACCCATGGGGAGGGAAGGCCGCGACCCCGTGGGGACATACCAGAGCTGGAGGGGGATCAGTATCTGCCGCTCAGGGAAATTCCGCCCCAGAGTTGGTGGTTTTGCAAACCCTATGGCTTAGTAAGCTTTGGCATTCCCGAGGCCTGATAAAGGTTGGGGTAGGGGTAGAGGGTCGTTGGTAATGTCGATTATGCAGTAGTTGGTGGTTGGATGGGGAGGCGGGAGGATTGTGGGGGAGAGTGGAGTTCTAGAATTGAGGCCTTACCTTGCTATGCACCATTCATGCAACCAGTGGGCACAGGCCACCACTGGGGACAGTTAAAATCAAGGCTGCTTTCCAGGCTGCTTGTTGGAAAGAACCCCAAGGGGCTTTTTTTCCTGGCTGAAAACAGAAAACGTGCAGCTAAGTGTGTTCCTCCTCTTGGTCTCCTGGATTGGCCAAGTCAAGCAATAACCCTCTAACGACAGCTCCAGCCAGTTTTCTTCGAGCTTGATACTAGAGATGGTTAGAGGCCTAGGCTCCCTGTGGGAAAGCCAAGTGACTGGGAGGAAAGCCTTGTGGCAGGTAGCATAGATCTCCCTTTTAGACCTGTGATGGCCTAGTTCAAGTCAGCCAACTTCTTGAATCCATTGTAACCCAGAAAACTTTGTTATAACTCACTCCAAGGGGGGAAAAGGAAAGATCACAGAGAAGGAGTGGGGTCCCTCTGCCTATGAAATTCCATGTATATGCCTTTTGGGGGGCTGAAAACAATGCCAGCTGATCCACTGCAGCAGCACCATGGCAGCCCTACCTTATCTGCGGGGCAGGGCTTCTGGTCAGAAAGACTGGGCCTTGAGATACCCGAGGTAGAGGAGACCCTGCGGAGGCTCTGCCCGCCAAGGCGTTGGTCCCAGCAGCTGGGCAGTCTCCTGGGGTTTGATAGACCAGTATGTGCACATTGATAACAGGCAGAAGAGGCATCAACTCCAGTGTTGACAGCTGTTGTGGTCACTCCCAAGAAAACTGCACACGATGTGATGGGTGGAAACAAGCTCTGCGTTTAGTGATGGCCACAAGAAAACTCCACTTTGGTCAAGGTGATTTTTTTAAAGAAATGTTGACTAGGAGCTGTTGATTCTCATTTTTTAAAAAAACATACGATGCCTTTGAAGCAGTACAAGGGAAGTCACAATCTTACTTCAGGGCATGTGATAGGAAAGCCTGAATACTCAGGACATCCTTCTTTAAAGCATCATTCATGGTAGTAAATAAAGCAACCCAAGTGTTCAACCAGAGGGAAGTAACTGAATAAATTATAACCTGTGTATCCTTGCAATGTTGGGCAAACACTAAAACTTGTGGTTCTATTGTACAACATTATTATTATTAAATGCAAAGTTAGAGGAAAAAGCAAAACCACATTCTTTGACCCCACTATACCCAGGATATTCATGTGGTAGGAAGAATGAAGAGGTTATTGTACGAGTGACAGAAGAGTCTAGGCAACTTGTTTGCCTCTGCCTTTCCGGCTGAGTAGTACGTGTGTGATTTCTGCATGTAAGAGGGAGCAGGCATTTGGTACAAAGCTTATGCTGCCACTTGGGATACCTACATTCCAGGCGAGAGCCAGCCCTGCTTCCTAGCCAAGCTTTCTGCTAATGTGCACCTTGGTGTTGATTTAAGTGTTTAGGTTCTTACCAGCCACGTGGGAAGAAAGCTAACTTGAGTTCTCAGTTCTTGAGCATTAGAAAAGTAAATCAGCAGATGGAGTGTGTGAGTGAGTGTGTGTGTGTGTGTGTGTGTGTGTGCACTAAATAATTTTTAAAATAAAATGAATCATTCTTTTTAGGACATACATGTATACATGTCCTATATATACAAAATCCTATACAGATGTATCTTGTACAGTTGTATGTATGTACAAATATAAATGTGTTTGTGTGTGTATACACATGAATATCTCCCAAGTGATGAGACAGTCTCTGAATTTTGTCATGTTGATATTGGTAAAGATAATTCATCCTTGGCATGATTAACAGGATTCTTGGTAACATGAATATGCCCACAATCTTCAGATATAACTTTTTAAAATTATCAAATGTCATCGGACACAGTTGAAATTCTTTGGAGCACATACTGTTAAGTATTCAGTATTACTTTCTCCCTTTATGTGACAGACAGCGGCTGAGCACACTATCCTTCATACACTCCTTACACTGCAGTAGACAGGACATCTAAAGCCATGTTTCTCAGACCCCCTTGCAGCCAGGGGTCTTGATGTCAGTTATCATTTGCAATTGATGAACCAGCGATAGGCAAAGTGGAAGTGAGTGGAGGCTGCTCCTGCCTAAAGGCAAGCCCATAGGGTAGGAACAGAGAGAATGGACGGTGGATTCCCCAGCAGTGCCTGATCAGCAGGTTCACACATGTTGAGGAGCACCAGCAATGCAAGGTAATGGCAATGATGGTGACAGCCTCCTGACCTCTGCTCTGTGGCTCCACTTCTAAGGACAACACAGCCGGTCCCTTGGGAAGGTGGTTTGCCAGTGTGGATCTGAGCTTCGTTCCCTGAGACCCAGCCTGCAGTCTGCCTTACCACCCCTCACAGCACCATTGTGGACAGCAGTGCAAGGGCATCAAAAAGGAGAAGCTGACCACCTCCCACGTCCCACCACCAGATGTCAGAACCCAGTAGCCAGCCCTCTCCCAGGCCTTTGGGGAAGGCTTGTTGGGAACTGGCAGCACCCCACACACTCTAACCCGGTGCTTGAATCACACTCCAGCAGAGAAGGAGCAGATCTTTCTGCAACAATCAAGAACAAGGGATGGAGGAGCCCAGGGGTGGCTGCTAATTTGATCCTCACCCTGGGGGCAGACCAGGAGACTGAGAATGGCTCCACTGGAGTGTCATGTCAAGTTTCTGATTACTGATATTTTGAAGGCTTCATGTGTTTCTCTGGTATCCTGGATGGGTAGGTTCTTAGATGGGTAGGCTCTTAGATGGGTAGGCTCCTGAGTGTGTGAATACAGGGCACCTGGCATGGACTCAACTGTCCCTGCAAGCCCTGCTGTCGCCAATCACTAACTGTGACTCTGCACTGTTGGGTTGGGATATGCCTGTCTCAGTGGGACTGTGGTTCTTGATAGCACATGGTGAAGGGAACAGAGAAAAATGCAATGTAGTTCACTGTGAAAAACGTGTCATTTGAGGCTTCTGGAAAGAAGAGGGACAGAACAAGAGGCCCAGGTTTTCCCACAAATCCTGCTTTTTCACAGTAATTGATCTAGTCCTGATGTCTGTCCACCCACCCAAGCTGCACACAAACATGTTACCATCCAATCGAGAACTGAGCCGATGCTACGTATCCTCCTGCAACTCCCATGTACTTCTCTGTCATATGCCATAAAGAAGGCTCCTTGCTTGGGAACAACTGTGGCAGGCATTGTGTCTCCTAGGTGCCAGGGTGTACTGCAGGTCTTTTTTTTGAAACACAAATTGACAGAAGAAGATACAAAGAGAGTAAGATCTTCCATCCACTGGTTCATTCCCCAAGTGGCTGTGATGGCAGAGCTGAGCTGATCCGAAGCCAGGAGTCAAGAGCTTCTTCCAGATCCCCCAGGCAGTTGAAGGGTCCCAAAGCTTTGGGCTATTTTCTATTGCTTTCCCAGGCCACAAGCAGGGAGCTGGATGGGAAGTGGAGCAACCAGGACACGAACCAGCATCCATATGGGATCCCAACATATATGCAAGGCAAGGATTTAGCCACTAGACTACCACGCTGGGTTTTGCTGTGGGTCTTTGATGATATTGGTGGGTGTTCATAGTTACCCCGATTAATTTCAAGTCAAATACATGTGTTGGGAGGGCTGTAGGGGCCTCTGGACATATGCCACACCTCCCTCCACATGTTTATGGCCCTGCCATTCCAGGATGTCTTGCTTTGTCATGAGCAGTACTGATTTGGAAGGCTCTAAGTGTGGTTCATACTCGGAGAAGACTCTCAGCATGAGCCCAAAGAAGGAATAAACCAAATGCTAATGTTATACTAGAACCCCAAATCCAATAAACAAGAAGGAGCAAGAGCTGTCAAGTTCCTCACTTTACTGGTCCTCCTTTCACAAAGGTGGGTGATGAGCAAGAATAAGAAAGGAAATGTAGCATGAATGAGATGTGTTGGTCTGTTCTACTTCCCAAGAGTCTGCACCTACTCATGTGTTCTCCCCTAATCATGCCACATGACCTCACTGGAGTCATCCTACCCCCTAACTTCTCTGCTGAGGATATGCCCATGCTATCGCCTGTGATCCAAAGATGCCAGCTCCCCCAATACACACCTTTACCACACCATTGCCACAGGATGGTTGTGGCACTCCTCTCCCTCAAGGACCTATCCTCTAGCAGATGGCCAAAGGCCCAGAAGTTACCAGAAAAGTAGTACTGTGGCAGAGTACTGGTGCCTGCAAGGGAGCACTGCATATGTTCTTGGCAGGATACATGCTCTCTGCATTTATGTAGTTGTCCATGGACCATCTGTTGGCAACCCACAACAACTGCTATCTAAGTTTCTCCTCCCCTCCTCTGTTTCCACAAATATGGAGTGCCTCAATTGCTTAATAAAATTGCCCTTCCCAGTTCCACACCTAAAGTCGATGCCCAATTCTTCTCCTTCCTGAAGTCCTTGAATCATCTCCAAGTGCCCACTCTCCTTACTCACAAGACACCCATTCCTTAGACCTTTGCATGGTGGTTTCTAAATCCTGTGATTTTTTTTTTAAATAAAGTATCTTGCAAATGACCTCAATGAGGTCACCAATTACCTCAATGCCAAATTAGCTACAGCCAAAAGTGAGTCTCCTGACCTCTGCAGACCTTCTCTTTTGAAATACCTCCCTCCTCCATTTCCTCTTTCTTCATTCCTGCCTTCTCTGCTTCTCTTTCCTCCCACACTGTCTTCAGAGCTTCTCTCCTGCCTGCTCGTGGTCATCGCATCCAGCCCCATGCTCCAGTTACCGATAATGACTCCTCCAAGCCCAAGTCCCATAAGTCAATTTGCTCCTCTGCCTCTCTGCCATATGTATATTTGTGTCCTGGGGTTGCTGTAAGAAGGCACTGCAAACCAGTGGCTTACACCAACAGGAATGTGTTGTTTCATGGTGCTGGAGACTAGACGTCAAAACTGAATTGTGGGTGTGGATCCTTCCACGTCTTTTCCTAGCTTCTCAGTCTGGCAATGTTTAATGCTCCCTGGATTGTGGAAGCGCACCCTGGTTCCTGCCTCCATTGTCAGGTGGTATTCTCCCAGGGTGTCTATATCTGCCTGAATCATCCTTTTCTTTCTTTCTTTCTTTCTTTTTAAAGAAAGACTTATTTATTTTTATTGCAAAGTCAGATATATATATAGTGGAGGAGAGACAGAGAAGAAGATCCTCCATCCAACGATTCACTCCCCAAGTGACCGCAACAGACGGTGCTGCAACGATCCAAAGCCAGGAGCCAGGAGCTCCTCTGAGTCTCCCATATGGGTGCAGGGTCCCAAGGCTCCAGGTCATCCTCGACTGCCTTCCCAGGCCACAATCAGGGAGCTGCATGGGAAGCAGAGCTTGGAACCAGCACCCACATGGGAAGCAGGGATTGGAACCAGCACCCACATGGGAACCTGGCAGGTTCAAGGCAAGGACTTTAGCCGCTAGGCCATGGCGCCAATCATTCTTTTCTTAAAAAGATGTCTAGCATATTGTTTGTAGGGCCCACCGTGATCCAGGATGACACAATTTTCATTTAATTAGATGCTAATTCTAATTGAGGTCACAGTCACACATGACTGTCACTTGCTGAGCATGGATTTGGGGAGGACACTATTCAACTCAGTAGAGTGAGGTAAAGGCAAGAGCCCCAAGATGCCCGATTCCAGTCCTGACCAATATCTTGATTTCATGATCTGGCTTTCTGATCTAACACTAAATTCATCATCTCTATCGCCATCACCAATACCTTCTAATTGTAGCCCCTTTTTGCAGCCATGCAGCTGGTAAGCACCAAGTCATTCCTGACTCTTCTACTACCTTTGAGACCCTATGAGCCTTGGGTGGCTTTAGCCTCTGGAACAGAATTCATTAGAGCCCTTTGACTTTGTTATCTAAACTGGGGTACTTTTTGAGCGTGAAAAGGGGCAATGCTAACAATTATGCCAGGATGTACAGTATAATCTTAGAAACCAGGACAAGTGACCGTCCTAACTATGCCAAGCCCTTGCTTGTCATTCTCCTTAAATCCATGGCCCTTTTCTTTACTTGCATTCCCTTTAGAATGATGAGTCTCCATGTGTCCTGGGAAAATGGCATTTGGCATGCCTCTCAGCTCAGATGGTTGGCTTCCTCAATGTCTTCTCTGTCCCCTGGGAAGAAACATGGATCCTGGCACTCTCCCTTGCCTCAATCACTGTTCTCATACCTTTCTGCTTTGTAGCATAGTTCAAGGAATTCAGTCATTACCTTCCAAGTTCCTTGAGATCATACATCAAATAAATATGCAGCAAATATTATTAATGAATAATAGTATCTTGGAAGACAGCTTTGTAGTTCTATACAGTAACATTAAGTTGTTGTGGATGTTCAGGAAATGAAAAAGATACAACATCAGGCTCAGCACAATGGCTCAATGGCTCAATCTTTAACTTGCAAGTGCCAGGATCCCACATGGGCACTGGTTCATGTTCTGGCTGCTCCATTTACCATCCAGCTTCCTGCTTGAGGCCGGGTAAAGCAGTAGAGGATGATTCAATACCTTGGGACCCTTTACCTCTGTGGGAGACCCAGAAGGAACTCCTGGCTCCTGGCTTTGGAACATCTCAGCTCCAATTGTTGCACCATTTGGAGAGTGAACCAGAGGATGGAAGATCTTTCTGTTTCTCCTTCTCTCCATAATGTGATCTGCCTTTCCAATTAAAACAAATAAAATATTTATTTTTAAAATTTATTTTTTTAATTGGAAAGTCAGATTTAGAGAGAGAAGGAGAGACAGAGAGGAAAGATCTTCCATCCATTGATTCACTCCCCAAGTGGCCACAATAGCTGGGGCTAAGCTGACCTAAAGTCAGGAGCCAGGAATTTCTTCCAGGTCTCCCACGCAGTTGCAGAGTCCCAAGGCTTTGGGCCATCCTTGATAGCTTTCCAAGCTACAGGTTGGGAGCTGGATGTGAAATGGAGCAGGTGGGATTAGAACTGGTGCCCATGTGGGATCCCGGCGTGTGCAAGGTGAGGATGAGGACTTTAGCTGCTAGGCTACCATGCCAGGCCCAAAATAAATAAAATCTTTAAAAAAAAAAAAACAAACATACATGCCATCTAATAGCTCCAGAAGCTCTAAACATAATTTCTGGAGAGGAGATTTAAAGAATGGCTTCCCCTACAAAGTAGGAATCACAAATGTTCAATTAGGGCACTGCCTCTCTTAGGAAGACACAGTCACAAAACTAATGGCCTGCAGGTAACCTAGTGTATAAGATAAACTACATCCTAGAACCAAGCCAAAGCAATCCAGGGTAAAGGAACTTGGCCAAGGACACAAGAGGTTAAAGCCTCAGGTGTGTCATTCTGAACTGTTTTACTCTCTCACCTTTGAAATAAACTTTGAGGCTGATAAGAACATTTTATTGCTCCATTAGTTGTACTTCAGATACCTGCTGTGTAAAAATCAATAGTCATCAATTCTCTCTTCCAGCCAAGTTCACCTGACCCAGAATATTTGCAGATTGGCCAAGCTATCCAATTGATTTTTTAAAGATTTATTTCTATTGTAAAAGCAGAGAGAATGATAGAGAGAAAAAGATCTTCCATCCACTGGTTCACTCCACAAATGGCCACAGTGGCTGGAACTGATCCGATTTGAAGCCATGAGCCAGGGACTTCTTCCAGGTCTCCCACTTAGGTACAGTTTCCAAATGTATTGGGCCATCCTCTACTGCTTTCCCAGGCCATAAGCAGCGAGCTGGATGGGAACTAGAGCAGCCAGGACATGAACTGGCACCCATACAGGAAGTTGGCACTTGGAGGTAAAAGATTAGCCAAAGTTGAGCCAAGGAGCTGGCCCCATCAAGGCAGTTTTGCATTGAGCTCTACACATCACTAATGTGAGAACTGTTGGCCATGATCCTCCAGGCAACATAGTTGCCTCTTTCGGTGCTTTTGTACGTTTTTGAAATTTGCTTGTTTTTTGAAAGTCAAAGCTATAGAAGGAGAAAGGAAGCAACAGAAAGAAATCTTCTCTTAGTTCACTGCCTAAATGACCATAAAAGCTGGGGCTGGGCCACGCCAAAATCAGGAGCCAGGAGCTTCTTCCAGGACTCCTATGTGGGTTCATGGGCCCAAGGACGTGGATCATCCTCTGCTGCTCCCTGAGGTGCATTAGCAGGGAGCTGGATCAGAAGGGGAGCAGCGAGGACTTGAACAGGCACTGCAGGCTATGACATAACACATCACACCACAATATTGGTTACAGGAGATGCTCTTAGGAGAATGGAAATGATATAGCATAAAAATTAAAAGTGGGCCCAGCACGGTAGCCTAATTGCTGAAGTTCTTACCTTGCAATCACCAGGATCCCATATGGGCGCCGGTTCTATTTGCAGCAGCCCCACTTCCCATCTAGCTTCCTGCTTGTGGCCAGGGAAAATAGTCAAGGACAGTCCAAAGCCTTGAGATCCTGCACCCGCATGGGAGACCTGGAAGAGGCTCTGAACTGGCACAGCTCTGGCCATAGCGGCCACTTGAGGAGTGAATTAATGGATGGAAGATCTCCCTCTCTGTCTCTCCTCCTCTCTCTATATCCAACTTTCCATAGCCATTTAAAAATAAAATTTTTTTTTAAATTAAAAGCATGTGTTTCAGAGGCAGGCCAGGAGTTAGTGAATAAATTCCTATGGTTCTAAGCATTGTCCTGGGTGAAGCAGCTCATTCATGACTCATAGCACCTATCACTGCTGTAATTTTCCACTTGGGTTTCCTGTTTTATTTTCTCTGTCCTCAGCATCCAGTTACACATGGCATGTCTCTCCTGACACTTGCTCACATGTGTCTGTCAAATATGGGCTTCAGACTGACTGAGAGGGCAGTTGCAGAGAACGAATGCATTTCAATTTCCAGGAGAAAGACAGGCACAGGAGCCAGATGTCACCACCTGACAAAGCACAGGGAGCCTCACAGAAGAGGCAGGAGGGTTAGCCGATAACCACATGGTTGCCCTAGCAAGGGCCGGAGCTCTGGGAGCTGCCTTGGAGAACAGCTGAGTCTTCTGTCATCTCTCAGGCGGAAGCCCTGAGCCACCGTGATGGCAGAGGCAGCATCAGGAATGTGATTCTTGCCAAGGGGTTAGCTGGGACCTTTGCCCCAATAGAAAAACTTCAAGCAGCAGAGAAAATCTGTCACGTGCAAGCTGTGAGTTTTTAATTCTGCTTTGTTAATTATCAGAATCCCATGTGATATAGTAAATATACATTCTCAATAGTTTATCAAGAAACTGATCTGCACAGGACAGTTGATCAAAGTTCCGGGCACTTGATGAACATAACCATGGATAGTTTTTGTCTGGTTTTCACCAGTAATCAGTACAGATAAAATCACTTGAAACACTGGCAATATTTACTCAAGTTGAATGTATACATAGCCCATGAACCAGAAATTCTTTTCCTAACATTACACTCAACAGAAATGTATACTCTATGTATAAAAAATGTGTATAAAAATGTTTCTAATTTATGGTTGCCCCAAGCCAGGAACAATTCAAATGTCCAGGAAAGTGGATAAACAAATTGGAATGTCTACATAGCAGAATGTTATACAATCACAAGACTGATTGACTCCCAACGTTAGACAATGTGAATGAATATCACAGTATAATGCTGAGCAAAGAGGACAGACATGAAAAAGTGGTTGTCATATGATCCTTTGAAAATCAAGCTCAAAGGTAACAAAACTCACTAAACATGTTAGAAATCAGCATGACAGTTACCCTTGTGGCAGTGGGGAAGCACAAGGAAACTTCTGAGAGCCTGGCTGGGGTTCGTCTCCTGACCTGGGTACTGGTGGCACAGAAGCGTTCACCTTGTGGGGTTTTATTGAGCTGGACGTTTAGAATTTCTCTGCTTTTTACAAAAAGCATGCCATACATATCTATAAACACAGAAACACAGACACGTTCATCTACAGTGGAGAAAAATGTAATAACCATTTGTTTAATCAACTGAGGAACAAGCAGAGCATAGTAGCAAGGGCGAACTTTGACATTGCAGCTCTGGATTTACTGCTTACTATGCAGTTGCATGTTCCTGGAGAAATTACTTCTCATCTCTGGGTCTGGTTTCTCAACCAAATGTGCACAAGAATTCCTACATTACCGAATCACAGGGAAAGTTACATAAACCACCATATGTCAACCCTTGCTGTAGCTTGGATATTTTTCATAGAATGCTTATATTCACTGGAAACATTTTTCTGTCATAAACAGTGGTTAATTCTGCTTTCTAAGTGTGCTCATTTTCTTTTCCATCTTGCAAAAACCAGAACATTTTTTGATAAGTACAAGTATATAAAATCAGAACATGAACATGACTAAATTTCACTATAAAGACCAATCAAAATTCTCACCATTTGTGTTATATCACAAATGTATCAATGTTACTCAAGTGTACTGGTAATCTCAGACTTATCAGTGTGGTATAAATGAGCCATGTTTGTCTTAAATGACTATGCACCTGCCCAGGCACGAAGATATTGGATTCCGGCACATTCAGACAGACAGAAATATGCAGTGGCTTCTTTCAGAGTTGCTGTATTTTCTAGTGCTCCTCAGTGATCTTCCAGACTCGCCTCCTCACCCTGGCCACTGCCTCAACACCACCACCCTGTATCTACACCCCCAGAAGTCAGCGACCAAGCCGTATTAGCTAATGGCAACTTGCATAACTCCTGATAACTTCCTTGCACTTTCACATATCTTATCTCATTCGTTTCTTATGGCTGTAGCCAAGGGGTACAACAGAGAATTGCAGGTCAAATAGCACTATATGATGTTTGCCTTGATCTCCAGCTGTGCCCAAATTGGAATGATTAATGGTGACAGTATCAGCAGGAAGGAAAATGTGACACTGAACTCTGTCCTTCACAGAGTTCAACTCAACACACACATATTTATTAACTATTGGAAAAAGTCGTGGAATGCAGAGTTAACTTTTTAGAAGACAACATGAGGAGGGATTGTTTCTTGGAACATTAAAAGTTGAGATTATATATTTATTTTTTTATCTGTGAACTACCTTGAATCTGTTCTCTGTACATTAATATCTTATTAGCATGAGAATTGTGTTGTAGTAGTCACTGTACATTTGCTGTGACCCTGGAAAATTATAAATTCCTTAAAAACGATTATATTTTTAGTCTTTAAAAATGTAAAATTTTGTCCTTGATTTGTAAACATCAGAAATGTACTAGATGGACTAGGCCATTGCCACACTGGTTAAAAGGAGCAAAACACTGGTTGCTCATAGACTGGGTACAGCTCCAGCTTCTAGAACATGACCTGGCTCTCTCCACTCAGTTAGCTGCTGCTTGACCTTTCAGTCTCCACTGCGATAGCACCTCCTCTGAGAAGCTCTTCTGGCCTGATAGGTGGCCTACTATTTGCTTTTGGAAAAGCCCTGGTGTTATCCAAAGTCTGCATTGCTGTTCACATAGAATATTCTCTTTGTCAAGAATCGTGATTTATAGGTATCTTCTATTATACAATTGACACATTCATTCTTTATGAAAGTGTAACATGTTTATTACTGCTTATGGGTCTTTATGCTTATTGTTTATTGTTTTACTCCCTGCCACACAATGTAAACTTTTCAGAAGAGATATCTCTGCTTTGTTTGCCAATCCTCTCCAGAATATTCACATAAAGGATTTATTGGGGTCATCACTGTGGCATGGGGGGTAAACCTCTCTGGCTGCAGCACCGGCTGGAGTCCCAGCTGCTCCATTTTCCAATCCAGCCCTCTGCTAATGGCTGGGGAGGCAAGAGAGGATGGCCCAAGTCCCTGGGCTCCTGCACCCATGGGGATGACAGAAGAAGCTTCTGGCTCCTGGCTTCAGATGGGCCAGACCGAGCCAATGTGGCTATTCTCTCTGTCTCTTTCTCTCTCTCAGTAACTCTGCCTTTTGAATGAAACTAAATAAAACTTTAAAAATGATCTATTTCTGATGCGTGAATAAAGGTAGATGCCTCACTTTTGCGCTCCTTCATCGTCCTGGAATCCTCTCATCATAAAAGTTTGCATTTGTCAGTGTAATTGACTCAAGTTTTTTCCTACATATGTATCTCTTAATTACATGTTTGCCCCAAATAAATGCTAGTGCTGACCTACTACTCTACCATGTCACTACACTGCAAACCACAAAGAGCCTACAGCTGGTCAACCTGGCTGGCCACCATACCTCCAGCACCTTGGGCAATGCCCTACATGGAGCAATGACATACTCATCAAGTACCAGGCACTCTTTCTAAGCTTGGCATGTGCTAATTTATTTATTTTTCACAGCAACTCAATCACTATGTTGGGTATTACTATGATCCCTTATTTTATAGATAAGGAAATTGAGTCTCTAAGAAAATAAGAAACTTTCACAATGACTCTTGGATTCTGACCTAGGAAAGGTGGCTCTTGGATTCTGACCTAGGAAGCCTGGCTCTGGGGGTCAAGTTTTAAGTTGCCACGTTGAACTGCCCCATCTCTATGAAGCCCTCAGTGGAAATTGTTCAAGGCATATTTTGCCTGCACTTCACCAGAGTCAAGAGCAGAGAGGGAATAGTCCCACTGCAGAGAATGAGTCAGCTTAGCTTAAGATAATTCCTTGTCAAAAAAGAGATCAGTTGATTGAAAAACTACAATGACATAAAAAATCTGTAAATTATGAAACAGTGAAACATCTTAGTTTCCAAGGGGCGTTGTGAGGGACAAGCATTTGACACAGCGACTAAGTCACCACTTAGGACGCTCACTTTCTGCACCACAGTGCCTGGTTTGAGTCCCAGTGACCCTGTTCCTGAGCCAATTTCCTCCTGATGCTGATCTGGAAGGCAGCAGGTGTTGGTCCAAGGATTGGTTCCCTGGATTGAGTTTTTGTCTCCTAGATCCTGTGTGACCTTCCTTGCCCTTACTATCACAGGTGTTCGGAGAAGTAAACCAGGGAATGGAGGATCTCTTTTTTTTCTCTCTGTGTGTCTCTGCCTTTCCAATAAAATAAAACCAAACTTTTTATTAAGGAAAGAGCTAGTGTGGGAGCTCAGGATCTCACTTGGCAACCAGTGATTCTTGTGGAAATCAGACACCACCAATACCATGGAATGTGAATGTACTCAATGTCACTGAGTCCTACACCTAACATGATTAAAATGGTTAATTTTTTTTTAAAGATTTATTTTATTTTTATTGGAAAGGCGGATATACAGAGAGGAGAGACAGAGAGGAATATCCTCTGTCTGATCATTCACTCCTCAAGTGAGCGCAACGGCCAATGCTATGCCGATCCGAAGCCAGGAGCCTCTTCTGGGTCTCCCACGCGGGTGCAGGGTCCCAAAGCTTTGGGCCGTCCTCGACTGCTTTCCCAGGCCACAGGCAGGGAGCTGGAAGGGAAGCGGGGCTGCTGGGATTAGAACCAGTGCCCATATGGGATCCCGGGCATGCAAGGCGAGGACCTTAACCACTGTGCCACTGCGCTGGGCCCTAAAACAGTTAATTTTTTAAAAAACACAAAGAATATAAAGGCAATCATATACTACTTCCCAGGTACATTAGCAGGAAGCTGGATCAGAAGTAGAGCAGCTGGACCTAACTTGGCACTCCAATATGGAATGCTGGTATCATAAGCAGTGGCTTAACCTGCTGTGTCAAAAGGCCAGGCTTAAGTTTAATTTTCATCCTTATGCTTTTTTTGTTTTTTTGTTTTAAACTTTTGTTAAGCACTCACTGTGTTTGTACCTGTGTTAAGCATGGAATATCTCGCGAATTCTTCACTAACCCCTAAGACATCATTTATATTCACTATTTTATAGATGAGGAAACTGAAGCTTGAAAATCTCCAGAAATTTGCTCAAGCCATCCCAGGTTATAAGTGTGAGGAAGAAGGCAGTTCCAGAGGCTATGTCCTGTAGGGAGCCTGCAGCCCACACCCTAGACGGACAGCGCCGAACTGCTGCTTCCTCCTGTGGTAGAAAAACAAGTTTCAGGAAGTCTGCTGTGATTGGCCCAGGGGTGCGTGGATGGCTCGTGAACAGCACATGATCTGTGTGAGGATTGGCCTGCCTGCTGTGTGCAGAGGTGACCTTTACGTTGATTGGCCGTGTTACCCAATATTAGGGAGCCAGAGAAATGGGGAGGGGAGAGAGAGCACACCTCGCCATGCTGTGGCTGCTGTGCAGCTGCTGCTGCGCAGCCGCTGTGCACCGGTTTTGCTGTGTCGTCTCTGCAATAAAGGTTCTACAAGGACAATGTGTGTCTGGGTTTGACTTGCTGGCCAAGGGACCCCGACAATGTCCCACTTCTTGGACTGTCTGCAGTCACCAAAAGTGTGCAAGGTGCTACTCTCCAGGCAGTACCTCTGTCTCAATGGCCACATACACAAATGACTTATCCAAACAGGGTAAGGACACATTTAAATAGACAGAGAAACATGAGCAAGTGTGAAGCAGAGAGGGCACATTCCAGGAAATAGGAGAAGATAAAATAACAAGAGAGGCATCTGGACACTGACAGACATAGGAAAGCAGTGGACACAGCAGTGTGATGTTACAGTGACAGATATTCCAGCGGCATTCAGCAAGTGGCAATCTGAACTGCACCAACAGCTAGAACTTCACCAGCAACAAGGTGGGAAGGAGCATTCACCGGGAGTTCAGGAGGTGAACCCAGACAAAGAATTGCCCATCCTGCTGGTCTGTTTGACTTGACCAGGAGCAGAGACAGAGCATCAGGTCCCAGATGGGCAGTGTGGGAACAGAATGGATTTCACAGTCCAGTCTGCCACAGAGCAGAATAGGGCGCCATATTGTTTAAGGAGACAATGGGTATGGACAGTACTGTGTATGCACTGAGCTGGGAGCAAACTCATTTCTGGCTCAGTGAACTGCAACAATGTGGAATCCTACAGGTTTTACCCAAGATAGGTCTGAGTAGCCCTCAAGTAGATCAAGAACTCTAGTAGTGGCACATTAGGCACCATTTTGTACAGTGTGGAAAAACTTTAAGACTGGTGGAACAACAGTGAGCTACACATGTGCTGAACTGGGAGTAAAGGGTAGACGTGTGGGTGACACATCTTAGAAACCTGCCCAAGGAGAATTTGATACCTAGAAGTACAATAACCAAGAGCAAAAGAGGAGACAAAGGCACAATGAATATTACTGCAGACTCCCCTGCGAAGGAGTAAAACCCTTTGCCAATCTCAGAGTTAACTGAGAAAGACATGAAGAAAATGGGGGACACAAAATTCAAAACACTTCTTATAAACCTTCTTATCAACAATAAGAAGCATCTAATACAGGAATTCAAGAAATTTAAAGGACATGTCACACAGGAAATGAATCATATGAAAGCCGATACATCAGAAATTAAGACTACAGTAGAGCAAGTTAATAGTACAGTGGGAGAGTCTCCAAAATAGAATGAAGGAGGAAGAAGAATCTCAGAATTGGAAGATATTTCCTGTCAAACAAACAGCTGGGAAACAAACAGCTGGAAGCAGAGCTAGATCAGGCCAAAAAACGTATTCAAGAATTCAAAGACACTACTAAATGGCCAAATATAAGAGTTATGGGAGTCCCAGAAGGTACAGAAAGACAAGTTGGGTTTACAAATGTATTTAATGAAACACAAATAATAACGCAAAATTTCCCTAATCTAGAGAAAGAATTGGATCATTTTCTGCTGCTTTCCCTGATGCATGAGCCAGGAGCTGGACTGGAAGCAGAGCATCCAGAACTCAAAAAAAAAAAAAATGCTTATATGGAAGGCCAGTATCACAGGTGGTGGCTTAATGCCCTGTGTGACAGTGCAGGCTCCTATTGGAGTATCTTTGAGTTTTGGGGGATACCAGATCTTGGCTCACTTGATATCTTTGATTTTGTTTTCTATTATAGCTTTCAGAAAAAGTGAAACCAGTCTTTTTCAATCCCTGCTTAGGCTAAAAAATTGCTTTTAAAAGTAAAAAAAAAAAAAACCTGCAAAAAAATTACTGCATATTAAAGGAACTTTTACAGCCTTGTCCTTCCATTTCTAAGGTTTTGCCGAACTAAAGAGCATGCTTAATAAGTGGTCTACCTTCTTAAAGTCCCTTTCCATCTTTGCTGTGTGCTCCCTGGACACAGAAAAAGACAATCAGCAAAACTGTGACATAGCCAGGCCTTTTAGAGTCAGGAGGACCCACCTGCTGGTAGGCAGGTGAGCACACGCAGGTGTTCCAGCATCCAACAGCTGAACCCTCCATGCCCCAGACTTTGTGGAGTCACAGGAATTCAGCTGGGGTCAGGGGATGTGCCTCTGACCCTTGCACCAAGATTCCAGCTGGGAGGTTCCCACACAGCTGACCAAATGGTGAAAAGGGCCCACCAGGGACCTTCAGAGGCAGGTGATCATCTGTCTTTTGTCTCTTGTTCACATGCATAGTTAACTGCCCAGGATGTTCCTTCCCAGGGAGAGCTCACTGAGTTTATCTCCTGTGGACTTGCTGGGTTCTTCATGGTTGATTAGGGAGAGGGTGTGTTCAGCCTTGTATCAGAAACCTTTCAGACCAGAGACATGTGTACAAAGCAAGATGTCTTAGCAAGGTGGTGGGTACAGCAGGATAAGCTGTGGGTGGCCTCATATGGGAGAACACCCACCCTAGGACCCATCAGGGGAAAGACCCACAAAGTAGCATCAAGCACTATGGTTGTGTTTCATGCATTCTTCAATTTTTCATAATGTTCAACTGTATGATTTTGGGTAAAAGGCCACTGAGCTGTCATTTACTGTGGCTCATTGCAGGCATGGTGTCAAGTGGCAACGCATAAAACGCATTTTTTTGTGTGTGCTCTACAAGGTATTTCATCAATGTAGCACCCCTACTCAGTTCACTCTAAGCAAGCAGTTCAATGTAAAATAAAGCCAGACTGCATAAGACTCAGTTATGCTAAAATACAGATTCTCAGTTGCCACTGCCAGAAATGCTGATTCAGTGGGCCTGGGGTAGGACCCAGGCATTTGCCCATCAGTGACTCTCTTCACCACTACATCATTACCCCATATTCCTGTACATACACCAGGGGATCCTCAAGCATGTGATATCAAAGGCCCCTGCCTTTTGAGGAAGGCATTAGACTTAACGATCTGGAGACCTGGAGTTGGGAGTAGCTGTGTGAGCTTGGATAAGTCTTTCCATCTCTCTGTGCTTCCACTTATGTGTCTATAACACAAGAGAATCAACCTTTAAGGCATTCCCAAGAGCACATTGAGGAAATCATGGTCTTTCACAATGCCTTCCACAAGCTGCAGGTATCCAAATATCATGACCACCAACCCCATAGCCCCCAGAGTTCATGAAGTGCATTCTACAGGCGCAGACCATTTGAGCTCTCCTGGTCCCTCAAGCTCAGGCTTTTTAGGAGAGGTTACACTGCAGTCTAACACAGTTCCCACTTCCCAAGTCATTCTAAGAATTTCTACAGTCATAACTTAATGTATGCCTTCTGCATGGCTAGACTGCATGGCAGGGAAATGGTGATTCGCTTTACTTCCTGTGGGGACACTGAGATGAGACATTTCAGAGGTTTGAGCAGCCCATCTCTCCCTGACTCTGCCTCATTTTGGAGCTTCCTTCCTCTCTTATACCTTAGATGCAAACACACTAACTCATGGGGTAGCCCTACGTGTCGTAGAGGAATGGTGGAGGTGCTGCAGGAGACTCCCGAAGAGCCACCTAGCTTTGCTGTTGTGTTCTGTGATGAGGCTTCGTTGTATGGAAACATCAAAGGAGGACTTCTCCCAGACTTTGTGCTCTTCGGACTAAGAGCTGTCCTTCTAGAAGGGATTGGGCGTTTGCATCCTCAGTGTTTTTATGAAGACCTGGTCACCACTACCCCAGCTCCCTGATACTATCTGAACACCCATAACTTCCTGGACTCATAGGTTGGGAATCTAGTTGTGAATCACCACCCCTTTGAGTTACTGCTTATTTGCTGGTAACAGAAGAAAAGAGGGCATCAGGGACAGAGAAGTAAGAAGTCCTTCTTGGTGAGACTTCTGCTCCAGTGCTCACATTTGTACTCTCTCCCCTAATCCCTCTGATTTTGCAAGCAATAGGCCCAAGATTATAGCCCCAACTGCCCTGGGCCTTCACTTGCTCAGCTGTACAGGGTTGTGACTTGCAGAGGCTACCAACACTCATTCACTGTATCTTGTAAATTTGTTGTACAAAACCACAACATCTTAGAGCAATAACTGCAGGACTCCAGGTTCTGTCTCCATTTGGGGTCATTTACACTTGTTATCCACAGAAGATAATTGATTTCTATGACAAGAGCTTTTGTGCCCATGGCAACAACATCTATGATCCTTCAGAAGTCAGTTCACCAACTCCCACACTTAAACTTCCAAATACCACTGAAAAATCCCAAGGCAGTAAAATCAAATGGCTAAGGTGAGATAGACCTGAGGATTGAGGTGGATGGAGATTCCAGCAGCGCAGCAGCTGCTGGGGGTACCTGAGTCAGGTTGGACTCAATGATTGGGGCCCTAGCTCCAGCCACCGCTGCCAAGTGGTGAGCTAATCCTGGGCTTGCCTAGGCTGGAGAGTTTTCTCCCTTCATGGTAATTACACCATGAAGGCCTCACAGCCCAAGTCCTTGGCTCCACCCACTGCTACCATTAAGATGGGAGGGGCCAAGGTGAGATTGACCTCGGGGCTTGGGTGGATGGAGCTCCCAGCAGCCTGGTAGATGCTGGGGTTACCTGAGTCAAGTCAGACTCAGTGCCTGGGGCATTGAGTCCCAGTCATCACTGCAAAGTGGTAAGCCAATTTTGGGCTTGTGGGTGGCCAGAGTGCCAAGTGGCACTGTGCTCTGCCTGCTGGCTGCCCCACAGAGAGTTCTGGGGTCTTGGGGGTGTGGAGTTACTGCCTAGGGACATCCCTGGATAAAGCTACTGTATGTTTAGGTTGGAAATGAACCCTGAGGGACTCCCAATAACAAGACTACTGTACTTGCAGGTAAGCAAGGGGGTTGAGACATGGTGGTTTAGAAGGGAGAAACTAGAACACTTTTAATGGGTCAGACTGATACACCAGCCCACATGGGAGTCCTGAGTAGGGCTTGTTAGCTCAGAACACTGCTGACCACCATATGCCAGTCTACACAAAAGCTAGGGCTGAGGGCCTGTCTAGCAGGGCTAGATTCAAGTACCTGACTGAATGTCAGAACAGGTGACAGGTCACATCAGGCAGGGCCAGGACACCAGCACTCGAGAGAACCAGGTCCAGAGGTAGATTCTGTCAGGGATATGTGAGCCAAATCCTGTGGAAATACAAGTCCTGCTGGTTAGCTTAATAGTTGGGGTGGTGATGGTCTGAGCTAGGTGTGAACCTGTCATCACTTATGGGTACAGGGACTGAGAATACTCTGGGCAGGTGCAGGCTGCAGCAGCTACATGTCCATCCTAGAATAGGGTGTGGGGCAGGCTGGGCTGCAACATTCACCAGCTCATACAAGGCAAGATCATACAAGATGCAGGGACAGGCTATGCCGGGCAAGGGCCAAGCACCTATTGGTATGTGTGAGATCTGGGTCTGGGAGTGGACTGAGTGGGAGAACGTGGGAAACTCCCCTTGTGGGTCACAGTGACCACTGCTGAGCACATGATCTAGGCCTGGGGGTCGAGCAAGCTTGGCAAGATAGCTTTAATCGCTGGAAAATGTGTGGGCTGGTTTTGGAAGAGGACAGACCAGGCAGAGTCAAGCAAACCTTAGCTCACAGACAAGTGCAGAAATCAGGCTAGATCACAGGTCATGCAGGACTAGACTGTCACTCCTACCAGTCTGCATGAGTCAGGAATGGGAGCAGACTGAGCATGACCAGGCTTCAGCACCCACCAGCATGAGTTGGGACTGGGAGCAGGCCAGGTCAGGACAGGCTACAACATCCAAAGGCAAAGGCTAATACAGGGGAGGGACTATGCCAAGCTAGGTCAGAGCAACCACTGGCATGTGCAAGATCTATGGCTGGGAGCAGGCCTGACTGGGTTGTGGTTCCCATTGGTAAGTGTGAAGGCCAGAGTGAGGCTGCTATCTGATCTGAACATGGCTGCAGTGTCCCTTGGCACAAGTGTGGAGTGGGTCTGGGGTACACCAAACTGGACTGGGCTCCAGCACCCCCTGGTGCTCCTGAGAACCAGAGTAGGTGTAGGACAGGCTAGGCTAGGTCTTTGCTCCTGCTGAGCCATGTGTGAGCTGTATCTGGGTGTGGACCAGGCTTGGCTAGGCTGTATCTGACAAAAAAAAAAAAAAAAAAGCAGAGAATAGGTGTGGGCTGGTCAGGAAAGGTCACTGTTCCTGCTAGGACAGTAGACGGATTAAGTAGGGCTGTCCCATGGACCGAATGATGGGTGCGAGATCTGGCATTGGGAGAAGTTCTGATGGAGGAGCTTGGGGAACTCCTCTGCCAGACCATAGTCCCTGCAGGTGAACGTAAGAACTACGGTAGGGAGCAGCTCATACCAGGCCAGGGAATGGTACCCACTGGCATACATTTGGCACAGGTCAGAAGTGGACCAGGCTGGGCCAGTTCATATCACCCACTGGTGAATCCGAGCACCAAAATGGAGAGTAAGTCAGGTTGGGTTGGGTTGCGACACATGTCAGTTCACATGAGGGCCAAGACTGGGGGGTGGTTGAGCTATAGCAGGACTGTCAGAGCATGTCCCACATTGGGGACCCTGGGGTAGTTGGGAGGCTGGGTGCGGCTTAGCCCCTTATCGCCCTCCTTCCCCTAGATACAGGAAGGAAAAAAAGAGAATGTAGAAATGGTGATCTTACCCACCTTCCTATAGCCCTTGGCCCTTATCACTCTAATCAACTATGTAAAACTCATCAAAAATAAAAATAATGGGGAAAAAGGGTGTGCATGCTTTCTTCTTAGCGAGTTCTCTTGGTGTTAACTATCACATTTATTATTTTGCAAACTAGTCAAAAAGTGAACTTCTAAACCCATACGGAATGTGGGTGCTGTGGACAGATGCTGACAGTGCAGCCCATCAGAAGGTAACACTGGGCTAGCTGGATAAAGAAGTTCTGTTCTGTTGAAAAAGAAAAGTAGGCAACATATTCTAGGACTAGACTTACTCTGAATCATTCCAATGTAAAAATGTTTAAGAGATTAAAAGGTTAAACTCAGCTATCTGAGAAGACTTATTCCCAGAAAGTAGCTATTTTTAACAGGAGTTAAATATTTATCACCAGTAAATCTGTAAGTGGACTTGTTAGATTATGCTGGGTGAAGAAACATCAGTAGGAACAGAAGAAGAAATATTTACCCAGAACCCCCTGACCAACTATGGCTAAGTGCATCCTGAAGACTTTTCCTCTACTTCCAAATTTTGGGGAGTCATTTCATTTTACAATAAAACCTGTACCTCTTTCTAACATAGCACTGTATATCCAAGTGGCAGGATAGAGGTGAGTAGCATATTTTAAGTCATCTTAAACTAACTTTTGGATATTTGTTGAAATTTCCAACAATCCTTTAAAATAATTTTTTTCATTCCAATAAACATGATGGAAAAAAAAACATTGTGGAAATTTTTAGAATGCAGATAAAATTTAAAAAGTAAAAATCACTGAAATTTTCATTCCCAAGACACAGAACTGTAAAAACACATCCTTTCATCTCTTCTCGGCCTTTTGGCTTAGATCAAGTGTAAAAACACATCCTTTTAATTTTTCATATTTTAAAATGTGTTTAATTGAGTATGAAATGCATAAATATATGAATTTTATGCAAATTAGGAATAATATGTAAAGGTGAGTGATCACCTCTGGAAACCTGGATTATTTCTATCTATCTATCTATCTCTATATATATATATGAAAATGGTCACATATAGTGCATTTTCTGTGCTGAACAGTTTTTCATTGCCTGGATAGACTATGGTTGACCTCTTCTCTTTGGGGGAACACTTATCAACAATGAGCATTTTTCAATTAACAACTTTTTACTACCACAAACAGTGTTGCAATGAACATCTTCTTTGTGTTTTCCAGTTACCCTTCATTCTGAATTCACACAAGAGGATATGGGGGAATCCAGCTACCCTTGCTATGTAAAGTAAAAAAGCAGAATAGGATATTTTCTGTTTCCTGGCAATCTTGACAAGTCTCCATCCACCAGACCTTTCAGCATCTCTTCCTTGCTTTCGTGGATAAAAATCTGTCTGATAAAAATCTGTCTGAGGGGTGGACATTCAGCATAGCTGCTGGGCAGATGTCTGAGTTGCCCAGCAGCAGAGTGTTTGGGTTTCATACTGGCATCTGACACCTGAATCCAGCTTCCTCCTAATGTAAACAAAGGCAGCTGTAAAAGGTTAAGTAGTTGGAGTTGCACCATTCTCACAAGAGATAGGAATATGGAATGTGGTCATCTGAACTTGTATCTTAACTACACCTGTCCCTCCAAGGCATAGAAACATACTCATATTTTTTTGAAAGGCAGATAATCTGAGCCAGGGCAGAAGCCAGCAATGTGAAGCCAGGAACTGCATCCTGGTCTCCCACATGGGAAGCAGGGGCCCAAGTACTCAGGCTGTCTCTGATTATCTAAGTTTAATAACAGGGAGCTGGACTGGAGGCAGAGCAACCAGAACCACAGCCAGCATTCTGATATGTCATTCTGACATGGGAAACAGGGGCTTAACCCACTGAGAAACACCAGCCCCTTTCAGGGATGTTTGGTGGCTGTACAGAACATTGATGTGTAACAACATTGATTTAATCTGTCACCACTGGTAACATTTAAACTGGTTCCAGCTTCTACTCATTATAAACAATGCTGTGGTAAATATTCTTGCAGCTAAACTCCAACAGTCATAAAACATTCCCATAAGTGGATTTCTCTTTTCGGTCTTTCTGTTTTGCAGGTATCTGAGATTGTACCAAATATACCTCCAAAAAAGTGCAGGTCAGTTCATACACACACACACACATCAGTAGTAAAAAGAAAATATCAGCCTTTTCAATCCAAAGCCAACACTAAATCTTTACATAAACACATAGATAGTGTCCATTACATAGAACAGAATGGCATCTCATTGCACCATTTTGCCATTGGGCCCAGGCTGAACCGCTCCATGTTAGTTAAACACTCCTATTTTCTCTTTATTGGTTTACTATTTATGTACTTTGCTCTGTGTTTTATTGAAGCTTCCCTTGCTTCTGATTTGTAAGAATTTCTTACTACTATGGTAACTCTTTTCCATGTGTTTGGAATTTTCCTTTCTATTTAGCCAATTATCTACATTTGCTATATTTCTGACGTACAAGTTTTGAATATATCAATGTTCCATTTCAGATTTTGTCTTCTGCATTTTTAAAGAAAGTTTTTTTTTCCAAAAAGTTAGGTAAATTTTCACCTATGATTTTCCCAATACTTCTCCATGATTCACCTTGAGCAGGCATCGCTCAGCCATGAGAGTATGTGCTGAGAAAGGCTTCTTTAGGTGAGCTTGCTGCTGTGTGTATGTCACAGAGGGCACTGACCCAAAGGAAAACTAGGTAACATAAATAACCAGGAAATGGAATCTTATCCACCACCACTCATTGTTGATAAAAACATCATTATACAGCCCAAGATTGTAGCTCTAAATACCAAAAACGTCCTCTCCCTCAACTCCACTCACCACCCTTCCTTCTTCCCCACCATCCTTCCTTCCTTCTGTTTAAAAGAGGGAGAAATATATAGATATTTATCATCCTTTGGTTCATGCCCCAAGAGACAGCCCAATAGCTAGAGCTGGACCAAGCTAAAGTCAGAATCGTGGAATTCAATTCAAGTCTCTTAGGTAGGAGACACGGACGCAAGTGCTTGGATCATTTCCTGTTACTTCCCAATGAACATATTATCAGGAAGTGGGAATTGGAAATAGAGGTGAAACTTAGAACTAGGCTCTGTGACATGGGTTGCACGTCCCAAGTGTCCTAAGCAGTGTTTTAACTGCTATGCCAGAGTTCTTGCTACTGTGAAGTCAAAAGTCATATGGCACAACCACATGAGATGCTGGCATGTGATGAGTCAAAGCTTATTCCCTTCCCATCTAGATCTCTGTTAACGCACCTGGGAAAGCAGCAGAAGATTGCTGAAATGTTCGGACTCTTAACAATCTGGTGGGAAACCAAGAAAAAGCTCCTGATTCCTGGCCTCAGATTGGCCCAGCCCTGGTTGTTGAAACTATTTCAGGAATGAGTCAGCAGACAGAAGACGTGTGCATGCGTGTGTGTATGTGTGTGTGTGTAGTCTGTGTGTTTGTGTATGTCCATCTCATTGTTTTCTCTGGCTTTAAAATAAATAAATCTTGAAAAAAAGAGAGAGAGAAAGAATGAAAAAAGGAACAAAGGCAGAGAGAGAGAAAGAAAAGGAAAAAGGTTATCTTCACACTAGCATATGCCTTCCTGCCTTGAACCGGGCCTAGTCTGCCTTTCATATGCCACACAGCTTGCTCCTGATATGAAGGTGGCTCTTTTATATCCCTTCTGTTTTGCCTTTCCCAGGTTTACTGCTCTTGAGTCGCTTAACTATTTGTTTAGGACATAGTTTTAGCCTCTCCATAATCCTGGTCTCGCTTCCAATATTTTTTTTTTTAACATAGCCAACATTTCTCTGAAAGGTAAAATGGAGTTGGCATTGTGACATAGCAGGTAATGCCACCATGCACAATACTGGCTTCCAATGTGGCACTGGTTCTAGTCCTGGTGGCTCCACTTCTGATCCAGCTAACGCGCCTGCAGGCAAGCGACTTATGGTGGTGCAAGTAATTTGCCCCTTGCACCCACATGGGAGACCTGGATGAAGTGCCTAGTTCTGACATCAGCCTAACTCAGTCCCAGGTGTTGTAGCCATTTGGAGAATGAACTAGCAGATGAAACATTCATTCATTCTCTCTTTCTCCCTCTCCTATCTCTCTCTCTCTCTTCCCCCCGCCCTGTAACACTTCCTTTCAAATAAATAAGTCTTCAAAAAGAAAATAGAAAATAAAGCCCAGAAGTTAGCCTAATTCTCCAGGTTGCATCTGCCTGACCTCTAAGATTAATTGGGAGAAACTTATTCCTTATTTGGCATTTAAAAAAAAAATGAGTGCTACTAAAGTTCTTTGTTTTTGGAGACAACAGTTTCAGGCTTCAATATGATTGGGCCTTGTTGTAAACACAATAAACCAGGCACTTTACACAAAAACCAGAGACAGAATTGCACAAGCCGTGCTGACTTGTTTTGGTGAAGTACCTGCTTGGGAGAAATCTTCAATGACAACAGGGAGGAAAGGAAAATAGTTCCACACAAAGCAGAAGAACTCAGGTTATGGAATTAGGACTGCTATGGAAGTGTTACGTGCCCAGAGAAGGCAGAATCTTGCCCACAAAAAAATCAGGAGAGAATGTGTCACTGTTAGGATTCCTCTGTCTTGGCACAGCTCTCTGCCCTGGCATTCAAAGCATGTGATTTTGCCTCCTGCTCTCAGAATTTGGTGGGAGTAGCAGGAACTGCCAAGCCCTGTGTGCTTGTGGTCTGGGATCACATGCACTCTGCAGCTAGTAACCTAGGGTCCAGCTCCAGGCAGGGGCCTCCCAGAAGCTTCCCTCTAATCCACCCAGCCTTTTATCTCCTGTGCCCCCTTCACATATCCTCCCGCCCCGGCCCACGCCCTCAGCAGCTCAAGCCAACTGCGCACTTGTAGGCAGCAGGCTTCCAGCCCGCACCATCAGGGGGCAAGGACCTGGGCTGGGCCTCCCTCTGTGCGCGGGATTGGTCTTTCCCAATTTCCTTCAGATCGCAAATGGCAGAGAGTTCAGCCAATCGGCTCTGCTGCAAATCAGGCCACCTACTGACACAGCTTCACATCTCCTTTTTCTCGGCTCCCTCAATCCTAATATGGATTTTAGGGAGCTCGGTAAGGATCTAAACACTGCTTCAACACTAGGAAGAGGAGAGGGAGAAGGAGGAAGAGTGGCCAGCGGAGGGGGGTGGAGGGAGGTGGAACCTCAGAGAGCCTCTATTGGTGGGAGGGCAGCACGTGATCCCCGGAGGCTGGGCCCTGCCCCAGCAAAGCAAGGGGTCTGAAACCAGTTCTTTGTCCTAGGGGCCCAGGCCCTCTGGCCTTGCAGGGGCCTTGTTTTCTATAAATTTACCCTTGGGCTTATAAAAAACCGTTCTGAGTAGATTACAGATATCCCCTTACACGGCTATTCTTTCTGGCAGGTTCATGTTGAACACGGCCTGGCTTGTCCTCCCTCTGGCCTTGGAGTAAGGCAAAGAGAAGGTGTGGGAGGGGAGGTGTGTTGTTTCTCTCTGGTTCAGTTAGCTGGCTGATAGGCCTCCTTCTGCCAGTGTAGGACTGAGCAGAGGCCAGGAGTTGGCACAATGGGTAGGATGAGGAGGTGGCACCACCTGCTATTGGTGAGAGGCTGAGCCCTGTGACAGTGCAGGAGGGACCCCTCCCACACCTTCCCATCTTTCCACTCTTCTCGTGGAATTCTTGGAGGTCTGGGCAGGGGACAGAGGGATGAGACAGACACAGCCAGCCCTCCTGAGCTTGCTCTAAGGTATGGGACAGTAACCAAAGTATTAACCCTGTCACTTAACCTCTGCCTTGTGCATCTTACCTTCTGAAACCCAGCTACATCTCTTTTGCTGCTTATCACTGGACTCAAGATGAAAAATTAGCATAGTGAGCACAAGCACTGTGGTGTGACAAATGACACCTGGGAAGCCAGCATTCTCATATGGGCCACTGCTCCACTTCCGATTCAGCTTCCTGCTGATAGCCTAGGAAAAGCTGCAGGAGATGAGGTGTTTGGATCCTGCCACCCATGTGGGAGATCCAGATGAAGACCCTGGATCCTGGCTTAGGCCTGGCCATTGGAGCCATCTGGGAATTGAACCAAAGAGTAGGTGATCTCTGTGTCTCTCCTTCTCTGTAGTTCTAGGTTTTAAATACATGAGTAGGAATCTTTGACAAAGAAAAGAAAAGGAGTCATTTTTGAATGAAGGAACAAGCCTGTGATGCTCATGGGAGATGAATGGAAATGGACAGAACTTTAAGAAAGCTGCCATAGACAGCTGGATCTTTGTGTTCTGAACCTTGGTCGTCTGGGTCAGAACATTCTCCACAAAGGGCATTCCTACACTTGCCAGTGGTTTGAGATGTCTGTGCCTACATTTTAAAGCATTTGTTGGGTCCAGTGGCGTGGCCGAGCGGCTAAAGTCCTCGCCTTGAACACCCAGGATCCCATATGAGCACTGGTTCCAATCCTGGCAGCTCCATTTCCCACCCAGCTCCCTGCTTGTGGCCTGGGAAAGCAGTCGAGGATAGCCCAAAGGTTTGGGACACTGCACCATGTGCGGGAAATCTGGAAGAAGTTCCTGGATCCTGGCTTCGGATCAGCATAGGATTGGCCATTGCAGTCACTTGAGGAGTGAATCATAGGATGGAAGATCTTCCTTTCTGTCTCTCCTCCTCTCTGTATATCTGCCTTTCCAATAAATAAATAAATCTTAAAAAAAAAAAAACAACCAACATTTGTTAGCAAGTCAGTTCATGTCCCAGCTGTTCCACTTCTGATTCAACTCCCTGTGAAGGGCCTCACAATGGCAGCAGAAGAGTCCATGATTACTCCCCACTCATGTGAAATCTGCTGGGCTTTGGCCTTGCCCAGTCCTAGCCCTTGTATCCATCTGGTGAGTAAATTAGTAGACAGAAGATTTCTCTCTCTATCTCTCTCTGCCCTTCAAACAAAAGCAAAATAAAATAAGATTTTTAAAGTCTGTACAGTGTGAATCTACTATACTTTCCCCTTTTTGGTTTATAATGCTTGTTGAAAAGATTGGAAAGGTATCTGACAAAATATCAGTGCTTGTTAGTTCTCCATGGAGCAGTAAGAAGTAATTTTTCTGGGCCTAGCATGGTGGCCTAGTAGCTAAAGTCCTCAGCTTGAAAGCCCAGGATCCCATATGGGCACCGGTTCTAATTGCGGCAGCCCTGCTTCCCATCCAGCTCCCTGCTTGTGGCCTGGGAAGGCAGTCGAGGACAGCCCAAAGCTTTGGGACCCTGCACCCGCACAGGAGACCTGGAAGATTTCCTGGCTCCTGGTTCCAGATCGCCGCAGCTCTGGCTTTTGCGGTCACTTGAGGAGTGAATCACTGGACGGAAGATCTTCCTCTCTGTCTCCCCTCCTCTCTCTATATATCTGACTTTGCAATAAAAATAAATAATTCTTTTTTTAAAAAAGTAATTTTTGTTCAACATGCTGAGTATTCTAAATTTTGTCACCACAGAGAAGGGCTATTGTTTAAGAACAGGATAAATAATTATAGATAGAGTATGATTTTGTTTCATAAAAAGACATGTAAACAAAAGAATGCTTATTCTTTACGGGTTTTTTCCCAATTTTCTGCTCTGAGTATACTAAGTTGTTTTAGGTGAAGGTGGTTCAGATAAGGAAACTAAGTGAGCAGAAAGGCTTTCTGCTTTCAGATATATACCTCTGCCTGCCCGACCCTGAGAGAACCAACCAGAAGCCTCATGAGGAGAAAAGATCTGGCTGCAGGCTGTGTGTGTGTGTGCGCGCGTGTGTGTGTGTGTGTGGGGGGGACATGTAGCACCTCTGAGGTGTCCCCAAGGTGCTGTCTGTGGCCAAGAAGCCAGCCATCAGCTGTGCCCCTCCACCCAGCAGCCATCTCCCTCTCCAGACACCAGCTGTTAGGGTGGAGCAAGCCCTGGAGGCAGATGTGGCCATGGTGATAGCAGTCCATTAGGCCAAATCTCTCAGGTTCCCCTGATAAATGGGTGTGAAACAAAATAAGGCAGTTATCATATGCAAGTGGAGGAAGGTGAAGAAAAGGAACTACAGAGAATAAGGAGAGAAAAATATTTTCTAGATGGACTGGTTGGACCTCATGGGCAACCCAGGAGATAGGCGGCATGGATGGTGGCATGGTCCAATGGAAAGAGCAGGGGCTTGGGAGTTACAGGCAAGAGGTTCATCCATTGTCTATGTATGATCTGAACATGGGTCCTTCCCTGGCCCATGTCCTTTTCCTGAAAGGTGAGCGCCTGCTCCCTAACCACAGGAAAGGGTCCCTGGGGAAGCCCTCCAGGCTGCTCCTCTAGGGATGGAATTGTTAGGATGGAAACCATCACCATCAGCCTCCTGCTTACCCTCTTCCAGTGAGGAAATAGCCATCCAGTTCAATAGCATTATGTAGAGAGGCTCTGGACTGGACCAGCAGCTTCTGCCCTGTCCATGTGTATGGGAGCTGAGCCAGACCCATACTCAGGAACAACGGATTGTGAGCAGCTCTATCAACCATGGATGACCCCTCCACAGACCTGCAGCATCCAAGGAAGACCTGTCTGTTAGTCTCTAAGTAAATGGCCTTGAGGGGTCTGTTTTTCCCCAGGTGGGATGGAACAGAAATAGTACCACTGGCTAGTACAGTTCAATGCCACCCTGGCCATTTCCTGAATATTTTGAATGTAGTCACTTACCTGTCTTGGGACAACAGGGGATCTCCAGTAGTGAATTCAAGTAAGAATATGGAGTGAGGGCAGCACCAAAAATGCAGACACTATTTCCTGTGCTCCTGTGTATTCATGGGGCTGGGGTTCAAATCCCACCAAATCCTGCCCCTGGTCTCCCGTGGGTCTTGTGTCCTGGCAATGGAAGGAAACAACAAAACAATAAAATTTAGTCTAGCTCCCCCTCCCTCCTCCAATCCAGAGAAGATGCCTGGGATGTCAGGCAACAGACTCTGAGCCAATTATGAGATGAGTCTGTGGACACACTCATTCCAAATTAGCACCAGCGTTCAACAAAACATAAATGAACTTTACAATGCACCCCTGTAGGCATGACAATAAAAATGCTGCAGGGTGGTCCTCTACCTTAAATTACAGAGTGGCCACCTGATGGTCCATGCCTGGGCATCCTGGGAATGCATTCATGTCTACCTACAAGCAACATACAACTGGGCCCTTGAAAAATATCCCTGGCAGTGTTTCTGTATGGCCAATCCAGGGAATAATATGGAGAAGTGAAGATGTTTTTTACTGGGATCCAAAATGAACTGCAGCAGCATCCAAGCATCTTCTGGCAGGGTTCAGGCACAAACCTTAAGATTAACCCCTCAGGGCCTGGCACAATAGCTTAGTGGCTAAATCCTCGACTTGCATCTGCTGGGATCCCATGTGGGCACCAGTTCATGTCCCAGGGGCTTCACTTTCCACCCAGCTCTCTGCCTGTGGCCTGGGAAAGCAAGAGAGGATGGCCCAAGGCCTGCACCCACATGCGAGACCCGGAAGAAGTGCCTGGCTCCTGACTCCTGGCTCTTGGCTCCTGGCTTCAGATCAGTTGAGCTCTGGTTGTTGCAGCCACTTGGGGAGTGAACCAACAGACAGGAGATCTTTCTGTATCTCCTTCTCTCTGTATCTCCATCTCTCCATCTCTGCCTTTCCAATTAAAATAATAAAATAAAAAAATTTTTAAAAGATTAACTCATTAGGTTCTTGGTGGGTGTGGGGGGACACAGTGTTTGTGGGGGTGTTTTATAATTGACTTAAAATTTCTTGCTGTCACTTACTGCTACAATGCAAGTCTCACATTTTCTCCTTTCTGTGTCACTGATGTTCTTTCAAGTCCATGTCATTAACTGAAGGTAGTTAATGATTTCTGCCTTGTGTTTTACACTAGTGGTTCTGTGCTTGCATGTTATACTTCCAGAAGGCATAACAACCAATACGCTTTTGAGTTGCACAATGGTGCCTCAGCAAAGCTCAACCATCGACACCAGGCAAAGCCTGTGGAGACCCTTGGGCACACAGTGCTAGTGTGTGCCCTAGCCCTTGCTCCTGTGAAATGAATGCCAGTGAATGTGCTTGTAGCTGCTTTGGAAGGCAGGACCATCAACATCTAATGATGCCCATGATTTACACCTTAGAATATGGGTCCTTCAAACCTGTATTTATCAGCCAAAAGATTACAATCAACACAATCATGGTTTCAAATAGTAATTTGTATACTCAGAGGTAATTTCAACAAAATAGTAAATGTGTTAAACATCATCATTGTGAATAATGATTTTACAAAATGATCCAATACACCCAGGAATTATTTCAAGGCTGAAACCTTTCTATACTAATTCTTTGTGGGGAAAGATTAGTAAGTGGAACACATTTTTTCCCATATATGCATCTAGTGCCAAGGCTAATGGTGGAAAATGTTTGTCTTGTTATGAAATTTAGTATTAGAAACTGTTTATGACATGCAAATGAAGTTGATAAATCACATTATGTGTCCAAAATATGTAGATTCCTATGTATACACTTCCATTCAAGGCAGACATTTGTGACTTAATACATAATTCTTCATGACTAAAAACCTCATTGGACTAAACGTGAATAGAGTTATACTCCCTGCCTTGCTAAGAATGTTAATCTTTTCTGCATGCGCCAAGGAAACCTCCTTCACAGATCCTTGAGTAGGAGTGTAAGTTTTAGGAAAGATTTTAAAACTTACTTTCAAATACATAAATCAAAGATCCCTATAACACACTCAATTATAAAATTAGTCTGGCTCGGACTAGCCTAGTATAGTTTTGGCTTTAACAAGTAATTTAAAATTACTTTTAATTTAAATATCCAAGTGCCAGCCCAAGCACTTGTGGCCTTTATTTTCAGCAACTTACTCCAGATCATTTTTCACATAAAAAGGTAGATCTCAAATGTTTTAAGTAGTTTATTCTCTTACATGTATGTAATGTATGTAAATGGTACTTGTGTTTTATTCCTTTGGCTGCTTTAACACATTATTAGAAGTTCATGGCTTAAAACATTCACTTGCTTGCTGTATGCCAGGAGTCTGAAACCAGCATCACAGGGCTAAAATCAAGGGATCCACCTATGGAGCTCCTTCTGCAGGTTGAAGTTGTGTTGTGCCTTTACTAACTTCTGGGCCCGTGGCCTCCCATCACTCCAACCTCTAGCTTCCACCTCCTTAGCTCCATTGCTCCTCTAACTTCTGCATCCTTCTTATTGCGGTCCCTTTGTGGTTATCTGAAGGGTTTCACACAGTTCATGAAAAATGCACCTTAGCTTTTCTTTTTTTTTAAGATTTATTTATTTTTATTGGAAAGTCAGATGTACAGAGAGGAGGAGAGACAGAGAGGAAGATCTTCCATCCAATGGTTCACTCCCCAAGTGGCTGCAACAGCCAGAGCTGCGCCAATTCAAACTCAGGAGCCAGGAACTTTTTCCAGGTCTCCCATGCAGGTGCAGGATCTCAATTCTTTGAGCTGTCCTTGACTGCTTTCCCAGGCCACAAGCAGAGAGCTGGATGGGAAGCAGGGCTGCCGGGATTAGAACCGGTGCCCATATGGGATCCCGGGCATGCAAGGCGAGGACTTTAACCACTTGCACTGGGCCTGCACCTTAGCTTTTCAATGTACTTAAATCTATGTATTTTCTTTCACTTTAGCTGAAGGTAGACACAAAGAAAGAGGCAGAAACAAATGAGGAGAGAGTGCAAATGCCTCAGCCACGGCGGGGTCAGGCCAGAGCCAGGATCCAGGATCCAGGAGCTCCATCTAGGTTACTCACGAGAAAAACAGGGATGCAGATACTTGAGTTATCCACCACCTGCTGCCAAGCACCTGCCCCACACTTTATCATTGATTCTATTTTTCCATGAATTTTTTGAAGTGCCCCCATAGTTAGCGTCCTCAGCTAACCCAGGATAAGCTGCCTATCTCAAGAGCCCTAATTTAATCATGCTTATTTTACTGTAGTATTTACAGGTCCCAGGGATGTGGATGGACATCGCATCCGATTTTATTCTCGGCATGAATTGACAAGAGCCTTCTTTGGATTGGCAATGAGGCAATCCAAGGCTGAGTCCTGCTGTGCCACTTGCGGGGTGTGAGTGAGGAAGTTAGAGTGGATGACAGCAAGCATTTTGCCTAGCGGTTAAGGATTGATGGTTAAGCGTAGCTGTTTCGAAATCCCAGTTTTGGCTTGTGAGCTGAGCAACTTTGGAAAAATTGCTTAACCCCTCCGGGAAATAAAATCTCCTCCCTGGCAGCTCTGTCCCCAAGACTGAAAGGGCTACTGTGTGGAAAGTGACTGACTGAGTGGGTATTGAAATTGTTCTCTTCCCCGTTACACCCTGCTTGTCCTTCTTACCGCACTGTACAGGGACAAGAGATGCTTGGGAGGCCTTGGCTTGTTTTTGTGTTTTACTTTCTGAAAGTTCAAAGTTTGTCACAAACATGAAGTCATTACTGCAAGGGACAAGGTGAGTGCAGCTCGCAGTCCTGCTCTCTTTCCCTGAGCTGGCAGGAGGGTTGAGGTTGTAGTGGAGACAGCACCATGTCTCCACAGCCTTATAGAGGGAAGGCAGTGAAAGTTCACATACAGAACAATTTGGGGACAGAGGGATCCAAAGTCTGAAATAAGATGGAAGAAAAGAAAAAGGAGAGAATATGGTTTCATGGGATTTAAGGATATGAAAAACCACTTTCAAATCCCTCTGTCTCCTCAACAGTGGATTGATGGAAAGGACAAGTAAATTCTTTGAATTTCAGCTTTACCACCTGTGAAACTGAAATTAGGAAATGAACCTTATCTCTCATTAGTGATTCTTCCACATCCACAAGCCCTGTTACCTTTGGTTCTACCAACCACAGATCAAAAATACTCTAGGGGGAGAAGTACATCTGTAACTGAGCAGGGACAGACTTATTTTCTAGCTATCATCTTCTTTTTTTTTAAAAGATTTATTTTTATTATTTTTTTTATTGGAAAGGCGGATATACAGAGAGGAGAGACAGAGAGGAAGATCTTCCGTCTGATGATTCACTCCTCAAGTGAGTGCAACGGCCGATGCCATGCCGATCCAAAGCCAGGAGCCTCTTCCAGGTCTCCCACACGGGTGCAGGGTCCCAAAGCTTTGGGCTGTCCTCGACTGCTCTCCCAGGCCACAAGCAGGGAGCTGGATGGGAAGCGGGGCTGCCAGGATAGAACCGGTGCCCACATGGGATCCCGGGCGTGCAAGGCGAGGACCTTAACCACAGTGCCACCACGCCAGGCCCTATCATCTTCTAAACAGTATAACACAGCAACTATCTACAAAGCATTTCATTGTGTTAATGGCAACTTAAGGGTGATTTAAAGCATACAGGAATACAACTGGAGGATGGATGTAGGCTTTGTGCAAATACTCCGTTATTTCATAGAGACCTGATTATCCAGGGTTTTAGCGTCTACAGGGAATCCTTGAACCAATACTGTTCTATGCAAACCATAATTCAATATAAATTATGTTTGTGAAGTGTCATGTCAGTGGCTTTCTGCCCCACATCCAAGGGGGACCTATTGCCAACTGCTGTTCCCAAACACGTTTTGGAGGGTGAGTAACTTTCATCTGGCCTCCAAACATGCCTCCTGTATCAGTCTGGAGAAAACAACAATGAAACAGGCAGCACAGCTTTGCCACAGAATAATGTAAAGGCTGGGTCTCTTCTCTGCCTGTTTTTATCCCATATAACCAACAGAAACACATCCTTCTCTCAGACACACTGTGAGAAATGTGCATCTGTCCCTAGCAGCTTGCAAGAAAAGCAGCCTAAAGACTCACTCAGTCCTCCAGGGGTCTCATTTCCATCATTCCTCCAAACTCAAAACACCCTGCCTCGTGTCCCCCAACATGGCTTAGAAACAGCCCCTTTGCTAGGGCGCCCCATGGAATGATGGAAGCCAGAAAATAAGAATCAAGCAGCTGACTTTTCCTTGAGTGCATAATTTAGAGAGAAACCATACCTGGAAAGCACTCCCACAGCTTGGTCAGACACAAAGGGACTGTCAGGTAGATGAGTCTCCCCTCTGGGGTCCCACAGAGCTCACTCTTGATGATGCAGTCCTAGTCTAAGGAACAGAGCAATTTTTTGTTAAGAGTTAAATCTTGCTTTGGTTTTCTTTTCTGACTTTGCTCAGGTGATGTTCTGGGACAGTCCTAATTCCCAGACCTCAGTTTCCCTACCTCCCCATCAAGCAGGACATGGCTCAGGTGATTACAGTGTGAAAGGCCCAGGGTAGGGAAGTACTTTGGCTAGGGCTACGTTTTGGCTTTCTTTAGTGTCCTCCAACTGCCCAGACATGTAACGGGATTCAGGACTCTTTGTCAATTGGGAGTGCTGATTGATGTAATGGGCAACGTTGGACTTACGTAAGGGAGAAGATGTCCAAAGCCATCCAAGCTTCGACGTGAACTCACGTGGGTAAGGATGAGTGGGGGGCGTTGGAAAGTTGCTTGCCAGCTCCATGGCCTTGAACAAGTGCTTTGACTTCCGTAATTCTCTATTTATTCAACTGTGGAATGGAGATGAGAATACTTACTTTTTATGGCTTGAACATTTAATAAGATACAGCATGCCTAACATTCTCAGTAGATACAAGTTTATTGTTGTATAGTTATCTTATTATGCCTAGGTAGGTATTGTTTTACATTGCTATGACAATACCTGAGGGTGGAGACTTTATATAAAGAAAAGTGGTTTATTTAGCCAACCTTCTGGGGACTCAAGGGTACAGTATCAGCACTGGTTTCTGGTGAGGACCTCAAGCCAGACAGCATCCCTTGGCAGGGGTACCAGGGAGACCATCACATGCCAAGACAGTAAGCAAGAGGCTGGTATGGGCCAGGCTCATTCATTCACAACAACTCATGCTTATGGACACTAATCTACTCCTGCGAGACCCAGCTCACTTCAAAAGAACAGAATCAATCTGCTCATTAGGACAGAGCCCACGTGACTTAGTTTCCCTACACTAGACCCTACCTCTTAAAAATCCTACCACCTCCACATTAAGGACCAAGTTTCCAGCATGTGAAACTTCTGGGGATAAACCCTAGTCGTAGGGGTAAGGCTACTTGGCATTGAGATGGGGCAGAAGGAGAAACAGGAAGACACAGTAAAGTACAGGGAAATCCACCCACTGCCACTGCTCCTGAGATGGGGAGGGCATGGTTGCAGGTGGGCATTGCAGGTCAAGGTAAGTCCCAGTGATTCTGGTAGACCAGGTGCAGTTGAATAGGGAAAATGAGGTCACACAGAAGAAAATGATCAGATTAGCCTGTAAGCCTCACCCTATTACCAAGGCAAAAGAGGAGGGAGAGACACCTCTCCCAGCTTCCATAAACATCCTCCAGAAGCAGGTCACCTTTCCAGACAGCATGATGGCAGGGATGTATTCTTGCTGTCCTTTCTTCCCACCTGCTTACTTTCAGATGCAACCTCACTGTCGCTGGCCAGCTAGAAATGGTGCTCCTAGAAAGCAGTGCCTCCAAGCAGCTGGCTCCATCAGCATGTCTAGCTGTGCCTGGATACCAGAAGATGCTGGAGAGACTCAGAGGCACACCAAGGCCCAGCTGGGCTGGGAAGATAAGGGGGGGGCCACACCAACAGCTGGGTGCTCCACTCTGCAGCATGGACACTGGACAGGGCGCTGTGCGGACAAGAGGATGTTACAACTGTAGGGAGCAAAATTCCCCTCTGGCCTCAGTGAGAAAATTAACAGCAGAGGGCTAGATTGCTTGCTACTTTTTTTTTTTTTTTTTTTTTTTTTTTTAGGAAAGCTTACTTTAGGGGACAGCATCCTGGGTACTAATCTCCAGGTTAGCTCAGAAAGTGATTTCTGGCAGTGTGGCCTCGGCTGACTGGGAAAGTTTGACAGGTGGCTGTTGGACACCTGAAGCAGGCCCTCTCTCAGACATCCCTCCTATGACTTACACCATAGCAAAACTGTCAACTTGTCAGCAAGCAATGAGTAAGGTGCCCAGTCAGAGGGATTTGCCATTTTTAATGGAGACAGGACAGAAAGGGGAACTGTTAGAGCAAGGCCATCGCTCTGGCTCTGGAATCTAGCAGACTTGTTTTGCATGTCTGCCACCTCACTGCCTGACACAAGCTCTGTTTCCTTTCTGAGCACAGCTTCCTCCTCTACAGAGTGGAAATGACAAGCTTGCTTGTCCTATATGGTGGTGGTGCGGTCCAAGAGAGATCCTTGTCAGGAAGGGTGTTGGGTAAGCTCTGAACACTGTGACCTGGTAGGGAGCTGTCGCTGCCAGACTGGCCTTCCCCAGGGTCTCTTTCAGGAGTCTTGGATTTGAGAGGGAAGTTCTTACCCATGCCTCAGGTAACAGAGTCCTCAAGCTGTCCTGGGCAGAGCAGGCTTCCCCAAGAGCACCCCTGCTTAGTGAAGCTTCAGACTTCTTGGTGGAGACCTGGACTTTTCTCGCACCTTGTAGAAACCAGGCTTCCCCAAGGAACAGAGCAGGCTGGCTACAAACGTCCCTTCTGCCAAGGCGAGGAGGTGACACCTCAAATGGTCAGTCCTATGGTGGCTGGCCACCAGGATCACTCCAAGATCCCTGTTCCTTGCATGCGGGCCCTGAGCACAGAACACAACCCAATATGGAGATGTCCCACTTCCTCAGAGTTGTTGGGTTGTGTGGTGGACAGGGTTTTGTGTGTGCAGGTGAGAGGCAAAAAGACTTAGGACAGCAAAAGAGGGCAGGCCTGCAGGAGGATGCATACTTGTTCAGTCTTTCTAAAATGCTGTTTGAAAGCTGACTCTGGGTAGGTGAGTACTACAGCAGATGAGGAGTATGGGGAGAGGAGGTCAAGAAGGGAGGTGGGAAGAAGTGAATATAAGAAGGAGGGGAGAGGAAGAGAGCTGGCACAGAGGACACCTGGTAGAATATTTAGAGCAGCAGATGTGCAGGCAGCAACCTGGCCCAGGTCTGGCACACAGACCATGCTCACTAAGCAGCACTGCAGGGGACACAGGCTGTGGGTCTGACATGCTTAGACTTGCAGTCTAACCTGGGGGCTGGAGGAAGCAGAGGAGCTGACTGATTTTCTGCATGCTGTGACTCCCATAAGGGCAGGCCTGGGACCACTTGGGGACAGTGAACACTTCTGGTGCCCAGGGGGCACTTCATTGCTGCAGACCCAGTCATATATTTTGCCTGAAGGACTCTGCACATCCGTATTCTGACCCCAAATCTCTTCTCTAATAAATGTGTGCCACATCTGAGGCATTGCTGCTCCCATTCTTGGATGTTTCTGGCAGTCTGGGGGAAATGCCTGTCAGCAAGCTGACCTTGATAAGTACACCCTGTATGCTAGGCTGTGCTGTGGGTGCAGCAATCGCAACAACGCATTCTCTGAACTCGAGTGTTCCCCCTCTAGTGGGACACGAGATAATTCTACCAATTTTTCAGCTAAAGAAATGCAACAGTAAGATTCTGATGTCATGAACACATTCATTCATTTCCTCATTATTGAGAAAACGTTGAGGCCTCAGGATGTGTGCCACCACTGGATAAGGCTCTGGAGGCTGACACAAAGTCAGGCACTGTCCAACCCACTGTGGAACACTTACACAGAAGACGACTAATATGTGGGACACTTCAAGCTTGCATTTTGGGGTCAAAGTTTTGGTGCAGGAGCTAAGCCATTGCTTATGATGCCAGCATCCAGTATCAGGGCATTGTACATTGGAGTGCCAGTTCGAGTTCCAGTGGTCAGTTTGAAACCTGGCTGTACAACTTCCTGTCCAGCTCCCTGCTGATGTGCCTGGGAGTAAAAGAGATAATGGCCCAACCACTATGTGAGACCAGGTTGGCCTATTCCAGACATAGCTGTTGGCATGTGGGGAGTGAACATCTCTCTCTGAAATAAGTGGGTAAATAACTCATTTTTACAAAAGATATTTTGGTCGTGCACTGGAGCCTTGTAACTTTTATCAATGTAGCTTTAGTTTCATCATCTAAAGTCATTTAGTAGGGTGGTTGGAAACTATGTGTGTGTCAGAGAGGGAGTATAAATACACATGTGTGAAATACACATACACAACATTAAGAGTACTGCCCTGATCTCAGGGATTTAAGAGAGAAAGATAAAGAAGGATGTAGTGATGCAAGAATGTTTAAATAATGAGGTAAAAACTGCAAAAGGAAAACAGTGGTGCACCCACTGGAATCAACTCACATCAACTGATTCTGGGCAAAGGTTTGGGGATGGCTTGTTGGCTCTGCCATTAATCAGCCAGGTGATCCTAAGGAAATCTGGTGATTGTTCAATCTCAGCTTCCCCATCTGTAAAAGGAAGATTGCTGCACCTGCCTCATAAGGTGCTAGTGCTTGATGTTGAAGACACCACGGCCTCCTGTGGGATGTGACGGGCCTGGTGGAGGGATTCGGTAAGCTACTGTCTTCCATCAGCAATAGCACTACTCAGAGTGCTGCTCTCAAGAACACCATAGCGAAGGAATATAAGGTGACAGTGAATCGAATGGTCCAGGCAGGCTGGAGGAGACTAATGAAGACTAATGAAGACTCTTTTCCTGTCTCTCCGAAGATCTCCAGCCACCCTGTGGGAGACCCACATCCTGAGCTGGATTTTCAGAATTCCAGGCTGCAGTGACTGGGAGAGGCTATGTTCCATCCTAGGGGTGGCCTGGTGCTGGGGGGGTTCCCTGCTGTGGGAGTGGGCCCTGGGGCCCTTGAGAAAGGCAGGGATTTACCAGTTCTCCTCCACACAACCCAACAGATTCTCCAGAAAGAGATAAATGGACCTTATCATTGCCTCCCCACAGAGAGCAGGTACTTTTACATTAAAATAATTGCCCTTCCCCCCATTTATACAAATCATAAGTGGTTACACTTTCAAAAATGTAGAAAAGTAAAAATAATATTTTATAATTAGCCTTTCTCATCACCCAAAGCAATTCATCACCTTTCTGTATTCTAGACTATTTGAAATTGTTTTGGTTACATCTAAGTTATCAATTTTAATCAGGACATAATTTTACCCTGCATTCTTTCACTTCACATGACTTCATAGGTTGTCTTTGTTGTTATGCTTCACACATACTCAATTTCAAAAGTTGGCCTTTGATTTTAATTAGACGATGAATTCTCTAATGATTCTTTTACTGTTAGACTGTTTCCAATTCTATTCTAGTCTGTGTAATGTCATATTAACAATTTTGTGTTATAGAATATTCTGTAACTTGAATTATTTCCTTAAAGTAAACTTTCAAATGGAGCATGAACATTTATGAGGCATCGGAAAATGTAGTCCAGCTTCTTCTTGCTGTACGTGTAACACATTCTCATCGTAAAAATGTCAAAACATAGGGATAAGTAGAGGCAAGGGATGGGAAAAATGATTAATGCTGTTGCCAACACAAAATAACCACTTAGACATTTTCATACATTTCCTTCTTTTCACACTCTTTTGGGATGATTATGTAAATAAAGGTTGTATTTCTCACCTATTTTAACCTATTTTCCCACATAATCAAGAATCCTCCCGGGGAGCCAGTGTTTGGCTGAGTAGTTAAGCAGCTCACATTTCCTGAGGGGTTCTTGGGTTTCAGTCCCAGCTCTGGCTCCTGGTGCCAGCTTCCTGCTCATGTACACTCTAGGAAACAGCAGGGTGATGGTTCAGGTCTCTGCCCTTCTGGATGGAGCTCTGGGCTCTTCGCTTTTAACAGACCAGCCTTGGCTGCTGCAGTCATTTGCGGAGTGAACCAGCAGATGGGAAATTCTAATTCTAAAACATGCCTTATTTTTTTTTAAAGAGATTTCTTTAGCTTGGAAGTGTCACATGAAGAGAGAAATCTTCCATGCACCAGTTCACTCTCCAAAAGACTGTTATATCCAGATTTGGGCTGCTCTGAAGCTAGGAGACAGGAGCTTCTTCCAGGTCTCCCACATGGATGCAGGGGCTCTGAAACTTGAACCATCCTTTGCTGCTTTCCCAGGTCATCACCAGGGAGCTGGATCTGAAGTGGAGCAGCTGGGACATGAACCAGCGCCCCTATAAAATGCTGATAACCTAGGCAGAGAATTTGACTGCTACATCACTGGGCTGGCCCCTAAAACATTATATTTAATTACTATCAAATGGTCCACTGTGGATGTAAATCATAATTTATCCTTCACTGGTTTTAATATTGGGATTCCCACTCCCCCATTGTTTCACTTTTATAAATGAGGCTAAAGCAAATGCTAAAATGTCACTGTATTCACCATGAGACCCCCATCTTAGTGGCCGGCACAAGCTGGTGGATCTCATGCACGCAGCTGTTTTCTACAAAGACTCCGGGAGTGTCAGTGCTCTGCAGGGAGAGCCACATTTTAGTCATGAAGACAGACTGTTTTGCATTCAGGGTGAGAATGCACGAGAAAGTGCTGATCACTCAGCAAGTGCTTGCGGGGGTGACATGAAATTTCCCTCCCCTCCCGAAGTGGAGAGGTGGAGGTCTGGCCAGGAGTTCCCTTAGCAAGTAGGGAAGATTCTTTAGGAAAAACCTGGGGAAAAAGAGTAGTGGGGAGGGATGGACTGGAGTTGACAGCTTCCTGAAGTCCTGGAGCACTAACATAGGTCCTGAGCAATGGTGCCATCTACCGCTGTGTCATGGCATAACAGACTAGCCGAGGCTCTAGACTGGTGGAGTGAGGTGAGCAGGGGTTTGACAAATGCTTGAATGTAATGGGAGTAGTTTGTGTAGGGGGAAAAGGTTTAAAAAGATGACAGCAGACCTTGGAAATTCAAACAATTTCCCCTGTAAAAAGAGTGAAGCTCAATCTATAGGCTCCAGGGAAGCACCGTACCAATGAGAGGAAGCAAGGAGAATTCTGAGGTTCATAATTCCAGTTAGAACTATCTGGGGCCAGTGTTATGGCACAAAGTGTTTCTTGCTTGAAACACTGGCTTCTCCTATCAAAGCACCATTGGGTCCTGGCTCCTCTGATTTCTTAGCCAGCTCTCTGCTAATGTGCCTGGAAAGACAGCTGAAGATGATCCAAGCATTTAGGCTCCTCCTATCCATGGTCAAGACCAGGATGGAGTTCCTGACTTCTGGCTTAGGCCTGGCCCAGTTCACAGCTCTAGCAGCCACTTGGGGAATGAATTAGTAGGTGAGAGAAACCTTTCTTTCTCTCTCCCCCTAGTGAGAAGCATTATATATTTGGGTGTGAAATCAGAACTGCTTGAGGCAGCTTCTGGATTTAAATTCTATCACTTTCTTCCCACCCTGAAGGATGAAGAAATTATCAATGAAATGAGAACAGTAGCTATGCATTATCTTCAAAATCTTCCATTTCCGTTGGAGTGGCCTAGAAGCGAAACAGTGGGCTCCTCCATCTTGGGTTACCACTCCCACGGGAGGGCACGAAAAACAGGACTGGGGCAGGGGTGGCTAGACAGAAAGGCACCCAACAGCATGTGCTTGGGCTGCATAGTGGAGCTGGTTGGATTGAACTAGGCTTCAATACCCATTGACATGTATGAGAGCTGAATGGGATGTGGGACAGACTGGATTACTCTGCTGCATATACTGGTAAGCACAGGAACCAGAGCACGGGGAGGCCTGGTAGGGTTATTGTGGGTTGCTCCAACTAGGCTGCAGCTCCCACTGGTTTATGTGAGGGCCAAGTGTGTGCTGGACAGAATCAAGCTTGACTGCAACACCCATTAGTTCTGGTGGAAGACAGGGCTGGAAACAGAACTGACCCAGCGATTACAACCACCAGCTGATTGGGGCAATAGATTGTACCAGACCCAGTACTTGCAAGTAGACACAAGAATCTGGTCTGGGATCACATCAGACAAAGTTTCCTTGGGGATCTCCCCAACTGAACTGCCAGACTCAGAATGCATGGTCTGCCATGGAGTGCAAGTGCCAGGCCGAGCCTCTTCCGAGGCTCAGACTGAGCAGTGGAGAGCATAACCGGGTGCACTTGGGGGATATGGCAGTCTATTGGAACCTGCAGAGGATCCTGGCATCACAACACTGGTCAGAACAAATCAATCCACTATACCAGCCATATGTTGGCAGTGAAATACTGGGCAAACAGACTCTAAGGTGGACTATGTCAATCAGTAGATCCTGCAGTGACCTCATCGTGCTTGGAATGGCAAGATTGGCAGCAATTCATAACTGCTAAACTATCAAAACCACTTGAGCAAGACCCTTGGAGCATGCCCTATATCAGGGACCTGGGATGGGTGGGAGACTGGGTGGGGCTTCTCCCTTTATCTCCCCCTTTACCCCAGATACAGGAAAAAAACAACATGGAAATAATAGTCTTACCCACTTTCCTTGAACTTTTGTGCCCTAATTAACTATGTAAAGATTGTCAAAAATAAAGAAAAATGAAAAAAAAAAAAAACCCTTCCATCTCCCTTTTGGCCCTCTGGCATCCCATCCCGTCCCATCCCTGGGAGCCTGACGGTCCCAGGAAACCTCCTGTATCCCTTAGTCTGCCCTTCAGATGCAACAGCCTGCAGCAAAATTAACACTCTTTCCCATCAAACTACCTGGAAATAGATAAAGGGCCTGCTATCAACGAGCCATCCAGATGTAAACTCACACCTTGGACAGTTGAGAACCTGTGCCCTGGCTGAAGAACCTGATTTAATTATGAATCATGTGTATGGGACATTTTAAGCCACTGTTCACTTGTCAGCATCTGTGTTCCCTCTTGAATATGCCTTGACAGATCTGGTCTCCTCCTCTCCTCCACTCAGAGAGTTACGCATTACTGGAGGAGTTTTAGATTATATTCTGGATGCCCCTTCTCAACAGTTAGGTAGTAAAAGAAGAGTTCGTTAAAATCAAATTCTATTCATGAGCTACTTTGTTTAAAGTAGGTGTGGAAGACTTTCTTGTGCAGGATCTGGGATCGGCAGGAAGGTGTACTGGTGAATGAGCACAGCCCCTGTTCCACCTGGTGTAGACGTGGGATGCAGAGTGTTCACCAGGATGGGTGCTTGGGATGTCCACATCCTATGGAGTGCTTGGACTTGAGTCACAGCTCCACTTCCAATTCCAGCTTGTGCTGTTGTACACACTGGGAAGCAGCAGGGAATTTGCCCCATCACTAATGTAGAAGAGCCAAATTGGGCTCTGTATTTCCAGTTCTGACATGATCCAGTCCCAGCTGTTACGGGCATACTACAGATAACCAACAGAAGATGTCTGTCTGCCTCTCTAAAAAAGGAAAGTGCCTACTTGGTGCCACAACTTTCACTATACCTATTACAACATTATTGAATTTTATTCTTACAGAATCCCATAAGCCAGGGATTATTAGTTTTATTTTATAACAAAAATTAAGTCCAGAAAATAAAGGCCAAACCTCAAAAATCAAGACAGTGTAGCAACCATTTTGTCTATAATTAACCCACCAGGATACAGTTTGGACACAAATCTATTACCACTGGAGAAGATACAGAAAGCCTTTCAGTATTCACAAGGAAAAAGAGGATCACCTTCCCCCCTGAGTGGATCCAGAGACTTAGAGCCAAAATTCCCTGGGTTAATCCTGGTGGATCCCTCAGCAGAATTAAACCAAGTCAGATCCAGGAGTGGTTGTGTCTTATCTGTTGGGTTCCTGCCCTCATCACACAGTGGTAGATGCCATCTGGTGGTGCACTGCAAGCCTTATGGTAAGCCCTCTGAAGCAGCTGGCCTCCTTGAGATCCGTTAGGAGCCAGGAGACTCAGGGCCTGGCAGGAACTCCAGGCCCAGAGCCCACCATGACACTTCTACTGACTCCTAGGTTTTTGCTTGATCTGCCCCCTCTCCTGGATCATGATCTCATGTTCCAAGCTGTCAAAACAGAGTGTGAATTCCCCTCCTTATTCTCCTTTGTGTTTTCACTTGTGTTAGTAACAAACAGAAAACAAAAAGAACATAGCTAGTGGAACCTTGTACAGGAAAACACACATCTGGCATGTCACTCATCACAGGACCTCTCCCTAGGAATTAAATGCAAGATCCAAGTGAACAAAATCCAGCAGCTGCAAGTAGGACCATATCTTCAAGAAGGAAGCCCAGCAGCAGTACCTCAGAAACATGGGCACTCACAGCAGCACAACGAAGGGCAAGGCCCACCTTCAGGATCTTCTCCCGTTCTCCTTTCTGCTTGCCTGGTCCCATGGTGTGTTACACCTCTGCCCAGTCCTACCTTCCAACAATGGTAACCAGCCATACAGAGCTGGGGTCCAGACAAAATGTGAGATGCCACCTCAAGAGTCCAGAGATCCAAGCCCACCACAGGTGGCCAAGGTGATGGACAGTCAAGTCTACCTGGCATTCTAGAGAACTTCTGAGGGTACAACTAGAAGATGAAGTTTTCTGAGCTCACAAGGAGTGCTCCCCAAACGTTCCAAGACCATTGATGGAGTCTAGAGCTACAAATAGCACCAACCCCCCCATATATGCCATCTTCTTTCCTGTATATGTAATTATATCATTCATAAAGTTTAACTGGTAAATCAGACACAGGAAGAAACAATAATAGGATAGTGGGCTACTATAAAGAAATGTTCTTTAATAAATTTGAAAGCACCAGTACTCTTGCATTTTGGAGCCTTTATTAGGTAAAATAATAGCACTTAAATAAGCTCTGATGGCTGATTTGATTACCCACGTAGCTACTAAGAAGAAAGTGAGTAACATATATAGCATGGATACACTGAACGAAGAATGATGTACTCCTCAGAGAACTTTCAAAAAGAGAGATTTTATCTCTGCCCAGAAGGGTATACAATTTAACATTTATGAATTATTTATTTCTAGAACTTTCCATTTAGTATTTTTGACCATGAATACATAAAACTATGGAAAATGAAACTGGGAGTAAGGAAGAACTATTGCATTGATTCTTGTACTTGACTCACTAAGTTTAATCATTGGCAACTGATGTATTGTTATGAATACATTTAGCAATGTTATGTATTCTGTGAATATGTAGTTTAGAAACTAAAACACGTATTTCTCTTTTAGATCTTGTGTTAGCTCTTCCATGCAGTTAAGTCTTCTTTTCAGGATAAGTTTGCCTCTCAAATTGCCAGACACAGAGAAGTACCTACCTAGGAGGTCCTTCATTCCAACAGGGTAAGGAATGGAAGTTGGGATCGAGAGGAGAGAACAAAAAGGGAAATGTCTCCTGCCATAGTGGCAGGAGGGGGCTGCAGTGAAGAGTAAAGCGGAAAGATGAGGAAGGACAAGGCAATGGCCGGTCTGAGAAGGGGCACCAGGCACAGGGGAGAGAGGAGGAAGAGGGAGTGGATGGGAGGGCAGCCATGAATGTTGGTGAATGGGATTGTTGGAGTTGCAGAGGATTGGTGGGGAGGGTTGTCAGGCATGGCACTATGAGGTTACAGTGGATTCATGGGAACAAAGTTGCAAAGTTACATTAGATTGACAGATAACAAAATGTAAATCTGACAGGCTTGTGAAACTTAAGGAAGCTGACCTAGGGGAACAGATGCTTAAATTAGTACTGAGTCAAAAAGGGCAGGGGCCTTCAGGGCTGATGTTCGAGTCACTCCTCACATCTTGTAGTAGCCAGAATAATTTCTCTAGTCCTTTTTCACTTCCAAAAACACCCAGGTCCCAATCCCTGGAATTTATAAGCATGTTGCTTTATGTGCCAAAAAGAACTCTGAATGTGATTAAGATCAAAGACCTTGCTATGGAGAAATTATCTTGGATTGTGCAGGTAGGCCTTATATAATCATGCTAGTTCTTTAAAACTGGAGAATATTTCCAATCCTCATGAAGATGAGAGAAGAGAGAGAGGGAGGTAGAGAGGGAGAGGAGGAGGAGGAGGGAGAGAGAGAGAAAGGAATTAAGGAAGGAAGGAAGGAAGGAAGGAAGGAAGGAAGGAAGGAAGGAAGGAAGGAAGAGAAATCCACTTAACTTTTCTGGCTTTGAAGGTAGACAAAGGTGACCAAGCATGGGCTAAAGAATGAGAATGTTTCTGAAAGCTGAAAATGGCAAGGAAATAAAATTCCCTAAGGCTCTAGAAAAGATACCAGTCTTGGTAGTACCCTGGTTTTACCTGGTTAAGACCATTGTAGACCCGTCTAGTGTGTTAGGTAATAAACTTAACCACTTTTGGAAGCCACTGAAGTCTGTGACAGTTTGTCTGAGATGCAATAAAAGTTAATTATAGAGATCTTCTGTCAGCTTTGAGATCACAAAGTCTCAATCCACATGAAAGCAAGAACTGCCTGGAGCTATGCTGTCTCTCAGAAGACTATGCCTTCTGATGGAGTCATATTTCTGAATTTTGCTTCAGGAACTGGGTGAGGGGAGGCAGAATTTGTGTCAATGGTCTATTTGATTACTCAGAGATCAAAAAGGTTTGCTCTGTTCCACCTATGAGGTGGTCATGAATGCTCTGGCCTCCAGGGAATTTTGGAAGCTTGGATATGGAGCTGTTCCCTCCTGGTCAATGTGAATGCATCCTAGAGACAGGCATGTGAATACCTTCTGTAGAGCAGGCACATGTTGCTTGGCTCTACTAGGACTGGCTTCTGAAGAAACATCATCAGGGTATCCACACCTCCTCAACCCAGTGATTTCATTCTTGAGAGTTTATCCTAAGGAATTCCCAGGGAGTTAAATTAATTATGCATTGCTATTTTTAGTGATACCCACTAACAGTAAAAATGGAAAAAAAAAAAGAAACAGATTCAAAAGTTCAATGTAAGAAAAACTTCTAATGAAGTATAATTCCATGACATTATGAAAACATTTTAAATTATGAGTATAATTACTTATACTGTAGAAACATAAGTATCTACATAAATATCTATTATGCTCGATGAAAACAGCATATTACAGAATAGAATTCAATTATTTATTGACTGAATGCAATGAATTAGGTATTGTACTGAGCATCAAGGATTTCAGGTGCACCAAAATAACTGTACCACTGTTCTTATGGTCTGAGGAAAGCTGTGATCACAAAAATGTGAAATGACCTACACAGGTGGGAGACGGTGAGCCAAGATACTAATCAAGTTCATGAAGTTCATCCAGGCGTGCTGAGCATTCCACCCGGCCTGCTCTGTTACCTCTTCAGTTCTAAGGGAATTAAGGGACACAGCAGGAAGAAGCATTAACATTCTTTTTTTTTTAAGATTTTTTTTTTTATTAGAAAGGTGGATATATAGAGAGAAGGAGAGGAAGAGAGGAAGGTCTTCTGTCCAATGGTTCACTCCCCAAGCAGCCACAATGGCTGGAGCTGAGCCAATCCAAAACCAGGAACCAGGAGCATCTTTCAGGTCTCTCGGGTGCAGGGTCTCAAAGCCGTCCTCGACTGCTTTCCCAGGCCACAGGAAGGGAGCTGGATGGGAAGTGGGCAGCCGGCTGCCCATGTGGGATCCTGGTGTGTTCAAGGCGAGGACTTTAACCACTATGCTATTTTGCCGGGCCCCGCATTAACATTCTTGAGCCACATCAGAATGCAAAGCCACCATGGCTCAGGCTCACTGCAGAGGAAGCAGGGTCTAGAACTATTGTTTAGAAATACATAACCACCTTACAGGTCAGAGGGAGGCCTCCTCCCCAGCTGAAAGCCAGGCCATGCCTAGGAGGGGTCACATCAGAGCCTGAGCTGACATCCTTTGTAGACTGGAGGGACGTTCACTGGAATAAGCATGGCCTTGAGGGACAGCAACACCTGTCCATACCTGCTGCTCCAATTGAAGCTAACTGAAGACAAGTGTGGTACACTGTTAATTATGTCCATGCTTCTGAATAAGACAAGCTATATGCACTGGGCATTTGTTTCCTTGTGTTAATATTTGACCAGCCATGAGACTGTTAAGATGGCATGGATGTAAAGAATATATAGATGACCAACAGTCACTACATAAATGTAAAAAGTGAAAGAGAGACTCATTAGCAATGAACATGAATCATCCAACAAGTGTGCATGGGGTATAGTTTGATTAGGAAAGGTGTTTATGAAAATACGTTCTCTCTTGACTATCCCTGCCCACCACCACTGACAAACCAGGGGTGCTTGGTAATAAAAGTAACAGCTGACGTTTATCAACTCTTCTCATATGTCAGGCTTCGGTATCTGAATTATTTAATTTAAGGGCTACAGAAATCCAAACTGGTGGTTAAGTTTATCTCCAGAGAGCTTAAGGAGGGATGTTCCAGAGTTTGTCCAAGGTATTATAACTTCTAAATTGCCCAGCACCTGCAAGTTCAGTATGATGGACACTGAAACTTTGCATCTGATGAATTCTATTCATTCTTCCAACCTACAGCAAATAAAATAGCCCATCAGCTCCCTCATTGTCCTTCCCTCAGCCAGGATCCCTCATTGCCCTTCCTTCAGCCAGGCTCCCTCATTGCCCTTCCCTCAGCCAGGATCCCTTCTCCTGGGCTTGTCTCTGCTCCCATCTGATGCCCTGGACCCTTGTTTCTTCCTCTGCAGTTCTGATTTCAAAGACACCTTTGTTCTTAATCTATCTCCACTCTACCGTACCCTCTCCAGCTCTCTCCTAGTTCTTTCTTCCATATCTTCCTGCAGCAGAACCAGCAGGAAGGATTGTTAAACCAAAAAGAGCTGAACCAGGCTCCAAAGTGTGTGATTCTGTGGGTCTGAATGGAATGGCATGTAGAGTTTGCTTTCTTTTATTCCCAGCAAGTTTTCAGGTGAGGCTGCTGCTGGCTGCAGTGCCCCAGCTTCGGGGAGCCTCCACCCTGTGTCCTCTCTGTTGCTATCTTCCATGGCTGGGATGTGCTTCAAGGTTCCACATGTTGGAAGCTTGGGGGCCAAGGGTTGAGGTGAGAGATGATGCAGAATCTTTATGAGATGGGATCCAGTGGGTGGTCCTTGGTGACTGACTGGAACACTGTCCTTTGAAGGGATCTAGACATTTTTTTTCTCCTGAGTCCCTGATATGTACATACGTATGTATGTATGTATGTACATTGGAAAGGCAGATCATATTTACAGAGAGGAGACAGAAAGATTTTCGATCTGCTGCTTCACTCTCCAAATGGTCGCAATGGTCAGAAGCCATCAGCTTTTTTCAGGTCTCCCAGGCTGGAGCAGGGTCCCAAGGCTTTGGGCCATCCTCTATTGCTTTCCAAGGCCACAAGCAGGGAGCTGGATGGGAAGTGGAGCAGCTGGGACATGAACCAGTGCTGATTCACGTTTTAATCTCCAGTTCCTTCCAGCCTCCGCGTGCTTATATCCTCCCCTCTGGGTCAACGGCCTTTCACCAAAATAGTGGACAAAATGGCCATTTGCTTTGGCCTTCCCCTGGATCCTTATTCACCTCAAAAAGTTTGTTTCTTCTCTCATCTTTTCTTCTTTTTCCTCTGATCTCAAAAGAGGAGGAACTGGGGCCAACACTGTGATGTAGTCATTGCCTGTGGCACCGGCATTCCATCTGGGTATTAGTTCGAGTCCCAGCTGCTCCACTTCTGATTAAGCTCCCTGATAATGCAGCTTGGAAAGTGGCAGAAAACAGTCCAAGTGCTTGGGTCCCTGCCCTCTAGTTCCAGCTGTTGCGGTTATTCAAGGAGTGAAATAGCAGGTAGAATATCGCTTTTCTCCATTTATTCCTCTCTCTGTAACTCTGTCCTTCAAGTAAATAAATGAATCTTAAAAGAAAGGGAGACTTCAAACTTTAAATCCACAATACAACCTGACACCTGCCAACACGACTGCTATCCAAAAACTAAACTGAAATGATAAGTGCTGGCAAGGATCTGCGAAAACCTGTATGTTGTGTACTTCTCAAGGGACTGTAGCTTCTGAGATTATGGCAGTTCCTCAAATAAGTGAAGCTAGATGGTCATGGGAATATGTACCTCTATTTTTAATTCAGGTTTTCTTGCCCCACAGAGATAAGGATTCAAAACCGAGGCACAAGTAAGGCGCATGAGTGAGATCAGGATTTATTGAAAAGTGAGGCAGGGAATATGCACTCATGAATGAGTGTGTGGAATCCCATATGGAACTCCCAGTTCCAGCCCCTGATTCTGGCTTCCTGCTGATACAAATTCTGGGAGACACCTGTGATATGTCAAATAGATGGGTTCTTCCCACCCACATGAGAGGCCTGCTTCAATTGACTGGGTGTTGATATTCGGGGTACAAACCAATGGATGGGAGGATTCTTTCTCCATCTGTTACAGATTTTTTCTTAAAAGAAACCAATCAATTCCACTTCTGAATACATACGCAGAAGAACTGAAAATAGGATCTTAAACAGATATTTGCAAACTCATGTCTACAGCAGCATTAGCCATAATACCTCAAATGTTGAAGCTACCCAAGTGTCCATCAACAAATGAGTAAGATAATAAAATGCAGAATATTCATACTCTGGAATTTATTCAGACTTTGGCAGGAGGCATACTCTGACAAATACTATAGCACACATGAACTGTGTGAACATTATGCTAAGTATGAAATAAACCATTCAGAGAGAGAAAAACACCGCATGATTTCAGTCATATGTGATGCCAGGGGAACTCAAATCCATAGAGAGAAGGCACAATGGGGGTTTCCAGAAGAAGGTGTAATGGGAAGTTGTTTAGCAGGTAACAGATGAAAAGGTTTATAAGACAAAATATCTGGAGACTGGTGGCATAACACTATGACTGTACTTAACATTTCTTAACTGTATATATTCCTAATTATTAGAACTTCTTGAAATTTTACTTATTTTAAAGGTAAGGAGATGAAAGACAAAGATAAAGAGGGAGGCTGAGATTTTTCATTCTCTGGTTTACTCCCTAACGAGAGATTTCACCAAGCTGAAGCTGGAGCTGGGAATTCAATGCAGGTCTTACACGTGAGTGGCAGTGACCCATCACTTGAACCCTCACCTGCTGCCCCCAAGGGTGCACTCTAGCAGGAATCTGGAAAATGGAGTAAAACCAGGACTTGAACTCAGGAACTCCCGGATGGGATGCGGGCTTCCCCAGCAGGAGCTTACGGGCTGCACCACAGGCCCATCCTCATACTTCCTGTTCTCTGCACCCTCAGTGCCTGCTCATGCCACCTCTCCCAGGAGGCTTATTCTCCCTGTTTTTGGCACAGACATTCGCAGAAATAGAGATAACTGTACATGCATGCATTCTAAGATGTTTAAGACTACAAATTCAGATACCAACACAGTATAAATAAAACCTCTTATTTTTAAAAAAACTTGATTGTATGTATGGGGTCAAAGTGATGATTTGATTCATGAATATAATAATAATCAAACCAAGAGTCAGCAGTTCTAACTATTTCAACATTTTTCGCAGATTTTGATTGCCATGTAACAGTTTTACATATTTCTGGGTAGAGCGTGGTACTTTATTACATGCATACAATGTGTACTGAACAAGTTATAGTAATCAACACACCTAGCTGCTTATCACTCCTCTATGTGTGGAGGCTTTGAACTCCTGTAATTACTAATTAAATATGTAAAAAGTTTGCACTCTAGTCACTGCCCTGGGCTGAGGCACACTAGAATGAGCTCCTTCCTTTTCCTGTACTTTGTTCTTCAAACCTCCTAACACCCCCTCAACCCCCTGAGCATCCCCTGCCCCTCTCCCCCTCTCTCCCTCTCTAGTAACCACTAGTCTACCTCCAGATTGCCTTTTTTGTGGCTTCCATAAATGAAAAACATTAGAAGTACATACCTTCGTAACAACAAAATGCCAAGGTCTGTAAAGCTTTGATTTCTGTAAAACTTCTCTGTAAGTTAGTAAAGGACCAAGGTTCCAACTCTGCCCTGAAGCCATCCATTCCCTTCTCCACTAGCCTTTCTACAGAGCAACTCAGGCCAGCCCACATCGTCAGCTGACGGCAGAGGCTTCCATGCACCAAGGCCATGAGACTGTGCATTCCTGCTGGAGTCACTGAGCTGTAGGAGGACACAGGTAGCCCAACATGCAGAAAACCTCACACTCGGTTTAGTGCTCTATCAGCAACATTTTGAAGTTCTTAATCATTTTGATTTTTTACTTATTTATCTAATCTATTTGAAATGTAGACACACACACACACACACACACACACACACACACACTCACACACTCACAACAGTGACGGATGGGCTAGGCCAAAGCCAGGAACTAGGAACACACTCAAAGTCTTCCATGTGTTTGGCAAGGACCCAGGTACCTGAGCCAAAGCAGCTGGATTGACACAGAGCCTGGACCTGAACACAAGCATTCCAATATGAGATTTAAGTATCTCAAGTTTCTTTGCAACTGCTTCACCAACTGCTTCACCTCCCTGGCATTCTTGATACACATACATTTTAAACAGGGAGCTTTCTTCAAGGAAAGCTTTCATCCCAAGGAAGGGATGTTGGAGGCCAGAAGGTTCCTATTCTGCTCTTGACCTATGTGGCACACCACCAGTCCTGGGGCCAGGGTCCTTTGGGGTAGGGGTGAACCTCAGCTGGGGTGGATACAGGAAGAAGCTGGGGTGCTCTTCTGGATCTCTGTTCTTTGATAATCCCTGTCCTGTAGCCTAGAAGAAACAGCTGCTTTCTGTAATGGCTCCTTCTGGACACTTCAGTGAAATCTGTCACTCAGACACTTCTACTCATCCTTCAATTTGCCTGTCAGAAGCTGTGCTATTGTCAGTTTCCCCTTACTTTCTTAACTAAGAAAGTGTTTTCTTTATCTTCTCAGCACCATTGTTTGGTTTGACTATTGGTAAATTGTCCCCTTATGAAATATATCACCTTACTCCTCTCTGCATCCCTAGCAGACAGAAAACACGAGTTCATGTTTACAAACACACTCTGCATGTCTGTGAAGTATCCTTCCCAAACCACAAGGAAAGGATCCACTCCAAAATGCCCAGAAGAAATCAGGTCAAGATTATAATTTTTATACATGGTCATTTCCAGGAGAGAACCCCCAGACCTCTCCTCTGCCAACCCCTAGGTTGAGTCAGGAGAGAGTCATTTACTCTAGTAGGCAAAAACTCAAAGGGGCATGAAAATAAAGCACAAAGGAGTGAGCTCTGGGGTGTCACATTAAGCAGGTGAGTGTGAAGCTTACCTGCCAATCACATTTCATCAGCCCATTGATGGCCAGAGTCCGTTTGGTCAGGAGTTTCAGTTTTTAACTTTAAGATGATGAGGAATTAAGGAGGGTATAATACAGAGAAAGGCAGGATACCTGGGACAAAGAAAGAAGGAACACAGTTGAGGTTCAGGGCATCCAATAAATAACCTGCTGCTTCCTGCCTGAATCTGAATTATTACAGAAACAAAGCAAAAACCATAGGAAAAGCAACGCATCACCCTGATTGCAGACAAGGCTGATGTTAAGGACTGTAGTTTGTATCTGATCAGAACAACACTGTCTCATGGGCCAAGCGGCGATTGGCAGGAGACTTCACCCTTTTCAACCAAGGCTAGTGTCACAGCTCCTCATCCAAGGGAACAGATCTCACTGTTGCTGTAACAATGCCACATACTGGACAATGTATAAGGAAAATGAATTTATTTCTAACATTTCATAAGGCCAGGAAGTCCAGTATTGTGGTACTGTGTCCTCCCATGGAGGAGGGGTTAGCATGTAAGTACAGCCAGAGGTGGTCAGGCCGAACTCCTCCTCTGATTAGAAACCTCTTTCCTGATAAGGTGTACATGTATGTATGGCTCCATGTCCCACACAGCCCCTTTAAGGGAAAGGTTGGTCACTCTGTTTTGACAAGACAAAGTTGAAGGAAACCAAACTTGTATGCTTCTTGAAGCAAGCCATTTTCTCGCCTGCTTTGTTTCCACAACAGAATATCACAAAATAACATTCCTGGCCCATTCTTTCTTTTAGAAATGCTGGATTCATAAATGAGGTCACTCCTGTAAAGTGCTGTGCTCTGCTTAAGATTACTGGCTAAACCACTCAAAACTAGTCTGAGCACAAATGCGTTGCAGTAAACAGGGCTGGGGCAACTGGACTCATTATTTCCAAGAGCCACATGATTCCCTTGACTCCATGACAGCCTGCACCCCAGTAATTTCCCCAACACCCCCACAAGAGCAGCTCCTCTAGCCAACAGGCTCCCTGCGATGACAGGGGAAACACTGAAAGCTAAGCCAGCAGAATTCCAAGCAGTTGTCTCATTGGAGGGTTTTCCAGAAACAGCTTCATAATGCAATCGGGTTTAGGTTTTAAGTATTGATGATTGTGCATCTGCTACAATTCATTCTTGTAGCGTCCCACAAACACAATTTAGAAGAAATTCAGGGTTCAACAGAAGACTGAATGGCTTGTCTCTTGCATGTGTGACTTCCTACGGAGGAGAGCTAATAGCTGGTATTAGCTTCATGGGTTAAAGAGGCCATGACAGATCTGAGGAATTCAATTCCCTTGTAGTTAGAGATGGCATCTAACCTGCAAGACTGTTGCCTCATGGTTCCAACATGGCACATGCAGCTTCAATTTTTCTTAAAATTTTATTTTTGATGATATTGATATAGTTGATTTGAGTGGGAAGGGTCGAGTATTAAGAGAAAGTGGGCGAGACCACTGTTTCCACATTTTGTTTTTCTTCTTCCCGTGCCTGGGAAAGGGAGAAGAGGAAAAATCACACCCAGCCCCACAACTGCCTCAGTACCCAGGGATGGGCAACGGCCACCCAATGTCATCCCAGGGTCACCAAGGTGGCACACGCGCCAAGGGTCCTGTTCAAATGGCTTCAATAGTTCTGAAATGCTGTCAATTTCACGGATCTAAGGATGAGGAAATTCTTCCATGGTCCATTGGCTGACACAGTCCACCTCATAATCTCCATTTACCCAGAAATTTGCTGTTAAGCTTTGCTGGGTAGTTGACCAATTTGCTCTGCTCCCCATCCTCTGCTATGGTACCAGATGTCCTCTACAGGCTCCAATGGACTGCCTAATCCTCCATGTGCATCTGGGCATGCTCCACTGCTTCATCCAAGCCGTTAAGGAGGCCCAGTATTGACACATGCACTTCATTATCAGACCACAGGTCCTGCCACTCTCCCTCCCTGTGGTTGGAATTCTGAGTCCAGCAGGTTGCTGGGGGGTACCCTCAAAGAAATTTCATCTGAGGTGATCCCAGACCCGACTCTTGTATGTGTCTGCTAGTATGGTTTCTGGCTCATTCTGTCAACCATATCACTCTATGCATACACTAGTAGTTGCAATTGCTAGGTCAAATCTATTTCCAGCCCTGTCTCTTACACAAATGGATGGGTGCTGCAGCCCAGCCCTACCCAAGCCTGCTGATCAAACACTCGGCCCTCAGGTATACCAGGGTCCGCGACATCCAATAACCCTCCCTAGGCCCACCCTCAGCCTTGGTTCCTGTGCCTGCCAGCTTGAGCAGTGGGCTGGTCTGGTCTGTCCCACATCCCCATTCAGCTCTCATACACTTCATTGGGCAGTGAAGCAGCTTCAATTTTAAATTTCAGACATGTAGAGAAACATCTTGATCTCATGACCTTGTTAGCTGCCCTATCTTACTAAAGCAGATTTCTGCATTTTACAATTGATCATTCTTTCTATTTTGAACTCATTGTTAAGATGTTGAATTTTATTTTTTCCTACATCGATTGAGATTATATATTTCATGATTTTTCTTTTTTGTTTATGTAGTAAATGATACTAATTTTCAAATACTTAACTAACCTTGCATTCATCAAAAAAAAATCACACCTGATCATGTACCTTGCTCTTTTCTGATAATGAATTTGTCATATATTGTTATTCTTAGAATATAAATAACAATATGTATAACCATATATGTAGCAATTGTTAGAATATATTGTTAGAATTTTTGCCCCGTGATCACAGGAGATACTGGTAAATAATTGGATATATCTGTCCTTTCTGTTCTTTCCTTCTGCAGTAGTCTGGGTTGTGCTGTTATAACAAAACACTCAGCCTGAGTGAGGTCTGAACTACAGTGGTTCACTGTCCTGCAGGCAGGAAGATCCAACAGCATTGTACTGGTGTCCTGGGAAGGGTCTCCTGAGACCACGATGGAGTTCTGGTTCCTGGCACAGACCTGACCAACACCAGGCTCTTGTGGCCATCTGGGGAGTGAACCAGTGGATGGAAGATACTTCTTCTGTGCCTCTCCCTCTCTCTATCGCTCTGCCCTTCAAAGAAACTTCAAAAAGTGTCAGGGCTGGATAGTCACGTCCTGTCTTTGGGCCAGAGCACACCTACCTGTGTAGAGAGGCAAAAAGGATGGAAGCTGTGATGCACCATGTCTCTTTCGAAGCTCCAGTGCAAAGCGAAGCTTATTATTGAGGTGAGGGTGAGGTGGGGTACCGGCCGCTTGAGCTGAAAACAAGTCATGGGGCAACTTTCGCAATTGTGCTCCTTATATTTCTTCTCAAAAACTTTTGCATGCCTTAGCGAGGGAGGACGGCCTGTGTGTCTCCCGCAGAACGGGCTCTAATAGAGGTAAACTGAGAGCAAGGATGAAACACTGCTTCTAGCTCTTACACGTTCTTCATTTCTCCATCTGTAAACAACGGATATTTACTGGCAAAGGTGTAAAACGCTCAAGAGTTGAGCAACGCTGCCTAGTTTGGGGTTTTGAGTGTTGTTTTCCGCAACCCTCAGGGGGGATCTCAGGAAACAAACCTCGGTTTCATAAGCACTTTGCGGCTCGCTGACCACAGCACCTCCGACCGGTCCCAGAGAGACACCATCTCCCGGCCCGGCATTCCCGGCGGCCGGAGCCCGAGGGCGGGCCGAGCAGCCACCCCGCTGAATGCCATTGGTCGCCATCCTGGCCCCGCCCCCGGACGTGCGCCGTCCCGCCGGCAGCGTGCGCGCTCCGGCCGCGGGCTGTGACGCGGCGGCGCCGAGGGCCGTGCTCGCGGCTCCCGGAAAGGAACGGAAGCTTCGGGCAGCCGGGTCCGCGTCGTGAGGTGGCCGCCGTGGTCCTGATGCTGACCGCTCGCGGCCCCCACTTCCAGGGCGCTCCCGCCTGCCGAGCAGGTGAGGCCTTCTTCCCGGGCGTGGACGACGAGGGCAGGGCGGTCGGTCGGGGCGAGGAGGCCCGCGGGGGCGACGGGCCGCGGACCTGCCCCTCTGGGCCCGGTTCCCGAAGGTTCGCTTCGCGTTCTCTCCGCGCTCAGGCTTCCTCCCTCGGGAGCTGCTGCCCACCCGGCGTCGCGGCCAGCCCTGCGAGCGTGGGTGGCCCTGTGTGTCGTGCTGTCGCGCCTCCGGGTTTGCTCACCCTGGCATACCCTGGCCAGGAAGGAGAGATAACTACCTCAAGGCCCCTCAAGTCCTGACACCAGTGTTGCAGTGCTCTGTGTGGATGTGACTTTCCCGTTAAATTTCCCCTTGAATTACGGAGTCATTGGGATATAAAGTGATGGTGCACAGCAATGTTTCTGAGCTTGGGTAATGAATGCATGGGCTCCTTATTAACGAGACTATTAATTCTCTCAAGTGTGTCCCACAACCCACAGAGGTCCGGGAGCGGTTATTAGCAGGAGGCAAATGCCTTAGAATCCAGAAACTGTCCGTGTTGGACCGCAAGCTGGAGGGGCACATTGCAGTTTTCACATTTGCAGTCTCGTCTTTTGCTCTGTGTCTTGAACGCCTTGGAGAGACTGGAAAGAATTGTATACTTGCTGTTAGATTTGATGTTCGTTGAGTGTTTGCACCACGTCTGTCCATTCTTATTAGCAAAAGTATAAAATCGAAAATGATTTTCTAAGGCCATTTCATTTTGTGTTTCTCTGTTTTTATTCCACACTGCTTTACTATCGGTGTTGCATGTTGAGACTCTGGTCTACGTTTTCCGAGCCTTAATAGGAAATACGTGATGTTAGCCCTAGAGGATGAAGAGACTTGCCTGAAAGTTGGCTTAAGGATTTATATTCTAATTGTATCCAGCGTGTTTGCTCAAAATAGACTACCTGGATGAAGATTCGGAGTGTGGGAAAACACTAGAAAGTATTCATAGTAGTAAGAAACAAAAACACAGACCTGTGTGGGAAAGGAAGTGTTAATGTTGATGGCAGGTAGCAAGGAGGAAGGTGGGCACCAGCTGTGTGGAGGGGAGAAAGAGACCATGCTCCCCCAAAGCAGACAGAGACGGTGTCTGTGTGACCAGAGAACCGATGAGGTACCGCTTGACGGGCTTCAGGTGCCTCAGAGGAGGGTTGGGGTTGGTTGCTGGGCTTCTAGAAGCTTCTTGAGTTGTTCTGCTCTTCAGAGCAGTGTTTTATAAAAGGGGGTTCACGCACAGGGAAGGCAGAAGGTAGGAGATGGATTGGGAGATTTGTCTTGAGGTTGTGCTATGGGTCATATTCAAGGAGGAGTTGACAGGTTCAGATGGGTTGTGTAGCATCTTTAACTAGAAGGTTTGTACCTTTTGAAGTTCACAACAGTAATGCTTGATGACCTTTTCACCTCCTTCTGGCAGCAAAGGGTCCTCAGCTGGGAGCCTGGGGTTTCTTCCTGGGGTTCCTTGTTGGGTACAGGGACCAAGGCCTTGGACTATCCCCTGGTGCTTTCCCAAGCCACAAGCAGAGAGCTGGATTGGAAGTGGAGCAGCTGGTAGAAGAATTGGCACCTATTTAGGATGTCAGAGCTGCAGGCAGAGGGTTTGCATTGCTAGACCGTGATACTAGCCCCTCTGGATTTTGAATTCTTAATGGCTGTTTCTATGTCTTACTTATCTTTGTAGCAAGCCATTCATGAAACAAAGAGTGGTGCTCATCACTTGTGCAGCAGGTGCTGCTCACCAGCGGAACAAGAGCCAGTGGGCGTCCTTGTCCTGAAGGACTCACGTGTCATGAGAAAGCCAAGCACAAGTCCATACAATAGCCTTCTACTGCCATAAACAGTCTGGAGATAGGAGATTAGAAGCCAGAGAGAGGTGCACTGAGCAGCTGCTGCGGAGCTGTGCTTGGAGTGGCTGCAGATGGAATGCAGTCAGAGATGAGAAGATGAGACTAGAACCCAGTGCTGTCTGAAGAACTTTCTGGCTGGTGTAGAACTCCAGGTAGCTGTTAAACCTTTGGAATGAGACTCCTGCAAGTGAAGAATTTGATGTGTTTTTTACTTTCTGTCATTTTTTATTTGAGATGCAGAGAGAAAAATAGTGGGGGAGATTGGTTTTCTGTCCATTAGTTGACGTCCTAACTGCCTGCAGCATTCAGGGCTGGGTCAGGTCAAGACAGGAGGCATCCAGGTCTCCTGTCTGAGAGGAGATACACGGTCTGCTGAGATGCAGACTAGAGGAGATCCAAGGCCTGAGTGTTCTGTGGAGGTTGGGAGACTAAGAGAGAGGCTGGAAGACATCCCCCGGCTCCCACAGGTGGGAAGGAGACCCGCTGGAGGCCCCATCTTCTCTCTGAGTTGAGTTGGGCTGCAGAAGTGAGAGTGAGAAGAGGCAGAGAATCGTTTAGGAGCCTATCGTGTTTGTGTATGACAGTCAAGAGTCACTGATATTTGTCAGGTACATGACTATTTCAGATTCCTGTTTAGTTTATCATTCTACCTCCTGCCTGCCTCCTCCCTAAATATTCCTCAATATTCAGTACTATATGATATTTAAGACCTATTTAATGTCCTGATAGTTCTGCTCACTGAAACACTTTAGATATAGAGTACTAACTAGTGCCAGCCAGTTAGCTCTTGATTTAGTCTTAATCTCTGACATCATGAAATTAATTACATAGCTTGAAATACACCCTTTCAATGATTTCCCTGCAGGAACCATGACCAGATAAGGTGTGGTTGGATTTAAACACACACTTGATAAAGTGTGTTTGCAGTCTTTGTGATTTTTCTCATTTCCCTGAACAGGTGGGCTTTAACTCGGTGACAACTCCAGTGTGGTTTCTGTAGTTGTGTATGGGAGAGCTGACTCCAACGCTGTTGGCTTGCTGGCCTTTCGATATGGGGAGGTGAGTAATGGGCCCAGTCACTGGCCCTGTGGGATCTGAGATTTGGGTACTGCAGAAACAGGTCTTGAGAGGAGAAATATCTAAACCCCATGTGGGAAGTGGGTGAAGTTGTGCAGTACTTCTGTTTACCACCGTGTTCCTTCCAGGCCCTGCTGGAGCCCCTGTTCTGAAAAGCCAGTGGTAACACCCGGGGGCCTCTGCAGGGATAGTGTATATAACAGCCAGCACATGCACTTGGGATCCGTGAGGGCCTTGGATTGAGCACAGGTAACTGCAGCTGAGGTGTGGAGAGGAAGAGGAGGAACACCACGGAGCAGCCCACAAACTCCTTGGAGACTGGGAATTACAAGTGGAAAATTCCACTGGATTAGCAGAATATTCACTTTCCTGTTCAAGTGAGTGTTTTAGTCCGTGAAATATATGCTTAAAAAAGCTAATTCTTCCTAAAGGCGGTAGGGCTTCATTTTTTTTTTTTATTGTCAGTTTTTTATTAATACAAAGAGAATAGATTTTGTGCATTTCAGAGGTATAATTCTAAGAAGACAGTCACACTTCCCTCACTGCAAGGTTTTACTTTTAAAACACTTTAAATGACTTTCATTCCTGACAGTAACCAAGAAGAAAAGATTCTATTTATTTATTTTTTTTTTTTTTAAAGATTTATTTTTATTATTTTTTCATTGGAAAGGCGGATATACAGAGAGGAGAGACAGAGAGGAAGATCTTCCGTCCGATGATTCACTCCCCAAGTGAGCGCAACGGGCCGATACTATGCCGATCCGAAGCCAGGAGCCTCTTCCGGGTCTCCCACGTGGGCGCAGGGTCCCAAAGCTTTGGGCCGTCCTCGACTGCTTTCCCAGGCCACAGGCAGGGAGCTGGAAGGGAAGCGGGGCCGCCGGGATTAGAACCGGCACCCATATGGGATCCCGGGCGTGCTAGGCGAGGACTTAGCCACTTGCGCCACCGCGCCGGGCCCGATTCTATTTATTTTTAAATATGTCTCAGGAATATTTCTAAAAGCAAAGGATATACCAGATCATTTGTTGAGTTTGTTGTAGAGAGGTTGACAAAAATACTGTTTTCTTCCATTGATCAGTCATCTGGGAGAAATTCACCTTGGAATTCAGTGTTAAAGAAATGTTACTCCTCTTGAGACAGTTAAACATTTTTGATCTAACAGACTGTGTTTTGGCTCATTAATATCTGCATACCTACCTGACAGCATTTGTGTTTTTGTTTTTAATTTAGATTTATTTATTTTTTACAAAGTCAAATATACAGAGAGCAGGAGAGACAGAGAGGAAGATCCTTTGTCTGATGATTCACTCCCCACGTGAGCGCAGTGGCTGGTACTGTGCCAATCCAAAGCCACAAGCCAGGAACTTTGTCCAGGTCTCTTACATGGGTGCAGGATCCCAAGGCTCCGGGCCATCCACAACTGCTTTCTCAGGCCATGAGCAGGGAGTTGGATGGGAAATGGAGCTGCTGGGATTAGAACTGGTGCGCATATGGGGTCCTGGTGCATTGAAGGCGAGGACTTTAGCTGCTAGGCCACGCCGCCGGGCCCTACAGCATTTGTTTTTACATAAGAAATTTCCCGTTGGTTTTGTCGTTGACTCTAATTTCATTATCTATGTGTGTATTTTGTTGAACTTATGAACTATCTAATTCTTTTTGGAACAAAGTAGAGTAAAATTAAAACCTCCGTACTACTTTGAAGAAAAGGGGAAAACAGAGAAGGATCCTAAACCCCGAGGGTCTGAGTGTAGAAAGGAGTTTTTGAAATAAATTGCTTTAGATTCTGTTTTTTTTTTTTTTTAAATTTCAGGATTGGCATTTCCTGTCTGTTTCCGGCTTCTTGGCATTTTAGCATCTCTCCAATGGGATGTCCTCGAATTCTGAGTACCAATTTGCGCCAGATTATTGTCCTTAGCCTTCTGGCAGCTGCTGTTTCTCTTTTATACTTCTCTGTTGTCATAATCCGAAATAAGTATGGGTGGCTAACCAGAGACAAGAAGTTTCAAAGGTAAGAGACAAATGCATGTGTTTCCAAGGTGGGATGCTCTGTCTTCTGTCTTGGCGCGGGCTGTTCGGACAGGATACCTAGACTGTGTGGACTACAAACAGCAAAATGCTTTGCACAGTTGTACAGGCTGTGGCATTTATGATCACAGTGCCCCGAGGCATTGTCTCTCATGGTGTTCCTTGGTTTATAGGTGGAGCCTTGTCACTGTGTCCTCATATGATGGGAAGGGGTATGGGTGCCCACTAGGATCTCTGTCTCTGCCCTTGTGGTCTCATTGCCTCCCAGAAGCAGCACATTGCCGAGGAGATTTTCAGCTTTGGTGTTTTGAGAGAACACAAACGTTCAAATAATGGTACCTTCATTTATAGCTTTAAGACATTCGGGACTATAAATGGTTGGAATTTAAAGATCAAGTGACTATAGGGGGCCCGATGTGGTGGCCTATTGGCTAAAGTCCTCGCCTTAAATGCACTGGGATCCCATATGGGCGCCAGTTCTAAACCTAGCAGCTGCATTTCCCATCCACCTTCCTGCTTGTGGCCTGGGAAAGCAGCTGAGGATGGCCTGGAGCCTAGGGACCCTGCACCTGCATGAGAGACCTGGAGGAAAGTTCCTGGCTCGTGGCTTTGGATTGGCACAGCAGCAGCCATTGCGCTCACATGGGTAGTGAATCATCAGACAAAGGATCTTCCTCTCAGTCTCTCCTGTTCTCTGTATATCTGACTTTGCAATAAAAAAATAAATGCAATTTTTTTAAAGATTTATTTTTATTATTTTTTTTATTGGAAAGGCGGATATACAGAGAGGAGAGACAGAAAGGAAGATCTTCCGTCCAATGATTCACTCCCCAAGTGAGCGCAACGGCCGATGCTATGCCTATCCGAAGCCAGGAGCCTCTTCCGGGTCTCCCACACGGGTGCAGGGTCCCAAAGCTTTGGGCTGTCCTCGACTGCTTTCCCAGGCCACAAGCAGGGAGCTGGATGGGAAGCGGGGCTGCCAGGATGGAACCGGTGCCCACATGGGATCCCGGGCGTGCAAGGTGAGGACCTTAACCACTGTGCCACCGCGCCGGGCCCAAAATAAATAAATTTTTAAAAAATAATAATATAAAAAAAAGTGACTATAGGAACAGGATTCTGTACTGAATATAGCATAGCTGGCATAATTAATTCCTATATCCTGCCTGATTTCACTGACAACTTCTATGGCAGGTGTGAGATCTTTTTGTTTAACAGTCAGATGCTGTTTTTCCATCTGTATCAGAACATATCAGGTAAAGAAAGTTTTTTTTTTTTTTCTTAAACTGAAGACAATGCAAGCAAGCAAGCAAGCAAACAAAAAAGTATTAACCAAAAAATACTAAACCTTTAGATGGCTACGGATGCTGGGTTCTCTGCTCTTGTCCATGCTTGCAATGTCGGGATCTACTTAAATAGCAGAGTGACGAGCTTATGACTATCTGTGAAGAACTATATTTTGTAATAATGTAGGGGAATTCAGAGTGGGTGGGATTTGAGGAGGGAATAAGGGAAATCCCAGAGCTGATGGAACTGCATCATAAAATAATATTTAAAAAATGAAAAAAAAAAAACCCAACCTTTAAACTGGCTAATTCCTGATCACCAAATGCATCTTGTAAAAAATTCGGGTATAACTGTGTATGTGTATATTTTAAGCTAGTTTTTGAGTTAAAAGTGATAGTCTGGAAATAGTGTTTCATTTATTGTAAGTTGTTTAAATTTCTGTAAAGAATAAGGGGATATCTGGTTTTTATTACTACCACCATTTTTGTTTTCTGCTGATTCTACAGTCCTTTAGCAGTTGTAAAAATGTTGCAGTGGTGCTGCTACACTGATTGAAATCACTGACCAGGTTTTTGTTTATTGTGTTAGGTTTAGGATGATACCTCTAACTAACAGCATGTGCTTTTCTAAATAAGGTACTTGGCACGAGTTACTGATGTTGAAGCTACGGACACCAATAACCCCAATGTGAATTACGGTATTGTGGTGGACTGTGGAAGCAGTGGGTCTCGGATATTTGTCTATTGCTGGCCAAGACATAATGGCAATCCTCATGATCTTTTGGATATCAGACAAATGAGGGACAAAAACCGAAAGCCTGTGGTCATGAAAATAAAACCTGGTAAGTAATTGGGAACCGTCTGATTACTGTGGGTACTGTGCTTTTATTCTGTGTGCTATCTTTTATATCTCCCCTCTTTGTTCTGATGTTCATCTATTTACAACATGACAAATGAGTCACCTTATTTCACTTTTTTTTCCCCATTGGTCTCTAACCATAAGGACTAGCTAATTTCAGGCATCTCATGTAAGTCTATGGTCTGTTGGTATAAATGTGTCATTTTAGAAGTTACTATCCAAAATACATACGATTTATTTGTGAATAATTTTATTTTTAAAGCTGCATTTACTTTTTATTTGAAAAGCAGATAGAGAGAAACAGATTATCCTTCCATGTACTGGTTCAGTCTTAAATGACTGAAACAGCCAAGGCTGGGCCAGGCCGAAGCTAGGGCCCTGAAACGCCATCCAGGTTGAGAGAATGCGGGTGACAAGTACTTAAGCTGTCACTGTTGCCCCCCCCAGACTGTTCATTAGCAGAAAGCCAGACTAGAAGCTGACCAGTCAGGACTTGAACCGGGCATCCCAAGGAGCTGCTCATTGTATGCCCCAAAATAACATTTTTAATCATGTTTATGTACTTAGTATTTAGTGACCATAGAACTGAAAGGAATTGATGTAATTATGTTTGTCTTAAAAGATACTACAATGTCTAAGCCACTATATGGTATGTTAAACTTCAGGTTAACCATCTTGTTAGATCTTGAACTCTGCCTATTTCAAGGGGCAATGCCCTTGGTCAGGAAAGTTAGGACTGGGCACTGTCAGGAACAGGACCTTGAAATAAAGCGTTATGTTTTGAAAGCTGGCAATCACTTATTTTATACAATCAACCATAGATCTTGGTAGAGGCATAGCAGTTTCATCTTGCTTTGTATTAAATAGTAAAATTTTAAATGTATAACACCCAGGAATTTGTGGAGTTTTTAAAAAAGATTATGTGTTTTAATTGAAAAGACAAATATACAGAGAGGAGAGACAAAAAAAGATCTTCCATCCACTTTTCACTCCACAACAGCCAGAGCTAAACCAATTCGAAGTCAGGTGCCAGGAGCGTCTTCCAGGTCTCTCACACGGGTACAGGGTCCCAAGGCTTTGGGCCATCCTTGACTACTTCAAGTTATATATAGAAAGAACCTAATTGAACCTGCGGGTGTTGTTTTAATATCATAGTGAATCTCCATTAATCAAAATTTATTCACTTTTTGAAGATTTATTTTTATTTGAAGTACAGATTTATAGAAGAAGGAGACACACGGAGAGTCTTCCTTCTGGTTTTACCCCCAGTGACCACAGTGGCTAGAGCTGAGCTGATCTGAAGCCAGGAGCCAGGAGGCTCCTGGGTTTCTCCTACATGGGTACTGGGAAGCAAGGATTTGAGACACCTCACTGTTTTCTCAGTACATAAGTAAGCAGCTGAATTGAAAGTAGAGCAGCTGAGATGAACCAGCACCAGTCCCGTAAAATTAAATTTTTTAAGTCTTAATGAACTGAAAAAACTTTTTTGTTTTCTAGTATCTACACCTAAAATTTCTGTATATGTAATGTACAAACCTTTTCAGGATGATTTTGAAAATAAAATCATTTTAGAAGGCTAAAAAATAAAACTTTATAAAGCAAGTTGCATTTAATTAGACTTTACTGTTGATTCCATTGAATTCATAGAATTAAATGAAGTCTCCATAGTAGGGAGTTGAGTTTCTAGGAGAAAGGGAGAGTTACAAAATATCCCAGGTTTTTTCTAGAACCTCATTAAAATCAGACGGGAGTCTCTATACAAATTATTTGAAATGGATGCCAACATATATATGTATTTTAAGATTTATTTATTGGGACTGGCGTTTGGCCTAACAGGTAAAGTCCTTGCCTTCAATGCACCAGGATTCCATATGGGTGCCAGCTCTATTGCCAGCATCCCTGCTTCCTATCCAGCTCCCTGCTTGTGACCTGGGAAAGCAGTCAAAGTTGGCCCAAGGTCTTGTGATCCTATACCCACATGAGAGACCTGGAAGAGGCTGTGGGCTCCTGGCTTCAGATAGGCTCAGCTGCGGCTGTTAAGGTTGCTTGGGGAATGAATCAATGGACAGAAAATCTTTCTCTCTTGTCTTTCTTCTTCTCTGTATATGTAACTGTCCAATAAAAATAAAATAAATCTTAAAAAAATTTATTTTATTTTTATTTGAAAGGCAGATGAAATTTACAGAGACAGAGAAAGATTTGCCATCTGCTGGTTCACTCACAAAATGACTGCAGTGGCTGGAGCTGAGCCAATCCAAAAGCCGGAAGCCAGGAGATTCCTCTAGGTCTCCCGTACAGGTACAGGATCTCAAAGCTTTGGGCCACTTTCGACTGCTTTACCAGGCCACAGACAGGAAACTGGATGGGAAATGGAGCAGCTGGGTCATGAACCAATGCCAATGTGGCATCCCCACATTTGCAAGATGAGGGTTTAGCCGTTGAGCCTTCTCACTGGGCCCTATCAAAATACCTTCTTATAGTACTTTATTTTCTCCTATATTGGGTACAGCAAGACTCTAGAATATTCTCATAAATTCTGACTACTTCGGAGATTGGGGTCCACTGGGGTAACATGGTGTCTGTAGAATCCAAAGACATATTTTCTTTAGTTTTCTGCTGAGTTCTTGGACAAATCAATCTTCTGGATCTAGAATTTTCTAATATACAAAATAAGAAATTTTACACTTCTGAAGTTACCTTCATTTTTATCATAAGCTAGCTGGCAGCTGGAAAGAAAGCATCTACTATTTGCTAAGTGTGGCCAAATAAGTCAGAAAAGGGGAACTTGTGACCAGTGAGATGTACAAGCCCTGGATGATCTGGCCTTGACAAGACAACTCCAGGCAGGACTCAGAATTCAGTATATAGCAAGGCGATTTCTAAGTTGACAATTTTGTATGGCCCACAGATTATGTTATAAATATGCAAATGGCTCTTGGCAGGAGCCAAACAAGCAAAACTTTCCCCAGACCTGTGTTTAGGAAATTCTTTGATCAAGGAAGGAGCTGAATTGATATGAAGGGTCTGGCCAGGTGAGAAGGAGCTGGGGAAGATAAAGGGCTGGGTAAAGAATGCTCTTCTGCTGCAGGTGGAAAGACTGTGGCTGGGAATGGTGCTATTGAAGTGTTACTAGAGCGCAGTTGAAGCCGACTGGAAAGTCCTGTGGATAAGATGGGAGTGGTGAATGTGCAGGTAGGGTGTGCTTTAGAGTTGAGCTGTAACTGCAGGGCATGGCGGAGCCACCAGGGGATTTGATGGCAAAGAGAAACAGCTTTTGGATTAGGCATGGTGGAGAATGATCAAACTGGAGGGCCCAGAGGTGTGCAGCAGGCCTGTGGAGGGTAGTGGTATCTAGAAAGATGAAGAGAGAAGTAATGTGAGAGGAATCAAGGAGAGATGGTCTGTGAAACCCAGAATGCACTGTGGGGTGAGGAAGAGGGATTTTATCCAGGTCGCTGGTGGAGGCCATAAAGCACTGACAGGCGGTAAGAGCAGATTTGAAGGGAAAATGAGGAATGGTGGCAGATTTCACTGTGTTGAGTTTTGGAGTGGCTGTAAGGGTAAGCAGTGACAGTGCACAGTGGACAGTTACTACCTACTGGTCGGGAAGCTGGGGATGAGATGTTGGTGAGCTTCATGGCATGATGGTGATGATGGTGGGGGCAGTCATGGGAGTGAGTGAGCTGCCTGGGGAGCACACTGCTGAGAGCTGTGGTGAGTTTTTGGGTATGGCACCTGGTGGATGCTCACCCAGTCTGTGCTCTTTGATGGCTGAGGAGAAGAGGGCACAGGACTGAACACTTGATACCACCAGCACTTAAAGGAGAGAGACTGGAAACTAGGAGAGCATTGAAAGATAGCTTAGTTCTTTCATCCTCAGCACATTGAGGAAACCTAATAAATCAGCTGAAAACCCTTGTATTAACTGAAGTGCTGTGTTTCTCTAGGCATTTCAGAGTTCGCTACTTCTCCGGAGAAAGTCAGTGACTACATTTCTCCACTCTTGAACTTCGCTGCAGAGCATGTGCCGCGGGCCAAGCACAAAGAGACACCGCTCTACATTCTCTGCACAGCAGGGATGAGAGTCCTTCCCGAAAGGTGACCCTCCACACATGGGCCAGGGGAGGTGACCTGGGGTGGGTGGGATGTGCCCCAACCACAACATCAGCATTCTTTGTTCTGGCCTGGAGTGGTACTACAGCTATTCTCTTAACTCAGAGATATGAAATCTTTTTGCTGCCAGCACTGTTCGGATATTTGTAATATTATTCTCAGGTCATACAAAATTATCAGCCTAAAAATTAGCCTGGGGCCTGTTGCAGTGGCCTAGCAGCTAAAGTCCTTGCCTTGTGAACGCACCTGGATCTCATATGGGCGCTGGTTCTAATCCCAGGAGCCCTACTTTCCATCCAACTCCCTGCCTGTGGCCTGGGAAAGCAGTCAAGGACAGCCCAAAGCCTTGGCAGACCGAGAAGAAGCTCCTGGTTCTTGGCTTTGGATTGGCTCAGCTCCAGTTGTTGAGGTCGCTTGGGGAGTGGACTAAATTAGCGGATGTAAGATCTTCCTCTCTGTATATCTGACTTTGCAATAAAACTAAATCTTTACAAAAAATTAGCCTGTAGGACTGGCGCTGTGGGTTCAGCTGCCATTTGTGATGCTTGCATCTGCTATAGGCACCGATTCATGTCCCAGCTACTCCATTTCTAATCTGTCTCACTGCTGATGGCCTACGAAAAGCAGTGGAAGATGGTCTAAGTATTTGGACCCTTGCAAACCATATGGGAGACCCAGGTGAAGCTTCTGGCCCACTGCTGATTTTTGCAGTCATTTGGGGAGGGGAGTAAAATGATAGATCAAATTCTGTCTCTCTTTGTCTCTTCTTACCTTTCTAGCTCGGACTTTCCAAATAAATAGCTTTTGAACGTTTATTTTTTTATTAGAAAGGCAGACATAGGAAGATCTTTGTCCACTGGTTCACTCGTCCAGTGGTCGCAATGGCAAAAGCTGAGCCAGTGAGCAACCAGGAGCTTCTTCTTGGTCTCCCATGTGGGTGCAGGGTCCCAAGGCTTTGCACTATCCTTGAATGCTATCCCAGGCCACAAGCAGAGAAATGGATGAGAACTAGAGCTGCCAGGATATGAACTGGCGCCCATATGGGATCCTGGTGCATGCAATGTGAGGATTTAGCCACTAGGCCATTGTGTTGGGACCACTACCTGATATTAGATTTTTGATGACTATAAGTGGCAAAGTTGTCAAAAAAAAAAAACACTTATTTTGTTAAGTTAAGGAATGTTTGCAGTTGTGGTTTTACATGTGGGAATCATTTAGTTCATACAGCTTGTTAATTTAAAATTTTTTTCTTGAAATAAGCGGTCATTTTCACTGAATTGCTTTGGTTTTAAAATTAACTGTTTCACATAGGACATACCAGGGCCACGGGCTTTTTGCCTTTTGTTTTTTTCTTTCCTAGACCCATCAAGGATGTAATACTGTAACGTGTACATGTTGGGGTTGCCTTGCAGCCAGCAGAAAGCCATCTTGGAGGACCTCCTGACCGACATCCCTGTGCACTTCGACTTTCTGTTCTCTGACTCTCACGCTGAAGTCATTTCAGGGAAGCAAGAAGGTGAGTATGTCTTGCTTCAGCTTCAAGTTGAGAAGCCTTGCATGTAAATCCTCATTTTCTCCAGTGTGTACTTTCATAAATTGTTGCTAATATCATCAAATTGAACAGATTCTAGCCTTGAAATACTGTACTTTTTAAATGACTAAATTAGTTTAATCTCTTCTGTAACTGATCTTTATCCCCAAACATTAAGCCACCAAAAAATAATTTGGCTTGTCTTCACTACAGTTATGCAACATGTCTTGAACTTATTTTGATAGAAAAGATTTTTGTTACTTGTCCAAGTTATAAGATTTTCTGGCATTATCACAGTTACTGGGCTTGTTGTATCTGATTTGCTCAGAAGGAAAAATTCTTTACCTAGATTCACTGCAAACTTTTTTTTTACTCAAGGAAGTTGCTCTAAGAATGAAATGACAACTCAATGAAATTATTTGGGAATAATAATGAAATGAAAACTAAAAAGTATTTCAAAATCATCTATTGTTTTTCAGAAGTAAAAGGGAACTTTACAGAATTAAAAGAAAAAATACAAACTTTATGTCTTATCATAAGAAACAGTAGGTTCAAGACAGTTAGCAATGATACCATTCAATTAATCTTATCACTAAAGAACTGAGGGCTGTAGAAATTTAGCTATGTCAGTATTAACTAAAGAATGTATCATTTTGCATATATTTTTAAAAAATTTATTTATTTGAATGGGAGAGTGACAAAAGAAAGGGAAAAACAGCGGCAGGGGGAAAGAGAATTTTCCATCTACGGGTTCACTGCCCAAATGGCTACAACAGCCAGAGTTGACCCCATTCAAAGCCAGGAGCAAGGAGCTTCTTCTGCGTTCTTCTGGATTTCCCAAGTGGGTGGAGGGAGTGCTTGGGCCATCTTCTGCTTTTTTTCTAAGCCATTAGTAGGGAATTGATTCAGAAGTGGAGCGGCTGGGACTTGAATTGGTGCTCATATGGGAAGCCAGCATTGTAGGTGTTAGCTTTACCTACTGTGCCCAGTGCTGGTCCCCAGATTTAAAAAAACAAAACAAAACACTTTTTTTTGTTGTTGTTTTTAAAGAAACAGAAAGCAAGGCCTAGCACAGTGACTCAGTGGCTGAATCCTTGTCTTGGCATGTGCCAGGATCCCATATGAGTGCTAGTTCACATCCTGATTGCCCACTTCCCCTCCAGCTCCCCGCTTGTGGCCTGGGAAAGTATTCGAGGATGGCTTGAAGCCTTGGAATCCTGCACCAGTGTGGGAGACCCAGAAGAAGCTCCTGGCTTTGGATTGGCTCTGCTCTGGCTGTTGTGGCCATTTGGGGAGTGAAGCATTGGACTGAAGATCTTTCCATCCCTTTTTTTCTGTAAATCTGCCTTTCCAATTAAAAACAAACAAACAAAAAAGCAAAGCAATCAGAAGTACTCAAATGAGGACTGGGAGGTGGATGCCTAATGATACCTCCTGGAAGCTCACCAGATTCCCTTTGGTGAGAAGAACCAGAGGGACCCTTTTTCTGTAGTGGCTTAAATGAAAATTTTAGTTAATAGTTGGTAAGGATTAGGTGTAGGAAATGTTCTAGAAGTGAAATTATACCTGGTTGCTCAGTGAATGTGAGAGATTTGAGGGATAAAGGAAAATATAGAATTGTAAAATAAGTAGAATGAAAAAAAAGCAAACAAACTTTTTTTTAAAGAACGAGAACTCTTCCCATCTCCTGATTCAATTCCCAAGTACTCATGATGGCTAGGGCTACAGCGAGGCCCCAGCTGGGAGCTGGAAGCTCAGTCTAGGTCTCCTTTGTGGAAAGGAAGAGCCAACCCTGTGAGCCATGATTGCTGCCTCTCAGGGTTCCAGTAACAGGAGGTGGAGTTAGGGGTTGGAGGCAGGAAGCACTACCCAGGTACTCTGATGTAAGTTGAGGACTTTTTAATCACTAGGTTGAATGCCCACCGTAATGACTTAAATTTTTAAAACTTGAAGTTGATAAGCTTAATTTGATCAAAAATAGAATTTTATAAAGAATGAGAATATGGTGTTTGGAAACAATCCATAAATTTCAAAAAAAAAGACTAGTACCTGGGAAATTATTTTCAGCCTGTATAAATGATGTAAAACTATAGGTGTTGAAGTTGAGAGTTCTTGGGAAAACCATTAAAAAAGGTAAAAATATCAGTAAAAATATTTTTGATATGATCACAAATTATCAAGAAATAAAGTAAATGAGATGTTGGTACAGATTGCTTTAGTAAAAGTTAGGTACTGTTTTAAAAGTTTACTTTTCTTACCTTGTAAAATCCTGTAGGTGTATATGCTTGGATTGGCATCAATTTTGTCCTTGGACGGTTTGAGCATATTGAAGATGGTAAGTGTCATGTTTCCAGCCAGTGTCTCTACCTGGGAATTACGGGTTTTTGTTTGTTAAATCCAAAGGCTGAGAACGGAGCTAGGCTTTCTAACACTGTTAAGTGTGTAGGAGTGAGAGAGCCACTGTTTAACACAATTAAACTTGATTTTAGTTGGTAAGAACTAGCCTAAATGTGTTTGAAATGTACCACAAAAGCAAAATGACGCCTCTTTGATTTGTCCCATTTTAGTGAACATGTCTTATTCTTTCCAGATGACGAGGCAGTCGTGGAAGTTAACATTCCTGGTAGTGAAAGCAGCGAAGCCATTATCCGGAAAAGAACAGCGGGTATTCTTGACATGGGAGGCGTGTCAACTCAGATAGCATATGAAGTTCCCAAAACTGTAAGCTTTGCCTCCTCACAGCAGGTTATTATCTGTACAAATTTCCTTCCGTTTGCTTTGGTTTTCATTTAACGTTTCTCCATCCATTTCTGATTTGTTTTCTGAGTCTGAACACATCTTTGCTTGCTGAGGTGCCACCTTCTCAATGCAGGACAAAGCAGACAGGAACGAGGTTGACCTCAGCCAAGCCGGTTGTGTGTACATTGAAATCAGCTGATTTGTTTTCTGAACTTAGAGTTTTCTTTGGTATATGTGTCACTCATATGCTTGAGTTTTCATGTGTGCTTTTTCTCTTCTGTCACTTTTTTACCTCAAAAGATTTTAATGTAATAGCATTAGGCTTTTAAATTATAAATGGGAAAGATGCTTTCTTTACTTTTAATGGCTCAGGCAGCTTTTGACCTGTTCTGGAAGAGATTGGTGTTCTTATCCACCACATCCTGTTTCTGAACTCCGGAGTTTTCCATCTTTCCTCTGTCCACCTCGGTGCCTGCAGGCCCTGCTGGTCTGCCTGTCTGCGGGCTGGACAGCCTTGCACAGGGAACACCAGGACACTCTCCAGATGAACAGCTGCTTGTCTTTATTTCTGTGTTCCTGTCAAGCTGTGAATTAACAACTGGTTTGCTACAGTTGTCCCCAGAAGGTAACGCTGTGGCATATTGTAGATAAAGTGACACTGTGGAGCTGGCTAAGCCTAGGGTGCATCCTCTTCCTCACTTCTCATGTGACCTTATACAAGTCACATAATCTTTTTGAGCTAGTTTCTTCATATGATAATGAATGAGAGCACTTATGATAGGACCCCTCATTAAGTTTAAGGCTATGTTTAAATTTAAATTTAAGTTTAAATTAAGTTTGACTGTATTCAGTGTACTGCCAAGCAACTAGTATGTCCTTAGGCAATGCTGTTAATATCTTAAGTTCCTTGAAAAAAGAAAAAAAACTTTGTAAATTAAGGTACAGGTTGACAGTCCCTTCTTGAGAATGCTTATGTGCAATGTTTTAGATTTTTGAGTTTTTCAGATTTTAGAAAGCTTGCATGAAATGTACTAGATCAACATCCCTAATCAGGATATCTGAAATACTGGAGAATCTGAAGCTTCTTTAGCGTGATGCTGGATACTCAAAAAATCAGATTTGCAAACACTTAAGATTTCAGATTTTTAGATCTGAGATGTTCAACCTGTCTTAAAATTTGTGGTTCTTTTTTGCCATTCCAGATATGATACTGGGATTTTATGTTTTGTGAAAAATTGTTTTTCCAATATTAAATTAAATTTATATTAAATAAAGTAAAAGCTACCTATAAAGGAAATTTGGGGAAAACAGTTAAAAATTAAAATTTTTCCATGGATTTTCCATTCAGAAAGAGCATTTTAGCATTTTGAGTAAATTTTTTAATTATTTAAAATGTGACTAACCTTACTGTTTCTATGATTTTGTGTCCTTTATATTTACAGGGTATCCAAAAACTGTCAATTATTGTAATTAACTTAACCATGCCTTGATTTTGTATGTTTAGGTTACATCAGTATTTTCTGTCATGGAATGACAAAGGAAATTGTTGCGGGTAGAAAGTTTTTTATATTTAGGTTTTGTTCTGTAGCATGAGATTCCATAAATAGATTTTCTGTGACAGAGAGTATGAACTGTGCTGTTAACTTCTTTTTTCAAAAGTAATATCACAAACAAGCAACACATATAAAACATCCAAAAGCTAAAGATTTGTCACGTTGAATTATAAAGGATACTTGGAAGAATTCTTGGGAAATGTATAAGCAGAAATTTTTACTCCTGTTTAATAGATTCTTTTTAGACTCTTCTTTTTAAAAGGAGGTTCAAGTTGCTGAAGATATTGAAGTGTATTATTATCCTTACGTTTTCAGGAGGAAGTAGCTAAAAACTTGTTAGCCGAATTTAACTTGGGATGTGATGCTCACCAAACTGAGCACGTGTACCGGGTCTATGTGGCCACATTTCTTGGATTTGGTGGCAATGCTGCTCGGCAGAGATACGAAGACAGAATATTTGCCAACACAATTCAAAAGAACAGGTAAAACACCTTCTACTGCTCAGCATTGACTTGCATTAAAAACAGATCCAGGTGAGGCAGGCATTTGGCACAACAGATAAGATAGAGCTTGGGATGCCCACATTCTGTACCAGATTTTCATGGGTCCAAGTCCCAGCTTCACCCGGTTCCATTGCCCTCTTTTGTATACCCAGCAGCAGCAATCACTCAGGTATTTAGAGTGCCACTGCCACTCATGTGGAAGATTTGTGTTGAGTTCCTCACGCTTGACTTTGGATGGCCTAGCCTCAGCTGTTGGGGATGTTTAGGGAGTGAGCCTGTGGATGGGAGTTCTTGTGTTGTCTCAGCCTCTCAAATAAGTAAATAAAAATTAACCAGATAGGATTAGGTAGAGCAGGGGGAATGCTGCACTGTTAGTTTTTTATATGTGTTGTCCCCACCTGATCAGGAAGAAGAAATGAGGGAGGCTTCAGGGACCTGCCGCCTCTATCCTACCAGGCCTTAGCAGAGGCTTTATATACACATCGTTTCTCAGACATGTTTTCACATGTTGGGTTAGAAATTTCAGTGTCAGGCTGTGAAATGATTTTAAGCCCTGAGTATGACTGTTCTGACAGTGGAGGGCTTGGGAAACTCGGCAGCTAGGACAGGGTGATCGATGTCTGCTGCTGTCCTGGAAGAGAAGGTGGAAGAAGGGTGCTGAGTCCTGAAGACTGCAGTCCACAGATACCAAGCTGTGCAGCTGTTCAGTAGATGAGAACCCTTTACAGGTAGTCACTGTGAGGAAGGGGTGGTCTGAAAGTCTGAGTTCATGACTTTTAATTACTTTTACCAGTGAAACTAAAAAAATGAGATAATGCACAATTCTAACATGGAAAATACATAAAATGCTTCATTCTGTCTTTTTATTTTGTAAGTTTATTACAATGAAATTATCCCATAAGAACGGACAAGGTATTTGGATGAATTTAAAGCTAGGAGGTTATGTAAGAAATTACTTGCTGTTTTGTTTTCTATCCTAAGCAATAGTACATTTCTTTGATCATTTTAGTCTTTGTAAACATGTGAAGCCTTAGATTTAGAAAGAGTAACTCACAGCTATTTGATGCATTTTTACCAGAAACTTGTATGTGTCAATAGGAAAATCAATAAAAATCTTTTCCTATGTCTGCTCCAAAAGGTAATCAAATAGTATTAAATATCACATTGCTAGTCCCATGAATTTTTTAAAAAATTGAATTCTTTTTGGTATAATTTTTTGAAAGATTATTTTTATTGGAAAGGCAAATATACACTAATTTACATAACAATGGGTATATATTTGCCTAGTGTTAGGTTTTTATAATAAATAAAGTTTTCCTGTATTGTGAGTTAAGCCTTAGCATGAATGTTTATGTCTTTACCATTCATTGAGATTTCTTTGAATATTAGCAATAATTGTGCCTCGGATAAACCTCATTGGCTACGATACTGCCACTGCACAAAGCTAATTTCTTTGAATATTAAGTTAACATTTTCAATGATAAAACTCCAATTTATCATGCAAGTTCACCTTGAGTGGTCCTGCTGTAGGGAATGTACACTTAACAGTTGATTAGCAAGTAAAAACTTGACTTAGTGTCAGTGACAAATATTGAATTCCACTAATACAACTCCAAACAATTCAACCACAGATCGGGCCAGGTAATATCACTTTGTAGTCTGTTGCCATTGACATCTTGATTTTTTACCCTGTTTTGATATCTCATTTGCTTGAATTTGTGAACACACATCAAGATGACATATGCCAGTTGCCTGAAATCTCACTAGGAACTAGTAATGCCTAGGACATTTAAGTTAACAAAGTTAACGCTGCTTTTCCTCAGGACTTCTTAGAACCTGTAGAAAAATGGAAACTTCAGTGTCTGCAATATCTGGGACCAAAAGATGATCTAAACATAATAAGTGAAAAAAAGCCTTAAACATTATGTTCTGATTTCTGTATTTATCTTCCCAAATTTTGCTATGAACTAAGGTCTCTTGTTAGGCCACATTCATCATTACTCCAGCTTGCACTGCACTCTGATTAGGATGTCAGTTTAGCTTTCTTTAAAGAATAACAATTTCATAAATGCACTTGCAAAACAATTGTATACTAAATTATTCTAGATTTTTCATAATTTTTTGTCCACACTTAGTTCAGCACTGCGTTTATAGGGTCTTGTTGTCATGTTTTTCAAGATGTTTATCTGGTTTTCCTAGTTCAGTTATTTTTTTCATAGTTAAATTTTATCCACCTATATAGGATTACAGTCACAAGCACTAGTGGCAGAAAGGGGGTTGAGAACAAAACAGCTGCTGGACTGTGTTGTAGCAAATTGGAAGCCTCAGGTAGTGGAACAGATGGACTCTTGATGTATCTGCTGCACACAAATGTATGTGAGCCTTCTGGAGGGTGAATTGAGTGCACCAGGATATAGCCTTGAAGGACTCCTGTTCCACTGAGCATAGCTTAGCAACCACTGGCTTGCAGCCACTTCACCAAAACACTGTGTTCTGTAGGACTCGTGATAAAAGTTTTTCTTTGTGCCATAGGCTCCTGGGTAAACAGACTGGTCTGACTCCTGACACTCCATACCTGGACCCCTGCTTACCCCTAGAAATTAAAGATGAAATCCAGCAAAATGGGCAGACCATGTACCTCCGGGGGACTGGAGACTTTGACCTGTGTCGAGAAACTATCCAGCCTTTCATGAATAAAACAAACGAGACACAAACTTCCCTCAATGGGGTCTACCAGCCCCCGATTCACTTCCAGAACAGTGAATTCTATGGCTTTTCTGAATTCTACTATTGCACCGAGGATGTGTTACGCATGGGGGGAGACTACAATGCTGCTAAATTTACTAAAGCTGCCAAGGTAACCTTCAAAGAAACCATCTGCCGCCCCTGCATGCTCTTGAGTGACTGGTGTGGACCATGACAGGTTGTGTCCTCCCTCTGAAAATGGAGGGTGCGATGGAGCAAGGAATGTTGCAGTGCAACATATTCAAGTCCTATTCCCTTTAGGCAAGTGAAGAAGTCACAGTATAGTTCAGAAAAATAAATCCATGGTAAGCTCCTCTGCCCATCACTAACTGCTCTGGTTGCTGGTGACCTCCAAAGAGCAGTCTGTTAACTTACAGTGCTAGTCCTGCCAGCCTTCCCACTCCCTGAGTTGTCAGGACACTGCTGTTCTCTGTCGCTGCCTGTATGACAGCCTGTCCTTGGCTTCTTTCCAGGAATTGTGTCTCTTAGACTGTGGTGGTCCTAGACGTCTACCCTTGACCAATGGCATCCAGGGTCACCTCTTTCTCCTCTCCCGTTGGTGTCCTGCTGTAGGTCTCTCTCACCTGCATAATGCAGAAGGCTGACAGTTGATTGTCCTGTTTCTGGTCTCTCTGTCATCGTCCACACTGCTTCTGTAGTGTGTGAAATGCACATGGAATCTCCTCACTCCTACTGGAAATTGCCACAACTGGTTTACTTACAGGATCGATTGCATGCATCAGGTTCTCCCCACCTCAGTAGCCCCTCTCCCTGCTTAGCACTTTGTGCTGTAATCAAAGCAAACATCAACTTGTTTCCTGCATGCTGTGCTGCTTTAGTGTCTTTATTCACAGTGTGTCCGCTTTCTGTCTGTCCCCTTCTCTCTTACCTTGGGCTGAATGCTATTCTTGTTCCTTTCCTGCACACCCAGGCATCTGTCAACACTTCTGTGGACTTCAGTGTCTTTACGCTTTAAATAAAGGTTGGGATGGGAGCCATGTTGGAAGAACTAAACATCATATTCAGAAGAAGCATTTATACAGTGCTTAGCAAGTGATTGCTAATAGTATTACAAATAGTTGGAGGAAAAGGAGCCGCCTTTCCTTCTCTTTAAGGCAAAACCTTTTGTAAACGTTGTCATCCCAGTACCTCACACTAAACCTGCCCCTTACGTAAGTACCATTTGAACTAGCTGTAATAGTGCTCCCCTTTCCTAGAGGTTTGAGACAGGCAGTCATGAAGGAGAACTGGTTTGAAGGATTTGATCTTGGTTAACAGCATCTTCAGCAGAATTTTAAGACAAAGAATAAAGCTTGTATATCTAAAGTCAGTAAGTAGGCAGTAAGTGTGTGTGTGTGATATTCATTATACACACGTATAAATTAAGCCTTGTGTTTAACTGGAAGAGAGTACTTAATAGGAATATGAGTCTGGTAAGCAATTTTTAAAACAAAAAAAAATGTTTTAATAAGCCTTCATTAATGACTTATGTTGGGTGAAACTTGTTTCAGGATTATTGTGCAACAAAGTGGTCCATCTTGCGGGAACGCTTTGACCGAGGACTGTATGCATCTCATGCTGACCTCCATAGGCTTAAGTAAGTAGAGGATAGTTATGCTGCAGTGGTTTTAAGAAACCACTACTTTAGTCTGAACCCCCGTCTTGCCACACCCTGAGCCTGAACCCCTTTTATGCTCCCAGTTGCTCAGCCTGCCTAGATATCAGAAGTCAGGCCAGATACTGTCGACTTCCAGTCTTCTTGTGTTTGCTTATCCAGACTCCACCCTTCTCCCTGACTCTTTGAAACACTTGTCACACCTCTGTAACTTATATATTGTAAGCTTTACAATTATTTATTGCTTTTTAAAAATCTCTTCATTCGAAGCCAGTTAAGTGCACTCTTCTGTATTTCTGTTCTATTGCACAGTGCAATGTAATAGATATTTACATATCCGCTTATAATATATATTTAGAATCAGAGTGGGAGAGCTGAAAGCATGCCTGTCTTCTCCTTTAACAGTACACTGGGGTCCACCAGGGTTCTAAGTTTGAAGGATTCACTCAATAGTTGATGAAATGCCTGAGGTAGAGAAATTGGTCATGGTAACAGTATATCATACTGACAAGTTCTCAACACACTGTGGCAGGTGAGCTGTTTGGTGCTGTGGGACAAGGAATGTGGACTGCGTCAGTTATAAAGGCATAAGGCTGTTTGGCGAGTAGGCAGCCTGGGGCAGCCACTCCCCTTGGTCTGTGTGGGGGACCACGGGATGACAAGACTATCTGCTTGGGGTTTGTAGGTACCAGTGTTTCAAATCAGCCTGGATGTTTGAGGTGTTCCATAGTGGCTTCTCATTTCCTGTCAACTATAAAAGCCTGAAGACTGCCTTGCAGGTTTATGACAAGGAGGTACAATGGACCCTGGGGGCCATCCTGTATAGGACCCGGTTTTTGCCGTTAAGGTAAGCCATTAATTTAGTGATGAAAATCTTAAGAGCTATGATCTGCAGTTCAAAACCTCATGACTGAATTGTGCATGTTTGATGTATTGCTGTTAATGTTGGCCTTGGACAAGATCATGGAGACTGTGAAGTTAACTTGGGCCTACCGTGGCCACACAAAGGCTACTTCAGCTCCTGCCTTCATATCCTATTATTGTCAATTGTCTGTTCCCTAACTTTTGTCAAAGGGTGCATTCAGAGGTTTTTAATCTTTATTGGCTTGAACTGCTTCTCAAAATATCGCTTTAAAATATATAAGTGCATTGTATTACACAGGTGATCTTCATAGGGACAATACACTTATCAAAATATGAAAAATTTATGTTATAGTAATATATGTGCTTTATGTAACAACTAGCAGGGTTTGGTAGCAGTGCTGGTAATAGCTTTAATTACAATATAGGGCTGAATGTCAGGGACACTTGGAGGAATCTGTGACACCATGAAGCTGTACAAAAGATGTGTAGTTTTCTCTAGTAGCAAAGCTATAGGCTCTGCAAAGACTAGTTCTTTTTCTCCCCATATTGAGCATTTCCTAGTAATGCTTGTCACTCTGTTAATTAGTCTAGCATTGCTTGTTACAAATAGGTTTTGATTGCACGTTGATTTCTGTGTATTACTGAAACCCTCAGGTTTCTTCTAAATTTCTGACATTGGTTATCCAAATTGTTATGATTGTAACTGCTACTGAGTCATGAATACATTTTCGCATGCTCATCTCCTGAATACTTAGAAGTACCCATCACTGGGTCATTTCAGAGGGAAGTTAGCAAAGTCTCAGCTGCCAGGATCCCAGCCCCTCCTCCCCTCATCACCTGTGCACTGTTTCCAGCCACCCCTTTTCTGCCCTCATCTTGTGTGTTTTCTGTTGTTTTGTCTCCCCTTGGGCAGAGACATCCAGCAGGAGGCCTTCCGGGCCAGTCATGCCCACTGGCGAGGCGTCTCCTTTGTCTACAACCACTACCTGTTCTCTGGCTGCTTCCTGGTGGTCCTGCTCTCCATCCTGCTCTACCTGCTGCGGCTGCGGCGTATCCATCGGCGCCCACCGCGCAGTGGATCTGCAGCTGCGCTCTGGATGGAGGAAGGCCTTCCACCCCAGAAGCTCGCTGGCACCCTATGAATTGGAGTTGGTTCCAGGAAGACTTTATAAAGGAAAAGCCATTTTTGCCTCAGGGTTTCTCCTCTGTATTCATATACGATTTTGTTTTTCCTTTCCTTTTCTGTTCCTTAGAAACAAAATTCATTGTTAGTAAAGTGCCGCTGTGGTTGTGGAAGTATCACACTCAGCCATTTTGAATACAGCTTTAAACTGAGGAGAAACGGAAAGGGAAATTCACTCGAATATTGCTGCTTAGTATTGTTACCTGCCAAAACAAAGATTTGGGGATTTTACTTAAAGCTTGTTAAATTTTAAACCAATGCACTTTGACAGTGAAGAAAATTGGGAAAGATGGTACTAGTGGAAGCCGACTTGAAGAGTGATCATTTTCTATGACTGAACTCCTCCCCCCCCACCCACCCCACCAAAAAAAGAAATAACTTATGACTGAAATTGTAATTTATTGTCTTCCTTATCTTGAAAGCTGCAACCTTAAAGAAAGTAATTGTTCAGATCTGCTGCAGTGTATGTTTTAGAGGTTAAAATTTGAAAATCATTTATATTGAGAACAGAGGAAATATAGGCACAAGAAAGTAGCTTTTAAAATTAATAGTAGAGAACAATGTGAAATAATGGCTAGAGCTTGTGTTGTATTATGTAGTGTTGTGTTGTGTGTGTGAAAAGCACCAGAGACCATTTTAAAAACACACCGGATTGACTTTATATTTCATTTTATTTAGGAAAATCCACATTCATATCATTTCTTAACTGCAAGTAATTACTTTATCTCTTAGTACTCTTAGAACACTTGGCGTAGGATGATGTCTCCGGTGTAAATTTTGTTTAATCTAGAGTTGCTGCCTATTATCAGGTGCTTCAGTGTTCCTTGTATGTGCTTTTGCTTACTTAATTGTGCTCTAGTTTTTTCTAGCTGCAACTTGGTATTTTGCCCTCTTAATGAAGTTGTTCTTTTATTTTTATTTGGGAAACTGCATACATGGCTTGACCAGTTCTCATTAACTGCTACAGCTGAGGCTATAACAGCATTGTCATTGTGAAGCCAGACTAAGGCAAGAGGCTAAATTTAATCCCCAAAATAAGCACATTTCGAAGAAATCAATTTGATATGTCAAACAAAATCAAAAAAGGACAACTGGATTGTCATATGTCATTCTGCTTGTGTTTCACCTCTCCATTTGGGTTAAAAACATTGGGACTTTGGATACATAATTTTTCAGGTTAGATTCTTTTTATGGGTGCAAGTGCGCATATGTATCCTGCTTCCTAATCCTGTAACAGATAAACCCATAAGAAAATCATTGAGTAGAGAGAGAATTTAGAATTTAAAATCTTATTTAACTCAGGGAAAACAGTTTGACTTTGTGTTATTCAGTTACTTAGTAGTGTGTATGCTGTAAGTATGTGGATGATGGAAAAGATTATATGTGCAGTGAAAGAAATACAAATTATCTTTTTCTCTTCCAAATGATTATCTTTGCAATGAAAAACATATGCATAGAATGTTTACCTAAGTATTCAGAGTTGAGGAGCTGTGTGGTGCAGTCCTGTTCTGAAGAGGTTGGGAAGAAAGGTCCCTGTGAGGTTGCGTGCAACAGCTCTTGACTGCTGGTCTCCAGTCTAGGGGAGCCATAACACTGATATCCAGAGTAGGGTGAGCTGGGGTGTGGCTTTCTAAATCCTTAGAGTGTGTTAGCCCTCTGGATGCCACAGAAGAAGAGAAAAGGTGTTTTTACTCATTAGCTTTTCTGTTACCAACTATTTGGAGTAAGAAGGCCAAAGGCTATCAAGTGGAAACCTGTAAATACCTTAGAGCATGTGGCTTTGCCCTTAAAATCAAGGCAAGGGTAAGCTGACAAAGGCACATTTTTAAATCAACCTCAATTAAGACTTCTTCCCTTAAATCATCCACCTTTTTTGGTTGATCTTCCATCTGCTCGTTCACTCCCTAAATGCCCACAGTGACCAGAGCTGAGCCAATACAAAGCCAGGAGCCAGGAGCTGCTTCTGCATCTCCCACATGGTCCCAAGGCTTTGGGCCATCCTCCAATGCTTTCCCAGGCTACAGGCAGGGAGCTGGATGGGAAGTGGAGCAGCCAGGGCATGAACTGGCACCCGTTTGGGATCCTGGTACTGGAAGGGGGATATTTGACAGTTGAGCCATTGCACTGGACCCAAAACATCTGTTTTCTATTTTTGTTTATTTGAGAAGCAGGAGGAGGGAAGCTCCCATCTTCTTGTTCACTGCCCAGGTGTCTAACAGCTGAGCTGGAGCAGACACCAGAGCTGGGAGCTGGGAACTCAATTCAGGTTTCCTGCATAGGTGGCAGAAACCTAATTACTTGGCTATCATTGCCACTTCCTGGGATTTGCATGATCAGGGAGATGGAATCAGGGGCTGTAAATAGGACTTAAATCCAAGTGCCCGGTGTAGGACATGGTGTCTTGCTTGGCATATTCAGTGATAGGGTAGGGTAAATGCCATCCTTTAACCACTTCTTAAGGGCTGGAGGCCAGTTTTGGTACAGCTCTGTGGGGCTCCATGGACAGAGCAGGAACAGATTCAAAAGAGCTCTGCTTTTGGCTTTCTTAATGCTCCCTGCACAAGGACCTACCTCACTCTGAAAACAAAAACAAAAAATCCCTGCATTAGGATTCTGAGCCCCAAACTGCCTGAAACCTGGCTAGTGTCCCTGAGCCCCTGACCAAGGGCTTCTCACAGCAGGGCTTGTAGATGGGAGAGGTAAGCCTGGAAGAACCCCAAATTAAGAATGGCTTTTCCATTTGTAGAAGGTTGCTTAAAAAGCTGAAGAATATGCCTTAGATTATGTGTATGTCCTTTACATTCTAAAATATCTACTGAAAGGCCCTTTACAGATAGTTGCTGCCCCTCTGTGAAGTCCATCTGGTTTAAGAAAGTATAGAGACAATAGCATCCTCCTCATTCAGGAACACAGTGGCTGTGTGCATACAATGATTGATAAGAGAAGTCACCAGCCTGTATTTGTTGATGAACCAGAATTTTACCTCTTATATGTGCTTCCTAGATTAGTGTTTGAGATCAATTTTCTTTCTTTTTTTTTTGCTGATTCTTTTTTTTTTCATTTTTCATTATATTTTTGACAATCTTTACAGAGATCAATTTTCTGATAAACTGTGAAATCTGTCTCTGTCACGTTTAAACAAATTGTAAGTGCTGGTCTAAGGAGCTTGGGTGGTTTTTAGATGTCCTCAGTTACAGCCAGTCTTGTGTCAGAGCTGTACAGCTCTGTATAAAAATGAGGGAGGCAGGCAGGTGTGCTCTAAATGATGTACAGGCGGGGTGGGCTACAAACAAGGCAAGATTCAGGAGACGTGCTTATTTTAGCTAAGGGAAGGCTCAGAAGGCAGTGAACAGTTACTTGTAATAGGAAGGAAACAGGGATCGTATTGGGAGCTTGCTAACAACTTTGTCAAAGGAAAACACTCTTAAATCTTGCTTAAAATTTCTCCCACAGCAAATGCTTACTAAATTCCTCTTGCCATATCTTTTGTTGCTGCTTTTTGAATCTCTAGGTTTGCTCTCAAAGATTTTGTAACATTTAAGGACAGTGTAGTTACAGATAAATACAGGGACTTCTAGTGATTTCTGTGCATTTCCCCCCAAAACTGCTGACTTCAGGGGATACGTCCTGGGTTGGCCTAGAGTGATGAGGGCGCTGCCTGTGGCTTCAGGCTCGGCCCTGCTAAAGGCTGAACAGGTAGGTCTTCCACCCTGTATGCACTTGACATTAACAGATTCTCCATGAACAGATGCTTATATTTTAAGCTCAGGCTTCCACAGAATAATGTTCCCTGGCAGAACTACGAATCACTTAGTAAGGGACAAAAAAAGGCAAATGTTTTCCAAGCTTAAAGAAAAAAAAAAAAGCCAGCTTTAGGATTCTGGGATGTAATGTGTAATGCAGCAAACTACTATTCCTTAAGTTATTTAGTATTTATTTGAATATTTTGGTTTTTAAGGTAATTGGGTTTTCCTTTCAGCAGTGAAAGGTGTGGTCCATCAAGGCGAAGTGTCTGCTGTGTTATTAAAATTATATTTTCTAGTTAGAATTGCAGTAAGGGGGTATCTGTAAATGCTTTTCGTTGAAGTGATGTTTTCCATTCAAAATAAGAATAATTCTCTTGGAAGGTGATTGTGATGTCATGTCATTTTTAAATTTGGCATCCTCAGATTGCCATGCTTTCATGTCAGTGGCCATTGAGAATAAAATGAACGTCATGTAGCAGTGTGTACTCTGTGAGCTTGCTTTCTGGTGATGGAACTGCCTGTGCTGCTCCATTGTTACCAGAACTTAAGTGATCTGACTTAGCTTTGGTGTATTGGATATGCAAATGATGAAGCACAACTGGAGGGGTCGAGGAGGGAGTAATTTCTGCTCCCGGTAGCTCAGGTACCAAATGATTCACCAGGAGAAATAGATGTCACTGTGAGACATGAAGTCATTCACCAGGTCATTTTGAAGTACCTCTTAACCGTAGGTAAGACAAGAAAAGAAAAATTAAAAGTGACCAACATTTGTGTACTTGCTTTTTGACTTTAGTATTATACCATTTTACAGTTAGATATAAACTTACAAGCCTTTGGTTTATTTCCAGAGAAGGCATAAATCTCCTTATTAATGTAACTTGCAACTCAGAGAAGATCAAATTAGAAGGTAGCCTGCCTTTTCAGTCATTTGAGAGGTGTTCCTGTCAGTAGAGGCAAAAAGTGGGCTGAGCCACATCTGGAAATAGAGACAAATGGAAATGGAAGGGGATCAGCTGGTAACGCAAACACAGGCCTGAGGCAGATGTTAAAAAAGAGAAGAATGGCAAAGTGAAAGGAAACACAGTGAAGTAGGCAGAAAAGTGGGGTACGCAAATCACTGTCAACGAATAGAGTGTTACTAAAACAGAAGAGGCACAAATGACCCCGATGTAGTAGACTGAATTTAGAACTTTGTGGCTGAAGGCAGATATGTTAAAACCTAAAGACCAGTGGAGATGTCTAAATTTTTATCCTACTTGATTAAAAAGAAACATCTTATTTCTAACAGCTAAACATGTTTGCAGATCTGAAGGGCTGTGCTTCTGTTGTTTCCTTTGTTTTTGCTCCTTTCCCATTTGGTGCACAAATTTGATATGCACCGTGGTGTGTCGTCCCCCCCCCCCCCGAGATCCTGCAGTGCTGATGTTTGCACTGAGAGAACAGTGGAGCTTGCCCTGGTGAGGGAGTGGAGAGTGCGTGTCCCCTTTGAATCAGTGGGTCTTTCTTCAGAAGGTCATCAAAAGGCAGAAAAGCACCTCAGTGATCCCAAAACAGAATTTGGCAGTTTGCCTGGAGCATCAGGATGGCATGAAATGCAATAGCTCTAAAAGTCCCACTGGCCCCACCTTGTCTGGGAACCTAAGGGCCTCTTAACAAAAGGAGAGTTTATCTGTTGATCTGTTTTCATTAGTTTTTAACATGGTTCTTTCCTCCTCCACTGCATTATTGCTTCTTCCTATTAATACATCCCTTAATGTCCACTGAGACTTGTTACGGAGCATACAAGGGGCACTTTGGCCTTTGATCTTTGCCCTTTGCCCTTGATCCTGTTTGGCAGGTGAATTACATCTGGGCTCCAGACTTCATGGCCACTTGAATGTTTCTGTCAACAGTTTGAGTCTGTTGCATGTAAAACTAGAAAGCCAGGACTTAAGAAAGATGTTTGCCCTGAGAAAAATACTGAAAGTTCCTCAGGGAATGCAGTGGTGATAAGCACAAAAGACAGGCTTCTTGTTTAAATACATAAACTCAGCTAAATGGAAGAGAGGAGAGCTTCCTCCCCACCCTTTCAGCCAGTTATTGAGGCATCTTGTTTAGTTTTGTTGGGGTCTAGGGTCCCAGTGGTCCCTGTTCGACAGAAAAGATAATCTGTGGCAAAATCATCAAAAATCTCAGCGTGAAACTGACATGCGTTGTGTCACTTCTTAGAAGTACCAGAGCTGGCTACTGCTGTTCTGTCAAGTCTGCAACAGGCAGCATGAACACCACATTTCATATAATGCCTCCCTGCCACCCCTCTTTTTTTTTCACAAGCTTTAAGATAATCAAAAGTTTAAAGCGGGAAATCCCACAAAGGTCAATCATCTTCATTGTTTGTGGTTCCACATGGTTGTGGACACGCAGGTTTATTCTATTCTTTCCAGGTCCTTGTCTCACACAAAGATAAACATTTTGAGTTGAGACATGTGTAAGGTGCACAAAATGTTAAGATTTATTCGTATAAGGTGACAAAGTGAACAGATTCATGCAATGAGGGTGGCTTGTCCCACATGGAGAAATTTCCATTATGTGAAGGGCTAGAGAATTGCAGAAGGAAGAAGACAGGATGGTAACAGGAGAGAGAGAGCACCCGGGTGACCCCTTTAACTGTGATCCATGGTGAAGCAGAGGGTGCACTCTGACTGTCGTAGTTAATAGGAATAAGCAAATCCAGAGTTAGGGAGTGCAAAAAAAAGGCAAAATGATACTGATTTGTTACAAGACCCGTGTTAAAATAATTCATGTGTATGTATCCTTTTTAGCAAAACTTGAATTTTTTTTTTCATCCTAAATTGTTGTAAAAAATTAGTGGAGTGGATGGTCTTACACAGTGGGTTAAACTGCTGGTTGGTATCCCCACATTCTGTATCTGTGAGTTGGTTCAAGTTCTGGTTCCTCCGTTGCAATCCGCCTTCCTGCCAAAGTACCCGGGAAGCCATGGATGATAGCCCAAGTACCAGGACCCCTGCCATCCAAGTGGGAGATCCAGATGAAGTTCCCAACTTAGGTCTGGCCCCATCCTGTCTAGTGCAGCCAGTGGAAAGTAACACAGTGGGTGGATAATATCTGTAGGTCTCTCCTTCTCTGCATAAATTAAGCAAGTAAGTAAGTAAATAAATCTTTTGAAAAATCACTTCTTAAATTTTCCAGAACCAGATCTCAGAGGAAAGGATGAGAGTTTGAGTATATCAAAAATAGGACTTTTCCTCAATAGATATATTCAAAGCTACCAGATGTGGCAGGCTGAGAAGGTGTTTTCAGTGACTATGAGGACCATCATCCATTGTCGGTGGAAGATACATTAACAGGGAATTTGAGCAGAAGCAGAGCATCAGGGATTTAGACCAGTACTCCAGTGTGGGATTCCAGCCTAGCAGGTGGAGTCTTAATCCTCTGCACCACAACTCCAGCCATTGAACATAGAGATTAATAGATGAGTTGCAAAAAAAAAAAAAAAGCCATGGCCTAGGCCTCTGAACCGCCAGACTTAAGAGTGTTCACAATAACGCCAGGATTGTTCTAGAAAACAATTTGGCAGCCAGCATTTCAAAGTTAGTTGGGCTTGTCCCCTGTGATCCAGAGAGCCATGCACATGTGTGTGTCCTGAAGAAGTTTCTGCCTGATCCCACAGCCAGGCACTCAGTTGTTCTTGTCAGTATTTTCAAGTTACTGTGTTGCTGGAGGCAAGCCTGATCTTAGTAAAGGTCTAAAAGGTGGCAGATGGAGCCCTTACAAGCAGATAGAGGTACCTGCAGCAAAACAGAAAGCTCTTAAGGACAGTGTTGAATATTAAAGCAAGAATGCATGTTTGTAGCTAAATCTGTTTATATAAAGTTAAGGCACACAACACTGTATCTGTGGGTGTATGTATATTTTAGTGCTCAAACTCACCTTGTTTTAGTGTCCTCAGCCCCAAGGTCTTAACCTTAGTACCGAAAGCCTGACAACAAAGTGAACACCTCAGATCAGGGTCAGTGGCATGGTTGGTTATCCTAGCTCCACTTTGTTTTCCTCACTACAAGCATGTACATCCTTAAAGTTTTTGGTTAAAAACTTCCAATTGACTCTGTATTTTGCTCAAAGGAAGACCTGACTCTATAGTGATCTCCAAAGTCCCAGAGAGTCTTACCTCCCAGAACTCCTCACCTGTCTAACAACCTGTCCTAATGTTTCTCCCTTTTGTGCTCTGCGACAGTGCCACTGGCCTGTAGGATCCTCGGGCCTTGCTTCCTGGTGGAGGCCCACCTAGCTGCCTGCTCACACCCAACATGGCTACCATTCCCAGTACCTTCCAGCCCTTGGGTTCTCCCCTTATCAATGGTGCCTACAGCCTTCCAGCATGTTCTACATCCTGTCTCTGTTAGAGTAAGATCCACTGAGCAAGGCTCTTCATATATCTGTTTCCGTGGTATATACCCAAGGTCACAATAGGTTCTGATACACTGTAGATGCTCAAGAATGTTTGTGGAGTGGATGATGCCTAAAGGTTGAAAACTGACAAGCCTGCTTATTGCTACAGTCTGCTCCTGAGGCTGGGGTGTGACACTAGGCCCAGATTAATGTGCTTTATTCAAGGATGGAAAAAAAAAAAACCTCCCTGGCTAGCTCATCATTAACAGCTCAGGGATAGTCTAGTGTGGTAAGCACCTTGTTAGCTCACCTAGTTCTCACTACCACACACCAGAAGGCAGGAATTTTGTGATCCCCATTTTACAGGGAGAGATGGGTGTGAGGAGATTTCATAGCTTGCCCCAGGCCACCCTGCTGCCCGGTGATGGGGCCAGGGTTTGGAATTGGGCAGCCTGACCACAGTCCATCCTGCAGCACCATGTGACCTAGTGCAGCAGCATGTGTGTGCAGACTCCTGTGTGTGGAGTCTCAGATGTGCTTCAGGGGTAAAAGAAACATCAGATGGTCAGACATTACTCTGAAAACAACTTGAAGTATCTCAGTTTGTTCATGCTGATTTCATGAGATAGGAGATTTTAGATCTCATGGGTTAAATGTTAATCGTAGCCCATTTGTCTGCAGTTAATGTTTTTTTTTTTATGGTTTCTGCTACCCACAGTCAACAGCACTCTTAAAATATTAAGCACAAAATTGCAGAAATGATGTATGAACTTAAAGTTGTGTGCTGGTTCTGCGTAGTGTGATGAAATTCCAGTCCATCCCACCCAGGGTGACTCATCCTTTTGTCTAGCATTTCCCTCACTGCATGTACTTCCTGCTTATTAGTCATTTGGACAGTTTTATACCATAACCATATGTTAATCACAGTTCTGTCCCTCAGGTGAATGCCAAGGTGAGGCATGCCATGCCATACTGAGCCACAGCACCTAAGCAGCACACATAAGACCCTGGAGATGGGGTGAATCTGGTAGGGAGGCTGCAGGAGCTACCCTGCTGGGCCACAGTGCCCGCTGACGAGCGTAAGAGCTGAGACTTGGGGCAGACCAGGCTGGTCATGGCCACGACACCCATTGGCCTCATGTGAGCTGTATTAGGGGAGAGCCAGGCTGACTAAATGACCATAACCACTGATACATGCAGAAGCCAGAGCAAGTGCAGTCTGGATGGGCTTTTCCAAAGCATCAGCTGGTAAGTGCTGAGGTGAGGGAGCAAGTCCTGTCAGGCTAAACTGCAGTATTACCTGGAAAGTGTAAGATCTAGGACTGGGAATGGGTCTGCTAGGGACACTGGGCACCCCTATGATGGGCTACAAGCTCCCACCAGTGAGCATTTCACCAGGGCTTGGAGTGGGTCTGGCTGGACAGCTAGGCATAAGTGTGGGCTGGATAGTGGGATCAGTTGGACTGAGCTAGGCTGCAGTACCCATTGATGTATACAAGAACCAAATGGGATGCAGGATAGACTGGAACAGCCTGATGCATATATTGGCATGTGCACTAATTGAGGCTGGGAGCTGGCTGGGTGAGGGTTTTGGAGGACCACTCATTAGGCTGCTGTACCTGCTGATGGGTGTTAAGGCTAAATGTGTGGTGGGCAGAGTTGGGCTGGGCTGCAGCATCCATTGGTTTGTGTATGAGACGGGGCTGGAGACAGAACTGACCAGTTGACGGCAACCACCAGTGTGTGTGTAGGCTGAAGTGGGTGATGGACTGAGCCGGATCCCACACTGACTGGCACACACAAGTTAGGTCTGGCGAGGTTTCTTTGTACAGTCCCCTCTCCCAACTGGATCAATGATCTCAAAACCCCAGTCATGGGGAAAAATCATAGGATCTGTGGGTCTGACCATGGAGTTTATGTGTCAGAAGTGGGTCTCCTTGGTTGCTGAAGCCTGAGCAGTGGATGGCATGAGATGTACATAGGGGACATGACAGATAATTGAGGCCTGCAGAGGATATCTAGTACCATGGAGGGCAGAACAAATTAGACAACTCTCCCAGCCAAGCTTTGACAGCAAGTAACTGAACAAGTGGAGATTCTGAGGTGGACTTTGTCAGTCAGTGAACCTTGGACGGATTTCCTCCATCATGGAACAATGAAATCAGCATCTCATAACTACAAAAACCACTTGGGCAGTGCCTTGGAACATACTGCCCACTGGGGACCCAAGGATGACATTGAGTGACCATCCCACGTCCTCAGGTACTGATGAGGTTAGGCTGCTAGGAGTAGTCCTTCCCCATTCTTCATACTCTTCCTCCAGATTCCTAAAGAAGGGAAAAAAATTGAAAACTATTGTCTCATCTACTTTCCCCTATTCTTCAACCCTTCCCACCTTAATAGTAGTCCATCTGGGTATCCATCCTTCTCAACTATGTAAAAATCATGAAAAATAAAATAAAAAATAAATCACAGTGCCGTGTCATTTACCTCACTTCATTTCATCACGTAGGCATTGAATCTCATCTCAAGAGGAGGAAGGGTGAGTATAAGATACTCTAAAACACATTCATGTAACTTTGACTATCGTGTGGTAATGCTGTTTTGTTGTTAATGTCTCCCTGTGCTAAATCTATGGATTTTATCACATGGATGTATAAGGAAAGCCTAGTATATAATATGTCCAGTGTTGGTGATTTTCAGCATCCACCTGGTATCTTTAAACATTTCCAAAGATTAAGAGGACTATTGTCACTGTTTAAGTTACCCCTTTATTCTTACCTTTAAGTTTTTCTTTTTTTTTCTTTTTTTTTCTTTTTTAATTTGAAGGCAGAGCAACGGTGAGAGATGTCCATCCACTGGTTTACTCTCCAGGTTGCTACAGTGGTCTTGGCTGGGCCAGCTGACGTTAAGAGCCTGGAGCTTCATCCAGGTCTCACGTGGGTGGCAAGGCTCCAAGCACTTGGGCCATCATCTGGTGCTTTCCCAGGCACATTAGTAGTGAGCTGGATCAGAAGTAGAGCAGCTTGGACTCAAATCAGTGTTCAGATGGGAGGTTGGCATTGCAAATGATAGTTTCACCCTCTGCCATAGTGCTGGTCCCTATGTCTGTGTTTGTAATATGGACACAAAGTAATTGAAAATTGCCTTCTGTGTTTCTAGTGGGCAGCAGTACTCTCAGTTCCTGCATCTCTAAGTGTGATGCTTGGACCAGCAGCGTCACTATCACCAAAGCCTGAGAGAGGGCTCAGTCTGAGGTTTCCTGAATTGGAGTCCATTATAGAAATTCTCCAGGTGTTTTATAATGCACATACACATGTTTGAAATGTGCTCTTATAAACCAGAAGTCAGCAATTTTTTTTCTCTAGGGACAATAATAAATATAGCTTTGTGGCCATATGGCTTGAGTCTGAGACTCACTTCACCATCTTTGTGTAGTGGTAAGTCAATCATAGACAACACAATACTAAAGCACTCAGGCAGTGGTTTGCCAAGCCCCTGCTTTGCACCCTCCACAGTGCTGGGTCCAGTGTTAGGGAAGGACATCCTCCCACCAAGATAACACCCTCTGCCTTCCATTTCCTTTCTGGTGTTACTTGTATGTCTGATTGGATTCTGATGGCAAGCAAGCCGCCTGTGAGAAACTTCTTCCCTTGGCTTTTTTTTTTGTTTTTTAACATCACTTGGTACCTGAAACCCAGGAACCATTCTGGAGTCTCTTTCTGATCCCCGCCTCCCTCTTCACCTAGTATCTCTCCAATTGAATGCTAGGAACCTCCCCCAATTCCCCCTACCCCACCTTCCCTCTGCTGATACCTAGGCTGATAACAGTTTTTATCTTGCCTGACTGCACTGCTAAACTAATAACACCGGCAGAGGGAGCCCTCTCAAAGGCTTCGGCCTGATGTCCCTCCTACAGGACAAACCTGGCATACCAGTGCTTGAGGTCTGGTCACCTCAGCCACATGCCCAACCCCTTGGTTCAGTATTCCTCCCATCCAGTCACCCAGGATTCCTGCATGCAGCAAGATCTTCATTCATGTTGTTGCCTCTTCCTGCAGTGTCACAACCAGGCTTGCGAATTTCCAGTGAGCTCATGTGTGTGAAGCCTTCTGCTTTTAGTGTTTAGTGCAAGTATTACCTGCCCATGGGAAATGCATTATTTTTCTGATAAAACCCTAATGGGCCACCATCTGCAGACATTTGTTCTGTGAGACCTGGAGGCCAGCTGGCTGTCCCGAGGCTGTGCCTAAGGGCCACCCTCCTTTTGAGAGGCTGCAGCATCTCCTGGCCTCTCCTGGTTTCTGCAGGTGGTCCTGGTTCCTTGGTGTCACTCTTAAGGCTGTATTAGTAAGCTGTGCATCCACCCTCACCTGGGGTTTCACTCTTGTCATGAGCACACTGCACTGCTGGGTTGGAACCTACCCTGATAACCTTCTGTTAATGGTAACATGCAAAGAACCTACTTCTAAACCAGGTCACTTTCAGAAGTATCAGGGTTATGACTTACTTTGTCAGAGACACAAGTCAACCCTAACAGAAGCTCTTGTTGGATAAATCCTGACCGTTCTCTCTGCCTCCAGAAGAGCTTTCTGTAGTACTCTCTTTTTTTTTTTTTTTAAATTAAGAGCATGTGCGTGGGTGCCTGCCTGCACTGTTACACACCAGGGCTACCTAAGGACAGGGGGTGTATGTCATCTTCATCTCTGTGTCCAAGTGTGGCCGAGCATGGCAGGCTGGGTTGGGCCTCTCTCAGCCACACACAGAGAAATGTCACCACCTGGTGGTTTCTCTTTTCCCTTTCTCTTCCCCATAACTCCACCCCCCCCCATCTTGCCTTTATTAAAAAATACAAAAAATATCTTTTGCAGCATACTCCCAGATTAAAAGTAGCATTTTGTTGGTGGAAGCCCATCCATGTTGTGCGAATTATGAAAGTGATGGAGGGAGTAGATGTGAAGATTCCAGCTTTAGTCAGCTTGAGGGAGCGCCTGTGTGTGCTTCCTAGATTTTAATTTTCTACAGTCCATTGTAGAGTACCATGGCCACACTGAAATTTTTTTTCTTCAAGCTAACATCTTTATTTGCTTAAGAGTATGAATCTGTTGGTCCTTTTCCCCGAATACCAATGGCAGCTGGGCCTGGATGTGAACTAGGAACCCAGTCCAGGTCACTTGCATGTGTGTCAGGGACCCATTTACTTCAGCCATCACCTGCTGCCTCCCAGGGCCTCTATCAGCAGGGAGCTGAAGTCAAAGAAGAACAAGCATGCCCATAAGGTCTGCAGGTGTCTGAAGCAATGCCTTAACCTCAAGGCTGGACAACTGGCCCAATATCTTCTGAATCATTAGATGGGGAATTAATGAGCAAGTAGCAGCTAATTTGTGAGAGATCTTGGGAACAAGTTACTACTGCCTCATTCTGCTGAAAAAGTGTGGAGCATTAAGAGCAAAGCAGCCTGGGATCTGTGCAGTGGTGCGGGGTGTTAAGATGCACCCTGTGACACTGGCATCCCATGGCAGGGCAGTTATTGTAGACTGCTCATCTGTTTCTCATTCAGCTCCCTGCTAATGTGCCTGAGAAGTAACAGAAGATGACCCAAGTGCTTGAACCTCTGTAATCCACGTGGAAGCCCAAGATGGAATCCTTGGATGCAGGTAGCAGATTTTGGCTTGACCCAGCCCCAGCCATTGTGGGCATTTTGGGAGCAGTCCATGGAAAGTCAGTCTGTCTGTCTCTCCCTCTCTTTTTCTCTGTATTGCTATCTCTGTTACTCTGCCATAAGTCTTTAAAAAGTCAAGGAGTGGACCTGGCATGATAGCCCAGTGGCTAAATTATTACCTTGCATATGCCAGAATCCCATTTGGGCACCAGTTTGTGTCCTGGCTATTCCGCTTTCCGATCAGCTCCCTGCTTATGGCCAGGGAAAGCACTAGAGGACAGCCCAAGACCTTGGGACCCTGCACCTGCGTAGGGGACCCAGAGGAAGTGCCTGGCTCCTGACTCCTGGCTTCAGATCGGCTCACCTCCTGCTGTGTGGCCACTTGGGGAGTGAACCAGCTCTGTCTTTCCTGTCTGTATATCTGTTTTTCCAATGGAAAAATTTTTTTAAAAAGGAGTGAGTGATACTTTTAGTCTTTAATAGTTAATTTGATTATGTCTTTTTAAAAAATTCATGTATAGTTTAGTGTTAAAAGTAAAAATATGTTAGGATACTGTATTTTTTATTTCTTTTTTTTTAAGGAGGAAGTATTTTTTATTTTTTTTTTTTTTCATTTTTTTCCATACTGTTTCCTTCATATTTAAAGGAGGGTATTAAGGGAGAAGGCCCACCCAATTTCCCACCCTTCCCAGGTCCCGGATGTAGGGTATGCTCTGAGGTTCTTGTTCAGGTAGTTTGATATTTCAACAGTTATGAATCGCTGCCAGTCTTGCCACTCCAAGCACTATGAGGTCTTTGAAGAATCCACTGGTTGACATAGTCCATCATAGAGTCTCTGTTTACCCCGTATTTCGCCGCTAAGATGGTTGGTTGACCTGTTCTGTCTTCTCTCTTTTCTTGGTTTGGGTTCTGAGTCCAGCATTTTGATTGGGGAGATCTCAAAAGAAACTGTCTGAGGTGTTCTCAAACCAGATTCTTGTATGTACTAGCAAGTACAGGGCCCGCACAGTCCATCGCCCCATCAGCTGGTGTTTGCAATTTCTGGGTTGGTTCTGTTTTCACTCCCAATTTCCACTGGAACCAATGGGTGTTGCAGTCCAGCCTGGTTCTGCCCAGCTCATACTTGGCCCTCGCATAAACCAGTGGGAGCTGTAGCCTAGTTGGAGCAACCCACAATAACCCCCACCAGGCCCGCCCCTACCCTGGTTAGTCAGTATGTGTAGCAGTAATCCAGTTTTTTTTAATTTCTTAATGGATGCATTTTATTTTTAAATTTTAACATTCACATATTTCATAGATTCAATTCTAAGTTTTTCTTCCAAGAGTTTGATGGTTTCTAGGAGTAGGTTTAGATCTTTAATCCATTTAGATTTGATCTTTGTGTATGGTGAAAGGTGTAGCTCCTGCTTCTCTTCTTATTTCTGCAGGCTATTAGCCAGTTGCCCCAACAGCATTTACTGAAGAAACCTTCTTTTTCCCCTGGATTGTTTTCTGTTTTCTTGTCGAAGATTAGCTGGCTGTGCATGTGTGGGTTTCCTGCTGATGCCTCTGTTCCACTCCATTGGTCTTCCTCTCTGTGCCAATAGCAGGCAGTTTTGATCACCACTGCCCTATCATCTGTTCGAAGGTCTGGGATCGTGATCCCTCCCACTAGGTTCTTATTCTTCAGGATAATTCTGGCTATTCGTGGTTTTTTGTGTTTCCATATGAACCTTTATATCATTTTTTCCAGCTCTGTGAAGAATGTTGGTATTTTGATTGGAATCATTTTGAATATATATATTGATTTTGGTAATATGGGCATTTTGATGATGTTGACATTGCCCTTCCAGGAACATAGTATATTTCTCCACTTTTTGAAGTCTTCTGCTTCTTTTTTTAAGGTTTTGTAGTTTTCCTCATAGACTAACTGGCATGGTACCCTTCAAAATAACAGAGAAGGCTTTTCATTTTCTTCTCTATTTTTTCGAAGAGTATCATGCTGGTTAGTTTTTTTTTCACTCTTGGAGTTGTTTGTGCACACTATAGCTTTTGATTTTTGTTAATTTATTTTGTACCCTGCCACTTTACCAAACTCTCATGTAAGTTCTAGCAATCTCTCTATTGAGTCTCTTGGTTCTCCTATGTATAGAATCATGTCACCTGCATTATTTATTTGTATTGCCAAGGCAGATACATACATATTTGCATATATGTGTGTATATAATATATAATTCATATTATACACACATATGTTTATATATGTGTGTAATATATTATATAGAGATACAGAGAGAAAGATGTGTCTGCTGGTTCACACCCCAAATGGACACAACAGCCAGAGCTGAGCTAATCTGTAGCCAGAAGCCAGGAGTCAGTAGCTTCCTCTGAGTCTCCCACATGGGTGCAGGGTCCCAAGGCTTGGCCATCTTCTACTGTTTTCCCAGGACACAAAGAGGGAGCTGGATTGGAAGTGGAGCAGGTGGGATACAAACTGGCACCCATATGGGATCCCAGGTGTGCAAAGCAAGGATTTATCCACTAGGCTATAGCGCTGAGCCCCTTTCTCTCTTTTTAAAATCCATTCTTAGCACTCTATGTCTTTTATTTGGACAATGTATAATATAGCTACATTCAAGATAACTGTTGATAGGTGGGGAGTTCATACTGCTGTTTTGTCAGTAGTTATTTTCTGGTTACTGGTCCTTTCTTATGCCTTTCTTTTCCTAGGTGAGTGACTTTTTTTTCTAGCAGTATGTTTTTATTCCTAGCTTTTTGACTTGTGGTTACCATGAAATATGAAATAGATCTTGGGGCATGGCATGATAGCCTAGTGACTAAAATCCTGGCCTTGCATGTGCTGTAATCCCATATGTATGTATGCCTTTCATGTCCTGGATGCTACACTTCCTGTCCAGCTCCCTGCTTGTGGCCTGGGAAAGAAGTAAAGGATAGCCCAAAGCCTTGAATCCCTGAACTCATGTGGGAGATCCAGAAGAAGCTCCTGGCTTCGGATCGGCTCAGCTTCTACCATTGTGGCCTTTTGGGGAGTGAACCAGCAGATGGAAGATCTTTCTCTCCCTCTCTCTCCTCTCTGTATATCTGATTTTCCAATAAAAATAAATAAATATTTTAAAAATATCTTGTAATTATGAATTGAGAATTAACTTTGATTGTGTAAGACAACTGTATTTTGATTTCACCCTTCCTACCACATTTTAGATTGGTAGCACGGCTTTCATCGTTTTGTATTTCCTATCCCTTACCAAGTTACAGTTATTAAGTTTAGTGTCCCTATCTTCACCTTCGTTCTATATATCAAAGTGGTTTATGTTAGGAGTACAATGTTTAAATACTCTAAATTCACATACTATTACATCTGAGTTTTATGCTGTTGTCTTAGTTTGAAGAGTTGTTTTTAGCATTTGCTATAGGCCAAGGTGGTTGTGAATTACTTCCGCCGCTGTGCTCTGGGATGTCTTTCATATTTAGAGTAAAGCATTGGTGGATATACTATTCTTGGTTTGCAGAATTTTTTTTCCTTCAACACTTGAATATGTCTGCTGTAAGGTATACTGGAATTTTGGGCCCAGTGTGATAGTGTAGTAGTTAAAGTCCTTGCCTTCAACACTCCAGGATCCCATATGGGCGCTGGCTCTAATCCTGGTGGCTCCATTTCCCATCCAGCTTCCTGCTTGTGGCCTGGGAAAGCAGTCGAGGATGACCTAAAGCTTTGGGACACTACACCTGCATGGGAGACCTGGAAGAGGCTCCTGGCTTCAGATTGGCTCAGCTCCAGCCGTTGTAGCCACTTGAGGACTGAATCACTGGACAAAGGATCTTGCTCTCTGTCTCTCCTCCTCCTCTCTGTATATCTGCTTTTCCAATACAAATGAATAATTTTTTTAAAAGTATACTGAAATTTCCTTACAAATTATTTGCTTCATTTTTGTAAGCATTCCTGGCTTGCCTTTGACCTTGCAGAACTTACTATAGACCTTGGGGTAATCTTACTTGGGTTGAATCTGGCTGAATTATCTTTGTCATTCTTGTACCTAAATATTTGTCTTTTTGTCCAGGTTTAGAAAGTTTTCTGTTATTGTTTATTTAAACACATATCTACCCCTTGTATTTCTGTATTCCCATTTGAACATCAATGGCTGATATATTTATTCTTTTGATGATGTTTCTAAATCCTATAAGCTTTCTTCAATCCTTTGTCCTCTTTTTTTCTATTTTCTCCTGTGAATATTTTTCAAATCACCTTCCTTCAAGTTGAATTTTTCTGCTTGAGCAGTTTGCTGTTTTGGCTTGCTAGTATATTTCTCATTTGTTGGTTGTATTTTTTCAGCCATAAAAGTTTGCTTATTTTATTTCTGTGTTAAATGCTTCTGGCACATGTCTTCCTTGTTTGTTGTGTTTCCGTATATTATTTTGAATTGTTGGTTTGAGCAGTCAGACTTTTATCTCTCTACAGTCAGTTACTTGCAGCTTGTCCTGTCCATTTGATAGTGATTGTTCCATGATTGCTTTTCTTTCGTAGGGATGATGTTGGCATCTATGCACTAGGTAATTAGGTATTTTAGTCTTCCTTATCTTGCTTTTATATTATCAGACTTTCTGCAACACTGTCTGTCAAAACATTCTGTGCATATTGTCTGTACTTTTTCCTTAGTCAAACATGCTGAAGCCTTTCAATGCATGGAATCCTATGTGCAGGTTCACTAGAGGTCTTGTGAAGGTCCTAAGATTAGAGCAGCATCCGACCCAAATGAGCCTGTAGAAGACACCAGAGAGTGCCTGAGCTATGTGGGAAAGCTCATTCCTGGGGGGATCCCAGGACCAGGATTCCTTTGATTCAGTGACTCCTCTAGCTTAATGTCACCAAGTTCCCAGCCAGCAAGTCCTTCTCCTTCCTTTTCCCTCCCCACCTGCCGCCCAACCCCTTTGCTGTTGGACTGCTTTACTGTTTGTCATCAGCTGGTTTTGGTATTTTAGCCCTGCAAGCATTTGTGATTCTTCTGTGGGAATTTGCAAAAATGAATTTCTGGTGAATGGATACAGACTGATGGGAAATGCTGATGTCCTCCTTGCACTCACTTTTTTAAAAGAAAATTATTTGTTTTTATTGCAAAGTAAATTTATAGAGAGAATGAAAGACAGAATGGGAAAGATCTTCCATTTGCTGATTTACTCCCCAGATAGCTACAACAGCTGGTGCTGAGCTGATCCAGAGCTTCTTCCAGTCTCCCACCTCTCCAGGCCATCAGCAGAGAGCGAGATGGGAAGTGCAGCAATTGGGATTTGAGCCAGCACCCATACAAGATGGCAGTGACACAGGCAGAAGATTAGCTTGCTGTGGCCAGCCCTAGCTTTTTCTAGTGTAGAAATCATGAAACCAGAGCACCTTCTCATGTATGGTACTTGTTGGTTTGAGGGAGGGACACTATGATCAGATAGATTTACTACCCTAGAAGACATGTTTTTCCTCTTCTGTGAATCTCAAGGAATCATCCACCTCAATTTTAAGTTCTGGGATACTCTGAGTGGTCAATATTGCCATTGGATGATGACTAGCTGATTTGCTGCCTGGGACAAACTACTCCACCATTGCAGAGGTCCTCAGTTCAGCCTCATAAATTGTTTCAGGTCATTCCTCAAAAGCTTTTGCTAAACGTCAGGGAAGAGATTTACCCTAGCAGGTGGGACACTGATTAAGATGCCTGGGTCCTACATCAGAATCCCTGGTCATGATCCCCAGCTCAGGCTGACACCAGCTTTGTGCCAATGTGAACCTGCGAAGCAGGTGATGTGATGGAGTTCATTCCATCCATGTGGAAGACTTTGATTACATTCTTAACTCCAGGCTATGGCCCAGCCTAGTCAGTGCAGGTACATGCTAAGTGAGCCAGAAAATGAGAGCAGTCTAGGTCTCTTTCTGCCTCTTAAAAAAAAAAAAAAGCTTCCTATTGGGATCTGTCTCAAGGAGATTAGGAGATATAAATCCCTCCTTTAAAAATATTCCAGATTGCAATGTTTAATTTTATCATCCTCTTTAAAACAAAACAAAACAAAATAAACCTAGGAAGCCAGATTGGCTAAATTATATGGAAAAAGGATTTTCATATTTCAGTAAGATTCATGAAAATGCATGAAGTGTAAAAATGCATCACTATTGTGTAGTTTTTTTTTTTAATATTTATTATTCGAACATCAGATATACAGAGAGGAGGAGAGACGAAGAGGAAGATCTTGTGTCCCAGCTACTCCACTTCCCACCCAGCTCCCTGCTTGTGGCCTGGGAAAGCAGTTGAGGATGGCCCAAAGCCTGGGATCCTGCACCCTTGTGGAAGATCTGGAGGAAGCACTTGGCTCTTGGCTTCAGATTGGTTCAGCTCTGGTCATTGCGGCCACTTGGGGAGTGAATCAGTGATGGAAGATTTGTCTGTCTCTCCTCCTCTCTGTTCATCTGCCTTTTTAAAAAATTATTATTTTATTTTGATAATCTTTACAAAGTTGATTAGGACACAAAGGGTCAAGGGCTACAGGAAAGAGGGTAAGATGTTGTTTCCACATTTTTTTTTTCTGTATCTGGTGTAAGAGGGGAGATAAAGGGAGAAGCCCCACCCAACCTCCCACTCATCCCAGGTCTCAGACGTGGAGCGTGCTGCTCAAGTTGTTTTGATAGTTCAGCTGTTCTGAATTGCTGCCAGTCTCGCCATTCCAAGCACAATGAAATCTCTCCAGAATCCACTGGCTGACGTAGTCCACCTTAAAGTCTCAGTTTGCCCAGATTTTCACTGCCAACACACGGCTGGGGTAGATGATCAATTTGTTCTGTTCTTCGTCCTCTGTTGTGGTACCAGGTTACTTGAATTTCTAGTAAAAATAAATACATCTTAAAAAAAAAAAAATCAGCCTTCAGTGGGTGCTCTGGCTAGAAGGAAAGGACTGCTTGCTCCGCACAGGAAAGGTTCTTCATTCAAATTTAGGGTCCAGAATAAATCCTAGAACCAAGAATAAAGAGGGCAAGTAGACCTGAGCTGCATGAAGCTATAAGCTTAGGTCATTGCACAAAGATTGCTGGATTGAAATCAGTGAGATCAATGATTGTAGATTAAGCCCATTTTACTTCTTGGACATTTCTATGTCACTTTTTTTTTTTACGATAAAAGTAAAATAAATCATTTACTGTATGTTTTCCTTTAAAACATAACAAGATTTATACCTAAACTGTCATTTACATATTAAAAACTAATTTCTATTTACAAAGAGGTACTAGTTCAATAACAGAATGTCTTAAGTCATAGAATTCAGTAATGTTGGAAGAGAGGATTTTTCACCTTCAAGTTACTTCAGAATTTTTTTCTAACCTCAAATAGGTTTACAAATTTTGACGCTTAAGAAAAACTACTACTACAAATAAAATAGTATTTGTTTTGGCTATGCAGAGTAGAGAATTTCTTCAATTACATACAAAATTGTTGTGTTTTCTCACCTAATCCTCAAAGATAATAAGTAATAACCTCACTGATAAAGAAACCAGGTTCAGATGTACTGGAAGTTTTATCCAAGAGCGCTCTTTAGAGAATATGCTGCATCTGCTAACCATTGCTTACCCTCTGAAACCTTGCACTTAAACCCTAAACCCTGAAGCTCCTAGGGTGATATTTTAAATGACTTACCCAGGTTCTGTCTTCAAACTTTATTAAATTTTTCAAAAAAGGTTTCACTCAATTGTTCAAATGCTAAGACAACATTGTCATCTTCATTTTCACACAGTTCACGCAGGGCAACACTGCAATAGGAGAAAAAAACTTATTCAGCACCTATTTCATTGAAGCTGAATATCATAAGAAGGGCTTTCCTTGGCAGAAGCAAACACTATCAATTGGCAAAATAATGCTAGCAAAATAAGAAACATTTATTTCAAAATACCTTGCATTGAAAAAAAAAAAAAAAGAAAAGATAAAGCTACAAAACCCATGCAGGTTCTCTCCCTGTCTATCATGAACAGAACTTGAAAGGCCAAGAAATCCCACATAACTTGGCCCTTCCTCATTTCTGCATACATCTCTTAGAGCCATTACTTTGTGGTGTTGTTGTTTGCCACTTTGTACATCATATGCCAGAACCCACAGTTCACCACCTATCTCTATGAGGAGGAAAACATTTTTTCCTTACCTAGATCTGCGAGCAAACAAATTGGTAAGTAAATAATAGTGCGTGAATGAGGTCTATTCCCTAGTCCCATGGGGACCTATGATTAGGCTTCATTCCATGACAAGCCTAGTGGTTAAATCCTCACATTTCAAGTGCTGGAATCCCATATGGGTGCTGTTTTGAGTCCCAGCTGCTCCACTTCCCTTCCAACTCCCTGCTTGTGGTCTGGGAAAGCAGTAGAGGAATTATACTTGCAGATGGAACTGCAGCTGCTCCCAGCTAAATAAGATGCGGAGATTATCCTGGGTTATATGGGAGAGACCCATTGTAATCTCTCAAAGGTCTTTGTAGACAGAAAAGACAGACAGGAGAGAGTTCTTATCAGAATGTGGCAGTGTGACACTGCTGGCTCTGAAGATGAAGAGGGTGCTAGCCAAGAAATTGCAGCAGTCTTTAGAAGTTGGAAAGGGCAGTGAAACAGATCATGTCTTGGAGCCTCCAGAAAGGAAGGCAGCCCTGATAACATCTAATGTTGGCACAAGGGGGACCCATTTCAGGTGTGTAACTTTTAGAACTAAATCTATGCAGCTGTGTTGGTTTATGCTCTTATGTTACTAAGAAATTAATGAACAAGTAACCCCCTCCCCACCTCTCAAAAAATAAATGCAGGAGTACACAATGCTGAGCTACTATTCTGCCACAGAGCATTAAGCTGCCACTTACAGCTGGCATATCAGAGTACTGGTTCGAGTCCTGGCTCTGTGCCTTCTGGTCCAGTTGCTGACTAATGTGCACAGGAGGGCAGTGGGAGATTGCTCAGGCACTTGGGCCCCTGCTACCCACATGGTAAATTAGGATGAAGTTCTATGTTCCTGACTTTAGCCTGGTCTAGCTCTGGCCATGGGAGTGAACCAGTGGATGGAAGATCTTTTTTTTCTGTTTTTCTCTCTTTCACTATGCCTTTCAAATAGATAAAATCTTAAGGAATAAGCAATGCAGCTGAGTTGATTCAGGGATGGTGATGATAAGGGTTTTCTTTTTTAAAAATCACTTGTTCGGTAAATGCATGGATGAATGATTTCCTTAGTCCAGCTTCTGAAACAACTCCAAAATCTCTGGCATTTCTTGGGCTTCTGTGGAGATTATAACTTGTGTAACTATGCACTAAAGGAGAACATTCTATCTAGAAGTAGGCAAAACAGTTGCCTTCTACAGTATCCCTAAATTCTACTCTCTGTATTTGACTCAATTCAAAGGAATAAACAGGTCACTTACAATTTAAAAGCATTTGATAATGAAAGTGTAAAAGGAACTGAAAGGACAAAGAAATGCCTATCAACTATTGAAGTGTCTGTATGCTGGAGGATGCCTTTTACCTGAAATTTAACTAAGTCACACAGAGCCAGTGGATAGGGGAATCTTCATGAAATTTGGTCCTGTTCAGACCTTCAGTTAAAGATAAAAACAAGAAGCCCAGATGAGAGGTGATAGATGAATCCGAGAGAAAACAATGGATGAAGAAAGAGATGCAAGAGTGTGCAAGTGGATATAAACCAGAGGACTGATGGAACTAGAAGGACCCTCTGAAGCATAGTGTGTCTGACATGCTGCACACATCAATTAAGAATGCTAAGTGCTAGTGGGGAGTCAGCAAAGCTTTAGGCCATGCCTAATGGTACTGGATACTTGTCACTGAGACTGTGGTCTGGAGAGAACTTAATCCTAGATGGATTTTGAGATTTAGTTTATCATAGAAACAGTGCAAAAGGCTGGACTAAGAAATTCTGAAAGGCGTCTGGGGAGCTGAAATGTATAGCACACAAGAGGCTCGATGGCACCTCCAAGTGTGGCTCAGAGTAAGAGGTTACAAGTTTTCAAATTGTAGCTAAAGTGAAAAACTTGAAATCAACATTTCAATGGTAACACACCTGATAGCTTTAATGGTGAGTCCAAAATCCTTCAGTAATGTATAAGCTGCTCCTTCATGTAGCCTGGACAAAATATTGAAAATTAATGATGCAATTTATGAAGATTTCATATTTTATATATTCAAGTATTGAACTTGTCAAGACATCTTTCAAAATCATTTCTGCCACAAAATTCCATATGATAATTTAAGATATAGTAATGATGGTTAGGAATTCATGAGTATTACCATTAAGATAACCAATAATCATAGGAGACTGACCATCTCAGAAGAAAACTAAACTAGAAAAGTGAAACTCAGGAGAGTGAAAGAGAACTAAGATCAAATGTCTCACTGATGTTGTTGCTTTATGCCCAATAGTGAGTCAGATGTAGTGTCAGAATTCCTGAATTTCATAATTCAGTAAGCATTATTCAAAATTTTATGTAAAATGCATATTGAATTCTTGCCTTGATATGACACAGCGCCTCTACCCACACCTTTTTGCTCAGAACTGGGATCAGTTGCTCCATTACCATGTCAATCCAGAAATATTCATTTATGCTTACTATTTTCCAAAAATATATATTTATTTATTTGAGAGCAAAGAGGTAGAACTCCCATTCACTTGATTATTCCTTGAATTTCTGCAATACCTGCCACATGGGTGGCCGGAATCCAGTTATCTGAGCCATTACCACAGCCTGCCTGGGTCTACATTAGCAGGAATGTGGATTCAGGAGCCAACACTGGGTGTCTAACTCAGCCCCTTGATAGGAGACAGAGATGTCTTAGCCAGCATTTTAGCCAGTAGGCAGAATGTTCACCCCTGCCTACTAGTTTTGAAAATGGTGTCCTTAGCAAAAACCAGAAGCAATTGGCATGTACTTAGGCTTCACATGCGTGAATTAAATACTTTTATATGTACTCCTGCTAGATATTTGACAGCATTGGCTTAATATTAATGAATAATATATTTAATGTATTATTATTATAAATCTAATGAACAAGTAGAAGAAATAAAAATGTCTATAAACTGTATCTTTAGAATATGTCTCAAAGTTGAACAAGTATCTTGGCCTTAGTACCAAGATTCTGATGATTAGCCACACACTAAAACAGTACAGAATTTCTTATGCTCTGTCATTAGTGTATTTAAAAAAAATGCTGCATGACATTTCTGTAGTCAATATGGGAGTGCCTGCATTGGAGTCCCAACTTCATTTCTGTTTCCAGCTCCCCACTGATGCTCAAATTGGGCAGCAGCAGGTGAATGCTCAAGTGGCTGGATCCATGCCACTCAGGTGAGAGAGCTGGAATGAGTTCCTGGCTCTTGACCTTGGCTTGGCCCATCCCCAGCTGTTGCGGCTATCTTGAGAGTAAAGCAGCAGATGAAAGATTTCTGTCTCTGCCTTTTAAAATGAAATAATTATTTTAAAAATGCCTACATAACTTAAAAATCTTATGTCTTTACAGATCTAGTATAGTTTGTATTTTAAAGTATTAGGATTTCTTTCTAAAATAGATTAAATGTATTTATTAGATGGAAATGGAGACAGGCATAGAGACAGAAGGCACACATACCTGTTGTCCTGGACCAGTCCTAGCAAGGAGCCATGTTTGTAGAAATCAAGTGCGTAAGCATCAAGTGGAATCCGCCTTCCTTGGCTATCAAATCTCTGTGGCCACAGCACAGGAGCTTGTGTGTGATTGATACCAATTGTGCGCATAATGAGCTGAAGAAATAACATTTCCTAGTTTGTTATTTATGTGGAAAGAAAGTTTATCACATTTTGTATTGGATCTTATTGCTACTTTCCTTTAATAAGTGTTCTTAAGGAACACTCTTCATTGTAAAAGAAGAGAGTGTCTTTTACATGTTACTGCTGGCATCACCCTAAGCAAGCACAGAGAATGACTCAGTTCCACTTAGGAAAATGATGGCCTCCATTGCATTATAATGTATACATTCCATCCTACCACTAGAATTATAGGAAGATTTTCTAGGAAAAAGGGCTATCGTAGAATTTTATCATTCTCTTTATTGGTGCAGAAAATACCTTTGTAAACAAAGTAACAGAGAGTGCAGGCTTATATGTCACAAGAGAATCATTCAACTGAACAACTATCTTTGGAATCCAATCATTAGGATATGAGGTAGGGGGAGAGGGAAAAAGGGAAAAAAAGGAAAAAAAGAAAGCAAACAGCTCCTCATTTCTAATTACTTTTTTTATAAACCATATTTGAAAGGGTAAAGATTAATCCTAACATGTGCTAGACTGTCAACTTGCACAAAAACATCCTAAAATGAGTTGGGAGTAGCTTAAAAAGTTGAATATTTGAATACTCTTCTGATACAGAAAATCCTTTAACTCAGAAAGCCCAGCCTTAACAGAGAGTATTGCACACATGTGCAACAGATATTTATAGCAAAAATAGACTCTGAACATTTATTGGAGCATACAGTAGCAGCATGTTTTGTATTCACACTGTTAAATATATGAGGTAGTAAAAAATAGAAGAGCTTCATACTGCAATATGGCTATATCACAGCACTGGGTATATAAAAGCAACTTCCAGATTACAAAAAACATTTTCACTTTTTGTGAAGTTCAAGGTGAGAAAAAATTAAAAATGATTTACATGAACTAATAAAAAAGAATGAAAAAGTTTCAGAAATTTTGAGTAGGAGAAGGAAGACAAGGAAATGAAATGGAGGAACACAGGGTGCTCATTTCACCATGCTTTTGTGATGCATGGTCGTGTATAAGCTACTTAAAATGTAAGTACACATAATTAGTATTACATTAAGATATAAGTAATACAAGAAAAATAAGCTTTAACAGAGTACAGCTTTCTCTAGGAAAGTACATTTGCATTAAGTGAGTTAGAAAAGGTGAAAGGAATGCCATTCCCAATGATGTTCACAGTCCAAGATTTTTCAAGTCAGATGAAAAACCAACCCTTTCCTGCCCTCAAGAATATCATCAGTAACAACTCCCAACTATGAATTAGTTCATGCTCTGTACCTTAAAGCTCTCTCTTAATTGATGGTGAATTTAATACTGACATAGAGAAGGGTAGGCATTTGGCAAAGCAGTTAAAATGTTGCTTGGGGTGCCTGCATGCGTAGTTGGAGACCCAGCTCTTGTACTTGTAATCCAACTTCCTGTTAATATGGTCCCTGAAAGGAAGCAGTGGTGGCTCAAGTACCTGGGTCCCTGTTTCTCACAAGGGAGTCCTGGATGGAGACCTGGCTCCTGCTTTCAACATGGAGCAGCCATGGCTGAATTATTTTCAATATTGTTAGCTATAGACCACTTTATAAGTAATTTTTCACAACCATAAAAATAAAATACAGAAAAACATTTTAAAATGTGTTGATGTAAAGTATAGTTGTTTATTATTTGCTTGCCAGAATTCCCTATTCTTCTAAAACATTCTATTCTATGGCAGCCGTTAGATTGGGTCTTTCATGAACACATGACATTTTTCACTTACATGTTCTGAATCGTGTACTTGAAGTAAATCACTGTCAAAGTTTCCAGAGAGACAAGCAAATGGTGAGATAGCTGCTCTTCCTTCCTTGCAGTTCATCAAGTGAGACACCAGTTGGGAGCCCTCACATTCTTTACCTGAGAAATCTGACACATTGGGAAGGATTGGTTAAAAAAAGATTAGCCAAATTATTAAACCTTCATACTTTCCCTAGACTGTGCTTACAAGAGCTGCCACTCAACTTTATGTGAGCCATCTCAATAAAATATGCATCATGGCTTGGGAGTGAATACACTCAACAAATTGTCAGTATCATTATTAGATAAAATTTATTTTATTTTAGTGACTTTGGATCGATAGGAATACAAGACTAAATTCTACCATAGCTGAGAATTGTCATTATCTTGTTACTTCCCACCACTGAACTCACAGTTAGCCTCAGAATCTTTCTAGATAGGAAGTCTTAGGCTGCCACTACATACAGGTTTGGAAATGGCATGAGAAGAATACAGTTTTCTAGTCATGCTTTGATAATGCACTAGATCACACATCCAAATTGAGTTCCAGTTTGTCCTGGAGACAAAGCATTCACATGTTCCCAACTCCTCTACTTTGTGAGCTTCCAGTGTTCCACCACTATTGCTTGGTTTTTTCATGTTCTTTTCTATTTTATCAGGGCCCAGAAAGCTACCTGTTTCCCTCTACTTGAATTTTCCCCACTGGTGATGTGAGGTACAGTGAACAAAGTTGCCATCCACAGCTCAATATCTGTTCCCTTTTTGTTTTTTCCCAGAAAGCATCCATGTGTTAGTTCACATAAAAGAAAAGGAAACATGTATGAATCTTGTTTGCTTCATGCCAAGCCCTATCTTAATATAGTTATGTATATTAACTTGATCCTTCAAAGCTCACCAATACCAAGTAGATGTTACTTCCTTTCTCATATATCAGTTGAGAAAACAACTATTGATTTTTCTTCTCCAAAGTCTCAAACTAATCAGACTAGAACAGATTAGAACAGACTTGGATCTGGGAAGGAATCTAGAGTCTATGCTCATGAACACCTTCCCTCATGGTAGTAAGTGTCAGGATGAGCCCTTAATTTGTCTTAACATAACAGTTTTTTCAGGTTTGAAACCAAAGCAACCTTTAATCAACATTTTTTATAAATGACTCCATTTGGTTTCATTGTCCTTGTCCTGCTAACTTCTAAGTATCACCATTTCTAACATTGGAGAGCAAATGGGATGCCCTCATTCCAGTGACATTCCTGGGATTTTTCTCTTCTCCTGGACTAAAGTGCTGTTATGCAAGACTGTATTTTTCAAGTTGTTCCAGAATGGAGACAAAATATACTTACTGATTTTTGATAATGGGAGTTCGTATTCCTGTTTCATATCAGCGAATTTGGAAACCATTAGTAGGAAAGATGTAAAGTCCTTTGTAACATTCATGTTATACTCATGTAAAGCATCACTGAAATCTTTTGGGAGATCCTCAAGGAATACCTATAGGTTAGACATGTTCAGAAAGATGTGCTTAGATTCCTTGACAACTCAATCTTAGGTAGAACAGTAAAAAACATTACAACGGAATTCTACTGTCATCTGCTCAGTCAGTGATGCATTGTTCCATTCTTTCATTGGTAAATTTGAGGTAAAATTCATTTTTGTTTCTCTTTGCATTTATAGGGCAGGCATTTTGCCTACTGGTTAAGACACAAAAGTGCTTGGATCCCACAATGGAGTGCCTGTGCTTGAGTTTGCAACTTCAGTTCTTGAATCTAGTTTCTGACTAATATATTCCCTGAGAGGCAGCAGTGATGGTGCAAGTATTGAGTTCCTGTCACTCATGAGAGAGCTGAATTGAATTTAGAGCTCCTAGCTTCAGCCCTATCTTCCCCTATGCACCTCTCCTTGCCTTTTACAATTTTTAATTTTAAAAGTTGTTTGATATGACTTAATTAAAACTATGCAAAAATAGTTGTATGTTCTCAAGTGATCTTGTGACAATTTTAAAGGATTAATGACACATTTGCAGATCAAGCAACAAGTTAAAACCACTGGTAGAATAAACCTCACTTGGTGGTGAGGGTTATGTTAGTTTGTATATTTTCTTAGTTGCCCACTTAAATTCCTGAAAGAGATACATCTTTAATTTTCCTTTTTGTAATTAACTTTTGCTCTTAAAAAGGGCAAATGTTTCCTTTCTCTGTGTTTTCCCAAAGAATATTGTATTCTGAACCTTTGTATCCTTCTTAGATTCATAGGTGGATGGCCCAAAGCCTTGGGACCCGCATCCACGTGGGAGACCCGAGACCTGGAGGAGACACGAGCTCTGGGCTTTGGATCAGCTCAGCTCTGGCTGTTGCAGTTTCTTGAGGAGTGGATCATCAGACAGAACATCATCCTCTGTCTCTCCTCCTCTCTCTATATTGGACTTTCCAATTAAAAATAATTAAATCTTAAAAAAAGATACACTCTAAATTCTTAGTGTCTAGTATATTTTGCACATGTGCATATAATGTAACCACATAAACAGTTGAGTTTTCTGCTTTACTATTTGCTTTCTATTTGGGACTTATGGTTATATATTCCTTCTCCCTCTTTCTTCGTTTTCATTCTGGTCTTGCCTTGTCTTAACATTCTTTGTACATTATTTTCTAGTCTTTCATTTGTCCTAATTCTTTCCAAACCTGAAAAATTTTAAGTCTGTTTAATCTCATTAACTTCTGGATTATGATTGCCATGAGTTTTAGTGCTACATGTATTTCATATTTCATAACATTTTGCAATTATTTTCGGATATAGTATATATGGATTTACATCTGTCTACACACTGTCCTTTCCAATTACTTCATACACTCCTGCATTTTCATTCTTTTTTTTTTTAATTTTGAAATGGACAACCCTCACCTATAGTACATGGAATTTTTATTAGTTTATTCATAGAGACAGACGGAAATGCTTCACTTTAAAAGTTATTTTTCATTTACAAATGCTTAAACTTCAGGAATTCTAATCTATGTTTAAGAGCCTTTTGTTGTGGCACCCCAAAATTTCCACAGAATTGTTACTAAATACCTCATGGCAAAAGCTTACTGTGTTTTTCCTTTCAAATTTTTAACATGTTATTCCAGTGCTATGTAGTCACTAAAAACTATACTGGGCATTGAAAAATCTCTTGGAATGACACTGTGCAAATGTTGAATCTAAATGTCAATGCATGTCCAGAATTGGCAAGTTCCCTGAGGTGGAAACTACCACACCTTGGAAAAGTTCCTGCCAAGGTAGTGTCAGTGCATCCAGCTGTCATCTTCCTGTAGTTCTTTGTTGCAGTAGGGATAATGATCATTTACTACATCCTACCTTAAAGTAGAATAATCTCCAGTCACTTTTAAAAGATGCAGCCCTATACTCTGAACCTTTTATTGTATTTGTAATGACTTTCTTTTTAATTGACATACAGACTTTTCTAAGTTGAGTGAAAATTTACTTGAGTTGATCGATTAAAGAAATAACACTCCTGCAGAGAAGTGAGGGAAGTGGTATGGGCCTGTTGGAACTGTACCCATGGAATCAATAAAAGTTCTCCTTTATATTAATAAAGGTAATAAGATTTCAAGGATGCACTTGTGATAAAAATGTGTGATGATAGGTCAAGCACTAAGGCTGTGGGCCTTGGTATGGAGGGCATTCTGTGAGGGCACAGATGTATAATTCAGCAGAATATCGGGCAATAAAAGTCAAATCTTGACTTGGTGCTCCACAGTGCCTTTTCTCTGAGGTTACCTAGTATATACTTGCTGCTTGCCCACAGTGCTGCCTGAAGGTAAAGAGACAGCAATACTGGTTATTCCAAGATGGGCAAGGCTATTTCAGGTGCATGCATAATTATTCACACATTTTTGAGGCTACTTAATGCTGTAATTTGATGAGTACTTGATAAAGTGAAACATATAATTAGATTTTGATAGCTATTTTTCCTCATGGTATTTAACCTTTTGTTGTATTTGTAGAAGCAGATTTCCAAATTATATACTGGCTAGCACACTAATGTAAAAGAATTATTTTACAATGCAAATTACCTATCCTAGGTTTATAAAAGTCAACTTTTGATAGAGCCTATTTAATGTTCTTAACTGTGAAATTTCATTAGAGTCAGATATTTTACCTTGGACTGATGAAACGTTAGAGTGGTGTCTTGGAACTTTGCTGGAAGATATCTTCTTCCAAAGAGATGTGCCAATACCAACATTAACTTTTCCATAACATCTTGAGAAAAACGCTTTGAGCCTATACAAAACAAAGAATTTTGTTATAACTGTGAAGAAAATATAATGTTTAAAGTGAATATCATATTTCCTGGGAAAGGAAAACCTTCTATGACAAATGTGGCAACTGAGGAAGAACCATATGTGCTGACAGTTTCCTTCTGTGATGTCCTCTTCATTCTTGCTGTCTCCACCATAGTTTAGAGTCCCAATCCTTCCTTGCCAAATCACCTTCCCAAGATTTCCTTACATTGGCATTCAAGGCTTTTTAAAAATTCAGCCCATAAAATAATCTCAACTTTACTTCCCAACCACCACTCGTTCTAAGGTATTGTCAGCTTGAGTTACTTCAGTGTTTACCACACATTAGTCCTGTTCTGTAGTGTTTAAAAGCTTTTGCTACATTTAGATTGCAACAATATTCCTAATAGTCAAGATATGGAATCTATTAAGGCGTCCACCAGTAGGTGAACAGATTAAGAAAATGTGGTATTGATATGTAATGAAATTATTGACTCAAAGGAAGTGAATAAAATCCCCTCTCATTTGCAGTACTAGAGGACACCATATTGAGTGAAATAAGCCAGAAGCAGAAAGAAAAATGCCACATGTTCTTTCACACGTGAGTGCTTAAAAAAACTACGGATATAAATTTACAGTAGTGAGTATTAGCAATGTAGAGGTACCGGGCGGAGGTTTTATGACAGGCACCAAAAGGAATAAGTTCTGGTGTTCACAGCACTGTGGAGTGACTATATTCAATAGATACTCCTTTTCTTTTGAAAAACTAGAAGAGAAAATGGAAAGCTCCAAACATGAAGAAATGATCAGGAAAAGAAAATATCAGGTGCCTTGTTTGATCAGTAGTGCTGAACATGACATTGACTCTCATAAATATACACACGTGATATGTGCTAACCAAAAATCTTAACAATAAATTTTTCTAAGAATTGCTACATTGAATAATTTAGGCTCTAGAGTCTTCATTCAGATTTATTAAATGTATTGGGTGATGGAATTTATTTAATTTCTCTTTGCCCCAGTGCCCTTATTTTCCAAATGATGCTAATAGATATTAGCCTTATAAAGTTATCAAGTTTCTATACCCATGATTACAACCACATATACCTATCCCCATATCAAACAGAACTATACTTCAGATTGCTGAAATTATTTCTCTTGCAGAACTTTTGGAAGAATGGTAATTTTTTTCAGATTTATTTATGTTTATTTGAAAGGCAGATTTACAGAGAAGAGGAGAGACAGAAACAGAGATCCTCCATTTACTGTTAATCCCCCCCAGGTGGCTGCAATGTTTGTCGCTGGGCTGTTCTGAAGCCAGAAGCTAGGAGTATCCACCAAGTCTCCCATGTGGGTGCAGAGTCTCAAGAATTTGGGACATCCTCTAATGCTTTCTGAGGTCACAAGCAGGTTAATGGAGCCTGCCGGGACATGAACCGACACCCATGGGAAACTGGTGCTTCAGGGTGGAAGATTAGCCTGTTGGGCTATGGCATTGGCGCCAAGAATGGTATTTATAGGGCCTGGGGTGGAGGCCTAGTGGCTAAGGTTCTCACCTTACATTCAACAGGATCCCATATGGGCACTGGTTCTAACCCCCCGGCCACCACACTTCCCTTCCAGCACCCTGCTTATGGCCTGGGAAAGCAGTTGAGGATGGCCCAAAGCCGTCCCTGCATGGGAGACCTAGAGGAGGCTCCTGGCTCCTGGCTTCAGATTGGTGCAGCTCCAGCTATTGCAAATGCTTGGGAAGTAAATCAATGGATGAAAGATCTTTCTCTCTGTCTCTCCTCCTCTCTGTATATCTGACTTTTCAGTAAAAATAAAACAAATCTTAAAAAAAAGAATGGTATTTTAAAAGATTTATTTATTTAAAGGTCAGAACTACAAGTAGACTGAGGGAGAGATCGAGAGACACAAAGATCTTCCATCTGCTGGTTCTTCCCTATATGGCTGCAATGGCAAGGGCTGAGCCAGGCTGTAGGCAAGAGCTTCATTCAAACCTCCCATATGGGCACAAGGGTCCACACACCGTGGCCACCTTCTGCTGCTTTTCCCAAGCCACTAGCAGGGAGCTGGACAAGAAGTGGGCAGTCAGGACATGAAATGGTGCCTGTAGCAGTAGCTTTAGGGACTATACCACAATGCCAGGCTTCAAGAATGATTTCTTTTCCAGTAGTCATGTTTCATATATATACATACACACATATGTAAATGTAAACATATAAAAATAACTATAGAATATTTAGTTATATAATTATAACAATAAGTATATTATATATTAGATATATAAAATACACATATGCACACATATGTTTATATAATGCATATATTACAGTGTGATATATAATATATAATGTGATAAGTATACTATTATATAATGGACATATAAGTATACATATATGTATACACACATAATTTATATATCTGTTATGAATTGTTATTTATGTTAAATTATATAATATATAATTATATAGTTTATATAAAGATATAGTTATATATAAATATATTTATAATTAATGTACTTATAATTACATATTTATATCATTCAATATAAATAGTTATTTATAATTTAATTATAAAATTAACAGTTTGCATTATGTTGTTTCATTATTCTGTAACATCAAATTTTTCAAGTAAATGTGTTTAATTTTTTTTAAAGATTTATTTATTTTTATTGAAAGACGGATATACAGGGAGGAGGAAAGACAAAGAGGAAGATCTTCTATCTGATGGTTCACTCCCCAAGCGACCGCAGCAGCCGAAGCTGAGCCAATCCAAAGCCCAGAGCCAGCAGCCTCCTCTGGTCTCCCATGCGGGCACAGGGACCCAAGGCTTTGGGCTGTCCCCGACTGTTTTGCCAGCCACAGGCTGGGAGCTAGATGGGAAGCAGGGCCACCAGGATTAGAACTGGCAACCATATGGGATCCTGGGCATGCAAGGTGAGAACTTTAACCACTACACTATTGTGCCGGGCCCCTAAATGTGTTTAATTTTGAGTAAATTAAAACTGTATACAACAAGAGTATATTGTACCTAGTTTATTATGTTACATTCAACTTTAATGAGCATTGTAATATTAGCAGTTATTAAATGTTTAATGTTCATTTTTCATATTCACATCAATATCATTTCTAATGGTTTAATGACACAGAGTATCAAATATAAATTTAAAGTTTTATATAATTATCTAACTTTCCTATGTTGTATTTCAATATTTTCCTTTTGAACTTATTCTACCCATTTAAAAAAATATTCAAGTGTTCTATGTTTTATATATAGACATCGATGATTATATGTACTATATTTGAATGTGTGTTCTTGAATTTTAGTATTAGTACTAATTGAAAATATCCAGTAGGGGGCTGGCACAATGGCTCAACTGGCTAATCTTCCACCTTGCAAAACCATCATCCATATATGTGCACTGGTTCATGTCGCAGCTGCTCCATTCCCATCCAGCTTCCTGCTAATGGCCTAGGAAAGCAGTGGAGGATGGCCCAAAGTCTTGGGAACCTGCACCCATGTGGAAGACCTTGAAGAAGCTACTGGTTCCTGGCTTTGGATCTGCTCAGCTCCAGCTGTTGTGGCCATTTGGGGAGTAAACCAGAGGGTGGAAGATCTTTCTCTGTCTCTCCTTCTCTCTGTATATCTGATTTTGCAATAAAAATAAGTAAATCTTAAAGAAAAAAAATGCAACATGTGACCTGGGGCTGTGAAGTGGATAAAGCTGCCACCCATGGTACTGCTATCCCATCTGAGTGCTGGTTTTAAGTCCTGGCTGCTCAATTTCTAGTCCAGCTCCCTGACACCTGAAAGAGTAATCAGAGACATCCCAAGTGCTCAGAGCTATTCTTTTCATGTTAGATAAATGCAAGAATCTCCTGGGTCCTGGTTTTGGACCAGTTCAACTCCTTCTGGCCATTCAACGTTGGAGGCTATTTTGGGAGTGAACCAATGGATTGAGTGTCTTTCTGTGCATCTCCCTTCTTTCTCTCTCTTTGTACCTCTGAACTTTAAACAAATAAAATAAACCTTCAGGGGAAAAAATTGTGTAGAGTGGAATCCACAAATACTCCCACTGGAGAGCATGAGTTGGGATGGGGGCAGACCAGACCAGGCAGGGCTACAACATCTGTGGGCCTCATGTGAGCTAGACTGGGGAAGGGTCAGATTGGGCTGATTGTTGCGACTGGTGCAAGCAAAAATTAAAGTGGGTGAGGGTTGGTTGGGCTTTGCCACATCATCAGCTGGCAGAGGCTGGCAATGCGGGCTAATTCTGCTAAGTTAAATGCCAGAACCACCTGGACAGTGCATACTCCAGAAGTTGGAGTGGCCTAATAGGGAGATAGTGGGCACCTCCCTTGTGGGCAACCACTCCCACTGGAAAGCATGAAAACCAGGACAGGGGCAGGGGTGGCTTGACAGAAAGGCGCCTGCCAGTATGTGTGTGGGCTGGATAGTAGGTTGGTTGGGTTGAACTAGGCTTCAATGCCCATTGACTAGTACCACAGCTAAATGGGAAGTGGGACAGACTGAACAAGCCTACGGTACATCCTGGCAAGCATGAAAACCAGGGTAGGGAGCAGGCCTGGTGGGGATTATGGAGAGTTGCCCCAACTGCAGCTCCCACTGGTTTGCATGAGGACCGAGTATGAAGTGAGTAGCATTGAGCTGGACTACAACACTGATTGGTTCAAGTGGAAGACAGGGCTGGAAACAGAACTGACTCAGCAATTGCAACAGCCAGCATGTGCATAAGCTGATTGGGGTGATGGACTGTGCCAGACTGTGCCAGACCCTGTACGGCAAACTCACGGAAGAATCAGGTTTGGGAGCATCTCAGATGAAGTTTCTTCAGAGATCCCTCCAACTGAACTGCTGATCTCAGAACCCCAACCATGAAGGGACTATGTCAGCCAGTGGATTCTGAATAGGTTTCATTGCGATTGGAATGGCGAGATTGGCAGCAATTCAGAACTGTTGAATTATCAAAACTGCTTGAGCAGGACCCTTGGAGCGTGCCTTACATCGGGGACCTGGGATGGGTGGGTGACTTGTTGGGGCTTTTCCCTTTGTTTCTCCCCTCACCCCAGATACAGGGAAAAAATGATATTAGTGTGGAAACAATGGTCTTGCCCACTTTCCTGTATTCCTTGACCCTTTGTATCCTAATCAACTAAGTAAGATTATCTAATATATATGTATATATATATATACTTACAGGAAATGTACAAAATTTTGGTGGATTAGGAAAAAAGGTTCCAGTTGATAATTTACTTAAGTGAACCATACAACTGTATTCAAAGAAAATACAATTAGAAGAAAATATTCATAAATATTTTCTGTGATTATGTATGGATAGTGTAATTTATTTTTATGTATAATTTATTTTTAAAAATGCTTTTAACTCTTTCCTATGGTATGTTTATAAGGAGATTTTTTTTCTTTTTAGATTTTATATATTCTTTGATATGTCTGTGTCCTGGAGAGCAAGAAATACCTGAAGTTAATTTCGCCCAGAAAAGCTGAAATTGTAAGAGATGTCACAACGTCTGGTTCTCTCTCATTGGCTCTGTATTAGTAAGTATTCACATTGTTTTTTTTCATTTGAGGATTATTTACACAGTGTTTGCATTTTCTCTGTTGAAAAAGTATTGGCCGGGGCCCGGCAGCACGGCCTAGCAGCTAAAGTCCTTGCCTTGAACCTGCCGGGATCCTATATGGGCACTGGTTCTAATCCCGGAAGCTCCACTTCCCATCTAACTCCCTGCTTGTGGCCTGGGAAGCCAGTGCAAGATGGCCCAAAGCCTTGGGACCCTGCACCTGCATGGGAGACCTGGAAGAAGTTCCTGGCTCCTGGCTTCGGATCGGCATAGCATTGGCCATTGCAGCCGCTTCAGGAGTGAATCATCGGATAGAGGATCTTTCTCTCTGTCTCTCCTCCTCTCTGTATATCTGACTTTCCAATAAAAGTAAAATAAATCTTTCAAAAAAAAAAAAAAAGAGAAAGTATTGCCCAAGGCTGACTTTGCACAGATCTGCTGGTAGTTTTAGACTATGCTTGTATATGGAACTTCAATGCTTACCTTTTGTGGTGGGCTGACATAGATTATGGAAAAGGCCTCTTACAAGAAAATAGACAAAAACAAAATTAGACGGCTCATGATAATGCAAATGTGATACAAGTCCAGCAAACCCCATCGGGTTACCTTCTTGATCTACATAGCCCTAAAAAGCAAAACATGATTTATTAGTTTGACTTAGTCACTGTATAATTACTTATGTTACTGTTTACTAAATGCTAATTTATGATAATATTTTATGCCAATATGAAAGATCAATAGTAATTGGTAGTAATTATATACCCCGGCTTTGATAGTTAATCAATTATTATTAGTAGTAACCATTGGATATAACTTTCTAAACACTGCACTTAGTTCAGCCTGGCATGAAATCCAGACATCAGCAGTGGTACTTCAACAAAGGACAAAGCATAACCACGCATACCTCTTTGACCAGTAATTGCAGAGAAAACAAGAAGTAGAGTTTTAGCATCCCTGTGATTCTGGTTTGTTTGAAGGACAGCAAAGAATGCTTCAGCACTGACAGAACCTTTAAGAAATAATACTTTTATTGTGTACTGTTCAGATTATGAAAATATTTGTAAATGATAATGTAGGATTGGCATTATCCATCCATATTATAAATTACATATCAGCAATGTATCAGGTTCCATTCGATTTCATATTATTTGTTTTATCATGTTCCTACATGTCACAGCCTTCCTTTTACCCCAAAAAAGCAGGTAAAATAGAATTGCCAGAAAAGAAACTCTTCAAACACTTTAAGAAAAGCAATTCAAGGAGACCAGCATTGTGGCACTGCAGGTATAGCCTCTTACTGCAATGCTGGCATCCCATACAGGCACCAATTCATGTCCCAGCTGCCACACACATGGGAGACCCAGATGATTGATTTCAGTCTCGTTTTATCTTGCCTATTGCAGTGACCTGAAATTGCATTTTTTTTTTCCTCCTTCCATATAACTCTAAAATAATATACACTTTTTAAAAATCAGCTTCATTTTAAGAGTTAATGGCTCTGGAAGAAAAAAATATGTATTAGCCCAAATTGTATAGAATTGGTGCAGAAATAATAGTACCTGATTTTTTAATTACCCAAAGAGTAAAAATATTGGTTGGTTTCCAGTGGAAAACAGCATTGGAGCCCACATGTCTTTCAAGTGTGTATTTCAGTATCCTTTCCTTATGTTCAACTGCAGAGAGCTTGATTATCATGCAAAGATTGTTTTTGGCTGAACCTATTGGGGATTCTATGTTCCTCCTATATTTTGTTTCCTAATTATTTCACCGTATTAGGGAAGTTCTCATTTCATTGAATACTTATTTTTTTAAAGTGTCTTTTGAGACAGTTTAGTGTCTCTGGGGTCTCTCTTCTTCCTTCCCCCAAGTTCCCTCTGCTCCCCTCTGTTCTCCCCTGCTGTCTCACAATGGGTGTCTTTCGTGAATTTTCCTAAGCCCATCATGTTGCTGCTGGAGTGTCTCCCAACCATGTAGGAGACTGTCAATCGTTTCATTGTGAGTTCATTCTTTTATCCCAGGGCCCTAATGTAGGCACAGTGAGGACTAGATCTTTGTTAATTATTGAAATACCAATAACAGTGATAAAAGGGACGTTGACCATCTCAGGTAATTATAAACAATCTGAGTACATCTTTGAATCTAGCTTCTCTTTCTGCACCTTCAGGCACTCCCATAACTCTTGGATGTGTTTCTTAGCTTGACTCAGTTAATCTTCCAGTTTTTTTGGCTATTTCAGTTACAGAAGAAGGCATCTTCCAATCCCAAAATTCTTTCTTCTGCCTCACTCATCCTATTATTGAGGCTTTCCACTGAGCTTTTAACTTTCTGTATTGTGTACTTCATTTCTAACAATTGAGCTTGATTTTGTTTCAATGTTGCTATTTCCTGTGTAACACACTTCTTAGATTCCTTGAACTCTTGTATGTGTTTCTTCTTGTTGTTAAAAAGCATCATAACAATTAAAAGAATCTTTATAGACAGTTCTTCCACGTCTGCCTCAGTTAACTCTGAGGTTGACATAGGATTTTGTTCCTTTGCAACGGAGGTGTCAGGAACCTTATTCATTTTGCCCTTGGTAACTGCAACTCTGATTAGTGAATTCTTCTCCTTGGGGCTGGTTTTTAAACTGTATCTGTAGGCTTACAGGTCAGCTTTACTGATTCCATTCAGTGCTCAGTTTTTTGCTGTCACTTGTGCCACTCCCTCCAGCAAGATTTTGTCGTGGACTCCCATGTTATGCTCGTGGCTCACCATTCTCCACCCCCTTGTAATCCTGTGCTTTGACCTTACTGTTGCCTGGTCAGACTCTCTCCCATTCCCAGTTCCAGCAGTACCTGGGATTAGGAAGACACCAGCTGTCCTAAACCACAGGATTGTCAGTGGTGCCCATTGCATGGATTTTTTTTTTTTGTCTTTTCTCTTCTTACTAGAATCTGCTAACAATTATGTCTAGATGCAACCCGGACCTATTTTGAATGAAACCCATGGGATGCTGAGTCAGTATTGTTTTCCTGGTGAACCAGTGTAAGGCATTGAGCCAGGAGTGAGTTCTCCCTTGGCTTACCACACACACAGCTTGCTGTTGTTGCTCCTCAAGAGCGTTTGTCGCATTTCACAAAATGGCACCTGATGTGGCATTGCTGAAGGTCTGGACCATGAAATTCACACTGTTCCCATACCCAACTGCTTGAGTTTTGCCACTCTGTGTCTGCTCTTGGTCAGATTAAACAAGTCAGCAGGACCTGCAGTTTGATGGCTGGGTTTGCCTCCCGAGTTCCGGTGTACTCTTATTCCCATCCAGCTGTCAGTGGAGCTCCAATTGCCAATCGGTTGCTGCTGGGTATCTGGTCACTGCAGGACTGTTCTGGTGTCTCTGCCATTCCTCTCATCCACTGGTCTCCAGATTGTCTCTCTGCCATCAGCCTGTCCTATTTCTTCACCTTGGCTAATCCTGCTACATCTGGTTAAACCTGTCCTTACTCTATTGCACCAGCCTGAAAACCCCCAGCACATGTATTTTAAGTTCACCATAAAAGAAAACTTCACATCATCACCAAAACTTAAGCCTGGGTTCCTTTAGACCTCTAGATTTCATAGAACCTTAGAAGAATCACTGCTTTAAGCTGAGCCTTCTGGAAAGAAGGAAGACTGGTAGGGGAAGTGGACTTTACTCTCCATCTCCTTTACTGTGCTTTCTAAAAGTACACCAGATGTAGCCTTTCCTACAAACTCTTCTTCATTTGTCCCATTTAGTGAGAGAAGGCTAGAGTCAGAAACAGTAGAACAGTGAGAATCTGAGGGATGAGGCATGGTGGGTCATTGTAACAACAGTGGTGCAGACCCCATAATTAAACTTGTACTAAAACGGCAAGAATCTTAATAGCACTTCATAATGTAGTCCAGTGATACATTACACACATGTAATCAATGCAGATTGGGAAGGTTAGAAGACAGGGCATCTTTCAGTCCAGAAAGGCAATGTAAGATGAAGATCTGCTAGTTTTGACATGTGAGTGAAAAACTACACACCCAGTCCCAGGTGTCTGAGGGACACAGAATGAAGCCAGAAGAAATTTCATATACCTTATTGGTAGGCAAACCACTACATTTGAAGATTTATATGTGGAAAAACAAGAACACATAATATAATCTGTTATAGATATTTCTAAAAATTTTCAGTCATGCACCTAATATTGACTGAATGTCTATGCCAAAAAAGGCAGCAAATGAACATAGCTGGCTGTAGAGTGCTTACATTCCAAAGGGAAATACAGGGAAGATTAAATTGAACAACCATTGCTGCAATGGCTCAACTAGCTAATTCTCCATCTCCAAGCATCAGCATCCTATGAGGGCTCAAGTCCCAACTACTCCATTTCTATCCAGCTTGCTGCTTGTGGCCTGGGAAAGCAGTAGAGGATGGCCTAAAGCATTAGGACTCTGGGCAAGCTTGGGAGACTCATAAGAAGCTGCTGGCTCCTGGCTTTGTATCGCCTCAGCTCTTAGCTATTGTGGCCATTTGGGCAGTGAACCAGCAGACGGAAGATCTCTCTCTGTGTCTCCTTCTCTGTAAATTTGCCTTTTCAGTGAAAATAAATAAATCTTAAAAGATACATAAATAAATAAACTGAACAGTAACTGCTACATATTTCCCAAAGAACAGCAGTCTCAAGTACAACAGGTGAATGACAAAGACTGGACCTCTGACACTGGTCAGCACGGTACCTTGGCCTTGGCGTCATCTGGGTCATCTCCTTTGGAAGCAAGCAACATAAGTCGAAGGATGAAGGTGATGCTGTAAGGGAACTGTCCTCTCAATTCAGGAACTTTGGATTTTATGAGTTTTTCTATTTTGGGAAATGGAATATTAAAGAAATACACATTTCCAAGCAGATCTTGGCCTCGTCTGCCAGCCCGACCAGACATCTGAAATGAAATAGAATCATACCATGAAACTTCTCTAAATGTTTTCCCAATCCTAGATTAAAATTTGAGCTTGTTGGGGTCAGGACTATGGCTGAACAGATAAAGCTCCTGCCCACAATGCCAGCATCCCAAATAGGTACTAATTCCAGTCCTGGCTGTTCCACTTCCTGTCCAGCTCACTGCCCGTGTGCCTGAGAAAGCAGCAGAGAATGGCCCAAGTTGTTGGGCCTCTGCATTTATGTGGGAGAGTGAAAGAAGCTCCTGGCTTGGGACTGGCCAAGCTCTGGCCACTTAGGGATAAAGCAGCATATGGATGATTTCTCTTGTCTCTCATTTTGTGTCTATAACTCTGCCTTTCAAGTAAATAAATAAAATATTTGGAAAAAAATAACTTTCTGCACTAATTTGGAGTAAATGAATTGTGCATATGCCCAATCATTAATTAACTGAAACTAAAATCCACTTATATGGGACTTTGAAAATGTGCCATGACAAAGACAGAGCTGGAAAATTATGTACTCCTGTGATGCTGTTAATCATAGTGAGCATTTATATAATGATATGGGAAACAAAGAATATCAGAAAAGCAGAGCTTGAATTCAAGTTCACTTAAAACTGTGTTTTACTGTATCAATTATTTTTCTCCATTTTCATTCTTTACCTCATCTCTTTCTCTTCTACCTTGTCACACAAAAGTATGTTGAGTTACAAATTGACAAAAAAACCTCTGTGGCATATGAAGAATATATAAACATGTTCCCCTTTGTACACTTGAAATTGGAGCACAGGGAATCTAAGAAACTTGCCCAGAGGCAAGCAACCGGAAAGTGGAAGACACAGGACTCAGACCCCGGCATTTCTATTTCCAAGTCCATCATCCCAAATATCCCAATATCTTTGTTACTGAGATTCCCAAAGATAAGGCAGGGACAGTTTCTGCAGAATATACTTCAAAGTAGAAATTAAAAATTCAGAGGCAAGTGGATTGATGGGAACTCCTAGGGTGTGATATTGGATCAGAACTGCCCAGTAAATAGAACACGACATATTTAGAGAGGCAGACATTGTGGGGTGGCCTGGCAAGCCACTATCTACATTCCTTTCTCAGAGTAAATGGTTCAAATGCCAACAGCTTTGTGTTTCCCACTCAGCTTGGAGCTAATCCATACCCGGAGAGGCAGCGGATGGTGGATCCACTCCTTGGGTTCTTGCCATCCATGGTCCTGATTCCTGGCTTTGAGCTGGCCCAGTCTCATTGCAGACATTTGTGAAGTGAACCAGCAGTTGAAAGATCCCTATCTCCCTCTCTATCACTCTGTCTTATATAAACATACAGAATAAAAAAAAGAAAAAAAAGAAAAAAAGAATGCTGGGATGCTACTAGCAGAAATATTCATCAAATGTCCCTGAACAAAAAAACTGTATTTACACAAACTATGCTGTCTATAGGACAGAATATAATAAAGAATTGAAAAATTGAAATTGCTCTAATAATACAGAGTAGAGAACACTGGAAGAATGATGACGGATACAGAAATTGCAAAGAGAAAATCAAATAGCACTATGAGAGAATATTGAAGTAGATTTATAGAATACTGTATGTCTAGAGCAAAGAGGGCAGTATTAAGGCATTGTCAAAAGTGCAAAATCCAAAGGGTAAAATCAGTGCAAATGAACTAGTAAATATTTATCAACTGTCTTATAAAGCATTCGATACATTGAAATCCACATTCTGAATAGAGAAAAGGGGGGAGATCAGGTAGTTTACATATCTTATCCAAAGTCAGATACCTGATTAATAGTGTTCTTATTATCCCACACTTGTGTGCCTTCCACATAAGTTAGACAGTCTGGCATGAATGAATGTAATATGTTTGTGAATGAAAGATTTATATATAACTATTGTATGGCCATATGTGGCATTTCAAAAGGTCACGGGAAATGGAATTTACAGATGTTTATTTTGTTGCAAATAAAGCTTGAAATCCATCCATACAAATATTTCAGCATTATATCAAGTTTACTCATATTTATGCACATTACAATACCTGTCTGTAATTTAAAGCATCCAGATAGATAGAGTTTTGAGCAAAAACAACGGATTTACAAGGCATGTTGACTCCTAAAGCAAGTGTCCCAGTAGCAGTTACCACCTGGAAAGAATAAAATTATGACTTCATTTGCAGAATACACATTCTTTTTCATCAGTGCATAGAACATTCTCTAGGATAGACCATATACTAAACAAGTCTCAACAAATTTAAAAAAATATGTATTTTCTGACCACATGGAATGAAGCTTGAAGTTAACAACAGAAAAAATTGTAGAAAATATTTAAACACTGAAACTGAACAATAAGATCCTGAATGAACAGTGGTTCATAGAGGAAAGTAAAAGGGAACTTCTTAAAAAATATTTGCAACAAATGAAAATAAAAACACAATATATTAAGACTTATGGGATAGAGCAAAAACAGTTTTGAGACGACAGTTTATAGCAATTGGTGCCCACATTAAAAAAAGGAAAGTTATCAAATTAATGATTAAGAGTGAATTTTAGAAACAAATGCAAAATTAGTAGAAGAGAAAGAAATACTTTTTAAAACTGAGAAAAGCAATTGTGGCTGGGTAAGCCTTGGTCTGGTGTGCAAGCATCCCATATGGGTGATGGTTTGAGTCCCGGCTGCTTCAATTCCAATCCAGCTCCCTGCGAATATGCCTGGCAAAGCAGTGAAAAGATGACGCAAGTGCTTGAGTCCCTGTACGCATGTGGGAGACCTAGAAGAAGCTTCAGGACCCTGGCTGCTGACCAGCCGAGCTCTGGCCATAGTGGCCATTTGGAGACTGAAACAGGATGAAAGATCACTCTCGCTGCTTCTCCTTCTTTCTCAGAAAATCTGCCTTTCAAATAAAAATACATACATTTTATTAAAAGAGAAAGAGAAGAAATAAACAGAATGAAGTGTTTTTTTTTTTTTTTTTTAACCTACACGGGCCCGGCATGGTAGCCTAGGGGTTAGAATCATTGCCTTGCACGCACCGGAATTGTATGGGTGCTGGTTCATATCTGGGAAGCCTTGCTACCCACCTAGCTCCCATCCTGTGGCCTGGGAAGGCAGCTGAGGATGTCTCAAAGTCTTGGGACCCTGCACCCACGTGTGAGACCCGAAACAGTCTCGTGGCTTCCCACTTTGGATTGGCTCAGCTCTGGCCATTGGCAGCCACTTTGGGAGTGAATATCTTTCTCTCTGTCTCTCCTCCTCTCTGTATATCTCAGTTTCTAATAAAAAATAAATAAATCTTTAAAAACGACACAAAAGACCAATGAAGAGTTGAAAAACACAGACTTGACATTTGCAACAAAATGGATGTAACTGGAAAGCATATGATATGTGAAGATAGATCCAAAAAGAAAAATATCACACCTTCTCTCTTGTTTGCAATAGTTAATGTGGAGAGTAGGTAAAAAAAAAAATTAGTAGGTATTAAGTCTTTTATTATGTAATTAGAAATTTTGCTGCACTGAATCATACCATCTAAATGATAAAATATCTTTTTCTCAAGTCAAAGAGAAGTGGGGCGCAGGTAACAGTGAGGACTGTTGGAATACTAGAAATGCTCAATTTTCATTTGGGTGTTGGTTATGAGTATGATCATATGGCAAAATTCATTTATGTGCATACTTATGTGCATTTCTGTATTGTATTTTAATGTCTAAAAAGAAATGAACAAAAATACTTTTGTTCTCATTGAATGAACAAACAGATACACTTGAAACGTCCTGTTGCAATGAAGTCAAAAAGAGAAATGTGGAGTTATGACATGGTGGTGAAAGTAAAGAAGGGGAGGAAGGGAGGGAAAAAAGAAGCGCAAGAAGCTAAAATTACATGAGAAAAAAAGGTAGTTATAGTTTTTACTTTTCGTGAGCAATCAGAATCACAGTCACAACTCTAATTATTACAATGGAAAACTTTACCTACCCTAATGTATCCTTTCCTAAAGAGTATTTCAACTAACTGTTTCTCTTTGGCACTCATGGAACTGTGATGATATCCAATGCCCCTTTTTGCCAAGTCTTTCAATATATGACCTTTTCTTTGAAATTTTACTCGATCAAACACCATCTGTAAAGTCTAAAAGAAGCCAGGGGTTAGGAAAATTGACAATTTCTTGCTTATTTTTAAGATAATCACAATTTAAACAGTTTGGGTCAAAATAGTATGCATTCTATATGTTAATTTGGCAGCTGTTAGAAATCAATTCCATTAATAAAAAGAACATTTTATGATAGTTACAGAAACTGTGAAAAAATTCTTTCCAACTATTTGAAACTATCCTAAACTATCTCACCCCATTTGAGGGGTTAACAGTACAAGGTTGTTGAAACACCAAGTTAGAGCATTGTGAGCTCATGGTAGTTCTTACTGGAGCCTTCCCCAGAGAGGAAGAAACTCTCCCAGAAAGTGGAGTGGTTTCCTTGTCCTCTATGGTCAGAGAATGCCTACTTGTCACTGCAAAGCAGTCACGAATGGCCTTAAAACTTCCCATGTCCCAAGAGGGAAATCCAGTTGTGTTCAGAGATTGTGAACAAAGTAAACGGTGCTTATGTGTGGAGAGGGAAAGAATAGCCCAAGTATCCAAAAGGAAAGGGCTGCTACTGAGTATTTCAGTTATACAGTCATCCATACAGTAGAATATGAAGGATCCGTTAAAATGTGAGGTACATGATGGTGATGAAAAAGGAAGAGATCATGAAGAAGACACACAATACCTTGGGGGTCTTTGAAAAGTTCATGGCAATTTTGAACCATAAGTGACCATGAACTTTGAAAAAAATGTATCAAAATAAATTTCTTGGGCCCGGCGACGTGGCCTAGCAGCTAGAGTCCTCGCCTTGAACGCCCCGGGATCCCATATGGGTGCCGGTTCTAGTCCCGGCAGCTCCACTTCCCATCCAGCTCATTGCTTGTGGCCTGGGAAAGCAGTCGAGGAAAGCCCAAAGCCTTGGGACCCTGCACCTGTGTGGGAGACCCAGAAGAGGCTCCTGGCTTCTGTCTTTGCATTTGCTTAGCTCTGTTTCAGCCACTTGGGGAATGAATCAGAGGCCAGACATCTTTTTCTCTGTTTCTCCTCCTCTCTATGTGTCTGACTTTCCAATGAAAATAAAATAAAAATTTTTAAAAATTGACAGAATGACACGCTGCAAGGGATTCCATCTGGTAGTTCACTCCTCAGACATGAATAGTGGCTGGGACTGGAACAGAGCCAAGCCAGAAACTCAATCCACATCTCTTACTCACATGAACAAGAGTTCATGTGGGTGTCCCAGCTGTTCCACTTCTGATCAAACTCCCTGCTAATGTGTGTGGGACTGATGTGGAAGACAGCACATCTGCTTGGGCTCCTGTACGTGTGTGGAGAGACCTGAAATATACTTCTGGTCCAGCTCTGGCTATTGCTGCCATCTGGGGAGTGAACCGGTGGCAGGAGATCTGTTTGTCTCTTTCTCTCCCTTTTTCAGTCCTCCCCCTGCTATAACAGTCTTTCAAGTGAATAAATAAAAAAAAATTTGTTCACCATGTGTTCAAATTTTCAAATGTGGCTAGGAGAGGACAACCACAATTCAGGCCATGGAAAACAATATCATAGGTGGAGAAGAAAGGCCAGAAATTCTCAAGGGAAAATGTTAATGAGCAAGAAACAGTCTAAATCTATACTTCTCAAGATTCATGCAGCAGAACTCTTAAGGGGCTTGTGTAGCCAGAAAGTCACATATGGAACTCCTCTTCTGGCAGAGATGACATTTAGAGATCATGTTAGACCTGTCTGTGACTGGGAAGGGTTGGCTGATGAGTGAAACGTCAGGGAGAACAAGTCCACTTTAAGTCCTGACCTCAGCATCGATAGCTTTTGGATCAGCGTATGTGCAGTCCTGAGGAATTTCCAGGTTCTTCTCCAAATTCTTCAGTAGATGATCATGTTCGGCTTCGTGTATCAGGCTTTGATCCATTGTTTTATTCCTCTTCTGGCCTTTTTCATCTCTGTTCATAGAAATAAAATTTTATGCAATCAATATTCACATTTGGTCATCAGGTTTAACCCCAATCATTCTTGTCAATCTTCTGCATTATTAGTATGCATCTGTACTATCACAACTGAATCTCCTCACACAGCTGCTCACCTGCCTCTGAAACTTAAGAGACTTTCACTATGTATTCCTTCTCACCAAATCCAGTTCTGCTCAGATAGCTTTATTTCCCATCTGCTAAAATGATAATCATACTCTCTTCCTTAGCGTACAGCTTCTCTGAGTTTGGTTGCTAAAATTTATCAACCGCTTCATTCCCTAAGAATTATTTGCCACTGACAGGAGCCTCATTGAAATTTCTGGGAAGACAGCATACTTTTCTGGGGATGAGGGAGTGGCTCAAAGCGAATAACCAGTTGAAATGAGGAATAAAAACCAGTCCATGACTCAAGCAGACAATGCTAAGGTGGCCTGCAACATTTAACAGAACCAAATTCAGGTTTGTTCCTGCAAAACCCACATTGTCGCTTCTCTGTATCTTCCCTCTCGATTCCCTCACTTTCTTGCACCATACTCATAAGAGCACCCCTTCTTTTAAAAATCAGTCACACAAGACATTCCCATCACAGCATGTGCTACTAGAGTATCTGACACTCCCCCACAATCCTGATTTGAACTCTTAGATCATCAAACTGTATTATCTTCTACCCCAAACATGACAACATTTCTCTCTGTGTCTCTCTCTCTCACACACACACATTAATTTGTCTTTTTAAATTGTGCACATTAGACAGTTCCTAACAGGAGAAGATGAACTTGCTTGTGTTGTATCATTCAGTGTTTTCACTTCTGATTAACATCTCCCTTAACTCAAGGGAGAATGCCCTAATATTTGCAGACTATGAGGCTTACACAGGTCCACATCTCCTCTAAGTTCTAAATCAAGATAACAAACTATTCCCTGAAATACATTGTAGCATCCTGCCTTGAAACCATAGCTCTACAACAACCTGCAATTTATTTAAATGACTTCTGGTGGGCATGTCTCCTTAACGCTGCTGACTTCTCATTTGGCAGGCATGCATGCAGATGAAGAAGGGATGCTCTAGCTTAGGGCCCAGTGCAGGCATCCCTCAACCTCAGTACAATGATAATGCAAAGTAAGATATCAAAACACACTGTCCTATTATAGCACGAATTGGTCACTAATAAAATTTGAAATGTGGCTCTGATTACCTCGAATAAAATTTGTCTAAGGACAATCTGCTATTAGGAAGTCTACACGTCCTACACTATGTCTACCACAGCTCTTCATTGCCCACATTGCTAAGGAAACAGCAAAAGGAGGCAGAGGGGATATACACATATGGATCAGGAGAAATTCCAGGTTGCTCTGTGATTTCAAAAATTTGAGTCAGAGAAGTTCGAGAAGCTGTCTTAACATAGAAGCCAATACCTGCTTCTCAATCAATAATAGCTCTGGAGTAAGTATTACCTAGCAGACCATACAATAAGCACTGGACATAAAAAGGGGGAACACACCACACCTGTTCCTTTTGTAAGGGAGCTTAACATTAAGAAAGCAGAAACACATCCAAACACAAAACAGCAGTAGGCCTACATTACAATAGCTGATCTATCACTAGAAATATAGCATGAACATGGGAGAAAGCATAAGTAAGTCTATTGGGAAATCAATACAAGATTCAGAGAAGAGGTAGAAAATGCTTGAACACAAGTTTTCAGGAAATGAAGAAGGGCAATCAAGGCAGAAATTTCCTGGAAAGAGGTGCACATGTAGGCTGTGTGAGGTACAGTGTGAATGCTGAGTATTGCTAGAGGAGAGTAACAATGGCAAAGATCAAAACATGTTGGCATACTAAGTAACAGTCAAGCAGTTCAGACTTCATCAGCTCACTAAAGATCATCAAGTACAGGAAAAATTTAATCAGCTTGAATACTTGCAAGATCATGTGCAGGCTAAATTGAAAGATGATGAATCAATGGTGAATCTCAAGGCTCTGAGATCCTTGAAGAAAACTTGTATTCATCCAAACAGATGTGATGAGCATCCAAGACAGGCAGTGATGGAGGAGCACAGAAGAGAATGAACATATTGACCCTAGAGCTGACACCATAAGGTACTACAAGGGAAGACAAGTAGCAATGTTTTCCAAGCCAAAAAGCAGTATTCGATCCAATCTCAGGCTTATTCTGTGATCACTTATTTTTTAAAAGAGATTTGAAAAAAATATATTTATTCATTTTGAAAGAGTCAAACAGAGAGGGGGAGAGACAGAGAGAGAGATCTTTCATCCACTGGTTCACTCCCCAGATATCTGCAGTGGTCAGTGGTGAGCCAGCCAAAGCTAGGAGCTTTATCCAGGTCTCCCACATGAGTAGCAGGGGCCCACACATTTGGGCCACCTTTAGCTGCTTTCCCCATTCGATCCAGGGACCTGGATTGGAAGTGGACATGAACTGGTTCTCACATGGGACCAGCATTGTAGGTGATGGCTTTACCACCAATGCCACAATGCTAGTCCCAAAACGTATTTATTTGTCTGATAGGCCATGGTACAGAGTAAGGGAAAGAAATATGTTCCAGTTCCTGGTTTACTCCCTAAATGGTTGCCACAGCCAGGACTGGAATTCCAACTAAGTGTCCCATGTGGGTGGCCAGTTTCCAAGTACTCATACCATCTTCCTTTGCCATCCTAGGTGCAGTAGCAGGGAGATGGATCCAAAGTGGAACACCTGGGACTTTAACCACCACTCTTATGGGATGTTGGTACTGTAAACAGCAGCTTAGCCTACAGCACCACCACACTAGCCTTACCATTCCAGGATCACTTAAAAACTGCAAGAACAAGTGATACATCTTTATTGTCACACAATGTATGCAGACTTCTGCGGATTCACTGGGAGTCCAACATCAAGTATATGTGCCAAAAATATGCTTATTTGAGGGGATAATGAGTTTGTTTCGTTAAGTAGTGCACATAGGCTTGAAAGCTGTGGTACCAGGCCCAGAGCAATGACAGAGTGCCTAATCCCCACCTTGCATCTGCCGGGATCCCCTATGGGTATCAGTTCATGTCCCAGCTGCCTCACTTCCCAACCAACTCCCTGCTTGTGGCCCGGGAAAGCAGTAGAGAACAGTTTAAAACCTGGGTATTCTGCACTCTTGTGGGAGACACAGAGGAAGCTCCTGGCTACTGGCTCTTGGCTCCTGGCTTCAGGATCAGCTCAGCTCTGGCCATCATGGCCACTTGGGGAGTGAACCAGAGAACAGAGAATCTTTCTGTATCTCTCTCTCTGTATATCTTCCTTTCAATAAAAATAAATAAACCTTTAAAAAAAACAAAAACAACAACAAAAAAGAAATCTGTGTTACCACATTTCCCAGGTTCTAAATGAGACTCATTTATGCAATCTAAGATTTTGAGTTTATGGCCACTTGTTTACTACATTTTCTGATCCAGATTCACTAAACTTGTAAGCAAGGCTGGCCATCAATGAGCACTTTGAGGAGTACTTTCACTGTATTTTCTTACTGGAATTTAGAAGAGTATTTTAACCCTCTTATGAGAAATTTGTTTAAGTACTTACTGAATCTTTTGTTTCTCTATAGATTTTTTAACTTTCCGAAGTTTGTTGGCCATGTCATGGGCTTCCTTGTCAGCTTTAGGAGGCCGTTTCTTCTCCTGCTTTTCATACAGGAACGCAAACACATTTCTTGCTCTGTTTTCTACGGCTGCTAAGCTGAATCTAGAAACAAATGAAAAGAATGCTTGCCTAAAAATACCATCATAAACTTCAAAGGCCATTTACATCTATTGTTAGCATTCTGATGAACACCTACTAGTTTTTTAATGTTCCTCTTTATGAAATTTTCCCGTGGATGTGCATACCAAATGTTCCTGGAAAGCAGTCCCTTATTAGCAAGCTCACACTAATATTGCTCTCCCAACCCCTACACCAGATGCTACTCTGGGGAAATCCTGAAGCAGAACTGATGGAAATTTTCCCCATAAGAGGATTGGATACTCTATAGTCAAAAGTCAAAAAAAACCCCATGAATCTTAACTACCTATACACAGAAGAAAGCTATCCATCTCTGTCTATTCCCAAAGCCTAAGGGAGAAAAATCATCTTCTATCATCAGTAATTATTTGTTTATTTGGCCAGATGGGAAAAAATTCATACATTCTTACTTTTGATCTTTTGGGATGTGACTGCTTTCAAGAGACCAGATAAAATTAGGTTTTCCTAGCTTTTACACTACAGAAGTTTCTGTGAGGTCTGGGCCTTATACTTTCTGAAATAAAAATTCCTAGGAAGACAGGAGTCTAGATCTGCTGGAATCTTGGTGCTTAAACCAGAAACAGTCCAGGCTGTAACCATCTGTTCTCTCAGACTTGAGTAATTAACTAGGTGAAAGACGGCAGATAAAATTTTCCTGATGTATGAAAAGTAAAATGCTTCCAGAGGAAGTAATAGCAAACAGCATTTTTTCTATTCTACATGCGTTTCTCAGTATCAGAAAGTTAGGGCTTTTTACATGAGCACTAGAAAACCCAGAGACATTTTAATTTTCCACTATATTTTTGGTAAAATTCTAGGGCTAAAATAGTCACTCACCTGACATGAACCACAGCTTATCAGAACAAATCATAGGCTTGATTTATGTAATAAAGCTTAAATGTCTAAATTATGAGGCAAAGGGCATTTCTAAAGTACAGAGCTAGAAATATGGTTAACTAAATTGGCACAGTCATGAAGCAAAGATCAGGAAAGTAACACTGACATATGGCAAGAAATTTCTTGTAGCAGACAATAAAATAGTAGCAGTAGTCATTTATATTAACTATTGTCAGACATTATTTTACATAGCTTACATATAGGACTCACTGTTAACATTCCTGATTTTGCAGATAATAACACAAGAGACATGAATAAGTTATGTGGCTGGCCCCAGAGGCCACAAGCAGCAGAAGGCACAGTCTGGCCTCCAAGCCCATGTTGTTCACTATGACATTCTGTTGCTTCTGTCTCTACATTAACACAAGTGACTAGATCCTAAGCACATATTTCTTTATTAAATGCTACCATTTTCATCAAGGTACTTTACTTGTAGAAACGGCAAATGACTTATGAATGAGTTTGTCTCTTAAATGTCTCTGATTACCTATGTTGGAGCAAAGGTGATCTAGAACTTGGTCATTGGCCAATGCCGTTTCACAGTACTGCACCAAGTGCTTTTGTAACTTAACTCCACCCTACATCTTACTAGTTTTGTCTTTGCATTGTTTGCATGAGGAAAACAAGGTTCACAGTTATTAAGTAACTATGCAGAAGTGACACAGCCTACAGGCTACAGGTAGCAGAGGTAAGAAGAAATTTGGACCTAGCCATAAAGTGTATAGTCTTAAGCATACAATGATACTGCTGGCAAAAACTGCAAACTCCATACATTTTTATCTTGTGACCAGTCATTGGGGTTTGTTGTGGATGTATGATTAAAAAGACCTTAGAGGTTAGTGTCAGCCCAGACAAATGCTCAGATCTCTTGATGACCTGGAGCCACTTAGGACTAAATCAAACAGCATAAGATGTCTTTAGACCAGGATTTCATAAAATCCTACTGAGATACAACGCACCCAGTAGAATTGGACCTGTGTTGTTTTGGGGAAAAATGATTACGGTTAAAGTTTCGTACTTGAAACATTAAATTCACCTATCTGGCATATTCTACTTTGAGGTAAAGATACCCAAAACCAGCAAGTACAAGAGGATGGTTCTCGGTACCCCTCTTTTTCTTAAAAACATGATGCTTTATGCCATTTTTATCATCAAGGACAGGAAATGGAGGGAAGGCAAATCTATACAAACAAACGTTGTTGAATGAATTCTTTTCTTCCTTGTCACCTGATCAAGTTAGTTATCCTATTTCAAACCTTTTTCCTAAATCATTTTTACCTTGACCTCTTTTTGTCCATATAAGTGCTCATCTCTTTGTCTTTTAGTCTTTATTTCTGTACTGATGCTCCTATGCCATATAAACCTTATATAAACTTGAATACATTTATCTCAGTGGTCTGTCCTATATTAATAAAACCATAAGGCTCATACAAAATACTCTAAAGCACTAGAAGAAAAATGTTGCTTTCCCACAAAAATATATATGAGTATATATTGAACTATAAGTATGCAATGATTATTTGTTTTTTTTAATAATTTGTATTTTTAATGGCATGTCTCTTGTTTTTCTTTCTTTTTTTATTGTTATTAACATTGTATTATGTGATACAGTTTTATAGTCTATTTGGGGTTTTTTTGCAGTCAGCTACAGGAAATAATTCATCAACAATCAGAATTGTTTTTTTCTAATTATTATTTTATTTATTTCTGAGACAGATGGAAAGCCCTAATCCACTGATTCAGTTTCCAAATCCCACGACATCCATAGTTAAGCCAGGTTGAAGCTTTAGTCCAGAATTCAGTCCAGGTCTTTCATGTGGGTGACAGGGACTCAACTGCTTAACATCACCTGCTGCATCCTGAGGTACACGCTAACAGAAAGCAGGAACACGAAGTGCAGCAGGCACTTCAGCTTGAGCACTCTTCCATGACATTCCATGATGTAATAACCATTGTGCCAGAATTATTTTCATTCCTAACTAAAATCGACATCCATCCTTGAGGAAGCAGGAGAACTGTGTTAGTTATTAGTGATACAGAAATTTGTTTGAAGGTAGGTGCTGTGGTACAAATGGTTAAGCCATCAAATAGGACTCCCACCTCTCATACCAGATGTGGGATACAGTCCCACTGCGTATGCTCAAGCATCCTGTTAATTCCTGGGAGGCAGCAGCTGATTTCTCAATTGTTGTGTCCTGCCATTCATATGATATCCTTATGGTTTTATATAAGTACATAGTTTTTTACTTTATTATTCATGTATTTTTTCATGATGCAGTTCCTTAGGCTCAGGGATTTCTCCTTCTACCCTTCTCCCCCCATTTCCCCCTAACTTTTTATATATTATATTATATTATATTATATTATATTATATTATATTATATTATATGCCATATATTATAATAATAGTAGACTTGAATGGTGCTCCAGGTGTCTGGCTTCAGTCTGGCTCAGCCTTGGCTGTTGCAACCATTTGGAAAGTGAACCAAAAGATGAAAAACTCTCCCCACTTTATATATTTCACATAAGTAAAAATAAACATTAGGATATTTATTTTTCTCGTCCCAGTAAAAAGTAAGAAACAATTTTATTGTAATATTCCAAATTTCTAAATGCAAGCTTTTATTTGTCATTATTACATTAAACAGACATCATCAATGGTGATTTATTACTGGATGTGTGTTTGAATATGAACAAGTTTCATTAGGTTTTACCACCTGGGATTGGCTTCTTTCACTGATCATAATGGTCTCTAGGTGGGACTATTTTGATGCAAATGATTGAATTTCATTGTTTTTAATGACAGCATTATTCTGTAGAGTAGCTTTCTACAATTGTCTATACCTACAATGTCATGATACACTTAAATAGCAGAATGATGGACTTGTGACTGTTGCTGAAGGATTGTACTATTGTTATATAGGCATATGATATAATATAATATAATATAATATAATATAATATAATATAATATAATATAATATAAAAATAGTTACAGGGAGATGGGAGGAGGAGGGTAGAAGGGGAAATCCCTGAGCCTAAGGAAATGTATTATGAAAAATAAAGAAATACACATATAATAAAATAAAAAATTATGTACTCATAAAAAACCATAAGGATGTCATAAAGCTGTCATTGGAATGTCATAACCAATCATGATTTTATAAACACATTCTGATGTCATCAAGTGGGATGTGGTGTAATCCAGAATGGTAAAATCATAAACTGACAATACTAATGGTAATGTCATAGTGAACTGTAATACCATAAAGCTATCATAATGGCATCAAAATCAAGTTGTAGGGCCCGGCACGGTGGCACTGTGGTTAAGGTCCTCGCCTTGCACGCCCAGGATCCCATATGGGCGCCGGTTCTATCCCGGCGGCCCTGCTTCCCTTCTGGCTCCCTGCCTGTGGCCTGGGAAAGCAGTTGAGGATGGCCCAAAGCCTTGGGACCCTGCACCCGCGTGGGAGACCCGGAAGAGGCTCCTGGCTTCGGATCGGCATAGCATTGGCTGTTGCGCTCACTTGGGAAGTGAATCATTGGACGGAAGATCTTCCTCTCTGTCTCTCCTCTCTGTCTCTCCTCTCTGCCTTTCCAATTAAAAAAATAATAATAAAAATAAATCTTTAAAAAAAAATCAAGTTGTATATCCTAAATCACTGCATTATAGTAATTAAGTTTGTCATTATAAATAACCATTTTACTCCTGTAAAATTATTGTGATTCCATAATTAGTTTACAATAAGCCACCATTCTGATATTATAGTCAAACATTGTGATATTAAAGTCAATTGTGCAGACATACAACCATATCAATCTCATAAACCTAATATCGTGATCTTCATAATTATATCATAATTCACCATTGTATTTTCATTAAAAACATTGTAATGTCACCAAATTAAAAAAAAATTAGCACTTGAGTGAAATACTATGCTTTCATCTATGTAAAGCTTCTGTAGTGTAAGTGTAAATAGAAACTATCTAAAGTAAATTATGTATTCTGTTCTGATCCCTATGTTTTGTTTGTTTCAAATATTTATTTATTTATTTATTCATTTATTTGAAGATCAGAATGACAGATAGGGGAAGAGACCAAGGGAGAGGTCTTCCATCTGCTGATTCAGTCCCAAATTAGTCTAAAGTAGCCTGGCTGAGCCAGGAGCCAGGTTGTTTCAGATCTCCCACCTGGGCAGCAGGACCCAAACACTTAAACCATTCTCCATTGCTCTTAACAGGCCATCAGCAGAGAGCTGGATTGGAAGTGGAGCAGCCTGGACACAAGCCAGAGCACATGTGGGATGCCAGCTTTGCAAGTAGTGGCTCTACTTGACACACCACAAATCTGGCAACCAGATATGTTTTTAAGGTTAATCCAGGCAATGGAATGTTAATCCACTTGATAAATTATCCATTGGTGTAAAACTGGACTATTCTGTTATATTATTTGTAAAATATTTATTTGCTTTTATTAGCAAGGCAGATTTACAGAGTAAAGGAGAGACAGATAGAAGGATCTTCTATCTGTTGGTACACTCCCCAGGTGTTCTCAATGACCAGGAGCTTCTTGTGGGTCTCCCATGCAAATGCAGGATCCCAAGACTTTGGGCCATCCTCAACTGCTTTCCCAGGCCATGCGCAGAGAACTGGATGGGAAGTAGAGCAGCTGGGACATTAACTGGCACCTATCTGGTATCCCGGCACATGCAAGGTGAGGACCTTAGCCACTAGGCTATATTGCCAGGCCTCTCTGTTCAACTTTAAAATATTTTTAGAGTACAACATTTAAAATGCAGCAATTACCTATAACTCCTATTTCTTATTAGTATAAACTTGAAGTAATAAAACAATATTCTGTCATGTTGTAATAGCGTTTTAATTTTATGTGGGATACTTGCCTGTTTATACATGCAACTTGTCTGACAAACATCCTAGGTATGTATTGAAAGAAGACCTAACTTTTTTTAAAAACAGTGTATAGCACACAGAAAACAAAAAATGCAGTAGCAAACTAAAATATGAGTTAATTTTTAATAGTATAAGTAGGATATTTAAGAAAAACTGAACTACAAAGACAACTTTAAAAAAAAAAAAACCTATGCATTTGAAAAAGAAATGAGCAACAAAAACAGCAATTAATACTATAACCCACCACATCTTACAGGAATGCAAATACAGAATACAAACTGTAATACAAATTATAAACAAAACAAAAACTTACAAAAAAAATAATGCAGGTAACTTGTCCATCTCCCGTAGCTTCTCAACAAGAACTGGAAACAGATTGTCTATGTTGTTTGTGCTAACATTCGCATGGGGATGGAGATTTCTCAGCACCATTTCGGCCTGAAAGAGTGTTCAAAAAACACTTAAATTCTGATTTATTATTTTTATTAAGATACTTTCAACATTAGATGATCTATGTTTCTGTGGTTCTTTAACATTGTCCTTGAAAGTGTATCATAGAATCAGCCCTTAGAGACTACTAAAAATATTTTGCTAAAGAACAAAATGTAGTAGCACTAATACAATGTAACAGATGATTTTTTAAGACAGCCTAAGTCAAGAAAACAACTGTTCACAAATTGGTGCTGGTTCTTCCCTGGCAGCACAAAGGGCAGCAGGCAGGGTTTGGGCAGGGAGGTGATGGTGAACCAGTCTCTCTGTACTGACCCTACTGATTTTTCCATGTGGGAAAATTATTTTCAAACACATTTTTCATTATTATTATTTTTTTTTTTTAGGAAACACAGACACAGACACACACACACACACACACACACACACCAACAAACGCGTAAGTTCTTTCAGTCTTTTTTTTTAAATAGGAACAATTAAAGTATACTTGGGAAAAATACATCATTAAAGAGTCTAATACAAACTACTCCTAAAAAATAAGAAATCACCATCTGTGACTTTAAAGCACAGTTCAAATCATTAAGACTGGACCTGGTTCAATAGCCTAGTGACTAAATCCTCGCCATGCATGCACTGGTATTCTTTATAGACACTGGCTCATATTCCAGCTTCTCCACTTCCCATCCAGCTCCCTGCCTGTGGCCAGGGAAAGCAGTCAAGGACGGCCCAAAGCCTTGGGACCCTGAAACTGCGTGGCACTGGCAATTGTGGCCACATGGGGAGTGAACCAGCATAGTGAGGATCTTTCTCTGTCTCTTTTTTTGTCTGTAAATCTGCCTTTCCAATAATAATAAATCTTTGAAAAAAAGCATAAAGACCATCAAGTTGCTCAAAGTATGCATAATTTAAATGACTGAATTTCAGTCTTTACGTCACAAACAATGACCACAATTAAAAGTAAACATCATAAAAAATATTTCAAGAAAAAAAATCCCCATGCAATGTTTTCAAAGATCCAAAGTATATGAGTCTGCCTAAGCTTCTAGACCCTTGTAGCAGGATCGGGGCACTGTAAGTCTGTCCCTGTGGACAGTGAACCCTTTGTTTTTGGTTGTTACAGCATCCAGGAACAACCAGCCACCATATGTCTTAGGAAACACTGAGGATAAGACAAAGATCTCTTTCCTTTGTTTCTTTATATTTTATCTTAGGATCACAAGACTCCATGTTCAATTTACAATTCTAAGATGAAAATTGAAGATTAAGTAAACAGGAAATGGTATTAACTAAATGACACAACTGAAAACAATATAGAATATGGAATATTTTCCCCAAAACACAAAATCTAGGAAAACTACCTTCTTTATGTTGCCATCTGTAACCCAAGTTCTTAATTCTTCCTTTAAGCTCTCTTCGTATTTTCTGGCATCCAGCTTTTTAATGACTAATTTATTCTTAAAATAAATGAAGTTCTCTGGGCATAATTCCTTGAAAACAGAGGCCACAGAATTAAATATCATGCAAGACAAATCCAAACATGACTCCTAATGGCATCTCTCATCAACAGAACCATTGTTATGAACTCTTGAGGAGAGAGATGTATGAAGCTGTTTTCATCTCCCCGTAAAACTATTAGGTTAGATGAACTCATGAAAGCAAAGGACACAGACTAACAAAGTGGAAAATGAAAACAGCAAGAACCACGTTCAGAAAGAATGCAAGTATAATGGCATACAAGCCAACAGTGTGAAGAAATTAAAATATGATATTTTTAGACAAATTTAAAGAAATATTATTGAAATTAAACCACAATTTAAAACCCATTAATAGAAAATAAAAGTGCTAGAAAGAAGAAAGTATGAGAACAATTTTGCTTTGGTAGTATCTACTAATTATTTTGAAAGATCAGAGGCAAGAGATTAGAAAGGGGGAAATTTTGTCTTAATATTACTGTTACTATTACTTATAAGAATCGCAGCATTAATTTCCATAATTATTTTTTACCTGAGCCTTGGGCCAGCTGTCCCATGTTTGAAACATGATGTCGTAGAGCTGGACACTTTCTCGAGGTGAAAGGGAAAGATCAGAAGGGAATCCGTATCTTTCAATCTATGTTTAAAACAAATTGAATCAATATTGTTTTGATTTTATCATGTCTTCACCTTGCCACAAGGTTGCTATCATGAACCCAAAAATATTAAAAAGAGTTGAACTAAAATGTTCAAGTGCTGATGGCTCAAAATACTAACAAGTTATGGTCCACAAGTGTTTCTGAATGATTAAAGCATGAACAAAATCTCTTAATTTCCACCTAAAATAGGTTTCATGTTAATTCCCATGATCTTCCAAAGGGTGTAATTTTCTTTTTTTATTTAAGATTTATTATATTTTTATTGGAAAGGCAGATATACAGAAACAGGAGAGACAGAGAGAATAATCTTCTGTCCATTAATTCACTCCCCAAGTACTACAAATTGCTGCAGTTGAGCAGATCTGAAGCTCGGAACCAGGAGCTTCTTTTGCATCTCCCATGTGGTTGCAGGATTCCAAGGCTTTGGGGCATCTATTGCTTTCCCAGGGCATAATCAAGGAGCTGGATAGGAAGTAGAGTTGCTGGGACATAAACCGGCACCCATATGAGATCCTGTGTTTTCAAGGCTACTTGAGCCATCACATGCTGGACCCTGCATGTGATTTTCTATGAATTGTCTTATAATTCCAGTAAGAGTACTAGAAGCTGAAGGATTATGAGTTTAGACAAGATCAGACAACTCTACCCTATAATAAAAAGTGAAATTTGATTTAATTATGAGTGAGTTGTACCATGCCTTCATAAAGAGGGAAAATCTATGCATCAGTATACCGTGATGTTGCTTTTGCAATCCACATTGTCCCTGATGCCATAGAACATGGTAAGCATGGATCCAGGCTGGGCAGAAAGCGACAGCTATTTTTGAGGGTCTTCCTGGGCAGAGAGGTCTCCAGGAGTCAGCAGCAGTTGCTAATGGCAAAGGCCAAACATTTCTGCTCTGACCTGAAACAAGCTACACACAGATTGAAGGTGATCCCTCACTGCAAATGGATCAAAGCCAGCTCACTTGTCCTTTCCCATCCTTTCTCTGGAAAATGCAATTTATTGCATTTTTAACTTGCCACTCTGTTCTGTTATTAATTTTAGCTATACTGAACAAGATCAGGATATAGAAGGTCTACAAATGTCTTATCATTGCTACGTAAGGAAATGTCTTATGTAACTACTTGCTACATATTCTACTGTCAGTGAGAAATAGAACATTCCTTTTTCAATGAAGATAAAATGAAGATAATTAAAATATCAGCTGTAAAGCACTGGGTATCTCTGATAAGAATCAATTAGGCAGGTTTAAAATTATTTATACAAGCAATTTATATCAGGACAAATATGGCTAAAGTATTGCTTACATGATCTGTTGTTAGCGCAGCACATGGGTGAAAATGTTTAAAGTCAATGTCATCTTGATTAATTGAGCAAATATACTTCTCTAAATCATTGTATCTCTCTCCATAGAGCACTAAAAATGAGGAGCACAAAGTTCAAATTGATGAAAATGCAATGATGTAAGTTCAAAGGAAAAGATAATATGTATTATACATGTATCAAACATACCGAGTCTAACTTTATATGATTGTCTGACTCTCAAGTAATGTTTGGGGTAACTGGTAGGATGACCATCTTTTTTCAAAGAGCTGTTTTTCTGTATGATGGCATCTTCTTGTCTCCAGTATTGTTTAACTGACTGAAGCCACCTGAAGAAATAAATTTACATACTTTAGGCATAGCATGGAACTCATCCCTAGGAAGTTGAATAGTGTAAGCAAAGATCATCTCAGGTACCTTAAAAATCTATGCTTAAGGGAACTAGCTCCAGTGCCCAGCCACCTGAGAATGGATTCCAGCCTCTTTCCTGAAAGTCATGGTTCTGGGCTGAATCACTCAATCTTTTTTTTTTTTTTAAGATTTATTTTTATTATTTTTCTATTGGAAAGGCGGATATACAGAGAGGAGAGACAGAGAAGAGAGACAGAGAGGAAGATCTTCCGTCCGATGATTCACTCCCCAAGTGAGCACAACGGCCGATCCGAAGCCAGGAGCCTCTTCCGGGTCTCCCACGCGGGTGCAGGGTCCCAAAGCCTTGGGCCATCCTTGACTGCTTTCCCAGACCACAGGCAGGGAGCTGGATGGGAAGCGAGACTGCCGGGCATGCAAGGCGAGGACCTTAACCACTGCGCCACCGCGCCGGGCCCGAATCACTCAATCTTTCTGTGCCTCACTTTCCATATTTTACAATGAATACCAGTAGTATTTGAAATGCTGTGGTACACTACTCCAGTAAATCACAAAGAGTTTCAGGTATTGAAAATGCATTCTCATAAAAGCAAAGCACTTAGAACCGTACCTGACATATTATGCTGTTATAATTGTTAGTAGCAGGCAAATATCAATCCCAAAGACAAATTAATATGGGCTGTTTATCTTGGGAGCAACTGTACAAACTGAGACCATGGTTATCAGGGTGCAAGGCTGAGTGTTTCTGGGTATGTTTTAGCTTTTATTTGCTGGTGAAAATTTTAAAAAACCACAGACCTGACATTTCTGATGTAATATTTTGGGGGAGATATTTCCTATCCAATTGCAGGACTGAGTATGGGAGTGCTTGATTTCCCATTCCCAAAGAATGTGGCTTTGCTCAACACCTGCTGACAGGTGCTCACGAGAACCAAAAATAAGTCATAAAGTTTACTTGCAAGTTAGGAAACCCTTCAGAAGCCATGCAGAGAGTATGAAATGCGAAGACCCAAGAGGTAAACATGTTCAAACTGAAACCCAGTTCATACGCAGTGAGATGCTCAGGGTTACTGATGGTAGCAGAAAGAGCCAGAAAAGGACATCTGATCATGACAAGGAGATGCTCCCAGATTTCTGCTCCAATTTCTCCACCAAGACAATGGACCTATTAAAGAAAAAATATTTTCCTCAGTTGAAAAGTAGAGGAAAAAAAGAAAGAAAATGAGAATGGAAATCATCATATATACTTTCCAATAATCTTTAATTGACTAAGGTAAAATAAAGGAAAAACCCATGAGATAAAAAATTTAGCATCTGAATTTGCTTCCAATAGTAGCAACGCTCCTTAGTTTAAAAAATTCTTTTCCAATATATATATTTCTGGTCAGAACTACGCCAACCAAGTCACCACCACAACTCAGTTGTCCTAACATAATATCCTCCTTACTGCTATGCTTCCGTTTTCTCATACCTTTCTACATTCTTCAGAAGATAAATGAGATCAAGTCATATCCGCAATAGGATTCCTTCAGTGTATAGCACACTGCTCATGGAACAAAGTATAATCTCGTTGATGGGATGCACAATGCATAACATAATTTGGCCCCTGCTGACTCTCCAGCTTCATCTTGGGCCATGGCGGCCATGAGTCTTTCCTTTGCTCCCTGAACACACAACCTTGCCACCCTGACCTTTGACATTATTGGTCCCACTGCTCAGAATACACATACTGTTTCTCATCCAACCTATCAAGTTCAACTTAATGTCACTCTATAAAAGAAACTTTTCCAGCCATCCATTTCAGGGTTGTCATCCTACTAGCTGTGACAATTTCCTCTCTCTTTTCATAGTAATGGCTTGGTATGCTCATTTATGCTTGCTTGCTTAATTCCCCTTTTTTGATGGAACTGTAACCTTAGACCAGGGTATTCCTAGCACTGGCAGAAAGCCTAGCACTGAAGAGGCTCCCCTTCAATATCTGCTGAATGAACAGAGATCTTTTGATCAAACCGAAGTAAAATCAGAAAAGATTCTCAAATGTAATTGTCATTAAAAAGCCTAAATAATGACAATTGGCAGTCAATTGAAAAAAGACTACCATATATACGAAACCATATGACTTCGTTTTATATACATAACTACAGAAATTTATATATATACATACAACCACTTGGTTACTATATATTATATATAACCAACTATGTAATATATCATAAATGTAATAAAACAAAATATGCAAGTATTTGTGTTATATGTTTATTTATAGAATATAATTTATATTGATATAATATAAAACAAATATAAAATACCATTCAATAGATATGAAATACTTATTATATAAATGTCATATTTCATTATAGGTTATATAATGTATTTTTATATATTAAACATATATATTGTATTTATACATTATACATCAAATATATAACATACGTATGGCCTTATTATACTATAAAATAACCATCAGGTTTTATTCTGGTTAGGTAAGAAATCACTCTGCCATTTTGAAGAAAATGACGCTGCTGTATGATGTATGAGTCATTGAAGAATTTAATGAGAAAGAGTTTTGAAGAGAAGAAACTGAAAAAAAATCAGAATCATGAGATACAGTTTCTGCTGATCTTTGCTGGTGAGATATGTCTCCTGCAGGCAACAAATAGATGGGTTTTGTTTTTCAATCTAGTTTACTAATGTATGACCTTTGATTGCTGAGTTTAATCCATTTACATTCAGGGCGGATATGAAAGGGTGGTAATTTTTAAAAAAAGATTTATTTGTTTTTACTGGAAAGTCAGATATATAGAGAGAGGAGGAAAGACAGAGAGGAAGATCTTTCGTTCGATGATTCATTCCCCAAGCAACTGCAATGGAGGAGTTGCACAAATCTGAAAACAGGAGCCAGGAGCTCCTCCAGGTCTCTTGCAGGGTCCCAAGGCTTTGAGCCGTCCTCGACTGTTTCCCAGGCCACAAGCAGGGAGTTGGATGGGAAGTTGGGCTGCCGGGATATGAATTTGTGTGCATACGGGATCTTGGAACATGCAAGGTGAGGACTTTAGCCACCAGGCCGCCACGCTGGGCCCATAAGGGTGGTAATTTTGTCCTGTCATTTTAGCAATGGATTGTTCATTGGTTTAGTCTTCTGTTGTTATTTTACTGGGATATTCTTCGCATTTGCCTTTGTTTTTCATGGGTGGTATTACTCTTCTATGTAATGAGAACATCTTTAAGTATCATTTGTAGGGCAGTATGTTTGGAAGAGGCATATTCTTTTAATTTTTCCTTACTGTGGAAGAATTTTATTTCATTTTGAAAGACACAGGAAAACTTTGGTGGGTATGTTATTCTGGGCCGACAACTTTTACTTCTAAAATCTAGAATATGTTGCTCCATTCTCTTCTGGCCTGTAGAGTTTCTTGCCTGAGGTCTCCTATGAGTCTGATTTCTCTACATGTCAACTGGTTTTTTTCATGTGCATATTTAAAGATCTTTTCCTTATATTTGACTGAAGAGAGCTTGATTATCATGTGTCGTGCTGAGGATCACTTTTGGTCAAGCCTGTTGGGAGTTCTGTACCCCTCCTGGATGTTGTTTCCCAATTTTTTCTCCAGATTAGGGAAATTTTCCTTTATTATTTCATTAAATGTATTCTTAAATCCAGCTCTCTTTCTGCATCTTCTGGGACTCCCATAACTCTTATATTTGGCCTTTTAATAGTGTCTTTGAATTCTTGAATACTTGTTTTAGCTTGACACAGCTCTGCTTCCAGCTTTTGGTTTGTTTCCCCGTGGTGACAAGGAAATATCTTCTAATTCTGAGATTCTTTTTTTCTACTTCATTCATTCTATTTTGGAGACTCTGCACTGTACTTTTAATTTGCTCCACTATATTCTTCATTTCTGATTTATCAGTTTTCATCTGACTTATTTCCTGTATGACATATCCCTTAAATTTCTTGAATGCCTACATTAGGTGCTTCTCGTTGTTAATAAGAAGCTTTATAACAAGTGTTTTGAATTCTGTATCTCCCATTTTCTTGATGTCTTCCTCAGCTAACTATAAGGTTGGCAATAGCTTTTGCTCTTTTGCTGGGGGATACAGTAATATACATTGTGTATTTTCTCTTCTTTTGTCCTTGGTCATTGTACTTCTGGTTAGCAGAGTCTTCTTGGGGCAGGTTTCTAAGCTCTGTCACCCACGGGTCTACAGTTCGATTTTACTTACTGCAGTTGGTACGTGGCTCTTTGTTTGCAGTAACTTGTGCCACTCCCTCCAGCAAGTCCAGGTCTGGATTCTTATGTTAGATTTCGACCACAGTCGCTGTAGCCCCAGCTCTTGGCTCATTAGTCTCCACCTCCTGTGATACTGCAACATTGTCTGTACAACCTTTCTCCCACTTCTGGTTGGAGCAGGTCCCAGGATTAGGGAGACACCAGGTATCCTATATAGCTAGGTTGTTCTTGGTGCTGATCTTGGTGGAACCTGTTGGCATTTATGTATGAGGGACACACAGACCTATTTTGACCCTTATGATGCAATGCACTGAGCTCAGTGAGTTCATTCCCAGCTTAGCACGTGTGCAGCTCACTGTTGTCCCTGTAGTCTTAAAGCTTTTGCCAAACTGTACAAAATGGCACCTGATGTGCCACTACCAGAGTTCTTGATCTGCTGGCCATAGGTCTGAGGGCTACTAGGGCCTGTTTTGGGTGGAACCTGTAGGATGCCATGTTGTTGCAGTTCACAGAGCCAGAAATGAGTTCACTCCCAGCTCAGTGCATGCTCAGCACTGTCCCATAGCCTTTGCCTCCTTAAACAAAATGGTGCCCAATTCAGCTCTAGGGGATGGAGTGGGCTGTGAAATCAATCTTGTTCCCACACTGCGCATCTGGGACCTGGTACTCTATGTCTGCTCCTGGTCAAATCAAACAGACCAGCAGGATGGACAGTTCTTTGTCTGGGTTCACCTCCTGAGCTCCTGGTGAATGCCCCGAGTGGAGTTATGGCTGCTGGTGCAGTTCAGATGCCACTCGCTTAAAGCTGCACTAGAGAGTGAGACTTGATTTTGAAATCCCTGTCCATGCAAAGTTATGTTGTGGTACTTGAATTCTACTCCACCTGAAACACTAATCTCTACTGAAAGGTTCCTCTCCCATACAGGGCTGTGTAGATGAGTGCATCAACATATGCTACTGAGTCACAGCAGGAAAAGGAAACCAAAAGACCCATGACCATGTACTTCAGAAACTTCAGAAGGTAATGCCTCCCCATATGTACTCCACCTGATGGAACAGATGCCATAAAGCAGCTCCATTACAGTGTTTGTGTATGCTAGGAAACTTGCCCAAACAGTAACAAACATACCTCATCAAATATAACATATTGGATCCTTTTCACCCACTTTTGACGATGAGGAGATAGCAGCAGAATTTCAAAGCAGGCAGGCACCGTAATAAGAACCTGAAAATAAAAATGGTGCATGAACTAAGATGTTGAGCACTTTATATGTGCTGTCATTGTTCTAAGACTATGTAAATTAAACCTATGAGTCCCAAATGGACCTGTTGATGATTAGTATGTAATATTGCTATTAAGAATTGCTCCATTGAATTTTATATGTATGACTTTGAACCAAATGAAACCTCATTTTTTTGTAGGCCAAAAATGGTAAAATATCAAGTCTTAAGTCAAAATGATTATTTATGAATGTTAAAAGTTTAAAAGTAGGAATTGTTCAATGTCATATGTTTGGTTCTTTAAAACCTGATTCTGAGTATGGGTTGAAGATGCTTATTAACACATGAAAACTAGGGGGCTGATACAGTGGCCCAGCAGGCTAATCCTCCATCATGTGGCACTGGAATCCCATATGGGAACCGGTTCATGTCCCAGCTGCCTAACTTTCGATCCAGCTTTATGCTTATGGCCTGGGAAGGCAGTGGACAATGTCTCAAGTCCTTGGGTCCGGGCACCCATGTGGGAAACCTGGGAGAAGTTCCAGGCTCCTGGCTTTAGTTCAGCTCAGCTCTGGTTGTTGGGGCCATTTGGGGAGTAACCCATGGATGGAGGACCTTCTCTCTGTTTAATCTGCCTTTCCAATAAAATATATAAAACTTTTCTAAAAAATAAGAATTGAAAACTGAAAGGAAGTAGAGCAAGCAAAGTTAGAAAGAGGCAGAAGCTAAACTACAGAGCAGATCTGATAGAACTTGGCACATCTAGCTTAACACTCTGGAGTGAACACTGCCCTTTGAGTTTTTCCACACCAAGCCCCAAAGGCCAGCTCTTCACACATCTCAGTCACTGGATAAGGACTGTGATGGCAATGGCTTCACGGCATCTGTCTTAACTACACCCCCTGATGTAGGCAGTGAGTCCCTCCCTAAAGGCGACTTAGAAAGTACATCTCTAAGTTCTACAATCACATGTTCACTCTGTAGCCCTGAATGTTGATCTGTGAGTTCAACTTTCTACGATGTTGTTAACACCAGAATCTGATCTATAATACACCATTTTTGAATTTATGAGTATTTTTAGCTGATACTTAACAAGAGACAGTAGTTCTGCGGAGACATTGGTATTTATTAACTTTATAATTTCCAGGATTCTTCATTTTGAATTTATTTAAAAACAGACATATTATGAACTATATGTGAAATCTAGAATAAAAAGTGAACTATCCTTATTCAACAGTGAGTTTTATTATTCTTACAGCAAAATGGCTTTTTCTCTAAAGCTGTCATAAATTTGAGGAACTTATTTCTCAAGGCCCTATGAAGATGTTGAATTTCTAATCTAAGAGGCATGCAAATACTGCTACATCATTCAGGAACAAGTTGGTTAATTCATAAATCTTACCTGACAGTTCAAAGCATCATGTCGATAATCCCTCGTGAAAACACCACATAGAGTCTCACCTCCTGGTAAATGTTTGGTGTACCGACTCTGAACAGTTGCTGCTACTTGATTAACAAGGGCCTGGTTGACACAAAAGGGGTCCATTAGTCACCTAATAAAGTACAGACAGGTGAAATCTCAGGGGACGATATAACTGCCTAAACTACATTCTGCTGGAATGCAGGACGCTTCACTATTTTCTTTTTTTTTTTTTAAAGATTTATTTTTTTATTATGTTTTATTGGAAAGGTGGATATACAGAGAGGAGAGACAGAGAGGAAGATCTTCCGTCCGATGATTCACTCCCCAAGTGAGGGCAACAGCCGATGCTATGCCGATCTGAAGCCAGGAGCCTCTTCCAGGCCTCCCACATGGGTGCAGGGTCCCAAAGCTTTGGGCTGTCCTCGACTGCTTTCCCAGGCCACAGGCAGGGAGCTGGAAGGGAAGCGGGGCTGCTGGGATTAGAACCGGCGCCCATATGGGATCCCGGGCGTGCAAGGCGAGGACTTTAACCACCTGCGCCACCGCGCTGGGCCCGCTTCACTATTTTCTGCCCCTTTGCACCTCAAGTACACCAAAGTGCTCTCTCTGAGATACTCAACTAGGCAGGCAACCTGATTAATACATTTCAAGCTGAAATAAAGTGGGGAAAAAAGAAATGTTTCCATCAGAAGGAAAAACAGTGAGGCTGGTATTGTGGCTTAATTGGTAAAGCTGCCACCTGTAACTTTAACAGATTGATTTCTGGGAGCTCCACTTCCAATCCTGCTTCCTGTTCATGGCCTAGGAAAAGCAGTGGAAGATCGCCCAGGTTCTTGGGCCTCTTGATTCATGTGTGAGACCCACATGAACCTACTGGCTTCAGTTTAGCTCAGCCTGGCTACTGCAGTCATCTGGGGAGGAATTATTAGATGGGAGATTTCTCTGTATAACTATTGAAAAATGACAAAAAAACAAACAAAAACCAAGAAATATAGTTTACATACCCAAAAGATATTAGAATAGGAAAAAGAAAAAAAAAAGCTAAGGAGAGGCATTTAAGTCAACACTTGTAATGCCAACATTTCATATGGGTGTCAGTTCTAGTCTTGACTTCTCTACTTTCAATCTACTTCCCTGCTAATGCACCTGGGAAAGCAGTAGAAGATGGCCCAAGTGCTTGGATCCCTGTACCCACACTGGTAACATGGAAGAAGCTGCTGACTTTGGTCCAATCTTACCTTAGCTGCTGCAGCCATTTGAGAAGTGAACCAGCAGTTGGAAGATCTCTTTCTCCCTGTCTCTGCAACTTTGTTTTTGAAATAACATAAATCTTATTTTAAAGATTTTTAAAAAATTTTTATTTGAAAAGCAGATTTACAGAGAGAAGGAAAGACAGAGAAAGTGATTTTCTACTCACTGGTTCCCTTCCCAAATGGCTGTAATGGCCAGAGCTGAGCCAAATTAAAGCTAAGAGCTTCTTCCTAGTCTCCCACAGGGTATAGGGATTCAAAGACTTGAGACATCTTTCACTGCTTTCCCAGGCCATTAGCAGGAAGCTGGATCAGAGGTGGCAGGCTGCTCCCATTCTGATTCTACTCCCTGCTAATGAGCTAGGAAGGTAGTAGAGGATGCCCAAGTGCATGGGCCCTCCATCCACATGGGAGACCTGGGCGGAGTTCCTAGATCCTGGCTTTCTCTTGGCCAAGCCCTGTCCATTACATCCACTGAAGGAGTGAACTAGCATATGAAAGAGCTCTTTGTCTCTCTCTCTCTGCCTTTCAAATAAATGAAAATTATATCTGGGGGGGGAAAAAAGTGTGTTTGTGTGTGTGTTTGATAGAAACAGTGAGCTCCCATTTGCTGCTTCACTCTCTGAATGTGTGCAGTGGCCCACAGCTGGGACCAAAGCAAGGAGCCCAAACTCAGTCTAAATCAATTGAGTCATTGATGTTGCTTTCCAGAGTTCACATTAGCACAAAGTTGGGATGAGGAATGAAGCCAGGTCTAGAACCCAGGCAATCTGATATGAGCATGCTAACCAGTACCTAAATGGCCAGGCCAAATGCCTACCACAGGGAAGGATACAAAGTTTTAATTGTACAAGGTTTTAATTAATAAAGACAACCATTTTCAAACCAAAAAGTAGGCAAAAGCAACCTACAAGTAGTCAATGAACAAAGAAAGGACAGTGTTCAAACATCATTCATAAAAGTGCCCAAATTACTACCAATAACAGAAATACAAGTTTCAAGCAGAAGATTGCAACTTTCACCTATCGTATGCCGTGTGATAAAAAGGAGATTGTCCATGGGATATACTGTCAGCAGACTGGAATTCAGCTTTTAGAAGAGTAATTTGGTCACATGTATTGTGTTCAGAATTACAGCAGGAAAGCTCAAGAACACTGCCCTTCCCCCATGAAATGAGTATTCTATGCCTTGCGGGTGGCCTCTGGGAGAGGTCTTTGCCCAGAGGAAACACCTCAACGAGAATCAGCTAGGGAGGGCCAAGGCCAGCCCAGCAAAGCTGAGGCTTGTGGAACCCTAGGAAGAGCTGGGCAGTCTCAACTGTGAGCTAACTGTGCTTGACTACTCCTGTACTTCTTAATATTGTATGTTCTATCCAGACAGGAAAGATACTAACCAGCCAACTGGCCACATCCATAACTCCCTTGAGTTAATGTAAATGTCTTTCCCAACTGAACTTTTTGGTGCTTATCTTTTAAGTTAATGAACATTATAAATGAGCACTCTGTGGACTTTGGCCTCTGGTAGTGTGACAATTGGCATAGTTAGGGAGACAACTTACTGATTCCACTTCTAACATTCTAATTTTCTCTTGACTATAAAAGCACATCTTGCTTGTACAGTCATGAAAAACAAACCAGTAAAAGCTAAAAAAAAAAAAAAAAAAGCTAATTTCAACTGATTATATTGTTCTGTTTGGTCCTGAGGCTGACCACAGACCATTCAGCACAACATATTTTGTAGAAATAAAATGTAGCCTAGTTCATTTTTGTCTGTAAAATCAAAATCATCTAAAGTAAATAGGACTTTTTAGGAGTAACAGAAAAAAAGTAACCTCAGGAAATAGAACAGTTGTGAATGAAGATATGCAAATATATGTACTCTCCATACATCAAAGATTATCTGAACAACAGAAATCATTGTATTTAAGCAAACAGTACTAGACATGAAAGGAACACAGTAACATAATCTAGGACAGCAAATAGCCCCATCACCAGTGCCAGAGGGCAAATAATCCATTCCATGAACCTCTCAGAGGCAACCCAAGGTCCTGAGTGAAATTCATTGTGGGTGCTTACCTGTCAACCCATGCATAAAGTTTAACCACAAGATTCCAAAACCTGCTTTTTATTCTCTCTCAAAATGAATCTAAGGGAAGTGCTCTTTTTAGCATCTGCAACCACAATGAGAGACTTCAAGGCAAAAAAAAATAAAGTGAAACAGATCTACCACCAAGAGTGTGTGTTATTTTGAAAGGAGAGATTCAGAAATGAACAAGAATATTACTTCTGCTTGTGCACTACCTTTGTTGGCGCCACATACACCACGACCCCTTCATTGCTCTCCTTCAGCACTTTCTCCATGCAGTAGTAGGAAGCGTAGGTTTTGCCTGAGGACGTCGGGGCAACGATCACTGCTGACTCATGGTTATCCACAACATCCAGGAGCTCTCGCTGAGGGAATCAGAGCACCATTGTGTCAAAAATGTGAACAATGTAACCATGATGATGATACCAGAACAAACAGAGGAATACCCTTCCAATAGGATCCTCTGAACCAAAAGTGAAATGACTGGGAGTTTCCAATTCACCAAGATTTACAGGAGAATCCTCTCCCTCTTGTGTTGCTGCTCCCACTGGTGAGCATTAGAACCAAGACTGGAGGCATTCATCGCTAAACAGACAGTGGCACCTGCCAGCACCAGTGTGGACTGGATAGTGGGGCTGGTTGGGTTGAACTAGGCTTCAGTGTCCATTGACATGTATGAGAGCTGAATGAGATGTGGGACAGACTGGACCAGTCTACTGTTAATACTGACAAGCACAGAAACTAGGGCAGGGGTTAGGTGGGGTAAGGGGATTTGGCAGTTGCTCCAATGAGGCTGCAGTTCCCACTAGTTTAGGTGAAGGCTGAGTATGTGTGTGTGGAGCGGGGTGGGGGAGGGCAGAGAGGCAGAATTGGGCTGGGTTGCAATACCCATTGGTTTGAGTAGAAGACAGGGCTGGAGACAACTGACCCAGCAATTGAAACCACCAGTGTGTGTGTAGGCTGATTTGGGTGACAGACTGTTGAACCCTGTATTGGCAAGCATACACAAGAACCAGGTCTGGAATCACCTCAGATGGGGTTTCTTTGGGGATATCCCCAACTGAACCACTGGACTCAGAACGTTAACCATGGAGAGAATTGCAGGTTCCATGATCTGATTTTGGAGTGCATGTGTCATAGCTGGACCTCTTTGGTGGCTTAGATGGAGTAATGGACAGCATATCTACGTGCACATGGAGAATATGGCAGTGCACTGGGTCCTGCAGATGATACCTGGCACCACAACAGAGGAATGAGGGCAGGACAAATTGAGCAACTACTCCAGCCAGGCCTTGTCAGTGGATAAATATCTGGGCATGAAAGATATGGCAGTGCATTGGAGCCTCAGAGCATACCTGCAACATAACCGTGTTTTCCTTCCCCCCGGGTGCACCATCATGGGAGATAGTTGCCGCCCTGCTTCATAATAAATTCATTTTCCTTGAAAGGTTAAAGACTCTGTGTTCTGATTTGCTACATCTACTTTGGAAAGCACATGACAGGTTCATCTCTTTAAATTATGGTTTTATTTTATAATGACTAGTCAAACCAATGTAATCCTATATGAGGAGTGAAGATGGAAAAACATCTCAAAATGCCAGCCTGCACAAGGTTTTGTCTAGCCACATTCCAAGCCATCTCTGAGCAATGTGAGCATAGGAAGAGTCACAGTAGCTTTCTTCCTTCTTATAAAAGCATAACATGAATTTGTAAGGTATCCCATCATCATCAACATAATAAAGATAAAGGTTGTGAACCAGCACTGTGGCATCACAGGTTAAATGGCTGCCTGCTTTGCCAGCATCCCATGTGGGTGCTGGTTTGAGTCCTGGCTGGTTCCACTGCTGATTCTGTTCCCTGTTAATGGTCCTGGGAAAGCAGCAGAAGATATTCCATGTGTTTGGGCATGTGCACCCATGTGGCTCCTGACTTCAGTCCAGTGCTAGCAACTGTAGCCATCTGGAAAATGAATCAGCAGCTGGAAGATCAATCTCCCCCCACTCTCTCTTTAAAAATCAATTTTAAAGTATGCCCCATTTGCCCCGACTAGGCTGCAGCTCCTACTGGTTTGCGGGAGGGCTGAGTATGAAGTGGGCAGGATTGGGCTGGACTGCAACAACACTGGCTCGCATGGAAGACAGGGCTGGAAACAGAACTGACCCAGCAATTGCAATGACCAGAATGTGCATAAGCTGATTGGAGCGACAGATCGTGCCAGACCCTGTACTGGCAAACTCTTGTAAGAACCAGGTTTCACACAAGAACTAGGTTTGGGATCATCTCACTTGAAGTTTCTTTAGAGATCCCTCCAACTGAACTGCTAATCTCGGAACCCCAACCATGAAAAGACTATGTCAGCCAGGGGATTCTGAAGAGATTTCATTGTGCTTAGAACGGGAAGATTAGCAGCAATTCAGACCTGTTGAACTATCAAAACTGCTTAAACAGGAACCTTGGCACATGCCCCACATCAGGGACCCTGGGATGCGTGGGAGTCTGAGTGGGACTTCTCCCTTTGTTTCTCCCCTTACCCAAATACAGAAAAAAAAAAAGACAAAAAAAACAACAATGATATTAATGTGGGGAAGAAAAAAAAACATGTGTAAGATGGATTAAAACCTGGAGCAAGAAAGAAAACATTCATGGTATATACACTGGACAGGAATCAGAAAAAGATGTATTTGAGGATGCAATGATGTTTCTCAAATAAACCTCCTGTTTGAGATCTCTCGGGGCAAAAAAAAAAAAGTGTGCCCAATTTATCAATAATTTTATGTGGTTCAAAAATGTATATTCATCAGTAGTCCTTTTATATATATATTTATAGAAGGAAAGTGACTCTGGTGATAAAGGCACTGAATGTATTTCTCTGTGCAGATTTACTCATTAACTTAGGGAATGCCATTGGCATAAGGCCCTAGAAGCACAGATCTTCTAAATTGCATGTGTGAATTTCAGCTGAACTGCTGAAATTTCACTTTCTTTTAAAATAATACCCAACACAATATTTAAAAACATTTTGTATGAAATGACTCCATATTTGAAAAATCATGTCAAATATACAATATAAAGTTATAATCTTGAGAAATGCCTGAGGTCACATATTGTAAGATAATACAAGAATTTGTTTCATTCAAGTCATTACCTGCCATGTGTCAGGGATGAAATCCTGGACCCTGGGATCTGGATCTTTTCTCTCCTCTCGCATCAAATAGTGCCCCATGTGTTGCAGCTGAAACCGTACTGGGCCAATGCCAACTGAATATTTAGTTGTCTTCTTTGTGTCATCATTTATAGCCTGCATTATTTTAAAGTTTACTTTGAAAGGTATTTTAAAGCATAATATCTCTTATGTAACATAACAAAATTATTGCTAGTCATCTTTTATGTGAAAAGCCTTTTATCATCTTTAATATTTTGTGGAGATTTTACCCCTTAATTCATCATCTTTCCTAGGAATAAACCAGTAGACATCCAGATTCCCAAATATATCTCATGGAATTCAAAGACAGTTGAATAGTCACATGCTCTAATATAATCAAGTAAAGGTCAAGTTTTAAGAGTCTGCAGAGATTATCTGATATTTAATCTGCTTAGCCACCCAAACATTTGTACAAATTTTCAAAAGCAGACTGTTGGGCAAATAATAATAATAGTACTTAAAATTTAAAAACATAGAAGAGAGTTACACAGTAATTTTTGTCTACCTAATATTTCCTGTAATAAAATGAGCTATGCTGAAACTATTACCTGGGTTGGACATAGAGAACTTGCCAACTCATCAAACCCTAAATACTGAAGACATCTGGCTATGAATTGCCGATCTGCTTCTTGCAAAAGTTCTGGGTATTTTTCCATCAAGCAGTGGATTCTCTTCATCATTTGAACAGCTATCCTTAAATCTTTCATGTGTCTTCCTTGGTAAAGGATAAATAATAATTAAAATTAATACAGATTTATCATACGATCTTTTTATTTTAAAAATGTATTTATTTGAAACATGAGTGTCAGAAATCTTCTATGTTCTGGTTTACTTGCCCATTGCCTGCAACAGCTGAGGCTGGGCCAAGCAGAAGCAGGAGCCAAGAAATCCATGTAGGTCTCCCACATACTTGGACCAAATGGTAAAGATGGGACTCACATCAGCACTTCAATACTGTTCACAGGTCTCCCAAGTAGCACCTTCCCATTGCACCACAATACTCAAGGCATCTATCACTCTTCATTAGGCTCACTCTTTTTGTTGCCATTAGTGGAGATGTTGGAGTAAAGAGCAATAAATAAAATAGAAATTCAGTTATCCATATTAAATCACCTCCATGGCTTATACAGAGGTAAATGTGTCAGTATTAGGAAAAAGGAAAAAAAACATTTCATGATAGAAATGAAGTCTAAAGACCAATTTCTTTTTGTTTTAAAGATTTACTTGTTTTTATTGGAAAGTCAAATATGCAGAGAGGAGAGGGAGAGGGGAAGCTCTTCCATCTGATGATTCACTCCCTAAGTGACTACACTGTTGGAGCTACGCCAATCCGAAGCTAGAAGCAAGGAACTTCTTCCAGGTCTCCAACATGGGTGCAGGGTCCCAAGGCTTTGGGCCATCCTTGACTGCTTTCCCAGGCCACAAGCATGGAGCTGGGTGGGAAGCAGGGCTGTTGGGATTAGAACCGGTGCCCATATGAGATCCTGGCACGTTCAAGGTGAGGTCTGTAGCTGCTGGACCACTGTGCCGGGCCCTAAATACCAAGTTTTTAGGAGTTTATGGAAAGTAACAAATATTTTCTCCAGCTACCACTTATGTGTCTCCTCTACCATGTTAAAAAAATGTGTCCGTGACTGCAAATAGCTGGCTAAAGACTTAGCAACACTGAATCCTACCAAATTAAATATTTGGTAACATCACTGGAGCCCATCAATTTAGTCTATTTTGATGACCAGATCCTGACTGTATGGGATATCTGTCAATAGAACATGATACAATCAATTTTAGCTATCATTTTCTTTAAGTACTTGATTTTAATAAACTATATTTTAATTTTCCCATTGCTTAATTTTCAAAGCTTTTTTATGTTAGTTCTGTTTGACACAGTTCTGCCTCATTAAGAGAAGGGTTTTTTTTTTTCTATGTGCAATGATCCCTAGCCTTGATTCATGAGCAATTTGTATTGCTAGAAGAGTATATTTATACAGTGTCAGGGGTGCTTAACTCTCCCACAATAACTGATTTATAATTGTCACTTATGTCTATCTTAATCCTCCTCTCTGCTAATATTTTCATAAATACTAACCACATCAGGGCTGATGTAATTCCACTTGCCATCTAATCAGGCTATATTTTGTCCACTCATAAACAGTACTTACATCTACCAAATACTATAAGAGGAGCTGTAACTTTGAGATCTAATATAGAATTCTGCCTCCCAAGAACTTCAAGTTGACTTAGAAAGACAATGCATGATACTGGGTGGGCTCAAACTGAGCAATAGAGATCACAGTATTACATGAGCTAGATTACCTGAGGAATGCTTTATGAAAATATAAAGCTATGAAATGGATTCAAAGAACAGATAGAATTTAGGTAGATGAAAAGCGAAAAAGGATATCTGTGGCTAATATCACTACCTCATTACCTTCAAAGTAAGTAGGATTGAAATTCCTTATTCCTTATCATTATTATTGGAAGATTCAATGTATACAAATTAGAGTCTACATTTACCAGCTTCTCTTATTGTTTGACATGGCCTTGTGATGGTGATCTGATTAATGACATGAAAGATTCATAAAAGACGGATGTGGGGCCCGGCCTAATGGGTCAGTTGCTAAATCCTCATCTTGCAAGTGTTGGAATCCTATAAGAGTGCTGGTTGGTGTCCTGGCTGCTTCTCTTCCCATCCAGCTCCCTGCTCATGGCCTGGGAAAGCACAGAGGATGGTCCAAAGTCTTGAAAACCTGCAACCCCGTGGGAGATAAGGAAAGGGCTCCTGGCTCCCAGCTTTATATTGGTTCAGCTCCTGCCACTGCAGCCAACTGGGGAGTGAACCAGTGGAAGGAAGATTTTTCTGTCTCACCTTCTCTCTGTAAATCTGATCTGCTTTTCCAATAAAAAGAAATAAATCTTTAAAAAAAATGAGAAATGCAGAACTTAGATGGCTTTTCCTTTCTCTCTTTGCCCTAAGAGCTGCTAAAAATGCAGTCATCTGGGACTATGAGGTGGCTTGAAGTCCTATGCCAATGACAACGAAAGGCAAAGATGGAGGCGCATGGGTCATGTATGACATTTTAGACCTACAAAAGCAGTTTTGGGTAGTCAACATGGGAACTTTACCTAAATTAATGCAATGCATTTCTACATTCTATAAGTCCTTAATTCTGATCTCTTTTAATAACAATGAAATGAAAATCCAGATTCAACATTTCGGTTGAAGAGAGCAGCATAACCTAAGACTCAGATCTCTCATTGGGATATAGTATTTAGTGAGGGGCTGATTTTGCACATGCAAGATAGCAGAATGAAAGTGCTTGCTGGGAAAAGAAGGAACCTAGGGCCTCATCAAGGGACAGTCCCCCATCCCCAGGTGCTGATGTGGTTTGACAGCAAGGAGTGGCCCCCTCCTCCCTGCAAACACAGGAGAAAAAGAAAACAAACTAAAATATCTTCCTCATACATGGCCCTCCCCACCCTAATCTGAGGCACACGTAGCATGCATCCCATTCAGCTATGTAAACGGTATTAAAAAGAAAATAATAAAAAAAAAAAAAAGAAAGAAAACCAAATCATATACCTTCACCTCGGCAATGCTCTTTCCATGCAGTTAAGCAGGCGTTTAGCCCTACCATTTCCACTCGAAATTTCACTGAGTTACTTTTACATGATTTTAAAAAATCTTCCAGATTTTTTATTCCAGAGGTTAAGTTCTTTTTCAGTTCCTCTTCAATGGAAAATGAAAGAGCATTCCATTTTTGTTCCTCTTTTTGATCTTCCTTGGCAAATAACCTCTTCTTATTCTCTCTAATAATTATTTCAGCCTTAGTCTCCTGTCCAAAAGAAAAGAAACATGTATCAGCAGTTGGGCATATTCTGTGATTATATTTCCAGAGTGAGACGATATTTTAACTATTCACTAATGACTTAGTCTATTGTTCTGCAGTTGAATAGTCATGAAAAAGATCTTTTTCTTAAAGCTCTATTTAATGAAAACATATGACAATATGATTTAGTGTAATGGGTCTCTGTAGACAAGTATTCTAAAAATAAGTATTCAGAAGAGTTGAAACTCGAATTTGTTTTCTTTTTGGGATCTTTCTGTTTCAGTTATGATACCCTCACCAAGCTTAAGTAGGCAGCCATGTGACAGATGCCCCTGATGCTTACTGTTTTAGTTTTTTCCTTTTTGAAAGATAGAGACAGAAAGGAAGTAAGAAAGAATACTTTTTGCCTGGTGCTATAGCCTATTGGCTAAATCCTTGCCTTGCCCCTGCCAGGATCCCATATGGGTGCCGGTTGGTGTCCTGGCTACCCCACTTCCCATTAAGCCCCCTGCTTGTGGCCTGGGTATGCAGTGGAAGATGGCCCAGGCCTTGGGACCCTCCTCCCCATGAAGACCTGAAGAAGTTCCTGACTACTGGCTTTGGACTGGGGAGTGAATCAGTGGATGGAAAAATCTTTCTGTCTCTTCTTCTCTCTTTAAATATGCCTTTCCAATAAAATATTAATAATTAACTAATTACATAAAAATACAAATTAAAGAAACCATCAACTGTTTGATTCCTCCATGCCTGCTATGACTTGGGCCAGCCTCAGGAGCCTGGAACCCAAGAGGTCTCCCACATAACTGGCAGGAACAGGAGTCATCATTGTTTCCTTCTCTGTTTCCTCCCAGGTTCTGAGTGAAGTAGTGCTGAAATTGGGAGCCAGACCTTGAAATTCAACCCTGTGACTCCAGTGTGAGATGTGAGTGTCCTAAACACCCACCCCACGATTTGCTTTCTTCAGTTGGCTCTCTCAGATGCTAAACTGCTGATTTTATAAGAAACTTTTCAAGAAATAAACATGCCTTTTCTTAACCCCAATTGAGGTCCACAGAAATAGTCTAAAACCTAATGAGTTGTTCATTATTTTATCATAGCAAAATATTATTTGCTTTAAAACCATTAAAAAGATCAGCAAATCTACTAATTTTGGTACTTGGACATTAGCATCAAGAATTTTAGCTGATAGAATATTCTATGAAGGGGAAATGATCAGTAATACTATTCTAGAAACAGATTTAACTTTCCTCACTTAGGTACTCCATCCTCTATTATGGCCCTTGGGAAAATGGAAATGATATGCCAAGAAGGAAAAGATAAAGTTGTAGGAATCAAACCCACATAGAAAAAGGAAATGAAGAGATTATAAACTTGAAAAGGGGGTGAGTTAATTATTGAACCATTTTAAGGAAACAGTCGTCTTTAAAATTAGGTCTGAAAATAAGTATTACACAACCATATCTATTTTGAAGAAAAAGATTTTCATTGTCATTAATAGACAACTATCTTTAGAATGGTATTTCACCATTTCTAAAGTCAACTCTAGTTGCTTAATGCCTTGTTTTAAAATGTGCATGTACATTATTATGGATAAAGTAGCTTATATAACTTTATATGAAGATGATTTTCTTAGCAAGAAAAATACCAAAGAGTTAAACAGATAACAATTTAAGAAAAACAAATGCAACACTGTTTTGTATAATTTTTAGAACTTACATGAGTCTTTTTGTTCTTAGAGTCACCAAAATCCCTCTTTCCTTTAACATTTTGAGGTACGATGAGTTTTGAAGAGACTGATTCTAATGAATTCCCGTAAAATCGTTGAAAGACATGATATTTTTGTACAGATCGTAGTACACGGGGGTCTCTAGAGTTTTCTGAAAAGAAAAAAAAAGCTGATGACATAACATTAAATTTTTCCAGAGGCATTTTCAATAGTTCTTCAGAGCATCCCACCCACATATGCAGTCTTCTGGTGTGGTAATCTAATTTGACTACTTGGCCAGGAGCACATCTTAAGTCACAGTCTTTTGTGGTGTAAAATAACTCATTATCCTAAAAAAAGAAAGTGACAAAATATTGTTTCACAGTCTACCTCCAACAACATGTAGCAGAGTGCTACAAATAGTGCAGATTCTGGCATTACCTCTGCTATGTGCATGGTGAATGAGGTTTCAGGAAATGGAGAGGCAGAATCAAGAAGTCAGTTGTCAGATACTGACTTGTGGGCCTGGCACGTTAGCCTAGTCGCTAATATTGTTGCGTTGCATATGCCATGCTCTCATATGGGTGCAGTTTGTGTCTCCACTGTTTTACCTCCTTTCTAGTTCCCTGCTTGTGGTCTGGGAAAGCAGTTGTGCACAGCCCAAGACCTTGGGACCCTGCACATGCATGGGAGAATTGGATTGGCTTAGCTCCAGCCGCTGTGGCCATTTGAGGAGTGAATATGCAGATAGAAAATCTTTCTCTCTCTCTTCTCTCTGTAAATCTTTACAATAAAAATAATTGGGTAGAAAAACCTAGTATACTGGATTGCAGTTACTGAACCAAGAGCTTTGAAGCTGACCGAAGTGCTCACTGTAGTAAATCCCAGCAAGAGGAGGCTCCAGCAATCAAGGCATGACTTCCTCCCACACTCCTCAAAATCTCTAATACTCAAAACTAAATTGAGTAACTAAGCAACTTTTCTGTGTCTATATCATCAAACCAAACCACTTTGAAGGATATTAATGGTTAATCTAAAGTATTCCCTTGCAAAGTATTCTCTTGCAGACTCTTGGTAGCTATTTATATGAGCAGGTTGGTAAGTATTTTAGAAAAACACTCTTACTGTGCATGTTTCTAGATTCTTCTTAGAGTTAAGTTTTGCTGACTCTGTGAAAGGTGGTATATGCATTAGGGGTAGAAAACAGTGAGATGAAGCCAAGGAACGAAGTAGAGACAAGATCCCCACTTCACTCTGCTTTGATCTACTTTGATCCATGGATCTCCTGTAGTCTCAACAGCCCTGAGGGTGGATGCGTAATATACCCTGCTGATATTTTAGATGGAGTCAACTGAGGAAGAGGGATGAAGATAGTTCAATATATTTGATATTAAGTAAAGCAGATGACTGAAATCACAAGCCATTTTTCCTTAAAATAGTTTCTAGCTTTTGTGGAGAGAAATTCTGTATTTTGTGCACTTCCTCCCAAGACATCCATACTTGCTGACATACACCTAAATACCTTATCAATTTCTCTGAATGGAAGATTCCATTGAATGTCATCATCAATTTTTCACCATAAAAAAAAAAAGGCAGAAAGTGGGCCTACTTTCAATCTGCTTCCCTGGAGTCACAGAGCTCACCTTCAAAATTGCTCTTTGTCTGGTCGTATTCATCACTAAGGGGCTTGTGAGAATGCCAATGCACAAGTTCATCAAATTCCTTCTGTTTAACCAGGGAAGTGACAATAGGATCATCACTGTGAGACAAAAAGAGACAGACACAAGTTTGAAATGGCATGCCTCCCAACATAGCACAGCACAGATTGCATTTTCTAATGATATTTCTGAAAGTCACAGCTCCCTTTTCTTTAATGTGAGGTGGCTGGTGGCATCCAAAGAGCAGTTTACCAGGGGCTTAGGAAGTTAGAAACTGCTTCATGTCACTTACAAAGTCCCACTAGCATCAACAAATATCCATTCATTCAACACTTCACACTAAATCATATTTTTAAGTGATTTTAATTTTAAAGTAGTTTATATAAATATGTATCAAGCAATGGTCACAGGGCAAATTTTGATACTGAATTGATTATCTGTTAGAAGTGCACATTGCATGCACAGTCTCTATTTGATCTGCTACCCTTCTGGTCCACACCAGCACTGAGGCACACTTGGGGCACTGTACCTCTTTAGGAAGGGCAAATCTTTCAGAATATCTCCAGCAAACTTATCAATTATGTCAGATGACATTGGAATGAAACCCAAATTAGTCATCTTTTTCTCAGATCCATCTGTAAAAAAAAGGTGAAATGTGAAACCTTCATATGGGCACTGTATTTTATACAATTTCACATGAAAAATATTTTACATTGATTTTATTTACATTTATCAATTTCAGCTCTTTCCTAAAGCTTTTTTCTCACATTAAAACATGTTGGAACAAAACATAACACAAAGATACAACATTTATGCATGTGTGTGGGTCATTGGTATTATGGATGGAGAAATGGATGGACAGACAAGCAGATGTATGCCAAGTATGTATGCTTGTATTTATTGCTTTCAGTATTCTTTCTTACAAAACAAAGAATCTGGAAATAAAGTCACAGAAATTGTCAAAAGTTTGTTTTTCATATATCCATATAGAGTGTAAACAAAAATTGTAAGTGTGGAACTGCAAATAATAATGAAATTATTTTATGTCACTACAATATTTTCTTGAGTCCTCTTTGATTTTAAACAGGCACCCAAAGATGATACAAATGTCATATACCAAATATCTATGATAAGAGGTTAATGAATCACTTCTAATTTAATGTCTGGTCCATAGTTCTAAATAGGCTGCAGCAGCTCCACCTGCTACCCTCTTGATACTGTTGTATGTTTGCTCTGACCCCTTGCCTAAGCATTTTTCTTCCAACAGCTCATGTGGAACAGGACAGCCATGCCAAGGTCAAAAAAGTCATGGAGAATAGACAGTGAAGTTCTCTGGTTCTTCAGGAATCACCGCTCCAACATAGCTTACGCGTAAGTTCAAGATTCCCACTGATCCTACCCAGCAGTCCACAGTGGACTGCTGCACAAAGGAGCTTGCAACTATGTTCTTCTTTTCCTCATCTTACCTAACCATCTGTCACTGCATCTTTCTGGGATCAATAGACCACATGTAAGAGTCTCCATTGGAGCTCATTTAAGTGAATTGTTTGGCTTGGCATTGCCTTGATCCTGCTAACTATCTAAATTTAAATCCCAAGTTCTTAAAGAAGTCCTATGTTCGAGGGTCAGTGAGATTAGTTTGTGGCCATCTTTGCTGAAAAACAAGGATGTGGAGATAAGAACACTTGGGTATGCTCCTAGGGATGCTAGCTTCCTGCAGAGGTCCCTGTTCTGACACCTTCTCTCTCTCTTCTCTCTCTCTCTCTCTCTCTTCTCTCTCTTTTTCTCTCTCTCTCTCAGGCCTTCCTTCTGGCTCTGTCCAGGGCAGCTCAGGGCATGCCTCTGGAGGACTGAGAACAGCCAATACTGCCCAGGGCTTTGGGCTTCCTCACTTTTGGCTCCTGGTGTTATTTTGAACTTAGCTATAATAAGATGAAAGAGAAAAAACTGGTATCTCACACACAGCATGTCAAGGGTTTTGCACAGATTTTTAGGAGGCTCTACACTGCCATTGAAATGGAAGTCATATACCACATGACTGCCAAAACTTCAAAAAAAAGTAAAGATGTTTGACAGAAAAAGATTGAAAATCATGTCATTTTTATAATATGCATTTCCATTAACTTTCTGAAGACCCTTTGCAGATCTGTCCATTTTAAATTTCCAACATTACTTATATGTAAAACAGAAATGTTCAGATTCAGAGCATATCACTCACAGGATATGATGATAAAAGTAATGAATATGCATTATTAAAATGTATGACACCAGAGACTTATTTATGCATGCAACTCAAACTGTGTTTTCAAAACATTTGCAGAAGACCCACATGCTTATTTCCAAGTGGTTTAGGAATTTCTTGCCTTTGATTGGTGTTGGGCTCTTGGTAAGAAAGCAAACTTCCGTTGTTCTCAGAGGAAAAGGCTTTCCAATCTCAAACTCTCTGACCAGTGCTGACACTGTGTTCCAGAGATGTTCATAATCCTTCATAATGACTTGTCCCACTTCCAAAGGCAGGCCTACAGAACAGAGCAGAGCACTGAACATGAGAAGGCGTCCATAATCAGAACATGCGTTTCCACTTGCAGAATTTATGGAGCTCTGAAGTTAACCGATTCCATATTGGACTGACAGAAAAATGACCACCAGTGTTGACCACCAGAAAGTAGGTTTTAAATTTTGTCTTGTTTCCTAATTTGATCATTAAATGTTAAAATATGATTTCCTTAACAGAAATAGATGATGGGTATTTAGTTTTATTAGGATAATGAACGGTGTTGAGGCAGACATTTAGACTAGCTGCTGAGAAGTCGATTAGGACACTCACACGCTACACTGAAGTCCCTGAGTTCAAGTCACCCATCTGGCTCCCGATTCCAGCTTCCTGCTGCTGCTGACTTTGAGGGACAGCAAGTTATGGCTCTAGTAGTGGGTCCCTGCCACCCACATGGGAGACACAGGTCAAAATCCCTGCCCCCAGCTTTGGATAACCCATCATTGATATCGCTGTCATTATCTGCCTCTCAGATCAATAAGTAATAAATTATTTTTAAAATTATGGCATATAAACTTTACAGTGAGTAAACACTACATTTTTTGAGAAATCAAGAAAATGCGACAGGGCTGGTTATTTACATGAAGCCAATTTATTCCTTTGCTTACTATAGGACGGAAAACCAAATCCTAGCAAAGAAGCCTCAAGAATGATCACCCGGTCATAATTCTCTCAAAACATTTCATTTTGCTCTGAATTCTCAGAAATACCAAAGAACTTCTACTAAGAAAATAATCCAAGAAAATAAAATTAGATAACATATAAGTTGGCTTTATTTTTGAAAAAGGATTCCATAAATATATAATAGTATACAGTGATTATACTACAAAGAATACATTTTATAGATGAATTATTATGCTTGTATTCAACCAGAAAAAGATTAACATTTAAAGGAAATGCCAAATACCTGAACACAGTTTTTCCAAAACTACTTTAGAGTAATACTTAGTGATAAATAGCTAAAAATTACACACATAAATAAAGATTGGAAAGAAGGAAAAATTGTATATTAGAATAAGACATTACTTTAAAGTTTTAACTTATTTTAATGTTTAGATGAACTGTCACTATAATAATACTAAAGTAGTACCTTGTACACTTTCATTTTCATAATAAAAAACAATATTCTTCCACAAAGCCTCATCATTTAAGTCAGAAAGGTGAAGTAAATTCAGATTCCAAGATTCAAAAATACTTATATTACTTAGGATGAAATATTCACACAAACTTTTCTGAAAATGAAAAATGAAATAGTTACTATTTTCACATTAAAAATAGTTGACACAGAGATTTCACATGCTGCTTTAATTTACCCAAATGGCAGGTGGACAGGGCTATTACAGTTCTAACGATATATGATTTGTACCTGAAAATATATATAAAGTACAAATAAAAACAATACTCAGCAAATGGTGGGTTCAATATAATTCTGTGTCCTGAATCAGAAAAATCTATTTTATCCCACATGCAATTTCTTTTTGTCTCACACTGTGATCCATAGCTGAAGTCCTGAGCCTACAGAAATATTTCTCAAGTATGCTTCTGTTTTACCTAGGCTTTAATATTCTCCCAATCTTCCAGGTTAAAAAAAAATCTTAAAGAGCCTTTGGTTCTTCAGAAGTCTAAAGGATGCTGAAACCTCCAAACACAGATTTCCATCCCCCTTCAGCAAGGTGCCCCTGCAGCTCTTTGACAGCGAGGCTGCATTCCCACCTCGCAAGTGAAATCCTCACTAACAACAGTGGATGCTAGGGAGCAGTGCCAACAAGCAGAGCCTAGTTCAGCTTTCAGTCCGTGACAGTGTCTGGGGAGTTCAGTTCAGAGCAGGAAATGGAGCCTTCTTTGCCCACACTCCCTTTACAGCAAAACACAAGTGCTTTCCACATATGAACAACGTACTGATCTCTATTGCTGAACAAATTCAATCCAGCACTACCCAACAAAAATAGAATATGTGAGGACTAAATTTTCTAGAAGTCATGTTTTCGAAAAAAAAAATTAAGCAGAAATTTGTAGCAATTTAGTTTAAAATACCTAAAATGCTATCATTTTAACATACAAGTAATTTCAAAATTTTCATATGGTTTGTGAAATCTAATCTTGTTTCCATGCTTCCAAGAAAGAGAAGGCAGGAGAAAAAGACGGACATATGGACAGAGAGATCTCACATCTGCTGTTTCCTTCTCCGAATGTCCACAGCTGTTTCCTTCTCCGAATGTCCACAATAGCTGAGGCTGGGGTGCATTTCTAAGACGGATCCAGCTGTTGCTGATGTGACTATGCAAACCACACTCCATACTGTCTTACAGTGATCTGTGAAAGTGGGACAGCTGTGGAGACCCTTTTCCTTCACCGGGAACAAAAAGTCCCTCAGGTACGAGGTGTGTAGTCTCCAAGGTGTCAGGATTTGGAGTAAATCACACGAAACCATCCCTTCTGTGATTGCTAGTTGCTTTCTCCAGAGCTTTCAAAACATGTTCATGACTGAATATTTCAGTTGCAACCTGAAACCCCAATTCAAGCTATAGTGTTCTGCCAAGGTCGACTGTGGGAAAAGCAAGAAGGGTGGCTGACTACAGACAGTCATACACAGAGCGCTTATTCAGAAGCTGGACAAAGCAGAGGTCAGCTTCCCACTGGCTCCTTTACCAGCTCTGCTGATGGCCTGCTTCAGGAGCTCAGGTTGCTCCTTCCTAACACAGGATGTAAAGAACTTGTGATATCTACGTGGGGCAATGGAAGTCAAATGAACACCTAAAGCAAGTGCAGAATAAATCGTGGCCATTACCATTCCCAAGAATCAGAGTTGTCCTAATTAAATACAAGGTTTTCTCTCAGCTAAAAACTTACGCTATGTCCATCAAGGGCAATTCACCATATTTCATAATTTATTAAGCATATATTGATAAAGTACTTTGAGCTAAGAGTTTGTAACACATTTTAAAAACTCTAGAAAATTCTCCATAAATGGCAACTGTACATAGGTAATATACATTAAATGTGTATAGTAATACAACTATCACATGCATATCATCCCATAGTTTGCATGTAATTCAACCTATATAAAATTTACCAAAGCACGTTAAGTATTTCTGAGAAACAAGCTTACAAAGCCACTGCACACTAATACAGATGCTATAATGCATCATTTCAAAATCTCACATATAATATCAAGAGGCTTACCATATAAATATGAAATGACTAAAGGAAATGAAATAGAAGCTATAAATGGAATCTTGCTATTCTTTTTTTTCTGTCCCCTTTTAAATAGTCATTCTCTGCTGTCTTGTAATAGACTATCAAAATTTCTAGAGAAAAGTTCCCCAATGGAATTTGGAATATAAGACTACATGTTCTCACCCAAGCACTAGCAGGATTCACACTGGTGCTATTTTCATACATCTAATACTTACTATATCACAAATACAAAATCAGATGGGCAACAAATGTGTTTTTCTGCAAGGGAACTCTAGTTGCTCATCCTACATTGCCCTTCTGCCAGGGGAGTAAAAATAGTCTCACCCCAACAAGTCATGTTAGTCTAGTTCAATTACTTTTAGATCAGTTCCTTTCAAAAATCTCTTTCCCACTTCCCATCCTGGATTTCAACAGAGGAATTCATGCAAAAGCCATCCTAATTTCCCTAAGAATCAGGTGACTCCAGCTACATCCCTACAAGGGCCACACATCCAGCTCCCCTGAGAGCAGAATAAGTGGTCGAGAGTCAGGAAATGGTTTCCAGTGGGTTCTCTGCAGTTGGGTGTCCACTGCAACACAACCTAAGAGTTAGAGGAAACTGCCTGTGCTATTTCCTCCTGATCCTCTCAGCTGTCCTCTCTCTACTGGTCTTTATGTAGCAAACAAATTAAATCAACAGCATATTTACCATTTGTAAAAAAGTATGAATTTCCTGAATCCAATGTGAAGTGATGAATCGAGCACTAGCTCTTTGCGAAAGAGGTAAATGGAGGAGAAACACCACACTGAGACAATGCAGTCTGCACAGATCTTCCACTTCCTGCATGCTTAAGCAATTACTTTCCACCTGAATAAAACAAAGGAAACAAGACCCAATTGGCAGCTGTGAAACCCATGTAATGAACACAGCACAAATAAAGCTGTTTATCACACTTTTCTGGGTGGGAATCACACATTGTTACATTATTCATTCTACTCTCTCTGGGTCATGCTCTTTCTCCAGTTGTGAGGTAGGCAGCTAGTTCAGGGTCATGAGCTTAGAAGACACTCCCTGCCCCCACCACCTAGGTGTTCCCTCCTGCCCACCTGTGATGCTCATCTATCATCACCTGGAACCTGAGAAGGGGCTGTATTGCACTGTTGTGTAACTGCTGCCCTCACAAGCCCCTGTAAATGCGCATGATAGGGAGGGGCTCTCTCTTGGTCCTGTGCTTCTTTCACTCTGGCAGTAGGACTCTTGACTTCCCCAGTACCTGCTTGCCCTCCTGCTTCCTGCTAACAGCTCCAAGGACAGATATCCCCCTTCCCTAGCATAGTCCCTGTATGTCTGCCTTCCTCACTCTGTTCACTGCTTGGGTGGGACAGTGAAGACGTTAATGCTAAGATGCTTTGTATTTCTAATTTGTATACTATTGACAGTTACAGGAGAAGTGAGGCAGGCAGTAATGGAATGTGGGCAGAAAAGCCAGGGAAAGGTGAATGTCTACAGCTTTGTAACTGTGCCCAGGTTGTTCACTATATGTATCTTAGGATAACTTATATTGCTGGGGAAGCTGGGACATGGGTCTTCAGTTTAACGGATAGACTTCAGGGTAATGACCATTTGTTCCTCTTGGGATTTCGATTGACTGGATTGCCATGTAGACTTGTGATTTGCCCTGCTATCACCAAGCTTGGTTAATAAAGACTCCTTAATAAGCCCTAGACTTGTCTGGTGTGATCTCTCTCGCACCCCGCAACATACTCTCTGTCTCTCTTCATATGTATGTATATATATATATATATATATGAAGATTTCATATATATATATATGAAGATTTATGTAGTTATTTAAATACAAACAAATGGAGAGAGACAGCACTTGGGCCATCTTCCTCTGCCTTCCCAGGCACATGAGCAGCAAGCCGGAGTGCAAACAAAGCAACCAGGACTCCAACCTGTACTACAATATAGGATGCCAGCATCTCAAGTTATGGCTTAACTCACTGCACCACCATGAGAAACAGGAGAAGAAAGAAAACTGGCTTCGTAACAGCTAATGTAAACATGGTTCACGATCTTCAGCTGCAGTTGGGATTCCTTCCCATAGGACTCGGCAGTGACTGAGTCTCAGTTAGAGACTCTACTGATGGCAGCCATCAAAGCCATTCAAAAGGAACATCAGTTGACTTCATGGAAAGACCATGGCTGCAGGATTTGCAGCTCTGATCGCTCCAGTGTGCATCATGTGACCGAGAAATTAGGAGGAGCACAAAGAAGAGCACATCTCCCCACTTGAGACGATTTAGACTAAATATCTGTGTGGTGAAACACTAAATCACAGGGCAGAGATTGTGATTCAATCAGACTGACACTTGGGATGCCCGCATCTCTGTGGGAGCGCGGGACTGGTTCCAGCTCAGCTACTTCATTTCCAATCCAGCTCCTTGCGAATGTGCAACCCGGGATGCAACAGATGTCAGTCGCAGCCAATCGGGAGTGAGCTAGTGGACTGAAGATCTCTCACTTTCTCTGTCTCTCCCTGTCCCTCTCTCTGTAATTCTGCCTTTCAAAGAAATTAATTTTTTTACAAAAGGAAGTGCAGAGCATGGAGTTCCTGAGTAAAATAGCAATCATACCTCATCAGTGTCGGTTTTCTGATCAGCTGTGGTCTTTGTGCTTCCTAGAAAACGATGGTACATTCGCAAGGACAGTGCACATGAAGCAACACAATGGACACGCCGAATATCAGCTCCCTCTGGCCAGACTTGCTCAAGGTGAGAAACAGTGTCACAGGCCTGTCACAGAAGGAAATTGTAACATGTCATTGTATTTACAAAACTTTTTACTCATTTTATTCTTAAGTTGGTCTTATTAGAAGAAATGATGCAGAAAAGATGGATAATGACAACATAGAACTATGATTCTTTTAAAATATGAAAAACTTTAATGGGAAAATCATTGCAACACATAGGTTAATAAACATCACTGAGAAATGTTGTGTGACATAATGGATTACACCACCACTTGTTGCTGGCATATCATATCAGAGTGTGGGTTGTAGTCCTGGTTCCCCCACTTTCAATCCAGTTCTCTGCTAGTGTGCAGAGATGGCCCACATGCTTGATTCCCTATAACCCATGTGTGAGACCATGAAGGAGTTAGTGCCTCCTGCCTTTGACCTAGCCCAGCCCTAGATATTGCAGCCATTTAGGGGATGAACTAGTGAATGGGAATAATCTCAATCTCTCTCTGTTGCACTCATTCTGAATTTCAAGTAAATATACAAATTCTTTTTTAAAGTACTAATTCAGAGACTGGCATTGTGTTGTAGCTGGTTAAGCCACCAGAGAAGCTGGCATCACATTTGGGTGTCAGTTCATGTCCTGCCTGCTCCGTTTTCAATTTGGTTTTCTGCTGATGCTGCTTGGAGGGTGACCGTGGAGGGCAACAGGAGAGCTTGAGTTCCTGAGCTCTCTGAGGCTGCTGGTTCTTGGCTTCCCCTGATACACCTAAGCCATAGACTCTCTGGGAATTGCATCAGCAGATGGAAGATCTCTGTCTCCCTCTCTCACTCTGTAACTCAGCCTTTCATAAAGATAAATAAGACTTTATTTAAAAAGTGAACAAAACAAAATGCAAATACACAAAGAGTTCCAATAACTATATGAAGAAACCTAATTATTAGTAAGACCATAACTGTATGGAAATGGAAATATTACCAAATCATAAACATGCACAGTGTCTTTTGCAAAAACTAGAACAAAAACTTAAATGGTATATTTTTACCTTCATGTTAGCAAAGTACTTTGTAATGTTAGCACTAGAAATCATGTGAAGTATCATCTCTGTTATACTTTGTTAATAAATATAATTACACAAACAAGGCAAAGCCATTTAACAATAAATATAATTATTTATAACCATGTTGATATTTTTGGTTTTTATGGATCTAGCTTAAATAGATAATACCAAATACCAAACAAGCACCAATGTTTATGTACCAAGATTTTCACTAGTTATTTGCAACATCCAATTTTTAAACAGATTAAATTAAGAAAATGTTATGTGCCCAGTAAATGCAAAATTTTTGAAGTTTTAGTGAAATCAGAAAGTGTTTATAGAATAATCTTACATAGTGAATAAAAAGGTTATATGTGACATGTTCTCAACTATTAGAAACATAGAATGTCACTGAAATGATATATTTTAAAAGTGAGAGTTTACTTTCCGTAAAAGATCTACTTCTTTTATTTGGAAGGCAGTGACAGAAAGCAGGAGAGAAAAAGAAATCTTCCATCTGCTGTTTCACTCCCCAGATGGCCTCAGTGACTGTGCATGGTCAGGGGCATGGTCAGATCAGAGCCAGAGCCAGGGACTAGGAGCTCGATCCAGATCTCCAATGTGGCTGACAGAGGCCCAAGCCCTTGGCCCCATCTCCCACATGGTTCCCAGGTGAATTAGCATGCAGCTATGCATGGGGAATCAGAGGTGGAGCAGCCAGGACTCAAACTGGCACTCTGTGTCACCAGTTTCACAAGGAGTGGTTTAACCTCTTGATGAGTATGAAGGGTATTTAGAAAAAAAAAAAAAGACCAGGACAGAGAAAAATCTAGATATTACACATGCATTAATGAAATTCACCTACTGCATATTTCAGAAAGAAGCACTGGGCTATTCACAAACCATTTTTTATATTTCAACTTCTATCATATAGATACAGTTTTGTGATATAGTTGAGGACAACAAAATCTGTAGTAATCAACTTCCTGAAACTATTGAATATTTTACGACTACGTACATCCTACAGTCACCTTCATAGCACTGCTTAAGAAGAGCAAAGGCATTGCGAAATCTCTTTGTGAACAGAACTGACACATTCCAAATCTCAGTTCTTCAACTCGTCTATTACCACATTCCAACTCAAGACCTTGTAGTGACCAGAAAATGACTCAGAACATATCACAAAGCACAGAAGCAGATTAACGAAAGGTGAGCTAGAACAAGTGGTTGGGAGACTAAATCTACCCTAAAACTGAAAATATGTTAAAAAACAAAACCACAAAGGTGGAAGAGTTCACACCATAGTAAATGAATTTCAAAGCATGTACAATCTGAAGTGTCAGATGGCTTGTAGGGAGGCCATACAGTTACACAGACAGGGACTTGATCTGAAGGGACAGACTCCATTCCTAGGGACAAATTAACTTCAAAGGACAGAAATTGTGGCCACAGAAAGAAAGAAAAGGCATCCCAAACACGGAAAGGAAAAAGTGAAATTGTCTCAATTTGCTGGCGACATGATTTCTACATACAGGGAACTAACAACTCTGTTAAAAACTGTTATAACTTGTAAGTGAATTTAATAAAGTTGCAGGATGTGAACAACAATCAATAGTATTCTATATATTAATAGCAAACTGTCTGAAAAGGAAATTAAGAGTATGAAAGCAGTCCATTTAGAATAGCAGCATAAGAAGCACATATAGCCACAACTAAATAGATATGGTTTCCTGGATACAAACCTAGAACACAAAGGGACATTCGTGGGGAAGGAAGTGAAGTTCAATTAAGGTCTGATGTTTGGTCAGTAGTATTGTGACAATTTTTATTTCCTGACTTTATTAAATATATCATGGTTACATTAAAGATTAACATTGGGAAAAGATAACATGGAAACACATGCCATGAGAAAAACTGTATGTAGATTTCAAAATAATTTTGTACCAGAGTAGATTTATCTTTTACTTCTCCCTTTCACAAACAGTTCTCTATTTTTGAAAATTTTCCATAGTTAAAAAGTTAGTTGAAATAGAGTCTTGTTTTTAAAGTTTCATACCTCTTCCATCAGATTTTCCCATCTTAAATCTTTAAAAAGTGGTGCTAATAGTAAATCTCTCCTTTTTTCCAGTTGTTCAAGCAGGGCTTGATAAACACTCTTAATTGTCTCCACATTCTGTGAAATAAAGGAAAGTCAGATTGAATTGTCATAAATAAACTGTTCAAATATTTTCCTAATATAGAAAGTAAGACATCTAAGATACAATCTTTACCAAAAGTTTGTCTAGAAAATGAAAATGCACTAACTTGATGGCAGATGATCATTGATGTTTTTAAGTCCTCCCAAATAGAGATATTTGGTCTTTACCAAATGATTTTCCCTTTAATTTTTTGTTTTGAGATTAGATTTAATATGAAATTCATTCTTTTAAAAATATTTATTTACTTGTAAATATTTATTTACAAGAGAGTGACAGAGAGATGAAGAGACAGAAAGATCTATTTATTGGTTTAATCCCTAAACTCAACATCTGGGACCAATGTAGGCCTTATTTAGGACTGCAGATGGGTAGGCAGGCACTGCAACACATGGTCCATCTGTTTCCTTCCCAGTGCATCAGCAGGGAGTTTGATTGGAAGATGAGCAGTTTGGGCTCAAACTGATGCATCTATGTGGGATGTTGATGTCCTAATAAGTGGCTTAACTCACTGTGCCACAATGCTAGCCCTCAAATTCATTCATTTCAAGCATACAATTTAATGACCTTTAGTAAATTTACCAAGATCTGCCACTTCTATGGTATTCTAATTTTAGCACATTTCCTGCACCTCAAAATATCACCATGCCTATTTCATGCAATGTAGCTTATTGCAACAAACCTCCAACAATGTGTTCATAGTAAAGAAACTATTTCCCCAAAAAGGACTATCACCCAGCAAGCTATCAGCAATATTTTTAACAGTATTTGCAAAGTCTTCATTGCTGAATGCAATATATTCAGTTGCATTTCCATTGTATTCCAGGAATCTTCAAAATGATTAAGGTGAATGTTCAACAAATTAGGAGGCAAACTGTATTATTAAAGGCCATGGCATTAACCATTTCACTGGGATGTCTCAGCAACAGACATGATTTTTGCCTCTAACTTATGCTGTCTGATCTTTATCTTGGAGCCAACACACAATGTATTGGGTAAGGAAATGGGGGCTGGAGTCAGACCACCTCTTTCAAATTCATGTTCTATTCCTAATTTGGCATTGACGATGAGTCAATTACATAGTCTGGTGTCTATTTTCATAGTGGTAAACCATAAGCAATGCTAACACATGTCATATGGAGTTACTGTGACAGTTAAGTACCTTGCATTACTGTTACAACAATAAGGGCTCAGTAAATTATTCTCTTGTATTGTTGTTATTATTTTCTATATATCTCTCTTCAATCTATGATAATTTCCATAGAGAAGATAGAAAACTGAGTCACATAAGTTAGAAAATTTTGTAGAATTAAAAAAAAAGTATTTTAGATGTAAATTACCTGCTTGAAAAATTCCCGTACGTTAGACAAGCTTAGCATAAAATAAGCATAAAGTCGAAGAATATCAGATGCTTGTCCTGAGAAAAGCACAACATTGACCTTCAATGACCAAGTTTGAATGATTAATAAATTGAAAAGATGTGTTTGCAGGTGGTTCAGGCCTTCATCTGCAACTATCAGGAAATACGGGTAACTTGTTTCCAAGAAGACTTTCCATTCTTCCGATAAGCATCCAGAAAATTCAGTTCGGACATCAATGGTGGTGTTATTCTTAAGATGAAGAATCAAGGCAGTCCTCAAAGGAAGAAGTTCAGGGAATTTGAAATACGCAAACTCAGCATCCTGGAGGGAGTAGTGGTAAGGTGCATTATTTTGACATCCTTATTCAGTAGCTGGTTAATACATATCGTTAGAGGCATTAAAGGAATACAACTCAACATCACTGTGTTTGGTCTCACAGCTGGGAAACAGGCCCTACTTACAAATAGAGCATCCATCACAATTTACATGAAAAACATGTGTTGCCTTTAGGCTGGTACATCATACTCAGGGTGTATCACACTTCCCCTTCCCACTGTCTAATTCTTTCTCTCTCCATTCTCACCTCAAAAAGAAAAAGGACAGAAAAACCCATAGAAAGCAAACGATGAATAAGTGTGAATGATCTGGAGTAGGAAGCAGAAGTGGATCGCTTTGTTCTAAGTGGTTGCTAGAGGCCATCCTCCTGAGGTGAGGCAGCATTAGTTGCTCTGAAGGAACCAAAATAAGTGTAGCTGCTAGCTTGATTGCTAGCCCTAGACCAGGACCCAGAATAATTCTTCAAAACACCTTGGCAAGCAGTAAGCAATGTTTAAAAACATAACCTATAACATCATGTTTACTACTCTGCCATGAAAAAAGAATGAAATCTTGTCTTCTGCAACTAAATGGATCCAAACGGAAAACATTATGTTTAGTTAAATGAGCTGAAAAGACAAATATCATGTTTTCCCTGATCTGTGATAACTCATACACAGAGTACAAAATGTGTAACCTACATGAGTGAGACTGACATTCTGAGACTCGACTATTGTTTTCAGCCTTGGTGTACACGCCCGAGGAATAATAGCCCAGTGTTTTTGTTTTAATACTTGCTATGTGTTGATATCTTTTACCAAATTGAGTATTAAATCTGTGTTTGTGAAGTGAAATGAAAATTTTGCCATTGTAAAAATTAGGAGAAAACAAAAAGAAAGGAGGATGAGTGGAGAAAGTGGGTGAGAGGCCATAAAGTAAGAAGTACCCCTGTGCTCCTAAATCAGCATCATGAAATATGTGAAAATTACTTACTTTGTATAAATTTTTTACAAGATTTATTTTAATTTTTATTGGAAAGACAGACTTGCAGAAAGAATGGGAGACAGAGAGAAAGATCTGCGGTTTGATGATTCACTCCACAAGTAAGCAATGACTGAAAGCTGAGCCAATTCAAAGCCAGGATCCAAGAGCTTCTTCTGGATCTCCCATGCACATGCAGGGTCCCAAGGCTTTGGGCCGTCCTCTACTGATTTCCAGGGCCTCAAGCAGGGAGCTGAATGGGAAGTGGAGCAGCTGGGATTGGCTACTAGCTGGGATAAGTATACTAGTGCATGCAAGGCAAGAACTTTGCCACTAGGCTACCACGCTGGCCCCACTTTATATAACTTAAAAAAAGCATAAGCAAAAAATTATTGTGAACAGCATAGTAAGAAATATGTGGACTGGAGGAGAGTATTGCTATATTATTTATTTTCATTTTTAGTTGAGTGTGGAGATTTGCTATGCAATTATATCGAGTCTCCTACTGTGACCTGAAAAACAATACATACAAAAACTGACGAATAAATGATTTATTCAACAAGCAACATATTAAAATAGAAGTACCAAAAAACCATAACAATAGTTATAACAATTACAAAATAAGAACAAATCTATGCACAAAATCACTAAGTGTAATATATTAGTTACTTCTAAGAATAAGAAAACTTTCACTATATTTATAATCAAACAAAAAACACAACATTTTCTTGGAGGTATTTACTACAGAACCAAAAAAAAAAAAAAAAAAAAAGAAGCAGGGCCAGTGAATTTGGGCTTGAATACTGTACAGCTGACTTTGAAGACATATACTTCTCAGAGTTAGAGACTAGAATCGGGCATCAAGCAGGCCACTGCAGAGGAGATTCCTCATGTACCCTCATAACACTGTGTGTCCCTATAATAAAACTCTTCTATGAGAGTAATTCAGGGGTAGTCATTTCTGAATGCTGAAATTGTGGGTCAGTTTTGTGCCATGTCTTCTTCCTGTAAGTTTTTTGAATTTTTATAAATACAGTTACTTTGGGTGTGGCACTACAGCTTAATGGCTAAAATCTCCGCCTTACAGATGCCAGGATCCCATAGTGGCACCAATTCCTGTCCCAACTGCTTCATTTCCCTTCCAGCTCCCTGCTTGTGGCCTGCGAAAACAATAGAGGATAGCCGAAAGCCTTGGGACTGGGCTCCCACATGCGAGATCTGTAAGAAGCTCCTAACTCCTGACTTTGGATCTGCTCAGTTGTGGCAGCCACTTGGGGAGTGAATTAGTGCATGGAAGCTCTTCCTCTTTGTCTCTCCTCTCTGCATACCTGATGTCTCAATAAAAATAAATATATCTTTTTTTTTTTTTTACAAAAGAAGGTATCATTTACTTTCTAATAATGAAAAAATATTATACATGAAAGAATTTAAGGGATTTTGTTAATTCTGAAATCATAAGAACTCAGTTGTCCTGTATTACCTCGAAGAAGACGATGGCAAATTGTCCTCCTTTACTAGTGAGATCCAAAAGATAGCGTTCAACCAGATAGAAAAAGTGGAGGTTTTGCCCCTTCCTTAATGACTGCTCACACATCATTGTGATAAATAATGAATCTCCATCAAGCAGGAAAAATTCAGATTCAACAAAATCATTGAATATACTGGAATACCTAAAATAGAAGAGTTTTAAAAAGATCAAATGGAGATTAAAGAATGTCCAAAAAAGGCAGTATTGCTATGACCTCATTATTATAATTGGCAGCTATACACACTCACATACACACACAGACACACACACTATCAGTGTAAAGTCAAGCAAGTATATTCAAGGGTATCTCAAAATGTTCATGAAAATGGAACATTAAAAGATAAGCTGTAATATATCATTTTTTAATAATATGCATTTTCTGTAAACTTTTGGAGCAAATTCCAAGTTTTAATTTCATTTTCCCACAAATTTTATGAAGTACCCTGGTAAAGGACATTAAGATATATGCTTCTGGGCCCGGTGGCATGGCCTAGTGGCTGAAGTCCTCACCTTGAACGTACTGGGATCCCATATGGGTGCCTGTTCTAATCCCGGGGGCTCCACTTCCCATTCAGCTCCCTGCTTGTGGCCTGGGAAAGCAGTCGAGGACAGCCCAAAACCTTGGGACCCTTCACCCACATGCATGGTAGGCCTGGAAGAGCTCCTGGTTCTCAGCTTCGGATCGGCACAGTACCGGCCGTTGCGCTCACTTGGGGAGTGAATCATTGGATGGAAAATCTTTCTCTCTGTCTCTCCTTCTCTCTGTATATCTGACTTTGCAATAAAAATAAATAAATCTTTAAAAAAATATATGTGCTTCCATGTATTTTCATTGTAACAAAGATACTCACTCAGCTCTTGGCATCTGAGTCAGAATTATATCTGACAGTTTGTTTAAAAACATTAAGCATTTTTTTGAATCTAAAAAAGAGAGAAAGATAAATGATTCTCAAATCTTTTTTCAAGGAAGTTATTATATTTTATCACTGAGAATGAAGTAACAGTAATATAATTATTTTAATTTCTTTAAATCTGTGGGGCTAACAGAATCACTATTTAATCATATATTAATATTTCCCACTGAAAATTACCCATTCTTGCTGCTCTTATGCCTCCTACTGGAACTGGAAGCTACTATGTAGTAAATATCCTTTACTCTGGTTCCTCTAAGTGGTTGTTGCTAATGCAAATGGCAGGCCTGCAAAGGAAGAGGAAGAATAAAAAGGTCTTAGTTATCAATGAATAGGATTAAGTGACTTCTATATGTAAAGCAAAATATTAGACAAGAATGAACAAAGTTAACATGTGACCAATTCTCCTGAAATTCTATCAGTCAGGGGGGAAAAAAACCACAAACCCTAAAATCACATAATCCAAGGAAAACACAAATGTGACAGTCCATGAGGTCAAAGAGAGCTTTCCAGAAATAGAAATCCCTGAACTGAGATCCAAAGGATTATGTAAGAACTCATTGAGCAACAAAGGCAAAATAGCAGGCCAAGCAGATGGAATAGCACAATGCCATGTGCAGGGGCATAAAGAAATCTGGATGGAAGGGGACTCTGAAAAGAAGCCAGCAGGGCTAGCACATAGAGTGAGAGGAAGACTAACCGTGCCAGGAAGAACTAGAGAAATATAGGCATATAGGTCTGCAGAATCTTTCAGGGCATATTCCAGAATTTTTCCCTTCATCCAAGAATCAAAGCTTAGCCCTTGTTGGATTTCAACCAGGTGGTAGCATAATGGCTTTACATATTGAAAACATTGATCTAGCTATGGCACAAAGAGCATGGGTGTGGGTGCAAAGTTCTTGCTGAGCAGAATGAATGCTATCATTCAGAAGATTGGCAATGATTGAGCTCATTAAATCTGAGCATGGAGATTTCCTTGAAGAACATTTAGGAGGTGAGTTGGACAGAACTGAGTAATGGATGGGAGGGCATTTGAGACATTGGTCAAAATGCCGCTTGGGAAACTTGCATCCCATCTCACAGTGCCTGAATTCAGGTTTTGGCTCCACTTTCAAGTCCAACTTTCTGCTAATTCACACCCTGCAGGTAACAGATGATGGCTGCCGTGGTTGGGCCATAGTGAACTCATGGCTCCTGGTGCCATCTGGTCCAGTCCTGGCTGTTAGGGTCATTTGGAGAGTGAATCAGAAGATAGGTGTGTCTGTATCTGTCTCTCTCTCCAGTCTTCTCTCTCCACTCCCTGCTCTTTGCCTTTCAAATAAACAAAAATTAATAAACTTTAAAAGATTGGTAACACATCAGATATGGATGAAGGAGAGAGAACAGGGAATAATCAATGGTAATTGTTACATTCCTACTGAACTACAGTCTTTTCAGGTTTTGCTTACCGAACTCTATTTTGTGGCGCAATAAACCTTTAATTTAAATGTACATTTAAAATGTAATATCAAAAATTACAAGAAAGCAAGACAAGTGGAGGGAAGAAGGAAGGAAAGTATTCTATTTACAGAACTACATCTGAGAAGTACACTGTATCGGCTCTCCCTTCATAATAATATCACATGAACATGAGACCTGATGAGAATTGTGTTGGAGTAATTATCACACATTTGTTGTGACCCTTAGAATCTAATGTACTAATAAATTCCTTACAGATCACAAATCAAAAACTAATGATTGCTGAAATCAGGAAGTTATCCTTTCTTTTAAATATTGCACACCATGGATACCCAAATAGTAGATGAGGAGAATTTTGTCTCTAGAAGTAATCCAGCTAGTTAACAGAAAAAGAATGATAAGATAGAAGCATCCCACAATCCTTAGTGAGTGGACGATTTTGGTATTTTTAGGAAAGAGCACAATAATAGAGGCAAGCGTCCGCACCATCTGTAAAGTACTGTAACTCATCCTCCCCAATCCGAACGGAATCTGATCAAAATGTTAGCCTAATGACCCCAAAGACATTCAAAGAGAGGAACCTGCTACATGGCACAAGGACTAAGAGAAGCTACAAAGGATACACAAGTCACCTTACATATTAACAAATGGAGGGGGAAATAGATTAAATGGAACTCAAAAGGCACTATTGTCCAATCACCGATGTCAGAGTGATATTTGGATTCTGGTTCAAATAGTTTAAAGGGAAAGAAGAGGAGTGGGGAGGAGAAAAAAGAGAAGTGGGAAGTAAAAGGGGAAAGAAGGTAAATCGTGTGTCACCACTTGGAACTCAGTGGAAGAGCGACACGAAGTGCTGCATGAAGAAAAACTGGTGGGCAGAATTTTAAGTTTCCAAGCCTCTCACCATACTGAGAACACTGACTCTGGACATATCCATCTTTCCAGTAAGAGCAGGATCCTTGACAGTAAGAGTCCCTCCCACGGTTAGGGTGTTCTCAAGACCGACAAGGGAACACTTCTGCAGGCTAGTAAGGTAGCCAGGATCCGAGGGTGGGCTCTGGAGACAGAGTGTAATCCGTACCCAAGAGCCAGCCAGCAAGCTGGGATCCTCAACCCTTCAGCTACAAGGAGCTCAGCTCTTCCGTGGCTGAAATAAGCACCCGAGTCTGGAAGTCAGCCAGGAGGGGACTGTTTCCCTAAGCCTGGACCTGCATGAAGCGGCATGCTACTGCAGTACTGTTCCCCTCCATTCAGCTTGTGATCATCTGTCACACAGCAGTGGAAAGGCAAAGCCTGCCCCTAGTCATAAATACGTTCTTTGCACTCCTCGAACTAAAACAAGACAACAACAACAAAAAACAAAAAACAAAAACCTGTCCTAAGCCTCAGTAGCTACGAAGGCACCAACCGGGAGATCCCAGTACAACTCAGGTTCCCAGAGTGCAACCTTAGATGCTGCTTAGGAGAAAGTATACATCCTGCCGTCCTGTCCAGGTTTGACCGGTTTGGGATGGGGAACATCTCTCGCCCTTCAATTAGTTCCTTTTCCACTGTCCACGTTCCCCTAGAGGAGAATGCCTTAGGTACCTTAACAAGCTCCCCATCTCCCAGCTCTGTGCACCCAGAAGCTGCAAGACCTTGCCAAGGTGACAGAGACCTACAAGTGCTGGGGGACAGCTCCTTTCCAGCTGCCTTCCTCCCGCCGGGGGACTATGACTCCATTGGGCGGCCCCCTTCAAGTTCCACCTCCCCCCCTTAAGCACCACCCACTCCTCACAATCTTAAGTCCTCCCGTCCCCCACCTGCTGCTGCTTAGCGGTTCGCTCCACAAGGTGGCAAGGCGGGAAAGGGACCCAGCGCAGAACCTCGGCCGAGCTGCAGCACACTCAGGATCCGCGTCTGACTGGGCGCGCCTGCTCTGTTTTAAACCTAGAGAAGGAGTTTCGGTTTCCTTTCCTCTTGTAGAAGCGTTTTAAGTTTCGGTTTCACTTTCCCCACGCCTCGGACTGGATAATGCAGGTCGGAGGAAAGCATCCTCCTCGCGGATCAGCATTTCAGGAGAGAAAGCTCAGGCAATAAGGATAGGCTTTGACCTTTGGCCACAAAGATGCTCTGGGAGAAAAACCGAAGCAGGAAAGAAATCTGAGACATCCAAACACACACACACACACGGGGGTATTTTAAAACAGGTGAAACAGGGCACGGTAGCTTAGTGAGTAAAGCCCTTGCCCTGCGACCTCCGGGATCCGTGTGTGCGTGGATTCATGTCCCGGATGCTGTACTTCCCTCGGGAAGCGGTCAAGGACCGCCCAAAGACTTGGGACGCAGCATCCTCCTTGGACACGCAAAAAAGCTCCTGCCTCGGATTGGCTCAGCTCTGGCCGATTGGACCACCCGGGCAGTGAACCAGAGCTCTGCAAATCTGACTTTCTAGTTTAAATAAATAAATAAATCTTTAAAAAGGTAAAATATAACACTGCGGAATCTTATTTCATAGTGAGAGGTGGGGATCCTTGTATCCGCAGCGTCTGTAAACTGGAAAGAAAAGGCAAGGCTGCAAGCAAGAGGAGTTAGATGGAATATTAGGCAGTTAGGGTCTCTGGTCCCTGGTAAAGTTACCTTCGAAAATATAAAATCTTGCTTCTCCTGATTTCTTAGCCTTTCAAGGGCAAGTTCTCCCCTTGAGGGGGAACCAAAGGACAGAATCAACACATCAATTCCCATCTCTTAGATCAAGGAGACATAGCAGGTACTAATCCCACAGTGTCAGCATAAACCCTCAGAATGGGAGAAGGAAGCCACCAGTCACACCCTTCTCATGTCCTTGGTTCTGGACAAAGTGCTGCCTGTTGTGAATTACTTCTCTCTCTCTCTCTCTCTCTCTCCTTTGTCCTCCTCCCCAACAAATACAAACTTCCACCATTTCTTCAGGTCTTTTCCCTCCTTGGAGCCCCCTCATGTCATTCAACAGGAGCCTTCTTTCGTTCTCTCTTAAATAAATCTTGCCTTGCACACTAGAGTTTTCTGCAGTTTTCTGTGTGAGACAAGAAACGAGGTTCATGTTGTCTTTTGCGTCAAATTCCCTGCAACACAAGGACACACCAGGAGCCACTGGTTGCAGCTCAGGGTAAACAATTTCAGTATGCAAAGCAAGATTTATTTAAGAGAGAGAAAGAGGTCTCCTGCCATAGTGTGTGTGCGGGGGTATTCCTAAAAAAAGGAAAGACCAGAGAAAATGGTGGAAGTGGTGTCTTTTCAACACTATCTCAGCCAGGGGCACAAAGGGTAGAAAAAAAGGGGGAATTCCTTTACAATGGGCGGCAATTTCTAGCATCTTGTTCAGAACAAAAAAGACATCAGAAGGGTGTGACAGGTGGCTCCCTTCTCCCAGCTCTCTGACAGTAACTCAGAGATGGAGCTGGTTTGGACTATGTCTCCTTGCTTTTGTCCTTACATTTATTTTGTTACTTGCACCATTTCATGAAGTGGTAACAATTATTTGCTCTAAAATCAATAAAGATAAATAAAGCTAGGAGGAATTATATTTGTAGTAAATGGAGCCAAGATTCAAAACTCGGTCTAGCATTTGGCAAGGGCCTTCTTGATGGATCATTCCATGGCTGGAAGCCAGGAAAGGGAGAGATAAGATAGCAAGAGGTCAACTGAACCCATTGCCTCAAGACCCTTTAGCAGCATTCACTGGGATGGGACCCTATTACCAAAACACTCCCCCAGAACACCCCACATTCTGATCTCTACTGCACAGAGTATTACATTTCCACCCACAATTCCGGGAGAGAAAATTCAAGCCATATCATATCCCACACCACACAGATAACCCAGAGATGTAACACAGTATGTTAATAACACAGACTAATTTTTCTTTTATTCACTATGAAACCTACTCCGATGACTACGCCATGGACTTTGTCCAGGAACATGCTTATCACAAATTCTATGTATGTTTTTCTTATCTCTTGTCTTATGCCTCTATGGGCTGCTAAATGCTTCTTGTCAAGATGAAATTCAGAAGCCCTTCTCCTTCAAGTAGCCTCTAATTAACCTGTTCAGCTCCCTCTATGCTTGCCTACATTGTAATCATCTGGATCTATTCAGTTTTTCTCTTCTTGTGGTTGAACACTGAAAAGAATAATTGAGTTCCTGTTCCATAAAATGTATTGTTTACAGGGACAGGGCCTGGCGCAGTAGCCTAGTGGCTAAAATCCTTGCCTTGCACTTAAAAAAAAAAAGCCATATAGGGTGACTCAGTGGGGAAGCAGTGAGGACAATCACCCCATTCACCCTTTCAGCCTTATAAGTTAATAGTTCTGCAGTTTAACGCCATGTTGTTTTGGTTTTCCTTTTTCTCTGATTCCGCTCTTAGGTATGTTGTTGTTGTCTCAGAACCTTCTCAGACACATGACTTTATAAGAAAATTCATTACTATTTCCTTCTCCAGCTACCATAGGTTAGAAAAGAAACCAAGCCAGTTGTGCTTTCCTAAAATCATAATTCCAACATAGCTCATATGAAGGAAATTCACTCACTATTAAATTTGTCTAGACTTCAATTGCGTAACCATTACTCCAGGATTAAATTTAACAAATTAAATAAATTTATGGCATCCATGTCATCATATGTATCACGAAATTATTTTGTCAACAATTTACCTCTTTCTATTGAAAAAAAAAATGTTTTCTTAAGAAATAATACATTCAGGGACTGCTGTTGTGGCACAGTGAGTTAAGTCATTGCCTGCAATAGCAGCAGTGCATAGGAGTGCAGGTTTGAGTCCTGGCTGCTCTGCTTCTGATCCAGCTCCCTACTAATGCCCCTGGGAGAGCAGCAGAAGACGGTCCAAGTGCTTGGGCCCCAGCCACCCATGTGGGCACCTTAGATGGAGTTCCAAGTTCCCGGCTTCAGCCTGCCCCGGTTCCACACATTGTGTTCGTTTGGGGGGACAATTAGCAGTTGCACGATCTAGCTCTCTCTGCCTTTGTCCCGCTTTTGCTGGAATTGCCTTTCGAATAGGTCAGTTTTTAAGTAATACAGTCATACAAAGACACAGTTGCAGTTGTAAAATCAAAATGAGCGCACTGGGTCTGGGATATTTCTGCCACAGGCTTTTTTGACACCTGTTGACCATTCAATGAGAGGAAACACTGGGAGATAAAGATAGACCAGGTCTGTGGAAATTCTCTCCCAAAATAGTTCTGGGCCAATTGCTAGGCTAAAGTAAGAGGACGCCGGGCAGACCTCTGGATTTTGTGAGGCAGAACAACTGCCTTCGTGGTTGGCATTTTTCAATTTTATAATCCTTGGGTGCAACAGCTGATTTCCTCCTTGGTCCTTGTCTTCCTTCCTGTTTTCCCCGGGAGTGGCCACCACACCTCTCCATGCTAGACAGGTCCGCCACGCAGCTGCTCACCACTCCTCAGCCAGTTCCTCACAAGTGTGAGGGTTCCCTCGCAGACCAGCCCCATGCGGAATACAAAAGGCAAGCTGTAAGAGAAGCAAATAGCAGTTTTACTTTAGGACACGTCAGTGGCAAAGCCATTTCTAAATACCCACCTGGGTAGCTATACCTCCCCGCCCCCCAGTGGAGAAGACTAAAATAAAACAGCAAATGAGAGTGTCTCACTCAGTTAAACTTTACTTTTCTTTATTTCAACTCAACTTAAAGCATTGCATTTTTAACAATAAAGAAAATGCTCCTGTGGGTCCAGCACCATTGCTGCAGCATAGCACATTAAGCACCCTCCCCTCTCTGTAGTGTGAGCATCCCTTATAGGCACCAGTTCAAGTCCAGCTGCTTTATTTTTTAATCCACCTTTCTGCTAATACTCCTGGGATTACAGCAGAGGATGGTCTAAGTGCTTGGGCCACTTTACCCACGTGAGAGACCTGGAAGAAACTCCTGGCTCCCAGCTTCATCCTGGCTTAGCTCTGACTGTTGCAGCCATTTGAAGAGTGAACTGGTTCATAGAAGATCTGTCTCTTTTTCTCATATCTCTCTTTGTTTTACTGCCTTTCAAATAAATAGATAAATAAATTTTAAAAAAGCTTTAGGGTCTGGCACTGTGGCACAGCACATTAAGCTGCCACCTGTGATACTAGTATCCCATATAAGAGAATGGAGTTCAAGTCTTGGATACTGTGTTTCCAGTCCAGTCCCTTGCAGTAGCTTAGGATGGGTCAAACTGAAACCAGGAGCCTGGAATGCTATCTTACTATCCCAAGTGAGTTACAAGGGCCCAAGTATTTGAGCCATTTTCTGCTGCTTTCTCAGGTTCATTAATAGGAGCTGGATCAGAAGTGGAGCAACTGGGACATGAACCAGGGACATGGCTCCCATGGGAATGCCAGGTCACAAGCAGTGGTTTAATGTGCTGTGTTAAAACCCTGACTGATATACGATGCTCTTTTTACAAACAATAACAATGAATCAGGTAAAACTTGAGTCTGGGAGGTCAGCAATGACAGTCACCTAAGCTAGATGACAGGGACCGGGAGCAGTCCTTTCCGCAGTGCCTGCAGCTGACAGATCCCCAGGAGCTAAGCAGCTGCTCATTGGCATGTTAGGAATAACCCACATGTACACTGCAGGCCACATCTGGTTTGAAAGCCACTTCCTCATCCTGTTCTATCCTTTCCTTTCTGAAACAATTTCTATGTGAGTCACTGAGAAGAGATTTTATTTCATTATTTTCCATTTATCCTGCTTTCCTCTTGATTTAATGGTTTCAATTTAAAGAGTCCTACACTGAAACAGGAATTATTTGCATGTCTGGATAGACCAACTTGCTTTGGTTATTGCAACTTTGGGAACACAGAGTGAGGTCTTAGGTTTGTGCACATCTCATCAATGAACACACCTGTCTCAGTATTTTAAAACGCATGTCTCTAAAAGGTGAGAAGGTGAAGACTGAAGAAGACCCATACACCAGCATGGCCATGAAATGTCACTCCGGGTCACAGTGAACTGTAATGTTCTGCTGCTTTCCAGTTATTCCATTAATAGCTCCTGAGAAAGAGAAAGGCAAGTGGCCCAAAGTGATGATGTCATCAAGTACACAGGCCACTGTACTCACAACTGCCTCAAGATAACCTGTCTTGAACTGTCCTCAGAAGAGTCAGCCTTAAAAATAAATAATAAAGGACTATGAATGGGAAACTTTCAGGGACCGCCATGCTGAAAATATCACAGCCTCACAAGAAGGCATGAAAAAGGATGCATCTGTGTGTATGTACACATGCAATTTCACACTCACGTACACATACATGTATTCTCTAGGGTTGAACTTATGGGGGGTGGAGGTATGCGGCAAGGAATGTGTTTTATGACACTGGGTATGGGTTATTGCAAAGCAGACAAAAGATACATGATAAGCAGAAACATAGACAGACACAAGTTATCCCTCACCATGTGATGCTCGGTGCTGCCTTGGGACTCTGAGCAGGAGTGCATAACCAGATGCCAGATCAGTGGAGCTGACTAATCTTAGATTGTGAACCGCCAAAATCATGAGGCAAAAGGAATCTCCTTCCTTCATCTAATACACAACTTGAGCCTATGTGACCTAGTCATGAAAAGAGGTTGGAAAAGTTGGAGAGATATCAAAAATAAGTGAGCGTGTCCTCTCGTACTCACAATACAATATCCCTACCGAGACATCATAAGGTCTCCAGCTCATCAGTCTTGCCCCACCCCAATGGAAGCCATGGTGAGACCCACATTTAGTGGTAAGCTTTATGGCTTTTAATAGTGTACCTGTATAAGTTATCCTCCAAGACCATGGTGATGTGGAGTTGAAGTTCCTGCCCTTCTCTCTGCTGTAGGCTCATTTCCCATCCCTCTAAGTTAAGAGCCCGCATAGTTGTTGTACAGATTTAATCCTTTTTAAGCCATCACATAGTTTATCACAAGTCATAGATATTCTTTGATTTGTGACCAGGTTAAGTCTTTGTAAATGTACCATAACGATAATTTTGTAAGATACTCACATTCAATCCTATTAAAAATAATTATGTTTACAGAATTACTTTCCCTAAACAATAAGTTATATAGCCATTAAAAATAAGAACAGTCCAAGACAATCTTTGCCTTTGGGAGAGGGTGGTAAATATCTAGAAAATATCTCAGGGGCATTGTGATGTAATGTTGACCTGCCAGCTGAAATGCTGACAACCCACATGGACAATGGTTCAGGTCCCAGCTGCTCCACTTTCAACCCAACACTCTGCTAATGCACCTGGGAAGGCAGTGGTGAATGGCCCACGTCCTTGGGCCCCTGCACCCATGTGGGAGACATGGAAGAACTCCAGGTGCAGCCTCAGTAGTTGCATCATTTGTGGGATCACCAGTGCAAGAAAGGACTCTCCCCCTACCTCTCCTTCTCTGTCTCTTTATGTAACTCCACCTTCCAAACAAACAAATAAATAAAAATTTTAAAAGTCTAATGTGTAGCTCACCTTAGAAGAGAAAATGAGTGGATGATTCGTTCACAGCATGGAGCTTGTAGCATCTGTTTAAGGGTAAAAAACAAGAAGCAGTTATATAATTTGTAAGTAAGTAAGAAACCCTTTTATAAGGATATCTTTATAATAGTAACCCTTGGAAGAACTATAGCCATGAAGCTAAATATGAAAGGGAGAGAAGTAGAGTAACATATTCATGTTTTTTTTTTTTACATCCTATTTTACCTGAAATAAAACTAGTCAATTATTCCATGGCATTCAATGACATTTTAATTTATTCATTTTTTTTAAACAGAAAAGCAGATTTACAGAGAGCAAGAGAGGCAGAGAGAAAGAGCTTCCATCTGCTGCTTCATTCCCCAAATGGCTACAACAATCAGAGCTGAGCCAATCAAAAGCCAGGACCAGGAGCTTCTTCCAAGTCTCCCATGCAGGTATAGGGTCCCAAGGCTTTGGGCAATCCTCACCATTTTTCCAGGATGTAAGGAGGGAGCTGGATGGGAAATAGAGTAGCTGGGACATGAACCTGTGCCCATATGGGGTCCCAGTGTTTAGAGGTTGAGAATTTGCCAATTGAGCCATTATGCCAGGCACCAATGAAATGTCTTACAGTAGTTACTAAATGAGATGGTATGTACTGATAAATCATTGTGAGAAAAGAATATTGCACACCAATATGATCATCAAAAATTTTTAAAGATTTATGTATTTTTCTTGGAAAGACAGATTTACAGAGAAGAGAGAAGAGAGAAAAAGACCTTCCATCTGCTGGTTTATTCCCCAAGTGACTGTAAAGGCTGGTGCTAAGCCAATCCAAAGGCAGGAGCCTGGAGTCCCCTCGAGGTCAGTCACTTGGGTGCAGGATCCCAAGGTTTTGGGCCATCTTTTACTACTTTCCCAGGCCATAAGCAGGGAGTCGGATGGGAAGTGGAGCAGCTGGCACACCAACCGGTGCCTCTATGCAATCCCAGCTTGGGCAAGGAAAGGATTTACCATGGGGCCATTGCACCAGTCCTTCATCAAATATGTTTTTAAAGTATGTCGATATATAGACAGACATGGGATAAAAGGTGGTAATGCTGTGATTCAAATAGGTGGGAAACTAGTTTAGTACTGTTGTAGGGTGATGTTGCCTCTTTAACTGTTGATTTACTATCCTCCCTTCTCATGATGCACCTGTGGCATTTCAGACCAGAGCACCACTAACACCCCACCTTATCTGAATAGCCAATTGGATACCACCCCCTTCCTTATAAAGAGAGGACGGTGTGAAGCGCTCTTTCCGCCATGAACTCATCTGGGAGCGTTTCTGCCATGTTTGCCTTTTCTGCCAATAGCAGTACTTGGAGACACAGCCTTCAGGTGTGCCCTTCTGCCATGGAACTAGGACAGACCTTCCCAATTATAGGTACCATTTTCAGTTTCGCTTTTCTCTAGCTTGTGGGCAATTCTTTGGCCCACTTATCTTTGTTGTTTCTTGGTGTGGGGCAGCCTCCACTCATGTGTGAATGTATATTTGTTCCCTCCTTGCCAAATATACTTTGTTCCTATATACACATAATACTGATACTATCGCTGCAGGAGACAAGAATTTGGATCAAAAAGTTATGTGGACTGTATGTGGTTAGCTTGTTTTTGAAGGGAATATTGGGAGGAATACACATCAAAGAATTCCCAATGTATTTTGGAAAAAGTGGGAGCAGTGGGAGCCTTAGAAGCAGAATTCCATCCCCACTTTTTAACCCCCTCAACTGGCAGCACCTGTGTTCTATTACACTGAAAAATTCAGCCCTTCACTTCATTGTATGACACACTTTCAGGATGGCTACTCAACACCTGTGACTATTACCTTACATGGCAGAAGAAAGCTTGCATGCGCAACTGATTAAAGGTGCTGGAGAAGGGAGATTTATCCTGCCTTGTCTGAGGAGGCCACTAAGTAATTGCAAAAGTCCTAACAAGAAAGGTGGGAAACCAGAAAGGAAAGTAGATAATATACTGCTGGTTTATACATGGAGGAAGGGCCACATGGCAATGTTTTCAGGGACCCTCTCAGAGTTGGAAAAGGGAAGACAAGGGGGACTCCTTCCTGGAAGTCCCCCCAAATAACACAGCCTGCCAATACCTTGGTTTTAGACTTTCAACTTCCATACTTATACAAGAATGAATTTGTGTTTTAACATAGGAAGTTTGTGCTGATTTGTTACAGCATCAGTTGGAATCTAAAAAATTGTCATTTACCCCTTATTCCGCTAAAATGAAGTCACTTTTATCCTTAAAAAAAAAATCAAATGAATCCCTGCCCAATTTCATCTCATTTGTTGGGGGTATATATTTGCTACCTTTCCATCTTTCCCTTGACACACCTGGAGATGACTAGACCAGAATCTGCCCTAGTGCTTCTCTGTTAAACATTTGATGGTCAGACTCAAACACTGCTGCTTGGTCCTGATGTATCGACCTCTTGACCACAGTTGAGGCTTCATACCAGAGTTTCCTTTCAAACGCTTTGCTTTCCCTTAACTTCAGCTACAGTATGTTCTTCTAAACCTCCTTTGCTTCTTGCATTTCTAATCACAATCAGGGTACCCATGCAAATTTGTAACTGCTTATGTAAGAAAATTGGAAGCCATGATTGGTTCCTCAATCCCTCAGCCCTCAGTGAAGACTCATGGCATGTCTCCGTTCGGTTTTCTCTTCTGGGTCACCTCTTCCACATGTTAGAATAAGCTTCACTCATTTTTCTCATTCCGGTTTATTGCAATACAACGTTCATTTCCTGACCCAGCCTATGATCTCCATTTTATTTCCTATTCCAATGGCAGGATAATTTCTTTAGTATGTAAACCTGCTCATATCGCTCCTTAATTTAAAATCTGTTTACATATCCTCATTGTTTTAATATTTGATTAGCTTTCTAGTATTTCATCTCCTATTATCCTACCAGACTCTATATCCTTCTGCTCACAAGTAGTTTGATTCAGATGACCTTTCTAATACCAGTTCTATCACATAATAGCTTCAATATCACTATATTGATTACCCTCAATTTTTCATCTGTAAAATGGGGACAATGACAATTCATAGAATTGTTAAAGAAGTCAGTGAAATACGTTTTATAGAGAGAACAAAGCAATAGGAGGCAGGCATTACTATTAATATTGCACAGAAGACACTGATCATCATGCATGGGCCCCGGCTGGTGAGTCTTTTCCTAACTATGAGGCAAACATAAGACGTACAAGACTTATATTGAGATCCTGGTGTAATAGCCTAATAGCTAAATCCTTGCCTTGCATGTGCCAGGATCCCATATGGGCACTGGTTCATATCCCAGCTGCTCCACTTCCCTTCCAGCTCCCTGCTTATGGTCTGGGAAAACAGTAGAGGGTGGGCCAATGCCTTGGGAGACCCAGAAGAAGCTCCTGGCTTTGGATCGGCTCAGCTTGGGCCACTTGGGAAGTGAACTAGCAGATGGAGGATCTTTCTCTCTCTTTCTCTAAATCTGCCTTTTCAATGGAAATAAATAAATCTTAAAAAAAAAAAAAAAACCTTCTTTTGAATGATAGCAATAGCCATCCAGTCAATGTATTTTCTAGGCATTCACTAAGCATATACTTATTAATGGCTTTGCTATGTCCCAGGCACTTACAGTTTGATAATGGAGTGGCAAATAAAACACCGAAGTTCTCCCTATAGAGTTTACATTCCAGTGGAGAAGATAAACAATCATAGAAGTAAAACACAAATTGTGTTAGGTAAAGATAAGCTGCTAAGGCAACAATACACAAGGAAGGGGAAAGGAGGACACAATCTGTGAAAGCACAGGTGGCTCTTTGGCCTAGTGAGTTTGATGATGCCTGGGATCTCACATCCCACAATACGGGGAGTGCCGTGTTTCAAGTCCTCACACTTCTCGCAATCCCAGCTTCCTTCTGGTGTACATCCTGGGGTGGAGGAGGCAGTGGCTGAGTCGCTTGAGACCCTGCCACTCATGCGGGAGACCAGGCTTAATTTCCCAGCTCCTGACTCCACCCTGGCTGCTTTAGGTATCTGGGGAATAAACCAGCAGGTGGGAATTCTCACCCTATCTCTCCCTCACTTAAAAAAAAAAAAAGATGAATAAGTAAAATAGCGAAGGAGGAAAAAGCTTAAATTCTAGTTAGGGCGGACAAGGGAAGTCCCAGTGAGATGGTGCCTTCACAGCTGGGCTGAAGGAAGCGGGGAGTCCTGTGTTTGATTTTCTTGGAGAGCAGGTGCCTGGCTGGGGGAGCAGCGAAGCCCTGAAAGAGTAGCTTGGAGGGCTTGGGATGCAGCTGCAGCACAGGCCGAGGACAGCAGGTGAGGAAGCACCTTGCACAGTCCCAGAGAGCACAATAAGGACTCTGAGCACAGCAGGAAACTGTCATGGTCAGGTGGGATGGGAGTTTCATTCTTATTTAAATTCTATTGAACAAATTGCATACATGTGCTTCTTTTACTTTGGCTCTATTTCTAAGACAAAAATTAAGACACAGGATTTAGTAATAATCAGTATATCAGATTGTAGGTAAGTTTTTGACTATATATGATTTATTTTCTGATACTATGTATAATTTATTTTATATATATTTTTTTCTGTGACACTGGTGTGATATTATTATCTTAATGGCTTTTCTCACATTTTGCTTGTAAAGCAACATTAAGTACCAATAGTTTAGTGTATATTTGGGATCATCTGACCAAGAACATTTTTTGCAAAGTTCACCTTTGGTTTCAGTTGTGTAATCATTAGTGGGAATTTACATTACGACCCATAAACAATATATGTTATGAAACATATACATATGCTATGCTATAGGTTATTGCCTATAATATATAATCTGCTATATGCTTTTATGCTGCTTTATGCTTTTATGCTGGATAATCTGTTCAGCTTTTATGCTGTGTAAGGAAGGATAAATTCAAATGAAACTATGGTCACAGTGGCAGAAGTCAAATGAGCACACTGGGTCTGGGATATTTCTGCCACAGGCTTTTTCAACACCTGTTGATCAGTCAATCAGAGGAAACCTTGGGGGCTGAAGACAGGCCAGCTCTGGAAATTCCTTCCCAAAATAGTAGGAGCTGAGTGCATTGCTAGGCTAGCAGAAGTGGACGCCAGCCGGGAAGACCTCTGGATTTTGCAAGGCAGAGCAACCGCCTTCATGGTTGGCATTTCTTAATGCTGAAATCTTTCTTTGGGGCAGCAGCTGGTTTCCTCCTTCCCTACTGTTTTCCCAGGGAGTAGCCGCCACACTCATCCACATTAGACAGGGCGTGGGTAAGCAGCTGCTGAGCAGGCTACATGGCTCTCTTCCTTGGCAGCAATGCTTGTTTTGCTTCCTTGCATACTAGCTCCACGGGGCATACAGAATGCAAACTGGAAGAGAAGCAAGAAGCTGTTTTGCTTTAGGTAAAACACTTAAAAAAATGTTAGGTGTTTTCACTATAAGGAAATGTAAAACACTTGAAGGAGAAATTGGTTTACTGTGATTGGAGATTATACAATGTATACATGTAACGCAACATCACAATACCCCATAAAGATACATAGGTTTTATATGTAAAAATTTTAAATTGAAATTTTCTTTGAAAACATTTTAAAGATCCTTTTCTGAATATCCAGGTGTTTTGCAGATTAGCTATTCCCTTCTATTACAGAAATAAACAAAAGGGGAGTAGGCCTCATAGCACAGTGAAGTCTCATGTTACAGAAATATCAAACTGACTTAATTTCAACCATTAATACTTTTAGCCACCCAAGGATTCTTTATTGTTATATTCAAACTTAAAAGACTTGTTATTGTTCCTGTTTCCCTTAGTTTTTCTCTCCCCTCATATAAACACTTTTGAAAACTAGATTTTTATAGATACTTAAAAATTTCATGAGTTTACTCAGTCATCCCATAAGTTATATATTTAGATCGCTTCCATCATTTCCTATTATTTATAATGTTTAATGGAGCATGTTTTTACATAAGAGTTTGCTATAACTATGTCCTTGTAGTAAGTCTAGGATAGAGTGGGTCAAAGGAACTGACATTTTAAAGTTGGGTACATGGGGCTCGGCACAGTAGCCTCGTGGCTAAAGTTCTCACCTTGCATGTGCGGGGATTCCATATGGGGACTGATTCATGTCCTGGCTGCTTTACTTCTCATCCAGTTCCCTGCTTGTGGCCTGGGAAAGCAGTCGAGGATGGCCCAAAACCTTGGGACCCAGAAGAAGCTCCTGACTTCAGATTGGCTCAGCTGCAGCCATTGAGGCCTCTTGGGGAGTGAACCAGCAGATGGATGATCTCTTTCTCTGTCTCTCCTTCTCTCTATAAATCTGACTTTCAGCAATAAACAAACAGACAAACAAATAAATAAATCTATCTTTAAAAAAATTAGGCACATGAACAACATTGTTCAGCTATGCAGAGTAAATGTTTTTGATGATTTGCAAATCAGCAGGCAAGAGCTGACCAGCAGTAGAAGGAAATGTTATTTAAGACATTTAAGATCAATGAAGTCTATAAGTTTACTTTTCCAGACAGAAGTATGTTCATTTCCAAATTTCTTTCACTGAATTTTTTCTAGTTTGTGTCTAAAGGTCTTCCAAAATTTTTACTTTCTAGTGCATTAATATTTAGGAAAACTTTTGAGATTAAAGACATTTCAGTTTCATATAGTGATTTAACATTTTATGATTTTTCTTCTTTTAAAAATAAAAATAATTGATGAGTTGCAAGAGAGAAAGATGCAGCGATAGACAAATAGAGAGCAGTTTCCCAAGCAAATTCAAGACCTGGGTACCCAGGTTGGGAACCAAGAATTCCATCTCTATCTCCTGTGGAAATGGCAGCAGTCTAATCACTTGAGCCATCACTGCCATCTGCCAGGGTCTAGGGTCAAGAGCCAGAGGCGGGTATTGAGCCCCAGCACTCTGATGCCACAAGACATGGGCAATGCAATTGTTAGGCCAAATGTTTTGGACAGTAAATATAATTTCAGCATATGCAAATTTCAAATATGAAAGCAAAAACAAGAGTGGAAGCTTTTCTTTGATTATATCTTCCTGATACACTAACTAGAATATGATGTACTTGTTTCACTTAATATCTTTGGGATATCTTGTCCATGTTACTTTTTAAAAAAAAATGTTTATTTATTTTTATTGGAAAGGCAGATTTACAGAGCAGAGGAGAAACACAGAGATCAACCATTTGCTGGTTTATTTCCCAAGTGGCTGCAATGACAAGCTGAGCCAATCAGAAGCCAGGAGCTTCTTTCATGTCTCCCATGAGGGTATAGTGTCCCAAGGCTTAGATTGTCCTCTATTGCTTTCCCAGGTCACAAGCAGGGAGATGGAAGGGAAATGGAGCAGCTGGAACATGAACCAGTAGCACCCAAATGGAATCCTGGTGGTTCGAGGCAAGGACTTTAGCCACTAGGATACTGTGCAGGGCCCAGTCCATGTTACCTTCTATTTGGCTACTTTAGAATGCATACTTGAATACTGTTGTTATTAATTGAAAAAAATCACAATATCATTGTTTTACAGTGATACCATTTTGAAATACATTTTGAAATAACCCTATTTGTAGCTGCAATCAGAATGCATTTTATCTCCAAGATAAACCAGTGTCTCCCTTCAAGAAAACTTCCAAAAATTTTTTATGGGCATGCCAGGGAAGATAAGTTATAAATAAAAAAATACACATTAGGTTTCAATGATGATATCACACAAATTGTTATTGATGTTACTTTTATCCTTTTTCTCTTGATTATATTAACATGACTTCATATTTATTTATTTATCCCACTTTTATCTTATCCATTGAGACAGAGGAACTTTTGTTTTGCTGAATGAAGTGAAATCGGAATCAAGTTCCTGAAACTATTACATGGGTAGAATTGAACAAGGCTGAGAAATAGAGAGGGTACATATGGGCATTTACTGTACACCGTCACTTCACAGCCATGTGCTCCCATAGAGGAGTGAGACCTGTCATTTTATTGAATCCATCCTTCCATTTCTTGTGGTGACACAGTCAGGGGTCTGTTAGTGCTCTAATTATCTGGAAGTTCTATCCTACCACCTCTTCTCTCTATTTTCCTGCATATCTTGCCATTCTAACTTGTTTTTAACAAAACCTATATCACTCATTCTTGTTCTATGAAAGAGGAATGCTAATTTAATTGAATTCATATGACATTTTACTACTTTAAAATGCATTTGTTTTTACTTATTTGAAAGGCAGAGATTCTTCATCTACTAGTTCATTCCCAAACGCCAGCATCAGTCTGGACCCTGCCATAGCTAGGAGTTGGTACCTCCACCTGGGTCTCCTAATGGGTGGCTGGGACCCAACTGCTTGAACTGTCAGTTTGCTACTCAGAGTGTGCAGTAGCAGGAAGCTGGGCCTTGAACGTAGGCATTCCAGTATGTGAAGCAAGCATCTCAAGCAGTGCCTTTTTTTCTTTTTAAAAAATTTACTTATTTTTATTGGAAAGTCAGATTTATAGAGAGAAGGAGAAACAGAGAGAAAGATCTTGCCTCTTCTACTTCACTCCACAAGTGACAGTAATGGCCAGAACTGAGCTGATCCAAAGCTAGGAGCCAGGAGCTTCTTCTGAGTCTCCTACACAGGTGCAGGGTCCCAAGGCTTTGCTTTCCTAGGCCACAAACAGGGAGCAGGCCAGGAAGTGGAGCAGCTGGGACACAAACTAGCACTTGTATGGGATCCTGATGCATGTAAGGCAAGTATTTAGCCACTAGGTTATTGCACTGGGCCCTTATCCATATATCTGTTAAAAAAAAAAAAGAATAAATAACCATGTTAGTAAATTGGTATAGTTAACACAAATTTGGCCTGTCCCAGAATGCCCACCAGCTGTTGACTGCTTTTCTCCCAGCAATGTAGCACTTTTACACACACTCATAGTTCTTAATATATCATGAGAGAGCAGAAATATTTTTTTCCTCCTCTTTAAAAGATTTGTATTTTCTGGGAGTGAATGTTATATTTTGTCACAAGACTCACTAATTTGATATTTGCCCCTTTGGTTTTTTTCTCTTTCAATGTGCTAACACGGTAAATGCAACACTAGTTCTTTTGTATGTCTTTTTAACTTGGATAAACTTAACCACTTATGCTGTCTTCTTTACTATTGACTCCTATTTATTAATAATTTTTCATATTTGATAATTCTATTCAAAACACTAGTACATACGCTCCTCTTTATTCAATTTTATATTATTAAATAAATGATACAGTAAAAATGGTGTTTCTCTGTCTTTGAAAAGCAAAATTAATATTATTTTACATAAATGTCATAAAAAGCTGCATTAGAAATTAGCTTTACTGATTTTTTCATGTTAAACTTTTGTCTGCATTTGAGCCCTGTAAAGCTGATTGGAAATGAGATCATTTCTGGCTAAAACTCGTCATACCTAACTATACTCTGATAGCTACCTACATATGGCATACAGCAATTTCAACTCTAATTGTATTACTATGTCATTATAAGATTATTTTTCTTTATTGATTTTTGTGAATGTATATAGGCACACATCTCAATTAGGAGAAACAGCTGACCAAGAGGCCACCCATAGACTTTGGATAGATTGAAATCACTAGGGGGGAATCTCAGGTTCTCTCTTGGGTGCAGAGGGGTGTCACTGGTTTAATCGAGCAAGTCTTTGGGACCATACCCGATTCTGTGACATAGAACTGAGCCACATAGACACAAAGAAAGAAGCTAAAAGACTGACTGGGTTTGAGTGACATTTGTTCCTGGAGTTGTTAGGTGACGCCATAGGTGCTCACTGGGATTTATTCTAGCCTGTGGGAACACCCTGGTCAACCTCAGAGGCTGCTACCCTCCTAGCCCTTCAGGCTCTGGAAACTCAACTTCTTACCCGGCTGGCACTTAGCATCTTACTCCAGAAGTACCTGTCCCCATCTACCTGCAGATAATCCAACAGGATTCTATGAATCAAAATCATACATGCAAATACAAGTCATTTTGAGGGTTTGTACAGCTGTATACTTTTTTATCAGTTGTATAAAAAGATGTGAATTTCCTGCTGTGAAAAAGAAGGACAACACTTCAGAAAACTCAGCTATTCTTGGAAATAAAAGGGGAGAATGCATTTTCATTCTGTTGTGAATGATTTCATGATGACAGAAAGAATTAGGCATTAATTTAGCAACACTCATGACTATTCTTGTTATTGGTCACAATAAACACTGATTGGATTGTATGTTCAAATCCTTTCTTTTAAGAGGTTGCAAGAATATTACTTTTATGACAGTTTTCAAGCAGTATGTTTATTTTTCTTTGGAAGACAAACTTATAGAGAGAGTAGGAGAGACATAGAGAGATATTTTTATCTGCTGAATGACTCCCCAAATGGGTGTTTTGGCTGGAGCCGGGCTGGTTCAAAGCCTTAGCCTGGAGCTTCTTGCAGATCTTCATTATGGGCACTGTGGGCACAGCCACTTGGGAGGCTGTATTTCATTCACTACCTTCCCAGGCACATTAGCATGGAGCTGGATTGAAAGTGGAATTGTTGAGGCTTGAACAGGTGCCTTTTGGGGGAGCCAGCATCACAAGTGAGCAGGTTTAACCTACTACACCACAGCACTAGCCCCTCTGATAATGTTTCAATAAGAAGAAAATATTAGAGGCCAACACTGTGATGTAGCAGATAAAGCTGTTGCCTACAATGCCAGCATTCTGCATAGGCGCCAGTTCAAGTCCCAGCTGTTCCACATTTATTCCAGGTCCCAGCCAATGTGCTTGGGAAAGCAGTGGAGAATTCTGGCCCAAGTGCATGGACCCCTGTCACCCACAGCCTAGCCCTGGATATTGAGGCCATCTGAGGGGTGAACCAGAGGATGGAAGATTTCTTTGTTTTTCTCCATTCCTAACTCTGACTTTGAAATAAATATTTATTTTAAAAATTAAAAAGAAGCAAACATTAGCATGAGTCTTCATGCCCTCAGCACTCACATTAGGGTTGCAAAGTTAGTCTGGGATTCACAAAAGTTGGTATCTTAGGAGAGGTGCGGTAACTCCAACTTCTGGGCCTTTCTGGGGCTGTTTGGGAAAATTACTTGGCTTTTTATCAGTCTCTTCCACAGGAATTTCAATTTTGTCTTTGGTTATAGTCTTCTGATATTTGTCAGTTTCCAACCACTTTGTCTACTTTTGTTGCTACTTTCTGCTGTTTTCTCCCAACATTTGTCTTAAAAAATTGTTACAGAGACTTAGTGAAAAGTAGATACAAATGTTTAAATAATCCTATGGCTTGAATCACTCTGTCCCTTACAAAATTTGCATTGACAGCAAATACCAAGCACAATAATGTTGAGTTGTGTGGCTTTTGGAAAGTGATTAGCTGCACTTAGTAAAGAACTAGACAGAGGAGGCTCCATTCCTCCCTACAACCTGCCTCCATATGAGGACGCAGTGTTTCCCAGGGAGTCAGAGGTGAAACAGCCACCTGGAAGCAGAGGCAGAAACTTCCTCTGACAGCAAACGTGCTGGGCTCTTGACCTCAGGCATCTCAGCATCCAGAAGGGAGAGAAATGATTATTCTCTCTCTCTCTCTCCTTCCTTCCACCCTCTTCTCCTTCCCTTATCTTTCCCCTCTGCCATTGAAGTTAGGTGAATACACAAAGGAAAGTATATGAGTATCGTATCAAAAGTATCATACAATTTATACCATTAGAAAGAAACATTTCAGAAAGATTTATTTTATTTGAAAGGCAAAAGGTGTGGAGACAGAATGAGAGATCTTCTGCTGGTTGATTGCCCAAATGACTGTAACAGCTAGGCTAGGCCAGGCCCAGTCAGGTCAAAGCCAGAAACAGGAACTTCCTCCAGTTCTCTCATAGAAGCAGGGGTCCAGGCTCTTCGATTATCTTTGGCTGCTTTCTCAGGTGCATCAAAAGGGTGGTAGATAGGAAATGGAGCAGCCAGGACTCTGATGCCCATGTGGGATGTTGGCATCGTAAGCAGCGGCTTAACTCTGTATGCCATAATGCTTAAGATATGAAAGTAGACAGGTTTTGATGGTTTCATGTCGAAAAATCAAGATCCAGTGGTTTATTTACAAGTTAACTGGAAACTTGGTGTGGTCGTTTTCTCCTCCTTCAATCTGGATCTGTTACCTGGTCTTGGAACAGAAAAGCTGACTGTTCTTTTCACCTCTGTCCTTTACTTGGAAGATATATTCAATTGTGTTACAGTGAGTTGCTACAAAACAAGCAATGAAGTGATTGTGAGGTTTTTTTCCTACAATCATAAGAATGTTCATGTTTGTCTTGAGTCAGTCAATATTTATTCAGTATTTACTTACCATTCCAGCTTTCGTATATGTGCTGCTGAGGGGAGCACAGTATTTACTTATGCTCTCTGTATGCTGGCATTGAGTTAAGAACTCGGTGTTATAGTATATAGAAGTCGCAGTCTGTATATGTCCATACCTATTTAATCCTGCTATGGAGTATGTCAAGTCACAATTTTAGTTAGCCGCATAAAATTTAGCACTGGGACTTTCCTCTCAATTTGAAAAGTAGCTGGATCTTTCAACAGTTACTGGATTTTCTATTTTAGGATAATTTGCCGCATGTTAAACTTAACATGCAAAGCGGAAGATTACAGGAAGAAGGGTATTCCTTAAGTAGAATCACTTTTTCTACTTGGAATCACATATTCCATTTTAATCATTTAAGAACATGTTAAAAGAACATGCGAGGTTTTACAGGATCAGAGTAGAAGGGTCCGTGGTTGAATGCCATGTTTATCAGCTCTGTAAACGGAGTCCTGTCCGTGCTAGCTTTCATCTCCACGAAGCTGCTTCTCAGAGCTTGGGGCTGTTTCCCAGCTTGCCACTGGGATTCCTGACGGTGGCCCTCTGCTGAAACATGAGTTCAGTTTCCAAATATAGTCGAGTGGAGTAAGAAGACAGAGGAGTCTGAGGCCACAGCTGTGTCCAAGTGACCACAAAGCCGGCAGGCTCTAATGGATAGGCCAGGACACCCTCCACGCTCCGGGTAGAAAAGAAATGCTCATCTGAAGTTTCTCCCGTTTCAGAAGCCTTCAAACTGACCCAGCACTGCGAAGGTCTGTAAGATGTCCTTGTATACTAACCAGGAGTGCAGCACCTTAAGGCCATTATTCAAAAGCTAAAAGCATGTAACAGTGGTTTGCCTAAGTTTGTGATCCTATCTATCAGGGGTTTTGATTTTTCTTAAAGAGGAAAGCAATGGGAACTTTATTATAGTCTTTCCAAAAATAGATAATATGTAAAATTCACCTTCTTTTTCGCTGATTCTGCTATCGGAGACCTGAATTTCCTATTATCTTAAGCACGCTAACCTGGTGTTATCAATTCCAAAAGCATTACGTGTATTTATGGGGCCAACTGTTAAGATTTGTGTGTGTTACCTTTTTCACAGAAAATGAAAAAGCAGTTGCCTACATCTCATCCACATTTTAACTAAATGTTCCTGCCCTAAAAGTGTTCTTTAGGCTTTAATAGAGTTCTAAATTATTAATTATACCTCTGAAAAATTCTTAGAAACAACTCATAGGATATAATTTAATAGGTTAAGATATTAGTAGGAGATTTAAGAAATTATAGCTGTATCTAAAATTTACACTTTTATTCTTAAACAGATAAGTCTTGTGAAGTCTTGTGAAGATAAGTCAGTTCAATCTCTCTGCTGTCCAGTCACATTTAAACACCATAGTGCAACTTTATGTCATGTTGTTTTAAGTTACATGGGAAACTCTTGAATCCAATATACTAGGCTGATACAGAATGACTTCAGCCTTATATTACTTTCCAGTGTCTGCTAGAATTACTGATGGCCACCTAGTCTGAATACTGTGACTATGTAAAGTCAATTTCCTAGCAATTTAAAACTACTCAAAATTATTTTATATGTAAAACTTGAATATTATATGATAAGGATATCTGCTGTCTTTTTCTGAAGGAAATGAAATACATACCTCAATTATTCAGAATTTTAAAATTGGAATGTTTTTGATAAAATTACTACTACTAATATTCAAACTCTGAGAGATTTATCAAGCTAATAACATCTATAAATATAGGATTTCATTTTCCTGGAATACCAATTATTATTCTCACCTTCCATTATCTGGTATAGAATAGATTCTGTTGCTTAAGAACTCCATGTTCTCTCTCTTTGGGCTTCTCTGTTTTATTGTTAAATTGGATATGGAAAATTGATGCTATGACTGCTGCACACAATAGAAAGAGGAGCTGAATAATTACCCTGAACAATGAATCACTTTGATTTTTTTTACCTTGAGAATGACAAAAATGGCAGAGGAAGCATTATTCAGGTTTCCAAGTCAATCTGACAAGTTCCTTCAGTGACACTGAGTGTAAGTGATGCGTAGGGTGACCGACAGCAGTCCATGTGTTTAGGTGATCGAAGGGGACTGATGATGATGGAGTGAGAGACTGGGATAGAGTCCTAGGTTTCTGGCTTAGACCTGGATGTTTTTCCCATTTGGGGAATGAACCAGGAGATGGAAGATCTCTGTCTCTTCCATTCTTTCTCTGTAAGAAGATTTTAAAAATAAAGAAAATGGAAAAAAGGAAAGGATGGGAGATAGAGACTTCAATCTAAGGGTTACTTATGATTCTGAAATAAGAAAAATATGCTTGAAAGCTTTTTCAACTTTGGTATTGATAGCTTAGATATTCTAAAATATTTCTAATATTAAATCTTTGCATTAATAGTAATAGTTTATTACGTTTTCATAGTTATATAAATATGGAAATAAATGGCTAGCCTTAAAAAATAATTTCGACTTCTTTTTCCTAAGTTTATGAAATAAACAACCTAAGAGCACCCTGCAGTGTCTACCCCTGCCTAACTCTAGCAGAGTGCTGTGCTGGATGCTTAGTGCCTGGTCTTCCAGCCACTTCTGTTGTCTTATCCTAGTTGTACATGTGTTTTAGATGGCTGCTGAAGTGTAACTGCCCTTGTCTGGACTCTACAGTGGAACTGGTGGGCATGCCTTGTGATACCGAGGGATCCTTGGTGCCCATCAGTCTGCTCCTAACGTCAAGTAGTTCTCAAAGTGGTAACCAACTTTATGTATCTAAAAGTACAACACAGTTTGTGAAAGTTCTTGTTTTACCTAAACTCATCCAGTAATCAGCCATAATACTTCCAATGGGGGAAAAAAATGTTACGGTGAAATACATCTTCCTTCCCTTCCCTTCCCTTCCCTTCCCTTCCCTTCCCTTCCCTTCCCTTCCCATTCCATTCCATTCCTTTCTCCTTCCTCCCTTCCTTTCTCCCTCCCTCCCTCCCTCCTTCCCTCCCTCCCTCCCTCCCTTCCTTCCTTCCTTTCTTTTTTCCTTCCCTCCTTCCATTTTTAAAAAATTATTTATTTACATTGGAAAGGCAGATTTACAGGGAAAGAAGAGACAAAGATCTTTTATTTGCTGGATCACTCCCCAAGTGGCCACAATGGCCACAGCTGAGCCAATCCAAAGCCAGAAGCCAGAACTCCCTCTGGGTCTCCCACATGGGTATAGGATCCCAAGGACTTGGGCTGTTCTTGACTGCCTTCCCAGGCCACAGCAGGGAGCTGGATGGAAAGAGGAGCAGCTGGGATACAACCGGCCCCCATATGGGATCCTGGCAGTTGCAAGGTGAAGATTTAGCCACTAGGTTATCATGCCAGGCCCTAAATTTAGATTTTAACCTTGGATCTGGTGTTTCCTAAGGATTCAAATCTGGCCAAATAATTTAAATTTTTAAGGGGGTGGTCTTGGATGATTGAAATAAAGAAATAGAAAAATGGTGCTCACTTTGGCAGCACATATACTAAAATTGGAACAATATAGAGAAGATTAGCATGGCCCCTGCGCAAGGATGACATGCAAATTCATGAAGAAATATCTGCTCCCAAAAGTCAGAAACTTTCACAGCAAAGATGATTTGGACTTTGTAAAATCTCTTTTTATCATTGGTGCGTTCATATACATATATGAACCGTTTACATTAATATTTATATGATATAGTCAGGAGCTCTAAAACAAATATTTTCCCAAATACAAGGATACACATGCAAAGATAATTCAAGATAATAAAATACCTTACGTGAGATTGTGTGAAATACAGACCAAATATAAAACTTACTTGCATGTTCTATTAGAATGCTGATATTAACTTGTATTAATAGAATGATATTAACTTAGGGAAAAGTTGTGAGCCATAAAATGACAGTGCCAGATAATCTTCAAGTATCAGGTGGATGCGAGCCCATGGTATCTGCTGACTTTCCCAAAACCTGCTTCACCAAACATTTGCTTAAGATGGAGTATTTGGCTCTCACACATAAATTTTAGAATTCACTGAGGAGAATGTCCCTTGAAGCCCTGGAGAAGCACTGTTTGAGGAAGCCTAAGGCGTCATGAAGCTGAGCTGGTCCCCTTGCTACTCTGGCCACCGCCCTCCGCACCAGGGCTGTGCCTTCCCATGAAGCTGAACTCTGCAGACACCAGTGATCCCGTGGAGAGGTGCCGGCTGTTTCTTAGTCCTGTGTTTTATTTGTATCCTATCAACTCTCAAGAACAATTTGAGGCTGTGTACAGTAGTCACAGAATAGTCCCAAATAAATTGACAAGACTTAAGATCAGACCAAATACAAGAAATTCAGAACCTGCAAGTTTTTCTGAATTTATTACTTTTGTCGTTTCTATTAGAATGTTAGCTCCTTAGGGCAGAGAAACTGTCATATTTACACTTAAGGGTCCCAGGCTATGAAAAGATGAACTTAGTACATAGTAGGTTGGCAGTGTATAGATGTTGACTGACTAAAAAAACAGAAAATAACCTTTAAAAAGTCCTTTGGGGAAAAAAAAAAAGCTTTTTGTAACTGAAAGTTGAACAGTGAGCTTGCTAATATCCTTGTTAAGTCACCAAAGGTCAGAGAGGTCTCGCTGTCTCTTATCCAAAATGCTTGGGACCAAAATTATCAGATTTCAGATTATTTTTAATTTTGGAATATGTCTGTAGGTGTCATGGATATCTTGGGGATGAGATTGAAGTTAATTTTGTGCATAAAACATTCTTTCAAGATGTGAAGTTTTCTGTTGGTGGTGTCACATGGTCACTCAAAATTTTCAGATTTTGGAGTATTTTGGATTCCAAATTTTCATATTAGGAATGCTCAGCTTAGTGTAGAATTGCCAGAAAACAGCATAAATGGTTTTCTGGTTCTGAAAAGCTAGCTAGAACAACTTCACGCATTTCTTTGAGAGTAATGGGAAACATAAAAAAATTATTTTTTAAAGATTTATTTATTTTTATTGGAAAGTCAGATTTTTAGAGAGAAGACGAGACAGACAGGAAGATCTTCCATCCACTGGATCACTCCCCAAGTGGCTGCAATGGCAAGGTCTGAGATGATTCAAAACCAGGAGTCAGAAACTTCTTACAGGTCGCCCATATTGAGTGCAGGGTTCTAAGACTTTGGGCAGTTTTCCACTGCTTTCTCAGGCCACAGGCAGGAAGCTGGAATGGAAATGGAGCAGTTGCATTATGAACCTGTGCACTTATGGGATCCCGGCACATGCAAGCTAAGGATTTAGCCAGGCCCAAAAGATCAATAAAATTATAAATAAGGTTTTTTTTTTTTTAATGCAATTTCTGACCTATCATGGTTTTGTAGTTGTGAAATGAGCATGTAACATGCATGCAGTGTGCATACTTTAGCAGTTCTGGTGCTGATGATCAAGTTTTTACCAGAAAACAGAGCCTAAGGGATAAGGAATTGCTGCTGTGATGAGGGAAAATGGAATAAGGAGCAGGATGTCATTCCTTCAAAGTAAGCATGTCCCTGAGAAGCACTGCAGTGGGATTAGCTGGCTGAGGACCAGGCAGGGCATGGAACCTGCCTGTCTCCTGCCTCTGTGTGACTCCTTCCCTGTGGGAATCCTATGCAGGTTCAAGATGCATTTCAAATACCAGTCATGTCTGTATTTCCCCATCATCAGCTGCAATCCAGCGCTGCTGAGCATTAGCCATCCCAAGATGTCAGTACCACTCCCACTTACCTGGAGTTCACAGTCTAGTGAGGAAAGTACTTCCTGAACAAAATCCTGCAATCTAATAAGATGGATGCTGTGATAAAACACTGAGTTAGATATCCTGCTGGGGAGAAGGAGCAATTGTATTGACCAGGGGATGCAATGAAGCATAAAGAAAAGAAATTTGGGGAAATTGTCAGTGGTGAATTGGAGAGTAAAAACAGAATGGGGCAGGCATGTGTGGTTAAGGCATGGCTTGAAACACCTGCAGCCTATATAGGAGTACCCAGAACTAAAATATAATTAACAGTGGAATTCTGATTTTTAAAAATTTTCCACAATTTCCAGGTTTGTAGGTATATAGTTTTGAAGGTTCATTTTTTATCCTCCTCTTCCTCTCCCTGTGTTTCCTCTGTCATTTTCCCTATATCACAGTAGTATAATCCAGTAGTAACCATTGCTAGTTAAGCTTTCTGCCATTTGAATGTATCATGGCATGGTAGCTATAGGCAAAGGTAGAAAATCTAACGTCATGCTATAAATATATATTTAAATGTTTCATCAGGGGTCCTACTTATATTCAGGAATAGATGTGCGTGCTGAAAACTTTCTTCTCACTATTATAGTCTCCATTGTACAGTTCATTCATAAGAATATATATTTCCTATTTTATGCTTTGGGTAAAGGCTGTTTTGTATCGGAGACAGCATATGATATTTGTTCTTTTGGGACTGGTTTACTTCATTGAGCATAATGATTTCAGGTTGGGATAATTTTGTTGCAAATGGTAGGATTTCATTCTTGTTAATGGCTGAGTAGTAGCCCATGGTGTAGATATATCACAATTTCTTATCCATTCCTCTGTTGTTGGGTATCTGGATTGCTCCCATATCTTCACTATTGTGAAGTGTGCTGTTATAAACATAGAACTGCAGGTTACTCTTTTGAATGCAGATTCCATATCCTTTGGATATATTATCAGGAATTGGATGGCTGAGTTGTGCAGCAGCAGATTAATTCTTGTTTGAGCACTCTTCGTATTGACTTTCATAATGCTTGTACTAGTTCACATGAATTTGTGATTGAGCTTACATTTTCATGAAAAAGCATTCCTCCATTTGTGGCATGGGATTAACAGCTTTGCTCACCTTTTATTGTGTAAAGTAAGAAATCTGTCATCCTGCCTCTGCAGCAGGTCTGTCCACTTATCATGTGTCAGTATTTCAGCTTTGTCTCTTCCATGGAACGTTCCCTGATTCTAAACCTACTGTCCCCTCTAGCCTTTGGTTATTCTCTCATCAGAGCACATGCCAGGCTAAGTTATTTGTGAGTATTACCTATCTGTGTCTCTTACTGACTCTTAGGTTCCACGAAGGCTAAAATCTCGCCATCTTCTGTCCTTTCTATTTAATTTCTATTGGTTTACACCACTGTTTTACACTTGTTCAAAGCTCTGTCCTTTCAATGTTGTTCGTTGGTGTCAAGTGACAAAAATACTCATTGAGTAACTTAGATATAAAGGGATTTATTAGTAGGACTTGCAGCAACTCACAGAATGAGACCTAAAATCTATTCTGAAGGAAAGATCAGGGACAAATTGCTCCCATGTGGCTACCCCTGCTGCCACAGCCCCTGTCTCTAACCCTCACTGTTTTTCTGCATGGCCAGTGCTGTGGCCCCTGGGAATTCCATTTAGCTGTCTCCACTGTTGGTACCAGGGCCCAGCTTCCGGGAGGGTATTTCCCTGGACCATTTTCTTTCTAAAATCATTGGCTTTCATTCCAGTGTACAGGATAGTTTCATCTGATTGTGAAGTCTAGGTCATTTGCCAAGACTTGGGTCCAGGCTCTAAGGGACTGGGAAAGGAAGTATTTAGAGATTTCATCTCATTACAAATGAGCTCATTTTCTCATTAAGGGTTATACATTAGAGCAATTATCCAAAACAAAGAAGGATCCAATGATGGGCAATTGAAAATTAGACACAGATATAAGTACATTATCCCTGGATTATAGCAAAAGTTGTCTCACAGACAGCCTGGCGTGCAGTCCTGTCTTCCTCTTCCCTTTACTGCTTCGGTAAGTCAGGCTCAACCAGCTGTGTTTGCGCAGTGCAGTTCTGCTGATGTTTCTGACCACTCTTTCTTACCTTCCAACTGCCGCACAAGAACATTCGAGCACTTCCCGAACTTCAGCCCCCTGTCCTGGCTCCTGTTTTCTATCTGGATGTGTCCCCACCTGCAGATAGGTTACTGGTTAGCTGAACCTCCATGAGTTACTGGAGTCTACCATGCTATCATTGAGGTCCAAGTCTTTGTGTGAAAGAACTTCAAAAACATTTGTGACAAATGACCTTAAATAATACTTCTTCTGATGAAAAATGAAACCATTGAAAGCCATTTATTTGAGGAATCTTCCAAAAAGTGCATGTAAATACATGGGCTTATATATTTGTTTGAATAGCAGTGTGACAGAGATGGGAATGGTGGCAGAGAGAGAACACTCCCAAACACTGGTTTAGTCCCCAAACACCCTCAATGGTTGAGCTGGCCTGGGCTGTAACAGAGTCTGAAGACAGGGGTCAGGAACGTGAGCCAACTCTCCCATCTGGGTAACAGGAACCCACTTACATGCCATCATTTGTATCTTCCAGAGGAAGCTGGAATTAGGATCCAAAATCAGGAATTGAATCCAGGTACTCAGACATCAGCTATGGCTCCTTAGTGGTTAGGTTAAACATCCTTTCCTCAATTTTTTTTTTTGCACCAAGATAAACATATCATTTAATTCCATTTCTTCATGAATATTTTAAAGTACTCTAATATGCCCCTGACAGTATCCTCTTCACTTGCCAAAGTCCTGCTCTTCCTTATAGAGTATTTTTTCAAATTTCTCTGCTCCAGGAACCTTTTCTTGACCCTGCTGACTTGTTCCCTCTGGTGTATCATAACATGTGGTTTTTCTTTCATTGTAGTCTTTGACACACTAAATTATATGTGTGTTTTATTTTATATCTCTTTCAGACTATTAAATTCAGGAGGGCAGAACCCTTATGTTTTGAAAGTAATATCCCCAACCTTAGCATACTGTTGGGCATGCAGTATGCTAAGGTATCCTAAATATGTTTTATGTGGTAGTTCTTTTCTAGGTAGTTTCTATGCCCTAACTTAGATTCAAATCCTAGTCATTTCAAGAAGCATAAGTTTGGTTTTGTTCCAATTATTACCTTGAATTTTTGGCTTAGTCTTCTTCAGATGTGATTAAAACAAATGTGTCCCAATTTCTCTCAGCAGTGAACTCAATTTTAAAAACTGACCATAAAAGAGTAGCTTTTCCATGTTGGTTACTCAATACCATGTCAACTAATTCCATTATGTTATAAATTGTTACTGATGTAATGCTGAGGCTTTTAATTGATTGGGATGATACTGTGTTGGCTCTACCTTCAGACCAGAGATGGTCTCCCCAAGAAGCAGTTGAACTTATCTGGACAATAAGACGCTGGACTCTGTGCTTTGTAGATGCTTGCAATGAAAGAATCTCAACTGAATTTGAACTGTGGTAATGCAACAAGGTGGAGGAATCCGCCATGGGGGAGGGCGAGGTTTGGGGAGGGGTGGGGAGAATCCCAGTGCCTATAAAACTGTATTACATAATGCAATGTGATCAATAAAAATAAAAGAGTAGTTTTTCTTCCAAAACAAATTGGCAAGAAATGAAAAATCTGGCATGTTTTGCCTTCTACACACTCATATTGTCAGTTCCAGATTTCTGACCCATCTTATATTTCTTTTGGGTTCAGGTTGCCTAATGGTTCATTTCCTTACATGAATTGATAAGAATTCTTCTGCTGACTGAGGGATGGATTATGATTAGGGACTCTGTTTAGAGAGAAGCAACACAGTTCTTCCTGTGCCTGTTAAGTAAATCAACCTGCCACATTAAGACAAACTCTAAAGGGTTTTTAAATGGACAACATCATACTGGGTATCCTGTCAATGGAATGCTGGGTGGCTCTTTCAGGGTTGTCTGATTCTAGAAGGATCTATGCCTTTCTTTAATTCTTTAGTGTTAGGTGCCAGACAGTGCAATTATATATAGATGTAAAAATGGTTTTTCTCTAGTAGAAATATAAGCATTTTCTTTTGTATAAGTGATTCTAAACTTTAAATTTTATTGCTCCATAGTAAAGCACTTCAGATTTACTAGGAAGCTCATGTTGGCATTCGTGATTGCCTACAAACGTGTCTCATCTTTGACGTCTCCTTTGAAGTTATTTTAACTTCTTTTTTTTAAGATTTATTTTTATTATTTTTTTATTGGAAAGGCGGATATACAGAGAGGAGAGACAGAGAGGAAGATCTTCCGTCCGATGATTCACTCCCCAAGTGAGCGCAATGGTCGGTGCTATGCTGATCCGAAGTCAGGAGACTCCTTTGGGTCTCCCACGCGGGTGCAGGGTCCCAAAGCTTTGGGCTATCCTGGACTGCTTTCCCAGGCCACAAGTGGGGAGCTGGATGGGAAGCAGGGCTGCCTGGATTAGAACCGGCGCCCATATGGGATCCCGGGCGTGCAAGGCGAGGACCTTAACCACTTGCGCCACCGCAAGTGGTTTACAGATTTTTCACTGATGAATTTGTTAAATAAACTTATGCATCCATAATCATTTTACATATGTATTTGCCATAATTTTCTCTGTTGTATTTTCTATGATTTTCTTTTTTCAAAATTATAATCACCTTCTGCTTTTCTTTACAAAAAAAACCACATTTAGGTATTCAAAAAATATGCAACAAAACTTTTCTCCATATATACACTGCATTTGAACAGAGAGCTATCAGGAACACAGCCAAGGCAGAAGAATTAGCGCAACATTTGCTCTTAACAATATCAAGATCATTCTAATGGATTTATTCAGGATTTACTTGAAAAATAGTGAGAAATGTGATTCACTAGGTCGGCTGGGAATAGGGTGAAGAAAATTTGCAATTTAAATGCAAGAAAATAGTCTTTCTAAAAAGAACAACATTTAACTAGAAAAGATATGGTAGCTTAACACTAAGCTTTAGGACCTCTGACTGATGATGTTCTGTGAAGTTAATAGATTCTCGGAATCTCTGTAGCCCATGACATGGTAGTGCTTGAGGAGGGCTGCTGAAACTCACCCAAACTCTTCTATAACACTCTTTGAAAACAGAGAATTCCCTGGATGGGGTAGTGCTTTTAACTAAGCAGCCCAGTTCAGTCCTCATAACACAGTCTCTAGAGAATGTCCCACCAGGTTTATTCTTGACAGAACTTATAAAGTTGAGCCTCACATGTGAAGAAAGCTTCCTTTATTGCTTTCTGGACTCAGTTTTGAGGATCCCTAGGGCTTTTGTGATTCCGTGAGCAACATACAGAAAAGAACAGCAAACGCAGAGTAAGGTGGTCACAATATTTAGCTCAAGATTATTGTGGAATTTAAACTCATTCCAACTTATTTTACAGGTAATGAAATAACTGCTATTTAATCTGATGACATTTTGATATAGATGCTCCATGGAAGTCATGTAGTTCTCTCACAGTCCCTTCAGGGTTAGATTAGACGTGCATAGCTTCTAAGTCCTTTTCACTTTCCTGTGAAGTCCTATCAACATCTCCCATTATCAGTTTAATGTCTGCTCAATGTCCCTCAGCTTATCACTGCATATGATTGTAACTCCTTGACTATAAAGGCAATGTCATCAGGATCAAGACACCAAACTTTTGGCTCTTAGTTAAAACAATTCTACTGCTGGCAAACTAAGGGTTTTTCTTTTTAATTTTTAAAAAAGGAATATTCACTTTAACTCATGAAAATTATGTAGGATTCAGTTGTGTGAAGTTTTTTTAAAAATTAATTTATTTATAAGTGAGACTAAGAGAGAGAAAGAGACATCATTCATTTGCTGTTTCATTTCACAAATCACCACAGGAGTCAGGGCTGGGTGAGGCCAAAGCCAGGAGCCAGGTGCTCCCTGGCAGTCATGTGGGACTGCAGGCTCATCTGTGCTTCCCAGGTGCATGAGTGGGGAGCTGGACTGGAAGAGGAGCTGCAAGAATTCTAACCCATTCTCTGCTTTGGAATACAGGTGTCCTTTTACCTACTGTGCTGCAATTCCCTATAATTAAAGCTTGTCACACACAGTCATGCTTGCTCACATACGTATTGCCTGTGGCAGGTTTGAGGATTCCTTGGAAATGTTGGTAATCACACTGAAGACTGTACAACACCCCCCAAGTCACAAATATTAACTCTCCAGGCTTTTACGCAAAATGAAAGTTGGACCATTCCTAGTATAGTGCACAAATGCGCTTGCAGCATTTCCCAAGAGATGATTACCATGTGATGGACTGTTGAGGGAATGCATATGATGGAACACAACTGGACACAAGAAAGGATGAGACAGCAGAGCTTCAAATATTCCATTGAAAACCAAAAGTGGAAATCAAAATAGTGACATATATCTTCTGGTTTAGCATCAGCTGAGCACTCATGCTGATTACATCTCTAGACTAGCGAAGTCAGAGCTCCAGTAAAGTGTGTCGATGGACACGAAAGAGGCTCTGAGAAGGGCATGAGCCCCTAGCGAGCCAACAACAATGCTGCCTCCAGATACCAGCTCACTGAGTTCTCCAACACTAGTTGGGGTTATGCTTGATATTTATTGATAGGCACATAGGAAAGAAACTTAACAGCAAGTAGCATACTTGTAGCTAGGTCCATCTGATGGGATAGAGAAAGCTCCCCTTGGTCCCTTCCCATGGGTCTCTCCATTTGTATATGAGTAGTGTAATTTACAAGAGAGAACTGAGAACTCCTGACTCCTCATGCTAATTCTGTAACGTTGTTTCAGGACACGGAAGCCACCATCGACAGGTTGCTGACGCTCCTGGCCTTTCTGCCGCCCGTGGACAGCAGGCAGTACATGAAGACGGCTCAGCCATGTCCGAAACTTCCTCCCACGACTCCTTCTACGATTCCCTGTCAGACATGCAGGAAGAAGGCAAGCACACTGATTTCTTCCCTGCGCTGTCTGCTTTCCTCAGTCAGGAAGAGATAAACAAGAGCCTTGACCTGGCTCGGAGGGCCATAGCCGACTCCGAAACCGAGGACTGCGACTCGGAGAAGGAGATCTCACAGATTTTCAACCCCTCCTGTGGAAGCCCCTGTGCAAACCGCTCCCATCCGGAAGCCCAGCGGAGCTCTCCGGCCAGCCCGCAGGATCCCAGGCTGGCACCTGCGCAGCCTCCGGCAGGGCAGGCTAACAATACCGCTTCACCTGCTCCCAGGAGGAAACCAGCCATGTCGCCACTGCTGGCCAGCCCCAGCTACATCCGGAGCCTGCGCAAGGCTGAGAAGCGTAGCGGAAAGGCAGCCGGCTGTGGCGTGAAGCCCAAGCCCACCCGTGCTGGGAAAGCTGGTCCTCAGGGCCAGCTGAGTGACAAGGCAGCCAATCTGATCGAGGAGCTCACCTCCATCTTCAGGGAGGCCTCAAAGCCAAGGACCAGAAGCCCCAACGGGGAGTCCTCCTCACCTGACAGTGGTTACCTGTCTCCTAAGAACCAGCCGACAGCCTTGATGAGTGCTTCGGCCAGCCAGAGCCCCACCGGCGATCACCAGGGCCTGGAAGCAGAGGTCAAGGAGCCCGAGGCCAGGCCTGGCTACCAGCTGCACCAGGATGTAGCCGCACCTTGCACCAGCATCCCACGCCCTCCACCCTCTGCTGCATCCTATCTTCAGTCTGCACCCCGGTTCACGCAGAAGCTCAGGAGCCAAGAAGTAGCAGAGGGAAGTCGCATTTATTTGGTGTGTAGAGTCACTGGAAATCCAATGCCGCATGTCAGGTAAGAATTCTTGTGAATGCCAAATGGTGTACTTGACCCTAGAGTTTACTTTGACCTGGAAGAGGAAAGTTGGTCCTCAGCAAACTGAAGTAAGGTTTTACTGACTATCTGAAAGGAAGAAGCTTCCCAGAATTGCCAAACAAACAAACAAAACAAAACAAAACAAAACAAAAAGCCACTGTGAGCCTGCTGCATGTGCCTGATAAGATGTTTGTATTGGCAGGACCCGTGAGGCTGTACGGGGAGGGAAAAGGAAAGATTGGCTTAGGCAAAGAGAAGCACAAGTGGGTGTTATCCAGGATTCTGGAATTGATAGAGGCCAGAGAAGTAGAAAACTGGTTTATTCAAAGTGCCAGGGAAAGAGTGTGTGTGTGTGTGTAGTGGCTGAAGATAGCGAAATTGTGGCTCTAATGGGAATCTGGCTGGAGAGGAAGGGCACAGGTGTGCTGAGGCCAAGCATAAAGTTAGTCCCCAAAACACAGAATTTGATGACTAATGTGAGTCAAAGCGGCCCGTATTCAGTGAAAGTCAGCAAAGCCACACATTTGCCTCCACTGTAGTGCAGCCAAGGCGGGCAGAACTTGTCTAACAAGACGGCTACCTCCAGGTGGCGCTGCCATAGGCCGGTGACTCATGCCTGGCTCCGACCCTCAGAGCAAGTGCTGGGCAAAGAAAGGCTGTGAAGTGAGCGTGCACTGAGTGTCCTTTAAGATTTCCATGCAGCCTTCCTCCTCAGCTGTGGAGCCTTCTCCTGTGTAAAGCATTTAAAGAGTGACCCTGGAGTCACACTGCAGGACTTCCTGTTATGACCCCAACAGGATCTCCAGAGTCAAGCTACTTTCCTCTGTTGTTGTCTGTGAAATGGGCACTCAAATAATTTTCCAATAATTTCAAATAATTTTCAAATAGTTTTATGGTGGCCAAATAGAATACTGTGTGAAAAAGAATAGTCACCTAGCAACTGTTCCACTCACGTTCTATTTAAATTGTATTATTTCTCATTTCTTAATTTCATGTACCAAAATGAATGTAACATTTCAAGTTAGGATTATGCTACAAAAAATAAGCCATCCTTCCCTGATTTTGAAGATGTTGCCTTTTTTTTGGAGATTTCTTTGTTTATTATTATTTTATTTTGATGATTGGAATTGTTGCCTTTGTAAATGGATACTTTTACCTAAATTATGCACATATAAAAATCAATTCAAAATTATTTAATTTGGAAACATAATGGTCCTCATTAAGCAAACATTCAGTGGTCCTTTTTTAAAAATCACGTCTCATTAAAAGTATGCTATTTGCTAGTAGTTGGTTTCATTTGACCAAACACGGCTCACCAACATGACACATGCATTAGAATGATTGGCTGAAGGGTGGTGTAAATTAGAGGCAGGTAGATTTTCCTCAATTCATTCAACTAATGCTTCTTAAATCAATTTTACAGTGATTTTACCATCTTCTGTTTGTTTTAGACACTGACAGCAGGGGGCAGTAAAAACCTTGCTAATGTGTTCATTTATTTAAACATTCTGAATTCCACATTGATGTTGTTCATAAAGAACTTACTTGCCTCATTATTTTGCTTCTGATAAAATGAAATTGAGATTTCTTTCAGATTCTATCTAGTTTTTCAAAATCTACCAATCTTGTACAAATTCTTTCCAACTGTGTATGATTTTATCTATCTTTACTGCAAAAATAGTCCCTCTCTCTGGATTAGCATGGCAACTGTACTATGGCCGTTCAAAAATGATATTATCCAATTGGCACCAAAGGACTAATTCAGAGAAGCAGTCTTTGATTACTGTGTTCACATTAATATAAGTACCTATACACATTGTCTAATGCCAGGGGCTATCCAATTCTGCTTTTTTGAGGGTGAGGGCATTAATTTGGTTAGCAAGCACAGTGTTATTGACTGGCTTATGTTCTCTTGTCATCATCTGGTCTACTGTAGTCCATGACTAGGATTGACTAGCCAGTGTACGTTGTACGTGTTCTAGAATCATGAGCAATGATTGTTTAAAGTTAGTTGTGTTTTATCCTCTGAAGGGTTATTTTGGTAGTTGCTGTCATTGTTTTAGTTGAGACTGAATATAGATGTGCCTTGGATTTTGGACATTTCTGTTCTCAAGATCTGGGTCTTCTGTGTGTTTCCCACCATTCTATTGCTGCTTCAGAACTGGGTAAACAAGTCATGGCCCCTGAAATCATCCCCCTTCCCTGGCCTCTCAGCTTCTGTGAATCACTAAAAACTTTGTGAGAATTCTAGTTCAAAATGACTTCTGACACTATGAGAAACAGATTTTATTATTTTTTTCCCCTATGCTTAAAAATAGGTGTGGCCACTATTTGTGTTAAACCCTACAAATATGAGGATATTGAAATAGAAAACTTAAATGATGTGCCTAGCAACAACAACAAAAAAATACTTAGTCCTAGTTCCAGGGTGTCCCTAGGCTTTCTGATTGCTTATTCATTATGCAGTAGCCATTGGGGACATTTTAGCCGGTGTGGCCGTGACTTTAGTAGTAGTACCTAGGTTATCAATAAGCTCCAGATCAAAGAAAAAGGAATTGCCTCTTTGGAAAATCCATATTCCAAATGCCCTCTAAGGAAACAATATGCCAGTTAGCATGTCTCTGTTTGAAAATACAAAGCCATGTCTCTTTGTGGTTATTCTTTCCTTTTATTGCAGCATGCTGTCAATAATTGTCCATCAACACACAACAAAAAGATGTAACAGGAGTGATCAGGGATTCTCCATCAAATAACTACATAGCAAAGCACTCCCAGCTTAGGCAGAGTGGTTCCAGACACATATATCCTCATGCTCATGTGCATAAGATAAACATACACATGTGCCCAAGGACAAGATGCCTTTGAAACACCCACTTACTGCCATAAAAGTACATTCCAGCAACAGTCCAAGCATGTGCTTCGTTGTCCTCGACATAATTACTCGTTAGTAATAAGATGCCGATCAGATCATAAATTTGTTAGTCCCATAAATTTTTATTTAATGCATATAATTAAAGGCAATTAAATTATTTTTATAATCAAAACCCAGTACCTCAAATGCCTCTGATGGGTAAATGTTAGCAAGACTCTGATCATTGTCAAAAGCAAAGACATCAGTATGTACAATATAAAATCTGTATAAGTCTGCCTGTAGAAATTTCTGTTTTCAAGACAATTTAAGAAAAACAAACCTTTGATTTAATTTTCCTAGCAGTGTGTGGTATATACTGTCTGTTGACTGCTTTGGGAAGATATGGCCAATGCATCCCAGCCAGGAGGATTTGAATGTTTGAATCAATCAATCTCTCTCTCTCTCTCTCTCTCTCTCTTTCACACACACATACATACATACATATACATATATATAGTAAGACTCCAGAGAGCAGCATTTCCACTAACCAGTTTCCAGCCCAAACCACCATCAATTTTCTCTCAGGCATTCACATCACTCTCTGATTGGTGTATTGCCCCCTATTGTTGCTCATCAGAGTCTCCATGGTGCTCACCCTAACGCCTTTTCATGCTCAGAGGTAAATCCCCAGATCGTACTAGCACTCATAAGGCCTTGTTCTCTTGTGCCGGGTTCTCCTCCTCTCTCCATCCTGGTTGCACCTGCACCATACCAGGTGTGTTACTGTCTGAGTCATGCATGCCTCCCAAGTCTTTCTACTTCAGTGTTCACCTAAATGCATGAAGAGTTGGATCTTCCCTCTCTTTTACATCTTACCTTAAATGTCACCTTTAGAGTATGGCTTGCCAACACTATCCTATGAAAAAGAACAGATCTTTCCCATTCCACACTCTTGCTTTGTTTTTCTCCATAGAATTTGTGTAACAACCTGCATATTTTGTTTAGTTTTAGCACACTGTATCTTGTTGCTAGACTATAAAATCCACGAGTGTTAGAACTTCACCTGGGTTTCTCATTCTGGTGTCTCCAGGGCCTCCAATAGTCTGACATGTAATAGGTGCTCAATAAATACTGTAAAATAATTATGCGAATGAATCCTTCTCCTAAGTATAATCCTGAAAGAAACTTACACTCATGGGTGCAGAGATATATGATAACAGTGTTCATGAGAGCATTGTTTCAGAAAACAAGTATTTTGCTTTTGTATCTAGCCAGGAAGCAGTAGCTAAGTTACTGCCATCAGTTTACATTTCAATGGCCATGTTTCTGGAATTTACAAGAAAACCCACAAATAAATACCAAACCAAGTGTACCTAAGGCATGAATGTATTCACCAGTACTCTCCTTAGAATTAAAGATTTGCTTGTGGAATAGGAGTTGGTAAAGTTTTGTGTTTGTCTGTGTGTCTGGAGCAAGAGCATCAATCTTGGCTCTGTCACATTAGTCAGGTCACTTTGGCAAATTATATATACCCTCTGTGCCTCAGTTTCCTGGCTGGTGTGATGAAAAAAATGTAAGTGCCTACTTTTAGGGTAATTGTGAGTGTTAGGTTAGTTAACGCAAGGAAAAAGTTTGAAATTAAGTATAAATATTTATATATAGTTTGAAAGTAACTATAAGCATTCATATATTATCTATAAAGTTATATATTTTAAAAACTACTTTTTCTAACATGTATTCTTATTTCCAAGGTTAAGTTGCAGAGAGAGAGAGAGTTAGGAAGAGATAGAAAGAACTTTCCATCTGTTTGTTCACTCCCCCAAATGACCACAATGGCCTGAGCTGGGCCAGGCCAGAGCCAGGAGCTTCATTTGGTCCTCCCATGTAGGTGCAGGCACCCAAGAACTTGAACCATCTTCCTCCACTTTTATTGGCCATTAGCAGGGTGCTGCATCAGAAGTGGGGCACCTGGGATTTGAGCCAGTGGCCGTATAGGATTACCAGCTATGCCACAATGTCGGCCCCACTTTTATTAACTGCCATTCTCTTAAGATAAACTGCCTATATTATGCCTTCTCCCAAATCTGTAAATCTGTTTTGCCCTTTAAAACAAAATTTTTGTGCTGTAATTTTCTTTCTGATTACCTTCTCAAAATCAGAATCATCCTCACTGCTGCTGTGGGGTGGTAGGATGCCTTCCCCTGCTTTCAGACTATTGTCATTTCCCAGAAACTTTTCCCTCCCTTGGCTTTCTGTTCGTTTACTGCTGTAGGAGATGGGACCATAGCCAAGGAAAAGGGATTTCTTTCCATCTCTACCCCTCCTTCATACTAATTACCACCTCATCCTCTCCTTCTAAACCCCAGGGCTGTGAAGGTCAGGCATATTGTGGATTACTGTCAATTTGGAAAGCCTTCTAAAAATCACATCCCTTTGACTATTGATTCTTTGTTGCATTTTAAACTGTTCAGCAGTTTCCCTCTTTGCTTCATGTGCTCTTGTTAAATATTTGCTAAAGTCAATTGAAAGTGGTTCTCCATTGCTTGAGCCACACCCTGTGTTTGTATTCCAATAATTTCAGCAGGAAGAAAACTCCAAAAATAATTTAAGAAACAAATGCAGGCTTTTCCCCCGCTAGATAAATTGGCTTTGATTTTATATATATATTTTTTCTACTAAGTATTATACCATGCCGCAAAGCTCTCCAAAGGAAAAGAATGTGCTTTTTGGAAGTTTACTTAGCTAGTACGCAAGCTAGTGTGAAATGGTTACTTTGAAAATTTTAACTCTAAATTTTTAGCTATTTTTCACAGGCCAATCTATTTAGTTTCACAAATCTTTTTTCTATCCATGTTTTAAGTACTTCTTGACATATTTCTTCATTTGCCTTGGGGCAGTGCCTTTTCATGGATCACTGCATCTGTTTAGGCATAATTACAGCAATTCAAGAACTCCATTTAGAAATCACATTCTTTTGACAGGAGTTACTTTACAGATACAACTGTAGCAAATACAATTTGAAGTTTGTAACTTGATAGTGCTTACTGTGCTGACCAAGATACAAAACTGATCTGTCAATGGCATGTAAAATGGCATATATCCATAGAAATGGTTTTATCCTGCTTAATTTCTTTGAGTTAAGAAGTAGTATCACATTTAGTAGCTGTTGGGGTAGGAATACACTGCCAGTCACCTGAGCACTGATAGAGAAACTCCGTCCTTTTCCTTGGCAGAAAGATTTAATAATTTCGATGGAAACTACATTTGTTCCTTTGGTGGAATTTTCCAGCAGTGAAGTCTGATTCCACATAGCAGTGGGTGGTGATTCCAGTCCCTGAGCACATAATCCACAATATGGGCCAGAAAACTTAAGTGAAAGTACTCAAGGAATAAGGACTTCTTTTCTAGCCTTTAACCTCGGCTACTGGGATTGAAGAAATATTTCTGGTGGACACTTTTTTTTTTAATGAAGAGAAAAGGATTTCCAAGTGATGATAGAGAATCACTATGAAGGAGGAAGAAGAGGATGACAGAAAGGAAAAAGGGAAGAAAGGAAGAAAAGGGGCAGGAATTCACATTTTAAAAGAAAAAAAAAAGAAGAGAAAAGGTTTTACCTTTAAAAGCCAGAAAGATCTTTGTGTTTTTTTTTTTTTTTTTTTTTAACCATGCTAGAATGTGTTATAGACCTACTGCACCAGCAGAGACTGTTGGGACCATGCTTGTGTCTAGGAAGGGTTATAGATACACAGTTGATGAAGTCTAGGAAAACCAGGTGGAAATATTTGTGTTTCAGTTTTGGACTTTAAACCACCACAATGAGAAGATTATGCTTGCTATATTTATGGTAAAAAGACTAGTGTAAACTGACCACTTTCTAGGAGGATAGTAGTGCAAAACTATTGTTCACAAATGAAAAGATTCCTTCAAGGTAAAGGATTGGCTAGACCTAGTCACTCCTCTCAAGGAGCTGTGTTAACCCCCAAGAAGGAGACCTTGAGAGTTAATACCAGGAGCTTAGAGTAGCATTTACCTAGCATCATATGTCATTACACAGAACTACACAAAACACTCAGTTACAAGTAACTTGTGATGAAATGTCACTTTCACTCTTCTTAAACCTTTGGTTGTCATTCCAAAGTCAGCAGTTAAAACAATTCTTTATTGAACTCTCATGGAATTTGTCAGCCACCTACTAGTACTAGCAGACACAGTAACATTAATAGCTTACATGCATCTAACACAGAGTTGTTTAGTTCTCTAAGAGTAAAGGCTGGTGAGTGGCTTTATTCCATTGTTCCAGACAGCATAAAGTTGGAAAAGACAAGAGCAGTGATCCTTTCTTCAGTGGTCCTCATGGGAAAACTTAGTGCTGTGCCTATTTCTAACCAGCTTTCTTGTGTTGATAAGGGGGAGAGTCAGCATCGAAAATGACCTTTACTGATGCAGCTTGGTGAAGTCATGGTTCTTTAACTTTCACCAGCAAAGACCTGTAACCAAGGCTCTCCAAGACAGAGCAGTGATCCTGACTGAAACATAACAAATATGATTTGGAGTTCTGCATGGTACTGTTTAATTCCTGTGTTTTGTTGCCAGCATCTTAATTAAGAATGTGTTGGCATATGTTGGCCAGAATCCTGATAAATGGAATTATTCCCTCTGCCAAGTACAAGGACAAACCACTGCTGGCTGAAATAAAGGAGGAGAGGGCCCAACAGCACTTTAGTTGTGTTGATTTCTTCAAGACCTTTTGTACAAAAGGCCATTATAAAACATATAATAAGGCAATGTTTTACAGAATAAACAGTTTTAGCTTTGAACAGGCAACTATTGAGAAAAGGACATCAAGACTGAGTAATATGAAGAAATTGTATTAACTTTTGAACACTGACTTTTGAACAAATAAATTGTTGCTATCACCTTGAATTTCAATGAGAAATTCAAAATGACAGATATCCTTAGCCTCAGGTGAAAGGTACCAGGGGACCGTGTGGCATGCTGAATATGGGGAACAGGTGTTGCTTTTGCCGGTAGAAGAGCTCTCTGGGAAATCATTGCCCTCTTACTTCATTTGGGTCAGTTGCATTTCCTAAAAATATGTGCTACTCTGCTGTATGCTCTCTGCTCTTCAATCTTGACCAATTTGTTTCTATCTCAGATCCTGATTTGGGAGTCATATTTTAGTTGGAGGGGATTGGAGTTTGTGTTTTAAGTGACCCATTTCTTTGATAGTGGAAGATGCCTATGTGCTCTCTCCAATTAAAGATGCCATCATTCTTAACAATCAGAAAAAAAATAGTTTAAGCCACAGATATTCACCAGGGAAACAACTAGTAGAGTAACTCCAGTACAAGAGCTGTTGTGCTTGGGTTGTAATTTCCCCTCTCCAATTCTAACAGGCCAATGCAGGTAAGGTATGAATCCATTAACCAGGTGTTTCTCTCATGCTCCAAATCAAAGTAGCTTTACTACCAGTACATAACATGTAATGTCTACCTGCAGTAGTTAGGATGCCAATGAAAACTTTCATACTTATCTAGTCCTTTGCATCTGCAGACCTTACAAACTTAAGTTTTCTCTATGCCATGCATTGTGGAAAGGGCTTTAGCATTTGAAGATTTGAAGGTGTGTCTTCCGGAAAGACTGAGGGACAGCCCTGCCTCTGAGCAGAGCACCACCTCCCGTGCACACCGGAAGTCCTTACCAGCTCTGAGTTTCTCACCACATGGGCCTCACTGTCAGCTGCCTGCGATTCAGAATGCACTCTCCCTGGGATCTTCCACAAATGCTCCACTGTACTGCATGTGTTGCTGCTCCTTTGCATGGTTTTGTGGCTTTCAGATTTGACAACTTGTGGAAAAGTGCAAACTCAGCCCAAACCTGTCTTTCATTATGTTTTGCTCTGGTTGAAATGTTAGATTTTTTCCTTTTCACATTCATGGAATTAGAGAAAACTGTGATGCACACTGAAAGATGAGCTCCCTCATATGCATATTGCAAATCAGTCCTAGTTCCCTCCTTAAACTTCATGCTCTTTTTCTCCTTTTGTTTCACTTTCTTTGGCTGGGGGAAGGGAGGAGGGGAGGCTTCTAATCCCTCAGGTGGGTTTCCTGAAAAGTGATTTAGTTTTCCCATTAGTGTTCAAACATAACACAACACCTGCACCGATCACCTATGTTCAGTGCTTATGGTGTGATGGAGGGATGAGTATTAGAAATTCCCTGAGGCTCTTGGCACCTGGTGTGTTTGCACAGAGCCTCTCCTGCTTGGGAATACTTAGTCACCCTGAAAGAGTCAATCAATTTAGATTATCACAGCAGAAAGTAAGGTTGAAGTCAGGGGTTAAAAAATTACAGAAAAGCAAAGGAAGGCTGCAAAGTGTGTTGATTAGGAGACCAGGGGAGGGATTAGAAACAGCTGGCATGAGACCTGTTCCAAGGAGAAAGAAAAGAGCAAGACATCAACTATCAGAGCATGCATCTCCCAAATGCTTGCAGATCAAACCTGTAGGGGAAAGAAATTACTTTGCATGGTTCTCCTACTTTGTCAGCCAGTTGTGGCATCTGTCTCGGGCTACTTGTAGACCAACAGCTGCTTGCTCATGATAACCACTCAGGAGAGCAGTGAGCCTTTCTCAGCTGTGTGAGTCATTCCTAACACGAGGAATGCCAATGGGATTGTTTCCTTAAGACTTCGAGGATAGGTAGGGAGGCAATGAAGACAATACCTCTTTGGAGTTTCTTATATCTTCCCATACCTTTCTTTATTTTAGATATATCTGTCTACAGAGAAAGAGAGAGACATAGAAGGAGGGATTGGCCATCTGTTGATTCACTCCCAGATGGCAGCAATGCCCAGGGCTGAACCACGCTCAAGCTTGGCTACAGAAGCTCCTTTGGGTCTCCTATGTAAGAGGCAGGTGCTCAAACACTTGGCCATCTTCCACTACTTTCCTAGGACAATAGCAGAAGCTGGATCAGAAGTGGAGCAAACAGGTCATGAATGAAGCCCCAAATGGGTGTGGCATTGCAGAAAGTAGCTTTGCCTGCTATGCCACAATGCCACTTTTCTCTCTCTCCAAACTTCTCTAAATGGATTATAAAATTTAGCATTTGCTTCTTTAGTTTTAGTATGTCATAGAATTGTGTGAGCACTTCTTTTTAAACCCAAGAATTTAAGTATGATAATTCATAATTCTGCTTCTTTCAGCTTTTGTCCCATGGACCTCCGACCACTTAACTTGCATAAGCCTCTAGACCTGTACAGATCCTCTTTCCGTTCTTCTGTATCCCCACTCTGTTGCCCTAAGAGGCTAATCTTTCCAGGCTATAGCAGATTCCCTTCAGATGTGGTTGGTCTAAGACCTGGAGAGTTTTAGCAGATCCAAGGAAAAGAAGGTGGGGAACTCAAGGGGTTTAGCCTTCTGCCTTCTTATGGGATTTCCTTGGTCTCTTAATTGCATGAAGCTCTCTCACCAAAATAATACTCTCTCTCTGTGTTCAGGAAGCTGCACCTGCCCTTGGTCCCTTTAGAGTTGTTAACAACTGTGCTAAAGTCCTGGAGTTTTCCGTTGTGCTTATGCTTGCTTGCACACATTTGAATCCAATCTTTTTGTGAGAACCTCCATGTATTGTCAAAATTTAGTGGGCCCTCTCTAGCTGAGACCACAACTGGTATCCCCTCCTCTAATTGTCCATTCCTAAGATGATATCTTCTAACATGACCCAGACATGGTGACATCATCAATCTCAGAAATGCTTTGCCCTATAATTGTAAGGTAAAATCTGGATTACCCACAAATGAGTTCCTAGCTTAGAAATTATACTCCTTTTTATTTCTCATTGCTTGCTCATGGGCTTTTTAAGTAAAGTTCAACTCCAGGGCTATGATTTGGTAGACAGATCTTATTGGTTTGATTCTTATTGGTATCATCAGTAGAATTTTCCCATCTATTCACCCTGTCTCAATGAGATATGTCATGACTAATTGGGCACTACATACACACGGAAACTTTACAAAGAATTACATACACATATTGTTATTCAGTTCTCTCCAGAGCTTTATAGAGTGGACTCTGTTGGGCCTGGCATGGTAGCCTAGCAGCTAAAATCCTTGCCTTGCATGCACCAGGATCCCATATGGGTGTCAGTTCTAATCCAAGTGGCCCCATCTGCCATCCAGCTTCCTGCTTGTGGCCTGGGAAAGCAGTCAAGGATGGCCTAAGGCCTTGGGATCCTGCACCCATGTGGGAGACCTAGAAAAGGCTCCTAGCTCCTGGCTTTGGATCAGCTCAGCTCCAGCTGTTGAGGCCACTTGGGGAGTGAATCAATGGGTGAAGATTTTCTCTCTGTCTCTCCTCTCTGTATATCTGACTTTCCAATAAAAAAAGTAAATCTTTTTTAAAAAGGAGTGAACCAATGCATGGAAGATCTCTTTTAAAAAATAAATGGACTTTGTTATTAACATATCAGCATTTTTTTTTTTGAGTGTTGATTTTTAATCATGAAAGACAACCACATCTCTGTTTACAAATCAAACTAAGAAGTTTCAGGTACAAAATAATAACCAGAACAGAAAGAAATACCCTTTAGATCAAATTTCCATCACGTTATTAAAATAGAAAATATTTTAAAAATCAATTTTTAGCTTTTTATTCCCCAGTTTCTATAGTTTGATTTTTAAAAAAATATCCAATCTTTAATCACAAATTCCATTGTACCTTAAAAATTAATTAGAAGTATATGCCCAGTTTAACCAACAAGTGGGGTTATCCCCCTCCCTTTGGGAGAATATCAGCATTTTACGTAAGAGGAAATGTGAGAGCCAAAAGGGTCCTTACCCAGGGACATGCCCATGGTTAGCAATGTGCGTGGGATTCCCAGCACCAGAAGGCTGCTATTTGGCAGAATTTGTAACCATTGAGGAGTTATCATTTGAAGCAGTATTTTTGCTATGAAACAACACTGTAAACCATTCCAAAACTTAGTGGTTTAAAAAACTGTAGGATTGTCTCCTACTTGCTCATCTGCTTGGAGACTATTTACCCCATGGACACGTGTGGGCATTTTTTATATCTATCATTCTGAACTGAGAAAACTATAATGAGATTAAAGGATGCCATGAGGGTGAGAGTGACAGGTTGGGGACAATAGGGTTGTAGTTTGAATGAGAAGAGGAGACTGGTTTGATGAAAATGATGGAGGGAAATGCATATGAATCAAGTGTGCCGTAAAAAATGTGTTCTGGACAAGCAAGTTTGTAAATATAAAACTGGCCTAAAGGAGTCTTTGAGGGCACCAAAAATTTAGGGGAATGCAGAAGACTCAGCACCCTTGGATTCTTTCAGGGAAATTGTGAGCAACTTACTAACATTTGACTTATCAGAGTGCCAGTTTAAGTCTCAGCTGCTTCACTTTTAACCCCAGGTTCCTGCTAATGTACCCAGCCAGGTGGCAGAAAATGGCCACTGCAATTAATAACAAAAAAGTTCAGTAGGATATCAGAGACTGGATGGCAAGTATTTTAACCATCAATTTAAACTTTCTTACTAAAAAAAAAATTCTTTCCAGGTAGTTTCTACCTTTATGTTTCATATTGTTACTGCATGTCTATGACATAAATCTAGAATGTGCTCTTCATGAAATGGACATTTATAGAGCATTCTCTAAGAGAAAGCTCTGTTCCATATTGGAGGGTACAAAGATTTGATCAATCCCTTCAGAAAATAAAATTTCAGAAGTGACAATAATAAGCTCTTGCCTCTCATGATACACATGTATGTGCCTTCTACCCTCGCTGAGTTTATAGTTTGTGAAAGTTCGAAGAATTCTTTCGTAGCCATCCTCAGCTACAAGACTCTTTCTGCACATTCTGTTCCTGTCCTGGATTGGGTGGACTCTCATGTGACCGTGCAACTGCTTTTTGAGCTCCACATTTAAAACTTTTTGTTTGTATGTATGAGAAAACTTCATGGAAGATGCCATGAATGAAGTCAGACGAGGGGATGACCCCAATATTTAAGTGTTCAGGAGAGTAGATGATCTTAGAGGCAATTCTCAGGCTAAGCTAGTCATCTCTAGTAGGGTGACTACTGATAGTATCAATGCACTATATATTTCTCCTAGAGAAAAATAAAAACCTTGACTATGAGGGGCAGGGGAAACATATATGTGTCTAACAGCTATTAATTAGCATTAGGCTATTGTGGCATTTCACTACAGTTGCCCAGTCAACCTCCTTTCATTTGTTCTCACCTCTCTCCCATCTCTCCCTCATTTCTCAATTCTCCTTTCTCTTCTGCATTAAGACAGATACTCTAACTTCTTTCCCCTCTCTGTGGCAGGCTAATGTTCCCCTCCTCTGAAGTTTGGGCTGTGTCGAAGATTTCCGTTAGAGAATTACTTCCCTGGAAGAAACTCTTGTGCAAACTATAAATCTGATTTTTAAAATTTTCTCTTTGTTCATATATTCTTAAATCAAAAATAAAAAAAGAGCTAGAAAATATTAATGTTATAATAACATTAGAGATTGCTTAGAATAGTGAAATTTACTATTGAGCGTATCTAATTTCAGGACTATATGGTTAAATTATGTCCTTTTTTCTACCATTTGACAGAAAGTTGGCAGTAAGCCTACTTTAGAGTAACAAAAATGATTGCCTAAAGATGAGTAGATGTAATTTTTAAGCCACTCACGAATCTGAGATGGATGATCAGGGCCAGAGCCTTATGATCACTTTGTTTCAACAAATCATAGTTGACCAAACGTTGCCTTCAATTCTGTAGAGAATGCCCCAGATGTAGATGGAATTCATCTTAAACATGAGAAATAACAAACAATCCATGGGAAAAGCTGAAAAGCCACCAGGGGTAAGTGATTGATTGATATGACACTGGGGAATGCCACTCACATACCTCCTATGTCAGGTCCAGTGGAACTGACCCGAAAAACCCAGGATACAAAGCTTACAAATAAATCTGGAAAGCCAGGTGTAGGCAAGGATTATTCAACCCCAAATTATGAGAGCTGTCAAACAAAACAAAACAAAGCAAAAGAAAACAAAACAAACCCTCCTCTCCCTTACTTTAAGTCCATATAATGTGGATATGATAAACAGTTTCAGAAGTACCAGGCCATTAGGTCAATGAAGATAGCTTTATTGATGTCTTATCATGGCCGTTTGCACAAAAAGTCACTCTGTCCCTGGCAGGAAATCTTTCCTTCCCTGGCAATTCAGGGGTTGGTCTCTGACAGTACAAGCTTCCCATAGTAAGCCTTACTCCTGTTACGAGAGTCCCAGGGAAATAAGATCTTTGTTACTGCAGAGGAAACCTAGCACATCACATGTACAGTCATCCTAGGTCTTCATTCATAAATACATTCTAGCCACCATGGATCGTAGGTAATATAGGAACACAAACAGCCTGAAAGAACTTTGCTTCTTTGCTTTTTATCAAAAAGCAAAAAACGAACGAAAAGAACCAACCCAAGAATTATCTGAAGTACATCATGAGAAAGGGAAAAATAATTTAAAAAATTTCTACTTAACCATGGAAAAATATGGCAAAAACAGGATATAATGAAATTTAGAATTGAATTATGAAAGTAAAATTTCAGGAACCTAACTTGAGTCATCACCTGCTTCTGTCCAAGGGCAGAGCCAGGACTCGAACCCAGGCAATCTGATTTGGGATGGAGGTGTCACAGGTAGTCTCTTAGCCACTAAGGTATGCATCTGTATCCATGCCAGTGCAGTGAAATTTCTTAAGGAGAAAACTGAGTTAATAAAGGGGAAGGAGCCACTGAAAAATACTAGAGATAAATAAGTCTTTGCTGAAAAAATATGAGTCTTAAGCTAAAAGGCTCATCAGTGATGCATAGGGTAGAATAAAATGCTAAAAAAACTTATAGGAGCTGGCTTTGTGGCACAGTGTGCTAAGCCACTGCCTGCAAAGCCTACATCCCATATGAATGCCAATTCAAGTCCTAGCTGCTTCACTTCTGATCCACCTCTCTCTAGTGATCCTGGAAAAAATCAGAAAAGATAATCCAAGTACATGGACCCTGCCACCACCCTGGGAGACCTGAATAAAGTTCCTGGCTCCTGGCTCCTAGTCCAAGCTTTTGTAGCCATTTGGGGAAGAGAACTGGCAGGTGGGGATAGAAGATTCTCTCTCTCCTTCTCCACTCCCCTCTTTTTCCCTCTCTCTCCTCCTGCCTTTTAAATAAATAAATATTTTGGAAGACTAGTAAAACTTTTGACAAAATCTCAAGGTGAAAAGTTAACTCAAATCATTTTTTAAAGATTTATTAATTATTTTATTGGAAAGTGAGATTTACAGAGAGTAGAGACAGAAAGATCTTCCAGCCACTGGTTCGCTCCCCAAGTGGCCACAATGGCTAGAGGTGAGCTGATCTGAAGCCAGGAGCTTTGTCTGGGTCTCCAACTCAGGTGCAGGGTGTCAAGGCTTTGGGTCATCCTCAATTGCCTTCCCAAGCCACAAACAGGGAGCTGGAAGGGAAGTGGAGCAGCCAGGATATAGGATCCTGGCACATGCCAGGCAAGAATTTAGCCACTAGGCTACCATGCCAGCCCCTTAAATCTCTGCCCCCCCGGCCCCATTTTTAAAGAGTTATTTATTTTTGGGCCCAGCACAGTGGCCCAGTAGCTAAAATTCTTGCCTCCCACCAGCCAGGATCCCATGAGGGCACTGGTTCATGTCCCAGCTGCTCTACTTCCCATCCAGCCCCCTGCTTGTGGTTTTGGAAAGCAGCTGAGAATGGCCCAAATCCTTGGGTCTCTGGACCTGCATGGAAGATCTGAAAGAGGCTCCTGGTTTTAGATTGGCCCAGCTCCAGTTGTTGTGGCCACTTGGGGATGAACCAGTGAATGGAAGATCTTTCTGTCTCGCCTTCTCTCCATAAATCTGGTTTGTCCTTTGAATAAAAATAACTAAATCTCAAAAAAAATTCTTGCATCCTGGCATTAATTTCTCAAATGGCCACAACAACCAAAGCTGAGCTGATGCAAAGCCAGGAGGCTGGAGTCTTTTCCAGATCTCCCATGTGGGTGCAGGGGCCCAAGGACTTGAGTCATCCTCTGTTGCTTTCCCAGGCCATCAACAAGGAACTGGATTGGAAGTGGAGCAGCTGGGACATGGGCTGGTGCCATAAGGTAGAGGATTAGTCTGTTGAGCCATGATGCTGGCCCCTCAGATCTTTTAAAGGATCAAAATAGGTTACAAAGTCCAAGACTCAGACACACACCCTAAGTACTGAGCCCTTGAGGGCAATAACACAAATCAATTTTATGTGCCTGTGTTTCTGGAACATTGATGAAGTTTTTAGAAGATGAGGGAGAGTTTGACTCAGTTTTTACTTTGTACTTTACTGTTGTTTTCCTTTTAAAATGATCTTTTATTGCTTGCAAATTAAATTGTGCTAAAATAAAATGTTAACTCTGGTATCAGTGGATAGGATTAATTGGACAGCAAAAAGACTGGAGGTTGCTGGTTATATGAAGGTTATTATAGTTGTTGCCAGTGAAAACTCAGTCTTGGAAAAGCTATATATAGAAACAAGAGGCCAGAATCAAGGAACATTCTGAAGACAATTTTTGAAGATTTTGAGTGTGTTGAAATCAAGAATAAAAGAAAAAGTAACAATAAAGGTGGATCCTAAAAACTTGAATGATCAAATGAATGATTATTGCCATTCATATTTTCTGAAACATAGGAAGATTTACGTGGGCTGTTAGGGGAAAACTGAAGTTATGTTTATGCAGCTTTAGTATAAAATGTGTCGCCTGTGATTTGATATAGGCACTGGGGCCATGTGGGGACAGGATAGGACAGGAGAGGGACTGATGACATCACCTCAAGAAAAACCCTGCCTGCTGGACAGCTGAGGGAAGGAAAGCCACTGGCCACCCAGGGAAGTGTCCAGAAGGAAGTGGATTCTGAGAGCTCAGGGACACCATTGGCAAAGGATTTTTTAGCAAAGATGGGAGGAATCTGTCATATCAACAAATGTAAAATGCAGGAATAAAAATAGAAATTTTGGCAACTAACAATGTTTTCTCAGAAATTGCAGGTTATTTTGTAATGGTTAGATAGGTTGGCAACATGCAGTCAATGGTTCATCAAGTTGTCTTCATACAGACATCTCTTCATTTCTGAGGTGTTTTTAAACATTTTGAGTAAGGCTCTCTCATTTGAGTAAGAAAGTTCTTTTTAAAAAAAAGATGTATTTATTTTTATTGGAAAGTCAGATATACATCAGATATACAGAGAGAAAGAGAAACAGAGAGGAAAATCTTCTGTCTGGTGATTCACTCCCTAAGGGCTGCAATGGTTGGTGCTGAGCCAATCTGAAGCCAGGAGCCCAAGAGCCTCCTCTAGGTCTCCCACACGGGTGCAGGGTCCCAAGGCTTTGGGCCATCCTTGACTGCTTTCCAAGGCCACATGCAGGGAGCTGGATGGGAAGCAGGACAGTCAGGAAATGAGCCAGCGGATTATGGTGTCCTGGCATGTGCAAGGCGAGGACTTTAGCCTCTATGCTATGGCACTGGGCCCAATCCATACATTTTTAAGGGGCAGAGAAACAGAAACAAAAAGGGCTCCAAGTTCACTCCCCAAATGCTGGAGTCACTCCCCAATGAGCTGGTTCACTCCCCAAATGCTCATGAAGCCAGGAATCATGAGCTCAGCTCATGTTTCCCACATGGATACCAAGGACCCACCTACTTTAGCCAGCTGCCCCTAGGGTATATATTAGCAGGAAAATGGAGTTACAAGTCAAGCATTGAACCTAGGTATTCTGATGGAAGGTGCAGGTATCTTGTCAATCAAACTAAGCATCTTTCCCCCAACCTGTACTTTTCTAATATTGTGAGGAAAGAAGACAACATATTTAAAATAGTGTAATAAGGGAGGTGAGGTGTTTTTTCCTTCTTCTTCTTTTTTTTAACATTTTAGGGAAAAAAGCTGCTTTTTAAATTCACTTATTTGAAAGGTGGAGAGAGGAAGAGTGAGAGAGACCATTTACCTAGTGGTTCACTTCCTAAATGTCAAATCAGCTGGGCCTGGAGCAGGCCAGGAGCCAGTGGCTCCATCTAGATCTCTCTTGCGGGTGGCAGGAACTCAGGGGCCTGGGTCATCATCTCTTACCTCTCAGGTGCATTCGTAGGTGCTGGATGGGAAGCGGCGGTGGGTCTTGATCTCAGGCACTCCCCTGTGGGATGCCAATGGTCCAAACAGTGACTTAACTTTCTGCACCGCGAAGCCCAGCCCAATTTGCAGCTTTCTTGACTCTTGCATTGAATATATGTTCTCCTTTAAATGTTTGCCTTGTGTATTGCTGACAACACACATTTGATTTAACCATTAGCCATCTCTGTATTGTCACCTTTTCAACTGTATACACTGTTTCCCGCAGTGTGGTAAGATGCAGACGGGTGTGGCTTCTCTGTTGCCCTCTTTGCAGGCCTCCATTGCTGCTACAATAGTGATCCATTCTCTCATAATAACTGGTTGGTATTTAGGACATTACCCAAAGCTAATGACAAGCAAGAGTTGCTCATCTATTGATATCATGTGTACATATTTATATGAAGTATTTTAATGTATTTAAGATCTATGTTTCCTAAAAATTAAATGGCTTCGGTAGAAGAAACATTTGGGGGCCTGGCATGATGGCTCAGTTGGTTAAATCCTCACTTTGCAAGTGCTGGAATCCCATATGGGTGCTGGTTCGTGTCCTGGCTGCTCCACTTCCAAGCCAGCTCCCTGCTTATCTGAGAAAGCTGTAGAGGACAGCCCAAAGCCTTGGCACCCTGTACCCCTGTGGGAGACTCAGAAGAACCTCCTGGCTCCTGGCTTTGAATTGGCTCAGCTCTGGCTGTTGTGGCCACTTGGAGAGTGAACCAGCAGACAGAAGATCTTTCTCTCTGTCTCTTCTCTCCGTTAATCTGATTTGTCTTTTCAAAAAATAAAAATAAATAAATTCTAAAAAAAGAGAGAGAACACTTGTCGGTATTTAATATTTGGCTAAACTGAGATGCAAGAAATTTGATGATTCTTCTACAATGTTCAGCATTAAAGTAGAAGGCATATTTTATTTTTTTTTAAGATTTATTTTATTTTTATTGGAAAGGCGGATATACAGAGAGGAGAGACAGAGAGGAAGATCTTCCGTCTGATGATTTACTCCCCAAGTGAGCGCAATGGTCGATGCTATGCCGATCCGAAGCCAGGAGACTCCTCCGGGTCTTCCACGCGGGTGCAGGGTCCCAAAGCTTTGGGCTGTCCTCGACTGCTTTCCCAGGCCACAAGCAGGGAGCTGGAAGGGAAGCAGGGCCGCCTGGATTAGAACCGGCACCCATATGGGATCCCGGGCGTGCAAGGCAAGGACCTTAACCACTTGCGCCACCGTGCCAGGCCCAGAAGGCATATTTTCTTATTCTTAATTGGGTTCTCCTATCAGCCCTGCTATTGATTTCTTCTATAATAGTCAATATTCCAAGAATTGAATCTCCATATCCCAATCTTTCACTGTGGTGGCCATTGGATGAGCGCATATACCACTCTCAAGGAAGAAATGGAGATATGTAATGCTACTGCATTGTGGGTATCACAGCAGACAAAGAGGGTAGATGGGAGCTAACGGATGGTGTATAAATACCTTGCAATAATACAGGTAGTGCAATGAAAACTATTGTGTTTAAATACCAAGTGTTCTCCATAGAGATATTTGGCAAATTTCAGCAAAGGGCATTATAGCAGCTTCTTAAAATGCCTCATAGTCTTCCCTTATTAAATCTGTATCAAACATCTACAAAATAGGGGCAGGGAATGGGCACAGCAGTTAGTGCCCTTCTTGGGGCAACTTTATCCTATATCAGAGTCATGCTTCTGCTCCCAATTCTTAGTTCCTGTTGATGGGCACAGTGGGAGACAGCAGTGGGTCAAGCACTTAGGTCTCCTCCCTTATGTGGGAGACCCAAACTGAGGTACAGACTGCTGGCATTGGCCTGGTCTAGCCCTGTCTACTGCATTTGGGGAGTAAAGCAGTGAATGAAAATTTCGCCGTCTTTCTCTCTTAGCCATTGTTAAACTGAAAGAAGGAAAGAAAGTAGAATGGCAAGTTGCCAAACATGAGTCCTTAAGGAGGTAACTGAGCAAGAAGAGGAATTTAGCAATCAAGGCCTGGCTTCTTTCTACAGAGAAGCAGACCCTTACAGTCTCACACAAAGATTCCCACTGCAAGTCGTGTAATTTACAAGTAAGATTTAAAGAACTCTAACAACCCAGGTGCCAAGATTCACTTAATAATTTTAACTTTCAATTCTTTACATGCCTTAACAACAAGGAGAGTTACCTAGAACTGTTCTAAATCTTCCCACTGTCCCACCTCCCCCTACACACACACTCTGATTTAGCATAAAGCCATCAGCCTCACAAGCATTAGAATCACTTTGTCATCCGCCTCGTCCTCGCCCCAAACTCCCTCCCTGTGTTTACCTCTCAAAAATATTTTAGCATCAAGGACATTTTGCTAGACTTCCGTATTCGAAATGAGCTTTATAACAGAAGCATTTCTGAAAGGTTATATCTTCATGATGTTGTTACCCTGTTTGAGTTGAGGAATACAGGATTGAGGGAATATTCCTGCACAAGCATCCAGCTCTTGCCTTTAGCCTTCCAAAGTACAGTGACAGCAAACATGTTTCACTTAATTGATAAATAATAACATCTTTTCAATACACTGGAGCAATTAGGCTGCATAACCAAGCCTGCTTAGCTGTTCTTACAATGTGTTTGTTTTCTGTTTTCTGGTGGTCCAGTGCACTGGAACAAATTGGTTAGCTGTGATACTTTACAAACTGACGGGTATTACTTTGCATCTTCAATTAAATTTCAATTAAGAAACCTTCTAATTATCTTCTACCCGACAGTCAGGAACAGGAAAGCCTGGTGGTGAATCACCCTGACACTGACAATGAAACCCTCAAGGTCTGCTGTTTCTGTTCACCTCAGCCGGTCGTCCAGAATTTGCCAGGATTATCCAAAGTCTCCAAACATCTGAGTCTGCAAAATTTGGCTCGCAATCTTGTGGGAACATTTTTATTTTGATTTTTTTATTTTTGCAAGAGCTGCAGTATCTTCTTCCAGTGCTGGCTACAAGCATGATTACAAAGGCAGATATAACTGAGAGAAGGTTTTAAATGAATATTTCAAAGCAACAAAGTGAGTAAAGGTTCATGAAGAAACCGTATTTTTAAAAGATCAGCTTACTATAATTTATACCTGTTGGCACACTCAACAGGTTGTAGTGGCAATCTGTTACTACAGTAATAAATTGGCCTCTTACTCCATTAAAGTGAGAATAACCATTCTAGAAACTTTCTGCGAGACATTTTATATTGTTAGATCCATTCCTTATTTCATCTCATAGGAATGGCAACATCAAAATGAACTTTTTTTAAACTGTTCTGATACATACGGATCAAAGACAAAACTCAAGCAAGTATGATTTCAAATAGGATAAAGAAAAAACCAGTAAGAGTTGAAGCAATGTGAAAGTGATTATTGATAATGTGTTTAACTATAGAACATGCCTTCCTATTGGAATTGTAGATCCAGTCAATGGTTCTAAGTGAACAGTTCACTTTCATGTTAAAAAAAAAGAGATGTATTTACTAACTCATTTATTTATTTGAAAGGCACTGTGACAGAAAGAGTAAGACGGTTAGGGAGGGAGAAAGAGTGAGAGAGAGATCCCACGTTTACTGACTCACATCCCAGGGGCCTCAACGATAAGCAAAGGTCAGAAGCCCGGGAATTCAGCTGGGTTACTCTTGGTCCTGGTGAGAATGCGAGCACATGGGCCGTCTATTTCCTTCCAGATGTGTTACCAAGCAGAATAGCTGAGACTCGAATTGGTGCTTCAGTGTCATTACCCACAGTACTACGGTGCCAGCTCCTTCTCCATTAAATATTTGAAACTCCTTGCCCTTAAAGTGAAATGATAAGCATACAAAGAGATTCTGATGATTAGACAAAGAAAATGCTTACTCTAAGTCTTTTTACTTTTTGAATATGTATTTATTTTACTTGAAAGTCAGAGGGAGAAAGAAAGGAAGAGAATAAGATCTTCCGTTTGGTGATTCACTCATCAGATGGCCGCAACAGCCAGAATTGGGTTGGTCCAAAGCAAGAAGTCAGGAGCTTCTTCCAGGTCTCCAACATGGGATTTAGTCTGGCTTTTTTTTTTTTTTAAGATTTATTTATTTATTGGAAAGTCAGATATACAGAGAGGAAGGAGAGACAGAGAGGAAGATCTTCCGTCTGATGATTCACTTCCCAAGTGAGCACAACGGCCCATGCGATGCCGATCCGAAGCCAGGATCCAGGAACTTCTTCCGGGTCTCTCACACGGGTGCAGAGTCCCAAGGCTTTGGGTCGTCCTCGACTGCTTTCCCAGGCCACAAGCAGGGAGCTGGATGGGAAGTGGAGCTGCCAGGATTAGAACCAGTGCCCATATGGGATCCCGGACACGTTCAAGGTGAGGACTTTAGCTGCTAGGCCACGCTGCCGGGCCCTAGGCTGGCTTTTAATGCTCTGTCAGTCCATTAGCAGGGAGCTCGTTTAGAAGCGAAACATTTAGAACTCGATCCAGCACTCCTATTGGATGCCAGTGGAATATGAGCATGCTGACTCCCAGAAAATGCTTACTTTAAGTCTTTATTTTTAAGTGAGGTTTTTCTTCTTTTTTTTTTTTTTAAGATCAATTCATTTTTATTGGAAAGTCAGATACACAGAAAGGAGGAGAGACAGAGAGGAAAATCTTCTATCCGATGGTTCACTCCCCAGTGGCTGTAATGGCTAGAGCTGAGCCAATCTGAAGCCAGAAGCCAGGAGCTTCTTTTGGGTCTCCCATGTGAGTGTAGGATCCCAAGGCTTTGGGCCATCCTCAACTGTTTTCCCAGGCCACAAACAGGGAGCTGGGTGGGAAGTGAGGTCGCTGGGATTAGAACTGGTGGCTATATTGGATCCTGGTGCATGCAAGATGAGGACTTCAGCCACTAGGCTACCATGCTGGGTCCTACTTTAAAGTGTTAACATCATGATAGTACAAGTTCTAGTCATATTCTTTTAAGATTTAATACATTTTGGAAAGTCATTAACTATAGCCCTAGACACTATTTTTTAGATGGTCTCGTGTTTCTGCTGATACTATTCTCTGCTGAAGGGCATCTGCACCCTGTAAAACACAGCCAGTGTACAAAGCAGAGCATGAAGCAAACCTTGCTTGCTTAGGGAATTTCAGATTCCATAAGGCACACTTTCGGGAATAATTCCAGACCTTTGCAGGCGCAGGGGAGAGGAATCTTCCCAATGCTGAAGTCTATTCCTCTCTCATAACGTCCCACATTTTAGAAGCTACAGATCAGGCCTAGCACTCTCCCTGCTCCCACCTCTCTACCCCTGCCATACAAGTCAGATCCGCAGACTGAGAAACCAACACTTCGCAGATTTAGATTAAGGCATAATGTTTTACCAAGCTAGTCTGTATAATCGTAAATTGAAAAAAAAGTTTTTCAATATGACAGGTGCCTACTGTAAGAGAGCTGAATGTTGTCAGCATCCATTGTTTCACCTGAGTCTGACAATGGCTGAGCTATCCCAACTTACAAATGAGGAAAACTGAGGCTCAGGGAAACTTTCCAGTTTGTTAGCTAGAACATGATGACATCTGAATTTGAAAACCAAGTTTTCAGACCCCTAGATTTAGGGAATTCACTCTTCCCATTTCTAGTCAGATTCCCTTGAAATCTCTAAGGGACCTGCAAGGGTCTAGTCTGACTCCCTTTGTACTTCGTTTGCATGAAATGCAACATTCTGTTTCTTCATGTAGTGGCTCAAAATGACCTTTTGTCAAACCTGTTGACTGCCTGCTCTTTGCACATCTACAGATTCATCCTAAAGTTAGTGAATGGAATGAACCAGACCTGGAAGCTATGAAAGAACCTCAACTGTGACACTGTCCTACGCTGAGGCCATGCCAGGCTTTGTGCTGTGCCAAGAGCCCTGGCGATTTTCTCTTTAGCAGATGACTTAGCGGGTTTCTCTGAAGGCTTTCCACAGCTAATGAGCATCACAGATGGCCGCTATCAGATTTGCTCTCAACTTTGCACGTTCACAGACCAGGGCTCCAAAGATAAATTACAGGCAAGCTTAAAAGATCAGAAAGGCTTTCCTGTGGTGTGAGAGGGTGATTAAGTTTGATTTGTGTCTGCTACATCCATTTTGCTTTTCTCCAGGCTTGCTTCTCTGTCTCCAAAACATGCAAGTGCAGAAAGCACTTCACATTTCTCATGTTCTTAGAGACGAGTACGTTTGTAATTCAAATATTTTTTGCTTGTTTGAAAAGCACAGCAGCAGAAAGGAGATAAAGAGAGAGAGAAAGAGAGAGAGAGAGAGAGAGAGAATCTTCCTTCGGCTAGTTCACTTTCCAAGTGTCTGCCAGCAAAGCCTGGACCAGTCACACACCAGAGCTAGTGAACTGCATCCAACACCTTGGTTGGTCTCCCACATGGGTGGTGAAGACTCAAGCCACTGAAACAGCTGCTGCCTCCCAGGGTGTGCATTAGCAGGAAGCTGGGATCAGAAGCAGAATCAGGGCTTGAACACTGGCCCTCTGATGTGGGCATCTTAGCCACTGTACCAAACACCGGTCTCTGTTTATGTGTGCGTGAGAAAGGAACAAAAAGTTTATATATACATGTCTATATACACATGTCTGGCTTTATGCTATTTCTCTTGTGTCTTCTTATTTCACCCTTAAATGAATTGCTGGCATTGGAAGATCAGGACAGAATTCCTCAGTGGCCAAGAGCCACTGTGGTTGTTACACATTCTCCCACATTGAACCAAGAACCCCTCAGTGAAGCAAGAGGTGGGAAGAGATGATTACTTGCTGCTAGAAATGGTAAAGTGGTAAAAGGCCACTTTGCACTCGAAGACTAAGGAGTTGGAGTTTTTATTGGGATTCCTTTCTGCTCCACCCTAGCCTTCACTGCCCATTACATTTTTGTGGAAGGACTATAAAAGTACTCTAAATTGTTGACATCTCATGGAGACAGTAGTTTGTCTCAGAATTCTTTATGGCAAAGAGATGATTTTACAATTTCCTTCTTTTAATAAGAATCGTTCATTTCAGGGAAATGTATGCTTAAAAGAAAACAGTGGAAAATGTGGTACAGACATACTGTAGAGTTTATGCAGATGAGTTGACTCATTGTTGCTTAGCATTCAGGGGGCTAAGCAGTCAGTCCCTTTGTTGTTCGACAGGGCTGGAAGCTGGGTTAGGTGTTTGGGTTGGGAACCATATCCACTCGTGATCCACTTGTGTTATTGAAGTTTTTAGATTTTGTTTCCCTTTCAAATGGGAATTACTCAGCTGGCAGTGTTTCCAACAACAAATCCAATTTCTATCCTTTAAAATGTCTTCTCTTCATTGCCGTATTAGTTGTGATGTATTAGTTGTACACTAGAAAGGGCTTGGAGCTGGATTTGTTTATTTGATTCTCTAACACATTTAATGACGCACGTAGTTGTTAAAAAAACATAAGCTATTGGATGTTTAAAAATACAAGCTATTGAATATTGCTATAAGAAAATGTTGAAAAGTTCCCCTTCTGGTCAATAAGAATTTACTAAATGCTTACTAAGTATGGATACTCTTGAGAGGCCTAGAAAGTAGAGTAAACAACATAGACTACAGTTCTGTCTTTAGGGGCTGACTTGTTCATTTCAGGAATGGAGTAAAGTGGAAGTGTTATCACACTCACTTCATAATTTTGCTACCAATTCTATCTTACAAGTATGTGTATCCTGAACTCATCCAGGTATCTCCTACACAGGCACACATCTCTGAGTTTATCCTACCGCTTCCCCCATTTTACAGATGAGAAAACTGAGGGGCAGAAAGGATGAGTAATACATCTAACATCATCCAGGCTGAGTGCCAAGCCCAGGACTGTAGTTCCAGCAGTCTTAGGCCTGAGCTTCCCCAGTCACTGTTGCGGTGGCAGAGCTTCAGTGGCACCAAGGTCTGCAGTACTTTGCTAAGTGCTCTCACCTAGGAAATCGGTCTTTCACTGACTTGATGCTTCCCACTGAACATGATCCAGTGGTTTCCGTAAGTAAAGGGGTGAAACCAATGCTCTTCAGGGGGTGCCGACAGACACAAACCTTGAGCAGAGACATTTCACGTCTCCAGGGAGGCCTGGGCACATTTGACCAATTCCTCATGTCCTTGTGATTTGACCCAGACTCCAGCCCCCACTTTGGAATTGGCCAGCAACACAGGATGGCCTTGTTCCCCTGCTTCACGTGGAAAACAGAGATGATAATACATTTGGGGGTGAAGAGTCTTTCTGTATAGCAAGAAAGATTTAACCTGATTTAATGAATCACTAAATGCCAAGCCCTTTGCTGTGCGTGTAAGGAAGGGATGAGTGCCTCCAACTTATCCTAATCATATTTGCCAAATCTGCCTCCAAAATGTAGCTTTCATCCTGCCCCCTGATCTGGGACCCAGAGCAAAGGCTGCTTCAGCCACCCACCTGGATCCACCAGTCTCCTCAGACCACATCCATATCATTTCCATAACACAGGCTGTCCTGATATGCAACGTGGGTATCATGTGCTGTGTACCACTTCCCCTAGATGTATCTCCAAGTCCCATGAGCTGTGCTACCTTGTCTATCATAAGGACAAAGAACAGTCATTAAGAGAACAGCTGCTTTCTATGTCAGCTGGGACTCCATCCCCAGCTGCAGCATTTCCTAACTGTGTGCCTCTGACAAAGTCACCTGTCTTACCTGCATTTCACTTTGCTCATTTGTAAAATGGAGATGATAGTATTGTTGAGAGAGCTCATGAGTTAGTAGATGAAAAAGCAATTCAGCTAAAACCCAGTTCATTTTCTGTGAAGCATTGTTGTTGTACTTTGATATCTTCCTTCTTGATATAGTATTGTTTCAACTCCAAGCTGAATTTGACTTGCTAACTCAGCAGGATGTGCCACTAAATGGCTAGATAAGCCCAAGTTCTATTCAAGGTGTTGGTTTCCTGTCTTGGTGCCTTACATCATTTTAATGATCTCATTTAACTCACACTGTAGTCTGAGCTTTTTGTTTCTCTCCTTTCCCCACATCTAGCCTAAATTGATCCCATGTCTATGCTATTGTGCTAACCTCTCTCTCAGTCTCAGCGATATCGTTGTAACCATCACTTTTCGTGTATATATATGACATTGTGTTTGTATAATATACCCTTTCTACAGTCAAAAAGATGAACAGATTTTATTCATTCAGGATTGTGATGGGGAAAGTAGAATGATCATTTCATACAGCAATTTTAAAGTAGTTAATCATTTTAAATTACTTAAAATAAGCACTGAGAAGATACAATTTTTGAAGCCCTTCATTTTCTTGATTTAAACAAGGAGTAAAATGGCACTTAGGTACACAGTGCAATTCTGAAAAGAGCGGTCTCTGTAGGAAAGAACTCTTGGGGTAGCCCTTTAGTTTAACCAAATGTCTTAATGGCTTTTGTACAGGTCTGCCTTTGAGTGTGTGAGTGAGGGATAGAAAAAGGCACATTGCTGTGCATATTAATATGAGAAGCATAAGGAATTCCAGCAGGAAATTGGAGAGGAAGTGACTGAAGAAGAAAAAGGAGAGGAAAGTGAGAGCAAGCCCACAAGATGAGAGTGCTAAGAACACAGTAGAAACCAGTGAAAGATTCCCTGTAGAATGGTTCACCAAATGCATACATTGTTTTAAAAATGGGAATGTCTGCTTTTCAACTTAAACTTTTTCATTGTTCCTGTTCCATAATCCTTCCTTGTCTCCCCAAATTATCAATACGATCTTTCAACACAGCAAAGCCTTATGTAAGTGGAACTCTGTGTAAATCAGAATAAGAAGCTAAGCCTGCTGGGGCCACACAGCAGTGAAGAGGTGTAGGCTAGGCAGGATGCTGTGCAGCAGGCTTTCCTGATTCCTGGACGTGGGGAGGAGGTGTGGGGAATCCCAACATTCCCAGATTCTGGTACATCCTGGATGTACTGGGTATGTATGAATACACACCTAAGATACAGTTCAATTTATAAATTAAGCACAGCAAGAGATTAACAGCAATACCTAATAGCCTCTCCAGTCATTTTTATGGTTTTCAGTTCACATCTTCCTGTAACCTCTTCTTATAGGTAGTGAGGAGCCTGGTGTTTTTCCAGCAGATCCCTTGGTGAAGTCTTCATAGAGGCTCAACACTTACTATGGCAACATATTGCCAATCAATCAGATCCCATTTTCTGTCCTTGGCTCCCACCCACACACTTAATGCCTTTTCCATCTTTACTGGGCCCTTACTGCATACTATGGCTATGACTGTTGTGGTTTGAGGAGCTTCAGCAAAGCTAGCCTGGATTTCTTTTTTCCTTCTTTGCAATTTCATGGGGAGAAACTTCTTGCTTACTGTAGATCTTTTTTGCTTCAGTATATGAACTTCTTAGGTTAAGTTTGTTTTACCTAAAATAAGTAGTTTATGATTTCTCTTTGGTCTGTTTAAACTACTAGCATATCAACTCTTAAGACTTAAGGTCATTGTCTAGTATAATAGGATTACTTGAACATAAGCCCTGAGACCTCACAACAGCAGAGTAGATAAAATGAGAGCTATTAGGTGGAGACTAATTGGGAGGGTAGCACATACAGTGTGGATACATGGGACAGGGGATAATCCATGTGCTAGAAAGGACAGAGCAGTAGGGTATATGATGTCACTGCACTACTCTAAACAGCATGTACTTTGAAACTTTTGTTTAAACTTCTTATCTACTATTTTCTCTTTTTCTCTTTGAGCAAATCTTTTAAAATTTTATTTCTAATATTGTTTACATAGTTGAGAGGGTTGCATATGCACATGGATCTCCAGTTAAGGTGGGGAGGGTCAAGGTATGAAGGAAGGTGAGTGGGACTAAAGTTTGACATTTTTTTCCCCTGTGTCTCCAGGGGAGGAAGGGGAGGAGGAGGCCACTCCTTGCTGTTAAACTACAGGGACAGACATTTGATAATGCCTTAGAGACCACGATGGTTTAGATAATTCTGAGATATCATCAGCATCATTGCACCAAGGTTGAGAATATTTTGCCAAGGTCTATTGGATGACCAAGATCACTTTACTGTACCCGCAGGCTCAGGAACATGTTGTTAAGTTTGACCAGAAGAGTGGTCCAGCTTATTCTGCTTTCCATGCCCTGATGAGGCAGTCGGTGTCCTCTGATGGCCTACATGATTTGGTTGTCATGTTCCCCCATATACTCTGGGCATGGTATCTACTGCACAGGCATCAGCAACTGAGCAAAACAGTCCTGACATGCACACTCCAAAGTTGAACCAATATGTCTTGAAAATTTTCCTGTGGCTGGAGTTTGAGACCAATGATCTAGTTGGAGAGTCCCCTGTGAAACCTCACCTGGGGTGACCTCAGACCTGACTTTGTGTGTACCAGCCAGTGCAGAGTCAGGTTTGGTATGTCACCTGCACCAGCTAAAGTACATACTGATAGATGCAGTGGTCTGATCAGTTCTACCCAAGTCTTGTATCACACACGAACTGATGGGTACTACAGCCCAGCTTAGCTCAGCTTGCCAAAGACCTGGTGCTAATACATACCAAAGGGTTCTGCAACTCAGTTGGGGTGACCCCCGATAACCCTCACCAGGTGTCCCCCTAGCCCTGTTTTTGTGTGCACTAGCCTTTGCTGTGGCCTAGCCTAGTCTGTCCCACATCCCATCTGGCTGTCATGCACACCCATAGCTGCTGCAGCTTAGTTCATCCTGCCCCACCACCAGACATGTCAGCAGGTGCTTCTGCCTTGCCCAGCCTGGCATACCCCCAGTCCTGGCTCTTAGGCTCACCAGCAGTAGTGCCCACAGTTCCCTCACCAGTTCTGCTTCTAGTCCTTAATTTTGTGCCTGTCAGGGGGCACCATGGTCCAGCCAGATGTATCTCACATCCAGTCCTAGAACCTTCCAGAGGTTGCTATAAGCTATACCATTCTGATTCTCTAGTGCACCAGCAGCTGTGGCAGCCTAGCCCAGCCTGTTCTGTTTCCAGACTGGCCTGCCCCCAGATCCAGTTGCCGTGCTCACCGGTGGAAGCAGTGGCTCAGGAAGGGAGTTATCAAAGTTCCCTTACCAGGCATGCTCCCATCCCTGGATCATGCACCTGCTGGCAGTTGTTGTAACCCCATCTCAGATGGCCTACACCAGGTGTTGGCATCTGCCAGCAGGTGCTACAGCATGGCTCAACCCAGGCCACCCCCAGTTCCAGCTCTCACTGGTAGGTGCAGCAGCCTAGCCCAGTGTGTACTTCTCCCATCCCTCATGTGAACTGGCAGGTATTGCAGTCCAACTTGGCCTGACCTGTGCACTTTGTCTTATCTCTTGCTTGTGCCAGTGTGTGCTATAGATTGGCCCACATGGACCATCCTCAGATCTGGCTCATACATATGCTGATGCGTGCTGTAGCCTGGCCTAGCCAGGCCTCCTCCCAGCTCTAGCTCCCATGAGTGTCATGTGGGTTTCTGTCATGTAAGTTTCAAATCCAGCCTGGCTCAGCCCATCACCACCCTTTAGCTTTCTGCATAAATCAGCAGGTGCTGCAGTCCCAGAGGTGAGCCCACAAGTCCTCTACAGAATCTGCCCCCAAAACCAATTCTCTTGCATCCTGGTGGGTGCTGTGCCCAGCCTGATCTAGCCCACACCCTACTCCAACACTTGCAGGCAGGTATTGTGGCCTAGACCAGCAAGGCATGCCCCCAAGTCCATCTTTAGTGTGTACCAGTGGGCAACAGTCAATGCTATTTAGCCTGCTCAAGTCTCCCACGTGGGCCAGTGCCTTGGCTATTCCAGACATGCCTTCCACTTTCTCCCCTATAAATCACTTTGCCTTTGCTCACTTGTCTACTGAGATTATAGTGGCCTGGTCTGTGGAAGACCTCAGAAGTCTTTTCTCCTCTGTCAAACATGCCCCCAGCTGTTCCCTTTCCAATACATCACCAGACCTCCTTCCCCAGGCAGTCTGCAGCCTCCCTGCCTGGGGGCCAGGGTGGCATGTCCCAACCCCAGGGTTCCCCAACTTACCCACATATCTTTAAAAATATATATTTATTTATTATTTTTATTAGAATGATTTTTACAGAGAGGAGAGACAGAAAGATCTTCCATCCACTGGTTCATTCCCCAAGTAGCTTCCACAGCCAGAGCTGAGCCAATGCAAAGCCAGGAGCCAGGAGTTTCTTTCAGGTCTCCCACGTGGGTGCAGGGTCCCAAGGCTTTGGACTGTCCTCTACTGCTTTCCCAGGCCACAAGCAGGGAGTTGGATGGGAAGTGGAGCAGCAAGGACATGAACCAGCACCCATAGGAGATCCTGGTACAACAAGGTGAGGATTTAGCCATTAGGTTATCATACTGGGCCGTTACCCACATATCTGTAAAAAAAAAAAATGAATGAGCAATTATGTTTGCACATTGGTATAGTTAACACAAATTTTGCCTGGCCCAGAATGCCCATTGGCTGCTTTTCTCCCAGCAGTGTAACACTTGCCTAGGAATAAGCAACATAGGTAGTTGCCTACAGCTGGGACTATCTACTATTTTCAAACCAAGATGCTCTACTTGTAACTGCCGTAATGCAAATCAAAACTGAGGGTAAGGATGTGCTTCTATAAGTGTGGTATTCTCTGGATGACATTGTTGTCAGCAGGTGCAGGGAAGGTTCACAGACCAGCACTGATGACAGGCAGTTGTTTTTAGCTGCAGACCCATGAAGACTGATTTTGCAAGATCCGTAACTGAAACTGCTAAAGCCAAACAGTGGATAAGGGTTGAGTATTGCAACTTGAACTTAAGGAAGTGGAATCATATATTCATAAGGTACCAAGAGATATTAAGCCTGCAAATTCACAGAAATGTCTCAAGATCAATGAATTCTTCCTAGGTCCTGGAGTAGGAGGAGGCAGCCCAGGCTGATCTGGTTTGTGAGGATATTAACTGACATATTGGCAGCTCTGCCCACCCTCTTCTGCATTAACACATTTGTCACAAATTAAAAGGAAGCAAAAAAGCAAAAGCAAAGCAAAACAGAACCCAAACAATTCAGTTCCAGCAGAGATGAATATGGGAGCTCTCCCTCATTTCCTCAAATTTTCTGTACTTCTACCAATGCTGTTAGAGCTCAGGTTTGTGGTATGAACTTCAGCCTCGCACATTCTTATCTCAGAGCCATGGACTTTTTTTTTTCACATGCACAAATTATGTCCCTTCTCTCCATCTTTGTAAAGCTACATTTGGCATATTTTTTAAAAAAATAATATAATGTGAAGACCTTCTATTTTTTTTTTCCTATTAAATTTCCTCTTTAAGGTTTTCTTGGCTAGCATTCCAACTTGTTGAAATATTTGAGAATTCTGATTCTGCCATCCCTGTGTCAGCTGCAGATTTGATCCAGATGCATTCCACCCTACAGAATGTTAAAAGGTATTGCAGAAAAGGACAAGAAACACAAATCTGAAGCCCTGGGTTGCTGGCTCTTGTTTATCACTAGTTAGGACTCTAGAAAAAAAAAAACAGAGCCAGCCATTTAATGTCTCAGAACCCCCCATTTCCTTATGCCTAAAATAGAAAAAAATAGTCTGACAAACTTGTGTTAGAGTATTATGGAAATCAAATGATGCCAGTGTGCTTAGGCCTGAGAGTGTTCTTCCATATCTTTGAAACCAGCTTCTTCAGCTAAAATGATCATCTTGTAAACATGTGCATTGTTAGCACAACTGGTGTCCCTGTGCTGTGTGCCCTCCAACTCAAACTGTCCACAAGACCGTGATGAGAGTGGGGTCTGCTTGGGTCCCCATAACCATCTTCCAAGTGATGTCTTGAACCATCTTCGCATCTTAGTGCTGTCTGCCAGATCCAATTACATCATGTGTTAAATGTGTTTACATTTAAAGCTATTGATTAGAAAATCTAAAGGAGATAAAAGGGGAGAGCTATGTGTAGCCCCCAGGGCTGAGGCTGGGTATTATAGAACTGTGACTTAAGGTGAATGGGCTGTTTTTCTCTCTCCCTTTTTTAGGATTTATTTATTTATGTATGTATTTTTATTGCAAAGTCAGATTTACAGAGAGAAGGAGAAACAGAGAAAAAGATTTTCCATATGCTGGTTCATACCCCAAGAGGGTGCAATGATCAAAGTTGAGCTGTTGCGTAGCCATGAGCCGGAACCTCTTCTGAGTCTCCCACATGGATGCAGGGTGCCAAGCTTTGGGTCATGCTCTACTGCTTTCCCAGGTCATAAGCTGGATGGGAAGCAGAGCATCTGGGATATAAACTAGTGCGCCCATATGGGATCCTGGTGCATGCAAGGCAAGAACTTAGCCCACCAAGCCAGGTCCTGCTTCCCTGTTTTTCTTAGATGAAAAAGGCAGAAGGGATTATTTTGTTCTAATTCAGGGGGAAATAAAACAGAAAATGCCCAAACATGCCTTAGCAGATCAAAGTGCTTCTTACCTATGTTTTTTTTTCTTTCTTTCTTGTGCTTTCTGAGAAATGAAGCAATCATTTGAGATGGATTTGAAGACGAAGTTCTTCTAAGTGATTGGCCTTGTTTGAAGAGATTCCCTGGTGTTAGCTCTCATAAACACAGGGGTAAAAAACATTGATACAAGGTGTCCCATCTCCAGCGATCTGGTTAAAAGTGTCTGGGTGGGGCCTGGGCACTGAAGGGGGATGTACTGAACTGTCAGGTTACCCTGTCACAAAGCCTGAAGTCTAGTCATAAGCTCAGTTCAGAAGCACCTTACAGGACACTAAAGAAATAATAAAATTCTCATTCAAAAAGCTAATTTGCATGTGGCTTTAAGAGAATTACCTTGGGTATTTTTCATGTAGAAGTTCAACACTGGAACACAATTTGGGGAGGGTAAGAAGTAAGAGTTGTTGAAGCTTGAGAAAAGCATCTCTGAGCAAACCGCTAGCTGATGACGTCCGCCATGTGAATGTCACATACTCTAATTAAACTGCCATGTGGTCTACTTTTTGAGTGATGAATTTTCCTCATTTACAAAGACATTACTGTAATTATTAAAATTGCCAATTGATTTTGATGTCACATTTCTTAAAAAAAAAAAAAAACGCAAACCTTCAGTGTTGCAGCATCTAAATCAAAAGCATCAGGGCCATCAATGGAAAACAGATGCTCTTCCCAGTGGGTGTTCAAAACTTTTTTTTAGTATGGATGCCTGTGTGTGTGTGTGTGTGTGTGTGTGTGTGTGTGTGTGTGTGTGTTTGTGTGTGTGTGTGTGTGTGTACACAGGCTCAGAACACAGCCTTCAGCTAACAGTTGATATATTTAAGTGCTCATTTGTTTGATAAGATCACGCCAATTAAATAAAGTGCACACAATACATGTTAAAAATCAACTATTTGATCGATTTTTTTCATTCCTTTTTTCCTTGGGGTTTTTCAGACAGTTAGTTCCTAAGAATCTTTGTATTTTTTCAGATTCACTCCAATTCCTCCCACTTTTAACATTTTTACTCAATTATCTTTTTAAATAAAGTATCTTGTTTCAAGATAAACCACAGCTCATAGTTTATCTTAATATTCTGATGAGAGATAAAAAAGCAAAGATATCCATCAAATGGTTATTCAATCTTAGAAAACGTGACTATTAGAATTTGTTGGCATTCATTCAAGAAGAAGAAAAAAGAAGATGGAATTTTAAAAACTAACCCTTAGAAAATCAAGAGCTTTTGAAGTAACTGATTTTATAGTAGTACTTGGCAAAAGGCAATGAAAATTTGCCCCCTAAATGAAATTGTTAATGATTTGATGATTTACATAGAATTATAATATTTATAAAACACCATCGTAGACATTGTCTTATTTAGTCCTCCCAATATCCTTGTGTAATCAATCATTTTACACATAGAAGAAATAAATTTAGTATATAAATTTACATTGAGAGGTAAAACCCAAGTTGGTCTCTTTCAGTGCCTTTTCCACTATGTTAGCAAATATTTAGGCTTAATGTGGGTTTAGGACTGCAAGGGGTTTGGAAATGGGCTGCAGCTAGAAAAAAAGGAGGGATAGTCCTAATCTAAAAGGGATGTGCTTATTGGACCTGAGTCGGGGGTAAAACCACAGATTTTTTTTCATCGTAACAGAAAATTGAGAACAAAAGAACATGTTAAGTTGCTCTGTTGTGCTGTCCAATGTAGCAAATCACCATGTCCAAATCATCAAGCTTCCCCAAACCTATAAATATTTTAGTTATTCTAGTTCTGGCTAGCCCTAAGATGAAATAGAATAAAATTCTGTAAGACTCAAACAGAAAGCCAAATGTGGAACTAGAGAAAAATGAGCATTTTGGGGCAATATGACAAGTCCTACTAAGACCCTGGCCTGACTTGAAGCTGGTGATATTCAGAGCCTGGATGAGTCCATCTGTGTCCAGTGCCACCTGAGCTGTGTGTTTCCATCTGTCACTCATAGCATGCTTGTTCTGTACGGGGACTTCACAAGCCTGGGGACCAGAAACCCAAACTTTGCTATGCAAGCAAATTACTCTCACTTAGAGAGGATCAGTACTTAGTATGGTCTCCTTAGGGGTTCGTGTTATGAATTTCTTTGTTCGATGTCTTATCCCAAATCCATATTCTTTCATTGAACTGCGTGTCTTACCTCTGTCATCATTATTTTGCGGGAAAATGGTTTCACTGGCTTAATTCTATTGCTGATTTGCACACTGACTAAGTAGAGAATTTGTAAACATGCTTATGTAGTTTCTACAAAATTCTGAATTGCATCAGGACTTTTTACACTTAATAAATCCAATGACAATGTTTATGTTTAGAGTTATTTGTGTTCTGGACTTTATGTTCTTGTCATATATTAATTTTTGTAACTCTTTTATATTTATTATTAACACTGTTTTTCCAAAATGTAATGCAAAGTACTTTTATGTCCTCTTATACAGGAGAAAGCCCAAATTATAATCTTACCTGTATTGGATAGTTTATTTTTTTCTTTGTCTACTAGTCTGATGAGTTTTAAAATCTATTTGCACTTTTTGAACATTAATTCTATCTTAAACATTGAATTTTCTCTTTTGTAAATTGTTGAGATCTTTTGCCTGTCATCTAAATACTATAAAAAAATTCAAGGGTAAAATTTGCAATCTGTTAGTCACATTTTATAACTCGCTCAGAGCTACTCACGTAATGCTTTGCAAGGATTCCACTCATAAGGATTCCATCAGAGTACTTGATAACCACCAACTTGGGAGTCTTGTACATTAATTAAGAGAGATAAAAGAAAAAATTAAAAAAATACTAACCATGACAGATTAATTTATTATCTACTGTTTATGAATGCGATATGTAAGTGGATCAAAGCAAAACTTTGGATACAGTTATTAGGATTTTCAAAGGCCTTTGATAATTATTCAAAATAAAAATGATTTTTTGCTTTTAATTGGATTAGGAAGTTATTAGCCATGTTTATAGCTTGCTAAACATAAAGACCCCAGCCAATATGAATCTTGGATTTGGAGCAATCTGTCCATGGATAAAAAGCTGCAGAAAAGCAAGGACAAAGCTGTACTAAATAAAGTAGAATTAAACAGCAGCCATTATGATTAGTGCTGGAAAATCTGACTTTAAGAGTGAAGTAATATTAGGAAGAGGACATTTACAATATGTAAATAACACCAAACTGCTTCAAGTCACAAAATATTCATTTTGGGAAGCAGATATAGGTGGGTTTCCAATGAATGTTCTTTGGGCAGGGGGAGACATACAGAGGAGCTAATTTGGTTTGATTTTTGAATTGACAAAAAGGAGAAGGCAGATGCAAGTGCAGACAAGTATGAGGCAATATGTTTTTAAAAGTCCAATACTGTAGGATAATGAAATCACCTAAATACAAGTTTGCTTGTACTGCTGATTATATACCTAAGCTCTAACTACTAATCAGCCAGCCGGTCTATTTGATTTGCAAAGTTTTCCCGTTAAGAAACAAAATAGCAAACATTACACTTCCCAGCACAAAATCACAACATAGATTCTGTAGTAAGAAAGCTATGGAAATCTTAAGGGCAATTTTAAAAGCTACCAAGTACTATGTATGAACATGCATTATGCATCAGGTTAAGATGTCCCATGCTGGGCCGAACCATTAAAGTCATGTGATGATTTTATGAGACCTGTCTCTGAGATCACTGACCCATTGCACAGAAGTCAAAGCTAAAACTCAGAGATATTAAGTAAGTCCTCCAAGTTCACTCAGGTAGTAAGTCAGGTGTTTGGTTTGAAACCAGTCTAAGTAAGAACAAGTCCACAAGAGACAGAGGAACCATCAGCTGGAAGGTCTTCAGGGCACTTGGATGTGGGCAAGTCCACCAGGAGTAAGAAAGCTTTGCAGTGGCGCAGGTGAAAATCTAGCAAAGGTAGATGCTGAGGCAAGTCTTTATCTTACCAGGAGATAGTCTTCTAAAGAGTTGTGGGAGAACGAGAAAGCAGAAATGTAACATAAAATAAATGCAATACCCCAAATGTGCTACAGAGCACATGGCCGCATCAGCCTATACGTGATTTCCCCGTGCCAAAAACGTATGGCCCAGGAGTAAAGGCAACAGAATGAGAAAGCAGTACGACACAACCAGTACTCAGGATGTCCCCCAGTTTTGAAAAGTTTTCAATGGACTGAAGTTGTCTAGAAGCCCTAAATACTTGTGAGAAGGGCTCTGTGGTGCCTGTTCACTCTGGCTGGAACACAGCATAGAGAACAGAACCACAGAATTTAGACTACACAGTTCCAGAAGGCTGGGGCCTGAGAAAAAAATCCATCCCACATTCCAGTCTTTCAGTGAGCTGCCTGAAGCTGCCTGATGGCAAAGGGACAATGTCGGAGGTGGGCCATGCTTCCCAAGTCTGTGTTGTTGGGCAGTCCTGAGTCTGTCAGCTTGCTGGGAATACCGGCTGCTCCCTGGGTTTTCTCAGGGCAGCCTCAAGGCCCTGCACAGTGTTTTTTTTTTTTTTAAAGCAATCTGGATCTGAGTATTATAAAGAAGGAGCTGATACTAGCAAATCAATCATCCCTTTCTCAACTTTCTGTTTTACAATTAACCCAAGGGTAAGGCACAGCTCCATAAACCAAGTAGACCAGCTGGTTCGCTTCTGAACAGATTTGCCAAGTTAAACAGATTTGGAAAGAGAATGCAATTCTTTCCAAGGCGATTGATTTAATCCCTCATTATCCATCTATGTATTCAGCATCATGGCCTATCTTGACACCTTGTTAATAATTTATTCAAAAGTTTAGATCTGTTTGGCGTAGTTGTTAAGAACTAGGACTTCAGTGAAAGAGAATAAGATCAGTGCCTGGCTCGGATAAAAACTAGCTGTGTAACCTAAGATGCATTCTTTAGTCTTCTTATTTCCTTTTTAAGAAATCTGTATGAAGGCACTTCAAAAAGTTATGGGGAAACAGATTTAAAGATTAAGTTTATTTTCATAAAAAAAAACAGAAACCTATGCATAATTTTTATATTACTTTCCATGAATGTTCTAGAGGATCCTAGTATGTATTCAATTTTTTTTTTACACAAAAGTCAATCTTTTGACTGCATCTGAGGACTCTGAAAACCACCTTGTGTAGAACAATCCTAAAATTTCATTCTAGAGATATGAGAGAAATGCTACCAATCTCTCAGTATGGTTTATGCTCAGAAATGGAAGTTCATATTATTTATGTCTCTTCAGGAGCAGAAGTTGAAAGGAAAGGTGAAATATTTTCTTTGTCTGTTCACATGCATTTCCAAGATTTTAAAAATGAGCTTTTTGGAAGGGAAATTCCTGGATCAGAGTAAGCAGAACACAGCAGGATCCCTTCAATACATACATGTTAGCTTCTTGGGAGCCTGAATTTAAAACACAAGAAACATCCATTTCCCATAAGTCATCTTGTGTTGTTATTGAAGTCACATTTGAGCAGGAACATCACCGTAGCTGTCTTCTTGTTCCACAGACTAGCTTATCACAAATGACTGTAAGAACATGAGAAAGCACAGAAACTGTGTGAGAGAGAGGGGTGTGGGGAAAGAGAGAGAGAGAGAGAGAGAGAGAGAGAGAGAGAGAGAGAGAGAAGGGAAACGTTTCAAGCTTGGGAACCAGTTCTGATTCCTCCTGGTCCTGAGTTCCCAGCTTCTTCCTATTCTCCCATGTCTAAGACCTAGAACTTCAAAAGCGAGCTGCTTCTGCCTCCAGTTTGTGGCTGTTTTATTCTCTAGGCACTCACCTTGCATGGGTAAGAAGGCAGCACAGTGCTAGCTTTGAAACCACATCCTTTAGATCACAACCATGAGTTCCCGGGAGGCATAACCAGTATGCTGAATTTGGATCATTTAGGAAATAAATCAGAACCGAGGCTTCTCTTGCCCTGTCCCTTTAAGTTTATGCCATTGAACTGAAGTGAAAGCTCCAGGGACACTCTGTTCTCTCCCATAGGCTGCCCGACAGTGGACTCCTTCACTGCTGAGAAGGTCTGGCCCCATCTAAGTGACAAAGTTCTGAGCTTGACGGGGAGTGGGATTGGCTCCTTGCCCTGATTAGGACCTACTACAGCTGGAAGCCAGAAGTGACTGAGGAGATTCCTTCTGCTCTTGAATTTTGCCCTGCTCACCTCTTGCTGCTGCCAAGGAAGTAGGAAAGGCAGGAAAGCTGAGGGGGTTGGAGAGTCCTTAACCAGACAAGTGGCTTTGCTAGGTCCAGGCCCAACATGCCCAAAGCCAGGTCTTTTTCTCAGTGTGTGATAAGAACCTTTCTGCTAGGCACCTTTCCTGGAGATTTTGTTTGGAGACAGATGGATTCCTCACCTCCTCCAAATCTGTTATTCATCCTCAGCTCCTTTCTGAGAGGTGCCCTTGTACCCTTCCAGGTTGTTTTCTTTCCCCTAGTTTCCAGCTCCTTGGCAGCAGGTCCCGTAGTCCTTGGCTCTATAAGCCAAAACTCAACACCAATCTTACCGATTCAGGACTTTCCTGGCTCCTCCTCATGCAGGATCCTACTCAGATCCTCTTCCTCTGTTAACTTTTCCAGGGACAAAGTAGACCCCAGTCCATCTCAGCTTACTCAGGCACACAGCACACACCAATCCTCTGTGTGTCCCAAGTGCAAGGTGCACATTTCAAAAGTTTAGAAGTACTGTGGCGGCATAAGCCTCAATCCCTGGGACTTTTCACAAGGGTGCCACCTGGCAACAGCACTGTCCAGTGGGACTGTGTGCTTGCTTTTCCTTCCTCTCCAAACTCTGATCACTTATTACCATTGTGGCTAGCTGGAGGGCCCATGTGTTTGGGAACTGGTCCTTAGATGCTTGCTTTGCAGATCCAAACATGTGGCTCTGTGTTGCACACTCGGGTACCTGTTGCCTTCTGTCTTTGTGCTTCCATTAAAGCTGAGGCCAATGAGCAGCATTCTAGCATCCTGTTACATAAGTGTAAATGGAATTTCTGTGGAATGACTTTTATTGTCAGGGTGCCAAGAGTTCATCAAAGTCAGCATTACAAAGGAAATACCACAGGAAGTAATAAGGATCTGCCACTTATTGTAAAACATGACCTAGGTGTGTCTCTTTCTGTGTTTATAAAATGACAAGATTCCCAACATAATGTACCTGTAACTTTCCACACAGCAATTGAAATTACTAAGGGGTTATTACAGGACCAGTCTGCAATGGATGGATTATCCTTAGGATCTGATTTGCCCTAAAGCAGCTTCTGGTCATTCAGACATAATTCTAGAAAATCCTCCCTTTGACTCACATTGAGTCACAAATGCTTTTAACAAAAGCAGACATTTTCCCTGGAAAAAAATGCAGTGAAAAATACAACGAACCCTAGACTTTCAGCTGCAACAAGTTTGGCACACTCTATTTACTCCTGATGTATCTGCTTTAAGGATCTTTAGTGATAACATCCTGAATCTTTAGCCTCTAAAAATATGGGTTAGTATAACAAGTCATTCAGCTGCTGCAGACTGTCAGAAAATGGCGAAGTCCAGAGCTGTGCTACTGCCAAAACAAGAGGTCATTAAAGATGCAGGACATGGAACAAGGCCCCATCCCTTCTGACAGAGAAGGCAAAAGCCATTGGATCTTGAGCTGAGTAAACTAGGGTCCTACCCAGTAGATGTTGGTTACTCAGAGATATAATGAAAGCAAAACTCAGACATAGCTGAAACATTTAAAAACAACATGTTTAAATATCATGTCAAACTCCAAAACACAATTGCAATGATAACACAAGAGGCACTAACAGAGTACTTCTGAATGTCATTAAGAATATACTTTTTAATTGGCATCTGTTAGACATATTTACGGCCATATGGGATTTGAGTGGCATCTTTTATACATTTCAACATGTAGGCCACAAATATTACTATTAGATAACTGAAGGAGTGTGATAATGGAGGCTGTGATTTCATGATAGACATGAGCTAACACATGATGGACTGTTCTATCTGAAGTCTAAAATAATTCATGTATCCTAAATGAAACACACAGCCTCAAACACACAGCTTCCTCCCTCGCTGGGAGGCCAGTCATCTGCTTTACTCAGTGACTGCCATCCCCTAGACCAATCCTTCAGAATCAGATCCTTCCAGCACTGCAGCTGGAGAGCAGGCTGCCACTAGCAAGGGCTAGACCTGTGCACAAGGTTGAGATTGTAACCTGAAACTGCTCAGGAGCTTCCAGGATCAGCTTCACACATCACTTGAACCAGACAGATATCTTTGGAAACATTCTCTAGAAGACTCTAGTGAAACTGGATGACAAAGTGTGTGTGTATTAGTAAAGAAACGATTCTCAGCCAGATGAATTAAATGATATGGAAATGATCTATGTAATTTGTAGTATCTTCCTAAGCAGTGCATGTTCCCTGTTTCTGGCATGAACTACTGTGGAGATCAGAGCAAGTCATCCACTCATTCAGATACATATTCAGCCATCATTTATTGGGCATCTAGTAAGTGCCAGGTACTGTATTAAGCACTAAAAATATTAGCTTTGTGGAAGCAGACCCAATTTTATCATTTTACACCTTTTACTTCTAAACTCAATTTCATGGCAAACTGAATTTGCCATGTGGATATCCATTCTGGACATAGGCAAAGATTTCATTCCACTTTAACAATACACGCATATACACACACACAGTTTAGTCCACTATGTCACTAGGCTGTTGGGTAGGATTTATTTGCCTTGGAAAGCAGAGTGGCCTACAACAACGGAAGAAGAACTCTCAGTGTAAGAGTTGGAAAATACATTTGCGGTCTAGAGGGAGACATTTCAAGGGCCTGTTCTTACACCCTGGAGCCAGGGAGGGGACAGTCATGTGCAGCCCCTGCCAAAGACCCACTCCTGTCAGTTCCCGTGCTTTCATAGCCTCTCCAGATACAGTCACAGATGAGCCAGGGAAGCCCAGGTTGTCATTGGGGCCCTTGTTCTGCCACAGACAGATGCTGGAAAAAGCCAGAAGTAAAGCAGCTGGCCACCCACTTGGGACTGATAAGCAAATGACCCATTTGCAAAAATCATTTTCTAAGCCAGAAAAGGGAAGATCAAAACATATTTCACAAGCATCTTCTTAATGTCTTGAAAGCTTTTCTTCATGCATGTAATCCACAGATTAGTCTGGATTCTCATGTTATTTTCTGACCTCTCACAGGGATTTCAAAGCTTCCCTTCCCTTGAATTAGAGTAGGTGCTTTCCACTACTGAGTAGACAAGTCAGGATCAGTTCCGAGGGTGTCACTTATGCACATTGAGCCAATTCAGGAGGAATGCTAGTAGAAAGAGCAAGTATTGCTTCCTCTATTACTCAACAGATATTTCCACATACAGTGTTTATATCACATGCATTTGCTATGGATTTAAGTACCCTTAAACATGCATTTGTTTGCTTACTTGAAAGTCAGAGTTGTAGAGAGAGAAAGAGAGAATGTGAATATCTTCCATCTGCTGGTTCACTCCTCAAATGGCTGCAAGGGGCTGGGCTGGGCTGAAGTCAGGAAGTTCATTCAGATCTCCCACCTGGGTGAAAGAGGCCCAAGCACTTATACTTTTGCTGTGTTACCAGGCACCCTAATAGAGAGCTTGCCCAGAAGTGGAGCAGCTGGAAGACGTACTGGTGCCCATATGGGATACCAGTGCCACAGGGCCGGTCCCTGCTAATGCATTTAAGGAGCAATGAGTGATGGCCCAGGAACTTGCAACCTTGACATCCACTTGGGAGATCCAGCTGAGGCTCCTGGCTTCTGCCTGGCTAAGTCCTGGTCATTATGGCCATTTGGGGAGTGAACCAGTGGGTAGAAGATACTCTCTTTCTCACTTTCTGTCTATCTCTGCCTTTCAAATAGATCAATTTTTTAAAAATTGAAAAGATTTAGTCAGGACAGATAGATATTAGAGCAAGCAGGAACTTAGGTTCGGTGCTTCTAATTTCAAATATATTTTTTCACTCTACCAAATTGCTTCCCAGTATGTGCTCAGAATTGTGAGATTCCTCTAGGGATCGAATGTCTACTCACTTTGGTCCTTTAATTTGCACAGCCTTCAATATTTACACTAACAAATATGCACAAAGCAGGGAAGTCATAGCTGAGATTTATTCGTTCAATTTGTCATGGTTAAGGATCTTAGGGGCAAACCTGTGTTCTAGGCCCTGGGGATGTAATAATTAACCAGACAGGTTGGGTTCGTGTCTTTAAGTTTATGTTCTGGCAAGAGGATCAAGGTAGCAAATCTGTAAATAAATAAGTAAACCATGTAGTGTAACATGATGGCACCTGCTTGAGAAGGATAAAATTGCAGCTGGGAAGCATCCAGGCACTAAGGATTCCCGTAGAGGATGTACTCAGGAAGGGGCTCCTTGTGAGAACTGCAATCAGTGGAGAAGAAAGTGTTACTGGAAAGGGAAAGCAGTGAAAAGGACCCTCACATGGGATGAGAGTGGCACATGTGCAAGTGGGATGTTGGCAGAGTTGCAGGAGTGGGGCAGATTCAGGGGTCAGATCCCCTTAGAAAACTCGGGCAAGTAGGGCCTTTCATTTGAGGTGAGAGTTCAGTTCTTATTCCATTTGCAGTAGGAACCCATTTGGTGCTCCTAAGAGATGTGCATGTGGTTTTCAAGACACGTGAGTCTCTGTACTCTGTGTAGAGAGAGGACTACAGGAGAACAAGTAAAAGGAGAGGGAGGAATGAGTCCAACAGGAGAGCAGGAGTGCCTTGTAGCCCAGGAGGTGGCGAGAAGCTGTGCTGAAATTACATTTTAGAGTTAGAGCTGGAAAAACTTTCTGACAGGTTGGTTGTGAAGTTTGACAAATAGTAGAGTAAAGGCTCTGTTTGCTACTGTAAGTATTGGAGGCTGTCAAAATAACATATATGTATATGTCTATATTCTATTGAAGTCCAAGAATCATGGAGCAACTTCCAAACTGCTGGGAAAGTACATCTGGACTTCAGCAGCCTGAAGCAGTTGGAAGTCTCACTGAGTGCAGCATTGTCACAGTTCACACCATTCAAATGTGGCTCCTAGGCAATTCACTCAGCTGTTGTGGAGACATCTGAATGATGTATCCTATTCAGAAGTCACCTAGCCCGTATTTCTCCATGAGATAAGGTTAGAAAGGGACATGTAGAATCCCAAGTGGAACAGCTCTTCTCAGTCTATTAATCATGAGTTTTAACATTTAATCTCTTTGTAGTTTTTCTATAAAAGTATAATTGCTTCTTATTCACTGCTATGTACAGCAGCAAGGTTCTGAGCTGCCTCTGTGGCATTGCACTGTTATGGACAGATAGAGATTTAAACAAAAGACACTATTGCTCAAGAACTTGAAGATAGTTTCCTAAAATTGTTTATAGACCCTACAAAATAGTATATATCAAATCAATATATGTAGATACATGTTTATACATGATGTATTTAAATGTAACATGTTACATAAATACATGAAGTTTGTATAATATGTATATATTATACTATAAATACACTTACATACTGTATATTTTTTATAGTATGTATAGCATCAAGGAAGGGATATACAATGCCTGTTAATATTCTTGAATGAAAGTAATGACAAAAATTCGTGCAGGAATTAGAGGTTTAGGGACTGAACTTTAAAATGAAAATGAATTAAAGCAATAGTCTAAGTAATCATTTGTACTACATATATAAATCAATTTCTCTAGGATCCCAACGGCAACATTGTCATTGACTGTTGGTTTATATCTTCAAGCTTTTATGGAAAATCACTACAGAGTAAACCTAGAATATACAGAGTCTCTAGAATATTCAAAAAGCTGATTCTCCCTCATTTCTTCTTCTATATAAAAGACCTCATATCTTTCTAGAGCCAATGTTATTATCACTGTTAAGAAAATTTTAGTCCTTTACCTTTTTTTTGACCAGTGCAACCAATATAAGAAACTATTCCTGTTCAAACTCACGTTCATCAAATATGTGAACCCTGAATGTTTACTACAGGCTAGCTGGACATCGCAGTCAATTCTGAGAATATTGCAGGGGATCCTGGGGATGGGTCCGGTCCTCTCGGCTCAAGTCACTACACATGCAGTGAGAGCTCTGTGAGGATAGAGCAAGAGGGAGATGCAGCTCCCAGATGGAGAGCTGAGAGAGATTGAGAGGCAAGCAGAGATTAGCAAGGACGATGTCCCAGGCCAAGCAAACTGCAGCTGGGAAAGACTTAGAGGTGAGGTGTGTGTTCTCAGTAAAAGTCGTCCAGCTTGATGGAAAACAGGTCCAACCCAGGTGGCTGCTTCTAAGGTCATTTGAAAGGGAAAGAAAAGCCAGCAGGGCCCGAAGCAGAAATGCTCATGCTCAGGTAGATGCTTGTGGAGATCATCCCTACAATCAAGACTCTGTTGTTTCATCACATTTTCAGTTTGTAGTGAATGGAGGAGTTAACTTTGTCATAATCTCCCTGCTTAATGGAATAGAGAAAAGCACATCGAAGAGCATCTCTTTTGATTAAAAAGAAAAGCCAATTCATTTTTACTCCTAGAAACTTCATACCTTTGTCAAAACTTTGTCTTCTAAGTCTAGACAGAAGATGTTGATGTTTGTTTCAGAGTAAGAGTGTTCTGTGGGGCATCATGGATTTTTTTCCTTTCCTTCAAATAGGCATAGAATTTCTAATATGTCCTGTGACCAAATTCTGGATACAAAGAGAGTATTTTGATTACAATCATGTGAAACAGATCAGAAATAATCTAAGAGAAAGGTTGGATCTGTAAGGATTTAGCTAATAAAATTTTCTGTGTGTGTGTGCTAAAAAGTAACGTATTTGTAGAAACACTAACTTCAGCACCTGGTGCGGTAACCTAGTAGCTAAAGTCCTTGCCTTGCACAGGCTGGGATCTCATATGGGTGCTGGTTCCTAAGCCGTTGGCCCAGCTTCCAACCTAGCTTTCTGCTTAAGGCCTGGGGAAGCAGTTGAGGATGCCTGAGAGCCTTGGGACTCTGTACCCACATGGGAGATCTAGAAGAGGCTCCTGCCTCCTGGCTTTGCATTGATTCAGCACCAGCTGTTGCGACCACTTGCGGGATGAATCATTGGACAGAAAACCGTCCTCTCTGTCTCTCCTCCTTCTCTCTATCTGACTTTCCAATGGAAAAAAATCACTAATTTTAGCTTACAGTGTTTTCTAGATTTATACCTTGTTATAAACAATAAGATTGTTCCATGTTTTCAGAGAGATTTATCTAGAATTGTCAATACTAAATATATGCAGTTTGGAAATCATATTGAGTTCTGAGCCCCCCAAGATATGAACATGTGCTATTTTACAAGCAAGCATATTTCTTTTTATGATGACATGAGAGTTGCCAATCTCCTTGTCTTCTTATAGCCACAATCTTCAGCGATATTACAGAAAAAGCTGGACATTGATGTAAACACTGGGACAGTGGGTGGGTGTGTTTTTCACAGGCACACAATCAAGTCTCTCTCCATAGCTCAGCAGAGATCAGCAAACGCAGTCAGAGTCGGCTCTCCAGGTTACTCTGTGCAAGCTCCCCTAGGGAGCATCTCGCTGTAACTGGGAAGCTAACGCAGAGAGGCAGGAACCACATCCTGCTCTTTCTGGCTAGGAACATTTGATCCCACACTTGACTTTGAGTTGACCCTACAGCTCCATTTTAAAAATAGCAAAACCTTACTAATATCATGTAGTTCTCAGATTTTTAAGTTGCAGAAAAAAAAATTTAATGTATGAGAATATGAGAAAGGTACCTATTGAGAAATTCTTTTCAATTATCTAAAAACTTTTTAAATTGAATATTAAAAAATTTTCAAGTTAAAATTTCTCAGTGGCCTAATCTAGTGCAGGATTTAAAGCATGCCCAGGTTAAAACCTGGCTCCACTCTCAGGTGTAGTACTCTGTTAATGCCCACTCTGGGGAGAGCAAGTGATGGCTCAAGTCCTTGCACCACTGACATCCACATGGGAGGTCTGGATTGGGCTGCAGAGGCCCGAGTTAGACCTGGTTCAGCCCCAGTTGCTGTCTTTAGAGGCATGACAATACATATATTGTATATATATGTACATACATATATAGATTGGTTGATTGTTATTTTTAAATTCCACAGTTCACACACATGGTAAATGATGGGGATAACATTTGCTCAGACATTTGGGTAGACACACTCAATCCGATCATGTCAACTATGTGGCAATGCAGATGTGATTGGCATTGCACTGCATGGAGCTCTGTCTTCCATCCACTCCCTTTTCCCATCCCCGGATTCTGGCTAGCAGGATATGCTTTGTGAGATTTTATACATTATTTTAAAAATATGGCGTAGAGAGGAAGATGCATATGTTTTTTATGCAGACTAAAATGGAAAACAAAAATGAGGAAAACATACCACTATCTGGGAGATGTCCGAATCGTCCTGAAAGCTGGGACTGGTGCTTGAGGTCTCTGCTCACTCACCCACACTTTCCCCTGGATGCTGCTGGCTGTCACTTCCCCACCTCACTCTCCCACAGAGATCCCAGTCCGTTTCTTTCATCATACTCTTGTTATCAGAGCCATTGGGTGCTACAGGTCCTGTTCTGCAGCTTTGCTCAGTAGCCCAGTAGCTGCAGTAGAAGCTGGGTGTCATCACTGAAAAGGAAAAATGGAAAAATAATCAAGCACATTAATATCCTTTGGGGTGGGGCACTGGAGTTCCCTTGCTATTTACAGACAGATGTAAATTTGATTTAAAAAATGTGGATAAGACTTAATTGAATATCACTTCAAGGATTTGCGTGTTGTTGTCATTGGTAACAGAAATTTAGGGCTGTGATAAAATAGAAAAAAAATGATGAATAAGGAAGACAGATGTTGATGTCTGTACAACTAATTGTTCTTAAAAATACTGAGTATGTGTTCTATTTATACATACATGACTCACCCCATATGCAGGTACACAGGTGTATATAATTTTAAATGACAGACATCAGTTCAGTGGAAAGGCTGGGGCTCACAGGATTCCTGAGTAGGACTGGTCCTCCATAGCTGGAAAAGTGCATACAGTTCCTAGGTCGTTTGTGATGAAGTGAATTTTCCTGTAGCATACCGAATTAGCAACTCTTTATTTTGCTACTTAAAAGGATGTGGACATTTAAGCAAATGTTTCAAAATGCTGTTAACATGCTGGGAAGGCAGTGAGACCTCATATGGGTCATATGGCCTAGCAGATCCACTTGAAGTATGAAGCATCTTCAAAAGAAGTAGGGGAATGCAACTTTACAGAAAAATAAAAGTGTGCATGGGATCCAAATGTTTTTTTCTTTGCACGAAAATAGACTCATCGTTTAAGTCTAAGAAATACCTTGAAAATTATATAACAGAACACTAAAGAAGTATCCTGCTTATGAAACAATTTATTCCATTTTTTCTTTATTCTTGAACATGCTAAGATCATTGTTGAAAGAGTTAGCTGTCAAAGATACACTGAATATGTTTACTTTCTTGTGCCTCTGTCCTTACATACAGTTAAGATCTAAACAGTCTTCCCCTCACATAATCCCACAAAAATGCACACAGAGTCAGGGTAGTTTGAAAAAAAAATAGTAGGGTGTTTCTCTAAATACTAAAAGGAAAACATCTGTCTTTGACATTTTTTAAAACCCTGCCTAAATTGGCATGTGCTTTACATTAGTCCTGTGTGGTTCAGACTTGCACACATTTCATTTCGTATGCTCATGAAGAGTGTAATGAGGACCTACATATGTGTAGACCTGTCACACCCAAAGGGAGTTATTTGTAATTTGGGAAAATTTTCCTGAAGTAAATCTCCACTTTAAAATATGTATTAAAAGGACTAGCGCTGTGATGTAGCAGGTAAAGCATGCAGTCTGGCATCCCCTGCGGGCTCTCTACTTCCAGGCTAGCTCCCTGCTAACATGCCTTGCAAAGCATAGGATGTCCCAAGTGCTTGGGTCCTTGTACCCACGTGGGAGACCCTGGTGATGTGTCTGGCTTCAGCCTGGCACAACCCTAGATGTTACAGCCTTCTAGGGGAGTGAACCAGAAGAAAGAAGATAGCTCTGCATCCCTCCTTTTCTTTCCATAACTCTGCCTTACAAATATTCATTTCAAAATAGTAAAGAAATAAGTATGCATTTTATTTATATATATTGTGTGTATATATATATGGAAAAAGGGATAGGTGAGTTATCCTATATTTCCAGGAACAATGTCCTTCTTAAGATATTATTTAAAGTTGATTTTCTTAGATGTGTGTTTCTGAAGAGGGGAAGTATAATTTTTTAAAAATGCAGTAGTAATTATTTCCTGGCTTATTTTTGCAACAGCTGTGAAAATTTAAAGTGTGACACAGAAATGGCTACAGTTCTACAGGCCATCTCTATACCTGCTGATGCATCCATCTTATCAACAAGCACATTCACGTGAACAATAGCTGCCCTTATCTGCAAAGGCCAGGTTCAGGCTTATTAATGAAATGAGCTGGCAACCGCCCCTCTCTGCATAGCAACTGGACAAATATTGTTGGAGGTCACTGAGTGACCAATGGGAACCAAGCTTGGTGCTGAAGAATTTTTTCAGTGCAAGTAGTGTCAGTGTGACCCACCTCTTTTACACTCGCTCCTCTCCACAGTTCATCTGTAGCATTTCAAGAGTATGATCTCAACTACAGACTGTAAATATCGGGGGACATGAAGGGAAATGTTTCAAAAGGCGGAAGTTTGCTTCGAGAACAACTTAGGTAGGCACTTTAATTGTGTATATTATTGTATTTGAAACTCCTGAGTACTCCTAAATATCACTGTATACATCTGTGGTAGTGGTGATGTTAACTCTTGTACAAAGGTCTAGAATAATTAAAATCAAGCCAGCTGCGTGTTTCCTAACCACTTAATGGATGAACCAGGAGCCCGTTTGCAGGGATGGCAGAGCGAGCTCTGGAACTGGTTAGTGGTGCAGATGCAAACTCCCAATCAGACTCGGTCCCCACTGGTGCGTAATTGATACTTGGTGGAAGTTCACCACAACCTCCATTAACTCTTCCACTGCCTAGCTGTCTTCTCGCACAGAAGAGAACAATTAATAAAATTGTCCAGTGAAGGTAATGGCTGAGATGAGCTGTTGAAATCACAGCCAGGGGCCAGCATGTCTGCAGCTCTAAAGGGAATGTCTTCGGATTGAAATGCAGAGTGTAGCGCTGGTCACATGGGCTGTCTTCCTTAGGCTTGTGCTTTGGGCCTTGTTTCTTGAGGCTGGGGAGTGTGGAAGTCTCAGTGTCTCCTGTAGATGTTTATTGTTACAGTTCAACAGGGAGCTGGGGCTTCAAATGACCTCCTTTGGATGTAATAACCGTGGCTATTGACTGGGTGCAAAATAAACATGTTTTAAAGTCAAAGGTCTCCATGCAGTGTGTTGCAGTTTACTAATATAAAAGAAATCTTTCTGTAATTTTCTCTGTTTAAACTAATGGGCTTATTTCAAACCAATTTGGCGCTGTCTTTACCAATGTGGAGATGTTCAGGATATTTTTTTTCTGCCTAGAGGAAAATTCCCCACAAATGCAAACTCATTCTGGCCACCTCACAGTTTTGTCATAGAAGCAGCATTCTTGCTTTCCCCTGTGGGTTTTAAAAATTGGCCACGGGGTATTTTTAAGTTGGCAGAGTAAGCAAGACCTTTTAGACAAGGGCTTTAGGATTCTGTCTAATTGAGTGCAGTAGGTTAGCTGAAGTGCCAATATTCCTTAAGAACAAAAAGCCAAAATGCTCTGTGGACCTAAAGCTAGCACTAAATGTTTGATTAAACTGCCAATTACATTTTTCCATGTTTATCTTCTGAGATAGGAATAAAATTAAAGTATGTTGCCTTAGTAACATCTATAACATTTTATGAGACAAAAAAGAGCCTTTTTTTTTTCCACACCAAGATCCAAGCCAGAAGCATTATCCATTAAGGAACGCAAATAAGGCTAGAGGGACTTTTTTTTTTTTTGCAGTCTTATTATGGAAATACTAGGGATCCAACATCCTGAGGTCAGGCTGAGTCCTAGCTGCTCACATCCGTTTCTGTCCCTGGCTGACACTCCCCCTGGAGTCTGGAGTATCGGTCAGCTTGTACCACCAACACACCCAATGCAACACAAGTTTCTCCAGCTCATGTTTCTTCTCAAATCCCATTTTAGGAATGACAAAGAGGTGAATGTAAATGGTTGCCTTGTGAAGCATTTGTTTAGGCTTGATGCATGACACAGTTATTTAATCCTGATTTTTATTCTCCAGGGTTTATTTCTTTGGCTCTCTTTTTTTGAAAACAATGGTGCAGTTGACATCTGAAGTAGAAAGCATGGAGAGTTTAAGACCTTTGGGGCCATGAACTTACTTTGCACTTTATACTAACCACCCTTGCCTTCTTTACCATCCATTTGTCATTTCATCTTCCTTTCTTTTATTACTAATATGACTCTTTTCCTTTAGTTTCATTTATTTTGTACCATATGCACTGAACTCTCATATAGTCAAATTTTCTGCTTATTCCATGTATGATTCTATGAATTGTGAAGTTCCGAATTGGTCTGTTTCGTGAAGGAGAACTTATTTTTTCCTTAACCTTTAAGCACACATGTCTCTGGGTTATCATTAGGAGTTATATTAGCTCACTGCAATAAATGTTAGTATTTATGTAGCTTATCAGTCATTCAGCTAGGAACTTTTAGGAATCTCTGGAAAAGGTATGTGTAAAAAAATAATGACAATATTTGAATTTATTGAATTAACTTCCAAAATATGTTACTTTTCAAAGGTCCAGAATTTTGAAAACTATATAAACTGATTATCTGTTGACAAATTTCTGCATTCTTTACAAGATTGGTTTTATATGGCAGAGTGCAAAATTTTAAGTGTGTGTTTATTTGCTTGAAAGAGAGAGTGACAGAGATAGAGTACCTTCCATTTGCTGGTGCATTCCTTAACTGGCTCCAATAGCAGTGGCTGGACCAGTGGCTGGAGTCCTCAGGAAGGACATCCATTTGGGTCTCCCACTGCGGGTAGCAGGGATTCAAACATGAGCCATTAGCTGCATCCTCCCAGGTGTGTCAGCAGGAAACTAGGATGAAAGTAGAGCAGCAGGGAATATGCCAGCAGTCCCATAGGAGCTGTAAATGTCTCAAGTGACATCTAATCTACTGCACCATAACACAGTTCCTGCAAGGTCCTTGGAGGCAGATCTCAAGCTAGACACACTGTGAACCATCACTAGTTGCTTATAGAGCATATTGCTAAACAGTTTCTTCAGCAGATTTTAAACTTGGAGAGAAGTTAATGTTTTGAATAATTTTATTTCCTCCAGGTAATACAGTAAATGACTGAGTTACTGCACTGTAGCTTATGAGAGGTGTCAGTGCCAACTTAAGTGAACACTCAGGAAATATTTGTGAGGAGGATAAAGGAATAAAGGAATGAGTAAGCAACTGAATCTTCTTTTTTTTTTTTAAGATTTGTTTTATTGGGAAGGCAAATATACAGAAGAAGGTGATACAGAGCTGATCCAAAGCCAAGAGCCAGGAGCTTCTTCCAGGTCTCCCACTTGGGTGCAGGGTCCCAAGACTTTAGACCATCCTCTACTGCTTTCTCAGGCCATAAGCAGAGAGCTGGATGGGAAATGGAGCAGCTGAGATACAAACTGGCACCAATATGAATCCTGGCAGATGCAAGGTGAGGATTCAGGCACTAGGCTATCCTAGTTCGGCCCACCAGCTGAATCTTCATTCTGTTTCAAAAAACCTCTCATGTAAGTACACTCATGTTTAGGAGCATTATGCACAATAGTCAAAATGTGTAAGTAACTCCAGGGTCTACCGGCAGATGAAGGGATAAACAAAATGTAGTATGTCTATATAGTGGAATCCTTTTCAGCCATGAAAAGAAAGACAGGGGACCTGGCATTGTGACACAGCAGATTAAGACACTGACTATAATGCTGGCATTCAATGTAAGCTTGGGTTCAAGTTCTGGATGCTCCACTTCCAATTCAGCTCTCTGCTAAAATGCCTGCGGGAGCAGTGGAAGATGGTCTGATTATTTGGGGCCCCTCTCTCCCCTTTCTTCCTGTGTGTTTCCCTGTGTTGATCTGCCTTTCAAATAAATAAATAAATGTAAAAAATGGACATTCTGAGGGCTGGCATGTTGGCTCAACTGGCTAATCCTCCACTTTCAAACGTAAACATCCCATATAGTAACTGGTTTGTGTCCTGGCTACTCCATTTCCCATCTAGCTAACTCCCTGCTTATGGTCTGGGAAAACAGCAGCGGATGGCGCAAAGCCTTGCAACCCTGCACCCATGTCGGAGTCCTAGAAAAAGCTCTGGGCTCCTGGCTTTGGATCAGCTCAGCACCAGCTTTTGTGGCCATTTGGGGAGTGAACCAGCAGATGGAAGATTTTTCTGTCTTTCCTTCTCTCTGCGAATCTGCCTTTTCAATAAAAATAAATGCTTTAAAAAAAATAAAAGACATTTTGCCACAGGCTAAATGTAACTTGGATTACTTTGAGGATGTCACACTGCATAAATGAGAAAGCCATGAAAGGACAACACTACATGACTCCTCTGTGAGCTCCTGGGACAGTGGATTCACAAAGACAGAAAGCAGAGTGGTTGTTGTCTGGGCTTGGTTAGTAACGATTGACAATTAATTTCAGGATTTTAGTTTGGGAAAAAATGTAAGAAGTCTAGAGATGGTTGGTGGGGACAGCTGGAAGATAGCACAATGTGCCCAATACAACTCTAGGAAGTAGTTTTCAAAAAGTTTCTGAGAAATGCCTATTATATTCCAGTTTCCCACCAACTTTTTAGAGTATCTTCAATACACATAAACATAGTTAAAATAGTAAGCTTTATATTATGCATATTTAATGTAGCTTTAATCTACCTAAAAGGATGTTCTATTTAATAATGGATGAACAAATTATGCACTCAGTATGATAACAATTGGCAAAACCTCCAACCCAAAGCACTTGCTACCATCTGCACTGTTCAGCTGTGCTCCATGTCATCCTTCCCAGACATAAGCAGATACCTATGTGCAGATACTATATGCATTTCATGTAGTAGTTATGGTGAGTGTCTTTAAATGATTCTATGTGAGCGCAACGGCCCATGCTATGCCAATCCGAAGCCAGGATCCAGGAACTTCTTCCGGGCATCCCACACAGGTGCAGAGTCCCAAAGCTTTGGGTCATCCTGGACTACTTTCCCAGGCCACAAGCAGGGAGCTGGATGGGAAGTGGAGCTGCCAGGATTAGAACCGGCACCCATATGGGATCCTGGCACGTTCAAGGTGAGGACTTTAGCTGCTAGGCCACGCCGCCGGGCCCAAAAGGTACAGAGTTTTTTTTTTTTTATTATTGTTGCTTACATTGTATTATGTAGTACAGCTCCATAGGCGCTGGGGATTCCCCCCACCCCTCCCACACCCCTCCCCCCATGGTGGATTCCTCCACCTTGTTGCATAACCATAGTTCAAGTTCAGTTGAGATTCATTGCTTGCAAACACATGCCTAGCATAAAGTTCCGTGTCCTATTGTCCAGATAAGTTCAGTGGCCTCTTGGGGAGACCTTCTATGGTCTGAAGATAGGTCTAACAGAGTAAAGATCCGGTCAGTTAAAAGCCCCAACAAGGCCTCAGTATCATTATACAACATTATGGAATTAATTGACATAGTATTGGGTAAACAATATGTTAAAAATAATGCAAGTTCCATTCTTCGAGACATCTGGGTTGAGACAGTATCAATGACAGGTTCAAAAAATAACAAACAACCAAACAAAAATTACACGTTAAATCAAGGCAAACGTGTGGTATCTAATCTTTTGGGATTCACTCATTTCCCTTAGCATTATAGTTTCCAGTTGTGCCCATTTAGCCACAAAGAACTGCATTTTGTTTTTTTTAATAGCTGAGTAGTATTCCATGGAGTAGATGAACCAAAGCTTTCTTATCCAATCTTCTGCTGATGGGCATTTTGGTTGCTTCCATGTTTTTGCAATTACTGATTGTGCTGCAATGAACATAGGGATGCATGTTGGTTTGTCGTAAAACAGGTGTTTTGGATATATTCCTAGGAGTGCTATTGCTGGGTCATATGATATGCAGATTTTGAGTTGTTTGAGTGTTCTCCAGACTGATTTCCATAGAGGCTGTACCAATTTGCAGCTCCACCAGCAGTGGAGTAGGGTTCCCTTTTCCCCGCATCCTCGCCAGCAGGCGTCGTTGGTGTTCTTGTTTATGTGGGCCAATCTTACTGGTGTTAGGTGGTACCTCATCGATGTTTTAATTTGGATTTCCCTTATTGCTAGGGAGCTGGAACATTTTTTCATATGTTTGTTTGCCATTTGGATTTGTTCCTTTGTGAAATGTTTGCCCATTTCCCGTGCCCATTTCTTGAGTGGCTTGTTCGTTTTGGTTTTTTGGTTGTTTTGAAGTTCTTTGTATATCCTGGAAATTAGCCCCCTATCGCCTATATCGTGTGCAAAGATCTTCTCCCACTCTGTGGGTTGCTTTTTTACTTTGTTGATTGTTTCCCTTGCTGTACAGAAGCTTCTTAGTTTGATGAGGTCCCATTTGTTTATTCTGTTCTCAACTGCTATTGCTTTTGGTGTCCTTCTTAGAAAGTTGGGACCTACTCCTAGGTCTTGCAGGGTATTTCCTACATTTTCTTGCAAGAGTTTGAAGGTTTCTGGATGTAGGTTTAGGTCTTTTATCCATGTAGATTGGATCTTGGTGTATGGTGATAGATGTGGGTCTATCTTTTTGTTTCTACAGGCTATCAGCCAGTTGTCCCAACAACATTTACTAAAGAGGCCTTCCCACTTGCTTGAGTTGTCATTGGTCTTTTTGTCAAAGATTAATTGGTTGTATTTGTGTGGGTTCCCTTTTGGAGCTTCTATTCTATTCCATTGATCTTCCTTTCTGTCTTTGTGCCAGTACCAGGCTGTTTTGATAACCACTGCTCTATAGTATGTCCAGAGGTCCGGGATTGTGATTCCCCCTGCTAACTTCTTATTTTTCAGGATGGTTCTAGCTATTCGTGGTTTTTTGTGTTTCCAGATGAACTTTTGAATCATTGTATCCAGTTCCGTGAAGAATGTTTTGGGCAATTTGATTGGAATTGCATTGAAAATGTATATTGCTTGTGGCAGTATAGACATTTTAATGATATTGATTTTGCCTATCCAGGAGCACGGGATGTTGTTCCATCTTTTGAGGTTTTGTTCAATTTCCTTTTTAAATAGTTTGTAGTTTTCTTCGAATAGGTCTCCTACGCTTTTGGTTAGATTTATTCCCAAATACTTCATACTTCTCTCAGCTATTTTGAATGGTATCCTGTTGGTTAGATTTTCTTCCATCTTGGTGTTATTTGCGTACACTATGGCTGTTGATTTTCGTTCGTTAATTTTGTACCCCGCCACTCTGCCAAACTCTCGTATAAGTTCTAGCAGTTTCTGTATTGAGTCTCCTGGTTTTTCTATGTATAGGATTATGTCATCTGCATATAGTGAAAGCTTGACTTCTTCGTTTCCTATACGTATGCCTTTGATTTCTTTTTCTTGTCTTATGGCCTCTGCAAGTACCTCTAGGACTATGTTGAATAGCAGTGGTGATAGCGGGCACCCTTGTCTTGTTCCAGATCGCAGTGGGAAGGGTTCTAGCTTTTCTCCATTCAGTATGATACTGGCGTTGGGTTTTTCATAAATTGCTTTGATTATGTTGTGGATTTTCCCGTCTATGCCTACTTTGGCTAGAGTTTTTAGCATGAAGAGGTGTTGGATTTTGTCGAAGGCTTTTTCTGCATCTATTGAAACTATTATGTGGTTCTTGTTTTGCAGTTTTTGGATATGGTTTATAACATTTATGGATTTCCGAATATTGAACCATCCCTGCATTCCAGGGATGAATCCTACTTGATCCGGATGAATGATCTGTCTGATGATTTTTTGAATTCTATTGGCTAGGATTTTGTTGAGAATTTTAGCATCAATGTTCATCAGAGAAATAGGTCTGTAGTTTTCCTTCTCTGATGGTTCTCTGTCCGGTTTTGGGATTAAGGTGATGTTGGCTTCATAGAATGAGTTTGGGAGGGTTGCTTCCTCCTCTGTTGTTTTGAAGAGCTTGTAGAGGATTGGGGTTAGTTCTGTTCGGAATGTTTTGTAGAATTCTGTAGTGAAGCCGTCTGGGCCTGGGCTTTTTTTCGTTGGGAGATCCTTGATGACTGTTTCAATCTCTACCTCGGTTATGGGTTTATTTAATTCTGCAGTTGCCTCCGGACTGAGTTTTGGTAGGTGGTGGGAGTCCAAGAACTTTTCTATTTCTTGGTGGTCCTCAAATTTGTGGGAGTACAGTTCTTTGTAGTAATTTCTAATTATTTTCTTAATGATTGCAGTGTCTGTTGTTATGTTGCCTTTTTCATCTTTAATGCTATTGATTCTCACTTTCTCTTGTTTTTTTTTGGTCAATCGGGCCAGTGGAGTGTCTATTTTGTTTATTTTCTCAAAAAACCAACTTTTTGATTTGTTGATTTTATGTATAGTTTTTTTGATTTCTATTTGGTTTATCTCCTCCCTTGTTTTGATGATTTCTTGTTTCCTATTGTGCGTGGGACTCTTCTGCTGCTGTTTTTCCAGATCCTGGAGGTGTGAGGTTAGTTCCTGTATTTGGCGTCTTTCTTGGGCCTTGACATGGGCTCCGATTGCGATGAATCTACCTCGTAGCACTGCTTTGGCGGTGTCCCACAAGTTTTGGAATGTTGTATCAGAGTTTTCATTGGTTTCCATAAATTTTTTGATCTCATCTTTAATTTCTTCTCTGACCCATTGTTCGTTTAATAGCATATTGTTCAATTTCCAAGAGTGCCTATACTTCCTGGGGAGTTTTGAGTTGTTGATTTCCAGTTTCATCCCATGGTGGTGTGAGAGGGTACATGGTATGATACTAATGTTTTGGAAGTTGTTTAGATTCGCTTTATGTCCTATCATGTGGTCGATTCTGGAGAAGGTGCCATGCACCGCTGAGAAGAAGGTATAGTCTGTGGCCTTAGGATAAAAAGTTCTATATATGTCTACTAAGTCCAGTTGTTCTATTGTTTGTGTGAGCTCTGTTGTTTCTTTGTTGAGTTTTTGTTTCGTAGACCGGTCCATTGTTGTTAGAGGTGTGTTGAGATCGCCTACAAGAATTGTGCGGGTGTCTATGTCTTCCCTTAAGTCTGTAAGTAATTGCTTTACGTAAGTAGGTGCATTAAGATTCGGTGCATAAACATTAATGATGGTGATTGCTTCTTGATGGATCTTTCCTTTCACCAGTATAAAATGGCCTTCCCTGTCTCTTTTGATGTTAGTTAGAATGAAATCTATCTCGTCTGAAATTAGGATAGCTACCCCAGCTTTTTTTTCTCGTCTATTGGCATGAAATATCTTTTTCCATCCCTTCACTTTCAGTTTCTTTGCATCCTTTCTGGTTAGATGCGTTTCTTGTAGGCAACAGATGGTTGGGTCTTGTTTGATGATCCATTCTATTAATCTCTGTCTTTTGATTGGTGAATTTAGACCATTTGTGTTGAGAGTTAAAATTGAGAGGTTGCAATTTTGCCCTGCCATGTGATTGTGTTGTGTGTGTGTTGTTGCCTATGTAATTGTCTTGTTCGTGTGGCCTTTAGTTTGGAGACCTTCTTATTTGCCAACTTTGTTTGTGATTTGCCTCCTTTTTGTCCGGGACTAGCGCATTTCTAAGGAGACTTTGCAGAGCTGGTTTTGTGTAGACATATTCTTCTAGTTTTTCTTTGCTATTGAAGTATCTGATTTCGTTCTCATATACAAATGAGATCTTTGCTGGGTAGATTATTTTTGGTTGACAGTTGTTTTGTTTCAGGACTTGGAAGATCTTTGTCCATTCTCTCCTTGCTTGTAGGGTCTCTTCGGAGAAGTCAGCAGTGATTCTGATGGGTTTTCCCCTGTATGTGATCTTTTCTCTACTTCGTACTTGTCTCAGGATTCCTTCTTTGTCTTCATTGGAGTAGAACTTGAGCACCGTGTGTCTGGGTGAAGATCTCTTTGGATCATGTCTGTTGGGAGTTCTCTGTCCATCCTGTATGCGGGGTGGATTCGTGTTCCAAGTGTTTTGGAAGTTTTCCTGTATAATTTCATCAAGCACTGCTTGCATCCCAGATTCTCTTTCTACTCCCTCGGGGAGGCCGATGATCCGAATATTCAATTTTCTAAGGTAACCTTTCATCTCTTGCATCATTTTATTAGTTTTGCTGAGGTTTGTCTCCAGCTGTTTAATTCGCTGGGCACCTTCATTTTGTGTGTCTTCTGTGTCAGAGATCCTTTCCTCTGCCGCATTTATTCTGTTGATGAGGCTTTCAATCTTATTATCTTGGGCATCCAGTTTGGTTTTGATTTGTTGTATTTCGGTGATTATGCGGTTCTGGAAGTCTTCCAGCTTTGTGTCCACGTCTCTGAGAAATTTTAGCATTATTTTCATCAATTCCTTTGCTGGTAACACGTCCATGTCTTCATCTCGTATCGTCGATATTGATAATGGCTTTTGGCCCTTGTTTGGTGGGGTGCTGGCTCTTTCATCTGGAGCACAACTCTTTCTGGTGGTTTTTCCCATTGCGTTGGTGTATTCTGGTGGGGCAAATGGACCCGTGTGTTGAGGGGCCGTCAGGTGCTTTCCTGTAGAGATTGGAGCCTGCAGGCGTGGTGTTGCCAGGCGTGGTAGTTTTCAAGGCACCGTTGGTGCGTTCTCAGGGCCCGGGGCTGTAGAGCACCACCTTGGGGGCCCAGTGGATTCCAGGCACACTCTGGGCACCTCTTCTACAGGTGTGACACCCCAGGGCGTGGAGGGATGGAGGCGCTCTCTGGGTGTGCCCCCTGCACGGGAATCCACAGGGCTTAGAAGGTTTTATGTGCTTTCTCCCTGCGTTCTCCGTGTCAGGGACTGCAGGGTCTTTCAGAGCCCACCTGGTGCGTCTCCCACACACGGGACTGTGGGTGAGGCACTTTCCAGGCGTGGCTCTTGTGCAGTGAATCCACCACTCGTGGTGTGTGGGTGTTCAGAGCCCCTGCTCCCGTGTGGCTCCCCCACACAGGCCCTTAGCGGAGGAGTGGCCCAGGCGCCCTGTTATAATGACTTCACGGCAGGTTCGCACCGTGTGAGTATGGTGCTGGAGTTTTCAGAGCTCTCCTGGTGGGTCGCCCACACTCAGAACTGCGGGATGGTAGGCGAGGAGTGAGCAGTTCACTCTATGGGCGTGGTACCTGCGTGTCAGGGACACACAGCGCTACACTTCCCAAATCTCAGAGGTCTCCTGACACCTGACACCTGCGCTGCGGAGGCGGCTGCTGCAGGCGGGGCCGCCCAGTCCGCTCGGTGCAGCGTTCAGAGTCCTCCCGGTCCTCCACCAGGCAGGGTGTGGGGGACTCCAGACCCTTGTCAGCTGTCTCTGCGCACCGAGCCGCACTGGCCCCCTCAGCGCAAGAACAACCGAGGCGCCCTCCCAGGGCCCCTTCAGCCACCAACACCCACCACTGAGCGTAGTTCCCAAGGCAAAGACCCGACAGTTTCAGGCTGCCTGCCCCGCGATCTCAGAGGCTGTAACCTCAGCAGGGGTCGAGGAATGCGAAGGCTGCCACGTCAACCCCCCCCCCCTCACCAAACGTCCGGCCGCTGCAGTCTGCCTCCGCCGCTGTTGAGGGCCTCCCGCCGGGGACGATCCCCCTGATCTCCCCGCCTCCGAGCTGGCCGCGTCTCCCGTCAGGCCGTTTTCAAAAGTGACTCAGCAGGTCTGGCGTGGGATGTCGGTTTCTCTGCCTTTGCCCTGCTCCGTTCTCGTTGTTCTTCCGAGTTGTGTGGATCTTTTTGGCTCCACACTGTCCCAGGGAGCTTCACGGACCTCTCCCTGCGGTTCCCTGCTGTTCCTCTTTGCTGCTTCTGTAGCGTTCTATCCCTCTCTCACTAGACGCTCACTCACAGCCTTCCTCCTACGTCGGCCATCTTCCTCCCCTCCAAAGGTACAGAGTTTTAAGAGAACATGGGAAGGTGAGAAAGTACCAGCCTAGGACAGGAAGGTCAGAAAGGCCTCTTATGGGAGGCCCTCTGTTATCCTTCCTAAACTGTCTAAAAACAGCATAACATTATTGTTGTGGAATAGCGGTCTAATGTTGTATTTCTAAACACTCAAGACTATTAACAACATAATCCCTATTCTCAATTATGGGACACAATCTATTGTATTTCAGTCTTCTACTTAAATGGAAAGTAATTTCTGGGAAATTTGTCTCTCTCTTTTTCTTTCTCCTCTCTCTCTCTCGCAAGGTTTATCTCTTTGCCTGGATGACTGCATTTTTGGATGATCTGTGTCACATCTTGCTTTTAGATTTTTATTGATACTGTCACAATGTTTTATTAAACATAATACTGGCATAAACAATAGAATCTTGGAATGCCAGAGATAATAAAAAGTGGATGTTGAGAAATATCAGACATTTATTACATTGTTTAAAGCGTGGATTTTATAAAACTTTCCAAAATCCAAAATTTTTTTTGTTTTTAAAGATTTATTTTTATTATTTTTTCATTGGAAAGGCGGATATACAGAGAGGAGAGACAGAGAGGAAGATCTTCCGTCTGATGATTTACTCCCCAAGTGAGCGCAACGGGCCGATACTATGCTGATCCGAAGCCAGGAGCCTCTTCTGGGTCTCCGCGCGGGTGCAGGTTCCCAAAGCTTTGGGCCGTCCTCGACTGCTTTCCCAGGCCACAGGCAGGGAGCTGGAAGGGAAGCGGGGCTGCTGGGATTAGAACCGGCGCCCATATGGGATCCCGGGCGTGCAAGGCGAGGACCTTTAACCACTTGCGCCACCGCGCTGGGCCCGGAAACCCAAAATTTTTAAAAATTAGTTTGAACACCTAAATATTTCTTGATTCTAGTGGATATAATAGTCAATAGATAGATATAAATAATTGTGTCTTATAGTACACTTACAAGGATGCCTTTTCTGTCATTCAACTTCTTGCGTAAAATGTTCCAGGAGCTACTCACTGGTTCTTCTTCTGGCCTTCCTCATATTCAAACTACTATTATACCAATGGTTGACCATTTCAGACATGCATTATACCTGGTATCATAATGAAGTGAAATGATCTTTCCTCATGCCTGTCTGCCTAACAGACTGCATGCTACTCGATACCTGTCTATCTTCAATCCTTACTATCCAAAATTGTCAGATTTATGATAGGTGCATCAATGAACAGTTACTGAATGATTCCTCAAGGCATTCACATTATCAACTTTCCCATTTATATAAGCGGAGGAAAAAAACCCATAAGTACCTACTCTTTGGCCCTAGATTTGAATTCACATTAATAGCACTTCAGAGAACCTACTGGATACTGAGAGGACTCACAACATGATGGCCTTGTTGTGGGTGGTCTGATGGATCAGAAAAAAATGCTGAAATAAAATATTAAAGCTGAAAAAGCTTAGCACAAACTTATCGTTCTTTGATTCTCTTTAATAGAAGTGATTAGTACTCGCCAGCATTTTACTATTTGTCTTTTCTCAGTTGCTCTATCCATTATTATTTTAGCATCTGCAGCTAAAACTTCACCTAGCTTGGGAGACTTACTGTCTCTCAGTCCCTGTGAGTGTGGGCCAGGCATCTGCCACCAGCTGAAACTCCTTGCCTTGCATCAACCTGATCAGTGCTTGTCATCAGGTGTGAGCAAGAAGCTTTTTGTTTTCAAGGAGGCGGTCTCAACTTAGCAAGCATCAGAGAAACATGGCAGGCTTATTAAAACTACAGGTAACCTGGGCTCCAGCTCATCCCCAAGTTGCTGTTCAACTCTGCCTACAACTATGTTGCTAAGAGGTTTCCAGGAGCAGCTGCTGCTAGTCTAGGAACCATGATTTGAAAACTCCCAGTCTGCCTTGCTTCTGTAATTTAGTGGATCTCTGACTCACCTGGACATCCTGTTGACCTGAAGGCTGCGTTAGTACGTCTGGGAGCAAAGAGAAGGAGATTTTTTTCCGCTTGTTCTCTCCTCCTCTGGCCCAACGTAGCTAGAGTTCTCAGCCCTGCTGACGCCGAGAGCCTGGAACTTCTCCCTGGACTCCTGTGTGTGTGGCAACTTCACCTACCGCAACATGATACCGGTCCCTGGAATAAGGTTTGAGACTGCATTTCTGTTTGTGTGTTTTTGCTTATTTTGTTTTAATTTTTGAAAGGAAGAGAGAGAAAGAGAGAGAGAGAGAGAGAGAGAGAGAGAGAGATTGATCTTCCACCCACTGATTGACTTTCCAAATGCCAGCAAGAGCCAGGGCTAGGCCAGGGTGAAGTCAGGAGCCTGGAACTCAATTCAGCATTCCTGTGTGAGTGACAGACACCTGAGGACATGGGCCACAGGCTGCTTCCTAGAGTATGATAGCAGGAAGCCATTTGGAAACAGAGGCAGGACCAAACCCCAAACCCGGGGTTTCTAATATGGAATTCAGGTATCTTATTCCCTGCACCAAATGCCCACCCTGGAGATGCTGCACTTTTAAAAAGCTCTCAGGGCATGCATTGCTATTGATCCGGGAACCACTTTCAGGAAAGTCTTCCTCTGGCTGCGTATTATTTCATCTGAAAAGCTTTAAAAATGTAACTGCTTAGATTCTCTCACCAGATTCTGTTTGAGTGGTCTTGCTGTGAGGCCCATGGATCTGTCTTGGTAATGAGCGGCCCCAGATGATTCTATTACAAGTGATTCAAGACCCTTAATGGGAGAAAAACAGGTCTAGAAATAAGACGGTCATTTGTGAAATTTTTATACAAAGACTGTCTGGAAATGTGTAAACCACTTGCTGTAGGAGGAAATGCTGTTAGCATTAATTGCTTTGGAGAGGCATATTTTTCATATTTTAGCATCTCTAATCGGAAGGTGCCGTCAAACCTGTGGTGCTTACAATTGGCAGCCTTCTCTTTGTGGTATTTGAAATGGACTGCTGCTTGAAATATGAGGGTCCTGGCTTTCTGCAAAATCCAATACATTAATTTTTAAAGGTTTGAAGAAACACAAATAAGCGGGACTTAGCAATACGGAAACACTTTCAGTACAGTTTAATCCAGGTTTTCCTTATGTAGGAAGAATTAAACTGTATCAAAATGTTCCCCCTTTTTCTTGAAGGATGTGCTGAGCTGCAGGGAGTAGTAAAGAGTGAGACCCAATTTGGAACAATAGGTCAAACTGCCATTTGTAGAATAGAAAGTTTGTTTAGCTCTCTTGAGTCTTGTGGTTTCATATGAATTTTACAGTTATTTTTTCTATTTATATGAAATATACCTTTGAAATTTGGGTAGGGATTTGTTGACTGTAGATTGAGTTATGTGGAGATTTAAATATTGATTTTTTTCCCAATTTATTTATGACTTCAATGCCTTGGAGTATGTTTTAGCATTTACAGGGTGCAAATGTATTACCTCCTTTGTCAAATTTACTTCTATTATTTTTGTTGCTATTACAAATACAATTATTTTTTCATTTCTTTTTTGGGTAGTTCATTGGGTAGAAATACAACTGATTTTTGTGTGCTGCTTTTTATGTACTGCAACCTAACTGAATTTGTCTGTTTTAATAGTCTTTGTAGAGTAGTTAGAGTTGTATATGCACATGTGAGCATCCATAATCATGTCAACTGCAAACAGCCAATAGCACTTGTTCCTCTGTGATTTGGATGCCTTTTTAAAATTTTTGCTTGCTTAATTGTTCAAACTATCACTTCCAGAACTATGTTGAATGGATGTTGAGAGTCAACAACCTTTTATTGTTTGTGAGCATAGAGAAAAAAACTTTCAGATTTTTGTTGTTGATTATTAAGTTGGCTGTGGCTTTGTTACAAATGGCCTTCATTATGGTAAGGCACATTCCTTATATAGCTAATTCATTGAAAAATTTTTTTCATGAAAGGATGTTGAATCATGTCAGATTCTCTTTGTGCATCTATTATGTGGTTATATAATTTTTACCTTGTAGTTCATGGAATGTATGATGTTTACTGATTTGTGTTGCTGAATCATGCTTGCATCTCAGGGCTAAATCTGACTTGATTATGGTATATGATTCTTTTAATGTGCTGGTGAATTAGGTTTGCTAATATTTTGTTGAGTGACAGTATCCATAAGCCAGTGTCTGATACACAGAAGAATTTCCACAAATTGAATTGAACAAATTCATACTGCTTGGTTCTAGTAGTTTGCCATTTATTGAAGCCCATCAAGGACTACTCCAACAGAGGACTAGAACTGGTGATAAATGAGTAGATGATACATTCACTGCAGCACCTGTTCCTTTTTTCTCCCTGATGGAACCTTAATTCTTTCTATATATAATTTCAGCCCTAATGTACATATCATAAAAAGATCAAATAATATAAGGGTAAGATTCAGTGTTGAGATTTATTCCCTTACGTTATATTGGGGAAAGACATGAATGGGAATCAATGAAACCCAAGATATTATTGCAATAGTTTGTTTACTGTATGCTGTAGGTGAATATAGTGAATTTCCCTTGCAGTTATCTGAAAAGCTTTGCCCATGATTCGATGCTGCTGTAGCTAGGGCGTTCTCTCCCATGCCAGTGCTGCTGGAACACTAATGCATGTCCAGGTCAGGCACAGATTGTGATGCAGTAGGTCTGGGCTGGGCACTGAGACTCTGTCCCTAAGGAGTGCCAGGCTAACCTGACGCTGCCGGTCTGCAAGCCACATTTTCAGATGGCAAGGTCTTAGGTTAAACAAGCTGCCATCTTTTGCATACCAGATTCATTTCCTAGTCTGGGTTCATTTGGAAAGGGTTACAATTCACCCATCTGGTTGAGACGGATACAGCGGGAGAGTCAAGACTGAATTTACTTTGTCAAAATGTTCATTTTCCATATAAGCCTAAAAGACTAATTGAACTAAATGTGACAATTTCAGTTGTTGGGTTGTCTGTGATATTAGTATTGTTTTCACACCAACCTGCTTTATTTCCAGATGTTGCAAAACCACATTGGAGTTGATCAAGATAAATGAGCTAGGGATAGAGCCTGTCTGTGTCTGGTATCTAGTTTGTGCCAATCCCTTTCCTCGGCACTTTACATGCTGTCTCCTTGACTTCATATGTCTCCCATCCCTACACAGTGATTAGCAACCCTTTCTTTTTCAATAGTAAATTTGAGATTAGAAAATGTAACTGGACTTTGTGGGATGTGTGGTGTTCAGATGAGAAGCATGCCTTCTTCAGGAGATGAGAATCCCACCAAATAAGTTTGTATTTGGAAGATGCAAGGGAGGAAAAGAAGTTGAAGGAGATCCTTCAACCTTATTCACTTTTTCCCCTCAAGTTTAAAGCAATTAAAATCAATAGCATCTCATTTCCACCAGTTCTAAGTACCTCTCTGCTGAAGCCCAGTCCTGCTGTAGTGTAGATTGATTTGGAACGCTATCAGACGTGGAACCTTTGCCAACAAGTGACAGATACCTTGCCTAGGTCTGTATTAAACAAATAGGACTTTAAAGAAATGCAGTTATGAATCATCTTCCTTGGATCATGACCAAAAGTAATGATTTTTTGCATTTGGTCATCTTTTCATTAAAATTTCAAGTTAATCCTTTGTTAGAATGTGTTAACAGTCTTAATTTTTGCGGTTTTTCTTAATGAAAAGTGGGATATATAAAATAAATGTCACTTTAAAAACATCTAAAGAATTGTTTTCTATCTTAATCACCAACCATGTCAGAAACATTGTTTAAATGTTTGCTATTTCAATCTGTGGTTTGTTGCTGCCATCCAAAAAAACGAGCAAACTCTAGTTTCCCCCAGCTGTGTTTCTGAATGTGGACGTTCAAATGTGGACCATGTGTGATGGAAATCTCTGGCAGCTGAGAATATGCATATGAGGGAGAACTGTTGGATGCAGAGTTGCACAGCATAGCATATATCTTCATTCGTTTAATAAATATTTATTCTGGGCCAGGTTCTAAGAGTACAGTGGTGGGCAAAATATTCTCTCAACTAAGTACCCATGCACACTTACACAAAAAATGCACAGTTATGGAATCTCTACTGGCTTTCTTCCCCAAACAGCCTTTTATATTAGTGCTAATATGACTATAAGCATTTGTTATGACAAAATTCAAGTTAGCATGTCAAAATGGGAGGAAAATAGATAGGTTTGTTTTACACAATATTTGGTGATACAATCTTAGTGTGTTAAAAATCCCTTTTAAGGAGGTAAGGACCAGAGGTCATGCTGTCCATCATATGTAATAGAAGCAGTAGTTTTGAGTTTACACCACACTTTTCCAAGTAGTTCCATAACTGTGTCTTGTATTCTGATAATATCCGTGTGTATGTATGGGTATGTTTGTATGTATCAAACCTGGAGAGAAAAGGGGTGAAAATATTGACCTGTTTCTTAAATGAGAATGTTGGAGCTATGGCTACTAATGCAACTGTAATTGTACGTTGATTTGTTTTTGACATCTTAACAAAACAAAATATGGAGGCTGCCCTTACACTTCTGTTTCCACTTCATGTTGTGAGCCTGTAAACTCTAGAAGAGAGTCCTCCCACAGCGCGGAGGTCCTCTTAGACCACCAGAAGGGGCAAGGCATTGCGACTTCAGACAAACTCTTCGTGTGCTTCTGGCCTGTGTCTGGCATCCAGAGCTCAGGGTCAGAGAAGCAGTCTGTTGTTTCCTGGGACACCAGGTGGGGGAGCCTGTGGGCCCAACGCCTGCTAAAGCTCTCTGGGCAGGGGTAGAACCCACCAGAGGTAACTTGGAGGAACTTTCTGAAACTATTAAGAAACTAGATCTATGATTTTCACACTATGACATATTACTTGAAAATATTAGACCTGCGCCCCTTTACATAGATAGAATGTCAGGCAAATAGCTAGATATTGGCTAGATAACTCATTTTTCTGAAACCCAACATAGTAATAATGTTAATGATTATAACTACGTTAGCATTAAAACTGCCATTTAAATGTCACCAATTGGCTCGTATTCCATTGATTTTGTTCAAGATTGGAAAAAAAATCTGCTTGGAAAGTTTTGATTTAGCCAGAGTGAGTACTTTAAGATAGCTTCAGTATGCTCTGTCCTTTGTCTTGGTCCCCAGATGAAGAGAGAAGGACTTGCCAAGCAATTCTTCCTATCAGGGTGCTGTTTCAAGCTCCACCAAAAAGCAAGCTGGGGGCCTCTGCTGCTTGGCTCCAGCAATTCCCAAACTCATGGTAAACCATTTGGGATTGGGGATGTCTCAAAGCAACAACAGCCTTCATTAACCTCTCATCTATCTGATCTTCAGCTTGATTTCCTTAAGCAGCACAGACCCAGACTGAGCATTGCCTGAAAGCTGAACCCACTTCCTAGTGCTTTGTTTGATTGCTGTAATTTAGATGTGGTGGTGAAGAGAGGAAAGAGGCAAATCTTCACTGTAGGACGGGTAGTTAACATAAAAGTTGGATCCATTTTTAATTATGGATTGGAAGCCGTGTTGTGATTCAAATGTGGCTTGTTTGCCAAGGGTCTGTGTGTCAAAGGTGTGGTTCCTGGTGTAGATACCATGAACTTGTGGAGGAGAGGCTTGGTGGTTAGTCCTTATGACACAGGGGTGTGGCCTGGGAAGGGAGCAAGGAGGTTCCTTGGGACTTGCTGGTTCTCACAAAAGAACAAGTCTGGCCACTCCCCAGTGTCTGGCTTTGTCTAGTGGCATGATCTCTCCCTTTGGAATGTGCTCCCACCACGGTGACGTTACCTGCCTTGAGGCCTTCAGAGCTGAGCCAAGGCCAGTGCCATGTCGTTGCACCTGTAAAACTGGGCTAAATAGATCTAATTTCTTTTCCTTTTAAAAAAGCCTTTTTCTTTTCTTTTTTTTTTTTATTGGTGAGGCAGATCAAATTTACAGAGATAAGAGACAAAGATTTTCCTTCTGCTGGTTTGTTCCTCAAATGGCCTCAATGGCCAGAGCTGAGCTGATCAGAAGCCGGGAGTTTCTTCCAGGTCTCCCATGCGGGCACAGTGTCCCAAGGGTTTGGGCCATCTGCTGCTGCTTTCTCAGGCCATAAGTAGGGAGCTGGGTGGGATGTGGAGTAGCCAGGACACAAACTGGCACCCATATTCGATTGTGATGCTTGCAAAATGAGGACTTAGCCACTGAGACATAGCACTAGGCCTAGACCTATTTTCCTTTAAAGCTGCCTTCCTTGAGTATTTTGTTAAAGCAACTGGAAAATGAACTAATGTAAAATGCAGTCCCACTTTATAAGACTGTCAGCCATCCCAGTGACCCCCCAACTTAAGCTTTCCAGGCTCTAAGGGTTAGTATTTTTCAAGGGCATTTGAAGAATCGTTAAAAGAAGCTTAATTTAATCAAGGTCTTCTAAAAAACCTTCACATATGAAGTTGTCAGTTTCTCAATATCCATTAAGCCTTCTGTGGGATTTAAAGATATTTTCTCCTGAATTTGCTTAAGAAAAACCAGGCAGGATTCCCTGATGGTGAGAAGATTTAGTTAAGAACACCTTATAATGATAAGAGAATAAGTGAAAAGAAACATCTGGGATACCAGACAGTGTCTGCAGATAGCAATGCCGCTCAGTGAGATCCAGAAGACATTTGTAATGGAGAGGTTCTTGTTGTCACAGCTGGGAGGGGAGAATGCTACAGGTTACTAGAAAGTAGAGGCTGCAGGTGCTGGTAAACACACTGCCCAAATGCCCCCAACAGCAAATCCCTTAATCAGAGAGGTCAGGCACACCGAGGATAAGCAGCCCTGGTGTCTGAAAATGAATTGCAATCTGCTAAGCTTTCAAATGGTGGCAGCTGGGAAGGTCTTCAAGTGTCTAGGGAGTTTGGAAAATTCTGGGATCATCAGAGTGTATCATAAAGATACAAAGACTAAAATGTTTTCTGACTTTTACTTGATTTCTAGAGCACACCAAAATCCTTTTGCCCTTGAAGAAAGAGAACTGTTTACATCATTCAGTAGCAACCCTGCTTGGCTAAAGCTGCAGGCAGCTCATCAGATTGCACGGAAAGACTTCCCAGGGCAGGCTGGGCCAGAGTCATGAGCAGGGCAGGGAGCCCTTGGTGCTGGGGAGAATGGACATGAAGGCAGTTAGGAGTGTGGAGACTTGTCATTCAGATGGCTTGGCCAGTAGCTCCCAACTTGAGCTTTTGTTCTCAAACCTCAGATTGACCTTGTGCCTAGTTAAGGTTAACTCTTGCCAGCTGCATGCTCTCCTGAGGAGCAAGAATTTCACTGCATTCTCCCACCATCACCACATAGAACTCCACTGAGTTAGGAAGACTGTCCTGTAATTTGAACAGTCAAACAACAGAGTCACTACTTGGTCTGAACATACTCAATTGAGTCACAAAACAGAGATGAAAACAAAGGGTGTGTTGGGGGTGATTCAGACCAGCAGGTAGGACTGCCAGGATAGACCAAAGTGGGCTAGACATGAGCCTGGAGGACGGTCCTGGGAAGTCAGCTTCCTACTGCCTTTCTCCAAGACTGAATCCATTTAGACAGAAACTGGGTTGAGTCATTCTTGAGACAAATCTGAGCTCCGTTGGATCTGGATCAGTCCTCATGTGGTCTGGAAATGTTTGTGTAGTATCCACTCCTATCAGTAGTCATCTTGGAAGTGCAGTTCTGAGAGTCACTGATTTGCTTTTTTTTCTCTCCCTCCAGACCCCATTCCAAGATTGTTCCCGGATCATTGGTAGTTCTAGGATATTTGGATTGATGAAAGCTCTCTGGAGCCAAATTTGCTGAGCTGTGGACTGGCTCACTGTCATTCAGATGATAACAAAATATGGGGCAGGGGAAGACCGGAGCCACTTGCAACCCATTTATCTACCCCAGTCAATACCAAATGAATTGTCTGCATATTTTTCTATAGAAAAGCAAACATCTTTAAACACTTTGGAAACCATCTCTGCTTATGCTTTTCCACAAGTTATTTCACAAAATTAAAAAAAATTAATGTATAAATGGCGCAATAAATAAATATATATATTTTAAAGATTTATTTTATTTTTATTGGAGAGGCGGATATACAGAGAGGAGAGACAGAGAGGAAGATCTTCCGTCCGATGATTCACTCCCCAAGTGAGGGCAACAGCCGATGCTATGCCGATCTGAAGCCAGGAGCCTCTTCCGGGTCTCCCATGCGGGTGCAGGGTCCCAAAGCTTTGGGCTGTCCTCGACTGCTTTCCCAGGCCACAGGCAGGGAGCTGGAAGGGAAGCGGGGCTGCTGGATTAGAACCGGCACCCATATGGGATCCCGGGGGTGCAAGGCGAGGACCTTAACCACTGTGCCACAGCGCCGGGCCTGGCAATAAATATTTTTAATGTAACCTTGTTTAATCTGTATCAGATACCTATTCAAGTACAATTATTTTCCTTTATCCTATTTCTTCCTGCAGGTTTGAGACACTCAATCTAGTGTTTATCTTGGGCTAAATGAATTTCTCAATCCATGGAAGTGTCATCTGTTCTTGGACAGCTTTCATGTTTGGGCCCAAACTTGAACTTAAAGCAGGGGTTTCTGTAGAATACTAGCTAACAAGACAACATTTCCAGAGTAAGGCAGGCATTTGTGAAGCACAATTATGCTGGTTCTTTAGGGCTGGATTTCTTAGCAGGAGAAGTATATATTCTTTATTCAATTGCTTAAGTATGCCACGATTTGTTGGTCATGATTGAAGTACATGGTAAATTATGCTGCTAGAAGAGCCGTCACTCTGCTTCACGTCTGATCTGATGGGAACAGCTGCATCCCACTGCAGGCAGGGTTCTTGTCAGCCTCTTCCCTCGGGGCCAGACAGGTGTGGCCTAAGCCCCAGTCTAGGTACGAGACCTCTAGGGAAAGCCCAGGTGCTTTAGGAAGCTCCGGGGTGAGATCATAATTTGGCTCACATCCCTCTGAGTCAGAATTCTGAGTCACGTTTTTTAAAGGTGAGATTCTTTATCCGTTTCCTTCTGTGGCTCCCACTGCTCGGGCTTTGCAGTCAAGGATTTTAGAGGTGGCAAATCTCTGCTGGAGGAACTCAGTCCACTACGCATTCCTACCAACACTCCCACTCTGGGTATACATTGCTGAGCATTCTCTCCTTACGCGGACATATAGGTGCAAGGATAGCTCACTTCAGCTTTTAATCATAGATGGCAATATATGAAAGCTAGGAAAGAGAAGTTGAGGGAGTTGTTTGAGATGGAAGGTGTTGTTACTAAAACATATTGCAATCAGTGTACTAGCTGAACCTCCTTGCAGTTTAGAGAATTGAGTTTAATGGACTCTTTTGTGCAGTGCCAAGACTGAGAAAGACTTAAACTCTTGATGATTTCTGAGAATTCAGGACTGTTGTTTTTCTTACGTTTCCCTTTGCCTCTTTCTGCATCCAATGTGTACTTCTTCTGTTTGGCCCCATATAATCACATGGAAAACCCAGCCCTTCACCAATTTTTGTAAGGAAATTCTTTTGCAGTAAATGTCATACGTTAGTAGCAGTTGCCACAGGCTCTAGGGCCGGCACACTTGAATATCAGCTCCCCCTTTTCAGGTTGACAGAAGTTTGACTGCTTCATAAAAGCTTAGCAGCTGCTAATTCTTAGAACCTATCAGATTTTCCCCCACAAAGAGCTCTCCTCGTTAGAAAAATCCCTGAAACCCTGATTACAATATCATGAGAAATTTACAAGATCACTCACTTCCTGCGTCTTAGTGATACAGTACAAATTCACTTCTGTTTGTCTTGGTTATTTAACATCCAAGTATTTAGTGTCCTTTGTGTGTCAGATGATGTGGCTTTGAACTTAGTTTTTGCAGTGTGGGTAAGGATTGAGACCTGGTGACCACACAAGAGCAATCAAGAGGTGTAAGCAAGAGGCTGGAGATCCAGGAGAAGTCTGTGGTATACAGTTGGGTCCTTACAACTAAGCCACATATTCTTTGGTGCAGCAGGACACAGACCTCATGGAATACAGAGTAGATGAAATGGACAATGCATAGAGTCCTCTCTTTACTCTGAAGGGAATGTGGAAAGGGTGCGCTCTCTATTATACTGTTGTTTGGCTCAAAGGTTGAAGTTAAAAGCAAGGATTTCTATAAAACCCCAGAAAGCCAGAACTAGCTGGCTAATAGGAGTGAGATGATAGTCTTTTTGCTATGAGAGCTACTGCAACTGTCTATTCTGACAGATGGCACTAGAGGAGTAGCAGGAGGCATGTGAACTGCTCAGCAGTACACCAGTGTGGGCCTTGCTGGTCAGCTGTTGGTTCCAATCCTAGTGAGCCTGATGCTTCTACATGAATCTTTATCCTCTCTTAGCCTGGATGACCCAATTTATAGAAGTGTAATCACAATCACTCCCCTGCAAAATTCATGATAGACACACGAATGTATAGTTTAGCATGATGTATATCAGATGTTCAGCATCAGAGTCATAGTTTTTTTCTACTGAAGATTCTTTTTCATCACCATGCAATCAAATATTCTTTCACGTGAAATTCACCTCCAGTCCTGTTAGCTTGAGAAGTTCAATCAATAATGTCAACTTAGAGTCTGTGTATGGTTGACTCTTGCTATATAATATTTACATACCTCTTCAAGTAGTGCTTTAAGAAATTCCAAAATATGGTATGATTTTGTTATAAAAATCTTACCATGAAATGTTATTGCATCTTCTTATCTAAAATAATTTAATTAAAGTTTCTTTCATCTTAATGATTGAATGTACTATTTTTTTCTTCATCTGAAAGTCAGACAGACACAATCGATCTTCCTTCTGTTGGTTCAATGCCAGAGGCCAAGTACTCCATCTGAGTCTTCCAAATGGGTGGCAAGAATCCAAGGACTTGATCCACTGCTGGCTGCTTCCTGGGGTGCACATTATCATGAAGCTAGATTGGAAGCAGAAGGGACTCTAACTCACCCATTCAGATATGGGACGTCTTAATAGTATCTCAACTGCTGCATACATGCAGACCTATTCTTAATTTAGCACCCACATGTTTGTAGGACATAAAGAATTAAGTGTCTAATTGTATAGCATAAAGAAATCAGATAAAATGCTTTTAAGTAATACAAATATCATTTTAAGTAAAGTAATTAAGAAATAATTTCCAGACTATTGGTAAGTTAAAGAAGATCTAGAAATTCTACGTTTTAAGACTGCATGGATTTTGATGATTTCAGAGAGTTTGTGAAGAGTCCCAATAATCCCAGAGGAAAGTGTATGAGACAACCTAATTGACAGGAAAAAAGAGAGAGAAGAAATAATATTGTCCTGAAAACAAAAACAAAACAGAACACTTCACTATGAACCTGAAGTATTTGGGAGGGTTTGACCCTCAAAAGCTTGTCATCATGCTAGAATATGTCTTCAAAACAGGCAGTTGGAAAAATGAATGTGAAATCCAATAAATTGAACTGCCCCTAAACTTCAGGAACTCCATTGCATGGAGATCACCAACATGCAGCAAAATAGCAGGTAAAAATGTCTCATTTGACTTGGCCATTTGACACTAATTCTTCTTCTGTTATGACTAAGTCCTTAGATGTCATATCACTCTCAAAGAGGTAGCAATTTGGAGTACTGAAAACAAAATCAAAGAAAAAAATCTCATCTTAGCCTAATCTGACTAGAAGCCAAGATATAAAGAATAGTGCTATTATCCTGTGTGGGACAAGCAGCTGTACAGGACCAAACTTGAACAGGAATCTAGGTCATTGTCCTGACAGATCTGAGCTATAAAATTGTGAAGAAACCTGCGTGTCTAGAACCATGCCAACAGTCACATGAAGTACGGCTTTGCTTCTGAGATTTACAGTTGAATAAAATGCAATAACTTGGCCCCTGCCCAACAGTCAGCTTTGCAAAAAATCACTATGAGATTTGACGAAGTATAGCACACATGAAATTACTGGTTCCCAGACAATCTACTCTATAAATTTTATTTTAAAAGCTCTGTTGGATGTTTAAAAATCATAACACATTTAAAAATATTTATGGTTAATTTTACCTAATATTTTCCCAAGGTTTCCTTTCTTATTTCTAAGTCTTCTCTTGCTAAGCTTTTATGTCAAAACTGTTGAAAAAGTTCTTGGACTCTTTCAAACAGACGGGGTTGTCTACCTTAGCTTGTCTCTATTGGATCTGTTTTAGTTAAAGGGAGTAAGAGAGGCACCCACTTTACTCCTTCTATTCAGTATGTGTGTAGTTGGCCAGGGAAAGGATGTTAACAGATAAGTAGTCACCAGGCAAAAAGAATAGGGAGGTGGTCTAGGTAAAACCATTGATGATCAAAACTTGACCTGTGAAATTAGAGCAAAAACACATGACTTCTTCAATCCCAACCTTTCCCAACTGACTTGCCATCCAGCCTGGAAACTGGAAAACAAAGACCAGAAGGCAGATGGACCCTCACATGCAGATTGGTCATGGGGTTAATCAAAACAAAAATGACTCTCCACTAAAAATAGACCAAAAGGAGTTCTCAATTTAAAATCATAGTGTCTTGCAATTCATTTATCAAGTAGTGATTTGGAACCGCCATGCAATTTTTCTCTGAAATGATGTTAGAAAGGAGGTTCCCCAAAAGTCCCCCTTTACAAAAGGATTTCTGTGTTTACTTATTTGAAACACAGAGGTAGAGCAACGGGAAGATGGAGATCTTCCATCTACTGGTTCTTATTACCCCTAGTGGTTGCAAACGCTGGCGCTATACCAAGCTTAATCAAGGACCGAGCAACTCCACCCAGAGAGGCCCAAGCATTTGGGCTATCTTCTGCTTTCCAGGGGTATTAGCATGGAACTAGGTCAGAAATGATGCAGCTAGACTCAAGCTAGCATTCTTTTATGGAGTCCAACCTTACAAGTGACAGGTTAACCCACCATACTAAAATGCCAGGTCCTAAAAATGCCTTATAATTTATGCTGAATAATCAATACATGAAAAATAGAAAAAGACTATTGCAACAATAATTAAGTCATAAGATGAATAGAACATTTAATGTAGTTTATAGATATTTCTAATGATTCTTATCTACCTCTTCTTTAACTTTTGAGATAATATACTTTTAACTTACATTATTGTCAAAAACATAAAACAGTGGCCAATTGTATTTATAGCAAACTAATAATGCATAGCCATTTCTTTTTTTGGTTCTGTGTTCGGATTTTTACTTCTCATTTTAGCTTCCTGGGAAGGGAGAAAATGTGGAATTAATCATTTAAAATATAAAGACATAAACAATGACTTTTTGATGATTACTTTCCAAATATGCTGTGCTGGCAGTGAGATCTTTTGTTCAATAGGCTACCACAGGCTGCTGAGAGGGGCCATCTGGGCAGCTTTGGCACCCTAGGCATTACTGGTCCCTTGGTGTGGGGTGTCTCACCACTGACTGACATTTGCCAGTTCAGTTAGAAAAAGTCTCCTGACATAATAAATCAAGCAAGTAAGTACTGCTTATAGAAAAAACAATTTTATCTCTAAAGAACCGAGCAAGGTTTGTAAACAGGTCAGGGCACAGTTATGGAAAGCGAAATAAGACCACCACTATTGAAAGGCTGAGTACAGGAAGAAGTCAGGTGAGACAAGGCATGTGATAACTTAGGAAGCAAGCAGCCAGTCTTTACCTGGTTTTCAGGGGATGCATCATCCTTGGCACTTGAGTTCCAGGGCAGTGCAAGCAGGGGTGGTATTTTTGGAGAACCCTTAGAAAAAAGGAAGCATATAAGGGGAGGTATTGGCCCATTCAAAAACCAAAACTTGCATGTCTGAAACACAGGAAATGGAACTTTTTTCACAAGCTTGTATAGGGCTTAATGAAATTAGGATAGTGGAAAGGGTATGCCTTTGTAGTCAGATCAATTTGGATTTCAATTCTGGCTCTGCTACTTGATTTTGGTCAGATGATCTAAGTCCTATGCTCCCCTCATCTGGGATCTATTACAGGTGATCACACAATGAGTCTTTTTGAAGATTTCAAGTTCAGTTTGAGGGTAGGGTGGAGAGAGAGAACAAGAGCATTTTTTTTCTAACCACTGGTTCATTACCCTAATGCTCACAATAACCAGGATGTGGCTGAGCCAACGTCAGGAACCAGAAATTCAGTCCACGTTTCCCACATCAATCAAAAGAACCCAGTCATCTTACTGATCACCGCTTGTGCCAAGGACCTCATGAGCATGAGGTCGTCATCAGGAACCACAGCTGGGTATCAAACCCAGGTAATTAGATGTTGGTCATGGATAGATTGTAAAAATCTGCCTTTCAAAATAATTTTCAGAGAGAGAAAAAGGACAGAGAGAGGTTTTCTACCTAATGGTTCACTTCCCAAGTGGCCACAATGGCCAGAGCTGAGCTGATTAAAAGCTAGGATTAAAAGCTAGGTCTCTCATGTGGGTGCATGGTCCCAAGGCTTTGGGCCACCCTCCACTCTTCCCAGGATATAGCAGGGTGCTGGATGGGAAGTGGAGCAGCCAGGATGCAAACTGGTACCCATATAGGATGCTGGCATCACAGGGTAGAGGATTAACCTGCTGTATCACTGTGCTGGCCCCTGGGTCATGGGTATTTTAAACATTGTCTAAACAGCTAGCCAAAAACAGGCCCTTACATTTGTATATAGCTGATGTCTACTAGACATTGAATAATTAAGTTATTGGTTTCCCAGAACAGTCCAGGAATGCCTTACATATCCAAAAATGTTCCTGTGGTATCTGAATCTGTATCACGTTCAGTAGATGTTTTTCATCTGTGATGTATTAACATGGAGAGTAGACAGAGAACAGGGTTAACATAACCAAATGTCGTTGTCAGAGTCGCTGTTAAAATTTTGCTGAGCATATTATTTTCAAAAGAAAATTCCAATGAATAAAATCTTCTTTGAGAGCAATTTATTCTGATTAAACTGATTATGTTTTATAGCAAAAGGTCAAATGCATTTGCATCATCACTGTAGCATTTCTTTTCCCAAGTGAGTGACAAATGAGTAGAACACCATGAATTAGCTAAATTGCACAGATGTCATTAAAGACCCCAGATGGGTTTTGTTTGACCTTGACCTTCTTGAGGACAAATTGTGGTGAGGCCTGAAGTTGTCTGTGTCTCTGTTGAGATCATAATTTGATTTTTGTGCCAATACCTGTTCATATGTAACTCTAAAACAACTAGGCTTTTTAGTTTTCTCAACCCTGCTATGTTTTGAGAAGGACTGAAGAATAAATGAGACCTTGCAAGGCACCATGATTTATTGAGAAAATCTATAACTACATAATCAACAAATGGGGTGTCGCCAGAGCATGTGATACAGTGGTCCCCCAGGGAGGTAACAGATCACGTCATTTACTGTAAATGTTTAAAGACTCTGGAGCCTTTGTCTAACATGCTGGTTAGGAGATGGATGAATATTTAGTAAAGTAAATGTTTTGTGCTTTTAGTGCCAACTTATGCCGGTCTATGAATGTTAAATGTCCACTTAATGTAAAGTGAGGTTGTTACAGAATAAGAGCATGCACATAGTATGCAGCAAGATTGTCTCCAGATTGCTGTGACACTGTCCTTGAATCTTGAGTATAAATATGAACATGAACCTACTCATGAAGTGGCAGGATCTGAGGAACCCAAGGATAAAAATCTGCACTGCAGTACATTATTTTTGCTACTCTACTACCTACTTTGATTTATCAGCAGAACAACTTAGACCATGCTTCTGTTGTTCTAAAAGTACCTCTAATACAGTGTTTTTGTGGTTTGGGTATACCACCCCATCCACTTAAATCATTTTTATAGTCTTCATATACATGTCACAGAATGCTTGCATCGTTACTATTGCCAAATCATGTACCGGGTTCTGAAAATGTAAAGATGAATGAGCCACACTTCTAAGAAATTCATGGTCGAATGGAGAAGAAATTGGCATGCCATTAAACTGCAACACCTCTTAAGTACCAGAGATACTGTGAACCAAATGCTTTGGAAACATATAGAAGCCTTATTAATCATTCCTTGGGGGTGCAGGAAGGATTTGTTGAGGCAGCATTTGAGGGAGGCACCAAAGGTAAGAAGTAGCTAGCCAGAAGTTGAGCAGCCAAGCTGTGTGGTCCTGTTGGAGGCCACTGGAGGAACCAAATGGGATTCTGTGTAAGGCACTCTTGCTGTTTGCATGAGAGTGGCAGTGTTCACTCTTCAAAATGCAAACATACCCAAGAACCCAAGGAAGTGAATTTTGAAGATTTTAGCCCAGCAAACATAAGCATGGCAACAGCAGCATAGGTGGCATTGACTTGCACCTTGAATCACTTCTCAACAAGAAAATTGCAAGTTCTCGTGGGTCATTTCCTCTTACCAATTCCAAGTGCAGAGTAGCATGTAGAAAAAAGCAAGAGGAAGAAATATCTAGAATTCCTGACCTCTGAGGAAAAATATTTCACCATCTCTCAGACTTGGAGAAAGTAAGCCAAGGTATTCAGAGTTGTTTTTGTTTGTTTCTTAAACTTTACTCATTTAACATTAAAGTTAAATGTGGTATCTGAATCTGTATCATGTTCGGTAGATGTTTTTCATCTGTGATGTGGATTTTACCCTTTTTTAAACCTCTATTTATTAAATGTAACACTTATGCTTTTTCAAAACGCTACTGTCAGGGTGAACTTTTGGCCTAATTAAGACACCTGGGTTTGACTGCTGGCACTGGCCCTGAATTCTGGCTTTCTGGCAATCCAGACCCAGGGGGTATGGGGTGCTGGCTCCCTGTGGTCCCTGCTGCCCACATGGGGGATCTGAGCTGAGGTCGCAGATGCTGGCTCCAGCCTTTGCAAGCGTGGGCCGATCCTGTCTACAGATGGAAAAACTCCATGTCTCTGTCTCTCTGCCTCTCAAACAATTTAAAAAGTTCCTCTAAATTTGTAAACCTCACAGAAATGTTTTTTGAGGAACAGAAATAAATTACACCATAAGCAAAGTCAAAAGTTCCATGGATAACTGGGAAAATGAATGAAACATCAGTAACAGGGGTAATTGTGTCGTACCCAGAATTCTCATGGAGAAATTAAGGAAGAAAAGGCAACTGACAGGCAGAGATAATGAAAAGGCATTTTATAGAAAGTAATCCCATAAAAATGCTCATCTTACCTCATCATTAAATATTAATTACAAAGATATATAATTTATCAGATTGGCACATGACAAAAAAATGTTAACATTACCTACAATTGGCACGAGTGACGGGAAACAGGCTCTCTCATGAATGCAGGGGTGGATCCAGCATTTATGCCTGAAGCTCATATTATTTAAGAATCCTTTTTAAGAAAAACAAAGTGTACCTTGAATTTTGACTTACAGTGAGAATACTCTAATGAGTGGTACATATTTTTTAAAGATTTATTTTTATTGGAGAGTCAGATATACAGAGAGGAGAGGAGACAGGAAGATCTTCTGCACTTTGATTCAATCCAGAAGTGGCCATAGTAACTGGAGCTGAGCTGATCCAAACCAGAAGCCTGGAGCCCCCTCCTAGTCTCCCACGCAGGTGCAGGGGCCCAAGGCCTTGGGCCATCCTCAACTGCTTTCCCAGGGCACAAGCAGTGAGCTGGATGGAAAGTCAGGCCACTGGGATTAGAACTAGCACCCATATGGGATCCCAGGTGTGCAAGGTGAGGATTTTAGCCAGTAGGCTACTGCTCTGAGCCTCGTACACATTTTTAAAGATAAAAAATACTGTTAACATTTAAAAATCCAGAAAGGTAATACACTTGTATGACTCCCCAACTGAAATACCTCTTTAATACTTTCATTTTACAAATTCAGCTGTGTTATGATTATCATTTTGTGAGTTTTATAACATTTTATATAGGCAGTGGGAATGTCGTTTTTTTCTTAGCATGATTGACTACACTTCTTTTATCTTTGGTATCCAAAGGTTTCAGATTCAGGACTTATTGGTAATGACACAGATTTTTAGAAGAGCAATCTGGAAAAGCTAAGTTTCTTTTACATATGATATGTAATGTTGTAGGGAATTTCAAATGTTATCCACTGAGGAATTGCAGTAAATTAGTGGCACTATTTCATAGTTGGCATTCTTTTCTCGGGTGAATTAATTGAGCTTTGTGTTACTGTTCTCGGTGCCACTCTTTCACATCAAATCAATAAGAAATTCAATCAATGTAATTACATAATCCACTTTTCATAAATTTGATAGTTAAATAATCTAAGCACCTACTCACTATTTCTGTATAAACTTGACTGTAACCTTTAATTTGTACTTTTAGGAGGAGATCCAATAAATTCATATCTTTAAATTTAAATACCTTCTGAGTTTTCCCTGCTCCATTGAGTTGGTTTCACCCCTGTTAGTTTGGGTTTTATTTTATTTCTTAAAAGATGACCCAAGGTAAATTGTTCCTATACAACTACATCAGCAGTCTGTAATTTCTCATTTATTATATTGAAGCTTCCTAAAAATATCTTCATAGACTTTATTTCAATTTTTGCATTTCAGTTTACCTCTCAGAAGCTCGATCATCAATAGCTGGCAACTCTTTCAGTGTAGTGGGTCTGTGATGAGTGTAACAGAGAAGTCAGTTGAGTTAGTTGTCATAATCACCTGTGGTTAACGTTCACTTTTCTAAATTTTACAGAAATATGAAAGCATCTGTACTCCGTAAGGTTTCATGTAGGACTTAGGATAAGAATGGGAAGGATTGAAGCTGAAGATGAATTAAACTGACTGACCACTCTGAGCACAGCCATAGGGTGAAAGTGAGAAATCAGATACACTAATTGGAGGACAACGATGTAGTACCTACCAATGTTTAGAATCAAATATCCTTTGATCCAACACTTCTGCTTCTAGTGAGAGCCCAAGAACCCACCAATCAGCAAAATGTTCTGCGCAAGAATATTATGTGAATTTTTGTCTACAGTATGGGAGAAAATGGAATCAGAGGATTAGTAGTTGGTTTAGTTGGTTATGAATATTTGCACAGTAGTATGCTATGTGGTTATGAAAAGAGTAAGTTACGTCTGTCACCAAGAAATATACTCAAGCTATATTTTAAATCAAACAAACTTAAGTTTTTTTTTTAAAGATTTATTTTTATTATTTTTTCATTGGAAAGGCGGATATACAGAGAGGAGAGACAGAGAGGAAGATCTTCCATCCGATGACTCACTTCCCAAGTGAGCGCAACGGGCCGATACTATGCTGATCCGAAGCCAGGAGCCTCTTCCGGGTCTCCCACGCGGGTGCAGGTTCCCAAAGCTTTGGGCCGTTCTCGACTGCTTTCCCAGGCCACAGGCAGGGAGCTGGAAGGGAAGCAGGGCTGCCGGGATTAGAACCGGCGCCCATATGGGATCCCGGACGTGCAAAGTGAGGACCTTTAACCACTTGCGCCACCGCGCCGGGCCCCAAACTTAAGTTTTTAAAAAATATTTATTTTATTTTGGAATGGTAGGTTTATAGTGAAGAAGATGCAAAGATAGATATTCCGTCCATTGGTTCATTCCCTAAGTGGCTGCAATGGCTGAAACTGAGCCAATCTGAAGCCAGGAGATAGGAACTTCTTCTAGCTCTTCTATATGGGGCAGGGTCCTAAGGCTTTGGGCCATCCTCTAATGCTTTCCCAGGCCACAAGCAAGGAGTTGGGTGGGAAATGGAGCAGCCAGGACAAAAACTGGTGCCTATATGGGATCCTGGCACTTGCAAGGTGAGGATTTAGTACACTAAGCTATTGCACCATGCTCACAAAACTGAAGCTTTGAAAATATATGCATATCATGCATCAATAAGTTTACATTTTAATGTAAAGATTATATACTTAATATACTATAAGCTATAGGCATTACAGTGGCTACATTAAAAAATATATATTTATTTATTTATTACTTGAAAGTCAAAATTACCAAGGGACAGGGAGATACAAAGATTTTTCATCAACTGCTTCACTCCTCAAATGGCTACAATGGCCAAAGCTGAGCTAGTCTAAAGCTGTGATCCAGGAGGTTTTTCCAGATACTTGATGGTGGTGCGGCAGCCCAAGCACTTGGGCCATAATCTGCTGCTTTCTCAGCCCATTACTAGATAGGTAGATCAGAAGTGGAGCAGCCGGCCAAAATCTGTATGTTTTAGTTATACTCTTCCTTTCTAAACAAAATAGCAGATGGAAGATTTTTGTCTCTCCTCTCTGTAGCTATGCCTTTCCAATGAAAATAAAATAAATCTTAAAAAGAAAAAATTTAGTGACTGCTCAAAAGCAAACTGTGTGACTTCCAATAAATAAATTACTTTATCTTAGACTTCTTCTCCCCAGGTTTGTTTTATTCAAAATGCACAGAGTTCTGCATATCCGCTCATTCCACAAATGTCCATAATGACAGGGCTTAGCCAGACCAATACCAGGGGCCAGGATCTCAATCAGGGTCTTCAAGGTGGGTGGCAGTGAACCAATTCCGTGAGCCATCAGCACCTGCTGCCTCTAAGATGCATGTTAGCTGAGAGCTGGAATCATTACTGGAGTCAGGTCCAACCCAGCACTCTGACATGGCCTGCAAACCTCCCAGAGCAATGTCTAAAGTGCTGCACCAAATACATCTTCTTAAAACTAATAAAGAAAGGAGAACCTCTTGAAGAGTTTCTGCTTGCACATCACCTACCATTTTTAGTTTTTTGAGTTTCTGCTTTTCAGTCTTCTGTGTTAATCTCATTCCTGTGACCAGAATTTTAGGACAAAAATAAACTCACAATTTGTCAGGAGTTCTTGAATTATGCCTTAATGAAATGATATATGATGATGATTTTGGTGCTCAGAATGCTTCTAGGAAACTTTTTTTTTTTTTAGAAATTTGTGTAATTAGTATACTAGCTGTGGAAATGCTCAAATGGAGGTCATACACAAATTCTAGGCTCTAACTGCCAACAGGGAACAAGAGACTGAAAGATTTCTAGTCATCTCAGAAAAGAGTAATGAGTATTCTGGAATATTTGCAAATGTATCTTTCTTCTTTAAAAAGAAAGCAATTCCGAAAGAAGGTTATGAGATCTATGATGCAATGTCAACTTGCCCGGGGAAAAAGAGGAATGTGCAGGCTTGTCTGAGAGCCGTCTTGAGCATAATTTTCTAAATGATGCAAGGATGTTAAGAAATCAATGATTTATCACTATTTCCTTGTGTCTCAATGTTTTCTACAAGTTTGGATTTGTTTTAGGCTTTTTTATTTTTTTAAAGTAAACGTAGCTAGTTGGTCCTTAGCTAATTTTGTTCCAAAATTTCTAGCTTTTTGATGAAGTATTTGCTTTAAGCAAGACCAGTAGATAATGGGTTGCACGTGAATGGGCTACACATCATGTTGTACGTGGAATGAAAGGACCAGATCTCCCGGAATGTTCTGGAGCAGAACTGTTTGGGCACACATAACCCTCAGGTGAGCAAGGCTAATCATTTGTCATTTTGATCATTTTTGATCTAGAATACCCCAAAGGCCTTTGCTCACTTTGTGTGTCACCAATGAGCAATGTTTGATCAATTTCACACGCATGAAATGCCGTGGATAATTTATCAGAAAAACGAATCCTCACCCCCACCATGATTACTATCACCAGAAACCATCTGATTCAGAATGAGGACCACAGTGGTTTACTCTGGAGAAAGCTCACATGCATAAAACCAAATGAAACTCCCGTTTCTCTCTCTGAGTTGATCCAACACTTGCCTCCTGATCTATAGTAACAGGAATAAAAATGCTTTTATGCATTTTGCGATAACCTAACATGCTCAGGCTAGCTTAGATAACAAGCGTTTAACAAAATGCAGGACACACTAGGATATAAAAGGAGGCAAAACCCCAGCATTGGCTTATCCTGGTTTTGAGGCAGTGGGAATTCATTCCTTGCTAGATATAGATAAGCCAGGGGCTCCAGGGCCTAACCATAGCTTGAGAGGATCTGAAAGTAAAGCTGGCAGCTTGGGGAGCTTATGAACGCTAATCTTTAATGTTCTCTGTGTTTTCTTTCTTCTTATCCATAGAACTTGTCTCTACTTTGTTTCCCATAGGGTGACTTCTACCTTTCAGTTGCTGCTTCTCCTGCCTGTTCCTCCTCCCTTCTTCCTTCGCTACTTTCTAACCATTGAATCTTACCAGAGAGCAATAGGGTAGGACAACCTCAAACCAGAACGGCATGTTTTTGTGGCTAGTGTAGATAGTGGGGTTTGAGTCAGACAGTTGGTCTGGCCAGTTGGGGCAAGATTGGCACAGTCATTGTGTGTGAAGTGTGGCAACTGAGCACCCAGAACCCTGCCGATTGAGATTTTTGGAAAAGGCAGGTAACTATCAAGAAAAGGCTGTGTGCTTACCGGGCAAGCGCTTTGCAGCCCACGCATGTTCTCTGCCACTCGATCCTTGGAATGTCTACGTGTTCAGCCCCAGGCTTCCTCCTAGTGAAAACACTGGTAAAGACCTAGCCACTGCCCTCACCGAGCTTAAACGCTAGTGAGTGTGATACACGTGGAAATCAAACTGTCACCCAATATGACAACTGCTGGTAGTGTCCTCAGGTTCCCGGAAGCTCAGACAGGGAATCTAGAATGTGAAGGCCTAGTAATCGCCTTCTTCTATTGGCTGAATTCAACGGGAAGGGATGTTCATGGCAGTACTGCCCCTGTGAGGACAGCAGATTTACTCCTCTCTAGTTGGTAAAAGTTAAACTGGTCTATTTCTTCAATGTTTTCTAAAATATCCACAGAATACAAAAATATATACGGTAGTGAAAGCAGTTTTGGAAAATGTGTGTTTTTTTTTAAGGCATTAATTTTGGGTCCAGTGCAATAGCGTAGTGGTTAAAGTCCTTGCCTTATACGCGCCGGGATCCCATATGGCTGCTGGTTCTAATCCCAGCAGCTCTGCTTCCCATCCAGCTCCCTGCTTGTGGCCTGGGAAAGCAGTTGAGGATAGCCCAAAGCTTTGGGACCCTGCACCCACATGGAGGACCCAGAAGAGGCTCCTGGCTTCAGATTGGCTCAGCTCCAGCCGATGCAGCCGCTTGGGGAGTAAACCATTGGACAGAAGATCTTCCTCTCTGTCTCTCCTCCTCTCTGTATATCTGCCTTTGAAAAAAAAAAACTTTTAAATAAAGGCAACAAGAAAGGGAAGCAAGCAAACAAACACACAGAATTCTGTAGAAGAATTGGTATTGTCTGTGTCTACCATCACTTCAGTAGTATAAGCCAAGAAGGACCAAAAGACACTTGAATCACAAAAGCCAAATTTCCCTCTTAATCAAGGACAGTCACAGCGACTGCAAGCAAACCACACATCTATTATCTTTCTTTTTCTCAGTTCCAATTCAAACAAGAAAGGAGGCCAACTGGAGAAAGTGTCTCAGTTTACCTTAGGAGACACCCAATACCCAGAGAAATCTCATAAAACTTTATAAATGGAAAATTTAACACAGTTAAACAGTCTGCCCAAAAAAATCTGCAAAAATGATGTAATAGTGCCTGAATGCGAACATCTTTAGACATAACAAAGCATAGTTCCACTAGCAGGCTAACAATGCTTGATTAAGGCACACACAGAAATTGGAGAGCGAGAAAGCATTTTTCTATAAAGCGTAAGTCTATAATGTTACAATATGAATATTAATAGCGCATATGATTTAATAGCAGAAAATGTTGGGTGAAGTACATGTTTCTGAATATTCCTGCTGTCAGTAACTAGAAAAGAATTTACTGTGAGAATACTTGCTACCTAATAATGTCTTTGGTTGTGACTCATCCGAAATTCAGACCTAGGCCTAAAGAGGCTGGAAGACAATGCCTGGCAGAGCCAGTTCTATGTGGTTCTTAACTGACAGTTTTCTCTCGAATACTCTGTTGTCACTGTGAGTCAAGACCGAGTACAATAGGACATTGATCAAAGGATATCTGGTCTGTCATTTGCCACTTTGATGAACTAAAAGAAAGTTAAGTTTGCTGCTTTGTTTCTTAATCAAAATACACACTTACACACTGATTTTGGGGGCGGGGGGAATAAAATGTGTTCTTGGTTTTTTTTTTAATTTTCTTTTATTATTATTATTTTATTTTGACACTCTTTACATATTTAATCGGGGTATAAAAAGGTTCAAGGCCTAAAAGGGGGATATAGAGGAAGAAGCCCCACCCAGTTTCCCACCCACCCTAAGTCCCGGGTGTGGGGCATGCTCTGAGATACTCGATCGAGTGGTTCCAATAGTTCATCATTCATGGGTCGCTGCCAGTCTCGCCACTCCAAGCACGATGTGGTCGTTGAAGAGTACATTGATGACACAGTCCCTTCTAGAGTCTCCATTTGCCCAGTTTTTTGCTGTCAACAGATAGCTGAGGTTGTTGCTTGACTTGTTCTGTCTTTTCTTGGTTAGGACTCTGAGTCCGGTGTCTCAACTGGGGAGATCCTCAAAGAAATTTGGAGGTATTCCCAGTCCAGATTCCTGCGTGTTCCAGCGAGCATAGGGCCCGGCACAGTCCATTGCCCCGATCAGCTGGTGGTTGCAGTTGCTGGGTCGGTTCTGTCTCCACCTGTGTCCTCTTGTAGTCTGGCCTGGCTCCACCCTGGACACACTTGGCCCTCGCACATACCAGTAGGAGCTGCAGCTAAGTCAGGGCGGCCCACAGTAACCCCAACCAGGCCCACCCCCTACCCTGGCTTGCCAATACGTATGGCATACAGTCCAGTCGGTCCCAAATACCCTTCTGTTCATATACTTGCCAACGGGTGTTGCAACCTACTTCCATCCAACCATCTCGTCCAATCGGTCCTAGCGGATGTTGCTAGTTGTCTGTCTAGCCACCCCAGCCCCTGTCCTAGTTCCCATGCCCTCCCGTGGAAGGTGATGACCCAAGAGGGAGGAGCCCACTATTTCCCTCCCAGGTCGCTCCTATTCCAGTTGTGTTTCTTAATCAAAATACACACTTACACACTGATTTTGGGGGCGGGGGAGGAATAAAATGTGTTCTTGTTAAAAACTAGTCTTCCAGTTCAGGGCATAATCATATGGGGGAGTGTACTGAAACTTAAATGCAATGTTCCTGAAGGTCACAGCATTTTATTCCAGTCTCAAGATGCTCAGCTTGGACCCTGGGGCTTTAGCCCTGTGGTAGTGGTTCTCTCATTTGTCCATTAGATGCATTTCAGCTTTTTCTAAAAACACCCCTGCACAGAATTCACACTAGTTCAAAAAATAAAGAAATTTCTGGGGATAATTTCCAGATCTCTGTGTGTATTTAAAGTTCTTTAGGTAAAGTTCTTTAGGTGAGTACCTTGGCATAGCAAGGTACCCTTCTGTTTATGGGTGCTTGTGTATGTCCCAGATGCTCCACTTCTGATCTGCCTCCCATCTAAGGGCTTGGGAAAGCAGTGGAGAATAGCCCAAGTTCTTGGGCACCTGCATTCACATGGGAGACCTGAAAGAAGCTTCTGATTCCTGACTTTGCATCAGCTTCGCTGTGGCCATGGCAGTCATTTGGGAAGTGAGCCAGTAGATGGAGTATCTGTCTCAATCCCTGCATATCTGCTTTCTTCCTTTTTCTTTCTTTCTCTCTAATTCCAACTTTCAAGTAAAATCCTCAAAAAATTAAGCATAAAGAAATGATGAGCTTACTCAGGTGCTTGGGGTCAGCACACAGTACAGACTACAATTCAGGCCAACATTGAAACAAGGGAATAACCCACACACTGGGCAAGGGAGGCTGGGCCAATATTGGGACCTTTGAAGCTTTCTAGAGGCTCAACTTGGTCCCATCACAGGCTAGCCACAAGCATTTTTGCATTGCCTACGCCCTGTAGCAGCTACTACTTAAACTCTCACCACTACTGTCACCTCCACTGAAAAATAACTTCCCTCTCATAACAAGTTGGATAACATGGAAGACATTAATAAGAAGTGATTGCTTCCCCAGAAGAACCCATTGTGTGTGTCTTGGTATTTACACTTTGTGCTATGCATATGGAAGTACATTCCAGCACTCACATAATGAGCCCACAGCAGCATCTCAAGGTGGTTTTAGTCTGCTCTTGATTGCCCAGCTTCCATGAAACATTCCAGTGTCTCCATGATGTTGAGGTTTTGGACCTGTATTAGTTCAGTGTTTCTTTCCAGAGAAACCTAAATTCAGACCCCAGATGTTGTTTGTACATAGCCTAACTGCTTCCAGGAGGTTCTCAGAGCAGACATAAAAGGAATTAGATGATATATTCTACACACACGCACACACACACAAAATAATATATGATATTCTCACTAGATACTTCTTTTTTTCCTATCCCAAATCTTTCCTCTCCCCCAACCTTCCTCCCATATCCAGAGCTATTTTTTTTAATTGTAGGGATTTAGCTTGTTCATTTTTTTTTTCTGTGTTTCAGCTTACATGAATGTTTCTGGCATTTTTTGATGCTTTTCTACTACAGTCATCAGTTTAACAGGCACAGGATCGGAGGTGTGGAGAAAGGAAAAACGTTGTGCTTTTTTCCCTACGAAGTTTTCTTATTGAAATCAGTATAGATTTTCTCAGAGATGGGAATGTCCCATGAGGTGTCCAGCATTGCTGCTACTCCGCCTCCGTTTCCTTCCTGTTTCCTGCTGAATTGAGTAGAGTTTTCCCCAAGGCCCTGAGGGTGTTACCTCTCCTGCAAATTGGGACACTAGAATTATTCTGAAGTGAAAACTTCAGCAGCAGGAATCAGACTTCCTTCTTTCAGGTAATGTGTGAGATCAAGATGCATATAAGCCAGAATCGTAACACCCGGGAATTATACCCAATCCAGTCTTCAGTGGCTTTAGTCAATGGGGAGGTGGGTTTTTTTTTTCTTCCTACAGCAGGAAGTCTGGCCATGGGAGGTGTTGATGTTGATTCAACAGTTCACCTCATCAAGCAGTGACCCCTGGAGAGAGACTAGGGGATTGAATGTACAGGTGGTTCATCAAAGCCTTTTCCAAACAGTGACTCCTTGAGGAAAGCTATGCATTTTCCTTCAGAACTGTTCAATCAGGAGGTAAGAAAACCATGCATTTATTCATTGTTCCCCAGGCCCAGTTGGACAAAGATTGCTTTATGCGGCGTCATCTGCGTCCCAGTTGCATATCTAGGTTCCCGCACATGCGTGGGCATGGTATCAGAGAAGTTTGGGAACAGAACAGAAGGCATGTCCAAGAGTAGTGGAGGGGATGTGGTGTCAAGTCACCCTTGCAGGGAGCTGCAGTACCTGGAGTAAAAAGGTGGGTTGCAAAGATGTGATATTGGAACCCAAGCTGCATCTCAGAGATCTCAGAGAAACTTGCAGCTTTCTGAATCTGAGCTTATGAGTTTCCTTGATTCTGGGAAGTTCTGTGCTATTACTTATTCAAAAGGATCACCTCATTTATTTCATCTCTTCTGGCATTTCTTCTACATCAATGCAGACTTCTCCCACAGTGCTGTTTCCTTTTACAGACCACATCTCCCTGTTCCTTCCTGATTGCTTCAGAACAAGCTCTGCATCTCAACACTTCTGTTGGTAGTCATGTACCATGTACAACCAACCCATCATCCAATCCACTGAAATTTATTTGGCTAGTATACTCACCTTCTTAGTATCTAAAATGGCTCTTCTATCTGCTATCTGTAACTGCTCCAAAATATCCCTCAAGTCTTTACCTTTAAGAATATTTAAAATGTTTATTATTTTCTTTACTTGAGGGAAGAGGTGCAATTAAGGGAAAAGGAAGAGACAGAGAGGAAGATGTCCACAGTGATCAGGACTACTTTGGGCTGGGGCTAAAGCGGGAAGCTGAGAACTTGATCTAGGTCTCACACATGTGGGCAGAAACTCAATTTCTTGAGCAATCATTGCTTTCTTCCAGGGTCTGAATTAACAGAATGCTGGAGTCAGCAGCTGAAGCTGGGTGCTGGGTACTCTGTTATGGAACATATGCAATGTAGTCGATGCCTTTTCCCCATGATTTGTTTTTATTGGAAAGGCAGATCAGATTTATACAGAGAAAGAGAGACAAAGAGCTTCCATCTTCTGTTTCACTTTCCAAATGGCCACAAAGGCTAGAGCTGAGCTGATTCAATGCCAGGAACCAGGAGTTTTTTCAGGGTCTCCCGTGTGGGTTCAGGGTCCAAAGGCTTTGGGGCATCCTAGCATGCTTTCCTGGGTCCCAAGCAGGGAGCTGAATGGGAAGTGGAACAGTCAGACACAAACTGGCATCCATACAGGATCAGAGCATTTGCAAGCATTTAGCCATTGAACCATTGTGCTGGGTCAATGTCCTTAAGTGCTAGGTCAACCACCTGTCCATATGCTTATTTTAATCTTGCTGGCCCATCAAGTATATTTTATCTGGGATAGCTGTTCTATCCTGGATCTTACTATTGTCCTTGGTAGTCTCAGTGTTTTTCCCTCAGAACTCCCTAGTTCTCTCTGGCAGACATTATTGCCTTGGTTGATTCAGCATCTCTGGAAAGACAGAAGCCACGCCCTAGTCTGTACCCTTCTTGGAAAGCTCACGTAGGGCTGAGCCCCTCTGATATTAGTTACTGCCTAGGCTCTGCTACTTCCTATTTAGCATTACCCAAAGAAAGTGGTCCACGCCTTGGGAGCTATCTCTGGGCCTCAAATGTTGTGCATGGAGGAGGAAGTTCCTTGAACTGGCCAGGTGGTCTGAACAGTTGATCAGATTCTCACCCCAACAGGAGTTTTTCTTCCACCTGATGCCCTTCACCTGCCTGTCAGGGACAGCCCCAGCACTGTGTAAAAGAAACAAAGATAAAGATCCTTATACTCATCCTTAAAGCCTTTGAGATCCTGGTCCTTTTCTATTCTTGGTCAATAGTTTCCCGCATATGCTGGGACCCAGCTACCCTTCAAGTCCTTAGGGATTCTCCCAGGTTTGTGCTAAATTTGACCTCAGCATCCTCTCTCTAATTTCTAAGCTTCTTAAAGAGTTGGGTTCAGAAATGGCATACAAAAGTCTGGGTAGCTTTTGTCCTGCAGGTTCTTTGTGTATAAAGAAAAAAAAAAGTTATCCATGAATGGAATTATTTATGAGTACAAAGTGATCCTTCTTGCTTCAGCTAAGACTTATGGGTGTGACTCCACCTTCACAAGTCTTGTGCAGTCACAGGTTTATGATCTAACCTGTCATCTACCTGTAAGATTTAGAGCTTAGTCCCTGGATTAAACAATTGATGAGTTAATGCATCATGAGAGTGACATCTGGAAGCTGTGTTAATGTGCCAGAAGGCTGGCTGGAACCAAAGTCATCAGTGACTGGGTCCTTGCTAGTCTGGGGTTGGTATCTACAGACTGAATTGTTTTCTGGCTGTCAAGTGTATTCGAAGAGTTCTGGCCAGACTATTCCAATTGCTGTTTCATACTGAGGCTTGCCATAGTTGTTTTTGTCTCGATCTTCCTACTAATGAGACCATTCTACCAGTTTGTTATTAAGTTGAAGTTTGTTGAGAAACCCTTTACTATAAATCACTTCCCTGCTTTGCTGAGCTAGTTATCGCTGGTCCTGTTAGCTGTGCTCTGCCATGCCTTGCTGGGGGCCAGCTGCCAAAGCTCCTGACGCCCAGACATGGACGGACTGCCATTGTCTCTCCTTGTTGATGTACAGCAACACCACACCAAAATAAATGAGCAAAAAAGCCCCATCAATCCCCATGAAGTTGACATAATTGTACAAGATTGTTGGATTATCCATAACCAAACCAACTTCTTTAAAATTATTTTTGATGCCCAAGTTAGTGCTAATGAAAACTTCTTTAGGCTATACTTGGTTTGTGGCATGCGTTTTGCATATTTCTGGTACCATTGCCATGCTGAGTTGCCTGAACCCTGGACTGCTACTCCTTATGAACTTGTCTCAAGTCTAGTACAGTGTCTCAGTGTCTTTGCCAGCAGCTTCAAAATCTGCTTGGTTCTCTGTCCTACCCAAAGAACTTAGGATGTGGAGAGAGCATCTCTGCATGAAGTCAGATGTAACATTCCAAATCTGTCGCCCATAGTTTTTCTAAGCTTTCTAAAACTTCTGTTATTAAGACATAACTTTAAATCCAGGTTAGAAACACACTCACCCTATTGTTTCCAAGCTCTTTCATTCAGGTCCCTCTCATTAGAAAACTTGGAAGTGACATCTCTGTGTGATGGCTCCCGTGACCCCTTCGGCCCCAGCACATGACTTCTCCCACAGCAGTGACTCCAATCTTAGGGACTGATTGGCAGGTTGCTCTGTTTGGGGATGAGTGTCAAAGATCTGTGATGGCTTGTGTCAAGCTGAGCCTCAACTTGCGAACTCCATATGCCCACCTGCTGAGCAGGGGTGGGAGTTTTTCTTGACTGTGTCCAGGGATAATGATTTTCCAAGGGACAGATCTGTATTGTTCTTGGGATCATGGTGCAATCCAAAGATATTTGCCCTCAGATATAAACTGGCTGAAACTGCACCGCTTGCTCCTGCTTCAAAGTCATATCACAACACAGTGACCCATCTAAGACTGTGTCACCAAAAGCAGCTTTGTAAAACATTTTTTTTTTCTGCCTTACTCAAAGCTCTATAGAGCTAGAATGATGTGCATAGTGCTCCCAAGAGCTGAACTTTGTGAAAATCTCCCAGAGCCCTGGTAGAAAAGCGCTCAACACAGAATCATGCTTAAAGAAAGGACTGTAGGGCCCGGCGCGGTGGCGCAAGTGGTTAAAGGTCCTCGCCTTGCACGCCCAGGATCCCATATGGGCGCCGGTTCTAATCCCGGCAGCCCTGCTTCCCTTCCAGCTCCCTGCCACAGGCTTCGGATCGGCATAGTATCGGCCCGTTGCGCTCACTTGGGGAGTGAATCATGGGACGGAAGATCTTCCTCTCTGTCTCTCCTCTCTGTATATCCGCCTTTCCAATGAAAAAATAATAAAAATAAATCTTTAAAAAAAAAAAGAAAGGACTGTAGAGGGCCTGGTATGGTAGCCTAGTGGCTGAAGTCCTCACCTTGTACATGCCAGGATCCTGGCAATGTCAGTTTGTATCCTGGCAGCCTGGCTTGCCATCTAGCTCTTTGCCTGTGGCCTGGGAAAGCAGTCGAGGAAGGCCTGGAGCCCTGGGACACTGCACCCGTGTAGGAGATCTGGAAGGAGTTCCTGGCTCCTGGCTTCAGATTGGTTCAGTTGCTGCCATAGCGGCCACTTGGGTAGTGAATCAGTGGATGAAAGATCTTTCTCTCTGTCTCTCTTCCTCTCTCTATATCTGCTTTTTCAATAAAAATAAATAACATCTTTAAAAAAAAAGAGAAAGGAGTGTGAAAGAGAAGGGAATGTTTAGACTTGAGAACAGGTGTGTCTGAGACAATGGAGTTCAGAAAGGTCTCCAGACTCGGTCCCTTCACCGTATTCAGTGCCATCCAGTTTACATCCCAGGGATCTCTCTTGCTGGTGTAAGGGCTGAAGGATCCGCTGACTGGCTGTCTTTCCTCATCAGCTTCCTTCACTAATGAGCAGAGAAAAAGGAAAAAAAAAATCCAGGAGGTAGCATGACAAAGACTGAGTTTCCAATGCTGTTTCAACTGCTTTGCATGCCTTTTTAAAAATGATTTATTTATTTACTTGAAAAGCAGGGTGAGACATATCTTCCATGTGATGGTTCATTTTCCAGATGGCTTCAATGGCCAGGGCTGAGCCAGGCAGAAGCCAGGTGCTCCATCCAGATCTGCAGGCGTGGTAGAACCAGCACTCACATGGGATGCAGGCTGCAATGTAACCTGCTGTGTCACAAATTTGCATGTTGTACAGCCTTTTGTCTAGGTACCTGGCAAGGTGGTCAGCCATCCCGATTAGCTGAGGACTGAAGGGTTTTCTGAGATGCAGAACATTCAGAGCAGAAAATATTTCAGGCACATTGATGCATGGATCCACCATCATTGTTTGCCCACAATGAATGTAGCCACTGAAATATCACTGAAGGGTCTTGAAGGAGACCTCATGTTTTTCATGCCCTCTCTTCACCAAATAGTGCTGACCACACTTCTCAGAATTCCTGCCAGCCCTGGTCTCCAATCCATATCTTTGGATATGTGCCAATACCTTCCATGCTTAATTGAGCTGAACTCTGTTCCAGACAACAATGCCAGAAATAGATGCGGGTTTCAGGTCTTGGTTGCAAGGGTCTGGTTGTGAAACGTGCATGTTTACGTTTGAGAGGAATGGGGTGGAGCGGCCTCCTCCCTCCTCTGGCTGGTGTGGGGGGTGAGCTCAGCACTACACACTTGTATGGGAATTAATTAGAAATAATGAGCCTCTGGGATTACCCCAAGTCTTCCAAGAGATCTAGAGGGAGGATGCCCTAAGTCATGCTGGCTGTGAGGACTAGAACTCATTACGGATAAAAGGAGAATTAGATTAAACTAATTCACGGGCATGTGTCCAAAGATTACTTAAAAACACGATAGCGGTACCACATGAAAAATACACAGATCCCTAAAGTCATGCCAACACTGCGAAAAGAAAGCTGAGTTACAGAGCTATCCATCTAGCTGCCCCGAAGACCTAACCGTGTTACCCTTCTGGTTCGTAGCTGGGAATTCATTTCGAGCCTGGAGCATTTGGTTTCAGCTGTTCTTTCTCTGTTTAATGTCATAAGTAATGTCCGTCAGACGTAGCTCTGTCTGTTTGGATGGCGCCTTAACTCTAGCAGAGACTCTCCAGTCTCGTGAAGAAAATTAAAAGTCTCTTTACCTCTTGGCTGGGTTCCTGCCTCTTCTCTTCTCTCATATATATATATAATATATATGCTATGAGCATGACATAGGTCTTACTCGGTTTTTCTTAAAAGCCCTGGACTTTATTATCATTGAGTAACACATTGTGGACTCTGTTGTTCATATTTAAAAAGCTGTGCAGCACTGAGTTAACAGGAGGCCCATAGCAGTGCTCCACTGGGAGAACCGTAGTGCCTGAAACCCAAGCAGGAGAGAGAAGCTACCCCGGCTGGCCAGGGTGATGCTGCTTTACTAGAGCTGCCTGCTTACCTGGAGCTTTTTATGTTTGGGCTATACATGTTTTGAATAGCTTTCTCCAATTTGGAAAACATAAAATGAGCAACGAACAAAGGGAACTCTGGTGTAAAATACTTGGCAAGTCCGTGAAAGCCTTTACCAGCGTTTATTAAATCGTCTCCTTGTGTCTCTGCCTTTGCATGGCGGGCTGTTTGTCTAAAACTACAGATGTGGTTGGGCTCCATTTCTGTCCACTCATGGGGTGGGGGAATATTTTGCATAGAATTATTTTTAAAAAGTCCTAAGGAAAAAGAAATACTGCTGAAAAAGGGGTCTGAAGCACAAGGCAAAGCAATGGACTCTTAACACAGGGCTTTGTTCCTTCCATAGCCCTGCGGGGTCACTCAGATCAGTGTGGTGCAGAGCCATTCCAATAAGCACTTTCAATTGTCCAAAACTGATTCCATGAGCGAGTGGCCCAGCAGCAACAGCAGGACAGCCAATAAGCTCTGGGAATTTGAAGCACAACAGCAGTGAGATGCCTCAAATGGGAGGATGGCCAGGGCCGGGGAGCACTCGTGCGTGCGTATGAAAAGATTGATTGATTGGGGTTGCATGATTAAAGAGAATGAACTGCATATAGGATTTGGCTCCAGCTTCTTACAATGTGCCTTTTTAGTATTTTGCCCTAATTCCCGGGGAAGACAAAGTTTTAAAAAAATTTTCAGAAAGAATTATGTGCTTTTAAGAAAAAATACAAAAGGCATTGACAATAAAAATCGTGTTCATGTCTTAGTTTCACTCACTTTAAGTTCCAAATGCCACATCAAAAAATACATGTGTGTTTTTGTTTGTTTTAAGCTGCATTGTGGCATACACCATAGAAAACTTTGCGTATCAGGCAAGGGAAAAATCATTTGTCTTCATTACCATCTATCCACACTTTTGGTAACTATGAAGACGTTTCTCCTTACAGTTTCGCAAGCAGAAATAACAGAAGTTGGGGGTCTGAATGTAAGTATCTGGCTGAAATCCATTTAGTGGCAAAAGGAATTCTTCAGTTCTGACATGACATTTCATCAGGGCATGGATATGGGATTTACATTTCTTCCTGGATTGCATTGTTTCTATGTGTGCTCGTCAGATAATCGGAAGCAGGTGTAGCCTATTTTACCGGCTCCGTCCATGGTCCTCAGGGTGACCCTTGGAGGTATCTGGGGTGGCATCTGAAAGACTACATCACTGCATTTCCAGCCAAAGTGGCTGCTTGGGACTCCTCCCTGTCACCTTGGAGGTGTTGCTGACCAGAGCAGTGATTGTCAGCTGCTGTGAGACCTGCCAGTGACATGCTCTGAAAACATGTCCCTGAGAGCCTTCAGTTTAAAATAATCACTGCCTTGTGGTCACAAGGGGGAAGAAGGCCCCAGTCAATTTATGAGGTCTTTGCCTTTAAGTTGTGGATGAAGAGAGTTTGTGGCTAGCTGGGGAAAATTATTTATGATGTGATTGTTAAGAAAGGAATGAAAGTGTTACCATTTTTTTCTATCTTTTTTGTTTTTTTCTTTTTGCAGCCCCAGGGCTCTGATGACTGCTGCAGTATTTTTAATTTTATTTCTTGCTGATTCTTTACATACTCCCTTTGGCTGTGAATTTAAACTGGGTTGTATTTCTAGGCGCCCACTGTAATCTGGGGGCAAAAGAATCCGTAATGAGAGATGGGCTGCCTTCATTTTGCACCCATCCTGTCTTCTTTGTCACTCTGACCCGCTTGATTTTCAATCATGAGGATAAGGGATTCAGATGGCTGCATGTATCTTGGGAAACAATGTTTTATTTTTCATTTCAAGCTTTTTTTTTTAAAGTGACTTATCTATTTGAAAGATTTATACAGTGGGGTAGGGGAGAGATCTTTCACTCTTTTTCACTGTTCAAATGGCTTCAACAACAACCAGAACTGTGCCAGACTGAAGCCGGGACCCTGGAAATCCATCTGGGTCTCCATCATGGTTGACAGACACCAAGCACTTGGGCCATCTTCCACTGTTTTCCCAGCACATTAACAGGGAACTGAATCAGAAGTGAAATAGCTGGGACTCAAATTGGTGTCCATAAAGGATGCTGGTGGTTCCAGTAGTGAGTTAACACACTATGCCATAATTCACTCCCCTCATTTCAGTCCTTAAGAATGAAAAAAAAAAGTCTTTAATGAATAAATCCTGACTTTGGGGCCAACAGGATGTCTGCAATGCCTAATCCTCCACCTGCAAATGCTGACTTCTCATATGGGTGCCAGTTCGTGTCCTGGCTGCTCCGCTTCCCATCCAATTCCTTGCTTATGGCCTGGGAAAGCTTTGGAGAGTGCCCCAAAGCCTTGGGATTCTGTTCCTGTGAGGGAAATCTGAAAGAAGCTCCTTGTTCTTGGCTTTGGATTGGCTCAGCTCCGGGCATTGCAACCAAATGGGGAGTGAAAGAGCAGATGGAAGAGCTTTCTTCTCCTTCTGTAAATCTGTCTTTCCAATAAAAATAAATCTTTAAAAGTTAAATAAATAAAAATGTAAAAAGTAAAAAATGAACCTAAATGTATTAAATTCTGAATTTGAAAATAATTAAATAAATTCAGATCAGGCTAGTGCTTGGAATTAAAAGAATATTTTGTTGATTTTATCTTTACTTACAAGGGAGAATGCAGTTACATCTCTTTCTGTGGGGCAACACTCTTGTGATAATGTGAGTAGTTAGACGGTACATATGTTTTTTACTGGGGGAGGAATAGGTGGCATGTGTTTACCTAACTGAGTTCACCAGGTTTTCTTTTTCCCTCTCCTTGCCATTTCTGGTTTCAGATAAGAGCATTCAATGATAGCTCCCAAGAGATGAGTGGGTCCCTAATCATTTGTGTGAAACTCACTTGGAAAATGAGATTACTAGGTGCCCACGCCAAATTTATAAATTAGGATTTCTATCAGTAGCAATAAGAATCTGAGTTATTAGCAAGTTTCCCTGGTGATTCTTAGGACCCTAAGGTTTTAAGAATGACTACTGACCATGCGATATCATAAGAGACTTTACACTGCTGTCAGTGGCCAATTCTCCGTACATGGGTTAAGTCCCAGATGTGTGTGGCAGTTTGTGCCACCCACACCACTTCAGATGTGCAATCGTAAGTGCTGGGGATAGCTTGGAAGTCCATTGGCATAGGCCCTGCTTCCCCTTTTGAAAACAGTAAGAGGAAAAATGAAACAAAAGGAAAGTTAGCTTTGAAGCTCCCTCTACCAGCTGTACCACAATCTGACTTGCTTCCAACTTGAGAAATAAATAATGCAAGGGTTGAGTCTCAGAGAAAGGGAAATGTTTAAATTGGTCTTTGTTAGGCAAAGAATTTATCAGTCAAGTCCTGTATTTTCCTCAGGAAAGTGAAGAAAGTAACAGCAATGAGAATAGGGAACAGAAATTAGAGGCAGCCATGAAGTAGAAAGGCATCTTCTACCTCCTTTATGTTTTTCTAGCTGGCAAGCCCAAACAACTCATTTATATTCTAAAGCTTAGTTTCCCTTTTTTTTTTTTTTTGTAGAACAGAGATCATGGCATCTACATTACAGGGTAACTCAGAAGGGTGATTGCAATAGCTGTGTAAACCTGCTTGGGAAATGATAAAGAGCTATGTGTGTGCATGGTTTTGTCATTTATTCGGACTCCATGCGATTTTGGGGGGAATAGCAGAAATTCTCGTAAGTGTGTTTGATGCCAATTCATCTCTACTTCCTGGGGGGAGGGGCGGTCTGTGAGCAGAAACTGAACACTGTTGTCTCTGGCTTTCTGGGACCGACAGGGCTATGCCCCTGCAGGCAAGTGCCCAAAACAGAGCAGCATAGCATTTGAGAAGACTTATGATTCCGAATCTACCTTTGTCTCTCTCTCTAACCCCTTTCGCTGTGAAAAGAGAGTTTGGAAAGGCCAACCATATTTGAATATTATGAAGAGATGCAGAAATCTCTTCCAAATTTGATAAAAATGCACAGCACAGGCTTAAGTTCACCCTCTCATAGTTTAAATGTCTTCAATGACATCAAAGGTCAAAAATGCCACCTGTCACCTCTGCCCAACCACAAGAATGAGTTCTTCCCTCCAAGAAAACTGACAGCTACAAAATGTGTCATTATTTGTTCATGACCTCCCCGTCTGTGTAATTCTCACGTGTACCACTGATTAGGTCAGTATAAAGCCTGGAACACATTTATTTCTCACGAGTGCTCGTCAGTAGGTTTGCTTTCAGGCTTCTAGGAGGCAACACGAATCATTGTCCTGCTTTTTTCTCAACATCAAGGAGATGTGCATACTTAAATGCAGTTTTGAATGATGTGAAAGTCTAGCCATGACCAGGTCCTGGCTGTCCCTTTTGGGGTGCACCTAGTATATGCCAGGTGTACATTGAGCTGGGAATCATGGAAGCCACCATTGAGCAGGAGACCCCTTTGCACAAAAACCAGAATGTCTTTGAGAAACGGTAGGGAAGCAGTGTGGAATATGCCAGAAAACTTGCGGAGGAGACAGATGACTTCAGAACTCAGACTTAACAAGTGGCTAGAGACTAGGACTGAACCAACAATTCTGAGTTGTCTAATTGCTGGCAGGTTCCTTGTAAAGACAAAAGCCATTGAGACTGGAGCCACCTAAACTTCTGCAAGCTTTCTAGAATGTCAGATTTAATTGTAGTCACATGTAGTCTTTTTTTAATTTAAAAATATAATTTTTTGCATTTTTAACATTTTTATAGAGAACAGATTTTATGTATTTCATAGATAAAATTCTAAGATAGCCATGCTGCCCTCCCTTCCTCTTCTTTCAATTCTCCTTCCTTACTTCCTTTTTTCTTTAAATTTTTACAAAAAAAAATAATAATTTGAGTTTATAATCAAAGACTTAATGCAAAGCTAACTAATATTCAACAAATAAACAGTAGAAAGACTACAGCCCCCTGAGGATAAGCAAGGGCTAAAAGCAATTATCTACTCACAAGATGTCAATTTTCTTATACCTTTTTGTATTCTGTATTATCATCCACATATCAGAGTAAACATGTGATATTTGTCTTTTGGGGACTGCCTTATTTCAGTAAGCGTAATGATTTTTTAGTTTAATCCATTTGGCTTCAAAAGACAGAATTTCTTTCTTTTTGTGACTTAGAAGTATTCCATGGTCTGTGTGTGCGAGTGTGTGTGTGTGTGTGTGTGTGTATGTGTATATCACATTTTTAAAATTCAGTCACCAGTTGATGGGCACCTGGGTTGATTATACATTTTAACTATTGTGAGTTGAGCTGTAGTAAACATGAGATGCAGATAGCTCTTTCATGTGCTGATTTAATTTCATTTGATTAACATCCCAGCAGTAAAATGGCAAGGCCATATGATCTATTTTCCAATTTCTGAGGTATCTTAATGTTTGTACTAGTTAACAGTCCCACCAGCAGTGGCTTGGGGTACCTTTTTTTCCCGTATCCCTAACAGCATCTCTTGTTAAGTTTGAGGATGATAACTATTCTAACCATGGGAGGTGAAACCCCATTGTCATTTTTGTTTGCATTTCCCTGATGGTTAGTGATCCTGAACATTTGTCATGTGTCTGTTGGTCATTTATTGTTCATCCTTTGAGAAATTCTAGTTCATGTCCTTTGACTGTTTCTTAACTGGATTCCTTTGTTATTGTTTACTTTCTTATGCTTTTTAAAAAAGATTTATTTACTTTTATTGAAAAGGTAGATTTCCAGAAAGAAGGAGAGACAAAGGGAAAGCTTGTCTGCTGGTTCACTACCTAAGCAGTTGCAGCTGCCTGAGCTGAGCTGATCCAAATCCAGGAACCAGGAACCTCTTCCCAGTCTCCCACGCAGGTGCAGCATCCCAACACTTTAGACCATCCTCCACTGCTTTCCCAGATCACAAGCAGGTCACACGCAGGGAGCTGGATGGGAAGTGGAGCAGCTGGGGTATGATTCAGCACCCATATGGAATCCTGGAGCATGCAAGGCAAGGACTTTAGCCACTAGGCTACCACACCAGGCCACTGAGCATTTTATAGATCCTGGGTATTAATTCTCCATCAGTTGCAAAATTTTAAAGTATTTTCTCCTATTCTGTTGGTTGCCTATTCACTTGAAGTATTTGCTTAATTTAATGTAATTCCACTTATCTATTTTTGGTTTTAGATTGTATTCTGATGTCTTTTCCAGTAAGTCCTCTGCCTTTGCCAATGTCTTGCAAAGTTTCCATGCTGTTTTCCTCTAGTAATTTGAAGCTGTCAGACCATACATTGATTATTTTCACACAGTGTGATAGGCAGCAATCTTATTTCATACTTCTACATGCATGGTTCCCATTTTCCCAAGGCCATTTGCTAAAGAGACTATTCTTTTTCCAGAGATTGGTTTTCAATTTATTTGTAAAAGGTTATTTGGTTGTAGATGTGTGGGTTAATTTCTGGGGGTTTCTATTCTCTTCCATTAGTCTATGTATCTATTTTTGTGCCCGTATCAGGAACAAAATATAATCAGTTATCATCAAACTGTCCTGGAGTATGTCTTGAAATCTGATTTTGTGATAACTCCAGGTTTGCTTTGGTTGTTTAAGAATTCTTTAACTCTGTATGGTCTCTTATTTCTACAAGATCTGAGAAAAATGTCCTTGATATTTTGTTTGGGTCTCATTAAATTTGTATTTTGATATTAGTTCTCTTAATTCACAAACATGGAAGATGTTTCCGTTTTGTGTGTTTGTACTTTTTCTTCAATATTTTGCAATTTTCATTGTGGAGCTCTTTCAATATCTTGGTAAATTTAGTGTCAAATATTAAAACTATTTGTAGCTATTGTAAATGGACCTGAACTTAAAAGTTCCTTCTAAAATCGTAGCTATAGTGTGTGTTGATTTTATATCTTAAAAGTATATAAAACTCATGTGAGTTTCAATAATCTCTTAATGGAGTCTATTGGTTCCTGTGTGTATAGGATCATGCCATCTGTACATGGGGATGATTTGACATTGTCCTTCCCAATTTGTATCCCTTTGATTTCTCTAACAGCTCTAGCTAAAACTTAGAGAAACACATTGAATTGCAATGGTCAAAGTGGGCATCTCTGTCTGCTTCCAGATGCTAGTGGAAATGCTTTGAGCTTTTCTCGTTCAGTATGATCCCAGCTGAAGATTCATCTTGTTTTGCTTTTATCATTTTAAGAAATACTCCTTCTATACCCAAAGTGCTCAAGATTTTTTAATCATGAAAGGGTATTATATTTTATCAAATGCTTTTTCCATTTGAAAAATATTATATTCTACTTTTTCTACTTGAACATAAATTATCAAATGCTTTTTTCTGTTGGAAAAGCATTTATTGAGATTATCATGTGATTTTTTATTCAAATGTTTAATGTGGTATGTCACATTTATTCACGTATGTTGAAAAATCCCTGCATCCTAGGATAAATCTTAGTGGGTTCGGGTGAGTGATCTTTCTGGCATGTTGAGTTTTATTAGTTAGCATTTTGTTGAGTGTTTTTGCACCTATGGTTATCAGGGATATTAATGTGTAGTTCTTTTTCTTTGCTGTATCTTTTCTTGGTTTGGAATTCTGGTGATGCTGATCTCATAGGAGGGGTGAGGGAGCATTACCTTTTTCCATTGTTTTGAATCATTTGACAATAGTTAGAATTAGTTCTTGAAAAGTTTGGTAGAATTCAGCAATGAAGCCATAAGTTCCCGGGCTTTTCTTTGTTGGAAGGGTGTTTATCATTGATTCAGTTTCTGTCTTGTTTGTGTCTTCATGACTAAAATTTAGTGGAGTATATATACCCAGAAATCTATTCCTTCTAGAATTTCCAGTTTGTTGGTGTATAACTATTTGATTTTTGGTACCTTTTTTGTTTTGGTTTTGTGTATTCTCTAGTTTTAATTATTTCCTCTTACTAGTTTTGCATCTGACTTATTGTTTTCTAGGTCTCTAAGATGCATTTAGACTATTTGATGACTTTCCAGTTTCTTGGTATAGACACTAATTGCCATGAACTGAGCTCTTCACACTGTTCTTGTTACATACCTCAGGTTTTCATGAGTTGTCATCTGTGGGATGAATCACTCTGTAAATGTCATTTAGCTTCATTTGTTTTATAGTATAGATCAGCTTTGTGTTTCTCTGTTGATATATGTCCTAATTAATTTGTACAATGATGAAGGTGCGGTGTTTAAGTCTTCCATTATTGTATCAGAGTGTATGTTTCTCTTTATGTCCATTAATTTTTTTTAACACGTTAGTATTTTCCTCCATTTTGGGTCAGTTTTCTGCTGTTATTTCGCTGAATATATCTTCTGATCCATTCTTGCTATACCATCAGGAAATCCTAATACATATCATGTTTGGTTGTGTAATAGTGCCTGTAAATCTCCAACACTCTCTTCAGTCTCACAAATCTTTTCTCCTTTTTTATATTGTCTGACTGAGGTATTTCCAAAGATTTGTCTTATAGCTCAGGTAGTCTTTCTTTTGACTTACCGAGTCTGTTGTTAAGGCTTTCTACTATATTTTTTACTTGACATATTAAATTCTTCATTTCTAATATTTCAGTTTTATGTCTCTTTAGCATCTCCATTTCCCTGTAGAATTTTTGTTCTTGTCATACATGGATTTCTTTAATGCATGTTTTTGCTTCTCTGTGTTTTTGAGTAATCCTATGATCATTATTTTGAATTCTTTTTCAGGCATTTCATCAAACTGTTTGTCATCACATTCTAATATTGAAGGGCCATGTTCCTTTGGGAGAATCACATTATCTTCCTTGTTCATGTTTCTTGTATTTCTTCATTTATTTTTAAGTATTTGTGAAAACACTTGCTGATTTTCTCCTCTGGTGACTTTAATCTTTGAAAGATGCCTCCACAGGATAGGGGAGTATCTGCTCTTTCCCTGGATATCTGGAGGAGTGTGCTGGGTGGGCCAGAGTGCTCCAGGGGCTTAAGGCCAGGCAGGAGTCCAGGACAACACCCAAGCTGGGTGTGGTAGGTCTCTTCGATTGTCAGCACAGGGGAGGGGCGATCACCTCAGCTGGTGTGACTGCAAGTGGCAGCCCCTCTTTGCCAAGATGAACCAGCCAGCCAGGGGGAACGGATAATGCCTAGGCACCACACAGGCATGTTAACCATACCAAGGGGTTATGTGCTGCTAAGTAGGCTGAGCCTCTGAAGAAGGACACAGCAATTGCCCAAAGCCCCCGCATACCCTATGGCACAGTCACAGCATTCCAAGATCATCGGGAACAAGTATCCCCACTTAGATCAACCACCCTACCCCATCCACATAAGGAACTGTAGTGTAACTGACAGAGGTTGGTTGGTACTCAACTTCATCAGTTCGAGTCCAGGTTCTAGAAAAGAGTGAGGCGAAGAGAGCACTTTAAGGGCCTAAGAGGGTACCCTACTCCTGCCATCCTCCCAGGCCAGACTCAGAGTCAGTGGGTTCTGCAAGTTTATCCCTCTGATAAAATCCCACAGTTGCATGTGGCCACAAAAGCCTCTACTCTGTTGAAATGGTGATTTCTCCTTGCTGGTAGCGCGAGAGAGATCCCCATCAGCTTGTTCATTTCCCAGATGGCTACAAAAGCCAGGGCTGGGCCAGGCCAAACCTAGGACCCTAGAACTCCAACTGGGTCTCCCTCATGGTTGACAGGGGTCAAAGCACTTGGTCCATCTTCCACTGTTTGCCCGAGCACATTAACAAGGAGCTGGATCACAGGCAGAGCAGTTGAGACTCAATGGGATGCTGGCTTGGTAGATAGGAGCTCAACATTCTTTGCCAAAATACCAGCTCTCAAACATAGTCTTAAATGAATACATGGTTCTCCCTGATAAAAACAAAAAAAAACCTACTCTCCCTAACCAGTGACCAATGCAGCATGCACTGCAGGTGTTCCCAGTAGTAAACAATGAAATTTTGTAAGTCCATCTATACTTTTTCCTGACTCACAGCGTAAGTATTGAAGTCAGACAAATTTGCAATCTGTTAACATAGAATGGAGCAAAACTGACCTAGTCTGAGCCACCAGTTAGCCTTGTTCCATATTGTTAACAGATTTTAGTTAATGATACCTGATTTTATGTTTTTCTTAATGGTAGTTTTAAAAAGGGAGTTGGGGAAACCTAGCCAAAAAGTTATCCAAAATGACGCTACTCAGTGAAAAAAGATCAATCATGGAATCCCATATTGAGTGCAATACTGTGCAAGGTCAGCTTTGCATCTTTGTTGCTGTGTGGAAGCTGGCTTTGTGTAGCTGGCCAGCGACAAGCATAGTGAGTCCACACAGTCAGTTCTCACATTTGGCCTTTCTCTGGTGAGAAGAGAGAACTGTTTCTCTAAGGAAATTCCTGTACTTTGGCTGCAGAGTCTAAAGCATTGGACAGAAATCTACAGACCCAACTCAGAATGAAGCAACCGTGAGGTGTGTGCCAAAACTTTGGGTAACATGGATTCTACACTGAGATTTGCTTCCCACTTCTTTTTACATGTAATATTCTACATGAATGATTCTTCCAGTAGCCAGTAAGGTTTCTTTGCATCAGATAGCTGGGGCTCTTTGTTTAAAATGTAGATGGGCAGCTCTGACACTCTGAATACGGTGTTCTTCCTCAGCTGTTCACCTGTGCTTCTTTGTTTCTATTTTCCTAGCCATTGATAAACCTCTGAAAGTTTAGCTTAGACCTTCTGCTAGACAACCTAGGAGAGTGCAAGTTCAACAGAAATGATGAGGAATGATGCACGCAGAGGAGTAAAATGTGACTTCTCTCATAATAAGCAATACTTTTCAGAATAGGCAGTTTCTTCACTATTGTCATTATCTTACAAATCCCAAACTTCACATCTGGGAAGAGAGTACAAATCCCTGGCAAGCAGGTGGTAGCCAGGGACAGCACAGCACAAAGCCAAAAGAGAAAGAAGTGGGATGCGTGCTCCCCTTCCAAACTTATTCCACCCACCCCACCACCAGCCCCACTACAATCCTGGTGGTTGGTACTGAAATTGATTTTTCTTACTTTATATCTCACTGTTTATGGAAACATGCCTTTCAATCTGGAATTTGGGCCCAAATGTAGCAATTATGCAAAGGCCATATTTCCATCTTTTCTTGTTTTGATGTATATGTCCCTCTCCCAGATGTGTAAGAATCCCATGACAAGCAGCGAAAGGAATTTTTACTATATGGCTCTTTTGCCATTTGCCCAACCTCTCTTTTGGCAAATGTGACCCAAGGGGTCTCAATCACTTGACTAGATGGTGCATGAGCTGCCTGGGCTGTGAATTCTAGTGACCTCTGACCCACCTTTGTTCCTCGGAAGCTTCCTTTTGAATTTATGTGGGGGTAGGATGCTGTGTAAATCTATCATGAAAGCCCTGCACAGGCGGAAGTGGGGGATTCTTCAGGTCTGCGAATGCATGCTTCATCTGGTTGACTTATATGGGCACCCTAGGGCTTTTATTTGCTCCAAAAGAAGAAGCCAAGCCTTCATTGTAAACAGATGGTGCTGCTAACAAGAACAGCAAAAAAAAAAAAAAAAAAAAAAAATCTTCCATTCGTTCTCCCATACCATAGACCTGAAGAATTTTGTGCTGTAAAAACGAGTGAATAAAACTATCAGATACTCCTCTCCCCTGTTCTGTAGGCTCCAGCTTAACACATACACACACACACATCACACACAGAGACTTGGTCTCTAGTCCTTCTTTCCTTTTGCTATTCTCTCCCTCTTGCCAAATTCCACATTCCTTCAGGGTCGATACTGTAAATATAAAACGAACAAATCCCATCCTGAATCAGAAGGGGGCTTTTCTTTGCATGACCACAACATAAGCATTTGTCCATCATTTAGGGATTTTTATGAAGCCTCCAAGAATGTTCAGAATTCCCGTCTTGCTCAAGCAGCGTCTCGCTAGTCAGCATGATTCAAATGTTGAGCTTGAAGCCAACCTGGGAATTTTGATCTAGAAGAAAACATTATCCTGAAGTGTCTCAATGTGGAAGAATTCCATGTACATCTCCCTTTGTTTTTTTTTTTTCTTCAGCCTAGAAAAGAAAAATGTGAAATCTTTTAGGCTTCCTTTAACATGAGACAATTTGAAGTTGAACATGATCTCTGTGTCTTTAAGCTCCAAGGAAAAGTCACATAATTATACTGCAGCTTGGTCTGGACTTAAATTCCTCTAACAGGCAGATTCTTGCTATATAACTGCTTTATATTTTTAGATCTGAACACCCCTGGCAACACTGACTGGTCACATCAGGCTTTAGGGCCAAGGTATGAAAAGGAATCACTTGGATCTTCAGAGATAACCTTCTCTAAAGCTCTAGGGCAGAGGGCTCCAGAGGTCGTCTTGTCACCTGTGCCTCAGGGGTGATGCTCAAGCTGTCCCAAAGAGGTGAGGATTTTATTATTAGTATTTCCCCAGAGAAGCAGATTCCTGACTTCACCAAGTAAACCATGAGTGTTTCAACAGTATTAATATTTGCATAAGATAGATAAGTTAGCTTCTTTGGAAGTTGACAGTGTGTCCTTTGAGCCCCAGAATGCATCTCTCTCAATATCAGTGAGAGTATGGCTGAAGCAGACCTGTCTCTCATGTAAGAAATGGCGAGGAAATGCATTTTTGAGGACTCTTGCCTCAGTCTCTCCCATTTTAATTGGGGTAACTGCTTTGACACACTCCTAGAACTACTGGTATTGCTCAAAGAAGATATTGTATTGCCATCAAATTAAGTCTATCAAACCCCAATCCAGAAATAACTATTTAAGTTATTCAGTTATAGAAGCAATAGAGATCTCTGAAAAAAATAAACCAAAGCCTAAAGAACAGGCACTAGCATTTTGCTCTTGAAATAACAGCTTAGCAGTAGCCATGTGCAAACTAGGTATTGGAAATCTCACAAAGCACCAGGAAAGAGAAAATCTTCTGAACTTGAGGGACTAGGTTGGAAAACAGTAGCAGAAAACTGTTTCCCTTCCTTTGTAGTTGCAGGTGCAGGACCAGGGTGAGCAAGAGTGAAGACAAGGGTGTTTGGTGTATCCCTGTGCATGAGACAGCTCATAGATCAAAGCCGTTCGAAAAGGTGAAGATTCAGAAAAGATGTACCACATGAAGGGAACTGAAAACGAAGTCAGATAATAGCATAGCATTGAAAGTAGAGTCTTAAGGATTTTAAAAAATAATTGATTGTATTGGAATGTCAGATATGTACAGAGAGGAGGAAAGAAAGAAAGATCTGTCCACTGATTCACTCCCTAAGCAACCACAATAGCCAGCAGTGCACCAAGCGAAAGTCAGGAACCAGGAGCTTTCCCTGGGTCTCCCACATGGGTGCAGGGTCCCAAAGCTTTGGGCTGTCTTTAACTGCTTTCCTGGCTCACGAGCAGAGAGTTGAATGGGAAGCGGGGCCGCCAGAACATGAACCTGTGCCCATATGGAATCCCGGTGTGTGCAAAGTGAGGACTTTAGCCACTAAGGTACGGTGCTGGGACCCAGGGATTTTTTTTTTCTTATCTGTTTTCATAGAAATGTGGCTCAGTTTAACTGAGAGGTGTGAGCAACCCAAATCGCTATCAGCAGATGTATAGATTAATATTGTATACACATATGATGGAATACTATTCAGCCATAGAAGAGAAGGAAATCATATCATTTGTTATAACATATGATCCTTGTGACCATTTTGCTAAGTGAAATAAGCTAATCAGAGAAAAGCTACCTGATTCCAGTTCTGTGAGATATCTAATGCTGTCAAATCTATTGAAGCACAGAGTTACCAGGAGATGGAAGGGTGGTGTAAAGGCAGTTATTCCAGTCACTGTAGCACTTTAGTTTTGCAAGATTAAAATGTTCTGGAAAGCTATTGCACAGCATAAACATATTTATGACCAACTGTAGTTAAATTTTGTTGAGTATGTGAAGCTTCTGCAGTATTCTTGCCACAAGTAATAGCAAGAATATTTGATGTTTTTGCTTTTTAAAAATTATTTTACCAGATTTATTTGTGATAGAAAGATCTTTTCTGTTGGTTTGTTCCTCAAATGGCTACAGTAGGTAAGACAGGAACAGGCCAAAGCCAAGCCAAGAAGCAGAATCACCATTTTTATTTCCTACGAGGATGGCAGAGACCCAAGTACTTGCACCATCCTTTAAAAATTATGTTAAAAAGAAGTGGTGGTGAGCAATGGGATCATTAATTGGAACAAAATAAAACAGGATTCATACCGTAACTGCCTTGTGAACTAAGCCAGGATAAAAAAGGTCAAGTATCAAAATGGTAAAAAAAAGAAAATCATAGGAATATATAGAATAGGAAAAGTCTCTCTGGCTCATTAGAATACTGACAAAACAAACTACAAGACTCAGAAACTTTTGTATGTCACGAGATCCCATAAGCCAAAGTCAAAAGACAAATGGCAAAATAAGAAAATCTGGAACTCATCACAAAAAGGGATAATCTCCTTAATATATGTAGCATTTCAAGAAATCTGTAAAGAAAAACACCAAGATCCCAACAGAATATGGGGAAAGTATAAAAGCATAAAAGCAGAGAGACCACAACAAAGGTATAGACTTGGCTCTTAAATGCATGAAAAAGTTGCTCAGCCTCACTCAAAATCAGAGAAATGCAAGTCAAATTATCTGGAGACATCACTTCTCACCTATCAGATTGGCAGAAGTCCAGGAGTTTGATTGTGTACTCTGTGGGCGAAACCATGGGGAGCAAAGCACTACTGAACCTTGCTAGTGTGAGTGTAAATTGGTTCAGCCTTTTGAAGGGTGATTTGGCTGTATCCATCAAAATTAGAAATGCAAAACCTAGTAATCCCACTTGTGGGAATTAATACCATAGATAGACTTGCACAAGTGTAACATGTCACGTGTAGAAGTTTGTAACATTGTTGCATAGCAGAACTTTGGAAACAACTCAAATGTCTATCAGTGGATCCTGATTAAATAAATTGTGGCACATTTATCCAAGAGAATGCTATGCAACGTTACACATGAGTGTTTTCTATGTGTCGATACATATGCAAGTTGCATCATGTCTCTCTCCACTTTCCAAGACCTCTCCAACGACGCTCCACTGATGTCGAAGCCAAGTGCTTACTCCGCTTTATGAGTCCCATACATGATCTGGGTGCCTTTGCCTCTCTGAACTTTCTTAACATGCTTTCTCACTTTCTCTGCCCAACCACACTGACTTCTTTGATATTTCCCAAACACATTAGTCAGACTCCTACCTCAGGACCTCGACATTAGCTTTCCCCTCTTACCTGGGCCACCACACTCTTCAGATAACCCCAAACCTCACTGTTTTACCACTATCCAGAAGGCTCACCTGTCACTTTCTCAAAAGCACAGTCTATTGAAAATGTTAGTCCTGCATCTGGCATTCCCCATTCCTGTGAGCATGCTCCATTTTTCTCCATTGCTCTTACTTTGTTCTAAGACAGTATTAATTACTTATTATGCACATTCTCTGCCTTATGTCTACTCCCTGAGATATAAATGTCAAAGAAACTTCTGTTTGTCTGATGCTGGGTTACCAGCACTTACAACAACTTAAGTCATTGGATGCTCCAAGAATGTTTGTTTCCAAATCAAGGAAAAGTGAAACATGTGATGTGGGAAAGATATTAACACATATTTAAGTGAAGGAGCAAGATAAAAGGCTAGCAGTTGGACCTGGCACAGTAGCCTAGTGACTAAAGTCCTCACCTTGCACATGCTAGTATTCCATATCAGCACTGTTTCTAGTCCTGGCAGTCCCACTTCCCATCCAGCTTCCTGCTTGTGGCCTGGGAAAGCAGTTGAGGACGGCCCAAAGCCTCAGGACCCTGCACCCACATGAGAGACCCAGAGGAGGCTCCTGGCTTCTGGCTTCGGATCAGCAGAGCTTCTGCCATCGCAGCCACTTGGGGAGTGACCCAGCAGATGGAATATCTTTCTTTTATTTTCTCTGTATATCTGACTTTCCAATAAAGTAAATAATTTTTTTAAAAGGCTAACAGTTGTAGTGCACATAGCATTTTTGTGAAATGAAAAAAGGAAAAAAAAATTACATTTGCACATGTATAGAGCCATCTGCAAGTAAACAGAGAAAACTAATGTCAGTGGTCCCATATGGGGAGATGTACATAGGCTAGGCATATGACAACTAGAGTAGAAAAACTATTGGATGCTTTTTCATTGGAAGTTGTGTGAATATGAAACTTAGAGTATTAACTTAAAAAGGAAAGTCTGGGGCAGGTGTTTTCATAACAACTAAAAAGCCACTTGGAAAACCCATACTCCAGATGAATGAGCCTGAATTTGGGCCCAAGCTTTGCTTCCCCATTCAGCTTCCTGCTGATCTGTATCCAGAGAGATAGCAGGTGATTCTCAAGTAACCTACAACAACCTCTGACGGAGTTGTTGATTTCCAGCTTCAACCGGGCTCAGCTCTACAGTTGTGGCATTTGAGGAATGGATCATGGATGGGTGGCCTCTCTCCCTCTCTCTGTCCTTCAAATAAATGTAATTGATTAATGATAAAGCAAGATCTTACATCATGATTCTCAAACAAACAAAAAGGCTGCTTTGGTTATTCTGACAGGAAATCAGTGAGTTAGTTTTTTTGGTGTGTTTTGTTTTGTTTTTTTAAGATTTGTTTTCAGGGCTTGATGCAATCGCTCAGTAGCTAAAATCCGTGCCTTGAATGTACCAGGATATCATACAGGCACTGGTTGGTGTTCCTGCTGCTCCACTTCCCATCCAGTTCCCTGCTTGTGGCCAGAGAAGGCAGTGGAGGATGATGCAAATCCTTGGGACCCTGCACCCACGTGGGAGACCTGGAAGAGGCTGCTGGCTCCTGGCTTTAGCTTGGCACAGCTCAGGCTGTTGCAGTCTTTTGCGAAGTGGACCAGCAGAGGGACTTCCTCAGTAAATCTGCCTGTTCAATATTTTTTATTTTAACGAAACCTTTGTTTCCAAAGGCAGAATAACAGGGAGTATGTGAATCTTCCATTCCCTTGATCACTCTCCAGGAAGCCTGGGCAAGGCCTAAGCGAAGTTAGGAGTCAGAACTCCGTTCAGGTCTTCATTATGGGTTGCAGGACCCAATAAGTTACATTCTGCTGCCTTCCCAGGTGGATTAGCAGGAAGCTGGACTGGAAGCACAGCAGCCAGGACTCAAACTGTCACACTAATATAGGATGCTCGAATCATGCCTGCAGTGCTGGCCAGGAATCTGCATGTGGAACCAAGTCCCCCCACTCTGTCCACGCCTCCTGGGCATTGCATCCTTCACACAAAGATGCCCTCTCTTGACACAAGGAACTCTGAAGGACATACAGTATTGTGAGGATTATCAGTCGCAGCACAAGCAAACAAGCAAACCTCAGAAACAGAAGGTAATTTGCAGTAACACTTGGCACTGCCAATAACTATAACCCAAACAGTAGCCTTCTTGTGTACAGGACGCAGGATGGCGTGCCTTCATCTGTCCTTTCTTGTGACCAGCAGAGAGGAGAACTGAAGGCAGTGTTGGCTTTGATTGGGACATTGCAGCACCCCAGATGCACAGACTAATTCGCAGCCTTCTGTAACATTCACAGTGTTAGCAGAAGTACTTGAGGGGCTGTGCAGATTCTGTCCTCAAAAGCCATACACTGAACTGCAGCTCCCCATCCCCAGTTTTTCCTTCTGTTTTTCCCTCGGTGTTTGAGTCTTTCCTCATTCACAAGAAAGATTGCTCTAACGGCCCTTTCTGGAGAACAGAAGGAAGGTGAAGGCTTGAAAAGTATAAGAGAGACCCACCCACGGGACCACCCTGCTTCTCTGTGATAGCTTTCAGATGAAAACAGTATTCGCCTCTGTTACTTAATAACCCCAGGAAAACTACAGCTGAAGTGCGGAGGAAAAACAATATGAAAGGATGTAATAGCAGACAAGGAGGGGTCCCACCTGCCAAACCCAGAGTATTTTCACTTTGAAAAATAATCTCACTTTTATTAACTTTACATTGATTCCCAAAGGAAGGGGGAATTTTAATAAGAGATAGAAATGCAATGTTTTATGACCCATCACTTCCCCGGGATAACAAAAATGAGCCAGAGATACACACGAGGGGCCAGCATCGTGGCACAGTAGATTAAACCACCTGGCTGCTAAGCCGAGTCTGCTATCTTGGCTCAAGTCCCCACTGCTCTGCTTCCGATCTAGTTCCCTACTAATGTGCCTGGGAAGAAGGAGGGAAGGGACACAAGTCCCACTGATGCAAGAGCTCTGGGTCTCCCGCTTTTCTCTGCAGCTCTGCCTTTTAAATAAAATCTTTAGAAAAGAGATGCACAGTGGATTCTTCCAACACTGTGTTTCAGTTCACCCGCAGTTTTGCACTGTGCTTGGCGCTCTCCTGATGATTCTGTCTCTGGAGCCCTCTTTCTGACACAGTTTCTAATGGACATCAAGGATCTGACCCCCTGCCTTTGACACTGCCCTGGCCCCATGCATAGCTTCATGGATCTTGTAGAAGCCTCTTCCTCTGACTGGTGGAGGACAAACCATTCTATAACTGAAAGATGAGGGGGAAAACCGAAAGTAGTGAAGTCATTTTTCAAAGACGGTGCTTGCCAGTGCGTGCGGGGTGGGAGGTGGGTCTGGCTGCTGCTGTTTCCTCTTGGTGTCCCTGTGGAAGGTGAAGCAAGCAGACAGGATTTTTGCAAAGACAGACCTGGGGACAGCCAGGAACTCCATCAGTCACAACCCCTGGGTGTTGGTGGAAAGACTTGATGAATGGCAGACTTGTTGAACACAAAGCGAAGAACAAAGGCCAGATTTACTCCTGGCATTCCTTTTCCTAGAGGCTCCATGTGTAATGCGGCTATTAATTTATAGGGTAGCAGTCAGGCAGCGTCAGGGGAACGGTTTAGTTCTTGAGAGGGAGCACAGATGGAGAGGATCACTGAAAGATGGCCCTGCGTGGAAAGGTCTAGAAGGAAGCTCAGGGAGGACGTGGGTTTCTTTGATATCCAGCGCCAACTACACTATTGGCTGCCGCCTGGACTTCCCGCCAAGGTGTCTTAAGCGCTCAGAGGGCTGGAGGAAAGGGCGCTCCCAGAGCTTGCTTGTGAATGGAACTCACAAACTCCTTACCTCCCCGTGGGTGACTGCCAGCTTGCCTCCCCGCCTCGGGCAAAGTAAAGCTTTGCTTTGGGAGCCCTGGGCTCAGGGGGCAAGGGGAGTTATTTGTGGACCTTGGCCGCATTCCTCGGCAGGACACACCCTCTCCCCTCCCCACAGCCGGGTCCACTGCACCGGGAGCTCACACTCAGTGCACTCGGCTTGCTGCTGCTGCTGCTGCTGCACCCGCCGCGCCGCCAGGCGGCTGCAGGGGAGCCAGTGCCCCGCAAGAGGTGTTCCTCACAGCCCGCGAGAGGCCGGGCTTCGGGCAAGCCGTTTGCCCATTAATTTTCTCTGCCGCCTTCTGCAAACGAGGCTGAATTCCAAGACCGGCACTGGCGAGATCCGGAAGACGAGATGAACAGTGTCTGGGGGCAGAGAGTGTGATCTGCCCAGCCGGTGAGTGTCCACCGTCGGTGCGTGTGCGTGCAAAGGTGTGGAGTGGGGGGCGCCGCACCTCAAGTGGTACACCCCTGACAGGATCCCTTCCGTTCTTGGGGGCTGGGATGCTAGGGGCTGCACCGCGGGACTTTACTGTTGTTGGAGTTGGGGTGGGGGAGGGGAGGAAACCATGCCTCCCTTCTCCTGTTCTCATTAAGAGTAGATACTTGGAGAGAAGCAGCCGTCACAGGTCTTTTCTCTGTGTCTGGAGCAGTTTGTGCCTTGTGTGTTTGTGTCTTTGCTAGTTTTTCCGTAAGCTGGGCCATCCCCTCTGGAAATCTTTGACAAAGCCATCAGTTGCTGACAGCCTGTGAGCTGCTTGATGGCTGAATGAAGTCTGGCTGGCAATGGCTGGTCGCTGGAGAGGCTTTTGGGTTCTTTCCCCATGTGAAATCTGGCAACTTTTACACCTGTTGCTCTTCAGGGACCTGAGCCTGCTTTTGTTGCTTTGCTTGTTTGCTTGTTTCGGGGGGGTTTCGCTGGGTGGCAGGGCTTTGTCTTACAAAGTCAACCACTCCTGTCCTGGTACTCCAGAGCCCTTTGGACAAGGTCCCTGTGGTTGGTAAGCATTTGGTTGGCTGTGGTTCCCGGGAAACAAGTGGCCAGCGGAGCACAATAGGGAAGAGTGCATTTCCGATGACTCCTCCACCATGGAAAGACTACTCTGAGGGACTGACGCTGCCTGCTCCTCTCTCGGGAAAACAGCGCTGTCACACTGGTTTTATCCAGGTTGAGTATGGGAGACCTGTTGAAATGAGCTAAGCCGAAAGTAATCTGTGTGACTTTTTTTTTTTTATTGGAAAGTCAGATACACAGAGAGGAGGAAAGACAAAGATGGAAGACAAAGATCTTCCATCTGCTGATTGCGGCCCAAGTGGCCACAAGCGCTGAAGCTGAGCTGATTCAAAGCCAGAAGCCAGGAGCCTCCTCTGGGTCTCCCACATGGGTACAGGGTCCCAAGGCTTTGGGCTTTTCTCATCTGCCTTCCCAGGCCACAAGCAGGGAGCTGCATAGGAAGCAGGGGCGCTAGAATTAGAACCGGTGCCCATTTGGGATCCTGGCACATGCAAGGTGAGGACCTTAGCCACTAGGCTACCATGCTGGGCCCTCAATGTGACTTTTGAAAACAGATCTCCCCACCCTACCAGCCCCCCCCGTCTGCTTGTACTCTAAGCAGGAAGATGCTGTCCTCTGAGCACCCCCAGGGGATTCTCAAGTCACCTCTGACTTCCCTGGCCAGTAGGCTGGAGGAAGAAAGAGAGGGGTGATGTGAGTGATGGTAAGGGGTCATGGAGAGAGTCCTTTGAGAAGGGGACTCTCCTTCAAGATCTGGGTTGTTTCCGTTTTCTGATGATGAAGAAAATCATCAGAATACTGGAATGTAGCTTCACCTCCTTGTAGGTTGAGTTAAATTTCTGTCCACATGATGAAAAAGTCTTTCAATATCCCTTCTACTTCCAAGTGGAGCTCAGTGGAATGCTTGTTTATTTCTGCTGCCGATAAATCCACGGGAAATCTCCACTGAACCCAGCAATTTTACAAAGCAAGTCCTAGCTTATAATTGCGCACATAATGGCAAACAGGTTATTTTCAGTAACCAGAATCTTGCCTTTTCCCCCTGCCATTGCTTTACAGGCTGCAAAAAGATCTTAGGGGCTTGCGTTTGAACTTTCCCCGCCTTCAGCTGAAATGGAAAGTTACCCTTGGGTGTCTGATGGAAATGATTGCTAGCAGATACCTTACAGACGATGAAGTAACATGTTTCAGAATAGATTATGCTACTCGATGTTAATGTCTGCAGGTGCTATGCAAATCTGCATTGCCCCTTTAGGGAAGACATGTATACTTTGGTCGCTACAGTGCTTCCATGTGTTGGTTGTTCATTGTGTGCTTTTTCTGTGTCTTTTTTTTTTTTCTTTTTGCTGTAGAAAGTTTTCTTCCACTTAGGTGAAATCACAGACTAGAAAAAGCAGCTATCATACTGTAAGGTTAACATGAAGAAGTACATGAAATTTCTAGGCATATATTTCTTGTCCCATAGAGAGTTCTGTAGTCTTCCTGAAAACACCTACTTAGCAGTTACTGTAAGATGATGTTCAGGTATTCTGTAAAATCACGTTTTTCTGAGGGCGACTTTTGTTCCCTGTGAGCTTTAAGCATACCTTGACCATGCTGACTTAAAGTGCCAGAAGCACACCCGGTACACTTACCACCCCTTCAACGTTCGCACACTTAACTCTTTGGTTTCTTTAAAAAAAAATAAACAAAGGCTCCAGTGGCACTTGGAAAAGGCAACACCAGGTCTTCTGATATAATGGCAGATGGCAGTCGTGAGAGATTTGTTTATGTCCAGCACAAGCTTGGTGTCTCTTTAATTAATCATGTGCTGAATAATTGATTTCTCACACCTTGGGTTGCACTTAGTCCCCTGCTATAAATTTAAAGCTATGTTACTACTATGATCTAGCTCACTTGGAAATCCTTTCAAAGCCTATCAAATGATTTCACAGCTGGGTCAAATCTAATGGTAACATGCATTATGAAATGCACTGACATAACCTTGAGGCTCTCCTGGCTTTTTCATTTCACAGACGGGCTCCAGTGACCTTCCCATTTGGTGGTCAGTTCCAAAGATGGTGGAGTTGATGGATACAATGGGTTTCTGTAAATGTAATTAAACGTGTCTCTGCCAGCTGCCTGTGGTATTTGCGAATGTTTTCGTAAGGAAAGCTGTTCTTCGGCTTTATCTGCCCACTGTGGTTTGTGGCATGTTGTTCGATTCTGCAGCCCTTGCAGTTTTTTCCTGAATGATTGAGTTATGATGTCATGCGCTATCTCAGGGCCCCGAAACCTTTCCAAGGTTTTGCCGGGGTCTATGTGCCTGAGCGAAGGGACTGGAAGCTCCCTCTGAGCGAGCACGCTTGGTAGCGACTCCCCGTCTACTCCAGCACATTCCATTGCCTGGAGACCAAAGCCACCAAGTGATTTGCGGTCAGAGTGATTTGGGGCTGCTTAGAGATGATTTAAAAGGAAGGTTATGGGCACATGAAGTGTAGGGTAAAGAAAATATATTTTACTACTTTATTGAGACCACATGGCTCCAACTTGGACTTTTTTTTTTAACATGGAAATTGTTGGCTGAACTGGCTGACAGGGTTCCCCCCTTTCTGCTTTTTCTGTTTTATTGCTTAGAGCAAGATGTTGTACTTCCCATTTATGATAAGCTTGATCTTCCCATTATTACTTTACATGCCAGAGAACACAGGGAAAAAGTAGGATTTGCCTATTTAGCTCTTCAGAGATCTAAGACCGTTGCTGGAGAAGAGACCCAACTCTATTTAACAGCTGAAAGCAAGCTAGCCCATATTCAGCTTGGGATGACAGCAGGACACTAGTATCAGGACCAGTACCGGTATACCCCATTGAACCAGAGGGTCACAGAACATCAGACCCAGCAGGGAGTCCATGTCTCCTGATCAGCAGAAGAGACAATTTTAGTCAACCTCCTGAGGACTTAGTAAACCTTGTGATTAATACTGGGACCAAATGAACTACAGTCCATCTTTTCCAGTACATAAGAAGTGATGAAAGGGCTCAGAGCCATGGTCCCTTCTCATTAGTGCTCCATGGGAACACAAGACCGTGGGCCCATACTTTGTGAGAGTTAGCTGCCATGTCCTGCCTCTCCTCTGTGGATTACCACCAACTGGCATTGTAAACCACCTATTACTGCTAAACAAGTTCCCAAATCTTTATCCAGCATGAATTTAAAGTATCTATTATTACTTCACTCTGTGGCTCATGCTTATCCTATTTCAGTTCTCAGAGTTCGTGCTATAGCCTCATCATCCACTAAAAACTATTGGATAGCCAACATCAATGTCTAATTTGGTGTTCTGAAACCAGGAAGGGAAGTTCCATGGAAAGCCTGGTCCCTTGGCAGTTAGCATCCTGGGGTCTGAAGGCCATGGCTGTGATGTAATGGGAGGCTGCTTGAGTTATCTCCAACAAGTCTTTGTACTTGCCTGTCTAGGATCCGTCCAAGCCAGTCTGGACTCCCCCAGTTTGAGTCTACGTATATCTAACGGTTCAAAGAAGCACATGTGGAGATCGAATTAGTGTGGCTTATGAGAAAATATTGTAACTATAAAATTGGAAGAACATCAAGAAGACAACATTGTATGATGGAAACCAAAGTACACTGGGTTTGAAGATCTTAGTTTTGTCATAGCATGACCTTGAATAAGTTGTTTCAAAAGTAGCATATTGATAAAGCACTGTATTGCTTTTTTTAAAATCATGAACTGCATAAATAGGGTATCACAGGACCCTGAGGGCAATGTTAAGAAGCCAGCAGGAGAGGTAATGCTATTTCCCTTTTACTAGTATGGAAACTGGAGCTCTGGAGATTAATGACCTGCTCAAGGTCATACAGCACCTGAGCAGAAAAGTTTAACCTCAAACTCAGAACTTGAAGCTTTAAATCCCATGTCCTTTCCACTGTAGCAAGCAGCTCCCACAACTCTTAACCTCTACAGACCTCACTCTCCTCATCTGTGAAAATGAGACATTTGGCCCAGAATATTATGGTCCATTCCAATTCCAAATTCTGCGACTGATGAATCACCAGCTGGAAGGGACTTGAAGAAATCACTTAGTCATATTCCTTGCTTCCAGCAGGACTCTATCTAAACTGTTTTGAAAAGAAAACGAAAGTCTTCCTTTTGCAAGCCTAGGGCGGAGAAGGGCCTGGAAAAGTGACATGTTGAGGTGAAAACAAAAAAGAGATGCCACCATGTCACGGCGCTCTGAGACCTGCAAGCAATGCCCTTTCGCCTGCCTAGAAGTGACTGCCCAATCGTGCCGTCAGTATCCAGAGTGGGCAAGGAGAGTCCCAAGCACGCATGGCCGGATGGGAGGGGAGAAACAGGACAGTTTAGAGAAAGGGTTCCTCAGCTGACAAAGGAAAAAAGCCACATTGCTCAGAACCGGTCATTCAGTGTATCAGGCATTCCTGGAGAGAGGGACAACTGATGACATTCCTAGCCAAAGACGCAAACACAGGGTTCTTCTTAGGCGGCTTCTTCCTTTTCTGACATTGCATTAGTGGCGGCACTGTGGGCCTGACAGAAGGGGCTTCACCCTGCGGACCATGGCTCAGCCTGTGAGCTGAGATCCCTACTACAGGCTTTGTTTCAGAAGGAGAAGCAGGCTGAGCAGGCTAAAGTGCTCATTAGGGTCTGGCACGCTTTCTAGGATAACCCCCAGCAACCAGATAGAAGGCCAGGTTATATTATTCAGCTCAGTGGGTTATAGTTTTGAAACATTAAACAGTCTCCCATATTGCTCTTGCTTCACTTCCATGAAATAAATGTTAGGAGAAAAAGAAGGACTTCAGAGCCAGAAGCTTGAGTAAGTAGCTCAGTGCTCAGACTTACTGATTAGGCTTGGACAAAGTATTGTTTACTCAGCCTCATTTGTTTACCTGGGAAATGGACTGACAATACCCACTTCAGAGGCAGAGATTCTCAAAGATCAGAGTTGGAGAACAAAAGTGAATATTCCACATAAAGTCAGTGTACATCATTAGTAGTGGTGGGCCAGTTTAGGCCCTTTCTATAAATCATGAAGTCATCAATTTTCCTGTATTTTGCCCTAATTCCATTCCCAGGGTAAAATTTTAAAAACGGACCAGAGGGGACACCAATCAAGTTCATGAATGCCCCACACTCATGACTCTAACATCTTTGAAAAGGCCTTCTCCTTGATCCTGCCACCTTGGTGCTTAGGATTTTAGCATGAGTTTGGGGGCACACCATCATTCAGGCCACAGCATACTTTACAGCCTCCTCTGCTTGTGCTTGTTCCTGGGTGGCCTCTGGCACCCTCTTCCTCCCCACCACTCTAGACATCTATCACTCTTCTCAGAAATACCCTATATTGCCTTTTCTTTCTTTCGTAGCCAGATATTCCTCCATAGGGCTTTTGAAGTTTCACTCACCCTGTGATGCCAGACTGTCTCATGGGATGTTACTCCGTCCCATTCGGGGATCAAATGTACATCCCCCAGCAATCTACTATTTTCCCTTCACTGGGTTGAAAGCATAATCATGTTTCATATGGCAACCATGCTTATTCTTGAACATTATCAAATGCACACTTTAGAATTCTGTATGACAGGCCTGGCACAATGGCCTAGTGACTAAATCTTCACTTTACATGCGCCCGCATCCCATATGGGGACGTTATTGTCCTAAATGTTCTACTTCTCATCCAGCTCCCTGCTTCTGGCCTGGGAAAGCAGTCAAGGAGGGCCCAAAGCCTTGGGGCCCTGCACCTGCATAGGAGACTGGGAAGAAGCTCCTGGTTCCTGGCTTTGGGTTGGCTCAGGTCAGGCTGCTGGCCGTCAGTTCTGAGGCCTACCCAGAGCTATCTTGGGTAGAACCTGTAGGATGGCACGTTGTTGCATGCAGTTCACTGAGCCAGAAATGAGTTCACTCCCAGCTCAGTGCATGCTCAGTCCTGTCCCATAGCCTTTGTGTCTCTAGACAAAATGGCACCCGATATGGCTCTAGGGGATGGACTAGGCTGTGAAATCCACCCTGTTCCTGCATCGCATCTGAGACTTGCCACTCTGTCCCTGCTCCTGGTCAAACTAGACCAGAGGGATGAGCAGTCCTTTGTCTGGGTTCACCTCCTGAGCTCCTGGTGAATGTCCCTTCCCACAGTGTTGCTGATGGAGTTCTGGCTGCTGGTGCAATACAGATCACCACTTGCAGAATGCCACTGTGGTATTGGTCGCTGAAGCACAACACTGTTTCGTGTGTCTGCTTTCGTGTGTCTGTCAGTCTTTAGGTACTTCTGTGCTGTCAATCTGTCCTCTCCTAGTTCCTGAAATGTGCCCTCTTTGCTTCATACTGGCTAATGTTTCTCCATCTGTTTAAACATGTCCTTACCCTATTCTGCCAACTTTATTCTGGCATATTATTTTTTTTAAAAAAAGGTTTATGTTTATTATTTTTTTTATTGGAAAGGCGGATATACAGAGAGGAGAGATAGAGAGGAAGATCTTCCATCCGATGATTCACTCCCTAAGTGAGTGCAACGGCTGATGCTATGCCCATCCGAAGCCAGGAGCCTCTTCCGGGTCTTCCACGCCGGTGCAGGGTCCCAAAGCTTTGGGCCGTCCTCAACTGCCTTCCCGGGCCACAGGCAAGGAGCTGGAAGGGAAGCTGGGCTGCTGGGATAGAACTAGAGCCCATATGAGATCCTGGGCGTGCAAGGCGAGGACCTTAACCACTGCGCCATCGCACCTGGCCCTTTTTACATAAATCTTAAAGAATGATGTCCATTATCTGGGTGATTATCTTTATTTTGCAGATGAGGAAAGTGAGTCGAGAGAAGATAATCACCCAGCTACATCACAGCTCTGAGCCACAAACAGGGTTGCTTTCAAATCCAGTGTGAATTATTTTACAAATGGTTTCATTCTGGCTTTTTGTCATTTGAATCCAGTATCTTACCACATGGTCATCTTTTTGTCTGGTGTAGCCCTCAATCTGCACTTGGAAAGGGTCTTTCCCTCGGCATAGAGCCTGCTCAGACTCTTAACTAACCACTAGAGGTGTTTGATAGGCTACTTACTTAACACCCATCCCTTCTGCTGAACTTGAGCCGATTTCAAGAATACAAAGAACAAGTGGTCACTCCCAATTCTAGCTCATGGATGAGAAGAGTTAAGGCCTTTTCCTTAGTTTTCTTTAGGTTAAATAATACCAGATATGTTTTTTTTTTTCATAGCTCTTATTCTCCAACAATTTCATCATCGTTCTTTCCATCTGTTGAACTATGTCCAAGTACTCTGTGCCTCTCAAACTGTGAAGGCCAAAACTGGACAAAGTCTCATAAAGGTACGATACAGTGACGATGACTTCACAGTTCCTTCAAACTGCCTCAGTTCATGCAGCCAACTTTCACACTCATGTTTTAAGTGATAGCCAGCCGTCCTTTGCTCATTTTCAACGTATTATTCTCATTTGGCTAGACATCGCTTAGCCTGTGTTTGTGATAATGATCATTTCCTCTTTATATCATCCAGATTTTCTCTTATTGAGCTGTTTCTTTTTGTTCCGGACAAAGTCTTCAATTCATCAGCTCATTTGGGATCTTAATCCTGTTCTTCCACTTCTTAATTCCTAACTCTAGCTACTGTCCCAGGAAGCTTAGCACATTTAAAGTCCCTGGAAATCACCAATATGGAAAGTGGACCCTGGAGACTTTTGGTCCCTCAGAGTACTTCTCCTTCATGGCTCCAGGATTGAAAAAGCAAGCTGTCCATCTTCCAATACCAGGCTATCAACTGACCATCACACAAAGTTAGAGTAGGAGACCACAAGAGAGTCATGCACTTTAACGAAAAGAAATTATTTACTTAACAAGCAGAAAGAGACACAGAAAGCTCCCATTTGCTTGCTCACTCTCCACATACCCTCAACAGCCAGAAGGTGGGAACTCATTCCAAGTCTCCCATGTGTACGGCGGCGAACCAACTACTGTTCCCTCCCAAGGCGGGCACAAGTGGGAACCTGGAATCTGGAGCTGGGCCAGGACTTAAACCCAGTCACTCTGATATGAGTTGTGGGCATCCTAACTGCTAGGCCAACTCGCTCCACTTTTAGAAAGCCTCTTTAAAATATGTGGCTGAAGTGTCACTAACCATACCCAGACCTGTCTTGGATGTGACAGTGCATGTCTGTAAGATTTTGCTTTGGCCCAAAAATATGTTAATTGCAAACATTTGCTTTTATGAACTGTGTTATCTCCATTAGCATGAGCAACTCATGTAAAGCAAAACATGATTTCAGTAACACGGATGAAGCAACATAGATTCACTTGAGTTTAAGTGGTTTCCAAGCTTTTACAGCAAAGAAATCAGATTTCTTGTCTTTACATTGCTGTACACTTATCTATATTTTAGTGACTTCAAACTCTTAGAATTCCTCATGATCTCATGGCAGTAGGTGTTCAGGTGCCTGTCAAGCACACAACTTTTGGGGCCCTAGCTCCAAAGCAGATTGAGTCTGAGTGCTCCCCACAATCTCCATGTGAATAAGCATCTCAGAGAGTGATGAGTAAATCATGTCCCTTCCCAGAAGAAACCCTGTCCTTACATTATCCTTTGTGTACCAGGCCCTTGAAATCTACCACGTTATAAAACTGGCAGCAAACAAACTAGCCCTAGAAAACTTCTACCCTAGACAAACGATCTGTAAGTACCATGGGGCCCTGGCTGTGGTTGTGGCTCTCAGAGCCTGCCACCCACTCCTGGTTCAAACCTACTTGCTCTGTTTGCATTCCCTTCTTTTCAGTACTCTGCGGTGGCCTTCCTCGTCTTCAACAACCTCAGGTCCATGACTTTGTCAGTCCCTGTTGCTGTGTCAGAAAGCATGACTCCTCAAGGCCTTTCCTGATGTCACCAGTAGAATGAGAATCTGATGACTCTTTAGGATGTCTCTGGGGGAGACCTTCTCATCATGTTCATCCCATTTGGGGGTTGTTTGCAGACTTCTCTCAAGGGCAGCTTCACAGCAATGCCCTCCAAGGAGAGCACGGTGGCTCTTGTAGTCCTGACACTCCAGTAGAGGCCAGTGGGTGCTGCAGGAAGCATTCAGGGCACCACATTTGCACCAGGCGTTTTGCTGACCCATTCTCCTGGGTTGTGTGTCTTACCATTCTCCTTTCTTTCTTAAACCATTTTATGTAAAAAATACATATTGTTTGAGATTCATTTGTTTATTTGAAAATCTGAGTGACAAAGAAGAGTGGGGGAAAGATCTAACTGCTGGTTTATTCCACCAAATGGCCATGACAGCTGGGATGGACCAGGCTCAAGCAAGGAACCTGGAACTCCATCAGGATTTCCTACATGAATGCAAGGATCTGAGGACTTGGACCATTCTCTGCTGCCTTTCCAAGCATGTTAGTATAGAGCTGGGTTAGAAGCAGAGCAGCTGGGCCTCAAACTAGCATCCTTAAGAGATGCCAGCATTGCAAGCAGCAGCTTAACCTCCTGTGTCACAGTGCCTGTTCCTCTTGCAAGTGCAAACACTTTCTACACAATAGGCTGTCTCTCCCCCCACTTCTTCAGAATTATACACAGATTGTGACAGTGGAATAGGAAACAATAACATGGCTGGATAACAAATAACAATCTGAAAAAACTGTTTTCACCCCCAGCTTGGTCTCTGCTATCTTGACACCCTGGGGGGAGATTTGTAAACATTAGTCTCGGGAATGATTGTCACATGTGTACTCTGCTTTATCTTTAGCAGACGTGTGAGAAGACAGCAAAGTGTTAGTGCCTAGAGAGAAGGATGCTCAGAGCCTTGTTAGAACCAGGCTTAGAGCCTTAGAATGTTGCTCCCATACAAAAGGTTGAGTGTTGTGGGAAGAAATAGTTACCTGTTAGATTCTAACTTGGCAAGCTGTGGAATAACCCTAATGTTAAGAGACTTGTTAAAGGCTCTCAGAGAATTATGGCAAAATATTATAGTCTAGTCTTAATTAGGTCAAGTTAAATTAAAAAAGGAAGGAGTCTGGTTTGCTAACCACAGTGAAAGTGTTGCTCTTGTGTAGAATTCCTATCCAGATTATCTTGTCTGACTTGAGGATAATATACAGGAAACAGTTTGGGGTTTTTCTTTCTTTTGGTTTTGAAATTCAAACTACAAGGCACTTGTAGTCTAAAAACTGGCCTTGTAGCATGAACAGTTATTACAGTCAGCCCTCCAAAATGTTTCTATTTAAGATCTTGCTCCTGGTTATCATAATGTGAGGTGCATGACACACCATGCATGCTTTCCAGTGTACATGTGTTAGTTATTACTACCAATATGAATATCCATGGAGACATGAATCAAGGTACCCAATGCAACCTGCCAGTGTACTGTGAAACCTTATCTGCTGGAAAAACAAAATTTTCCTCTAGTAATGAGGACTTTCAGGAAAGCCGACTGCTGAAGAGTGTCTGAAGCAACCAAGTGGCACCATCTTTGTACTCCTGTTTGCAAACTTCAGATGATATTGCAGTCACGGAAATGGAAGCACAGGTTTGTTTTTTTAGCTTCTTATGAAGGTCTTCATGTGAATAAAAATAGTTAACCTCTTCTGAGTTATGATCAGGAGTTTTATCACATTTATCACATTTTTTCCCTAGCCTCATTTCTTGATTAGGAAGCTAGAATTCATGGAGGGCTGAGCACCTTGCCCGAGTTCATATATCAAGGACATGATGGAGCCAGGACATGACCTAGGTTTGCTTGACTTCAGAGCCTGGACTTTCTGGATGACACTGTTTTTTTTTTTTTTTTTTTCAAAACCACTTGGCACCTCCAGAGAAGGGGCTGGGTAGACAGCTCCATGCACTTCAGATGGCACACAGAAGCTGTTTGGATCCTGATGTTAAAATGCTTGTTGGCCTTAACTTTGCCCCCACGAGTTGAGATGGCTTCATCATTGAATCCACCCAATAAACAAGTTAGGTAGGTTTTGATGTGCCTCTATTACTGATGAATGGCCTTTCCTCTCTCCCACCACCCTACACTGCCCTATGACCCTAATGATTGGCTGGTTTGCTGTCACATATTCATAGTATGTAAGTAGAACCAAAATGCCATGTGGCAGTTGTAGGGAAGGGGGCACAGGAATGAAAGCATGAAAGTGTGGTTTTGAGGCTGGCTACACGCATTCATGAGAACTCTCATCTCCTCTGCATCTCTTTTTTTATATTGAGGTGTTTCCTTTAAAGTGGCAGTGTCACTGGAAGGTTCATTAAGATAATACATGCAATTGATGTAGATAGCTTTCATGAATCTGGATCTTCCATTGAGCATCCTTCAAATCACTTAGCCTTTGCCATCCTCCATATGCCACTGTGAGAAACAGATCCTTTACATTCTTGTAAGCATTGACTCATGCAACACCTATAGCCCAACACCAGATATGGTTTATTAGTCATGATCTCTATATGTCAGTTATATCCTTTTCTCAATTTCTTAACTCCTCTGTATACAGTAAGTTGTGCTTTATGTGTAGCTAGGATCAGGGATTTGTGAACTTAGCTGTGTCAGTCACAGCACTCCTTAGAAGAAGGCAGTCTTGAGTGATGCTTAAGAGTTCAATCCTTTAAGCTGGGATGGCACTTGAATGCTGCTCCCTCATTTCCTCTGTGGTCTTGGGCCCGTTATTTAACCTTCTAAGATCTCAGTTTCCTCTTGGTTGGAGTGGGCCTACTGGTGGTACTCTAGTCATCAAATTTGAGAATTTGAAGGAGGGCTGAATTAGTCCATGTGTGATAAGTACTTAGCAAATACCTAACCTAGAGTAAGCATGACTACATGTTAGAGGCTAGTATCAGTGGCAGTTTTAGTACTGGTTATCTCTGTAAGTCTCTTGTAAGCTTTAGAAAATAACTGGTTATGGTTAGCTGTGCTGAGTCAGGACATGAAACAGATTGTCTCAGTGCTGGTGGGACTGCTCACAGGGCTCGTGGGAGACTGGGTGCTGACCTTGGCCCCATTAGCACCATTCTCTAACCAGCTCAGGCATGGGGCTCTAATGAGGCTGATTCAAGTAACATATGGAAAACTCTTAGCGTTAGCTCTTGGGAGAGGAAAAAGGCACTAAATAAATACAAGGAATTATTAAAAACCAGGAGACGACCTCACAGGGATGCTGAGCCTATGTATTTTTTGTTATTCTAAGAAGAAACTGGGGCAAGAAGCCAACTTCCTTACCAGGTGACAAAGTGGTCTCCTGGCTGCTGTCCAAGGACTGGCTTCACCTATGTAGAGCCCGGAATATTCATGGCCTTGTCTTGACTGGGGCAGCTAACTTCCAGGAAGGAGATGGGTTGAGATGGGTTGAGGTCCTTCTTCCAAGGTCAGATGCTCTTCTGTATTGCACTCCCAATGGAGGGAGCTGAGGAGTGGTGTTCTAAGTCAGAACCCACCATGGAGCACATTGATGATGATTTCCCTTGGGTACCAGTACAGGTGGATGGGTTAGGGATCACCAGCAATCTTTTGCCACAGCTGGATACTAGTCCCAGACCAGGCCAAGTGTGGGCCTTCATTGCAGGAAAGCCTTGGAAAGTACACGGAAAATACTTTGCTGTAAAGTATCAGTTCATCAGTCCCCATTTACAACTTTACCACCCACCCCTGAAACATTCCTCTTTCCAGAACCAATCCCAGCACTAAAATGAAATGTATTTAAAATGGTCTCCAGGTATCACTTATAGAATGGTATATGAAGCATCCAAGAATGAATCAAGATCTGGCCCAATGCCACCTCACAGCCTGGGGCCTGTAGTTTCCCCTTGACCTCTACGACAAATAATTCATTTCCATGGCTTCAAGAAACAATGATAGAGACAACTCGCTTCTCGTTGTCACAGAAACGTGTTATAGCCATGATGTCTTACATTGTAACGTTTCAGAGGGTAATATCTTTACAAACATCGTCTCTTAAGAATATAGCCCCTCATGACGTATAACCTTTATTTATACTTCTCTTAATGCATTTGCGAATATTGATGCTTCCCCAATATAATGGTCTAAATATGAGATCTCCATCTTCAAAACTGCCCCCCTATTAAGATATTCATGTTAATAGCCTATAAATCAGTACCCTTTGTACAAATATGAAACGCTTAGCCCAACCTGTCAACTTGAATAGCAGAAACAGTTTGGGAAGGAAGAAGCAAGATTGGAAAGTCCACCAAACTATGTTTCTGCTCTCCCTTTTCAGCCATTTCAAAGGAACTATATTAGTCACCAATAGGAAATGGTTTCAACATTGGCCTTTTAGGGCCAAGTGTGATGGCTTAATGGCTAAATCCTAACCTTGCAAGCACCGGAATATGGGTACCAGTTCTTGTCCTGGCTGCACCACTTCCCATCCAGCTCCCTGCTTGTGTCCTGGCCTGGGGAAACAACAGAACATGACCCAAAGCTTTAGGACCCTGCATCCATGCAGAAGACCCAGAGAAAGCTCCAGGTTTCTGGCTTTGGATGACTCAGCTCTGGCCATTGTGGCCAACTGGAAAGTGGACCAGCAGCTGAAAGATGTTTCCTTCTGTCTTTCCACAAATCTGCCTCTCCAATAAAATAAATAAATCCTTAAAAAAATTCTGTGTTTTCAACATACAAGTTCTGAAGAAAGATAGGAAGAGGAGGATTAAAACATCTTCCTGAGCACTGAAGATTTTAGAAGGATCTAGTTAGGTTCCTTGAGTTCTTCAGAAAGCACAGACTGGTGGTGTTAACTATAATGCAAAATCTGTAGAATATCTGGCTCACTCATGAAAACGGGGCATGTTCTTCTTGTTCGTTTATTCTTCTGAGATCAGGATAGAGCCTCAAACATTTGACGATTGGTCAGTGCTCCCTGCCACACCAGCTTCCTATATTATAGTGCCAGCTCCAGCCCTAGTGCTTTTCTTCCAGTCCGACTCCCTGCTAATGTGCCTGGGATGGTGAGGGGGTAAGAGCTGAGTGCTTAGGACCCCTCTATTAGTTGGGAGACCTGGAAGAAGTTCCTGGCTCCTGATTTTGCCCTGGCCCAGCCCTACCATTTGAAGCTATTTTGGAAGTGAACCAGGTTTCTAGAAAAACAAATTGTAGCCATAGGACTCCGTGATAAGCCTGTGTGACACTCAAGAGTCTGTGTGAAGGAAGTCCTGGAGGTTTTTGGTGGCATCCCCCTTTAGGTAGTCCATCTATGGCAGCACAACCTTAAAAGAAAAAAAAAACACCCTTCTGCATATTTAATGTTCACATGAAAAGAATTGCCTGGCATCCTTATTTATCCAAAGTCTACACTTGGAAAGGGCCAGCAGCACTTCTTTCCCCAGTCCCCATTGCAGTCCATGAAAGTAGTTCTCTGGGGCTGCTGGCAGCTTCTGAAGGCAGCTGGACATGAACTCCATCTTGGTGCTGGTCTGTGTGCTTTTTAGGAAGATCTAATGTGCTCCAGAGAGCTCATGTACTCAGAGGCACTTGTTACCCAACAACCCCAGGCACCATTGTTTTCTGATTCTGCTCACCAGAGCAGCCCCCCACACCCTGCCCACCACCTTCCCCCAGCATTCCTCCCAAAGGACAGGTCCCAGCAGGTGCTTTAGCTCCTTCAGGACTTTCCTTGAGAAAGAGCAGCCTCCATTTATGAATCTCTCACATTCATGAGAAACAGCTGTTTTACAGCTTCAGGCAATTAGACATCTGTGGTATAATGAAGGGGGGGAATGGGCTATCTCTTGGCAGACACAGACTCCAAGTCTATAGAAGGTCTGGAGTGGAAAGTTTTTTTTGAATCTTGATTGGATATAATACAGATGAGAAGATGCACTAGGGAGAATCGTGTGGATCCTGTTTGCCTAGAAGGTATGAGGCTTATCACTGAGTCCTAGAAGTTGAAAAAATGGAGAAGCCTCTTGGAGAGGTGATGTGATGCCCACTATTGCAGAATCTCTTGACCTGGATACTTTCAAATTAAAAAAAAAAAGTCTATGTGCTGTTCTATATGCTGCTGGTTTCAAAATTTAGAAAGCTCTATTTATTTGAAAGGCAGAAAGACAGGGATAGGTTTGGATCTTTGTTTCCCTTAATGCATGCCCCAAATGTTCGCCACAGCCCTGGCTGGGCCAACCCCAGGCCAGGAGCCTGAAACCGAATCCCGATCTTCCCTCTAGGTGGTATCACATCCCCTGCTGCCTCCCAGGGTGCACATTAGCAGGAAGTTGGAACTGGCAGTGAAGCTGGGACTCAAATCCATGTGCTCTGATACAGGGTGTGGGCGTCACAAGGGGCTCTTGAACCACTGTGCCAGACATCCACCATATTCTTATATAAACTTGGTGAAAAGCAGTGCTGTTGCAGCATGAATTAACCTGTCTACAACTGCCCTGCCTACTGTGGCCAGTGATTCTCTGTGTTTTCATCTTCCCCCCCTGATGTCATTTCATTTACATTGCAGTTCAAGTGCTTCTTATCAACCCTCTGTTCCCTTCCCCACTGGACTAAAAACTACCTACGATCAAAAGAAATCTTATCATCTAGATTTTTCAGGTCTTCATTTTGTTGCATAATTAGATTCTTTCTTAGGCAGAATTTTAAGATCCAACTGAAAGGCTGCTTGAGAAGTGTGGCTCACATTCCTTTGATTCTGCAAGAATCACTTTATAGACAGAAGGCATCCTGTTTTGGGGACATTAACTCAGAAAAGTCAAGGGTCTTTGCTTGGTTTTTAAGGAAACACAACAGAATACAATCAGAACATGCCACATTCTACATACCCTCCTTTGTGATGCAGTATGACATTTTCCACATACTATTTGAAGCAAGATGAGATAATCCCTCACTGGTGTGAATTAAAAACCAAAATTATTCATGTGTTTGTTAGAGAAAAGAGAGAAAATGAACTCTCATCTGCTGGCTCAGTCCCCAAATGCCCAGGATGACCAAGGCTGGGCAAGGCAGCAGTTGAGGGCCAAAAATGATCCAGCTATCAAAAAATAATTCCTCTGTCACCATCACCTCTGAGAGACAAGGTTGGCAGGAGACTGAACTCGGAGGGATTCAAACCCAGGCACTCCAACACGGAATGTTGGTGATCCATTTGGTGCTTAACCACTAGGCCAAGTGCCTGCCCCTGATATGAGAATTTTTAAAACAGTTATTATCCTCAGAAGTCAGACCTACAGAAATACAGAGAGCTCTCTTACATTAGCTGGTTTATTCCCCAGATGGCTGCCATGGCCAGGGCTGGACCACATTTGAAGCACTGTCGACATGTAGGTGGCAGGGTCCCAACAACTGGGCCATCTGCTTTTTCCAAGCCATTAGCTGGGAACTGTACTGGAAGGAAAGCAGTTGGGGAGCAGCATGGGTGCCTGTGTGGGGTGCTGGCTTTGAAGGCAATGGCTTTATCTGCAATGTCATAGTGCTCCCTGTTGTGAAAATGTTTGCGCATCATTTTGCATCAGTAAATCTAGTTTTAGGATAATATAAAACAACATCTCAATATTTGTTTTATTTAATCAAATTCAGTTTGATTTTTATTGTGACCATGAGTTTGGAAAACCATAGATTGCTTTTTGTATAAACTTCTTTGCCAAAGAAAATATTATGAAGATACTATGATATAAAAGGTTTTCAAAAAAATTGTGGAAAATTCATATTATGAAAAAACTTGATATAGATTTCTAAAAGTTTTTACATCAGAATAAACTTTTTATTCCTCCTTTCTCCATGAAATTTCTGAAGCACCCAAAACATGAATAGGTTCCTAACTTTTTCCAGACATTTTTTTAAAGATTTACTTTTATTTTTATTGGAAAGTCAGATATACAGAGAGGAGGAGAGACAGAGAGGAAGATTCTGTCCACTGGCTCACTCCGGAAGCGGCAGCAATGGCTGGAGCTGCGCCGATCCGAACCCGAGAACCAGGAACCTCTTCAGGGTCTCCCATGCGGGTGCAGGGTCCCAAAGCTTTGGACTGTCCTCAACTGCTTTCCCAGACCACAAGGAGGGAGCTGGATGGAAAGTGGGGCTGCACCCATATGAGATCCTGGTACGTGCAAGGCGAGGACTTTAGCCACTAGGCCACCACGCCTGGCCCCTTTTCCAGACATCTTAACAAGGATCTGGATCAGAAATGAGCTGCATCATGGGCCACAGGCAGTGTCAGCAGCAACTTAACCCCCTGCACCACAAGCAATGCTTGCCCCAGACTTATTTTTTTCTATACCTTCGCAAACGGTGCTTTATATTTTATAAACAATTATAACTGCTGGCTAATCTCACTGAATAAAATACATTAAGCATAATTCTAAATGGACATGTGTTGCTTTGTTTTATTCTCATAACAACCTTGGAGAGAAGAACGAATAAAACACAGGTTTAGAAGCCTGGAGCAGTCCCTGAATGCTGGCACTAGGAGGTGGGTCTCTTCACAGTACATGGGTGTCCTGAAGAATGTGTATTTCTTTTTGGTTACTTAACTACATCCTAGTTTGGACATTCTTGCTTATTTCTTATTCTCATTTTGAACGTTTTAAATAACCTTAGTGCATATAGTAGTATAAAGGTGTTTGTGGTTTAAAAAAAAATGCCAATAACTTCAAAATAAAAAGTGAAAGTTCTCTTTCCTCAGCCTCAGGCCTCCTCAACAGATAGCTTGCAAATTTCTTGTGTAACTTTCCAAAGATCTTGCTTCATTGTAGACTGTTAAAGTTTAGCTAGATGACATAGCTTTAAAATCTTCGTTTATTTTTGTCTCCTTGAATGTGATTGAAAGGTAGGAGGTAGGATATATGTGTGTGTGTGTGTGTATATACATGTTTACTCTGATGGGTGGGCTAGGCTGAAAGCAGAAGCCAGGAACCTTGATCTGCCCTCCCATGTGGCTGGCAGGAACTGAAGCCCTTGGCCACCTTGCACTGCCTTCCCAGATGTGTTAGTAGTGATTGGATCTGAAGTAGAGCAGTGAGGACTCCAACTGGTGCTCCAGTTTGGAATGCCAGCTTTGCAAGTGGTGGCTCAGCACACTCAGCCATAATGCTAGCCTCAGATGACACAATGTATGGGGTTGTCATAATTGAACTGCCTTCAGAGCTTCAGTGAATATTAGGCCAAACTCTACGTTTTCGTGTGACTTAAAAAAAGGTTGTCCCAGTGTAGTAGTCAAGTGGCTAAAGTCCTTGCCTTGCATGTGTTGGGATTCCATATGGGCGCCAGTTTGTGTTATGGCAGCCCTGCTTCCCATCCAGCTCCCTGCTTGTGTCCTGGGAAAGCAGTTGAGGCCAGCCCAAAGCCTTTGGATCCTGCATCCGGGTGGGAGACCCAGAATAAGCTCCAGCCCCCTGGCTTCAAAGCAGCTCAGCTCTGGATGCTGTGGCCACTGGGAGAGTGAATCAGTAGACGGATGGTCTTCCTCTCTATATATCTGCCTTTCCAACAAAAATAAATAAATCTTTAAAAATAAATAAATAAAATAAAAATTAAAAAGTTCCTGAAATCATGTAATCTTTCAAGTCTTCATGTCCTCATGCGATTCAAGGACTGTCTTTCTGGAGATGAAAGTCCTCACTGAACTGCTTTTGTATTCTAAAGATTATTGTGCCCAAGTGCTCTGAAAAGCTTATTCTAGTTCATCGTCTTACATGAATTAGAGCAGTTTTCAATGTGTAGCAGTTTGCTTATACCTTTTTTTTAGTATGTTTGCTCAGTTTATCAGTTTGAGATATGGGCATCTTATTGTATTTTTGTTTTCATAATACAGTTCCCTAGGCTCAGGGATTGCCCCTTTCACTCTCCCCATTTACCCTGCCCCACACCACACCCCCCCACACACAGATTTCCTCCATATTGTTAGGATACACTAGTCCTCCAGCAACAGCCGTACGTCCATCATTCTGCCATTTAACTGTGTCATGGCATTGTAGGTATAGACAATGGTGGTGGTCAGCATTTTATTGTCAACATATATATTTAACAGTCATTGGAGATCCATCATTTATTCGGGAGTAGAGGTGTCTACTGCACTGTATCTTCCTTCTTGGTATGAATGTCTCCCTTATACAGTTCCTTTAGATAAGCATATATATATATACATATATATATATATATACACATATACATTTTTACCTCTATATTGATCTGATATTTTGTGTGAAGGTTGCCTTATATCAGAACATATGATATTTGTCCTTTTGGGATTTGCATATTAAAATGAGCATAATGGCCTCTCTTTGGAACTATTTTGTTGCAAATGGTAGAATTTCATTCTTTTTAATGGCTGAGTAATATTCTGCAGAGTAGATGTACCCCAGTTTCTTTACTCATTACTATCTCAGCTGGCATCTGGGTTGTTTCCATGTCTTCATTGTTGTAGATTGTGCTGCTATAAATATAGGATTACAGTTCACTTTCTCATATGCAGATTTCACTATTCCCGTAAGTGGGATAGCTGGGTCATATAGTATTTGTCTTCTTCCTACAAGTTCACTAGCTCCCGTCTGCCACTTTTACTAAGAACCCTACACTCTCTACATGTATCATATTAGCAAAATTACAACGTATGAGAGTGTGTTCTGAGTATCTCTTTTTCTTCCTTTATGTAAAAGATTAGTGTTTGCTAAACATATGAAGTACATCCCAGTGGTTTTGTAGTGAGTAAATAATGTAATCCAAGCGTTGGAGCATTCAGTCCTGAACACAAAGGGAGTGCTAAGGAGCCTACTGAGACTCATGATTCAGCTGAGCTAATTGGAATTTAGGGATTGATGCAACAAGGCAACAGGTTCCAGAATGAAGTCAAATTTTCCTGATGTTGGCGATAAATCTATAAATTCTGAGTATATTAATTGCCGAAGAGTTGTTGCTCAGGGATCAATAAATCACTTCTAAAGCAGCATTAGAAGGGCTGTGCTTCTCTGTGGCGTATTAGTTACTATTATGTTATTGGGCTCCTGAGTGTTGGGTAAATTCATTTCTTCAGCTCTTAACATTGTACTAAGTGACCTGGCAGCAGATTTAATGATTTTCTTTATAATGTTTAAGGTTAACTCTTTAGTCACTCTCCAGAAGAAAAATCTCCTCCTAATCCCACCAGCGTTTTGGAACTATTAAGTACTATAATTCCAAGTCACGTAGACGTTCTTAGATGTTTTACAGGAAGACGAGGAGAGGGAAGAATTTCTCCTCCTCCCTAGTGAGTTGAAAATAAATTACAGAAGCAGGAGGTCATGATGAAACATGTTTGTGTATTGTGTACTCCTGACCAAAAAATGCAAACTTGATGTCTTATTCAGGAAGATTTTGAACAAGAGTGAACAGCTAGAAATCATAATTTGGTGTGGGAACCATCTACTTTGTTACCTTTAACTTTTCTTTTTTTTTTTTAATTGGAAAATCAGATATACAAAAAGAAAGCTCTTCCGTCCATTGATTCAATCCCTAAGTGGCAGCAATGACCAGAGGTGAGCTGATCCAAAGCCAGGAGCCAGGAACCTCTTCCGGGTCTCCCATGTGGGTGCAGAGTCCCAAGGCTTTGGACCATCCTCGATTGCTTTCCCAGGCCACAAGGAGGGAGCTGGATGGAAAGTGAGGTGGCCGGGATTAGAACCGGCACCCGTATGGGATCCTGGCACATGCAAGGCAAGGACTTTAACTTCTGTGCTGGGCTTGGAACCTTCAGCTTGTCCCTGCACATCAGCAGACACAGGTACTCCTCTCCTCATTGGAGGCTGTCATTGCTGAGAGGGGATGTGTGAAACCTCACACTCCTTGAACCTGGTGGGGCGGGGCAATGTTCCCGAGGCTGAATAAAGCACTTTTCTATGTGAATGGATAATGGATATAATGGTGCTTTTAGGGTGACAAGGATGAGACCCCTCTTCAAGAAGAATGTTGAAAGTCATGCAGGAAGCAGAGGCTCCTCAGGGAACTATCACACTACACCTACATCCTGAACGTCATAAAAATTAGCCTTTAGTTAAAAAAACTTTCAGACTCTCACATGAGCTCTTGAAAAATTAAATTACATGTCATTGGACTTGAGGAGAGAATGTGATTTCCTGGCAGAAAGATTTCTTCAGTTGGAGGTTCTGTACCAGTGAAATAAGGCTAATATGGGACTCTCAAAGAAAAAGTAGGAATGTGAGTACTAAGCAAGTGACTCATGGATATGATTGCATGTAGAAACTTTTCCCATGACAGAAGGTACTCCATTGTTGCATATTGATTCAAGTTTATGTCCAAAGTAGGAACCATTTTTCTAAAATACATATTGTGTTGCAAACTACCTAAACAGGGAAACAGTGTCACATTGTTACGCATGTAGCATGTAGGCTCCATTTAACAGGTGATACATGGCTATCTGCAAAGACCCTGGAAATCTCAGGAGCCACTTTGGTTTAATTAGGCTAACTCAGTAAGTGCATCATAATTAAGAAGAGCTTTGCCATTCTTTGGTGTTCTGTACACTGGGCATTGGATTTTTTTTTTCCCACTTGTATGTGCTTGCTATGAATTTCTTGGTAAAGGAAAGATAAATTCTAGCAGTGCTCATCAGAGCCACTTTTTCATCTAGCGCTTGAATTCTCTTTACAGTATCCCTGCCAATTGTTACACCTCTTCAGTATCTCTGGTGACAGGAAACCCATTAACACATTGCAGTCTGTCCCACTGGGGGCAGATAGAATAAGGTGAGCTGTAGCAAACCTTAGAGAATCTTGTAGATCCTTCAGAATTGACCTCATATGGCATCCAGGAAAGTATTATATAAAAATATATTTATTTATTTTAAAAAATGTATATTTATTTGAATAAGAAAGAATGGATTTATCATGCATTCAGTGGTTTACTTTCCAAGTGCTTGCAACAACCAGTGCTGGACCAGGCCAAAGCCTAGAGCCAGGATTTTCATCCAGATCTGCCAAGTGGTTAACAGGAATCCACACTTGGGCCTTCCTCTGCTGCCTCCCAGCTGCGTTAGCAGGGAGCTGGCTGGGAAACCAGCTGCACTTTGAACCAGGCACTCCGATACGGGATACAGGTGTCTCAGGCAGTGGCTTAATTTGCTGTATCTCAGAGTCTGAGCCCAGACAAGTACTTCTAAAACTTCCAACCTGGAAATCCTGAGCACTGCAGGGAGACAATGAGGAAAAGCAAATGGACAAAACAGCATTTAGTAGTATAGATGCCCTCCATGCTTTTCTGATACAAAAATAATTTCTGATTTCCCCAAGACCTATACATGGCAGAAAAATGTAAGGAAAGGTTTATTTTGTTTTGTTTTTATTTTCACAGTGTCTAACTTTTAAACCTGTTAGCCCTTCCTCCTGTCCATAAGCAGTACCTAGGGCCACTGAGAAAAGAAGTGGCCAAATCAGAAATCCCAGTATTAAGATGTGTTGATTATACATGCGCTGGGCTTACACAGTAAAACTCCTATACTCCCAAACTGAGCATATTGTGTGTTGTTTGCATAGCAGATAGGATACGGTCCCTATCAGCCAGCACTTTTAAATGCAAAAACACAATTTTTCTAAAAGGCGTACTTTTTACATGAATATAAACAAAGGATAATTTCCTGTAACTGGGAACTATTATATTCCAAAGCCTTTTTTTCCTTAACCCTCGATCCCTCACACCTCATTTAATAGTTGTTGAGGGTTTTGGTTATATAAATGGGGAGAGGGTTTTATGTGTGTATGTGTGTTTGTCTTTTGCCTGGAATGTAAGTGACTCCAAAGCCAATTTTTGAAAGTTGTGTTGTAAGATCACCATACCTTTGGGGCATACAGGACATGGGCACTAAAGGATGGAATGTTGCCAGGAGGAGGGTTGCTCTTACTATAATCAGAAAGGAGAACTTGTTTATGATAACCAAATCTGTGCTTTTCAAACAAGAAAAAAGACTATATTTATTGGTAACATTAATTTTTCACACTTAAAACAGTCAAGTGTGTTACCAGAAAGGGTTAGGCTTCAGTGGTTTTCCTCTGAAAGCCAACTGAAAAGAAACATGCCATTTTATTCGTTATTCAAATGGCCAAATCAAACAAGGTGTAATTAGGCCTGACTTCCTGCTCCTGCTCACACACCTGAGCCCCTCCCTGCTCTGGCTGCAGCACTGCACACACAGGTCCGAGGGCAGGCACTGCAGGCTGCTTGCCTGGAACATGGCTCTCTTGTGCACGGAATCTCAAGTATGTATTTGATCGTGATAGTTGGGGGTAGAAGGCGGGGTCTTCTTAGAATTACCTGTGTGGGTTAGAGTTGCCTGTGTGGCTGGACTTGGAAAGGTGGTTGTCAAACAGCATTTGCAGGGTTTGGGGGCCTTTTGTGGAGAACTTATTTCAAGGACTGTGTGAAATCCAAGTGTTCTGTGTTTTACTCTGTGTAGCAATATTACTCCACATTTTGTACGCAGCTTTGGCTGTGAGTGTTTCTAGCCACAGGGCTGTGTGTGTGCTCTCTGCTCGGATCGGGCTCCTTTCTACCTCTAGTTCTTGATCACTGAGTTAAGGGTTTTTCTTTGGTTTGTGACTTCATTTTTTCTAGCTCTCCCTGGAAAGTTGACATCTAAATGTGGATTTCGAGAAGGGACAAAATAAGAGCAAGGAGAAAGCATTCAAGAAACAAGGAGTTAGCTAGGAGAACCTTAATTGCAAACAGAGAGCAAATGACTGTTGATTGGTTGAGTGGCTGACAGCAGGGTCACCTGACAGTTCACGGGCATGCCCATGCTGTGTTGGAGTGCTTGCTTCTTGAGTTGTAGCACCAGCCACACTGGAACATCAGACTAGATGGGAGCCAGAACTCTGCATGAGGAGGCCCTGAGCTCTTCCTAACCTTTGAGTCCAATGGTCTCCTCATCAGAGAGCCGGAAGCTGCCTTCCCTGCTCAAGTACCCAAATGTGGCTCAACGGATGGAGCCCCAACCAACAGAAGGCTCACGTGCGCAGCAGAAACCAAACCATTCTGCCTGCAGTTTCAGCGCTCCCCGCTTTTTTTTTAATTTTTTTTTAGAAGCAAAGCTATTTCCCTTAATTTTCTGTTTTGGCTTCCATCCCATTTCCCATTTTCTCCTCCCTAACCCCTAACCCCTGATCATGCTTGACTGGCACTTAGCTGGCTGTGCGATGAAGACAGATAATGGAGGCAAGGGGCCAAAGAATAAGATGAAGGGACAAATGTTAGATGGAAGACGTCCACTGCTGAGAACAAAACTGTGAAGGAATGGAATTGCCTTTCAAATACGAGAAAATCAGTGCTTTCCATCATGATGGCCTGTTGGATATGGGTTTCTGTCATTCCATGGAGTTGATACCAAGAAGAGCTGCTGCTGTCCCTCCCCAATTCTGGCTTTCATATTCTGGGTTTCATAATTCTGAGGTAATCATCGCCTCTCAGTGGACAAGTTCCCAGAGCATTGGAGACTGATGGCATTGTTTCGTAAAACATTTCCCAGTTTATCCTCTTTGGAATGTAATCCAAGTCACAACAATAGCTAATAATTACCTGCCATCACTGTAGCAGTACAAACAGCTGAGTGTGCACCTCCAGGTACTTAATGTATGTCATTTCTCCTTCTCAGGCTCTCTCCACTAATCTAGTCCCCTGCAGTGCTATGATGGCATGGAAATGTTCAGTACAAATTTTCACAATATGGGCAGCTTTGAAGTGTGATTTGTCAGGTCATGCCAACTTCTTTGTGTGCTTTTGTAGAAAATTGACTTGAGAATTTGTGAGTGAGGAGTTTGGGTTCCTGGTTTCTTCCCAAGTCTTGTGAAATCTACATTTGTCTACTCATGGATATGGAACATGCTTGAAAATTGTTAGCATAGTCCTCACAGTGAGCAAGGCATTTCAAGTTGCTTTAGCACAGTTGCAGCCAAACCGTTGCCAGAAACAATCATCATTTATTTCTGTAGTTTTTAATGGTTATCTATTTCACTCTCATGAATGCCTTGGCTCTGGATGGGACAGGTTCACCTTATAAACTTTCCAAATTGGAATGTTGGGGGCTAGGGAAAACATAGTATTTTTAATTGACATGTCAGAAATATCAAACTTGACCAAAAAATAAGTTGTTAGTGCTTACAGTTAAGGATAAATAGGAGGTTAGAGGTCAGCGTTTTACACTGAATGCTGTGTAAGGGAATTACATAGCTAAACACAGACTATCGAGAGAGGTATGGCAAGCATATTTGAGCTCCGGTGCCAGCTCTAATCAGCTGGTAGTGGCTGCCGTTGGCTTTGGCATTCAATAACCGAGAGAGATTCTGAAGTCAAGTTTATGCTGTGACCCATGTCTGACATGAGGTGGGGAAAAGGTAGTTGTACAAAGCTGTGCTAGTAAGTGAATGTCACCATCGTAGACTTAGCGGGGGTTTAGTGATAATGCAGCCTAAGGTTTTCCAAAAACCTATTCTGCATAAACGTCCTTCCTCATGATTTTAACCATGTTCCATGGTCAAGTACAACAGAGAATGATGCCTGCCTGGTTTTCTCTTAAAAATTCAGTCTGTTTTTGGCACAAAACTCACAAATGTTTTATAATAGAGACAAGTGTTTTAGTTGAACCCAGTGTTTCCTAAACCTGTTTGGCCACAGAAAACTTTTCAATGTTATCTGTCAAGTTGCTGTTGAACTAGTTTTTAGGGACACTTTTGCGGAAATGCTTGACCACTTGATTCTCACATTTTAAAAGTAAGGACATTGTAGCCTCAAATCAGTGGACTGAATCCCTGGCAGTTGAGCCCCACTGTGGGCTGGGCACCCCTAGAACCTGGGGCCACCCACTCCCAAGCCTCCAGCCCTTCCACTCCATCACCCACGTGAGAAACATTGGAAGCAATCTCGGACTTTATAGCTTCTGGCAGCCGCAGATGTCAATGTGGCTTCTACTTGCCAAATTTTATAGTTTTCTTTTAAGAATAGCAATTAAATATCTGCATGGTGTCCAGACATGAAGCTACCTCGTCATCATCAAACACAATGAGAGAAATCATTTTTAGAGTTTAATTTTATCTGGACTGGCCCGCCCCTCTGTCTTATCGTCCTTTCTTAGGAGATAAAAATGATTGTTGAGGAAAGAATTGCTAGACATGAGTTTGGTTTTCATTCAGAATCTATTTTATCATTTCCTGGGATTTGGATTTCAAAAAAGCCAATCTATTTATTGGTCTCTTTTGGACCATAAGGTTAAAAGTACATCTGTTGTCCACACAAATTTAGCTATTGGCCTTGGGACTCAGCAATCATGAAATTATAGCCATAGTAAATTTAGATGAGGACTAATTTCACTTTGGTCTGCCTATAAATCCACATGACAGAATAAACATGGTGTGTCTTGTGGTTATGTGAACACATGTAAAGAATTAAGAAATCTTTGGTGACAAGACAAAAAAAATACTCCATAAAAATGAATTGATGTTTAATGGAGGATGCATGAAAAACAGTCCTTACAGATGGCCCTGCTTTGAGCACAGGCACAAGCAAAACCCAACTTGGGCATAACCTGCCAGTTTTGTTCTGTGAGTTTTCTAGTTGTGGGCCCAGGCACTGCACTTTCCTTCCGAAGAAAGGAATCCCTGGAAAAGATAACCACTGTAGAGCCATCACTCTACCTGAGGCAATTTCTTACCCTGCATTTACATTAGAAAAGATTTAGGGACATGGTTGCTTTTGCTTTCTGCAAAAAACTTCCTTCCTGGGAAACCATGTGGCTGATTGCATGTGGAAGACGGGGCCAGCTGGCGGCTAAATTTGCCATCCTGCAAACATCATTGCTATCCCACAAAAATCATTACCATCCCTTTGAAGATAAATTTTTCCAGTGATGTATGAGGGAGGAAAAATAGATACCCATCTCTCAATGTGACTTTGTTTCCCGAGGAGCATTAAGGCACTGACTTAGAGGAGAGCATAAAGACCCAACTGTTTTCAAAGTGTTTTTATTTAATAAACACCTCGTTGTTTTAATAAACTGCCTATTTCTAAGATTTACTATTTCCTTAGGAGAGTTAGAAAGCACTAACCAAGATTCACTGTTTTAAGAGCCACATGTTTAAAATGCAGTGCACAGAAAATTTCCATGATACATACCTGTGGCTCAATAAAATAAAGATAGCCATAAGAAACTGTCACTTATAAAATCTTTACTTCCTGCTAAGTGGTAGTATTAGAGTAGCATTTGTAGCCAGCTCAAAAGCCAAGTAATGCCAGATGTAATTATTGAATTGGTTTCTCTCATTTATCAGTTGATTTATTCTTATGAAAGGCGGCAATCCTGACCCCCATCCTGCAGAATCAGTGTTCTAAGCATTCCCAAATGGATACTCAGCACCAAAGTACAGATCTGAGACCCGTGCCCCCTGCCAGGGTCACAAGGGCAGGAAGAAAGGGTCATGTCAGGAAGGTCAGCTTTTTGGTTTTCCTCCACTATGCAAGATGGAAATGGGTGGGGGTTTTCAAGAATAGTCATAGGCTCTGAAACACCTGTGCCACCCCCTGATTTTAATTACTCCCCTGACCTCCATTGGTCCTTAACTGAGCAGGTCCCGGGACTGCAGTCAGACCTCCAAGGCTTGGGCTGTGATTGAGTCAGTGGTTATTTTAAACATAACCTTGAAATGTAGAAAGTGAACAATTAAATATTGAACTTTGCTATGTAAAACACCTTCTTGAATTTCAGTCCAGCCATATCCTGCTGGTGCCACAATATGATCCTTGAATTTTTGGCACCATCTCATTTTTAGGAATGTTTAGAAAATACTGAGGGCGGTGGAAATAGCATTAGGCTACAACATATATATATATATATGGTGTGTATGGATTTAATTTCAAAAAATGAGTAGACTGGGATACAGAAATATGTCATCTTACAGAATCTTAAATACTATAATTTTCCCCACCCCCTGCTATGTTCTGTAATCTTCTGTGAATAAAAGTGGGACGTTCAAGACTCATGGAATCTGTCAACATTATTCCCTCTCCAAGAAATTTATTTCAACTTAAGTAGTCTATCCAAAGCAAACTCAATGTGTATGTATGCAGTCATGTCTGACTTTGGAAAGATTTTTGAAGGAGCTGTACTTCCATGGCATAGAAGAGCCTAACCCATTCAATGAAATCTATTCTGTATTTCTTCATGCCAAGAACTGGATTTTCTTCTCTGTTAGCTCCATTACTAGGTCCAAGAATTAAGAAGCCCCTTTAACTGGTATCTGTCCCTAGTATCAGTTTCTGGGTTGGAGTTGAAGTGCAATAAGCTTCTTAATGAATACACAGTTGATTGTGACTGTGTCCTAACCCTCTTGTATCTGACTTCCAGTTAGTGCAAGGTTATTTTTGCACTCTGTTTATAGCCTTGAAATCTGACAGCCAGTCTCAACTGGCTCTCTCCTATCTTAGCAACTCTAAATTCTTTTGAAAGGGGATTTACCACACGCTAATTTTTCAAGGTTTGATTCTCTGTTTTTCTCTCAGATCCCTGTTGTGGATAATGACATAGTCCTTGAGCAGCTGTGCCAGAGATTAGGTTGAAGAATCAATAAATGCTTTCCGAACATGTTTTTACTCAAAGTCTCAATAAAAGTTAAAAACACACGTATTGTGTAAGATGAAATTTTGGAGATTATCTGGATTCAGTTATCCTTCTTTTGCATTTTCTGTTAGTAAAAAACAGGTGAGATTTGCTCACATCTAAAAATGTAATAGCAGCCACTTCAAGTTTGCTGTAAAAATAGTCATATGTGAAAGGCACAGAGCATAGAATAGGCATTCAGTAAATATTAGCTTAGTTTTCATTTACATGAATCTTTAAGAACAATCATCATTCCTATATATTATATCATCTTTTCTTCATCCTAAGTATGAGATTGTAATTATAAATTTCAATAATTTTGTGACAGAAAATTCGATGTGTGATTAAGTTGAAACTTGCCACTTTCAGAATAGGAATATAAACAAGATTTTTTTCAAACATTTATTTATTTGAAAGGCAGAGTGACAAGGAGAGAGAGAGATAGAAAGATAAAGAGGTTTTCTATTCATTAGCTGTCAAATAGCTGCAATGGCAGGAGCTGAGCCAGGCCGAAGCCAGGAGCCTAGGCCTCCATTTGGTTCTCCCACGTAGGTCTCAGGGGCCTGAGCATATGGGTCACCCTCTGCTGCTCTTCCAGGAACATTCAGAGGTAGAGCAGCTGGGACTCTAACTGGTGCTGGGGATAGCATGCCATCTCTATGCTGGCTTCCTGTGCTGTGTCACAGCTCTGTCGCCCATAGACAGGATGTAAATCAGTCTGTTCTCCAGCATCCTGTTCACCAGACACATGGCTGCCAGATATTAGAGATGGAATATGAAAATCCACAAGATGTCCTCAAGTAGAATTTTACCTCACTTCGCCACATTACCTACTTCCCCTCATGCTTGTCTCTTTACCATGGTTCCTCTCTGCTCTTACCACATGATAGAAAGAAAAGAATTCTCAGTATCTGGAGGGAAGAGAATGTATCCTCTAGAAAGAGACTAAGAGGCGGATAGCAAGTGTGTTTAGAAACTTCCAACTTTGTTGGTTTGAATTGGCCTCAACTGCAGTACCAAGGAGTGAGGGAGAGCAGAATGTTCTAGTGAAACGGTGACATCTGCCAGGGGAGAAGGCACAGGGACAAACTGTCCCTACCTGGGTTCAGCTCACCGAGCACAGCTGGTCCTCTCCCCAGGCTTCCCAGTGGAGTGCCTCACACCAGTGTGGCTTTGCATCAGCTACGCTAGCAATAAGAATTTAGTGTGGGAAAGTTTTCGGGAGGTCAAGATTGAACAGTCCTGGTGTTAACCTCTCCTGGAGAGACTACTCAGTGCTTTGAGTCTTTTGCCAGGAAGCTGATGGAATTATGACCTTTAAGAAATTTAACTAAGCAAACATGACCAAGGCACACACATCTCATCCAAAATGTGGTGTCAAAGAATTCCCAGGTCCTCTTAGTTCAGATAAGAAGGTGATTTATCTTCGATTCATTTCGTGAAGAGTGGACAAAGCTAGTTTCGTCTTTGGATGGAATCACCAAAATTATCTTGAGTCTAGTTTTATGCTGCTAAATGCACTTAAGTTTGGGTTGCTGAGAGTCAACAAATCTCTCTCCACATATATCTTAAAGCAGATCAGGGCAGATATTATTTGAACAATCTATCTGTTCTATCTTGTCTACATTTGTACACTTGTTCTTTGAATAGTTTGTTGGCAAGGATCCATGGTTTAAAATGTTGGTTTTACTATGATTCAGATTAGATGAGGCCAATGGGTTAGGAGATGAATATCATCTGGGAAGACAGTTTGCACTTCTAGGTCTCTGAAGTAGGAACACGTGGACCCCCAACGTTCCTTAGGGGGTAACTAGGATTAGAGAAGAGGCAGAGGGAGGGAACTGAAAATGGTGACCAGAGCCTTGATGATGGTTTCTACAGAAAGGTGTAGGTGAGGCTGAGTGAGCAGGTGCAGGCTGGGTGAATGTGGATCATGTCAGCAGACTGCCAGGCATGGGAGCCATTCCTAGGCTTCTGGCACCTAGTCCTGGGGAAGATTAGATTAAAAGTGATCTTGAGCTGTAAGGCCAATGGAGAAGTAGTAGGAGGTATGAATTCTAAATTGATTGGTTTGCAGGGAGAGTCCAAGGCTGTCTCTCTTGAATGGATCCCCTGAGGTCAGAGCATCAGAAATTAAGAAGACGTGAATGACATAGTCCATAAACCTTTTGCTGTAACCTGAGTGAATAAGTTAGTAAGACCAGGCTGCTAATGTATTTGCTGCCTATATCTTTTCTTCTGGTGTCCAGTGTTTTGTTGTGTTTACTGATTGCTGTCTCCAGCAATAACCTTATTACTACTGCTCAGTTCAGGGTTGATTTTAATTCATTCTGAAGGCATAAGGGTACTTCAGAAAGTTTGTGGCAAATGAAAGGAAAAGTAATTTTTAGTGCAAAAAATTTTGAAACCCATTCATGTATTTTTTCCAGAACACACATTTTCCATGAACTTCCTAAGGACTCTTTTTCTTTTTTGGAAGAAACACTCTAGGAAGACATTTTGTGTCATATGTGTGTGATGTTAGCATGTCAAAAGAAGGATTCTCATAGCCAGATTAATAAATGCTGGGTTAGACAACACTTCCTGCAGGACTTGTTGGGGGCCTTAATAAGAAAATGTCAATAGTTAACCTTGAAGAGTAAGATTTAAAATCTAGCATTTTCCAGGCCTGGTAGGCCACAGTTCCTCTCACTGTTCATTTTTTTTTCTTGAGTGGAACATATTCTAAAGTAATACGAGGCAGATATTAAGTAGTTTTCAAGCATCAAACATGTGAGACATACTATGGCTCATTGAAAAAAAAATTTAGATGCTCTTTTTTTTTTAGCCATAAAGCCACATTTGATTTTTCTAAATGATGAAATTATGCATTAAACATCAAATATTTAAGAAAACAACACATAGTCTATATGAAAGTGACTGAAGATCAATTGTCAAATAAGTGATAACAAAATATTTTGAGCACACTGAGAAATAAATTTAAAAATTACAAGTTTTTATACACTCAAGTCAAGGGACCAGAGATGCAAAACACACCAAGTAAGATGGCTTTGTTAAAGTGACTAACCTGGATGGTGGAACCCACTTAGGATTCTATAATGCAGGTCAGAATAGTGCAGGACATATTAGGCCAATGCTTTAAAAAGTATTGATTATTATTTATTTGAAAGGCAGAGTTAGAGGGAAAGACCGAGAGAGTCAGAGAGAGAATCTTCTGTCCATTGGTCACTTCCCAACTATCTGCAATGGCCAGGGCTGAGTCAAACCCAAGCCAGGAACCTTGAACAGCTTCCCAGTCTCGCATGTGAGGCAGGGGCTTCCTAGGCACACTAGCAGGGAACTGGATATGAAGTGAGGCAGGTGGGTCTGTGAGCCACCTGTGGCATCAACCTCCCAAACATGTACCAGTTCAAGTCCTAGCCACTCCATTGACTCCCCCTCTGTGCTAATGTGCCTGGGAAGCAGCAGAAAATGTCCCCAGTCCTTGACTCCTGCACCCACATGGGAGACCTGAGACAAGCCCCTGGCTCCCTGCTTTGGCCTGGCCCAGCCTCAGACCTTTGTGACCTTCTGGGCAATGAACCAGTGAATGGAAGATCTGTCTCACTCTCTCTTTCTCCCTGCAATTCTGACTTTCAAATAAAATGAACAAATCTTTGAAAAGAAAGAAACGCAGTAAAGTCATGGGCCATATGTTAAGGAATGAGCATGATTCTGGAAAACCTTTATTTGTGAGGTTCTGAAATCCATGGAACTTTCTATGTCAAAAATATTTTTTTTTGTTTTTTTTTTCTCCAAATACTTAAAAGCATAAAAATAGTTCTTCACTTGCAATAAAAACAAGCTGTAGACTAGTAAATGTTGGTTTGCAGAGTTAGAGGAGGTCTTACACTCCTTAGGCAGTTACCAAAGGTTGCCCAAGAAATGCATTTAATAAAAGAAATGAATCTTTCCATTTTAATATCCCCATTGCAATTTGCCATGCTTCATTTCCCCTTTAATTGTGCATTTGTTTCTTTTTAAAATAGTTTAAAAGATGTATTTATTTTTACTTCAAAGTCATGAGAGAGAGAGAAATCTCCCATTAGCTGGCTCAAATAATTTTAATGGGCAGAGCTGAGCAGACTGAAGCTGGGAGCCAGGAGCTTGTTGTTGTTGTCCCACATGGGTGCAGAGGTTCAGGTCCTCAGGCCCTCTTGTGCAGCTTTCCCAGTCCATAGTATGGAGCTGGATTGGAAAGGGGAGCAGCTTGGACTCAAACTGGTGGCCATGTGTAATGCGGGCACTGCAGGCAGAGAAATAATCTGATTTGCCACCACACCAGCTCTTCTTTTGTTTCTTTTCTATGGAAAGTAAAAATACTCTAGTTGGCAGTGCAAACTCAACTAGTTTGAGTTTACCAGACTTTATTCTTTACTCATAGCCTGTAGTGTATAGTGCAACACATTGCATATAAGTGATATTTATCAGCCCAGGATTTATTCACTTGAATTTCATGTGATAGTGAAGCTTTTTCCTTGGCATTAAGGAAAAGTCGTTCCTACAGGGGTTACTTAAGAAGAATAGAACAGGATTCCAAGGAGGGAAATGCACAAAGTAAATTCTCAAACATTAATTGAGAACTAATGGAAAACAGTCCAGGCTAGTATGTGACAGAAGTAGAGATCCAGTATAGGAAAATGGTAGAAAATCGGGTCAGAAACACATTACATGCAAGGCCTCCATGACAGATCTGAAGGTTGGGGAATGAATGGGGTATGTAGGAAAAATTTTCAAGAGTATTAATCTGATGACAAAATGCATAAAGACTTTATAGCTTATAAGTGGAGAGATCAGTTGAAACTGTGAAGCCACAGTTAGAGTGCAAACTGGGCTGTAACTATGGAAAGAGACCACACAAAAGGGACTGGACAGTGGCTTTGGACCAGACAGTATTCCAAATCTGCCTGAAAACAAGGAAAAGCTAAAGGACCCCCGAATCAAGTGACACTGGCCTCCTCTACTGGCCCCAACACAGATGGTGGAATGCTCTGTTGGCTGAGAAATTTATGTGCTTTAATCCTAAAACTTGGATCTTTTTTTTCCAAGAATATCTCATGTTTAATTCTTAATATTATTTCAAGAGTTAATGCTCTATATGCAAACTCATTTGCTTCATTGAATTACTTTTCTTTTTAAAAGATGTATTTATACATTTGAAAAGCACAGCTGCAGATAGAAATGAGACCGAGAAATCTTTCATCTGCTGATTTGCTTCCCAAATGGCCACAACACAAAGCCAGGGACCTGGAACTTCACCCCTCCCTGAATGCAGGGACCCGAGTCCTTGGGCCATCTTCCTGTGCTTGCTCAGATGCATTAGGAGGGAGATGGAGCAGAAGTAAAACAGCCAGCTTTTGAGCCAGTGCTCATATAGGTTGCTGACACTGTGCCACTATATGGGCATCTAAATTAATTTTCAAATTAGGCACAGATATCTAGACTATGCTACTCTAAACAGAAAATCTTCGTGTCATATTTTCATAAAAGGATACTCATTCCAAAGAATGGTATTATAAATGAAACTCAGATAAAATCTTCCAAGTGTTAATTATAAGCTAGATAGGCTATGGTCTTAGACTTCAATCCTTTGAACTACAAGTGGCACATTCCTTCATTTTTCTTTAAAAACAATCTAGTCTGGGACTTTTTTATGCTCTTGGTTGTGTTTTATAAGACATAAAACATCCACATGCTATTGCGGGGTTGATGTACAAAAGATATTTGGGGAAGGGAACCAGTGTTAAGACCCAGTGATTTGGACGTCCACGTAGCGTGGCCCACCTTGGAGTGACTGGCTTTGAGCTTCTGATCCCAACTACTGCCAAGGCAGACTCTGGGGGTACAGTGGTGAGGACTCAAGTCGTTGGGTTCCAGCTGCCCACAGGGGAGACCTGGCTTAAGTTGTTGGCTTTTAGCTTTGTCCCCAGCCCGGTGTCTGCCATTAGAACATTTGAGGAATGCAACTGCAGATGGGAGCTAGTTAGCTCTTTTTTTATCTGCCTCACTTTCTAAAACAAAACAACAATAAAAACCGTAGTCTGGCAGCCTGTGGCCTCCCATTCCAAAGTCTTGATTGTTTAAGAAAGGAAAAATTCTGCCCATTGTGAGTGAATTACAGTACAACTGTGTTATCTCTACAGCTTGGAGGCCAAGGCAGTCAGCCAGAAGGTTTTGTAAATGTCAAAATGTGAAAGGTATTAGATTGGTTACAGTTCAGCTGATACAAAGTCTTAGGGGTCAATAAAATTGCTGCCTATTATTTTTAACATGGTGTTTCTTTTAATATGTTAGATGTTTTGACTATAGCATTTATATTTTATAATTTTAGATAAGAATGATAAAACTGTAATAACTGACCATATTATAAAATTTAAAAATAAATAAAAATAAAATTAAAAATATGGCAAAAATATAAGAGGCATTTATTATAAAAACTTTGTGAAAAACTTTGATGTGATCTTTTCAGCATGATGATCTCTCATTTCAAGGTTGGTCAAATGTTACATGATGGCTTGTAACAAATCCCATCAGTAATGTAGACACACATGTTTTCTTCTTTAATCAAACAAGCACTTATTGCATGGCATCCATGCTTTCTGGTTTGCACAGTGGTTTTGCATCTGACCACTTCTGTTTTTTCACTTCTGTCCTTTGACCTCTGTTGGCCTGCAGGTGGTTCTGTGAGGATAAGGAGCTACACAACTCTCCAGATATTCAAATCCACTGTGAGGGCGGAGACCTCCATACCCTGACTATAGCAGAGGCCTTCGAGGACGACACAGGTCGCTACACCTGCCTGGCCACGAACGCTAGTGGCTCAGACAGTACTTCCGCAGAGGTGTTTATTGAAGGTAAGGAGTGGTGCAGGGTAAATGAGCGTCAATGGTCCAGTGGCCTGGAGGTCAGAGGACAGCAGCATGAACAAGCTTTCCAGAGCACTAAGTGTCATGGTGTTAGAATTCAAACCTCATTTCTTCTGGAAAACTTTACAAATAAATCCAACAGTTCTGACACTTAGGCACGCATCAAGCGTGTCTAATGTCAACAGTTGTTCCTTTAAAGTGTTTCAGCTACATTAACTTGGATTTATTTAAAATAGTAACTATCCAACTATTTTTATCCTTCTCAAGTAAATAAAGTATGAGGACATACTTGCAATTGAAATGCCTTTTCAATCAAAGTTAAACCATAAATCATACATGGGTAGTTTAAACAGTTAAATTTTTTTAAAGATTTTATTTATTGTGTACATGAAAGACAGTTAGGGGGTGTAGAGAGAGACAGACTTTGGCCTAACATAGACCTGGCTGCCTGAGCATTTCAGCCATTTCAGAGTAGTGGATGTTCCTGCCTTTCAGATAAATGAAATTGTTTGCTGATGCTGATCAGATCTGTTCCCATCTCCAACTTCAGATAGCATACCTTAAAAAATCCTTTATTTGCTTGCTGAATTCTTAGAAAAATGGTGAATTTTTGAGTATAGTGTTCCTATACCACAATGTTAAATGAGATCAGCTTCACATTTTTTTTAAAGATTTATTTATTTTTATTGCAAAGTCAGATATACAGAGAGGAGGAGAAAGAGAGGAAGATCTTCCGTCCAATGATTCACTCCCCAAATGACCGCAACGGCCGGTGCTGCGCCGATCCGAAGTTGGGAACCAGGAACTTCTTCCAGGTCTCCCCCACGGGTGCAGGGTCCCAAATCTTTGGGCTGTCCTCAACTGCTTTCCCAGGCCACAAACAGGGAGCTGGATGGGAAGTAGAGCTTCCAGGATTAGAACCGGCGCCCATATGAGATCCTGATGCGTTCAAGACGAGGACTTTAGCTGCTAGGCTACCACACGGGGCCATTAACTTCACATTTTAGAACATTCTATCAAGTTCATCTAGCCAACCTTCATTTAGTTTATAATAAGTGCATTTTGGAGTAGACACAAATATAGCCAACACACAGTCCCTGCTATATTATGGTATTCTTAATATAATAGCAAATATGGATGTAATACAAGGTAAAAGGACATGTGATGTTGTAGTGGTATAAGAGAACTAGTGCTAGAAGCATTCAAAAGAACTTTAAAAGTCAATTGCAAGATAAGATAGATAAAATTTTCATATGATTAAAAAAAGATACTTCCCTACTTCTGAAACCAGTTTTCAAGTCCAACGCGGGTTGCCACAAAACACTGTTCGCGTTTCACTTCATTTTATTGCCTGTAGGTCCTCTCTAGAATCTTCTGAGCTGCCAGTGTCTTTGTGTGCTTGAAAGGCTCTGGATGAGCTGCTTGCTGTGGGGATGTCCACCCCGACTCTGTAAACCACAACAGTTCTTGCTAACGCTTTTGCAGATTTAATGGCATTTTCCCAGTGCAGTTTTCTGCAACATACACTGAAACTACTTAGTCAGCCAACTAGCTGTTGGGTATCTGTGACAAGAGATAAATGGAAAGGAAGGCAAGAATAAAGAGCTGTTAAGATTCAGTCTTATAAGCCCGGCATAAAGCACTCTAGAAAATGAGCTTCTTGGCCCTATGAAATATGGATAATTTTTTAAAAATGAATTTATCTGTTTTTGTGTCCAAGAAAAGTTACTTAAAATGTTAGAAAAGATAAAGTCTTTGACTCACATGATGACTCAAAGTTATAAATGGTTCATATTTTATGTATTCTGGTACTCATTTAGTCCCTGGCTTGTCCCTGTTGACCTGGGTTATAGCACATTGCTACAATCACATCAGCTGTGGTCCTTGGGCATCTGTCTGAAGGTAGGAAGTTTTCTTTAGAATTTTAAACCGCCATTGAAATGTACTCTAAAATTTTAACATCCTAGTTGGAAAGTATCTAAATTCTACTTTTTTTTTTTAAGATTTATTTTTATTATTTTTTCATTGGAAAGGCGGATATATAGAGAGGAGAGACAGAGAGGAAGATCTTCCATCCGATGACTCACTCCCCAAGTGAGCGCAACGGGCCGATACTATGCCGATCCGAAGCCAGGAGCCTCTTCTGGGTCTCCCACGCGGGTGCAGGTTCCCAAAGCTTTGGGCCGTCCTCGACTGCTTTCCCAGGCCACAGGCAGGGAGCTGGAAGGGAAGCAGGGCTGCCGGGATTAGAACCGGCGCCCATATGGGCTCCCGGGCGTGCAAGGCGAGGACCTTTAACCACTTGCGCCACTGCGCCGGGCCCTAAATTCTACTCTTATAAACACTTGTAGAATGATACAAAGGAAATTATACTTTAAGAACAGTAATTTGCATTTATTTAAGTTTACTTAGGAGCCAAACGTACTATGTTCTTCATTCATTGAGTTTTCTTATTTGGTTTATAAAAAAAACTGCTTCTCTTTCTCCTTGAGAACACCAAAGTTTAGGATCCCGTGTGTGTACGTATGCCTGTGTGCTCACATAAGCCCCCACACTCACAAATATACTGAACCTGGGATTCAAACCCTGACAGTATGACTCCTGGATCTGCCCTCTTTACAGCAGTAGAGCAAAATGTGAAAGAATTCATTGTCTGAGGGCAGCAAGCAGATTTAGGATTTAAGCATAGGGGTTTTCAAGACACATAACTGAGTGTGTTTTTCTCGCATCTGTATTGGGTGACCTCTCTAAGTCTGTACTGGGTGGAGTTCAGGCATTAGGGACATGGCAGTGTGCTCAAGGGGCCCCTCCTATCAATGTGCTGACATTCTAGAAGAGGGGGAAGTAAATCAGTGCACATATTGATCATGCCAGACCACTGCCCACTACTGTGAAAGCAAGACTGGGCAAAGCGAGCTGCTGTCACAGGGAGGCTGAACTAAAGGCCATGAAGCATGGCCCAATGTGTGCAAGGATCAGAAGATGCCCACGCCACAGGGACGCATCCCAGGGGAGAGGCAGCATAAAGAGGGAAAGAGCTCATTTCTAGAGAGAGGTGGGTAAGACTCCAGAAATGCTGCAGTGGGTTAGATGTAAGGTACAAGGATACAGATGGCATCCCACAGGTGTCTGTGAATTTCAGATTCAGCATATGTGTGGACAGTATTGCCAGACTCAGAAATGGGAAGAATGGGGAGGACCAGGATTCAGGGATGCAAGAATGAAGTGCTTCACTGCAGACATGCTGGGTTTGAAGTCTCTCTAGATAGCCAAGTGAATGTGTCAAGTTAGTGGTTGAACGTGTGTGAACACAGCCTACAGCCCAAAGTGGGCAAACTGGGAGCATCTCCATGCCAATGGTAACCAATGATCTGGGACTGGACACACCACCAGACAGACTAACAAGGACTCCAGAGGAATAGGGCTCCTTTCTGAGCCTGAGAGATCCCTACTTGGTGAGTTTCCAAGGTGAGGATATGGCAGCAAAAGAGATCAAGAAGGAAAATCCCAGGGTCTGGAGAGAAACCAAACAGAATGGGAGAATAGGGGTATCAGCTGTGTCCCCAGTTCCTGAGAGGTCCATTCAGGATAGCTATGGTGGACACCCCTGCTAAGCAATACTGATGTTGGTGGTGATTTCAGCAAGAAGACTCTACGAATCTGGAGAGGATGGAAGAGCCAATGGGAGCAAGGGCTCAGCTTAGTGATTAAGATGCCAGTGTTCCACACCATTTTCTGGGTTAATGTCCTGGCTCTGGCTCTTGACTTTGACTTCCTGCCGTTCCCTGGGAGGAAATGATGATGCCTTGTTACTTGAGTTCTGCCACTCATATGGTGACGTGGATTGAGTTCCTGGCCCCCGGCTCCTGGCTCCTGGCTTCAGCACTGGCCAACGGCCATCCCAGTACTGACCATTGTGAACAATTGAGAAGTGAAGCAGCAGGTAGAATCTCTGTTTTTACCTCTCAATTAAATGAAGTCTTAGGAGAAGTGGCACAGCAATACTGCTTGGGGAAGTCTTGTTTCTGACTACCTCAGTAAAGTCAAGGGTCAGTATCTTTTTTCAAAAGATTTAAAAATTTATATGCAAGTCAGATATACATGTAGAAGAGGGGGGAGTCATACACACACACACACACACACACACACACACACACAAAGAGCACTCAATCTTCCATCTACAGATTCACTCCCCAAATAACTGCAGCAGCCAACATTGGGAGAGGCTGAAGCCTGGACCTTCATCCAGATCTCTCTCATGAGTGGTGCGTGTCCAAGCAGTAGACCATCTTCTGTCTTCCCAGGTGCATTAGCAGGGAGCTGGGTTGGAAGTGGAGTAGCTGGGACATGAACTGGTGCCCAATGGGATGCTGACATCACTGCAGCAGCTTTACTGGCTATTGCACAATGATGGCCTGATGAAAGATGATTGTGCCATTTGCTTTCAGGCAGGAATTACTAGAATATGTTTTTCTGCTAGCGGAAACAGTGCAAGAGAGAGCTAGAGATATCCCAAGAGGAAGGACAATGAAATGCAGTCTTTCAAAAAAGAACAGGCAGAAGCCTCAGGCCCACCAGTGCTATTTGCATGGATGGGGTTCCTCCAAGGACTAGTTGGCAGAGATAGTCTCCAGGCTTTCACAGAAATATAAATGTCAGCTCATGAAATAAGTGCTGCTAGCTCACACTTCCATTACTGCCTCCCCGGGTTACAGAGATTGTGTCAGCTTTGAAGCGCTCCAAAGAAGGCAGGATGGTGGCTTTGAAATGTGGGGTGAAAGAGCTGGAGAAGCCTGGACATGGTAGATTTGGATTTGGGTCTGTTGGATCAGAGAGCATGAACTAGGTAGGAAAGGGAAAAATACATGAGCGTGATACATGTGTCAGATTCCGTGTGGATTGTGTGCAGGTTCCCAGTGCCATGGATGTCGGTACTGCCCGTGGGAGTGACACCTGCATGTGGGTAGTTATGTTACAGGAGCAGGCAGAGGAAAGCCAGGGAAGCACCAGCCCCATTCCCACACCTCCCTGGGCATCGCTTCTTTTGGCTGAAGTTGCAAAACTTGCAGAGAAGCTGGAGGAATCCAAGCATAGCTTTGATCATTCTCCACATCATTTGTTTTCAAATAGCATTTATAATATTGCTAAAATTCATAATATTCATGACTCCATGCTGCTATTTCTTGTCCTGCATATGGAGAAAATTAGATTATTTGCATACCTGAATGATCTATTCCCTTAAAGAACCACCTGGCACATAGTGTAGCCTGATACTACTGCTATTTAAATAGCACATTTCCATCTTATAAAATTTCCAGCCTATTACGATATAAAAATCATGTGCAGTCTCATTGGCTTCTAATAGTCTCTGAGCATGTTCATTCTCTTTCCTGTATGTGTGTGCCTTTTACTCCCATTTCTTGCTTTTTAAAATTTAACTTACTGTTTTACAAATACCTACTGTCATTACACGTTGTTTGAAACTCATTTTAATTACTTTATAGTAGTTTGTTATAAAACCATCTACCATGAGCATTGCTTCGATTAGTCTCAGCTGCTGCCACTGATTCTTTCTATACTAGAAACTCATCTAAACATGATCAAAAATAAAGGGAGGGAGAGTGTCTCTAATTCCTTAAGTTTTGAACAGCAAAACATGTACCAAAGGATAGCATTTCAATAAAGTCACCTCCAAGAAAGATCTACCATCACAGACTATTTTCTGTGTTTGAAGCTACATGATTTAATCTTCTATGCTTCCACTCTGAATTTTTCTCATGTTCCACATCTTGCTTGTTTCAAGAGTAACTTTAATCTCAAAATCAGCTATCCATACACCCTGTCCCTTTTTTTCTTGACTTCACTTAAGTGTAAATAAAGATAGTCAATCAATACATATTTATCCTGTCCATTGCATATAACATATAGGCAGAGCTTTAACAGAAAGTCATTGGCTCTTTTCCATTTTTTTTTTTTTACTATAAATGCAAGTATCAAAACAATCCCAAGCATCTGGTTATACTGCTGGCAGTCGACCCCCACACTGCTTCAAAATCTCATGCAATTTCATTGTAGCTGCTACTTGAAATAATTTCAACTGCAGCTCTTTGACCAAGCAAAAAGGATAAGGCATGTCATTTCTATTTCCAACTTTGTGGAATTTTTAATCTAGAGAAACACAGGTTTCTACTGCTACCTGACACACCCATGTTTGTGTCATGTAAACCTGCACCCTATCTGGAGTTATAGTTAGGTGACAGCGCCCCAACAAAAGAAAGAAAAATTGTGCTGGATGTACGTTAAATATGTTTTTATACGTATCTGTGTCATGTGCCACCTGGAATTCTTTGCTGAATATATGAGTACTTAATCAACACTAACATGAGTGAAAGGTTGTTATTTAAAATGAGTTGGACCAGATCCACTAACATTAGTTGTGTTATGTTTGTGTCTCTGATGGATACAGAAGCTTCCTGTTTCCTTGGGCATTGTTGGCCATCTTAGCTCTTGAAGTACAGCTTTGATGTTTTATGGATTTTGCCATGTTGCTAATACCAGTGTGCTCCATGTATCCACCATTTCTCTGGAATTATCTATTCAATCCGTTCTTCTTCATGTTACTTTAGTGATAGAGGAGCTTCTGGGTGTCGAAGTACACATTTTACTGTCATGTCATGCCTTCTGATCTCATAAAGTTGTCCTTAGTGGCCTGAAAATCAGGCCTGTCCACCTTGCAGATGCCATGTTTTCATCACTTTCAAGACTCCAACGGTCAGTACTTTCTTTTTTGTCCTTGCTCAAGTTCTTCCCTCAAGTGAAGATCATGAGGAAACTGACTGTCATCTGCAGCCTGGTGCTGCTACTGCACACAGGGGCCAGACTTTTTTTTAGATTATGGAAGATATCAGATTGACAAAATAAAACCAATTAGAATGTAGTGTTTTATAACAATGGGGGAAATGAGTATATTGATACATTACTGTTTTACATAGCTTTCTGGGTATATGTTTAAAAAAATAGAAATCATATATGTTTCCAGTAATACTGAAATGATGAAATCATGTCAGATTCACAGGGATGAACATAAAGCAGCCATTAGAAAAATTCATGCAGTGTATTATTTATTTATTGGCATAGCTATTTCACAATGCAGTAAGTGAGAAGGGGACTAATAGTTGAAAAAATGCCTAGCATCATCTTTTAAAAATGTACTTATTGGAAGAGGTATTTGGGCAAGTAATTAAAATGTCAGTTGAGACAATGATCTTTCTACTTGTTACTTATTGAATTGGTTATTTAATGTGACATTAAACCTTTGACTGTAAATTAGACATGTTAAGGTTAAAGGAAGAAGGGGGAAGGTACTGTTAGAATTTTATCTATGAACTACATGAAACCTGTTTTCTATGTTTGTCAAAGATATAATTCTTTTTAAAGGATACAGATTAAGATGACCATTTCAAACACTCAGGGAGTAAATCAGCAGATAGGAGGTCTGCCTCTCGCTAATGAACTTAAAGAACATATTTATTACATAATTATGTACCAAGGATGACTTTGGAGAAGGGTTTGCTGAGTGATATTTTCAAAATGATATTTTTTTCCTTAATTTTTGCTTTGGCGTATGTTGTGGGTCATTTCTTATAAGAAACTAGTCAATTGGGGAAGATTTAAAAGTGGAAAGGAAGGGCCCGGCGCGGTGGTGCAAGTGCTTAAGTTCCTCGCCTTGCACGCCCGGGATCCCATATGGGCGCCGGTTCTATCCCCAGCAGCCCCGCTTCCCTTCCAGCTCCCTGCCTGTGGCCCAGGCAAGCAGTCGAGGACGGCCCAAAGCTTTGAGACCCTGCACCCGCGTGGGAGACCCGGAAGAGGCTCCTGGCTTCGGACTGGCATAGTATCGGCCATTGCGCTCAGTGAATCATTGCACGGAAGATCTTCCTGTCTGTCTCTCCTCTCTGTATATCCGCCTTTCCAATAAAAAAATAATAAAAATAAAAATAAATCTTTAAAAAAAAGTGTAAAGGAAATACTTTCTAAAGTTAAGACAAGAGTCTGGTTTTTATAACATTTACATTGGCACTCTGTGCCAAAGTTCCCTATTCCACGTGGAAGGCAAAATAGAAATAGTTGGGTTTCAGGGAGGATCATATTAGATGAACAGTTGAAGGTAACCACAAGCACTAGAAGATGTGCCTGTTTAGTATTGGAACTTACTTTAGAAAACCAGATGCGATGGTTGAAACTACAGAGAAAAATGTGAACCTGACACGGGGGTGTTTTCTTTCCTGACCAGCAGGTGCGAAGCATATGACTCAAGGAAGGTACAAAATAGCAGGGACAGGGAAGAATCACCCTGAGGGGTGGGGAAGAGGAGTTACTGGCACCAAGAGGGAGATTTGATCTGCCCCTCTCCACAAGGACTCCTCTGATACTTGAGATGTAAGGTGACATTGAGCTGTTCAAGGACTGGACAGGTGTGCTAAAAACTGGCCAGCATATCTTACTCAGGGCACAGGAATCTTTCCGAACTCTCACTGTTCTCTAAAAATCAGGGAGAAACTAGCAAGAGATTTGCTGACTTCAGGTCATAACAGTTGAGTCTTTAAGTATTATGAATATTGCTTAAGTAATTGGAATCAGCTGAAAAATAGGTGGCACTGGCCTTGATTTCTGGCTACTTTGAATTTATCTGGACTCGCCAAGACTTTTTCCACCTGTCCCTCTTTTTCTAATCTCTTTCATGATTCCATTAACAGTGGTCTCTCAGGCCCACCAGAAGGTTCTGGTATCCAAGCTGTACCTGGTTTTTCCTTAGTTTTCCCTCCCTACCTTCCTGCTGCCTTCTTAACGTAGTTAAAATTCTGTTTTGATTGTGTTTTTGACAGTTTGTTGTTTGTGATATCCTATAGTTGGATCGCCCTGCCTGGTTTCTCCTTTATAGTCAATTTTCTACATTACTACTCCAGTGCTGCTGTGTCCATCTTGTTGTTAGAGTTGCAGATCCTGCTGGTGTTTCTGGACTGTCTCCTGCAGCTGCCCCACCAGCATGCTGCAGTTCCACGGTGCTGTCCACCCATTGCAACAGAGGTTCAAATCCTACCCTGAGCATTCTGAGACAGACATGAGCAGCACGTGCAGGTCATATGGCAAGCAGGAAGGGCATAACCAGCAGTTCAAAAAGCACATGGGTACAAAGTCCCAAGGACTGGTGCCATCCTCTGCTGTTTTCCTAAGCCGTAAGTGCAGGGAGCTGGATGGGAATTTGAACAGCTGGGACATGAACAAGTGCCAATATGAAATTCTGACCATGCAAGGGGAGGAATAGCCAGTTAAGCCATTCATGAAAGGTCCAATACACATGGATCTTAAAAGAAATGAAGCTCAGGTATGTGGCACAGTGGGTTAAGCCACCACTTGGGATGCTCTCACCCCACATCTGAGCGACTAGGATTGAGTCTTACCTGTACTACTGATCCAGCTTCCTTTATTGCACCTTGGAAGCAGCAGGCAATGGCTCACATACTTGAGTTTGCTGCCCGAGGCGAGACTTGCCGCCCACAGGGGAGATTTCTGCCTTTGGCTTGGCTGTTGCTGAAATTGAGGGAATGAGCCAGCAGATGGAAGCATACTTCCTTACTACTGCTCTCCCTTTTACTGAAAAACAGAAAGAGAAGGAGGGAAGGAGAGATGAAGAGAGGGAGGCAGAGATTGGGGTGGGCTGGTGAAGGAGAGAGAGAGAGAGAGAGGAGAGGAGAGGCAGGGAGGAAGGAAGTAAAGAGGAGAGGTTGGGTGAGGAGAGAAGGGTAAGGGAGGGGAGAGGAGAGAGGAGGAGAATGAGAATTTTTTTCCTAACTATTGTTTTATTATAGTAGAATATAGAATTTTATCTTTTTTGTCTTCTCAGTTTTATCATTGTTTCTTAGTATGTGCATTATTTACAATACAGAAAACATGAGAATCAGTTAGCGGAAAGCACAAGCACAGCAAACGAGCCCTTGTTTTCTCTGGGTCTTGAGGACGCCTTCCAGCCTCCCTCAGTACAGTTACCTTCTCATAGTGCTCCAGTCACTGCTTCCACCCCTCCCTTGCTTGGGGTTTGTCCTGGTTTTTTGTTTTGTTTTTTGGGTTTTTTTCACTACAAGTTAATGTGTCCTGTGTATTGTCTGTTTCTTGCATGGATTCCCCAGGGACCAGGATTTGTGTGTGCATCTTCTCTACCACATTTCCTTGCATATGAGGGACACACACCAAGGACCATGTCCAACTCTGTGGGACAGAGTCATTCAGAGGGTCTTCAGAAAGCTTATGGAAAATGCACTTAAAAAGAAACAATGGGGCCCGGCGCGGTGGCGCAAGTGGTTAAAGGTCCTCGCCTTGCACGCCCGGGATCCCATATGGGCGCCGGTTCTAATCCCAGCAGCCCCGCTTCCCTTCCAGCTCCCTGCCTGTGGCCTGGGAAAGCAGTCGAGGACGGCCCAAAGCTTTGGGAACCTGCACCCACCCGCGTGGGAGACCCAGAAGAGGCTCCTGGCTTCGGATCGGCATAGTATCGGCCCGTTGCGCTCACTTGGGGAGTGAATCATCAGACGGAAGATCTTCCTCTCTGTCTCTCCTCTCTGTATATCCGCCTTTCCAATGAAAAAATAATAAAAATAAATCTTAAAAAAAAAAAAAAGAAACAATGCATGGATTTCAAAGTGGGGTTTTTTTGCATTAAATTAACTATCCTTTAATTCCATTTTTTTTCTCTAAACTTTTTGTACTATCAGATGAGTTGGAAATGTAGGAAGCTCTGACAAGCAGAACTAGCAAATCAGGTTGGAACAAGGGCCATTGAAAGTCCAATTTTGATTTTTGAAATTTATGGGGTAGAGACTTGTGAGTCATGCAGTTTTTCGGTTGGAATGGTGCATTCTGGAAAAATTAGCCTGACCTAGTGAGGAAGGGAGGCAGGAAGCTGAAATTGGAATCTACAATGGGAGTCAAGGAGCTGGGTGAAACACTTGTCCTGGGTGACTGTTATGCAAGTAAGTAGAAAGCGACATCCTGCCTTAGAGCAGTTACCTAAACATGACTATCTTGAATGTTGGTAAAAGACTGGAAAACCTACTGTAGCAGAGTGAATCACAGGAGCACCAGTCAGGCATCTCAGAGAACTAAGTGGATATTCTAAATGTCCTAATCAGCAGCAGTAGCTAGTTGTAGAGTGCACTGGAATGTGAATCCCTTTGTGTAAGTATGTGCTTAAATACATGTATACTGATATGCTAGACTCATCTGGAAAATATACAAGACTATTAACGTGCTGAGAGATTTATAGAAAGTTACTCACTGGTCTTTACTATGTCATGCAATCCTATGCTGTTTGATTATTGTTCCATGAGCATGCATTGTTTTATAATTTAGTAATCCAGGTAAAATATATTTTACAAAAGGAATATCAAGGCTGTGCATTTGATTACTAAAATCATTTCAAATCTGTTACCTAAAAAGCTCTTGACACACAAAGTATGAACACTGAAATCTGAGTACAGTTAAGGGGTTGACTAAAAATCTGATGATGTGACTCTTAGCTGAGGGACAGTAACAATTCAAGTAGGTTTGGAAGGCCTGAGCTGAAATTGGAGATTTCCTCTTAATCAATAACAACACTACTGTAGTACTCGAATCTACCCAGAGTCAGACAGCATCTTCTGATGAATGAGTAATGGACATTGATCATCCATAGCCTGTGATCTCCTGGGAAAAGGTTGAGGTTTAAAATCAAGGTGTTTTTCACACAGCTGCAAACACATGTTCCATGCTTCCTAAGTCAAAAACTATGATTGCATTTGCCAAAAAGATTAAAAAAAGAAAAAAACTCATAAGAAATCTGGCATTAAAGACTTGCTGCTTGGACAGATGTCTGACCTGGTAGTTACCACACTGATTGGGATACACCCATCCCATTTTGCAGGGCCTGGGTTTGTGTCCTGGCTCCTCTCCAAATGCAGCTTCCTGCTAATAACTGCCCTAGGAAGCAACAGGTAGTGACTCTAGTAGCTGGGTCCCTGCCATCTGCTTGGGAGCAGGATTGGGTCCCAGGCTCCCAGCTTGCAGCCATTTGGGAAGTGAACTAGCCAATGGGAGCTCTGTCTGTATGTCAATCTTTCTTGATTTTTCAGTTTCTCAAATAGATAATTTTAAATATATATATACACAATATATAAACTATATATATACAATATACAAACTATATATTGTTTTCAAGAACTTTTTGGAAAGATTTGTTACTTTTTTCCAAAAAGATTTATTATTATTGCAAAAGAAGATTAACAGATAGAAGGAGAGACAGAAAGATCTCCCATCTGCTAGTTCACTCCCCAAATAGCTGCAATGGCCAGGGCTGAGATAATCTGAAGCCTAGAAATTCTTCTGCGTCTCCCACACAGGTGCAGTTTCCCAAGACTCTGGGCCATCCTCTGCTTTACCAAGCCACTAGCAGATCTTCCATTTGCTGGTTTATTCTCCAAGTGACCACAGCAATCAGAGCTGGACCTGTTCATAGCTAGCATCCAGGAGCTTCCTCAGACTCTCCTGTATGGGTACACGGGCTCAGGGCCTTAGGCCGTCCTCTACTGGCTTCTGAAGCCATAACTAGGGAGCTGGATTGGAAGTGGAGCAGACAGGACTCAAAATGTTGCCCTGTTGGCACTGCAGGTAGAGGATTAGTCTGTTAACCTCTCTACATCAACCCCAATGATGCTTCAAAAGTAATTTTCTGAAAAAGTTGTGCAAGTAGAAGTGAGCTGAATCCAAATCCTTCTCTATTGTGTCGAGTTTGTGCATCAAAAATAAGACTCTGTGTTGTTTGAAAGATGAGAATCAAAATATTCTTTGAACATATAGATGCTGCTGTCATCTTAACTTTATTATTATTAATGCTTTCCCAGGTGCCAGTTCAACGGACTCTGACAGTGAAAGTTTGGCTTTCAAAGCAAAGACTGGAGCTATGCCACAGTAAGTGTCCCTGAGTTGGTCAGTTATTTGTACAACAAAGAATGGCAGCAGAACAGTGGTGGGGAGGGCTGTGTATCAAACCAGCGTGCTGTGTTTGGATGGAAAATTTCAGCTGAAGTCCATCTGAAATCAGATATTTCAGGCTAAAACATAATTTTTAACTTTAATTTAACCTTTTAAGTTCACGTTTCACCACCAAATTGCCAGAATCTAACCATGTGCTGTGTTAGTTTCACAGATGGTTATTTGATTGTAAAAGTATGAAATGAGCAAACTGAAATAAAAGCAATTACATCATTACTGAAATGTAAATAAGGATGTAAATATTTAATTAGGAAATCTGTTTCTAGTTAGATCATATGCTTGAAAATGGCAAAATGCAGTTATTCCTACACAGATGCATGGAATACTAATAAAATGTAAGTATCTATAATTCTATAAAAATAAAACTGAGAATAGTTGTATAGATGACTCTTTACATTGAGAATTTGTTTCTGAATTGTTTAATCACAGATTTAAAGGGAATTATAGAAGATTATTTTAATTTACCATAACTTGTTTTGGACACGAGTTCAAACTTGGTGATGACACGTGACTCACTTCAGTACAGCCAACTGCTTGGCAAATTAGGCCTAAAAACCAGCTCTTCCTAATCTTTTCCTTCCTCCTCACATGTATGTACTAAGAAAACACAAACTGCCTACAAAATAAGCAACCAGAACAAAGGCCAAAGGCTAGGCTTAAAAGTAGACAAGCAAAATTTTTGAGTTAATACAGCGCTCTCTCCGTCAAGATTTCAAGTATCTGTTTACTGATAAAGATTTGACTTTTTACAACTGTGAGTTTTCTGTTAGGATTTCCAGTTTAGTGCTGTAGAATCTTGAACAATGTGCCAGTTATCCTGAGCAGCTTGTCTTCCACCACGTGTTTATTTTGCTCGATGTCTTTAAGACACAGCATCTACATGTACTGATGGCAACTCTTCCGGTCATAGATTTGTGGGTTCCCATTTCGGAAGTAATTGCATGAGGTGGATTGAGTATACAAAAAGAAACCTACCTCTCATGTCAAGTGTTTCAGTGAGATAAGTCCTGACTGCACACTTGTCCCTGTTTTCCAGAGCTCAAAAGAAAACGACTTCTGTTTCCTTAACCATTGGATCATCATCCCCAAAGACAGGCGTGACTACAGCCGTCATCCAGCCCCTGTCTGTCCCTGTTCAGCAGGTCAGTGTGCCTTGGGCCAGGACCGGGAGGGCTTGATTTCATCAGTGGATCTGCTGGCTTGAAAGCTACAACTTTGGTTTTAATTAGTGCTTCCCCTTGAAATGTTTTCTGAGTGGAACACAACTGGGAAAAAAGAAAATAGTAAGTAATGCTTTTTTGTAGTCTACTAAAATTAATTTGTAATCCAAACCATACCACCAATTAGTCAGTTTGTGCTTTTCCATTGGGAACTTTTTTGTAACAGACAATAATATAAAAGCATGTCTGTTGTGGCTATGACTATTTGATTAATCTCCCACATACGCCCCCTTTGCATTTAGTCTAAACAAATGAAAAGGTAAGTCCAGTAAGTCCACATGCCATCAAAAAAGCTTTCTCATCCTTAAAAGCTATGCAAACAAAAAAGTAATTCAAATCCCTTCATTTCACTATGCTTTTTCATTTTGTTTTTTAATTTGCTCTTATTTTTTGTGAGACTACTTTATCCGAAAAAGAACAATAATGCAATCTGCTGGAAAGCCATTATAGTGAGTGTACTGTGCAAAAGCAAACAAGACAAATTTAAAAGAAAAGTAAAAATGTGCTATCGGGACATGTTTAGTCTAATAAGCTAGACATCTGTGGCCCACATTGGAGTACCCGGGGATTCAATTCCCAGCCCCAGCCCCCAACTCCAACTTCCGGTGAATAGAGTCTGCGGAGGCAGTGGTGAGGATATCAGTAACTCAGTTCCTATCACCCATGTGGTTCCAGGCTCCCAGGTTCAACCTAGCCCATTCTCATCTGGAGCAGGTATCTGGAGCATGAAGGATTGGATGGCAAATTGGTTCCTTGCCATCTCCATCTCCTCCTCTCTCTCCTGTTCATCCCCCTATTCCTCACCCTGTCCTTGACCCTCTCCTCAAATATCTCTGTGTCATGAAGATATAACACTTATGTTCAAATGTATATTCACAGAAGAATTCTTACCTATTAAACATTTATGGGTATTTTAGTAACTGAAGTAGATAATACTCCGATATATAGAAAATGCGGACAATAGGAAAAAGATTAGAATTCATTAGCTTGAGAAAAATTGACAATGAGTTACTCAGAGACATATGTCTACACACACACACACACACACACACATACGTATATACATATATGTATGTAGTATATTTTCTTTAAACCCTAAACAGAAACAGAATTTATGGAAATAATTCTGATTGAATCAGTGGACTTGCTCAGTTTGTGTTGTTTAAGCATTGGTAAGTTTTGAGACTAGACTTTAAAAAAAAAAAAAGATTTATTTATTTTTGTTGGAAAGTCAGATTTACAGACAGAAGGAGAGACAGAAAGATTTTCCATCTTCTGGTTCATTCCTGAAGTGGCAACGGTGGAAGGAGCTATGCTGATCCAAAGTCAGGAGCCAGGAACTACTTCTGGGTCTTCCATGCGAGTTCAGTGTCCTAAGGCTTTGGGCCATCCTCAACTGCTTTCCCAGGCCAAAGCAGGGAGCTGGAGTAGCCGGGACACAAACCAGATGCTCATATGAGATCGCAGCACATGCAAGGCGAGGAGTTTAGCCACTAGGCTATCACACTGGGGCAAAGACTAGACTTTTTAGTTCAGGAATAAAAAATAGATCACAGCTCATTCCCAAATAATTTATAAATGCTTGAGAAGCAGGTAGTAGGCACATGATCTATTTCTTGAATGTGGCAGAATATGGCAGGGTATAACACAGATCCCTATGAACTGAAAGACTTTTGTGCCTCTGATTATAAGAAGTGCATTTTCGAATACTTTCAAAGGTGATGTGTCCCACTCCTCCAGTTGGGAGAGTGGCATGCTCTAAGGGACTCTACACTTTGTTATTACTGACAAATGGTCGGTACTGACCGATGGTATTACTGATATAAGTGGTCCCATGAGTGAGAAGATGATCTCTCCATGCCCAGTTGCTTCGCCTGTAAGATGAGGATAATGATGCCACCTGTCTCACAGGAGCTGGTCTTCCTGTGATACTTAGAACAGGGCCTGGTGCCAAGGAAGTCCTTGAAAGTGTTCATGCCTTATTTGGACCTTGAAAGGCCATGCAAAGGTGAAGTCCAGACCCCCCTGCATCACAAGCTAGTAAAAAATGTCTCCCGGAGACGGTGAGTCAAGTCTCTCTTAGCATCTCCAGGATCTCTGTGGTCTCCTGTGGTGTATTTAAACACACAGTGTTGGATCAGCTTCCTTCTGGATTGGGAGAGCCACCAGAGTAAGTGAATAAATAGATTGTTTGAAAATAAGGAATTGTGTGCTTGCTTTGGCAGCATTCCCAGAACCAGTCAGGGAAGATAAGTGTGGCCTATGCCAGGATGACTCGCACATTCGTGAAGCTATCCATATTTTTTCCACTGAATTACATCATGTACATGATAATATCCCCATCTTTCCCAATGTTGTGATGACTGTCATGAATCTCTCAGTGATTTGATTATCCCTGTTTTCAAGAAAAAAAAAAACAGTATAAACATGTGTAGTTATAATGTCTACGTATGACATGAGTGTTAAATTTTAGGCCCAGTATGGTAACCTAGTGGCTGAAGTCCTCACTGTGCATGCCCAGGATCCCATATGGGCTCTGGTTCGTGAAATGGCAGCCCCACATACTATCCAGCTCCCTGCTTGTGGCCTGGGAAAGCAGTCAAGGACGGCCCAAAGCCTTGGGACCCTGCACCCACATGGGAAACTCGAAAGAAGCTCCTGACTCTTGGCTTCAGATCAGCTCCAGCTCTAGCCAGTGTGGTCACTTGGGGAGTGAATGAGCGGATGGAAGATCTTTCTCTCTCTCTCCTCCTCCTCTGTATATATGTCTTTCCAATAAAATAAATAATTAAGTCTTTAAAAAATTGTTGAATTTTAAAATTAAAACCAGACTTAATTTAAAAACTAAATAGACAATTGTACGCAGAGAAATATTTTCTGTCCACTGTTGTGAAGTCCTCATAGTTCCCCACAAATGAATGCCATTCAAGAACCTTTCTCTGTACCTTTGTGCCTGGCCTGTCATGACAAAAAGAAATTCTTCACTCTTCATTTCCTACAATGCCTTTATTGAAAAAGAGTCCAAGTTAAAAATAATATAGATTAGTTGTTTGATCCTTTTGCTTCTCTTGTCAATAGCTTACACTTTTAATTCAATGCTTCCAGTCAGTATTTAAGAGGAAAATGTAACGTCTGTGAGAACTTTTTAAAAGACCCCTGTGGAAGTCCCACACACAGAAATCCATTTGGTAATAGCATTTAAAAGCTTGTGGCTCCCCCAGGACCCTAGTAACGTTTACCTTGAATATCCTTTTGAACAGAGGAGAGGAACAGATGTGAAATGAGGAAGCAGAACAATGTCCGTACTGTAAGAGCCGACTAGTAAAATGATGTATGGGTTGCTTTCATCCACTCGTTTCATTCAAGTGCAGTGAACCCCGGAGTGAAAGGCTTCTGTAGCCCATCTTGTCAGCAATTTCTATATTGAGAATTTGATCCATGTGTCTCTGCTATTTCAGGTTCACAGTCCAACTCCATACCTCTGCCGATCTGACGGAACCGCTGCTGCCTACTTTCCTCCTGTTTTTACAAAGGTCTGACATCTGGAAGTCTCATTCTCTGTGTTTGGTTTGATCCTGCAGTTTTGCTCACATGTGACTTGGTGCAGCAGTCTTCAAAATTTCAAAAGGACGGATTGGGAGGCTTGTGCTCAGGGACACTTTTGGGGGCTCAGTATATAGTCGTTGAACAGATGCTGTGTGAGTCTCCTGCTGTGAAGGGTATGGGAGGTGTGGGTGTGTGAGCAGGGACCCAAACGAGCTTAAAATCTAGTACACAAGCCAAGACTGGTAGCAAAAGTTAAGAGGCAATATTATGTGAAGAATGTTCTTGGTTTTTTTTTTTTTTTTTTTGCTTCTCAGCGATATCTTGACAGATTAAGCAAGCTTTATAGAATTTTCCAAAAATAGACTCATTTTCAGTTGCCCTAAGATAGCAACTTGCATCACCAGGTTAAATGACATCCCTTTCATTGGTTGCCTGGTAAAATCAGAAATGGTCCCTGGTAGCGTTTCTTTCTTTTTCTTTTTTCCCTCAAATTATAAAACTATATTGAACGACAGACCCAAATAAATGGACAAATATGTCTTGCCTAGCAACTGAAAGACTAAAAGGCAGATATGACTTCATGATTGACCTGCTTTTTGCAAATGTAAGCTGAAACTTTAGCAGGTTGCTTGTTTCCACTTCTTTATTTGATACAGAATTTGGCAACCTGACTTTACAAGTTGTGTGGAAGAAAAGAATGACCAAGAAAAGCCAGGATGGGAGTGGGCATTTGGCCTGGTGGTTACAATGACCTTGTCCCACCCTGGAGCATCCAGGTTGGATACCCAGCTCAGGTTCCAGCTTCCTGCAAGCACAGTGCCAGGAAGCGGTGACAGTGGCTGAAGTTCTTGACTTCCTGCCACCCACATAACCTAGAGTAAGTTCCCAGTTCCTGGCGTTAGCCCAGCTCTGGCTTTTCCAAGCATCTGGGAAATGAAGAGTGCATGAGATTTTTGTCTGTTTGTCTCCCTGCCTCTTGAATTGCAAAGATAAAAAATAAGAGTCAGGATAATCGTGAAGAAAAAGTTAGGACGTCATGGTAGGGCAGGAGTGGGATTTGTCCTCTGAGATAGGAAATCTCTCCAGCAGTGTAGTAATTAGGAAAGGGTGCTGACACTGGATTAGAAAACCTGGTGGGAGAGTGATTACAACAGAGCCCAGAAAAAGACCCCAGCACCTATAGAAACTCGCAGGTTCCTGGAAAAGAGATGAATCCTTTTCAGTGGTGAATAGATATTAACTCAGACTCCTACCTCATACTTTTCACACCCCCAAAGAATCAGTAAACTGAAAAACAAATGTGAAAACACATCCATGAAACCTTGATGAAATGATACAGAAAACCATCTTCATTATCTTTTTTTCTGAACTGTGATTTCTTCCTCTCCTAAGCAGGTCTGAATTCAAACTTCATTAACGATCTTGGTATAAGCCGTTGTGGGATTTGATCAGTCGCAAAGGACAGGAGACAGCAGTGCTGGAACTCCACTCCTAGACAGAGTAGCAAAGCTAAATGTCCTGAAACCCCCTACCAAAAGCTGCACATCCCTGGACTGCCCAATGATTGCTTCCCTGGAGGCGTACAACAGGAGCTGAGTATAGAGCAGTCAGCTTTGTTCATGTTTATGTAGTTGAAGAGCTTTTCCCAAGCAGGTTCTCAAGGGGTTAGAAGGTGCCAGGGCCCAATGTGTTCCTTGACTTAACTACTTGAAGTCCCTACTGATGGTGTAAGGGGCTACGGAATTTCAGTTGACTCCCCTCAACCCCTCATCACCACCACCACCATGCTCCACTCTGGTGGCCTAGAGTGTGTAATAATCTAGATAGAGAACTCTGTTTCTCCCTTGCATTCCAGCTTTGAGACGTAGATTCTACAAGTGGCCCTTCTCCCTACCTCTCCCCGCCGCCCAGAAAAAACCCATGTAGCATTGTGAGCACTTTTTTGTGCTAGTTGGATGGCTTATATGAGAAGCAAAACAAAATTCTGTATTAGGACAGAGGTTCATCATTACAAAATGCAGTTTTAAGTTTCTGGAAGCAGAGCACACATCCTTGGGAAACTGCAAGTCTCTAATTTCTGTGTCTGGATTAAAGCCTTCCTCTTTTTTCTAAAATTGTTCCCTTTTCAACTTGCACCTGCTTTTTCCTTTTCCTTTGGGCAGTTTATTTTCTGCCCTGCTGTGCTGAGTCCTCTTCATGTCTGGGATCAGGCTTTAGCAGATTTTGGAATTACTGCTGCTGATCCTTATGTGTAACTTCAACTGACCTTCACCTTGTCTTCCTTAGCACCTTCTTTGATCTTTCTCTGTGGCATGATGGTGACAGTGGATGGCCATTGGGCTTTGCCAGGACAAGGGTGCCCCCATTCATTTCCTCCCACTCTTCTGGATGAGATGCTCAGGGCTTCTGCCTGCAGGCCAGTCAGCAGAGTGGTGAGCATGGCTCAGGCAACAGAGCTGGTATGAACTATGGGTTGGAGAGTTGGGAATGCAAGATGGCCAGGAGAGAGTGACTCCCATATGGCTTCTCTTTCCAAATAGTAAGAATCCTCCAAGAAATCATGGTATCTGGTAGAGTTGAAGCATGATGGGAGATGCTACTGAAACAACCCCCCAAACCACAAATCTTATGAAGTGGTAATCCTCATTACCAAGTACAACTTCTGACGAATGACTCTCCGTCTTCTTTGGGGCTACTTGATACATTCTTGAAGGATCTCTTAATGGCTTACTGTTTAGCCATGGCTATATATGTATAAAATATCCGTGTATAGTTTGTTTTCAATTGGCATTTCAGTGCGTATACACAATATGCAATGCTCAGTTCAGAGAAGTTGGTGTAATTATCAACTCATCATTCATCATTCCTTTTGTTGAAAACATTCAGAATCCTTTCTACTAGTTATCTTGAAACAGGGAATTAATTCTAACCACCAGAGTTTCTCTGCTGTGCTATGAAGAGTCTTCCTATCCAATTGCATCCTGTACCTGTTAACCATCTTTTCTCCATGTATGCCACACCCACACCTTTCCAAGCTCTGATGGCCACTGTTCTGTGCCTAATTTCCCTTAGTGTCATGGCCTCCATTTTCATCCATACTGCTGCAAATGCCAAGATTTCATTCAGTCACAACAAATAAATAATATTCCATTGTATATAGTTGACACATTTTAAAAATGTGTTTGTCCATTGGTGGGCCCTAGTTCATTTCATATCTTTGCTATCAAGAACATGGCTACTGTACACAGGAGAGTGAAGATAACTCTTTTCCTTTATAGCTCATTTTCCGATAGCTCTTTTCCTATAGCTCATTTCCTTTGAGTATATACCCAAGTAGGAGACTGCTGGATCATACAATTGTTCTTGGGTTTGAGGATCCTCTGTGCTGTTTTCCACAATGGCTATACTAATTCTCATTGGCACCAACAGTGAATGAGAGTTCCTCTTTCTTTGCATCCCGTGCCAGCATTTGTTATTACTTTGTGTATGGTAATAACCATTCTGACAGGTGTGAGATGATATCTTATTCTGGTTTTGATATGCATTTCCATGATGATTTGTGATGTTGAGTATTTTTTCAAATTCTTGTTCAGCTATATATTTTGGCAAGATTAAAAAAGCAAGTTCCAAGAGGAACAAAATTGAAACTCTGGATAACTATGCAGTTTTGACTGCCTAAGTTCCTTGACATTGTTCCATTTGTATATCACTCCCCAAGTGGCCACAATGGCCTGAGTTGAGCTGGTACAAAGCCAGGAGCCTCTTCCAGGTCTCCTGTGCAAATGTAGGGTCCCAAGGCCTTTGGCTATCCTCTGCTGCTTTCCCAGGCCACAAACTGCATGGGAAGTGGAACAACCGGAACACAGTCCAGCACCAATATGGAATGCCAACAATTGCAGGTGGAAGAATAACCAGTTGATCCATTGTACTATTCTTCCCCTACTTTTAAAAAAATATTGTTTTCTGTGATACATTTTGTAGGTATAAGGATTTCCTGCTTTCTCTCTCCTTTCTCCCTTCCGAATTTCCCCGCCCACCATTTTGCCCCGTATCATTACAGTTGTATAGTCCTTTGGCAACAATTACAAGTTTAACATTCTGCTTTTTCAGTGCATATCATGACACTGTAGATTTAGTCAAAAGTAGGAATTTCAATATCATATTAACATGGTATATTTAACTGTTTCACTAGGAGTCCTCCTTTTATTTGGGAGTTGAAATGCCTACTGCAGTGTATCTTCCCTTCCTGTCATGCTAGTCTCCATTATATAGTTCATCTATGAGAATATGTATATACCTGTCCATCTGTACATCTATTTATTTTTTGTTTTGCATGAATGTTGTCTTATACAAGAGAGAACATAAGGTATTTGTCCTTTTGGGATTGATTTATTTCACTGAGCATAATAGTCTCCAGTTAGAACCATTTTGTTGCAAATGGTACAATTTCATTCTTTTCATAGCTGTACAGTATTCCATGGAATAGATATACCACAGTGTATTTATCCATTTTTCTTTTCAATGAGCATCTGGGTTGTTTCTATGTTTTCACTATTGTGGATTGTGCTGCTATAATTACAGGGTTGTAGGTCACTTTCTCATATGCAGTACCTTTAGATATATTCCCAGGAGTAGGATCGCTGAAAGCCCCCATATTCTGAATGTGAATGTGTTTGCTTTTGGTAAATAGGTAGGTAAAGTACTTGGTTATGTATGAATTATTTCAACACTTTACTAGATCTAGTACTGTGTATGTATAAATAAAAAGTGTATGTAGTTCAAACAGTTCTCATTTCAAGGGCATCCTGGAGGAGGAAGGGAGGGGGAAAGCATATATCTGGGAACTATTAATGTCTTACTATTTAATAACTTGTGTAAAGGCTTTACCTCTTAGTAATGCCAAATTAATTTATAATCTGTTGCATTGTAAAAATTTATTGGTCTGGTGTTGGAGAGGAGACTGAAGCAATAAGGGCAGTAGCAAGCAAGAAGGAAATGAAACTTCAGAAGGAAGAAGTGTGACAGGTTTTATTATTGTACTCAGAATCTCAAAATGAGAAAATACCAAAACCTCTTGGCTAAATAAACTTGACCCAGCAAGCCACGCAGGTAGAGGTGGTGGAGGAGTACAGGAAAGAGTGAAAAGTATGTGAAAATAAATGTTTTCCTTTTTTTTCTTTTCTTGTCTGGTTTCCATTTGGAGTATAGTAATTGTAGGGAAGTCATGTATTGTCCGTTTATTCTGAAATGTAGATAAAGGTAACCGTTGGCAGGGTTAAATTCCTTCAGTGTAAAAAGGTCGGTGCAAATTTGAAGGCACGCCCACACGTTCTTCAGGGTTTATGGTAAACCTCCCTAATTGGATGACACAGGGATTATAAAAAGCAGATGATCCATGGATTTCAAGGTGTTTATTCTTACCTGAGTCAGTGGTAATTACATTATGATGCAAGGGGGGTTTTTTTTTGGGGGGGGAGGGTTGTTTTTGTCTAAGGATTGGCATTTCTATTCTCTCTTGTGAAACTGCTTAGGAATGCACCCAAGTCTGACAGAAAGTGTTTGCCTTGGTTTTCCAGGAGCTGCAAAACACGGCAGCATCTGAGGGCCAAGTGGTGGTCTTGGAGTGTCGGGTCCGGGGGGCACCCCCTCTGCAGGTCCAGTGGTTCCGCCAAGGGAGTGAAATCCAGGACTCACCAGATTTCAGGATTCTGCAGAAAAGTAAGGGGAGGGGTCCCCGCTCCCAAATCCAACCATGTGATTCCCTCTCACTTCAGGGAGACCAAGAAAGGCTAAGGCCTTCACACGAGGGCGTTTCTATTGTACAAGCAATGAGACCATACAGTCAGTGGGCAGCAGACCCCACTGTGGCCCATTGGAAAGTGATGAAAGTTACTATTTTTTCTTCAGAAAGATGTATAGCATTGTACTCAGAGCTGTGTGCATCATTTTAGAGTGTTCACCAGCCTCTCTTTCCTCTGTGAACTGTGTTTTAAAGAACTACTCAGTATATTACTAGAATTCAAGTATCTATATAAATATAAATTGTCCAATGGCTTGAACTATGTCTCGTGTGTTCTAGAGTCTGTCCAACATTTGTGTAGAATTGTCCCAGACAAGGACATAGAAAAGGATAGATGGCTTTATTATTAATGAGAATCACATTCTAATACTTTGTTCTGATTTATTCTTTTCCTTATGTGACCAACAGAACCTAGATCTACAGCTGAACCCGGTAAGAATAATCTCTCTCATTTGTTTTTGGTGGTGGGTGGGGAGCAGTTAATGTATCTTCAGGACATCAATCACTCTTTGTCCCTGCTTTAGAGCCATAAGTAGAGCAAGCAGTTTGGCAGTCCCCTGGAAACGTGAAGCCCTCTTAAGGACAATATCTTCTTTATCTTGAAGTCTGTACAGCGCACTTTGCATCAGCTTCTTTATTAGTGAGATGTTCATTTCTATTCCGATAACGAGGTCACATGCTCAGTATATAAAGACTTTCTAAAATATGTTCTTTCATACTCAAAGGGTGATCTATCCCAAGGAGGAAACAACATCCTCCTCAAACTGCAGCAAGCATGAACAATTTGCTGCATGTGTCCAGTGACCAAAGCCAAACACCAGCAAGACTGCCCAGTTCAGAAATGTCTCTCCTGAGCACAGCCTGAAGATGTAAGAGAAGCCCACCCCCAGTGATTCTTACTCAAGTGCTCTGAGCTATAAACTTTTCCTGTTCTCCTTGTCTGAGGAGGATCATCTCACCTTAGGATCTCCATGAATGACCAGGTCAGGGTACTATGTATTTCAGAAAACCCGTGTCCACTGTTCCTTCAGCTGAGACTTCTTCAAATTTGTGACCCCTGGTAGACTGAAACAGTGTGTGTAAAGGAAACAGAAACTATCTTTTCTGAGGATTTCATAGAACATCCTCTCAAGACCATTTTCTGCTGTGGATTTCCCACCTGCAGAATCACAGCTGCACTATATACCTAGTAAGTTCCCATTGCTGCCATGTGTGTATCAGACCTTTCCTGCCACAGGTGTCAGCACAGCTCTGTGCTGGCCTTGCTGCCCTTCTTTGGGAACTTGAGGGATCTGTGTGGGCCACTGCAGCTCAGATGGCTGTGCTCAATTCTGAACCTCTCACATCTGGGCATGTTGGGTCCTTCTAAGCAGAATATGATCCTGCTAGGCTGCAGGGTCCGAGATGCTGCTGAGCAGCATTGTTAGGAAACAGCTGGAATTGTTCTGTGGCCACCTTGCCAAGGGTAACAACTAGATTGTGTCACCTGCTTAGTGCATCACTCTCCACATCTAACACTGTCCCATTCCTGACTGTGGATGCACACACCTTCACATCTTGTTTACAATGAGTTATTTTTTTAGGATTTATTTTTCAAGTTAGATAAACAGAAAGAGACCTTTCATCTGCTGGTTCACTCTGCAAATGGCCACAGTGACCAGCAGTGGGCCAGGCCAAAGCCACGAGTTTCATTTGGGCCTCCCACATGGGTGTTAGGGATCTATCCCAGGCCATTATCACAAAGCTGGGTTCAAAGTAGAACACAATCTGGTAACAATATGGAACGCCAACATCACATGTGTGGGGCTTTGCCAACCCATGGTAACACCAGCCCTTTATTTACTATCTTAAAGAGAACTGGAAAAATAGATAGATGATGGATATAGAGATAGAACTAGATCTTTATCTTTAAGAAATACTGTATTATATGAAATAAATCTGTAAAACATTTCTTTTATTGCTTTATATACAAATATTTCTAAAATTATGCCCAAAATGATAAGAACATTAATGGTGGGTTGAATTCAGACCACTTGTGCTATTACATTCTTAGATGCTAAATGAATACATGCAACTCTCTTTTTCATCATGTTGTTGTCCTTGTCATCCTCTGAGTAGGTGACGATGGTTTCCTCAATGTCTCCAAAAACATCCATTTACATTGGAGTGTGTGTGTGAGAGAGAGAGTGAGTGAATGAGAGAGAGAGAGAGAGAGAGAGAGAGAGAGAGAGAGAGAGATGGAAACAGAATGTACTGGCTAATAGGAATACATTTGAATGAGGAAGCAGAATGCCAGCGTCTCCTGCCTGCCCTCTGGCCCTGACCCCCATCCTATACTTACTCCTTCCGACTCAGGATGGGCTGTTTTCCTTCTAGATTACAAAGGGGGAGGGGCATCATAAATTATTTGACAGAAGTAGTCCTAACAGCTCCGTACTAACATCTGGCTACATAGACACCTGATCCCTAGGACCGACTTCAATGCTTTGTGTGGTTGAACATAGCAAAATTAGAACAAGGAATGGAAGGCATTCCTTTTAATTTCCATGTGCTGGCAATGGATGAACTTTTTTTAAAAAAAAAATTCTTTTCCACATTTACTGGCTTTTCAACTTTATTTTCACTTTAATTAAGTTTGAAAGCATTTAAGAAAATTCTTCCATACCAGCCACAATAATGGCATTTGCTAAAAATCAGTATTTCTTGGCAGAAAAGTATTGCAGGTTAACCTGTGACTAATACACATGTGTAGTATATATATGTACTCAAGAGCTAGTCAAATGCAGCAGATTGTCCCTGACATCTGACCTCTGCTCTGCGATTGGATTGTCCCTGACATCTGACCTCTGCTCTGCGATTGGATTGTCCCTGACATCTGACCTCTGCTCTGCGATTGGATTCACCCTGACTCTTCTAGAAGAGCATCTCTTTCCTTACAATGCCATGCTTCAGAAATCTGCGCTTGGCATGTAGCATGACATAAGCTCTTTGATCATACTTTTAAAACAAACTAAAATCTTAAACATATGAGTAACTACTTGAGTTATTAGAAAGAATTTCCAAACAGGGAAGTGTTTTAACATACTTGTATTTAGACCATCACTTGACACACCTGACAAAGGAGGTATTCTTTTAGTGGTTGCCAGATAGGTTAGTTACTTTGACTTTGAAGTTGCTGTGTCAGAGGGAAAACCTCAAAAAGATGTAAGACTACTTCCTTGCCCTTAAGGGCTTAATTATTGTGCATATCTAATGGACCCCTGACCTGTTGAGCCATGGAGAATGTGTGTGGGCACCAGTCTCCCTGAGAGATTGATGTTAGCCACTGGTGAGGGGAAAGGAGAAAGCCAGGCATGACCACCATGTATCTGAGGCCCAAAATGAATTTTATGGCACTTGGCCAGTGATATTTTTCAAACTCTAAGACATAAATTAGACTTCGAAATTCAGGAAAATATTTAGCATTCAGATTTTATTACTCTCTCTCTCTGCTTCTTTCTTTGCCTCTCTGATGTAACTTGCTCTCTCTGCAGTCACTGGCTCCTGCTCTTTCTTTCTCTCCAACAACCTGCTGCTATTTCCTTTCCTGCTTTTTAATTCCTTTGTTCTTTAAAAAAAACAACATTTATTTACTTGAAAGGCAGTGGGAGAGGAAGAGAGAACTTGCATCACTGATTGATTCTCCTGAGTTAGCCAGGGCTGTGCTAGGCTGAAGGCAGAAGTCAGGAGTTCTATCCAGGTCTTCCCCATAGATAGCAGGAAACCATGTACTTGGACCATCACCTGCCATCTCCCAGGAACATGAGCAAGAATCTGAATCTGAAGTAGAGCAGTCAGGACTTGAGCCAGCACTCTCTCATGGAATGTGTACATCCCAAACTGCAGGCGAACACACTCTGCACCACAACACCCACCCACTCCCATTCCTTTTACTATCTGTTCTCTGTCCTTTCTCCCTCACACCTCAGGGAAGTGAAAAGGCCAATTTAAGAAGAAAATACCAACTGAGACAGGGCCATGCTTCATGGTAGAAGGAGCCCAAGTGGTGGGCAAGACCAAGATAGAGACAACAGCAGAGTACAGCATCCATGGGAGCAAGTTCATGAACAAAGCACTCAGGAAAGAAAGACTGGTTGTGCTTAGGCCTAGGGCAGTGGTGGTACCTGTCAAGGCATTCCTCCCACCTGTGGCCATTCCTTCCGAGTGCCCAGCTGGTCCTCAGCCTAGTGCCACAGTTTCTGCTGCAGCACCTGGTGCGGGAACAACCACAGCCAGAGTGAATGAGCTGGGGCTGAAGGCCTGGAACTTCCTGAGAATAAAATGAAAGAAGAGTGGCTCTGCAGACCCTGTTTACCCACCCACCTAGCCCTGAGAAGGACTCTCCTCATCAGCAGAGGAAGAGCCTGTATGCAGCAAGGACATGTTGGGTGAGGCTCCTGGGCATGCCTTCTGGTTCCAGAATGTGCAGGAGTTCACAGCAAGATGACCACAAGGGGATGTGTATGCTGACTCCATTAGAGCTAGGGATGTGAGGCAAGTCACCCAGTGTCCTCTCTCCCCTCCATCAGGTGGCTCTTGGGTGTTAGCACAGGATGGCAAAGGTTCTGGGTGTTGACATGCTGCTATGTCATGGCGCATTAGAGGCATAACCTCAGAACCAGAGCCAGGCCTCATGACTGGTCTGCTCCAGACAACTCCAGCTGACTCCAGCTTAGCAGGTCAGAAACCATGATAGTTTCAGACACAGCCCAACTGCAGAATCATCCTGGGGAATGGTAACTGGCCCAGTGACTTTTGGTCCTTGGGTGACAGTCAACACTGAACCTGTACCTCAGAGAGAAATATAGGACAAGGACCCTAGTAGGGAGCCCTTCCCATTCACAGAAACAAACAATCCAGTAGCACAAACTTGCTGTCACCCCCTGTGACTCACTGACTCATGACCTTAAATCCAACAGAAGTTCTGCTGAAAGAGCTTGTTCAGTTGCTTAGGGTAGAGCAAGGTTAAGCAGACAAGATTTCCATGGGGGCAATGGCCTAGCTTCCACCTGCAACTGGGAGAGGAAAGACAGCCACATGAGTGCCATGGGGCAACGGCCTAGCTTCCACCTGCAACTGGGAGAGGAAACACAGCCACATGAGTGTCATGGGGCAAAGCACAGGGGGCCAGACTGACAGATGGGGAAACCAAGTCTCGGTTCCCTTAACACAGGTGCCTGTACATGTAGGTGCAGGCTTTGCGGCTGGGGCCTTGGTGAGTCACATCCGGAGACAGGGCACTGAGCAGCAGTCCAGGTCACACCCTGTGACACAGCAGAAGCCCAGACTGATCTTGAAGGAGATCTGGGGGTCAAGGGGTGCTGGCAGATCCTCACTGTTCTAACTCATGGCAAGACTTGGATAGTGTATTTGTTAATGAATACATAATAATTGTACATCTTTACAGGATACAATGTGATACTTTAAAACATGTGTACAATGTGTAATATTCAAATTACGGTAGACAGTGCATCTTTCATCGGAAATAAATACCCTTTCTTTGTGTCAGGAACAATCAGAGTCCTTTCTTCTAGCTGTTATGATATATAAAAAATTATTGGTTGATGTAGTCACCCTACTGGGCTTGATGCTTTCATCGAAGTGTGATCCACCTCTTCCTATTTCCTTCTTCCCTACCCTTCTCAGTCCATCGTTCTGCTCTCTACTTCTGTTCATGGGAAGGTGTTTCAGAGCTTTAGAAATATGATGGAAATTGACTATTACCTAGATATAGCCCAATTAGGGTAAGGTATTTAGATAAAGAAGGAAATAGCAGATTCCCTCCCAATGCATTTGTGCAACCGAAACAGGTTTTTCTTGTCACTACTGTGCTATATCTGTCTAATGCGTTTTACACTCTCCTCTCTGTCTAGACAGAAGTCAGCTTGCATCGCAAATCTTTTTCAGGCTGTTTTGCGAATTAATAGCTAGTCAGCTTACTTAAGACCAACATCCGCTTGACACATTACCTGCTCTGGCCTCCTCCTTTGCCATTCTGGCTTCACACTAGTTGAATTCTTCAAAGATTGGTCTGGTGCTGGGAGTGTAGAAAACTCATTTAACAGCTGTTAATACTCAGGTTCTTACTCAGCTGTCTAGAAACAGCCACAAACTGTATTGAGTTGCTTCTGTGGCATTGTCTAATGGCATGCAAAATTAATGCAAAAGAAGTGTCTTACTGATGGAGAAATTGCACACATGAAAGCACAGTGTTTGCTCCGTCCTCTGTGAATCTTTGCTAACCAGTGTGAGTCATCCTGGATCTTGTACAGTGGTTCTGAGTGTACAGTAAATTAAACTGAGTTTATGCCAAGACACTGAGTTGTGGAAGGGCACCTAGTACAGGTGATTGTTGAGATCTTGGTAGAGTATACGCATGTGAAAAGCTCAAGGGGCATTCTGGATTAGGATTGTGTAAAATCTGTTGTGCTTCCCAAACTGTGTGCCAGGGGTGCCTACAGAATTCAAAAGTAAACTTGCCTCCAGTTTAGCCTTCTGCCCCTTGCCGACCTTTAGTTCTGTGAGGTGATCCAGCCAAGATGTTTTCAGACGGCAATGTCTTAGATATTTTCTCCCACAACTCTTAATGGAGGATGTGATCCCCCATAACAAGGGAACCTGGGAACGGCAAGATGTGCATAAGGGAACAGGAAGCCAGAGATCAAAGGAAACCCACAGGAGGATAACAGCTGTGCTTTGGGAGTGATGGCAAGTCCAGATGGGAGATGTGTGGCTCTGGAGATGGACAGAACAGAGTTTTCATCACAAAGGGGTTTGTGACTATTGGATCATCCCCTTTTTCATTCTGTTGACAGGGTGGCAGCCTGGTGAGCCTGAGCCAAATTCTCATCTCTACTTGGCCTTCCCACCCTCCCCTCGAGCCAGGAACATTCATTTCACTCACATAGTACTGATCTTCCCGGACCCAATCCTGAGACCTCATAGTTGGCCATGTTGAGTTTGCAAACGAAGACTTGGAGATACTTGCTCTACCAGCTAGTCCTGCTGACCACCCGTTCCTGTTGTGCTTACCCTCACTGAGACGGTCCCAGTGATGTGAGCTTTGTAATTTGTAGGGCTTGCTGAGTAACTGGATGAGACATTTTGTAAATGTTCATGGAATTATATTCTCACTTGTGACCCCAGATAATTCCTGCAGTGTTGCTTCCAGCAGTGACAAAGATGTGCCCACTTTCCTCAAGACTTCTGTTTATTACCTAGGTTTTTTTTTTTTTTTAACTAAGGAATATATTTTTAGGACAACTACATGGATGGTAAACATACACAGAAAATGGAAATAATTGTTACCTTAAAAGAAGAAGAAAGATTAAGTGGGGTGCATGTAAAGGCATTTCTGAAGCATTGGTGTATTCCTTAGACTTGAGGAACACATGGGGTCTTATTAATTGCACATTGTAAATAGTCTTCTCTGCATATATTACAGTTTACTGCTTTCAAGAATCCTTAATAAATGTTAACCTAAGTGGGATATTTTATCCACATTGGATATTGTGTTGATGATTTTTAAAAAATCATCCAAAAATAAGAGTTTTTTTTTTTTTATCATTTGTGTCTGTTAAATCATGTGTTTTGAAAGATAGAAACTGGATTTCTTTTCAGTTACTCTGGATCTCTTTCTCTCAATATATATAAAGATAGGCAGTTATATAAATATAAATATATACATATATGTGTATAAAGGTAGGCAGTTATTAAAATGTCCCTTACCCAGTAATCAAATCCTTGGCTCAGTTTGAAGAGTTTCCATGAACAAAAGGATTTTTGTTTGTGTTTAAACAAGTATTAAAGCTGTCCAAGAATTTGTATGAAATTTAGCCCTGTCCTCTGGGAGATGCTGCTGTAATTAAGTACTTTTTAGGTAACTGTAAAAACAGAATTTATTACCAGTAAGAAAAATAACTTCTTGAGTTAGTAATTTATTATATGCCCTCAAGTCAAAACATTAGGAAATCAAATTTAGGGAAATTGGGTTAGAATGGATCATCATTGAAGTTATTAATAATTTAAAAATTTTCCGTGTATGCTGGAGACAATTTTTTCATACAGATAAGTGAGCTTCTGGCTCCGTTTATTTGACAGAAGCAGTCATTTCCTGGTTCCCATGCCTTACCAAGATATATTTTACAGATGTCTTACAGGTTTTTGTTCAAGGAAGATGCTACCAGATGAAAATTCAATATTGCAGCCTGGCTGCTTTCATTTCCTTATGGTTTTCATTATTTTTATAATGTCAGACCCATCCAAGCAACAATGAGCCTTTCTCACCACAGAATGTAAGCCTGAGGTCACTGGTGAATGAAATTTCCAAGAGAAGAAAATCTAAACAACCTTTGGGGCATTGGAGTAAAATTTGATCTAGGACAAACCACTAGCCCATAAAGGCTTCACGATTATGTAAAAAGAACATCTTTCTACTTTTGTTGTTAAGTCTGTAATGTTTTTTAGCTAGCCAAGTAATCATTCAATATTAATTGGCATATATAGACAAATACCTATTTGATGTATATAAGTATTCCAAAAATTCATATACAATGAATTCTGTTCATTTGAATTGGAAGCATACAAAGGAAGTTTATAGGAAAAGCAGTCTTCTTGAGAATTCCCCTCGAAAACAGCCTGTTTGGAAGGCAAGTGTTTATTTTTCTCCCTCCATCTAAATTTCATCCATGCATTTATTCAAAAATAATTATGGTGAGCCTGCTGTTTACTGAATGCTAAGAAAATGGCCAAACCAAAGCAGATGGTTTTTGCTCTCAGAGCTTATATTCTAGTCAGGGACCAGAAACTAATTACAGAAGCTAATTATAGTGTGATATGGGTCTCTAAAGAAAGTTTACCATTTTGAAATGGCATATGCTGGCACTTCAAAACATTTGTGAAAAATGGAATTGAAAGATAAGTTTATTTTTTGCATAAAAAAATGAAACCCATCCGTACAAGTGATCTCAAAAAATTATGGAAAATATTTCTTATACAAAACTAGGGTATGGGTTTCAAAAATGTCAGCACCAAAATAAATGTACCTTTAAATTCCATTTTTTTTACCCCCACAGACATTGTGAAATGCCCTCCTAGAGATCATAAATCTGACCCAGGTCTAATAAAAATGATTGTCACGGGAAGTCATGTATATTGGAAACTACACAGAGAGTAGGAGGGCAGCGAGTACGCCAGGGTGGGAAGGAGCTCCACAAAGAAAGAAATGGGGAATGGGGCTTCCCAAGGGGTGGCACCTGAACCAGTAGGCTGTCCAGAGCTGGGGAGTCAAGGTGAGGCATGCAGGACCAGCTGGTGATGAGCAAGCAGGGCCACATGAGGCAGAACTTCACAGACCGCATGAAGGGTTATAAACTTATCCTCAGAGTCATGGAAGGCTGAGGGATGATAAAACTGCATCCTTAAACTTGGAGTCTGCTGAGGAGCAGGCAGCAGTGCGAGTAGCAGCTTGGACTCCTGCATCCTGTCTCATGGCACATGGTTTAACTCCTACCTGCTTCGCTTCCAATCCAGGTTCCTGTTCATGAGCACCCGGACAAGTAACAGGTTTTGGTTCATGTAACCGGATCCCTTCCACCCATGTGGAAGGCTCCAATTGAATTTCTGGATCTTGAATTTGGTTTAGTCCAACCCTTGCTGTTAGGGGCATTTGAGGAGTGATTCTCCAGATTAACGATTTCTCCCTCTCTTTCCTCCTCTTTGTGCCATAGATTAATAAGTAAAAAATGTTTTTTTTAAGAGTTTTCTGATTTAGAGAGGCCAATATACATACAACCTTAAGATATTGTAATTGCAAGACCCCCCCCCCCACCCAAATCATAGAAAGGCCACAAAGGAACCATGCAGATCATCCAGGACCACTTCGTGTAGACCAATTCATTTTGGTGTGTAAAAATTTTATTTTTATTGGAAAGTTAAATTTAAGAAGAGAAAGAGTGATAGAGAAAGATCTTCCATCCACTGATTCACTCCCCAAGTGGCCATAATGGCCAGAGCTGAACTGATCCGAAGCCAGGAACCAGGAGCTTCCTCTGCATCTCCCATGCAGGTGCAGGGTTCCAAGCTTTGGGCCGTCCTCAACTGCTTTCCCAGGCCACAAGCAGGGAGCTAGATGGGAAGTAGAGCAGCCAGGACATGAACAGGTGTCCATACAGGACCCCAATGCATGCAAAGAGAGAGTTTAGCTACTGAGCCATTGTGCCAGGCCCAAATCTTATCTTTTTGAATGTCATTTTCAAGGCACTGAATTCTGTCTGTGCTCACAGCAGAAGCATTCTGGGACACTGAACTGGCACTGGCTTCACATGTCCAGAGAAGCTCCATCTTTCCAGGTGTAGATAATCGAAGGTTGAGCCAAGACTTCTCCAGACAGCAACAAGTCTTGGGGAGAAAGCAGTGCACAGGGATCCAGGCCATGAGTGTCCAGTCAGGAAGCACCTGGTGCTGCTGGGAGCTGGGAAGACTTCCCTGCTCTTAGGTAGTGTCTGCTAACATGGAAATGAAGGTGACCTCTGCATGAGTGACTCCACTGCCCAAAGGCCAGCTAGTATAGCAGGTTTTTCTTCTTTTTTCCAAAACCTAAGAATGGTCTTCATTTTTGTCTCCTAGCAGCATGTCAGTATTTTAATGTACTTTGCCTTGGTTTGTATCCTATTCGAATGTATCATATCTGATAAACACACACATACAAAAACACACAGAGAGAAAGGGAGAGAGACAGAGATAATGTTTCATCCACTGGTTCATTCCACAAATGTGCACAATAACCGGGGCTGGTCCAGGTTGAAGCCAGGAGCGCAATCAGAGCCTTGCATGTGGGTGTGAGAACCCTAGGATTGGACTATCATGGCTGCCTCACAGGGTATGCATTAGCAGGAAACTAGACTTGCCAGCAGAGCCATGACTGAGGCCCAGGCCTTCTGATACAAGATGAAGGAACCCCAGGTAGTATTCCAATGCCTGTGCCAAATGTCCACTCCTAGCACATCACATCTTGGAAGACACCGAGCTCAGCTCCTTGTGTGGATGGATTTCTGATGAATTATCTGGATACTGAGGAGAGCAGTTCAAGTTCTCAGCATCAGGAAACTCCCAGTCTCCCAGCTCACCAGTCTCCCAGCTCAATTCCTTCATGACCTCACTTTATGTCAGGTTCCTTGTCTTCTGAGCCAGGAAAAACTGCAGAGCAGCTAGAGCAACTGCATGCTTTGTGGAGAAAAGGGTATGTGCATGCAAGGCAGGCTGCCTACCTCTGGCCTCTGAGCTCTAACCTTCACTAGCCATGACCGTGAGAGAATCAGTCTGGACCCAGCCCGAGGAAATGAGGGATGTGGGCTGGTAGGTCTTGAGAATGTCTTATTGCACTGAAAGTCTAAGTTGTGCTTTTCCCCCGCCCCTGTACACTTTTAATTCATCCTAAAGCCATATGTATTCAATTTAAAAACTTCCAATCCCTTGTACCTTTCCAGATACATCTCACTTTCCCAATGATTAATCAGACCTGAAGCCCCAATTTGAATTACTTCCACACTCTGTATCTTCCTCTTCCATTGGGAAGCCAAGAGTTGTGTTCAGTGTGGTCAGCAAACACAGGATTGCCTCACACTTTCTGTCGTCCTGTTTTCTTCCTTCTATTCAGGGAACTTATGGTCAAATACTGGTTGTGAACTGTAACTCTATCACTGTCTCTGCAACCCCTACCTGAAAATGGTTTTCTTAATATGATACCTCTCTTAATTAAACCCAAAAGGAATGATTGAGATTTGCTGGAATAATGACTGTGGTGGATCACGTATAACAGTTTATTTATTTTTTTTACTTGTTGGCAACGGAGCTGACATTTGTGGCACAGTAGGTAAAACTGCTGCCTATAACACCAGCATCCCATAGGGGCTCTAGTTCAACTTCCAGCTCTTCTACTTCTGATCTTGCTCACTCATATATAATCTTAAACATCCCTTTATATATTCCTGTTGTCTCTTTTTAGCAAGGTATAATACATATGTATCAGCTGAAACGTGTAAGTCTGCATACAAAATTCTAATGGAAGCCTTGTGAATTTTTAAACAATTATTTAAAAGGCAAGGAATCATGTACCTACTTAGGCCCTTTAAGTTTTGTGCCTTGTATTTATACTACCAATTCAAAAAGAAAAGTGAATCTACAAATAAAGAGTACATTGGGCTAACATCCTGGCACAGTGGATTTAGCCTCCATCTTGATCCCAGCATACCAAAGCTGGGGACAAGACCTGGCTGTTTGCACTACCCATCCAGCTCCCTGCTAGTGTGTCCAGGAAAGCAGCAGAAGATGGCCTAAGTGCTTGGATCCCTGCCATGGGAGACATGGCCATTGTGGCCATTTGGGCAATAAACCAGTAGTAAAAGGAGAAATTCAAGAAAGTATGTTTAGTTTTCATAGATGTTACAGGAACAATGTCAGTGAAAGTTTAAAAAATAAGCATTTTACGGTATCAAATTATATCTGTTCGCATACTACACAGTTTGGCACCGATGACTGAAATGACTTAAAGCAGTAATCATTTGTTTCGTTCACAATTTTGTGGGTCAGCCATTTGGCTGCTCCTCAGCTGGACTCAGCTGATCTCAACTGGACTCCCTCTGAGTGGTTGTGATCAGCCTGAAGAAGGGCCAGCAATGAATTAGTCTAGGCTGGTCTGTTTCACAACGTTGTCTTGTCTGCTGTATGCGGTCTCCTCTCCCATCAAGCTAGTGCAGCCTTGACGACCTACAGGTTCATCTGGATTCCAAAAGATTGAACAAAAGTAGTCAGAGACCCTTGAGGCTTTTGGCTCAGAATTGGCCCACCATATAGCTCCAGGCTGAAGAGATTTACATAGGCATCCTAGTTTCAAAGCCTCTACCACTTAATGGAAGGAGTTGCATAGCCACGTAACAAATGGTCATGGGGTCAAAAGACAGTAGTAACTACAGCCAGATTTTACCATCCCCCCAAAAAACCCTGTAATATGAAGTTTTAAATTGCTCAGATGTATGCCAATAAAGGATAAAGTTACTTTGTGGCAATCAAAAATATATCATCTTCTTTTACATTTGACAATGCAATTTTTATTTTACTTCCACAACAAAGAAAATTATTCAACCTAAAAGTAGTTGGCATATTATAAATCTAGCTTCCTTTTAATGCTGGTGTCCCTGGTCTATACCGTATTTGTTATATTCGGTTTTAACTCATGAGAATGGGGGCTTTCAGGAATGTGAAGTCTGGAAACCAGCTTGGTTTGAATCCTGCTTTTACCACTTAGCAGCCATGTGAACTTGGGGCAACCTAGTAGGTGTATTGTGCTTCAGTGTTCAATCAGCTTAATGGGGCTAACAGTAATAATCACCTGGGTATACGTTTGGCACAAGAGTTAAGACGCTACTTGGGGTGCCAATATCCCATAATGGAGTACCTGGATCCAGTCTTGACTCCTCTGCCTCTAATCCAGCTCCTTGCTAACACATACCTGGAGGCAAAAAAAAAAAAAGGACTCAAAAGAGCATGGAGTCTTGCTGTGTGCAAGGGATTGAGTTCCAAGTTCTAGGCTCCTAGCTCTGGCCTGGACCGGGTCTGGCTGTTGGAGAGCATGTGGGGATGAAGATCTCTTTTTCTCTCATGCCTTTTGAATAAAATGGAAAAACAATCACATAAAAATGTAATAATTACCTAATTTGTAAGGCAGACTAAATGCCCTAACTTGTAAGGCAGATTAAATCATATTTCATGCGTGTTAAATGTTAATATCAAGTTACAGCAAATCCTTTTATTGTTATCTTCTTCATCCTCATCCTTCTCAATTACCCTATGGTGGTTAATTTTATTGAGGAGTTGACCGGAGTCACAGAGCTTTGGACTTTTCCTGTCTTAGATGAGCTGGAACTCTGAGTCAAGTGACACTTAGCGTGAACTAGACTTTCCAGGTTACACTGCCATACTGTGTAACTGTGCAATTTGGGATAATTACCTGCATAATTTGTACATTATATCCTTTCCTATTATCAGCATTTTAGAGGATCTTTATTTTCCCAACAAATTCATCTTCAGTTGAGCAGAAGTAGGAGGCCTTTGTATTGCACAGAAAGAACTTCCAGTTATCCTAGATGGGAACACCATACGCATGTCAAATTCAGAGTTACACACTTGGAAATATCCCAGTTTGTTTACACAGCTTTCTCACTAGGTACACATTATTCCTCTTTTATACACGAGAGAACAGACTGCTCTTTTCTGAAATCAGTGCTGCAGACGGTTAGTTTAGGAACTACGATGCTGGCCTCCAACGCTGGAATGCCTGTATTCAGTCTCAGCTCGGACGCCTGACTCTAGCTTCCTGTCATTTGCCCTGTGAGGCAGCACGAGATTGCTCAAGTAATTTATTTCCTACCTCCCACAAGCAGAGACCTGGATTAAGTTCTCAGCATGCTCAGTTTTAACCAGGCCCACCCCTGGCCCCGCCCTGGGCACTGAGGACACTCAGGGAAGTGAATCAGTAAACAGAAACTCTATTTTTCTGTTGGTTCTTCCATCATTCTTCCCTCTCAAATAATTGTTGAAAATGTTTTTCTAAGTGTCACAAAGACTGAGTCCATCTCCGAGACATCAGCTAGGTTGAATTGCTCATCAAATGTAAGGAGATTCTTCCATTGGGCCGACTTTGGAGAAGCAAGTCTGGGATAATAGGACCTAACTGGCTTGATGGAGAAAGGCAGAGCATCTGCCTCTGAGGAGTGGTTTCCTTCTAATGAGTTATTCTGTTCTCTTCCCCTCCAGAGGAGATCTGTACCCTGGTTATTGCAGAGACTTTCCCTGAAGATGCGGGGATCTTTACATGCTCAGCAAGAAATGATTATGGGTCTGCAACGAGCACTGCTCAGCTGGTTGTCACCTCTGGTAGGTGGGGAGGAAGCAATGATTGGGTTCCAGTACCCATTCCCAGGGTGGCTGGCCATGCAGAGAGGAGCTGCTGCAGGGAGCAGGCTCAGCCTTCAGGAATGTGCAGCCATTCCAGGAGTAGCGCTTACAATCAGATATTTCATGGAGAAAGCAAGGGCTTTGGGGGAGGGAGACAAGGAGTGAGGCTGGCAGTGACAAAGAGGTAATGATGAAATGACAACTGAGCACCCCTGGGGCTGTGGTTAAACTTCTGCAGTTTTATTCTTGGAAACAATGGAGCTGGTTTCCTAACATCTTTGTGATAACCTAGAAGCAGGTTCACATCCAAAGGCCACTTCCAAATCAGAGGGGCAGTCCCTGTTCTCAGCAGGTCCAACACCTGAGATCTGAAGATACATGTACAATTAAATCATTGTTCAGGCCCCTCTGCTGGTTTCTGTAAGAGTAACACAAGATAAACCTAATGTACTTCAGAGCAATTGTCAGGATTGGATTGAATTTCATGGATGGTATTTATCAGTGGCCGTATTTGAGGGCACTTTAAAAAGTACTTAGAAAATGAAATTAAAATGTATTTATTTCAGTGCAAACATTTTTTAAAATCCATGTATAATTTTTACATAATACAAATTTTCCATGAACCTTTTCAAGGCCTCGTGTATAATTGTGATTTGAAAAACACAGCAGTAAAGGATACTCAGAAATGCATGAATATTTTTGAAACTCAGAAACTCGCCACCAGTTAAGGTGATATGAAACAGCTTTTGTGGACTTTTATTATTATTTTTATTTTACTTTACTATTTTCTGCAATTATGAATGAATATTCTTTAGCTTATGCTAATGGCCTCAACTGTAATACTCTTCTTACATAATTTTTAAAAATCTCTCTTCAACCAAGCCTGGCACTTGGTTATACACAAAGTAAGAAAACAATAAATTCCTGGTTAATTGCGAGAGATAAGCTTGGGGAGAACAGCTGAATTGCACTTAGATTGATTTCTTTGAAGATCAAGAACTTGGTGCTAGGTGGCAGTAGAGGCACAGCCAAAACCAGCTAGGGGTGTTAGAACAGCAACTGTAAATGCTTTCTCATCTTAATTACACTGAGAGATGCCAGGTTCACCTTCCTGGAAAATTGGCTGATATGATGAGAGAACCCCATTGTCATCACTGGAATTATAGAGCAGGAGCTGACTAGAAGATGTCACCACTGAATGGCTGTAGCGATAGTGCAGTGTTCCAACAACATGATCCAAATCCTTGACTGCAGTCTGAGTGGCAAAGATTGCTGCATAATATTTCCCATTTTTATCTGGGATGAATCCATGCTGACCAAACATAATCAACAGATATCAAGGTTTCCATTTACCTCAGTGCACACTTCTCAGTGCAGACCAGGAGCTTTTCTGGGCTCTGGGAAAGGTGAAGAATCCAAAGGGACCATCTTCTGACCCGGGAAAACATTTTCTAGGAGATTATGAGACATTTCACTTGGACTCAGAGATAGGAAAAGTTTCATAGCTGAAGCCAGTGTCAGTAAAGACACTGAGACGTTCAGTCAGACCCATGGGTTGAAATGTCAGAAAACAAAGCCTTCATTGATAGTGATGGGGTTGTCATTTTTACCAAGTCCTATCTTTGCCTTTAATTTGAAATGTGTTACTTAGTAAGTGATTTTTCCACTTGTGAGCTCAGTTAGGAAATGAAACAGGTAACAGTTAAAACAAGCTTGGAAGAGCCAGGCTCTCCAGAGGCCAGTGCTTCAAGCTTGAATGAGCATAACAGCCACCTCTCCTTCAACAACACAACAGTACATGAGAGATTCTCCAAAGATGTATGAGAATGCTCCAGTTGCTTACGAACTAGCAGTGGCATATCATTGTTTCTTCCTTCTTCTCCCCTTCTTTAGCCAACTCTGAAAATTGTAGCTATGATTCAGTAGGCGAATCCAACAATGATTTTCAGCACTTCCCACCTCCGCCACCAATCTTGGAGACAAATTCCTTTGAATTGGCTTCAAAGAAACCATCTGAAATCCAGCAGGTGAACAGCCCTGACTTGGGACTTAGTATGGCAGTCCTTCAGATGCAGTTCAACTCTGCTGAGAGGGAAGCTAATGGCATCCTTCCTGGCCATGGAGTCAACGGCCTGATTAATGGCAAAACCAACAGTCATAAATCTTCATCGCCACCTGCCCTGTTCTCGCCCACGAAGGAGCCGCCCCCTCTGCTTGCCAAACCAAAACTGTGAGTATTTCTGCATGGTTTAATAGCAATTTCCTTCTCTTGCTAGATTTACTTTCTGAGTTAGAGAAAAGCCTTTGCCCACATCAAGGATGGGGCTAGTTGTTCCTTCTGCAGATTGTCCCCAACTTGTATGACCTGTGGCCAGGATGAACCCTTCAAAAAAAATGTAAAAGATACCCAGAAAGACAGAAGGTGAGTTGGAAGTTGGGTTAAATCTGTCCTTTCCTTCAAGCTGTAACCAGTTATTACTGTGAAAATAACTGAGTGGTGTGGCCTTTGAACAAAATACCCGAGGAGGTAGTCACTCCCTGGAAGTGATGGATAAAGGAGACTCCTGCTTTGATGATCAAGTATTTCCAAATGTTTCCAGTGTGAGTCTTGGTGAGAAACTGTGCTATAGATAGGCAGAGGAAGACTAAAAGCTGAGGGTGAAAAGACAGATGTTGGCTGAGAGCGTGAAGCAGGGGGCCCTACACAGCACAACCCACTTGGCTTTGGAATTCCGTAAAACTGCACATTTCCCTGAAAACCACCTTCATATTTAATTTCCGTTATTTTCTTAGGATGATAAACCTTGCCTGAGCTGTTTCCATTGGCACAGCACACAGAGTTATATTATGAATGGGGCCATTACAATGTCACAGAGAGGCAAAAATAATTTAACCCAAAAGTTTCTAGCCTAAGAGACCTTGAGTTACTGAACTGACAAAGGTCAGTGAAAAAGTGAGAGCCATGTAAGACATATTGGATCCTTACAAGGTCACATTTCCATGAGAATGAATTTGTGAATTTCCACATGATGACTGATGTTTTTATTTGGGGTATAAAGGGTTTCTTTAGGATAAATTGCATTTATTCTGTGTTCCCCTAATCCTGAGCAATCTAATCTCTTCGGTTTTGACTGTGTGTGTTTTCTTTTTTATTTTTTTAAATCTAATCTCTGCATTATAAACAGATCGTTTGTTAAAAATGTGATTTTTCTAGGTTAATCAAATTAGAATAATTCCATTTATACAGTACTCTGTTGTTTATTAAGGGAATGTCATACACATGATCAGAATAAACAAATTACAAACTGTCTAAAATAATAGTGAAAGAACATGCAATTTTATGGAGGTAGACCTCTGGATGAGCTTGTTGCTATTTCCAAAGGCCATTACTGCTTCATTTTGTGTTCTTATCTGGCTCTTTGTTAAGGTAGTGGGGCTATTAGATTTTTGCAGTGATGTGCAAGCTGTGGGTGAACACTTACTACCTGAACTCCAGTGTCTCTGATTGAGCAGGTAAAATGAGCTCAAAAATGGTGGCCTTGACAGAGATTTATACTCTAGTAGCGCCAGCCCATAAAATTAATCGCTGCTGCTGACTTCTTTCATGTTTGGCTTTTGAGTATGTATTTGCAGTCCTTCTAATGAAACAAAGGATATGCTGTCCTAGGAAAGCAAGGGAGGGGAAGTGTTTCATGACCAGGACTTGACTTTGCTCTTGATTAAGTGAAGTGTATCTACTATAATGGCCATCATAAATTGAATATAAATCACAGGAAAGTAAACATGAAGAGCTGTTAACAGGCATTTACAGCCCTTCTTATCTCAGGAGTTTCAACAGCTCTTCAGCTTTTAGTTCTGCTGACAGTGGTGTTGGTGTGGATGTTGGGGGCGGGGGAACGTGTCTACACAAGGCAGACCAAACAATCTTGTGGTTGTGAAGAGGTGAGTGGCTTCAGTACAAGTTTGAAGAGTGACATCATAAATTACTTATGACTCAGATTTTCAGTAGAAAAGGATATAGGAAAAGTGAATGTTAGTGTTTAAAGCCTGAATGACAGGATTTTCCTCTGTCATAAGGGAAGTTAGGGAAAAGCAAAACAACTTAATATTGAACCTGTTAGTTTAGAAACAGGCTTTCCTTGAATGATCATTTATCCCTGGATTTTTTGTTAAATCTTTGCATGTTTAAATATTTCCTTAGGATACCACTTGATAATTTTAATATTATGCAATTACCCACTGTTTAACTGAGTAGAAAACCATAGAAGATGAGGCTTCTTTTGGTTAACTTTTCTTTTTGTTTTTATTCTATAATCATACTTTTATTGGATTGCATTTTAATTACATAAAAGGTAGGCTTACTATGACAACTCCAGTGAAAGAGAAGTGATTGAAGAAAGAGGCCATGCTTTTGCTTCCTCTTCCCTCCCTCCAACTATAGGGAACCAACTCCACTGGTTTGATAGAAGCTCTCCTACTTGCATCCCATGTTGAGAAGGCTTGCTGGTCCTTTCCAAGGTTATAGCGGTTAATAGGGAAACACTATTGAGTGGCATCTATGAATAAGTTAGAATGGCATCTACATTATTGGTATGAATGACCACAGGTAACTGCCAAGTGAAATTTTTATATCTTTTTAACTCCTTTCATACATTAGGAGAAAAATAATAGAATTCTATTGGCTTCTGAGATAGGGAATGAGAAACTATGGTCTGATCCAATCTTCATTCATCAGCCTATGGTTCTGTTTCCTGCATAAAAGAAGAGAGACGTATTTGGGGGTTCTGTGGTGTTTGATGCATCTCACTTATTTGTAGTCAAACAAATAGGAAACATTTGGTAAGGGATGAGTAATAGTTCACCCCAGAAGTGAATTAATCTAAAATTGGAGGGTGACAGGTTTTTAAAAAAATTATTTTTATTTTTGACGATTTTTATATAGTTGATTAGGGTGACAAGGGTCAAGGACTAGAGGAAGGTGGGTAAGATCACCATTTCCACATTCTTTTTCCTTCCTGTATCTGGGGGAAGGAGGGAGATAAGGGGCTAAGCTGTACCCAGCCTCCCAACTACCCCAGGGTCCCCAGTGTGGGACATGCTCTGACGCTCCTGCTCAAGAAGGTTTGATAGTTCAGCATTTCTGAATTACTGCTGATCTTGCCACTCAAAGCACGATGAAATCTCTCCAGAATCCACTGGTTAACATAGTCCATATTAGAGTCTCCTTGTGCCCAGGTATTCACTGCCAACACTTGGCTGAGGTAATTGATCAATTTGTTCTGTCCTCTGTTATGGTACCAGGTGTCCTCTACAGACTCTAATATACTGCCATGTCCTCCATGTACACCCGGACATGCCATCTACTGCTCTGTTTGAGCCACTGAGGAGGCCTAGCTCTGACACATGTACTTCACAGTCAGACCATGGGACTTGCAGTTCTCTCCATGATTGGGGTTCTGAATCCAGCAGTGCAGCCAGGGGAATCCTCAAAGAAATTTCATCTGAGGTGATCCCAGACCAGCTTCTTGTGGGCAGGTGCCATACTCTGTCTAACCATGCCTGCCTCAGACCTGGTTCTGATTGTTGAGGGAAGTATCCACTGTTTCCCTACTGGACCCACTCCCACTTGTGGATCCTGCATTCTCCAGGTGGTTCAGCAGTTTTACCTGACAGAGTTTGGAGGAGTGGGGTCAGGTTCTTTAAAAAAAAAATTTTTTAATCTCTGCATTTTTCTTTCTCAAATAAATAGCTCCACCAACAATCATGCAAAGAGAAAAAAATCCAAAATTAAAGCAAAATATAGAAATAAATGCATTCCTCTATGTCCAGTTCCTATTTTCCTCATCCAACATAAATCCTTTCTTTAATAGTGCACTGGTCACCAACCCAGATACACAGCTGGGCCTGTCCTCTCTGTCAGGAGAATGTGTTTCTTGTTCTGGGGTCACAGAGGCACCAACCTCAAGTTCTGTATCCCTCGGTGTCTATGTTTCTGACCCTGTCCCTCAAATTAAAGCTAAGCTAAATGTAATTAAATGTAGACCCCTTGGAAAGTGCCCCAAGCTCTTCACCTTAGATTTTTGGGATGCCTTACCACTTCTGGAAGCATGAAGTCCACTTACCTGCCACTCAAGAATACATGAGTAGTTATTTCTGTTACTCAGTGGCTGTCATCCATTATGACACTGCAATAAAAATAACATGGTGCTTAAATCTCATTTCTTGGTAGAAGAAAACAAGGAGAGAATAAACAGAAACCAAACTTAGCAGTCTGTTAGCTTTTCTTGATTCTGAGTGCACCCAGTAAATCTGTTACTGCCTTTTCTGTACAAATGATGCTTAAAAATTCAAAACAAATGTAGGAGTCAGTATGAAAATTTATGCTTTTCTTTATCCCTACAAAACAAAACAAACAAAACCTCCAACAATCTCTCTAAGACATGGATATGGTAGAATCCTTAAGAATAAGCCATGTAAGGAAACTTATGCATGCTAAATTTAGTTGGTTATTTGCAAAGCGTTTAGAAAAGTGTGATCCTGATTTTTTTTCCTTTGCGGTCACCCCCATAAATTATACCAAATAATATTAAAATGTCAATTCCTTCTTTTCAAACCCTTTTTATTACTTGCTTTTTCATTTATTTTCTTTTTGTCTTCTGGGAGGGAGGGACAATACACCTGTAGAAGAAGCAAAATGGAAAGCCACAAGGAGATTCCTAGGGGTAAAACAACAGACAAGACCCTCTCCTCAGGAGTAGGACAGGTCAGCAATAAAAAATAACGCTAACTTGACATTCTCATGCCAAATGTATAGCTTGCCATAAAAGTTCACGTTTTTTGACCAGGATAATTTTAATGAAATGACTTTGTGATTTTTCCATGCTTAAACAATAGCTCTTATTTTACTGCTTTATCTTTCCCCCTACCCCAAATAATTGGTTCATATTTTACAAGGATGAAATGATTTGAAATAGAGTTAGCCTTTCCAAGTAATGGAGCTTGGCACTCTTTCTCCTTTCTTTCACGTCTACTGTTAGATAGTCATTTGTTCCAGCATACCTTGTCTCATGGAGGCAGGGGTTGGGGATAGCTGGGTTGTCTTGAATTGATGTTTAATAAGGGTATTGGAGTTTGGGGTCCTGGGGCACTAGTCCTGGTACTAGGCTGACAAAAAAAAAATGAAACCACATCTTGATAACAATAAGCCTTATACAGAATCAGAGCATCATCATTGCCTTGTACATGCAGGCATGAGGGAGAATGTGTTTGAGAGAAGAAAAGGAGAAGGAAATAGCAGGCTGTCCTGCTTATATCAGTGACTTAACTGTGTAAGGTTTTCTATATTTGGAAATTATGTTCTGGTTCCCCTACACACCTACATTCAAATTGAAGTACCGGGTTTTCTCTGGCTTAGAATGTTCTATTCCCTGGATTGTTCTCTTTCTAATAACTTCTTGTCTTTAAAATCTCAGTGTCATCACTGACCAACACCACCCCATCTGAGGCAGTGCTGGCCACTCTCCAATAAATCATCCCTTCTGATGACGACATGTATGTCACAGTTTCTGACAGTTACTCACTAGAGTTTTAGTCTGTCTGTTGCTTTCCCAAGTATTATAGTGTAAGCTGCTTGAGAGTAGAGAGTTTGACTGTTTTTTTTTCTGCTTGCTCCTTCACAGACCTCTAAATCTCAGCATCTTGTTAGAACAGGACTAGACAAACAGATGTTCAAACATACTTTCTGAGTGCATGGAGCAGTAGAAAGATCTCAACCCAGTTCATGTGTTGTAAGATCTGTTTTTATTGGAAAAACAATTTTACAGAGAAAGGGAGAGAGGGAGGGAGAGAGAGAGAGAGAGAAACGGTCTCCCATTCTTTTGTTTACTCTCTAAATGGCTGTAATAGCCAGAGCTGATCCAAAGCCAGGAGCTAAGAGCCTCTTCCAGGTCTCCCACATGGGTGCAGATATCCCAAGGACTTGCCCATACTCCACTGCTTTCCTGAGCCATAAGCAAAGAGCTGGATTGGAAGTGGAGCATCTGGAACATGAACCAGCACCCATATGGGATGCTGCTGCCACAGGGTGGAGGATTAGCTGCTCCTTCCCCCTATCCCCACCAGTTGTTCTCTTAAATTGTTTATCTTGATACACCACAAGATTTCTGTCCTCAAGCCTCATTCATTGTAAGTTTTTCTATTGTCCCATTATTCTCCAGTTGACATCACTTATCTTGTAAACTGGTTGAAGATGTAAAACAGGAATCCTAAGGGGTAGAATTACATTAGAAAAATTTATCTTAGTTACTTAATTTGGGAACACTTTCAAATTCTTACCTCACTTCTTTGGTATCTTCATTTGGTTGACATCCTGCTTTAGAGGAGGAGCTGGTGTTGTGGCATAGTGGGTTAAGCCATCCCTGCTGATGATGTTGGTATCACTTTTCAGAGTGCCAGTTTGAATCTGGGCTACTGTACTGCCAGTGTAGCTTCCTGCTAATGCACCTGGGAAAGCAGTGGGAGATAGTTGAGCCACCCGGGCCCCTGCCACCCCTGTGGGAGGGCAGGAAGAAGTTCCTGGCTCCTGGCTCATGGCTCCTGATTCCTGCCTTATTATTGTAGCTATTAGGGGAGTGAACCGGAGATAGGAGATGGCTGTTTCTGTGTTGCTCCTTCTCTGTCATGCTGCCTTTCAAATAAATAAAATGTCTTTTAATCAATAAGTCTTATAGAGAAAATGAGACATTTGAAAAGGCTAGAAAGACGTTTTGATGTGAAGCACATACTTGCAATGTCAGTTGGCCAGAGTACAATCAGTGCAATCAAACTGCAGTTTCAAGGTATGAGTGCTTGACGTGTTAACACCCCCATCAGATGCCAGACGTGTGATGAAAGCTTAAGAGCTTCTGTGTTACTCCCTTCATGTCCTGTTTATGTTGGATTGAAGCTCCAATGCCAATATGTAGCTTAGTCAGAGTAACTTAGAAAGCTGTACATTTTTCCATTCTTTAACCTCTACTATTTTGGGTTCAAGATCTCACTATATTACTTTATGACATTAGAAAGCAAGTGTGTTCCTAGTCGTGCTGACCTTACATGGTAAATTTGCCTTTTAAAAAAAGCAAACAAAATCATGAAAGACAAAATGAAGGTTAAGAAAAAAACAGTTGGACACAATAAGTTACAAAGATCAGAGAGATGCAGTTATGAAACATGCTGAAGAAACCCTTAGACATATTTAAATGTGCTTTAAAAAGTAAACTTTTCATTTTTTTTTCCACTGGGAATCGAGCATCTGGAAAGTGTTAGATCATTCTAGATACTGAGAGTTCAAAAATGAAACAAACAGGAGCATTATCTTTGAATAATCTGTAGTGATCAATTTGAGAAGAACATAGACACACATATCCATACAAACAAAAGCCTATATGTCTTTTAACGTCATGTAACTATGTTAGAGGAATGGCCAATCCTTACATAAGAGTCAGTGCAATCCAGATGTCTTGTCTTCTCCAAGTTTGGGAGAACTTTGTTTTGTGCTTTTTTTAGATCTAGAAATCCCATATAGATCAGCTCCATTTCTCATTAGATCATATTCAGTCCCGACTAAGTATAATCAAGTAAACAGCAATTAGGTAACAGTGAAAATACACATCATGGCACTCAAAGGGCCTTCAAAATAATACTAAGGGGTAAAAACAGGACAGAATGAAATTTTTAAAAATGTGTTGAATTACATACACCATCAGCAGACATGTTAGCAGGTGATAAATAAGGAACATAGGAGAGTGACCTTGATACTAATTTTGCATGCTTAGCCGTGCAAATATGGGTTCTTCAAAAATGCAATGTGGTGATGACTTTGTGTGAACAATGTTGGTGTTGGATCACTTTGTCTAATCATGAAGCCTCCTGAAGGATTAATGGATAATATTTTGATATAGTTTTCCTCATGATTTTTCATGTAAATGCTGACTCAGTGTCACATTGTTAGGCATTAGGATATTAATGCTTTGCTATGTTATTGACTTGAATGTGATGTTTTATTTCATTCCCAGAAGAAGGTTGAATCCTTATTTTTACAGTTACGAGTCTTATTTGCTGTCTAGAATATAACTGGAAATCTTATGGATACCGTATTTGTGGTACTTGGCATTCAAAAGAAATAACACATGCTCATTCCCAAAATTAGGTGCTTTACCTGACACAATACATAATAATGCAGTTTTTTCCTCAACATTTCCATCTCATCTTGCCAGCTGTGTGTGAGAGTGCTTTGGGTAGTTACAGAATGTGTTGAAAATGTAGTGCCCATAGAAGATGATGACTTTATTTTTAGAGGGTGACAGCTAAGTTCAAAGATAGAGCCACAAATGAGAAATAGACTCATCTAGAGCTGTGAATTTGCTGTCGAAATGTTAAACATACTGTTAGATGAAAATACTACATCTAAATTTATATTTGCAGCATAATATTTTATGAAAAAAAGCATAAACAATACGGTCAAGTTAAAATATATGCTCTCTACTTGAAGGATAATGACCCAAATGTTATCAACAACTTTTGGGTGCTGGGACTTTGAGAAGACTATCTTTTCTCACTCACAAACTTCTGCCACTTTTCCAACTTTTCCATTCTTCTCCACTGAACGTGAGAGCATTTTACTTTCCCTGCTCCATGGCGGTAACCTAGATCACTACTGAGCATGGTTGGACACAAAATGCATTGGCTCCCCATGTACTCATCTCCCCTCTTAGAGCTCCTCTCTTCTAGGAAACAGTGACTTGCAAACCAGTTTTCCAACTGGATTTCTTTCTTTTTTTTTTTCCACTTTTGCTATCACATTTCTTTTTTTCCATTCTATGCAATAGACAATCCACTCAAAATAGGCCTTGCTTTGGGCTGATGTTTGCATTCATTGTTTTTTTTTTTTACATTTTATTATTATTGTCATTTTATGATACAGTTTCATAGGCTCCTGGCATTTCCCTTATCCCCTCCCTAACTCCTCCCCCCAAACCTAGTTCCTCTATATTATTACTAAAGTATAGTTCTTCATACAGTCATATGTCCATCATTTCAGACATGGACAATGGCAGAGTGTCCAGCATCCTATTGTCAAGATATAGTGAACAGTTTCATTCTAAGTCCATCTTTGTCTGGAAGTAGAAACGCATACTACATTGTATCCTCGCATCTGGATGTTAGTCTCCATTTCACAGCTATTGTACATCCCCTCAAAAGAAAAGTCATAATATAAAATCAACAATAGAAAGAAAAATAGAAATTTACAATGTCATGAAGTTAAATAACATGTTACTAGATATGACAGTCTCCATTACACAGCTACTATACATCCCATTAAATGAAGAGCCACAAAACAAAATCAACATCAGGGAGAAAAAAGAAATTAACAACACCAAGAAGTTAAATAACATGCTACTAAATGATTAACGTGTAGCTGAAGAAATGAAAATCAAGAACCTTTTTGCAGAAAATGATGCCACAGCATGATCTACGAGTCATTGAGTGATTTAATCAGAAGAAAGTGTTTTGAAGAGATGAAACCAACAGAAAACAACAAAACCCATGTGATATAGTTTCTGCTGATTGTTGTTGGTGAAGTGTGTCTCTTATAGACAATAAATAGATGGGTTTTGTTTTTTAATACAGTCTACTGATCTATGACGTTTGATTGAGCTTAAGCCATTTACATTCAGAGTTTAATATGTATGGATGGTACTTTGATCCTGTCATTTTTGGAATGGGTTGTTCATTGGTTTAATCTTCTGTTGTCATTTTACTGGGATGTTCTTCCCATTTGCCTTTGGTTTTGGTGGGGGCTATTCCTCTTTGTCAAGAGAACATCTTGAAGTATCATTTGTAGGGCAGGTTTGAAAGAGGCAAATTCTTTTAACTTTTCTTTACTGTGGAAGAAGTTTATTTCATTTTCAAAGACAAAAGAAATCTTTGCTGGATATGTTATCCTAGGCCAACAATTTTTTTCTTTTAGAATCTGGACTATGTCACTATTCTCTTGTCTGTAGAGTTTCCTGGGAGAGAACTCCTGTGAGCTTAATTGGCATTCCTTTATATGTCAATTGGTTTTTTCTCACATGCACATTTAAGGATCTTTTCCTTATATTCAATTGAAGAGAGCTTGATGATCACGTGTCTTGGTGAAGATCACTTTTGATCAAGCCTGTTGGGAGTTCTGTGCCCCTCCTAGATCTTGTTTCCCAATTCTTTCTCTAGATTAGGGACATTTTTCTTTATTATTTTATTAAATATATTTGTAAAACCAGTATCTCTTTCTGCACATGGATCTATTCTGACCCGTACGATGCCACAGTGGGTATTGTTTGCCTGATGCACCAGTGAAATCCACTGAACTCAGTGAGTTCTCGTGAGCTCAGCAGTTCACTCTTGTCCCTTGCAGTCCTAAAGCTATTGCCACAGTGTACAACGTGGCGCCTGACCTACCACTACTAGAGTTCTTGATCTGCTGGTCGTCAGGTCTGAGGACTACCCAAACCTGTCTTGGATTGAACCCGTAGGATGCCACGTCAATGCAGTTCACGGAGTCAGAAAGGAGTTCACTCCCAGCTCAGTGCATGCTCAGTCCTTTCCCTTGCCTTTGCCTCCTTACGCAAAATGGTGCCCAATTTGGCTCTAGGGGCTGACCGGGCTGTGAAATCCACCCTGTTCTCACACTGTCCATCTGGGATCTGCTGCTCTGTCTCTGCTCCTGGTCAAATCAAATGGACCAGCAGGACAGACAGTTCCTTTTCTGGGTTTACCTCCCAAGTTCCCAGTGAAAGTCCCTTTCCACCTGATCGCTGGTAGAGTTCCAGCTGCTGATGGAGTTCAGATTGCCATTATCTGAATGTCTCTGGAGTATCACTCACTGCAATACCACACCGTTGTGTCTGCTGCTTTCCTGTGTCTGTCAGTCTCCAGGTACCCTCTGGTATTGTTCTGTCCTTTCCTATTTCCTGGAATGTGTCCTCTCTGCTTCATCCTAATTAAATGTTTTTTTGTCCGTTTAAACGTGTCCTTACCCTATTCCGCCATTTTGATTTGCCCCTGCATTCATTGTTCCCCAACTGGATTTCTTAACCACCACCCCATCCTAGACAGCCCTTCCTTGGAAACATGCTGAATTCCAAAATTACATTATCCCTCTGCATATCCTCTCTTATAGCCACCTTGCCCTTCACATAACTCACATTTCTTCGGTTACACATCACTGCTTTTGGGATGGAAGTGATGTGAATAAGCTAATTTTAAATTGTAACCTCCCAGATAAGCCCAGTATTTTAAAGACCAACATTTCCTGCGTAATCATACAAGGCTTTCCACGGAATGTTAGATGAAAATGTTTAAGCATCAGTGGTTGAGAAGAAAAGATATCAGTGTAGAGTGAGATTCCAGTTCCTAGGACAGAATTGTCAGGAAGTATGTGATGGAGGCATCTCCTGAAACAGGAGGCATAGCTGTGGTGACCATGAGATTAGAGAGACTAAGAAAGGCTGGGCAAGAATGATGAGGAAAAAATGAGGGCTGTCAAGAAGGAGCTGTATGCAAATGCATTTTCTGTTGTTGCAAATACATTTCCTAGAACCCATTTGCAATTTGAGAATGAAAGCTCAGTGAACATAGCTCCTCCGCTTTGAGCCATAATTCTGAAGAAAAAAGCAGGGTGTGTGATATTGGTAGTGTTGGCTTACTGAAGATACTGTAATGCAAGGGGTCTTCCGAAAGTCATAGAAAGTGAGTATTATGGAAAAAAAAAACTGCTTGATCTCAAAAACTGCACCAAGGCATATGTATGTTTAAATTCCATTTTCCATGAACTTTTTGAAGTACCCTCGTATTTAATTTGATGATCCTTGAGAAATACTAAATCATCTTCCAATCAGTCTCTAGGATAAGAAAAGGAAACAAATTAAGCCAGATCTAAGCTTAAGGGAAAATAGAAGGGACCGATGAAAATAGCAGGGGTCAAAAAAAAATGAAAGTGTACTCAAAATGAAAATGGCTAAAGGAAATACGAGCTAAGAAACTCTGGAAAAAGAACAGTAGTCATGATCAAAGGAAGTAATGTAAAAGCTCAAAATCTAAGAGAAACTTCTAAGTGATAGAAGAATGTAGGACATTTTAGGGAGTTTGCAGGGAATTTCAGGTCACAGTAGTATATGAAACAGTCAACAAACCAGACAGACAGGAAGTTACCAGGAACATTGAAATGGAAGATGGCCAAAGGTGATGGCAGAAAACCAAATGCTAAGCAGTCAAGACATCGAGAAGAGTGGGGAAATAACAAAGGTTATTGCTGACATACAGAGAGGAGAGTGAGTATAGGTGGAGCACATGGACTTCAGTAGAGAAGCAGATACTGAGTGACGATGGCAGAACCATCGGACATAGAGCTTTGTAAAGCACAAAGCTTGCAAGGGCCCTCCACGCTCTGGGAAGAGCATGATGAGGTTGGTTACATCATCGCGAAAAGGCAGTTTAGTGAAGACAGAGCATTGCCAATGAGAACGTTTGAGGAAGCAGAGACATTAGCTGGAAACAGTTAAGGATTCCCACATGCCGTGGAAGGGATTTAGACAGGGACTCCAGAGGCAGAACTGGAAGACGAACAGGAAGAAGAGAGCTGTAGGGGGAGGTTTGCCAGAGACTGATGACATCATCCTGGGGATTGCAATGGTTACTTCATGAAGTGTGATTAAGATGGCTTGTAGATGGGGGCCAACAGAGCCGTTCTCAGTGTAATCCCTTCTGCTTTTGCAGTCCCTTGTATATTTCAGTTACGTCATAGCACCACTATCCATTTTGTGGTAACTAATTTCTATCCAAGCCCCTGAATTGGGTTTTTATTAAACAAGATCATTCCTTGTATTTGGACATTTAAAATTGGTTATTCTCAATTAATGATGCTGTAACTCAAGTTTTTCTACTAGAGAATTTATTTCTGTGTACTACAGACTGATAAACATTGGGTTTCCCTTTTTTAAATATTGGTTTATTTTTCCTATAAAAGTGTAAACTTTAGATTCAGACTAATGCATCATCTAATGTTAAGAACATTAGTAATAGGTTTGTTTTAGTTGGTTTCTATTACGTGTGTAAAAGCAGAAGAAGGACTCATTCTCTCAACAGAATTAAGAATGACTGTTTCTTGACTGAAGTTATGATTACATAAACCTTCTGAGTAGTACTAAAATCTATGTGAGTTTTTAAAATACACTCTGCATGTATAATAAGGTATTAAATATTCCTTAATTCTTTTTAACAGCCAAACGTGCTAACCGATTGCGTGACAGACAGACCCTTCATTGTTTTTAAAGAGTATTATATATTGATTTGATAAAATACATAGATCTTCAAGACATGAGTTGACTAGATAAAACACAAATTTTTTTGAAAGATTTAAATTTTTATTTGCAAATCAGAGTTACAGAGACAAGGAGAGAGAAGGAGAGGGAGAAAGATCTTCCATCTACTGGTTCTCTCCCAGATGATGGTAGTGGCCTGGGCTGGATCAGGCCAAAGCAATGAGAAGCTTCTTCAGGGACTCCCACATGGATTCAGGGGCACAAGAATCCTCAGCTGCTTTCCCAGGCCATTTGCAGGGAACTGGATCTGAGAGCAGATGAGGTTTAAACCTGCACCCATATAGGATGCCGGGATCACAGATGATGGCTTCACGTGCTATGCCACAATGCCAGCCCCTCACATAAAAAAACCTTAGCATACCATCAGCTTCATTATTCAAAAAAAATTATAAATTACTTAGAAAAAGAACCCCTGATTTTGTATTTGAAGTATATAAAGGCATTCTAATAGATTGTGGAAAATTGAATTAAAATATATAATTAAGTTGATGTAAAATTTTGAAGCCCATTGTTTGTTTATTTGTTTTAAGGTTTTCTTTTTTATTTAAAAGGTAGAGTGAATGAGAGAGATGAATCAATTGATATTCCATCTTCTGATCTATTCCCTAAATGTCTACAGCACCCAGGGGCTGGCCAGGCTGAAGGTAGGAGTCAGGAACTGCAGCTAAGTCTCCCACAGGGATAACTGAATGTGTGTGCTCTTTGCAGGCACATTAATAGGAAGCTGCTTTGGAAGCATACTGCATCTGATACTCAGACCAGGCACCCAGATATGGCATGTGGATAACCAAGGCATACAATAGCCACTTAGTTTCTTTCTCAACACACATTTTCTTTTTTTTTTTCTAAAAGATTCATTTATTTATTTTTAATTAGTTTTTAAATAATCTTACTTAGTTGATTAGGGTACAAAGGGTCAAGGGTTACAGGAAAGTGGCTAAGACTATTGTTTCCACACTATTACAATTTTTTCCCCCTGTATTTGGGGTCAAGGCAGAAACAAAGGGAGAAGCCACACCCATCCCAGGTCCCCAATGTGGGGCATGCTCCGAGGGTCCTGCTCAAGCAGTTTTGATAGTTCAACAGGTCTGAATTGCTGCCAATAGCGCCGTTCCAATAGTGATGAAACCTATTCAGAATCCCCTGGCTGACATAGTCTCTTCATGGTTGGGGTTTTAAGACCAGCAGTTCAGTTGGAGGGATCTCCAAAGAAACTTCATCTGAGATGCTCCCAAACCTGATTCCTGTGTGTGAGTTTGCAGTACAGGGTCTGGCATAGTCTGTCACCCTAATCAGCTTATGCACCTGCTGATGGTTGTTGCAGTTGCTAGGTCAGTTCTGTTTCCAGCCCTGTCTTTCACTTCCACCAATGGGTGGTGCAGTCCAGCTCACTCCTGCCCACTTCATACTCAATTCTTTTTTTTTTTATTTTTTTTTAAAGATTTATTTTTATTATTTTGTTATTGGAAAGGCGGATATACAGAGAGGAGAGACAGAGAGGAAGATCTTCCATCCGATGACTCACTCCCCAAGTGAGCGCAACGGGTGGATACTACGCCGATCCAAAGCCAGGAGCCTCTTCCGGGTCTCCCACGCGGGTGCAGGTTCCGAAAGCTTTGGGCCGTCCTCGACTGCTTTCCCAGGCCACAAGCAGGGAGCTGAAAGGGAAGCGGGGCTGCCGGGATTAGAACCGCTTCCCATATGGGATCCCGGGCGTGCAAGGCGAGGACCTTTAACCACTTGCGCCACCGCGCCGGGCCCCATACTCAATTCTAACACAAACCAGTGGGAGCTGCAGCCTAGTTGGGGTGACTCCCCACCAGGCCTGCTCCCTACCCTGGTTCCCATGCTTGCCACTACATATCACAGGCTTGTTCAGTCTGTCCCACATCCCATTTAGCTGTGGTACTAGTCAGTGGGCATTGAAGCCTAGTTCAACCCAACCAACCTACTATCCAGCCCACACATACTGGCAGGTGCCTTTCTGTCTAGCCACCCCTGCCCCTGTCCTGGTTTTCATGCTTTCCAGTGAGAATTGTAACCCAAGAGGGAGGTACCCACTATTTCCCTACTAGGCCATTCCCACTCCCTGATTTTGCACTCTCCAGGTGGTTCCGGAGTTTAACTTGACAGATTTAGCCCCTAGTGCCAGCCTCTGCCAGCTGAATCTGCGGCAAAGTCCAACCAAGCCTCACCCACTCTTAATTTTTGCTTGTACCAGTTGGAACAGTCAGCCCAACCTGGCTTTTCCCTGATCTAGCTCACATGAGGCCCACGGGTGTTGTAGCCCTGCCTGGTCTAGTCTACCCCCATCCCAACTCATGCTCTCCAGTGGGAGTGACTGTCCAGCAGTGGGAGCCCACATTCCCCTGTCGGCTTTGCCTCCTCCCCTCTGGTTCTCACGTGTCAACACACATTTTTCATGAACTTTTATTGAAGATGTTTTGATTATACCCAAGACTCTTTAGATGCCTGAAATGCTCATAGTACTGCACCCCACAAGATGATGTTTGTACACACACACACGGTTCCTTTTCTGTCTTAACTAAGCACTTCATCAAGCACTGTGGCCATAACTTTGTGGTTGAAGTGGAACAGAAAAACAGTATGAATTTCTTTTTCCTTCTTCATGACTTAAGATAATCATTCTTACCATAGATCTCAGTAACCTCAGTATGTAACTGTCCTTTTCTTGCTAAATCAGTAACTTTCACCTTTTCATTAATATGAAGCATTTTTTACAGCTACTCTTTGGTATATTCAAATTGCCACCATCATTACTCTCGATGGTTTGGGGTCTTAGTAAGTGTTACTTGAACCTCAAGTCAGTCGGCTGGGATGGCTCATAAGCAAGTAATATGTGTAGTTAAATATAGTACAGATACACTGGCCACAGGGATGATTCGTGCTCTAGATGGTCAATCTCAAGATTTCTTCACCATTCTCAGAGTTGCATGTAATTTAGAACTTATTTCTGGAGTTTTCCATCATGCTATGACTGACCACAGTTGCTGAAACCAAAGAAAGGGAATCCCCCATTAAATGCAGGCTCCTGTGTCAGGTTCATGTCCTCAGACTAGTGGATGTGGAGGGGCTCTGGCCAATAATACTGACCTTGCCTGCTCAAAGCTGTTGTAAGTGTTATGTGGGTTGTACAGGTTTTCTTGTTTTTTTACGTTACCTACAGGATAATTATATACATTTGTTTAATTTTTCTATCTCCAGTCCCACTGTATTTTTGCTAGAGCTCACTACTCCATGCCATGTCAACTCTGAAACCCTGAAAGTAACTTTGTTCTGTGCGCTGTTCCATTTCAAAGCATACCCTGGGTCTGTTATGCTACTTAAATGCAATGATGTAAGATATCCATTGTGGGCAGTGTTTAAAGGATTCCAGCTGTGACTTCCTTATACAAAGCAAGTAAAATAACTGAATGCCTCAAATGCCATCCAAATATTTTTACTTTATATGTTGAGAATCATAAAGATTAGTGGTAACTATCTGGTATTCCTTGGCTGAAAGTAGTTTATAAATAGGTCAAATGTGGGTAATTGTATGCCTCACCACAATTGTAGACGTGCTGCTTTCCTAGTAATTGCTACTAAATGTGAAGGTTGTGAAAGATTTCTGGAAAGACCACAAATATTTTTTTGTCCTTTTTTCTGTTTTTTGTTGAAATAATTCATATGCCATCTGGTTTCAGGGATGTATCATTAAGCTCAATAATGGTTGCAGCAAAAAAAAAAAAAAAAAGAAAGAAAAGAAAGAAAAAAACCATAAAAAGCGCCTTGAGTACAATGCAATGAAAAATAAAAAATGTCTTTTGTTCTCTGTAATTTCTAAAATAGAGCTTGTAGCTTGGATGTCCAAACAATCTTAGCCTTTGTGGTCAATTCTTGCTCCAGATGTATGTTTTCATGACTGATAATCATCCTTTCCTTCATAGTTCTTGTTTTTTTCCAAAGGGCATCCTCTAGTCTTTTATACCAAAAGTACATTTATTTTTATTCTATCACAAAGCAATTTGGAATATATAGAAGATAATCCACGGTGATGTTTTCTAGAATAACAACAAGAGTTTTATGGCATGTTAGTTTTCATTCTTCTTTCAGAAGCAGAAGTATATTTATAAGTAAACTATTATTATTAAGATTTTTATGCTAAACTGCTGTTTTACTGTAGAGAAATAGGGGAAAAAACCCATTCAACCAAAAATTGGCAGAGAGAAGTTTCTAGAAGCAAGTAGATAAATTCTGAGGGTCTTTCCTCTCTGAAGATCATTGGCTGTATTTCCATCAGGATGTTAACTACAGATTAAAAATAAAAATGGACTAAAAGTCGCTTTTTAAAAAAGATTTATTTTACTTGAAAGAGTTACAGAGAGGGAGAAACAAAGAGAGATGTCTTCCATCCTCTGGTTCAATCCCCAAAGGATTACAATAACCAGACTGCTCAGGTCCCAAACTGGGAGCCTTGAGCTTCTTCCAGGTGTCCCACATGGGTACAGGGTCCCAAAGATTTAGGCCGTTGTCTGTTGCTGAATCAGAAGTGCTACATCTAGGACACAAACTGGTGCTCATATGGTATGGCAGCACTGCAGGCAGAGAATTCATTTGTTACACCACCACACTGGCCCTTCGAAAGCTGCTTTTCAATGATGAAATTTGTTTTTATAGCCTTGATGGTAGTAGTAAGTAAATTGACATTATATTCTAGAAAAAAAAATGGGACAAGAAAAGTACCAATTTTGTCTAAATTCTTTGTCCTGGGCCTGGCAGCGTGGCCTAGTGGCTTACGTCTTTGCCTTGAACATGCCAGAATACCATATGGGCACCGGTTCTAATACTGGCAGCTCCACTTCCCATTTAGCTTCCTGCTTGTGGCCTGGGAAAGCAGTCGAGAATGGCCCAAAGCTTTGGGACCCTGCACCCATGAAGGAGACCTGGAAGAAGTTCCTGGCTTTGGCTTGGGATTGGCACAGCACCAGCCATTGCGGTCACTTGGGGAGTGAGTCATCGGATGGAAGATCTTTCTCTCTGTCTCTCCTTCTCTCTGTATATCTGACTTTGCAATAAAAATAAAATAAGTCTTTTAATAAATAAATACATAAATAAATAAAATCCTTGTCCTTTAAGCAGAACAAAGAAGGCTAGTGGTTGAGTTGGTTTGGTGGTTTACCTGGTGTTCACTCATGAGCGTCTGTTGGACTTTTGCTTTACACCCGATATGACTTCTGTCCACTCCCTTCTATGAGAGTATCTTATAGAAGAAATGCAGGCAAGCAAGTACTCAGTTCTGATCCCGGATCAAGTTCAGCCTTCAGACATGTGAAGTGGATTTGAGTCGACTGAGGAGGGATCTTGGGAAGCCTCCTGCAGTGCTGGGTCTAAGGTGGGGGTGGGAGGTTGGGCTGAGTTAGTGGCCATTTCCTTGAGTACTTGAACTCTGAAAAGTGTCCAACAGTAACTGCAATTTTGTGGATGTCTTGAAGTGCACATTCCACATGATCTGGAATAAATCTCGTTTCCAGTTATGGGGCAGGGTGAAATAAGCGTGCTCCTCGGCTAGCTTGTCCCACTTAGTTCTGAGCAGTCTGTCAGATACAGAGCCTGCACCAGCAAAGTGTCTTCTTCCTGGTAACAGGTTTCTCCCATGATTTGTTTTCAAGTGAAAAATTTTAAGTGATAATACTTCTTCTGAAAGAACGCAGTATTTCCATTTTTTAGTTCATTTGACTTTAGTATGCAGTTCAGTATATTGTATAAAGGTGAATAGGACATTTTCATGTAACTTAGAGATTAAAAACACTGTGTTTAGTCATAAGAATCCTACTTTGTGCAGGCTACCACGCCGTTGACAAAGACAGGTTGTAGATTTCTGCTACAGGTAACTACTGCCATCCTTTACTTAGACTGAGGAAATACACATTTTTGATATTTTTCTTCCATATATTTATTGCTACTACTTCTATAACTTGAACATGTTTTATGTTAGCATGACAAAATAGAAAGCTATTTGTCACAGAGAAATTACTTCAGAGACATTGTACAAATATCAGTAATCTGTTATTAATGATTGAAATGGTTTTTAAAATGATGCTTATTTATTCATTCCCTCTTACTTTTCCATTCCCAGTTGTGGGATTTTTGCTTGAACAATGAACTGCCTATACCCCTGCCAGATGTCACTGGGATCGCAGTTCAGCAAATGGGCAATCTCTTAAACATCATTTTTCTCATGATGTTTTTTTTTTCTATACCATAATGCAGGAAACCCCCCTCCCCCGTTCGTGGAAACCCCCCACTGTCTGCTCCATTCTTGATTAACCTAATGTGCTGCTCTTCCCCCAGGACTCCACCTTCATCCTGGGAGCACTTGCACTTTTTCCCTATTGTGGTTCCCCTGAGACCCAAAGATCATAGAGGTCACTTTTATGTTTTATTTTTGCATTTATCAGGAACAATGTCTTCCAGCAACTTCCAAGCAAGGGATGCAGAACACATTTAAGTTTCTAGACACTACTTGTCCGAGAAATGTCTACTCTGTCCTCACACCAAAGGGACAGTTTGGTTGAGTTTGCCTTCAGAAAGCAAGAGGGGAAAATAATGTTAGTAAATAGCCACCAAAAAGAGAGATCGTAGAGTTGTTAGGAGAAGTTTTTGTTTTCATTCACTTCACCCTTCTGTTCCTGGAAATGATGCACACGAACTCTAGGGATTTGAAAATCAGAATGGGGGCAAAGTTCATGTCAGGCTGCGGATGGCCGACTGAGAGAGGCCGATCATTCATTCTTGTGTGTTATTTTTTTGCTTTTAGGATGATAGCCATTCTAGCTAGAGTGGGGGGTAAATACCCACTTGTATGTTTTTGTTTTGTTCTATTCTGTTTTACCATTTCCCTGATGGCTAGTCCCGGGAGCTTTTTGTATGTCCGTTGGCCATTTGTATTTCATCCTTTGCAAAATGTCTAGGGTCACCATTGTGGCAGAGCTGGTTAAGCTGCCACCTACAACACTGGCCTGTTCAAGTCCCTGTTGCCCCGTTTCCAGTCCAGCTCACTGCTAATGTGCCTAAGAGAGCAGTGGAATATAACCCAAATCCATGGGCTCCTGCACCTGCATGGGAGACCTGGATGGGAGTGAACTAGCTCAGAGAAGATCTCTCTGTCTCTTCTTCTCTCTGTAACTGTGCTTTTTAAATATATAAATAAAATATTTAAAAAGAAAAGGAAAATCTTCCTGTTCTTTATTCATTTCTTAACTGTATTATTTTCTGGTTGTGAATTTTTTGGGGCTTCTTATATGGTTTCCATATTAATCCTTTATCCAGTTCATAGTTTGCAAGTAGTTTCTTCCATTGTGCCAGTTGCTTCTTTGCTTTATTGTTTCCTTTGCTTGCATAAGCTTTTTAGCTTGCTGTAATCCTATTTATTTACTTTTGCTTTTATTGCCTGTGCTTCTGGGGTCTTACCCAAGAAGTTTTTACCTAGACCAATGTCTTGCAGCATTTTTCCTATGTTTTCCTCTTGCAGACTGATGGTTTCAGCCTTAACTTTGTATCATTCATTATGAGTTGATTTTTGCAAAGGGATAAGGTGACAGTCTTGCTTCAAACTTCTACATGTGGAAAACTCATTTTTCCATAATCATTTGTTGAAGAGACTGTCCTTTTGCTAGGGAATGATTTTAGTTTGTTGTCAAAAATTAAGTGGTTGTAGATATGAGTTAATTTAATTGCTGGAGTTTTTGTTCAATTCCATTGGTCTATATGTTTTTATTGTGTGCATGCCAGTACCTGTTTGGATTGTAAACCTGCCGGGCTGTTTGGATTGTAACTGCCTTATAGCATTTCTTGAAATCTGTTATTGTGATGCCTCCAGCTTTGTTTTTCTTGTTTAACATTACTTTGGTTGTTTGGAGTCTTCTGTGTCTCAATATGAATTTCAGGATTGCTGTTTTTTCTTGTTTTATGCAGAATGTCCTTGGAATTTTGATTGAGGTTGCATTAAATCTATAAACTTCTTCAAACAGTATGGATGTTGTAATGATACTTGTTTCAGTCCTTGAGAATAGAAGATTTTTCTAGATTTTGGAATCATCCTCCATCTCTTTTTGTTGCTGTTTTGTGCAGCCCCTATGAAACACCAACTCACTCTGTAGTGTGTTCTCCGTAGGTACTCTGAGCTCCATCCCCACCGTGTGGGGAGCTCCGCGCCCCTAAAGCCAGGCTGGGCAGGTATGGGGAAACCAGCTGCAGCCTGATTGTTCACGTGGTCCAAGTTTGGGAACCAGTTCTGGTGGGGTTTGCCTCCTGATTTCCAGAATCCTGGAACCTCTATACCAGCTGTTCTGCCCAACTGTCTTTGACAGAGTGGAGTGTTGCTGCGGGCCTCGCCTCTGGCCAGCCTGCCCTGCCAAGGCCAGCCACGTCCCTAGGGTTCAGTCTTCCCTGGTAGAATGCTGAAATGGCCATGGGGTCCTTGTCTGAAGTTAGGTGAGGACTCCTCTCTCAGGATAGCGCCCCCACACTACCTTCCCGGTTCTGAGGAAGGAGAGCTGTGAGATTTGCCCCATGCTCTCCGGGAAACATGCCTCATTCAGCTACTGGTCCATGGTAGCAGGATATCTCTCAGGTGGTTCATCTAGGTGAGGGTCAGTGCAGGTAGGTTCTGCCTACTCTCTCTTGCTTGCTCGCTCCCCAGCAGCAGGGAATCCCCCAGACCAAGGCCTCCTGAATTGGCCTCCTTCTTCTGTCTCCTCTCTCCAAGCTGTCCTATCTGTTGTAAATGCCCCACTGTGTGCTTACCTCTGCTACCCCCTCCCTTACTGTTCCCCAAGCGCTATCCTTCCGATGCAGCTGCCGTGGGCTGTCTTAGGGGAGAAGGCAGCAAACACTGGCTTTTTGTACATGGCGTTTGAATCCCCCTCAGCGGTAAGCCATTTACACAGCCAATCTGACGGCGGTCTGTGGGAGGACTCAGTCATTATATACAGAAGGAATTTAGCATGGAGAGTGTGGCATGCGCTTTCCTGTACCCTTTGGAGAAACCAGTCATTCTTCCACACGTGTTTCTTCTTTTTTAAGAATATGACAGGTCTATCGGTAATGTTTTTTAAAAAAAATTAAAAAGTTCTTTAATGTAAAGGACCATGACAACAATGTGTGTAAAAAGGATCGCTAAAAAAAATTAGTTATTCCTTTTATTTTTTATACCTATTGATTTGCATTGTGTTTTAAAGGCAGAGATGCAGGCAAAAAAAAAAAAAAAATTCCCTCATCCGCTGATTGGCTGTCCACATACCTACAACAGGCAAGGCAGGAGACAGGAATCTGGGTCTCCTGCACGTGTGGCAGGAACCCGAATGCATGACCTGTCCCCTGCTCCCTCCCCCAGTGTAGTGGGTTTGATCCCAGGCCCATCAGAAAGGCAGATTTACACAGAGACGGATAAAGAGAACTACAGTCTGCTGCTTCACTCCCCAAGCAGCCGCATCAGCCGGAGCTGAGCCGATCTGAAGCCAAGAACCAGGAGCTTCTTCTAGGTCTCCCCCATGGGTACAGGGTTCTTTGGGCTGTCCTCGACTGTGTTCCCAGGCCACATGCAGGGTGCTGGATGGGAAGCAGGACCGCTGGGACATGAACCAGCACCCATATGGGATCCAGAAGATGCAAGGTGAGGATTTAGCTGCTAGGCTGCTGTACCGGGCACCTGGCCCTAATCTTAAAGTAGTCCCGTGTCTACTCAAGCTGAGACTATTCAAAGCCAAATACATTAAGCTATCCTAGAATGTTACATCTATCACTTTTTATCATTATAGTAATGAGATGTCCAAGGTAGGCTATCTTTATAAAGCAAAGAAGTTTGTGGGGCTCACAGTTCTGTTGCAGGCTTGCCTCTGATGAAAGCCTCCTTGCTAGCAGATTCCTAGGGCAGCACAAGACGTCACTTGGCAAAAGGCAGGAGATAAGCACATTAGGTGTGTCTCTTCTAGCTCTACCCTAATGACCTGATCTCACCCTAGTCACCTCCCATCATTTGATTAAGTTTTCACACTCTTAGGACCTCTGAAAGGGGATTGAATGTCGACATGGGAAGTCTTGGGGGATACTCAGACCAGATACAAACTATAGCATTCTGCTCCCAAGACTTATGTCGTTCTCATAATGAAAAATAGTCATTTAATTCCCTCCAAGTCCCCAAAGTCTTAATTAATTCCAGCACTAAATTGGATGTCAGAAATTCTGAGACTCAAAGCAAACTCCTCGTAGTTACAAGCTTGCCTAAAGCTGATCAGTAGCTTGCCAGCTGCAGTCACACATGTATGCGGAGTGTCGTGGGTGTAATTTATGTGTCTGCTGCTTTGTTGTTCTTTTGAAAGATTTGAAATAGGGGGATTGATGGAGGAATAGCATAGTTTGAGTCTTTACCTAATTGCCAATTATCTTTTGTCTTGCTTGAGCATATTTTTAATTTAAACTTCGTACAACTCAAGGGAAATATTTTCTGATATTAGTTTCTGTCTTGCATTCTCTACTCCACTCTTTATTAAGATTTACTATGGCTAAAGTGCTACTCCACTCTTTATTAGGGTTTACTATGGCTAAACTATGATTTGGTATGGTGTGGTATGTTGTGTGTTTGGGTGTGTGTGTGTGTGTGTGTGTGTATGTGACAGATTTATTTATTTGAAAGAGTTATAGAGAAAGAGGTATCTTATGTATACTGTTTTCCTCTTCAAATGGTTTTCCTCCCCTATGGCCAGGACTAGACCAACTTGAAGCTAGGAGCCATGAACTTGATCCGGGTCTCCATGGGAGCATGGGCCCAAGCATTTGGGTGATCTGCTGCTGCTTTCCCAGGTTGTGAGCAGGGAGATGAATCACAAATGGAGCAACCGAGATTTGACCCAGCACACACATGGGATGCTGCCATCACAGGCAACATTTCACCCACTGTGCCTCATGTAAATGTGTTCAAAAATCAGCCCCTTAGAGTGTAATATTCTTTAATAGGTGAACTTTGCAGAAACCTAATAGTGTCAAAAAATGAATGTTCTTTGGAGAATCAGCATTAGAAAACAGAGGATGGGAAGCAGGGGCAGGGATATTAGCAGAATAATAGTTTAAAAAGTATAAGTGCTAAGGATGAAAACATTTGGAAATACCCATCTTTCTACATCACGATTGAAACTTGGAGGTTCAGTCATTTTGATGTATATCAAAGACTGAACCTGTAACCTGTTAAGAGGACTCTGATACTGTAGTATTTAAGCAGCGTGTCACTCCTGCCACTCGGAACAGCACAGAAGGAGAAGTTCTGTGCTTTCTCACTAACCAGCAGCCCATGCCCCAGCTCCCAGCATTCCTCTCTCCAGCACTGTTCTTCAGGGACCAGATCCGCATTCCAGCAGTTCCACTTACTGTGTCTTCCTCAGAATGTTTCCCTCCAAGGCTGCTCATGGGAAGGAAAGAGGTTATTTGGGAAGGTCATTCTCTAAGACCTCACTTTGACTCACATTAACACCTCCTCTCATGTAATGAAAATACTTTATGGGCCTGTCTCTTCGAGCCATTCCATTTTGATTGAACGGTAAGCCAAGGCAGGTGCCAGCAGAGATGTGGGGAGGTGGCCAAAACCCATCCGAATCCGAGAAGCCCTTTTCTCTCATGTTACAAGTTTGGCTGTGCCTTCCTTCCACAGGGAGCTCTGTTTCTGCATGCTTTTAGTAGACAATCTCATCGCCCAGGGGTGGGACACCCTTTTTCTGCCAAGGACTATTTAGATATTTATAACATCATTCCCAGGCCATGCACATTATCAACTTAAAAATTAGCCTGCCACAGATTTATTGAATTTTGAGTCCCACTGGCAGTTGCCTTGGCAAGGACAGACTGAGGGATTCTGCAGGCTTTATCTGGCTATGGGCCAGGCATTCCCCAACTCTGTTATCTGCACCATCAACAGGCATGCTGGTAAAATCTCCTGAGGCATTTTTTCAGGGACCTGAAAGCAGTAAGTTTCAGCTTTGGCTCTTAGTCCTTCATAGGAATTGAACATGTCTCCTCCAGAAAATTTGAGATTGATAATGTCAGTTTTGACTGACTTTTCTTTTTCCTATTTACCTCTCCTGCCACATACACAGAATTTTGTTAAGTAGACTTACAAATGTCCCAAGAGTTGGACATTTAATTGACACTGTATAGTTTAACCCAAACATTACCAAAAGAAGCTGTAAGGAAAGACCCAGAAATTCTTTGATGAGCTCCATGGTGACTGCTCTGACCACACCTTTGACTTTATCCATTTTGCTTTCATTTTTTCTTTGAAAAAAATAAGACTTCATTTTGTGAGCTCTAAAGTTTGAAATAATAGCTCCTTATTCTGCTATGTATATATACTTGGTCCAACATCATACACAGATAATGTATATATGTATCTCAGAAAAAAAGTGTATTTAGAGTCACTAAACTCTTTCTTCATGTTTATGAAGTAGCTGCTGCTACACGACCACCGAATCCTCACTCCAGAGTGGGAAGGATGCATTCAGAACCAGTAACTTTTGTTAAGAAAAACCCTCTCCAGTCAACTTCCTCTTAAGGGCCATTGAGTCACAACTGTGACTCAGGTTTAGTCTTTTTCATTTCCTAGACAGGCTGGGAAAGTGAGGATCTGGCCAAGAGGAATGGAATCACCAGACTAGTGGAGACGAGCTCTAGCTCATACCGGGACCTGGAGGAAGCCCTGTGAGCAGCGGGGCCCCATCCATTAGCCTCAGAAATCAGCTTCAACCTGCGGGAAGCAGGGTGACTGCAAGGGATGGGGCCAACAGTGGAGCAGTGTCTGCGTGGCAGGTTAGAAATGTTCACGCATGTTGGCTCAGGTTTCTCCTTCCGATTCTGTGTGACCTCAGTGGCAAATATATGCTGACAGTTGGAATGAGCAGATGAGCTGGGAAACAGTAGTGGAGGAGGGAGCCGTTATTAACACCAGGGGCAACACATTAACGTAGACAATAAGGAGTTGAATCGGATTGTATACAAGCAGGTGTATGCGATCTTGAAACCCCATTCTTTCGACAGGCAGCAGCTTAGCTGGCTCTGGGAGCATCCTTGCAGTAAGTGAATGGATGAATCTATCGACAGTGTGAGATAGACTGCCAGTTTTTGTTCCTTTCCCCTTCAGACACCCAGACTTCATCTGGCCTGCAAAATGAGTAGAACCAGAACAACAGGCCCATGCTGATTAGTTTTTGAAAGCCTGAGACAGGGGGGCAGATGAACAACATGCTTAGAGCTCTAAAACAACTTCAAGTTCTTGCACAACCTATACTTGGGGTCGGCTTGTGTTCAAAACACAGTTGCATGCGACAATCAGAATTTTGAGTGCCAGAGGCAAAAGACATCTGTAGATTGAGAAATCAAGGGAAACATCTATGACCAAGGCACAGAAGAAGCACACTGGGGGCTATGCGCGTCTGAGACACCTGGAGAAGATTGTGGATGGCGTGGTTCACTTTATCCAGTGACTGACACACATGACAAGTCCCAGTTCTTCCCTAAGGCAGTGTTCTGTACTAACAAGATGCTGTGCAGTAAAACCCAAGAGCAGTGTTTTGCTTTCACGCTGATCCTCCTCCTCTGTGTGTTCCTTAGTGAGATTCTGTCTGTCTCCATTAAAGTGTGGCAGTTTTGTCAGTCTCTGAAAAATGAGGTACTTGAGGAAAGTTCACAGAAAAACGAATTAAAAGAGAAGTATATTTAGGCACCAAAGTGTCTGAAACTCAAGCACAAGGCTCTCATAATGTGTTCTTCAGACATTGTTTTTTCCTTAAGATTTATTTTTTAATTTTTATTTGCAAGATGCAATTATGGAGAGAGGGGGATCTTTCATCTGCTGATGAAATCTCTAATGGCTGCAATGACTGGACTGAGCCAATCTGCAACAAAGAGCTTTTTTGGGGGTCTCCCACATGGGTGCAGGAGCTGAAGCATGCTTTCCCAGACTGTAAGCAAAAAACCAGGTCAGAAGTGGAACAGCCTGGACTTGAACCAGTCCTGATATGAGATGTCAGCACTGTAGGTAGAAACAGTCTACCATGCCATAGCACTGGCTCCTCTCCATACACTTTTTAAAGATTGCTGTTTTAATCTCTTAGTTTATTTTCATTGTATTGAAACAGACAGAGAGAGAGAGACTCTTCTATTTGCTGGTTCACTGTCCAAATGTGCATCACCATTGGGGGTAGGAACTCAATCCAGTTTTCCCACAGGAGTGACAGGAACCCAACTAATTGAGCCATCACATGCTCCCTCCTAGGATGTGCCTTAGCCAGAACTTGTCATCAGAGGATGAGCTGGGACTAGAACCCAGACATTTCAGTAGGAGATGGGAGCATCTTCACCACTGAACCAAATGCCCACATTTGTCACATCCTCTCTGGAGGCCTCTCCTGTGCATTTGAAGAGCCTGTATGGCAGAATTCTTTTTTTTCTCTGGCTTTGGTAAACCTGTTAGTCATTAACAGACTAAGAGAAAGAAGAAGAATTCAGCCCATAACCCCTCATCCTTCAAAGTGCATCGCTTGTTAGAAGTTTAATAGACTGACTTCCAAGATCAAGGAGTGGAGGACTTCCTGAGAAGCTGTAGCCGTGGTTTCAGGCGGAACTAAGCACGCAGGGCATGCTGAGCGGAGGCAGGAGCAGCTGTGTGCCCATCTGTCTGCCGACACACTTCCTGAGCTGTGAAGTCAGACGAGAAGAATCATCCGGGAATTCTTAGTACAGACGGAATCTGACCACGCTCTCATTTTAAAACCACATTACCTTTGTCCCATGCCTCTCAATTGTACATGCTTCATGGATTTGTGGCCAGAAACTGATTGGAGAAAGATCAGGAAAACTGCTATTGGTCAGGCTTTTGAATCACTTATGCTTCAAGGGTCATTTACTAGACCTAAGGTGTGATTCTCAGAAGACACCCATGTAGAACAAGGTCTTGATCATGGATAGGAAAGATTATGGAGACAAGACTCCATGAGGCACGATGACCGAGGCAGCTTGATGGATGATGTAGCGCACACACATGAGACTTAGGTGTGGCACGTGTCACCAGTAGTATTTGCTAATATTTCTGTTTGTTCAGTTTGTGTTCCTTCTACTTTTCCTGTCCCGTGCCCACCAAGAGGCTGCAGACCTGGGCATCTTGTTTCTCAGCATTCCCAACACATCCAAACTGAGGTCGCTGCAGCCTCCTGTTGGTCCTATTAGAAACCAATGACTGTCAGACATAAAGACCAGTCAGGGAAGAGGTTCATTTTGGTAGTCATTAATGTAAAAGCTGCAGGTCTCCCCATCACACCATCACAAAGGAGACATCGCCCAGTGTATGAGTCCTCCCTTACACTTGGTTTCATCTTCCTTTATTACTGCTCTAATGAGAACTTTCCCTTGTCTTACTGCTTCAGACTTAACAGCTCTTCTCTGATTTAGAAGAGATCATTGTTTCAGTGTGAAAACAATTCCTGATTTGTACGTTGCATGGAGATGTTTCTATAAATAGCAGGCAGGAGAGTAATTCATTGCTTCCTCTCAGTTGGCATGTTAGTGGAAACTTGAAAACACTAATGCATGAGGTTTTCCTTTTTGAAAGAAAAAAAGATTTATTTATTTGAAAGCCAAGCTAAAATAGTAGGTGAGACAGATCTTGCAACTGCTGGTTAGCTCTCCAAATGGCTGCAGTGGCTGAGGCTGGGCCACGTCAAGGCCAGGAGCCTAGAGCTCCATGTGAGTCCCCCATGTGGGTGGCAGAGGCAGCATCGGTCTTCCACTGCCTTGCTAAGGGCATTAGCGGAAAACTGGATCTGAAGCAGAGCAAGCAGGACTCCAGCTGGCTGCCTGATTGGAGATGCCCATATGTAGACTGAAGCCTAGCCATAATACCGGTCCATTCATTTTTTTAAAAGATAGTCAGGCTTAGCTGTGTAAAAAGCATTTACTCTTAAAACTTTTATAAAGCTGCATAGGACCTATCATAGTAATCAGCAGATAATCTTAAGTATTGGACATGCATTAAAAGGTGAATTTAAAAGGTGAATTCCAAAAGGAAAAAACAAGCGTTGGTAAGATTCTCTAATCCTGTGTGATCACTCATAGAAGCCTACATTTTCTTTCTGTGAAAGCCACATTTCTTCACTTTAATCAAATCTGGATCTTTTCCAGAGAACTTTGTAGTTTTGAATTGCGGGTATAATATTTCCCAAATGGTCAGAAAAAAAATACATTGTAAACCCAGTCTTTCATGCTTGTACCTAAGGTTAACTTTGACTTTCATCTCCAAAAATTTCATCCTGTTGCAATTTTGGGTGTGTATGTGTGTATGTATGTGAGAGAGCTGGCTTTGAAAGATACTAAGTTTCTCAGTCAACCTAGCAGGTGATTTGGGGATAATTGAGCATGAGGTCACTAGAAAAGGTTGTTTAAAAAAGAATAACACTGGATTCAGAGTTGATGGCATGGAAAGGTCTCTTGAAGAAATAGAAAGTGTTCATTTAGAAGACTTGAAGTGTTGAAACCAGACTGACGACTCCCCCAGTTATGCTTCCCTTTAAATAGTTCTTTCACTGCCAGTTACATGAAATTGATACAAAATTCTCCAGCAGCTCATGAACTTGAGTGCAGGCTACAATAGCAACAGCAAATGAGTTTAAGAAAACAGACTGATTGTCGTTAAAATCTTTTTTAAAATGTTCTGTGACATCTGTTTTCCATTTTGCTATGCTGTTTAATTAACTTCAGTCTTTGCAGAATTGCAGAAATCTTAATCGCTCAAAATAGTATCTTGAAGGAAGTGACCTGTATTTAATAGGGAAGAATGTTAAGTGTAACGTGGCCTTGATTAACTTTATTCCAAGTTTAAGATGTTTCCCAGTGCCTTCAAGATCTCCTATATACAGCTCGTTTCTGTACAACCAGATCCAACTGTGGGTGGTGCAAAGATCTCCAGTTGGTGTTGTTCACCTGTTTCTGAAACTCCAAAAATGGAATAAAGTAGAATAGTGCCATTTCTGAAAACTGTTATTTGCTTTCATCCCTATCATATGAGATTGCTGGCTCCTGAGGAAGTTCAAGTTCTGAAAAGGATTCCTTGCTTCTATTAGTGGTGTGTAGGTCTTGGGGCAGGTGTTTGATGTCGTGGGTAAGATGCCACTGGCAGGACCAGCATGGGTACTGGTTCCTGACCTGGGAAAAGCAGTGGAAGAGAACTGAAGTGTTTGGACCTCTGCCACTCGCATATGAGTCCTGGATGGAGCTGCTGGCCTGACTCCAGCCTGGCCCAGTGCTGACCATTGCAGCCATTTGGAGAATTTACCACCACATGAACGATCTCTTTGTTTCTTCTATTCTGTCTCTTTCTCACTGTAACTCTGACTTTCAAAATCAATCAATCAAAAAATAAGAATATGCTGCTTGGGATATTCATGTTTCATACTGGAATGCTTGAGCTAAGGTCCCTGTTTCACCCCCAACTCCAGCTCACTGATGGGATGACTGAGATCTAACCAACATGAGACATCTGGAGTGATTTCCCCACTCCTGGCTCTGGCCTGCCTGAGCCCTAGCTATTGTGGGTATTGGGGGAGTATCCCAGAGGAGAGAAGAGCTCTGTCTTTCTGTGTTTTTCTGCTGCATAAAAATATTTTTTAAAGATTTATTTTTTTAATTTGAAAGTCAGAATTACGCAGGGCAGAAGAGGCAGTGGTCTTCCATTTGCTGGTTAATTCCACAAATGGTCACAGCTTCAGGGGAGGGTCAGGTCAAAGCCAGGAGCTGCTTTATGAGTGCCATGTGAGTACAGAGTTACCAGTGTTGGGGCCATATTCTACTGTACATTAGCAGGGCGTTCGATTGAAAGTGTTGAAGCTGGGCCTCGAACTTGTACTCACATGGGATATCAGCATCACAGGTGGCAGCTTTACCCACTATACTATGACACTAGATCCCTATTATTTTTCTTAAACATGTATTGATTTATTAGAAAGTCGAAGCAGGAGAAAGATAAGATTATTTTTATTCTTATACTTGGAAGATTTTTTTTTAAATCGGAAAGGCAGAGTTACAGTTAGAGGGGGTTAGAGAAAAAGAACTTCCTTCTGCTGGTTCACTCTCCAAATGACTATAATGTCCAGAGCTAGGCTGGTCAGAAGCCAGAAGCCAAGAGCTTCTTCCAGGTATGTCATGTGGATACAGGAGCCCAAGCATTTGAACCATCCTCCACTACTTTCCCAGGCAGGCTGTAAGATGGGAAGTGGAGCATCTGGGATTTGAACTGGTGCCTATATGGGATTCCAGCACTGCAGGCAGAAGATTAGGGTGCCTTGCCACCATGCTGGCCCTGAGGGGATTTTTTTTAAGAATATGTCTTCTGGGAAAAAAAGACAGAGAATGGTAACACTGCAAAACACACACACACACATCATTCATCCTACATACAGCTTTAATATGAGTCGACCCTAAACAAAACAGAAGCTTTGTAGGGCAATGGAAGAACTGCGGGAAGAGGGCTTGCTCTGACTTTATTTGTTCCTTTTCCGGAGCATAAAATACACTAGGGCCCCAAGGGAAAGGGCTGAGGTTCAACCCATCCTGGCTTCACTAATGAAAGCCTGCTGGGTTTCTGGCCTTCCAGAAACACCATCAGCACCCTGGGCTCAGCTGTTCATGGCACTGGCAGAAGCAGTGTGGATGGTGCCTGGCCCCAACTTTCCTGGTTGGAGAAGTCCCACACTTGAGCGTGGAGCTCCTGGCTTCCCTGCCTCAGCCTGCAAGCACTGTCTCTTCCAGCTTCCTCCTCAAATTCTTTGCCCAGTAATTCTCAGCCAAACGTGTCCCCATTTAACTCTGGAATGTTTAACACACATTTAGTCGAAAGGCAGTGAGAGATGCAGAGTCCGAGATCTCCCCTCCACTGCTTCACTCCTGGGGTGCTGACAGCACCCATGGCTGAGCCAGGCTGACGTCAGAGCCAGGAGCTCCAGCTGGGTCTCCCACATGGATAACAGGAACCTGCATAGCTGAGCCATCACTGGCTGCCTCCCAGGAGGCACATTAGCAGGAAGCTGAACTTGAAAGTGGATCTGGGGCCTAAATGCAGGCATTCCATGTAGAGTGCAGGCATTCCAAGCAGTATTTTCTTATTCAGTTTTGTTTGCTTGTTTGTTTATTTGGTTAGTGGAAAGATGCAGCAATAGGAAGAGAGAGAAGGAGAGAAAAAGAGGTCTTCCATCTGCTATTTATTCCTCAGAAGGCTGGAAAAGCCCAGACTGAGTTAGGCTGATGGTGGAAGCCTGAAACTACACTTGGGGCTACCACCCAAGAGGCCTGAGGGACCCCAGCACTTGGGCCATCACTTACTGCCCTTCCAGGAATGTTAGCAGAAAGCTGAATCAGAAGCACATTTGCCTGGATTTTATTTGTCCGGCATCGTGCGGTAGGACGTGAGTGTGCCAAGCAGTGTCTTGTTCTGCTGTGCCTCATCCCCATCCTCCAAGGGCCACCTTATCTGCTATGTCAAATGCCTGCCCCCACGTCTGGCTTCAGTAACTTCCCCTGCCCGCCTGGTTCTGTTCCCAGGTCTCCTGCTTTTGCTTCACCCTCAGAGGAGGTGATCTTAGCTCTCTGACTCCTGGCGGAATGTCAAGGTCAGTGTTGCCCTGGGGAAGACAAAAGCATATTTGATAGCTGTCACTTGGAGGAGGCTGTGTGCTTTCAATTCAGGTTTGTTTTCAGCATTATGATAAGATCAGAATGTCCTCCTAATATCAGTAACTCACATGGCTAGAAAGCTGAATCCAGACAGTTTGAGGAAGAAAAATAGTTTTTGTTCCATGAACATACCCAATGCAAGTGGGTTTCTAATTTATTTCTAATTTATTTGAGAGGCAGGGGGCCAGACAGACGAAGAGCAGGAGAGGGAAAGGGAGAATGAGAGGGAAGGACACATCTGCCGGGCTCAAGGCTGAGAACTCAGCTCGAGTGTCACAGGTGAAGGGCCCACATTAATAGGAAGTTAGGGTCAGGAGGCAGAGGCAGGACTAGGACCCAGACACTCTGATATGGGATGTAGGCATCTTCATTGGCATTTTAACCATCAGACCCAATTGCTTTACCTTCCAAAACTTTGTTTTCAAAGGCATGCTTGTGTGTGTGTGTGTGTATGTGTGTATATGTGTATATGTGTGTATGTGTGTATATGTGTGTATAATATATCTGAAAGGCAGAGCGACAGAGAAAGAATGGCAGAGAGAGAGAGGAAGAGAACTCTCTCCTGGTAGTTTACTCCAGAAACACCCACAACACCTGGAATGAGGCCAGGCCAAAGCCAGGAGCCAGGAAATCCATCTGTGACTCCCACATGGGTGGCCGTCGTCTGCTACCTCCCAGAATGCATTAACAGGAAGCTGAGCAGCCAGGATATGGGATGCAGGCATCCCAAGCAGTGACTTAAGATGCTGCACCACAACACTGGCCCCAAGAGTTCATTTTCTAAATTAACACTGGTGCTCTGCATGCGGACTCCCTTGAACAGCATTTTTTTAATACACTTCATGGAAAGTTAGTAACAGGAGTTTGGGAAAAGTTTTCAGTATTTCAAAAATCTAGCAGGTTGCACAAGTTAATGGAAACAACTGGTAAATTGGCATTTGGCAGGAATCACTCATTGATTATATTAACCCTACATGTGCTCATCATAAACTAGCAGCTAGTTATGAATAAATCACAGCTATATGAATATAAATTATAGCACTGAATGATAAAACCATTTTAACCATTCATTTAGTGCAATTGCCTTGAGAATCCCACTCCCTCCTTTGTGTTTTCAGCAATCCAGCCCCTCCTCCTGGACTCGTGGCCTCCCCACCTGCCCTTCTCCTACTCTGTTTGCCTGACCGCCTGCTGCCCATCTGTCAGTTTGCTCTATCAGCTGGTACCATGTTCTGACTTCTGGGAGGTACAGGCTAGCAGCACTTCTCTGTCTCCTCCCTCTCTTGTTGCTGGAAACCGAGCACATGATATGACCCTCATGTGACCACTGTCTCAGGGTTCCATACCACAGTGGAGGTTCTCTGACACTGGGTTTGTGTGGGTGTCTTGTTTTAGCCCTGTCCCTGCCCCACCCCAGTGCATCTTTGATGGGTAGATGATTCTTATTGACACTCTGAATGACATATAGATGTTAATTTCCCCATTAGGTCATCACATTCTGGAGAAACATGATGTTTAGGAAGGTTTTTCTCATTTCTAATTCCATGACATCTAGCATTGGGTCAAGGAAGACAATTTACCATGGTTTAATTACATTTGAGACTTGAGTTTTTTTTTTTAAGAAAGCACTACATATTTTGACAGAAGACTTTAATGCTGATTATTCTGTCATTAGGGAGTCTATGAAAAACCTTTTCTCAAAATCCCAGTCAGCTTCCATTGAGAAGTGGTACCACGTGTGATGTTGTTGAATTCCTACTAAGTGAGCTGTACCATGACTTCAGGTCTGTGAAGAGTTTTACGTTGGAATTTTGACTGCAGATGGTCACCCCAACCTCTGTTTAGAGAGTTTGAATGAGGTTATTGACTGGGGTCTTTAACTTGCTGCCCTTGTTTATTTCCTGCTTGTTTTGTTTGGTCAAGTCTGGCCAGGAGCCTGAAAATAAGAGCTTGCTTGCAGCTTGCCTTTTCCTGTGATTCAGTTTTGCAATCTTTTCAAAACATCCTTCAGGAGACCTCAATATATCTATCTGTGGACATCTCCCAGATTTTTCCAAACACAAGTAACATGAATAAGGGGAATTTGGAAATTTCCAAACTATAGTAAATGGGAATCTGCTTCCATTGTCGCAAAAATCTTTGCCAGATGTCCCTTGGATGCTCCAAATATGACTTACTGGTTAAGTATTTCTCATACAATTTAAGAACACCAGTACTAAGAAGGGAATCACAGTTCAAAACTCAAGTCAGAAAGCTGCCATTGCTGTCCCTGGCCGAGTGGGGAGGGGAGGAACAAGGTGATAACAGCACTGTCAGGGCTCATGGTGAACCCGCCCAGAGCACAGCGTGCTGGGGCAGTCACCCATCCACTGGATGTTCCTCCACCATCCGCACTCTGTTTTCTAAACAGCCCAGGAGAAAGACTAATCCCTGGGGCGAGCGTTGTGTCTGATGGAAGTGGGACTGTTCTGCAGGTGCAAGAAGAGATGCTGCTTAGCAGGGACTCCTGGAGTCCCTCATTTTTCTTCACTTCTGTTTACTCTATTGAGGCAGCTTGTTTAGGACATGGGACCTACGAGACTAAAGCACCCTGCTAAGGATACTTCTTTTTCCTCTGTACTGTGGTTAGCTGGTAGTCTGCCCAACTTCCACCTTAAGTCTCCATACTCTCATGATATCTCCGGAGCACAGAATAGGACAGGACCAAAGCAAAGTGTTGGAGAAAAAAATAAATAATATATATAGACAGAGTTGCAGTGTTTTGGCCTTTTCAGTAATGGGTAAAGTATTTATGACATATTTGAAGCCAAAAGGTACTTCAGAGGCTACCTGGTCCAACCACTCCGTAATTTTAGGAATTGAGCAGAGACCACAAATATTCAGTGATGTGGCAAGTGTGGCCTAGTCATGGTAGAGATGAAGTAGAGGCTTTGGGGTCATGCATCAGCCACCTTCTTGGCTATGATCTTCAGTATGTCACCACCCTTGTTAAATTTGAACTTTGTTATATATAAAATAATAACAGAACTCAGAACAACTGAGATGATAAATGGCATAAAATTCATATAAGGCACTTAATCTCTAAAACTCAGTAAGTGCATAAAAACTGATACCAATTATTTGTGTTCAACAGCAGCATCATGACAAGTCATTATCATTATCAGTTTAAAGCCAGGGCAGCAGACCTAAGTCTCCCAGTTCAGCATTCCTCTTGCCACATCTCTCTGTCTCACCTTGAACTGACAATACTACATTGCATACCTCACTTTATTCTAAAGTACAGAACCTTGTAGCATCATTAGCCAGATATTATGAGATGCTGAGAAAATCATGTGTTCTTTTTGTATATTTAAATAAGATATAACTGTTTGAAAGGGAATATTGTACATCGAGATAGTATATTAAATAATCTAAATGTTATTTCAAGTTTAGTTTCTTGTGAATACATTTCCACTTTAATGTTTCGTTTTCAAAATGTATTTATTTATTTATTTATTTGAATGAACTGCAGAGAAAGAAAGAGAGATCTTTAATCCACTAGTTCATTCTCCAGATGGCTGCAATGGCCAGGTTTGGGCCAGGCCTGAGCCCTTGCAGGCCTGGGGTTTCTATCTCGGGAACTGTCCACATGCTAGAAGTTCAAATCTCTTCTGGTGAAGGAAAGAGCCTGGTTACAGGGCATCTGATTATCTAAGCAGGCTTTTTAAAATTAACATACCCATTCAGCTGCAGGTTTGGGGCAAAAGCAGCTCCCTGCAGAGTGGCAGCTGTGGCGGGGGTGCCCCAGCCAGGCCTGACCCTTTGCTGGGGCCAGTTTGGGTGGCCAATGTATCAAGTGGTGTCAGGATGTGCCTGCTGGTTGCCCAGCAGCGAGCTATGGGGTTTTTAGGATATCTAATTTCTACCTAGGGACATCCATGGATAAGGCTAGTGTGAGTGTAGGTGAGGGATAATTTCTGGGTGATTCCCAGCATTGGGGTCACAGAACTTTCTGGCAATTCTGGGGACTGAAACCTGGTGATTTGGAGGGGAGAGTCTGTAAGATCTATTTGAACCAGACTGATTCACCAGCCCAAATGGGAATCCTGAGATGGGCTGTTAGCATAGAGCATCACTGACTGCCATATACCAGTCCACATGAAAACTATAGATGGGGGCCTGTCTGGCAGCATGAGGTACGAGTACCTGACAGAGTGGTGAAACAATGGATGGGTCACATTTGACAGGGTCAAGACACTAACCAGCACATGAGAGAACCAAGTCCTGGGGTAGATTCTATGGTGGAAATGTGGGCCAAACTCTGGTTAGCTTGCTGGTTAGCTCGCGAGCTGGGGTGGTGATGTGCTGAGCTAGGTGTGACCATGGAACCTACCATCACTTCATTTATTTTTTTTTTAAATTTTTTTTGGAACCTACCATCATTTATGGGTAAAGGAACCAACAACAGTCTGGGCAGGTCAAGGCAGCAGCACCTGAAAGTACATCCTAAAATCGGATGTGGGATGGGCCAAGCTGCAACCGGAAGGGGGCAGACTGGGCAGGGCCGAGAAAACCTCGACTCACAAGGAAGAACAGAAATCAGGATGGAGCACAGGTCATGCTGAACTAGGCTGTTACACCAACTGGTCTGCATGAGCCAGGGATACTAGGCCACAGCACTGATGACAAAGGCTGACAGGTGAGGGGCTAAGCCAACTGGGTCAGAGCAACCACTGGCACGTGTGTAATCTAGGGCTGGGAATAGACTTGGTTGGGAAGTTGCGAGACTACACCCTTGCTGTTTGGGGGTTCCCACAAGAGAGTGTGGGGGCTGGAGTGGAGGCTACATTCTGGTCTGGATATGGCTGTAATCTCCCTTGGCACAAGTGTGAACTGGGGCTGGGTACACCTAGCCGGGCGAGACTCCAGCACCATTTACATTGAGTGCTCTGGAGAACCTGGGTAGATGTAGGACAGACTAGGCTAAGTCTCTGCCCCTACTGAGCCATGAGTGAGCAGTGCCTGGGTATGGACGAGACTTGGCTGGGCTGAAACATCTAACAGTAAGAACTGGAATGGATTGAAGGCCAGCAAGGAAAGGCGACTGTTCCTACCAGGCAGGAGGTGGACTAAGTAGGACTGACCCATGGATCCACCAGTACGTGCAAGATCTGGCACAGGGAGAGATTCTAATAGAGGAGCTTGGGAAACTCCTCTGTCAGGACACAGTCCCTGCGGATGAGCGCAAGAACCATGATAGGGTGCAACCCAGAACAGGTCAGAGAAAGATACCCACTGGCATACATTTGGCATAAGTCAGGGGCAGACCAGGCTGAACCAGTTCATATCACTTGCTGGTGAATCCAAGCACCAGAATAGAGTGTAGGTTGGGCCAGGTTTGATCACCACATAAACCAGTGCATATTATGAAAAGCCAAGGTGTGGTGAGCCGTACCAAGTGTGGCCACAACATCCAAACAGTACACATGAGAACCAGGGTTGGAGGGGGTATCCGGCAGGGGGATGTGGACTCCCACTGCTGGACAGCCACTCCCACTGGAGAGCATGAGTTGGGATGGGGGCAGACTAGACCAGGCAGGGCTACAACACCCGTGGGCCTCATGTGAGCTAGATCAGGGAAAAGCCAGGTTGGGCTGACTGTTCCAAGGGTGCAAGCAAAAATTAGAGAGTGAGGCATGGTTGGACTTTGCCGCAGATTCAGCTGGCAGAGGCTGGCACTAGGGGCTAAATCTGTCAAGTTAAACTGCGGAACCACCTGGAGAGTACAAAATCAGGGAATAGGAATGGCCTAGTAGGGAAATAGTGGGCACCTCCCTCTTGGGTTACAATTCTCACTGGAAAGCATGAAAACCAGGACTGGGCAGGGGTGGCTAGACAGAAAGGCACCTGCCAGTATGTGTGGGCCTGGATAGTAGGTTTGTTGGGTTAACTAGGCTTCAATGCCCATTTGACCTATACCACAGCTAATGGAATGGGACAGACTGGATCAAGCCAGTGATATGTCGTGGCAAGCAATGGGAACCAGGGTAGGGAGCAGGCCTGGTGGGGAGTCACCCCAACTAGGCTGCAGCTCCCACTGGTTTGCGTGAGAGCTGAGTATGAAGTGGGCAGGAGTGAGCTGGACTGACCACCCATTGGTGGAAGTGAAAGACAGGGCTGGAAACAGAACTGACCCTAGCAAACTGCAACAACCATCAGCAGGTGCATAAGCTGATTGGGGTGACAGACTATCCAGACCCTGTACTGCAAACTCACACACAGAAACAGGTTTTGGGGAGCATCTCAGATGAAGTTTCTTTGGAGATCCCTCCAACTGAACTGCTGATCTGTAAACCCCAACCATGTCGAGACTATGTCACCAGGGGATTCTGAATAGGTTTCATCACTATGGAACGGCGCTATTGCAGCAATTCAGACCTGTTTGAACTAGCAAAAACTGCTTAGCAGGACCCTCGGAGCAGCCCACATTGGGACCGGGATGGGTGTGCTTTCTCCCCTTGTTTCTGCCTTGACCCCAAATACAGGGGGAAAAAATTGTAATAGTGTGGAAACAATAGTCTTAGCCACTTTCCTGTAACCCTTGACCCTTTGTACCCTAATCAACTAAGTAAGATTATTTTTTAAAAAGAGATGAAACTACAATAAAAAGAAAAATTTCAAGAAAAAAATTTCACATATCCATATTTTATATATAAAGAGGGAGAGAGAAAGAAGAGAAATTATGCCGGAATAGGAGGCTCTGATCCATGTTAGTGAAGGAGGGGAGAAGGGTGAGAAAAATAAGCATTTCACAGGTCAGAATGAGGGTGGGAAAGAAAAACTCAGTGAAGTAGAAAAGAAAAATTTCCTACTTAATTGAGTTTGTTATACATATTTCCTGGCCTCTATTCCTACCTCCTAGCTATATTTCAAGGTTCCATGCAAAACCATTTCTTGAATACTATCTGCAGCTTCAAGCTGGAACTGGTTTGCTTTTTAGTACCTGTAGTATTGTATTTCTCAGGTTTGCTTTACAAGTACATAGATTATTGTATCTCTTTGGCTAGACAAAAGGCATGTGTCATTCTTTCTTCTTTGGAGCCCCAGAGAAACACAGAGAAAGGAGAGAGCTCCTACACACTGGCTTACTTACCAATTATCTGCACACCCAATCTTGGGTTAGGCTGAAACCAGGAGCCAGGACTTCAACCTAAAGGTCCTATGTGAGTGGCAGGAATCCAGTGATTAGAACCACCACTTAATGCCATTCAGTATGTGTGTTAGCAGGAAGCAGGAGCCACTGTCCAGTTTTGAGTCTTGGTACTCCAAGTTCGGATGTGAGCATCTTAATCAGAATCTTAATTCCTAAGCGAAATGCCTGCACCTGTCAGTCTTGGGTATAGTAATAAAGTCTCTCAATACCTAAGAGAAACTTGGCAAACAAATATTGTATTAATGAGATCAGATTTTATATGTTTGGAGAGTCAAGTGGTATAATACATGCTAATATCAAGACTTGTTGGTTACAAAAGTGATTAATTAGTTTTGGGTATTGTGACTTAAGTGCAGTGTAAATTACCAGGTCAGAGACATGATATCATACAGTAATGGCTCTGGCATTTAATACCCTCGAGTTACTTTCCTATCATCTCTAATTAATGGCTATCTGACCTCTTTTCTCAAAAGCATCATTATTTAACAATTATCAAATCCTTATGATTAATGTCAAGATGGAAGCATTAGCATTTCTCAAGGACTGTACTGTTTAAACTCAGCCGTGGGAGTTATCATTTCATGTATCATGTTCATATGATAGTATTGTCAGCTGCTAGAAAACCCAGGCTAGATAAACACTTGTCTCAAAATAGTCTCCCTCTCTGGTTGTGAGTTTAGTGGTTAGAAGGTTACAAAAAGAGTGGGTGGAGTGACAAGATGTAAGGAACTCCATTGTGATAACCAGTGTGGGAGGCTGGTCATTTTCACAGACTCAAGGGAGAGGAAGTAGGCATGTTTTCCTAAACACTGCTTTTGGAGTGACATAGGGCTGGGAGAGCTGCTTCCAGGGACTCAGGCCTGGAATGTTACCCAGCTCCGTGCTCTTTGGAACACTCACCCCCCCCCCCCCCCCCCCCAAGGAGAAGAATGCGCGAGGTCAAGCTCGAACTTAAAGGTCAGTTTCTCGAGTCACACTGGAGTTGTTCTCATTCCTTTCAGTAATCTAATCAGTTCCCATCATTTTCTTGATAAAAAGGCAGGTGATGCTGGGCAGTTTTTATGGCCAAGTTGTTTATGTGACAGTGTGGGCAGTACAATGACTGGAGCTTTTCAAATGGCTGTTATTTAATTATGTGTTCTGAGGTTGTGCTGAGTTTTAAAACTTTTTCTTTCCCCCACGTTATCTGTTTAGACATTTCCAAATGGTGCCTGATGAGAATCAGTTAACAATGATAGCCTTAGCCTCTCTCTGCTTTGGATATGTGGTGCTCACTTTTGCCATCTGAATGGACTGATTGATTATTGATTATTATTGTCGATTGATTATGATTGTCCAGTGTGTATTGATCACTATGATCCAGCAACAAAAATCTTTTAAAAATGTATAGTGTAAATAATCCAAAACTTGAGAAGAAATTTAAAGTGAAAGAAAGGAAATAGGGAAAGGAAGAAGGAAGAAAAAGGGGAAATAGCCTGGACTTTTAGCCCAAGATTGTATTTATGAGACAGTGGGGCAGCAAGCAAGAAAATAAGAAAGTCTTGACTCTTCTCAGTTGAAATTTTTTAAGGAGTTATTTTTATTAGAAAGTCAGATATACAAAGAAGAAGAGAGATGGAGATCTTCCATACACTGATTCACTCCCCAAGTGGCTGCATCAACCAGAGCTGTGCTGATCTGAAGACAGGAGCCAGGGGCCTCTTCTGGGTCTCCCACACAGTTGCAGGGTCGCAAAGCTTTAGTCCATCCTCGACTGCTTCCCCAGGTACAAGCAGGGAGCTGGATGGGAAGCAGGGCTGCCGGGATTAGAACTGACGGCCATGTGGGATTCTGGCATGTGCATGACAAGTACTTCAGCTGCTAGGCTAGCGCGCTGGGCCCTTACTCAGTTGAAACTAAGTATTCTCTCATTACTTATCCTTGCAGGAAATATAGCAACCATTTGATTACCAAATAACAGCCAATGATAAATCAGACTTTTCAAACTTATCTTCTTAGGATCAATAACCCAATATCCAATTTTAAGTGAACAGAGATAATGTAGAGATGCACAGTATGTAGTTAAGTCTTTTAGCTTCTAAAACATACTTGAGGGGGTGTGGATGAGAGAAGGCTTCAGTCCTGAAATGCCCGCAATAGCCTGGAATGAGCCAAGATAAAGCTGAGTGCTATGAGTCTAAGCTGTGGCTGAACAGGCTAATCCTTCACTCTGGGCATTGGTTTGGGTCCTGGATGCCCCACCTCCAAGCCAGCTCTTTGCCTGGGGAAGCAGTGGAGAATGGCCTAAGTCCTTGGAACCCTGCACCCACATGGGAGACCCACAAGAAGCTCCTGGCTCTAGGGTTCAGATCATCTTAGCTCCGGCTATTGCAGCCTTTAGGGAGTGAGCTAACAGGTGGAAGAACTTCTTTTTCTGTCTCTCATCTTCTTTGTCAATCTTACTTTCCAATAAAAAAAATATATATATATATTTTGAAAGCCCAGTGCTAGAAACTGTGTGGGTGGCAGGTGTCCATTTGTATGAGCTATCACAGACTGCCCCACGGGGTATTCGTCAGTAGAAAACTGGAGCCAGAAACCAAAACTGAATGTCAAACTGATACAGGATGTAGGCATTTGGACTGGCTTCTTAACCACTGGGCTGGATGTCTGCTCCTCTTTTGTCTTTGAAGTTCGTTCGGTCCCAAACTCAGATACCTCAGCATTTCTACCACTAACTTTATTCTTTCCTCCTTTCCTCTTTTCTCATCCCATGACTCACTGTTCCTTCCTTTTGAGCGCAGGAACCGGAGAGACACGAGCTCATAATACTGTCACATTCAGTGTCTAAGGTGCCACCCACCCGTCCCCCATCATGAACTTCCTGGCATTCATGCTTTTCAGGAGTCTTTTTCTACCTTGAAGACTTGTGTGATCCACAGGATGTGAAGGTGTTTTTATATACAGTGTACCTTCTGTTTACTTTCTTAGGCCACATGATTTGTTTTATTTCATGGGTAATGATCAAATTTAGAATAATTAAAATAAGTTGATCTGTAGACAGATTTCTCAAGGCTATAGAGTGAAATTGCTAATAATATCTTCCAGATCCAATCTGCAATAGGATTTTGATTGTAGCTTTCCAACTATGCTGTCATTTTCCATTCTGGTGCACTAAAGCTCATTATATGGTGATGACATTTATATGGGAACAATCTGAAGAAATGCAATGGTGTGATTTTTTAGATAAAATCAAACCTCAGGATTCAACATCATGGAGAACCTTGGAGTGTTACTTCTGCCCCACTGACTCACTCCCATCCTTCTGAGTTACATTTGGGTACATGTCATTCAACAATGCTTGTTCAATGTACTGTTTTCTTCTTGGACCACTCTCTTCGTTTGCTTCAACTCTTGTGGGTTTTCTCTCACAGGGTGCCCCTTCTCACCCTGTCCAGACCTCCCAAATGCAGGAGAGCAGCTATGCCCAGTTCTAAAAACAAAAGATAATAGTTATGTGGCCTTAAATACTGCCTCTGTGGTGTTCACTCTTGAATTCATAGCTCTAGTTCTACGAACCATACAAATGTACTATGAACTTTATTCCATGAGTGCTTGTTGGACATGGCTTATTGCTCAAATGTGCTGAACACTGGTCTAGGCGTGGGAGATAGAATAATCAACAAGATAGAAGGAGGTTCATAAACAAACACTGAACAGTAGCATTTGGGGTATCAATAAGAACTAAGGAGAAAGCAGCAGAAGAAATGGATATATAGACATAGTATCAGCAGAAAAGAAATTTTAGACAAAAGATCAGAAATGTGACATTTGGACTAAGACAAGCAATATGGGAACAACAAAAAACTAAACAGAGAAGGATTATGTTCAAAAGCCCTAGAAGGAGAATGAGCTTGGTAATCAGGCCCTTAGAGTAACAGGGGACAGTAAATCTATGAGTGGGAAGTGCATAATAGCGGAGGGGGATACATGTGGAAGATGGGATCAGAGAAATGAAGAACTCTATTGACCAGGGTCAGGCATTTTGTGTTATTCAGAGTGCTATGCCAAAGGAAAATTCCAGGCAGGGAAGTTATATGATCCAACTTATTGTTTAAAAGTCTTTGGCAGCTGCCTGGAGGCTAGTCTGGAGGTAGCAAGAAAGTAAGCAACAAGACCATTTGATAGATTATTTTAGTTCAGTAGCTTGTAAGGATGGTGGTGGTTAGGGAGCTTCTGCATGCTTACAATAGGATGTTCTGATGAATTAAAGTTAGCGTGTAAGGGAAGAAAAGAATCAAGGATGATTCCTAGTTGGGTTTTTTTTCCCTCTAGCATTTATGGGCATGTTGGTCAGTAAGCAAGAAAGTGCTTGACAGTCAGTAATTCTTTTTGGCTCTGTTAGGTTTGAGGAATTTTATAGATTTTGATATGAAAATGTCCATTGGAAATGAAGATCTTGAAATAGAGCAATGCGGTTGAGAATCCTCACTAAAGAGGTAGCACTGAAGCCCGTGAAACTCTTTGTGATCCCTTAAGGAAAAGGGTCTCTTAGAAGTGGACCTAGTTGCTCTCCTGCTTTTGAGACATGTGGAAAGGGATGAGACAGAGCACCCTCTAAGATAGAAAAAACTGGAAAAGTGGATGCAAAATGAGGAGAGTGTTCCCGGAAGAAAATATGGAGGGGACACTTGACCTAGGAGTTCAGGCACCCACATTCTATATTCAAGTACCTGAGTTTAAGTCCCAGCTCCAGCTCCTGACTCCAGCTTCCTGCCTGTGCAGGTGATGGGAGGCAGAGTTGGAGTAATTGGATTCCTGCTGCCCACATGGGAAACCTGGCTTCCACCAGGCCCAGCCCCTGCTGTTGTAGGCATGTGGGGAGCGGTCAGCAAACAGAAGCTCTCCCTCCCCAATTCCCTCCGAATTTTCTTTAAAAAAAAGTAATCTCACAAGGTAGGTGTTTTTAAGATCTCATTTATTTTTATTGGAAAGTCAGATTTACAGAGAAGGAGAGACAGAGAGGAAGCTCTTCGGTCTGCTGGTTCACTCCCCAAGTGGCCACAATAGCCAGAGCTGAGCCAATTCTAAGCCAGGTGCCAGGAGCTTCTTCTAAGTCTCTCACATGGACGTGGGGATCACAAGGTTTTGGGCCATCCTCCACTGCTTTCCCAGGCCACAAGCAGGAAACCAGAAGGGAAATAGATCAGCCAGGAGAAGAACCAGTGCCCATATTGGGGTGCTAGTACATGCAAAACAAGGACTTTAGTCACTAGGCTACCATGACAGGGCCCTTAAATAATTTCTTAAAGAATAAAAAAGAAAAGTGGCCAATTCCATCAGTGCAGGATATTGGTCTAAAATAAGTGAATACTGAAAATTGTATTTGGGAATTGGCGAGGTGGAGGCTGCGGTTGGCCTTGGCCACTGAGTAGTGGAAAGTATACCCTGAGTAAAGTGCTCTGAGCAAAGGGAAGACGCAGAGGTAGAAAAGTAGACAGAACGAACATGGACAAATTGTTCAAGGAAGTTCCTGTGAAGACAAACAGAAAAACTTGCTGAAAATGGTGGTTTCCTCAAACTTCATGGCTGCACAGGAGGGGGCTTTTAATGACTTCTCCTCTCCAAAAGCACTCTGTGTTTGCAAGTCAGACGCTGACTTGGGGTGAAAAGGCTAAAGTACCGAGACAGTTGCTGAATCAGTCTCTCACAGTCCAGATCTGATGGTGTCATCATGTACAAGGGATCATGCTGGCATTGTCTGAGTCAGATGTCTGTGTGATGATCTTGAATAAGAGAGAATGTAAGAAATGATTTGAATATTCTGTTTTGAGAACAAATTACAATCAGAACTTTATTTATGCTACTTCCGTGGTTCAAATAAGTATTGTAGCCATTTTCTGAGAGGAAAAAGCATAAGAAGAGATCTGCATGTATTTCTTTTTTTTTTTTCTTTTTAAGATTTATTTATTTTTATTGGGAAGGCAGATATACAGGGAAGAGACAGAGAGGAAGTTCTTCCGTCCAGTGGTTCACTCCCCAAGCAGCCACAACGGCTTGGAGCTGAGCCAATCCGAAGCCAGGAACTCTTCCGAATCTCCAACATGGGGTGCAGGGTCCCAAGATTTTGGGCCACCCTCTGCTGCTTTCCCAGGTCACAAGCAGGGAGCTGGATGGGAAGCAGGGCTGCCAGGACTAGAACTGGCGCCCATAAGGGATCCCGGCATTTGCAAGGCGAGGACTTTAACCACTAAACTATTGTGCCGGCCCAAGATCTGCATGTATTTCTAATTTGACCTACCAGTCTCCCATGATCACCTAAGCCACACAGTTAGGTGTGTGATAAGTTACTTCTGATCTGTTGTAGCTGCTAATAACAGTGATGACTGTCCTTAAAAAAATTTTTTTTAAGATTTTATTATAGCGAGAAAGGGAGGGAGACAGAAAGAGAGAACTTAAACTGGCTGACTCGATCCCCAAATGACCACAACAGCTGGGGCTGTGCCAAGCTTAAGCCACGAGCTAGGAATTCCTTCCAGGATCCCTGACATGGGTGCATGGGCCCACATTTGGGCCATCTTCCATTGGGTTCCCAAGTATATTTATAGGAGTCTCGATTGGAATAGAACAACTGGGACATGAACTGGAACCCATGTGATGCCCACATGTGATAGCGGTGGTGTAGGTGGTATTTAACACGCTGTGCCACAACACCAGCCTCTTGTAGTGATGATTGAACTTAATGTAATCCATAGCAATCGTTAAGTCTTGAATGCTGCTTTTACGCTAAAGGATCATATGTTGGAAGTGTGTTGACACTGAAGTAGTGTGGGCTGTTAGGGAGTACAACCTCCTATGTGGTCCTTAGGTCGATCAGGAATGTGTCCCGAGGAGAAACTGTGGAACCCCAGTCTCTTTCTGGCTTTCTATTTTGAGACATCTCTTCCTCTTGCACACACCTGCTCTCACCATTACTGTCCACAATGCGGTCCTTGCCAGTGCTGCACTGATACTCACACCGTGCCCTTGGTTCTCCAGAATGAGTAAATAAGAACCTTTATTGTCATAGTTAACTTGCCTCTGGTATTTCATTTTAGTAACCAACATATGGGCTGTTTGGTAATAATAAATGATAACATTATGCCATTTTAGAATTTATAAAGATTTTGTTTTTATAAAAATTAACTTATGTAATTACAGGAGCTTTTTAAAATGTATTTTATTTATTTGAAAGTCATAATTGCAGAGAGGGACAGAGAGAGAGAGAGAAATGCTAACTCATTTCCCAAATGGCTGTGTCAGCTAGAGCTGGGCCAGACTGAAGCCAGGAGCCAGGAACTTCCTCCAGGTCTCCCATGCTAGGGCAGGGCCCAAGTCCTGGGCCATGTTCTGCTGCTTTCACAGGCACTTTATTAGAGAGCTGGATCCGAAGTAGAGCGGTGACTCGAACCAGTACTCATATGGAATGCCAGTGTCATAGGCAGAGGTTTTAACTGATTTTCCATAATGCCAGTCCCTAATCTTTCAAATACATTAAATTTATTTTCTTTAACTCTTGACAGCTTCAATATGGATGACAGAGGTTTCCTCGTGGCTTCTTTCTGCTTTTATCTATTTTAAAACAAAATATCCAAAGCTCTTATTTCGCCTGAAGAGCCGTTGCTTCGGAGAGGATTGGAGCGGGCGTCATCTCAAACTGTTGGCTCAGACACTGATCCAGTGCTAATGTCTGAGGCTGCTACCACCAGCATGCTTTTCCCTTGCAGATCAAAGCTGAGTGTGAAAAACTGCTCTCCTGCTTTTGTCTTGCTTTCGCTGGCCTTCTGTCTTCCCACTGACCTTGCAGGTCAAACAGCCACTGTGCAGAATCCACTGCGTTGGTCTGTATGTTCCATGTATCCCGGTACAAGACATATTCTGCGTCTCAAGCATCTAGGCTCTGCTGCATGAATCATCAAACTTGGTGAACCATAAACTCTCCCTGTGGACATGAGTTTGTTGGTATTTTAGTCTGCTTGGAAACAGTCTGAGAAACATTAAACCCAGCTTTTTTGAGGTTAGTCCAAATTATTTTTTTAGACTAGAGAAAAAAAATATTATGTCTCCTAAGGAAACTTGTAACCACGAACAGTAAATTTAAAATGTTTTAAAGCATTTTTTTTCCTCCCACAGTCCTCACTTGTGCATAGTTTAAATCCCTAGATTCTCACCAAAAAAATACATGCTGGGCTATGCATCAGTGGGATAGGCCAGAACAAATGAAAGTAAAAGCTTAAGAGCAGTGTAAACTCCATTGTACTAACCCTACCAACTTTATACTTTACACAATCCTCAAGCTCAGTGGCCCAGTAAGTATTCTTGAGTAGTATATTTTTAAAATACATCTTCCCCTCATATTTAGAAAAAAATCCCATTACTTAACAATTTATGAACTCAACTGGTTCTGCTTGAAGGATCTCAACTCACCTATTTAGAGTAACTGGGTCACTTCCTGTTTCAAACGTACCCTTTTCCAGGTTAACTCAGAATCTGTAGTACTGGTATCCTTAGCTTGAAGGACCCTACCCATCCATTTTTTCCTTCTTCCTTGGAAGAAGGTGGCACTTTGAAGTGTAGGGTGAGGAAAGCTCTGACTGCAGTGCGTAAGGCCAGGAGTCCTGGTGGTAGGCACTGGGGAGTTGATGGAATTGTACCTATTCCCTTTGCACCTCTGTCGCCACCGACGCCTTCTGACTCTGAGGTTCGGTGACCTAGTGCCAGTCACCAGATTGCAATGTGGGGCTTGTGCAACTTTGGATTACCTATCTACCTATTTGTTGTCTCTGACATTCTACCTCTTACCCCTCATGAGGTGTAGGGGAGTAGGGGCTAACGAGAGCCAGAGAAAGGATTCAAACAAAACTAGCCATGGAATTATCCCTTATATATTTGTGCAGAAGAAAATCTCTACTGCTTTCCTCTAGGAGAAAAACTACCCCCCTACACCATGTGCAACATCTGTCTGATTCATGAGAGGGCTGGAAAATTCTTTGGCTTCACTGTCCAAAGATCAGTTCTGAATATTCAATGCCCAGCTGTGGGAGACGGAGAAGAAACTTCTATGTTTCCTCCCTGAAGTGTCTGGTTCTTGAAAACTCAAATCTAGAACTTTCAAGATCTTATTATTTCATTGTAGTTTGTTTTCAATTTATTTTTTTCTTTTAACTTTCAAGATCTTATTATTTCATTGCAGTTTGTTTTCAATTTACTTGTGAGTGAGTAAGAGAGAGAGAGAGAGAGCAAGAGAGAGAAACTGATCTCCCATCTGCTGCTTCATTCCCCAGCCACAGCTGGGCAAAATCAAAAGCAGGATCCAGGAATTCAGTTTGGTCTCCCACTTGGGTGGTAGGGACCTAAGTTCTTTTTTTTTTTTTTAAGATTTTTTTTATTTTTATTGGAAAGGCAGATATACAGAGAGGAGAGACAGAGAGGAAGATCTTCCGTCCGGTGATTCACTCCCCAAGTGAGCGCAACGGCCAATGCTATGCCAATCCCAAGCCAGGAGCCTCTTCCAGATCTCCCACAGGGGTGCAGGGTCCCAAAGCTTTGGGCTGTCCTCAACTGCTTTCCTGGGCCACAGGCAGGGAGTTGGATGGGAAGTGGGGCTGCCGGGATTAGAACCGCTTCCCACATGGGATCCCGGGCGTGCAAGGTGAGGACCTTAACCACTGTGCCATCACGCCAGGCCCGGGACTTAAGTTCTTTGGACATCATCTACTGCCTCCTGTTATCTACTGCATATATCAGAGTACTGGAGTTGAACTGGAAGCAGAGCCAGAACTCAAAGCCAGGTGCTATGCTACGGGATGGGGGAGTCCCCAGTGGCATTAAGTGCTGAGTCAAACACCTACCTCTCAAAACCTACTGTGAAAGTCCCAGCTTAGCAATGATTTTCCTGTTCTTTATATGGTTCTGCCATTACCAAGAAATGCGGATAACTGAATATTCAAAGGTGGAAAACAGCAAGGTGATAAGAATTATCGAGGAGGAAACATGGCCATGTCATGTTTAGATAAAGTAATTGAATACTTTTTTTACTCTTGGTCCTTTTTGCATCCAAACAATTGGGAGGCATAGGGTTCGCCAAAGAAGACTGAGAATTTAGCCTAGAATCTCCTTGTTCTTTGCTGTCATTCTTAAACTACCTGTACTTCAGAACATTGCTTAATAGGAACTTCTTTTTTTTTTTTTTTTTGCATTTTCCTATGGAAAAGTTTTGAGACACACATTTCCATGGAATATGTTTTTCCCACACTGTCTGCCAATGCCTTTGTCTTTGGCTCTCAAGTAAGAGCATCTTTCCAACTCAGAACTTCAAGTGTGAGTCCCCTGTGCTTCTGGCATCCTCTGTAGGACTGCTCCACGTTGCCTCTCAATTCTCGCATCAGACTTTGAGATCCTTTCCTTCCAGTGAAAATCACAGTCAGCAGATTTTCACAACTTGTAATATTGTATCTGGCACCTTTCTTTGTAAGGTAGCTAGAAAGTAGCCCAACAAGATATTTTTTGCAGTCTGTTGTTGACAAAGGAGGGTGTGATTCTGTTTGTCCTGTCATGCTGGGCCTGGAATTAGAATTCTAGTAATTTTCTCCTAAGAAATCATGGGTGTGCTTCACAAGTATCACCTTGTAGCCCTCCCTTATTCTATTCTCTAAACTAAAAATCTTTTTACCCAATGAAGGAAAAAAATCCACACGCAAGTCTAATTTTAGGGATCTGTTAAACATGCTTCATGATGACCATAAATACTGATATAGAACTGAAGACCCAAATATATACACCTAAAAATAATTTTAATGACCTCTTCCTTCTAGAATAACTCTTATAAACATTCATTGACTATTTATGCATTATAGAACTTAATACATAAAAAATGCCACTCTTTACACCATGAGTTTGATCTATTTTTAGTCTTGGAGCTTGAAATCATTAACTACATAGCTTTAACACATGCAGTTATGTCAATGTCTTGCCATAAAATTCAGACCCAGTCCTCAGACACTGGAAAATACCTACTTTGTGCCCAATACTCTGATGGATGTTCTCTATTTTGTTGCCACTTCATTTTCACCAGAACCATGCCAAATGGGGAGCTCATCACCCTTCCAGCTGTTGACAAGAAGCAGATTAAGAGGTATGAGATGGCCTCAGGTCCTGTATGCAACAGGTCATGGAGTGAGAGCTGAAATCTCACCTGGCTATTTAAGGCCAAACAGCATTCGGCGTGTTTGAACCCATATGAGGTAGATGGCTGAGTGCATAGGAGATGAGCCGATGATCTTTACTGGAGCTACTCTGAGTCTCCTGGCAACAGGAATGGGCCAGGCCAGTTTTGAATCAAGGATTTCAGGACAAAGAGGGGATATTCAAGTAAATATTAGTGCAAGGACCATCATGCTTGCCCATGGTTTTTGCTTTAGATCAGCACTGTGCACAGAAACATGAAACCAAAGAAGAATGAACTCAGATACCTTCAGGCTAGGCCTAAGTAGGCTTCGCCCCTCTCCTCAGTGCTAGCCACAAGGCCCAAGAGTTCTTTGCCAGGTTCTCCTCCATGACTGACTTTGTTAGCCACAAAATGTTGAGTGGAGACTATTGGAGGGAAGGTAAGAGGTACTGCAAATTTGATGCTTAAGGAATGTTTTTGCTGTACATCATCTCCTTATAGATAGAGCATTTTTTTAAAAAAGATTGCTCAGTAAACATTTATAGATGAATAAACAAATGAGTGAAAAAACGGGAGAGAAAATAATTGACTCTTGTCACTTAGACCAGGAAAACACCTGACTTAATACAGAGAAAGTATTTATTTCTATCACTTTTCTAGATACGCCTCTATTATTACATATCATAAATTAACATAAAATGTCATCTCAGCTAGAAACCTCTCTACACCTTAGCCCTAGGGAACATTTTGAAATTTGTTTTTTTAGATCAAAAACTTTCTCTGCAGATTTACCCCACTCTTTCCAGTTGATCCTTGTGTGTCAGGAAAAATTGTTTCTCCATGAGTTTTTACACTTTCATGTGGCCTGCATCAAACCTTCTCATTCCCAAGCCAAGCATCCTGTCCTCACTCACCTGCTCCTTGGGTTCCCACATCCATTCTGGCCTGCAGCAGCAGTGAATACCTCTGTTGCCTCTTTCCACTGCCATCCTCCTGACCTGAGTAGGCCGAGTTTACTTCCCATCAAGCTCCCCTTCTCTATCTGTTCCTCATTTGAAACAAGGGTTTATATACCACCTGATATTCAAGTTCTAATATAAACGGGAAAGCAGACTGGTTTCTCGGAGTATGTAGACTGCCTTGTAGATTCTCTAGGCTTTGGAACCAGAAAAAGACTTTTTGAATCTGATCTGTACTGCTTATCTTTTACCTGGGTGAGTTTGCTCAATTATCTGAAAAGAAAAAAAAGAGAATGAAATGAATAATGGTGGAGGAGTTAGGAAGGGAAAGAACAGTAGGAGGAGAGTAGAGAATCATTAACTATCTGGTTGACATGTTGGAAGGCGCAGCCTGTACTTGAGAGTGTCAGATTGGTGGTAGCTACATTTTAGTAAGGAAAAGGAAAGCATAGATAGGAATGAATGCCCTGGAAATGCCAGCCAGAGAGGACTCAGATAACGCAAGTAAGACTGGGCTCTTGGGACACAGGATAATGTCAAAGAGAAAAAAATATCCTATCACAGCGTCACCCACTTAAAACTCCTGTTGGCATTAATTTAACCACATGTTCAGGGACAATTAAGTACAGAGCCAGATTACACTTCCGAACTGGGTTCCAGTTTCATAGGCTAACTCACTGCACGCCACAGATTGTAATCTCATTCCCAAAGAACAGACATACCAGGAACCAGAAAATAGCTTTTAATTAATGAATTTGTTGTCTCCAGCTCACTGGTAATGAGGGAAATCCTGCACTGTACATTCTTTCAAGTATAGATTCAGGATTTGGATATGCTGCTAGTGAGGTAAGCAAGTCAGCCCTTTTCCTATGATTGTGAGCCAAATAAATGGCTGAATTACAAATGGGTGTGTGGATTTTTCTTTTCAAGTGTGGTGGGTGGGGGTGGGGATGAGGAAAAGGGAGTGAGTATTTTCTTGGCATGGACCAAAATGAATGAAAATGCCTTGAGTGTTATTATAATCTAGTCTGTGACGATTTCCAGGTGGCATTCCGCCATGGCTCAGGGCACACCCATCTGGATTCAGTCCCTTTCTGTGGGGTTATCACAGTTTCTGGCTGGCAGGGTAGGAACCAAAGCAGAAAGATAGTTTTCTCCCCACCCAACACACCCCTCATCCCTGCCAAATTGGAAAAGTAGGAGTGATTTATCAACATAATGATTCCAATAATAACCCCAATGGGGTCTAAAGAAACTAGGAAACTAAACTAAGAAGTTTCTTGTACCTTCTCTACTTATCAGCCATTGTTCCTAAACTTCTCATTAATGAATATGAGAGCTTAAAGGACATCACTCTAAATTTTCATCCTAAAAATTCAAATGACTAGTGACCATGGACTTGAAAACAGTCTCCATTCTAACTCTGCATGTCACACATTCTTTGGAAGCACCGTCAATGGGCGGTAATATAGCTTGGGATCCGAGCCATCCTGAATTCAAGATTACTTCTTGAGAAGGCCAAGATATAGCTGAGTTTTTGCAGTGCCTATGAGGTACATGTTGGAGTGGAGGCAGCAACATCAGGTTCAGGGGTCTGAGAATTGGCTCAGCCCTTGGTGTCCAGCTGACCAGCTACAGAGGCTTGGGGATAAGTCACTGTAACTCAACATGAGTCACTTTTATCAACTATGAAGCTGTTTGATATGATCTCAATCACTTCTAGCCATAACACTGTACTCTCAAATTGCTTCTTCATGTCCAGCCAAAACTAGCTTCCATGTAACTAGTGTGGTTAGTTCTGACTTTGAGAACTGGAGAGAATGAATTTTGTCCCTTATTGATGTGTTAGCTCATCAAGCATTTGAAGATGGCTAAAGTGACCCCTGAAGTCCCTTCCTCAGGATAAACATCTCAAAATAACATAAATCTTCCTTTTATGACTCAGCCTTCAGACATCTTCCTTATTTGGGGAGTCCTCTTCCGGACCCACTCAACTTCAGCTTTTGGTAGTGCAGTTCCCAGAACTGGAGGTTACACTTGAGAGCAAGTCCTGGTGAGCACAGGAAGTGGGCCCATTAGCCACCACCCACCCCTGCTCTCCGTCAAGATCCTGTGCCTCTTACAGTTGAGTGTGCATTTACTTGAGTTATTTCTGCCACCAGAGTCATCCTTTGGCATAGACTGTGTTGAGGTTAACTTGTGAAATCAGGTATTTTCTTTATGAACTACTCTTCAACTTTATTCCCTAATCCACATTAATGATTTACTCCTTTTCATTAAATGAATCATGTGTATTTATATAAAAAGAAAAAACTGAGAAACCTCTAAAATCATATATATTCAGAGATAACATTGTTCATTTTTCTTCTGATACTGTTAAATTTCACAACTTCAGCATATGGTTTTCATTACATGCTATAGGTAATATCACTCCCCATCTTTAATTCTGTCCTGTCACTCGTTATACCCAAGCAGAAACTTTCAATGCAAGGCTCTTGCTTTTCTCATACCAGCCCACCTTTGAAGCTTTTTCTGTGGCCATTACCCAGCTCTCACATAGTCTGTCCCATCTCTACCATGAGTCCTTTGGAAAACTCTTATTCAACCTTCAAGGCACAATCCAAAAGATGCCTCTCCCATGAAATTTGCCTGAGTTCCTCTGCCATCACCATTCTAATAGAACTCTGTCCCCTTATTGGTAATGCTGTTGACCATTATGGTTCTTTCGACACTTGAGATCATACTTTGCTGACTGTGCCTGACCAAGCTCGAGCGCTTGTCCAGGATCCTTCACGTCAGCATCTGCCAACTGCATTCAGAGGGAGGGCTGAGACCGCGCCTCTGACTTGAGTGAGAGTTTTTCTTTTTCATGTTCTTCTTAATTACCCTGTGCCTAGAACACGTTGTTCCAAGACATGACAGACCAGGTATTGGAGTAAAGGCCAATATTAAGGCTACAAGGAAGAAACAAAGATAGGTTCTAGTTAACAGAATCGGATTAATATGTTTAAACAAGGTTCTTACATTGATATTCTTATATGTTCATGGTTCATAGGAATATAGTCTACTTATCAAAACATTTTATTAGGCACGTGTAGCATAGACAGCATTTGTTTTTGGAGTGCATAGACTAAATTAATATAAAAACAAATCTGGCTGAGGCAGCTCATTTGACTGGTATGTATTTTGCTCTAGAGTGTATTGGTGGCTTTTTCAGGGACGCACGACTGCTTTAACCCAGTCAATTATTGAAAACAAGCTGTTCTCCTTGCTTTATAAATCAGATTTTCAAGTACACTTAATCTTGGCAAAGTGTCCTTGTACACATGCCTGCCCATGAGCATGACTCCAGAGACATCCATTAAAACTGTCCCCACAGCGACATTGAAAAAATTCACTTTGTCTGTATAAGCTCCTATCTTTAGGAAAGGAAAAAGAGCCGAGAATTGTAGGCTTGACTCTTTCAAGGGCAAAAGCCGTAAGGCTATGATGTAGCACGGAGTCTGGGAACCCAGCATCCCTACGTTGGTGTGCGGGAGGCAGGCCCGGGGCCGTTCTCCTAGCTGCTGCCTTGAAGGCAGCCATGGCTTAGTGTTACCCTTTTGAACTCCCCTGCCTGCTGCAGCTCTGCTCTCCTCTCTATCATGGGTCCCAGGACAGTTTCTGCTCCAGACTGTCTGAGGAGCTTAGGGAACTGTGAAAGGAAATCTTTCAAGTCTGCTTTCCTTGAGAATGCTAAATCTGCAAAACTTGGCCAGACATCGGCTTGGGTCTCCCTCTGTGGTGACTCAGAAATCTCAAGGAGAAAAGGAAGATCTAGAGGAACATTAACCATGTCGAGAGAGCTAGGGAGCAAAAGGAAGGAATGTGTATTTCCTCTGAGTGGGTGATATTTTTCATTTCAAAGCTCAAAGTAAAACCTTGCTGCTTTTTAGTTATCTGCAGTCTGAGAACATAAACATGGCTATTACAATATTTCAGCTTTCCCAAATGATGCCTGACACAAATGTCCTTGTGTGTGTAGGGTTTTCTTTCAGCAATAAAGCAGACGTGCATTTCCTAAGTCTGTCTGTGAGGAAACAGCACTGCCCCTGTGGGAGACGTGGTGTGAGTGGGGTCAGGTGGAAGGGTTTTAGGAGGTCAAGGGTGAGTTGGAGCAGGAGAAGGGAACAGATCAGAAAAGGCAAACTGAGCCAGATGGCTTCTTTCTCTCACTAGCACCCACTCTCAGATAACTCTTCTCTGTCCTCTTCTTTCTGAGGTTGTCCAGACTTAGGTTGTTTGCAAGCTTAGTTATGAGAATTAGGTGCAGTTCCCAGTGTCAGATGGTCAAGGAGAGTGGGGAAGTTTGTAATCCCAAACTCAGGGGTGCTGCCCAGGCCTTTGTGCCCAGTCCTGGGCTCTGAGCCCAGGGGCTGCACCACAGCCAGCTCATCAGCCCCTGTACAGGGCTGTGCACATGCACCCAGCAGCTGTCCAGCACCACCTACTCATGTGACAGGTCCTCCCAGGGATACACCTGTGAAGATCCTCAGAGCTCTCTCTGTAAAGACAAAAGAGGAAAGCATGGCTTTCCGCCTTGCTGTAAGAAAGCAGAATGCCTCATCTTTCCTGTTGTTGTGCCTTCTCAGTGCTTGGTTCTGCTCTTCCCCAAGTCAGGTCTGAATTTAGTGGGTTTCCCAGGCTTTCTGTGAATATCTCCAAAGTTCCACTGAACTCCAGTTACAACAGAATCTCAGGAACATAATGATTTTTTAATGAATCAAAACTTTTACACACTAAGAGGCTGATGTAGTAGTGTAACAGGTTGAATCACTGCCTGACAAGCCATCATCCCAACATGAAGTGCCAGTGGAGACATCCAACCTACCTCACCTGGAAGCTTATTGTCACTCAATTGCTAGCTGGGACACAATGCCTTTCATACGCTTATGATTTCAAATAAAATGCATGACAGGGAGGGAGAGGAAGAGAGAGAGATTCAATCTGTTGGTTTGTTCTCCACAAATACATCTTCTCTGCCACGATGCCCACCCGCAGTATATGTTTTTATAAACAGAGGGTTGTTGATAGCTAAACAACCCTTTGCTGTTTTTCTGACAGCAAAATTGTCAGCTCAACTGTAGTCTTTCAGGCTGCGGTTGGCTGACACTCAGGTTTTCTGCTACCAACCAGCATTGTTAATAATCCTGGCTGGAAGTGGAGCACCCACATGAGATGCTGGCAAAGGAGAGAATGTCAGGAGAAATGGGGATAAGGAGGGAGAGCTTTTACCAGTGTAGCTAAGTGTTCATGAGTGTGTGCTCCTGTGTGGGATTCTTGCTACAGGGCTCTTAGAAGACTTCTGTTTCTGCTGAGTTGCCAGGCTTCCAGCCATCTGTTGATGACTCCAGGCTAGTATGCATTTCCTACTATGATCTTTAACCCAGAGTTTAGACCCTAAGAATGTTTGTGTTTTTTTTTTTTTTTACATTTTGATCTATTTTATCTTTATTTATTTGAAAGAATGCAGATAAAGGGGAAAGAAATAGGTTTTCATCTTCCATCTGCTGGTTCCTTCTCCAAAAAAAAATACAACAGTGGGAGCTTTACCAAGCAGAAATCTGGAGCAAAGAACTCTGTCCATTGTCTCATGGGGTGGCAGGGGCCCAAAGATGTTCTTCTACTGCTTTCCCAAGTCATCAGCAGAAAGCTGGAACAAAAGTGGAACAGGACCCGGTGTGGTGACCTGGTGGCAAAAATCCTCCCCTTGAATGCACCGGGATCCCATACGGGTGCCAGTTCTAATCCCAGCAGTCCCACTTCCCATCCAGCTCCCTGCTTGTGGCCTGGGAAAGCAGTCGAGGATGGCCCAAGGCCTTAGGACCCTGCACCCGTGTGGAAGACCTGGAAGAAGTTCCTGGCTTTGGATCAGATTGGTCATTGTGGTCACTTGGGGAGTGAATCATCGAACAGAACTCTCTGTCTCTCCTCATTTATATCTGACTTTCCAATAAAAATAAAATAAGTCTTTAAAAAAAGAAGAGGAGGAGGAGCAGCCAGAGTATTTTCTAAGTAACAGTGCCAAGTGAAATTTCGATATTGTTTGTGCATCTATTAGTGGATATCGTTCCTTGCGTTCCTTGATGTGAGGAGGTCGTCTATGATTTGAACACCCAAGCCTGCCCTTGTCTACCAGAGTCCTCACTTCAGCAGAAGTTCCAAAGGAAAACCTACAAGTACTCCACAACAATATCCTGTCAGTAGCTTCTAGTGGGTTTTGATTATGCCATGCCCTAGGCCAGAATACAGTAAAGTTTGCTTTAAAAACACCTTTGTGGGGTTGCTGCAGTGGCATATTATACCAGTCCTCCACCTGCTGCACCAGCATCCTATAAGGGCAGCAGTTAGTGATCTGGCTACTTCACTTCTGATCCAGGCTCCCCCTTATGACCCGGGGAGGCAGCGGAGAATGGTCCAAGTCTTTTGGCCCTTATACCCATGTGAGAAAATTGGAAGAAGCTCCCAGCCTAGGCTGTTCTGGCCATTTTCGAAGTGAACCTGTGGATTGAAGCTCTTTCTTTCTCTCTCCTTTTGTCTGTAACTCTGCCTTTCAAATGTAAAAGGGAGGGGATGGGGAATGAAGGAAAGAAGGAAGGAAGGGAAGGAAGAAAGGAACAAACGAACCGGCAAACCACATTCCTGTTGGAGTGAACCAGCGAACAGAAGCTCTCTCTGTCTCTGCTCTCTCTAGCTCTGCTACTGAGAGTTGAAGTTCCTACATTTATAAATTCAATGATGATAACAGGTGACATGCATACTGAGCTGGGAAGGATATCTAAGCCCTGAGCAAGTATTATGCCATTTGCCTCACACAGTATTTTACTTCATTGTCCCCATGCTACAGGTGCAGAAAGTAAGATAGACAAGGTAGATTTTTAGAAGTGGCAGGAGAAAATCCTCAACCTGGACCCCAGAGCCAGTGTTCCTACCATTACCATTGACAGCCCCATGGTGCATTTCTGCTAGAATGTGCTGGCATTTTGTCCCTGACCTTCCTGATTAATGTCTGTTCCTAGACTTCCATGGCATCTGCACAACTACCCTGGCTCCCGCCTTCCCGCCCACCTCGTGGCCTGGTCTCCTGTCTGAGAGGTCACAGGGACACACCCAACTGCAGATAGCATTCACTTAGCTTCCCCTCTCACATTTAGGAAATGCTTCTGAAATGCTGCAGCCATTTAACAAATCTATTTCACTTCATTTTCAATTTAACACATATCATTTCAATTTCCTTTTCCTCAGCATTGTATAGCCCTGGGAATAAGAGTTGGAAATGTGCCTATCATAAGCTGAGTCATATTATATGTGTCCCCTCCTCTCATGCCATTGTTTTCCTGGCATTTTTTGTTGTTACAACATTTTCATTGTAAAAATGAAACAAATGCAGAAAACCCCACAGAACAATCAATGATAGAGCTTGTCTACCTAGCGGATTCCTACAGAAGGAAAGGATGGTAGGCAGGGACCGTCGGGTCATTACTCAGCTCAGGAATTGGGACATTGCCACCAGTCACAGGCGCCGTGTGATCCATCTCAGTCACAGCCATTGCCACCCGGCTACCTTCTCCGTATTCTTCTAACTCAGAGCACTCAAATCCTTGTGGGGTTTTTTTTTTTTTTCATTGCAGAACATGTTTAGGATCTTTGAGATAAAATAATCGGCATATGCTTAGAAGGTACACCTGTATACACTCTTGGAAGCATCGTCACAGTCAAGACAGCTGCTCTATAGCCATCATACTCGGTGATTCCTTCCTAGCCCTTGCACCTCCCTCCCGATACCTCCTCCTCCCAGATAACCCCTGATGTGTTTTCTGTCTCTATATGTAAACATCAGTTTATCCATTCAATTGATAATATCTGAATGATTTCCTATTTTCACTAGTATGAGTAAAGTTCCTTGTAAACAAGTCTTTGGATGTATTCAGGATTTTCTAGGTAGAAACCTAAGAGTAGATGGCTGGGTTTTTTGGTCAGTGCATATTTAAGTTTTTTTTTTTTTTTAAACTATCATGGAGCCTGGTGCAGTAGCCTACTGGCTAAATCCTCCCCTTGCATGCCCAGGATCACATATGGCTGCTGGTTCTAATTCTGGCTGCTCCGACTTCCCATCCAACCCCCTGCTTGTGGCCTGGGAAAGAAGTCAAGGATGGCAGAAAGTCTTGGGACCCTGCACCTGCCTGGGAAACCTGGGAGAGGCTCCTGGCTTTTGACTTCAGATTGGCTCATCTCTGGCCATTGCGGCCACTTGGAGAGTGAACCAACAGATGGAAGAGCCTTCTCTCTGTAATTCTGCATTTCCAGTAAAAATAAATAAATCTTGAAATAAAAGCTGTCATGGCCTGCATTGTGGTGCAGTTGATACAGCTGCCACCTTCAAGGTCAGTATCCTATGTTTTTGGAGCAGAGGATGAAGGGTGTTAAGTCCCACCTGCTCTGCTTTGATCCAGCTTTCTGCTGATGCCACGTACCTGGGCCCCTGTTCCCTCACTTGGAGACAGAATTGAGTTCCTGGTTCCTGGCTTAGTCTAGCCCAGCCCCAGTCAGTGTGGCCATCTGGGGGAGTGGACTGGCAGGTGGAAAACCTCTTCTCTCTTCTTTCTCTTCTTTTTTTATTTCCTCTCCTTTTCTCTCTTCTCTCCATTACTCTTTCTCACTCAGTCTTCCTTTCAAATAAATAAACCAGTTTAAAAAATGGAGAAACTATTAAACTGGTTTCTGTATTAGGTTATACCGTTTGGCCCAGTATCATTTTGTGAGAGAAGCACTTCTTCCATGGATATGGGGCAGAAGCAGGAAGCGTAGCCACGGTGTGGCTGGGGTTGGGATACCGTCAGTACTCCTCTGTGCCATATATTGCTCCAGTGCCCAGACGTGACACACACTGGGCTTCTTCCTGCCATGGACTGATATAGAGTTGCCAGCTCAAGGTAGATGTGATAGAGTGAGAGGGACAAGGTTTAAAACCTGATTACAGGACACCACGTGACACAAGGAGATGGAAGGCAAAACCAAGAGAATAAGATCAACCCAGTGGGTTCCCACAGATTATACACATGGATTCAGAGAGGAGCAGAAGCTATGAGACCCTGGGCCACTTCACCCAGTTCACAGAAGAGGAAACTAAGGCTGGAAATAGTGATTCTGTCTCCAACCGAGGACACGTATTTTTCCCCTTCTTTATGACATATTCGGAAAACACTAGGTGCCAACCCCTCCCTACCACCCGCCCCCCAATGCCGGAGTTTACCAGTCATTTTTTTACTTTGAAAGCAATGCCTGTTCACACATGGTGAGACTTGAGGTGAGTGCTGACAATGGTATTTCACACGGGCCTGGCACACGCACCACCCTGCTCACTCAACACAGCCTAATGAGCGCTCACTTCTTGGGGCCTCCTTTGTCCCCTATGCTGCGCTACAGTGCACGGAGCTGGCCGGCCTGAGAGGAGAGGCTCTGCCACACATGGAGCAGGACCAAGATTCCCTGGGCCACAGCCCATGGTCTTGTCCCAAGGCTGCCGCTCACGGATGAACCGTGTGCCCCTTGTGTCAATGGGAGGGTGCCGTGGGGGATACGAAGGAAAAGGAAGTGAGCAGCAGAACTGCGGTCAAGAGAGCTTTCCTTCCCCTCCTCTTTCCTGATTTATTATTTTTTTTCCTAGAGAAGTCTTGAAGTGTTCCAATGCCTGCTTTTTGGAAGGAATGCTTAGGAGGATCTTTTTCTTTCTGGCTTACTGGGAGATAATGGGAGTCTGGACACTTTCTAGCATACATGCGTCACTTAATTAACTCTAAAAGAACATCCTAAACTCTAAGGAAGTGATCCAAATTGCTAATATGCTTAAGGTTTGAGACAGACAGATGAAGCACCTTACATAATCCCTATGTTTAATGCATTTGGCTTATGTGTGAGAATTAAAATATACATTAAAAAAAAGAATCCTTGTAGATTTTAGCTTGTAACTTTGCATGTGTGTCAAACCATGGTAACTGGTTTACCTTGCAAAATCCCTGTAGGGAAGGGCCCTCTTTATTCATTATGGGATTCTTGGTGCCTTCCACATGGGAGATACTCAGTAAATATTTAGTTAGAAAATACAGCTTTTTATTTCTTATTTGTTTTCATTTAATTTGAAAGAGCAGAATTGTCCATCTGCTAGTCTATTCATAAAAGGCCAAGCCAATGCCAGGAGCTCCAGAATCAGTCTGGGTCTCCCCAGTGGGGAACAAGCACCCAAATGCTTAAGCCATCCCTGCTGCTCCTAGGGTGCACCTTAGCAAGAAGCTGGATTACACTTGAACCAGGCACTCTGATAGGGAATATGGAAGTCCCACATGGCGTCTTAACACCCACTTCTCCATAGGACACTCTTACATAGCACCGATGACGTGTCAAACATTGTCCTGAAGTGTAAGCTCAAAAATATAAGCTCATTTATCCTTTGTGACTCATTGCAACAGAGATGCTGCAACCTCCATTTTGCAGGTGAGGAAACTGAATCAGAGACTGAGCAGCTTGCCTAAGGTCACACAGCTAGTACAGGGAAGAACTTGCCCTTGGACCCAAGCTGACTGCTTCCAGCAGCCCAGCTCTGGACTCTGGCTGGGAATACATTGATGTAGAATCCTCTGACATTGATGTTACTAATGCTTATGGGATTGTGATATGCCTCATAAGGGCCACTGATCTAAAATAGGTAAGCCTCAGATATTAGAATATACCTCCTCTGCCTAAATTATCTGCTGTCCATGAATTCCTTGTTGGTTGATCCATAAGGAGTTTTGTATTTTTTGCACCATACTTCTTACCCAACTTTGTTATTTTCTTACTATATATAAAAAATGATCCTCTGATTAGTTTGTGTTTTTCTATATTCTGTATTATAGTACAAGTCTGAATCATTCATTTGTTCTTCAGACATTATTCATAATTAAATGTACAATATGAAGATGCTGCGGAGAAACTAGTCCTATCTTTTTGAAAGTCCAATATTGTCTAGCTTTAAAGTCTAGAAATCTAAATTCAACTTGAATATCTGATATATATACAAACCACCTCACGTAACATAAGAACTTGGGGAGACCCATAAAACACATATCCTATTAGATGGTATGATTATTTGGCTCTTAGTGTGCCACACAATAAAACTGTATCTGTCCAAATTTTCTATTTCTCATTCACTTAAGACTATAATTATGGAGACACTCCTACCACACTCTTAATTAGCCACACATCTCCCAAATAACTCCCCAGAAAATTCAACAAGGAATTATTTGACTTTTAGTGGACTTGTTTATTTAATGTCTTTTTTCTACTTTCTCGTCAAAATTTTCTACTGTTCTTTTGTGTCACTTTTGCTGCGACTCCCTTTCCTCATTTGCAGTTGGCCACAAATCCTGAGTGTGATATTATTCATGGTGTCTCCTTAAGTATTCTGTTTTTCCCCTTGACTTTCAGATAGAATGTGAGAGGGCAGATGTTTTCCTGCTGCCCCTGCCTGCTGGGCTTACCAAGTTGCTGCTAGCAACACAATGACAGTCCCTAACTGGTGGTGCAAATATTGTTCTCTATAGATTTCAATCCAACTTTCTCATGGAAAATTGAAGACTGGATATTTTGTTTTTCTTATTAGGAGATATTGCTCATACTATTGTCAATGCTGCTTTATTTGCTCTAGAATATGTTCTGTTTGCACAAAATTATCTGGTATACTCTTACCATATTTTGTTCTTTTTTACTTTCTGTAGCTAATTTTTATGAAAGTAGACCATAAATAGACAGCTCACACTGTAATATCAGAGTTGTATGTTTAAAGTGCACAAACACTTGTGTGTGTGTGTAGATTTTTTAAAAGCCATAGACAAAAGTCTGTACTTGAGAATATTCAAAATAAACATTTAATAAATGCTAACAAAATACATAACTTTAAAAAGCTGCAGATATTTGTTGACTCCTAATTTTAAGTTTTATTTTTGTTATTATTTATTTGAAAAGCAGAGTGAGTAATGAGAGAGAGAGAAAAACAGAGAAAGAAAAAGTCCATCCAAGCTTTGGGGCCCTGCACCTGCGTGGGAGATCCAGAAGAAGCTTCTGGCCCCTGGCTTTAGATCAGCTCATCTATGGCCATTATAGCCACTTGGGGAGTGAACCAGTGGATGGAACATCTTTCTCTGTGTCTCTCCTTCTCTCTTTAAATCTGCGTTTCCAATTTTTAAAAAAATCTTAAAAAAAAAAGTCAGTCTGCTGGTTCACTCCACAGATGCATGCAGTGGCCAAGGTTGGGCCAGGTGAAATCAGGAGCCAGGAATTCCATTTGTGTCTCCCAAGAAGGTGTCAGGAAGCCAAATATCTGAGCCATCACCTACTGTCTTCAGGGTGTGCATTAGCAAAGAGGTTAAATAGGAAGTGGACGTGAGACTCAAACCTAGACACTGTCATGCAGGATATAGGGGTCCCAAGTGCAGCTTAACCTGCTGTCCCATAATACCTGTCCCTGTTTTGGTTTTGTGGTAGCAAAGGTTCAGGATATGAATTGAGTGGCAAGTGGCTTATCCTTGCCTACACCACTAACATGAAATAAGAATTAGGAAGATGATAGAACCGTGGCTATGTATGCACCAGGTTTGTGTTTGTTGAAGAGTGTGATATTCAAGAAGGCTTGGTGAAAGTTTGGACTTCTTTTTGTCTAGTGTCAAATTGTAGCTTGGCAGAGGCCGATTAGGTACAGTGGGACAGAGCAGACAAGCAATGAGCCAATGAAGAAGTGTACTACATAGCAGGCAGACAAAACTGTAGGCGTTCAGCGTGGCCTGGACTGATAAACAGAAGAGCCTCCCTGTGGTATACAGGCTGAGACTGAGACCGGTTATCATCCATCCTGATGACACGGTGGTAGGCAGCCTGAGAGTCCGTGCTCTTTGGGAGCGTGGAGGAGCTGTCTGCATTGAGAAGACCTCTTAGCAGGCAGTGGAGACCCAGTCACTGGGTTCCTGGTCTGTCCAAACTTTGGACAATCCTGAAAGTTATGCCCATGTAAGAAGGCTGGTCATGAAGCAGGTTACTACAGAGGAACTCAGAAAGGAGAGGCCACACAATTCTGAATTATATGGTTCACAAAAGCTAAAAACATGACTGAGCTCCCCCCAGCCCACCTCACACACAAAAAAAAATGAAGTAAGAGCTTAGCGTTATTCTTTTGTTGCTGAAAATACGTGCAGAAAAGGTAATTCATCATTGGACTGAACTGCACTGTTGTTTATGAGAACTATGACGATCATCTCTTCCTAGCATTGCTTCAGTTAACACTGACCTGACGCCCAGCAGAGCTGCCTGCTGTCTCTGCCTGCCTTTCCAAACTAGGCTGAGACCTTGCTTGACAGTCATCTGATTTTTATTACCCGTGTCTCTCCTCGCCTCCATTGGTATGGAAAATCTAGGTAACTGCAAACTTGACCAGACTGCTACCAGTGACTATGCCTCTTATTACTTAATATTATTATAGACTTGTGGGAAACAGCCACAGATGTTGATTGGTGAGGAGCAGTGAGGTGCCACAGGAATTTTACAGAAAGGGGAGCAATCAATGCACGCTGGCTCGGCCACTTCTTTCTGAGTACATTTAGGCCTGTGTTGTCAAGCCCAACAAATTCTATGTGTACCTTGATTTGATCCTAGACCATGGGTAGAGAGTGTCAAGAAAATGGTTAGGGAAAAGTAAGTTCAAATTAAAAGTAGCAATGCAAAGCGTTTCATATTCAGATGCCTTGTCTCTGTTTTGTCCAGTGCAGAGGCCAGCCAACTTTCTCAGTCAAGGGCCAAAGAGTGAATATTTTAGGCTCTGCAGGCCATGTGGTCTCCGTCACAAGCACTCCACTATGTCCTTGGAGTGTGAAAGCCGCGGTAGACAATGCAGAAATGAATGGAGCATGGCTTTGTGCCAGATTAACTTTATTTATAAAACCAGGCGGAGGGCCAGATCTGGACCATGCATAGTTGGCTTTCCCTGGTCTAAATAAGAAAACAGCACTTCTACCCACAACAATATGTAATATATTGTTCTCACTGACGAGAGATAAATGTATATTCATGGTAGCTCAAAACAAAAAGGCACCCTTATGTGACTATTTTTCTGCCTTTTTTTGTTTTTTGGTTTTTGGTTTGTTTGTTTGTTTTCCCTTGGATGATGGCAATGTTTACCATTTGATCTAGTTAGTGATTACTGATCCACAGTTCTGGAGGAGGAGAAAAGGACAGCCTGGTGGCCTCTGACCTGTAGAAGTTTACACTGAAAGACAGCAAAGAACACAGCAGAGCAGAAGCATGAGTGAAGCACACCTACAGTGGGAGAGGCGTTCAGAGGAGGAGCAGACCCGTGTCAGTGGGAGCACAGAGAACCTTAGGAGGAGCGATGACCTCACCTGGGGTGCTGCAGGCAGCGCAGAGCTGTAGGAACGAGAGTGAGGAGGACAGCAAGCAGAGGAGAGAGGGTAAGACCAGGAGCATCACCAGCAGAGACTGTGCGTATATCAAAAAGAAATCCTATTTGCAGGAAAGTCCAGGTCAGGTAGTCCTGTCTCTCCTTCATCCAGAAAGTAGAGATGATAGCTGTGGCTTCCTTTGGGCCTGTCATGAGGACTTAGGTGATGAATGTTTGTGAGGCACCTTGGAGCTGTTCCTGGTGCGTGGTCAATGTTATACAAGAACTTAACAAAGAAGCAGGTGCTAGAGACAGAGGGGATTAGTCAATGAGACATGGTCAGAGGAAGTTGGGTTGAGAACAGAATATTTCTCCAAAGACAGTTTATTTCTGGAGCAATGTAGCAAAGAACCACAGCGTCCACTGCTTTCAGGATGCTGAGCGGACTTGCCCCCAGGACACTTGCCATCTTCCCAGATCCTAAAGGAGTGATGATGGAGGTAGGAATATAAATAACTCCTGGATTCGGCCCACAGTGCCACGGGAAGGATGAAGAAGCCTTTCCTTCCCACCCCCAGAGGAGAGGTGTCTCAGGGGAGAGCTGGGGATTCGTGTGGTACCAGCACTGGCAGCCTGGAAACAGAGGCAGGCTGGAGTGGGGGCGCCAGAGAGAAACTTGGAAAGCAAGGCCACCACTAAAGAAAGCATTGAGACAGAGCATTGAATGCCGCTCACACCTTCTTGTGTTAGGATAAGAGAGTCTGCTGCACTCATCTGTGGGAATGAGGGAAGAAAGCGGGATGCAAAGATTGTCTGGGGGTGGAGACTGAGCCTCAAGGCAGAACACAGTAGGAGGTGGGCAAGTGCACAAGAGTCTCTGTGAGCAGGCCCCCACCTTGAGCAATCCCACGCAGCCAGAGCCACGCAGCCTTGCAAACCTGGGTTGTGGTGGTCACGGGAGGCACTTGTGGTGGTTTCTCACAACTGCTGGGAGACGTGGCAGGGAGGCCCGAGCTGAGGAATGCTGCTGGTCAGGACTGCCTTCCAGCCCAGGCTGAAGCCCCAGATGGTTTCCTTTGAATGAAGCCCCAGTTTTCTTTCTGCTTTTTTCATTCTAGTAATGAAAGATTGTCACCAGCAAAATGGAATGGGGCCCTGGCTGTGTCTCATTAAATTTTAAGCGATTCCCTGGGAATTAGCAACCTTGTGAACCAATTAGCTTGACGTGGAATTCCGTCTTAACAAGTGGAGCTCTGGGCGCCACGAATGCCAGCGATGTGTGAATGTGTGTTGGGAGAAACTAAGCTGTTTGTTCCAAATGTCAGTGTGACTCTTGCTGGGTGCCTGTGCTGGGACAAGCTAAGTGTGCATAATCCTCCCCTTATCTCCTCTGCAAAGACCAGGTGGGATTGCCAAATGCATCTGGTGGAAATTCACTGTTCATTGCTGACGAACTGAAGACTTGCAGAGTTAAACCTAAAGGATGAACTCTGAACTGTAGTGAGGAATGTGGAACATTTAATTTTCACTTGCGGTTCCCCCATGACAAAGGAAGCAGTCACTCCTTGGAACTGCTGCTTGATTCCTCTGAAGTTCCTAACATGAAATTGTTTGCCTCCTCATTCCCAAATCCCACCTCTGGGTGGAGAGAACCAACAGCTGCCATTCTAGGTCTTTCTTAGGCCTCCTGACTGGACTAGAAGAGATCTATTTAACAATGTTTCAGATCAAAAGGCCAGACATCTCATGGGAAAATGGTGATGTCACTGAGGCACATGGTATAAACCCTGCAGGTTCTAACACACAAAGATGTAGAGATTGTTTTAACAAGTTATAGGGGCTTACCTAGCATTTCAAAATTCAGTGTGAAGAAGTGTGAAGACTGAACATTGGTGAATGGGCATCAGAATGCCACATAGAATAATGGGTAGACAGAGATAGGGTTGTGACCCACATTAATATTTTGGGCAATGGCATACAACCAAAGCAGATAATTAAAAGAATATGATAGAAACATACTTCTTGGCATAAAAATATATTCTCCAATATAGGATCATTTAAAAGCAGTAAATATAGTATGAAATACAGCCCTGTGTCCATTAGGGAATATTTCTAAGTGTCACACGCAGATATTACACGTGGTTGTTACTTTCCTTTTAGAGCTTTTAAAAATGAGCTTATGTTAGTTAAAAATTACTACAGAAAATGTGCTTACTCCTGAAGCAAAAAAGCCATTTAGGGGCTAAGGGAACCGGAAAGCCCTTGATCCCCAAGTGAGATAGAGACATCCCAGGAGGAGGATAGCACCTGGAAGCCTTTCAGAGCCAGTGCTCCTGATGCTTGCATTCCACAATCAGCCAACCTCCATGGAAAGTATGCGGAAGAAAAAAACTGGGTCTGTACTGCTGTGTGTAGGTGCTTTCCTTGTCATTGTTCCCTAAACAATGCAGTATAACAACTTCCACGTACACTGTGTTAGGTATTATAAGTAATCTAAGGAGTGGTTTTAAAACATATGGGAGGATTGTATAAGTTATATGCACATATACCATTTTTAAAGATTTGTTTAATTGAGGGCTTGGCATGATAGTCTAGTGGCTAAATCCTTGCCTTATGTGTGCTGGGATCCCATATTGGTGCTGGTTCATATTCCAACTGCTCGATTTCCCTTCCAGCTCCCTGCTTGTGGCCTGGGAAAGCAGTCAAGAACAGCCCAAAGCTTTGGGACTCTGCACCCCTGTGGGAGACTTGGAAGATGCTCTTGGCTCCTGGCTCCAAATAGGCTGACCTCCAGTCGTTGCAAACATTTGGGGAGTGAAACAGTGCACAGAAGACCTTTCTCTCTCTCTCTCTAAATCTGACTTTGCAATAAAAATAAATAAATATTTAAAAGATTTGTTTAATCAAAAGACAGTGTGATGGAGAGAGAGATCTTCCATCTGGTGGTTCACTCCTCAAATGTAAGCCAGGCCAAGTTAAAGCCATGAGCCTGGAACTCCAGCAGAGTCTCCCGTGTGAGTGACAGTGACCCGAATGATAGGATCATTATTTGCTGCTATTCCAGCCACATGAGCAGAGTGTTGGATTGGAAACACTATAGCCAGGACTCAGATTGGCACTCCTTCATGAGCTCCAGTAGTCATAAGTGGCAGCTCAACTTGCCTCCACAACACACCTGTGGCCCCATACCATTTCACATAAAGAACTACTTAAGCATCCAGTTTGCTCCACAGGTTATATTGGATACAATCCCTCACAGATAGAAGGATCACTGTTCTAATGTCCATCTATCAAACAGTTGATCTAGCATCTAATTACCTAGCTAGTTAACTAGCCAACTTTCTACCATCCAGCTACTGTTCTGTCAACATGTGTATCCATTAAACTGGTGTGAGAAATAAGATGAGAGATAATGGCTTTAAATTTCAAAGATTGGTTCACTGTTTTCCAATAAGGTCCCCTCCACCCCTCAGTGAGTGTAAAACAAGTTTCCAAATCCAAATATAAACCTATATAACCAGTTTTTCACAAATATTCATTAAAAACCTACCATAGGCCAGAAGTAATAGGAATCTCAATCTTAAACTCTTAGGATATTTTTAATCATTTGAGCCTTCTCTGTTTTTGCTCACTGTATATATATAGAGAGAGAGAGAGAGAGAGAGACAGAGAGACAGAGAGACAGAGAGATAGAGACAAAGTATACGGACTATTGAATACAAGATATCAAAAGAGGGGCAGACATAAGAAGGCATCTGTATGTTGGCATTCCATATGGGCACCAGTTTATGTCCCAGCAACTCCACTTCCAATCCAGCTATGTGATAATGCACTTGGAAAAGCAGTGAAAAATGCATGGCCCAAGTGCCTGGGCCCCTGCCGTCCTTGTGGGAGACCCAAATGAAGCTCCTGGCCTCTGGCTCCTGACGTTAGCCGGGCCTAACCATGGCCATTGTGGCCATCTGGGGAGTGACCCAATAGAAGAAAGATCTTTTTGTGTCACTGTACCTCTCTCTGTGTATCTCTTTCAAGTAAAATAAATTATTTAAAAATATCAAAAGATACACTTAAATTCTATACAACAATTGCAGTTCCTCCAGAAATACTACTAAAGTTATTTTAGAATGCAGGGTTTTTTAAGGAAATATTAAAATGCTAAACTGGTAAATACGTCTTAACCTGTGCCAATACAGTGGCCATGAATTTCACATGATTACTCAGCTTTGAATGAGAATAAATGTTTCTACAGTTCCCCACTCACATTCCAGGGGCAGAATATCCACCCACATGTAGCTAGTGGCTACCCTCCTGCAAAGTGCGGAAACCCATCAGTTATATCACCACAAGAAGTTGCCATGGATTTTCTTGATCTAAACTCAGTGGATAAGAATACTTATATACAAGGAAGAATTTTTCAGTTTTGTTCTTGACTTCATTAAAAACTAAGCTACTTATTGGTAGTATACTTTCTTTTTTCATTCTTTAATAGACTCTTGGTGTAAGCTCCCTGAGCTGTGAGCTTTGGGGAATTTTTTTGCCTGCCCTTACTTCAGAGAGGAGCCAACAAATGACAGTGACAACCCTTCAGACACTTATGTGTGTTTGCATGCATTTGGCTCAATATTGACTTGAAGTGATTGTAAATTAGATTTGGTGTTTGCAGCAACAACAAAAAGCCTGTCTAACCTTACTAAAAACATGTTTATTAGTGTTAAATTCTTAAACTGTAACCAATGTGGCATTCTTGGTGGTTAGTCAACTTCCATTAGGCTTTGCTGTGCAGTGGAGCATGTGATGCCAAAAATGTCAGTGATGTCCAAATAACTATTGCTCACTTACTCCTGTAGATATGAGATGACCCAGTTCCTACTTATTTAAGTAGAAATCTGAAGACTAAATCACCACCCAGGGATTCTCCGAAGTCCTGTGCAATTACATTGGACTGTCTCTTGCTTAGATAAGCGGCTAGAAAACTGGCATAATTATTGGTGTTCTGCTTTTGTCTATACTTAAAAACATCACTGCTAGGAGCCAGTGCCACAGTGTAGTGGAGAAGCTTCTTCCTGCTGCACCAGCACCCCATATAGGTGCTGGTTCATGTCCCCACTACTGTACTTCCCATCCAGCTCCCTGCTTGTGGCCTGGGAAAGCAGAAGAGGATGGCCCAAAGCCTTGGGACCCTGCTCCTGTGTGGGAGACCTGGAAGAACCTCCTGGCTTCTGACTTTGGATCAGCTCAGCTCCAGCTGTTGAACCCATAGGGGGAAGGAACCAACAAATGAAAAATCTTTCTTTCTTTCTTTCTCTCTCTCTCTCTCTCTCTCCTTTGCTCAGCAATTCTGCCTTTCCAATAAAAATAAATCTTTGGGAAAGAAACTCACTGCCTTAAAAAAAAAAAAAAAGATTGATTTGAAAGAAAAAAACTAGAAGCCAGGAGCTTCATCTGGGTTTCTGACATGACTGCAGGTGCTTCTGCTCTGTTCCCAGGTGCATTAATGGGAAACTGTTATTGTAACTGGAATAGCCAGGACTCAAACTGGTCCCGTATGGGGTGCTGGTACTGCAGGTAGCAGCTTAATGCAGTATGTCACAGCACTGGCCCAAACACTGTACTTTTATAAGAAATTTTTCTTATTAGTTTTAGTGGAGAAAAAAGTTCATGTTCACAAAATGGTGTAATGAACATGAATGTTCTGTTTAACAAACAATCATAAAGTTCCAGATAATGCTTTTAAAATATATAGTTTTTTAAATTTGCTTGAAAGGCATCATCAGAAACAGACAAATATACATATTCCAAACACTGAATCATTGTCCAGATGTCCGCAATAGCTGCAGTTGGGCAAGGCTAAAACCAGAAGCCGAAGACTCAATCCTGTTCTCCCCTGTGGGTGGCAGCAAGTTAAGCCCTTGAGCCATCACCTCTTGCCTTCCAAGGTGTACATCAGCAGGAAGTCAGGTTTCAAGCAGCCCAAGCAACATCTCAACCACTGTGTCACAAAAACCCAGCCCCATATACTATTTCTAAATTTAGGATTTGTTATTAAGTTGTAGTGAGGCTAACAGATCAAGAGATGGTTGCCATTGGTTACAGAGATTCCCAAGAGGAACAAGGAACCAGGACAATAGACCCTACTTGGCCCCAGGGAAGTGCCTAGGTTCCTCAGGAGTCAGAAGCAGGAAGGGAGATATGTGGGCTGGAGCATTGCTGTGGTTTCCATGGGGAGTCAGGTGGAGCAGGAAGCATATTTACCATTGGTTAGTTTAGATCATTGCAGCAGGTTCTCAGCCATAGCTGTGCCTAGTTGTCCAGTGCCTAGTCCTGGTGTGATTCAGGCAAGGAGCATGAAGCTTTGATCATGAGAGCCAGAGAGTAGAAGTGAGGGTGGAGGGAAGCGCTAGAACCAGTCTAGTTTTTCTCTGAACCTAAAATGTTCTTTAAAAAAAAAGCTGTTTTAAAACAGGTAATAGACACAAGCATTTGGTCTAGTGGTGAAAAAAATCATTCTTGTTCAAGGAGAAGAATATAGAGGAGCCCTGTTGTGGAGAAGAACTCCCTGCTGAAGCTCTTCAGGGTGACATTTTGCTAAAACTATAGGGGACTTTCTCAAAACACTCTCCTGGCGAGCAGATGCCATTATTCTTTAGACTTCTAGAAAGTATTGCCCTAACTGTTCCGTTTTGCCTTCAACTGGACCACCTGCACCTCTTGGTAGCCATTGCTTTGATTGTGTTTTGCCTTCAGGATAGTACCAATGAAGACATGTCTCATCTGCCGTTACAGTTCTTTGAAGAAATATCCAGGATAAGGATCCTGTTTGTTTCCAATGTACATTGAAGATTTTGCTCTTGTCTGTAGCTGATTTGCATTCAGCAGTTATGGCACCCATACGGCAGAAAGCTAGCTTCACTTTAATTATTCAGTCATAATTATGTAGGTTGAACACTTGAGATGCCTATGGAGTTAGCTATTGTTTCTACTGTTGATCACCATTCCTCTTCAGTTGGAGCATGAATAAAACAAGCTTTTTCCTTGAAAAGCGATGTGGGTGTTCTGCTGGAGGTTCTGTCTTTAGCATTATCTTGTTCAAAATCGTAATTAAAATGAACTACCCCTTCAGAAGCCACTGATTGGAACGTTGCCCCCATGAATGTTTCATGAAGCATTGGTAATTTTAACCTTTCCTACAAAAGTTAGATTTTTGTTCTTTATTTTATCAGAATTTGTTACTCTAACTGAAGCTTATTGCAAACTAATGTCTTACCCTCAGTGCCTCAAATTAGGTCCTATTCAGACTTATCATAACAACTTATTACTAGTTGATATTAGTACAAAAAAATTGAAATCCCATGAGCCCAATGGGATGGCTTGATTGGTTAATCCTCTACCTTGTAAGTGCCAGGCTTCCATATGGGCACCAGTTTGTGTCTTGGCTGCTCCACTTCCCATCCAGCTCCCTGCCTGGGAAGAGCAGCAGACCCTACAACCACATGGGAGTTCCAGAGGAGGCTCTTGGCTTTGAAATGGCTCAGCTCCAGTTGTTGCAGTTATTTGGGAAGTGAAACAGCGAATAGAAGATTCTCGCTCTCTTCTGTCTAAATCTACCTTTCCTATAAAAAACAGATCTTTAAAAGCAAACAAATTGAAATCCATGCATAATTTTTTGTAATACACATTTTTTGAGAAACTTTCTGAAGACCCCTCATATAAATGTAATCATTCATGTTTATATATATATTTTTGAATCATCTTTTGATAAAAATTTTGTTTATGAGACTCACCCATGTCTTACTGTTGGTTAGCATGACTTCATTTTCTTAAAATGTTTATTTGTTTTCATTGACTTAAAAGGTAGGGTAAAAAGATAGATACAGAGATAGTATCTTCTCCTGGCTGATTCACTCTCTGTGTATCTGAAATAGCCAAGGCTGGGCCAAGCGGAAGCCCCACGGGAATGGCATCCAGGTGTTCAGTGTGAGTGGCAGGACTCCAGTTACCTGGGCCAGCATCCTTGCTTCCCTGACACATTAGCAATAAGCTGGATCAGAAGTTCAGCAGCCAGGCCTTGTACTGGTGAAAATTTTTCTGTTGTTTCTTTTTTTTTTTTTTAAGATATATTTATTTGGAAGGCAGAGTTACAGAGACATGGAGCTTCTTCTGGGTCTCCCATGTGGGTGCAGGAGCTCAAGCATTTAGGCCATTCTTTGCTGATTTCAGGCACATTTACAGGGAGTTGGATTAGAAGTGGGGCAGCCAGGGACTCAAACCAGTGCCCACGTGGGATGCCAGTGTCACAGGCTTTACCTAGCTGTGACGTTACCTAGTGTGCCAAGCTCTGAGCCTGGAACCAGATTTTTGATATGATAGGAAGCATTCCAAGAGATGGTTTAATGCTCTGTGCCACAATACCCACCCCCGTGGGGCAGGGGAAGGCCTTCAAGTTGTATTTCTGCTCTAGAGAAAAATGGTTGTGCTTTCATCTTTTTCAGTTTAGCAGTTTAAAACAGCTAGAACTTATGCTGTCATGCCGCGTGAGATATGGATGCGTTTTTTTTCCTGAAGTTTATTATGCATTTATCCATGCTCTCTTAGTGATTTCAGACAGCACTTTTATCATTTTCTGAGCTGTGCATGCTCATGTCTGTTTCTGATTTTCTCCTCTGTGATGTTGACCTCTGTGTCTGCACTTGAGCCAGTATCATGTCAGTTCTAATTATTGTACTTTAAATTCTGTTAGCCTCCTCTGGTACATGTATGTACACACACACACACACACACACACACACACACAGAGCAGTGTTCTTTTTGTACCAATTTTTTTCAGACAAACTTTTGCATCCCTATGTTAAGTTTCAGAGAAGTATCTCACTGTATGTTTTACATACTAGTTTAAAATTAAAATTTGATTGTGTGGAATTTTGATGGAGCTGTTAGCATGTTTGAAAATGACTGTCTCTGTCAATTCTTCTGACTCCCTCAGTAACATTCAGTCCTCACATCAACCTTGTGTTTTTCTTATTCCACGTTTCTGCGCTATAGTGTCTTTCCAGCCTAACAAGGACCATCAAGTACTGGCATTCCACACCTCGGGCAAGGGTCTCTGAGTGGTGTGTGGGTTTGCACCCCTGAGCTTTTTCTGCTCGTATCTTTCTCTCCTGTATGAAATGACTTCTGCCTTAAGCAGCTGCCGCTCTCCAAGCAGGGCCTTCTTCAGAATCACTCCTTTTAATTTCCCTTCCACCACTGCTACTGTAATCAAACTCTGACTTTCTCTTTTTTCTATCACTTTGATGCTGGGTGTTGGTTCTCTGATTGAAAGAATTTTGAAGATCATTTTTAATTCCAAGACAACAAGCCATTCACTAAGACGCTGTTGGAGGACAGGATTACATGGTTAAAGGAGAGGAGTTTTTATATATCTCCCTATTTATCTTTTTCTCAGAAGGAGTAATGCTATGAAAACATAAAATCTGCTAAACAAAATAAAAAGAAAATATGCTAAAAAAATACCTTCCTTCTCCTATGATGAATTCTGGGGTTTGTAATGCTCATTTATTTTTATCCTCTTGAAAAGTATAGAAAGGGAAAGAGAGAAAATGACGAGTTGATCTCTTATCTACTGGTTCATTCCCCAAATGCCTAAAATAGTGGGGTGTTGGCCAGGCTGGCCCTAGGAGCCTGGAATTCTATCCAGGTCTCCATGCAGGTGCAGGGCCCCAAGCCAAGGGTCAGGGCATCATTACTACCTCTGAGGAAGCAAGAAAATGGGCCAAACTGGCATTCTAATATGAAATGTAGGTTAAGCTGTTGTTGGCCCAATAATTCTGTGTGTGTGTTTTAAAAATATGATTGATTAATGAATATCTATAGAGAGAGAAAGACAGACTTCATCCATCTGTTGGTTCACTCCCCAGAAGTCAAGCACCCAAAGCCAGGAGCTTGATCTGGGTCTCCCACATGAGTGGTCCAAACACCTGGTCCATCCTCTGCTGCTGCGTTTTCTCAGGCCACTAACAGAAAGTTAGGTTAGAAACAGGAGATGAACTAGTGCCCATATAGGATGCTGGCACTGCAGCTGGTGGCTTTTCCGGCTGTGTCACAATGCCAGCCTCCTAAATTTGCTTTGAAAAAAGAATTATTTAAACAAATGCCTAGCACAATCTTTCTTATACTTTGGGGCCAAGGAACTCTTTCAAAAATGTGGTGAAAACCATAGCTGCTCTCCCCTGCAGCGCACCTATGCGTAAATGCGATCTGGGGGAAGATTTCAAAGAAAGGCCACCACATCCCAGCAGAGATGAGTGTCTGTCATAATTGGTGCATATCATTGAGGAAATACACCTGCTTGTGGCACTCTCGGCATTCTTGTCAGACCTCACACTGCCTCCCAGAGCAGCCGCTGGCCGACTCCCACCAAGTCACCCAGCTGTTTTGTAGCATAAAGATCCCCTGCAAACAGAGTTGTGAACAATGAAACATTTTGAGGAGTCATTTTGCATTGTTACCCAATGAGCTGAGGTAAACTTTAGACCTGACCTGAGAATATTGTTTAGGTAATAGGAATTTGTCCTCAGTCAACATCTTCCACCCCCACTTCTGAGTCTCTCTTAGGGCTCTTCTGTTTGTTGTTGCCGCCCCAATTTCTGGTATCCTTTATGTCTTACCTGAGTAGTGTCCTCCCCAAAAAGCTTGCCTTTGTCCCTCACCTCAAACCTCCCACTCAACACGCTTTCCCGTGAAAGGGATCCAGAGAGAGCGGAGGGCCCGGGTACTCCAGGGACACAGTTTAGTCTGTGCGTTGAGGAATTCCACTCTGAAGTACTTGTGTATATTAGTAGAGTGCATAAACTCAAGATGCAATTCATCTGAAATATATATCACAGATATATTTTCAGTGTGTACGATATGTGTATACAGTTTGTCATAGGCATATATATCAGAAATAAAAATAGGGAAGAAGAGGCTGGTATTATACCATAATCATTAAGTTATTGAATACACTTTCCTGTTCCATCCCTCAATGCAGTTACGTATGCGGTGCCTGAGTGAGGCTGTCTGGGTTTGAATCCTGGTTCTGGCATTCATGAGCATGACACTTTGGCTGGAGATAACCTCACCTTTCTGTGAACTTTGATGTTTTCATCTGTAAAAAGTGGCCCGCTTGGAGGACTTGCCCAAAGGAGGGATGTGTAGTGTGCAGTAAGCATTGCCCCTGTAGGATGCCATGTGGGTTTGAGTACCTGGGGCAAAAGGAGTCTGGCCCTCCCTCATCCACTCTGGGAGGCTGCTCCTGCCTCGCACTGGGAGAAATCCCACAAGAGCCCCGTCTTTGTAGTAGCTTTTACGCAAGTTTTCTCATCAGAAACAGATTGTTCTCATTAGGGTAATTGGTACAGTAATCCAAACTCCGGTCCAGGCCTACATAAAACCTCTCCCACACCCAGCCTTACAACATGTGCCAAGGACATCTGCAGGAGGGGACAAGTGGCTGACTTCCTCTGCCTTCCCCACCCCTCCCTGCAGCTTCCCATCCCCTACCATCACTACACTTAGGTACTGTTGTTCCTCCGGATACAACAGCGTCTACTCTCCAGTCCTCAGCCTTCTGGGCTTCCAGGTTCCTTCTCAGTAGGCATGCCTTTGCCCAGGCCCCTGACTTAGACCCTGAAGGTGGGGACAGAAGCCAGGGGAGCCCAGTGCTTACCCGGCTCCTGTCTCCTTAGCTGGAGGGGCTCAGCAAGGGCAGGACAGCTGTGCTGGCCTTTCCAGCCTATGGGCGCATCCTCTGTGTTCCTCTTTGAACCTCTCAGCCCAGGACTTTAGGCTGTTTGACATCTGTCTAATGGTGGGGAGCCTGTCAGGAATCTGCTGGGTAATGTCCTGTCATAAATGTGAAGACCTCAAACTGGAGGCTTAGTAAATAGTACCTGCTTGGGACATGTGAGCCATCATTGTCAGGATGAGGGTAGTGTGTCTGCTTATGGTCTGAAGTGTTCGAGATGGGTAGCTTATAAATAATGTAAATTCTGGAGGCTGAGAAACCCTAAAGTAGAACAACAGCAGATCAAAGCCTGGTACGGTGACTTTCTACTTCACAGAAGTTTGTCTTCTCCCTGTGGCCTCTCATGATGGAAAGGGCAGCAGCACTCCGGGTGTGTTACCAAGGCACAGCTCTCACTGGTGCCACCCGTGAAGGGGTGACCTAATCACCCACCTCAGGCCTCACACCCCAATATATCACACTGAGGGATGTCAACATGAATTTAGAGAGAGACACAGATATTTTATCTGTATCCTCGTTCCATGGTACCTCTGTTACATGTAATTTTATCGAAGTTTGTCAATTGCAAGTCTGGCAATGTTTTTCCAACCTATTGTAGGAAATCAATTCAAAGGCTGTTGACTGGAAATTTATAAATCAGAGTGGAAAATAAGGGTGGTAAAATAGAAAATGTGTTTTACTTAATAGGTATTGCTTGTAAACTTTGTGTTTGAAAATAAGTGTACACATTGTGATTAAAAATATATTCATTATCGGTAGCTGTGAAAAAGAACTGGAAAGGGTCTAAGGTTTTCCAGTTGTCCATCACAGGTGTTTACGTGTGACAGTGAGCGTTGACTTGGTTTGTTGATGAGCTGTGAGGAACCCAGAGCATCGCAGCGCCTTCGGCTCTCTGTAATGACTGCTGTGAAGCTGTCGGGGAAAGGACCTGTTTTTATGCTTTTCCCCTAATGGTTTCTTGAGAAGAGGTGTTGTACCCCCAAAGTTGCAGAGAACATATTTTTGTGTACCGAGCCCAGCACCAAGGAGCACAGGTCCTTGCTGGGCTAACTTCACCAGTGGGCAGTGTCTCTTGTCCTGTGAGAGCTGTGTTAGCTGAGCATACATGGGCTTCACTAGGAGTAGTTATTAAGCTGCACCAGGACAAAAGGGAGCCCCTCCGGCTTTCTACTGAGCCTGTTCCTTTCTTTGCGGGAGCTGAAGCAAAGCCTCAGCTTAAGGAATCTTTGTGAGGTCAGAGAGAGGTTCTATGAATGACACAAAAACAACTGGGGGCTGGTAGGTCTTTAGTTGCATAACCTCACTGTATTTTTAAGAATTCCAAGGCCATCGGATGGTTGAAGACATATTGTAACTATTCATACACAGGGAATGAGATTATAGACTTTCTCATAAAAATGCAGTTTGATCCAGTTGAGAGCTTGCCCCCTTGCTCTTTGATGGTAATGATAATTTTGTGATAGAAAACAGATTTTGCTTTTCCTGTTTCATGACCCAAGAGGCAAGAGTGCATGTCGTGCTGTGTGAGCTGTCTGTAGGGAGCACAGCAAACCTGCTATCCAGCATACGTACCTGGTCAGTTCTGCAATAGCTATGGCTGTGGCTCCAAGGACAAAATTTGAGTTGTTTCATTTCCTAAGGCATCAGGCCTCCTAAGTTTGTGTTGTCTGCATTGTCCTTTCAAAAATACAGGAAGGTACAGTGGTATAAGGTCAGTTGGCTTCTACTTTGGATCTGGCTACCTCTTAGAATATTTAAACGTGGTTCTCTCTCTGAAAATATATTTATCTTAACACACCATGGTAGGAATGAAGAAAGCTACAGAGAACCTGGAATGAGTGTTGGTGCTGTGGTTGAATTGCTGCTAAGATGCCTGCATCCACATTGTAGTATGAGAGTTGTGACTCACCCCTCCCTCCTCCAAGCCAGCTTCCTGCTAGCGTGCACCGCACGAGGCACTGAGTGATAGAGCAAATACTTGGATTTCCCCACTCGTGAGGGATAACTAGTGTGAATTCCAGGTTTTGAGCTTCCACCTGGCCCAACCCAGGCTGTTTGGGATATTTGGGATATTTGGGAAGTGAACCAGTAGATGAAAAATTTCTGTCTCTTTCAAATATGTGAAAATAAACAAATGTTTAGGAAGCAACTGGCTCTAAGATATTTCTGAATGAATATCTGCTTGTATTTTGAAACTCTTATATCTATACCACCCATTTCTTTTTCTTACAATCTTTTTTTACTCTTTTCATCTTCTTTACTAAATGTTTGTAGGAAAAAATTTTGATCCATCCAAAACTCTAGCATGCTTAGACCACTGTGTCAATCTAATATGCTAACAGAGCTACTGCGTCCCTGTTTCTCGTCATCTTTTCCAGGAAATGGTTTAATTCCTAATTAAAGGAGCTGAGCAGATCACTCTGAATTACATTATTTGAGGATAACTTCATAACCAAAGAAATATAGGCCTCATCACCTTGGCAAAGGCAGAGTTACCTTGTGAAAAAGAATCTCTGTGAGACCTGAGTCCATGCTCCCAATTTCTATTTTCCGTTGTACTCTGAACAAATGGCCAGGAATGAATGATGCAGATCAAACTGCCATCTGTGTGGCTGTCAGACTACACCTCTTGTCAGCATGCAACAACCGCAACAGAAATCAACTTAAAAAGAGACAATCAAAACCCAATTAATGATTTTTTAAAAATTTATTTTATGATACATTCCATAAACTCTGGGATTTCCCCAATTAATGATGGAAAACACAGCCACTTTTGCAAATGTAGCAGTATAGATTTCATGCTTTCTTTGGTGTCCCACTGGTAGCTATATTTAACTCCCTTCATGCCACTCCGTCTCCTGGAGCTGTTCTCTTGCTAGTTAGAGAGCATATGTCCCTGTATCTATGAATCACACTGCAGTAAATCGCTCAGCATGTTTCTTAACATATTGAATTGGACATGAAACTTCCCTTCTGATTCCAGCCTGGTTATTTTTCTTCAGTTTTGTGTTGTCAAATTAGAACCAAAGGTACTTATATTAAGGGTATCAAATTCAGAGCCATACACTGAAGAGCTCACCATCTTTTTATGAAAAGACGCCCTATTGGAATCAGGGTAGGATTCCAAATATATGGAAAAATGGGTCTGTTCCAGTATCCTGCCTATTGTTAATAGATGGATGATAGCCTATTTTAATGTGCTCCGCCCCACCTATAGGGACTTGTCTAAATGGCCCCACCATGTAAAAACTAAGGTGACTGTCGAGCAAACCCTCTGAATAAGGACAACATTAGGAAAAATTTCAACTATAGGCAAAGAGATAAAGCTGAAGGGTTTTCAATTTGAATTGTCTTTGAAACTGACAATTTTTCTAGCATCGTTTTCTGAATTGCTAAATACAGTAAAATTCTTTCATTGCATGAAAAAGTCTTAATTCCCCTCACCCAGACACAGAAAAAAGAAAAAGAAAATTTGGAAACAATGATCTCACCCACCCTTCCCTAATCTTTGACCCTTCCCACTCTAATCAATTATGTAAACATCATGAAAAAATAAAATCTGCATTAGAAAAAGAAGCAAGTTTGTTATGACTAGAAGTTAGACATGTGTTAAAAATGTTCTTACTGCTTCACCTCTCATTTATTTGCCTATTGTCCTGTATTCTCTCCAAAATTCATGTTGAGCTTTAACTGCCAGAGTCAGATGTTAGGAAGTGGTGAGACCTTGAAGAGGTGGTTAGTTCTTGGGGGCCCTGCTGCTTGATTCTCGTAGGAGGGAGGACTCGTGGAGAGGTGGATCAAGCACAGATCAAGGCTCATGTCTCATGTTTGTCCACCTCCACACTTGCTCTTCTGCTCTTCCGTCCTGTTATTACGCAGCACGAGGCCCTTACCAGAAGCTGAGCCAGTGCTGGCTCTGTTCTTCTCAACCTCCAGAACCGTGAGCCAAGGAAACCTGTGTTCTTCAGTATCGCTGAGGTTCATCTGCTCTGTGTGCAGCAGAAAATGGACCAAGACACTGACAGACATGTATAGATGTGGATGTACAGAAACACTAGAAAGCACAGAAAAGCACAAAAAAAGGAAATCTATGATTTTCCCATAATCTATTTCAATAGACAGTAGCTGTATATTTTAAATGGTGAAATAGATATAGTCATGTTTTTAAACATTGGAACCATACTATATATACCAATTTTATCCTGCTGAAGCACACATAGGCACAGATGTTTGGTGTAGCAGTTTAGAAACTTATTAGAATGCCTGGATCCCAGATCACAGTGACTGGAAGTTCTGTCCTGGCTCTGTTCTCCATTTCCAACTGCCTGCTAGTGTACAGCAGGTGGCAGCTGATGGCTCAGAGGTTTGAATCACTGCCACCCATATGGGAAAACTGGATTGTAGTATCAGTCCTGGCTCTGGCCCATGTCCAGCTGTGGACATTACAGGCATTTGGGAAATGAATCAATGGATGGGAACTCTGTGTGCATCTGTCCTCTTTGTGTCATAAACAAATTACTTTTTACACTACTGTGACAATGTATGGCAAAGGTCTGTTTGCCTCTAGTTAGACAAACTTCATAGCTACAATGAAGAAATCATAGAACATTTGCTTTAAAAGTTTCTTTTTATAAATAATATTTGCAAACTTTTACACTTGCTTCAAAAAGGAGTTTCTTTCCTGTGTAAGTGGATTAGATAAGACATAGATTGTAAATAAAAGGTTTGGTAATCCAATTACATTAAACTAGGAAATTTTGGATCATCTAAAGGCGCCTTAAAGTAGGAAAGGAGTGGAAAATATTTACAACTCATGCAGACAGCACTAGATCAGGGTATGCAGATTATAGACAGAGTAATTCATTTCCTACAAATCAGTAACAAAAAGGCAGCTAGTCACCAATTTAAAAAATGAAAGATTAAGATGGCCACTTCACCATAGAAGGAACTCAAATGCCAAGAAACATAAAAAGATGTTCAGCCTCCTTAGTAATAAGAGAAATATGAGTTGAAGCAACAGAGATGCCATTATACACCCACATGATCGGCAGACATGCCAAAGTCTGACGATACCATGTAATGGTGAGGATGTGAACGAACAGGATATTTCGTGCACTGATGGTGGGAGTATATGTTGCTGAAAACCACATTGGAAAAGAGTTTTGCCTCGTTGGACAAACTCGGATGTTGTATAAACCCTATGACCCTACAATCCTACTTTAATTATATTCCACCATGCTGTGCTTCCACATGGGCTCCTGGAGACGCGTAGGCAGCTGCGCAGAGCAACCCTGCTCCTCAGAGCTTTGCACTGGAGACAGTCCAGAGCTCCATCAGCAGTCCAATGGTAGTGGCGTCATTCACCTAAATACCATTCACCCATTAAAATAAAATGACTTTTGGTTTATCCCTGACTTTCAAATAAGTAAAAAGAATTTAAATCAAGTAATATGAACTATCCCTAGACATAACAGCACTGATGAATATTACAAACGTGAAACTAAAGGAACAAGACAAAAGGATATTTTTACAGTAGGACTCCATTTATACTGAGTTTTTAAAAGGTTGGAAGCAAAGAATGTTGCTCAGATGTGCATATGTGGATCCTGTAACTTTAAAGAAATGAAGTGAAAGCGGATCTTGCAGGTCAGTTTCACAGTTACTCTGAGGAGCCAGAGCGGAAAGGGAAGCCCCAACAAGGTACTTCTGACTCTCAACCTGGGCAGTGGTTCCTCCTTGAGTTCTTATTCTTGGCAAAGATAAGTTTTTAAAAAAAAAAAATAGGCAGGAGGTTTTTTAAAAGAGGAGAAAAGAGAGACTTGCCCCCCAAATCCTCAGAAAAAAAAATAGGATCTCACTAACAAGTTGCATCAAAGGAAAAGAAAGAAAAAGGGTCAGGATACCCCTTCTTTAAAAAAAAAAGTGTTTTGTTTACTTTATTTGAAAGACAGATGAACCAATATCTCCCTGTCTGCTGTTTCATTCCCCCAAAGCCCACAATAGCCAGGGCTATGCCAGGTCAAGGCCACAAACTGGAAACTCAGTTCTGTTCCCCATGTGGATGGCAGGGACCCAAATACTTGAGCTACCACTTACTGAATCCTGAGATGAACATAAGCTGAAAGCTGGGCACTCCAAGCAGCATTTAAACACTTGCACCAGATGTCCACTCCTGTTTTCCTGATTAGCACCCCATTGTGCTTAAAGGGCGCTCCTGGGTCATGGGCAACCAGCAGCCCTTTTGTTCCAATGACCTTCTTCGTATAAAGACACCAGCCTCAGAGTGGAGTCCATTGAATAAATGAAGACTGCTTAAACAGAAGGTTAGAGCTGCGTGGCACATATTAAATGTCTGGCATTGTCCTTTCTTAATGATTTGTAGTTCTGACTACAAAAGAGGCTAGAAATGTGTAATTTTGTCCCCACCAAGGAGACAAGAGCAGGGATTTGATTAATGACTAACAGCCTTAACTGTACTGGCTTTACTCACTTCGTGAAAGTAGTATGAAATATTTTTTTAAATGTTTAGTAGTCTGTAAAATTAAAGACTTGTCTATGAGGAGTTATTAAACGTGGAAAAACTGAATTTCATTTATTTGAGTGATGAACATCACCTAAATGATGGTAAACAGGATCTAAATTGTATATTGTCACATCGTGAGTCCACCATTCGATTCACACAAACCACCAAATCCTGTTCAACAATACTATCTGTGATGAGCGTCCACCCGACTGGTGAGGCTGATTTCTGGCTCATCAGAAACAGGGACTCCTTTATGCCAGAGGAAAGCTGTTCCTGGGATGAACCTTTTTGCCTTTGGCTCTCTGAAGGCTTGTCACGGCCAGGGTTGCCAGGACAGCATCAGGACCTTGCATGTTTGTGGGGAGCCCTGAGAGGACCCAGCTCAGCGAGATGTGCAGCCTGCAAGGCCACAGGAAGCTGATCGAGGCCAGCACCGGGCTGGTCATTGCCTGCACGGGGCTGTTTTTCCTGTGCTGAGGATTCCTGGGAATGCTGTCCAGGCTTGCCTGTGCAGCTGAGGTGCTGTCACCTTTCCTCTGCCATTTACAGGCTGTGGCTTTCACAGCTGTAAACAGGCTCCACTTTTTCAAGTATTACTCATTGTGGGAACAGTGCCTGCTGATGCCATTCACCTGGCCCTCGAAAATATCACTCAATACAGGACCATGTAGAAAATAGATCTTCACAGGTTTGATTTGTCTTATAAAAGAAGGAAGTGTGTGGCTTGCATGTAAGGCAAATTAGAAATAAATTCATTCAAAAAGTAACACACAGCACTATGCAAGTCATAGGCATATATTTGCCCAAAAGTTGGTATAAGCCAAAACATAGCTACTTTATCACCTGTCTGGACATATCCAGAAACCAGCTTAGAGACTACTCATGCATGCTTTTTGGGACAGTGTTGAGACTTTTTAATATCCTGTCTTTTGGTGGCTTTTTACAAAATTCTCTAGTTGGCATTGAGCTGCCTTCTCATTATCTATAGTTCTGAGCCTACGTTATAGTCCTGATTCACAAAGATGATCAGCGAGTGTGCAGACCCCATAAATAAACATCCACCTTGACCATCAGAAGACGGTGGGCTGCAGTGTTCAAAGGCATATACCCACAGGTACGATGCTGTGGACCATACTGTAATATATATATCTGACTGTAATTTACATTTCTATTGATTTCAGACAGTTAGATATTACATGTATGGTTCACAGCATCAAATCTGTGTCACTGGCCTGAAAGGGTGTTTTTCATTCCAAGGGTCATCTATTCAGAGTAAATGTGCATTAGGGGGGTTATATTTCGTCTGAAGAAAAAAGAACAAGACTTGCTCATTTTGAGAGTTTCCAAAGTGATCATATCAGGCCACAATTTGAGATGGGAGGCTTACTTCACTCTGCTGTGTAACGGGGTCAGGGTTGAAGACATCTACAAGCATTTCTTCACCTGAGGGATATTTTGGTAACAGGTGCTCAGTTACCTTTCTCCTAAAGAATGTGAGCGCTGGTGGTGGGCATTTGACCCAGCGATTAAGACCTCATTTGGGTCATCCATATCCTATGTTGGAATGCCTGGTTTAGGGTCTCAAGATCTGTTTCAGCTTTCTGCTCTTGCACATCCTAGGAAGCAGTTCCTGGTGGTTCAGTTGCTCAGGTTCCTGTCACGCAAATGGGACACCTGGACTAAGTTCGTAGCTCCTGGTTTAGGCCTGGCCCAGTAGTCACTATTAGGGATCCTTGGGGGTTGAGCCAGTGGATAGATAGAAAATTTCTCCTTCTCTCTCCCTGCCTCTGTCTCTGCGTTTCAAATAAAATGGGGGGAAAAAACCCAGAAAGGTCAGGATAGTGGTTTACTTTAAGAGAAAGGGAGAGTGTGTGTCATTTGAGGAAAGTTTGCTTTAAGAGAGGGAGCAAATACAGCAGTCACAGTGATTGGAGGGAAGCATAAAGACGAGAGCAGGAAAAGTAAAAGTATTTGAGGAATTTTTCCTCCCATGTTAGGCCCAAAGCACTCTTTCCTTTTCTTGGTGCAATCCAATGCTTCGACTTGCCTGGGTTTCCTTTGGGGTTATGCTCCAACAGATTTTCACTGTTCTGAGCATGCCGGGTTCTTGCACAACCTCATGCCTCTGTACACAGTGTCTCCACAGTTGGAATGCCCCGGCCCCTCACCCCACTCCACCCCTGAAACTCCTCCTTACTCATCTTCTTCAGTCCTCTTTTGTGAACTGGATGCTTCCCCCTGCTCCTCCAGTTACAGAGGTAATTGCTTTGGCCTTATCTCTTTTACCTGCTGCCAAGCTAGAGCATTTAGCATCTTATCATTGTGGGTCATAGCCTATCCCTGCTGCCCTAGAATGTGAGATCCTTGAAAGCAGGGATTTGGTCTCAGTTATAGTAAGTGTGTCTCTTGCGTCTGCCATGGTAGAAATTCAGTTAATGTTATTTGCATAGTCCTCTCCTATCTGACCACCTGTCATTTTTAGCATACAGAATCAGGCTACTGGTCATTTGCTGCTGCTTGCTCCTAGTTAAGTGGAAGTGTGCTACGTGCAATCCCTCTCCAGTTGGGTGAAATGATCATTTGGCATGGATATTTTTTTTTCAAGTAACAAAATAAAAAGTATGTTTAAAAACAAGACACTTGTTTCCCCCCAACACCTTTTTTTTCTGGGTGCTCACACTGTACTTGGGTTGATAAGACTTGTGTGTGTTTGTATGTCTGCATTTGTGTATATGTACATTCATTAAGGGACTTCAAAGAATTTGTGGAAAATGAGCCTGGAATTTGAAAGGGCAGTGAGGTCACAGACAAAACTAGGCATCTTACAGAGAGATTTGGAGGCCAATACAATTTTGTGAGTATGAAAATTTCACTTTGTGCTACAATTATTTGAGAATCAAGAGAAATCATTCCACAAGATGAACTATATCCAACAGACTCTAGTTTGACAAACCCTAGTTTGTTCATTTCCAAGTGTGTGAAACGAGCTTAGCAAGATACTGTGACACATTTAGAGACACCAGTTTCTTAAGTTTTAGAATTATCCAAGTTCACAATCTAATAAGGAAAGCAGAACTATTGCCTGTCTGTAAATTACAACTATTACACACCACAAGAAAGTCTTGAAAATGTAACAGGCAAATACATTGATACATATGAAAGCATTTTTGAAAGTATTAATGCTATCTGGGAAAATCAAACAACTTCATGAAGATTGATGTTTGCACAAGATGCTGAAAATTGAGGAGATGCATAAAAGGAAGCATACCAATTATATAAGGAGGAGAGACAGAGATGAAGATCTTCCATCTGATGATTCTCTCCCCAACTGGCCGCAATGGCCAGTGCTGTGCCAATCCGGAGCCAGGAGCCAGGAACTTCCTCCAGGTCTCTCATACAGGTGCAAGAACCCAAGGCTTTGGGCTGTCCTTAACTGCTTTCCCAGGCCACAAGCAGGGAGCTGGATGGGAAGTGGAGCCGCCGGGATTAGAACCAGTGCCTATCTATATGGGATCCTGGTGCATTCAAGGCGAGGACTTTAGCCGCTAGGCCACGGCACCGGGCCCTATTTTTGATTATACTAACAATGAAGTTTGGATTGATCAGCAAGAGTTCATGTGCAAGTTCAATTCCTCAGGAGTCTCACTTGACAAGGAATACAAGCTGGCCTCCCCTGTGATCTGCTGGCCACAGATGCAGGGAACAGCTTTCAGCCTCTGGGCCATCTTTCCACTGAGACTCTTCAGCAAAAAAACTCTGCTGCTGGCATTTGGAACTAAGCTTGTCACCTTAGGCCCCTTCTTGCATTTTTGTCTTTTGTCTCTTGGTCTCATGAGGTCTTAAAAGCTAAATTTTCTTCTGTAACTTCTGGAGAATTCCTTCAGGGTAAAGCAGCTGAAAGAGCTGTGCTTGCAGTTGTGTGTTCTCACCTTTATTCAGATTTCCTCTCACACATCTCTATTTACTGACAGCATTCCAACATTTTCAGAAAATATGTTATGATTTGGCATCCATGTGTTATTGTGTTCAGTGAGAAATCAAGACATCTGGGCAGGCTTAACATGTAAAATAGAAGTTGTAAAAATAAAATTTGTAGTCTCAAAAACTAGCCATGCACACGATGTCATGGGGTAGGATAAGCGGAAGTGGGGAAGTAACTAGAAGGACACAAATGAGTAGGTCAAGGAAGTGACGGCTTTGGTTTTGAACTTGTGTTCTGGCTAGTGGGCATCCAAATGGAAAGATATTTCTGGGGCTCAGAAGAGAAGTTAAGTCTAAAGAAAAAAGAAAGATGAAGCCATAAAGGCTAGGGAGAATACAGTTTTTGGAATGAGACAGGAATAGAACTGAAAGCAAACACACTGGCAACATATCTGTACTTAAGGATCAGACCCAGGAAAAATGCAGTCAATGAACAATGCTAAGAAGTGGCCAGAGAGGCAGGAAGAGGGCTGAAAGGGAAGGTCAGCCCCTGAGCTGGGCGGAGAGACAGGGTTTGTTTTTGACAGAAGTGCATGGGGAGACTACAAACGTGCTCCTGAGTTTGGTGCTGCAGGGGCTACTAAGAATCTTTGCTGCGTTGGTTTCTGGAAGAGCAAGATTGTAAGAGGTGGGAAAGAGGATGGAAGGGAGTACGTGAAGACCATGAGTACACAGATTATTCTTTCAAAGCACTTAATGATGAAAGGAGAGGAAAATGTAGCTAAATGATCATGAGAGGTACATTGGAAGATGGTTTTAGGATAAGAGAAAATTTTAAAGAACCCATTGATGAGAGAAGGGGATTTGAGAATTGAAAATGCAGGAAAGCAAAGATAGTTGTGTGTAGGCCCTAGAGAAGATTGGAAGGAAGCAAGATTATCATACGTTGGGATTTGGATAATGTACTTCAAGAGAATAGAAGCCTTTCTCCTCCAAAGTCAGGAGTTCAAGATTAAAAAATAAATAAAAACTACCGGTCAGGTTATGAAATCTCCAGGTGTTGTAAGATGGAGAAGATTCAGGGGGTTTAGAAGAAAGGAAGAAAAGAACAGCCTTTGCTATAGTCAGTCTTTTAAGAAATCAACTCTGTAGCAAAAACAAAAAGATCATTAGCTGAAAAAAAAAAGTGAGCTTGGATCTGAGGTTCAGCCATATGTGACATCATGTGGCGTCTTGGGCTTATTCTCCAGAATGCCCTCTCAGACTTCCATGGTCTTTCCCCAGTCTTCCCCGAGTACACATGTTGGGTTGCATATGTTTCATTTTCTTCCACAGTGACAGTCATTTCAAAGTAGAATTGTCCATCTTTCTCTTTTCTCTTTGTGTTTGGAATGGAAGATTAGTATCATTAAAAAAAAATTATTATTTGGGAGATAGAGAACTCTGCATCCTCAGTTGCTTCAATGATGGGGACAGGGATTAACAAAGCCAGGAACCAAGAACTCATCCAGGTCTCCCCATGTGGGTTGCACTTGCTGCCTTCCAGATTCTGCGTTGGCCAGAAGCTAGACTTAGGAGCCAGAGCTGGAATTTGAACCCCAGCATTTCGATATAGGATGTCATAAGGATCTTTTCATGTCCTCAATAAATTAGAGAAGTATCCTTTCCTGCATAGATATTGGGGGGGAATGTTTATTAATTGAGAAACAGGAAATTTTGAAAAGTATGGTGATTCCAAGGGGAAAGGATATGATACATTACATTTTGTATTTGATTTTTAAACAATTATCTTAATTTTTAATGATTTTTACATAGTTAATTATGGTGATAAGTGTCAAGGGCTACATGAAGATGTGTAAGACCATTATTTCTGCATTCTTTTTTTCCTTCCTGTATCTGGGGATCGTATTTGTTTTTTAAGATTTACATATTTGGGCCTGGCGCGGTGGCGCAAGTGGTTAAAGGTCCTCGCCTTGCACGCCCAGGATCCCATATGGGCGCCGGTTCTAATCCCGGCAGCCCTGCTTCCCTTCCAGCTCCCTGTCTGTGGCCTGGGAAAGCAGTCGAGGACGGCCCAAAGCTTTGGGAACCTGCACCCGCATGGGAGACCCGGAAGAGGCTCCTGGCTTCGGATCGGCATAGTATCGACCCGTTGTGCTCACTTGGGGAGTGAATCATCAGACGGAAGATCTTCCTCTCTGTCTCTCCTCTCTGTATATCTGCCTTTCCAATGAAAAAATAATAAAAATAAATCTTTAAAGATTTACATATTTGAAAGGCAATTACAGCGAGAAAAAGAGATAGAAAACTTCCATCTGCTGATTCACTCTCCAGAGGGACTCAACTCAGATGGCCAGAACTGGGGCAGTCCAAAGCCAGGAACTAGGAGCTTCATCTAAATTTCTCAAGTGGATGCTGGGGCCCAAGTACTTAGGATGTATTCTGCTGCCTTCCCAGGCTTATTAGCAGGGAGCTGGATTGGCAGTGGAGCAGCCGGAACTCAAATTGATGCCCAAATAGGATGCTGGCCCTGCAGGAAATGACTTTACCTGCTATGCCACAACACCAATCATATTATGTTCAGCTTTAGATGTTAAAGATATGTAATGAGAGTGTGAAAACCAAATAGAAACATTGCATGAAGGTAGAAGTCTGGCCCTATCTTACTACTAAAGATTTGCTGAATAAAATACAGAGTTGCTTTAGGAGGTTTACTAGACAATCTAAAAAGGCCGATGGTAGGACATCAAACAGTGAAAAACTGTATTTCCATAAATGAAAATGGATAGTATGAAGTCAGAGTGGTTATATTGGCTGACGAGGTCCATGTCAATAAATTACTCCATAAAAATCCTATTTTTCTAATAGATTGATGAGACCCAACTTGAGTTCTAAGAAAACTGGTCTCCAGCTGTGGCCTGGAACCAATTAAAAGCCAGGCAAAAATGCCTCAGACCCTCTTTGTCCAAGCCTCACCTCCTTAGAAATCTGTCAGCATCAACCATTAGTATAGGGTTCTCCGGGACTTGCTAAGTATCTTGTTTTTCTCTTTGCTGTTTCATGAAGAGATTAGCATAAGGTGGTTTGTCGTAATATGCAGCATGCAAAAATACCTTCGGATCAGTTCCAGATGCTGTCCACTAAAGCCTATCCTCACCCGTGGACAGGGAGCTTGGCGGCTCCCAGGATGGCAGTCTGCGTCAGAGCCACATGTGGGGGGGGAATGCATTTCCAGCACATTGCTGGAATGATTGAAGTCACACTTCTCTTGCTTGTGAATTTGCAAAGATTTTTCACTTCGGGATATTTCTGCAGCTCTTCCTAAGAGTAGTAGATACTATTAAATGTGAAGACATTGTGTTATGAATTTGTTCTAGTCACAGTTAGGCCTCTTTGAGTATTTAGATTCAAAATCAAATGTAAAGAATCAGCTTTCAATTATGCTCATTTACTTGAAGTTTCATAATGAAGTGTGTGCGTGTATTTGAAACAAATGCAAGGAAGCATATGGCAATCATTTTCTTTCTTTACTGATCAAAACTTACAGTATGAATGTAGGCGTAGAAATAAAAATGGGACCCAAAAGTTGCCCTGACTCACACCTCCTCATCCTGCTTGGAGCCTCACAAAGGCCAATGCCAGACTCAAAGAATCCTGGGCCTACAAGAGAGGATCCTGGGATTGTCCTAAGGGCAAATAGATGGTTGGAATGTAGTGTGGGGAAGCTCACTGCTCCTTGGATACTTTGAGTCTGCTTTTGACAAAGGCAACCCTTTGAGGGAGAAGCATTGGCATTTATTTGACAACCTAGGTTACATTTTTTTTCTTTTTCTGAAAATTATAATGCAAGTAAAGATTTGAAAAAGTTAATCAAAAGAATAGGAGGAAATACTGATTTTGCTGGAATCATGAAATGCCCATGTCTTCTCACATCATGTCCAGCACTTTTCTAAGTGTGCAAAGCGTAGAAGGAAGAACCTTGTTTGAGGCTCCTCTTCTGCTCCTGAGTGGGCCAGTTACAATCTACTAAGAACAGATGAGTCATATAATCAAACGTATTTCAAATGGTAAATTTAATGTGTGTAATATTTTGACTCACATGCACATAAATACATATTGCTTTCAGCTTTTTTGTCCTATTTTTGTCCTAACATACATACACACACACATATATATACATTAAATATATAATATATATATCAAATATATATATTTGACAGAGGGGTTGATTTCCCAAATGCCCAGGATGGGTTGGGGCTGAAGCCAGAGTCTGGGAATGCGATCAGGGTCTTCCATCTAGGTGGCAGGGACCCAATTACTTGGGCCTCCCAGTGCCACCAGGGTGGGTATTGGCAGGAAGCTGGTCCTCAGAGCCATGGGCAGGTATGGAACCCAAGTACTATGATATGGAATGTGGTCGTCCTGAGTAATACCTTCATCAATTCATCTTAAATACCTAACCCCTCCATCATCTTTTTAGAGGCTGTTGTTCATGACTCAGTAATGTGTGTACCAGAAGCCTTCTTCCCACATCGGAGACCCAACTCCATGTAGAATCTCACATGGTCCCTGAGCAGCTGCCTGAGCCGGGGGTGACAGCGATGGGTGAAGCTCAGGGCTGCAGCATAGAAAACAATGAAGTTCAGAGTAGACTCTGAATTCAGCAGGGAATGTATAGATGAAGCAATGACAACAAAAATTATGTAGAGGCTGCCAATAATAGATTTTGCCAGCATTTTTGAGAGGTTCCAAGCCAGTCTCAGAACAACTGAGTCTGATCCCAAGCACATGAGGAGAAATGCTGGGTTGTCTTCTAAAATTCTGGCTGAATTTGAGAATCATGTGTGACAACCACAAACCAAAAATGTAAGAACTAAGGACCTTTCTTCTCAGATTTGAGGAACTCTGATTTAGGGAAATTCTTTGAAATCATTTGAATCCCACAGTGTCAGATGTTTCTGAGAATTCATGTTTCAAACTCTTAGCTCGTATATCAAATTTGTTGGGCAAAGAGGCAAAGAGTAGAAGTCCGTAACAGGATCATCTGTATGATCAGTTTGTCTTCACTGGGAATTCTAAAAATTTATTTTAGAGGGTGAGAGAGAAACAGAGCTAGTTCTCATCCACTCATTCATTCTCCAGTTTTCCAAAGTGGTTCTCATTGAGTCCCAGGAGCCTGGCACTCAGTCGAGTCGCTCACGTAGGTGGCAGGGACCCAGTCGTGTGGGAAATCACTTATGCCTCCCACGGTGCACAATAGCAGGAAGCTGGGGTCAGGAACAGAGCCAAGTGTTGAACCCAGGTTCTCTGACATGAGAGGCACCCATTTTACAAGCATCTTTACCACTCAAACAAATCCCCATCTCCATATGAGAGATCTGCACTTTACAGGTTTGGAGAGTAAGACTGGGAGAGAGAAATGACATCCTCAATAGTGGTGGGGGCACATAGAGGTCTCTGTTTGAAACACAAAGTTACAGGGGGAGGAGGAAAGAAGGAGGAAGAGGTCAATTGTTCATTCTCCAAATGACCATAACAGCCTGGGCTGGATTCAGGTTGAAGTTGGGAGCCTGGAAACTGCCTCCAGGTCTCCCACATGGGTGATGGGTGGCAGAGTACTTGAGACATCCCTTGCTGCTTTCATTATCAGAGAGTTGGATCAGAAGCGGATTCACCAGGATTCAAACCAGTAACTGTATGGAACACCAGTTTCACATTAGTTGGCTTTCCTCACTGCACCCCAACACTGGCCCCTGGGCTGATGGCTTCATACTAGTGCTTCTATTCTGATATTTCCCAAGAAAGCTGACCTGTCCCCCAGGGCAGGCTTTCCAAAATCACAGGGTAATTTTCTTTAAGCTTTCCCCCACCCCCAAAATAATGTTTTAAAGAATCTTTTAGTGACTAGTACCATTTTTCTTCAAAATAACAAGACAAATGGAGAAATGTAAATAATTTAAACGATTCAGAAGGGTTTGAACTGATTTCCTTTTTCTTAATTGGAAAAAAAAAAGATTTTATTTTATTTTTTATTTGAAAGCCAGGTTATACAAGGAAGGAGAGATAGGGAGAGAGAGATCTTTCATATGCTGGCCTACTCCCCAAATGATTGCAATGGCTGGGACTGGGCCAGGCTGAAGCCAGGATCCAAGAGCTTCATCCAGGTCTCCTCCATGGGTGGAAAGGGCCCAAGCACTGCTTCACCTGCTGCTTTTCCAGGTGTGTTACAATGCGGCTGAACTGGAAGCAGAACAGGCAGGAAGGACTCCAAACAGCATTCATATGGGATGCCAACACAACACTTAACCCACTGCACCACAACTTCAACCCCAAATTTCATTTTTTGCTGACTAGTACTTGTGACCATTTAAGTATTGCAAGGCATACAATAACATCATTTTCTTTTAGTAGAATCACCTGACATTTCTATAATAGATTGAAATAGTGTGCAGAGTTACGGCTTCTATGTATTCTAAAACCTGAACCAGTTTGAACTCGCAAACTGTGTTTTAAGGCACATCCAGCCTCATCAAGCTTTATAACTAATACAGATAATAAAAAGCATGTTTGTGATTTATAACCCACCTATATACCAGAAGGATTTGAGTCATCTTCCAACTAGAACTCATCCCAGCCAAACTAAAACTGTTCTAAATTAAAGAGGGCAATATACTTAGGGAATTTCACAAGCTGAACACTGTTTCCACATTGGTTGCCATGGTGAACACAAATAAACAAAATTGAGTGATCAAAAGACAGGGAGAGAATGTACTTTCTATGGAGTTTGATCTGAATCTTGTAATGACCAAAGTGGTGGCTGTAAATGGTGGCTACAGTGTCCTGCTCAGCGCCTGATCCGTACCAGAGCTTCTATAAATTAGCACAATAGACGAAGGAAGGGTACAGATCATTTTTGGTGGCTAAATGAGAAATACTACTAAACGATAGGATATCCTGTATGTTTATATTACTTGCCTCTGGAAACCAGCTCTGTTTCCTTTTCAGATCAAGTGTTAGGAATGAACTGTAGATGCTTAATCACGTGAGGAAACTTTTTTTCTGGAAATAGAGCTCATTCTTAATTTTTTCAGTGGAGTTGAACAAGAGCTAATTGCAGAAGGATTAAAGCCGCTTTGTTCAGCTGATTGTTTCAGGTTTGCCTTTGGAGTGTAGATGATGTGTTTATTTGACATAATAAATACCACCATCTGCTTTGTTCCAAGCACCAAAAGGCTATGTGCTCGCCCAAGGAATTTCGCAGTTGTTTATATGTAAGGAAACACTGCTCTGTTTTATTGGAGGGGGCCACTGCAGCTTCTTTCTTAAATAGGGAATGGAGAGGAGAGAGAGCAAGCAAGCAAGCAAGCTTTGCTTTTTCCAAATGCATTGGAGCAGACAACTCAAATAATAGCCTTCAGCACTCCAAATGCCACGCTGTTTTCAGCGCGAACAGCATTTCTTGAAAGTGTGTTCTTTGCCCAAGAACTAAGAGCTTTACTTTGTGTTACTGGCATAGCTGTTTAGGGGTGTGTGTGTGTGTGTGTGTGTATTAAGATTAACTTGGAGGATTTGGCAGGTATCATAGATTGAAGAAAGATGAAAACCAAACTAACCCCCCAAGTAACCATGAATTAAGCTGCCTGGAGTTTTGTTTTTATTTCTCAGCTGTTTTTTCTTTCTCTTGTTAAATACATGTCCTGCCATACGAGGAGCGCAGTTGTGTGAAACACATGTTTTGTGGTGGCTTCGGGTGTATGCAACATAGCAATCTTTCCAAACAGCTGAGGACTCTGTGGTCCCTGACGATTTCCAAAAGGTACTCCTTAAATGGGCATAACCAACGAGTGATTGGCTAGTGAACTAGAGAGAGGGCTGAGTCAGAGTGACCTGTTGAAGCCAGTTGTGTGTGTGTGTGTGTGTGTGTGTGTGTGTGTGTGTAAAAGGGGGAGCAGTGGGCAAGGGGCGGGGGGTGAACAGAGGCTGCAAGCTTAGCAGAATGTTTGAACAAGACAAAGAGCAGCTCCAGCAACCAAATAAGGAAGTCAGTTCTCAAGTATTTCAGAATAGAAGTGTGTCAGGGTTTCGAGGCAATCTGGGAGGGTCAAATAAGCCAAGCAGGAGGGCCAGTGACTTTTGCTTTGCCTCCTTACAAAAAATCTACCAGCAATGCAGTATCCCTGGTCTTTATGCTGGATTGAGACATGTAAATTTTCTCTCGCTTTGCATCAGCTTTTGTAAATGAATGTCTGGAGAGATGTTTGGAGCCTCTTTCAGTAGCAGCTGAAACAATGAGCATCCTCCTGTGAAACATAGAAAAATATAATTTGTGCCTTAGAAGCAACATAGCCTGACCTCTGTGTATCATTAATGGGACTTTGAGCTAAGATAGTGTAAGTTCCTAAGAACCCAACATAAACCCTCCAAAATTCATTTTCCAACATGTCTTGGACATGAAGTTGTAATTACATCTACTTCAAGAAAATTCTTACATCCTCACAAATTAGTTAAATGTTCATTAGACATAGTGATTCATTCAAATGGTTGTTACTCAAAGGAAACAAAATGCAAAGAAAGCCATCGGTATCTATTTTAGTTTATTTGAAAGGTGGAATGACAATAAAGAAGAGAATCTTGCATCCACTGGTTTACTCCCCAAATAGCCATAACAGCTGGAACTGGTCCAGGAAGAAGCCAGAAACCCAGAACTCCATCTCTGTTTCCCACATGGGTTGCAGGGACCCAAACACATGGACCGTCTTTTACTGCTTTTCCAGCTTCCCTATCAGGGAGCTGGATTGGAAGTGGAACTGCCAGGACTTGAACCAGTATTCTAAAATGGAACACCAGCATCAAAACAGTGGCCCTTCAGTGCCCCCCATCCTTATTTTTAAGATTTATTTATTTTTATTGGAGAGCAGATCAGATTTATGGAGAGAATGAGAGAGAGATTTTTTTCATCCGTAGTTTACCCCACAAATAGCTGGAACTGCCAGAATTCAGTGAGTTTGAAGCCAGCAGATCAGGTTGATAGAGAGAAGGAGAGATGGAGAGAAAGATCTTTCATACACTGGTTCATTCCCCCAAATGGCCACAACAGCTGCAGCGGAGCCAATCTGCAGCCAAGAGCCAGAAGCTTCCTCCAGGTCTCCTGTGCAGGTGCAGGGTCCCAAGGCTTTGGGCCATCCTCTACTGCTTTCCTAGACCATGAGCAGAGAGCTGGAATGGAAGGGAAGTGAAGTGCACTGGAGCCCATATGGCATCCTGGCACTTGCAAGGGGGAGGTTTTGGCCATTCAGCCAGTGCGCCAGGCCCTTTCAGTGCCTATTTTAATCTTCTCATACCATCTGCTACAACTGGTAAATATTTATTACTAGTGAAATGGATTGCCATTGATTTTATTCTGACAGTCTTTGAAGTGTAGTTGGAATAGGACAGAGTGTTGCAAGGGTTATTTCAGGATATTGCTAATATAATTAGAAACACCTTTTTTTGTGTCACAAAGCCAACATTGAGAAATTATTTCTGTTAATCTAGAAATTGATTTGTACACAGCAAGGAAGAAATATGGTATAATGATCCTGGGTCAAAATTAGTAAAATCTTCAGTAACTCCTACTTGCCAGAAATGCTAACAGAGATAAGTATAGATTTGTACTTTTGATTACTTACCACATACACAATTGAACCACACATACTTGAGTCAGAAACCACTAGAACACTGCCTAGTAGGCAGAAGAGTCTGAATAGACAAGAATCTGGAAGGCAGAACAAGTGAATACTATAGCATACAGAACTAGACCAGTGCATTGCATTGCTCTTAGAATAGTACATTCTGGGCCTGGCACAATGTCTCAGCAGCTAAATCCTTACCTTGTATGTTCCAACATCCTAAATGAGTACCTGTTGTGTCCCTATTGTTCCACTTCCCACCCAGTTCTCTGCCTATGGCCAGGGAAAGCAGCAAAGGATGGTCCAAAGCCTTGGTACCCTGCACCTGTGTGCAGAAACTCCTGGCTCTTGGCTTTAAACCTACTCAGCTCAGCTTTAGCCATTGTGGCTACTAGGGAATGAACCAGTGGATGGAAAATCTCTCTCTCTGTCTCTTCTCTCTGTAATATCTGCCTTTCCAATAAAAATCTTTTTAAAAAATGTAGTATCTTCTGTTTATTAAAATATCTATCCCATACTTTTTTTAAAAAGGTATTTTTATTGGAAAGGCAGATATACAGAGATGAGGAGAGACAGAGAGGAAGATCTTCCATCCAATGGTTCATTCCCCAAGTGAATGCAATGGCTGGAGCTGAGCCAATCCGAAGCCAGGAGCCAGGAGCTCTTCCGGGCCTCCCAGGCGGGTACAGGGTCCCAAGGATCTGGGCCATCCTCAACTACTGTCCCAGACCACAAGCAACGAGCTGGATGGGAAGCAGGGCTGCCAGGATTAGAACCGGCGCCCATATGGGATCCTGGCATGTTGAAGGTGAGGACTTTGACCACTACGCTATCAAGCCAGGCCCCCTATCCCATACTTTTCAAATAAAACCTTATTTCTGTATTAAGTCATCTTGTTACTTACAAGAAAAAAATGCTTAGCATCACTAACAAAGAATTGAAAATTAAAATGATACACAAACTTTCAAATCAGTCATTTTAATGACCAAGTGCTATCTTAGCATGCTTCTTAAGTTGATCAACTTTTTAAATTTTCAAGTTTGAGAGAGAAAGAGAAATTCAGTTTGCTGGTTCACTGCCTGAATGCCCATAACATGAAAACCAAGAACTCTGCCTAGATGTACCACGTTGGCATGCTGGATGCTACCAACCTGCTGCCTCCCAGCGTGTGCCTTAGCAGGAAGCTGGAGTTAGAGCAGGTAGGGGACTCAAGCCCCAGCCTCTCTCCTACAGTGTGTGGGTATCCCAGTCAGTGTCTTGACTACCAGGCCAAATAAATGCCCTCACTCCATTTTGAAAATGAGCAGTTAAACAACAGACAAGTATTTAATCTGAATGTCATGCTTTTAGTATTTCCCCTGAGGAAGTAATTCAAGAGAGGGAAAAATGCATGGACCTGAGAATGTTCAGTATAACTTTTTATTCTTTCAAAAGAAAACAAACCAGGAGCCAAAAATAGAGAATGCTAATTCATCTCAACCAATTGGTAAATCATGAAGGCTAAAAAAAAAAAAAAAGAAAAAAAAATTATGACACATAGCACTAAAATGCCCGAAAGTTAGTTACCTTGTCAAATCACACACACTAACTATGTGTTAAAGGTTAGATTGAGGTGGATCAGGTAAAGCCATCCTTTATGGGCGGCTCCTCCGCTTACAGTCCGGCTCTTTGTTAATATACCTGGAAAAGCAGCTGGACATGGCCCAAGTGCTTGGGCCTCTGCATCCACATGGGAAACCGGGAAGAAGCCCCTGGCTGCTGGCTTGCTTCTGGCTCTTGAAGTAGCTCAGGCAAGATCTCCCAGGGAGTTCTTAGTGGAGCCCACTCCCTGGTTGAATATACTATTTAAATCCATAATGGATGTTTTCCCCTTGGTGCTTCTGCTTTTTCCCCTTTCTGTGGTGAACTTAAGCAGTGCTTCTGTAAATCATGTTTGCACAAAGTGAGAGTTGATTAGGCTTTAGACAGTCCATATTCTTTCCACCAGGCTGCACACTAGCAGTTCACTTCCTGCCTTTACTTCTTGGAATTATCAAATCTTGGATGGAGCAGTTATCGATAGAAACTGGCAGCCCTGGGCAGCGGCACCACAGACACTGTGCTGAATATTGACCAGCTCCACATGGAATCCTGGCAGCGATTCGTGAGGTGTTTTAACAGAGCAGGAAACTGGGTCACAGTGAGGTTAGATAACTTGCCTGAAGTCTTTTGTTTTTGTTTTAAGATTTATTTATTTGAAAAGCAGAGTTACACAAAGAGAGGGAGAGGCAGAGAAAGATCCACAACCTGCTTCCTGCCAATGTGCCCAGGAAAGTCGTAAAAGTCCTTGGAACCCTGCCACCCCTGTGAGCGGTGCAAATGCAGGGCCTGGCTGCAGCCCGACTCAACACTGGCCTCTGGGGTCACTTGGAGAGTGAACCAGCCAATAAATCAGCCTCTCTCCCCCTGTTCCTTCTCCTTCTGTAACTCTGCCTTTCAGAAAAATAAATAAACATATATTTTCTTTACGAAAATCTTTAAAGGATATCTGTTTTTCTTCACTTAACAATGCAAAGGAGAATGCTGTGACTTGATTAAGTTCCCAAGATCCTCAGTCATTTAGTGCGGAAGCATCAGTGATTAAGAAATGTCACCCACTTCATAGTGCTCTTGCTGAGAAATTAACATGATATATATATATATAAATTTATATATATATATATATACATAAATTTGAAAGGCGAGGGGGTTGGTGGACACATCTATTTTCTCCACTGTTTCACTGTCAGTGGCTACTCCCCTGTGGATGGTAGGGGCCTAAGGACTTGACCATCAGCTGTTTCCTTCTCAGGCACTGTAGCAGGAACCAGAAGCAAAATAGCAAGAGCTTAAACTGGCATTCTGATATGGGTGTGTGTGTCATAAGCAGTGACTGCAAGGCAAATTTTATCTTTTTTATTTTTTAATTCCATTTTTTTAAGATTTATTTTTATTATTTTTTTATTGGAAAGGCTGATATACAGAGAGGAGAGACAGACAGGAAGATCTTCCGTCCGATGATTCACTCCCCAAGTGAGCACAACGGCCGATGCTACGCCGATCCGAAGCCAGGAGCCTCTTCCAGGTCTCCCACGCAGGTGCAGGGTCCCAAAGCTTTGGGCTGTCCTCGACTGCCTTCCCGGGCCACAGGCAGGGAGCTGGAAGGCAAGCGGGGCTGCCGGGATAGAACCGGCACCCATATGGGATCCTGGGCGTGCAAGGCGAGGACCTTAACCACTATGCTACCACTGCGCCACCGCGCCGGGCCCATTTTTTAATTCCATTTTACATGAGTCTTTAAAGCTCCTTTCTAGCCACACACACAAAGAAAAATTAAAGTATGAGATAAGTATATGTTTTGATTTTTTTTCACATCTGTGAGTTGTTGTTAAGGACCATCTAATACACTAACACTCGTCCGAGGAACTGCTACGGAAGTCCCTTCCTGGGGCAGGGCAGCATGGTCGTGGACCCGGTGCCAGCACCTTCAGCTGGAGCGAATATGAGATCATGCCATCCAACCCTCCCAGAGCAAAGGAGATGACCCTAGACCAAGGCACCTTTGCCTCAAGGTCTTAGTTCCAAAGAGACTCAAAACTTGATAAGATCTTTTGTTACATGTAGTAACTAAACAGGTATATGATGGTTGTAGCAACCCAAGCTTAGCAACTGTTTTACTACATAGGGTTTTGTTTTTGCTATTTTTAGTGACAAAATGCTTTTTTTTTCTGGTCACTTCAACAAAATTGATTAAAAAGGAAATCAGAAAATCACTCTCCCCCAAGAGATATCTACACCCCATGTTTATTGCAGCACTATTCATAATAGGCAAGGAGTAGAAACCACTTAAGCATCCATCCACTGTGAATATAGAAAATGTGGGATGTGTGCAGGCATGTGTACAAACGAATAGAATGCCATTCAGTCATTTAAAAAAAAAAAAGATGGAATCTTAGTCATAGCAGTAACCGTCGTGGAGGGACCTGGAAGATCAGTGTGTTGTGAAATCATGAAAGCTCAGAGAGAATTACCGCATGATCTCACTCGGGTCTGGACTCTGCTGTAGTTGATCTCCTAAAGTTAAGAATATAATGGTGATTCCCAAAGGTTGGGGAAGGCAGAAAGATTTGGGGATGGGGTAGGTAAGAGGAGAGACTTGGGAGTTGTGTTGCACAGCAGGGGACCCTAGATGATGATAATGTACTGGGCTTTTCTGGCTGGAAGAAAAACTAGATGTAAGTATTGTGAATGGTTCCACCATAAAGAAATGTTACATGCTTGAGGGAATAGATAGATAGGTCCACCCTGATTGGACATTTTGCAGTGGTACATGCAGAGAAACATCACATAGTGCCCCCATACATAAATAGGTATGGTATTTTACATGTCAGTTAACAACAAAATTTCAAAGAGCAAAGAAAATCTTGAGGCATTTAAGGAAAAGCACAGCATATTCTAGATGCCCAATGCAACTACAGTGATAAAAAGCTCTGAAAGAGGTGATGACTGTGTAAATCAGAATGGGCAAGCCAGAGGTCCGTGAAGAGCTGAAAGCTAAATTGCCTTCACCATGATATTATGTCATGCTTTACACATCAAGTCCAACTTCTGAGTGCTTCGGAGACTTTTGGTAATCCTTTTAAGGGTATCCACATGAAGTAACTATTGTGCTGCACCTACACTCTAGCAATTGACTTCCAGTGGGCAGTTTTATTTTCCCAGATGTGCAGATTGTTCATAGGGAAGTTATGAGTAATTAACTCATAAAATAAATGTCCAAATGAATGAACAACTGCAGGGCACCTGTTGTTAACAGCTGATTTTGTCTCCGCTTAGATTATAAAGAGCCTGAGAATACAAGACTGTGTTTTCTTCTTTCAAATATGTAACACCTACTGATTTAGGTTCCCAGAGAATACAATTGTGAATAGAGAGTAGGTGGTATAGTTTGTCTTCATATCTACTGAAAGCAAAGTGTCAAAGGCTCAGACAAACGTTAGATGCCTGGCGCCAGGGTCTGCTTTCCGGCATTCACGCGCATGAGAGACTTTGGCCTTTATGATCCTTTCTCCATGTAAAACTAAGTAAATAATAAATACATAAAATACATGAAATACTCTATATTCTATAAAAATGAATATAATGCAGGATGAATTCTTTTTTATGCTCATTTAGCCATCATCATGTTTTTCTTTTCTTTTTTTTTTTTTCCTTCTGATCTAAGAAAGGCTGAAATTCCTTTGGGAACCCAGTAGTGTTGCAGGTCCTTCCCCCTGCACTGCTAGACCTGGGCTGTAAACTGCTACCGCCTAAACACTGAGAACAAGGGCAGTCAGTAAAACCCCCTCTGGCCACATCTGTTTTCACCCCTTTATAACAACAAGCGTAGCTGGTCTCCTTGAATTTCATGTTTTTCATTTCTCAGCAATGTTTCTCAGGTAGCAACACATGGCCTCCAGGAAGCCGTGGATGTCCCCAGTCAGTAGGCTCTGTGAGAGCAGCTTGTGCAAGGCCTTTGAGTCACAGTAGGATAACCACGAAGCAGGTGGTTAAATTCAAAATGAATTCCCCTGTGATACTGAAAAGACCGGGCTGCGTACTCTGAAGTGGTCAGTGTGAGAAGAGAGTTTTTTGCCAAACCAGTTTGTTCATTGCCGGCACGCAAGGTTTTGTGAAGTGTCATACAGTGGACAAACAATGGAACGGTGACACCGCAGTTACGTCAGGATTCTGCTCGCGTTGCCTATAGATAAAGATGGAATAATGCTACCACCCATGAGCTAACGAGCTAAGTGGAACAATAGCCAAAACATGCAGATACTTGTTGTCAATAAGTTGATCTCCGATGAGGTCTTTTGCAAAAATGTAGATAATGATTTGCAGAGGGGTTGGTTTTTAAAAAGGCACGACTGGATTTGAGTTTTTTCTGGGTACTTTTTCTTGCATTGAAAATTTTACTTTTTGAATACTGCTTTGTCAACTTTCTCCAGAAATTACATTTTTAAAAAGGATACTTTACACTCCAAATCCTTGATGTAGTCCTTTTTCTGAACTATATTAATGAGCCACATTTAATTGAAATTCATTACATCCTATAAAATAAATGGCCACTTAAAGATATAGGCCACTAACTTCTTGAACATAGTAGATCGAAGCAAAGTTTAATTTGAAATCTGTCTTATATAATGCCGTAAATTAACCAAATCTCTTAAAATCATTTACCTTTCTAAAGTTGCTAGAAACAAATTGATAAATAAAATATACCAACATAAGGATAACGATCTTTCCTTTTTGAATAATGAGGATTTTCTTCACATCTATGGAAATCTTGGGTAAAAATCTTGTTTTACCTAAAAATCTAATATTGTATCATCAATGATATAGTAGAACTCATTCAATAGAACTATAACAAATAGTATTGATATTATTAAGTCAGTTGTTTTCAACTGTCAAATGCAAAGCCATAAATCAAATGAATGCATTTCTTTAATTGTCAATATTTTCTCCCATGGGTTTTAGGGCCTGCCTTCAGGGAACTTTCTATGTTAAAATGCATCCATTACATTTTTATTTTAAGGAAAGTTTAGTTGCTTCCCCTAGTCTCTCTCTTCTCTTTCCCTCTAGTTGGAGTCTATATTTGTACATTTATTGTGTTAAAGATATATACTGTAAAACCATCTTAGTAGTTATCTTGGCTAGATGTCTTTGCTAGAAAATAGTTAACTTGCACACCTAAATTCCTATGTATTTCCCTAATGAAAAAATATAAATATTTCAGGTAACAATCCCATTATTTTGACTTAGAAGGTTAGTTTATTCAAGGGAATCAGTTCTCAAGTTTAGGATGGGAAGGGTTTGGTAGAGGGAAGATGTGCCAGATCTTTTTGTGTTGTTGTAAAAGAGTAATACGAACTGGGTAATCTGTAAGGAAAATAATTTCTCACAATTTTCAAGTCCAAGACCAGTATATTGCTAGAATCACCTTTGCTTTGTCATCCCATGATGGAATGCAGGAGGAAGAGAGACAGAAAGAGAGACAGACAGTCCTGAGCAAGCACATGCAAGCTCATTAGGAATCTACTCTGTGAGTACTGACCCACTCGCTCAAAGCCTAATTCCTCTCATTGGGCCGACCTCCCAATGATGTTGTGTCAGAGATGAAATTTCCAATTCATAGTTTTGGGGGTGCATTCAAACCATCGCAAAAAGGTTTCAGATAGGGCAGTTTTATCCAGGTGGAGAAAAATAGACCCAAGTCCCTCCCTGCAAGCCTCACACTATTGCCTATTGGATCTCCTGGTTTCTCCATATTCACATCATCATTCTGAAAAAAAGAAAAAAAAAACACTGAGATACCGGCAAATACCCTGAGATACACTGAGTTGGTATTTCCAGGAACAAACATGGAATGCTGATGACTGATTTGGGTGTTTTCACTTAAGAGTCCAAAGGCATCTGTGTGAGTACCCATAATCCTTGTTTTGGTGCTGCCAGAGGTGAAAGTATTAAGAGAATTAAGTAAGGAGGCATTACATCATCTCATACCTTCACAAATTGCCACTGAGATTAAAATAAAATATGTAATCCTAACCTGATTGGGCCGTATTCGTCCATTGTTACTCACAGTAGTTTGTGCTCTCCAAGGTTTTCCTTGTGTAGGACAACGTTAAATTGACTAGTCAGCCGAGGGAGGCATTTCACTGTTCACTCAGGAGAGACACATAAAAAGGCACATTCCTGCTTTTAACTGTGCCTCTTCTGTAATCTATGCAGAATCTGTGGATGATTCTATCAGAGCCGGCATTTTGCATTCGCTTTGGAAAAGGGGACTCAATAATGAGTCAGAATCTTTTTTGGATCAAGCAGAACCTATTTAGAAGCTGCCTTAACTAGTTCAGGTCAAGCAAACATTATGGTGTCCTATAAGACATTCAAATAATAAGTTACTGATTTACTGACAGAGATTTAGTGTCCTGGGGTGGTTAATGCAGTTGGCCTGGTGTTTGGACTAGGACGAGAATGATTTATGTCATGGCTCCTCTGTCCTGACACTGCTCTGTGTCCTTGTCAAATTATTTAACCTCTCTGTGCTTACTAAACTCCTCCACGTAGGAGGAATAATAGCTGTTACAGTTTGCATGATCAGATGAAGTAGTAAGTGACTTGCCCAGTGCCACCCCAAAGGGAAGCTCAGACTGTTACTCTGTTCCTAACTAAATCTTGCTTTATAAACAAGTTCCCTGTGATTTGAAGGGGAAGAAAACCAGTCCCATCGGGTACACATCACCTGCTGTGTTAGGCTCTGCACTGGTACATCCCAGTGCATCTTCTGAATTGCAGTGTACGGAAAACAAACTTGGACTTCGAGGTCACAGAGAGCACCTTTGACCAACCCCCTTCTGCACAGCTCCAGCACCTGAGCTCTTGGCAGAACACGCCATCACTGAATGATTTCTTCCAGCCCCTCCTGGCTCTGAGTCCCATGGCAGTGTTTGCGATGGTCTTAAGTCTGTCCGTTCTCACAAATGCAGTCTGCTATCTTGTTTACTCTGGTGTCATCTTTCTGTTCCCCAACACAGACCTTCTTAAAAGATCGAGTGGGGAAACTGGCCCTTGGAATATGTTGATGAACATGTTCATCACGTGGTTCAGCGTGAAGAGATGGTTCAAAGTCTGACTGGTCCTTAGAAACCTGCCTCTCCTTCCTCCCCTAAGTCTGTACTCATGATCAAAAAATGTGTGGGGCTTCCTCTCTTTAGAAGACCCACAGTTTGAACAGTTCTTTTTGCTACAATCATTAGTAATTGTTGATATAGAAACAAATATGCTTTATATAAAATGTTACACATAGCTAGAGCTCAAATACAGTGGCCTGAGATTTTTTAAGGGAAGCTTGTTTTAAAAATGAATGTAATAAGCGCTGACCTTAAGTATTCTCAGAAATATTCTCCCCAAGTAATATTAGTTGAAGCCAGTATCAGGTAAAAGGTTGGTTACTATTGCAAATCTTTTTCTTGTGGATTGGATGTAGTTGGGAGTCTGTATAAAGGGTGATATGCGTCATGGAAGAAATGGGGCATCCTGGTACAGTGGGCTAAACCACCACCTGTGATGAAACTGGGGCTGACGTGGTGGGCCAGCTGACTCAGCCACACACTGTGATACTGGCATCCTGTATGATTGCTGGATTCAATCCCAGCTGCTTCACTTCTGGTTTAGCTCCCTGCTAATGCATCTGGGAGAGCAGCAGAAGATGGGGCCTGCCACTCATATGGGAGACTTGGTTAGGATCAATGGCTTTGGCTTAGGCCTGGCCCAGCTGTGGTCATTGAGACTGTTTTGGGGAGTAAATCAATGGCTAGAGGGTCTCTGTCTCTCCCTCTCCATAGCTCTGCTTTTGGAATAAATAAAATCTTCTAAAAAAGAAGTAGTAGGCAGGATTTGGGCAGGATTTCATAGCCTTGAGACATAGCAATAACCATATCAGCACATCTCAGAAAATACCATATCAGAGGAGGTGAATGGAAGTTGCCCCGATGCTGACTGGGCATCCAAATATCTGCTACAAAAATCATTAACCAATCTGAGGAAACACAAAGTAAGGCCTCCTAGTAGAAAATACATCACTCTGGAGGCCACAGGAAAAATTTCACATTTTAGCAATTTTCCTTAGAAGATACATTAGCATTCTTTGGCTGCTACCTGTCAGTAAAAGAGATGGAAGACTAGGTTTTGGCTTTAATTTTTATTTAGAAGAACATTTGCTTTTACAACATCACTACCTGTGCTGAGTCCATTTGAGACATCTGTTCTGAGTCTATTTCTCTGTGTCTCACTGATTTTCCTTCACTGCCAAGATGTTCTTTGGTATGTTTCTGCTTGTCTTTAGTAGTCTGTTGTAATTTCTAACCACCTGTGTTTCACTGTCACCCTTCAGCCATCCCCATCCCCATCCCCCAAACAAGTGGGAAACTGAGTAAAACACTGTGTCTCAAATGCAGCTTGGACTTGTGGGTTCAGACATCCTGAGAGTGAAGGTGCAGGTGGAGTCTTAGAGCCAACAGTGTCTCACCATTCCAGCCAGGCGGGAGGGATCCCACCAGGGCACTTCGTGCATGAAGGAAAGTTGCCTCTGTGGTTGCTTGCTTCCTTCCCTGTCATCTTGCCTTTGAGCCATAAAACTTTTAAGTGTTAGCTAAGGGGGGGATGGGCGGTTCCAGGGAAGGCTGCTGGGTGGAACCTGGGTGTTCAGAGGAAGGTGAAGTGTTCTTTTTCAAGCCTGGCAGGAATTCTCATCAGCACTGTTGATGCAAGTGTTAGCAATTTTGGAACTTGTCCAAGGTAATGGCTAGGATGTAGCTACACTCCATGCAAAAAAAAAAAACAAAACAAAACAAAAAAAAAAAACAACCAACTTGAATGTCAAAAGCATGAACGTTTTCAATGTTTCGCATCAATGCCTTAAATCCTCTGGGATGGGAGTGCTTCCCCCCAGGCACCTGGAGCAGGGGCAAGCAGATGCAGACACAGCAGATGCACAGATGGAATGGGTTATCCTGCTCTTGGGGTATCCTGAGGGTGAAGGGAGTGGAGATTTTTTCTCTAATCAACCTTCCCAGTCTATTCTCTACATCGAGCCCCTGACCGGGAATAAACAGCAGTGGTGAGAGTGACAGTGCTTGTTTCTTTTAGCCTTCCTGTGCTTATGTTGAGGATGAACTCCCAAATCATAAAATCACAGAATGTAAGAGCTGAGATCTAGAGGCAAAGTGTTGTGGCACACAGTGCATTATGCTGCTACTTGAAACACCAGCATCCCTTACCAGAGTGCCATCTCAAATCCTGGCTGCTCCACTTCTGAGGACGCTCCTTGCTATGAGCCTGGGAAAGCAGCAGAAGAGGGTGCAAGTGTCTGCACCCAGGTGGGTGACTGGGATGGAGTTTCTGGCTCCTGACTGCAGCCTGGGTCAACCCCAATTATTGTGACCATCTGGGGAATGAAGCAGCATTGGAAGATTCTCCTGCACCCCACCCCCCCATTGACCTGCCTTTCATGGGCTAGAGTGCCGGGTAGTGCTAGCAACAAATGTTTTTATAAAAGAAAAACAGAACTGTGATTTAAAACTTCATCAAGTTATGTGCACCCTGGGTGGCCTGGGGTGATGACTCCAGGGCTTGGGTCCCTGCTCTCACCCAGACTGAGTTCTTGTTCCAGGAGTTGATCCGGCCTCCAGCTGTTGCTGGCATTTGAGGAATGTACCAAAGGATAGAAGAATCTCTCTCCTCTGCCCTCTCTGTCACTCACCCTCTCTGCCCTAGGATAAAAATTTGAAGTGAAAATTCATCAGATCAGCTTCATTAGTATGCAAGTTAGAAAGCTTGAGAGTCCCCACAGTGGACAACACAGACTCAGTTCTTCACTTCTGTCTCCGGGGCCACAGTGCAGTCTTTGAGAAAAGCCTCTGACCAGTCAGGTGATGTCATTGCTGCTGCCGGAATGGCCACTTGACAGAGGAATGAGCCAAGTAAAAACTCAAAGAAAGGCAGAGTTAAGCAGGGAAATACAGAGACTTCCGTGTTTTAAACTTTTCTCCTCTGGCCAATAGAAATGCTGCCCTGTCATCCTGTCTAAATGGCAAAGACAAGTACGCCTTCCACCACGCCTGGAAGATAGTGTGAGGCTTAAAAAGGGTGGCTTACAGGATGCGACATCAATGATGGTGTGTTTTAAATATGTGTTTAAGTCCACATTCAAAGGCCTCGAGGAATGTAGCCGAGGCAGGTAACAACACCCCTGGGAGTGGGATTGCAGGAAAATACTCACATGTGATTCATTATTCAACCATTCTTAAAGCATCAATTTTCAACTAAAAATCAACCAAGATATTTCTCTGTGTATGTGCAATGAATGGAGTGAATGTGTATGAAAATGTCTGGCACAGAATTGTATACCTAAAAACCCCACGGTAAGACATCAATAATGAAGGTAGGGCTAAAATGAATTGAGCAGTTAAGCAAGCTGGCCACGGCTACTCCAGCTTCATACTCATCGACTGACATTTTTTTGGTGACAGCTTTAAAGAAACAACCTGGCAAGAACGAGCTCCATGCATGTTAGGTATCACCAGTTATTTATACACGGCTTTGTCCGTGGCCCCAGTGACCACGGAGCACACACTGAGGCTGCACGCTCGGGCCAGCCAAGGCAGAGAGCCAGAGTGCTAAGCCAGGCGACCTAAGGATTAGATGGAGAGCAAGGGTGTTCCTAGCTGAGTTGGTGAAAGGAAAAATTAGTGATCTGGATTTAGGCCTAAGCTCACAATCTGTAACACATTTCACGTGGGAGATTAATTCTAGAATTAAGTCCATTTCCTGCGTTCAAAGCATTTCTACCTAAATTCCGGGGGAGGAGTTCATCCTCTGTGGCTGAGGGCCAAGGGTGGAGGCTGCGGCGCCCCCCTATGCTTGCACTAGCTTCCTACTCCCCTAGACTCTGGGTTTGCAGACTCCTTGGTCCATAGAACCCAGGGCATGAATGCTCGGAAATCTAGAAAGCATCTCTTCTAGTCCTCAGCACGCTGTTCACCTGTGAATCCGCACCCTCTCCCCCTCCCCGCCTTTCCCGCCCCGCCCCCAGGCCGCCCCCGGGCCGCCCTGCAACAGTTTCATTGCTCCAGGGCTGCCTCAGTCCTCAGTCCTTTGCCGCCTTCCTTTGCTTCCCCTAGGAATGCTGTGCTGGGGTGGGACTGACTGATGGTGATTCTTTAGTCTGTAAAGGGAAAACACAGCCAAAAAAAAAAAAAAAAAAAAAAAAAACCCGAGGCATCCCTACCGCTCAGCTCTAACAGAGTGTTGTGGCCGAGAAGGAAAGTTGTACAACTTTGTTCCCGTAATCCGCTCTGGTTGCCAGGTCCAGGGAAGCCCCAGGCCCAGCTTGGCCGGCCGGCACCGCGGCTGGGAGATGCTCCGGGAAAGGGGCCGCTTCCCAGGGCTGCAGCCACGCCTCCCCTACTGCCCGGGCGGGACTCTTATTCTGAAGGGCGCCGGGCGCTCCCTGAGTCACCAGCGGCCGGCGCTGGTTATATAGCTCCAGTACCTGCCCGCAGCCTGGGAGCAGCGGCCGGGAACCGAACCGGGAGCTGCGGGGTGCTGAGGCCGGCACACCCCAGGTAGGCGCACGCAGAGGGCTGGCACTGCGTGAGTCAAAGGGAGGAGGGCGGGGCGCCAGGCCAGGGAAGTGGGGGGGGGGGGCAGCTGGTAAGTGGGGGTCCTGCTCTCCCACTTGGACCCCTGACCCAGGTTCCAGCTCCAGTGCACTCCCTGGGGCCGCCCTCCTGCCCGTTGGGAGCTGTTGCTCCCTGAAAGTTGAGCCCACTTTGGAAGCAGCGCTGCATCCTCTCACAGCGGGGGTCCTGAGTGGAGAAGATGCTGTGGGGCCATCCCTGCCGTGTCTCTCTCAACTTCTCTGACCTCCCCCATCCCTTGCTCAGTCTCAGCCCCCCTCCCATGGCTGGGGTCCAAGCTGATAGGGGAGGGCACAGCTCAAGGGGCTGGCAGGCATTTGGGGTGGGGGCTGGGAAGGGGAGATGACCTCATTCACAGCGGCTGGAGTCTGGGGGAGGGGAGAGGTCCTTCTGACCCAGGCCCTGCCAGGTCCCTGTGCCCTCTGCCTGCCCAAGCCTGGCCCACCCTTCCATGGGCTCCACTCCTGGAAGCCTGCGTGTAACCTTGGGTGCTCTTATCCACAAGCAGACGGTGAGTGTGCGGACTTTGCAGGGTCGCCCGCAGCTCCGCCTCCCGCAGTCCAGGCCGCCGCTTTGTTACCCTGGCGCTCACAGCCAATCACCCTGGGAGGGTCCTGTTGAGCTATCAGACCTCGCTTTCCCCCTCCTGGGAGGAGCTGTCTGTAGAGGCCTGAAGAGCTGGGGGGCTTCCCGCCCTTTTTCCACTGCTGGGGGCAGCCCAGTCCAGATTGGGGAGTGGTCCCAACTGCAGAAAAGGAGTTCAGCCCCTTGAACTGGGATTGAAGCTTGGGTTGGACTGGTGCTTTGGGCAGGGGGGACCTTCCTTTTCCTAGGTGGGTCATCCCGGCACCCTGCTGAGTTGGGTCTCACACCGGCAGCAGGTGGGGACAAGTGAAAAACTTAGTCTGTCTTCCAAGGGAAACACCAGGATGGGTGGACCCCCCCCATCCCCCCGCATCTGGGGTGGGGTGGGGGCCACAAGGTGGCTCGCAGATAGGGGGGAACTAGCTAGCCTGACCAAGACGGAGATGTGTAGGCAGAGTTTCTGGGGAACTACCACTCCCTCCTGGCTGCCCATCCTCCCTGCTGAAGAACAGCGTTACCAACTTTGGAAACTGCAGGACTGGCTAGGAGGACATTTTCTGGATTTGCAATGTGAAGACTCAGTGTCAGAACTCTGCCCATCACTGCCCCCAGGAAAGCCGGCTTTGGAGGTTTGAGTGACTTCCTCTAGAGAAGTGTGAGGCTTGTGGGCAGAGGCGGGTCAGTAGTTAGTGCACCCTTGAACAATAAGGCTTGAAGAATAGACAAGAGCTCAGTGAGCAACAGAGGTTTTCAGCTATTTCCTAGGCTGGCTGGCTGGCTGGCTTTTCACTTCTATAATATTGTCTTGAGAAACAGGGTTGGCTGGATTGTTCCATGGGCACACCACCTCCTTTTTAAGAAACTGGGCATGTGTGGCTAATAAGGACACCTGCCAGTCTCCCAACCACCTTCCCTGTGTGGACACCTGGTGTGTGGGGGGTGGAGCAGGGTCGGTGTTTGGAAATAATGGAGCTTTATTTTGTTGTGATTGTTGAAGTCTGCTGAATCACAGGATGCTCACCTGCTGTAAACGATGTAAGAACTTGAAGCCCAGGCTGTCCCAGGTGAGGAGGCTGCCGCCTTCCCTGAACAATACGTGGATGTCCCGCTTACAGAGCCTTGATGTTGCTTCAGTGTATCCTTGAAACACTTATGATAGAGAGAAAACTAGATTTCATCACATTGCATGGGGGACAATCTTCAAAATGTTGCTTTATGTCGTCTTCAGCCTAGTACTAGTGTTTTTAAAACTTTTCCCATGAGCTATATTCTTTATACTGTTTTTGAGGGCAATTGCTTTTTTTTTTTCACCCCTCAAAATACATACAGTAAATCTTACAGTAAATCTTTGGATGCTATATTTGAAGTAAATTATTACCGAAATTTAAAACAGTTCCTGGAAATTATCTAGGAATCTATACTGCACAAGGTGCTAAAGTCATCATTTCAAGAGGGAATTTTTAATTTGTTCACAATTGCTAATTATCCAAGCCATTGTTAACTGTACCCCTCTTGTCAGATTCCTTTCACAATAATCGGAGACTGTAGCAATGGAGTTCATATTGTCTTCTCTTTTGTGTGTATTTTCCCACAAGCGATTTCATATCAAAGTGTCTTTGGCTTCTTCAGCATTTATTTTACAAGGTCCTGATAAATGCTGAGTAATTAGAGTTCACTGGCCTTGAAAAATTACACTTTTTACCATCTTGGCAAATAAATGGGAAAACAGACAATAAATACACAATTTTTAAAAAAAGATTTATTTACCTCTTTGTTTATTTGAAAAGCAGAGTGGCAGGGAGGGAGAGAGATCTTTCATCTGCTGGTTCACTATCCAAATGGCCCCCAGTGGTGGTGGCTGGGCTGGGCCCTACAAGGAGCATGCTCAGTCCAGGTCTCCCTGTGGCTGGCAGGAGTGCAAGGACTCCGGCTGACCTCTGCTGCTTTCCTGGGAGTATTAGCAAGGAGCTGGGTCAGAAGTAGGAATCCTTTAAGGGCATACAGGCATCACAACTAGTGAGCGGCTATTCAACAATGCAGCCCCACTAAATACTCTTAAAAAAATACTGGTATGTTCAAGATCATTAGACTCTTCTTTGAACATGCTTTGCTGTTTTATAGACATGAACACGTTTCAGAGACACAACACACACAAAAAAGGACATTGCCAGATAGATTTTAAAGAAGAGAGAAGAGGAAAGAGTCATGATAGGGTTCTTACAGAGTTGAAGTAGAGATTCTTCCAAGTTCTGTCTTCCACATCTTTGATCCTAGAGACCCCTTCATGATTGCACTAATTCTAGGGATTGTTTTCGTCCCTCCAAATAGGAGAAATTTGTATCAGACTGTGCTGGAGGACAAAGGATGAGGGATGGCAGCTGACAAAGTTTTCATCCAAGGAGACTTCATCATTTGCAAGTAGTAGCTTGTTGTTATGGGAAGGGCGTGGAGACGGAGGGAAGGCAGGAGAGGCCTGGGTGTCAGGGAAGCAGAAAGAGCGGTTGGAAATGAGTGGCCTGTGCAGTTTGCTGCCCGACCCAAGGCCCAGCTTTGTTCCGGAGCAGTAAATCTCAGCTGCCTTCCTGGTTGTGTGCTTTAGGGTTAACCATAATTGGCAACATAAGCCATTCCAGTTAGGTGAGCCTTTCTGGCTTGTGTATTTTGGCTAATGACTGTAAGCAAAGCAACTGAAAATGAGGAATGGGCAGCTAATGTCAATCCTGTGTCTTCCCACTGAATGTGTGTTAGCCCAACTGCCAAGACTTTGCCACGATGGTAAATGAGGATGGTGATTTTCATTCTGGCACATACTGTTGGATGGTTAAAGGCTTATTTGATGGAAAAGAGTTCCTGCAGAGAGAGAAGCTGCCATTTGCAGACGAGGTTTGTCAGCCAGAAGAAATGAGCAATAGCTGTTTTCTGCTTTCCATTGGCAAAACCTTGGCATGTTTTTCCATATAGAAGTGTTAAAAATAGATTCCTAAGAAGACTATAAAACCAAGTAAAAAAGAATTGAGAAGAGATTACAACTAGCCCTTTAAAAATAGCTCTTCTTAACCAGGCCCTTAAGTGGTCACAGGACTCTCCCAGCGTAGCCCACCACATTTCTGGTGTTCTAGAACTGGAACCAAGTAGCACATCCAAACAGAAACAAAGAGCCCATGGGTCAATAAATGGGAGACTCGTGAGCCTGATGCTACAGGACATTGGCAGTGCCCTTGTCAGTGGGAAGGAGGCAGCCCTCAGCTTTCACATGGCTTGTACTCCCTGTGTGGATGTTTAAAACTCATTGTTGGGAACCTTAAGCACCCTTTCATCTTGTCTCCCTTAAGGGCGAGCTCCCAGGCCGACCCAGTCGGAGCTGAAAGATTCTATTGTATTGATGGAACTGAGCCTCAGAACCAAGCTATGTGTATGAGCTTTTGGAGAAAATGCACTCAGTCTTTTTAACATAGAGTAGGTTTTCAGTGGAATCTTCAACACTGGAAGGAAAGCAGATCTACAGGCCTTTTTTCCTTTGTAATGCCTGGCGACTCAATTCCCAAACCTGTACTTATTTGGAATTGGATAGACTTAAGGTAAACATGAGTGCTAATTATTACGCTTCTAATTAATCATAGAATGGGCATCCTGTGTTGAGCACTTACTTCATACCAGAAAATGTGCTAAAGGGGAGAGCATTGTGATGTTGCAGGTTAAGCTGCCACTGCGATGCCAGCTTCGGCCCTAGTACACGTCTCAGTCCTCTGCTTCTGATCTACTTCCCTCCTAATGTACCAGGGAAGGCAGCAGAGGGTGGTGCAGGTGCTTAGGCCTCTGCAGCCGAGTGGGAAACCTGGATGGACTTTCAGGTTTCTGGCTTTAGCTTAGCCTGGTCCCAGCCATTGTGACCATTTGGGGAGTCAACCAGCAAATGAAAGCTAGATGGATGGATAGATAGATTTTAAGCTCTTTAACTCTGCCTTTCAAATGAAGAGGCAATAAATCTTGTAAAAAATGTATTATTATTGTTGTTAATATTGTTTTAATTGGAAAGGCAGATACACAAAGAGAAGGAAAGAGAGACAAAGATCTTCCATCCACCAGTTCACTCCTGAAGTGGCCTCAAAGACCACAGCTGAGCCGATCTGTGAGCAGAAGCCAGGAGCGCACTCTAGGTCTCCCACACAAGCACAGGGTTCTAAGGCTTTTTGGTCCATCCTCCACTGCTTTCCCAGAACACTGAGTGGAAAGTGGAACAGCCAGGAGTAGAACTGGCACCCATATGGGATCCTAGACATGCAAGGCAACAATTAGCCACTAGGCCATTGCACTGGGCCCAAAGTAATAAATCTTTAAAAAGAAAATATACTAACATATTCAATACTTCCTGCCCTCTAATCCTCAGCACGATCCCATGTACTATCAGTTATCTTTCATCTTTAGGAGTGTCAAAAGTGTGAGATTTTTTAAAAAAAGATTTATTTTATTGCGAAGTCAGACATACAGAGAGGAGGAGAGGAAGATCTTCCATCCAAAGATTCACTTCCCAAGTGACTGCAATGACTGGTGCTGCGCCCATCTGAAGCCAGGAGCCAAGAGCCCGGAGTTCTTCAGGGTCTCCCCCATGGGTGCAGGGTCCGAGCCACCGGGATTAGAACCAAAGTTCCTATGGGATCCTGGCACGTTCAAGGGGAGGATTTTAGCCTCTAGGTGACTGTGCCAGGCCCAAAAATGTGAGATCTAAAGAGAGTAATTAGATTGCTTAGAGTCACAGAGATCAGGAATGGAAGCACTGGGACCTGATGAATGTATCAAATAGTGTTGAGGTAGTCCTGGGCCCCAGTGGACAGAGCAGCAAAAATCCTTGCCTATGTGGAACTCAATTACCAGTGGTAGGAGGCAAATCATCAGCAAAGAACTGGCACCTGTTTACTTCTAATGCAGTCACATGGCTTGGGGCTGGAGAGGAGAATGCAAAATCCCAGGTCAGTGGTAGCAGTTCAGTGAGAGGAAAAAAGAGAGTGGAGAGCGGTTGCATACAGGAATATATCTGCTACTGTTTCTCACAGTAGCCCATTATCTTTTGCAATGCCAAGAGCTTGAGTATGGGCTGTCCTCAGACATCAGTGCCACTGAGTGGGTGAGGAGACAGACAAGCTCAACTCATGAAAGCCTTGATCTCATCTTTCCAAAGATCGTGAAATGTGCAGTTGGGAAGGGGCATCCTAGAGGACAGGACTTGGTGCGCAAGAAGAGAAAGGTCGGCCTTGGTAGCTGTTCTGTTGAACTAGATAGAAGATAAGGCCTTGGGTCGCGGTACTAGAGACAGAAGTGCTCTGCCTGATGCTTCTTGCCAGCGAAATGGGGAGCATGGTCCTCCCCTGAAAGAGTGGAAGCAGTGGGAGTGAAGTGTGTGTGAGAGCAGTCTGGGAAATGTGAAATGGACATTTGAATTCTGAATTCTGATGATGAATTGTGCTTTCAGGGTCTGCCCAAGGTCACTTTTCTTTTTACAGGTTGATTTGTCCATTTGAAAGGAAGAATGACAGAGAGAGATCTTCCACCTTGTAGTTCATTGCCGAAATGCCACAACAACCAGGGCTGGGCCAGGCCAAGTCAGAAGCCTAGAACTTCTTCCTGGTCTCCCCTATAAGTGGCATCCATCGTTCCCAGGCATATTGGTAGAAAGCTGAATCTGAAGCAGTGGGCCAGGTACTCTAACCAGCACTCCAATACAGGATTCCTGTTATAAACGGCAACTTAACCTACTGTACCACAGTGCCGGCACCTGTCCAAGGCACCTGTCTTGAATTCTGACTCAAGATTCACAATATCCCACGGCTCTTTCTTTTGCAAGGCTTATTTGTTTATTTGAATGTCAGCTGCAGAGAGAGAATGAGAGATAGTGAGAGAGAGACACAAAGACAAGGAAAGTGTAGCTCAGAATTTGGTACTCTAATTTACTTTTTGAAGATAGGGACCATATTCTGACTCCCATATGTATTCAGGGGCCCAAACGTTTTTGGGCCACCCCCCCACCCATCTGTTTTTCTAGGCATATTAGCCGGGATCAGAAGTAAAGCAGCTGATGGTACTGCAACCGGCACCTGTGTGGGATGCTGGTTCTGCAGGCAGCAGCTTCACCTGCCATACCATGATTCCAGTCCCTGTCTTCTGATTCTTGTCACTTACTTGGAGCAAAGCTCTGCATTTGGTATGTGGTTAGTATTTGATGAGTGATGAGCATAGCAAACTTTCTGCACACTTGTCCAGACATTTCACTTAAATCGTTTTATCCTAATCATCACACATTGTTCTCTGAAGTGTTCTGACGTGTAGGCTCTAAAACAGTACTTGTACACCAAGTTGTTCTAGTACCAAGTTATTCTAGTGCTAATTATTTCATTTGGCTAATTCCATCTCTGTAACAGAGTTTTAATTCATGAACGAATGCTTACTCTTGGGTCCGGCATGATGGCTCAGTGGCTAAATCCTTAACTTTCAAGTGCTGGGATCCCTTACAGGTGCTGGTTCATGTCCAGCTGCTCTGCTACCCATCTAGCTCCCTGCTTATGGCCTGGGAAAGCAGTATAGGATGGGCCAAAGCCTTGAGACCCAGCACTCGCATGGAAGACCCAGAGGAGCCTCTTGGCTTCAGATTGGCTCAGCTCTGGTCATTGCAGCCACTTGGGGAGTGAGCCAGCAGGTGGAAGATCTTTCCTTCTGTATTTCCTTCTCTCTGTAAATCTGATCTGCCTTTCCAAGAAAAGTAAATGAATCTTTTTAAAAAAGTGATTACTGTAAGCTGTTACGTATTACTCTCTGGTCACTGTTGCCCTCATTCTTAACAGTTTATGCCTCTGTAGAGGCTGGTGAGTGGCTTCTATCTCATCACAGCTTGTTGGCAAGCACACAGTGAGGGTCCTTGGTAGGTGGCCCACTTAGAAGCAGAAAGCCACTGGGATGGTTAGAATGAGGAATAGCATGGATCTCAACAATGTTAGTGGCAAAGGGACTAATTGAAGTAGATGGATTGCATAGAGTTAGAAGATGTGATTAGCTTTGCTGGTGAAATGTGAGAGATACAGCAGTGGATGGATGTACAAGGTTGCTCTTGGGGCTTTGCCAGGTGTGAGAGAATGGGGCTTCCATGTCCCTAGGGAAGGACAAGAAGTGAGCAGTTTTGAGGGAAGGTTAGTATAAATTGGCATATCCCAAATAGAGATATCCAGGAGCCAATTACATACCTAAGGCTTACTACAGGAGACAGCCTGGTGGGAGGCAGCAATCTAGGGATTGCCACCACTGATGGTAACTACAGCTTTGGGAGAGGGTGACTCTGGGCCCAGAGGAGAGCGCAGAGTAAAAAAAAAAATAGGTCTCTCAGTATTTGAAAGTTGAGTAAAGATTTGGTCTAAGTTGTGCTTTAGTTTGCAAAATCTTTCCAGTGTCAACAAAGAAGTAAAACTTTTTCCAGAAAAACCACAAAGGGACACAAAACTGAAGTTGGAGAAAATGATGGCTTTTCGTGGCCAAGTCGCATTTTGTTCTTGTCTGCACAATTATAAAGGGATGCATTTGTGTGGAAGGGGACTTGTGGATATTTCAAAAACTACTTTTGTCTCCTACTAGGAAATCCAGTGAATTCACATGTGCACTATACCGCTCCCATCATGGCATTTTGTTATGTAACACCATGTTTCCAGATACACTATCCATGCCAGCAACTGTCATTTGTTAAGACAAGTGACTGCCTGATACATAGAGGCAGAGAAGAGGGAGGGGGTCCTCACCTCTGCAAGAAGAGGGCTTGGCTTGTCAGTCAGAGTGGTGCATCAGAACTTGCAGATCTCTTTAAAAAGCAAGAAAAAAAAATTCCAAGGCCTAAGGCGGCACTGGTCCAAGTCCTTGCATTCCTTGGCCTGGCTTTATACACAACCAGCAGGAGATGTCAGATTACAAGTCCAGAAAGTTATCCTGTTTAACATCAGTTTGTCTCCTACTCTTTCACAGTGCGGTAGACGCTCAGGGAAACCACCAACTCTGCGAAGCTGCCAGACCTTTCCTTGGGTCAACTTTTTTGCTTAGTGCAAATGAATGACATAGTATAACTAGTCACTTGAACATGTTATTTAGAATGATTTCATATTTGCAGAATTTGAAAAGTCCAAATTTACACCCATGTCAAACCTAGCAAGGAGGAGATGTGTAAGTGACTACCAAGTTCTCATTCATTTGAAAAATACCTGGACATTGGCTACTGCATGGTTCTGCCATCTTTACTTCCACTCTGCAGGATTAAAAAAAAATGTGGTTTTTTTTGTTCTGTTTAAAAAGCCTTAGAGACAGATACCCTTTACCCACTGGTTTATTCCCAAGATAAATGCAATAGCCACACTGGTGCAGGTGGGAACCAGGATCCTGGAATTCAACCTGGACCTCCCATGTGGATGACAGAGTCTCATGAGGACTCCGATCCTTGAGCTAGCACCTGCTGCCTCCCAGGGTGTGTATTAGCAGGAAGCTGGGATCCAGAGCAGAGCCAGGACCCGAGGCCAGGCACTTCGCATTGGATGCTGGCATCTCAAGCTGCAGCTTACCCACTGTGTCTTAATGAGCTACCTCTGATTTTAAAAAGTTGAAATGTATTGAGTTTGGGTCTTTTTCAAGGTACAGTTATGGTAGGACTTGGATCTCCTTAATCCAACTGTGTTTTTCTTTCCAGCACCAAGCATGCTCTGAGATGCAGGATGATTTTGCCACTCGAAAATATGCAGCAAGGGCAGGTGCAATATTTTCCGAAAGCTTAAGCACAGATGGCAAGTCTGGCAAAGTCAACATGAGAACGCTGATCGCAAATTCAGGAAGAAAGTTTTTCAGAGTAAATCTTAAGTGTTTAAAGTTCTGAAGGCCAGTTTACTGAAGAGATTATTCCAGTGGGGTTACTGAGGGATCCATACAGTGGTGCCCTCTGCCCCTTGGCCACTTGCCCTGACAACAGAGCTGCTGAGTTGATGTGTCACTTACCCACGCAGTGACAGGCGTTGTGTGTCAGGCGCCGTCCGGCTGCTCTCTTTCTTCTGTATCTAGAATGTCTGTGGCTCCCAGATGACTTACATGTGGCCTCTGCAACTCAACTCTCAGCTCAGTTTTCCCATGAGTTTCTTTTCTCTAAGATTTCCTTTATTTGAAAAGCAGGATGACAGACAGAGATGTGAGATCTTCCATCTGCTGATTCATTCCCAAATGGCCAAGAGTGCCAGGGCTAGATTAGGCCACAGCCAGGAGCCAAGAACTCCATGCTGGTCCCCGAGTGGATGGAAGGGACCTAAATATTTGGGCCATTTTCTTTTGCCTTTGCAGGTGTATTAGGAAGGAGCTGGCTAAGAAGCCAAGCAGCTAGGACTTGAACCAGTATGCCAATATAGAATGCAGGCCTTACATCCTATATATTCTGTGTATAGGATTCTGGGCTTGACCTGCTTTCCCACAATACCAGCCCTCTTATGGGTTTATTTTTTAACCCTGTTACTTCAATTTTGTCTGCTTTAAAAAAATGAAAGATTTACAGAGAGAAGAAGAAACAGAGAGATCTTCCATCCTCTAGTTTACTCTCTAAATGGCCACAACAGCTGGAGCTGAGCCAATCCTTAACCAGGAGGCTAGAGTTTCATCCATGTGTCTCACATGGGTGCAGGGACTCAAGGACTTGGACTATCCTCCACTGTTTTTTTTTCAGGCACATTAGTAAGGAGCTGGATCAGAAAGGGAGCAGCCAGGACTTAAGCCAGTGCCCATATGGAATGCCAGCACTATAGGTTTTAACCTACTATGCACAGAATTGGCTCCATGCCACTTCTTAAGCCAAATACAAACCTGAAAGTGAATGCGGGTGACAATCCCATTGAAGCCCTATTGGCTTTGCTGGGGATCTTGGGTATGATTTCTCTGTCAGAATTTTGGATTTGTTTCTGGCTTTTGGGGTGATCTGCTCTGATTTTAATCTCTGTGTGCTTTAGATGTCTGGTTTCAGATACAATATCCCTCTGTGATACTCGGTAGTAACTTTTTAAAAAGTAAATTTCTCACTGATGACAAGCATCCAACTAAGTTATGAATCAGGAAAACATTGACAACGTTCTGGCTCTCAGCTGCGTGATTGAAAGTTCAGGTATTGTGAAACCACAGGATCTGACTGAACGCTTGGGTCATCCCCTGGCAAGGGCAACAGACACCTGGTGTTTTCCTCTACCACCTGCGCTGTGCTGTGGATCATGTTGAGCTAAGGCTGCCATGAGGTTTAGGACAAGTGCCCTTCAACCCCCAGCTTTGTGCTCCCTTCTTTTATGTCCTGAAGAGTGAGTGTCATCCCAAGTCCACCTTTTGATGGGCTGGTAGTTCTGGTTTAGGCTTTCCGTACTAGTTGTCTTTCCTCAGACAACATGTATTGCCTTTACATTTCTGTTTGCTTCTCTTAGAGGGACCGTATCAAAGAACCACTAGGTCTGTCTCACCTTTAATTCCCTGCCTTGTACGGAGAGAATTAAAAGCCATCCATTCCCATCCCTTTCCACTTCTCTCCTCTTCTGTGTATTCCCTCAGGGAGTGCTTGATTTGAACCTTACAGAGGCTGATGGCTTCATGTATGGGGTATCATCCCCTAGCTCTGAGGGAGTAGAAGATGAATTTCAAATATCAGCGAATGCCACCTGCTGGTACAGATTATAAACCTGTGCATTTTCAGTAAAACTATTTTAGAAATAAAAGGCTCCTCAAAAAGTCCCAGTGCTCATTACCCAAAAGATGATGATAGAGATGGTTCTGCAAATGTAGATGTGTGTGTGTGTGTGTGTGTGTGTACACACATGCATACATATATCATAATATATAAAGGGCAGGAGATACACGGTGTCACCTAACCTAACTAGCTCTTAGGCATGATCACTGTGGTTTTCCCAAAAAGAAAATCTAAATGAAGTGAGGTTAACTATCAATGGGCCAGGGAAGATAATCAAAGGCTTTCCTGCAAACCTCCTGGAATTTTTATGCTAATTTAGAATCCAGGAGCTAATACCCTTCTGATTTGGGAAACATAGGTTGATTAATGAATTGATTAACTGGGCAAGGATAATAGGAAATAAGTTTGCTTATCAAAATTACTGGCTCAGGGCAAGTATTGTGGTGCAGCGGATGAATCTGCTGCTAGTGATATCTACATTCCATACTGGAATGCCTGGTCCCACACCCAGTTGCCATGTTCTTTCTTTCTTTCTTTGTTTCTTTGTTTCTTTGTTTCTTTGTTTCTTTCTTTCTTTCTTTCTTTCTTTCTTTCTTTCTTTCTTTCTTTCTTTCTTTCTTTTTCTTTCTTTCTTTCTTTTTCTTTCTTTCTTTCTTTCTTTCCTTCTTTTTCTTTCTTTCTTTCTTCCTTTTCTTCCTTCCTTCCTTCCTTCCTTCCTTCCTTCCTTCCTTCCTCCCTCCCTCCCTCCCTCCCTCCCTCCCTTCCTTCCTTCCTTCCTTCCTTCCTTTCTTTCTTTTCAATGTATTTGTTTTTATGGGAGAGGCAGATATACAGAGGGAAGGAGAGACAAAAAGATCTTCCATCTGGTGGTTCACTCCCCAAGTGGCCACAATGGCTTGAGCTGAGCCTATCCAGAGCCAGGAGCCCACATGGTTGCAGTCCCAAGGCTTGGGCTGTCCTCAACTCTTTCCCAGGCCACAGACAGGGATGCCAAGCGTGCAAGGTAAGCATTTAGCCAGTGAGCCATCATACCAGGCCTGCTCTGTACTTCTGCTCCAGTTTCTGCTGATGCATCTGGGAGGCAGCTGGTGTTGACCCAGGTGTTTGGGTTCCTGCCGCACTCATGGGAGACCAGAAGGAGTTACTAACTCCTGACTTTAGCCTGGCTCAACCCTGATTATTACAGCCATTTGGAGAGTGAAAAAACAATTTGGAGATTCTTCCTCCCTTCTTCCTCTCTCCCTCCTCTCTCCCTCTCCCTTTTCTCCCTCCTCTCCTCCTCTCTCCCTCTTCTCTCCCTCCCCCCTCTCTCCCTACTCTCCCTCTTCTGCCTCTCCTTTTCCCTTCCTCTCCCTCTCACTCTCCTGCCTTCCCTCATCTTCCATCCTACCTTTCAATTAACGAAATAAGTTTTTTTTTAAGACTCACAGGCTCCATCTGTTCAATAGTTTTGTTGTTGTTGTTTGTTTAGCTAAAGTAGGTAGTTTACATGGTTTTTTTAAAAAGCAGTTCAAATTGACATGATTTTTAAAATTCAGTGATCTCAGTTCTTAAGCCTCAGGATAAACCAATTTAATACAGCACTTAGGTACTGTCAGGGTTCTGTTGGTATAATGCTGCAGTCATAGCTATAGTTACAGCTCATTCCTGTAGGTAATAATGATGTTACAATCAAAAAGTCTTCCCACCATAGCATGGTTTTAATGCGTACATTAGTAAATACCTTTGCTATTTTAATAGGCAAGTAGGTTCATCCCGTGGATAAGAGACTTTCCATATTAGGCTTTTGGAGACAGAAGCATGGCCAGGGTCATATGAGGTTCAGTATTTGAGGAAAATGGAGACTTGTTGAAAGCAGAGCTTTCTGTGCAGCAAGATGAGTAAAGAATTCAGTTAAATGATGTCATCCCAGAGTAGCAAGCCCATGCCCGAAAAACTGGCAGCAGGTGACCCATACCAAGCCACCTGAGATAGTTCCTGGGCTGGAAACAATGTTACGGAAATTGGACTTCCCAGCCAAGTTTACCACACCTTGTCAAAGCGCAGTGCCTCTCCTCTTGCCTCAAGAATAATTACTACTTCACAGTATGTCTGTGAAAGCGAAGAAAGAACCAGTGATATGCTTGTGTTTTAGCTGAGTAGACAAGGAGGCTTGTACATGTTTCCCTTCCTCTTCATTTAGCGTGAAACAGTGGCTGCAAAGAAATCCGTGTGTCTGGCTGTGCAAATCCAAGGGCCTTTCACAGTGTCAGTTTTGATCACCATTGCTGGATCACAATAGCCAGAGGGGCAGACGTTTGGTGTACTAGTTAAGATGCTGCTTAGAATACCTGCATTTTATAATGGAGGGCCAAGTTCAAGCCCTGGCTCTGGTCTTTGTTCCAGCTTCCTGCTGACACATACCTTGGGAAGCAGCAATTGATGTCTTGAGCACTTGGGCCCCTGCCACACACTTGGGAGACCTAAAGTATGCTCCCAGCTCCTGGATCAGCCTGGCCCTGCCTTAGCAGACATGTAAGGCCTGAATCACCAGGCAGGAGATCTCTCTGTGTCTTTGTCTCTTTGCCTTTAACCAAACAAAATGTAAGCATGTTTTTAAAAGGAAGACTAAAAGGAACCCAAGCATTTGAACCATCTTCTGCTGCGTCCCAGGATTCATTAACAGGAAACTGAGTCAAAAGTGAAGTAGCCAGATTATGGCATAATAAGCTAAGCTTCTGCCTGTGATGCCTGCATCCCATGTGGGAGCTAGTTTGTGTCCTGGCTGCTCCAAATCTGATCCAGCTCCCTCTTACGGCCTGGAAACGCAGTGGGTGATGGCTGAGTCCTTGGACACGCAAATGGTAGATTCAGAGGAGGTTTCTGGATTCAGATTGACTTAGCTCTGGCCATTTGCAAAGAAAACCAGCAGTTGAGAGATCTTGCTCTCATTCTGTCTCTTCTGTGTAGTTCTGTCTTTCAAATAAAAATAAAGTAAATCTTTAAAAAACAAAGAAGTTTAGTAGCCATACTTAACCATCACTGGGATGTGAGATGGAGGCATCCTAAATGGTGATTTAATTGACCATACCACGGCTCCACCCCTCTCTAAATTCTTCATTAATTCTCCCCACAGTCCTGTGAAATCATTTTATGTCCCTTGGCAAAGGCACGTGCGCGCGCGCGCGCGCGCACACACACACACACACACACACACACACACACACACACACACACACACACACACACAGGTATATTCCTGTAGACCGAAGGAAGGGAATGGTGAACTTGAGACAGTAAGATCTTGTGGTTGGACATCCTGGAAAAGCTTTTCTCACTCAAATTCCCAGTGGGTGTTCCCAAACCATATGCCCTCTTTGGAGACCCTGTGACTTCTATGGTATTCTTGACCCTACAGTGTTTTATTTGAGATTCATTAGACTATATGAGGTGAAAAAAAGTTGTGCAACAGGAAATTAGAGTCATGTCCCTCAGTCCATCTTCTCTGCCAACTTCCTAATAAATAAAGGATGAATTCCAAATATTAAAACATTATGGCTGGAGGATGACATACTTGAAAGTCTTTCCAATGCTTTATGAGGCTAGCAAACAAAGCCAGCTCTCTGCCTTCACCCAGCACACAGGAACTCCACATTCCTAGCATTCCCCCGATTGAAGACAACTTTGGCCAGACCCTCAGAGGTGAGACTAAGGAGGGATCCCTGTATTGAAGTCATGTGTGTTTCCAAGGTTCTTGAAAAAAGTGTATCTTAAGTGGCCCCTTTGCTGGTTTCTGTACCATTGGTTTATTTGGTGAGCTATTTAGTTGCTAGTGAAACTCTTAAAGGTGTCAGACTTCAGATTAGTGTGACCTGAGTGAATGAATGGAGACAGCAAGCAGTTGCACTAGGCTCTCTCTGTTTGCTCCTTAACTTCCTGAATACCTTTTGATCATTTCGTTTCCTGGTTTTCTTCTTCAACATGAACTCAACTATGAAATCTGTGACTTAAGTGATTAAAAAAAATTTATTGAAATACTGTATACATGTCAGTCTCAGCTCTTTTTTTTTTCTTTAAAAAAGACTATTTCTGCCCCAGCATAGTAGCCTAGTGGCTAAAGTCCTCCCCTTGCATGCACCAGGATCCCATATGGGTGCTGGTTAATGTCCCGGCTGCTCCATTTCCCATCCAGCTCCCTGCATCTAGGACATGCACTGATAGCCAGATAGGAGACTGGCATTACAGGGCAGAGGATTAACCTGTTGAGCCACAGTGCCAGCCTGACTTTGGCTCTTAAAAACATACCATGAACCAGGTATATCACAAGTAGCAGGTAAAATTCTTTAATTTTACACTGCAGCCTGTCAAATTTGTCTGTTTTCTCCTAAGCATTATTTTGTATAATCTGATTTCTTTCCTTTTGCCAACAAATTTCACTTTCCCAGTGCTTTTAAATAAATAGAAATTGCACAATTGTTCAGTGTTCAGTTTTGTAACTATTGTATACTTCATTACTTTTTTAAATGGAATATGTAAAGCAAAAAATATATTGGAAATGATCCACAGATCCGCTCAATAAAATCAAGATGAAGGTTTAGGTTTACATCGGTATTCACATCAGCTACTTTGGTCAGATGAGAAGGGAGGCAATGGGCATTTGGCCCAATGATTAAGCCGGGTGAGCTGGCGACATCAGCAGGTCAGAGTGGCTGAGCTGGCTCTGTTCCGCAATGACTCTGGCTTCCTGGGAGGCAGGGTGATGACTCAGGCACCTGGGTCTCTGCCATCCACATGGGAGACCTGGATTGGCTTCCACGCTGTGGGGGTTTGGCAAATGACTTGGTGGATGGGATCTTTGGCCCAGCCTTTCAAGCAAATAAAAATATTTCAGATGCAAAAGACTAGAAATGAATCTGTGTGAATTTTAAATACTTATTATGTAGAAGAGTTGATATGTGCATAAGAGGTAATTTGAGGGAGGGTTCCATCTGGAATTTTGCAGCTGGTTCCTTGTAAATGACCTGTTGAAGAGCTTGTGTGTTATGCTGATGAGATGGAGCAGAAAAAAAATGTTATTCCAGTTAGCTGAGTGGTTATCATTCAGATTCATGAAAATCAGCCTACCCAGAGCAGCATTATGGTTTCCTAACTGAAAGTACCGGTCCAGTCACTGCTACTACAGGGCATCCTGAGAAGCAGGGACTCTGATAATATGTGGAAGTGTGGCTCCCACACCAGGTGTGTTGATGTCATGGAAGGGAAGGTTCAATGGCATCCACTGGATGCTGGGACTTGGATTTGTAACTCAGTACTAGAAATAAGCAGTTCTTGGATTCATAGTTAGCCAACAGAACAAATGTCAGTTTGACAACATGTAGACCAAAACAAAATGCACATGGTTCTAACACTTACTGATGAAAGGAGGACTACTTGAAAGGGCCTAGAGCTCAAAGCTGCACCCATTTTCTATTCTGTTTTTTATTTAAGTTTCTTAATTGAATTGGATGCGTAGTTAAAAAAAAATGAAAAAGATCACCTATTATTTCCTTATTTTTAAAAAATATAGTCCTAAGATCTTTTTCTAGGACAGTCAGCTATACCCACTAATGAAAATATACATCACCCTTTGATGGAACAGTTTCATTTTTAGAATTGTTTTTTTTCTCACAGAAAATTCAAAACAAGCAGGAAAGAGCTATAAGGATTTGTGCTGCTACACTGTGCTAATGAGTCCATAAATAGAACATGTCTGTCAATATGAAGAATGGTGTATCTTTGTTTTTGTTCTGTTTGATGGAATACTACTTTACCAATAAAAAGTGTGAAGCATATCTGCATGTCCTTGCATCGAGGGGAATCCGTGGTGTGTTCTTACAAGATAAAAGATGACTGAGGGGGGAATGCACAAATGCTTCATTCAGGTTTTTGTGAACAAAGCAAACCCCAAATGTAGAAACCCATGTGTATATAGTAACACTTCTGAAAGGTTAGCTCCAAAATATTAAGGGTGGTTTTTCCCGAGGAATGAGGCTTATGTGGGAATTGGGGGTTATGGGAAAGAATATTTGTTTTAATGTTATTGTCTTAGTACATTTCATGCATTTTCAATAATGAATGTTTATTTCTTTGGAAGCCCCAGGAATATGGAGACTGACTCTACCCCTATTTCCCAATTAGCATAATTCATAATATTTTTTTTGGCCTTCCTGTACCAGAGCTTATGCTCAGTTTTAGAGCTAGAATTCATTCTGATCTTGGCATTGTACTTGTGACAAAGTGGAGCCTAGAGGGGCTGTGTGACTGGAGAGTTGTCACCTCGGTCGGGTGGCAACCAAGACCAAGCACTTCCATTCTCATTCCTGCCTACCAACACTCCCCACTTCTGGCTCCAGGCAAAGGGAAAGTGAGTAAAACTTAAGGGGCTAGCTTCATCGTCCTTATGACTCTGTCCTGCAGATATGAGCCAGCCACTCTGTTTTGTCTCAGGGCCCACCTTTCATGGATCTAACACTGATGACAAAAGCTGTATATTTGTGTAATTGAGAGACTAAATGTACTCATTTTTGTAGTCAGTGGAAACTATGGCTGTTAGCAAGAGCTCTCATTCACTGCCTTCCTATGCAACAGATATGCCTTGTAATTCAGGCACAGATTTCTGTGCAATCTCTATTTTTCCCCTCTTTAAAAAAAAAAAAGATTTTTTTCTTTATTGCGAAGTCAGACATACAGAGAGGAGAAAAGACAGAGAAAAAGATCTTCCATCTGCTGATTCACTCCCATAGCGGCCACAACAGCCAGAGCTGAGCCAAGCCATAAGCCAGGAGCCAGGAGCCTCTTCTGGGTCTCCCTCGCAGGCACAGGATCCCAAAGCTTTGGGCCATCCTTGACTGCTTTCCCAGATCACAAGCAGGAAGCTGGATGGGACATGAACCAGCACCCATATGGGGTCCCGGTGCATTCAAGGCAAAGACTTTAGCTGCTAGACCACTGCGCCAGGCCCCCTCTTTTTTTCTCTCTTAAGCCAAGGCTTCTCACACTATCACTGATGATAAAATTAATATGAAGATAATGTAAGCACATTCAGTATATGAAGAGATTATACTGAAAGCAGAAACTTCAGGACATAATTATCAAACTCAAATGTGGCATGTACTTTTGTCTCTATAACTTAAACTGCCAAAAGTGTTGGTTTGCCAACATACATTATACACTGAATAATTATCCTGAACTGCAGCCTTTTGCAAAATCAGAAGATTGATTGAGCTTAGTGAATGCACTTCATTTTAAAATGACATCACAGGCTACTTGGATCTCTTATGTCAAGCCAGAAATGGACAATTTCAAGGCCTTCTCCAGGCTGTTTTGGAGTGTGACTCATTTCTAAGCTCACTGCAGAAACAAGTGTATTTTTCCTGAAACACAACACAAGGCTACAATTACAACTAGTAAAGATGGGAGGAAGTTTACTTTGCAACTCTTCCTGCATGGTATAAGAATTCTTTTATAATCTTAATTTATTATCTTTACATTCCATGAGAGTTTTATACAATTTTTATTAATGTGTAAGAATACTTTTCCCTTAGAGCAGAGGATTCAGATTGAGTGCTTTCTGGGAGAGCCTCTCGCATCTGGATGTAAATTAGCCCTAGTGTATTATTATGACATTCTTGAGCATGTTCACATTCCAGCTGGGTGCAACAGTTGACTTTTGTCTCTAGCTTTCCTTGGCAACTGATAGCATCGGAGCTAGAGATAAGCTGCCCCTTGGAGAACTGAGTCCTAATGGGTTCCAGACCTCCGCATGCCCATTGAGCAAGCCCCGCATTTCATTTTAAGACTTGTGTTTCTGTGAAGTGCTTGGGATGTCTTGCCGGTTGCTTTTCAGAGAAGCCGGGTCAGATTGTCTACACTGTATGAAGTGCAACAGAAGAGGAATATGGTTTTTCAAAATATTTATTTATTTTTATTGGAAAGTCAGTTTTATAGAGAGAAGAAACAGAAAGATCCTCTGTTCGCTGGTTCACTCCCCAAGTGACCACCACTCCGGGCGCCAAGGCATGTATTTTTTAAAGTAATATTTATAATGCTCTGAAAGACAAGGATACAGAGAAAGAGAAGCCAGGATGAGAGAATGTATATATATTTTTAAAGATTTATTTTATTTTTATTGGAAAGGCTGATATACAGAGAGGAGAGACAGAGAGGACGATTTTCTGTCCGATGATTCACTCCCCAAGTGAGTGCAACGGCTGATGCTATGCCGATCCGAAGCCAGAAGCCTCTTCCACATCTCCCACATGGGTGCAGGGTCCCAAAGCTTTGGGCTGTCCTCAACTGCTTTCCCGGGCCACAGGCAGGGAGCTGGAAGGGAAGGGGGGCCGCCGGGATAGAACCGGCACCCATATGGGATCCCGGGCGTGCAAGGTGAGGACCTTAACCACTGCATCACCGCGCCGGGCCCGGGAATGTATATTTTAATGTGTCACACTTTCTGCAGTAACAGAGTATTCACTGGCAAACCTAGACATAACTTAATGTTTTTCCCTTTTGAAAACTTTAATTTTCCCTTTTATTTGAAAGGCAGAGTCTTAGAATGACAGCAATGGTTGTCATCCTCCTGGCCATCCTCCCAAAAGCCTACAAAAGCCAGAACCAGATCAGGTAGAAGTCATGGGTCAGGAACTACAGCTGGTTCTCCCACAGAGACCCATGTACTTGGGCTATCCCCCTGCCACCTTCCAGCTTGGGCATTAGCAGGAAGTTGGGTCAAAACATGTGTAGCCATGACTCAGATTGGGAAGCTGATGCCCATTTAATGCTTGCTTTCAAAATTTTGTGTTATTTCAGTTTTGGTTTTTAAGATTTATTTATCTAGTTGAAAGTCATAGTTACAGAGCATCTTCCACTTCCTGGTTTAATTTCCCAGATGGTGCAGTAGCCAGAGCTGAGCTAATCCAAAGCCAGGAGACAGGACTGGTTCCTAGGTTTCCCACATTCGTGCAGGTAGCCAAGCAGTTGGGCCATCCTCCACTGCTTTCCTAGGCTCCTTAGCAGGGAGCTGTTGATTCAGTGTTAGACTTTTAACTTCATGTAAACTTTACAAGGAGTGGATATTGTTATGCATGGTTTTAAAGAAAAGGTCACTAAATCCTGGAGTACTTTGCGGTTGGTAGTGGGGAAGCTTGGGTTACGGGCTTCTTATCCCCAATCTATCTTCTTGCCCTGCATGCCGCCCCCTTTACAGAAAAGATCCCAGGGCATGTTTATATGCACACTGTTTTATATGCACACTCATAAAGTATCAAGGATAAACCAAGTAGTTTAGTTGCCCAATATATTTGTTTCATTTTAAAAAGTAATAAACTCCCTTAGTTGTCCCTCATACTTAATGCATACCAAGGAGAGATCTGGATGGATACAAATGGGAGACATTTTCCCTGACTGCAAGGTGGGAGAACTTGACTCGCCCAGCTTATGATACTGAGTGAGTTGCTAGGTCCTGCATGCCATGGGCAGCCCAGGAGGCCTACAGCCTTGCTGCCTTTGGGCTGCAAGGGGCCTTTTTCCTGTAGCCTGGATTCGCCGGGGAGCAGTGTTCTGCCTTCAGCTCTAGCCGCCACCAAGCACTGAAGAGATAAGAGGAGAACATTACCCTGACCGTAAAATGGCTGGTTTCTGAGCTGGTATGTCTGGGTCACTTATAAAATCCCTTATAAAAAGTCCTGTGTAAGAGGACAGTTGTCTTCACATTCCAGACCTATGTGCAAAGTGGAAAAACCCAATGGACCATTGGAAGGGTTGGTATGGTTTTGTTGTGTATAAAATTTCTGATGATACAGTTCCTAGTGTGGTGTTTTGGGCCCAGCTGTGGAAAGTAGGCAACCACTGTATAGGATAGTCTCTCAGCAGGGGCTCCCTCTGCCCTGAGTCTGTGCCTGGCCCATTGTGCTCAGCAAGGAAAATCTGTTGAGAGAGTGGATCTGGTGCAGGAGAGAGGCAGAGACCAGCTAGGGGGTCACTGTGTGCCTGTATGTGTCTCAGTTAGTTGTCTCTTTTCTCTTCCTCTGCACTTATCTCCATCCTGGCAGTCTCAGGAGCAGCTACCCTCAGAGACTGCAGACCCATGGCCTGGCTTGCTTTTATTTTCTCCATCTCTAAAATGTGCCTCCATACATTAGAAGTAACAATGTATAAAGTAAAAGAGGCAGGATGAAACTATCTGGTGAGTTCTAGAATCTTTGTCTCATCTATTGCAGAATTCCCAAACTTGTTTTCCTTGAAAGAGTTACGCCTTAGGGTTCGGATGCGGCACAGCGAGTTAGGCTGTCACATGGGACATGAACATTCCATATCCAAGTACCATTTGAGTCCCAGCTGCTTCATTTCCAACCCACCTTCCCCGCCGATTCACCTGGGTTACTGGCAAATGATGACCAGTACCTTGTCATACCTGTGGGAGGCCCAGGTGGAGTTCATTGTTCCTGGCTTCAGCCTGGTCTGTCTCTTATTGTTGTGGTCATTTCGGAAATGAACCAGTGGATGACAGATCTTTCCCTCTGCCCAACTCTCCCCCTGCCTCGGCCACTTTGCCTTTCACATATCTCTTTTTTAAAAAAAAAAAATAAGGCAGAGTTACAGAGATGAGAATGGGATCTTCCTTCTGCTGATTAACTCCCCAGATGGCCACAGGGGCCAAGATTGAACCAGGCTAAAGCCAAGAGCTTCTTCTAGGACTGCCACATGAATGACAAGGGCATAAACATTTGGGCCCTTTCCACTGCTTTCCCAGGCCATTAGCAGGGAGCTGTATTGGAAGTGGAGTGGCTGGGGCATGAACTGGTGCCCATGAGGGATGCTAGCACTGCAGACAGCAACTTTGGTTATGTCATAATCCTCATTTTAAATCCTTATTTTTATTGAAAAGGCAGATTTACAGAGGGAAGCAGAGACAGAAAGATCTTCCATCTGCTTGTTCACTCCCTAAGTGGCTGCAATGACCAGAGCTAAGCCGATATAAAGCCAGGAGCCAGGAAAAACTTCTGAGTCTCCTATGCAGGTGCAGGGTCCCGAGGCTTTGGGTCATTTTCTACTGCTTTCCCAGGCCACAAGTTGGATGGAAGTGGAGCAGCTGGAATATGAACTGGTACCCATATGGGATCCCGACAGTTACAAGACAAGGATTTAGCCATTAGCCCTTTGTTGTTATTTTAGAAAAGAAAGATGTGTACCTTAGCACTTTAATAAGTGAAATAAAACACAGTTGAGTCTCCTTTACCCTATTGGTAGCACATGAGTGGCATGAGTAAAACTGCTGTAAGTTGTAGCCCTGTCCAGCACAACAATCTAATATTGTATCAGTCCTTATTTCAGGGCTCTTGGACATGTATTAGATCTCCTGGAAAATGGAGGTGACAGCTTGTGGCTAAAGACAGAGGAAGAGAAGAGTTAGGCACACAAGTGCACAGGGCTGAGGCCAGCTTTCTCAGCAGGCTCTGACTCCTGCTGACAGCGGTGTGGGTGAGGAAATCAGCCACACTCCTGAGTGACTGAGAGATACATACAGCTACCCAGGAAGATGCTAAAAGTGCACCCTCCTGCACCCACCCCATGCCATCATCTGACCAGAAAGGCCATCTGCTAAATAAGAGCAAAATAAATTGAAATCATGTGACATGAATCGGGGGCTGTCTCCAGCAACACACATCTCAAGGCTCACGTGCAGTTGAGTATTTTCACAGAGTTTGTAGGCTGTACCTGACTTGCTGGTTTCACGTGACCGCAAGAACAAAAGCTCTGTCTGCAAGACTTCCAGCACGGAGTTCTAGTGCCCTGGGTGTGTTCAAAGCCCAGTCAGTGTTTGTTCAGGTTGTTGAAGGGGATGCCCAAGAAAGCAGGCTCAGAAAGCAGAAAAGGAAAACGAAGGGCCAGTCCTGAGGTTAGAACCTGTGAGAGTTGGTGGTTGTTCTCTAAGGTTAAATTTTGGGGGATGGTTTGGTTATGCAGAAAGGGTTGAACGTTTTCCTGGAGTCATGATTAGATTTATTCTGCCTTGTGAACTTTTAGGTGAATGAAGGGACTACAGTCCATCCCGATTCCCCCTTGTGCTTTCTAGGCGTGGCTGTCGGGACGCCTGCATCCTGTGTTTAGGATATTTGGGTTGACAGACTTGTGTCACTCACTTTGTCTTCTGTCTGAGTTATTCATGGTGATATTACTTGTTCATTTGTTGATAAACCATGAAGAAAATGTCCAGTTTTTTTATTAATAAAGCGTATTGCCTTGATTTTAGTATTTTGGGAGAAATGAAAGAGGCCACATTGGTGTGTGACAGGAGAAAAGTCATCGGCAGCTTCTATAAGGATGGGACAGCAGGGGTGAGGAGACAGTGTCAGGGAGCTGACTGCATGGCCATGTTGTGTAGTATGGTTTTCTTTCAGCCAAAACAACTGCCGGTTTTCCCGTGTGTTCATTGGGAGTTTTGTTTGTTTCTCACAGAAACTGTGTTCTCTAATGTGTGGCCCAGTTTAATGTATAGATGACCAAAATGAGTCCAGCAACAACCTATGGAAGGAACCCAGGCCAGGGCCTAGGCATTCTCTCCCTTGTTCTTTTATTTCCTTATTTGAGAAAAAGAGAGAGAGAGAGAGAGAGAGAGAGAGAGAGAGAGAGAGAGAGAGAAAGAATGAATCTTCCATCTGCTGATTCACTCCCAAGTGTTGCCAACAGCTGGGGTTAGGCCATGCCAATGCCAGGTCTCTCATGGAGGTGGTTGCACCCCCCATGTGCCTTAGCCATCGCCAGCTGCCTCTGAGGGTGTGCGTTAGCAGGAAGCTGCCATGAGGAGTAGAGCCACAGGGACTGCATCCTAGGCATTGCCTGCGATAATGTGAAGCTGGCATTCCAGGCTGTGTCTTCACCAACTGCTGCTTCAAGCACCCTTACCCCTCCCCACCCAGGGCTCTCCTTACCCACCCATGCTCCTTGCACTTCCTGTAACTGTGCTGCCTCCTGCTTCTCCTGTTGCTCAGATGGCAAGATGCTGTCAAGGGGTGTGGGTACTTGGAGTTGTGAGACCAGATAAGGTGCTTGTGTGGGAGATGCTGTAAAAATGAATACGTAACATAAAATAATGTCTAAGATAACTGTAGTTGGCAGCAGTTAATTGAATATTGGAAAACAGCTAATGAAGATGGTTCTGAATGTTTCCAACTTAAACAAATGATTAACGTTGCAGGTGGTGGATATTCCAGTAACCCTGATCATTTCTGATCAATACATGCTGTGCGCATGTGTGGGCATGGTGGGCGTGGTCATACTGCATGCTTAACTTGGTTCAATTAGGGGTCCAACTATATGGTTTTAAAAAGATCTGCCGGGACCACCGAGGGCAGGAAGCTGAAGGCATCTGGAGAGTGGGGGAGAAGCCCTTCCGCAGGAAGTGGTGCCTTCCCTGACAGCTGAGGGATGTGTGTGAGGTGAAGATAAGGCTGAAGTCAGCAGGAATCACACACAAGTCTCAGACAGCCAGGGAGTGAGAAGTGCAGCCAGACACCCACGCCTGGCGGGAGCCGTGCAGAAGAGTTTTAGCTTATCCCAAGAGCAAGTGAAAGCTGTTAGGTGCAAGGAAGTCATAATCACAAGATTCAGTGTGGATTTTGCAACTCTGGGCTTGTACGTACAAACATACCATGTGGGAGATGAGTTGGGAAGGACACTAGCGGTTTAGATGAGGGGGTGGGACCAGCAGGGATGACTCCATGGGCCTCTGACTTGTGAAACAGAGTGGGTGTGGGGACATTCACGCAAGGGGAAGAAAACACTCTGTAAACTAAGAGAGCATGCCTCCTTGTCTTGGACAGTCCTTGTACTCTTTATAATAGTCCTTTATGGTCCCATTCCACAGATGAGAAAATTGAGGTGCAGAAAGATTACTAAATTGTCCAAAACCACCTAGTACATGTTTAATGCATGTTAGCTATCACTGCCTTGCCTTGTTGGTTGATCAGTTCATTGGTTCTTTCATGGACTGTGTGCTGAATTTTAGGTAATGCATCTGCAACTAAGATCTGCACCCCCCTTTTTTTTGTAGAGATTGCAGCAAAGTGGAAAAAATAGGAACAGTTGTAAGCTGGTCAAGGACAGTAAAATGATCTAGGATCCTTACATGGAAATGTTAGAATTCTAGCTTTTGCATAAATCTTGGAAGAATGTACAGGGGGAAAATATGCATTATTGACTAAGCCAAAAAAATGTTTCCCAGATGTTCTCAGAGGTTGTAGAGGCACCCCCAATAGCTTAGGTCAGAAATAGGCCTTGGGCCAGTTGAATAGATGGGGAGGGTGAAGACCCAAAAAGGGATAGCCGTGTCAAAAGCAGCAGTGGAAATCTCAACAAAGGGGGCTTTCTAGAGCCTGGCTGCTCCTGCTTTCCAGCAGGTCCCGCTGCCAGTGGGTACAAGGTGGTCAGAAATGGCTCCAATCTGACTGCCTTGGTGCAGGTCAGATCATAACTGCCTGTTCTCTACTATATATAGTAAAGAACTTACATAAGAGTGCTATTAAAAAAAAAAACGGACGGCAGCGAGGAAAAGAGAATGCCAACTGAAATTTTTTCCACTAAAGCTCATTTTTAACAGATGTGTTTTCTCTGTTTCTACAATGACAGCATACCAGGGGGACAGTTCCCCAGGTCAGGGGCAAAGCAACACAGTTACTTGGAGGACTACAGCGATGTCCGTTGGTGCCCAGCACAGCTTGTGCTGAGTAAGACTGCTCTTGCTAGTCTTTGGATTCCATGTCACTGTCCTTTTCGACTTCCATTTTCCCTGCTGTTAGGGCCATGGGGACCAGGAAAGAGTCAGAAAATGTTGGTTCAGTAATTCAACCTGCATTTTACAGTGTATTTTGGATAAGGTTGAAAAGGAGTACTCTAGATTCAGCAAAATAGGTGATTGACATGGAACTGTGAGGTCTGTATTTAGAATGAACACTTTACATTCTTAGATTTTTTTTTTCAATTAAAGCTCTCTTATTGCAACTAATCTTTTGTACAGTCTAGTATACTGGGATGCATACATTTTGTTATTTTATATGTCATTTTCTCCCTATATCACATGACTTTGACATGGGGTGACAGCATGTTCTGTTTTTCCCAGGACAATTGATGTGCTTACTGTTCTAGAGTCTTATTGGTTCAACACGTGGCAGATATGAACAAATCTGCATTTGGACAATAAATTATGTACAAAAATATTTCAAAAAATTCATGGAAAATTGAAAGATGCTTATTTTACTATGAAATGTAAATGTCTGAAGTTCACAAAAATATGTATTATGAAAAACTACCTGTGAATTTCAAAGTTTTCACATCAAGACAAAGTTATCTTTTCATTTTTCAAAAAAAAAAATCCCCCTATATACAATCATCCTGAAAAACAGTAGCTGACATTGAAGTCTTACTGAAGCATTGCTGTAAACACTTTTATCTCTGTCCGAGGAATAATAATTTTATGACCCTCACTTTAAGGATAAGAAAACAGGTTCAGAGGGGCTAAGGGATGTAGGTTACTCAGCAGTAAATAATGGAGTCTAAAATTGAAATGGAAGCGATGCAGTTCCGAGCCTGCACATCTGTCTAGTACACATCTGTCTGGTACACTGTTACTGTCAATTCCCAGATCACTGGGAGGCAGCAGAATAAACTGTGTGACGATGAAAGAGCCCTTTGGAACCAGAAGGTTCTCTGAATCCTTGAATAGAATTGCTGTCCCAGTCCCCTGTGTGAGGGAACTTTATGGGATACAGTGAGGACCACCCACAGTCCAGCTGACTGAATGCAAGAGATTCAGATATGGTTGGGTTTTTTTTCACTCATTTTTAAAAAAGTGTTAAGAATGTTCAGTTGCAGAGAGACATTGCAACATAAACTAGGAAGTTTTAGAAACATTGTCTCTTCTTATTTGCTAGGTGGATCTTCCTTCTCTTCACTGCCCTTCTCTGATAGCTTTCCTCAGTCTCCACACTTTCACAAATGGGGTAGAATGGGTAATCTGATGTTGCTGGGTAACCGAGTCAGGATGTGTAATTACGGCCTGCCAAACAACTTTTTCGCTTGTGTATTTGATGTGCATGATCCATGGTGTCTCAGGGCTGCTCATTTCCCAGTTCCTTGTTTTGGAATGTACTGAGTGTTGTCAGCACCTTTGCACCATTGTGGACTGCACATCCAGAGCACATTGTTTTCAACACTTTCTTGTTTATTTCTCGTGAGAATTGTGCTTTCAACAACAGGAAGGAAAGTTGAAGTACCAGGTAGTATAAGCAAACTGATGTTTAATCATATCTGGATCCTTGAGAAGCTATTGTTTAGGGAAGAAGTTTGTTTGAATTAGTTGACACATTTGTTTGGACTGCATAAACCTCACTTTTCAACCAAGAAACCTGGATTAGTTAGCATGTTAATAGGATGAGACTGAGAACAACAACAAAAAGCAGCCAAAGATGTCTAGCCAATGTGACAACACATTAGGAGGAAACTCCAAGGGTGTTGCAAAGGGTGGGGAGGTAGGTCTGTTCACATCATCCTCCTGAGATCAGTCAGATGCAAAATCTTTGGTCAGAACTTGTATTGCAGTGAGAAATCAAGAATCTAAGATTTTTCTCCTTTCTCCCTCATACATAAAAATGCATAGCACGGGCACTGAGAAGTTGGCTGGGGCGCCTCGTGCTGTATCCAGGTGTCTGGGTACAGGTGCTGACTGCACTCAGATTCCAGCTTCCTGTTGATGCTGTTGATACACATCCTTGGAGGCCACAGATGACAGCTCCATACGTGGGTCCCTGCCAGTCATATAGGAGGCCAGATGTGGGTGAAGTTCCTGGCTCTTGTCTTCAGCCCGACTCAGTCCTGGCTGTGTGGGCCTTTGGGGAGGACCTGTGAGCTCTCTCATTCTGTGTCTCAGATACATTAAAAAAAAAATCAAATATATAGAAATAGGAAAAAATTGGGGAACATTGAATGTTCTTTCTCAAATAACCTTCCCTTGGGAATGAAATATGAAATACACCCTGTTACTGTTTTTGCACAGTGTCAATCCTATTGAAAACACCATTGTTAAAATGAGTCACCCCAACTTGCAGCATCTCTTCTGATGAGAACTTCTCCCTGTCTGCAGCCACTTTCCGAAAGTTAAACTCGGTTTAGAGCAAAATTTCAGGTTTGAAGAGGTTTTCCTAATAAGGAAGAATGATGTAATGTTCATGGAGGGGGGCCAGGTTCCCTCCGTGTGTTGTGTTTATCTTAGCTGAATTCCAGCGGGAATGCGCTGGAGGCATGCGGCCTGCTAACTATATTTAGCCAAACTAAGTTAGGAAGATCAGGAGGCACTTTTTTTAGAAGTTAGAGTCTCAGGGGTGTACCATAGAGATATTTTCCAGGCATCTGCTTATTATGTCCAGGCATCTGCTTATGTGTATGTGTGTGTGTGTGTTTGTAAAGTTTAATCAACTGTGAATTATACATTAATTTAAATTTTACCTTTTACTTACAAAAGGTATGAAGAAAGTATATGTTGTAATCCCTCTGGGCAAGTTTTCTCTGAGATATTAGTTTCTAAGCCAAAAAAAGTGGTATTAATGGTTATACTTTGGTTGGGGAGGTTGTATTCTCAGACTTTAGCAAGAAAGCAACAGCATGTGACTGTAAGCTTCTAGGAATATTGTGTGTATAAGAGCCAGGTCCTGCCCATGGTCTAGATTCTCTCCCATTCACTAACATTCCTCTACATGTAAAAGTTGTCTGTGTGTCTCGGGACAGTAGGCTGTCATTTTTGAACCTGTGCATTAATTTCATTTAAATAGTTCTATGAACTGGAGGAAGAAATCTCACTGTAGCTTATTCAAATGTGGAACCCTGACTTCGTCACTGGTCATCGCATCTTATGTTAACAGGTTCCACCTTTTTTTTTTTTTTTAAGATTTATTTTTATTATTTTTTCATTGGAAAGGCAGATATACAGAGAGGAGAGACAGAGAGGAAGATCTTCCGTCCAATGATTCACTCCCCAAGTGAGCGCAACGGGCCGATACCATGCCGATCCGAAGCCAGGAGCCTCTTCCGGGTCTCCCACGCGGGTGCAGGTTCCCAAAGCCTTGGGCTGTCCTCGACTGCTTTCCCAGGCCACAGGCAGGGAGCTGGAAGGGAAGCGGGGCTGCCGGGATTAGAACCGGCGCCCATATGGGATCCCGGGCGTGCAAGGCGAGGACCTTTAACCACTTGCGCCACCGCGCCGGGCCCGGTTCCACCTTTTTTACTTGTGCTTTGTCACAAGTGATCTGCACTCCACAGTCTGCTGTCTTTGGCTTTGTACCCTGGCTTCGGGGTGCCACTTTGTTTCCATGATTCAGTGATGCCCATGTTCACTGCTGCTGGCAGGACTGACTTTCCTGTAGTGTGACCTGAACAGTGGAAAGATCTCTATGGAAACAGAGTCCCTTCTGCCTGCCAGCAGTGACTGCTATAGAAGAGTCAGAGTTCAGGCCAACCATGCACGAGTGTCTTAGGAGTGTGAAACAATCTGAGAAACGCAGTCTTTGACTTCTGATATTGCTTGCTGAGTGGTGAGCAAATAGAATAGAAAATAAGAAACTGCAGGATGACATTTTGCTGCGGTAATGGGCAAATGCATCATTACCATCCAGTAAGGGCCCTGCCGGAAATCACAGCCATGATAGATTCTTTTTAAAAAAGATTATTTTTATTTGAAAAGCAGAACTACAGAGAAAGGAAGCGGGGAGATGAATGAGAGGGGTCTTTGAACTGATGGTTCTTTCCACAAACAGCTGCAATGCCAGAACTGGTGTAGCCTGGAGCGGGGCTAGTCCAAAGCTGGGATCCAGGAGCTGCTTCTGGGTCTCCCAGGCGGATAGAGGGGCCCAAAAACTTGGGCTATCCTCCTCTGCTTTCCCAGGCACATGAGCAGGAAGTTGGATAGGATGTGGAGCAGCTGGAACTTGAATCGGTGCCCATATGGGATGCTGGCAACACAAGCAGAGGACTGGCCTGAACCCCCTAACTCCAGCCCCAGGCCTTGATGGATTTTGTTGTGAGTGTGGCTCCTGTTCAATAGGCACATGGTGAACATCTAAGACAAACAGTCCTTGGGAGAGGGGAGGGAACATGAAGAATCGTGGTGCTGGTAGAAATTCCCATATGTCAACTACAAATACAGGTGACATTTGTAATTTTAATCACATAGGAATCACAGTAGAAAGAAAAAAATGAATAAAATTCATGTTACTGATTTATTTAACCCAGTCAATGCAAAATATTTTCATGTTAACTTGTAAGAAAGAGTGTACGCATTAGTAATGAAGTCATAGTGTATTCTCTTAACTGAATTTTCAAAATCTAGTGTGTTTCATACTTTGAGCACATCTCAATTTGAACTGTGCAAATACAGACCTCTTCATGCCAGTCTTTAAGCAAGGGACTTGTGCTGTGTGTGTGTGTGTGTGTGTGTGTGTGTGTGTGTGTGTGTAAAATGCTATTCAAGTAGCATGAGGCAAGTACTTCTTCAGATGATCGAAGTGACTAATGAGAGCCTCATTTCCTTTTAAAGAATTGATGATCTAAAAACACAATTCCCAGGCAAGTAGAAGACATTGAAACAATTCGTTTCCATGTACTTCAAATAATGTTTTGGTACCAAGCCCCAGATGACACCATCACTCCCCCAGGCTGGAACAGCCAGCATAGCTAAAATATGATGCACAGCCTAAATAATTCACAGAGAGACCAACAATTCAGAAACAGCTTTTGTTTAATGGCACTGAAACAAGCATATTAAAAAAAGAAATTTATCTGTTCCATTTCCATATTTGCTTAAGAAAACTTCAAACTAATTACTTCCAAAGAATTTTGTCAATTATGTTCAATACCAGTGCATGCTGTCAAAAGAAGGGGACTGTACTGAATAATCTAATAAGTATGTTAAATATGAAGTTTTGTGTCTGCTGTAAAGAATAATAGAACCATTATACCATGTGCACCATATACGTTGTATCTGGGGTAGCTTTCGAGGAAATTCAAGAATAGCAGCAATCATTGGATTGACACTGGGGAGAGAAAGTGGATTTAAAGGAGACAGCCCTAGGTGAAGATGCACTTTTTCAGCATTCTCTTGATTCTTGGGTTTTGAATACGTATTTAATGTTGATGCAATCCAATGTGTTGAATATTGTTGTTCTTTTTATGGATCTCACTTTTTATGTCTTTGTAAAAGTTTTTGCCTAACTTATGATTACAAAAATTTTCTGTTTTCTGCCTGAAACCTTATACTTTTGGGTTTCTGTGTATGTTGAAGATTTATATGAGTTAATTTTTGCTAAGAAGTATGAGTGATGAGTCAAGACTTGCTTTTTGGAAATCTGATAGAATTTGGTGGCAGTTTTTTGCAGTAAAGTGCACATATTTCCACTTTCAGAAATAGGGTGAATTTTTAAAAAGGTAGCAAGAACTATATGAAGTGTCTGTGATTATAGTTACGGTTGTGAATTCAGTTCTAAATGGGAGAAGGGTTGTTGTAAACACTGCCTTGGTTTCAGAAGTAGTCAGTGTGTTTCAGTTTTCTGAGATGAAAAATAAAAAGAAAACAGTGGAATTCCATTGGCCACGAAGATGACATTTCTGCTTCGTACTCTTCTAAGCTGCCTTGCCTTCAGCCACTTCCATAATCAAAACTTGCTGGTGGTATTTTGTTATAAGGCAAGGGACTAATATGGTGAATATTGTGTTAACCAACCGTTTGTCAGGGTGCATTTACACTAAGAATTGAGCAGAGCTAAATTACAAAGGGGTGGTAAAGACTGAGTTTCTATCTTGAGGAAAGAGTAAGGATACTAAAACTTCATTGGGAATGAAAGGATAGGGATCAGTTTGCATTTCCCAGTGCTGTTCAGAGAAAATCTGTGTGTCAAATGCAGAAATTATTCTTAGCTAAGCGCTGAGACTCCACCTCCAAAGGCTTATGCTGAGATACCAGTAGCTGTTCCACTAGTTGCCTTCCAAGGGAGAGATCTGTTCAATGCTTTTGGTTATTTTTCTTATTTGAAAGGCAGAATTACAGAGAGAAAGTAGGAGAGATGGCCACAACAGGTGGGACTAGGACATAACAAAGCCAGAAGCTTCTTCCAGGACTCCCATATGGGTGCAGGGCCCAAGTACTTGGCTATCCTCCACTACTTTCCCAGGCATGGTAGCAGGGAACTGGATCAGAAACGGAATAGCCAGACTGGAAGCAGCTTGCATACTGGATGCCTATATTGCAGGCAGCAATTTTACCTGTTACACCACAGCAGCAGTTGCAATGTATTTTTTTCCCACTTACTGGATTTGAAGCCATCCTTACCTTCTGCCTTTTATCAGACCTGGGGATAACCCTTGAAAAGAAATACTCAACAAGTAATGACTACTGATTTGAAGATGCACTAACCAGTTAGCAAAGGCACCCATATGTCAGTGGATTAAACTACATGAATGATGTGTATGGGGGGAAAGGGAGTTTCCTCCTCCATCCTCACCTTTGGGACCACTGAGATGAACTAGAAAAAGCATCAGATTTCACAATGAAAAGAACTCTGCAGAGAAAGGGGATGCATTGCTGGCCAAGTAAGCTTGCTTAATATTTCATTCTCCTGTTGAAAATCTTACCCACCTATTCACCGGCAGCAGTGTATAGCCCCACGGGGCAATTTCTCTCCTTGCTTGCAGCATTATAACCACTGTGGTAAAACCCCACTCCAACCCAACTCACTTCTTACCCCCACTGTTTCTTATCAAGACTTATTTTCTAAACTCACTTCTTACTCAGGGCTCCTTCCATTTGTGCATTTCATGACTCTGCATCATTATAGGGATGATTCTGTGTGGCTTTTCTCATCATTTGTTTTAAATGTTAATAAGAACAGTCATACTCAAGTGTGTATGCTACTTGCCTAAAGGAATAGTCACCCACTGTTTGTAATCTTGTATAATCAGTAAATCCAGATGTAATATGCCACCAACTTCTGCATTTACATGTGAAACAAGTTCAATACTGCAGCTGCCCATTCTCCAAAGCTTGCTTTTAGAAGGCTTCTCAAGATGTTGCAATATTGCTACGGTACTGGAAGCAGCCACAAATATCATATTATAGAAAAGTTTACTAGGGCCTGGCGCAGTAGCTTAGTGGCTAAAGTACTCACCTTGTATGTGCCAGGATCCCGTATGGTCGCTGGTTCCAGCTTCCCACCCAGCTCCCTGCTTGTGGCCTGGGAAGGCAGTCGAGGACAACCCAAAGCCTTGGGACCCTGCACCTGCGTGGGAGACCCGGAAGAAGGTCCTGGATCCTGGCTTCAGTTTGGCTCAGCTTTGGGCCACTTGGGGAGTGAATCAGTGGACAGATTTTTCTCTCTCCTCCTCTCTGTATATCCAACTTTCAAAAATAAATAAATAAATCCTTTTTTTTTTAAGAAACCCACAATTTAAAAAAAAAAAAAGGAAAAGAAAGTTACTTGATGGAATGCCAGTTAAACAGTCATATAAAACCATGTTGGCAACATCATGCAGTTATGATAAATTTCTTCCCTCCTTAAGATTAATTACATCAAATAACTGGATTGTTTTATCAAAGGCTTACTTTCGTGGTTTTAGTCATTTTTTCTGATTTGATCCCAAGGCACATTTGGATCGACTTCCTGTAGTTGAAAAGATTGGCTCTCCCTCTTGAGGAGAAAGGTTAGTCAGCCCCTGAGTGTAACTCATCCTCTGGCTTCCAGGGAATGTCAAGGGCAGCTGGTTAAAAGCTTAAGAAGGGGCAGAGCCATTGAGATGTACAGTCCTTTGCCACCTCCACAAGTCCCTTAATTTGTGCGGCTAAACCATCTCTCCTGAGCTTCCCAATGTGCATTTTTTTCTTAGTTTCTTCACAAACGTTTTCCTTCTTCACATGAAACCAGGAGGCTGGTGACCAGGTTGGTCGGCACTAACACCATGGGGACCCATGGCCTGTATACTTTAGCTTATTATTAGCATTTCAACTAGCAGTAGTCTACCTTTAAATAAATTACTCCCAGCCCCCAGATTCAGCTGAGCATTCCTTTAATTTATTTACCCTCATGAGACAAAAACATGCAGAAAGGACTATTGGCAGTGTGCTGTGTATTCAGAAATACTGTCTAGTTCTTCAGTTATGGAGATTTAAGAATCATCTTAGTAAATTGGTACTGTTCACCAGCCTGTGAAAACTGTTGTTGGCGGATGCCAGCCTATTTGGGACACAATCTCTCAGCAGGTGCAGTAGCATAATGTGTGAATGACAACTGGTCTTGAAAGTCTGAACAGTAGGTTTTATAACATAAAGGGACTTTAACAAGATGTTTAAAGAAGGCTCTTTGAAATGATCCAAAGTTTGACTTTACAAACATAAATAAGCTAGGCCATGCAATCATGTAATCGCAGCTATGTTGATAGTTAATAGCACAGTCGCTTCTGCCTGGGAAAGTGCTACCTGTCTCAGGGGCAGGAGAAGCTAAGGAGGGCTTGGGTTTGTAAGAGTTCAACTCCAGGTGTTTCAGGGATGCTTCCATCTGGATTTCTCCTACAGCAAACATCTTGCTCAGAGAAGAGAATGAAGGACAGACCTGCTTGTAGAAATATCTGTGCTGTGAAGTTCCCTGGCAGTGCTTATCCCCTCAACTGTGTCTCTGAATTCGCATCTGAAATTTGATTAATATTTTTGTTTAAAAAAATGATGTGATGTATAGGGAGAGAAAGATTTTCTGTCTGTTGAGTTACTCCCAAATGCCTGTCACAGCCAGGGCCGGACCAGGCTAAAACCAGGAGCCAGAAACTCAGTCCTGGTCTCCCACACAGGTGGCAGGGAACCAAGTACTAGAGCATTACCTGCTGCCTGCTCCCAGGGTGCACATTAGCGGGAAGCTGGAATGTGGGGGTGGAAGCCGGGCACTCTCAGAGGGTATGCAGGCATCCCAACAAGCTTGTCAGTTGCTAGGCCAGATGTCTGCTTCCAGTTTATGAATTCCTTGAAAAGTATTAACTGAGAACCTGTATCAGTGTCTCCCACTGCTACCTCTGGCCTTCATGGTGTACAGCCAGTGATCGGTGGTTAGTTAGGGACTGTAGTTTATCAGTGGGAGAGGGCATTTGGCATAGAGAGTAAGAGACCGCTTGGGATGCCCACATGCCATCTTGGGGTGCCTGCACTTGAGCTCTGGCTGTCCTCCCAACTCTTGCTTCCTACTGATGTACACCCCGGGAGGTGACAGGCTCAAGTAGTGCACATCAATAGGAAGCAAGAGTTGAGAGGACACCATCACCTCCCAGGGTGCTACTTCCCAAGGTGTGCACTTAAAAAAGGTGGAATCAAAAAGGGAGCCAGCAATTATTGTTATAATATCCCCAATAAATAAAAGCCATTAAAGTTGAGCTTAGGACACATAACTACAAGTTATATGTTTCAAATACCTTCAGGCCATAGCCAATCTCTCTGTATACTTCATGATTTTAAGCTCTATTGCAATGTCTGTATCCTAGGTAACAATGAGACAGAGGGAAAAGGAGTGAGAGCTTTAGAGTCACAGTGTTGGTTGGAATTGGATAGATTCTTAGAGACAAAAGAAGTGAAACACTTTAGCAAAGTGATCATGAGCCACCCTCTCAGTTTAAATTCCTTCACTGCTTTCAGCTGTGCAACCTTAGTCTCACATCTGTATCTATACGTATATATTTATATATACTATAGCTATACGTATGTATTTATATATGTGTGTGTATACACACACATTTTTGTACTTCAATATCCTCAGCTAGAAAATTAAGATAATAGTTTGTTAAGGGCTGCCACTGTGGCATAGCAAATTAAGTCTCCACCTGCAACACCAGCATCCCATATGGGTGGCTAGTTAATGTGTCAGCTGTTCCACTTTGGATCTAGCTCCCTGCTGAGGCACCCAAGAAAGCAGTCACCGATCAGCTAAGGACTTGGCCCCCTGCTCCCCATGTGGGTAACCTGGATGGAGTTTTCTGGCTTCAACCTCTTCTCCCTTCTGCCCTCCTTCTCCGGCAAGATTTTAGGCCTTTGGCACCAGCCAGGTGATGAGTCTGCCATACATCACTCTCTGTTTCCATTTCTGTATCAGTACAATATGAAAACTGTATTGGTTAGTTTCCAAGGTTACTTTGTAAGGTAAAAGAAATCATTTCCACTAACATAAGCTGAAAAAGAACGAGGAGGATGAGTTAATTTGCCCGTGGTGTTCAGAGAGATAAAACTGGTCTGGGGTTATCTGGATCCAGGTGCTAAAAGAGTAATCCAGTCGGCCCTTCTCTCTTTTGCTGACTTTATCACTTGAGGTGGTTTCTTTTTTACATATTAGCTTTCTTTTTATAGACTCCAGTTAGGGACGGCAACTCAAGAGGATTCATCCTTTTAGATAACTATCAAGGACAAATAGGCACATTTCCCTTCTGTCTTTAGTATCAAAGTTCCCAGAGAAGGGCGCTGCATGGCTTGGCCCTGCAATGGTTGGCTAGGCGGGTTACACACTCACCGCACAGCTAAGGTTTGGGCAGTTGTGCCTGGAAGAGCCACAAGCAATAGAGGAGAAACAGATCTGTGAAAGAAGGGCAGGTACTGCTTCCAGAAACAGGGAAGAAAGACAGGCAATCCAAATAGCTGGTCGCTCTCCCTGGAGTTTCAGCAAATAGTTTCAAAGAGGGAATCCGTCTCCACCTATTCGTGAGTCATCCCCTGCTTTTATGAATGCTTACTGCCATGCCATCAAAGGATGGTCTTATTCTTCCAGAAACGAAGCCCAGTCTCCACCTACACATTCTTTAACTCAGTATCAGCCATTAGCAACTCCCAGCAGCACATCCACCACACTTGGAAAACGAGTCCAGACATCTGTGGGTGAAGTTCAAGACCCACGCTAGCGCTGCAGATGCCAGCCCCCAGGCAGGCATATTGTGCATCCTTGGTGACCTTCCACTGGGTCTCTGTGACCTGCGACACAGTGGACACACGAGGGCATCTTTGCTCCTTTTTGTGTAGTGAACAACTTTGTCATCTCAGGATAGTCTCTGCTTTGGCAATGTGGCTATAGAACATTGTGCAGGGAAGGGAAGAAGGTTGCTCAGAGATGACTGAATTTCTCACCAAGTGCTGAAAATATCCCCAGAGCACTGCTACTCAAGGTGAAGGGAAACTCAGTGTCTTTTTGACGGATAACCAAACAAAATGGAAAATGGGCACTGAGACAGGCTGCCTCTGCCTGTAGCATGCTGGAGGGCCACGCAGATGCCAAATTAGGAACTGCGGTACCAAGTTCAGAGGTATTCTCATTTGGGAATGGGAGTTTTCTGTCTTGGCTACTAAATGCCAGGAATAAAAGTACTGTCATGTAAGAGTTCTGATGCATACGTAAATACGTGTGTAGGTTATAAATATATGAAATTAGAAGATACATTTTCTCCTCTAATTACAAGGCAAATTTCCTTTGCCCATATCCTTAAAAAAAAAAAAAACAACCTAGCAATCTCTTCCCAGGTGCTTAGTGATCTCCATCCAAGGCACCACAATAATTGGCAGGGTGCTAGGAGCACGGAGTGGTGCTAGGAGCTCCGGCTGGCACGTGTGAGAGGGCAGTGCCTGAGTATCAGAGCTGGGGGGAGGAGGAGGGAGACTTGGCAAACATTCCTTCAGGAGTGCTCCAGGTCGAGATAGGCCCTGCGATGAGGGCAAAAGGATGAAGACCAGATGGGGACATGTTGGTAGGAGCAGGCCTGCCAGAGCCAAGCAGCATCTAAAGAAAGATCAAGGGCAGGTTAAGTTAGGAGACAATGAGAGTAACTAACCTGGAGGAAGGAAAAAGCAGAAAGAGGGGGAGGAGTATATAAGTAGCAATATAGTTGTTGGGAGGGTAGACATTAGCTGGGGGTTTGGGGGAGTGGGGGAGGGACTGTGCTCTAGATGGGATCGGTTAGGATGGGGACGTTGCACGTTAATGCTGCATGGCATGCAGAACTGAGATCTGGGTGCGGGACCAGCTCCCATGCAGACGGGAGCACAAAGCTTGGGTCTTGACGAGAGCCCCATCCTTAGAACACTGGACGGGAGCCAGGGAAGGAGGCGGGCCCAGCATTGGAGGCAGCAGAGTGTAGATGCATCAGGGAAAAGGCTTCTGGAAAGAGTTCCTACTGAGATACCAAGAACGCGGCCTGACCAAAGCGCCTGAGTACACCACAACGGTTACCCGTCCTTTGAGCAAACACTGAAGTGAATTTTCGGAAAATTTACAAAATCATTCCAAAGGTTGATCGAAGGCTGTGGTCGGACGAGGAGGAGGGTTTGTGAATGGTGAGTGTGCAGCCACTTTCTTGACTGGCAATGCCCAGCCCCGCAGAGACAGCTCGGAAATGCACAGGACCCAAAAGCTGTTTTCTTCTATATCATGGCAGAATTTATGTGCAACATTTAAATCTTAAAAGGCTAACAAGTACGCCTCATAAAACCTCAAAGTTTACTAGAATCTTACAGATAGAATGTTGTAAATTTCCATTTTAAAGCTAAGAGACAGTCCCAGAAAGAAGTGAATTATCTAAAATCATAAATAGTTCCCAGCTGGGCTGGGACCGGAGCTGTTCGGGCCTTCTCTGTTTGGTGGCCTCCACGTCCTCACTTGGGAAGGACACGTGTGGTATTTATCTCTGATGAATCCCCTAGAAGCATGCAGCTGAGTGAACTCTCGTTGGATGCAGTGATGCTTTACATGGTAGAGAAATCTGGGCAGTTGTGTGAAATCCAACAGATGCTTACTGAGTGTCTTGCCTGTAAGGAGGGGGCAGATCCTGCAGTTGGGGCGTTTGGAAAGGCCCCCTAGAGAAGTAAGAGAATGCTGGGTACAAAGCTGCCTGCTGAGCAAATCCCGACTACTCATTGTGGAAGATAGGATTGCTTCTTGCAAGCACCAACTGTGCATACCCATGTTTTAGTTGTATTCAGTTCAGCAGACGTCAGCCAAAGGGATGACACAAGCCCCAAGACAACAGAAAAATGGAAAATCCAGGGAGGGTTAACTATGAGAAGCTGTGAAATAAGGCCGCATTCTTTACTTCATTGTAAGACAAAAAGTTAAGTATTTGTCCTTTTTATCTTCCATTCTTCAAAGTCTCAGAGAAACTCTGCTGGAGCATTCACAGCCCTTCCCGTCTGTGTCAGAGGGGGCTGTCTGGCTGTTTCAGCTAGAAACACAATCCTTGATCCTGCCTAGAGCATTGTTGAGAAAAGCGGTTGGGAAACAAACTTTTTTGTTCAGAAACATACTTTGTTGATATCAAGAATTAATACCAAATAATATCAAATGGGGGAACAGCCCATATTAATTCCATTTAGTGTCCACTAAATTAGCCTGGCTTTTATAGGACTCGGCAGCTAATACCTTCCTGCTGCTTGCACTGCCCTTTTAAAACCATAGGAAGAAAAGTCATGGGAGGCATTTAGCAGCGATGCTGAGTTGAGGATTTTAGAACCTGGCCTCATTTTCCTCCTAGGAATAAGGGAGCGAGAGCAGCTCAGGCGGGCGGCCACTCAGAGTCATCACGCACGTCCCATGACCTCTGTGGACTCCGTCGGATCCTGCCCGTTATCACATACAATTTATGTCCACCCACAAAGCCTGTTACTTGGGTGAGGCGGTAAATGCTGTGGACCACATCCTGCAGCTCTCCCGGAGCCAAAATGACCCTGCCCTGTCCCTCCCAGCACCACAGACCTCCTGGATGAGCTGCTGCACATCTGGGGAGCCAGCTGCAGGACTCTCACCCCCAAGGAATGGTTTAGAGCACTAAAACTTCTCAGTGCAGATACCCTGTGCTACAGGCGGGACACAGCCCTCCTCTCACATCCCTGAGTGGTTCCCAGGAGGATTATGCATTGGTCAGCAGTTGCTCCCTCTCATGGGGCATGGAAGGACTTCAAATAGAGATCAAGTTTATGTACTAAGACATAAGGCGCTACTCTCTCTGTAGTGGAGCCAGATGTGGTTCTGAGGCTGAGTGCAAAGGACACATCTTTGGAAAAGAGACTCAAGTCGCGTGCTGATTTCCTTCAGGTCACTTCTCCTCTGAGCCCTCCTCTGTTGTTAACTGTGTTCCAGCCTAGTTTTGTCTGGAGAGTTAGCGCAGTTTACAAAAGGCTCAGAATGAATTAAAGATCAAAGAGTGGGGTTTTGAAAAGCCATCTATGTCATTTGCAATACATGTGAGGCACACACAGACACACATTCCCAAGCAGGGGTCAATTTTAATTTGATTTTAACATTCTCTGGTTTATGGAACTTTAGGGGATATATTTTAATTTTATAGATACTTCTGCACTCATAATCTCTCCCAAATCAACACAATGCAATATGTTCTCATTTAGCTTATATTAACTCACCGTATGTGTGTAAAAGACTGAAAGCCCCCTCTTATATCCCATAGTATGTGTTTCAAGCCCCCTAGTGGATGCCTGCAATCACATATAGTGCCACATACTGCTTTCTCCTATTCACACATACATAACTATGTTAAAGTTTAACTTATGAATTAGACTTCTTAGGAGATTGACCATTATAACAAAATGGAATAATCATAACAATATGCTATGAAAACACTTTGTAAGAGTGATCTTTATCTCTGTCACTTGAGATAGCTTATGCCGGCATCACTAGTCTTGCACTTGATTGCTATTATTAAGTAAAATAAGAGTTACTTGAACTGAAGCCCTGTGATACTGTGATAGGTGGCCTAGAAGTGAAACAGCGACTGGGCAAACGGGCAGGTGCATGGATACTCAGAACCAAGGGATGATCCACATCCCTCAGGACAGGCAGGATGGCATGAGTGTTCATCAGGCCCCTCAGAAGAGCATGTCATGTAAAACTTATAGGTTGTTTATTTCTGGAATTTTCCACATGATAGTTTTAGACTGTGGTTGACCGCAGGGAGTGAACCTTAGATAAGGGGGGACTACAGTGTTCCCAAGATTGCAATGTCTACTTTTTATCAGGAGGCAATAATTAGTGCTCAATAAAGCAATAGGTGCCAATCCTCATACATAGGACCTTGTTTCTTTCAACTGAAAACAAATTGAGGCATAAAAAAATAGAACAAGATTAATAAAGTCATAAGTGGAGCATGGCTGGTACTACTGCATGGAATGCTGGTAGGAGTGTTGCAGTCCATCCATTGTGTATGTTCCCAGGACCAGTGTGTGTAGGTCTTCCATGCACGTGATACTGAGCTAGGACCATGTTGTGTTAACCAGCAGCTTATTCATTTATCTACTTTCATTTGAAAAACTCCCAATCTAGTCTTGGTCCCTTCTCCAGTAGGACCGTCCCACTGAATATGCCTGCCAGACTCAGCCAGGGACAGAAACTGCAACCTTGTTGTCATTGACACTGATGTTCCTGCCAGGGTCGCTGTTGAGCCTTGGGCATTGTGAGGAGGCGAAAGGCTTCCTGTCTTCAGCGTGCTCACAGACAGTGGCCAGCATAAGCTCACAGCTCAGGAGCGGGGGACTGCGCAACTCCTGTATCATACAGTCAGCAATGGAAGCAGGCTCATAAGCCAGCAGCATGTTTGCTCTTAAATCACCAATGTTTTCCATTTCCCCAGACAATTATGAATACCCCATTTTTATTAGTATGATCAGGGGATAAATTATTTTGTGCAATCCAGACATTGCCCCGAGAGAGACATACTGGGAATTTCCAATTTATATAAAAGTTGTTTTTTCCAGAAGTTTACATCATTTATTTTGAGCCCAAGCTGCAGTTCCCCAGAGGAAAAAAGTGATATGTGGCAATAACAACTCACATTTCAACAACCCGTGTTTGCTGGACCTTCAGGGTAGAAAGAGCCCAAGGCCATCTTTTTTACCTTTCTGGTACCTTTCTTTCTTTTTGTATCTGTGAAAATCAACTTACGTATGAATGAAAAACGATATACAAAATTGTGTATTACATCATCCCAGAGTCTAGTATTGATCATTTAATTCTAATGTCTTATTTTAATTTTTATGTACTTTTTAAAGATTTATTTATTTTTATTGCAAAGTCAGATAGACAGAGAGGAGGAGAGACAGAGAGGAAGATCCTCCATCCGATGACTCACTCCCCAAATGAGCGTGAAGCCAGGAACCAGGAACCTCCTCTGGGTCTCCCACACAGGTGCAGGGTCCCACGGCCTTGGGCTGTCCTCTACTGCTTTCCCAGGCCACAAGCATGGAGCTGGATGGGAAGTGGAGCAGCCAGGATTAGAACCAGCGCCCATATGGGATCCCGGCGCATTCAAGGTGAGGACTTTAATCACTAGGCCATGCCAGCAGGCCCTAATTCTAATGTTTTAAGAAGTTATTTGAACAGGAATCAAATCAGACACATGGAGATTCTAAACAGTTTTTGTAGAAAAGAAAACTGAAAGGCTGAATGACAGAAGGTTTTTGTACGCTGGCTCATTTACTTGCCAAATAGCTGCCACAGCCACAGCTGCGTCAGGCCAAAGCTAGAGCCAGGAAATCCATCCGGGTCATCGACATGAGTGGCAGAAATACATATGGTCAGGCTGTGTCTGCTGTGTATTCGTAGAGCTGGAGCAGAGGCTGTGCAGCCAGGACTCATGTTAATCATGAAGGTAGCCAGGGAAGCAGCTTCATATGCCGCATGATGCTCTCCCCCTCAAAACAATCTTTGCACTTTTCCCACCCCCCACTTCCCTACATATTATATTTCCTCCCTGCGTGCCAGCAACTGAAACAGAGCAGGCCCTCTAGCAGAACTCTTCATCGCAACATGTACACAGGTACTTGCAAATACTTGTGGAAGATGAAAAAACTAGGGATTTAAATTTCTTTTTTGCACCAAAGCCATCTTTTTTCCATCCTTTAATTCCATTTTTCATAAATATTTCAGAGTACCCTGGTACTAGTAGGCAAGTTATTAGAAAGCCTATTTCTGGTAAAATGAAATATTAATCATTTCTTTATCTGTCACTTATTGCTAAAACTAGCACCCCAACAGCTTTAAGCCCAAATCTGCTGACACTTTGTAATGACCAAGTGAGTCTGCTGACCCCATGGAGAAAAGTCAGAAGCCAGCTAACGTGGCCTGGGCTTCCCTTCCTTCTGCCGAGGCTGCCTTCAGGGGCCACTCCCTAGTGATGGGCGGCAGAATCCTCACGCGGGATCCAAGGCGGAACTTCCGTGGCTGTGGCAGGCTTACCTCCAGCAAATGCCTTAGAACACTGCCGAGGCTGTGGGCGTGGTGAGCCCGGGCTAACCAGGAGGTTGGGGAGAGGGGAGCAGTGCCTTTGAAGACACGGATGGCCTGCAGGCCAGTGCAGAGGTCAGTGGACGTGTGATAAACATTCAGGACTAGGGTGCATTTTGCAATCGGAAGGAGACACGAAAGCAGAAAAATCCAGATGGGAGTGAGAATGCTGGGTAATGGGGATTGGGAGCTGGTGGGTGGCTTTTACGAGTTCTATTCCTGGATCATGTCTAAATACTTGAATGCGAATGCAGAGCTGAATGGTGAGTCGAGACCGCACAGACATCTGCTACTCCAGGGGCGCAGCGAATCCTGGCGGTGGCATGACCGCTTCCAAAGGAGCAGCGAAGGTCAGGAGGAACCCCAGAACTCTGTTGTTGTAATCCGTGATATATGCACGGATGTAGAATATAAAACCGTATTCTCTCTATAACTGTCCGTTTCCAGGAAAGTATGTTGCTGTCTTTTTAAGGATTCAAGTCTAATCCCTGTCCTGGATAATTACAGAAGACAGGGAAAGTATTCTCAGACAACTCTATGTTCCCACATATAGTGAGATGCCACGACATGCCTAAAGTGCAGTTATTACTTTTTAACAGTAGCTTCAGTTCGTTTTACTGCTTCCAGTCTCTGAAAGCCTGAGTTTTAAAGATTCAGGAACTTCTCGCGTGTGGTTTTGGCGTTTTAAAAAAGCTTTATGGTCAGGCATATAGCTTTGTTCATACAACTTTGCCTGTTTTATCTGCTTGCTATAGCTCCCCCTGCCGTCCGAGTGACTCGACAGAAAAAGCTTTGAGGGGAAATAGAAAAAAAAATTTTTTTAGATGATTACTAGCCGTTGTATTTATTTCAGAAAGACAAACTCAAACTTCTGCTTATCGATGGACAATATATGGGCAATTGATTCACAGTGCCAGGCCAACTTTAGGGCGCCTGAAAGCACTGTGTGGGCATAGTGAGACCAGGCTGGCACAGGGCGGGGGCGGCCAGGTTGATGGCTTCCTGGCCACGGGAGGGGTTAGTGGAAGAGTACAGAAAAGCATTTATTATAGAGTTTATTTTTATAAAATGATATACAGTATTGTATGTATTTAAAAAGCATTTGGTACCACTTAGGGCCACACTCACGTATTTAAAATACATACATGCCTCTCAACTGTGTATTTTTAAGTTTGCATGTGTTTAAGTCATTGGCGATTCAAGATGTAAGGGGAAGAAAAAACGAGGTTACAGTAAATCTTCAATAGAAATCAGCTGAATTTACTGAATAATGAGTTGACCGCACTGAAGGCAAATGACCAATCCAAATCAGCCAAAAATAACTTTGAGTCAGATGTTTTCCATCTTTCAACTTGCTGGTTCTGACAGTTTCTTCAAAATTTGCTACACATCAGAAGCCTGATAACTGGTCAAAAGTGGGCTTTTGTTTCTGTTTTTGTTGTTAAAACGAAGTACGACTCCCGAGGGTCGGGCACAATGGTAGCCTGGCTGGTTACACCTGTGCGCAGCTGCGCCCCGGTTGCTGCTGGAGTGTGGGGTGGCCCTCGGCGGCCGCGGGCTCCTGCCGGCCTCGTCGCGCGGCCCACGTGGCTCCCAGGCGCTCTCTGAAGCTCTCCGTCTTCCTCTCTGCCCGCAGGGACCCGCTCAAGATCCAGCAGCTGCAGAAGCAGATCCGCCTGGAGCAGGAGGCCAGCGCGCGGCACTCGGGCCCTCCCTCTCCGCCCTTCCCGCCGCCGCCCGCCTTCCCTGAGCTCGCGGCCTGCGCGTCGCCCGCCTCCCCGGAGCCCATGAGCGCACTCGCCTCCCGCTCCGCCTCCGCCATGCAGTCCTCCGGCTCCTTCAACTACGCGCGCCCCAAGCAGTTCATCGCGGCGCAGAACCTCGGCCCCGCGTCGGGCCACGGCACGCCGGCCTCCAGCCCCAGCTCGTCCAGCCTCCCGTCGCCCCTGTCGCCGACGCCCAAGCAGTTCGGCCGAGCGCCCGTGCCGCCCTTCGTGCAGCCCTTCGGCTCCGAGGCCGAGGGCTCCTGGGGCCCGTCCTCACCGTCGCCGCCGCCGCCGCCGCCCCCGGTCTTCAGCCCCAGCGCGGCCTTTGCGGTGCCCGACGTGTTCCCGCTGCCGCCGCCGCCTCCGCCGCTGCCCAGCCCGGGCCCGGCCTCGCCCTGCCCCGCGCCCGCCGCCCGCTTCGGCCACAGCCAGCAGACACCTGCGGCCTTCCTCAGCTCCCTGCTGCCCTCGCAGCCGCCGCCAGCTGCCGTCAACGCACTGGGGCTGCCCAAGGGCGTCACCCCCGCGTAAGTGACAGAGCCTCCTGGGTCCTACGCTTCCTCAGTGCCCTGGAACCCCAGCACCCCGTTTAAGATGCCACACTGGCATTGCCCAGCACTTCTTCCCTAGGTGCCCTCTGCGTGACCACAGGGACCGTTTGCCATCCCCCATGCCGGTAATGACTACCACCAGGGTGGCCTGGGCTAGCACTGATGGGGCGGGCAGCTAAGCAGGTCTCCTGTGTTGGTTTCACCTGCCCCAGGGTCCACAGCTGAAGGAGCAGTAATTAAAGTTCAGTGGCCACCTCCCGCAGTCACGTGGCCACTAAACCTGAATTTCACCCCATGTGTGTCGACTTTCCATGGGGTTGCTTCAGTAAGCAGGAGGTTAGGGATTTAGAAAAACCAAAAGGAGCAGTCATCGAAACTTTCCCCACATTCTAGTGACTGCTTGGAAGAGAAACGAGCAAGTTGTTGTCTATCTTCCATTAAGTGAAGTGTGCGCCCTAGGATGACCTGGTGGTCTGGGGTCTGTCCCCGTCCCCAGAGCGCCCAGCTGGAGCGCAAGGCCCCTGGCTCCCAGTGGCCAGTATTTGCAGGTTCCCTTGTAACTGCCTGTGCCCGACAGTGCTGCGGCAGCCCTACCAGATCTTGAAAATGGAGCACCTCTGAGGACAGACAGGCTGACATCTACCCACGGGCAGGCAGCCTTCCACGGGAGCGCCTGCAGCAGGTGTTTGGCATGGTTGGGGAACAGGGGAATGAGGCCAAGCCGGCCCCTGTCCTAAGCATTTCAATACCTGTCTCAGCTCGGCTGGTACCCTGCAGCTCTGGCCAAAAGCCCTAGCTGTTGAGAGGAAAAGAAGGAAACGCTAGATGCAGTTATTCTCATCCAGCCATAACGTGCTCCCGTTGCAGGGGTGTCCTGGGTCACCTTGCAGGCAAGTACTGCTCTGGCCGGTCTGGCCGGGGTGGACCAGGGAGCTCTGGGTAGGCTGGGCACTTGGGAAATGTTGGTTACGTAGGTCTTATGCTTGGCATCCTGTGGGCTTCTGGCATCCTTGCTGGAAAAAGCAGAGTCAAAAGAGACGTAAGCAAGAGGGTACTTTAAAAAGCTTGTAGAAAATGCAAATTATGAAAAAGCCATGATGGCTTGGTTTTTGTTTTTTCTTTTTTTTTTTTTTTGCACTAAATTATGCTTATCTTTTAAACGATTTATTTAGAAGGCAGAATGTCACTCCTCAAATAACTTCAGTGGCCAGGATGGGCCAGGCCAAAGCCAGAAAGCTGCAGCTCCCATCTGGTCTCCCACATGGCTGACAGGGACCCAAGTGTCAGGGCCAGGACTGTTTCCTTGACACATCGGCAGGGAGCTGGATGAGAAGTGGAGTAGCTGGGCATGGGACCAACACTCTGACATGGAATGCGGCAGTCCCAACCTAGGGTCTACCCAGCTATGCCAGAGTGCTGGCCCCTGAATACACTTATCTTTGAAATTCATATTTCCACAAAATTTTTTGAAGGGACTTCTAAAAACGAGGAGAGGAATCTGCCTAGCAATGATGCCGTAACAGGTTTCTGGTGAAAATGGTCGGCTTGCCTAAAGAAAACTTTGCCTTTCTCCCATGCTTTGCTGTCATTTGTTTAGCCGACACAATATGAAGTATTGTCTTGAAGGAAATTATTAACAACAGATTTTAAAGAGTAGGAATTTGATATAAGACACTTCTCCCTAAAATGGTACCGATCCTTGCATCCCAGGAAGACACAGTAAATAATCGGTTCTGATGTCTTTCGTACAGAAGCTGAGCAAATGTTTTTAAAAGGCATTGGGTGATCCTGCCTTTATCGTCTTCAGTGAAAGCTGTGGTTTATTCCAATCTTTGTAACTGTAACGATTAGCAGCTTCCAGTAAAAGGAAGCTCATTTTATGGAGTCAGACTATTTCGTCGTTGCCACGAAAGATTTCCGTAGTTGTGTCATTTCTTAAAAGTTCATGGAGAAGCCCTGCTGATTCTGTGGCTGTGGAAAACTCCACCCAAAGGTGGTGAAGTGCTGGGACACTAGAGTGGAGTGGCCGTGCTGAACTGCACATGTCCGTCCCGGGGCCAGCCCAGTGAGCCATTCCCACATGTCACACTTTGTCTCCAAGGAATTTTGCTATTGCTACATCACATGCACTTGGCATATTCAATGGTTCAGCTGGGTTACTTGTGTCTTTTCAGGCATTATTTTCCCCTGGTGTATTATGCGATCCCTTATTTGCATTCTGAATTAAAAGCAAAAAAAAAAAAGTTGCTATTTATTCATGGTTGTAAGCCAGATGATTAGCCAAAGATTGTCCCTTTTAAGGGTGACCATGGCTAATTGGCATACTCAAGCATATAGGAACTACCAAGCTGTTGGCGTGTATGTGTGTGCGCGCACGCTTTATTGGGAATTTGTGATCGCAACAGCAAATCCAGTTTCACTTAGATGTGTTGTTTTTCTCACTGGATGGTTTTGCCATATATGTCAGGTCCCAGCAAATTGATTGATTATACCTAATTCAGGAGAGTTGGCTTTTCCCTTTGCTTTGTTTGACCAAAGTCTTAAATGTCCATGAGTCTGTTTTCTTAGTCATCTGTGGCATACTTGTCCTTGTATCCTGTTTGTGTGTTTAGCCTTGCCCTAGTGTTAATTTGAAGAATAGTTGGTACTACCCAGGTTCTAAACAGCTTGTGAAAAGGTTGTTCCTCATGTGGCTAGAGGTCAAGGATGGCGCAAAAGTCAAGGGTGCCAGTGATAGGCCCACTCATTTCTGCCTTCTTGGCTTCGTGGTTTATCTGGCACCTGCATGCCGCTGGTGGTGAATTGAGAACTGCAGGTCTTCAGTGTCTGCTTCCAGCAGCTTCCTTCTTCCCTGGGGTAGTGGGCTCACGGCCGTGCAGGTCTTGCCCAGCTGAAAGCTGCCGACACAGGTGGGACGCCGGGGCGGTTTTGCAGATGGATGCCACGAGGAAATCTGTATGCACTTTTATGAAATTAGTGTAGCCTGTTCCCCCTCAACTCCTATAATGGTTAATTTTACACCTTCTCATGGCTGTGACCCTTGGCAGGTTGGTCCTAGGAGATGATGGGCACCCATGAGCCTGGCCAGTGCCCCACGGGCCAAGGGCAAAGCCTTTCTGAGCCGGCTCTGCTCGAGGTGCGTCATGCAGGGCCCAGCCTGAGAATCGGCCGGCCTCTGGATCTTTTGCCCACATTCACAGTTCTCACCGGGGAGTGGCGCACAGCCACAGGGCTGCAGTGTTTTGTACTCTTAATTGCCTCTTTTATATCAGTAGGTCTTTGTGTATGACAAAAAGGAGCGCGTGTCAATTAAAAAATGTACTAATTGGGAGGTCCTAATGAGAGCCTTTCTTCTGCAGGCACTGGGCTCTTTGCGGGCGTGATCTCATTGTCCCACTCCTTCTCCCTGACTTAGACGAAACAAGCGGGCGGGGACAGTGTCGTCATTCTCTAGACTAGAGGTGCAGGATTTCCCAGGACTCGGGCGAGGCCTGGGGGCCGGGGAGCGGGCGGGGGGGTGGGGACCGTGGCTTAGCCATGCATGTACTGCCTTGGCGGAGCTCTAGTAAATGTGATAATTAACCAAAGCAGGTGCAGAAGGAAAGCAGTAAAATCCCAAACCTTGAGAAAAAGGATGGTAACAGATGTAGCTGTAGCTTTCACTTCACGATAGAGAATTTTAGGAAGTTTTCAAGGAAAGACAGTGGCAAGGTGGTAACCGCTGAGAAAGAACCCAAAAGACAGGAGTATTGTCACCCTGTCACTCATGAAAGCAGGTGCGGGCCTTGTCATTTGCTGGGAAGGAGAGGTTGGAGGTCCCTGGGACCATGGACTCATTAGCATCCTGTATGTAACAGCAGTCCAGAAAAAGTTGTATTCAGTCCTGGGCGTCGGGTTAGTCGGAGGGCCTCCAGGGCCCTGCATGAAGGGGTGATGATTTTGTGGATGAGTCTGTGCCCCAGGAGCTGCTGGGAGTCAGGTCGGCTGCGTGGTCTGTGGCTCGTCGTGCAGAGTTCGTGAGCAGGGCAGTCCCAAGCACCATCATCGTTTTAGAAAATGGATAATTAAAGGTGTTGATTTTCATTTCAGTCTGAGTGTAATGTTCTCATTTTTCTTTGTGCTTAAACTTTGACTTCATCATAATAAGCGAGTTACAAAAAATAGAATGGATACATAAAAACTCGGCTTCGGGATTTTCAAAAAGCATCATGCGTAGATTCCATTCTTGAATATAAAAGATGTGTAAATGCCAATTTGTTAGGGAGTTTGCTCACAAATTGTGTGTGATGTGGCCATCAGGTCTCACCGAACGCAAGGAGTGAATTCAGTAGTTAAGCTGTTTTTCTGGTTGCTGGCCTGGAAGCTGATCTGTTAAATCAGCATTGGACTGTGGAGACCTGAGTTTCTGAAATGCACTGAGAGAACTGAGTGTGTATCAAGGGGAGGATACTCGGAGATCCCCCAGCAGCACAGAGCTCTGGGGCCTCGTGCTGGTTGCCATGGCTGTGCATGTTTTGGGGTGTTTCTAGCCCCAGCCACATGAGTTCCCTTTTTGAGCTGGCAAGTGAATTAGTGTTACAGCTAGAGTAAACACATCAGTACCGTTTTGCACAGATGGACTGAGTGTGTATAATAAGTGTTTACTGAGGGAGGCCTGATGGATGTGTATTGGCGAAGGTTTGTCTCCATGTGGACTTTTCAGTTCTGATTTTGCTGACAAGTTACTTTCAGTAAGCTTTGTTTAATTGTATGAAACCATTATGAAAGGAAATCGGTTTTGTCACCAGATAACTCTTGTTTGTCTCTTAATGGGTTATCATCCCTCATTTACCTAAAGCAGGTACGCTTTGGGGAATACAACCAACTTACATTAAACTCCGACCCAGACTCTGTTTTACAGGAAAACAAGCTCACCCTGCCAAAGCTTTGCCTGAGAAAGTTCTTGTTGCTTTTCTGATGCCTCCTGTCCCAGCTCTTGTGTTCTCTTTGTGTCTCTCCCTCCCTCCCTCTCTTCCCCCTCCTTCTCTCCCCTCTCCCTCTCTCCCCGCTGCACCTCCCCACCACCCAAAGGTGATTTTGTATCACAGTGTCCTGTCACTCAGCCTCTATTCCCAGCACCCAGGACAGGGTTGAGCACTGGAAAGTCACTCAGTTTGGGTTCTTTGCAGCTCTTGGAAATTCTAGTCCAGAATCCTTGGTCTCTTTTTCAACTCTTCTCAGGGTTGTGCTGGACCCCCAAACTGAGTGTCTAATGCCAGCCCCTCCAGAGGCGTTCTTACTATACCAGGTCCACTTAACATTTTAATTCACATTAACACCAATTGTCTCCTCTGTAACCCTGTGAAATAGGCTACCATCCATGTTTCACACCATTGGAATCGAGGCATGTAACCTTTAGCTAAGTCATGAAAGTCACATAGCTTGGAGGGTCACTCTTGGGCCTTTATCCACTGGCCCGGAATTCCTCCCCCTTCTCTTGTCTACTTGCCTCCTCCTCATCAACTCTCCGTGGCTTTCTTAGCTTCTTCTCCCCTTCCTGGAGTTATCGGCAGTCATTCCAACCAGAGCTGCCTTCTTTTCCAGCCCCATTGCTTCTAGAACTGATACCTTGCTCCTAGATGTACACCCAGCTTGGTGTACATAAACCTTTTGAATGTCACATAATGCAACATTGAGGCATTGACTTTGCTTGTATCTTTATTTTTTCTTTTTATACAGCAAACTTGTAATATATAGTAGAAAACCAGTGTCATCAAGCTATACAATCACTTATTTTGGAAACTAATACTGTTTTTTCTAAGCTTACTAGTAAGAATTCTTATTGCCATAACACTGCATAGCTAGTTATTTAGTAACATTTTTGGAATAACTGTTAGACATTTCTGTTAGCTTCCTATTCATTTTTACTACAGTATTGTTCAGATCCAGAAGATGAGTACCTTGAAGTTTGTAAATAAAATAAAATGTTATTGGAAAAGGAGAACCAGAAATTAAGTAAATATTTTAATAATGCTAGTAATTTTACTGTGTTTAGGAAACTGACTTACTGAAAGAAATTATAAGCATCCTTATTTGGCCAAAGAGTAAACATATTTTATTTGAAAGGCAGAATGACAGAGAATGGGGGGAAAGGGGTGTAGAGGAAGTCTTTGTTCGCTGGTTCATTTCCCAAATGGCTGCAATGGCCATGGCCAAGCTGAAGCCAGGAGCCAGTAGTTTCTTCCCAGCCTTGCACATGGGTTCAGGGACCCAAGCACTTGGCCCATCCTCCACTGCTTTCCCAGGAGCTCCTGCAGGGAACTGAATCAGAAGTGGAGCAGCCAAGATTTGAACTGGGATGCCAGTATTGCAAGTGGTGGCTTTACGTGTCTCACTGCAACACCAGCCCAAAAGAGTAAATGTTTTTAAGTGCTTATTTTTATTTATTTGAAAAGCACAATGACAGAATGATCATCCATCTGTTGATACACTTTCCACATGATCAAAACCACAGGGGCTGGACCAGTCTGAAGCCAGAAGCAAGGATCTCCATCTGGGTCTCCCACCTGAGTGTCACAGATCCACGTACATGCGCTGTCATTTGCTAACTACCAGGAACATTAGCAAGGAACTAGATCAGAAATAGAGGTGGGACTCCATCACAGGCACTCTGAATATGGGGTACAGGCAGCCCAAGCAGTAGCTTAACATGCTGCACCATGACATCCACCTCCAAAGAGCAATGTTAATAGTTGTATTTGAAACAAGAAAATACATGTGTGACAGGAACCCCAGGCACGGGGAGGGGCTTTCTGCGAGATGCACGGGACCAGTTCTAATCACCCCCTGAAAGAATGAAGTGCATCAGACTGTGCTGTGCAAGCAGCCGAACCTCTGCAGTGAATAGACAGGTGTTTCCTTATCCAGTGGAACTTCTGGCTTGTCTTAAAGGAAAAGGTCTCTGCTTCTCTGCGGCTGATCTCATCTGCCCGTGATGGTCACGCGTTATTCCCCATCCTTCTCATTAGCGCCGAGAGCACAGCTCTCACATAGCCTGCGGTCAAACGCAGTGACACCTTCTGTCATCAGCGGCTGCTAGTCATCACACAGTTGTGCAATTTGGTGATGTTGCTCAGCTTTGAGAGTAACAGTAGGAACTTGTATGTTTGCAGCGTCTGAAGTAACCAAGAGTACCTGTCTTCCTCTTTACCTCTGGGGTGACTTTAAAACCCAGCGCTCTACTTCCCGAATGCTGCAGTTGGTATTTGTTCAGAAGCTGGCTTTGCACATGAGGTCTCACCTCAGATAGTTCTGGCACAAGACTGAGGAGGGAGAGGAGGTTAGAGAGGAGTCCAAGTGCAGATCCATAATGCAGCCATTCACTCATCCCAGCAATACTATTTGAGTGTCTATTAACAAGCATTGTAATTTACAGAAGAGCCATGGTGGCTGGGACCATTTTTAAAGAACACATACTGGAGTGTGATGGGTGCTAATAAGAAAACAAACATGGTACAGTAACCAACTGGGTACCTGGGAGACATTAATTAAAGGCTGACAGACACTGGGGAAAGAGTTACAGATGGGAGAGGGAACCAGATTAGGGAAGACACCAAAATATACACATTTCTTAAAGATTTTTTTTACCTTTTTTTTTTTGAAAGGCAGAGTTAGAGGGGAGGAGAGAGACAGAGATTTTCCATCTGCTGATCCACTCCCCAAAGTGGCCACAACAGCCAGAGCTGAGCGAATTGGAAGCTAGGAGGGAGGAGTTTCTTCCAGGTCTCCCATACGGATACAGGGTCCCAAGGCTTTGAGCCATCCTCTGCGGCTTTCCCAGGCCACAAGCAGGGAGCTACATGGAGAATGGAACAACTAGGGTATGAACCAATGCCTGTAGGGGATTGTCAGCAATGCAGGCAGAGGCTTAACCTCCTAACCCATGGTGCTGGTGTCTGCATATTTTATAGAAAGATTATTTGTGAGGTAGAGTTACAGAAAGAGAGACAGGTCTTCAGTCTGGTGGTTTACTCCCCACACAGCCACAACAAACAGGACCTAGGCCAAGTGGAACTGCATCTCCGTCTGCTACATGGGTGCAGGGTCTAAGGATTTAAGGCATCTGCTACTTCCCTAGGTGCATTATCAGGGAGCTGGATCGCAAAGGGAGCAGCTGGTTCTTAAACTGGCACTCTTATGGGATGCTGGCATCAGAGGCAGAGGCTTAACCCACTGTACTACTGGGCATGGCTATGTTTAAAGAATGCATGGCTCTCAAAATTGAGGCTGTAAACCATAATCCCTTCACCTCCTGCCATCAAGCTCTCTCAGGTCCGTTGCCCAGTTGCCTATCAAGATTAATTTCCAATGTGTTCTGGCTGTTTCCTTGAGCTTCCAACCACAGGACATTGTGACATTTCAATGGCATGTTTTATTGGGCTGCTTGCCACTGTGAGGGTCAGAAGACTTAGTTGCAAGTTGATTGTGTGAAGAGTTTCTTGACTTGATTAACGAGGTTTGGATGGCACGGTTTTGCAATGCGTTGGCATAGTGCTCCCCCCGATTTTCACTGGGGGCCCCAGATTGTTCCGTCCTGGTTTATCATGGATTATGTGTTCTGTCTTGGCCACGGACTGGAGCCTGCAGCTTTTGCTGTTACATGGTGTGTTAGCTCACAGAAGCAGGCAACCTCTTCTTCCTGTGTGTTTTCTTATTGTAGATGGTAAATTGTTTTTTTCATTTTGGAATTTTTATTTAGGTACAATTTCCAGACTGTAAGATTCATCCTTTCATAGTGTACAGTTCCTTTCAAAGCATACACTGCCTTGCGATGGGAAATTTTTATCTAGAGCACCTTACCATTTCACTCCCGCTTCTGTTGTCCTTCAGCAAAAAGACATCACAGCGCCTCTGGCTAACTGTCCAGGGGACTGAATCCACACAGACTGGCAGAGCTCCTGTTGGGAGGGTGAACACCCCGTACAGTCAGGAATAATGTAGCAAGGCAGCAGGGGGAGGTGGAGTAAGGCGCATGTGACTGCCTGGATAGGGGTGAGGGTTGGACCAGCAGTCTCCTATCTGACCATCTTATTGCCAGCACTGTTGGGTGACACAATGAGAACCTAAGAGTGGTTAGTGAATCCAATGTGTGCGTGTATCCTTAGCCTGGAACTTCTGCCTTGCCCATAACATCAAGTGTACAATGCCCTTGACTCACAAGAAATATCTTATCATTGGTGGTATAGAAAATCTTACCTATTTCTAGTACCTCTAGAAATTCTGATCTATTTTTAATACTTCTGCTAACAGGTCTCCTTCTCCATCGTGTCTCCTTTCCTCAGTAGGAGGCACACACTACCCTGAGTTTCAGAGTCGACCATTATCTTCTGTTGTTTCTACTATGCATATGTTTCTCTGAATTTTAAGCTTTCATGTGTGTCATAGTCACCCATGGCACTTGCTGTAACACAAATCACTAAACCCCAAGTCACACTTCATGGGTCACGTAAGTCTGCACTAAGGCCAAGAGTCTGCATTTTTAGCAGTCCTTTGGATCATGTTGATGCTGTTGGTCCCGGGAACACACTTTGAGGACAAGTTTCCTGGCTGTGGGCTATTTCACCGTAGTCCATTTATAAACAGAAATACATTTATATGCATTCTTCTCTGTGACTTGCTTTTTGTTTTTTAATCTCACAGTTTGCTTTTGGAATTGGCTTGTTGAGATGGGTTGTGATGGGTCATTCCTTTCACTATGAAATAGTATTCCATTTCTCATGAAATCTGCACTACCCTGTGAGAGTAAAGGAATAAAAGGGGGAAGCAATTTCCTTAAGGTTCCAACAAATGTGAGTCCACACCCACCCTGGACTCACTCGGCCCAGGGCGGTGTTGCTGGCCTTAGAAGGCTTCTGAGGTGCCACCTGTGTGAAGAGCCCGGGGCTCTTCAGGTGGTTGGGAGGCTCTAGCCAAAGGAAGGATGCAAAGGGATACCAGGGAAGATGACAGACTTGATGCAGATTGAACATACCCAAGTCAAACATCCAACTTCCAAAATATTTCAAAATCTGATTTTTTCTGAGTACTGATGTAATGCTACAACTGGAAAATTCCACGCTTAAGTGACAGATCATAGTCAAAATGCAGGTGCACTACAGCTGTCTCTGCCGTTACCCTCAGGCTATGTGTTTAAGGTACACGGGCAACGTAAATGAAGCCCAGGTTTAGGCACGGGTCCCATCCGCAAACTGTGTGTATGTGTGCAGATATTCCCAAATCTGAAACTCAAACCGTTCTATCCCCAAGTATTTGGGGCAAAGGACATTCAGTCTGCATTTTCTTAGAAATAGGGCAGGGTTCGTTTTTAAATAAATGAATTATATGGGCTGGAAGAGGCAATAAGAGTATGAAAGAAGCATGATTACTTCTCAAACTTTTTCAGCATTCACATGTGGTATATGTTTCTTCTATCTGCTTTAGAAAAGATGATGGTAAGAAACAGACTCTGGGCCACAAACTAATAGGAGGTAGAGTAAGATGTTAAACACTTGTCACAGATCAGCTGGTTTTTTCCTCTACTTCGCTGCCTCCCCAGGACTAAACCAAGTCTTCCCTCTGCTTGAATTTACTGTCCTAAGACATACTGCCCGGCTCTTGGAACCTTGAACACTGGTTTCGATTTAAGATTTCCTGAACTGCTGAGAGCAGCTCTCTCCTTTCCCAGGGAGCTATGAAGTCTGGGCATAAGGGAATGTGGCACGCTGACACACTGAGCTGTCTGCGGGGCTGGGGGGGTTGCAGTGGGGTGTCTGTGCCCGACAACTGACTCTACTGCCTTTTGCTTTTGTCCCTCAGGGGGTTCCCAAAGAAGGCCGGCAGGACAGCGAGGATAGCCTCTGATGAGGAGATCCAGGGCACAAAGGATGCTGTCATCCAAGACTTGGAACGCAAACTTCGCTTCAAGGAGGACCTCCTGAACAATGGGCAGCCGGTACTGAGAGCTCCGGGGCCTGGGCCGGGCTGGGAGCTGCCTGCACCAGAGGTCACTTTGCTCAACTCACTGAGACTAGGCTCTGAAGATTTGTCTGTAGAATCCTTGAGCCTCAACAGCCTTCTTAGTATGAGGACCTGAATGAAGGGAGGAGGGAGACAAAGAGATAGGTTTCCTTTTACCATGACCTTCCTTGCTTCCTCCTCCTCCTCAGTCTTGAGGTGATGTGATGAGTTGCAGGGACAGGAATATGGAAGGGCAGCTCCTGGAGCTGAGAGCATACACCTGTGCATGGTGCTGTGGACGTGTACAGACAGCACAGGATGCCATGTGGCCTGGCGCAGGCTGCGAGGCAGGGCGCCCACACACTCAGGGCAGGTCTGTATTTTCCCAGAGGCCAGGGGCTGCTATGCAGGTTACCAAAAGGAGAATTTGGATCCTACCATATGGTGCTGCTTCTACACAAAAATCCCCTTTGCTGGGGAAACTACTGCTGAAACCCAGCCAAGTGCTGGCGGAGTGTCGCTCGAAACTGATGCCGTCACCTGACAGCCCCCCAGCCTGAGCTCTCACTCCTCCTCTTCCCTGCTGTGTCTTCATTAAGTAAAATCATTTGAACTTTGAGATAATTTGTCCTTTGGCACTTGACTTATTTCACTTCCTGGTTTCATCTGGGACCAGAACCAGCAATTACTGGAAATTTTTCATTTATCCAACATATTTTCCTGATTAGAAAGATTCCAGAATTCTTATCAAAATTCTGAAATTTGGAAACAGCTGAAATCACTTCTGTGCTTTTTGTCCATTCTGCCTTGTTGTTCTTGTTTGTAAAATGTCCTTGAGGGGGCTGATGGTCTCTGAACATCCCCACCCTGGCACCATCATCCTAAGACACCCTAGAAACAAGAAGCACTACGACCTGCAGAACAAAAACATTGCTGTGACTTACAACCTAAGAATAACCTAGCAAAAACTGTGTGGGTCTTAACCTGAGCGCTGCTTGCTAGCCACATTTCATGGGGTAATTGGGAGGATTGTTTCAGGCAGCTGGCCATGCCTGTCCGTTTTCTTTCCTTCTTGATCAGTGGATTCTCCCTTGGGAGGCCTTCCTGTGTTTCTTAGTCCTATAACCTGCTTGGCTGCTCTGAAGCCTGCAGATGACACTGAATCACATGTCCTCTGTTTTTCATTATGTACGAGGACATGGCCCACATCTTCCATGTGGTGGCTGCCCCATTGCTTTATTCTGGCTTTACAGTGTGTGCTGGGTCAGTTGGCAGCCCTCAAGGTTAGTTCTCAGGGCCCTGGCTTTGCGACATGGCAGCTGCTACCTGTCACACTGACATCCTGTAGGAGAACCAGTTCCCAGCTGCGCCGCTTCCAATCCAGCTCCCTGTTCATGTGCTTGGGAAGCCAGCGGAAGATGACCCAACTGCCTGGGTCCCTTCCGCCCCCACGGGAGATCTGGATGGAGCTGAGGGCTCCTGAATTTGGCCCAGCCCAGCCACAGTCTTTGTGGCTGTTGGGCAGTGACCCCAGGGAAGGAAGGAGCGCCATCTCTGTCCATGTGCCTCTCCCTCCCTTCTACCTTCTCCTTTTTCTGTAACTCTTTCAAACGAATGCATACATCTTTAATAAAATTAGTTGGCATCTCCCAACACAGGATGCCAGTGGGATCAGAGGGGAGGTGACAGGCAGAACAACTTAAGCAAGGGAAAGACAATGCAGTGATCTGAGGCACATGGCAAGAAGCAAGGCAGCTCGTTCTGGTTTTGTAGTCTTTGGCCCAAGGCAACATGTAGTTGTGACTCCCCCCTCCCGCCCCCCTCTAATTTTGCGCGTTTTGTGACTTATTTTCTTAGAGGTTAACTTATGAGGAGAGGATGGCTCGGCGGCTGCTGGGTGCTGACAGTGCAACCGTCTTCCACGTTCAGGAGCCAGAAGAGGAAACTGCTAACCAGGTATGCTGTGGGTCTGGACTTCTTAGAACAAAGGACAGCAGCACCGTCCCCCTTCTCCATGCTCTGCAGGGACACCATTCTTGATCAGTTCTGTGGGACAGTGGAGGGCACGGTCACTGTAAAACTGTCATCAAACCAAGCTCAGAGGTGTGACTGAACACGTGCTTTGTACCAGACACCAGGCTGAGCGGCTGCCAGAATTATTTATTACTGATATTTGTGTTAACTTTTTAAAATCTTCTGATTGACTGGTTTATTCCCCTTTCGGATATGTGATTTTTCTATCCTGTGCTATAGTGAAAGTTTTGTGTGGAGACATTTTCATTGACACTGATGGAAGTAGCTAATGAGTAGATCCCACTATGTTGTTCATATGTACTCAGGAATATATAGTCATATTCTTAATATATAGTCAAATATATTAAGCCAAAACAGTCTGTGTACATAGAAGACCACATCTTTATCTGCCTCCACGTGTGGTTATAAATCACTAATCCACAGAATTCTCAAAACACTGTTTTGGTTCCCCTGCCACCACCATACACAAGTCAATTCCAGGATTTGGTGCCAGTGGCTCACTGATCTCCCCTGATTCTGGCTGGAGTTTCCACATGTAGTCTCAGGCTGCAAGGAAATGCAAAAGATGAGCTCCAAGGGTCCCCTATCCGCTGAGACATGGGCCTGCCTTCAAAATCAGATCGCTTTTCTACATGAAATCTTGCAACCCTCCAAGTTTCACTTTGGGGACGCTTCAAGTTGTGCTTCCTCCCCGTTACCTTTATTGTCAGCCTTCACTTCTGTTTTTCTGCCATTACAGGACATCGGGTCTCCTCACGCTTCTGTAGGGAGTCCTCTGGAAGGTCAAAAGGTCAAGCTTTCTGCCTTCTTCTCTCACTCATGTCCACTGTGTGTGCCTCCCAGCTTCCCTTTTCACCCGTGTGTCTGTCTGGACTGTCACGCGTGTATCAGAAGGGCAGTGACCAGGATCAGTTTGCATGTATACCAGAAGCACAACATTACTACCACATTATTTTTCTTGTGAATTCTCAACAAACAGGAATTTTACTTCTGTCATGAATGGGCAAGGTGAACTTCAAATCTCAAACAGCTTTCTAGTCTATGTTTCTAGAAAGATGTAGAAACTGGACAAAACAAAAACAACTTGTGGCATGCTTTTTGCAGTTTGGGTTTTTTCCATACCATTCTATTCCTCTCTTCTAATCAACAAACTGAGCTAAGAGTAGAGTAACTTCTTTAGCAGAAAAGCAGGTGAGAATAATCCCTTGCCTAATAGCAAACAAGAAATGTTTCCAAATGGGCTACCTTGCCCGCCAGGGATGTCCAAGTTTGTTTTGTCTTGCTTTTGTGTTCCTCTGCAGCCAACCTCATGACTAGCCTGTTAGCCCTAGTTTACTTTTACAGTGGATGGGTTGCCCATCTCTGCAGAGCTAAGGAGAGGGCCCCAGGAGAAACGGAGCTGTTACATGAGAAATAAGGTAGTGGCAACATGGCCATTGCTCATTTGATAAAATTCTGGACAACACCCAGCTTCCAGCCATATGTGCTGTGTGCCTGCACACTGGGGTCCTGCCTTGCACCAACTTTCTCCTGCAGTGGCCCAGCCAGTTTGAGTTTTACAAACAGTTTAGGAATACCTAGTCTTTGCTCTTTGTTTTTTTCATTTCCTCTATTCCCACCTCCCTACCCACCTAGTCTCTCCCCTGTATCTGCCAAGAAAGAAAAAAGAACAAAAGAAGTCATGTTCATTGGTTGGCTTTTTTCTGGTGTATATGTGGGTTTTTTTTTTTTAAGGTGGACCTGAAGACAATTTGAAATAATCATGTACGCTGGCTTCCAGATGTTTTTGTTGAGTTTTGCCTTGTATAAAGTTGAGCTAGACTTGGACCAAGTGGTTTTTAAGTTCTTTGATAAAAAATATACCCAGGTGCTTTACTGGAAAGGGGAAGGGAACTCTTGAGACAGACCATGGCCCCAGGGACTGCAGTGGCTGAAGTGAACTTGCTTTGTCTGATACAGGAATACAAAGTGTCCAGCTGTGAGCAGAGACTCATCAGTGAAATAGAGTACAGGCTAGAAAGGTCTCCTGTGGATGAATCGGGCGATGACATTCAACATGGAGATGCACCTGTGGAAAACGGAGTGGCCCCGTTCTTTGAGACGAAGCTGAAACACTTCAAGATCTTTGAGGGAATGCCGGTGACTTTCGTGTGCAGAGTGGCTGGAAACCCAAAGCCAAAGGTGAGCTGAAACACTGTGGTGGGTCCTGGTGCCTGGAGCGAAGGTGGTTTTGGTCCTCGGTTCTGCAGACTGGGCAGTCTTGGAGCTGGTGAAGGTGCCGTAGTGCTTCACTCCCAGCAGTTGGGCAGGATTGATCCACTCATGACAACAGAATCATGACTTTGTCTCCTCCCCAGGGTCCCAAGTGTCAACAATGCTGTCTTGGGGCAGCCGATGCATTCAGAAGGACATACCCAAAACATAGCAGACTGTATCTTGTTAAGGAAGAGTTTCGCTTTCAAAACTTGGGGTGCCCGCCTCCCCTATCCAGCATGCCGGTTTCCGGTTGCAGCTCCTCTGCTTCCAAACCAGCTTCATCCTAATGTGCTTGGGAGGCAGCAGGTGATGGCCCCAGTACTTGGGTTCCTGCCACCCATGTGGGAAACCCAGGTGGAGTTCCTGGATCCCGGCTTCCCTGGCCTAAGCAGTTGGGAGCATTTGAAAAATGAACCTTAAGATAGAAAAAAAAAAAAAACCCTTCTATTTTAAAATATACATTTTATTACAAAGTTACAGAGAAAGTTGAAGAGACGGGGAGATCTTTCTTCTGTTGGTTGACTCTCCAAATGACCACGATGGACAGAACTGGACCAGGCCCAAAGTCAGGAGCCTGGAGCTCCATCTGGGTGTCTGACATGGGTGCAGGGACCCAAGCACTTGAGCCATCTTTTACTTTTTCTAGACCAATAGCAGAAAACTGTATTGGAGGTAGAGGAGCCAGGGGCAGCACTGGCTGAAGCCCACCACTGGGAATCCCAGGTGTCAGTACCCCTTCCACCTGCTCTCACAGCTCACAGCTGGCCTGAAGGCCCCCGAGGCCATACATGACACCAGGGGGGCAGGGTGAAGCATCCAGGCTGGCCTCACGCTGGCTAGATCAGGGGCTTATTGCTTGATGGGGGCAGTGACGGGGACAGAGGTCTTGTCCCAAAGATAAAAATCATTGACCTCTCTTACATTCCTACTTTTCCATCTCTTCTCCCCACCTCCCTCCTGCCCCCAGACTCAGCCAGTCTTTTTCTTTCTGTCGCTATCTCACTTTCCACTAGACAAACCAACCTTTGAAAAATACAGCGTGTGCAGCATGAGGCTGAGACACAAATGAGCTTTCTCAACACCCAGGACGTAAAATGTGTGAAGTTCAGGATTTCCTTTAGGGGCATTAGAAAAAATAAAGACTGGTGGAGTATAAAGGATGGGAGGCAGGAGGAAGGGAGGGGGACGGGCCTTAGCAACATCCATTGAATAACTGAGCTAATCACTCATCTATGTCATTTACTAATTGTGGTTACTCCCAAAGGAAAAATGGCTCAACTGAGCTCTGTGAATGCACTAACTCCCCCAAGTGCAGAGGATTCTATACCATGTGAAGTAATGCAGGGAAGCCATGGTTATGCAAACTTTAATGTAGTTGTTGTTGTTGACTGTCTACTTCAGGCACAGGCACAGCTCTGGTGCCCAGTTCCTTCTCTCTCTCTTTTAAAGACAGACTGATTTGATATCAGAGTTATGGGGAGAGATGGAGAGATATATACATACATACAGAGATCATTTCTGCCGTTTCACTCCCCAGATGGCAACATCAGTCAGGACTGGGCCAGGCCAAAGTCAGGAGCCAAGAGCTTCATTGAGGGTCTCCCACGTGGGTAGTAGCACGACCCAAACACTTGGGCCATCCTCCACAGTCCTTACCAAGGAGCTGGATAGGAAGTGGAGCAGCCAGGACTTGAGTTGGCCTCCATAGGGGATGCCAGCGTTGCAGTGGCAGCCTCACCCACTGTGCCATGTTGCCAGTCCCCAAGACTTCAACTCTGTGATTTGTAAAATTGTGCCTTTCTATGTTGGCAGGCAGAGGTCGGGGAGGGGAAACTGCTTTAGAAAGAGGAAGCCTAGGATCCGGTGCAGAAGCCTAATGGCTAAAGTCCTTGCCTTGCATGTGCTGGGATCCCATATGGGTGCTGGTGCATGTTCCAGCTGCCTGCTTGTGGCCTGGAAAAGCAGTTGAGGATGGCCCAAAGCCTTGGGACCCTATACCCACGTAATAAACCCAGAAAAAGCTCCGGGTTCCTGGCTTCAGATCGGCTCAGCTCCGGCCATTGTGGCCACTTGGAGAGTGAACCAATGGATGGAGGATATTCCTTTCTGTCTTTCTTCCTCTCTGTAGATCTGACTTTCCAATAAAAATAAATCTTTACAAAAAAAAAAAAAGAGTAAGTTGAACTTCTGACAGTGTGGAGTACACAGACGCTGAGCAGGGGAGCACAGCAGCCCCTGAGTCACTTATCCGAGCTGTACGGATTGTGCTAAAATGGAAGCAAAACCAAACATCAAATCTGTGGGAAGCCTGATTTGCTTTTAAGCATCCAGAGATTGAAGTTACTGTACATTTAGAACTAACTGGAAGGTATAAGCTAGAAAAGTTACAGTGCACAGTTTGATAAATTACACATCTATTAGATGTTGCTAGCCTTTTCCTGTATTAAAAATAAAGGTTTCACAAAGATTATTCAGATTCCTTCTCTCCCTCCCTTCTTCTGTCTCTCCCACCTGCCTTCCCTTTCTTTCCCTCCCATTCTTCCCTCTTCTTCCTCTTACCTTCTCTCCCTGGCTCCCTCCTTCCCTTTCTTTCAAAAAAGTAAATGTTTTTTATAGAGTAAAGGAGAAGAGAGTTTGTCTTCCCTGACCTTAAGTCTGGAGAGGCGATGCAGAGATTAGTATAGCATGTCGGTGATGGCAGGTGGGGCTGTGGGCACTGAGGTGCCTTCTGCTGGGCCCACCTGCCGACTGGGCAGTTCACATCCTCCATCAGACATGGCAACTGGGGGCGGCATTCAGGGGAGGGGCCAGGAGCTGCATGGCATGATTCCAGTCCCAGCTGGGCTTCTGTGTCCAGCTTCCTGCCGAAGCCTACCCTGCTTGGCAGCAGGTGGTAGCTCAAGTAGCTGGCCCCTGCCACCACACAGGAGACCCGTTCCTGGTACAACCTCCAATGAGAGCATTTGAGGGATGAGCCAATGCATGGGAGCCCCCACTCTCTGCCCTTCTCAAATAAATATATTGTGAAAAATGACCAGATCAGTGTTGTGGCGTAGCTGGTTAAGTCGCTACCTGTGACATGGCAGCCCATGTGAGTGCTGGTTCGAGTCCCAACTGCTGCTCTTCCAGTCCAACTCTCTGCTAGTGACCTGGGAAAGCAGTTGAGGATGGCCTGTGTGCTTGGACCCCTACATCCACTCCTGGCCCCTGGCTTTGGCCTAGTCCACTCATGGATGATCTCTCTCTATCTCCCTTCTTCCGTCTCCCTACTCCCTGCCTTGTAACTGCCTTTCACATAAATACATAAATCTTTTTTTAAAAATAAGAACAGAATGGTCATAAACCAATCTTATTTAAAGATGAGGGAAGCAAGGATTTTTAAAAGAGGTAAAATTTTCTAATCAATATTAAGATTTTAATTTTTCCATCTCCATCAATTCAAGTTAGGTATCTTAAAACTGTGCCTCCAGCACTTTGGTGTTTTCTTGAGTATAATTTACTTTTACTTTATTTTCACTGGAGTTTTCTGTCAGTCCCAGTTCCCTCTTGGGCTTTTCAGCCTTTTCATCACATGCCTCTTGGCCCAGCGGCAATGCAGTAGACTTCCACCCTCCCCAGCCCTGCCCTGTGGCCGTCCTCCCTGGCACCCACCTGCATTGGGTGAACACATCTCAGCAGAGTGGTGCAAGTTCAAGGTCTGCTTTGTTCTCTCATACAGCCTTTTCACCTGGATTTGACAAGTAATACATTGAAGTTGCCCCTCTGCTGGAAAGAAGACAGAGGCCAAACAGGAAAATACCTCAGCAACATGATCACTGCCAAAATGCAGCAGAAACCCCTCCGTTCCATCATACATGAAATTCATCAGTGAAATGAATGCATAAATTAAATTGCATAAAGAAGTTCAGTATTTTAAAAAACACAAGCATGATATAGATTCTTATTTTTTATCTCCATTTTTTTAAGGATCTATAATTTTTAACTGAATCTGGATTGGATTTGTTACCAGGTTTTTGTGGGTTATTATTATTATTACTATTTTTGCTCAGAAATCAATATTCTGTTCAAGTGTTCCTTCATTCAGTTAAATGTTTGAAGATGGAAGCTCAGCTCTGCAGCCCGCACACTAGATACTGAGCAGTCCTCCAGGCAGGGAGAGAACATGCCACCGCCGCTCGCTTACCAGCTGTAATCCTTCTTTGCCACCCCCCAGATTTATTGGTTTAAAGATGGGAAGCAGATCTCGCCCAAGAGCGATCACTACATCATTCAGAGAGACCTCGACGGGACCTGCTCTCTGCACACCACGGCCTCCACCCTAGACGACGACGGAAATTACACAATCATGGCTGCCAACCCGCAGGTGTGGAGAGGGCGCGGGGTCTGGGCCAAGCGCTGTAAGTGCTGGGTCTCGTGGGAGCGTGTGAGTGGCCAGGGGAACAGCTCGATGGAAACCCGAGGGGCCGCTGCTGTGTGTATGAAGCTGTATTCCATCCCAGTTTCTGGGGATAGAAAGTTTGTTTCTCGTGTGAATTCACTCAGTGCAGCAAGTGGTCCACGGTAGTGATCCAGGGCAGAGGTTCGTTCCCTCATGGGTACTCTGAAATAGTCACTGTGTGAAAGAGTGGCATGGGAAGCTACAGCAGGAAAATTCAAAAAAGTGAAGCTATTTAAAAAGGACACACACCGCCACAGAACGAGGGAGTGTGTAAGTCCGGAGGGATTACTGTGTTTACGTTGCCTGTGGAGAGCATTCGGATTTGTTTCCTGCCACCCCCCCCCAAAAAAAAGGCGCTTTTTTTGTATTGGCTTGAGATTTAGGTTTAAAGGGTCAACCACCTTTCTGAATTTATTAGGCAGTTGCTGGGTTTCCCATTCTCAGGATAAGTCTGCAAATTTTTCTTGATGCAGTGTTTCATTTTAGGGCATTCTGCAGGATCTGTGGGACACAGATGGGGCAGAAGTGACTCTGTACTAGATGAGCTCAATGCATGATAGTCATTTTAATTTTATGAAGCCTGAAGATAATACCTTTTATCTTTCAAAAGCAAAACGGAAGCTAAAATCTACAATTTTATTGTATAGTCATGCTTTTAAGAGGACTTGTTAAAGTCTCTTCTGTGTTTGCATCTGTTTCATTATTTCTCTCAATCAAAAACTGAAGCGACATTAGGAAATGATGAAATCATTTTGACCACACCTACAGGCTAACTTTGAAATGGCTCTGTGGGGTTTGTCTGGTTTTTTGGTCCATTGTCATGGGAGGCCACTTTCTTGCAGCCACACCAGCGTTAGAAGGAAACTCAAGTGTTGCAGCCAGGGAGGCGGTGAGAACCAGCCCAGCACACACTGCCCTGGCAGTGCCTCTGCTGGCAGCTTGAACTTTTTAATCCATAGGCACTTGGGCATCACCCTGCATTTGAATGCCTGTGGCATTCATGCTTTTGCTGCCCTTGAGGCAACAAAGGTGGGACTTACCTTGTTTTACTTACTGTATGTTCACCATGCCTCTTTGACCACTAACATGTTTTAACTTCCTGTTTTCTGCCTGTTAACCAAATAATAGAAAACTCAAGAAAAAAAAATGCAGGGTTTTTTTTTCATGCTGTTCAGTTCCTTATTCCTCCTTTCTGCCAGAGGGGCTGGGATGTATCATGAGGAAGGAATCATCACCATTCCTTAAGCACTTGCAGGACTGGCATCCTGTTAGGAATAGCGAGGCATTTTTCCCAACACGTTGTAAATTGGTATAAGCCATCTTGTAGGACAAAAGAATGGAAATGCAAAGCTGCAATTATAAGTCTGGCTTTAATCATCTTCAAATTACACTAATGTATTTGTACATGTGGAAAAGTTCTAAGGGAAGGACCAGGCGATTGCTGCCTATGACGCAGTGCAGAGTTCAAGGTGGCAGAGCAGTCTTGACCTGCAAGTGTCTTGGACCAGACTCTTGGCAAACTAGGATGAAGTCAGGAGATGAAGGAAGACTGCTGGGGACAAATCTTGGATGGTTCGTGTTCTATCACATAAATAGATCAGTTCCAAGGTATCCATGAAATAAGCAAATGTCGTCCTACCCCCCTCTCCTCCCCAGCCCCTGTAAAAACTATCTTTGTGAATATAGAAAAGGAGGAAGGGAGAGAAATCTACAGCAAGTAATGACACCAGACAGGTCAAGACTGAAGGGCAGTGGTGAAGAAACTAAAGTCTTAGGGCTGGGTGGCCAGACCACATGGTTAGGAGGGGAAGTGGGCTGTAGCATCAGGGAAATCTCCCATGGAGCTTCTGTGGCCTGTGAGTTCTTCAACAAGTCACTTAGCCCTTGACTGCCTGATGACTGGGACTGCAGATGCAAACAGTCCACATTTCAGCCTGGCATTCAGTGTGCTTCTCCAGCACACACTGGCTGCTGTTTGTCATGCAGATACCTGTGACCCCACGTGATAGCCCCCATGCTTGGCGGACACCTGAGGAGCCATGCTGTTGCTCTGTGGTCCTCTGGCTCTTCCTTCTCACTACCCCCTCCACCCACAGCTGTGGGAATGGGTGGAGACTGGCCCATGGCCGCAGCACAGCGCAGCTAACACCAGCCACACATGGGGCTGGGAAGTCACGTTTGCACCCACAGGGTCGAGAGAAGGTCCCAAGAGAGTGGGCACTGCCTCAGCACATGCCCCAGGCCGTCCTTCCACATCCCCACCTGAGCCCCGTGCTGGACACTGGGTCTCTGCAGCCAGTCCTTCCATCTGTAGACCCCTACCCTGCCATGTCTTCAACAGAGGGTCTTAGGAATGTCCTTTGTCAGGGGCTCAAAAGAGTCCAAAAGTCACAGTAACCTTCAATCCCAGCTATGGCTGGCTGTGGAGCTTAGTTTGATACACCTAGTATTTCCAGTGAGAGCTGGGGCTGAGAGTCCAGGCTTCTACCTGCATAGTGGAAAACAGGTAGAAGGAAGGGGAGAAGCTCATCACGGGTCTGGGGAAGTTCTGAAAGTAGACACTTGGGCTTTAGACTGAGCATGCGGGTGTGTGTATCGCATTGAAATGGCTGCGAGAGCATTTTTAATATTTATGACATTTGAGAGTTATTGCTGGCCCAAGTCATCGAGCATGTCATCTGGGCGATTTTAATTCCAAGTATAGAACTGCTCATTCCCTCCTGGAGTCTTCAGGAGTGGTTAAATCCCAAAAGGCCAAATATAGGTTTTGTATGTCAGGGTCTAGAATGTGAAAATGGACTTCACTGCTCATTAGCAAAACAATGTGGTATTTGAAACCATGAAAAGTGGCGGATTGTTTTTCTAACATTTGGTGTGAAATATTGTCTGTAGTATGAATGTCATGATAAAAATTGTACAACATAGCCCGAACTCCACCTTTATAATGTTAATGTATACAGGTGGAGTATCCCATAGCTAAAATACTTGGGACCGTACTTGTTTCAGATTTCATAGTAGTTTGTTTGCAGAAATATCTGCATATAACTTTACCTGGTTGAGCACCCCTAATCTAAGTATCCTGAATAAAAGTGACCACAAATGTAACATTTCCTGGGCACTGTGTCAGCACAGTTTTGAATTTCTGAATTAAGGATGCTCAACTGTATTTAGATGTTTTGTTATTCTTGCCACATGTGAACTAAGGCATGACTTAGAAGAGGCATGTCCTAAATAGGCACTGAGAAAAACTTTCCGAAATTCAAAACCAAATCTCCCAAGATGCATATTCATCCCAAGAGCGAGAAGTCCGCTTGTCACACACTGGAGCTGACTGTGCTTCCTGGATGTCCCTGCATGACCTGCCGTTCTTTCATATTTAAAATCCATGTGGGTTTGAAGGGAGACAGCTGCATGGATTTTTCTTGTAATACCACTGTAGCCTATATGATGTGAAATGACCAAGGGAAAGAGACAAAGGCTGGGGTGGAAAACCCAGTGCAGTAATGGAACACAGACCGCAGGACTTCCTGAGCAGTGGAAAACAGTTACCAAAAGCAGCCAAGAGAAGGATGGGAAACAGGGGAGGAGAAAACCCTAAGGTCCAGCAGAGTATTTTCCAAAATGTGGTCTTTTTCCACCTGCGCTGACCTTCCGGGAGTTGGGAGCAGGCTGGATGTGGTTGACGACATCCAAGTTCCACCAAGGCTGGAACACAGTGCTCTCCGCATCCGCCAAATTGCACGTCACCTGCAGCAAGTGCAGCTGGAGCAATTCAGGAGAGACGGAGTCCAGCCCAGAATGCAGCACGGGGTGAGGGATGGCACAGGCCTGCAGCAAACCTAATGCCAAACTGAGCTGTCAACCTGCTTTGCTTTAGATGCTAATCCTATCTGTAAGACACGACTGGATCTAAACACGCATGTTTTACTCTCTCTTGTTGTGTTGCTAAGTTACTAGTGTTGCACTTAGAGTTTGGAACGGCTGTTGTGCAGTTTGATGTCTGCTCAAACAACATTATGTATACATGTGGCAAGCATTTATAAAGACCTGTGTGCCACAAGTTACATTTCATAATCTGTACAAGCTGCACATCTTAGGATCACTTGAAGAATTCAGCTTATTTTTTCTGTAAGCTTTAAATTTAACTCTGGGTTTTTTTTGGCACAGGGAAGTACCAGACTGATCAGGTTTGGTTTCAGCCTCATTCTATGGATTCCTGGCTGACTGCGAGATTAACTTTCCGCACTCATTTCCATTGTTGTTTCATGTGTCATTCATGAAGCAGGCAGGAATGAGAAAAACAATGAAAGCAAAGGCCACCACGGTGCTGCTAGTTACGATTGCTGGGGTTAACTGGTGTCTTACGGTGATGAGATTATTTAGCGTGAATTGAATGCGATCTTCCTTATAAATAAGAGGTTCCAATTTAAAAGCCTGAACTTTGCCGTTCTGTACCTTGGTGGCTTCATGTCAGGTTGCTAAATTCTTTTTAGTCTTTTTCAGATCTAATGTCAAAATTTTATAGGAATTTTTCATGTGGCTGTTCTCTAAATGTACCTGGCCATGCTAAGCCTATGCCTCCTCTCTTCATGTTCAGAAGCAAAGGCTTGTGTACATGTGAAAAGAGCAAACGAGAACAAATCCTTTTTGAAGGCCAATGAACTATTCCAGGGCAACACTTGCGTGTGTGGTTTAAGCAGTAGCAGGGAAAACAGCATAGAGACATGACATCCCTGCGGAGCCAAATGCCCAACTGTGTACCCTACTTCATGGCTGTTGGGGGGGGGCAGCTTATCCTAAGTGCAGGCATAATAATAAGGCTCTTTTAAGCAAGTCACAGCTAGATTTTCCACAGCAAGTCTAGTGCTAGAGAGGTGAAATGAAAATAATGGTTATAGGGTTCCACGAGAACAGCAGTCAAACATGGGTCAGTCGGTCCTGAGGGGATATAATGGTTAGATTTCAAGCTGGTTTGGGGCCTGTTCTGTTTGCTGAGAGCTCAGTGTGAGGGAATGTTTGGCATGTGTTCCAAGCTTCTGGCCCAGTTACTCAAGGTGAGAAGTAACGTCCTACTTCTGCGCCTCCTTCATGGTGTTCTCAACACTGTGCCCAGAGGAGCCACATCTCTGGTGACATGAGATGGGTGACGCTGGGCCCCTCATGAATGCCTTTCCGTGTGGCAATGATGAAGGCTCCTGGTCCCGTCCACTCCTGTGGGGCTGTCAGGCTTCAGGACTAGATCTGGGTCCTTCATTGAATCCTGCTGTGAGGCCTTTTGTCTCTGCACAAACACGTTCCACCCAGCCCCAGCCCTGCCTCGCCCACCCTCAGCTGGAATACAGATTTCAACACATGTGGACCCTTCTGCTTCTGCTACTTCTCAGCATTGGCAGCCAACGTGGAAGGACAGTGAGAGCCAGTGGTAGAATTCCAAGTGTAGGCTGCTCTCCCCTAAGCTACACTCCACGAGGGTGACTCATTCAGGAGAAACCTGCTCCTCATATTTGCTTGCCTGCTGTTACTTTTTGGTCCACATCAGAATTTTGAAATGTATCTGTTCATTCTTCAGGAAAGGGAAGGAGGAAAGTAAAGGAGAAAATCCTCTATCCTGGTACTCTGCTAGTTCTACAGAAAAGCGAAACAGGGAGCTGAAACAAAAGGCAGTAACAATGTGTGGTCCTCTGATCTCCTCGTTGTGCCCTACAATGACGGCTCTCAACTGTCACCTGGCAAACTTAAGCACGCACAGACAGTTTCCTGCAGAGGCACTAATCACAGGCCCCACACATTACAGATAGCTCACTGCTTCAATCTCCAGTACACTGACTTCAGGAAGGCATGGTGCCACATGATCCTGATGCTCCCCGCACCGTCCCATGCTCTTGTCGTACCCGTTGCTTGTCTCATCCTGCTGACATCTTCCTTGCTGTGTGACTGTGTGTCCCATCATGAAACAAGCACCAAAGCAATCTGCCAGAAAAAGCATCTATCCTGGTATCAGGAGTGGAAACAACCTGAATGGCAACGGACTAGTCCCCAGAAAAAATACCACAGTCCTGCCCTATTTCACAGCTCAACTTGTGATGTCAGGAAGATCTTTGTGGATAAAGTCCACTGCAGGGCTCTCATGTTAAATCCTGTTGTGGGTATAACAGGAAAGCGTAAGGACCTGAACTGGGCCGGGGTCATGGCTAATGGCACACTGGCTGGCTAGGAAATAGTAACCTGTTGGAGAATGCCCAATAGACAAGACTCTGCTCGGTGGGTAATAGTTTTACCTAAGTCAATAACCCCTCTTTCTGGTGTCTCCGCAGGGCCGCATCAGCTGCACCGGCCGGCTGATGGTCCAGGCAGTCAACCAAAGAGGTCGCAGTCCTCGCTCCCCCTCAGGCCATCCTCATGTCAGAAGGTATTGTAGAGGCTGTTACTGTGCTTTTATCATTATCTAACTGTTTATTACTATTAGAATCATAGCGTAACCATAGAAGCCAGCCCAAGGAGAAGTTGGAATGGGAGTACAAATTTGGTTTGGCTCCTCAATAATTATGCTACTATGCCATTCACAAAGAGAAAGGGAAAGGAAACAGACATTTGCCAGGGTGTGCTTAAGCCTGAGGTACATCAGCATGAATACATTACCTAGGGCACGTTTTCCATACGGAGAAATCCAGATGCAGCTACTGCCGACGGTGGCACATATGCACAGAAATATTTGCCAGAAGGATTCCAAGCTTGAAACCATGCTTCTCTAAGCATGTGAGCTGATGGCATCAGCTCCTGTAAGCACGTTTCTTGAAATAGTTCATTTCTACACTTGAGCTGAGCCAAAAGGCTGGGAAACAACAAAATAGTTTGTTTCTTAGTGTTCACCGCTCAACTGCTTAGGTCCAAACCTAAAACCATTAGGCCATAATTTGTTTAAAAAAGATTTCCTTACTTGAAAGGCTGGCACCCTTATGGGTTGTTGATGTTACAAACAAAAGCTGCACCACAACATCAGACCCTACATTATAAAACTTGTGAGATTTGTCCTGTTTCAAATGTTCAAATATCTGCTAATATCAGATTGTGCTTTGTGTCTGATAGCCCTGAACCTATGCAAGAATGCTTATGGAATGATGACAGACAAGGCTGGGCAAAGGCCATTGCTTCTTAGGAAGACAGAGCAATCACCCGTAACAAAGAACACACTTAAATCCCTCAGCCTGTCCACTGGGGTTCCTGTTGAGGTATTTTACAGGTTCTCCTGACGGCAAAGCTTATACAGGCCGTCCACGTAGACACTGTCAGTGAGGACACGTTAGGCTCAGAGCCCGAGTGGAAACGTTCCACGTGTGTCATTGGAGTGGTACTCCACACAGCCCGCAGCCTCAGCGTGGACACACTGTGTGACGTGGCAGGGCCTGGTCCTGGGAGCTCAGGCCTGTGTTGGTGGCTGGAAACATCTCATGCTCAGCTAGTGATCCATGTCTTGGATTAGTCTCTTCTGCTCATCTTGTGGTCTTCAATACATTTAAATTTTTCCTTATGTCAGTGGGTAGTTGGAAGAATTTTTCTCATAAATTAGATTTGTATGCAGAAGGGTAGATATGGACTTGCTTTAAAAAGCTGAAGCATTAGCCCAGTACACTAATCTTTCTCTGGTCCAAGTCTCGCTTTTCCTAATTGTTTTTAAACTTGTCTTCCAGTGATTACTGACACAATTTATATTCTACCTCCTCCTTTTGAGTCTTTCTTGCAATTATTTTAAAATTATTCCTCTTAAAGGTTCCTCTGGCAACATAAAATGAGACATGCATACAGCTAAGAGATTTGCATAATTTTATTTTAAATAAAAAAATAATGCCTTAAGAAACATGAATAGCTAAGACAAAAGTGAAGTTGACTAGAAAAGCTATTTGCCTGGTTAATATGAGAAGGAATTTTGATTAAAAATATATTGCATTTGTATAAAATAAAAACTTTTAATTTACAAAATGAAAGCCACAATGGAAAGTTAATAGTAATTTCTTTTCAAACCACAGATTCCTTAATAAATGAGTAGCAGTTGAACTACTTTTCAAAAAGCTTCCCAAGCACTGAGGGACAAGTATGCTAAGATGTGCTCCACCTCTTGGTTCCGTGTCTGCCTTTACATTCGACTACAGTCAGCAGCAGGCTATCATAAAAATCCAACTTTAGTCAGATTTCACTTTTCTGAGATTTTGCTTGGGGGGTAGGTGTCAGGTAAGGAGTTCTACCGGATACTTCATAAAGCTCTTAGAACGTGCAATTACCAGACAGTCATTTTAATGTGACACATCTTCAAGTTCATGCATGCGAAGGATCTTTTACATATTCATGAATAGTAGTAATGAAAACGTAATGCACAGATTTCAAAATTGTGCCACAATAAAAATCTTAATTCCATTTCCATGAGCTTTCTGAAGTTTTCTCACTATCATCCATGTTTCATAAGAAAAGCTAAGCCTAAAGCCAAGCACTAACACTGCCTGTCTGCCCTCCATGTTGTTCTAAGGCCTCGCTCTCGGTCCAGGGACAGCGGGGACGAGAACGAACCGATTCAGGAGCGATTCTTCAGACCTCATTTCTTGCAAGCTCCTGGTGACCTGACCATTCAAGAAGGCAAACTCTGCAGAATGGATTGCAAGGTAAGAGCGTGCCGTTGCCCACCAACCCTCCACCCCACTTCTCCCGTCGCTGCCTTTTCTCTGTGGTCCTACTGGAGGAAAATGTGAAACATGCTTTTGTCTCAACCCAGATGTTTCGAAGAATGGAACTTGCATTATTTTTAACATATTGTCTACCCATTACTATGTCAATTAATTCCATAATGTTGTATATTGATACTGAGGCCTTGTTGGGGCTTTTAACTGACCGGATCTTTACTCTGTTAGACCTATCTTCAGACCATAGAAGGTCTCCCCAAGAGGCCACTGAACTTATCTGGACAATAAGACGCTGAACTTTATGCTAGGCATGTGTTTGCAAGCAATGAATCTCAACTGAACTTGAACTATGGTTATGCAACAAGGTGGAGGAATCCACCATGGGGGGAGGGTTATGGGAGGGGTGGGGGGAATCCCCAGCGCCTATAAAACTGTACTACATAATACAATGTAAGCAACAATAAAAAAAAAAAAAAGTAAAAAAAAAAAAAAAAAAAAAAAAAAAACTTTATACTAACCATGTTTTCTATGCACCATACTCCAGAAAGTCACTGGGCAGTTGTTTTCCACATTGAAATAGTTCTTGGGATAGACCTTCTGTATGTTCTGATCGTTGGTTGGTCTTGAGGCTTTGGCCGTAGACATGCCGTTCCACTCATCTGCTATCTGCTTGCTCGCCGTAATTTGCAGAACTAAGTGCCATCCTTCCTCCTGCCTCACAGCAGGGAGTCCTGAACCAGAGTCCCTGAGTAGGCCTTAGAAGCTGATAAACAAAATTGTATGTGACACAGTTGTAAGAACCGATGCTCTGAGGTTCTGTTGGTCTTATTCTTTGCCCCATTGCTTAGTGATAGTTTTGCTACTAAAGGAATGGTTTAAAAAAATTATTTGCGCTCCCTCTGCTGGTTCACTGTGGAATTACAGAACACAAATATAGGATCTGGGCAAGTTAGAAGTTGATGTGAACGTCTAGAAATACATAGAATAAATGTATTTCTAACAAGATATTTTCCTTCATAGAATACTTTTTAAAATAAGGATTACATTGAGTTTCCATGTATTTCATTGTGTTTTCAGTCTTGAAAACCTAAAGAACTATCGTGTGAACCAGCAACCCCATTGCTGGCTGTATATCTTAAGAAAACAAGATGAATGTCAGAGACATGTCTGCATTTCCATGTTCTTTGGCAGCCAAGATGTGCTTCTACCCAGGGGTCCCTGAATCTGTTAGTAGATGACATCTAGAGCAGATACAACTCAGCCCTGAAAAGAAGCATCGGGACAGTATACATGAACCTGGAGAGCATTGTGTTAAATGAAATATTCCAGGCACCAAAAGGTACATCATGCAGTAGGAGCTGCTGAAGCTGAACTTACAGAAGCAGACAGCACAAGGGTGGCCACCAGAGACTAGGGGGTAGAAGAGACATTGGTCAAAAAAAAAAAAAAACACATAAAATTCTGGTCAAAGTCTAGCAGAAAGGATGCAGACCCCCTGTGACACTGAGTTCCTTGGATAAGCTACAGCCTATTTTATGATTTTAAGATGATAATTAGAATCGTAATTCTTATGAGCTATGTAGTAGTAAAATAACATATCTGAAGTAGACTTAAAGTTTCTTTTTCATTTGCAAGGTAGACAGATCTCCCATCTGCTATTTCCTTCCTGCGAATGTCTGCAGTAGCCAGCTGTGGATGCAGCTGGAGCAGGACCCAGCACTAGGTCCAAGGGCCCCAGCAGGGAGCACTGCCCCCCAGGGTGTGTGTTAGCAGGCAGGCTGCAGCACAGCATGCCGGCCCAAGGCACTGCCTCAACCAGTAGACCAACGTCTGCCCCCTGGGCATGATAAAGTGCATCTGAATAAGGAGTGCAGAGCCACCATACCGTTTTCTCATTTCTCACCCTCCTGAGGAAACTACAGTACTGTTACGTCACTGCTCAGGGACACAATCCTGGCCTTGGAATCCCTATTCTTATCACGAAGTACTGAAATCAAAAGGATCATGTTTTCTTGTTGAGTTCATGATGTGATGATCTGACCTGGATGACATAGCTAAGCTTTGGGATGATGGGAACTTTTTGGAGCCTAAGCCAAATGCTGGGACCCTAGCTCACTTTCCTCCTTGAAGCCCTGCAGTGCAGGCCAACATGCCAGCTCCCCTTGGGTGGGTATTAACTTATTACAGGAACAAGGACCCTCTGCCCAGCCATCCCACCTCCTTGCACATGGAGCGCATCACCTGTTCAAACCTGCTCCATACTGCCGCCCTCAGTCCTCGGGATTCATGCCTGCTCTGCTGCCTCTCCCAGCAAACTGCAGCCAGAACTGGCTATTTCCCTTTGCATGCACTGAACGACTCCACTGTGACTTTGGGAGTGAGTATGCTGGGCCTCTCTGCCTGTAGACACACCACAGCCTCCATCAGCACAAGGCCCGACCTGCCTGGGCTCTAACTTAGTCACATGGTAGTGCCACTTCATTTGTCAACTTGGGAAAAGCCTGGAACCTGACCCCACGTCCACTTCCCCTCCCAGCAGGCAGTGAGCACGGGGTGGCCTGTCCCTGAGATCAGAGGCCCAGCTGTTTCCAGAGTCTCCCCCCTGTAACAGTAATGTAGATTGACATTATGTTCTCCGGCCTTTGCTGCTGTGTGTGGGAGGCCCCTTGTTGTAGCTGTAAGTGAACACATATCAGCAGGAATGGAACTTGTGAGTTCTCTGGCTAATTTTGGCAGAGGTGGTTCTTGAGCTGTTTTTGCAGCCTGGTTTTATTTTTATTTATTTGTATATCATTTCCCACTAGTAAAGCTGAAGAGAGCGGGCTGGGTGCCTTCCTCACATTCCAAATCTTGGGCAGAACTAGAAGGCTGGCAGCTGGCCATCAGCCGTCCAGTCCCTCCCTTCACAGCACAATGGGCCGTGGGCACTTCAGTGTACTTTTATCGCATCTCTGCTCAACACAACCGCTATGTTCTCGAACTTTTATGGTATTTGCATTATAATGCTAATTTTGCTGAGACAGCTTTCTGGGTAATTTCATACTGCTCTTACTCCATTTCAAGGATTATAAAATAACGATAATCCTCTGTATGGATGGATGCAGTGACTGATGTCCCCATGGCTGCCCCCAATGAGCTGCTTTGTAGCGTGTAAATGCCAGCTGTGTGTGTGATGTTACCTGTGGTCCAAAGACCTCAGAGCCTAATGCTGACAGCATCCCAGGAATCTTTATTGCGTTGGGTGAGGAGAAAGGAGGACGGGACTTAGTCACCTTCATTTAGCGGTCCTGGGGTTGTTCTGTGTGCAAGGGAGCCGGGGCAAGGCCCTAAGCCGAAGAGCAACCAAAGATCCTAAGGCCATCCCTGGTCCTGCCAGAGGTCGAGCTCTGCTGGTCCTTTGCTGGCAGTGGCTGCACTCGGTTCTAACATCAGAGACACTTACACGCATTTTCTTTCTGCCCTAGGTCAGTGGGCTGCCAACTCCAGACCTAAGCTGGCAGCTTGACGGGAAGCCTATCCGTCCTGACAGCGCTCACAAGATGCTGGTGCGTGAGAACGGGGTGCACTCTCTGATCATAGAGCCCGTCACGGCGCGGGACGCCGGCATCTACACCTGCATAGCCACCAACCGAGCAGGGCAGAACTCCTTCAGCCTGGAGCTTGTGGTTGCTGGTAGGCTTCTCCGATTCCTTTCTCTCTGCAGGTTTACCAATGGAAGCACACTCTGTGTTAGTCAATATGGAACATAGACCAAACTGCTGGGGAAAAATTAGATGCTGCCACCAAAATAGCTGGTGGGGATATAAGACTTAGCATACACAGAAACTGTTCTGCTCTCACTGCAGCCATTTTTGTTTATCTTCCCTTTTTTCCACCATCCTGGCCAAGACAGAAAACAATTTTAGCAGCTGCCTGGCTCCACTCCTTGTGTCATATAGGGAAATATTGACAGCAGCAGGACTCCCCAAATTAAAGCAGTTGCTACACATCAATTCATTTTTAAAAAGATTTTATTTTTGAGAGGCAGAATCACAAAGAGAGAAATTTTCCATTTGCTGGTTCACCCCCCAAGTGGCTGCAGAAGCTGGGCTTGTCTGAAGCCAAGAGCTTTTTTCAGGTCTCGCCAGTGGGTACAGGGGCCCAAGCAGGAAGGTGCTAGATCAAAAGCGAAGCAGCTGAGACCTGAACCGGAACTAGTAACCAGCCACAGCATAACACTGGTCCCAGCAAATTCTTTATATGCAGAGCTCTTAATGTTGTGGGCAATAATCTTTAAATCCAAGAATGTTTTTCAAAGAGATCCCCCATCCTCTGATTCAATTCCTAAACAGCTGCAACAACTAGGGCTGGTCTAGGCCAAAGCGGGATATACCTGAGATTCCTCTGTGGGTGGCACCAGCAAGGGTCCCAGTCCAGATCACGGCACCTAGATACTTCTACACAACAGTACGATTGAAATGTGGATTGTGGTGCTGCAAGATATCCATGCTTTTAATGTTTTGTGCAATGTATTCCATATTCCCAGACAGCAGGGTTGACTTCATTCCTTCGACCACACACTAAAGCTGTTGTTAGATGCGTTGATCACCCCTGTCCTTCAGGCCCCAGGAGGGGCCCAGGGACAGAGGTATCTTGGTGCGCTTCCATTAGCACTTCTGGCAACAGCTCAGTGTGCAGGGCCTGGAGCAAACATAGTAGCCGACCTTTGTAACTGACTGCCATCTCGGCCTCCCCACCCTTTGGATAACGACTTAAGATAAAATGTGCATAACCAGGCCTGGTAATGCAGTGGCTCAAAATGGAATGTGTGTTTCTCTGACATTAAAGTGTGTCTTAACCGCTGTCATCTGTTCAGATAGGATGAGATGAACCTCACTTTACTTCCCCCTAAATAAGCCTTGGTCAGGTAATCGTGTGGCATGCCTTGCGGTGCCTCTACCGTCTAGGAGAGGCTGTTCTACCTCCAATCCAGCTGCCCACTAATGCATGCACTGAGAGGTCAAGCGACCGGGTACCTGCCAGCACAGGGGACAGCCCAGCTCCTTCCTGGCCACCACAGGAACTGGGGAATGAATCTCCCATAATTCTGCCTTGCAAATAAGCTATCATGTAAGATTCCATAGATATAATCCTCTAACTCAAGACCTTAAGCCTAGGAGCTTAAACATACATAGCAAAGCAGCTGGCAACATCCAGCATGAACAGAAATGCTCTTTTGTCTCTTGATGAGGCACTGGTGGTGGAGATAGACACATATCCTCAAATTTGTCACAGGTAGCTCAGAAGAAAATAAGACCTTATCCCTGAAATTTTCAGCACTGAGACAAGAAAGCCATTTCCCACTGGATGGTAACTTTCTTTCAGTGTTATTAGCAATTTTCAGACCAAGTCATAAAGTTGTCTTTTTTTATAGTGTTACAAAAACTAGTAAGGAGAATTTGTAATTTATAGGATACACACTCCTAGTTTAGAGGGACCTCTTTAAGGCTGCTAACGTTAGGGATGCCTCCCCTGAAATGCTGTGCTGTCTCAGGGCAGCTAACCCAGAAGCACTGTCATGGTCCCGTCACTAGGTGGCAGCAGTTGGTAAAGGCTGTGAGTGCAGTTCAGGAGTGAAGCCGAAGTGATGACTGAGGCATCTCCCCATGGTGTCAGGCATGCCATGTGGCAGATGGCCAGTGCACTGTGGGGGTCTGTCAGACCTAATTTGAGGAAAGAGTCAGTGGAATGAAGCAAATGAACCTTTGCTTGGTAAAAAACTTAAGTTGGAGACAGAGCCTCCTCCTACCACCCAAAGTGAAAATGGCCTTAAGAAAGAGCGCAGCGTGCTGGGTCTCTGAATTCTTTGGTGAGTGCCCACTCCATCGCTGACAGGGAATTCATCTCGTTGCAGCTAAAGAAGCGCACAAACCCCCCGTGTTTCTGGAGAAGCTGCAGAACACAGGAGTCGCTGAAGGCTACCCGGTACGGCTGGAATGCCGTGTTTCAGGAGTGCCACCGCCCCAGATATTCTGGAAGAAAGAGAATGAGTCACTCACACACAGCACTGACCGAGTGAGGTGAGGCCACTGGGGGATTTGGCAGTCTCTACAAGGCACCAGCCTGGGAGTGCAGGAGCCCTGCCACACCACGACCCTCCTCTCCCAGAGCTGGAGTAAGCTTTCACATGGAGGCTGTCATGGCATGTGGTGAGGCACATGCTTCATTAAAAACACAAACTTCACCACATGAGAAAGAGCAGCTGGTCCTCTAGCGTCCGTGGCGAGAGCCTATTCAGTGGTCTTTGTGGAGGCCAACCCTTGGCAGGGCAGGAAGTGCACACACTGATTCAGCCACCAAACTGTGCTCCTTGTCCATTAACTGTAATGGGGACCGTGCTCCCTCCAGAATAAGCACGACCCCATTATCTACTGCTTGCACGGTCTGTGTCCAATGCCCTCAATAAACAGGATGCTTCGTGTCTGCAGCCACTTTGGGGAAATTTAGAGCCCTAATGACTTTATCTTTGCCTCCAGCATGCACCAGGACAACTACGGCTACATCTGCCTGCTCATTCAGGGAGCCACAAAGGAGGACGCCGGCTGGTATACCGTGTCTGCCAAGAACGAGGCCGGCATCGTGTCCTGCACTGCCAGGCTGGACGTTCACAGTGAGTGCCGCCCCCTCTCCCCGCGTCACGGCCACTCACTGATCCAGGACCAATTCAGACATCTGTTCAGCAGATCATCTCAGAAACAACCATACTGTTTTACCTGCCTTTTTTACCTAAAAAATTCATATTGCTTTCTTTTTCTATTTATAGTTTCTCGACATTAATAGTGAACCAGACCAGGAGCACAATACCAAGTATCACTCGGGAATTTTGAATTAATAGCAAAACCTGCATGCATGCTGGTTTCTTTCACTTTGCCAAGACAGTCGTGGCTTCGTTAGGAGTTAACAGTAGACAAAGGCCTAACCCTGTGGTTTTCATATTCTATGACAGTGTGCTGCAGAGACTGACTCTTAACATTTCTTCCTATATTATAATCTTAGCATAGTGTCCTAATGCATTCTAAATGTGTGCACCATTGAGCCTGGAATGCGAATTTTTGTGGTTCAGTGCTTTTCTTGGGAATACGTGAAATGGCTCAGCAGTATGTTTGTGAATGGATATTTGTGTTCATGTATCCAAAATTAAAACTGTCTTTATATAGTAGTATGGTATGATGTGCTCACAGCCAGAACCCACTTCAAATTCCTGACCAAGTAGACTGTAGGCTCCTCAGCAAATCAGTGTCTCCTCAGTTACTGTACTGCTTTTCACATCCATCCGTCACTACCAAAGGGAAAAAACTGCCTGAACAGATTCCCTGTGCTGCACTGTTTGAAGAGACTACACTTGGCTTTTCTTTCCTTATTGTTATGGCTCCCCTAGCCCATACAGATAACTCTACAATATATGAGTAAAATGCCACTGTAACCCTAATTTTCCATGTCTCCACTGTGGGTGAATTCACAAAGAATATACATACACCTGACATACTGAAACAGCCAAGTGCTTCACACTGAATAATCTGAATTCACTCTTTTACTTTGCAGCCCAGTGGCATCAACAGCCACAGAGCACCAAGCCCAAAAAAGTCCGGCCCTCGGCCAGCCGCTACGCAGCACTTTCGGACCAGGGGCTAGACATCAGAGCAGCGTTCCAGCCCGAGGCCAGCCCATCTCACCTGACGCTGACTCCCGGCTTGGTGGAAAGTGAGGACCTGTAAGCCCCGTTCTGGTTACAGTGGAGACACAGTCTCTATCAACACCATCCTGTTTGCATTATGAAAAAGACAAATGCATTTTTGACTATATGAAACAACACTAAAATAATATTTTTCTTACTTGATATTACCAAACTTAGAGTTTAAGTAGGTGATGCTAATAGAAATACACATTGCACAGGAAACTCACATTTATTGTCCAGCTTAAAACTTTTGGAATTGCTGTGATTAAAGCGGTTGAAATGCCAAAATGCTAAAGGAAATCCATTTGTTCCAAGGAAACCACAATGTATATTATGTACAAGTGCCTTTAAACACAAGCTATAGGTGCTACAAGCTTCAGAGTGTGAAGTAAGTTTAACATGAGGCAACTGTACCACCACTCCTACTACGAGGATTCGGAAGCGTGCTGTGTTCACACATCTACAGATGAACCGAGTGCAATGATGTCAGGTTGAAAACGGAAATAACAAAGAAATCCAAGTAAATGCCTTGTCTTTGCAAACTACTTTACAGTTAAGGAAGAAACTACTTGCCTTAAATGGGATTCATATCAGGGCTTTTCTTAGAAGGTCAATATCCTAGTCCTTAGCTCTTGTTTGGGTATTTGCTTCTCATGCCACCTTGGGAGAAAACTATTTACAAACCATATTAAAAGGCTAATTTAGATAATATAGTCTGAAAAAAGTGGTAATACTGGGGTACAGGCCATTTCAGGAAAGGCAGGCATCTAACCTACCACAATGAGCAAGGCACAAACAGATCAGGAGGAAACACAGGTTTGGAAGGAGTCGGGAGGACAATGAAGGGAAATGCTAACAGCTTAAGTGTACTGCATTTTGATTAAAGTAGAAGGGGCAGGAGAGGTGGCAAAGACCAGGCTTTTCTTTGGTTTTCTTTAAAGTGTAGGTGACAAAACACTGCCATTCCAAGTCCAGGGGTCTGGGGACAGCAGGAAGGCTGGAGCACATGCGTTACGGAGATTTCAGTGTGTCTGTTTGTGTAGCAGTTGAAGACTTTAGACGTGTAGAGCAAGTTGAAAATGGATTGAGACTGAAGAGTGGCATAAATGAGAAACTGCCTTTAGCATCTACTCTATTTGAGGGAAAGGTGTGCCAGAATGCATTTTTCCGTGGCACCAAGAAAAGCGAGTGGAAATTACTGTCCACTTCCCTGCTGCCGTGAAACCTCACCTTAGCAAGGTGCTGGGTTCTAAGTAGCTTGTGAAAGCATCTCAGCAAAGACTGCGTTTGGAATGCACACGATTCTGCGGCAGCTCAACTGAGCTGGCTCTGACCAGACTTCATGGCTTTAAGTCGGAACCAACACATTTTTAAAAGGAGAAAAAATAATTTGACCTAATGGTATAAAACCTGAGGCTTTAATGGTACTTTGCTATGAAAACACTGTATTCCTTATACAAAACACATATATATCTTTCATTATTTATAATAAAGGTATTGAACTCTTAGCTACTCAATTCATATGTAGTATTTTTTAAATGTTTTTCTATCTGTACCACCCCATGTATTTCCTATTACTACTTCACATGTACAGCTTTATACTTCTTTTTGAACACCAACCTACCAAGCTTTAAATGACTCGAGGCCTGAGCATTGGGTGGCAGGTATGCAGCGTGGTACAAGTGTCTTTGAGCATCCTTACATGCATTGTTAATGCAGAATTTAAATTACCATAAGGTCTCCCATGAGCCTATATATTGTAGAATTACGATTTATGTCATACCTTACTTGCCAAATTTTTCTGCATATGACTTTTGCTAATTTTCTTGGTTTGGGATTAACTAGCATTATTTTGCCACCTTTTACATTGTATTTATATCATGAGAAGTACTATCTTACTACTTTGGATTGTTGTGCTGGTGTAATGTGGACTTAACATCAATAAATATTTAACAAACAATGCTTGCAATTTTGTGAAGCAAAGTGCTTAGTAAATTAGCCCAAACTAGGAAGCTTCAGACAACATTCATTCGTGACTCACCGTTCTGGAGTCTGGGCGTGTGGTGGCTGGGTCCTCCGTCTCAGCTCTGGAAAGGCTCAAGTCACCATCAGCCAGCTGCGTTCCCACCTGCAGCTCAGCAGCCCTCTCCTGCTAGGGCAGAGTCTGGGTCCTTGCCATTGCAGGAGAGAAGTGTCACACCATGGTGGTCTTCAAAGCACACAAGGATAATTCCCCCATGTCACAGGCCTCTGGGTTTTTTTTTCTCCTAAGGCCCTCCCCCTTTCTCAAGGGGTCACCTAATTTTAAAGTCACCTGAAAGACCTTAATTATATCTGCAGAATCGCATGAAGTAGCGCCTAAACTTGTTTTTGAGTACCTAAGTGGGAGGCCTGTGTACCCCAGAAGGTAGAGCTGTCGGAACCCACCTTAGACTTCCCTGTCACTGGAACTGTACATATACGTATGCAAGTACCTACCAATCCCATGCTGAAAAGAGTACATCAATTCAAAGTGAGGAAAATGAGACAGGTACTAGAACAAAAAATGTGGCTACCCACACTCATATGCACACCTGGAGCCATCAATACACAGATCATTGACAACACTTGGTCCACACATTTGGCCCTCTGCTTGCCTGCCACACAGAGGGGCTGTGGGAACAGACAAAGAGATAAAACTGGTCATTTCTGTAATTTATAGTCCCCACCGAAAGCAAAAACGTATTGCATGTAACATGTTAAAAAGATACCTAGGGGAACTTAGAGGTCCAAATCAAACTAGTCCTGCGTATTTTCCATTATTTCCTCCACCCTGTAACTTCTTCCTTGCTAGGTAGCTAATAACACCTAATATATATTTTAATGCTCAACTAGACCCTGATTTTCCCCTATGCAAGGGCAGCTCCAAAAGTTCATGGAAAATTCAGAACACTTAAAGGCTTCTAAGACAATGAGTGACACGCAACAATCACTTTACCTAATCAGTTACAACAAGCTGCTATATAATAATGAAATTTTTTATCTGGTTTCTTTAAAGATTATTTAGGTTACAAATTCTATGGGCTGGTGAGGAACACCCTGGGTTTCAGCATTGGCCAGCCAGGGTGAATCACATGTGACCTGCATGACCCACCATCAAGTAACATCATCTTCCCAGGCCTCAATTCTCTCAGCTGTAAGAGAAACAGCACCTCTTACTGTGAAGCTTACAGGACACAGCACATATAAAATGTAACATGGCTCAATATATATAGCAACTATCAATTTAACATAGTTGGAAACTAAAATAATTGTTAGAAAACGTGTATATTCATTAATAGTGGACTGGCAGAACCTGTACACTTGGAGTGGAAACAAATCATCAGCCACTAACTTGATTTCCCTCAGTAATGAATGCAGGCAACAAACAGCAGCATGCAAGAGGATTACTGGAAAGGCTGCCTGGGTTCCTGGTCTGGGAGTTACCAAGAACAACGGATGCAGGACACTATGTCAAGAAGCAAGGAATACAGTGACCTTTACAGCTCCATTCTGTTTGGAACGTCGGAATGCTGACAGCCGGGAGACAGGAGGACAGGGCCAGCACTGACGGCTTCCCACACAGAAAGTCTTTGCTGGAGAAGCTGCCCAGCTCAAGAGAAATAGTTCCCAAAGTGTGCTCCAGACAGCCTAGGTACTCTCACGGGCAGCTCTATTTTCAAAATACTACACCATTAGATGCCTTTCTCATTCTGACAATCGTGGAGAAAGGCTGCAAAACAGAAAAAGCAGAAACAGATGTGAGTTTAGCTGTCTTCTCTTCAGCTAGACATCAAAGAGATTCACAGGAGGGTTTGGCCTTGTGGTTACACATCATTTACCACGTCTTGCTTCCCGTCAGTGAAGGCCCTGAGGGGCAGCAGTAATGGCTCAAGTAATTGAGTTCCTGCCACTTACAGGGAAACCCAAGTGGAGTTGAGTTCTGGCTCCTGGCTGGAGAACCCAGCCCAGAATCAGCCATCGCAGGCCATCTGGGCAATAAACCAACAGATCTCTTTGCCTGACTTGCACTAAAACAATTCTTAATTTTTGAAAATTCACAGAAATATCAGCCTTCCAACAATTTGTTTAGAAAAACATTCTTAAAAACATTTTTATGTAGTGGGTTTACTATGGTCATTTTTAATGAATTAAAAGTTTTTAATCAATTTTGATTTATTATAGTAAATATTGATATAACCCACAGAAACCAAAGTTTGCTGTGGTCCTTAGAAATTCTTAATCACGTGAAGGGATCCTACGGATGAGCTAGAGAAAGGAACACCAAAGGGTTCCCTCACTGACCAGCAATGCCCGCATAGGCCATCCCCCCAGGCCAGGACACAGCAGTGGGCCTCGGCAGAGCCGCCAGTCTACTGGTGGTATAAAAATGCTTTCAAATTCTACACAGAGAAAACACTGAAGATGAAAGTAAGCAAATTTAAGATCAACAAAAAGCTAACAATCTCATGAAACTATTACCCAGGTCATGACACAGAACTTCAAAGGGCACCGTTAAGGTCCTCCTGTGTCCTACAGATGCACAGTCTTGCCTCCTGTTGGTTTTTAATCATGATAAAATATATAAACATAACTATTTCAGTCATTTTTAAATAGTTTGGTTTGTTCACATTTAAGTTTTGAAAGTCTCATTTAGTCTGTAAGTATCCCTCTCTTGCTTTTTTTTCCATTTTTATCCGTGGATTATACCAGACAACATGGCTCAGTGACTAAATCCTCATCTTGCATGCACTGAAATCCCGTAAGAGCTCCAGTTCACATCCCAGCTGCTCCACTTCCCATCCAGCTCTCTGCTTGTGGCCTTGGAAAGCAGCAGAGGATGGCCCAAAGCCTTGGGACCCTGCACCCATGTGGGAGATCCAAAAGAAGCTCCTGGCACCTAGTTTCAAATCAACCCATTGTGGCCTCTTGGGGAGTAAAGCAGCAGATGGAAGATCTTTCTCTCTGTAAATTTGCCTTCCCAATGAAAATAAATAAATCTAAAAAAAAATTTTTTTTTCAGGACCTGCACGGTGTGTAGTAGCCTGGGCTTTGCTGTTTGCTCTCATGGTACAATTCAGGATATTCCTTCATCCTTGGTATTTCCCACAAGCTGGCAGCTGGATCCAGAGACTTGAACAGAACTGGGTTCAAGCAAAGCTTTTTCATGCCCCACCGTAGGGTAAAAAGCAGTCCGAGGATCACCAAGATTTGAGGACGACCCTGGGACTCTGACTGAAACAACAGGAATCTGAAAGATAAAGTAACTTGAAAATTAAGCATACACAAAGAAAGTTTATTAATACTAGTAGTAATATTAGTGTTATCATTAATGTACTGAAATTAATATTAGAATTTTCAGTAATAGTATTGTTACATTGCTAATGTCCAGTATTGATAATATCCTAAAAAAAAAAAAAAGAAGTCTATATCCAGGAAACAAATACAGAATTCCCAAAAAAGAGATAATCAAAAAAGGAACTTAAGCAATGAAAAATAAGTAATTAAAGTTTAAGCTTTCAATAGAGTTTGAAGATAAATGGAGAAACTCCAACTAAGTCTGGCAAGAAGAAAATGGGGGTTCAATTGAACAGGTCCTTCATTAAATGAGAAAGCTTCATACTAAAGCACAACCCAATAAAACACCGTGTGAGAGAGAACAGGTTCTTGGCACCTCCAGAGGCCCACACACCCTCACAACGTAAGTTTCATTTACAACTTCCAGTTACTTGGTGATGGGTCATGCAGGTCACATGTGATTCACCCTGGCTGGCCAATGCTGAAACCCAGGGTGTTCCTCACCGGCCCATAGAATTTGTAACCTAAATAATTTTTAAAGAAACCAAATAAAACTTTTTCTCTATTTTGAACTTACATTTTTCTAAGCAATCAATATTGTGTAGCTTTCAATGCACAAGATTTGTACCTCAGTTAAATGTATTCCTAAGTATGTCATGACTTTGATGTCACCTTAAATGCAATTTATTTCCCTTGTCCTACTGTTTCATGCCATTCCAGAAGCGCAACTCTTATTAGTAGTATTTATTTTGGCATAGTGCATGATTTCTACAACCAAATCACTGTTTCATAAATGTCATGTTACCTCAAAGTTACTCACTTTTGTTTTCCTTTTTAATGCAGTAAACATTTCTCCAGGAGCTGGCATAGGGGTATGGCTAGCTGGTTAGGCCACAGTTTGGGACATCATTGTCCCATATCAGAGTATAGTTCCAGTTATACTTCTCTGCTTCTGTTTGCTGCTAATGTGCCTGGGAAGGTAACAGATGACACTCAAATACTTGTGGCTCCTGGCTTCAGCCTGGCCCAGGCTCCCTGTTGTGGCTGTTTATAGGGCAAACTAGCAGCTGGAAGATCTCTTCACCCCTCCTCCCCGTTACACTTACCACTCTCCCTTTTAAATTAATTAAAAATTTTTTTTGTTCAGTATCTGCTACGCTCTAAGTACCAAAAAAAAAGGAAGTGTGAATGCAGGTTAGGTACCCCTTATGCAAAATACCTGTGGCCAGAAATGTTTCAGATTTTGCACTCTGCAAGTTTAAAGTGTTCACATAGATTTTACTGGCTGTGTATCCTTACCCTGAAAATCCCAAACTCCCAAATCAGAAACTTTCAAATCTCAGATTCTCAGCTTAAGAACCATTCAACTTGTAGAGAGATGTTAAACACATATTCCTTAAGCTCATAATCTAGCAGAAAAAATGAGTAAACTAGTAATTTTAATACAAATGTGCTAAAATTGGAGAATATAAAAAATACTCAAGGAACTTTAAAGGATACGTAAAAATTCACCAGCTAAAAACTCATTCAGATGTCATTTTAATGTTTTTTTTTAAGAGGCTGCTCTTTGGCCTATCAATTAAGCTGTTAGTTAACTAATGTTCACATTCCCAGATCACAGGCATGGGTTTGAGTTCCAGCTCTGCTCTCAGTTTAAAATTCCTACTAAGATATAGCCAGAGCAGAAGCAGGTGATGACTCAAACAGTTGGGTCCCAGCCACCCAAATAAGAGACCTGAACTCAGGTTCAGGCTCCCAACTGCAGCCGATCCAACTCTGGCCAATGTGGCATTTGGGGAGTGAACTCTTGGCCCTTAGGTTTGCCTCTGCCTCTCAAATCAATAAATACCTTTGTCAATACTATTGGTGCCAAATTGAGAGAGAGAGAGAGAGAGAGAGAAAGAAAAAGCATAGTTCTCTTCAGCATGAACTTTTAAAAATCACCCCATATTGGCTGGTGCAGTGGCTCAACAGGCTGATCCTCTACCTACAAGTATCAGCATACCATACGGATGCCAGTTCATGTCCCAGCTGTAGCACTTCCAATTCAGCTCTCTGCTTACGGCCCAGGAAGGCAATAGAAGATGGCTCAAGTTCTTGCAATTCTGTATCGGCATGGGAGACCCAAAGGTAGCTCTTGATTCCTTTAGATAGGCCCAGCTCGGGCCACTGCAGCCATATGGGGAGTGAATTAGCAGATGGAAAATCTTTTCTCTCTACCTCTCTGTAAATCTGCCTTTCAAATAAAAATAAATCTTTTTTTTTTAAAAAATCACCCCATATTTCTACGTATCTTCTAGTTTATGAGTGAAGAGTTATCTTAAGAATAAAAATAACTTCTCAATTATTTAAACTCACTGATCTAAAGACTAAAGAACACGTGGATATATTTCTGATTGTCTGCTGTGAATTCCCTCAAAATTTTAAAATCCAATGTGAATACTTCTCTGGATAAAGTCAACGTTTTTTGTGTTTTGTTTAAATCCATCTCTCAGTGAGATCCATAAAATAAAATAAAATAGTTTAAGAAGTACTACATTAAGGAGTTAAATGTTTTATTAAAAATAGAGAAGGTAAACAATTTAAAAGGTATTTTATGAAAGGTAATAGATATAAAACAAAGGGAATATAGTTTATCATAGTGTCAAAAAATCTTAAGGCAAAAAATGGTGAACCATTTTCAGTAAGTCTCACTTTTCTATAAGAAGTAAGGGGGAGGAGGATGAAAACCCCAAAAGTGGGTAACAGAAAATGATAAAAGGAGGATGTTATAACTACTATGTGCCAATGTAAAAGAACTTCAAAATTATCAAAAACAAAAGAGGTTAATTTAAAAATGGCTAAAAAATGCACCACCATATTAGTAGTCTATTTGAAAAAATAACTCAGATAATCTGCTGATAAAACTTTTCTACTCTGGGTCAGTTAATGAATATTCTGACATAAGGAGTTAAAAGAATCCAAAGCTGACTATGTGTTAGAGTTAATAAGCCTTAATCAAAGACTACAGAAAGAAAAGACCCAAGGATGACACTAAGATTCAGATTTGGTCCACTAAGAAGAATTGATAGTGCTTATTAACAACACAGAGAAATTGCTAGTTAAAAAAGAAAGAAGATGGGTTCCAATTTTTACATGCTGTTTTTTTTAAAAGATTTATTTATATATGAATCAGATATACAGAGAGGAGGAGAGTCAGAGGAGGGTTCACTCCCCAAGTGGCTGCAATGGACAGAGCTGAACCAATCCAAAGTTCGGAGCCAGAAGCCTCTTCTGGGTTTCCCACGTGGGTGCAGGATTCCCTACTGCCCCGTCCCCGCTTCCAGGCCAGAAGCTGAGAGTTGGATGGGAAGTGGGGCCACTAGGACACGAACCGGCCCCCATATGGGATCCTGGCACATCCAAGGTGAGCACTCTAGCCCTAAAACATACTCAAGAGGACATGTTCAAAATACAGCCAAAGACATGGAAGTGGACTGAAATCATGAAGTGAAGGTTCACTTGGATACTGCCAGGAGATTCAAGAAAACTGTAAAAAATGGCTAGATTTGCAATGAAAATGTTTTGAGTAAGAGACAACCCATGACAGAATTATGAGAAACCATCAACAAAGACCACTATACAGAATAGTAAAAGCAGCATCCAAGGAAATCAAGAATGAGCAGAAGGACAAGAGGGAAATCAACAGGGGGGAAGTTAACAGACATCAAGGGAAGGAAGGTTTTTATTACCATTACACCAGAAAAAAGGAAGAAAAACGGAGACTAACTGGTGTTACATGTCCACAGGTACAAAGCACTTAACACTTAGCTTCATGTTGCATATTAGGTACCTATAATCACTCAGATCATTTAAGCAACTTCCCAAGTAGAACTTTAAGTGCTGGAACAGAATCTGAATTCCAGGCCCCCAAAACCTGTGGTCTTTCCACTAAAACAAATGGAAGGACTACGCAAGGCTTTATATGATCTGAAGTCCTGATATAAGTTGGACCTGATTTCAGATTTGGGAGATATTAGCGGGAAAAGAAGCCAGCCTGGGAGCAATCTTCAAAGAGCCCAAGTCACAGTGCAGGCCATCAGCTGCCAAAAGCCCACGTGACACTGATAACATCACAGCACTCCGTTTAGGAAAACTGAGGGACTTGGGGTAGCAGGTTAAGATGATACTATACCTCATCCCAGAATACATGGGTTTCAGTCCCCTCTCTGCTACCAGTTACAACTTTCAGCTAATGTGCACCCTGTTACTCAGTAGGGATGGCTCAAACCCTTGGGTCTGTGCCACCGACATGGGAGATCTGATTTCCAGGCTCCCACCATCAGACTGACCCAGACCCAGCTGCTGTGGGTATCTGAGGAATAAACCAATGGATAGAAACACCTTCACTATTTCAAATAAAGTAAAACTAAATAAACTCATTGAAAATCTAACTTTTAAACTCTAAGTAACTTACCATAACTTGGATATTTAAAGTAGTCACTTAGGGTCCAGTGTGAAAACTAAATCCTCACCTTGCAAGCACTAGGATCCCTGTGGGTGCCAGTTTGTACCCTGGCTGCTTTACCTCTGATTCTTGGGATCCTGCATCTGCATGGGAGACCTAGAAGCAGCTCTTCTGGCTCCTGGCTTCAGATCGGCTCAGCTCCAGCTGCCATGGCCATTTGGGGAGTGAACCAGAAGATGTAAGATCTCTCTCTCCTTCTCTCTGTAAATCTGATCTACCTTTTCAGTCGACATAAATCTTTAAAAAAAAAAAAAAAAGTAGAGTCACTCAACAACAGAAAATAACAGAAGTGTCATAAGTTATGAATAATGGTTTGATGACATACCGCCTGAGTTCCCAAGAGCATTAGCAAACTCACTGATTCCTGTATAATGCTGTAAATAGCTATGGCTGACATCAGCTCCAGTGTGGGCTACAGAGGAGTGTCCTCAGACCAAAGAAACAAAAACAGCAAAATACCCTCTAAGACTACCATCACCAGCTTTCAATATACAATGATGAGCAGTGAGGAGTTAAAAAACACAGAAACATGCTGTTTCAAGAATTAACAGTCACACAGGACCCAACCCCACAAGCATTAATTCCTTCCTTGGGTTGTTCCCCCATAACCTAGTCACCTTCCACCAGGCCCCACCTCTTCCACTGCAACACTTTTACTCTGGGACCAAACCTTCATTACATAAACCTTTAGGGGACAAACCAGATCCAAACCACAGCAGATCTCCCAAAAGATATCCATACCTTTCCTAATTCCTAGATCCTAGAATGTTACAGATCATAGCTAATGGGATTCTATAGATATGATTATGGTTTCAGACCTCAAAATACAGACCATCCATTATTGTCCAGGTGGACCCAATCTAATCATGTGAACCCTCACAAGAAGAGAATGGTTTTCTAGCAGCAGTCGGAAGCAGAAGGTGGAAAGATTCAATGCATGGCTGGGGCCCAGCCTCCAAGTCGTACCGAAGTTGAGAAGCCATGAAGGCAGTCTAGGAACACAGTGGTTACCAGCTGCTAGCTAGCTGGAAAAAGAGACCTCAGACCATTAACCACTGCATCTCACCAATAATCTGAACTGGTAGGATTATTTACAGGGCCTCCAGAAAGAAACATGGCTCTCCCACACCTCGATCTTTGCCCTCTGAAACCAAACAAAAGACCCAAGTAAACCAACCTATACCCAGTCTTCTGAGCTATAGAATTTCGAGATAACAAATGGGGGTTGTTTTAACATGCCAAGTTCGTGATGCCTTGCAACAGAAAAAGACGACGTACATGTACTTGCCAGGACCTGTTGTTCCTTCACTCAAAAACCTCTGCGTCATTGGAGGATCATGACATCTCTATTGGCTCACAGTGAAGCCCGATGCTGATGTTCAAGCTCACTGCCAGAAAAGAAGGTGGGGCTGGCTCTTGCAGTAACTACTGGCTTGCAAGACATTGGTCTCAGCTGAAGATTCTGAAATAGCCAAGCAAGTAGTAACTTCCATCCTCCAGCAAGGGTAGTAAGTCACTCCTCAAGGTCCCAAGGATTCATGGGAATCTAGACTCAGCATTCTTGAGTGCCTCTGGCCAAATGCTCCACCAGGGACCTACTAGCTAGAGCTAAGAATTCAGTCCTGTTGTAGCCCTGTACTTTCTCTCAATTTTTAGACTTCTAGTGTTGACTCCTGACTGTGCAGCTGAGTTCTGATTAATGTCTTTGGTAAATGGCAGATGTGAATTTGTCACTTTAATATTCAGTGCAACTTAACAAGCAACCAGCTCATCATAATTTTCCCCCACAGGTCATGAAAGTTGGAGATTCTGTGCTGACCAATGGATCCTCCTCTCCGCTGCCATTCTAATTTGCCAGAGGTGTAGATGCAGCAGTGCACTGCTGTCACATGCAGAGATTATCACCCCACTTACCACCAGCAAATGGATTCTATGCTATCCTAGCCAGTGATTGAACAACAACAACAAAAAATTTCCTTACAGTCTGCTTCCTACAAGCACTCTAGATAGACTTATCTTAGGCCAGGTCCTTTATAAATACTTTTTGGATTTAAAACGCACTCAAAAGTTGCAGTTAGAGCCAGTGCCTATGACACCAGCATTCCATATGGGCACTGGTTCGCAGCTGCTCCACTTCCAATTCAGCTCCATGCTTATGACTCTTTTAAATTACTGAAGGATGGTTCATACGCTGGGGGCTCTGCACCCATAGGAAAAGTCTGGCACAAACGCTGGGCTCCTGGCTCTACCTTGACACAACCCTGGCAACTTCTGAGGCCATTGCAGAGTGAACCAGCAGAAGATTCATCTCTCTCTTTCAAATAAGTAAATCTTTTCAAATGCATTTAAAAAAAAAAAAAGTTGGGAGTGGATGTTAATGTGCCATTTGAGATACCTGTATCCCATACTGGAATGCTTGAGTCTGGGTCCCTGTTCTGCTTCCATGTCCAGCTTCCTGCTACTGGGCACTCTGGGAAGCAGTAGGCGATCACTGAAAGTCTTGGGTCTCTGCCATCTGTATGGGAGGCCCGGGAGGAATTCCAGGCTCTCGGTTTTGGCCTGGTACAGTCCCATTTGTTGAAACAAGTTGGGGAGTTAAGTCTGCAGACAGAAGACGTCTGATTCATATGATATATATCTAAACTGTAAAAAATGAAAATTCAGTTAATAGACTTTAAAATTATGGTCCATTATTTGGTCAGCTGGCATAATTTAGAAATCTTCTTCAGTGTAGCGAACCAGGTTCTTCTCCAAATTTGCTAAATCAGAAATCACATTTCGAAAGATTCATGGGTGGTTGAAACTAAAGTTTGAGAAGGCCTGTTCTGTACCACTCAGTAGAATCAGATATTTTTTTTTTCCCACTTAAATGTCAACTAAAATCTCACAGGGGTCTTGATTTGCAGTATCTCTAATTATTTGTAACACATGTTCAACATATGCTGGCTATGTTTCCTCTCCTATAACAAGCCTGTTTTGTATCTGGCCTACTTTTCTACTGGTTAGTCTTACTGACTTACTGCTCTTTATATGTTCTTAATAGTAACTTTTTATTAGAACCATATATCACATAAAACCTTCAGGAAGTATACAATCTTCTGCTATCTTGATGAATAAAAGGTCTTAACTCTTTTTTTTTTTTGTTTTTTTCATGTTTAAGAACTCCTACCACACTCCAATGTCACAAAGTCTCACCTATGTTCTAATACATACTTTGCTTTGATGTTTAAGCCCATTTTCCATCTTTTGGCAAATTGTGAAGATCCAGCTGCAGCTTTTTCTACTTTTTTTTCTATCCCCATCAATTAAAAATAACAATTCACAACGAAGTGACCAATGACTTCCTTGGTTCCACCTTCTAGGACCTCACTCAGTAGCTCTAGCAGTACTGCTACTGAGTACTCCTTCCTTCAGGAAAACACGCTGGCCTTGGCTTCCAGGACGCAGCTCTGAACCACTCCACACCAGCCCTTCTCAGTTTCCTTCACAGGCCTACCTGTCCCTAAGCTATCCTTAATCGCCAGTGCTCCTCAGAGGGGTCTTCACTCCGTACCCACAGAACACTGCCTAGCACATGGTATATACCATGAAAGTATCTGAGATTACCATCTTCTCACTGCAAATGCCCTTCCTAGGCAATCGCTTCCAGTCCTTAATGCTCAAAACTTTCACTGCCAACTTAAGAAATATCTTACACACCAGGTATTGTCCAGACTTCTTCTGAGTTTCTCACCCACACATTTTTAACACCTCTTACTTATTTCGCGAACACCTTAAATTCAGCATATTCAAAACTGAACTCATGAAACTCCCAAACCTGCTTACCGAAGTGATCCAGGCATGATCAAGAAATCTGATAAAAGAAAGCAGTTCCAGGGTACTCAACATACTTCTCAATGACTCAACATATTTCTCAATGACTCTCCCCATTTATAGCACAGCATAATGACTGATGACCCTGAATCATTAACAGGAAACATTAAAACCAGAATTTACCTTATTATTTCCAGTGTACTCAACGAGAACCAAGTCGGTAAGATAGGGATATCGAAAGAAGTACAATCAATATTTGTTGAAGTGCTTGAATAGTTAAATGAATGAAAACACAATCTCTACTCTCAAGAGTTTAAAACACAGATGAAAGACACAATTACTATAAAGAAAGTTATTTATAAAATTTTTTATTTAAATACAGTATGTCAAATTAGCACAACAGTATGATTTCTCCATTTGCACATGTTTCCATTGGAAAAGCCTAGGAAAAAATTTCAGTATTAGAAGATACAACTCAGCCAGCCAGCACAGCATCCCGCCTTTTCCCCTGGATGACATCACTAAAGGAACTTATAACATGTAATTCTAGCTTTAAAAAACTGTTAACAAACCCTCTCATAAACTGAGAAGGAATGGCAGCATAAGCAACACAAATTTTGAAACCTCCAATGCAAACATTTTAATACACTGGCTTTAACCAGTACCTGAAAAAAGGTGGCAGACTAGTGGCTAAGATCCTGGCCTTGCACATGCCAGGATCCCATAGGGGCATCAGTTCTAATCCTGGTGGCCACTTCCCTTCCAGCTCCCTGCTTGTGGCCTGGGAAAGTAGTCGAGGATGGCCCAAAGCCTTGGGACCCTGCACTCATGTGACAGACCTGGAAGAGGCTCAGCTCCGACCGTGGCGGCGGCTTGGGGAGTGAAACAGTGGACAGAATATCTCTCTGTATCTGCCTTTCCAATAAGAATAAAATCTTTTCCAAAAAAGTTCTCAATACAGGCTCAATTGTGAGCTCTTAGGAGATCTGAGATTTATCTAACACTCCCAAGATGCCACATGGCACACTCACACCCCCGGCTGAGTGCCCGAGCCCTGATTCCAACTCCAGGTTCCAGTTAATGCGCAGCAGACCCTGCCGCCCATGTAGGTGAGCCGCCTAACTTCTGGCTTCCCGGCTTGAGCTCAGCCCAGCCTTAGTTGTTGGGACATATGGACGCCTTTGTTTCTTCTCTCCTTCCTCGTTTCTCATCTACTTCAAACAAAAATGATTTTTTTTTTTGATCTACCAGGTCAGTGGGAGTGTGCAGCAAATTCACCTGGAGTAAACCATGAAGATTTGCCTGATCTATTACCACATCTCTCTGTATTCTACTAGTTTGATATATGCCAGGGGTAAAGTAGGATATTTTTTAAAGATTATATTTCTTATTTTAAAGTATAAGTACCTTTAAAGGTTAGATCTATCTTTTTTCAAAAAAGGTTTGTTTTTTCAAAGTGCAAGTTATAGAGCGAGATCTTCCATCCAGTGTTTCATTCCCCAAATGATCGCAACAGCTAAAGCCAGGAACCACATCCAAGACTCCCAAAAGGATCTTAGAGACCCAAGGATTTGGGCCATCTTCTAGAGCTTTTCCCAGGTCATTAACAGGAGCTGGATAGGAAGGGGAGCAGCCAGACTTGAAGCAACATCCACAGGGATGCCAGTGTCACAGGTAGCAGCTTTACCCGCTATGCTACCCTACTGGTCCCTAGCCCTATCTTTAACCTATATTTTAGTATTCCTATGTTCAGGGCAACATGCTGCTTTCTTCTAAATCAGTAGCAAGTCAGCCTCACTGATGACTGGAGAACAAGTATCAGGAGAAAGGAGCTGAAGGCTGACTAGAAGACCAAAATGAAAGCTGCAGGCAGTCAAGGCTGGTAGATGAGACCGCACTGGACAAATCCATTCCTTAGCTGCCTGAATAAATCTCCTACCTCAGAAGCTTCATATTTGCAATGACCTTGAGAGCTGCAACTTCCCTCTGTGGCTAGAAATGAGTCTGCTTGATAAATTGTGTATACTGCCATGCCTCACACTTAGTAGACAGTTTGTTCAGAAAGACTCACATTACTCACCCTTAGGTTATATCCTAAAAAGATTAATCTAGATTATTTCAAAAATAAATTTTAAGTAATTAAGAAATGAGGAATGGGGTAAGCATCGTGACATAGCATGTTAAGCCTCCACTTGCAGCATCAGCATCCCATACAGGCACCAGTTCAAGTCCTGGCAGCTCTAATTCTGATTCTGCTTCCAGCTAATGGGAAGGCAGCAGAGGAGGGTTGGGAGACCTGGAGGAAATCCCTGGCTTGGGACCAGTCCAGCTCCAGCTGTTGCAGCCATTTGGGGAATGAACCAGCAGGAGAAAGAGCTCTCTCTTCCTGTCTCTCCTCTCTACATAAATTTTTCAAATAAAAGTAAGTAACTTTTTCTAAAAAAATCAGGAATCTTGATTTAGAACATAGCTCTAATATTACTGGAATTTACTGGTATATTCATATTTCTGTACTTTACAACTATTGCCTTAGATAAAATATTGTTTATTTCCAGAAAATCTATAGAAAAACTAATTTCTAGATTATTCTATTTGAAATATTTTGAAAGTAAGTAAAAACACAAATCTAGTAACACTTAAAAATATGACATTATCATCACAGGAGCTCAATGCAAAATAGATGCTGAGTTTATATTCAGCTAAACTATACCTTTAATTTACAACATTAGTTTCCTGTAAAGACATTTACCTCGCTGTTATTGCATATTTACTTTAGGTTATTTATGACTGTGCATAAGTAAAATTTATATTCTTTCTAAAATTGTACTATAAAAATCATTGATGCATTTACTAATGCAAAATACTGTTAATTTTTAGTATATGTGCTGAAGCAAGCACCCTGTTCATTTTTTAAATATTTTAAGATACACTTTTTTATTTAAAAGGCAGAATTATAGGCAGAAAGGAAGAGACCAAGAAAGAGAAATCTTCCATCTGCTGGTTCATTGCCTAAATGGACATAACAACCTGGATGACACTAGACCACAGCCAGGAACCTGGACCATTATGCAAGTCTCCCGTGTGGGGGTAGGGGCCTGCACCCTAAGGCCACATTCTGCTGCTTTCCTGAGCCCATTAGCAGAGAGCTGGATGGAAAGCAGAGCAAGCAGAATTTGCACTAGCACTCAACATGGGATGCCAATTTGTATGAGGCAGTGTGATTCCCTACACCACAGCCCAGCCCTGAAAATGTTATTTCTTTTAGTAAGTAGCTCCACTATAGTTTAAATATCACTGTACTTTTTTCTCATCTCAATGTATTCTGGTTTTTACACAAAAGAACATCATCAAGATTATGAATATTAAAAGATTGTCAAGAGAAAAAATATATACAAATGATTCAAACACATCAGAAAACTGTTTAGTATGTGGCACATTCACTCCATGGTTTTCCCTGTTTTCTTACATATGTACCTGGATTATACCATAAATACTTTTGTATAGACTCATACTAATCATTTTCCACTCTGAACATTTAATGTTACACCCTTTTTTGGGTTAAAAAGCCAATTTTCTATGCTCAGGAGGTGTATGCAATTCATTATTATATAAAATGCTCAAACTTTAAAGGATTAATCCTCATTATCTTTGAGAATTATTTTGCTCAGCTGCTTAATCGACACTAGCATCTAAGAAATCGACTTGTGATTTACGTCTCTACCTAGCTGGTACTAACTGTTCCAACCTCTATAAACACTGACAGCCCAAGCACACGCACAAGGAAACACCACCCAGCTTTAAGTAGGGTTGTAGAGATATGGACAGTTAATCAACACCCTGCAAATACTCTTCTGTTTTGGCAACACTCAAAAGGCTAACTTCTAGAAAACTCAGCCTAATACATTATTCATGACTAGACAATGAATTCAACTTTCGAAGCAAATTATACAAACCTACACCACTTCATAAAGCCTTGCTATAAACTGCGAAGTAACCAAAAGTAGATGATTCACATGCTTTACAGAATATATTTTTCTTTTCAGATATGTTCATATAAAGATAGCAATCAACAATTTTAACACCGACAGGTTTGATTAGCAAGTGTTGCTCACGTAGGCATAATTATGTGGTCAATGCCCAGAGAGTGGTAACTACAATCACAACTGAACAATCTGTAAATTATATTGTGAGCTGTAAGCCCCCATCCACTGTTAAAACATGCCCTGTAATATACGGTGATTCCAAAAGAAACACAATCGCATGTGCCACCTCAATAGTTTCTCCAAACCTCCCAAGAGGAATATTTTTCTTTAACTGTTCTTCCTTCAAGTCTTTGGTCATATCCGTGTGAACAAATCCTAAAAAAAGAAATGATTATGCAGTTGAAAAGGTTACAGACTAAGATATCTGTTCCAATTAAAAATCAAAACGAATTTGTATTCCTGAGAATGTGTTATCAATAAATCTTGTGTAGGAATCACAAAGTTCTATTGACCATCATCCACTTTCACTCACTGACCATTTATAGACTACTGGCCCAAACCCAGGCAAAATGTGAGTAAATGGATACAAATATAAATAAAGCATGAATTAAATTTCATTCAAGGAATCCATAATTGATGACAGAAGAGTCACTTGCACACCCAGTAATTAGGTAAGCAAGCCTGGTATCTAGCCTTATAAAGGTAGATCCTACAAGGCACAAGACTCATGAACTTTCCTTGGGTGAGTACAGAAGAGTGAGAAGGTCAAAGGAAGAAGACAATCACAAGAACTGATGTGGCAATTTGGGAAAAGGTTAGTTCCACTTGCTGTAAGCTAGCTAACCATTAGACCAGTATTTCCAAAACATAAAAGAAAAAGCTTTATTGCCTATCAAATGATTATTCAGATACACATAGAAAATTCAAAATTTAAGAGGTTACTGTTACATATGATAAAGTTTGCAAACAACATGCTCTAAAGTTCCACAGTTTGAAAGGTGATAAAAACTAAAGGAAATTCTCAATTATTATAGATATATGCCAGGAAGAACTACATTTTTTAAAGATTTATTTGATTTGAAAGGCAGATTTGAGAGAAAAGAGAGACAAAGAGAGAGGTCTTCCATTTATTCGTTCAGTCCCCAAACACCCACAATGGCTGGAGCTGCATAAATCCAAAGCTTGAAGCCAGAAGCTGCTTCTTGATCTCCCACATTGAGTGCAGGGGCTGAAGAACTTGGACCATTTCCACTTTTTTCCCAGTCACATTAGCAGGAAGCTATACAGGAAGCAAGGCAGCTGGGAATTGAACTAGCATCCATATGGGATGCCAGTTCCACAGAGCAATGGATTATATAGGTGTCTTCAAGTCCCAGCTACTTGACTTTCCAATCCAGCTCCCTGTTAACAGCCCGAGAAAGCAGCAGAAGGCAGCCTAAGTACTTGTGCCTTGCAACCACAACTCAGAAGTTCCCAGCTTCGGATCTGCCCAGCTCCAGCCATTTCGGCCACTTGAGCAGTGAACCAGCAGATGGAATATCAATGTCTGACTCTCCCTCTTTCTCTGAGACACTGACTTTCAAATAAATACAAGCAACTCTTAAAAAAAATTTTTTTTCTAAGAAAAAGAAAATGGTGTTGGCACAGTGAGTAGAGCCGCCACTCATAATGCTTGCATCTTATATGGGTAACACCTGGTGTGCTGGCTCCTCTGCTTTCCTTCCAGCTCCCTACCAGTGGCCGTGACAAAGCAGCAGAAGATGGTCCAAGGATTTAAGCCCATGCCATGCACATGTGAAACCCCAAAGAAAACTCCCGCCTCCAACCAGGACATAGCAGCTATCTGAGAAGTTAACTAGTAGATGGAAAATCTGTCATCCTAACTCTAAATTTCAAGTAAATAAGCACATCTTTAAAAAGAAAAGCAAATGTTGATTGCACAAAATAATTAGGGAAAAAATTAGTCCAAGGGACAAACATTTGCATAATAGTTTAGATGTCATGCAGAAGAGCCGCGTCTTGTCTCAGAGTGCTGTGTTCAAACCCCTGATGTGCACTGTATCCCAGCTTAACACACACCTGGGATGGAGTAGGGAATACAGCAAGCAGTTGGATCACCACCACCTACTGTAAGACTCACACTGAGTTCCTACATCTTGGTTTCTGCCTGGTCCAGCCCCAGCCCTTATGGGCATCTGGGAAATAAATGATCAGATGAGAGATTTCTGTTTGCATGTTTCTTGGTGTGTTTCTCTGCCCTTCAAATAAGTAAGTGAAAATCTTAAAAAGTGTAAGGTCACGGGCCCGGCGCGGTGGCGCAAGTGGTTAAAGGTCCTCGCCTTGCACGCCCGGGATCCCATATGGGCGCCGGTTCTAATCCCGGCAGCCCCGCTTCCCTTCCAGCTCCCTGCCTGTGGCCTGGGAAAGCAGTGGAGGACGGCCCAAAGCTTTGGGAACCTGCACCCACGTGGGAGACCCAGAAGAGGCTCCTGGCTTCGGATCGGCATAGTATCGGCCCGTTGCGCTCACTTGGGGAGTGAATCATCAGACGGAAGATCTTCCTCTCTGTCTCTCCTCTCTGTATATCCGCCTTTCCAATGAAAAAATAATAAAAATAAATCTTTAAAAAAAAAAAAAAGTGTAAGGTCACAAAAAGCATATGAACTAAAAAGTTATAAATGATACATAAAGTAAAAGCTTATGTGTGATCTCAAAAATAATTTTCAAATTGGTTTATATTAAAATTCAATAATTTATAACTTCAATTAGAAATCAACCTAAATGTTCCTTCATTTAAAGTACAATGACAAATACGAACTTCACATTGAATAAAGAATTAATGTTAAAGCACGAGCATAGGAATTAAAAACACCCCACTTTAGAGTGTTGAAGCTCCAGCCCCAGCTTCACTCCTCACTCCAGCTACCCTTACGTGCACCCCAGGAAGCAGCACCTGATGGCTCCAGTGCCTAGGTACCTGCTACCCAAGTGGGAGACATGGATTCAATTTCTGGCTTTATCCTCGCTCACTCCTGGCTGGGGCAGGTACCTGAGGTGGAACAATTTAACTTTTCTTCATTTTAGGTTTTCCAATTGTTTTAATTTTGATTTTTAGGTTTTCAAACTTATAAATATCTAAAAAGCTTTCTTAAAAGTCGAATTAAAATTATCAGGTTTTTCTATAACAGTTAGTTTCATTAGAGAAAAGCTGGCAGTAAGCTGAAAGTCTTTCAATAAACAATACATTAAGCAGGTCAAGACAAATTCACAAAACATGCAGATATTTTAAAAGATGCTATTAAAGATGTTATATTTAAATCAATGAAAAATGTCACATAGATAGCCATTAATTCATTTATATCATTACTAAAAATAACTGAAAAAATATCTGCCAAAGTATTAACAATATTACAGACAGGATTATAGGTGATCTGGTAAATAGAACTACAAGTGATACTGTCTTCATGCTTTCACGCTGTTTCTAAATGCTTACAACAGACATACATTATTATTTTTTGTACTGATTACATTTTGTTTTGTTACACAGTTTCATAGGCTCTGGGATTCCCCTAACCTCTCCCGGTGCCCTCCCCCCATGGTGGATTCCGCCACCTTGTTGCAGTAATACAGTTCAAATCCACTCAATATTCTTTCATTGCAAGCATATGCCAAGCATAGAGTCCAGCATCTTACTGTCCAGATACATTCAACGGTTTCTTGGGGAGACCATCTCTGGTCTGAAGACTGAGCTGGCAGAATATTATCCCAACCACTTAAAAGCCCCAGCATAACATCAACAACAATTTACAACATTATGGAGTTAACTGACATGGTACTGAGTAACAATGTGTTTAAAAAAATGCAGGTTCTTAACCACATCCTGTGACTACCTTCATTGACATTTCAATTTTAGTTTATATACATCTGGCTTCTATCCACCTTAAAATGGCTATAGGATACTATTCAGCTGTCTCGTGTCTATTATCATTTTTGTATTTAGCAGTTTATACAGACATACATTATTTTTGTGTGCAGATAAGAAGTTACTGAAGAAATGCACAGTACCAACTTCAGATGGTCTGTAATGAGGATCTGGAGTAACAAAACCAGTTTTGTGTTATTTGTGTTTCACTCCGAAACTATAATGTAAAACAATCTACTATTGGAAAATATTCTTTTAAAAAAGTCATCAACATTCCCTTTCATCCTTAGAAATAATGAGATGGCCAGAAGGAATTCAAGATAAAAGGAGAAGCAGCTGACAAGAGACACTGAGACCTAGCCTCTGTAGAATTTCAAGTGAACTGTAATTCCAACTTCATTTACAGCAGACAGCCATAATCATCCGTAGGCAACTCAAACACCCCAAGACTACTCCCTCGTGACAGCCAGTTTCCTGGCTTTGCACACGCTTAACGTTCAAAGGTTCCTCAGAGAAGCCTAGAAAGAAAACTAACCTAACAGTTGTTATAAAAATTTAGATGGTTTTTAAAAATACGGTTATCTTCTCAAAGAGTTCATAACACAATCATTCTTTATTCCATCTTTAGGTATTTTTTAGGTCTGGCTAAACTGACATAAAATACTTCCCGCTAAATCCATATACTCTCAACAGAAAGGTCACAATTTAATCTAAGAAAAATATGTACACAATAAACTACCACAACCCAAAGAGTCTGCAATAAAGACCTTATGGCTATTCCAGGATCAAACTTACAACCAACTCTGATGGGTTATTCCAAAGGTCAGCATTTGGTGGCTTTAAAAAAATGAGTTGTTAACATGCATTAAACTTAATTCTACCCCCGAGTCAGGGAACACTATTAAAGCTGTGTCCTAGGGTCGGTGCAGTGACATAGCAAGCTAATCCTCAGCCTGCAGTGTGAGCATCCCACAGAGGTGCTGGTTCTAGTCCCAGCTGCTCCACTTCCAATCCAGCTTCTTGGTAATGGCCTGGGAAAGCAGCAAAGGATGGTCCACAGCCTTGGACCCATGCACGCATATGGAAGACTGGAAGAAGCTCATGGCTCCCAGCTTTAGTCTGTCCCAGCTCTGGTTCTCTGCAGCCATTTGGAGAGTGAATCAGCAAATGGAAGATTTTTCTGTCTCTCCCTCCTTCTCTAACTCTTTTAAACAAAATAAATCTTTTTAAAAATTTTTAAAAAGCTCTGCCCTAAAGAAAATTACATATTACCTAACACAGCATGGCTGTTCTGGCATCATAAAATGAATACAATACAATGAAAATGACAGATCAACAACACTAAAACCTGAAAAAGAAAACCATGGTTCAATTAAGTCATCTTCACAACTTCCTAAACTTCACTTAAAGTAAAAGTCCCTTGGTTCTTACACTGGGAGGTGTGTGGTTAAAATAGCTACAATTCCAAAACTACTTACGCCAATCTGAGTTTTAATCCAGCTGTGTGAAAAGAAATTGGCCTGTCCCTCTTCTAGATATTAGTTCTGATGTGTTTGTCCTCTTGGAAACAAAAGGGTAATGCATTAGAAGGCACTGTCACCCAGAACAAGGCATGAGCTACTAGAAGACAAACCAGAGACAAAGATATGGGCAGTAGGGAGTTCAAGGACAATTACGGTGAGATGGAAAGGCGAACTGTGACACAGAGACTGTGAAAGCAAGCACAATCACAGAAGCCATAACTTGGATCAGACGAAAGCCAACACCTTCAAGCCTCCTAAAGGGTTTGCATAATTACAGCCTGGATTCAGGTCTGCTATGCCCGTGTCTCTGTCAGGCCCGATTTTACAAGAGGGGAAGCCAGTATGAGTCCAGCATGATTACAACTCCAGAGCCGCAATCACTACTGTCAGCCACTCACTCTCCATGAAGACTCGCCTTCCACCTCTCAGGTCTGAAAGGTAAGGGTGCTATTTCATTAGAGGAGGCTAGACACAGCCTCTCCCAGACTCACGAATGGATACTTGGACAAACATGACCCTTGCAGGCCATCATTAAACCCCACAATAAATGCCTCAAAGTAGATCAGGTGTGACAGGTTGGGTTGAAAGCAAACAAACTCATACAAACATTGGTTTTCCCTGTTTGGTATTGGTGTTTGATATGGACCCAAGAACATATTCAAAGAGCCTTTCTCTCCATTTTTTTTAACAGACTTTGGTTTTACAATAATTTGGGGTTAATAAAAAAAATTGAACAGACGGCCAAGTTGCCAAATATCCCCTTATTGCACATACCCTAATTCCCCTATTAGTCATATTTACCTCAGTGTATTACATTTGTTACAATTTATGAACCAATATTAATGCAGTGCTGAGACAAGTCCATAATCTACCTCAGGTTTTAGGTTGTTACTTAGATTACCTCATTCTTTAGGTTATGGGTTTGAATAAATCCGTATCATGCATTCTTCATCACAGCAGCATACGGAATAGTCCTACTGGCCTAATCTATCTGTAGCCTTTCATGTATGTCTTCAGCATTCACATAAAAATGTTCCTGACGACACAATGTTGTAAGCTCTACCAAATGTCCTCGCCATTTTATCCAAAGCTCATGAACCACAAACATAAATAGGAGGGTACTTAAAATAGATTTTAAAAGATAAGTTTTGGTGCAGAAAAACTCTGGAAGCCATACACAGCTTTTGTCAATGCATGCCCCATGTGCTTCTTGCGGACTCCATGTTTAGTCCCAATGAGCTTGCTGCATTCAAGATTGTGGTTCTCTAACACATTGTCACAGACGGAGGAGGAGTATTAGCAGTTCTTAATCCCTCACACCAATCTTCGGACTTGCACTGCTTTCCAGTCTGTACTCTCACTCCTTGACTCCAAAGACTCTTTCCCCTATCTTCAATGTTTTGTGCAAAGTTCTAGAAATTAAACTCTCTTTTTACGAGGTATGTATTTACAGTGCCTTTCAAGCAGGGCTATACAAACTATAAACTACCAGTAGGTGCCACTGTGCAGTAAGTGATGTTTTTGCATCACTTGGACAATAGGAGGTTCCCGGCTCGCTATACAGTCATCACTCTTTAAATCAGGAAACAGAAAACTGAAATGACATGCACTCAACCAATTTGTAACAAAGAAATTTCTACTTCAGTCCTGAATACACGATAATCCAAGTATACTCTAAAAATATATACATAAACTCTCTAGGAACCAGGATACTCTTGTACATAAAAGTAAAGGGTTCATGTTCACTAAGAATTCTTATAACTCTGTATATGCTGCCTTTGGCCATCTCCAACTAGCTATTCAATGTAAATAAAGAACAACTCCTTGTTTCCATATTATTACTAGGCTTCTATTTTAGTTTTCAACATGCTTGTGTTAAGGAGAGACTTTGTATTTAAATAACACACCCGCATTTTAGTCTATCACCAGTAGTAACAATTGTGAGATGCAGCACCAGTGAATACAGTGATCAACTTAAATGCTCTGTCTCTAGCATATGGATCTATAAACAAGCAACTAAAACAATCCTAGACACTTTCTAAGGAAGAAACAAGGCTGTTGCCCAAAACCAGACCAACATTTTACCCAAAATAAATCTGCACATCTTGCATTTACAGTGGGAAGCAGAGTGAAAAATCAACTTTGTGCTCAGCAACACGTAAGAACACTTAAAATAATACCCACAGCCAAGTAGATGCCAAGCTTATGCAAGCACCTGTCACTACAATTTCATCCAAGTAGTAAACAAAAAAGCCCTCCAACTTAAAGAACGGGGAGAGGGTACCAAGGTATACAGGGCACCCTGCAAAAATAAATGCAGTGCTTCACTACTTATCAAAACTACAAGTGCATGTAACTTTTGAGCACTGACCGTTCCATTTCCAGGATTACACTGACACACTTGCCAATGTGCAAAATAATCCTATATTTTAACAGAAAAGATCAGAGACAACCCAAATACCAAGAGGCAGCAAGTGAAGAAGTAAATTGGCCTGGCTTTTTAAACAGGCATTGCTATCTCAGCCATTAAAAATTACCCAGCAGTCACAGACTCCATATGTTGTGATAGCATATATACATAATGACCCAAATAGATCTACAGAGACAGAGAGTTGGCAGAAGCTGGGATTGGAGAGAAATGGAAGTAAACTGAATGCCTTCAGGGATTTCTTTTAAGGATGACAAAGACATTCTAAAATTTGCTGTTGGGACACACATGTTGCCTAGCAATGCCACCACCATTTGGAAGACCTGTATCTCCTATTGGAACATTTGGGTGTGCAGTCCCAGCTCCACTCTTAACCTCAGGTTTATGCTACAGGTACCCTGGCTGGCAGTAGGGTACACCCCATATCATGCTACCGGTTCCCACCATACCATGGGAGTCCTGGGCATTTCAAGAGTGAACCAGTGGGCCCGGCGCAGTGGCACAGTGGTTAAGGTCCTCGCCTTGCACGCCCGGGATCCCATATGGGCACCGGTTCTAATCCCAGCAGCCCCGCTTCCCATCCAGCTCCCTGCCTGTGGCCTGGGAGAGCAGTCGAGGACGGCCCACAGCTTTGAGACCCTGCACCCGCGTGGGAGACCCGGAAGAGGCTCCTGGCTTCGGAGCAGCATAGCATTGGCCATTGCGCTCACTTGGGGAGTGAATCATCGGACGGAAGATCTTCCTCTCTGTCTCTCCTCTGTATATCCGCCTTTCCAATAAAAAAAATAATAAAAATAAATCTTTAAAAAAAAAAAAGAGTGAACCAGCAAAAGGAAAATCTCTCTCTGGGTCTTAAATTTAAACATACAGAAGTACGTGGCTACTTTACTGTGGTATGACAATTCTATAACTACAATAAAATGCCTGAATTATACATTTTAAATGAATGACTCATAAGGTTCGTGAGTTAGATTCTTATAAAACTGCAACTTTAACTCTTTTTGTATTTGAAAAAGAAATCATCCACCCACTAATGGGCAAGGAGCCACTCAATCTGGATTTTCAAAGCGACAAATATTTATGTCATTATAAGCTGCTTCCCAGTTTGTCTATTAACAGGAAGCTAGATCTGCAACAGAGGAGCTAGGACTTGAATCAGGCATACTGGTACCTGACATGGAGATTGCAACCAGCATTTTAACCAGTATGCCAGACGCCCTGATCCAATGGTCTCAAAAATCAAACAGTTCTTTAAAGAATATAAAGCAACCTTCATGCAAAATTAAGATCAACAGCCCTTTCAATACTGTTTTTGCTACATCTGATAGGTTTTGCTATTTCTTGGTTTTAGTTTCATTTCTTTAAAAAAAAAACTGTCTTCTTATTTCATTACTTCACTGACTCATAGGTCATACAGTAGCATCGTTTTCCTCAATAAGTTTTTTTTTTCATTTCTTTAGCAACACATTGCTCATTCAGTAGCATGTTATTCAACTTGATGTGGTTGTACATTTCATATTTTTCTTCCTGTTGATTTTGTTTTATGGCTTTTCATTTAACAGGATGCACAGTAATTGTGTAATAGGAACTATCATGTCCAGATGTGAAGATACAATGCAGTATACATCTCTACTTCCACAGTAAAGATGGATTCCCAGTGACACTGTTAAATGTATCTTGACAATAGGATGCTGGACTCTCTGCCATTGTCCATGCCCGCAATGTCAGGATATGCTTGAACAAGAGAATGATGGACTCAGGGACTATTCATGAAGGACTATATTACTACTGTAGTATGGGGAAATTGGGGGGTGTGGGGGTGGAGGTTTTGGGAGAGAACAGGGAAATCTCAGAACCTATGGAACTGTATCAAAACATTTTTTTAAAAAGAACAGGAAATTATCTCCAAGACATATTATTCTATGAATAAAACAAGGTACAGCACATTACGATAGTCTGATATAAGGTGTATTTTCTGATATATACTTGTATACACATACACACACTATTACCTTATATATGAACTACAGAACTTATTAATAATGGTTGCTATTAATGAAAGTAGCCAGATGTCTAAAAGAGAGAATGTTTCACTTTATGCCTTTTGTAACTTACAAATTCATACACTATATATTATTTATTCAAAACATACATATTTTAAGGGCAATATGTCCATTACTGGTTCAATTCATGAAATACTTTTTCCCATGTTTAATATTTTCTAATCAGTAAGATTTATGCTGAGAAGTTTATATTAAAAGTATAAGTTAAAGACCCCTTATTCAAAATGCTTCAGTTCAGAAGCTTTTCAGAATTCGGAGTTTTTGAAACAGTCACACAGATTTGTAAGCAATCCCCAAACCTGAAATCCAAAATGCTCCAAATTCCAAATTTTTTAAAAAATTAGTTTATTCAAAATGTAGAATGACAGGGGATAGGGGATAGAAAGATTTCCTATCCACTGATTCACTCCCCAAATGTCCACAAGAGCCAGGCCAAAGCCAGGAGGTAAGAACTCCAATCAGTCTCCAGCTAGACAGCAGGGACACAAATACTGGGGCCATCACCCTTGCCTTCCCAGGCACAACAGCAGAATATCTGGCCGAAGCGAAGCGGAGGAGCTGCATTCCAACCAGCCCTGCAGTATGGAAGTGAGTGTCCTAAGCCATAGCTTAAAACACTGCAACCCTACTCACGTTCCCCCAATCCAAAACGTTTTGATCTTGTCAGCACTCACAAAGCTTCAGACGTACAAGTATTTCAAACTCTGGATTTGGGGATTAGGGATGCTCTACTTGTAATACCAAAGCTTGCTAACTAATCACCTTTAAAAGTAATCAATAATATTAAGCAGAGCATTAATGATTATTTGACATCCAAAGAAATAGAGAACAGGAGCACATTCCCACATTCTAGTTTGTTTCCCAAATGCCCACAATAAGAACTAAGCCAAACTCAGGGAACTCAAACCAGGTTTCCCACATGGGTGATAAGGGACTCAATTATTTGAGCCACTGCCACTGCCCCAAGACTCTGAATAAGCAGAAAGCTGGAGTCAGGAGCTAGAGGAAGGCATCGAAGCTGGACACTCCAAGACTCAAGTGTCTCACTGCTAGTTAAGCACATGCCCCGACAGCCTCTATTGTCTGCTTTGTTCCTTGCTGCTCCTTGTAATTCACTTAACTGTTCTCCTTATGAAGCCTCCATTTGAGGGTAACCAAAAAACTATGTATCTGTTACCTATGTTAGGTGTTCGAAGGCTGGTGAACAATCTGACCAAAATTGCATTTTAAAATAGGGTTAATAAATAATCCACTGAATTAACTTGATTCTTCAATTTCAGCTTATACATTCCTTCTGACTGATGGAAACCTGCTTGGTACATAAGCAGAGTGACACAATAAAGGTCATCCTATGCAATGGTCACATTTTAACAAGGTTTTTTTGTTTTTGGGTTTTTTTAAAGTATTTATTTATTTTAAAGACAAAGTTATAAAGAAAGAGGAATAGAGATCTTCCAACCTCTAGTTCACTCCCCATATGGAGGGCCTAAGCACTTGGGCCATGTCCCCTCTGCTTTCCCAGGCATGTGAGCAAGCAGCTGGACCTGAAATGGAGTAACTGCGACCTTTTTCCATCAGTGCTCATATGAACTACTTTGTCACAATCAGCAGTTTAACTTGCAACAGTAAAAGATTTTTATCTAATGCATAAATTGCACTGGAAAATCTCTTTAAGAAAAGCCATATCACACTATAGTAACGTTCTTATTAAAGTTTTCCTTTATATTAACTTGGTTCCTACCATTTAGCCCTTGGCCCTGACAACTAAGAGTGTTTTCTCTTTGGCATCTGCACCGCACCTGGTATGCACCTCTACTTCACATTCATCACATGACACTACAACTCTGTTTAAGTCTATCGCTCCCACTATGCTTCGCTTCATGGCAGAAATAGCTTACTCCTTCTTACGTCTGGGACTCAACACAGCCCTCCTACACTTCTGGAATACAGGAGATACTCCAGAAAGTTTGCTACATGACTTACTATGACTCAGGAAAACTCCTCCTAAACCATTCAGATTTTAAATCACCACGAACTACTCTTGATTACCCGCACTATTCCACTCCTAAACAAAAAGGAAGCAAATATGTGGGGTACCAAATCATAAATGTCATTTCACACACAGCTAATCTAACACCAACAGCAATAAGCTTTTATAAAGCATATGCAAACAAAAAGCAATGGCAAGATTTTTTCCAGAAAAAAAACAACAAAAACAAAATTAGCTGTATGTAAACTACACTCATGTATCAAGCGTTCATAGAGTGACTTGTGCTGGTCTTTGCACGTAAACAACAAATTGCAATGAAGGCACCCAGAGCAAAAGAGTTGGCGGGACATCTTTTAATTCCCTGAGACCGGCTGGCTCAGTATCAGCACCAAATAAAATCCCAACTCCAGAGCCCAAGCAAAAGTCACTAGTGACTTTAAAAGGGAATGTGACTAAGGTCTGCTTTAGCCCACTCTTTCTTACAACCAAGTAGTGAACCAAGTTAAATTTTTCTTACATACCTGGTTAATTCCTGAAAACTATATATAAGCTGGCATACAATTCTATGGCTAACTGGCAGAGGTATACATAAACAATTTATTAAAACATCAAGTAAATGCCAAATAAAACATCTAGCACATCAGTTAATGAGTGCTGACATAGATTAGAATTTTAACAATTTTAACGACCCTCTTTGCCAATACAGTCAGTTTTATCAACTAGTCAAAAGGCAAACATAGTCATGCACCACATAAGGACATTTAGGACACTGGTGGGTAATGTAAACGGCAGTGGTCCCAAAATCCTGCGTCACCTTAGTGCATGTAAGCACAGTGTGTCATGTTCACATATCGCACAATCGCCTCATGTTGTTTCTCAGAGTGAATCCCATTGCTAAGGGATACCTGACTGCAATTACAAAGGTAAAAGGTTTTGTAAGGTTCCATAGAGTTTAACCAGATCATGCAGGAGGGGAAAAAAAAAAAACACAGAAATCCAGGGCTCTGAATGCTACAGAATCCAAGGCAGCAAAATCTCCATTATTCCTTCAAAGGAAATGAAGCAACAAAAGCTTTTAGTGAGACTGCTGCCGCAAAATGGCTGGGCAATCTTGAGAAAGTCACTCTGAATCCCAGATATTGGTTTTCTAAACTGCAAATAACTGGAATACATTATCTATAAGATCTTCTATATCTTTAGTCATTTCATACATTAGTGAAATTTTTAAGGAAAAGGTTTTGCACACAACAAAATGTACAAAGAACTTCTTTTCTAGTCACCAGTTCATTATTTGATTCTGCACAATCACATCTGAACTATTTTACATAGTTAATCAATGACTATCAAGCAATGGGCCGATTCACAGCTTTCTTCCACATAAACCAAAAATCTTAATCAGTAGAGCTTTTGAGTAAGTTTTCACTAACCTGGTGCAACTACGTTCACTCTAATTTTCTTTCTCGCTACCTCCTTGGCAAGAGCACGTGAAAATCCGACCAATCCTCCTTTACTGGCACTGTACACAGACTGGCCAGAATTGCCTTTTAATCCAATAATACTTCCTAGAGGGAGAAAAAAGAAGATTCAACTCAATTAATTAACGAGGTTCCTCGAAAATTCACACAATATATAAAGTCAAACAAAAAAACGTATTTACTAAACATAGGAACTCTTACCATGGTCAGTTGGGTAACAAAACTCAACAGTCCCAGTCTGCTCTAAATACTAACAGAAAAATAAGATTTTGAAAAATAAAACCTGATATAAACTCGTAAGTTTTGAGTTTATAAGTTTATAAATTTTGAGGCTTACAAACTGACCCACTAAGTGAAAGAGACCAACTCTACCCTGAAGAGGTGACACAAAATGAATTCCATCGTGTTTATAAGGGTTTCCTGAGGAAAGAAGCTAAAGCCAGAAAAAGCCTAAGGATGATGAATTTCATGATTCTACAGCAAGGCGTAAGCATTCACTTCCACATTTAAGAAAAATAGTTCATTTGAAGGTACTGTTAATCTAAATTAATATAGTTTCAATTATAAACATTCTGTAAAAGCTCAATTTCATTACTTTCCATGATGTACTGCAACTTTTACTGCTTACTACAGATTTTTAAGAGACTTCATTTAATGAGTATGTAAGAATAATTTATAATTCAAATATCAGCTATATGCAAATAATGCCTGCAAAACAGAAGTACAGAAGTAATTTTCTGCACCACTGACTGGTACTTACAAGAATTAATCACAAGCCTCATAAAAATTAAGAAATTTAGAAAAACATTCCACTTTTATTATAATCAGAGTCAAATATTACATATTTACCTATATCATGCACTGTAAACTGGTTAACGGTGAAGGCAGAAAACCAAGACAAGACACTGGTCTGAGGAAATGCAGGTGGAAAAAGAAAGGGTATTTACAAGAAATAGAAACACAGAGAGCATTTTTAAAAAGAGAAACAGAACAAACAAAAAAATTCAGTTCATGCTATGCGCTTATCATTCATTTGGTCAAAAAGCAAAAAACCCTGAAACATCAATGAAATTTCTAGCAATGTGCAATTTTTTTTCCGTAATCATATTCTCATGATTTATTTATATGCTTTTATTTACTTCCAGTGCATTTTTAAAGGTTTTACATACATCCAAAGAGCCGACATGAGTTTCTTAAACATATCTAAAGGGATGTTGTAGAATTAAATAAATTTGAATGTTACCAGGTGAGAGATATACGCCTATTTTGTTAGAAGCCAAAGGTTGGGCCCAGCGCAGTAGCTTATCAGCTAAAGTCCTCACCTTGCACACTCCAGGATCCCATATGGGTGCTGGTTCATGTCCCAGCCGCTCCATTTCCCATCCAGTTCCTTGCCTATGGCCTGGGAAAGCAGCTGAGGGCAGTGCAAAGCCTTGGGACCTTGCACCCACGTGGGAGACCCAGAGGAGGCTCCTGGCTCTGGATCAGCTCAGGACCAGCTGTTGTGGCCACTTGGGGAGTACACCAGCAGACAGCAGATCTTTCTGTCTCTCCTTTCTATATATCTGCCTTTCCAATAAACAAACAAAAAAATCTTAAGGAAAAAAAAAAAGCCAAAGGCCAACTCATTCATTAATCCATTTGAAAAAAATATCTGTAATTAATGTCTATTTTCAACTATTTAAAAAAACAAAGCAAGAGAGACAGTCACTTTCCATCCGATGGTTCATACTCCAAATTACTATAGTAACCAGAGCTGAGCCAGGCTGAAGCTAACAGCCAGAAACTCCATCCAGGACTCTCAAGTGGATGGCAGGAATCCATACTAATGTACTCAATGGCATATTTAAGTACTGCTGTTCCCAGTCATGTGAGCAGAAAGCTGGATGGGAAGCACAGCAACTGGGACTTGAACCACTATGGGAAATATGCAGGACAAGTGCTGGCTTAGTAACTACCATGGCACTTGCCTCATCCCTCACATTGTTAAAACATCACTGTCAGGCTACTCCCACTGGAGACCGTGAGCTGGGATGGGGGCAGGCCAGACTAGGCAGGGCCACAACACCTGTGGGCCTCATGTGGATTAGATCAGGGAAAAGCCATGCATGAGATCAGAAGAGGATGTGGGACGGACTGGACTAGTCTGCTACACACAATGGCAAACCAGGGCAGGGGGCAGACCTGGTGGGGGTTATTGTGGGTCGCTCCGACTAGGCTGCAGCTCACACTGGTTTTGTGAGGGCCGAGTATGTGCTGGGCAGAACCAGCCTGGACTGCGGCACCCAAACAGAACCAACCCAGGAACTGCAACCACCAGCTGATTGGGGCAATGGACTGTGGCGGGCTCTGTACTTGCTAGTACATACAAGAATCTGGTCTGGGAACAGCTCAAAGTTTCTTTGGGGATCCCCCAATCGAGCTTCTGGACTCAGAACCCCAACCATGAAAAGACAGAGGACAGAACAAGTCCATCAACCACCTCAGCCATATGTTGGCAATGAAAAACAGGGCAAACGGAGACTCTATGATGGACTATGTCAATAAGTGGATTCTTCAACGACCTCATCATGCTTGGACTGGTGAGATTGGCAACAATGATAACTGTTAAATTATCAATACCACTTGAGCAAGACCCTGGGAACATGCGCCACATCAGGGACCTGGGGCGGATGGGAGACTGGGTGGGGCTTCTCACATCAGATATATTAAGGAAACAATATGGAACTGTCTTACCCATCTTCCTGTAGCGCTTGAACCTTTTTACCCTAACTATGTAAAGACTGTAAAAAACATTTTTTTAATAAAAATAAGAAAAAGATAATACAAGGAAAAAACCATCAATGTCAGGGATGTCACTGTGGCGTATCATGCTAAGCCTCCATCAGCCTCCCATACGGGTGCCAGTTCAGGTCCTGGCAGCTCCACTTCCATTCGAGTTCCCTGCTAAAGGGCAGGCAGGCAGTGGGACAGGGTCCTCTGCATCCACATGCGACATGCAGAAGCTCCTGGTTCTTTGCGACATACTTTCCAGTTCCAGCCACTGTAGTCCTATGGAAAATGAACTAGTGGATAGATCTCTCGCTCTCTATCTCTCCTTCTATTTCTGCTTTTCAAATGAAAACAAATCTTTTAAAAATAATAATAATAATGTCAAAAATGTTGCAGAAGCTGCCATCTGCCCCATCAGCACCCCTTGTGGACACCAGTTCTTGTTGCGACTGCTCCTCTTTGGATTTAGTATGCTAAGAATGGCCAGGCAAAGCAGTGGAAGGCAAGGAGGACACCGCTGCCTTCTTAGTTTCAGACCAGCCCAATATTAGCCATTGTGGCCATCTGGGGAATGAGCCAGCCTCTCTCTCTAATTCTTTCTAAATTTTTTGAAAGTTCTAATAGCATCTTAATTCATCAGCACAGTTTTCTTTTCTCATTTTCAAAACTAAAAACATCAGATTTTGCGTGGAAAGCCACTTCCTGTATTAAGAAAAAAAAATGAGGTTATCTACTTTAATGGAGTAACATTTTCATTTTGTGGCCTTTTTAATGTGTAGTCACTTAAAAAACGGATTGTGTGACACTACTTTGATATTAACAAAGTAAAGTCAGATTTCATTCAGGTCACTGTGCCTTTTAAGTTCCACAGTATGTACTCCATGGTTTCTCAAACTCATGAGGCAGATAAACTGGAGTAGTATATATTCACAACTATTCTAAAAAAAAAAAAAACTCAGTTAATTTTCCTTGAAACCTTTGCATGACTATAAACATGCATACATTCATGCGTGGCTGTAAACATTGCTCTTTATCCTCTATTATCTACAATTTTTTTAAGATTTACTTATTTTTATTGCAAAGTCAGACATAAAGACAGGAGGAGAGACAGAGAGGATGATCTTCCATCCCTTGATTCACCCCCCAAGTGGCCGCAATGGCCAGTGCTGAGCCAATCTGAAGCCAGAAACCAGGAGCTCTTCCAAGTCCCCATGCAGGGTCCCAAGGCTTTGGGCCACCTTTGACTGCTTTCTCAGGCCACAAGTAGGGAACTGGATGGGAAGCAGGGCTGCCAGAACATGAACTGGTGACCATATGGGATCCCGACACATATAAGACAAGGACTTTAGCTGCTAGGCCACCATGCCAGGCCCTACTGTCTACACTTTATGATTTTAAGTTCTTTATACACATTTCTAACATTATGGTTTCAAATAAAGATACAGATGTCTAACTTCTCTTGAAAAATCAAGACTGCTGGCACAATTGGGACCATGCTAATATGCAATGATAATATCCCGGCCTCAATAGTGCTGGCCTCTCCCACTGTACAAGTCCTGGATGGAGTTTCTGGCTGTTAGCTTCAGCCTGGCTCAGCTCTGGTTATTACAGTAATTTGGAGTATGAGCCATTGGATGGAAAATGACTGTCTCTCTTGCTTTTCTCATATAGCACGTGGCCAGCACTGTCACTTTTCTAGGATGTGATGGTGTCAACTCACTTATCATTTGTCTCACCTCTTCAAGGATGTGAATACATGGTCATGTTTTATTCATTAAACAGTTCATTAAATCTTTTTCCATCGCTTCTTGGCCTTTTGGCTACATTGTTTTACACAGATAAATACAAAGATTAATTCCTTTCGAGTTTCTTACCTTAGTAACCTCCCAGTAAGTGAATTAAAAACTGTACAGCACTGAAGGATTATCAGCAACACAGAGAGGGGAACTACTCACCTACATTGACGATGGACCCTCCCTGCTTCTGAATCATGGCCTTCATGGCAGCTCTGCACGTCAGCATGGAGCCCAAGAGGTTGGTATGAAGCTGCAACACTAGGTCTTCAGTTTTTGTTCTTACTAAAAGACCATCCCTTCAAACACAAAGAAAAAGTGACATATAAATGAGATGTTTAAACAAAGAAGAAATCTAGACTATAGGATTCTACCCAAAAATGGAGTCTAAGATGTGCTTTCCAGCTTTGTAAGACTATCTAGGGGTCCCGTTTGCAACTCGGCTTGAGAACCACTAACAACCTAGGACCAGGAAATGATCCAGCCAGAAAGCACATGGACACCCCCTCTAGCCACGGGAGCAAGTTTTGCTGACTGTGAAAGTACACCACAGAAACAAAACAGCTAAGCCTGCACAACTGCCATGGTGAGACCTGGTCAGCAAGACAACTAGGATTACTCTGAATATTTTCTCAGAGTAAATTGATCTTGCAAAAAATACTCTGGACTCCCTCACTGTTGGGTTCATAAACTGTCAGAACCTACAGTGACAGAACTCAGCACAGTGACTGCCCTTAAGAAGGTATTAAGTTAGAAATCAAGACAACCTTCTCAGTGCTGGGAAAGCCCTGCCATGTGTAGGTGGCAGGTGACTGCAGTCCTAAAAACTGATCAAACCGATTAAACACTTCCTTTCTAACACAGTATCTTAGAAACAATATTATGGATTCTCCAAGTGTTAAAATGTGTGGCTTTTCTTTCAGTTACAAGTAAAACAACATAGCTAGCGCGTAAATATATACTCCACAAAGATCTACTTGGAAAAAAAGAAAAAAAGACATTGGAATTGTGCTGAAATTTGTGACCAACCTGTTAATTCCAGCAGCATTCACCAAGAAATTTACTTGACCTAAGTGTCTCTCCATCTCTTCAAAGGCATGTTGAACATCACGTTCCTTAGCAACATCACAGCTTAGTGCCAAGTGTTCTCCTACAAAACAGTTAAATCACAATCACAGATAAATTACACCTTTCATTTTAAATTCACTCAGTACATTAAACATGCTCTATCCTGTGAGCTTGTACCCAAGTGATAAAAGCATGTAAAGACGAGGCACGTGCTCCCACAAAGAAGCTAGCCTGGGGCAGTGGTGGACAAAGGAAATAAAGTAATATTACACAAGTTCATTTAGAAAAATTTATTTTTCTTTGAAAGGCAGAGTTTCAGAGAGAAGAAAAGCCAGAGAAAGGTCTTTCATCTGCTGATGTGCTCCTCAAATGGCCACAATGGCCAGAGCTGAGAGGAGCTGAGCTGCTCTGAAGGCAGGAGCTTCCTCCAAGTGTCCCATGTGAGTACAAAGATACAAGGGCTTGGACCACCCTCTGCTGCCTTCTCAGGCCATTACCAGAGAGCTGGATCAGAAGTGGAGCACCTTAGACTAGAACCAGCGCACACTCTGAATGCTGGCCCTGCAGACAGAGGCCTAACCTACTATGCCATAACACCAGCCCCAACATTTCACAAAACGGGAAGCGGAGCCTTTTTCCACTTTACAACACTTTGCAAAATATATCTAACATTTACGGCTTTAACAGGGAACCCATGCTACCCAATTCAATAATTCTGGGGACCTGGACTTTTTATTGTTTTTGAAATCCAATTTTGTTAGAATTTTTGTTATTGTTTGGTTGATTTCTTTTGTCCTAAGTGTGAATTCCAGAGTTTCTCCCTGTGTTTTAAGTGCTACAAATCCACAATGGCACACACAGCGAATATTACTCAGGTCCAACAACAAGGGAGAGGAGACAACACAGGAATTTGTTGAAAAAAAAAAAGCAAAAAAGGTGCTCCTGAACTACAGTGTGGTTACATCTGGATACACAGAAAATATCTTGAGTTGAAAACATACATTCCACCCAACCTACTGAATATCACTGCTTAGTGACACGGTATACTGCTTTACGTTCTCACGCCCACAAAGCCAGCTGGTATCTGTCACTGGCCACCGATGAGAGTATGCTAGCATCTACGACAGCCCCGGAAGAAGTGCAAATGCAAACCGAATGAGAGTTGCTTTCTCACCACTTATTTCAGATTTATCCTTTCTTTTTTATTGGAAAGGCAGATTTACAGAGAGATGCAGACAAAGAAAGATCCTCCATGCTCTGGCTCACCCCCCAAGTGGCCACAAGGGCCAGCGCTGTGCTGATCCGAAGCCAGGAGCTTCTTTTAGCTCTCCCATGCTGGCACAGGGTCCCAAGACTTTGGGCCGTCCTCTACTGCTTTCCCAGACCACAAGCAGGGAGCTCGATGGGAAGTGGAGCAGCTGGGACACAAATGGGCTGGGGTCCCGGTGGCTGCAAGGCAAGGATTCAACCACTAGGCTAATGCATCAGGTCCACCACTTTGTTTTTTAAAAAGTCAAATACAGGAGTATTTGTCCTCTAAGATGTAGAATTTGGGAGCTGCTGTTGTGGTGTTTCAACCGAAGCAGCCATCCAAGATGTCAGCATCCTATATGGATGTTGGTTCAAGTCGGGCTGTTCCACTTCCAATCCAACTCCCTACCAATGTACCTGGGAAAGCAGAAGATGGCCAGGGTACTTGGGCAGCTGTACCCATGTGAGGCCTGAATGGCATCCTGGCCCCTCCCTGATCATTGCCACCATTTGGGAAGTGAGACAGCGACAAAGATATCTGTATCTCCCTCCCTCCCTCTGGAACCCCATCTTGCAGACAAGAGTTCCAGTGACTCTACTTCCAATTCAACCCCCTAATAACGCACCTGGAAAAACAGCAGAAAATGGCCCAAGTGCTTGTTTGGTTCCTTACACCCACGTGGGAGACCCAGAGCAAGCTGCTGGCTTTGGACAAGCCCAGCTCCAGCCACTGTGGTCAGCTGGGAGAATGAACCAGCAGATGGAAGATCTGTCTCTCCCTTTTTTCTCTGTAACTAAGCCTTTCAATCAATCCTTTTTAAAACCCAGATAGATTTTTTTTTTGTAAACACAGATTTTTTTTTAAAAAAGCTAAAATAACTGATTTCCCACCTGAACTTGCCTTGTTCACGCTATCATTACTTTCTCCAGCCTCTGGCAATACAAATCACCTGGGAAAGCAAACGTTCTAGGTAAAACACAGCACACATGCGTCAAGGAAATGAAAGGCCCCATAGCATCACTCCAGGCTTTCGTCCAAGGACCTGCTGCACCCACACACCCCTCTGCAAGCTGAGCAAAGAGTTTAACCCAGTGGAACACACAGATGGCTCGGAGTGCCCAGGAACAAGCACTGCTTTCTCTCTTTCGTCAGAATGACAATGAACACGAGTTCAAGCAGCGTCCATGAAATCAACGATGCTATTTTAAAAGTGGCAGCCAGGAGAAGGGATAGCCAACACAACAGCCCCTTGCACTGCCAGCATCCCACATGAGAGGGTCACTTTGAATCCCAGCTAGGCATTCAGCTACCTGCCCCATACCCAGCAGACAGACCAAGTTCTTGGATCGTGCTGCCAGTGTGGGAGACCGCCACAGAGCGTCTAGCTCACACCTGGCCCAGTTCTTGTTAAAAGCATTTGAGGGGACTGAACCAACAGATGGAAGATCTGCCGCTCTGCCACTTAAATAACCTTTTAAAAACTAAAAGTAGCAGCCACAAAAACACATTCCTAGACCTTTATTCTCCTCACTGACAGTAAACATTCATATTTTTGTCCATTACAGTAGCAAAAATACAGCATCAGCTCAGCATCTTTCCAACAACAATTTCTCTATCAAGAGTTGGAAATTCGCAGAACCATGACTGATTCATTGCTATTAGGCAAGACTGAAGTTCAGAGGCAACGTAACAATTGCGCAAAACAACTTCGCTTGCAAAACTGAGTAAAACAATGTTGTAACTTAATAAACTTTAAGGATGTGATCAACCTGGCCAGGTTTAACTCAAAACTGGCTGGGACTCAAAAGCAGTTTCTCTTTGAAACCCAGCTTTGTGCGTTAGCAAAAACAGCCCTCAGCAACACTTCGGTGTGCTGTCTACACCTTCCCGCCTACCTTTCCTGCCGGATCTCCATCCCGCCCAGGCCCGTAGCCCAGGGCGCGGGAGCAAGTTCTTTCCCTCCCCTACCACATAAGGAGCTATTAAGTGGAGAGGCTCCCCTCCCAGACGCCAAAACAAAGCCGCTTCTCACGACTTGCACCAGCCGCAGGAAGGTGGGTGCTTATTAGTGGGGCCCCACAGGACTGCAAGGTCTCAAAAGAAGCCCCAAGGGCTCGGGCCTGTGCGGGGGGCGGCGACCGTGCAGCCAGGTGCAGGGAGGCCGGCACTTCCACCCGGGGAGACACCTGTGCGCCCCGCGTCCACGCCAGCTGGGTACCTACCGCCGAGCTCCCCGGCGGTGGCTTTGGCCACTTCCAGGTTTCTGGCGATGATAGCCAGTCGGTAGCCCTTGCGGGCCATTAACTGAGCCACCGCCTTGCCAATACCCCGCGAGCCCCCAAAAATCGCACACACTTTGTTCATCTTGGACTCGGCAGTCGCCAACTCGGGACGAAGGAGAGCCAGGAAAATGGCGACCCCTTTCAGGTCCTCTGAGTTTGTTTGTTTTTAACAACCACTGTCCGCCAAACTTTACAATGACCACGCAGCTACAAAGACGCTCCCGACACCTTTAGGCGCCCTGACGATAAGCAAGCCCAGGACGGGCAAGACAAGCTCACGCGGGAACGTACGGACCGCGCGTCGACGTCAGCACGCACGGACTCCTGGCGGCTGCCCCCTAGGAGAACCCATGCAGGACCGACCCGGGATGCCTCGCTGCATGCTGGGACTTGTAGTCTCGACGCAGGCAAGCAGGGCGCGTGCGCACTCGCCTCACATTCCTTCCTCGAATCTGGGAGACAGGGGTTAGGGGTTGGAATTGAATTCGGGTGACCTGTTCTCCAGGTTGGTTAAAACTAGCAAGATTCTCAAGCCGGGATGGGTCGAGCGCTGTAATTAGCACACCCTTTATACACTGATGGGCGTGGGCTCGTTGGAATTGCTATGTCTACCTTTCACCCAAATTTTGTCTGGCTGCAAACTTAAGGTCCAACTTGTTAAAGGAGTGTCAGACCCATACAGACACACCTGTCCTACCGGTTCCTCGGTCAAGTGACTGCAGAGACTCGGTCAAGAGACTGCAGAGCCTCTTTCGTCTCCTGCATCCACCTTGAAGGACAAATTTGAATGGTGTGTCTAGCAGCACCAGGTAGGAACTCCAAGATTATTTACTGGATGAATAGCCTTACTTGCAAGGAGGATTTCAAAAGCTTAGGTTGCAGGACTGGCACAAGGGCTCAACTAGCTAATCCTCCTTGCAGCTCCAGGATCCCATATGGGCATCGGTTCCTGTCCCAGATGCTCCACTTCCCATCCAGCTCCTTACTTGTGGCCTGGGAAAGCAGTGGAGGATGGCGCAAAACCTTGGGACCCTGTACCTGCATGGGAGACCCAGAAGAAGCTCCTGGTTTTGGATTGGCTCAGCTCCTTCCATTGTGGCCACTTGGGAAGTGAACCAACAGGTAGAAAATCTCTCTGTTTCCCCTTCTCTCTGTAAATCAACCTTTCCAATAAAAGTAAGTACATCTTTAAAAAAAAAACAGTTTAGGTTATTGCATGTAGACAATTAGATGAATTCCTACAATTCTAAATAAGATGTGCTCTGAAAATTAAGCAGTTGAAAGCTGAGCATTGTGTTAAAATGAACTATAAATGCAGAACAGAAGCAAAGCTTAATACAATAGCTTATCCCCAAATAGTCATTTCCCCTAAAAAAAAAAATCCATAACTTAAGGCAGCAGGCCTAATACACGCAAAACACTAGGGAACACCTCAAACTCATACTTACAAGGATAAAAATTATATTAACGTAAGAATCGAGACAAAGTAAGTTGGTGAAGAAAAGTTAGATTTGAGGGTTGGATGAGGTTAAGAAAAAATCGAAAGCAAGAGCAGAAAGATCATAAGGAAATCATAAGGAAAAAAGGCATTAGGTTTAAATGATTTGGTTTTCATTCCAACTTGGTTTGAAAAGGATATGAAATGGCTGTGCACGAGTAAGTGATTGTAAAACAAAGAGGACTGTTCTTACTCTCCTCCTTCCCCACAACCTTAACTCTCCAGTGGGATCAGTGAGAAACCTCATGCAAAGAAAGTCATGCTTGGAGAACTTACCCAAAGATACTTCCACACTTGAGCTTTCTAGTCACCAAAAGTAAGAAAACAGATATTTACAAAGAGTGATTTCTGAAAGAGCCACAGGTTCTATTTGTACAACAAAGGGTACTTCCTTTAAGAAGCGGGGTGGGGACAGCGATTGGGGACATCCAAGCTCTGGGTCTGAGCACTGACTCAGTTCCTCACTCTAGCTTCCAGGCTCCCAGCTTCCACGTGGCCCAGTCCCAGCAGTCTGGACATTGCAGAAGAGAACTTGCTAATGAGAATTAATCCATCTCGACCTCTTGCAAATAAAAAATGAAAAAACTCGGGCCCGGCGCAGTGGCACAAGTGGTTAAGGTCCTCACCTTGCACGCCCGGGGTCCCATATGGGCGTTAGTTCTGATCCCGGGGGCCCCTCTTCCCATCCAGCTCCCCGCTTGTGGCCCGGGAAGGCAGTGGAGGACGGCCCAAACCTTTGGGACCCTGCACCCGCGCGGGAGACCCAGAAGAGGCTCCTGGCTTGGGATCAGCATAGCATCGACCATTGCACTCACTTGGGGACGGAAGATCTTCCTCTCTGTTTCTCCTCTCTGTATATCTGCCTTTCCAATAAAAATAAAATAAATCTTTAAAAAAATAAATAAATAAAATAAAAAATGAAAAAACTCTTGCACTATTTTTATAGCATGCATTGGACATCATGAAGAGCAAATGCAACAGGAAGTTAGGCAATGTAAGAAAATTCAGAGAGACAAGGATGGTGCTTTGTACTTGAGGCGATAAAGCCTACAGGATTCCTGACCGTGCCTTCCTGCAGCACTTGGCCCAGATGCCTGAGAGGTCTCTTGCCCTCAGCAGTGCCAACTTCCATTCCTAGGCCAGTTCTCTGAATGTGGAGGGATGCCAAAACCTTTAGCCTTTGACCCCACATTTAGCAACAAAGAGATCGGTTTGTTTCTTCTCTCTCTCCATCCATTGCTCTCTTTCTCCCTCTGTCATGTCTGTCTTTTTTCTGTACTACTGTTTCCTCCTGGAAGTCACTGTCCTATCCTGTCCTGTCCTGTGCCCCGTCCAGCCCTCCTTTTTGCCCATGTCTCTGCTTGTTGCACTCAATCTTGACAACCTTGAGGTTGAGAAGCTTGGCTTCATGGAGCAAGTGATCAGGCTGCTGTATTTTCAAGCAGGGTGATTGTCATCACGTATTTAATTCGGTGGCAAGAGGATGGTGCTGGATGGTGTAAGCACTGGACAGGAACGCACCTTTACCTCCAGAAGAAAGCTGAAAGTTTCTGCATAAGAAACTTTAGCCTAACAGTGAGATCAGGATGCCTGGGCCAAGTATGTCTCAGCCCCTCCTCTAGTGTATAGCCATAAGCAATCTTTTACAGGAAAAACTACTTCACACGATTGTATGCCAAGCATCCAGCATCTTAGAACAAATCAGAGAGGTTTAATGTTGTGGAACATTCCTCCATTTCACATAAAAATAAAATTATGTGTTTTCTTCACATTGTTATTTTGGCAAAAAAAAAAAAACGCGCTGTTTAGATCTATGCCATCTATCACGAAGATTATTAACACTGATACGAGGTGACTTTCAGAATTCTCAACACTTCCCAGCTTTCTCACTGTGTATATGCAGTAAATGAGTAGGTTGGGTTTTTCCTCCCCAGATACTCACTTTAAACCCCAAGGCTGTTATCTACATTTTTTCCCCTGTTAATAAAATATTACTACTGTCTTAGGTGACAATACACCCATCACAACATATCAGCCAAAGCTACAGGGGTTATTGGCAAGGGAATTCTCTCTCTAATCCTGTGATAGTGAAGTGATTCTCTGCAAATTAAACTGGGTCTCTCTTACCACAGAGCGTTGAGGACAGTCATTAGGGTACCGACCTTTGCTCTGTTATTACACCTGTTACTCCTGTAGTGATAATTTACCATTATTTACCCTTTCTTTTCCTTTGGTTCTAACAATCATAGGCGAAAATTTCTCATGTGAAGGAACTGTAAATTTTTTAAATTTACATTTATTATTATTCATTATTAATACAAAAGGATTACCATTTAACTGCCAAAATTTGAGAAAAAGTAATGTGGAAACAATGCACACTTTTCATAGGTGAATTTAATGCTGTATAAGTGATAGCTTAATAGAGCTGTTTTTAAATTTCAATTGAAGGACCAGTGTTGTAGGATAACAACTACAGCTGTCACCTGCGACACTGACATCCCATAGAGGCACCAGTTACAGACAGGCTGCTCCACTTCTGATCCATCTCTGCTAAGGTGCCTGGGACAGCAGCAGAGGATGGCCCAAGTGCTTGAGCCAGAAGAGGCTCCAGACTCCTAGCTTTGGCCTGGCCAAACCCTAGTTGTTGCAACTATTTGGGAACTCTCTTTTCTCTCTCTTGCTCTCTCTCTCGCTCTCGCTCTCTATCTCTCTTCCTCTGTGTAACTGTGATGTCCAAATAAATAATTTTTAAAGAAATTTCAAAGCCTCATGCCCCATTAAATGAAGCTTGAATCTCTAATCTGTAAGAGGTTATGCCTCTCATAGATGCATTTGTCATAAGTCAAGAGCTATAACGTTCTAGGATTCCAATGCAGGCATGCAGCACGGAATGACAGCGGTGTTCATGAGAGATGCTTCATTGGGCAATTTTACCACTGTGCAAACTAGATTGCTTTTCACAGGGCCAGAACATCACTAGGTGATATAATCTTACAAAACTACCATCATATGCATAATCTACTGTTGATCAACTGTTGTAGTATCATGCAATCCTATTTGTTGGGGCTTTTAACTGACTGGAACTTTACTGTTAGCTCTACCTTCAGACCAGAGAAGGTCTCCCCCAGAGGCCACTGAACTTATCTGGACAATAAGATGCTGGACTTTATGCTAGGTATATGCTTGCAATGAAGGACTCTCAACTGAACTTGAACTGTGGTTATGCAGGAAGGTGGAGGAATCCACTATGGGGGAAGGGGTGTGGGAGGGGTGGGGGGAATCCCCAGTGCCTGTAAAACTGTATCACATAATACTATGTTAATAACAATTTAAAAAAAAAAACACCTTGAAGTTCAAAAAAAAAAACTTGCATATAAGGAATTCATAATTTTTATACCTATTGAAAAGTTATCTCTATATAATATACTTAGTAAGCACCCCCAATTTAGCAAAGGTTTTTAGTAAAGGTTTATTTTTATTTATTTGAATGGCAGAGTTACAGAGAGAGGGGTTGAGTCAGATCTTCCATCTATTGGTTCACTCCCCATATGGCCACAGTAGCCAGCGCTATGTCATGCTGATGCCAGCAACCTCGAGTTTCTTTCACGTCTCCTGTGTAGGTGCAGAAACCCAAGCATTTGGGCTATCTGCCCCTGCTTTCCCAATTGCATCAGCAGGGAGCTTCATCAGAGGTGCAGTAGCTGAGACAAGAACTCACACCCAGGTATAGCTTAAAGTGCTACACTACAACACTGGCCCCAGCAAATTCCACTTATGCAGCTTTTCATGGCTTTTAGGCAACAATGGGTTTTCTGTATTACTCAGACTATACACACCAATTTCCCTTCTCCATGTGGTCCGTACTCTTAGTACAGGAAGAAAGAGTAGGAAGCTGCCCTATGATGACTGTAGGGATGTAATTCACTTTCGTGAGTAAGAAGCAGTTTTGGTTTTTCTCATTAGCATTCTTCTATCCAATCTTCTAGAAAATCTAAACTTGGGGAATATACTTCTTATCACTCATAAGAGATGATTTTGAAAGGAAAAAAAATGGGCTAAGGGGATCTGGCGTGGTAGCCTTGCAGCTAAAATCCTTGCCTAGCATGCTATGGGATCCCATATGGGCACGGTTCATGTCCCAGCAGCCCCACTTCCCTCCCAGCTCTCTGCATGTGGCCTGGGAAAGCTCCTGAGGATGGCCCAAAGCCTTGGGACCCTGTACCTGTGCTGGAGACCTGGAAGAGGCTCCTGGCTTTGAATCGGCACAGCTCTGGCCATTGCAGCCACTTGGGGAGTGAATCAACAGACAGAAGATCTTCCTTTCTGTCTTTCCCCCTCTATTTTTATTGGAAAGTCAGATATAAAATCTTTTTAAAGAAGTGTCAGGACACACTTAAGTAGCAGATTGGTGGACTTATGCCTGCTTATGAAGGACTATACTATTGTAATAATACGGGGAAAATCAGTCAGGGATGGGTATTTGAGTGGGGGTTGGGAAATTCCAAACCCTGTGGAATTGTACATAAAACTCAAAAATTTAAAAAATGGGCTAAGGAAGCCCTTTTATTTCATTGGATTTGCATTCACGCCTAAGCGGCTGCCCACAGAGACCTTGTGAGTTGAGCACCGGCACACATATGGTCAGCTAAGCACCAGCTGGAGTCGACTACTGCCGTCTCACACATCTCACTTTCAGTCGGTCACAATGTCCTGCTGATTGGGCTTCCTACAAATCACTACAGCTCATACCCTCTTCTCACTGCTGGGTCTCTGTTCACAACCTGGAACCTGAATGACAAAGACAGCATGTCCATCATTCCTCAGAATTACTGCCTCAACACCATCATCAAAGGGCTCCTTGTAAAATACAAATCTATCTTTTTAGCTTCTGTACAAAACTTTGATACAGGGCCCAGCATGGTAGCCTAGAGGCTAAAATCCTCACCTTGCAGGTGCTGGGATCCAATATGGGCACCGGTTCTAATCCTGGCTGCCCCGCTGCCCATCCAGATCCATGCTTGTGGGAAAGCAGTCAAGGATAGCCCAAAACCTTGGGACTCTGCACCCATGCAGGAGACCCAGAAGAAGTTCCAGGCTCCTGGCTTCAGATTGGCTCAGCTCCAGCTATTGCGGCCACTTGGGGAGTGAATGAACAGATGGAATATCTTCCTCTCCGTCTCTCCTCTTCTCTGTATATCTGACTTTCCAACAACAATAGGTAAATCTTGAAAAAAAAAAAAAACCCTTTGGTACAGCTCCCCATTACCCACAGCATAGTCTGTTCCGATCTGATTACCTATCCGGCATCCTCACCTATAACCTTTCCTCACCATCACCTCCCAGTCCTCTGTCATACATTCTTAGCTCCACAAGAAACTTGCGCTTCTTTTCCTTATCCTAACACTGCCTTTTCCATCTTTCCTGCTCTTAGTTCACCTTGGGGAATCCAATCTATCATTCAGGATATAGCCCAAACATCTCCTACAATGAGCCCCTTTCCTGCTCGGTCAAAGGACATGCCATTGCCCTTGCTTGCCCTGTACTTTCCTATTGTGCCGTTAGGTCTATTTAATAGAGATTTTGTTTGAATTTTTACTTTCCATGATTCAGTTCCATAGGCTCACCCTCCTACCCACTGCTTTCCCCCATATCATTACAACAGTATAATCCTTCAACAGGCACAAGATCGTCATCCTATTTAAGTGTGTCACAGCACTGTAAATACAGACAATGGTAAAAGAGTCAGCATCCTATCGTCAAGATAAATCAGTTTCACTTAGGTTTGTTTTACTCCGAAGTAGGGATGTATGCTGTAACATATCTTTGCTCCTCAATAAGCTGGTTCCTCTAGATGAATTCAAGAATATACATGGTTATCTATATATCTATTGATCATGTGTTTTATATGAAGGTTGCCTTGTATCAGAGAACATACCAATTGGATTAGTTCACTGAAAATAATGATCTCTAGTTGGGACCAATTTGTTGCTAATGATAGAATTTCAATATTTTTAACGGCTGAGTAGTAATCCATAATGTAGCTGTACCAGTTTTTTATTTTAATCCATTCCTCTTTCAACAAATATCTGGGATGTTTGCAGTTCACTACTGTAGATTGTGCTTCTGTAAATCTAAAATTACAAGTTACTTCCTAATATACAGATTTCATTTCCTTTGGTTATAGTTCCAGAAGTAGGATAGCTGTATCATACAGCAGATCAATTTTCAGTTCTGTTAGCACTCTCCATACTATGGAAGTGGCAGTGTTAGCCTACGCTCCCACCAGCAGAGAAGGAGGGTACCTTTCTTCCCACATCCACACAAGCAGGTATTGTTAGTAGAGCTCTGAATGTAGGCCAATCTCACTGGAGTTAGGTGGAATTTGAATGTGGCTTTTATTTTATTCCCGACAGCTAGGGAGCCTGAGCAATTTTTCACGTCTATTAGCCATTTGAATTTGTTCCTTGAAAAATGTCTGTTCATTTCCTTAACCCCTTTTTTTCACAGGGTTGTTTGTTTCGCTGTCATAGTTTCTGAAGCCTTTCATAAATTAGTCGTCTGTTGCACTGTGTGCGAAGATTTCTCCCATTCTGTTGGTTGCTTCTTCACCTGGTTGTTTCCTCTGCTGCACAGAGGTTCTTGGTTTGATGTTGTCCCTTTTGTTTATTTTGATTTTGACTGCCTGTGCTTTGGGTGACTTTTCTAAGAAGTCTTTAGCAATATTTATATCTTGTACAATACTTTCTATGTTTTCTTCTAATAATGTGATGATTTGGGGCTACAGATTTAGGTTTTTGATCCATGTAGAGCTGATTTTTGTATATGGTGACAGGTGGGAGTCCTGCTTCTTATTTCTACAGGCTGCTATCCAATTGTCCCAATTGTCATTCGCTGAAGAGACCAGGCTCCTCCCCTGCATTATTTTCAGTTTTCTTGTCAAAGATCAAGTGGCTGTAGATGTGTGGGCTCCCTTCTGGGGCTTTTATTCTGTTCCATTGGTCATCTTCTTTTTCTACACCAGTACCACACTGTTTTAATTACCACTGCCCTGTAGTATCACTCAGGGATTTGACCTCACAATCCAGAGGACATTACGAAGAGGTTGAGGGAAATTCTAGGGATCTGCAAATCTGCTGAATGCAGACTCTTGAGTCCGTTTCAGATGAGTCATTTCTGGGAAGGAGAACCACTTTTTTCCTTGCATTCTCAAGAGAGACTGGTGTGAACCATTAAAATTGATAACTCTTTGAATGGAGAAACCAGCAAATAAATTTTGTTTTTTGTAGAACAATTCCTATGCTTGTTAAAATTATAAATGAATGAATAAGTGACTGAATGAAATAACTCATTTAGAAAGAATTTATTGCTGTGTGCAAGAATCAGTGTTGGCTACAGCTATGATTAAGATCAAACTGGTTTCTGCTTTCATTGGAAAAATAAACTGCCAAGCAAGACAGAATTAAACCATTAATTATGCAATTACTATTTAATTACAATGGTGGCAAGACCAATAAAAGGGAGTAGAGGCTGCCAGCACAGGGCAGAACTGGGAGTTTTGATCCAATGTGGTGGGCTATGGTCAGAAAAGCCTTCTTTAAGGACATCATGTTCATAAAATAAATGTATAACAATGAAAAAAAGACTGCAGATTAAAGTGTACTTACTATCCATTAGTATGTTACAGTTAACCAAGGGATAACGTCATTATATGAATCAAAAGCCTAATTTTCAACATTTTTTGATGATGGACACACTGGTAATCAGAGTAGAGTATTTATGACTTCGAGATGAGATTACTTAGGTTGTCCTTTTTTTTTTTTCCTTTTTTTAAGCTTGGACTTTTCATCAGGAGGGACCAGAGTATAATGGCTGAAATTTTGTGAAACTTCTGATCACCTGCCAAGTGTTTTCTAATAGCCTAAACCCAGCTCTGGATACTGAAGCTCAGACTCCCAACACAGCAGGTCAGCCAAGTAACACATACAAGGAGAACTCAATGTTCCCGAAAGCAGGCCTGGGACTGGCCTCAATCCCCTGACCCTAGCCTCGCAGCCTTCCCTTTCCATCTGTCTTGCTACCCCTCGCCCTGCACCCCATGCCTGCTCTGCCCTTCCCTTCTAACTGGATAGCGTTGGTGGGCTCTCAATTCACCTGCTGTACTTCTTATCCTCTGGTAAGCTTTTTCCATCCTGGCACTGCAGCTCCTTACACTGACAATTCTGTATCAAAGGCCCTGGCAGGTTCAGCCGAGCTGTGTGATGGATTCGGGCTGGCAGCTCTCATTACCCTGCGGCTCTCTGTGTGTGAACTCTTCCAGGTTCGCCTGGGAACCCTAGGATTAGTTCCATAAGGCTTAACATTTGCCACAGATCAGCAGCGTGACAGCTTCTGTACTTCCAGATGGCACGTGTGACTGTGGGGAACTCATGGTAGTCACTGCTGGCTTGTGATCCTATCCCCAGTGCGAATGCTGAGTACCTGGTTGCGCTAAACAGAAAAAGTGGCCTTTACACAAAAATCTCTCATTAAAGCACACCTCCAACTGGGATGGATGAGCGTTAAGGACCAAGTTGTGCCTCTCCCTCCAAGACACATATACACCTAGACTCATCTGTTGAAATCCTGACTCCAATGTAAACGCAGTTGCAGAGGCTCTTTAGGGGGTAATTAAGGGGAAATGAGGTCCTGAGGGTGGAGCCTTACTCTTCTAGGACTACTCTTATAAGAAAAGCTACTAGGGCCTGGAAGGATGGCTCAGCAGCTAAATCCTCATCTTGCACACCAGGATCTTATATGGGTGCCAGTGTCCCCACTGCAGCACCTCATATCCAGTTCCCTATCTGTGGCCTGGAAAAGCAATGGAGGATGATTCAAAGCCTAGAAACCCTGCACCTGTGTTGGAGACCCAGAACAAGCTCCTGCCTCCTGGCTTTGGATCACATCGGTTCAGTTCCGGCCACTCTGGCCACTTGGGGGGTGGGTGAGCCAGCAGATGGAAGAGCTTTCTCTGTCTCACCTTCCCACTGTAAAACTGACTTTCCAATAAAAATAAATTTACAAATCTTAAAAAAAAAAAAAAAGATAGCTCTCTGCACCTCCCTCTTTATCTTTGCACATGTGCACACAGAGGAAAGGCTATACGAGGACACATTGAGAAGGTGGCTGTGTGCACGCCAGGAAGAGAGGCCAGAGCAGAAATCAATACAGACAGCCCCTGATCTCAGACACCCGGCCTCCAAACCCGGGTGTTGGGGCAGCCATGTAGCCTGTGGTATTTTATTATGGCAACCCTAGCTGACTGTTCTCTGCCTCAACCACTGTAACAAGGCACACTGCACCATCTGATAAGAGCCTGCAAACGCTGCTGATAGTGCAAGCACGGTTGGTAAGGGGATTGTTACCATGAGAACTCCGGAGGAAAAGTATAAAAATTGTGAATCTCATCTCCCTCCTTGGCCCATCGCTCACAGACACACTGACGCCACCAGGTCTCTTTCTTATCCTCTTGCCAAAGACTACTTTCAGAGAGCACTTTGAAATTCATTCCCTCTAAGTGGTAAATAATGTAACAGCATAAAGCATTTAGTCACCTGGGGATATGGGTCTTGAACAGAAAGCCGAGTGTTAAGCTTAGGGGATGACAATCTAACAGTGCAATATCCTCTAACCACTACTTATCCAACAATATTAATCTATTGTGAGTTCAGAAATATTCCCAGTGCCAGACATAAAGCTCTAAGGATCAGAGAGCAAAGAAGACAATTATCTGAGTGGTGGAGCACACATGTACTGGGGAAAAGGCACGTAAGTATGTGATGATGCTATGTGTGATTTTATTAGTCCGCTTTATGTTGCTGGAACAAAATACCTGAAGCTGGTACTTTATAAAATGCAGAGGTTAATTTGCTCATGGTTCTGGTGGCTCGTGGATTCAAATAGCCAGGTACTAGCACCCTGGGAGGGCCATCTGGCTGTGTCACAGCCTGGTAGAGAAACAAAATAGGAACCAGCTACATGTAAAAGGCACATGGGTGGGTGGCTTGACTTTATCATTTCACATGTAAGAACTGACTCCTCTGAGACCAGAATTAACACCTTTTGCCAGTAGCACCTTCAATAGTCCCCATCTCTTAAAGGTTATGCCAGCTCTCCACATTACCATGGCCATACTGAAGACTTAGAAGTCCAGCACACGAGCCTTTGATGGGAACACACTCAAACCACATTTAAATCATGGTAAAACAGGCAATGATATAAAGGTGGAAGAAGTGCCTTAGACTTGGACCAGATAGCCAGATATTCATCTATGTACATCTGTGTAAGTTCACACATATACTTCTAAAAAGGTTATGGAACATGATTATGAAAAAAGGAAATGCATTTTTTTAGACATTTCTGCACCCAAAGGACTTTTTTAGGATGGATTTTATTGGGACCAGTGTGATAGCTCAGTGACTAAGTCCTCACCTTGCTTGCACTAGAATCCCATATGGGCACTGGTTTGTGTCCTAACTGCTCTGCTTCCCATCCAGCTCCCTGAATGTGGCCTGGGAAAGCAGTAGAGAATGGCCCAATGCCTTGGGACCCTGCACCTGCATGGGACACCCAGAGGAGGATCCTGGTTCCTGCCTTTGGATCAGCTCGGCTCATTTGGGGAGTGAACCAGCAGACAGAAGATCTTTCTCTCGGTATTTCCTTCTTTCTGTATATCTGTCTTTCCAGTTAAAATAATAATATCTTTCAAAAATATTTATTTTTATTGGAAAGTCAGATTTACAGAGAGGAAGAGACAAAGATCTTCCACCCGCTGGTTCACTCCCCAAGTGGCCGCAATGGACAGAGCCAAGCCAAACCAAAGCCAGGATCCTCCTTCGGGTCTCCCATGTGGGTACAGGGTCACAAGACTTTCGGCCATCCTCAGCTGGAAGGGAAGTGGAGCAGCCAGGACATGAACCATTGCCCGGATTGGATTCCAGTGCATGCAAGGCAAGGACTGTAGCCACTAGGCTATCATGCCAGGCCTTAAAATTCACTTTTTAAGAAAAAAAAATTTTTTGAGAGGCAAAGACAGAGAATGAGCTCCAATCCACTGGGCCACTCCCCAGTGCTGACAGTGGCAGAGGACAGGAGGAGAAACCAAAGCCAGAAGCCAGGAATTCAATCCAAGTCTCCTATGTGGGTGCCAGGAACCCAAACATTTGAACCATCACTATTGTCTCCAGGCTTCAGTTAGCAGGCAGCTAAAAGCAGGAGCTTGAGCTGGGAATCAAATTCAGAGGCCCCAGTGTGAAATTCAAGTGTCTTAACTAGCATCTCAACTGCTAGGTCAAACATATAACCCTAAACCTACCTTTGTATATATGTTTTATTGACGTGAAAGACAGAATGGGGTAGAGAGCTCTTCCCTCTACTGGATTATCTCCTCCAAAGTCCATAAAAGCCAGGGCTGAATCAAGTGGAAGCCAGGAGTCAGAAACCCATCATCAGTGTCTCTCAGGCACATTAGCAGGAAGCAGGAAGCTTGGGCAGACATAGGAGTTGGACTTGAAATCAGAGGCATGTAGTATGCTAAGCTCACATAGTGGCTTGATCCACTGTGCCACAGTGCCTTCCCCTAAACATACCTTCTTATTCTATTTTTTTTTCTGGAAATGTTTGAAATGTTTTAATATAAGTGTATATATTAAGCATATATTAAAATGATAGATATAAGTGAAGTGTGTACACACGTAAGGCCTTACAGTAATAAATGCTCAATTGGGTGCTTCAATATTGTGTACTGAGCACGCTAATTTACATTTATTCAATCCCCACAACAAACCATGATACAGAAAAAGATCATTACACTTATTTTGCAAACAAGAAAGTCAAAGCACAGAAACATTTGGCCATCCCAAATCACACAAGTAATGAAGTGACAGAACTGGACTTTCTGCTCATGCAGTCTAGCCTTCCAATCACCATAATATGTTGTCTTTCTCTGATGTTCCCAGGAACCAGAGTGAGAAGGCACCACACGCATAAAAGCAAATCTGGAAACACTCAACTCGGCAGTTGTAAAAAGTAGCCGAGATTGTTTTGTATGAGGAAGAGAAGCCCACTAAAGCCATTCAAATACCAAAGGATTTATTGTACCATTTAACACAGTGACAGGAAGCAAGCTGGAACTGGCAGCAGGAATTGGGAAGCCTTGGAGACCACGGCAGCACCTTTCTCTGCCCCCTCAGTGCTGAGGCTGCAAGACGCCCCTTCTCTGCCTTCCTCTGTTCTAGACGTCTTCTTTCTGCAAAGCTGTGAGTACTGTCTCTACCTACTCATCAACAAACAGACCGATGAAAACGGCCACCCTAGACTCACAGTGCTTTTCAGGTGATGTTTCTAAACTCTGTCCCCGTATATGCTGTAAGACAGGGAATTTGCTTAGTCTCTAATCAATTAACAGAATAGCTCTCCCTGGGGATAGAGTTGGGGAGGGGAGCTGTTGCTATAGGAGCAGAGTACCAGAAGAAGCAATCCCAGCCAAACTCACTAACCAAAGAGAACCCAGGCACTGTCATATGGGACGAGGGTATGCCAAGCAATGTCTGACCAGCTGCAACAAATGCCTATCCCCCTCGAATATGTGTTTGAAGTCTAATCTTCAAAATAACATGATAATAAATAACCTCCTGTGAGCATCTATCACATTCTGAAGTTCCTTTTTAGCACAAGTTTGGAGTTGTGTAGATTTCTAGGAGGTGTTTTAAGGCTATTCGTAAAACGTTGAACCAAACAGAAATAGATGCCTGCTTGACAGTCTGTTGGATATTCATTCCAAAGGAGTGTCTAGTCTGGCCCTTATCTGTAAGGGAGAAATGTTAGCATACATCAGCCTTACAGTAATAGCATAACATCTGGAAGACAAGTGATTTTTTTTAAAGATTTGTTTATTTTTATTGGAAAGTCAGATATTCAAAGAGGAGAGACAAAGAGGATGTTCTATCTGTCGATTCTCTCTTCAAGCGACTATAACGGCAGGAGTTGTGCTGACCCAAACACCAGGAGCCAGGAGCTTCCTTTGGCTCTCCCATGTGGGTGCAGGGTCCCAAGGCTTTGAGCTGTGGTTGACTGCTTTCCCAGGCCACAATCAGGGAGCTGGATGGGAAGCGGGGCAGTTGGGATTAGAACCAGTGCCCATATGGGATCCTAGCGCCTGTAAGGTGAGGATTTTAGCCTCTAGGCTACCATGCTGGCCCTTCTTTCTTATTTTTTAAAGATTTATTTATTTTATTGGAAAATCAGAGAAGGAGAGAGAAAGATCTTCCATCTGCTAACTCACTCTCCAAGTGGCCACAATGGCGGCAGCTGAGCTGATCTGAAGCCAGGAGTTTCTTCCAGGCCTCCCATAAAGGTGCAGTGTCTGAAAGATTTGGGTCATCCTTCACTGCTTTCCCAGGCCACAAACAGGAAGCTAGATGAGAAATGGAGCAGCCAGGACACATACTGTGCCCTCCTGGAGTCCTAGCACATACAATGCGAGGATTTAGCTACCGAACTATCACACCAGGCCCAAGACAAGCAATTTTTGGTGGAACACCACAAGATGTCAATACATTTAATTACATTTACATAATCATAGGGTAACCTTAGTAGCAGGCAATGTATACTATGTATATTGTACATTAAAAAACATCACAAACATAACTCCACATCAAAGGAAATCATGAGGGGAGAAATAAACTTTGCATGATCAACTACTTTGAACACTACACTATGTTTGATTGATACTTATTGGATATTTTGGAGGATCATTGAGGCATTTATGAGGACCTAAGCCAGAGTTTCAAAATCATCACAGAGGGAGGAGACGAAGATGGATATAGAGGAAGGGGCTCCAGTAACCAACTGTCCCGGAGACATCAGCGTGCACTCAAAGTCACCTCCACAAAAGCTCCAGATGGCAAGGGAAGGACCACAGTGCCTCATCCTGTTGCAATCATAAGAAAAAGTTGCATTGAACAGAGCAACTTGGATCTGTGCCTCCCTTGGCTCCAAGGGCACAACCTGGACAGACAGCTCCTGCATTGGAGAGGGAGAGTTGCCAGAATCCCAGTGTCAGGTTCACCTGGAGAAATTCAGTCATGCTGAGTCCCACTCCCATTCCAGTCCCCCAACCCATCACCCTGCCCCCTACCCAGGCCAAAAGGATATTTACATTTTTCACAGACTAGTGGTCTCTATTATTCCATACCCAGTGCTAGCAGAAAGCAAAACTACAGAGGCTGCTGTTGAAGCACATTGGGTTAAGCCACTACCTATGGTGCTGGCATTGCATATTAGAGGCCCAGTTCCAAATCTCAACTGTTCCACTTTCAATCCTGCTCCCTGTTAATGGCCTGGGCAAGGCAGCAGCAGATGATGCAGGTGTTTGGGTCTCTGCTTGCATGGGAGACCTGGGCAAAGTCACATGTTTCTGGTTTCAACCTGGCCAGCACAGGTGACCATTTGGTGTGTGAACCAGCAGATGGAGGATCTCCTTCATTGCATTTCTCCCCTTCTCTGATTCTGCCTTTCAAATCAATAAAAATATTTGTAAGCTCCCAAGAAAAACAAAACTGCAGCCATATGGAGAAATCAGGAGATGGTACTCAGTCCCCAAGCCTTGGCACCTGGACCCATGCTTGCTAGAGCCCCAAGTCCTCTAGCCTCAGGCCAGTGCTCACACACAGACTTGTACACTTGCCCGACATCAAGCACAGACCTAGACTATTGGGGCTCAGACTTATTTTAGTGTGGGTCACTGCTGGCCTCTGGTGGGCATAGTGCAAACTCCCAAGACTGTGTGAAAACTCCCATAACTTAATGAAGATTGATGTGTGGAAAATCTGGGAACAGTCTGTGTTGCCCAAAGGCTGTTGTTCACTTTCTTTCAGTCTTGGGCAGAGGCAAGAGGCCATGGGACTAAGTCTTGGAAACCTTTGCTGGGCTGATACAGCCCATCACTAGACAGATCCTAATGGTTTCCATCCCTGGGCAAGTGCTATGGGCAGAATCAGTGGACTAGCTCCAATAACAGGTATATACCTGAGTCTTGGTGAGACAGACTCATTTTGGTGTCTTCTTGAAGTCATTATGTGCACCACCAACATGCCACGGCGTCTGGTCACTATGAGACAGGTCTAAGCCTTCTAGGGCCCACATGAATAGCTGACCCTATGCCCCTCCTACAACCTTGGGAAGGCAACAAGGAATCCCAAGGATTGGGGGTCTCAATGTTAGGTTAATACACCCCAACATTAAGCAGACGATGACTATCTCAAATCTAAGGCCTATTTCAAACCCAAGACTCCAGACAGAGTCTGTGGAATTACTTCAGTGTCCAGCATAGTGCAGCAGTGATGAAGAGATTTTAAACCCCAGTCAATACCACCACTGGATGACAGATACATTCTGGGCTGTGATCCCACCTCCTCAGCAGACAGAAAACAGCAGTGTGAGCTTTGGGTCCTACCTCTAGGCTGTACTGGATTTGGTGGGTTCCGGGCACCAGATGTGATCTAGCATTGCAACATTTGTGGGCACAAAGAGTCTGTACCAGGAAAAAGCTTGTTGGGATCTATTACTCCTACTTAGGCACTTCCGTAGTTTATACTGAGCACCACATCAATTGCATATTTGGAAAAAAAAAATGAGTTTGGATAACAGTGGAAGATCGAATCAGTAAAAACATGTCTATGTGGACCGGGGTGAACTGTGACTTAGAATGCTATCAGTGCTAAAATAGTGCAAGTATTCACTGGCTCAGAGAAAACAGATGACTTACACTTTCTAGGGGACAAACACAAATGAAGCAGATTGGTGTAACCCGTTCTTACGCATGCAGACAAAGCCATATAACATCAAGCAATAAGAAGCTCCAGGTAAACGCACCTCACTTAAAGAGCAAAGCAGAGTGTCAGCACCTAACCCTCTAAGAATAGACACGTCTAAATGTTCAGATAAAGATTTCAAAAACAGCTATTTTAAGGACAGTCACCAGAGTTCAGGAAAACACATCAAAATGATTCAATATTCTGATAGAGAAGTGAAAGTAATGAAATGAAACCAAGCAGAAATCCTCCCAATAAAAAGTACATTAAGTGAAATTTGAAAAAATAAAAGGAATTCATAGTAAAATAGATCAAACAGAATAAACAATCAGTACACATTAGAGATAAAAATGCCATCCAGAGGAATGCAGAAAAACTAAAGAAAATATGGAGTAGCATGGAAAGAACAATTCAAGTAACTGGGATACAAGAGGGATTTGACAAGACCAAAGGGGTAGAAAGTGTGTTCAAAGAGGTGATGACAGAAAGCTTGTCAAACTTAAAGATGCAACTTTCCAGGTAGAAGAAACTCAAAGGTTAACAGTCAGATTCAACCCAGCCACCTTTATGTGCCTACCTCCAAGACAGATTATCACCAAGTTCTCCAAGATGAAACAAAGAGAGGGCCTGGCACAATGGCCTTGTGACTGAATCCTCACCTTGCAATGTGCTGGGATCTCGTAAGGGCGCCAATTTGTGTCCCAGATGCTCACTTCCCTTCCAGCTCCCTGCTTGTAGCCTAGGAAAGCAGTGAGGGACGGCCCAAAGCCTTGGGTACCTGCACCCACATGGAAGACCTGGAAGAAGCTCCTGGCTTCAGATCGGCTCAGTTCTGGCTGTTGTGGCCACCTGGGGAGTGAACCAGTAGATAGATCTTTTTCTCTGCCTCTCCTTCTCTCTGTAAATCTGCCTTTCCAATAAAGATTAAAAATAAATCTTTTTAAAAAAACATTGTGTTAAAGAAAAAGAAAGAAAGAGAACTCTCAAAGCTCTAAGAGAGCAAAAGCAGATAACACACAAACAGGCCCCAATTCATTGAGTACAGATTGCTGGAGAGAAACCTTACAGGCCAGGAGGAGGAAATGAGATTAAACTTTCACAATATTGAAAAATAAGGACCAGCCATGAATAGTATATGTCCAGCTACATTTCAGATGAAATGGAATGATAAAGCCATTCCCAGAAAAACTAGGGTAGAGAGAATTTTAGCAACACCAGTTCTGTTTCAAGAAATTCTAAAGGGATCCCTTCAGATTGCTAGAAAGAAATGTTAGCAAGAAGAAATCAGAAAACAAAAAGCTCACTAGCAAGAATAACAAAGCAAACAATTCAAAATGCTCTAATATTGGACATATGGTATCTACACTATGAAGACTAAAAAAAGTATAATTGCTATATTCAAATAGTAAATACTGAAAGTGGTCAAATGTAACATCAAAAATTCAAAATGTAGGAGAAAAACAAATCACCATAAAGTTCTGTATTTATCTTTACTTTATCTTTATAATTAGCACTAATTTGTTATTTATTTTAAAGATTCATTTGTTTGAATTGAAATGTCATATCTACAGAGAGAAGAAAAAACAGAGAAAGACCTTTCATCAGCTGGTTCACTCCCCAAATGGCCACAAAAGCTGGAGATGAGCTGATCTGAAGCCAGGAGCCAGGAAGTTCTGGGTCTCTCACACGGGTGCAGGGTCCCAAAGTTTTGGGCCACACTCTACTACTTTCCCAAGCCACAAGCAGGAAGCTGGAAGGGAAGTGGAGCAGCTGGGACACAACCAGTACCCATATAGGATTCTGACGCATACAAAGCAAGGGTTTTAGCCTCAGGCAATTGTACACTGGACCCTATTTGTTATCATTTTAAGACAGCTTGTTATCAGCCTAAGTTTTTGGTAGGCCTCATTATAACCACAGAGCAAGAGCCTGTATCAGACTTAACAAAAATAGTAAGTAAGGAATCAGGAATAACTGTGCATAAAACTCTTAACCACAAATGAAGATGTAGCAGAGGAAGAAAGGAATTACAATAAACGTGTAAAACAAGTGTCCAATTGGCAGCAGTGACACTTTATGTGTCCGTAATTATCTTAGAGACATTGTGGTGTAGCCAATAAAACTGCTGCCTGCAAGAGCAGCATCCCATACCAGTGCTGGTTCGTGCCCCAGCTGCTTTGTTTCTGATCCAAATAGTGACTGCAAGAATCAGCACAAAATAAATATCCCAAGTGCTTGGGACCCTGCCTCACACATGGAAGACCTGGAGGAAATTCCTGGCTCCTGGATTCAGCCTGGCCTAATCCTGGCTATGGCAGCTATCTGGAAATTATACCAGTGGATGGAAGATCTTTCTCCCTCCGCATCCCCCGCTCAGTAACTTTGACTTTCACATAAACAATAAATCTTTTCTTAAAAGATAGTTACCTTGAATGCCAATGGATTAAACGCTCCCATAAAGCAATATAGAATGATAGAGCTGAGTGGATTACATAACAGGACCCAACTATATGCTGTTCACAGGAATTTTACTTCACCTCTAAGGACACACACAGACTTAAAGTAAAATGGTGGAATAAAACATTTTAATGCAAATGGAACCCAAAAGAAAGCAGGAGTCGCTATGCTTCTGTCAGATACAGTAGATTTTAAACCAAAAGCAGCAAAAAGAGGCCAGGATAGTCATCATTACAAAGGACTCAATCCAGCAAGAAGAAGCAGCACTTGTAAATGTACATTTACACTCATTTCCACATTCAGATACATAGAGCATATGCTAACAGACCCAAAGGAAGAGACAGACTACAAATAATAAGACAGGATTGAACAGATTAACTAGACAGAAAAATCAAGAAAAAATTAGAATTTTACCATAGACCAATTAGGCATCTACAAAACTTCCCATCCAACACCTGTAGAACATACATTCTTCTCAACAACATATGATAGGTCTAAAAAAAGTAGGAAGCATATTGACTATGTTTTCTGACTACATTGTAATAAAATTTGAAAAACTTCAGTAACTGCACAAATACAGAAAATTTTGAACAAATTTAAAATTTCACAAAACATGAAGACCTATAGATACAGTTAAAGTGGAATATTTATAGCAATCAATGTGTGCATCAAAACCACAGAAATATCTTAAACAATTTATCACTGCACCATAAGGGTCTAAAACATTCAAACCCAAAATTAGGAAGAAGAAATAAATAAAACCTAGAACATAAGTAAATGACATATGGACAATAAACAAAACTTAGAAACTTTTAGGGAGACAAACCAAGGAAAAAACAGAGGTTTCATATATAAAAATCAGAGATGAAAATTAAGTCACTACAACTGATATTACAGAAACAAAGGATACTTAGAGGTTACTATGAACAATTATATGACAACAAATTCAACAGCCTAGAAGGAATGGATCAATTATTGAACACATAGATCTTATCCAAATTGACTCATAAGGAAATAAAATACTTCAACAGACCAATAATGAATATAGAGATTGAATCTGTAATAAAAATTCTTCCATTAAAAAAGAAAACAAGACTAGATGGGCTTCATGCTGCAGTCTAATCATCTTTACAAGAGGAATTAATACCAACCTTTATTAAATTATTTTTTAAAATTCAACAGGAAGAAGTTCCCAGTACATTCTAGGAGACCAGGATTATGTTGATACCAAAACCAGAAAAGGACACGGAAATGAGACAGTTACAGCTAATACCCTTGATGTACAAAGTTGCAAAAGTCCTTAGCAAAATACTAGCAAAATGCATGCCCAGTGCAATGGCTAGATTGGCTAATCCTCCCCTTCAAGTGTTGGGATCTCATATGGGCACTGGGTAGTGTCCCAGTTGCTCCATTTTCTATCTAGCTCCCTGCTTGTGACCTGGGAGGACAGTGGAGTATGTCCCAAAGCTTTGGCACCTTGCACCCACATGGGAAATGCAGAAGAGGCTCCTGGCTTCAGATTGTCTCAGCTCCAGCATTGCAGTCACTTGAGGAGTGAACTAGCAGATGAAAGAGCTTTTTCTCTGTCTTTCCTTCTCTCTGTAGATCTGCCTTTCAAAGGAGGAGGAAAAGATGGAGGAAGAGGAGGAAGAGGTGGAAAGACGTTATAAAAAATATTAGCAAACATGGAGAATAGAGTAAAGACACATTTAAATAGAAAATCATTAGCCAAGGTAAAGCAGGAGGGCACATTCCAAGAAATAGGAGAAGACAGACTGAAGGAAGAGGGGCACCTGGAGACAAGAAAACAGTGGGGACAATAGTGTGGTGTGGTGTTGCAGTGACCTGAAAACCCAGTATCAGTCAGCGAGCAGCGAATTAGAAAGGAGACTTCACTGGAGCTCAGGAGGTGAATCCAGACAAAGAACTGCCCATCCTGCTGATTTGTTTGATTTGACCAGGAGTAGAGACAGTAGTATATCCCAAACAGGCAGTGTAGCAGTGTATTTCACAGCCCAGCCCCCATTAGAGCCACATGGGGTTTCATTTTGTGTGGGGAGGCAAAGGTCATGACAGCATGACTGTACATGCACTGAGCTTGGGGTGAACTCATTTCTGGCTCAGTGCATTGCACTCATTTGGGAAAACTACAGGTTCCACTCAAAATAGATCCAGGTAACTCCCAGAACTAACAGAGAGCAGATTCAGAACTCCACGAGTGGCGCATCAGGCACCATTTTATATAGTATAGCAAAGGCTGTGCATGTATGCTGAGCTAGGAGCAAACTTACTTTCAGTTCAGCACATTGCACTGGTCCCACGGAGAAAATAATACCAACTTAGGCATCTTATGGGTCACAATGGGTCCAGATAGCCCTCAGACCAGACCCAATGGTCAGGAAGTTCCTGCAACATCAGCAGCACTAACAACCTAGTTACTTAGAACACATGGTGTCTCCCTAATCCTGGGAACTGCTTGAACTGCAAGTGGGAGAAAGGTTGTACAGACAATGGAGCAGCCACAGCATGGGATCACAGAAGGTGGAGAGTGGTGAGCCAAAAGGTGGGGTTTAAGAGACCATGGTGGAAGTCTACCACATGAGCCCAGACCTGAAACTCACTGAAGGGAGTGGCACGAGTGACTGCAAACAAAGAACTGGGTACTAAATACAATCAGCAAAATTGAACTGTAGACCTATAGGTGACACAGCTTAGAAACCTGCCCTAAGGAGAAGAGCTTAGGGCAGAAGTACAACAACCAAGAGCAAAAGAGACAGAGGCCCAATGAATACTACAAAAGACTCCACTGCAAAGGAGCAAAAGCCTTTGCCAACCTCACAGTTAAGTGAGGAAGACATTGAGGAAATGAGGGACACGGAATTCAGAATAGTCGTTACAAAGCTTCTTATCAACAACAGGAAGTATATACAGGAGTAAAAGAAATTAAGGGGGCCCAGTGGCGTGGCCTAGTGGCTAAAGTCCTCACCTTGAACGTGCCAGTATCCCATATGGGTGCCGGTTCTAATCTCAGCAGCTCCACTTCCCATCCATCTCCTTGCTTGTGGCCTAGGAAAGCAGTTGAGGACAGCCAAATGCTTTGGGATCCTGCACCCATTGGGAGACCTGGAGGAAGTTCCTGGCTTCTGGCTCCGGAACAGCACAGCACTGGCCGTTGCACTCACTTGGGGAGTGAATCATTGGATGGGAGATCTTCCTCTCTATCTCTCTATCTCTCCTCCTCTCTATATATCTGACTTTGTAATAAAATAAATAAATAATTAAGGAATATGTCACATAGGAAATGGCAATACTGGAAAAATGCAAGCCAAATTATTGGAACTGAAAGACATGATAGAGCAAATTAAAAATTCAGTGGAAAGTCTCAATAATAGAATGAAGGAGGTAGAAGAAAGAATCTCAGAATTGGAAGGCATGTCCTTCAATGATAGAGAAACAATCAAAAACATGAAGCAGAACTGGGTCAATTAAGAGGGGCACATAACTCCCAACAGGGTTGATCAAAACAATCTTTAGTACTGCACATGATAATCAAGCTCTCTTCTATTGAACACAGGATAAGATCTTGAAATATGAATATGAAAAAAAAATCAATTGGCCTGTAGTGGAACCCCAATTAGACTTACTGCTGATCTCTCAGAAGAAACTCTACTGGCCAGAAGAGAATGGAATGGCTTATTCCAGATTCTAAAAGGAAAAAAATTATAATCCCAGAAAAATTTACTCAGCAAAACTTTTGTCTTTGAAAATGAAATAAAATTCTTTCAGAGTAAAGGAAAGCTCAAAGAATACACCTCTTCCAGATCTGCCCTAGAAATGGTACTTAAAAGATATTCTCTTGACAGAGAAGAGAAATAGCAACTAGCAGAACCAAAGGCAAGGTGGGTGTTACTTACAAGAACTCCGGGAGTATGGGATTTGGCAGGGCTTGGTTCTCCTGGCTCAGGTCTACTAGTTGGGGGTCAGAGCTGCAGGAATGGTGGATTCGGCAGTTTTGGGTCACCTGGCCTGGGTCCCAGGGCCTATGTACTAGGTGGGTGCCAGGTTCATGAGCCCAGGGGTGGGGGACTTAGCAGGGCTTGGGTCTCCTGTCCCAAGTCCTGGCACTGCCTACTAGGTCAACATTGAGTTTGTGAGGCCCAGGGATGGTGGATCAGGCAATGCTTGAGTCGCCTGGCCCAGGTACTTGGACTTGCCTGCAAAAACATGCCCTACTTAACGGCAAAGGTGGACCAGTTGACACAGGCCCTGTTGCAAAAGGAGAATATAGCAACACATTTGGTGATGTAGCTGAAGACAAAAACTAACTGGACAACTACCCCAAACAAACAATGACAACAAAAAATCTCGATGAATGGAACCCATGGACATTGGGAAGGTGGTATCATCCTCGGATTGGTGAAATCAGCAGTATTTCAGAACTATCCAAGCCACTTGGAAAGAACTCTGGGAATATGTACACATCGAGACTCTGGGTTGATATGCAGTGGTGGTTCCTCATTCCTAGGTACTGGGACATTTACAAAATCATGAGTGGTTTCCCCTTTGTTTCTCCCCTTCTGCAGGAACAACAAGAAATAGCAAATTTGGAAGCAATGTATTCACCCAGTTTTTCTTAAATCTCAATCACCTTGATCAAAAAATTAAAAAAAAAAAGGCAAATATGAAGAACAGTCCAGGAAAATAACAGAAGACCAAATCAATGAACACCCTATTGCTAAAATGACAGGGCCAAATTACCACCCATTCATGTTAACCCTGAATATAAATGCTTACACCCATTAATCAAACATCATAGATTAGTAGACTTGCCTATAGGAGACACATCTCACTAACAAAGATCAGCACAATCTAGATCTCATGAATTTTTATGTTTTTGTTTTTATTTTCATTTCTTCAAAATAGTTTTTTTCATATTAACTTCTTCACTGATTCATAAGTCATACAGTAGCATCATTTTCTCCAAAAATGTTTTTGATTTTCTTTTTCGTTTCTTCAGCAACACATTAGTCATTCGGTCATTCAGTAGCATGTTATTTAACTTCATGTTGTTGTAAATTTCTATTTTTCTTCCTGTTGATTTTGTTTTGTGTCTTTTCATTTAAAGGAATGCATAGTAACTGTGCAATGGAGACTATCACATCCAGATGAAAGGACATAATGTAGTATGAATCTCTACTTCCAGATCAAAGATGGACCTGCACCCATGTGGGAGACTTAGAACAAGCTCCCGGCTCCTGATTTTGTCTTGGCACTAGCCGTTGCAGCCACTTGGGAAATGAACCAGCAGATGGAAGATCTTTCTCTCTGCCTCTCTTTCTCTCTGTAAATCTGCCTTTCCAATTTAAAATATTTATATTGGGCCCGGCGCAGTGGCGCAAGTGGTTAAAGGTCCTCGCCTTGCACGCCCGGGATCCCATATGGGCGCCGGTTCTAATCCCAGCAGCCCCGCTTCCCTTCCAGCTCCCTGCCTGTGGCCCGGGAAGGCAGTCGAGGACGGCCCAGAGCTTTGGGAACCTGCACCCGCGTGGGAGACCCGGAAGAGGCTCCTGGCTTTGGATCGGCATAGTATCGGCCCGTTGCGCTCACTTGGGGAGTGAATCATCGGACGGAAGATCTTCCTCTCTGTCTCTCCTCTCTGTATATCCGCCTTTCCAATGAAAAAATAATAAAAATAAATCTTTAAAAAAAAATTTATATTTACTGAAAAAGGGAAGAAAAAGGAGAAAGAATGAAACTTTCCTTGTGCATGGAAATCAATTCAAATCTGGACTAAAAACCTAAATGTTGGAAACCTAAAAGTTGGAAACTTTTATAACAAAACAATTACTTCCAATGTTGGGATGGACAATGATTTTCTAGATCAGATCCCCAAAGCACAAAATAAAAACAAGGAATATACGAATGGTATTTCGTCAAACTAAAGAATCTTTTTTAAAGATTTGCTTATATATTTGAAAGGCAGCATTACAGAAGTAAAGGGAGAGACAGAGAGTAAGAGCTCTTTTATCTATTGGTTCATGGCTACAATGACTGGAGCTAAGCCAAGCCAAAGCCAGTAGCCTGGCAATCCAGTCAGTTCTACCATGTAGGTATAGGCCAAGTGAACCAAATACATCGTTAATCTTTCACTTTTCCTCAAGTACATTATCAGGGAGCTGGATCAGAAATGGAGCAGCTGGGACTCCAACTGGTACTGACATGGGATTTCGGCATTGAAGACCAGAAGTTTATCCTTTGTGCCATAATGCCAGCTCACAAATTAAAGAACTTTCATGTAGCAAACAAAGCAATAAATAGAGTGAACAGGCAACCTACAGAATGGAAGAAAATATTCGCAAGCTATAGATATGATAAAAGCTTAATATCAAAAATACATAAGGAATTAAAACAACTCTCTAGCAAATAATACAATCTTAAAATGGGAATTTGTTCCAAAAGCCATTTCTCAAAGGAACACATATAGGTTGCCAGCAGGTACATGACACATCACTAATAATCAGGAATACACAAATCAAAGCCACAATGACATGTCAGTCTATCATCAAAAAGACAAAAGGCAAATGTTGGTGAGGGTATAGTGAAAAGGAAGCACTTGTACACTGTCATGAGAGTGTAAATTGCTAACATCCATTATTGACAACAAAAAGAAGGTTCCTCTAAAAATTAAAAAATAGACAAGGCCAGCATGATGGCTCAATCACCTAGTTCTCTCCCTGTGAGCATCAGCATCCCATGACGGCTCTGGTTTGTGTTCCAGCTGCTCCACTTCTGATCTAGCTCCCTGATCATGGCCTGGGAAAGTAGTGGATGATGGCCAAAGCCTTGAGATCCTCCACCCATATAGAAAAAAGGAAGAAACTCCTGGCTCTTGGATCAGCTCCAGCTGTTGTGATCATTTGGGGAATGAGCCAGTGGATGGAAGATATCGTGCTTGCTCACTCACTCGCTCGCGCGCTCTCTCAAATATTTCCCCAATGGAAATAGTTTTAAAAGTCTTAAAAATAAAAATAGAACTACCAATGTCTAGCAACCCCAGTCCTGGGTATATAACCAAGGGAAACAAAATTTATTGAAAAGACATCTACATCTGTGTTTGTTGTAACAGCATTCAGAATGGCTAAGAAAAAGGAAGCAGTTTAAGTATCCATCCATTGATGAATGAATAAAAAAATGTAAAAAAATGTGGCACTTACACACAATAGAACATTACTCAGCCATGAAAAGGATAAATCTTACCATTTGCAACAACATGGATGGAACTGGAGATTATATTCCGTGAAATAAACCAAACATACAATGAAAATAGCTAAGTTATTCTTTTCATGATGAATATAGTTTAGTGGAGGAAATTGATATTGGAGAAGTAATTGTAGTTATGACAAATGCTATGAAAGGAAAACAGAGGATGTGGGGCCTTGGGACCGCTGGAAGGAGCCAATTAGCCAGCTTGGGTAATCAAGAGAAATTCTGCAGGAAAGTAAGCCTTGAGTTGCATTCTGGTGAGTGAGAAAGAGCTAAACAGGTAAAGAGAGCTGTGAGGAAGAGACAATAAGACCAAGATGAGCGTCACCACCACTCAGCCATGGAAAGCTCTAGATAGAAACTGGCCCAGAAACTGATTTTTCTACAGGAAAAACTTGAGAGGGAACTATTACAAGAAGGGGGCAGAGGTGGGGAAGGAACAAAAATGAGAGTTTGTAAGGTCCCATGGGACAAATTGCAGATATTAAAGTTTATCCTAAAGAAAACAAAGCCACAGAAGGGTTTTTAAAAATGATCTTTAACACATTAAGGAAAATGAAGTGGGAGGAAATAAAGTATGATATAAAAAACAAGCAGGAGTCTATTGTAGGAAGGCAGGAATGAGAGAATACGGTGCCCAGGATTGGGCTAGCCATGGTGACAATGGACAAAAATCAAATGACTTCACAGTGTATCAGAAAAAAGCAACTGAACAATGACTTTTTTAAAAAATTTAAGATCAAATCAACTGAAAATGGAAGTACCAGCTGGCCAGAGGAACATGGTTGGTTTTCTGGATAATCCTATGGATCTACTTGAGGTGGGTGATAGCGTCATTTTACCCAGAAGCACACTGAGGTGTAAGTGCTATTGGGTTCACCAGAGATGCCCAATAATTTTCTAAACATTTCTGAAAACTAGAAAACTAAGAATTCATAGATGAGAGTAAGTGGAAAGACAGTACCATGAAATTCTAGCTTTAGAAGGGCCATAATAAAGGAGGAAGGGACTGTAAAAGGTAAAATACGCACTGGGAATCACTGAGAAAGTTTAGAAGCCTAAGAGCTCAGTAATGCTCAGAGAAGTGATGTCTGGATCGGTGATCTGCTGGATAATTTGGAGAAGGGATGGCTTAAGTAGCTATGAAGATCTGAAAGTTAAAGAGAGGCTAGTATTGGGGAGCAAGATCAATCCTGTGCATGTGGAAATCAAACTGATGACAAGGTTTAGGGTGAAGAGGGAGACCATGGTCCAGGTTACGAAGTTGCTATTGAATGATGGAAAGTGTGCCAGCTGTGTGGGAGGACATTCATAGGCATGGACAAACACCATGTTAGGACCTTCCTTATCAACTGAGAAACATTGGTCAGAATCCATAATGTGTCACACCCTGCAAGGTAGAAACCACTAAAAAAGGGTGGCCGAGAAGGAATCAGCATGGACTGAACTCCTTACTATGTGTTAAGTAAGGGGCAAATTCCATTCTTTTCTCCAGAGAATGCCATTTCTAGTTTCCCTGTAAGCCTGGCGAGACTTTTACTGACTCAATCTCATCCCCCAAACTCTGAAAAGCCAGGTGTCCTAATCCAGATACTTTGTCCTGGGAATTTAAATTTTCCAGAATGCAGGGTGATTCAGCATGAGTCCATTCATGCATGAAGATGGCTGCACCCAGGAAAACTGGGACTTCTGCTGCTGAGATGCCCAGAGCCTGGAGGTTGCCAAGTGTGGCTGCTCATCTCACAAGCATGTTTTTCACACATGCGCTTTTCTCTCTTGTATTTATCAAATTGGTTTCCATTTCTTACAGCTCCAGAACTCTGATGCTAACAGGCAGCAGGCTACATGATTTGAATGTTAATCACTGAATTTTATATTCACATCAGCCTTGAAAGGAAGATGTCACAATTACCATTTCAGGCGCAAGCCAAGTGCAGCTCATTGTGATGAAAGCAACTCACTCAGAGATGAATAGATAGGAAATAGTAAAGTGTGACTGGCTATCCTGGTCTTGGCTTGCCCGCCATGGGCTGTGCTCTCTCCACATCACAATGAGCAGGGACACTGGAAGGTTCTATCATTGCCATGTAAGCTTAACATTCGACATGCGTGCTGCTCGGAGTAATCGTTAGTATCAGCAGATACAGCAAACCGAAGTTCTTTATATTTTCTTAATGTAGTCCACCCTCATCAACCTTTCTGCTTAAAACATAATCAGACAAATCCACATCTTTCATTTTCAAACCTTTTGTGTTCCCAATGCTTTTGTATTCCATAATAATGACAACATAATTGCATGCAGCTCACAATGGTTCTAAGTCTAATTATGAGTCCAACAGCATACTTAATAACCACAGCATTAAACAAAGCTAAAATGCAAAAAAAAAAATCCATAAACATGTGTTGTTCATAAGAAACTGTAATAGAAATCACATAAGAAATGAAATAGAAGATTTGGAATCTTTCCTCAAGTCATTTACTGTTTAATTGGAAAGGCAAATGATAAAGATAAAACAGTAGGTGGAAATGAAAATAAAAATGCAAAAAGCATGTGATTTACTGTGAAGGGAAGTTTAAAGAGCAAGATGATCAAGTCCTGTGGGACCCAGAAGGAAAGTAGCCTTGTAATAGTTAAATGAGGAACAATAAGCCTGTTTCTGTCCACAAGGAAATGCATATGTCTAAACAACAACCTTAGACACGAAAGGTTTCCATGATGCACAGCTGACACGCTATGCATCTTTATCCCAGGGGAGCATTTCTAAAAGTTGATTTCACAGATTTATAGGACACAACTTTAAGTGGTCACTGTAGCAACCATGTCGTTTCCTGCTTCTCCTGGCTGATCCAATGACAAGCTACCTCACTAATCCTGAGGTTATTAGCAAGTGTCATCGTTCTGTGGTGGAAATCTCCCTAGAGGGTTTGGAGCTGTCCCCTCTGGTTGATTATTTGAGATTTATATCCTGAAATGCCGTGCTACATTTGTGATTGTCAAATATTGAATTGTCAAAGAAGGCAATCGGAACAGCAATGACAAGACTTAAAGCACAGTTTTCTATTCCAAAGACTAACAGCAAAAACTGCAGTGAATTTTACAACACAAATAAGGGAAATATTATGGTCATGGATGGGTTTTCTTTTCTCATTGAGTACAAGCTCCTTCCTATTAAAAATGAATTGCCTTTATTTTCCTTAAACACTGATTATTTAATATTATACCTGTCTTCAATTGAATTGAATTCTTTATGTACAAACGGTCTTCCAAATGTTCATGAAAAATGTGTGTGTTCACAAAAGTCACTATGGAGTCCAAAGTATTTTGCATCCAAAATAAACATCTTTAAACTGCATTTTGATAAACTTTGTAAAATATGTTTATACATTATTAAATAGTTTTGGAAACCCCATGAAAGGAAAATTTTCTTTTCAGGACTAAATCTGGAGTGGAAGCAGCTATCACAAAACTGTATGCAAGGATTAACAAGATTCATTCCTTTGTTAAAACAACCTCTGGTTGAGTGGGTATTACATTCAGTAATTAAGATGTTTCTTGGGGTGTCTACATTTTTTATTAGATGATATGGGCTCAAGTCCTAGCTTCACTTTTTTTTTAAAGATTTATTTATTTTTATCAGAAAGGCTGGTATACAGAGAGACAGAGGAGGAAGATCTGTCCACTGATTCACTCCCCAAGTGGCCACCACGGTCAGTGCTGAGCCGATCTGAAGCCAGGAGCCAGGAATTTCTTCCAGGTCTCCCACACGGGTGCAGGGTCCCAAAGCATTGGGCCATCTTCTACTTGCTTTCCCAGGCCACAAGCATGGAGCTGGATGGGAAGTGGGGCTGCCGGGATACAAACCGGCAAGAGGAGGACTGTAGTTGCTAGGCTACCATGCTGGGCCTCCAGTTTCACTTCCAATTGCAGCTTCCTGCTAATGCTCTTTCTAGGAATGCAACAGTTGACTCGAGAGGTTGTGGTACTGCCATTCACATAAGAAAACCGAAATTGTGTTCTTGGATCCTGCCTTCAGCCCTGCTCAAACCTAGCTGTGGCAGGCACTTTGGAATTAAGCCACTAACTAAAACATCTCTTTCTCTCTCATCTCTTTGCCTTTCAAAATAAAAATAAACATAACAAATTACCCACAGCAAACTGACCTGAAGTCAGAAGTATCTTCTAGTTCTAATGCTTATTACTAGAAAAACATTGATGTTACCCACAACTTGCCCAAGACGACAATACTGTTAGAAATGTTCTTATAAAAGCCCAAAGTGAAATCCATGAGAATTCAATATGGTGGGTTGAAGCTTTATAAAGATAGTTCTGTAAGGCAGGGTTTCTCAGCTTCAGCACCACTGATAATTTAGGCTGGATAAAATTTTGGTTTGGGGAGTTCTCTTGCGTATTAGACACTTCCCAGCATTTACCCACCAGGTGCCAGTAGCACATATTCTCCCAGTTGTGTCCATCACTGATAGCTGCAAACATTCCCAAACACTCGCCCTGAAAACCATCACTGTCCTTGATTGGGATGCACTGTCCTACATCACAACACTGTCCTAATGGAGTACATTACAGCAGTTGGTTCTGCCAGTTGCTCCGTAATATCCACATTCTGTTGCTGTCATAGCAGTTCCTGCTAAGCATGTGTCTTCTCTAGGGTAATGACCGGACACTGCTGAGCTTCCCTTGCAGCTAGGTGGAGCAATGATGTTAAAGTTTGCTCAATGAGACTTAAGTGAAAATTGTATAGAGAATTTTCTGGTCATGCTCATAAAAGGAAAGGAATATTTTCTCCTATTCTCCTTTGTCCTACCTTGCTGGTTAGGTTAGGGATGAACATGATGGTGAGAGTTAGGGCAGCCAAATTGGATACAAGAAACTAAAGCCACAAGGTGAATATGACAGAACAACATGGGAGGTAACACAGGGAATCTGATATGTTGGAGGGGCCATATCACTTCTCAGTGCACAGAGACAACGTGCTTACTTAAATCATTGCTATATTCAAGTCTTTGTTATGCCCACTGGTATTATTCACCCTAGTGAAAATCCCAACTACTATTGCACATATAAAAAACACACTGATGGGCCCAGCACAATAGTGTAATGGTTAAGGCCCTCGCCTTGAATGTGCTGGAATCCCATATGGGTGCCGGTTCTAATCCCAGCTGCTCCACTTCCCATCCAGCTGCCTGCTTGTGGCCTGGGAAAGCAGTCAAGGAAAGCCCAAAGCCTTGGGATCCTGTACCTGCATGGGAGACACAGAAGAGCTCCTAGTTCCTGGCTTCGGATCAGCTCAGCATCAGCCATTCACTTAGGGAGTGAATCATCAGACGAAAGATCTTCCTCTCTGTCTCCTCCTCCTCTCTGTACATCTCCCGTTCCAAGAAAATAAATAAATCTTAAAAAATAAATAAATAAAATAAAAATACACTGATTAAAGTAAGAGGAATTGTTTTTTGTTCTTTCGGCTAAGGGTAAAAGAGGGTTTTTCTTTTTTGGCCCCACTGGAATTTAAAGAGGACTTTCACTCCTCTAATAGGAAATAGTGCTTTTCCATTCCCAAACTATTTCCAGGATTGGTATCGTTTGCATAGGGTTTGGGAATCTCTCAAGGGTCTGTATGTTTAAATCTAATCACTATTGCGAAGTATCGAGAGGATAGAAACTTGATCTGATTACAGTGTTTAGAAGTAGGTCCTTTCAATTAGAGAAAGTCATCAAGGTGGAGCTCCCATAATTGAATCCTGGTGGCTTTTTAAGGAAAGAGATGCAAAGAGATATACATGCATGCTTCCTGTTTCCTGCCACGTGACCGCCTGCACCACCTCGGGACTGTGCCAAGAATAATGCTTTCACCAGATGTACCCCCTCAATCTTAGACCTCCAGAATCACGAGCCAGAATAAACATCCTTTATATCAAGTACACAGTCTCAGTTTCTTTGTAAGAACAATAAATAGACCAACACCAGAGGGCAGAAGACATCGAACAGTGAGAGAGGAGAGGTTATGATCCAATCGGATCAACTGGATGAACAAGGGTGATTAAACAAGGAGGCACCTACAAGGGTGCTCCTTTCTAGACTGATCCTAGGATTCCTGTCAGGAGAGGTGAGGCTGGGGCTGAGCCTCCATATTCATCTATTTGCTTGGCTTGATTAGTGACAGAAAGGACATGTTAGGTTGTATGTTTCTGGGAGCATTAAGGATAAGACTAGTGTCAGGTCACCTGCCCAGGCCCAAGCACAAGGCCTGAGCTAACAGCAAATGGAGGTTCATGGGCTCCAATGGGGATAGCGTTCAGGATGGTATTCATGAAACAGAAGGCATATGGCTATCTTCTCACTTTAGTAAGGGAGTCCCTACTTCTGCGAGGACTCTAGTTCCTCAAAAGTGACAGCTAAAGAACCAGCAAAGAGGCCCTAAATGAGGCAAATTCCCTTGAGACATCATTGAGGGAACTGCCAGATGAGAGCAGAGTTCAGTAGAGCTAAGAGGACTGTCTTTGGTCATAAGCACAAATGAGATGCCCATGGAAACACTCAGAAATGCTCAAAGATGGGGCATACTGCCACAAATGAGTCCATGCACCATCGAGGGGAAAGGCTCACATTGATAAAAGCTGACTGTTACCGTTGGCTGATGCTTGGGGTGGACAACAATGAATGCCTGACCCTGTCAGCACTGCAAGCCCCCTTGCTCTCCTTACATTGTTGTACTCAGAGGGGATCCAAGCCAGGCACTGCGCAATGTGAAAAATGCAAGCCTGAGTGGCAGTCCCAAGAGAACATTTTTCTTCTGGATATAGTCATTGTGCTTCCCACCTTTTCCCTGGAGCCACGCAAACAATTCCTAAGACAGCAACACCGGTTTCCACATTTCTTGTTATCAGTGCCTACCACTGCTGTTTAATCATTCATAGCCAATGGAGCTGACGTTATGGCTACAGGCTAACAAAGCTTGAGGAAATTTTTATTGTATCAAACGTAACACATATCAGCTGCCATAGAAAGCTGGCTGAGGCTTATATAGAAGCAAAATATTTCCTTTAACATACTTCGTTCAGTGAGAGTGAGAACGAGATCTTTACATGAGTCCTCCCAATGTTTTCCTAGCGGGTTACATTTCCAGAAAACTAGAGCTTTCTTTACTGCTGGTGGAAATACAAAATTTACAGTGGCTCTGGAAGACTGGTAAGCTGAATGCCATTGATAATAACTTCCTTAATATTTCTCAAGTAGTTTTAAACGTGGTAGATACTTTGCCTTAAGCTAATGGGACCTAATTGCAGAAAGAGGAGGAAGGGGAAAAAAAGAGTTTAATTTAGGGAGAAAGAGAGAACCATACATATCCCTTGGACTAAAAGATGAACAGCTATGGATGAGAAACAATACGGCAAAACAGGGTAAGCATACATTTAAACAGATGGAAAATCATTAGCCTGGATGAAGCATAGAGGGCATAATCCCAGGAAATAGGAGAGGACAGCCTGACAGCAGAGGGACATCTGGAGACCCATGGACATGGGGAAGCAGCAGACAGCAGAGTGGTGTTGCAGTGACCAGACACCCAAATGGTGGTCAGTGATGATGGGTGATGGGTGATGGATGATCCTGCAGTGGCCAGGTTGGAAAGGGAGTTCAATCGGAGATCAGGAGATGAACCCAGGCATAGAATTGCCTGTTTGGCTAATTTCTTGATTTGACCACTAGCAAACACAGAAGGGCAAAGTCCAAGCAGGTGGGTGTAGGAAAAGGGTGGGTTTCATGGTTCAGATCCCCCATCAATACCACATCAGTGTCATTTTGTTCACTGAGGAAAAGGTTGTGGGATTGAAGGGATAATAGTGAGCAGTGCATGTGCTAAGCCAGGAGTGAACTCATTTCTAGCTCAATGCATTCCGTTGGTCTCACAGGAAACACAGTACTTGCGTAGCATCCTATAGGTGCCACCAAAAATAGGTCTGGGTGGCCTCCAGACCTAACAAACAGCAGGTCCAGGCCACCATTAGTGCCACATCAGGTGCCATTTTGTGTACTGAGGAACAGAATGGTTGGGGGCCTGGAGGAACAACAGTGAAATCTACATGCACTAAGCTGGGAGAGAACACATGTCTGGCTCAACACATTGCACTGGTCCCAAAGGGAAAATAATACTGACTTTGACATTCCTTGGGTAAAAATAAGTTCAGGTGGCCCTCAGACCTAATGGCCAGCAGGTTTCAGCAACATCAGCAGCACTAACAACCTAGTTACTTAGAACACATGGTGTCTCCCTAATCCTGGGAACTGCTTGAACTGCAAGTGGGAGAAAGGTTGTACAGACAATGGAGCAGCCACAGCATGGGATCACAGAAGGTGGAGAGTGGTGAGGTAGAGTGGTAAGCCAGAAGGTGGGGTTTAAGAGACCATGGTGGAAGTCTACCACATGAGCCCAGACCTGAAACTCACTGGAGGGAGTGGCACGAGTGACTACAAAGAACTGGGTACTAAATACAATCAGCAAAATTGAACTGTAGACCTATGGGTGACACAGCTTAGAAACCTGCCCTAAGGAGAAGAGCTTAGGGCAGAAGTACAACAACCAAGAGCAAAAGAGACAGAGGCCCAATGAATACTACAGAAGACTCCACTGCAAAGGAACAAAAGCCTTTGCCAACCTCACAGTTAAGTGAGGAAGACATTGAAGAAATGGAGGATAAAGAATTTAAAACAATTGTTATAAAGTTTCTTATCAACAAGGAGAAACACATACAGGCATCCAAGGAATTTAAGGAATATGTTATACAGGAAATAACAGCAACCAATCAAATGAAAGATGATATATTAAAAATTAAGAACAAAATGGAGCAAATTAAAAATTCAGTAGAAAGTCTCAATAATAGAACGAAGGAGGCAGAAGTAAGAATCTCAGAATTGGAAGGCATGTCCTTCAGTGATGGAGAAACAATCAAAAACCTGAAAGAGGAACTAAGCCAAGCTAAGAAAAGTATTCAAGAATTAAGAAACATTATAAAAAGGCCAAATATAAGAATTAGGGGAGTTCCAAAAGGCATAGAAAGAGAAGGTTGATTAAAAAATATATTCAATGAAATAATAAAAGAAAATTTTCTTATTTGGAGAGAGAATTGGGAAACAAAATACAGGAGGGGCACAGAACTTTCAATAGGGTTGACCAAAAGTGATCTTCAAACGTAATAATCAAGCTCTCTTCTGTGAACACAGGAAAAAGATCTTGAAATATGAATGAGAAAAAAAAAATCAGTTGACATGTAGTGGAAGCCCAATCAGACTTACTGCTGACTCTCAGAGGAAACTCTACTGGCCAAAAGAAAATGGAAGGGTTTATTCCAGATTCTAAAAGCAAAAAAAAAAAAAAAAAGTCAGCCCAAAATAATGTACACAGCAAAGCTTTTCTTTGTCTTTGAAAATGAAATGAAATTCTTCCACAGTAAAGCTCAAAAAATTCAATTCTTGCAGACCTGCCCTACAAATGATACTTAAAGACATTCTAATGACAGAGAAAGGGATTAGCACCTAGCAAAACCAAAGGCAAACAGAGAATGTCATAATAAAACAGCAAAACAAGACTAAATCAAATAATGAACAACCCATTATTAAAATGACAGGAACAGATTACTATCTATCAATATTAACCCCAAATGTAAATGGCTTAACTCATCAATCAAGCATCTAAATTAGGTGACTGGATCAAAAAACAAAACCCACCTATCTATTGCCTACAGGAGACACATCTCACTAACAAAGACATGTGGAAACTGAAAGTGAAAGCACGGAAAAAGACATTCCAGACTAATGGAAAGCAAAAATGAGCTGGTGTAGCCATTCTAAATATCACATAATATAGACTGATATGAAAATTATTACAAGGGATGCAGAAGGATACCACAAAATGATCAAAGGATCCATTTAGCAAGAACAGATCACCTTACTAATTTCTTTTCTTTTTTCATCTCTAATTTCACTTGTTTTCCTTTTCTTTGCAAGTTTGGCTAAAAGTTTGCTTTGCTCAACTTTCTAAAAAAGTGGCTCTTTCTTGTTGAAATTTATAGTTTAGTTTCAATTCCATTTATTTTTTACAGTGATTTTGATCATTCCTTGCTTCCTGTTCATTTTTCTTTTTTAATTAGCCTTTGAAATGCATTCTTACATTATTTATTTGAGACCTTTTTTGTAAGCATTTGCTACATCTCATTGGTCTTGACATCTTTATTTTCATTTCTTCACAAATTGCTTTCTTATTAATTCACTGGTTTATAAGTCATACAGTAGCACTGTTTTCTTCAAGGTTTTTTATTTCCTTTTTCATTTCTTCAGTGACACACTGGTCATTCAGTAGCATGTTATTTTACTTCATGTTCTAAATTTCCTATTTTTCTTCCTGTTGTTGATTTTGTATTGTGGCTTTTCATTTAAAGGGATGTATAGTAACTGTAGACTGTTATACCCAGATGTGAAGGTACAATAAAGTATGCATCTCTACTTTCACAGCAAAGATGGACTCCCGATGAAACTGCTAAATGTATCTTGACAATAGGATGCTAGATTATCTGCCACTGTCCATACCTACAATTTTAGGATATGCTTAAATAGCAGAATAATGAACTTACCACTGTTCATGAAGGACTATGCTATTGTAATGATATATGACAAACAGTGCATGGGGAAGTATATGAGAAGGGGAGTGGAATCTCAAGCCTAGGAACTCTATCATAAAATAAAGAGAATAAAATTTTAAAAAGATTAATGACTATGAAAATATAAATCTCCTGGCTCCTGGCTTCATATCAGCTTAGCTCTGGCTGTTGTGGCTACTTGGGGAGTGAACCAAAGAATGGAAGATCTTTCTCTCTTTGTCTCCTTCTCTGTATACCCTCTCTGATAAAAATACATTTTTTTAAAAAAAATGAAATTCTGCATAAGTTTCTAATTTTTGCTCTTTAAATTCAAATGGTAATGCTAAATTTGAGAATGTAGGACAGTGTGAAATACTAGATCATAATTACTTGAAATGATTATGAGGATTAAATATTTTAGGAACAGGAGAGTCGAGTACTCTTGGTTAGGGGAGGATTGTTAATTTGAAAGAACTGAATTTTTTTTAAATCAAAAAGCTGAATGATGGCATAGATTAAAAGCCCAAACCATCCAACTGAGACTGGATTAGGAAAGACTGCAATTGTGACCATAACTCACATTGTACAAACTGGTCGATTCCTTTATCTTTAAGAGTGGCTGTAGAAAATGTCAAAGCTCCATTTCTCCCCTCCTTCAACTCCTATTTCGATGTGTGACTCGCGTTCTAAAGCAACTCCTGACTGACTTGAAAGCCTTTCTAGGACATCAATTCCCAGGACTCAATTTTCTCTATCAGATTGTTGCAAATAAATCTCATTTTATATCTCAGCTCATAACAGCAGTGAAAATGCTTTACTGAGTTCCTGTCTTCTATTACAGTGTTTAAGGCTCCAGCTGGGGAGGCTCCGTCTCTCCCAGAGACACAGAAGCCTCAGCTCCAAGATGCCTCCTTGCAGCCTGCGGCTTCCAGGCACAATGGAGCATTACGCTTGTAAATCACCATCGTAATTGTCTAGATCTAGCCAGTCAACTGGCTTAATGAGAAGGGAAGAGGACTACAGGGGAAGAGGAATGACATTTTAACAAGACAACTCACATCAAACTGTAATTTATCCCTCACAGCACATTTAATTTTTCTGGAAAGTTACCAAAAGCAAAATTGCCATTTTCTGAGTGCCAAACTCTGCTTACCTCTTTTGAATATCTTCATGGAATCAACAGAAGCATACACCACATTCTTAAAATGTTTGAAAATGGATGCTAGACAAACACCGAATGTCTCTCTTGTTTGTGGTGATGCTGTAGCATTTGAGATTTTTGAAATTCTCTTTGAAAGACAGAAGTTCCATACTACTTTTATTTTGTTGTTGTTATTATTATTATTGTTCTGCAAAAACTTGGTTAGTTACGAACTTGTATTTCTATTGTCTCCTGATAGTGAATTGACTGGTCCTGAACGCTAACCCTCAGCCAACAGTCCAGCCTCCCGGGGAGGCGTTGAGGGTGGGTGGGGAGAAGCTGGTATTCAGGTTCTGAAACAAGAAGAGCCTCTTGGGGCCTGAGCACTGGGCCTAGGGGGCAATGTGGGGATAGCCACTGTGTGATCATCCCTTGAGGCAAAGGAGCCGTGCATTATGCCATTTCTGTCTGAAATGTCGATGCTGAGGATGGAATAGGAAAAATCAGAATTAGCAAGCTCTCAATTCTCCCTTACAGTGTTGATTTCCATGCTTGACACATGCTTCTTAAACTTGAACTCTTTGATGCTGTCTCCCAGGGTCACAGCAGCGCCCCTTGTCCTGCACACCTGCCTGTTTCTTTGGGCTTCCTCAGCTTGTCTCATCGCCTTTTCCTTTATATTAATTATTCTCGTTCCTCTTTTCCTTCCTTCCTCCCTCCCTCCCATCCTCTTTACCTTCTGCCTCGCCTGCCTCCACCCCTCTTTAGTGGTCTCAGCCTCACAAAGAGCCTTCTTTGGGGCTCCCAATGACTCACCATTAATGGTTTAAAACAGGCATGTCCCATGAATCTACTGTGTTAGGGCTTTGCTGCTTTTGGAACTTCCATTGCCACTGCATCACTAAGGAGATGCCGAGAACTGGCTGCTCTGTACCTGCACTGGAACATGGATTCTTCCTGCAACTTTTACTTTAAGCAAGAGGCAACCATCTTGGCACAGCAGCCCTGTGTCTGGGTCCTGGTTAGGATGGTCCTACGCATATGCACTCAGCACACCTGTGTCCTAAGCTGGAAACAAAGCTCCTTCCTCATGATTTTGACTTAAAAAAAATTTAAGCAACACAGAAGTAGATACACTAAACAGCAACCATGTCAGCTCTGTTCTCACAAATTGACTCTTTTCCAATAATTATTTTTATTTTTTGATTGTTTTTACATAGTTGGTTAGGGCGATAAGGGTCAAGAGCCACAGGAAGGTGGCTAAGGCCATCACCTCCACACTCTTTTTTTCCTTCCTGTATCTGGGGGAAGAGGGGAGATAAGGAGAGAAGCCACACCCAGCCTCCCAAATGCCTCTGGCACCCTGGGATGGAGGACAGCCACCTGACACCATCCCAGGATCCCCATTGTGGGGCATGCCCTGAGGGTCCTTCTCAAGAGGTTTTGATAGCTCAACAGTTCTGAACTGCCACAGATCTTGCCACTCCAAGCACAATGAAGTTTCTCCAGAATCCACTGGTTGACATAGTCCACCTTACAGTCTCCCTTTGCCCCAGATATTTACTGCCAACACTTGGCTGGGGTAGTTGATCAATTTGTTCTGGCCTCCACCTTCTGTTGTGGTACCAGGTGTTCTTTGCAGAATCCAATGTCCTCCATGTGCACCTGGATATGCTGTCTACTGCTCTAAGCTACTGAAGAGGCTCAGCTCTGACATACGCACACCACAGTCAGGGTCCCCTATTCTGACATTCAGTCTGGTACTGGGATCTAGCCCTGCTAGATGGGCCCCCAGCCCTAGCTTTTGTGTGGACTGGCATGTGGTGGTCAGCAATGTTCCATGTTAACAAGCCCCACTCAGGACTCCCTTGTGGGCTGGTGAATCAGTTTGACCCATACAATCTTCTGGTCTCTCCCCCTCCAAACCACCAGGTCTCAGTTCCCTCACTTACTGCAAATACAGTGATCCTGTCGTTGGGAGTCCTCAGCGTTCATTCCTCACTTACACATACATTGCTTTATCCATGATGTCCCTGGGCAGTAATTCCACATCCCCAAGACCCCAGAGATTGCTGTGGGTCTTGGTCCATCCATACAAGTCCCAGGGTCGATCTCACCCAGCTCCCAGCAGGATGGCAGATCACTGATTGACTCTCCATCACCACCTTGTAGGTATCATTATCCCCAGTTTACAGGCTAAATTCTGGCCTGGTCATGCAGAGTTAGTCTGTCAGGGCAAGATTACAATATAGGCAACCAGCTCCAGAGTCAGACCAGCAGCCCTACATAGCCTCTGTAGAAACACACATGTACATAACATAATTCCACAGGTTTAAAAAATATAAATGGCCTATGGGCTGGCATGATGGCTAAGTTGGGTAATCCTCTACCTCCAACCGTTGGGATCTCATGTGGGCACAAGTTCATGTCCTGGCTGCTCCACTTCCCATCCAGCTCCCTGCTTATGGCCTGGGAAAGCAGCGGAGTATAGACCAAAGCCTTGGGACCCTGCACCCACGTGGGAGACCCAGAGGCTCCTGGCTTCAGCTCAACTCTGGCCATTGTGGCCATTTTGGGGAGTGAACCATTGGCTGCAAGATATTTCTGTCTGTCTCTCCTTCCCTCTGCAGATCTGCCTTCCCAATAAATAAATCTTAAAAACAAAAATGTGAAATGGCCTAACACTGTTTATTCTATCCCATCATTAAAGAGCTGTTTCTCTTGAATAATGGGGAGAGACTGCTTACTGTTACAATGTTTTTATTTTCCTAATGTGAATTTTCGCATGACTAGAAATATGCTGATGTTCCTTTTTAGAATGGATCATTAAGGCCACAGACAGCCAAGTTATAATCAGAGTAGGAGGTAGGGACACAAAGGCCCTAGACACTCAAGCTGAATGTTCAGAAAGACATACAAGCCTGACATGTAGAAATCTATGCTGGAACAAGACACCCCCAGCACTCAAAAACAAAACAAAACAAAGACACTGTAAACAACACAGGATGTGGTCACAATTAGACTTGTCCTGCTCCACATACTGACTCCCAAGCAATAAGGTCATCAGTGGCTGAACAACATGTTTGCCAAACCCTGTATGAGCTTCCACAAAGCCCAAAGAATATAAACATTTGGCTAGCAACCCCACTCAGGGCTGCTCTCCACACGGACCTGCAATAACCTGTGCTTCCAGAATCTGCCTTCCTGGCACTCCTTAGTCTTCATGGTCATGAGACTGAAACTTGAATAGCTAGCACTGTGGACTCCTGCAAACAAATGATTCTATGTAAAATGGCCATATTTCAGGTTTTTAAAAAATAAATAATGCCTTATTTTTCTCCAAAAGATAATGCAATGTGCTCTCTGAAATAAGAATCACCACAAAAAACATCTCAACATGGCAGAGTAACTCCCCCCTCTTGGGCTGTGCCCTGATTTCAGAGGCTACACAGTAAATAAAAACCCACTCAGAATCCACAGTGCACTGCTTTGTGCTTCAGACATCAGACTGAACCCATTGGGATGTCTCCACCCCTCCTTGGCATTATAGAAGTCACTCTGCTTGCAGACCCTTCATGCTAACTTGATTCAGTTCCTCACTGGCCACCTTCAAGTGCTTACAGACAGACATCTATGGATACCAAGCATTTGGTCCTTCCAAAACTACCCTGAAGACTTGGAGAGCCATGGAGAGGAGTCCCATGCACTTCATTGCATTCAATCATTTCTCTGCAAAGCTCTCTGTGGACTTTCTTAGATCGCCCTTGTCCCTTGTATCAGATTCTGTCCTCATTTAGGCAAAGTCCTCCCTAGCTTAGCTTCTGAAAAATGGACTTTGACCAAACTTGGGAGGCTCCATTTCTATCCAAAGAACTTTTTACAGGATATTTCTTCAAAATGAGTCTTCCCAGGGATCTGTGCCATGGTGTAATAAGCCAAGCTTTTATCTGAAGCGCTGGTATCCCACTTTAGCACCAGTTCATGTCCAGGCTGCTCCATTTTCAATCCAGCTCCCAGCTTCTGGCTTGGGAAATCTTTGGAGGAGAACTCAAACTTTGGACCCCTGTACCCATGTGGGAGACCAGGAAGAAATTCCTGCTTCCTGGTTTCAGACAGGCTGAGTCTCCGCCATTGCAGCCATTGGGGGAGTGAATCAGCGGATAGAAGCCCTCTCTCTATCTCTGCTTTTCCAATAAAAATTTTGAAATAAACCATTTTACCCCAAATAATGAGTGTCTAAAGTTTCCACAACAGTATGTTGTGGAATGAATAAAATCTCTGATCACATAAAAGGAATGTATTGACTTTGGCTTAGAAAGTGCTCACGCTCGCATGCGATGGACCTTTTCTACACTTTTTCCCCCCTCGCAGAAGGAGATAGCACTTTCTCAGGTTCCTTACACTCAAGCTCCTTATTAACCCTGCAGCTTGACCTTCATCCGTTGTATAACACTAACCTGCGCCTTTTTCTTAGCAGGTGCAATGAGCAAGTTGCTCTCCTTTCTCATCTCCTTGGCGCCAGCCCTGCCTTCTGACCATGATCAATAACCCTGCCTCATTCACTGCCAAGACCACATTTCATATTGCTCATCTCTCCTCGTAAGAATGCAGTCAGCCTGCTAAGCTAAACTCTGCCATTGTGCATGCCTATAATGTCAGGAAACAATTCAATAGCGGAATGATAGACTTATGACTATTCATGAAGGACCACCGTTGTAATACTAAAAGGGAAATTATTGGGGGGTGGGAGGAGGGAGCACTTAGGGATGGGGAGGGGAAAAATCTCAAAGCCTATGGAACCACATCATAAAATAGTAAAAGAAGAATGCAGTCAATCAAGGGACAGAAAACAGCAGCTTCCAGTCCATTCCCTTCCCTGCAAAACCTGGCACTCTGCAGTCCTGCCTTCTCTCTGTGGGAGAAGGGATTTTTTTTACCCCTTTGACAGAGAAACACCCCAGGAAGTCTATCTGTGGTGGGATCCTGCAGCAGGAGCATCTTCCAAGAACCTAATTATTCAGGTTCTCAATGGACTTGACATCTTGAACTCTCCCGGGTTTGGACTTACTCCTCAGGGGCAAGCGGCCAGCAAAACAGGAGGCTGCAAGGAGTGAGCAGCTCCCTCCGGGACAGCAGACACCTGTTACATTCAAGTCCCCAGCAGCACAAATCTGTCCTCTCATTTTCTGAGAGCTAATTGTTCCAGGGCTCAGAGGGATCCACCACATAATCAGTTTCTGCAGAATTCATTCCTTCGTAAGATCCATTTCCTTTCATTTTTTTTCTAGTGAGCTTAACCTACTTAATTCCATTTAATTCTTTAATGAAGTTCTATTTTTCCATACAGATTTCTCACATTTTTTAAAGCATGGTGCCAACTTCTTTTTGGTAAGAATTGACAAGATTGCCTGGCTTGCTTAATTTGCTCTATGTCTACAGAACGTTGAAAACACAATCAATGAAAATGGAAAACCAAAACATGGTCAAACCAAACATTGGTTTGACCATCACACAGACATTGTTTTATGCTGATTACTTTATCAAGCCAGCTCATGATATCAAACCAGTGATATGACTCACTTCAAGCTGTCCAAGCGAAACGACATAATCAAATCTCATAAAATCAAGCCTTACCAGACCTGATGTGTGTCCATCTCCAGCTCCACACTTATCAGGAACAAGAAACATCCAGTCCCTAACCACAAAAGGCCCCCTGCTGCCAAAACAAGGATTGGCCCAAGCTGCATGCATGCTCTAAATAGTCCAGGGCAACAGTGTAAGACTTTCCTGGGGAGCTGGTAACAAGCAACACAGCCAAAAGCAATTGCACCCACACAACAGCCAGCTGGGCTCCAACCAAAGTGTCCTTGTGCAGAGGGGGAAGAATCAGACTGATGGGGCACAGCCATGCCTAGCTAACCTGATGAAAATAATTTGGCTTCCATGGTGGAGTTGGTCAGTGGAAACTCTTCCTGTAGCACTTTCTCCCAACCTTGTCAAGGTTGCTTGTTAGCCTCTTGTCAATTTCTATTGCAAGGGAACTAAAGAATCTTGGATTGGTAAGTGTGTGTGTGTGTGTGTGTGTGTGTGTGTACATAAATAGCTAAATTCCAGAAACTTTTCCAAATAATTTCTATGTTCTCTTTTAAAAGTAAACAGACACGAGGTGCCTCTGAATTTTTGTGGGGGGATTCTGCCAACTCTTGATGAATGTCATATGGCTAAAAGCCGTGCAGAGAAGCAATGCAAGGCACATGTCATCCAGAATCAAGAAATCCGTCAAAGCGACACTGATAGCTTAATCCTACAGTGAAGAATCACTGGAAATGGAAATATCAAATCTCAGGGCAGGCCCTCAGTGTAGCGGTTCCAAGGCCACCTGAGATGCCCCTTTCCTATATCAGGGTCCCTGTGTTCAATATCTGGCTCTGGCTGCCAAGTCCATCTTTCTCCAAATGCAGATGCTGAGTGACAAGGGTGACCACTCAAGCAATAGGTTTCTGCCAGCAATGTGGGAGGCCTGGATTGAGTTTGATTCCCTCTTTGGACTCAGCTAAGCCCAAGAAATTTGTGGGCATTTGGGGGAGAGAAACATCAGATAGTCAGATGGAAGTTTGTCTATGTGTATGTGTGTGTGTAAGTATGTATGTCTCTTTGTTTCTCAAGTAAATAAAGATCCAGTCTCCTGAGGAAATGTTAGTTATAATTATCTTATTGGAAATTCAATTGCAGACTGAAATCTATGAATGTTAAATGGATTCAATATTCAGTTTTTCAAAATGGCAAAGGGCAATAAGTTGACTTCTCACTGGAAATCAGCACAACCTCTAAATTAAATCTTGCTAGTCAACTGTCATTGTAGGCAACAGTTGGACTTATGTGGGGGGGGTCCCATATCAAATAGTGACAAGGTTTTTTTTTTTCAAGAAATTATAAAAAAGTTATGCCAAGAGTACCTGGACAACCAATGATTTATGTGAATTTTTTTTAACATGAATCTGCCTCCAGTCTCAGTACCTGGCCATCACAAATCCTTAGGAGCCCCTTGTGCAGTGCAATGTCACAGTGTACACATGATTTGAATGTGTCCTTCATGGGTTCACAAGTTGGGGGCTTGGTTCCTAGTGGGCAGTGCTGAGAGGTAGTGAAAATCTAATATATGAGTCTTAGTGGGACGTCTTAAGGTGCTGGGGATTGGCACCCTCAGAAGGGATTATATAAGCATTACCGGGACCCCAGAGCTCTTACAAGAGTTGTTACAGGATCCAGCCCAAACATGACTCTGGCTTTCCAATCTGATACAGGACCCTTTCTCCCACATGTGTACAATCCTGCCAACCAGCATACGACCCTCAGCACAGGCAGACTTTAAGTCTCCTAATCTATGTGCTAACTAAACCTCTCCAGAAGTAGCCTGTCTTTGGCATTTCATTATAACAATAACAAAAAAAAAAGTATGAACACAGGCAGTTACTCCATTGTTGAATGGCTGGAATGAATTGCCTTCATCTCTTTCTGTATTTCCATTCCTATCCTGCCTTCAAAACCAAAATATAATGGGGTAGGAGTTTGACCCCGTGGTGAAGATGCCAGTTAGCAGGCTCACATCCCTCTTAGACTGCCTGGCTTTGATTCCTGACTCTGCCTCTTGATTCCAGTTCCTCCAGATACCACCCTAGGAGGCAGCGGTGACAGCTCATGTAAATGAGCTCCTGCCACCCACATGGCAGACCTGAGATCCTATCTAGGTCAAGTTACTGCGGACATTTGAGGAGGGAACGTGTTTATGAGGGTGCTGTCTCGCTCTTTCTCTCTGCCTTTTAAATAAATAAAAGTTTTAAAAAGACATACACGAATATCCAAAAAAAGCTAGCAGTTCATACAAGTAAAAGCTCATTTTCTTCATTACATTCTTCTGTTCATCTCTTCCTCTGGGTGATTTTTTTCAAGTGCAATGATCACAACTGTGGAGTAGGGAACAGATGTAAAACTCCATTGGCTATGATGACAGATGAGCCCTAACATATCCTGGGAAGAACAGAAATACTCATCTGGCTGTACCTGAGTTTCTCTTTCTAAAAATAGAGAAGTAGTAGCTGCCAGGGGTTTGAGAAAGGTAAGCAGGACCGTGCTTTAAAAAAAAAAAAAAAAGCTTTAAGATCCTCTGTACAAAGATGCCAGTCAAGAATAAAACATCATTTTCCTGCAGGCAGAATAATTAAAATCTCCTGAGTCCCTTCACTATGCAAGGCTCCCAAATTGTTTGTGAAATGGTTTTTAAGAACAGAGCAGCCCTGTGTGGCTGATTTATCAGCCACTGTTTTTCATTGTTAGAGAGTAGCATTCACACCCATTGCCTCCGGGCTCTGGGGGGCTGTTCCCATTCATCAGGGAGAGGAAACAGACTTTCCTTCAAATAAGCAATTTGATTGCTTTTGGGATAGGTCTGTAATTATGGAGCACTGGGATATGGTATTGTTAATAAGATAAAGAAGCCAGGCCTTCTCTAAATCAGAGGGGGTTTGGCCTGTTCTTCCAGAGACTGTAATTAAAAAGGTGGCAGTGGTTTCCCTGGCCCTTTGACAAGGCTTGCACGAGGCTCCAGGTGCCCAATCACAGGACTTCCTCCCAGGCTTGTTCTTTTGGGAGCTGGGAACCTCATGTAGCTTCTGATCGTCTGGAGTTCATGGAATGAACTCCCTTATTCATAAGCCTGGCAGGGAGGTCAGCATCTCTGGGTGGTGATTTCTATGCACATTCAGAACCATGTAAGAGCATTAACTGTGGCAGCCTGACAAGTTCCTAGAGTTGTGCCCCCTTCGAAAATAATGATTTATTTATTTGAAAGGCAGAACAACACAGAAAAGGAAAGAGAGATCCCTCCACCTGCTGGTGAACTCCCCCCTAAGGCTGCGACAGCTAGATCAGGGATAGGCTGTCGCCAGAAGCCAGAACTCCATCCAGGTCTCACACGGGTGGCATAGGTTCAGCACTTGAAGCAACCTCTGCTACCTCCCCTGGCACATTAGCAGGGAGTTGAATTGGAAGTAGAGAAGTTGGAACTCAAAGTAGTTTTCCAATAACAGATGCCAGTCTCCAAGCGGTAGCTTAACTCACTGTGCCTGAATGCTGACCCCCTAGAATTTTACCCTTGAAATACAAGCTGTGCCCAGTTCTAATTAGGTGAAAAGATCCAAGAGTATTTAATGCTTTGACTTTGACAGAAACAAATTTGCTGCCTATTAACAATGGGTAATATGGTGATTTGGCTTTCAGTTTATTCATCCAATGTGGGCAGTAAACATTTTAATTTTACTGTAGGTTCTTGCCTCACACAGAGGTAAGATTTCTGCTCAGACACTAGTAACAGGTGCACATAGGAAGAGGATATAGTCAACACTGAGGCAGAAAAAAGCAAACATTCACCTGCAGGCACATGCTGCCCCACATGGAGAAACACCTGTCACGATTGGGCCAGAGAGTGGCCCATGAAAAAGCAAGCACAAAAGCAGCACCTATGAGCGTGGTCTGCAGTGCAAAGAGTAGCCTCTCTCCCTCTCAGCCTCTTATGAGGCAGAGTTGGGACCTTCATTGGCTATGTAAATAGGGTGGAGCCTTAGCATGTGTCCTGGTTCCAGAACAGATGAATCCTGGGAAGGTGGACAGTAGCAAGGCAAGAAAGATAAACACTTTGCATGGTTATATGAATTCCAGCTTGCTTGAACTTTTGCTGATTGCCCAGTTACGTCACATTAGACCCTTTCAAGCATTTGCCCATTAAATCAGCTTATTCCCTAAGCAATGGTTTTCTATTGTATTTCAGGCACCATGCTTTGCCCTGGGAGGAAGGGACCCGTGCTTTTCAGGAACTCGCCTACTGACCTCTTCCCCACCTCTTACTTCCTCTCCAGCTGCTTGGGTCCTCAGTCCTTTCCTCTCCTTCACTCTTTTTTTTAAAGTTTATTTTATTTCTATTCATTTGTAAGGCACAGCAACAGAGAGGGTGGGAAGGAGAAAGAACACATGTGTATGAACTCCATCTTCCACCTGCTGGCTCACTCCCAATATGCCTGTAATAGCTGGGCTAAGACAGGAGCTGGGAATTCTGTGAAGCTCGCCCACGTGAGTGACAAGAACCCAAGCACTTCAGCCATCACATGCCGCCCCCAAGGGAGCAGGAATCCGGGCCAGAAATGGTGGAAGGACTCAATCTTAGGCATCCTGATACGAGATGTAGGTCTCCACAACACCTCCCCCCCCACCCCCCGCCATGCTCTCTTTCATTCTTATCTTTCTTATTCATGTTCAGAACCTTTTGCCTTTTGGGGGACGGGTACTTTCTGGCCAGTCTTACCAGCTATAAACAGGATATCAACAGAGTCTTGCTCCGTTCTCCTTTCATTGACTATTTAGAAACAAGACACCACACCCCTCTGCAATGCAATGCTGTTTGGTGGCAGTATGCAGAGGCAGGAGGCCAACAGAGCAGTTCTGTTTGGTTAGTCACTGCAGGCAGTCTTAGTAAAGAGTGGTGTGAACAATCTACAATGGGTATCTGAGGGCAGCTGTTACTGCAGTGCCATGAAGATCTGCTGGAGTGTAAGAACTTGACATTTTCCCAAGATCAGTAGTTTGGAAAACTCTTTCCTGCTAGAAAGAGTCAATTTTGACCTAGAAAAGAGGGACTTTCCTTGCTGTGTGAAACCCATGCTGCTGCCCTGTGTGTTTAAAGATAATGCTGTGGTACCTACAATGAAGTTGGTCTTATCCACACATTCCTTCCTGACTCTCAAGGCCAAAGGCATTCCCTGGGGAGATGATGAATGTGATATAAAGTCATGCTGATTAAGACTCTTTGATGGTAAGGCATAGAAGCTAGCTGAATTCCACTTTCACACCAAGACAGGATTGGGAAAAAAATACAGGAGTGTGTCAAGGAACCAAGCAGGGAGTGCTGCTCAGTCAGTGGAAGGACTTCAGTCAAGAACAGGAAGCATCCACTTTCCCAATAGGCATTCTTGGTTCTCCTATCTGCTGCTTGGTTTGTTTTGTTTCATGCATCTCTTCTTCATTCTCTGATATGGGCCTCCAGCTACCTCTCCACCATTGACACTGCTGAATATGGGTGAACCACAGCTAAGAAGTTGGACTGTTCCAGTCACTGGGAGAACCTAACTGGTTGGTGCTTCATTCCTACTCCTGCTAGAAGGAACCGAATGCCCCTGATTGAATTATTTACCTCATGTTCAATCATCTGGGGCCATGGTGGAAGTCCCATACAAAAGGCCGTCTCTGGAAGCTCACTCACGTGCATCAATGGCACTTCTCTGAAACAGTGACATGGTTTGGGAGCTAGAATGTTGAGCTTTGGTAGACATACCCCAAAATGTGACTCCATGGTGGTCACTAAATTCTATAAAAAGGCAAATACATAATGGATGATTTATTAATATTGCATGATAAAAGTATTATCCATGTCCCATTTTTGGTGGTGGCCTTGGAGTGTGAGCAATAAAACCCCAAAATCCTAGAATAAAGGAAGCTACAGAGTATGAATCCATGATGTTGTAATTAGCCTGAAAAACCATTCATCTCAGCTAACCAGCCCTAAATGCCCATGTGGACCATGTAAATAAGAGTCATACATAATAAAGAGATAATTACCTCAGCTTTCTAGTTGCAATCAAATGTCCTTTAGTTACATAGAATACTTAGCAAGCTAATTAGTGGCATTCATTACTGTCCTCTTAATCCCCTAGGAACGATTCACTCTAAATCCAGAGTAATCCAGATCTCAGAGCTCTGATTTGGAACAAAAGAAACCTCGAGCTGGAAGCATGACCCAGAAGGAGGGCTAACTAGCTATTGCAAGGCAGCCAGAGAAGGGCACCAATTAAACACATCTGCTGGATATGATTATGATTATGCACAGGACACATCAGGTCTCATCCTGGAACTCCTAACGTCTACACCCCCGTGCTCCTTTGGTTTTGTTTTCAAATACCATAAGCAGGCCTAGGAGACAACTGGATAGAATGCACAATCAATGACAAAATCACTGAGTTTCACAAAAATTAATAACTGGCCTTTTGAGTTGAAGTGGAAATACATTCACACTGTAGCAGCGGTTTCCATCAGCTCCCTTTCAAATCGTGTCCTGAAACATTCCAAATCTCCCAGCTTCTCACCACCTCCATTGCCAGCCTGTATTCAAGTGCAGTGGGCTCTTCCATTCTCCTGCCAAGCTTTCCAACTGGCCTCCTTGCTTGATTCCTGATCCTCAGGATGCCATTCTCCACAGTGAGATCTTTTGACAATGCACATCACTGCCCTCTTTATAAATATCTAATGGCTTAACATTGTATTTAGAAGAAAATCACAATCCCTTTTATGCCTAGAAGGCCCAAGTAATTTGGACCCTGCCCGCCTACTTTTCCTCACCCACCACTACACTCCCTTTTATTTTAGCTGCTGTGGAATGTGCCAAGCTTATTGGAACCTTGGGTCTTTGCACCAGCTGTTCCCTTGGTCTGAATTACTTTTTCAGAATCCCACATAGATGGCTCCCTTTTTGTCCAGGTCTCATCTTCAAAATATTCTCCTCTTGGACCAATGTTGTGGCGGAGTTAATAAAGCTGTCATTACAACAGCAGCATCCCTTATGGGTAGCAGTTTATGTTCAGGCTGCTCCACTTCAATCCAGCTCCCTGCTAATGGTCTGGGACAAACAGTCAAAGATTTCCAAGGGTTTGGGCCTCTACCACCCACAGGGAAGACCTGGAAGAAGCTGCTGGCTTCAATCAGTCCCAGAACCACCGTTTCTGCCCTCTGGGGAGTGAGTCTGTAGACAGAAGATCTCTCTTGTCTGTCTCCTCCTCTAAGACATGCAAAATGTTTTAAAATAATGAAACAAAATATCCTATCCTCCTCAGAGATGCCTTCCCCAACTCTAAAGGAAAACTACATAGTCTTTCCTCCATCTGCAGCTTTCACAGAATTTTCTCCATGACACTTAGCATTACCTGAAATATTTATATTAATATGTTCATTTGCCTTTCACTATGTCTCCCTTCCACTATGATGTAAGCATTCTGAGGACAAGAATCATGTATAAATTGCCTTGTTCATTACTGCGTACTCTTGCCTAGCACATAGCAAATACTCAATGGATATTGATTCTAATAGTGAAAGAGGAAAAAAAAATCAATTGAGCCAGCAATTTTATGTATAGAAATATATTCACATAAAATGTGTGATGAACTTATTTCCTATAAGAGACTACATAACTGCAAGCTGTGCATAAATTTCTTTTATGAAATTGAAGTTTACAATGAATGTGTTTAGCTAAAGAAATATAATCTTTGACAGAATTAGGACATTCATTGGTCCTCATTAACACTGCAAAATTTGTCAGGTATGCTTCTGGGTGTGAAAAGCTGCATCCCTCATTAACAACAGCTAAAGTTCATAGAGACATTCTGGGTATCTACTCGACATAGCAAGACATTACTTTGTGGCTTAAAATATTCAATTGGCTTACCAATCTGTAGTTTGGAAACAGCTCTGCACGGGCTGCTTCCCTAGGATTACTGTGACAGGTGGTTTATGTAGGTGCCAAGTGCACGTTCAGCCACTGGGGGATTGAATCATTGGTGGTCCATGGACATATATTACCTGAGTGTTCCCCCTAGCATTTTGCAGGTCACCTAACTACACCCACAATTAAACAGGGAATTGGACTATTCTTTTCGATGGAAAGAAAGTGAAAGAATTTGTAGTTGTATTTTAAAGTCACTTGAAAAACAAAATTTTCTTACAAAAATAGTACAAAAGCAGATACCCCCAAGCTATTGCAGTGTTTCAACAATGGTTTTTCCACAAAGGTGTAAGGAATCCAGGCTCTTTTTGTTTTTCTTCTCAGTTTCTTTAGGGTTTAGGCTTATGTTACGAACATACAATGACTGTTGCACTTCCTGGCACCACACCTGCATGCTAGCAAGAAGAAGGCACATTATCATCTGTTCTCCAAACCTTACCCTCCTCTAAACCATGCCGGTGACTTCCAGCGAGATGTAATCGCCTAAAACTGCATCAAGCAGCTCTGTTAGGGATTCAGTTGTGCTGGGAGAGAAAGAGTGTCCTGAGCTGACAGGTGTCAGAGTAGCCAATTAAAGCAACAATGAGCCGAACTAGAAGATTCTGTGGAGACTAAACACCGTTAGAGCATCAGTGATGGGCTAGAACTGGAGAAATGGACCCTGCCACGTTTCATTTTCCTAATGGAATGGTGGACCTACATCAATGAAGGCTCAAGATGGTCAGCACAGACAGAGGGTTATCTAACTCTTAGGAACGCCCAACACAACTCCTGCAGATTTATACACTTTATGAATTTGGTGTCTAGGAGTGTCAGAGGAACAAATAACGGGGAAGGACTAAGAGTTCGAAAATACTGAGAGTGAAGGAAAGGGTAGGCAAAGTTCTCTGGAGTGCTCTGAAGGCTAGGAATGTAGCCAAAGGCAACCACCTTCAGTGTGCAGAGGCTGGGCACCGCATGGTGTTGGGAGGGAGCCAGACTTCTCAGTTTCCACCCAATCCCAAAGGAGATTGCAAAGTTGAGAACTCTCCTCCCTGGCTTCTACAAGAAAGGAAATCAAGACTAAGGCTGAATGGGAATGCAAGCTGAGTCAAGAGATTGACCTGATCTGCCAAGCAGCTCACGTTTCAGAAAGAATGCTCAATCTACATAGACCGCAGATATTTGGATGCTGGATGATTCAACTATGACTTGTAAACTATGTTATGTAATAAACATGAAGTAGGAGTGATATATGTGAGTTTGAGCAGAGATAAGTCAGAAAGAAAAAATGGGGAGAAGGAGGAAACAAGAATGGCTACACATAAGGATGGACCCACTGAGGTGCGCAGCACAGGAAGTGAGTGGAGAGAAATGGCGCACTCGTTTCTCAAGCTAAAGCTTCACTTGACTTCTGGGTGCGACAGCCCTCTGGTGCCCCAACCCTCCAGTGTCTGCCACTCATTCCACCTTGTCACAGAGCATCACAGAATTGGCTTGGCTTGTTTTTAGAGTAGCAGTCTGTCTTGTCAGCATAAAGGACTTAGAATCCAAAATGAATCTTGCTGCTAAGCGGAAAGTTCCAAAAATGAATGCACCCTGTCACCATATGTTTGCTTACCACCCCCTCTCTTAGGCTTCCTGCAGCTGGAGGACCACGTTTATGTGAAAGAGAAATACTGAGAGAATTTTTTCTGCTAAATTCATTGTTTTTGACATTGCTTTTTTTCCCCTGCCAAAGTTGGAGGGGAATTAGCAATTACTTGGCAGCCAATTAAAATTCACAGTAAGCTATTCCCTGACCCTCGGGTCAGACACAAATTTCCTAGAAACCTTAGGGGAGAATCTCTCCTGGGTTTCTTGGGGGGTGAGAAAAATTCATATCCTGCTCTCCAGTTCTCACTGCTTGCACAGGAGATGAGCAGCCACGTTCATGAGGCACTGTCTGGGAAAGCTAGAGACAATCCTTAATTCCTCCCCATCGTTATTACCCTGTGACTTGCAGAGGAGATTGTGGCTACAGCTGCTAGTAAGCGATTCTCCGCGGCATGGCCATGGAAGCTGCGCATCAAGAAGAGACTTGGAGAGACGGGCAGGTTGCCTGTTTTTTGTGGGTCTGCAATGGCCGCAGCCTACACAGCTGAGGAGGCAGAAGAGAAGGGCAGCAGGGCCAGGTGTTTCACAGGTGTGCGAAAGGCACCAAGGCTGAAGTGAGACATCTTTTCCATCAGGCGGTGACAAGGCTGCCTGGCTTCAAGTTGTTAAGCGATTCTATGTGGATGGAAAATTCTATGTCGTAATGTTTAGAATTTCCCATCCCTGCAGGATTAGAAAATGTTTTCAAATCCCTGGAGGAGGGGAGGTATCTTTTCTTGTTGATGATGATGACACAGAATAAAAAAGAACTTTTGACCTCAAATCATTAAAAGGGTTGGATACATACACAGTGCCTCTTTCTGTCTCTCTATTTATATACGAGTGAGCACTTTCTTTCCAACATGGAACATCTGTGGAAGCCATGTGCAGCTCCTGACACTGCACTGTCAAAGGGACAGAAGGCAAAAGATGCACGAGAGAAGAAAAGCAAATACAGTCAGCTAGTTAGCCCAGGGGGCGAGGGGATGGGACATTTTGATTAACCTGTCACAGCGGCTAAAAACCTGACAAGGGAAATACAGAATGTAAGTAGCTGCTAAGGAGGCAGTTGGCTGTTCACGTGTAACACTAAAACAAAGGACTTCCATTTTCTCCTTGTCAATTTTAAATAGAGAAGCTGACAATTCAGTCAGTGCAGCTACTAAACGGATTACGGAAGGACACCAGCCTGTCAACATGCAATCCCCACAGAGCACCAAGCTCAAGAGGGCTTTCCTACCCCCCACCACCCAGGGAATCTCAAACCTTCTTGTCCCTGCCTTGTGCTGCACCTTTTATTGGGCAATACCATTTGCACTTTAACCAGGTGCCATGGGAAACTCCTCTTCCTAGGTCACTGTCTGGGATTCTGTGTTCCAGGATTTTCCTACTTACTAGTCTGGGGTTAGTTGAATTCAATTTACCAAAATAAATATTAGGGATTGTGGCCCTGTGGGTTAAACACAGTACAGGACACTGGCAGACCATATTGAAGTGCTGGTTTGAGTCCTGGCAATTTTGTTTCAAATCCAGCTTCCTTTAGTCAAAAAAATATATATAACTTATTTATTTGAAAGACAAACAGAAATAGAGGGAAAAAAACAGACAGGAGGATGGCGTAGGGTAGAGAGGAAGGAGGGGAGGGGCTGGTGGAAAGGGAGAGAGAGTTAGAGAGAATGAGAACTAGAGGGAGAGAATGGTTTTTCCCCTGCTGGGGCTGGAACAGACTGAAGTCAGGAACCAGACACTCTGTTCAGGATACTTGGACCATCATCTGCTACATTCACAGGCACATTAGCAGGGAGCTCAATATGAGATGCGGCAAGCATCGGCTTAACCTGTAGTGTCCCATTGCTGGGACCACAATCCAACTCCTTGCTAATGCATTCTGGGGGTAACGGATGATGGCCCAAGTGTTCAGCCCCAGATACCATCTACCAAGACCTGGGTGGAGCACCAGGCTCCTGGATTCAGTCTGACCAAGTCCAAGCTCTTGGGGGCATTTATAGATCTCCCTTCTCTTTCAAGTAGCTTAAAGCATTTTTAAGAAATTAAGTATTTTGGGCCAGTAATTCTGATCCAGCTCACTGCTAATGGCCTGGGTAAGCAACAAAGGAAGACCCAAGTCCTCAGACACCTATGTCCACATGGGAGACTGGGAAGAAGCTCCTGACTCCCAACACACCCAGGTATGGCCATGGTGCCCATCTGGAGAATGAACCAGAGGATGGAAGTTTTCTTTCTATAACTTTCCCTTTCTGTAATTCTAACTCCCAATAAAGAATTCCTTTTAAAATTAAGTTATGTGTTAGTACTAGGTATGAAGGCTGAGTTTCATCTGTTTTAAATGTGACTTTAAAAGGGCAGTCAAAAGACCGGCACTGTGGTACAACATGTGCAGCCACTGCTTACAATGATGGCATCCCATATCGGAGGAAGAATGTCAGTCTTGAATGCTCTGCTTCCAATATAGGCCCATGCTAATGCACCTGCAAAGGCAGCAGAAAATGGCCCTGTCTCCTATGTGGGAAATACTGGTGGAGTTATAGACTTCTGGTTTTGGCCTACACCAACCCGGGTCATTTTGAGAGTGAACCAGCAGGTGGCATATCTGTCTCTTTGTCACTCTGCCTGTCAAATGTATAAATCTTTCTGAAACTAAAAGTGCTATCAAATCATTGGCAATCTCTAATAGTCATTGACATCTTATAAAAACACTAGGATACTCAAGTGGCACATATTAATTCAACAGACATTTATGGCTTAATGTTCTTCATTTGAAGAATACAGAAATCTTCTGAAGGGATAGGGAGTGGCTGTGAAGAGTTATCATGGCACATAAGACAGAATGGCCATGGAAGATCCCTCTGAGAAGATATTTGAACTGAACTCTGGAGAATAAAGATCTAGACAAGCAAAGGGAAGGTTGAAAAGTTTCATAAACTAAGCCAAAACAAGTTCACAGAAAAGTCAGAGGTGCAAGCAAAACTAGGTCTTAAGACTGTGTAAGATCCTGGGACCCAGCAAATGGTTCCATTGGCTAATCTTCCCCCTTCAGTGCTAGAATTTTATTTGGGTACTGGTTCATGTCCTAGCTACTCTACTTGCCAGCCAGCTCCCTGCTTGTGGCCTGGGAAAGCAGTCGAGGACAGCCCAAAGCCTTGGAACCCTGCACCTGTGTGGGAGACCAGGAAGAAACCCCTGGCTCCTGGATTTTGATCAGCTCAGCTTTGACTGTTGAGACCATTTAGGGAGTGAACAGCAGATGGAGAATCTTTGTCCCTCCTTCTCTCTGCAGATCTGCCTTTCCAATTAAAATAAACCATTTTTTTACATGGAAGATGGAATTTTATCCAAATTATGATAAAAAGCCATGGGGGGGAAGGGCATACATTATTTTATTTTTCATTGCAAACATGAGCTATCTGAAGTTAGATACATGTATAAACAAGAGAGGTTTATTCAGTCCACAGTTCTGGACATTCCATGGCATGTTACAGGCACTGGTTTGCCCTGGTGAGGATCTCCCGATGCATATGAGCACAACAGCCGGAGCACTTTGAGAGGGAGATCACATCCTGAAATGCCACAGAGGCAGGGGGCACACTTGCTCCTTTTGTAACAGTCATCACACAAAGCAGGCAGTTCTAGGAGACTCATTTTGTCCCTCTTCAAAAACAACTCCCTCATGACAGAAGGACCTCCTACTAGAGGCAGAAGTTAAGAAGATGGGGAGAGAAGGAAAGGTAAACAAAGGAAAAAGAGAGGAAGAGCGGAAATCGTTGGTCCTGATTCAGCCACCAAATGGTCACAATATCCCAGGCCAGGAGCTGAGAAGGTAAACCCAGTCTCCCATGGTGGGTGGGCTGACTCTCCCCTCGCCTTGCCCCATACTGAGGCACCTGCTGCCTCCGAAGCACACATTACCAGGAAGCTGAGACAAAGTGGAGCCATAACTCAAACCCAAAAGCTTTACCTGGGGATGTTAAGTCACTGAATCAGTGTCCTAACAGCTGCACCAAACAACTCCCCACTCCACCCCCATCCTAGGTAGATTGTTTAATCATAGGGTGGGAAGGGACCTTTGTGTCCCTCACTCTCCCATGCCACCACCTTAGATTTGGCTGCTCAGAGCTCCCTCATGCAGCCGGTTCTCCATCTTCTTTCCCCAAAGCCTTTACCCTCCAGAGACACCACAGACCAGGCCCTTGCTCGCATGCTGTGCCCTCCCTGGGGATGCCAGCCCCCCATCTTGCTTCCCAGCTGCCTCTTCCTCTTCACTCACTTCCCACCCTCCAGTCAAACAGGGGAGCCTTTTGTGGCAGCAATCAAGCCCTAAATCACTATTTATATTTCTTGGAGTAAACTTAGTGCTGAGAAAAGGTTCTGGAATGACTACCCTGGGGACAAAAACCCATCTGGAAACATGAATAATGTGAAATTTACCCTTCCATGGAACCCCACAAGGCCAATTACATTATCATCCTTCATGAGCATTGCTGCCAAGTTTTTATGGGGTCACCAGAAAGTTACATCTTAAGTGAAAACTCTACAGATTTATGCAGGGGGTAGTTAACTGGTGGGGTGAGCTATGTGGAAGAAAACTATAGAAACAGTGATGCGCCACAGATGGAAATGTGTGTCTATCTGGCCCTTCTGTGCAGGAAGTGGCTTGGATTTATTCATTTATTGAGTGACTACTGTGTGCCAGGTATACTTCCAGGCACTGGGAAGAGAGCCATGAGCAACACTAACACATGTCATGCAGCTGATGTTTTCATAGCATTGGAAAATGGACCATATAAGACTTGCTAAACATGGTGTCAACAGTCAACCTTGGAGTCCCATTTGTGGCATTGATGCCCCATGCCAGATGAAGAAATGAAGTTTCTCCCATGGTTGTAGTTGAGAGTGAGAGAAGAGTACTGTGCAAGTCCTTAAGAATTGGAGATGGGATGCTATTCACTGCTTTAAAACTCTTGGGGCAGTACAAAGAGACTGCCTTCATGCATCTCCTCCCACCTCAAACTTGTCTCCTCAAGCTGCAAAGTTCAACTGAGAGCTACTTGGCAAAAGGCCTTCTGCTGGAGCAATCACCTGATGATGTGAGTGGGGCCCCAAGCCAGTCAGCTTCTAACTCAACTGGAGCGATTTGATGAGGTGATGAGCACACATTATCATAAGATTGCAGAGCGGCCGTAATTCAGTACATCACAGCTGGAAATTACCTGCCTCCAAGGAAAAGTGTCAAAAAAAGGTCATCTTCTTTAGCATCAGTAGTTCTGAAACTTGAGTTTGCAAGGAATCAAGTGATGTGTCTCAAACACAAAGTTCCCAGTATCTTTTAGAAGCACAGAATGAGACTGTCTGGGAAAGGGTCCAGCACTCATATTTTGCCACTGTGCCTGCCGATTCCGCTGCAGATAGCAGCATGTGCAGATATCAGCATCAACTATGCTGATATGTTAACTAGAAGGTACAGGACACAGACCTCTAGTTCCCCTGCCCTAGCTGCAATGGCATCTTGACTAGCAGTGCTTCCTTGGGAAGTCAGGTGTAGCAGTTTCCTGCTTGCAGAAGATGCCTTCCTCTCATACATTGAGCAAGTACAGGTCAGCAACTGTTAAAGACAAGGTGCAGTATGCCAGTAGATGGAGGCTGCAGCAATGGATAAACATTGGCTAAGAAGCTGTTCCGGATGAGGGAATGGATTTAACTGGGCCAGAGTTCATCTGGTGCTACACTGCCTTGGGTGTTCTCTCAAAAGTCTGTCATTTAACCTTCCTAGGTCTTGCTTCATCTTAAGTCTTTACCAAGACTTTCTCCTTTTTTTCTCTGCCAAGACTTGTCTCCTTTTCAGTGAAACCTTGCTGGATCACCATCAATACCTGAAAAGCTGATCTGTTATTTTCTTGAACCTGCTGCTCCTCAAGTCCTCTTCACTTGGTAGATGATGATCCTGCTCTTCCTGGTGTTCAAGCCAAAAGTGGAGTCGATGTACTTCTACAACATGCTGTATCTGACCACAAGTCCCATTGGCCCTGCCTTGGCGACGCCTCCAGATGGTACCTCCTTCCTTTCCTTGTTGTTACCAGCCTGTGTTGGTCCCAGAAAACACACTCTCTCACCTGAATTATGCCAAAAGTTCCCCAACGTCTCCACCAGATTCTACACTAAGTGCTCATCAGACATCTTGGCACAGCCACCAGAGATGTACTGTGAAAACTACAAGGCTGATCGAGCCACTCTGCTCCAAACTGGCTTTCTATGTAAAAGCTAAAGTTCCTCTGTGTAAATCTGCCTTTCTAATAAAAATAAATTTAAAGAGAATGTAAGAAACAAACAAACAAACCAAAGTCCCTATAACAACCCCAGCTTCCTAGTCCCCCTTAGCTGTCTTTTTGTTTTGCCCCTCACTCTCTCCTCCCAACTACACCAGTGTGGTCCTCCTTTGACATCTCTGCTTGTGAAGTTGTTAGATGCCCTGTTTGCTCACGTGGCCTCCTAAGTCTTCCTTCTCTAATCTTGATTTCTTGGTAGGCTTAGTTGGCTTCCTGGTCTAACATTTAAACATCTGTATAATTTTCCTATCCATTTTCTACTTTATACTAATATCTCCACATTGTCCTATTTTGATCTTGTTTCTTTGACTCTCTTCCCTGTTGGAATGGAAGTTCCAAGAAGGCAGGAGTTTTTGCCTGCTGTTCCCTACTATATCTGCAGGACCTAGAATTGTGCCTCCACATGGCAGATTTCAATACCATTTCTATAAATAAACAAATCCAAGAATCAATCAATGAGTGACGAAAACTGAAACCCCTGGCAGAAGATACATGCTGGGAGGAAGGCAGGGATTGGAGCGATATTGCCAAAAAGAGGAACAGAACAAAAACAGGGCACTGACCCTTCCTTTGAGCCTGCAAAGGGAACCAATCCTGAGGACAGCTTCATTTCAGACAACTAGCCTATGGAATGAGTTTTTCTGTGGGTTTAGCCAGGACTTAGAGTTTGTGGTGATCTACAATAGGCCTAGGAAACTAATGTGGACACAGAGGAATTTAAGAGACACGGGGTTGACTAACCAGAGCAGTGACTTCAATTCAGTTCACTCAGCTGAATCACATGGTATTCTGCGCTGTGCAGTTTCAAGGCAGAGCATGAACATGGGAAAGGGGAGGGAGAAAGCAATAAAGAGAGGGAGAGAGGAGGGGGGACAGAGAAAAAAGAGAGGGACAGGGAGAGAGAGGCGAGGGGAGGGAGGGAAGAAAGGAGGGAGAGTGTTCTTCCATTCTTTGGTTACTGCAAATGCCCACAACAACCAAGGCAGGAACAGGCCTAAGCCAGGAGCCCACAACCCCATCCAGGTCTCCCATGGAGGTGGCAGGGGCCTAAGCATTTCAGCCATCAATTGGTGTCTGTGCCTCCTAGAGTGCATGAGCAGGAACCTAGATCAGCAGCAGAGGCACTAGGGCCTGAAAAAATACTCCAGTATGGGATGAAGACGTTCCCTAGTGGTGGATTGGTCTATTGTGTCACAATGCCTGCCCCAATCCAAGTGTTAAAAAACACATAGAACAGTCGGGAAGCACCCTTTCTGGAGAACCTGCTCTGAATCCCCATGCCTCTGTCTGGGATCCTTGCCTTTCCTATCATGACACTTCCTGCCCAACCTGGCATTTATAAAAAAGGGCTGCAAAAAAAAAAAATCCATATAGGTACTGTATTAAAAAAGAAAATCACCCTTTGGCAAACCATTTGAAAGTCACTGAATTTATGTTGAGCAAAATCACACAAAATGCATATTCCACAAGATAGGCAAAAGTTGTGACAATAGTAAAACCATACTGATAGAAACCATCCAATAGGAATGGCAGCAGTGGGCTTAGACTGCAATAAACCGATGTGAGAAATATTCTGAAGCATGATCCAATAGGGGCTAGTGAATAATGAGACATGGGATGCAAAGGAAATGAGGGAATCAAGCCCAGGTCCAAAGCTTTGCATCAGGGTGACTAGATGAATCGTAATAGTTTTAACCAGGGGGGAAGCATTGGAGGAGGAGATTGAAAAAGAACGTAATTGTATGAAAAGAGTAACATTGGTTCTGGACAATTCCAGTCTGAAATAGTCACAAGATATTCCAGTGCAAATGAACTGAACCAGAAATTTAGATCTCAAGTCAGGAGGATTATGATAATATAATTTTAAAATATCTAGTATCTATCACAACAGTGGAACAAATTTTTAACTTTCCAAGTTGATGTGAACATTAAATAATTTTGATAAATGAGTTTCAAAATATTTAATACTACTACATTATTTAGTGAAGCAAGATCTTGAGTGGGTGAAAGTATAGTCTTTCACACCTGTTGTCTCTGAATCTGGATCTTTGGCTGTGATGGATGGCAAGGGTGTGTACATTCAGCAAGCTGGTGGGGAAAGACGCACTAAGTTTCAGAACACTTGTTCAAGTATTAAGACAATATTCTACTGGTAATCATGTTGGTTGAAGCAGATGTCTGATACTTTAGTGCTAAAAAAAAAATCTTCAAAGTTCCCAGTGTTTCAAGACTGACAGAGTGCTGCTGGGAATGGCCTGCAACTTCATAGAATTCAGCTGGTTCATGTTTTCCTCTACTAAAAATAGATGTAAGATTTTAACTCTGAAATTTTCTCAAGTATCTGATACAGATGGAGTAAAATGTGAATATTTCAAAAATCTGGGCAGTGAATATTAGATACTAGTTGGATCACTTCCTGCACTCTCCTACATACTTGAAATACAACCGTTCATGAAAACAAAAAAAAAAAAAACAAAACAAAAACAAAAACAAAAAAACCCTTCCAAAACAAGTAAAACAAGGTAGAGATCCTTGGGCTTTGGCAGTTCTGGGAAGATGACCTGCAGCAGCAAGGGCAAGACACTACTTTACCCAGTTCCTGTCCTCTCCAAGAACAAAAGGCCATGGTGATGACCAGTCGGCAGAGGTCATGGGATAAAGAGGCAGAGAACTTCTTTTCTCAGCCTGGGGCTCCCAATTGTCTTTCAGAGTCTTGTTGAGGTCAGTCCCTCACTTGGGGATTCTCAGAAGCATCGGTCATGGGGAGAGGACAACACGCTCCCATGGGAAGGATGACTAGCAACCCAAGCAGAGCGACTGAGGAGCCTCCTCTAGGTCCACCCCCCCCTCCCCGCCCCCGTGTGTCCCTGAGCTTGGGTTTCTGAGCACATCCAACAAAGCAAGCTTGCTATGAGTCCCTGAGCCACCATTCTCTTCCAGGGTTGCAGGAGAGAATGTGGAACCAGGCAAAGATAGGAGGAGTTCCCAGTGACCAGGCTTCCAAAGGTTCTAACATCTCCCTTCTTGTGGACAAGTCAGGAGGTGCAATGCAAGCTGACAGCAAGTCCTCTCAGGCTTGTAGGGGGAGGGAGGAACACCCAGCCTTCCCCAGTGCTGACAAACATCTCTTTCTGTTCCAGTTCTTATACAAGCTGTTTAGAGACAGCACTGTTTGTGATCATCAGCCATACGCTTTATGCAGGCCCAAAGTAGCGACAGTAACATCCAGCAAGTCAGCTTCTCAGAGGAAGCCAGCAAGTCTCCTGGGAAGCCACATGTCCTTGCGGCTGACCTGGGAGCCTCATCCTCTAGCTGGGAACAGCAAACATCACAGGGGACATAGTGCAGAGCTTCTATGTGACACAGCATCTTTTCTTCATGCTGCACAGACCTGCCTCTGCCTTCCAATCCCCTAGAAAGGGTAGAAGCTGGTTCACATTCCATCCCAGCTGGAGCGGTTGCCAGGTCAGGCCCCTCTGGGTTTGCCAGCCAGCCCTCCCGCAGACTCCCCTTGCATCCAGGGCTACTTCTTCCGTCAGAGCCCTTAGGCATTCTTTGCTCTTCCTGCTTCATCCTCTCTCGCTGCCCACACAGCACTGAGACAGGAGCTTCCTTTTCCCAAGGCACAAGAAAGAACAGCTTTGGGATTCTCAGCTTTTCCTTCCTGGGCCTGTCACTTCCCCCATAACACGAGTGCTTGCAGCCTAGTGCCATTCCTGGCCCCGCTCCCAAGACAGGTCAGACAGGTGCTGATCAGATTCGCTCCACCAAGCTGCTAAGACTTCCTGGAACCAATAGAGCTTAATATTCAGCTCTTGGAGCACCCTCAAAACCAGACCTCTTAAAGACTGCTTCATTTCCATCAAAGCACTTAGTCCCAAATCTCACTCTGGGAAACTTGCAAAAACTCTTTTCCCTTAGTTTTAGCCTGCTGGGGTCACTGGAGTCACAGGGCCCCTGAGGTCTTGGGTTTATAAGTTAACACCACTGAGTTCTCCCTCTGATTGAGAAGCTCTAGAAAACTCCTCATCCTTCTATTAGCTCACATTCCTTACTCCAGCCCTGTCTTTCTTAGACAGTGTAAGAATCCACTGGGTTCTCTTCTTCCTTACCCCATCCGAGCTAGCATGCAAAATGGCCTGGGATTTCACTGTGATGATGGAAGGCTGTTGCCAGCACAAGGTTAACTGTGCAGGTCTGGATTGATTGTCAAGGTCATCTTTTAGTAGGGGTGGGGTCAGGCCACACTGCTTATTTGAGAGAGCAGGGTGTTGGAACCAGAGTCAGGTATGGCTCTCTGTGCAGATGAGCAAATAAATTCGCTCTGTCAAATGTCAGGTGCCCCTCCTGGGCTTGGGTAGAACAGCTGTGCCTCGTGTTGCCCTCAGCTTCAGAGCACACAGGACATTTCAGGAGACGTGTTCTACCAGCTAAGCCCATGCACTTGAAATCTTGGGCTTTTGGTTTGCCAATAGGTAACATCTTCATGCACATCCATTGCTTACTACTGGATGAGGTTCCTTGTGCCATATAAACACTTGAGTAAAAAACAAAAGCTGGCAGGTTGGAGACTAACATAAGCCAGCCTAGCCTTACAGTTTGCTTCTTGTCCCAGAAACATGTGTTTTGGTAGACAGAATTTGAGTGGGACAGACATTTGGCATGGAGGTTGAGATGTTCCTTAGAATACTTTCTTATCACAGGTCCTGGATCAGAGGCTACTTGTGTTTCCAGCTTCCTGCTGACATGTACCCTGACAGGCACCACATGAGAATGGCTCAAGTATAAGGGTCCCAGCCACCCAGCAGGGAAGTAGCAAATTAAGTTCCAGGCTCCTGGTTCTGGCCTGGACCAGCCCCAATTGTTGGTGAACGCACATGGAATGAACCAGTACAGGGGTCATCTTTATCTGTTCCTGAGTGTCTCTCTGCTTTTCAAACAATCAGTATGTTAAAATAAAGTTTTTGAGGAATAAAAAGATGCAGGATCAAAATTAATTTTATAATAAAATAGAAAGACAAACATCAACCCCAGGTGAAACACCCCAAGGTAATTTTTCACAGATGTCTTATATTTTCTAAGCCCGCCTCATGGCAGCTGTCTTTCACAGACATATACCATATTAAAAACCGTGGGTTCAATCTTAGAGTGCCACAGGACTTGTAAACTGCATGATTTGTTTGGTACCAAATAAAAACCAGAGCCTTTCTAAATTAAATCAACACTTCCCAAGTTCTATCTTGGTCAGGAGGGGCACACAAAGCTACAATCTAACATAAACCTCTGCCAACTCCAGCCAGTAGTAAGTCCCTCTCCTTCTTGGATCAGAATCCTAATCCGCCCCCCTCCCCTGGGCTCCCAATTTACAAGACTTGACTTTGGCAAGGATTCAGAGGAAGAAAAAATAGCAAGAAAGAAGGAAAAACACAAATACTTCAGGTCTGTCCCTAACATTAAGAAACGTGTTTCAGAAGTGGTCCTGATGATCAGACATGGCAATGCCAGGAGAAGCACTGCTGTGTGTCCAGTCCTGCCTCCAGACTGACTTTCCTGCCATCAAAACAGCCTTAATGACCAAACAGACAAGTACTGAAAGCCACAGATCCCAGGGCTGTGTGGCTGTATCTTTCTCCCCACTGAGACAAAGGGAGAAAGACCGGCCCACCACCAGCCCTGCGGTTTTCTTGCTATGTGCCTTGGGGATTCCTCAGGCAGCCATAAGGTGGCTGGGTTCTGGTACTTAAGACAGCCATAGTTGACCGAAGTCTCCCTAGGCTCCTTGGTAACAACCATGAAACTTGTGGACTTTTCCAGGCAGAGTAAAACAGACCCTAATGAGTAACATTTGCTGGTGTTAAGCTAACCAAGCCAATGCACCTGCCCCTCCCCACTAACTAGCACACCTGGGAGTCAAGATCAGTACATTTCAGGTCTGTTAAAGAGCACCCTCTGTTCCCAAGTGCCTCAGGGAACACTATGTCTGGCCAACCACAAAGAACAAAAACAGAGCAACCACAAAACTCTCAACACGTCAACATCCCACAAGTAAAATAGTAGTGATGACATAGAGTAAATCTCCCTCAAAAACCCATCACGATGAGGCTGCGCTGAGCATGACCTGACTGTGTGCATGTGCAAAGGAGCCTTCCCCGCCATCCCATGCTGAAGCCCTGCAGATACCTCCTGGTCTTTGGGTGTCGGGCACCCAGTGCCTGGTTTCTGCTTCACAGTGTAGCTTTGTCAGCACTCACTCCCGTGTCTGCTCAGGGAGTCCCACCCCATTAGATAGGCCTACAAGATGGTCCCAGACCCACCCCCGCCCCAAGCCTGCCTCAGTTGGGCCGACCACACGCCTTCCGGTGGGGCACACAGAGCTTCCTCCTAGCCCAGCCCCTGCCTCTACTCCAGCTCAGGATCACACCTCAGGTTCAACTCCTGGTAGAGGTGTCCACCAACACTGAGGAGATCTGGGAAACAGGATGAGCACTGGGCATGGTGGAGGAACAAACTGTGGGTGCGGAAAGTGAGGGACCCCTGGGGATGCCTGCTGGGGCAACCAAGTCTCCAAGGGGACACAGCAGCTGTTCCCACCTCCCATCACTGGGTCAGTCGGCACGGAACCATCATTTCCGCAAACATCTTCACAAAAGTTACCACAGAGATGACATAATCCAAGTCCAAGGCAGACGCACAGAACAGAAACCTAAAACATGAGGCTGTACAACAAGTCACGACCACTGTGCTCATTTAAGACTCCACCCCTTCTTGTAGTTACAAAAAGGAATCCAGATGGCATGAGGCCCCACTCATTTCCAGTGGAAAGCTCCATGTGGTTTTCTGTGTGGGTGGGTTAATAACCGGGAAATATCCAACTTGAGGGGTTACTTTGACCTCTAGCTGGGAACATTTGCTTTTCCTGATACCTGCTCACCCAGAACTGGGACAGACGTGTCACATATTTTACATTTGTGGAAAGTTAGAGGCATATGAGTTATCAAAAATTCAAAAACACATTTTAAAATTAAACAGAACTTCTTTTGATTCCCAAAATATTGGGGCTGCCCCCATTGGGTCAGTGACAGACATGGCTGGACGTGAGCCAGAAGGGATCACTGGCTAGTGGAGAGGCTGAGAGGATGCCTGAGCTGCAGCACCTGAAGGCAAAGTGATTTGAGAGAGGAAGTTAGGAGAAAAGGCGAGTTAGTTTTGCTTTGAATTCCAAGAGGGCTTGATTTTGAAATGATATTAATAAAAGCTTAGAGGACCAGTGCATAGGATACAAGATTATTTCCCTCCTGCAAACGGAACCGATAAAAATTGTTTTCCTGACTCAGAAGAGAGGGGACTAAGGAGCAGAGTCCAGGCAGACAAGAAAAGGAAATGAGAAGTGCTGAAAGCCACTGGCTGGGCAGGCGAGGCCAGAAGGGACTTGGGTCTTACAATGGTCTGCTTTCTGTGGTGGGGATAGGGAACATCCAGCCCATTGGGCTCTAAGAGGCCCACCAAACCGCTTTCCTGGTTCTGCCAATGCAAACGCCAGAGGGACTTAAAACCTGATAAATCTACAGCAGGTTAATTTCTAGATTGATAACCACCTCTGGGCGGCAAATGTTAGAACCACCCAAATGGCCCTTAGCAGAAGAAAAGGTTCCCAACCCCTATGTGAAATGCATGAGGCTGAGTATTAACAAAGAAAATAAAGAAAAGAGGTTTAGGTTGGCTCACGGTTCTGGTGCAATGTCAAGGTGCTGCTTGTGGTGATGGACTTTTTGCTGTGGAAGTCCTGAGGTGGTGCAGAGAATGTTACAGCAAGAGACCAAGAGCCCAGCAGTGTCTCCACTGATCTCTCTCCTCTTCTAACTAAAGCTCCCAGGATCCAGTCATGGTGGGCCCACTGATGACCTTCTCCATTCTAGTCACCTGAAGGTACACACCTGAGTAGAATTAAGTCTCATGATGGAGATTACATGTCAACACCTGAGTCCCTCCTCTTGGATCTCACCACACCACAGAGGATCTTGACTCCCTCTGAAATCCTCACCACCTAACCTGAAAAAATGTGGGGAGGGAAGAGAAACAAATTAGAAGGGCCAGTAGGGCAGACCCAGAGTGAAAACGGGCCTTGAGCAACCAGTCTGGCATGCTCTTTCCATTCCTTTCTCCAAGGGAAGATCTGGAAGTGAGTCTGCAGCTCCACAAGAGGGCTAAGGAAGTCAGCTGTAAACAAAGCCTTGATGAGAGCTGCATCTGCCCGACGCAGGTGGGGCCTGGTCAGCAGGGAGTAGCCATCGCTCACTGCCTGAGAGCAGATGATGGCTAGGCAAAGACTAAAACCACAAGACCAAGGTGACAAGGTGTTTCCATGGCCAATGTGTGTTAGAGGACAGCGTGCCCGGTTGCTGATCTGGCTTATCCAGAGGAGAGAGTGGGACAACAGCTCTTGTGGAGTTAACATTCCAATGTGATCGAGAACTTGGCCAAATGAGGCTGTTATATTAGAAAAGGGTCAGTTATCCTACAGTGCTGAAACAGAAGCAAACTGTTTGCAGGTCTGAAATGTCACTACAAACTGAAACCCAACAAGCAACTTTGAAATCCCTGCCCTCCCTCTACATCTCCAAAACAGCTGGTTTATTGGCAGCTTTGCCCCCTCAGAATCTGGTTGCATTTGGGGGGCGGGGTGGTGGTGATGTGTAGGCCCTGGCTAGACTCACAGAGCTGTAAGCACCAAAGTGGATCACGTGTCTCCACAAGCTCCTCATCCATGCACCTAACCCGACTGAAAGTATTTAAGGAAAGCAATTGTGTCCATACTGAACACGTGCAGACTTATTATTCCCAATCGATGCAGTATAACAGCTATTTACGATGCAGGAGTTGTTTTTAACTCATCTAGAGGTCATTTGAAGTAAACAGGAGGATGTGACTGGGTGATACACACATACTGTACAATTTTCTGTTAGGGATTTAAGCATTCAAGACATTGTGGGCAGGGGTTGGTGTTGTGGTGAGTGAACTGCACTGCCTCCTGCAGCACTGGCATCGCCTAGCAGAACACTGGTTTGGCTGCCAGCAGCTCCACTTCCAATCCAGCTTCTGCTAAAAACAAAAGCAGTGAAAGATGGCCCAAGGCAATGGGTTCCTGCACCCAAGTGTGAGACTCAGATGAAACTCCTAGCTCCTGGCTTTGGCCTGGCTCAGTCCTAGCCATTGTGGCTAGTTGGAGAGTGAACTAGTGGATGGAAGATCTCTTTTTCTCTCTCTCTGTTTCTGCCTCTGTGTAACTCTGCCCTCCAAATAAATAAATAAAGCCTAACCAAAAAAAAAAAAAAAAATCAAAAACTGAAGAAAGTATTTTGATATCTAAAAGGAGTCCTGGATCCAATCCCTGTGGATACCAAGACATGGCTATTCTTTGACCTTCCAGAAATGTAATTTGGGGACATATTTCAAAGATACCCCTGTCCTTTGTAAGTGTTCATAAAGACATGGATGTCACTACTTCCAATGTTGTCTTAATAATTGTAACAACCACCATGCCATCTTAATCTAAGTGTACAGTGACTGCTTTCCCCCCATATCTCCCTCCTTTAATGATTGGTATATTGGAAACAGAAAATGATAATGCCCCTCCACTGCAATCATCCCTTTTAAATGGCCTCCACAATGACTGGGGCCATTTCACAGATTCCTCCCAACCTGGGGGAGTCAGAGGTCCGGCTGGGTGCCCCCGCATGTGCTCAGCTGGAGTTGCAGCTGGGCAGGGCGGTCTCTGCACCCGGCCTCTGAGTGGCTTCTCTCCTGATGTGTGGGCAAGAGAAACATGGCTCTCCATGCACACCAAAGCCTAACGTTCCATTGTTAGTCACCTCTGAATTAACTCGGTCCTTCCTGTTCTCTGCCCTCCCTGAAAAAGCTGCCACTCACAGGTTGACGTGACTGTAAGGATTCACAGGGACTAGAAACCAAAACCTCGCCAGCCCTGTAGGTAAAATGAGGACGTTCTTGAAGTTCTGTGATCCATGGGTGTCAGCCAAGTGCTCAATGGAGAATGCACAATACAGCTTACTGGTGTCTGGTGGGGCTGGCCCCAGGGGGAGTTAGCTGGTTGGCTCGTGTGGGCAGCCAGGAACCAACGCTCCCTCACTGGGATGCAGCTTGGCTTCACTCCTAGTTGGCCTCAAGGCAGCAGCTGAATTCCCAGCAGCTTCTTTCTCTGATTTTGCAGCCCACGCTCAGAGTCCTAACCAGACAGGCCCAGGAAGGTTCCTGCCTTCGGCCATCATGAGCTCTCGCCCCTAGAAAGTGTTCTAATCATTGGCTGTGTAGCTTCCTGTGTAAATTCCTAAGCCTTCTTTGGTAGCCTCAGGCCATCCACCATAGCCTTGATCCTTTTTTACATTACAAATCTTTTAAAATACTGACATGCACGTGAGAGCTGGTCTATATTACTTGTATGATGCCTTTCTCTTTCTTCTTTTTTTAAGACTAGATGATGTAGTCAAAAGTTTATTTAATGTTAAGCACAGCTTGAGGTCATTCTTAAGCACCTGAGGTACTAGTCATTTTTTTTTTTTTCCCTTCTTGGAACATTTTCAGGGACAGGTAACTCCCTACTTCCAACACAGGCTTTTTGGGGATGGCTCAATCTCACAGAAGCTGCTCAACAATTAGCAGCCAAGGCTTTGGTTTCCTCTCCTGACACCTGTGGGATAAACATCACCCATTTTCCACGTGAAAGTTCCTGGAAGCACTGGCTGACCACTGTCTCTCATCCCCTCCCTTCCTAGCCTGTCTGCACAGGCCTGTCCCCCTCCCCCCGGGGCCTGGGGCTGTTAGCCAGTTCAGGCTCCTTTTGGGGGTCCTCCTACTTGTCTGTACAGCTCGTGGCTTGGCACGGCACTCAGCTGTGTTCCATCCAGCACAGAGGAGGCGGAAGGCGTTGTTCTAAATATTATATATCTATTAAGCAGCCAAGGATTTAATTAGCTTTCTTGGCAACCACATGAAACTACGGCTTGTCTCTTAGCAGCAAGTACGTTCTTGGAAGAGTTGGGTTTTACAAGTCCCAAAGCAGAGTCTGCCATTTACCTTGAGTGGATTTATCTCATAACAGGGGAGGACTGGTTCACATTTTTCAAGATCTTTTGGGATTCTAATTTTGCCCTTCAATGTATTAGCATTTCACTCCAGCTCAGGGGCACCTGCAAACAAGCTTACCTTCGATCTTCAGCCAAGCCACTGATGAAAACAAAAATCTGTGCAACATAAAACTTCAGAGTCCTGTGGTATGCCAATAAAAACCTCCTGCTGGGTGCTGGCACTGCGGTATAGCAGATAAAGTCACTGCCTGTTGCCACACCAGCTTGAATCTGGCTGCTCCAGTTCCAATCCAGCTCCCTGTTGATTTCCTGGAGAAGATGGCCTAAGTACTTGGGCCCCTACACCCATGTGGGAAATCTGGATGAAGCTCTTGGCTACATTTGGACTAACCCAGTCCTGCCTGCTGGTGGCTATTTGAGGACTGAACCTGTGGCTAGAAGATCTCTTCCTACCTTCTGTAACTTCGTCTTTCAAATAAATAAATAAACCTTTAAAAAAAATCCTCTGAATTACAAAGGATTGATTAGCCAACTTTGGCTATGATCTTTCAGCTATTAAAAACCTACTTAATTTCATTGTCCCTGGACCCCTTTGAGAAGGTGCTGGGGTGGTAAGGGTTGGTGTTTGTGAAATTTGGTCTTCACTATGGCTGTATGGAAGAGGTGTGACATGTAAGAAATGAGGCCTAGTGAGAGGCCCTTAGGGTCAGTGCAGGCATAACCTAGAAAGGATGATGGAATCCCAGTTCCTCATTGGCTTCCTGTCCAGCACTCCTACTTGGATGCCCTTGCCATGATTTAGCATTAGGCACTCACCACAGGCCAAATCAGTGGAGCCCTCTGACTTTAAGTCTCAAGAGGATATGGAAAAACTTCCTTTCTTCATAAAGCTAGCATGACCCAAGTATTTTGCTGTAGTTGCAGAAAACTGACGAACACAAGAAGACAATTGCTGTCTTCTGTGGTCTATCCTGTAAGGCCCTTTTCTGTTTGGAAGAGTCATGGGCCTTATGAGTTGCAGTGAAGGCAAGTACCTCCTCCCACTGCTAATGATGGGAAATATAGTTTCTAGCCTTCCCAACTCCCTCTGTGGCTAGGGTAGAGGTATATTACCTAGGCTACACCAGTTGGAGGTATCTTGCTGAACTTGCCTCAAGATAGAGATGAGAAGTTGGCACTTTAAAGACTTGACTCTGGCAAGACATTGTTTACAGGAAAACATGGTCAGTGTTGTCAGTAGTGCAAACCATGGGGCTTGTGACAATGATAAGCTGTCCTGTCCTGTGACTTGGGGACATAGATCTGATTGGTGATGTGCACGGCTGGCTGTCTAGTCCCCTGGTGGAGCTGGAAGTTGCCTTATTATCCTTAAATGAAATTCCCTTTCTGTTTAAACTAACAAGAATTCACTTCTGTTGTTTGTAACCTAGAAGCAACATGGCATGTTCTGCTTCTTCACCTTATCCCTGTGGCACTGGTGTGACCATGCCAGACTCCTTACAGAAATGTGGACACACCACATCAGTCTTTATTGACCAGGGTCCCAGTGGAGGATCCTGTCAGAGGAAGGATCCATCAACCTGAAACACATGATTGAGAGGGACAATGTGCTGGCTGTTTGTATAAAAACGGCTTCTGTTTCCAAGAGCTCGGAAACCAGCTGTGGTATGCTTTTCATTCTCCGTGCAAAAATCAAAATCAAGCCCAGAGATCCACAGTTTACAAAAACTACTTTTTTTCCCTCTCTCTTTTTTTTAAACTTTGAGTTACATTTTTTCACATCTCTAGGGACTCTTATTTTTCATGATTCCTCAGAAATTATCCAAAAGATTTCACAATTATATCTGCAAATTTCTCTCAACTTCCTGGAATCCAACTTTATTCCTTACTCTCTTATGTTTGAGTTGTGCTTTTTGGTTTGCAGATCATTCTTCTTTGAAAAAACAGAAGTAAAGCAAGGCTTGAGGAATTTCATGTTCTCTGTGGTTTCTGAGTTTAGGTGTGGCTTGAATGTTTCTAGGTGTCACCTCTTGTAATGTCAGCCCCTCCGTGAGTTATTAAGAGAATGGAAACTTTATCTATCCATTGTGTTCAGAAGTGAGGCCTTTGGAAAGTGATTAGATAAAGTCATTAGAAATGATCCTTCATGGTGAATCCTGGTGGTTTTGTAAGAGGAGGAAGAGAGATCAGACATACAAATCCACACATGGCAACCTGTCTCTTCCCACGTGTGTCCTGTCGCATGTCAGGACTCTGCCAGCAAGAAAGATGTCACCAGATGCAGTCCCAAGACTTTGCACTTCCAGAATCATAAGCCCAAAGAAGCCTCTTTATAAAGTGGCCTCTTTCAGGCATTTTGTTGCAGTGACAAAGAACAGACATTAACAGTCTACCCACATTATATCACAGAAACACCTCAAGGCCTACCAGATTCCTAAAGACATAGCCCAAGCCCATCTCTCTCTGTGCAATGTCGAAATCTACACCAAAACCCCCCACACTTCTCTCTGTATCTCATTCTGTGTATAAATCTGCTTTTCAAAGAAAAATAAATATTTTTAAAAATGGATGGAGGGCCTGGCTTGATGGCTCAGTGGCTAAACCCTCATCCTGAATGCATCAGGATCCCATATGGTCACTGTTTTATGTCTGAGCTGCTCCGCTTCCCACCCAGCTTCCTGCTTGTGGCCTGGGAAAGCAGTGGAGGATGGCCCAGGTCCATGGGACCCTGCACCCATGTGGGAGACCAGGAAGAAGTTCCTGGCTCCTCATATCTGGTTTTGGATGGGCTCAGCTCCAGCCTTTGTGACCACTTGGGGAATGAACCAGCAGATGAAAGATCTTTCTCTCTGCATCTCCTTCTCTACGTAAATCTGCCTTTTCAAGAAAAGTAAATAAATTAAAAAAAAAACTACACTCAAGTCTGCCAATACTGTTCTTACATATAGTAAGAACTTTGAGAATGCTAGTGGAGCAAAGCTGAGACCCTAACTTATCTCTGTCATGTCTTCTTGTCTTTCGAGCTTCATTTCTATTATTATAATATTGTATCATAAAAATATTAATTATCACATGACAGATAACATATTAATTATCCAGGAAGTATTTAATACTATTAAACATGGATTTAGTTAGTATCACTAACCTATCCTTGGCCAATAAATGCACTGCAAGATCATTATGACTTGTATCCTTAAATCATATAAAAATCAGAATATCATGCTCCATTAATATGATATTCAGTTATATAAGTATTCAAGCCATCCCATATGAACTTGGAGTTCAAAGACAAAAGATCCAAGAAATGAAGAGGAGAACAGGAGTGTAAGAAAAGAATTGCCTTCAGGGCAACAAAATCTGTTCAGAGCACTCCATGACTCTCTAAAGTCATTTTATGTCATCCCAAATTCCTGCAGGGCCCAGTGTGGTAGCCTGGTGGCTAAAGTCCTCACATTGTATGTTCCAGGATCCCATATGGCTGCCAGTTCCTATCCTAACTGCTCCTCTGCCCTTCCAGCTCCCATCCAACTTATGGCCTGGGAAAGCAGTAGAGGATGGCCCAAAGCCTTGGGACCCTGCACCCATGTGATTCGGCCAATGGAAAATAACCCACTTGTCTTTTCAGCCAATGGGAAATACCCCACCTGCCTTTAAGAAAAAAAGATACTTGTTTTTATCTGAAAGGAGAGCAACACACACATACATACAGAGGGGGAGACTGTTGGAGGGAGACAACTTCTGTCTCCTGGTTCACTTTCCAAATGTCTGCAATAGTCAGTGCTGTACCAGGCTCAAGCTAGGAGCCAGGTAACTCAATCTGGGTCTCCTGTGTCGGGGTAGGAACCCAAGCACTTGAACCATCATCTGTTGCTTTCCCACATGCACTAGCTGGAAGCTGGATTAGCAGGCTAGAATAGTGGGACCTAAAACCTGCACTCAAATACAGGGTGTGGTAGCTTAACTGTTGTACCACCATGCCTTGCAAACAGATTAACAAACTAAAAAGAAAATGCCAACCTTGCACAGGAGAGTAGGTCTCTAAAAGCAGGCTTGGGGTAGTGTTGGTCCATGGAGTGATGAGAATCAGAGTGGAAAACCACCCAGTTGAGGCTAATGCATCACACATCTTCAGTAGTGGTCATTTTCACAGAAGACACAATGGCATTTTGTGTACTTGTATGACCTGGCTCCCATCTCCTGGGAGGGTTTCTGCTCTTCAAATAAGGAGACAGTTGGGCACTAACAGCTGAAACCCTCTGGGCTTCAGCCTAGTGGGAAATGAGGTACCTACAACCAAACCTGATTCTAGGGAGTAACAGCTGTTAAAGGGCCTGCCTCTAGCCTCATTGGAACTGCAGTGGCACTTGGCACAGAATTCGGGGACAGAATCAACACTTGCATTATTGCCTTCTTCTGAGAGAACCCAACTGCTCTCAATGGCTCAGCTGCATGTGCCCATCATGTCTCCCTGCCACTCCATACCCAGGAGTGGGTAAAAACTGAAGGCATTTGGCTCCGAGTCCCTGGGCCAGTTTGGCCCACATTTTCCTTGAATGAAAGTGGAAAAGCTTTGTGCTAGCCCATCTTGTGTTACTCTGACAAAGTACTTGAAGCTAGGAAGGCTTATAAAGAAGAGAGGTCTATTTGGGCTCACAGTTTGGAGGTCCCAGGTTGAGGGCCCTCATGGTGATGGTCTTTCTTGCTGGTAGAGCCCTGAGGTGGCATCACACACTAATAGGCTGGAAGTATGAGGATGTAAATACTAGTCATCACTTCTTAAAAAGCCACCAGGATTCAAGCATGAGACTTCACCTATGATCTTAGGTGATCCTGGTCACTTCCCAAAGCCCCACTTCTAATAGCTGAGTTAAGTTTCCATCCTTTTAATAACTCACAATCATGATCCAATTTCAACACTTCATGTCCTAAGGAACACTCATGTCATATCCATCTAAAGAAGACTTCAATTTGAAGGCCGCTGGTCCATTAGACTGGAAGGGATGGCAGTGTGAATTTTGAGATGACATTCACATGGAGAACTGCCTCTCCTCAGTGGCCTTGTTTGGACCTTCATCCAGCTCCGGGCTTTGGAGGTGAGTTTCCCAACCCAGGTCCCAGGAATTGTCTGTCCTCTCTACCCTAAATGCACATAGACAGGAGACTGATTTCCTATAGACTGACTTTTCTACCTAAGCTCCGAAGCAAGTCATGGACACATGAGAAGGAGTGAGTTGGGATCCTTCAGGAAGCTGGACACCTAAATCCCCTGTCACCACAGGAAGGGGATCTTGAACACTTGCTACCTTGGGGTGGGATGAGTCACGCAATTACTGCAAGAAACCTTTAAGTCCAAAGGCTATGGTTGCTCTTGGTACCAACAACATACCCCTATCAATGCCTGTAATATATTAAACAACTACAGTAAATCAAAGCATTTTCCCCTTTGAAAGAGTTGCAGAAGAATCCATACATCTTAACTTCATGACTGGTTACATCACATTCTTCTTTAAGGATAAGCATTAGACCAAGAATCAGGAGACGCATGAAAGAATTGAACAATGCAAAGCAGACCAATCTGACACCAACATAGACAGCTTGTTTCAGACAATACTGCAAGAAACAGGAGAAATGCCTAGATGCTTCATTCACACTCTTAGTAACCAATTACAAAAATGAGAAGGTACCAGGTTGGTCACCACAATAGTTTTCCCCCTGGACACCTGACAATCACCTCTAAACAGAAAGGGCCCAGGTCCTGAGTGGGCAACAGACTGTATGTTTGAGCCTTACCTACTACCTGCCTCATTCTGTGACATCCCCGATTGCCCCTTTCTTTGCTAGGCTTCTATATAATAACTGATCACTTCAGGACAGAGGAGCAGGTGGAAAACATACAAGCACAGGTTTTCAGGGGCATCTTTGAGTCTCAACAGAAAACCACCCTCCTTTTCCCCAAGATACTCCAGCCATGGCAAAGCCAGTTCTGGGGGTAGAGCTTTGGCCCACAGTATTTGCATAAAGGAACATGAATTGCAATATGGCCCATACAAATCCAAGGTCTGGATTAGCTATTTTTGAGGATTAACAAGGAGACACACTTTGTAAAGTTACCCCATGTTCCTGATCTTGAGAAGTCACCAGCAGAGTTCATAGACATCCCAAACCGTCAGAATCAACAATGTTGCATTTCTTGGCCCTGCGTGGCTGTACGCCCAGAGTGAGAAATGTAATATAAGAAGCAGAGAAAATTATCAGAGATGGGAAAAATCATATGAAGGGAATGACTGGCCACGATGTGAATCTAAACAGCAAGTGGAGACATTTGTGTTTCCAGCAGCCGGCACTTGCTGAAATTGCTCCTCTTATTAGGGATGTGAGTTCTCTGCATACAATGACACCAACAGTACAGTAGGCAAGGACATATGACTGTTCTCAGAAATGATCTCTTCCTATTTTGTTTGAGAAACATCAATGGAAGGAAAGCAGTGTCATATCCATACATCAAAGTTCATGCTGTGTTCAATGGGAGTCTTACATGATTTCAAAGACATCCTTTTTATGTGTCAGTCCCCACACGATTTGCCGATCTGTCAGCAGGACAGACACATCGTTACACAATTACACTGTAGCAAGAATACAGAAGTTTTGACTTTGATCACGTCTACAAGAACTTTTTCCTAAAAAGAAATAACTTTAAACACACACACACAGCAGAGAAGAGGGTTAGGCTGGCTGCCAAGAACAGCTTGGTTTGCTTCCAGAGCATTCCAAGCCGTCTCTCAGAATGTCAAATGTAACATCTCATTGAAGAATTCAGTTGGACTGCTGGAGATTTGAGAAGAGACTGGAAAATATAAAGTTCTTTCCTAGTTTTTCTCTCTCCTGGGACACGTGACTCACCCTGACCCTTTCTATTCTGTGAAGGCCTCTTCATGCAGTTGGCTCCCTGTAAACTTTCCCAAACCACAGGTTTAGTGATTGGCTTATCTGCCTATACACACATTCCTCTTCCTTCAGTGTAAGGTGTTCAAAATCACCTGGTGGACATGAATTTAAAATTCCTACTTCCAGTTGCCTACAAGATAGAGTTTAAATACTGGTCACCATTTCAAACTCAACATTTCCAAAAATAACTTGCCCTTGGAATACACTTCCTGTGCAATGCCTGTATGCCTTCCAAAGGTCCCACTATGGCTGCTCACTTTGATACAGATCATGTTATTTTTGTCTTATCTCTTCTATTTCCTGTATTCAGTCAGTCATCAACTCCAACTTTCAAAAATACTTCTGATTCTCCTCCTCTCCCCTTCATCTTCTCTGTTAACCTCTATGGGACGGTCTCCCACTCTCTGATCACTCTGACTGCTGTCCTGTCTGGACTTACAGACACCTGTCCTGTCTGGTCTTACAGTCTAATCTTCCTTTTATATCACTTCTGTGTTAGGAACCTTCAGCAGTGTCAACACAAAGTTGCTACTTGGCTTTCACAACTTGCAAGTGCTGGCCCTCAGCTAACTTGAAAACATACATTTTCTGCCTTGAACATTAGTTGTCTTGTGGTGGCTGTTGTTTAAGATTTATTTAAAAGGTAAATTTGTATGGAGGGAAGGAGAAACGGAGAGAGATCTTCATCTGATGGTTCACTCCTCAAATGGCTGTAACAGCCAGGGCAAGGTCAAGCCAAAGTCAGAAGCTTCAACGACATCTCCAACATAGGTGGCAAGGACCCAAGTACTCAGGCCATCATCCACTGCTTTCCCAAGTACTTCATTAGGAGCTGGATTGGAAGTAGTGCAGCTGGGTCTAGAATTTGTGCCCCTACGGAATGTTGACTTTGAAAGCAGTGGTTTAGCCCACTGTACCACAGTGCTGGTCCAGGTACTAGTTTTCCATTTCCCACTGTGGGGGTTGCTTAATGTTTGTCATGTCCACAGGAATGTTCATGAGAATGGCCGTTGTTTGCTCTGATATGCAGTCAACATGTCTCCATTCTACATGGTCAAGGTTGTATTCCCTTTATTAACCTAAAAGCACCCTTGCATTCTTTGGCCTCTGTGTCCTCTTAATGCATATTCTATTTGTGGTCTGTACCACAGAATTATTGTAATGATGTATTGTCTTCTAGGGTTGAGGTTTGAACTTGTATTATTTCTTTCTAACATCTCATATTTATTCTGTTTGAAAAGCAGAATGACCGAGACAGAGGGAAAGACAGAGAAAGACAGCTTCCATCCTTGGTTCCTTCTCCAAATAGCCACAGTGGATCAGGCTTGAAGCCAGAAGTAAGGAACTCTATCCATGTCACCTACGTAGATGGCAGAAGCCCAAGCATTTGGGCCATCTTTTGCTGCTTTTCCAGGAGCATCAGCAGGAAGTAGGAGGGGAAGCAGAGTAGCCAGGACTCAAAGTAGCGCTCTGCTAGAGAGTGTTGGTATTGTAGGCAGTGCCTTAACTCACTGTACAACAATGCCACACCCTGTGATATCTTTTATTCTATCCCAGTCCCTTGACAATGACTTGGTACAACTAAAACAAAAGAGAAAGAAAATACAACAAACAGGAAAAAAAAAAAAAAAAGACCCCAGATGGGAATTTAGGTTGAGAATAAACTGTTTCAAGTTGGATCACTTGATGGAATATTCTACCAGATACCAAGCTCCAGGTTCCAACAACTCCACTGGAAAGAGTGTGGGAAGTGGAGGCAGAGGATAGAGCAGGCAGAGATGGAGGCATGGGGAAGATAGTGTAAGAAGAGAGGAATGGAACAAACAATCCAAATCACAGTTAAAGAAAAAAGAAATGCATATCTGGCATAAGGAATAGCTGAGGATCAAAGACTAAGCTTCTGATTTGCGAGGTTTAGAGTCTGCTTTTTCAGCCCAAAGCCACAGGGTGAATTTGGATGGTGGGAAAGATGATTACAGCTGTGCTCGAATGAGCAGTTGCTTTGGTGATACCCCCTTCTTGCAGGCTTCACTCACATCGATTTTATTACAGGGGCTGACTGATAATATGCCAAGCCCACACATCTGTCTTGGGGAGACAATCACAGGAAAGCAACATTTCAGTTTAAAGGATAGAAATTCAACTTTGATTTCCGCAACCAACACCACATCATAGGAATCCCACAATTGCTACCCGGTAGAACAAGCAGTGCTGGCTATAAACGGAGACGTTCCCCTGGCCATGGTGGCCTCAGCTTGAGAAGGAGGCAGGCAGTGTGTCATCTAGTCTAGGATCTGCAGACACTCAGCCTTTCCTTCCCAGCTAACTGCCACAGAAGAAGTTCCCATTTTTGGATCCTTGCAGGTTGCTAGTTTCTGTAGGTCTGACACCCTGGCGGGAGGGACAACATAATACTCTGGCACCTTTAAGTCTTCATTTGTTGTATTGTAAATCAGCTTTATTTACTGCAGACCGGAGTTTCTTTTCTTTATATTCTAATTTATTTGCATTGTATTTGTATGACAGAGAGGTGTTCCATGTAATGGTGCAATTCACCAAATGCCTGCAACGCCCTGGGCTAGGTCAGACCCAAGCCAGGAGCCTGGAATTTAAGTTGGCTCTAATGTGGATGGCAGGGATCCAAGTATGTGGATCATCATCTGGCACCTCTCAGGGTATGCATGAGCTGGATGCTGCATCAGAAGTGGAGCCAGGACTCAAACCAGGCACTCCGGTATGGGATGTGGGCAAACCAAGCAGTGACTTAGCCAAAGCTGTCAAAGATGCATGCACACAGATGATTTCAACAACTCAGGGGGTCTCCTTTGATTTTGATAGTGTAGTTTGAAGTCAGTTTTGTACAAGGATCTCAAGACTCAGTGGTGTTATCATTTGGTGTCTTTAAGCCAGAGAAGGAATTTGTATTCATAGAATCTACATCTGTCATCACCTCCCTACCAGAGCCTCAATCATAATAAATTCTTATTAAAACTTTGGAAGAAAAAAGAAAAAAAGGAAAGTGGAATTACAAATTAAGACCATAGGGGAGGGCTGAATTAGCGTATATTAGAAGTTGAGCTGGCAGCTAGGTATCAGTCTTCACTGTTTCTGCCTTTAGGGAGTTTAGCGAATATGCTTTTGTGGTGTAATTTATAAGGAAATTGGTTTTACTCAAAAGGACGTTGTTGCATTCTGTCTTGCGGCACCATGAGTGCTTAAAAAAAAAGAAGAAGAAAGTAATTCCATTAAGCTTTCAATTTTCTCTGGCAAGAGAAATGAACTAGATGTGATTGGGAAGATAAGGCACTGGCCTTTACTTGAACTGACCTTGCTCCAGGGGTCGGGGAATAAGAAGCATGGCCTTTGTTCCAGAGATGTCATTTCATGTTTAATTAGAGGGCTGGAGTGCCATTCTTCCCCCTGTGTAATTCCCAGCTTCAATGTGCTGAGAAAATGTCCAGTGAGCTCACAGTAAGCAAATCATCTGATCACTATCCTAACAGCTTTGAGAGCCATGTGTTCATTTTACGTGATCCTTCCACGACCAAAGATCATAGAGAACACTAAAATCAAGACATACACAAAAGAGATGGAGACACTATTTGAAATTAAACAAATCATATCTACTTAAGATGCTTTCACACATCTAGTAAGTTTGTGACACATTCAAATTCTGTAGTCATTAATTTATCAACTGGCACCTCCAAATGAGCAGCTGGTTACCATATGGCAAGGCTGTGGTTTTGTTTTGTTTTGTTTTGTTTTGGCGAACACTTAACAAAAAGTTTTATGGGGCTAATGTTTGGCACGCAGGTTAAGACCCAAATCCCACATCTGAGTGCTTGGGGATTGGTCCCAGCTCTGCTCTTGATTCCAGCTTCCTGTTAATGCACACTGGGAGGCAGCAGTAACAGTTAAGTAACTGAGTTTTTGCCACCCATAGTTCTGGATTGAGTCCTACTGCCTGACTTCAGTTCCCTGGCTACTGTGGGTACCTGGGGAGTGGACCAGTAGATGGGAGCTCTCTCTTTCATAAACCATATTGCAATGCATTTGGTAATGCTATTTTACAGTTAATGAATAAATACATGTGGAAGACAAATGCTTAACATAGACGAAGTAAAAGTATTTGTAATATTGATATAGCATACCTCTCATTTTACCAATACGATGATTTCAAGGTTTTTTTTTTTTTGATTGTTCAATTTTATAGTAGAAAAACAACATTTAACTGTGCTTAAGGTACATTCTCACTAGGAGGAGGTAAAATATTTAACACATCTAAATTTCATTTTGGATGAGTTCTCAGCTTGTATTGTGCTTAAGACATCAGACAACAGTGACTTCGTCCCAAGGGGTTTATTTATCCTCACATAAATCACAGGTAGAGATGAGACATTTGGGCTGGGATGAAGGCTTCCAGTGTATCACAATCTCAGATTCCATTTTAATCACTTTAGCAGTACTATGGCTCATCTTGAGGATTGCTTTATGGCTTGTATTGTAAGTGCTTTTAATTTTTTTCTTTTGCATATTATGATGCTTTGAAATTTCTAAAATCCTTTATGAGAAGAGATTGCTCCTCTGGGAGTCAGCTAATGCTTAAAGATAACCAAGAGCACATCTTTGATACGCAAACTCCAGATTTAGAAAAGTCTTCTTATTCCCCTTGTTTTTTTTTCTAGAATTTTTATAAGGATACAGACCTCGAAAGATTCAATTCGAAAGACCTCATGGGACCAAATTTCCTATGATAGATGTAAACACTATCAATGGCAGCTGATTCATTAATTACTGACTGGGATAATTCCATTTTCTGGAAACTTCTTAGGCTTCAATAACAATATTGAGTGGAAGATTAATGCCAACTCTATGTCTCTTCAACATGGGATGGGGAGTTTGGATCAAGGTAGTCCCTTAAGAATTTGAACAGGGTGAAATCTACGTGGTGTTTTTGAAATGGAAATCTAAACAGTTAAATCAGGAAGTTATCAGCAGGAAACAAAGGGAATCAAAGGAATGCTTATTTGTAAACCTGAGAGGGGTATTCTAAAACTTACTGCTCACACTAGCTGGTTACCACTCAAACAGCTCCTTCCCGCCACTGGTGATAATTACCAGGAGCAGAGTGAAGGCCACCAGCATAACCCACGACAGCTGAGTCACAGGAGTGAGGGTTACACCCCTTTGCTAAGCCTATACACTGGCTTCACCCCTTGCATAAACATCCTCTTGTTTATTTTAGTAGATTGGCAAATTCTTTTTCTTGGAAAGAAGTAATTTCAGTAGGATGCTACTATGATAAGGTCACAGTTTAACTGGCTCAAAATACACTTTAAAAAATCTCACATGGATACACATAAGGAATTACTCAAGCATCCACCAAATGTTCTTTCCAAATTGAATTGCAACATTTACAGTTCTGTGTTAATACTCATCCAAAAGTCTAGGGGTATGTAAACACTACCCTTTCACCAAAGGAATAGAAAATTGAATGCACAGCAGTTGAAAACATAGCATTAATTTGTTCCTTCTAAATCTATGAAGTCCAGGAAGGGATGATAGCATATACTCTAGAGAATGAAAAGTCTGAAACCAGAGATGAATTTAATGCCAAATATTAAAATGGCACTCTTCGTCTCCTCTGTTGACCACCTTCACCCACGAGGGTAGACAGAATGGGTGAACAGAAGGAAACAAATAAATTCACTTGCCTGATGACTCTGGGAAAACTAATAAAACAGCCTGGAATTCCTGATCTTTAACTTCAACCAGTAATTTGATAGGAACCAAAAGCTAACAAGAAAATGTCCTAATATGACTTACTTGGTCTTTCATTTCATGGAAGATTAAACTAATGATGGCCCTAACAACTGGTTCTCAAGTGACACAGAGACCTACTGGTGACCAACCTGGTTTGCATGGGTCTGCTATTCTTCTGTGGATAAGCCAACCTCTTTGCTCTCATCTGATTATTTTAGTAACCCCAAAGAAAGAGGGATCAAAAAGGCTAAACGGTACCTTGTACGACTCCATAGACGCTTTTAAGAAGACAGTAGGTTTCTTGGGAAACCAAAGTCACTTTCGCTAGCTGGAGAGGTTAAATTTATCACAATCATCATGTTTATTCCTGCAGATATCTTCTGTCTGTGGTGTAGGCAAAGCATTTTTACGAAGAAGAAATTAAGTCAAATATGTCCTAGGTTAAAAAAATGCAAAGTTTCAAGGACTAACACAAGAAACACATAAAGGTTGAACATCAAAGTTTAATTTTGAAATCTTTTATCCAGTCCTCAAATTATTAACATGAAAAGGAATGATAAATTGCAATTTTATCATTACCACATCACCATGTAACAAGCCCTTGTTACAAAATCTCCATCTACTGTCTCCAAAAAAACCAATAGAAAACCCATACTTTAATTACCTAATGAATATTAACAGATGAAATTTTAACCCACTTTATACCAGGAAACTATTAACAGAGGTACTTCAATCACATAGCTTAAAATATGGAGAAAAGACAGGTAAAAAATTATCTTAACCTGTAGTAGTCTTTTCACTTTTTAAAATTTTTATAAAATACACTAATTTCCCAAAATAAAGAATATTATGACACATTGGTGTCAACTTACACAGATGAAAGCTGATGTCAGCTTTTTTTTCTAAAGTTCATTTCATCAACCCTTTGTATATTACATGGATATTGAAGTTTAAAACAAAATTTAACACACAGGAACATAATGTACAGTGTTTTATAAAAAAAAGTTACTTTTGGAATGATTTCTTTTTCAACCACATAATGCATTTCTTTAAGACCATGAAACATTTTCCTACTACAAGATGACTTCAATTCATGTTTCCATTTCCCAGTTTTGATTCTTAAAAGTGTAAAAAAAATAGGTTATTTATTTCCCATGAGAAAACTGTGCTAACAACCTTATTCCTTATGAGGCTGTCTCCCCTTCTTTTATTTGCAGAACTACCCAAACCCACAATTGCATGGCACTGTAATGAAATCGGCGGGAGAGCCCATGACATCAAAGAGCAGATATAAAAAGACGGGCTCAGCTGGGTCCTGCCACAATTATGAGGTATGGGCACATTCACTTCTGCCAAGCCTTCCAGAGTTGCCCCAGAGCATTCATAGGAGCATCCCCTGGAAAAGCTCATGTTTCACATTACTGCGCTGGGAGGACAGGAAGGAGCATTGTTGCTAATGACTTGTGTAATGGCTACTGGATACCTTTGCTTAAGAAGGAACAAGTGCACTCAGGAGACACTGGTCCACTGGTTTTGTGGGTAGAGAAGAGAATACTGTTCATCTTACATCTCCTATGTCGGTCAATTCTGAGTGCAAACAAATTGCAACAGGAAACTGCAACGACATATACACACCATGCACAGTCTATATCACTGTGGGACGCCAGCAACACATGCAACACGGTGGGGGAAAGAATCACAACGGATAAATGGAAACTTTTCACAGTGTTTCTTACAGCCTTTGACTTTTAACACAAGTGTATCACTTACCACCACTATATCTCACAAACATTTTATTGTGTCCTGGACATGCAGATCATTTTGGGTAAAATGGGAAATCACATTTCAAAGCCATTTTCAGACAATGAGTACAACTTCCGTTCTCCCTACTTTCCAACCAATGGATTGAACTGCTTCTGTTATGAAAGTAAATACATTTAGTCTGAATATATTTATGAATACATTTTTATTCAAAGGTTGTGCTTTATTCTTCCTCACATTTCACTGATTTTACTCCAGGGAAATTAAAATACCGCACAATTAAACTGAGGACGAGGTCTTAAGGTGACTCCTGACCAAACTACAAAGGCAGAGATTCACTAACCTTGGTCAAGTCGGCCTTCCCATTCCAGGCTTTTACTGATACTAATTCAGCTGTATATTTGGGTTCTCTGGGAGGAAAATCAAATCAGAGAGCTGGCATTTCCATGTCAAAGAAGCCAAGTGTAAGAGCAGGGGGTAGGGGCTGGGGATGGGAAGATGCATCCTCTGTCAAAGCATCTCTTGTTCTCAACAGGAGATAATCCAGCTTCTCCTTAGCTATCACTTCATAAATTAATAATTTCTTAAAATCATAATCCAAAGAACTTATCTATTACAAGAAAATTTCAAGTTTTTTTTTAAAAAGCAAATAAATTAGTTAAGCCTTGTAAACAATTGTCCATTTTAGTTATATATCTTTAGAAAACAAATAAACAAAAAAGAAGGTTTTTCTGTATGGTACAAGACAATACAAGGCACACCTTCCACATCAGAATGCAGAGTGCTGGAGCCCACGCAGACACCTTTGCTCTGCTTACTGGTCTAAGCGTGCAGGGGTATGGGAGCTGCACACCACCCCTTCGCTCAGCTCCTGGTCATCTGGAAGTTCATAGATGTGCTCTTTCCATTAAATTGCTTTGTGCTCTTTAGTCATGATGTGACGTGATGCCTTCTCAGTGTTGGTCTCCTCAGATGTTTTCCACAAAGCTTCCTGGGAAAAGACCAGTTTTCCCATTACGTTGCAACGTGCCTTTGAACCAGCCATCCTCTCGCTTTTTGTGGACAAACACAATATCTCCTTCTTTAAGTTCAAGTTCTGCCTCACTCTGAGGAGGATAGGAAACCACCACCCTGTGCCTAAAACAAAGAGAGATTTTAGCCAAGTTTGTTTAAAGAAGTGATAGAAAATGATGTATTAATCTGCATAAGTCTTCAATATTAATGATAGAGAAACAGTATGAATTTGTTCATAAGAGTTTATAAAACAATTCAAAATATAACTATTCTAATCAGTACTGAGTTGGTATTAATATAGACATAGTTTGGGAAGTTGACTTTAATGAAGATGGAGATATCAGCCACTATTTCATTTTTAAAGATTTATTCGAAATGCACAGTATTATAGTGAAGAAGAAAGAACTTTTCCATCTGTTGGTTCACTCCCTCAAACCTTCCACCAGCTAGGGTTGGACGAGGCCAAAGCCAGGAGCTTAGGAGCTCCATCAAAGTCTTCCATATGAGCGTCATGTGCCTAAGTATTTAAGACATCATCTGCTGCCTCAGAGGCACATGAGCAGGAAGTTGCATTAGAAGCAGAGGCAGGACTCAGCCCCAGCCACTCACAGGATGCAGGCATTACAAGTGGCAGCTTAAATTACTTTTCAATGCGCCCTTCCTGCTCAGTCCACTGTTGATGACCCATGTTTGCCTGAGTGGTCTTCACAAAACAGCCGTTCTTGCTCCCCTTCCAGTGTTTGTGTCTTGGCCACACAGAAGGGAAGCTCTGCTCTACTTCTCAAGAGGAGAACCATTTGAAATGGAGTTGCCCTCTTTTCTGTGGGAAAAGAGGAGTAGGGGTAGTAATTGAGCCAGTAGATTCAGCCCTACAGCCTAGGTGGGTTCTGCACTGGTCAGTGATCTGGCCTGCCTACTAGAAGCAGGTCTGGGAAGTTAGATCTCTACATCCTTACACTGCAGTTTGATCTGGGAGAGGTAATTATAAAAGAAGCTCATCCATCCAGAAATATTGATTCTCTGTCAGGAAGGTTATTCTAAGGTCAGACAATGGAGGACAGGACAGTAGCCACAAACTCAATCCAGCATCAGCAATGAAGGTGCTATTCTTGCCTCCATTACTCTGATACTCATGTCTGTTTCTCCTTCAGTCTCAGCTCCCGTCATTGGAAAGAGGCATAGTTACCATCTACAAATCCCAGAAGCCTGCTAGTTTAACATTATCTGTTTCTTTAACACCTTTCTCCAAAGATTCCCTATGCAGAACTACAATGAGCAGCCAGAGAAAATGAGAGGTCAATTATTGTATAGGTGTATCTTTTTTAAACTCTATTTTTCCTGCAATATTTCTCTCGTCTATGTCTTTTCTCAGCCAAAGGAAGGAGAAAAAGTAATGTAGGTTGGCAGATCTTTATAATGGGCCCAGTGATTCCTACCACCTACCATTCACTCTATTGTGTAGTCTCCTGTTAGAATCAAGAGGGATGATTTGGCTGACTAATTAAGTATTCCAAACAGTGTGTGGTTCTTGAGGCTAGGCAAAAAAGGGATTGTGGCTTCCACTTTAATTTTTTCTTGCAGTATTTACTCTGGGAAAAACTGACTGCCACTTGGTAAGGAAGATCAATATGCTGAGGAAGAGACTACATGGTAAAGAACCAAGGCGTCTTCCCAAAGTCAAAATCACCCAGCTAACAAAGACACAAAGGAGCCATCCTAGAAGTGGATACCACAGCTACAGTCAAGCCTTGGGCTCAGGCTAACTTGTTGATGGCAGTTGCAAGAATACCTTCAACCACAGTCACCCAGACAAGTTGCTTCCTAATTATTTGATCCACAAAGGTGTGAATTAGTAAATATTTAATATGGTTTCAAGCCACTGGATTTGGGGACAATATGTTACACAGCAGCAGATAATGAATAAAAGCAGAATACCCCTTTCTCTGATGCTAAGTAGTGAGTGTTCAATGAGAGAGGAGATTCTGAGTTCTACTTTGATTTGGTCCTCAAAGTCAGAAACTGAGTTTATTACCTTGTGGGCTCCACTCTAGACTACAAGAAAAGAATGTTAACAGCTTAAAAAAATGATAGTCCAAATAATTTATCCCTGCCTCCAAACTTGTGAAACCCATTAGAGCCTCATTCTTTCACCTATTTCTATTCCATAAAACCAATACTCATAGCAAGAATTCTAAACTATTCATCTATGAAAACACTGCAAGGGCTAAAGTAAATGCTCAAACATCTCCTGAACTTATGGAGACCTGGGGGCCAAATTACTCTCTAAGACTTGAAGCAAAAGCACAGCGCAGAGCCTGGCTTCTCATTTCCCACAAAGGTTCAGCTAATTCAAACATAAGTACTTATTGGCTATAAGGCTTAGGTTCAACCAAGCATGGAACCAGAGAGGAGTCACAGCCTGGCCTGTGGGATGACAAAGTCCTTAAGGTCATGTAAAACAGCTTAACATTGGGCCAGGCATCTCAATTTCTCAGATCTCAATTTCCTCATCTGCAGCCTGTGGCTATAATGAGTCAAACAAGTATTTAAAGCATGCAGTGGAGCAAGATTATGAGGGTAACACTCTTCGTGTGATCTGGAGCCTCAAACTTCTAGGAGAAGGATGTGCCACTCGGGCTGGCTTCTTCTAATCAGGAAATGAACTCAAGTTGGAGTTTCCTGATCAGGAGACTCAGAATGACAATAGCGAGGGCTTTGGAATGTCTTCTCTGACATCCTTAAAAAGGAAAACAAATAATTTCATCATGGACTTATCTGAAGGCAGTGTCCAAATGAGATTTCTCAAGTCTGATACCAATATGCTCAGAATCCGTGTATACAACAATGATGTAACTGCCATTTGGGGCAAGTTACAATTTAAGCAAAGCTTTATAATTCTGGGGAAGAAAGTATATAAATGACTTAAAACATACTCAGAATAGGTTTCTTATAAGATATATTCCCTACTGGTTTTCTGTGAACTGCCTTAAGGGTGAAATGGAGGGAAAAAGTAGTTCCTGAAAAACTTGAACTGAATTAGATTAATATTTGCATTTTATAAAATATACTAAACCAATTTTGTCCATTTTTTTTTAACTTGAAATGCTGCTGGGCTAAGAACATAATCTTCCTGCCAAGTTCCCAGTGGGAGCACATTTTCATTGCTAAGTTATAAACCTCTCGAGGGGGGGTGGAAAGAGAAACCATGTGCATAATGGAAACTGTGACAGTCTCCATCGCATGACGACTACCAGGTGCAGCAGTAACAGTCTACTCAGAAATCTCCTGGTTTTGGTGCTTCCTTGAGCCTCATGAGGTGGGCTGCACAGGGATCCCCAGTGCAGACACGTGAGGCACTGCCAAGTAGAATGATCTCAGACCCACACACAGATGTAGGGCACAGCTGCACGACCCTTCCCATGCACTGCTCTGCCCTCTGCCTTGCTAGGATCATGCTTGTTTTTAGATGAGCAGGGCTTTGGGGGCAGTTCTGAACCTCAGGAGCCAAAGATTTTACTCTCCTGTGACATCATGGTATCCTGCTGCTCCACCTTCAAAAGCTGCACCCTCTTCACTGTCATGGCCACCATCTCGGTTGATGACCTCATGAACTTCCACTTGCACAAATCATCTAGCTGCCTTTTCTTCCTCCAATCTCTCCTGTCCCCCAATACCTTCTGCACAGAACTTGCATATTACTCATCTTACATGGCAGCTCTATTTATGGCTATCTATTACTGAAAAATCAGTGATAGTTTTCCAGTGCCTGTGAGTTAACAGTAATTAACACTAATCCCCATTCTAGAATGCAGAGCCTTCAATGGTCTGGCCTCAATGTCTCTTTAAAGACAGCTCCTATTATCTCCATGTAGGTAGCCTGAACACGTAGTAGAGATGGTTCTGTACTTCCACTTCAATCTGTCTCCAACAATTCCTTCCACTGGGAACCCCCTTTGACAAAATCTCTGCCCATCCATACCCTATCAATCTCTCAATGCCTGGCTTCAATTCTCCACTGTGAAATCCTGTGCCCCGTGGCTGGAAGTAATTTCATGCTTGACTAAATCCCGGAGGCTTCCTTGTATATTTCTTATGGCACTTAGCACAGTCTACATTGTATTATTACCATCTGTGTCCCTTTCTCATTTATTCCACCAGACCATAATCTGTTTGAGGGGTGAGATGATGCTAAATTCACTTTATAGGCCTTTCACCACTAAGCACAGTACATGTGCCGATTCTTAATAAGCATACTGAATGATGAAAAGGTCTCAATGTGGAATAAAACTATTTTCAGAATGCTCAAATTTCCTTAAAAGAAATGAAATTCTGACACATTACAACATAGAAGAACCTTAAAAAACATAGATAGATGGAATTTTTCTGCAAAAGGACAACTGTTACATGATTTTGCTTTTGAGGAACCCAGGATTGCTAATCAGAGAATGATCATTTTGAGGGCTAGAAGGAAAAGTAAAACAGGGAGTTATTGCTTAAGGGGATATACAATTCTGGTTTCTCATGATGAAAAATGTCTGGAAATTGACAATGGTGAATTACTACACAACAATGTGATATACAGGGTACTTCAACAGTTTCATGGGAAAATGGAATTAAAAAATAAGTTTAGGGGTGGGTGTTTGACTCAACAGTTTATGACGTTGGTTAGGATCCCTGCATTCCTCATCAGAGTACATGGCTTCAATGGGAATCCTAGATTGAGTTTTCAGCTCCTGGCACCAGCCCTGGGCCAGCCTAGGTCACTGTAAGCATTTGAGGGGAATGAATCAGTGGAAAGCAATACCCTCTCTCCATCTGTCTGTCTCCTTCTCAAAAAAGCTTGCTTTGGCACAATATTTTTTGAAGTCCATGCATAACATTTTCACAATATGCATTCTCCATGAACTTTAGAAAGACCCCCTTGTCCTTGTAATGTTGCTAAACTTTACACTTGAAAAGATGGCATGTTATATATTCCCCACAATTAAAAAAACAAATGCATAAATCAATACACATAATGGAAATATTAGTAAAAGAGAAAGAAACCCATAGGGCCAACCTGAACCTGTATGGCTTAAATCACCCCTTGTTTCCTCTGAACAAAGTGTGTTGTGGAGTGGCTCACAGACTTGGCCCAGAATGGGTCTGGCTTCCTCGTGGCTCTATGACCTTAATTCAGTCTAAGCTGAGGCTACTAAGATGCAGTTAAATAGAGTCTGTACTGTAAAGAAGCTGTACTGAGAGCCGATCACTCCTTTGGGTTTGGGCTTCGCTATCCTGGCTGTCATCAGAAAGAGCACTTCCACTCTTTTATTAGCACAGACCTTCTGTTGCTTCCTATTTCTGGCCTTGTCTGGTGTTCTTGGTAGTTCACACATTTTCATTTTTAATCTTCCCTGGAATAGCCCCTGTGGGCCCCCTGTGGCTCTGGAAGGCACACTGTCCATCACTGTAGTCTGGGTCAGTAACCATTTGCTGCTTTCTGCCAGTTGCCACAGCAATCTAGTATCCAATTAAGTATTTTACTGGCCAAACCATTCCAGCTCGCTTTGTAGCTTGCTCTCAAAGTTCAAGTAAATTATGCCCATTGCTTTACCCAGTGGGTTCATTGTTACTGACTCAAAGAAATTAATCATGCTAGCTAAGACTGCCTGCCTTTCTGGAAATCTATCTCTATCCAAATTTGTATGTTTCCAAGTATCCAAGTTTAATCCCTGATCAAAGATCAAATATTCTTTTCCAATTTATGAGATCAGCCTATAGATATGTAGTTATCAGTTTAATTCCTAAACTTAAAAATACCTACAGAGATGATTTGCTGTGTCTACCACAACCTTTCATATCTGTTATTTTTAGAAGAAAAAAAAAAAACCCTGCTCACACATACTATATTTGCCATCCTTCCTGAAACATTTTTTTTCTCATTACAATCTTCTTATTTTTTTTCTCAATCTCCCTAAAATAGAGCCTAAAATATTTGTTCTATTATTTCTGCTGTCATCAATTATACATTTTCTGCCTCCAGGACAAAGTGCTATTTCTTGCTTATTTTCTTCAGTCTTTCTGACAAACACAAAAGAATGCCTTTGTTCCTCAGAGGATTCTCACAACGGACACTGAGACCTGTCAGCACACTTCAAGCTTCATTCTTCCTGACTATGGGATTGCTTAAGTCTTTATAGCACGTGAGTGCTGCTTCCCACTGGCAACACTGGCTCTTCAGCACATATATATACATATATATATATGTATATATATATATATGTAATTTTTTTTCACTTTAGGCATCTGGGACAGGATCATGGTTTGAGAGAAAAATCTTAGGCTTGTTCTCATTATAACCTATAAGAATCTTAGCTTCCCGTGGCCGGGTACTATATGTCAAAAATATCTTTATGAAATTCTATCAGTAAGAGCTCTACCAAAGGAAACTTAGGCTTCTGCATTTTTGCTATGGCAAAAGATCTTGATGTTTAATATTGTGAATCACGGACTGTAAGATACTGAAATGTTTTCTGAATCACACAAATGTGGGAGTTTTCCCTTCATCTTTAGCATGGAGCACTTTTTTTAATATGTTCAAATTTTTGAAATATGGAAACAAATAATCTCTAAACTATCTACTTGGTAGGTTTTTATTGACCAAAAACTTTCACTCCAAGTGGTGAGTAAAACATTATCCTATGCTAGCCTCCACATTTTTTTTTTCCTGTTGGTTTTACAGTTAGGCAGACCTGAAAACCCAAGTTGAGTAAATTCTATTATTATCATTATATGAACTCAAAGGGTGGTTGAATGCCAGACAAGCTGGCTATTAGAACAAATGAATAATAAAAATATAAAGTTAGGCAAAATCTTTAAAGAGCCCTTTCCCACATGCAAAAACTGAAATGATTCTATAAAAACCTGTCACAAAATTCCAGAGTGCCCATGCCCATCTGTTCCATCATTAAATTCTCCCCATTTCCTGTGTGATGTGTATCCCTTGCTCCATGAAACACCATCACCTGTCTGCCTTAGCAGAATTCTCCTTATCGGATGCTCTGAACAGCAGGAGCCTGCTGTTGGAAATGAGTTTCTCTACTAAAAACGGGTTGGAATGCAGACGCCACAGAGATTGAGGACATCTGGCAACTGACAAGGAGTGAGAGAGTGAGAGAGAGAGAGAGAGAGAGAGAAAGTGTGTGTGTGTGTGTGTGTGTGTGTAGGGGTGCAGCAGTGCCTCAGCCAGAGCCTATGGAGACGTGGGCAAAGAAAAGAGAACTCTCACTCAAGTCGCACAAATGCCACAAATGACAGGGAGCGCCTTGGGGTTTGAAGGGAAAACTGCAGATCAATGCCTGGAGGGACAGGAGGCCGCTTTGTGACCAAAAGAAAGTAAACAAGACAGGGGACTAAGTCTAGGGAAGGAGGTTGCTAGCCCTGGAAAGCAGAGCAACACTGCAGGAAAGAACCTAACTCAGAATGAAAACCAAGTGAACTCGGCAGGAAGTTGTGGCGCTTTAAGTGCTTGACAGATAGATGGCAGAGAAAACGGAATGATTTCATGCGGAGGGAGGGGACACTTTGTCAGGGCAATGTCTCATTTACAAACTGGGTTTTGTTAAGGATAAGATCTACTGAAAAGTATTACTCCTCACTACAAAAATATTTATAAGAGTTGTACTCTAAACTTAATACGCATTGGCTGATTAAATTTCTTCTTACTCCCCCCTCCGGTTTTTCATAGTCTATTTTCAAGTAAAAAAGTGTCCCACAAAAATCATGGGACTGAGGGGTTCAGAGTTTGGTGGGTTACATCCACAGAGGCTCCGTCTGAAGCACAGAGGTATGTTAAGGTGTTTCAGTGCGTAACAAGCACTTCATAGTCACATTGCACGTACGCAACATGGGAAATGCTACCAAAGTGATGACACTTCCACAAATTTGAGAACTGCTTTGTTTATGAAATGCAGGTACAGAGGAATGAAGCTAACAGAAACAACACAACAGAGGACACTGAAAACAAATGTTCACATATTTATGTTATGTAAAAATAGCCCATTGTTTTCAGCGTACTTTATGTTGTTTTCACATACAATAAACAGATTTTAAGTTTGTATGATGCCAGTAGGTGTTTGTCTTGTGAAATGGATTTTTCTCTCTTGTAACACTCCTAGACAAGTCATTAGCTTTGATCAAACAGAACCTCTCCCCTTCGTAATCAACATTCAAAGGCAGATTCCCTGAAACAGAGCTCACTGCTCTGGGTGTAACTGAACCATGTCATTGGGTCGAAGTAGAGCCAGAACTGAGACCACAAGCTGAGCCACACACTCTCGCCTCAGGAGGAAAAGGACAGAATAGATTTCTCTTGGCTAACAGAATTCCCCAGTGGCTCTGCAACCAACAAATAATGTCAGCCTTTAATAAAAGAGGCAAAGAGGAAAAAATGGGAGTGACTGCTGGCACTGGAATAGAAGTAAGAAGATGGAAATGAAATGAGCCAGGGTCCAGTGACTGACAGAGTTCATCTGGATACAATCCTGGAGTGGCTGAATGGAAAAAAACCGAGAAGAAGGCTGGGCATGTAACCCAGGAAGACACGGGGAGAAAAGGGGAGACGGGAGTGTTGTGGCAAGTCAATATTTGATTATTATTATAAATTCAGTTGCAAGGACTAGGAGAATCTGGAGAAACTAATATCAGGATAGGAATTCCAACACACTCACCTTTCACAAACAATTGGCCTAGACTCATTCATGACAGGACCCAGGGAGGAGCATGCCTGCCGAGGAGGGGGTGCAATGGGGACCGCAGAGTCCAGGGAGCTTGTCTTCCGGTGAAAAGCCTCCTGGGCCAGGGCTGCTCCTACAGCCGACGACCCTGCCACTGGCCCATCCCCATCCAGTGCGCAGGAGCCGGCTCTCCCATGGCCTCCCCCTAGTGGCAGCTCAGGACCCACTGCTCCCTGCAGAGGCAACTCGACGCCCCCAAGCTCCACTTCCATGGTGGGGGATGCTGGAGGGGAAATGCGTGGCTTCCGTTTAGTGGAGGCGCCAGAAAGCAACTTCAGCAATCCCTTCTTTTCTTTCTGAAAAAACAAAAAGCAAAACATCCGTGAAAGGTTGTACTGTACTATACTGTACTGTACCGTGAAAAGCAGCACTACTCTTGTTCTAACCCACTGGGTCCTACGGTTTTCTTTATTTGATCTTTTAAAATAACTTCTGTTGCTATTTGGTTATTCATAACCTGGAAGTTTCTCTTTCCTTCCCCTTTATGTTTAATTCCATTGTTCATTAGCATCTTCCAGTGAGGCAGGGTTAGTAGATGAAAAAAGATGTAAAACTAGGGAGGATATTTAACCTACATGGGCTTGCTACTCTGATTCCAGCTCCCTGCTAATGTGCATCTGCAGACACTGCAGCAATGAGTCCTAGCTCCGGTCTCCTCTTAGGCATTTGGGGAAGTGCAGGCAGCAGGAGATGGGAGTGCAAATTCTCCTGTCTCCTTCTGCCTCTCTGCTTGCCACATAAGTAAATAAAAATCAAACACAAATACAAAAGACATAAAATTAAAAAAAACTCACCAATTTGCATCTGAAGTTTGGCAAAAGAAGACATTTTTGGATAAAATGGAAACCCAAGATTATGGGCTTAATTTCCTGAAATTCTGCCTTTTCTCCCTCTAATTGCTGTAAGAGAGCTGGCTTAGGTATAAACCTGAAGGACTTAACTCTACATTCATAGACGTGAGCTTCTGCTTACAATTAAACACTAAAGCACATCTCACATGTCATACTTTAATTAAATTTTACAAGAAGTGATTGGACAACCACTTCATTGATTAGAAGCCCAGAAACAAGTACACACAATTTTGAGGAAAGTCCAGTATATTCACAAATAGTTTTCTACCTCTTTTTGTAAGCAAATGTACAAACAACCCCATCCCACAGAAGAACCACTTACATTTCTCTCTTGTCTCTCTCCTTAAAGATTTATTTATTTATTTATTTGACAGGCAGAAAGACAGGGAGGGAAAGAGAACTTTCATCTGCTTGTTCACTCTCCAAGCAGCCACAATGTCTGGGATGCACTGTATGGAAACCAGGAACCTAGACCTCTATCTGGGTCTGGAGCCAGTGCTTGGATATGGGAAGCTGGCATTGTGAGCAGTGGCTTAACCCACTGAATCACAACATGCATCTCTCCCCTTTTTGATATTGTCCTTCCTTGCTCTGCTCACTAGGTGTTGAGCTAGCTCACTCTCATTTTCATTCCGATAAGCAATCTTGGCTTTTAAATCATCATTTCAAACTATTTTGCAAAGATGTCAGCAGCATCATTAAGTCTTCTAGATGGAAATACTGCATGAAAAATGAAACATTTCAGACCAAACCCCTTCATTAGAAATCCCACAAACACATTGGAAATACCAAGGCCTCAACACCACAAGGAAATGCAACACTAACGAATTTATCTTGGAAACATGAATTAGTTCAGACTCATAAAATCTCTGCAGGGAAAACAACTCAGTGTCCATAATTACACAGTTCCATTAGAGGCAGAATGGCAGAAAACAAAGGTAGACAGACAATCATCATCAAGGGACAAGCCAGTTACCTAGTGCTAGTCATTTGGGGCTAGAAATGGGAAAGGGGTGACAGGGGCTGGGGACTGTGTGCTCTGGTCATCTTTTCATCTGCTCCACTTGGGCTAGACAGGAACAGAACCTGATAGCCAGTCTCATCCCCTCTCCAGGAAGAGAAAGATCCTATTGTATTTTTTCCTAAATGCCTGAACTCAACTCATTCCATTACCTTTTGACTCACTTACTCAACATCACATGTTCTAAATCCACAGGACAGTTTTCTACCCAATGGCCACCTGGGTAAATACCTGGCAGAGTTGCTACACCCTTCTTATAGGAAGTCAGAGGTCTAAAGGGTCAAGAGATGAGCTGGGAGAGAATCATATCCAGCAGCTCACACATCCTCCAGCTCTTCCAGCTACAGTGCAAGAAAGAACATGCTAATCCCTGGATCCCCCATGGATCAACTGGGCACATCAAGTCCACTGATAAATTACAATCTCAGCAAGCGACAGCTAAAGATATTTTCTCTCAGCTCAATTCTACGCACTCAGTAGAATATCAGATAACTGACTGGTGCTTAGGGAACAGTCTCTAAAGTGATTAAGAAGAACGATGACTTGGTTCATGTAAAATGATTAAACACATTAAACACAGCTTGCTTTAATGACTTCTAAAGGATGGGTTATCATCATCAACCAAGGCTGACAACCCATGGAGCAGAAGGCAGAGGATTAGGGACCCTGGCAGGGTGCAAGGGTAAGGCAGAGGGACGCCATCACAGGGAGGAGACTATTCTAGCTTCAAGGATCTTGCTTTTAATATCACATTCTGATGTTTTCTCCACTAAAGAACAATGCGCCACCTGAGAGAGAGAATTTTGCAAATTCAGGCAGTCACCACCTGAGGGTACCTTTGTTCTTTTTTAAAATGAAAACTATGGATGAGTTAATAAAAACCATACTTAAGCAATTTTAAAAATGTACTGTTAGTACACAGGAAAAAGGGGCAGCTTTTTTAGTATAAATCTTAATAATTCATTCCCTGTGGGTTTTCCAAGAAATGATTCCTAGATAAAATGATTTTATACTCATAATTTTCTCCTCAGAAGATCTGAGGATTTAAAATAGGATCATACATAAAAAAGGAACTATCTAGTCCAAAAAATGAAGATAATAAAAAAGTCATTTTTATATAAAGAATAATTTTAAACATCAACTCAATTCCCTTCTATTAGTCATATAACAGACTATGAGTCCAACAAGGGAAACAGCAAGTCAGAGCTGCTTCCCAGGTGACAGAAAATTTTATTTCAGCAATTCACAGTTAAAAACACTCTATTTATTCAGTATTTTCTCTCTATTGCTCTTTGCTCTCAAACATATATTCTAATTAGCAAAAATAAAAAGATAAAACAAAATAAAAATTAGTGTTTTGGGTTATAGTCACCACCAATCTACATAGCCAGGTTCCCAATAATGTTTTATTGTTCATAGGTAAAGAACCTCAAAACATTAATTCATGAGATACTGTAATAATAATCACTCATACTTGGGACAAATATTTACAGAGTGTCTAATGTGTACCAGGCAACTCATTAGGTTCCAGGAATATAATCGTGAATAAGAGAACAAGCAGCTCACATTGTCTGACAATCACAGCCGTAAAAAAAAAATAAGCAGAGTAGTGGGAAGAGAGAATAAGGAAACCCCAGAGCTATGTAAACTTCTAGAGGCAGTTAACTACCACTAGGTTCAAGAATCTTGTCTGATATTTTTGCAAGGATTTATTCCTCACAGCAACGTGATGAAGTAAGCATCAGTTGTTATTCTTATTTGTTAAAGGTCTGTAGGCTTGCCTAAAATGACACTGCTGGTAGGAGGTGGAGGTGAGATCTGAAGGAAGCCCACACTATCCCCTTCTGTAAGGTCGGCACGTATAGAAAGCAACACATCTGTGGTGCAGAGGAGCACGGATGGCCACCTAAGGATGCAGCTCACAAAGGCCACTTGCCCACTGAGCAAGACAGGTCTGCTGGCCACATAACAAGAGGGGTCTCTTGTCCTTCAGAAAGGTGAAACACATTCCTGTTTCTTACAGCAAGGTAAGAACTGGGAAGGAAGGAAAGCCATCTGAACAAAGAAAATGGTCCGTAGACGCTTTGGGAAGAGTGTTCAGAGCAGAAAAAAATGAACATTTAAGAACTGGATAAGACTTTCTGCTTAAGAAAGCAAGAACAGTAGAATAGACTATGAGGCATGAATGGACAGATTCAAAAGTGACTGGCTCCTTGAAGGACAGTGCCATCAGGAATTTGGGGTTAGGGAGGTTGGAGGTACCAAATGTTGACCTTTCTTGGCCCATTTTCTCTTTCAGAAACATATCCAGGATATGTTAAGTAGGGGCAGAACTGGTAGCATGTGTGGTACCCAGCAGGACACTAGAGGTGGTACTTCTCTCTCTTTTCAAGATTGACTTATTTATTTGGATGGCACAGTTGACAAGAGACAGGAGGCAACACAGATATGAGGTTAGACAAATGTGCAGATAAAGCTGCTGAAGTGGTGACAGTGAAAGGTATCAGAGGTCTCCTAGAGAGAATAACCATGGTAGAAAGGCCCAAGATTTCAAACAAGAAATAACTGAAATGATGTTTGGAAATTCCATTTCAGATGCTTATTTGTCAAACACAGAATACAGGTGCCCAAGTTAGCCAGAGATTTAACTTAGAAACAGAAGCTCAGCTTTCAGAGGTCCCTCAGACTTTGTGAAACAAGACTTTTAAAAACATGGTTCCAAAGAAATTGCTCTGTGAGGAGAGGAGATGCAGTAGTCCTGTGTGTTCACTGAAAAGTGACCCGCCTCTGTGGTATGCCAGAAGTACCCCACTGCAGAATATTTGGGTTCTGAAAAAAGGAGAGTACAACAGACATGTTGCCATTTGGGGGATATTTCATGCATTGCCTAGTGGGATTAAGTGAATGGATGATGATAATCACAAAATGTTGAGGAAAGACAGAAATAGTGAGGGCACTGACAAATAAGTATAGACAGTTGCTGGAAGTCTTGACTGAAACTACAATTTCTATACCATTTTGGTTAATCTTGGAAAATTGAGCAAGCTAAATTTTGACCTAATTTTTTTAAAGACTTATTTATTTGGAAGGTAGGGCTATACACACACACAGAATTTTCCATCCTCTAGTTAATGTTCCAAATGACCTAAACAGTCAGGTTGGACCAGGAACCAGGAGCTTCATCTGGATATTCCCCCTGAGTAGTAAAGGCCCAAGCAATTGGGCCATCTTCAACTGCTTTCCCAGGCACATTAGCAGGAACTGTGTTGGAAGTGGAGCAGCCAGAACACCAATGGCATCCATACAGGATGCTATGATTGCAAGTGGTGCCGCTACTGGTTATTCCACATTGCTGGCCCTTCTGGATCTAATTCTGATCAAGCAGGGGGAAGACAAAGACCAAGCAGGTAGTAGATACATTCTCATGGAAAAGCAGAAACACAATGAGCTCGGAAGAAAGTATCCAAAGAAAAGCTGGGTAGTCATGTGTGAATTCTAAAGTTTGAGAGGACAGATTATAAAAGTGTGCATGATGTGAAATTCAAAGAGGGATATGCTTCAAGAGGAATGGAAAGGCGCTCAAAAATGACATTCTATGCACACAATTGCAAATTTTCCCTGCAGATGACACGTATGGGAGGGTGAAGTTCTGATTTGCTCTCTCAGTGAGCAGCCTAATGGGCAGCAAGTACAAAGGATCAAGAGAAAGGCCCTAACAAAGACATAACACAGCCTATACAATTAATAAAGAAGGAATGATCAGAATGAGCTTAAACTTGCAAAAATGCTAAGGATGAAAACATTTTTAAAGGGCTGTTTGAGAGTTGTATTTGAAACATGAACAAATAGATAAGAGATCTGCTATCTGGGGTGGGTGGTCATTCTCAGAGGACAAGAAGAAAAGGAAAGCAACAAACCTTGATCAGGCAGAAATGGGTGAAGAGATTGGGACTAGAATAAAGGACTATGTGACATGCTGAATTCACTCCAGTGCAGAGAGAAAGCTACCAGTTGAAACACAACATTAATCTTTGAGAAATTTTGGTGAACAAAGGACCAAGGTGAACTCAATCAGCAAAGATGGAATGTTAATCCCAATTTTCTTTTTCTTTCTTTTTTCTTCAAAGATTTATTTATTTTTATTTGAAAGGTAGAGTTACAAACACAAAGAAAGGTTTAGAGGGAGAGGGAGGGAAAAGAGAGAGAGAGAATGCGAGAAAACTTCCATCTACTGGTTTACTCCCCCACAAAGTTCAGAACTGAACTGAGCTGATCCAAAACCAGGAACCAGAAGCTTCTTCCAGGTCTCCCACATGGGTGTAGGGGCCCACAAACTTTAGTCTGTTGCTTTCCCAGACCATAAGCAGAGAGCTGGATTGCAAGTGAAGCAGCCGGAACTTAAACTGGCACCCAAATGGGATGCTGGTGCCAAAGGTGGACGCCTAGACTACTATGTGTGGCACCAGCCCCAGTTTGAATTTTTGAAAAGACAAAAGTGCATTTTGTAGTTAATTATAAACACTGAAGAGATACGAATCTTTTTTTAAAAGTCTTATGTTACCCCAGCAATTAAATATTAACTTTTAAGTAGGTTGTAAAGTTTATTTCCTTATAAACTGCTGTTTACAGGCTCAGCTAAGCATTTAAACACACAGGCGCACATATTAGCACTGAATCAGGTGGCTAAGAGTTTATGATTACCCTAGGGCTTCCCGGAACTGGTCTAGAGATTTAGGGTAAACATATGAAACATTAAGAACAAGTCATGGTTACAATACTGTCATCCAGATCTTGTCATCAACTCCTTCTGTTCATGTCTAATCTCTATCAATTTGCTTTGCCTCTAGCCACCAATGTTTGAGACATAGTTCCAAATGAGATTTAAAAAAACTATGATTTTAAACATAATTCTTCCTAATACTTTTTCAAGTCCTCTCTCACTAACTAGACTGACCATAGTTAGATATAAAGAGATCCACAAATAACACATTTGATCTGCAATATCAACCTCTTCATAGATTAGATGAAAAAAAATTGAATTGTTAACCAGCAAGATTAAAAGAACAGGAAGAACTGAGGATAGCAAAATGAAGAAAGGATGAGCTGCTAGGCCTCCAGGAGGCTGGCAGCTGCATGAGGAGTGACAAAGCATTACTCACTGAGGTGTCCTGCACACTCAACTCAGGACCTGGCAACTAGGGGGTGTTTTTCTTGTGGAGAACAAGTGATGTGAAGAGGAGGACAGGGTGGAGCCTGGATTTCTGCCCCACAATATCCCTAGCACCTGGCACCTCAACTCAATCACACTGAGTGCCTCAAGGACTGGGGAACAATGAGCCCTTTCACCTGCTGGAGGCCGTGGGACACAACCCAAGCAGACAAACAGGAAACTGGCCTTACTTTATTATCCTTGTCTGGTTTGGTGGTTGAACTGTTCCCACAAGCTGATACGGCACTGTCAGGAGATGTGGGAAGACCAGGGAGGATGGTCACTGTCCGGCCACCGGGTTCCGTCTCCAGTGAGGCAGCGCTGAGGCTTGGGGAGGTCAGTGAAGTGGTTGCTGCACAGGCCAGGGGTGCACTGGTCCGACTGATGCTGACAGCAGAGATGTGGGCCGTAGAGGCTACCATGGGAGGTGGAGCTTGTGGGGAGGCCAATGAATGATGGGACAGGCCCACAGATGCAGGGCCAAGACAGCCTGCATTCTGTACCTGGATGGGCGTCACTGCTGCCGTAGGGCGTTCTTGGTTGTGTGCTGCAACTAGTAGGGAACACAACAAAAGTCAATTTCCTGATAAATGTTAATCACCCAATGACATAAGTCATTCCACTGCAATGGACTGATACTAAAAGGCTACTACTACATCTATTACAACAAAGAAAAGATGTATAGTGGTTCACAATCTGGTGGAGTAACTAGAGATGCTTTTTTCAGGCCAATGCTTGAATCTATGAGTGCCTAGAAGCTCAGGTATAACCCCCACAACCCTGAATTTACAGAGAAAGCCTTTCCATAGCATAAGAGATGCTAAGCCATTTTCTGATTTTGTTTCACAGTGCCAATCCATGGTGGCCTCCCATCCTTTTTCTTACGAATCTATTTTCTTAATAACTATTTTCCTTTTTTGGGTTGTTCTTATTATCCAGTTCATAAGTTTTTAACATACAGTTTGCCCACCTTAGCAGGTTTTCAACAGTATATATCAAGAAAGCTACTCAAGATCCCACTGGGTATAAAATAGACAAATGGCTATATTCACGAAAAACAATCAGTGCACCCTTTAGCAGAGGATCACACAGCGGTCATAAAGCTAGCAGCAGTGAGATCTGAGATCATGAGGCCGTATGACTCAAAGTCATAGTTTCAAGGACTACAAACATTTTAAAGGTCATTCTAATGTCTCTCAAAGTCCAATTCTACACAAACCAGATTCTGATTCATATGCAGGACAACTGTATGCCAAATGCACTCAGGCACCGATTGCGTTGTGTTTACTTCTTAAGGCTATCACATCATGATAATACATCTCTTTTCCTCAACAGCTGCCATCGAAGATCTGATATTCGGAGATAAGCACTTTTCCAGATGTGTTGCAGCATGATTTCCTTCCTCACCTGTCCTCACCGCGTTGCGGGCCTGGTTGACAGTCATCTGCCCGGTCATGTGCAGCAAGACCTTAGCCTGAGGACTCGTCTGGATGTGAGCTGCTGACACCACTGCTGTGGGTACAACACTGGGATTCCCAGCCACACCATTTCCCTGGAGCTTCTGAACAGGCCCACCTGCAGTGGAAGGACTGACCATGGTTGCCCCCCGATTCATCTGACCAGCAGTGGACATAGGGACTTTAGCTTGGGAAGCATTTGTCACTGCCCTGCCAAGACAGAAACAGATGGAAGGCCTGATCAATCAGCAAAATGTGAGACAGGACAATCACCTGTAAGAAAAATGACTGAGAACTTTAAAGACAGAATGTCTTAAAAAATGAATGGGGTTAGTCTTACAAAGTTTCAAGAATAGCAAGTTGAAAGTAATGATGGTCCTGAGGCAGAACAAGATGTTGAAATTCCTATATTCTAAGATAACAGAAATTATATGTCATACTCTGCTCAAGAATATATAGTTATTGGCCTCAGCTTTCCGTGTCAGGGCCCTGGATTTTTTTTGCCCCATCCACTGAACAAGTTGGTTGATCCTTCACTAGACTCATAGTTTTATAGCTTGGCTCCTGTTTCCCCATAACCTGCATCCAGCCTCAATCACACATTCACCTGTGTAAACACATATGTGCACATACACATACTCTTAAAATGTCCTTTCTGGTGTTTCTTCACCTATTCATTTATTTTTCAAGATCCAGTGTAAATCTTGTCAAGAGATCTTTGTCGAGGCTCAGGTTTAAGTTATGATCCTGAAGCCAGTGTCATGGCTCAGTGGCTAAATCCTTGCTTTGTAGGGCTCAGGATCCCAGATGGATGCTGGTCCCTGTCCTGGCTGCTCCACTTCTGATCCAGTTCTCTGCTTGTGGCCTGGGAAAGTAATGGAAATTATCCCAAGGCCTTGGTACTCTAAATCACTGTGGGAGACCCAAAAGAAGTTCCTGGCTCCTGGCTTTGGATTGGCTCCTCTCCAGCTATTGTTGCCAGTTGGGGAGTGAACCAATGAATGGAATATCTTTTGGTATCTCTTTCTCTCTATAAATCTGCCTTTTCAGTAGAAATAAATCTTTTTTTTTTTTTTAAGTTTATGATCCTGTTCACTCCACACATTCTTCATTCTCTGGCCCTTGATTATTAAATGTGCTGTGTTACTTCCTAATACATTTGTTGTTGAATGAATGCTGTTCACACAGGGAAAGCAGCCAGAAGTCAGGGCCAGTGTTAAACGCTTCTTTTTCATTCCCAAGGTTGTACAAATTGTACTGTTTTAGAATGCTTAGTAGCATTCTACTGGTTAAGTTAAGCTCAGTATAATTTTGTGCACAGTATTTTTTTACATTCAAAGTTATTTAAGACAAAATTATGTATATAGCAACTTTCTACTAAGTAAAATATTCCATTAATTAGAATATTATTATTTTGTTTTTAACCATAATAAAAGAAAATTTACTGAATAGCAACCATTGCTCTAAAATTCAACAAAAAGAGAGACTTTTATTTTTGAATTTTACAAAAATGTTTTTCCTCATTAATTTCATTTTTGGGGTATTTTCTTATTTATAATTAAGATTTTGCACCACAAAGGGTCTGCCATTTTCTGGATGGGTGGGATAAAGAAGGTTGATATTGATTAAAGATTTGCAAGTCAAATTGACGTTAACATTCTGTCACCATCTGCAACAATACTGATTTTCATTTGATTAGGCTGCTAGCCAAACTACACATCAAGGCCAACAGCTGACAAACATGTTACTTCATTAAACCATTTGTTTAAAATCAGAGGGTTTAAGGAAAGCTTTAAAAGTTAAACTTGAACCATTTATTATGAGTCCAGTTGTTAGAAAGTTGCGCCTCTCAGTGTGATTTCATCATAGGTCATTTTATTCAGTTCCCAAGGTTATTTTCCTCAGTGACTGTAAAGTGGTCTTCTTTAAATAAGATAGACATTGTTACGTATGCACAGCTCCTGTCACTGTATTACAGGGTCTCTCAACCTCAGTAACACTGTGAGTCTAATTAACCCTTTGTTGAGTGCTGTCCTATGTGTGCACTGTAGTATGTTTAGCATCACCCACGCCTCTGTTCACTAGATGGCCATTCCCAACTGTTGTGACCATCAAAAACATAAGTTGTCCTGATCACTGGCAAATATTCCCCAGGGAACAAAACTGTCCTCAATTGAGAAGGATTCATTTACTTATTTTGTTTTTTACTGCATTATAAAAATGTATTGCCAAAATTTAGAGGCAATCACCAAGTTAATGGAATAAATATAGATTCAAACTAATTAGTTTTGAGCATTACTTCACTACATCATCTCATGTAGTTTATCTATGACTCAGTTTTCTTATCCATTAAATGGAAATAATAACTACACTAATGAGTAGATTAAAGATTTAAAGTTACTAAGTATAAGGTATAATACATCTTTCTGTTGGCACAAAGCAAAATTATGTTAAAAACCCATAGAAGTAGTAATAATACAGGCTGTGTTAATATCAAATACTGTTCTTTCATTTTCTAAAAAAAAAAAATACTGAAAATGCTCTAGTTAAGTAGTTTTCTCACATGCAAATTCCAGAAAGCAACAGGAAATTCAGTACATTTATTGGACACACAGATATCCATATGAAACACTAAGTATGTTACAGTTAGAAGGGATTTTAGTAGCTAAAGATAGGAATTTTTTAAAGTTAAGCTCATTCTAGTGTGAGAAAGAATTTTTATATACTAAAAGCCATGAGAAAAAACATTTCTCTACTTAGAATGCAGTAAAACATATTTTCCAAACCATACCTTGTGACTGGTGCCACATAATTGCCAGGGAAAACCCCTATCTTGCTGGTATGCATTGATGTCCCTTTGAACCAGCCATCCTGGCAACGTTCAAACACTAAAAACATCTCCCCTTTTCTCAGCTCTAGCTCATCCTCTTTCCGGGGAGTGTATGGATATATAGCAACATACCTAGAATAGGAAAGAATATTTGATTTCAGGCTGAGTAGTAGACAAATTTCAAGACGCTCAGAACTTTTTCTTGGTAAAAGTCATTAAGTATTTTGTGTAGTATAACCCTTGAGCCGATACATGCCATTGGCAATTCTGCACTGAGAGGGGTTTTGTTGTCTCTGAAATGCTTGCAGAGGCCTTCTTGATGAAGTATTGCTGAACCTGTCCCTCCTAGTGTGGATACAACAAACCTCCAAATGGTGTGTATGGTATGAAAGAATCAATCTTGCCTCCAAAAGGGCCTCACTTGCTGCTAGGGATTAGGTCCCCACTGGGAGCTCTATATATGGCACTTGTTAGACTTGGGATGTTGCCCTAAATGCACACATACGGGATGCAGCTCCATTGGGAAGCACAATATGCTGTCTTCCACACACCAGCTCAACCGAAAGGCTTGGGTAGCACCTGCTTTTATGTGCTCTGTCTGGAAGGAGAGTGGGTTTGAGAAAGCTGAAGGGAAAGAAACTTTAGATCACAGGGTGCAAACAGCTTTGCAAGACAAGGGTGTTGCCCTTATCAACATGTGGAAAGCAGGAAGGGAGCACTAACAGCTCTTTTCTGTGCTCTAGACTGGGCCACACAAATCCAGCTGTCATCAGTAAATTCTCAACAGGGCATCTCCTGGGTGTTTATGCCTGGGGACTTCACAGCTTTTTACATGTATGTGCCACCTGTTCCTGAGTGGTATAGAATCCTTCCAGTGTTCCAATGCAAGGAATTGAAAATGACAAGGAAAAACTTCCAATAGGAGTTGTAAAAAATTAACAAAAAAGTAAAGAAAGGTAAAACGGCAGTTCTATACACATTGTAAAGAAGCAAACAGTGCTTCCCTAAACTAGGAAAGGACTTCTCCCAGCAGGTTAACAAACTCATGGATTTGATACATTTTGTTTTAACAGTTCCCTAACTACCCATGTGGCCAGGTAGAAGTTTGCAAAATATAAACTGCTTGGTAAGCCATAAACTTGTTGTAACTCATATTAGAAAGGTCCTTCTCTATTACAGGTGTTTGGACTTAGTATTAAATGCCTGAGTGTAATAAATGACACCCTCACTTACACACTGGGACGAGTCTGAGGTCTTAAATGTGCAATCTGGTCAGTGGATCCTGCCACGGGCCTCGGTCCCATTCCAGCAGCAGCAGCAGCAGCAGCAGCAGCAGCAGTAGCAGTGCCTGGTGGTGTGGGAGCAACGACAGTGGCAGCCAGGAGAGGGGGTGGGGGCAGAGGAGGATTCATAGTCTGGTATAGGAACAGATAAAGGGGAGAGGGGAAGAACAAAATACTTATTTACATCTTCTGTGGAAGGAGGATGGGAAAAGGAATAAAAAATCCATAGAACAAGACTTTGATGGAATCCACACTGGGCAGAACAAGCAGGCTGCCTCCCATGAAAACCTCTTTTAAAAATTTATCACTTGTTCTCCTAAGATCTTAAAGCCACAGAAACCTTTTTAACAAACATGAAAGTAATCACTTTTGCAAGGAGGGAAAGAGAAAAACCGAAACCATTGCTTGTAATTTTAAGATTGATAGCACTTTTAAGTAGCGACTTGGACAAGAAATGCCTTTCTAGGCGACAGCTATAATGTCACACGACTTGCTAGGAATTAATTTGTGATTGTTTCTGTAACCTGAAACTCAAACACAACACCAAACAATTCAGCTGCACTATATCTCAAATCATTCCTTCAGAAGAGCATTCCCTTTGATGCCTGATCTCTGAAAAGCTCAAACAATAGCAAGCCACAGTCAGTGGCTATTGTTGCTACTTTTGCCTATTCTTTTTCTTAACTTCGCTAGCTTTTGAAATTTAGTACTATCAAGGCTGATAATCTTTAACAAGTATACCAGTGAAAAGCTGCTGGTTCCTTTATGGGCACAGTCTAATGGGGTTCTGCCTACAGGATTCCACGCCTTTTGAAAATCAATGGAGCAATTGTTACCTTCTGATCTATAAACCCCAGATTATTCTTCAGGGTCTGTGCACTGAAACTCCTGGGATAACAGGCACACAAAGACTGCATGCACTCCCATCCTGCCCCCTTCAAATCACTGTAGCACTAAATGTAAAAACTGAATCAAAGGGGACTAAAAATGCACCTCAGAAAGCGTAAATGGCTTGTACCCATCAGCATTATCAATCACGAAAAAAAATCCAATGATTTCAAAACATAGGCTATAACAACCATTTAATTCAATTTTTGGAATAACATTTGAATCTCATCAACATTTACCTCCTTTGTATGTTGTTCCAGAAACATAATATAGTAGAAAGTAAGTCCAGATTTCTAGATGTATACTGCAACTGCTTCACACACTTTTTCTTTCCCCAAAGTGAAGATTTTTTTTTCCCACACTGCAGCTGAGGTTGATATAGAACATTTGGTGCAGAAATAAATGAGGTGTAGAGCTGCACACAGAGTGCTCACCTGAACAAGGCAGGGGTCAGTTCAAAAGTTACAATGTCATGAAAAAGTTGCATTCTCTATATAAAACATGGCAGCATTAAGGTTTGTTATGTTTCTGGAATATGCAGGTACTGGGGCTTAAAGCCCCCCAAATCTTTAAGCAGGGGAAGGTCAAGCATTCATCCTGGTAGGCCTCCTTCTAGTACAGAGTAGAGAGAAATAATGATAATCCTGGTAAAATACTTAGTGAATGTGACCTGGAAGTTCATGGATAACACACCAGGGATTTCAGGGGTGAAATAACAAGAGTATATTATACATAGGTTAATACAGGGAGAAATTAAAATTACCAGTCAGTCCATTTCCATTTAGACCTTTCTACCCTGAAGCTCAAGAAGGTGTTACGGAAAGGCAGAAGATGAATGGCACATGTCCAACAAGGGAATTCAAATTGTCTATAATTTCTTAACTTTGTTAAAATGTAGGCTACATTAAATCTCTCCAAGAAGAAAAGAAGCCAAAAAAATCTATCAGCCTGTCAAAAAACAGTGTGTCATATTTTATTATCAAAATATAAAGTAATATCACTTATTATTATGACATAGGGCCAGCCAATATTTCAGGTGCATTACTTTTAGAAAGAGTGAAAGATAGGCATTGAGATATGACATAAAAGAGGATATTTAAGGAGGATATTTTGAAAGATTCCAATGGTTGTGCTTTAGAAAAAAATACTGCTTTGTATGTGTGTGTGATTGAAGCATAGATAGTTCAGGTAAGTAAATACACCTTGGAAGCATAGATGATCTTAATAAAACTGAGCAGATGCCCAGTGTGGGTATAAGTGCCGATCTGTGTGCTGGGTAGTTGTATGGGTCCATAAACATTCAGATAAAGACAAGAGAGAACATCTAATTAAAGTCAGATTCCTAGATGTTGCTCAGCCCTGTGTGGTTGGTAAAATGACAGGTTTCTGGTGAGTCCGGCCTGCGACACAATAGGAAGTTTTGTGGGTTGCTTTATAAACAATCTAAACTGAAATAATCTGAGGATGTGGAAGTTCAAAAGGTAGCACACTGTGTATTGTGCTCCAGGCAGTTGCCATCCTCCAAGACCCAACATTTCCACCGAGCAAACTACAGCCTTTCATTCACCCGAAGTCGACCTGTAGACCTGCCTATTATTTTGTGGTTTGGACTAGCCAAGACACCAGAGGCCATGATGCATATTCCACTACCAGCAAAATATATCTATGGAGCTACTAGAAACATAGGTCATACTTCAATAAATATATCTGATTCATTAAAAATAAGACTGGGGTAGACACTTGGCCAGTGGCTGGGATATCCTTGTCTTGGGCTGGATGCTTGCCTGGCTTCCTGCAGACCTTGAGAGGTGGTGGTGCTGGCTCACGCAGAAGACCTGTGCCTTGCCTCCTAATTTTTACCTTATCCAACCTCAGCCATTATGGACATCTGGGGAACAAACCAGTGGACAGGAACTCCATTTCTTAAAAAAAACAAAAACAAAAACAAACACATGCACAGACCCAAAAGGGACCTGCTAATATGAAATGGCTCAATTTACTGACATTCAGATTCTGTCTCTTTGACTCACAGTTTTATATCATAGGAGAACCAAGGGCTCTGGGGTCAGAAAAACACAATCTTGGCTAAGCTCTTAAGGCAGTTTCCAGTTCAAGTGAGTCCTAGGGGGAAGAAGCATTTTTCTGCTGAGTGAGCAGCATTCCAGGGCACATTTTCTACTGGACATCATAAATGACATTTCAAGCACATGAATATGAAAATCTTCCTTTCTGGTAGGCACTCTGTCTTTGTCCTACCTTTCCATGCAAGTAGCCTAGAGACTGCTTATACCTGGTAATGGTTAAGGACAGGGAAAAAGACCCAGTAGATGCTGCTCCAAGTTGATAGCATTTCAAGTACGCAGGATCACCAGTTTAAGCAGTGTTACCCTCTATGCACATAAATTTGTAGATTTATAATTGTATCTTTGATCCATAAAGGAGAAAAGAGTAGATATTTAGAGCAGTTAATTAACTGAAAATTATGTTAGGTCTCTATGCCTCACTAAACTGATCTGAGAGACAGAGTAATAGGAATGGTTTATGTAAGCTGCTTTCCTAGTGTTCTAAAACACAGCAGAAGCTCAATAAATGGAAACTACTGTCATGACTCATGAGTCAAAAGCTGAGTTACTTATTGCTATACCGTCGGCATCCTAGACTTGCAGCCAGCACATAAGAGATTCTCAATGCAAGTGTCATGAATGAGAAGACATTCTGCACTTCCTCCTTCCTCTTAGAACACTGACGGGGGTCAAGAAGCCTCAATTCCTGAGATGCTAGACTCCTTTTCTTCTGTTGTTGCTATGAAAGACCCCTGACAATTACAAAGGGCCTATGACTATGTCTTACTCTATCATGGTTGTTAGTTTCTACCTCACTATTTCCTGGGACTTTGTTTATTCTTGGTGATAGCAATAAATCCTGCTCAGCTTCCACAACAGGCTACAATGGGCTGCTAACATGCTCTCTACTTCCAGAACTTGACATCAATAAACTTTATTTCACATCCCCCTGCCACACACACAAATATGTGTGTATAGTATAGTTCAATTAGGGCTCCACATTTTTGAGACGCAGCACGTTTATAACTTGGCCACAGGTCATTTCTGGCCTTTCTTGGCAGAGCCACCTCTAACATCTTGCAGATGAACACCTTTCCATAGGTACACAGGATCAGGAGTTTCAAACCTCCTGATCTGAAAGCTCTTCTGGCGTTGTACGGAAGATGGAAGAATAAGATTTTCACCTTTATTCTCCCACATTTCTGAGTCAGAAAAAAAAAAAAAACCAACAACCCACTATTATGCTACATAAAATACTAAGAAGCCTTAGTTCATGAAGAAAACACTGGAAACAATTCATTTCCTACTCTAATGGTGATACTTACTGGCTATAAATCCATATCAGAAAAAGCTTCCCCCTCCCTTTTTTTTCCACCAAGCTGCACACTACTGCTGTGACAGCACTCAATGTCTTCAGGAATATTTCATATTCTAAATAGAACACTTGCCACAATTCATGGAAGATTCAGAGGACACGTGCTACTGAGGAGTCCCACCTAATCTTAACTGTATTAAATATAAAACATCTCTGCAAACCTACCAGGGACTCTGAGATTTAGATTCCTCCTGAGATGACAGACATGTCTGCCTACAGTTTTTCATTAAACAGAATTATCACAGTAGACATGCTTTTTAATAAATCTTTCACTTGCTTAATAGGCAAGCCTTTTCTTTAAAAAAATTAATAACCCTAGGACAAAATGGTTGGATGTAAATTAATCTTTGTATATGTATGCTCTCTTGTGACCTATTCCACTGATTTGTCCTGGAGTGAGCCTCCAGCTAAAAGCAATAGGCCATTTACAGTACTGTAAAATTTTTAGACCACAAGGACTGAAATTCAGTCAGCCTTAAGTCTTTTCTGCTAATTAATTTTTCTAAGATCAGAAAGATTAGCCCTTTTTTCTCCTTTAAGAAATTATTTTCAGATTTTTTTCCACGCAGGGCAGTCATGCAGAAATGGGGGTAGGAAGGAAAGGAGAAAGACTCCCTTAGAGATTAGGGAGCAGAATGGTTTGGAACGTGTCTCTGGTCAAACTTCCGGGGCTAAAAGAATCTCATGGAAACCATATTTCAGTAAAAGTTAACTGCAATTCATCTTTCTTCCCAAGATGAATCCAGGAGACTTCTGCCTCAACAAGCAGCTGTCCTACTGAGGGAATTGCAAATGTTCAGGGAACACTAACAAATGAAACAACTTCAACCTCTAACTAGAACATTGTTGGCTTTTATTTAAATACAAGGTCAGGCTTAACTTTACAAAGTTTGTGAACATCTAAATCAAGTTAGGCAATATAATTCTGCATTTATTTATATACAACTTGATTCAAAATCAGCTTTCAATTATTTATAGAAAGTATCAAGATAAAGACAAAATAAGAAAAATGAGGCAAATGGAAAATGAGGACAATAAAAATAGATAGAACCAAAATTCTGACTAATGTACTGTGAGATCTTTGCTGGAGGGACTGCAAATTTGGCTCAGAGCAGCCTAGCAGAGGGAAATATAATCTTTAATACAGCAAAAACAACAAACCAGCTGCTTAGAAGCCTCACTATCCTCACTATCTCTTGGCACAGAGAACACAGAGAACCACAACAAAATAAAGCAGGCCCTCCAAGGCATTCTTAATTACAGGCACACGTCACAGCACACAGCAGTCCTCAACAGAGGCCAATGAGATCAACCACAGCCATCTGCCCTTCAATGTTCTAGCCCTCTGAAGGAAGTACTAACAATCTCCTTTTAGAGCAAGGGACAGTGAGGCGGAAAGAAGCGGAGTTAACTTTCCTGTGGTCACATTAACAAGAAAATGGCTGAGTTGGACCTCAAACCCAGGTATGTTTCATCCAGGCCTGGATCCCATCAGCAAGTCAACCTGTTTCTTTGATACCATCATAACATACAGACACAAGCTGGGCAGGGTGATACTATGATTCAGGACCTGAGGGTAATCTGATCTAACAATCTCCTTTAACTCACAGCTTGAATAGTTTGAAGGCGTAAGCCAACATATAGTCCTGAATGAGAGATTTCATAACTGCTAGCCTCTTGTATTCAACTGCCTACAGTATTAGCAAAAAGGTCTTTAATGACTATGCTTTTTGCTACCTAAGGTTATATTTCCTGGTTGTATTTTCTTGTTTCTTCCAATTTTTTTTCTCCACATTGTTCCTCTTCTTCACATCTATTTCCCTTGGCTACCCTAATTCTTCGTGTTGTTTTCCCTTTTCGGATGTTTGAAAGCAACTGGTGTTTAGATTCTCTAGGCAAGAAACAGTGTTTCCTGGTGAAAAATAAACATAATTTAAGAGAACCTTCCAAGAGAACAGGATACCTTTAGGTTGCCACAGCCAAGTGTGATTCCAACAGAAAGATAAGCTAAGTGTAGAGATCTGGTGTCAATTGTGTTTGACTCAAAGCAAACTATTTAGCCTTTGGGATTTATTTCCTCAGTATTTTTACAAATGTATCTTTATAAGAAATAACTGGGAGCACGGCGCGATAACGTAGCAGTTAAAGTCCTCACCTTGAACACACCAGGATTCCATATGGGTGCCAATTCTAACCCTGGCGGCCTCGTTTCCCATCCAGCTCCCTGCCTATGGCCTGGGAAAGCAGTTGAGGACAACGCAAAGCTTTGGGACCCTGCACCTGTGTGGAGACCTGGAAGAAGTTCCTGGCTCCTGGCTTTGGATTGGCTCAGCTCCAGCCGTTGCAGCCGCTTTGGGAGTGAACCAGCAGACAAAAGATATTCCTCTCTGTCTCTCTTCCTCTCTGTATATCTGCCTTTCCAATAAAAATAAATAAATCTTTTTTTAAAAGAAATAATCGGGATTTAGAAATGCAGAAGAAATAAATGTTAAGTCTTCAGGAAATCAAGTTGATCCTTAATGCACATTAAATGTATTCCTGAGTTCTAATAGCTTCAGGCCACTAATCTTCACTGTATAAATTTGTGCAGGCTGCAGGCAGCAGACTTTCAAATTTTCTGTCAAGATCATCCGAGATAAGAGATGAAAGATAGAGATCCACTCCACCTAGTAATTATCAATGTGAACTGCAGGTGGTGGAAGGTAAAGCATGCCAGATTAATGATGAAATACTTAAAAGACAAGTAAAGATGAGAGAAACTATACTCACTCCAAGGGCGGCTTGATAGGGCGCATCTGATGGGAAAGTGAACGAGGGGCCAGTTGTCACTGGGCTGCTTGGGGGTGGGGTCACAATTAACCCGGTAGTACTTATATGAACCTGTCAAGAAAAAAAAAGTTATTAAAAAGATGACAGAATTTTACTAAAACAGCTTATGCCAGCTAAGCCTTGGGAAGGCAAGTGACATAAAACTAGCTTCTGTTATTTTGGGAAGGCTGACTCCCTTACCATTTATTGAACCCAAATTCACCGGCTACTTAATTTGTACCACACATGGCGTATCTTCAGGGGTAAATCATGTAATTTTGCCTGCAGAATTCACGTGCTACTGGTTTCCACAGAAACACATTGCCTCATTTTGTATGCTACCATGAATCTAAAGCTTTTTTGGGTGGAAGCCTGGCGCTTATCCAGCCTACTGACCAATTCCTTGAAGATCCTGTAAAACTGTGCTATGGCTGAATGCTTACCCATGTATCAATATGTTTAAATCTCTGTAAAGTTCTTAAGCTTACTACTTTTAGGACCCTTTTTCATAACTTTCTCCTTTTAATGTGGAATACATAATCAAAATGCAGCTGCCTACACATACCCATACCAGGCCATTATTTATAAAACCCTTAAAGGAACAACGGCAGACTAAATCAGCTGATGTTAAAACTGTCTTATACATGATACCACCTAACATAAATTTAGTAGAAAGAAAATGAGTTATCCAGGTCTTTGCATTGCCTGTGCTCAATTAATCAATTTCACCGAGTTCGCATACCAGGTCCAACTGCAGAATGCAGTAGTGTTCCTTGTACAGTGTGGATTATCTTCCACTGTGATCAGAAGCCAAAAACAATGATATACTGAAAAACACATAATTTTTTTTAATGATAACAATGTAATATCAAGTAAAGTCTCCTCAATTCCTATAAATTAAGAAAAAAGATTATTATGACAAAGAAAAACTCAATGACTGGCTTCCAGAGGGCCTAAAGAAAACTTTTCAATATCCCACTGAGGTAGACTCTACAAAGGCCAGGGATAATCAGTATCACATTAAAAAAAAAAAACCCTGTTTTCATACACCTGTATGATACATGGAATGTCACATCTTGTAAAGCACATGTGTATGTGTTAATCCATACACTGAACAAATGTAACCCTAAGTCTAAGTGGATCCCATGGGCACCGTTAATAAGTTTCTTCCCAAATCTATATTTTCTACTTCTCTTGTGATTAAAATTCAGTTTCTACTGGGAAACAAAAAGTTTTTCATTCTAGGATAAGCCCAAGTTTTTTAGTTATGTTGCCCAATAAAGGGCAAATGTCAAAGGACATTTGTAACTCGGCATCACACAGAAGAGAAGATCTTCTTTTATAAGGTACAGCCAAGTTCCTCTCAAAGTAGACATCATCAAGGAAACTTCTGGGCAGAGAAAAACAACTTACCCAAAATACAGCTTCCTAGGTCCCATCCCTAAGAATACCTGAGATCCTTTGATTGGCTGATATTTTTCTAAAAGCTCCAAAATGGGAGTCAGATAAATGAGCTACTAATGGCCTGAAACCTCAGGATAAGCTATTTCCTATTTCTGGACTCCTGTGAGGAGTAAGAAGAGAGGCTCCCTAGACATTGGACCAAAACATGGGACTAGAAGAATCCTGTAAGCACAACTTGAACGTAAAACTGCACACAGTATGGGGGCAAAGGAAGAGATGAAGTCACCAAAGACAGAGAGAAAGCAGAATGAGGGGCAGGAGCAAACCAGCCCAGACCAAAGACACCTGAATTTCTGCTGAGTTCATCTTTATCTCATTGGACTGCAAAGGGTTAAATGGAGAGCAAGAAAGCTAAAGGGCATGGCTGGGCCTTCCTCTCTCTAAGGCCAATGGCCACAGAAACACCTACTATGAATCATTCTTCCAGCTGCCAGAGGCCAAAAAATACCAGAGGTGTGGTCAAAGGAGCAGACAAAATGTCTTGGTTGCTTGCACAATCATGTGCTTTTACAGATGTAAATCACACACATCCATGCACACTGCCCTGATCCACCCAGGCAGCATGGCCTATCACCAATCTTCCAATTTCTGTATCTGAATGTTCAGTTACCCCCAATAATCACTATCACCATGAGGAAGCCCACTGCTCCTTTCTGCTGTACCATCCCACTTTCTGAAACCTGGATGTGACAGTGAGCTCTGTAACAGCCACACGAAAGCAGGAGGTAAGGACCTGCTCATAAGGTGGGAAGGTGAGCTGGAAGAGACTTGAATTCTTGACCACCCCATGATGCCATCATACCACAGGCAACTGCCTAATGCAGATTTCATGCAGATGAGAAAAAAATGAATTACAACTTCTTTAAGCCTCCTATTTTTAACTTTTTAATAAATGCACATAAAATCAATCCTAATTTAAGAGAACATTAGCTATTTCATGGATAAACATGTTGGTGTTAAAAAATTTTTTTGAAATTTATGAACACAAGTATATGAAGAGGAAAAAACTAAAGGAAAGAAAATTGAAGGCAAAGGTGAATGTGAGTCCGGGAAAAGAAGATGGAAATGAAGCCAACCACAGCAAGGGACTTCTCTGGAATCTACCGATAGATGAGCACTTTATCCATCCGGACAGGGCAAAGGGAGGAGGAGGAGCCTCTTTCACTCTCACATGAGTCATTTTCCTGTATTCACTGAACTTCATGGTTAGGAGAACATTTGTATATCACTTCACCACATGTACTCAATACTTTGTTGTTGACTATCGTTCTTCCCAATGCACAAAGTGTTTTCAGTACACCAAGGGTGGAGAAAGCAAGCAGGGCTTCCAATACTCCCCATTCTCTCCTAAAAATACCTTCCTAAGGCAACACGTTATCATTAAAAATAGAACGAACTGGAATAAAGGAGGAAAGGTGGAATATTTGAAGGGTTAATTGTTTTTAATGGAACACAGAAAGAGCCTCGTGTCCTAGGCTACTCAAACCCAAACAAAAATAGCTCTATTGTTACAGTCTTCGTCCCAGCTCTGGTGTGGCAACAGCAGACATGCTCACACCAAACAACTCTACAGAAAATACAAAAGTCCCCTTTATCTTCTTTTCTCTCTTAAACTTCTCCACAGCTAAGAGATTGCTGCCATTTCCATCCTTTCATCATTCTTAGCACATGTTGGTCTTTCTTTCCAAGAAATCACAGTAGAAATGTAGCTAGGTCATATGGAATGGGCATCTTTACCAGTAGTCAAAAACGTACCGAACTTTTCCAGGTTTGCTGCACTTGGCATTTCTTACTCTGATCCGTAACACATACCTATCTTTCATATGGGCACGACTAGCTACATGCAAAATAACAGAACTCCCATCTGATTTCACATTTCTGGTGACCCAGTCATTCGAAAAATATTTATTGAGTACTTACTGATTTCTCCCATTATTCTCAGTGAATCAAGACCTCCATTCTCCCTGTACTCACAACCTAATCAGTGTGTGTGTGTGCTATTTTCCTTAGTAAGATCAAAAGTTTCACAGCCACACCTCCTGAAAAACCACAATGCTATTCAGAAATTGAATGCATTTAACTCACAGCTAGAAGTAGGAATCTGGTAGAGCAAGGTCAAGCAAGTGAGACTGAGAAAAAAATAACTTTTAATAGAGCTGGATTCCTACGCTTCTGGTTGGCCAAGGCCATGTGTGTCCTCTTTCTTTCCTTTCCTCCCTTTTTCTCTCCTCTCAGGGAAAAGAATCCCATGTATCCTCCCTTCCTCCCTCTTTCTCTCCCCTTTCTCTTTTCCTCTCTCACTATCCCCACTTTCCTTTCTTCAAGAGAAATAATTTATTTCATTTAAAGAAACAGAACCTCCACAACTATACTGTGAAGCAGAATATAAAATTTGTATGCACATTAAAAATTTAACATGTGACACCAAAGAAACTTCTCCCAGTTGTGTCAGCACCTTTGGATTAGGATCTGTGACCTTTAAGGTGATGAATTCAGCTGTTACCTAAGTATAACAGCAGCCATGTGACTTGGATAGGGCCACCATTAAGCTCAGTTTACAGCTGAGAATGAAGGACTGTGGTATATGCAGCACAGTAAGATAATGAGTGAGTATTTTTAAAAATGAGTTAATGAGGGCCCGGCGCGGTGGCGCAAGTGGTTAAAGGTCCTCGCCTTGCACGCCCGGGATCCCATATGGGCGCCGGTTCTAATCCCGGCAGCCCCACTTCCCTTCCAGCTCCCTGCCTGTGGCCCGGGAAAGCAGTCGAGGACGGCCCAAAGCTTTGGGAACCTGCACCCGCGGGGGAGACCCAGAAGAGGCTCCTGGCTTCGGATCAGCATAGTATCGGCCCGTTGCGCTCACTTGGGGAGTGAATCATCGGACAGAAGATCTTCCTCTCTGTCTCTCCTCTCTGTATATCCACCTTTCCAATGAAAAAATAATAAAAATAAATCTTTAAAAAAAAAATGAGTTAATGAGAGGCTGGCATGGATGCATAGCAGCTAAACCCACTACCTGAGGCCCTGGTTTTCCAAAACGACACTGGTTTGAGGCCTAGCTTCTCTACTTCTGATCCAGCTCTTGCTAATGTGCCTGGGAAAGCAACGGAGGATGGCCCAAATCTTTTGGCCCTTGCCCACCCATGTGGAAGACCCAGAAGAAATTTCTGGCTCCCAGCTTTGGATTGTTCCAGCTCTGGCTGTTGCTGGCGTTTGGGGAGTGAACCAGTGGATAGAAGACCCCTCCCTCCCTTCTTCTTTCCTCTCACTCTCTCTCTGCTTCTCCTACTCTCTCTCTCTGTAAATCTGTCATCCAAATACATAAAAAATGTAACAATTTAAAAAATAACGATGTTTTCAATTGTCTTACGTATTTTAACACAAGAATAACCTATCATTATTTCTAAGACAGTCCAGTCTTGATGAATTAATGAGTTTTTAAACACAAAAGTGAATCCAATTTCTAACAACCATTTTTTTCATCCTTTCTCTTCTTTCTCTTAAACTCTGAGGAGCCTAAACATCAAGGTAGGTTACATCGATGTAGGCAGCTACAACCTGATAAATTTCAACCACAGTGCCTTAAGTTTGGGTAGAGATAACATTTTCATTGGCAAGATTTGTCAAAGCAGCTTGGCAATACAGCTCTGTAAACTGGAGTGACTGCTTGCTGTACTATCAGTAGTGGTGATAAATAGTGCTGAAGTCATCTTGTAAGTTCTGATCTTTCCTCTGAAGATGACCAAGAGTCCATACTAGGTTGAAACTGTCACACTGTCTTTCCGTTTTCCATTTTCCCACCCATAAAGTACATGCAATCTCTGCTTCCCAGAAAACCTACCATCCTGAAGCTAACATACACTGTATTTTTCACCAAGCGGACAGACGTGAAGGAGATTCCTGTGCAGCAGACACCTTGTATGAGGGTTTACCTGAGAAGGGGCACTGCAGGAAAGCCCGGAGAGCTCGCTGATCCGTGCCGCGGCTGTGGGATTGCTGGAGCTGATGAGGACCGGGGGGCTGATCTCCATGGAGTGGCGATGCTGAGATGCCTGCGAGGACTTGTTGGCCATGGTCAGAGAAGTGAAGGAGTGTCGCTTTTTGGTGTTCTTCTTGGTGTCAGAGTGCTTTGGGGCAGAGTTGCTCTGAGCTGCTGCCGAGGTACATTCTCCAGCCTCGACTCCCGGCACAGGAGGCTTATCCCATTCTATCAGCTGCTTGGCAGCTGAATTAAACTGTGTAAAGGCAAACAAGAAACCAACACCAGAAGGTTAGATAGCTCTCAAGGATTTACTCAAGTCCATTACCAGGAGTCTATCTAAAATTTAAAGTCATTGCTTCAAAGACGGCATATGTAAATATGTTTTCTTCATATGAAGTATCTTTTTGCTCAATACTAAAATTTCATCATATCTATGTCAATACATAAGTTCCAGGGGTCTCCTGACCCTGTATACCTGGTATGAGCACTGGTTCCAGTTCTAGCTGTTTCTACTCTGGTCCAACTTCCTACTAATGGATTAGGAACAGCAGTGGAAGATGACTCCAGGGCTTGAGCTCCTGCCACCCATGTGGGAAACCCAGAAGAAACTCCTTGCTGTTGAGTACAGCCTGGCCCAGCCTTGGCTCTTGTGGCCATTTGGAGAGTGAGCCAGCACATGGAAAATTGTTCTCTGTGTCTCTCCCTTTCTTTCTTTCTCTCTCTCCCTCTGTACCTCTGATCTTCTAATAAAAAATTCTGCTGGTATGGTGGCTCAGTGAGTTAAGCTTCCACTTGTAATCCATATTGGAGAGCTACTTCAAGTCCTGATTTAGCTTCCTTGTGGTGAGCCAGGGAGGATAGTGGATGATAACCCAAATACTTGGGTCCCTGTAGGTCATGTGGGAGACCCGGATGGAATTCTTTATTCTTGGGTTAAGCTTGCCCAAATATAGCTGTTGCAGTTTTTTAGGGAGTAAGCCAGAGAATGGACGGTTCCTCCCTCTCAGGTTCTCTGCCTTTCAAGTAAATATATAAACAAAATAAAATCTTATAAATAATTCCAATATAAAATTTAAAAGGAACATTATTTTTGCTAAAAATGCTTCAGAATTTCTACTTTAATACTTGCCACTTAGCTACTTACAAGTGAAGACTGCTAGAGCTCACTGACCAAATTTAGAAAACAAGCAAAAGTCTGATCTGTCTTTCCCAGAAAAGAAAATTTTTTAAAAGAAAAGTTCTAGTGCAAAGCAGGAATATGTATGAGGGGTCAAATCTGTACACAGCACTGATAATATCAGGAGAAAAGGAAAGAACACACATGTTTTGTTTTTCTTGAGGTAAAGTAAAATATTTGGAAACTCAAATGATAACATGCTGCATAGAGCTTACTAGATATTACAGTCATGGGAAAACACTGAAGACATAATTTAAGCTCTCCAAAAATTGAGATGACAAACAACAACCTTTTAACAGTAATTTACATAATATTTTAAAAAGCAGAGATTTTTCCATCTCAGCACTACAGATTCCGCACTGCAACAAATGTCTTCATATAAAATAACATCATCTTATGTTTTTCCTGCCCCTCTAAGTTGTTTGCAAGAGAATGGACATTCTTCTCGTCAATATTTAAGATAAGCTTGCTCTGGCACAGGACTCCTTGCAGCGCTGTAATAATTGCCACTAGGCAGCCAGTGCTTCTACAGATGATTGCAAATCGACTGCCAATTGGATTCTGTGGTTCCCTGGGGACCCAAAATCAGGTGACCTGCCTGAGCTGTAATTAGGATACAACTTTTACAAACATGAGTAAATCTATTTTTCTGACTTAAAAGTTTTTTCATGTAGTAAACTTTCAAGGCTAATAGGTACTAATGCCAGAATAACACCACCTATCATGACCTGAAAAACCAACATTAGAACAATGATCATAAAGACTTGTGGTACATGATTAGGGTGAAGGAATGAGATGTTATTAAAGGGTCTTCTATTACAACATGATAGCGGCATTTGGCCAGGTACCCCAGAATTTAAAAATTCTACTTTGATCCAGTTATGCCATCTTGTGGGTGTTCCTCAGGAAAAATCAAGTGCCCCAAAAAAGCAAAGTAATGTTTTATTATTATCGCAGAGATGGTCCCACATATAGAGCTCTAATAAACTGCATATGACATTCATACATAGTTTGGATGTAAGGATCTGTAAATGAAACAGACAGAGAGCTAATTTCTTCCATCCCAAACTCAACACCCTCATGAAATGAAAAATGCCAGAGGAAAGACAGCCACGATATGCTTACACTCCAAGACACCAATCCTCAAAAGCCCCTGACCAATCAACACAGCATTCCTGTGCCATTGAGTAAGAAGTAGGGGAAAGGGTTGTAAAGAACTCATTGAGGCAAAAACTATGAACTGTAGAAACTATCACGTCTACTTGATAGCCTGTTTTACCTAATGCTGGGGTCAAACCAGAGGCTCTATTAGCTGTGCTTATTTTGAAATATTGTGAAACATGACGATGGTCTCCAAGTCATACCTAGCCAAGTGTCAATTACAGTTAACATAATGTTAACATTTCACTTGTCCAAATGGGGTGCTGTGGTAAAAACAACTGAAAATTGAAGAATTATCCCCTATGTTTCTGGGTTTTTTTTATCATTAGAAAAATGTTGAGTACTCCCTTTGTCTCTTCCCCTGCATTGAAAACTCTCATTAAAATAAACGTACCTTAAGCGTCTATTATATGCTGGAAAACACAGTATATGCTGGAAATCCTCAGCTGCAGAGAAATGGTCTCTGCCTTCCAGGACCTTATCAATGGTCATAAAAATACAAGTATTTTTTATAATTTCTTATAAAAGATTTATTGATGTGTAAGAGTATGAGTGTAAGAGAAAGCTCTTCCATCACTGGTTCACTTCTCAAATGACTGGACTGCAGCAGATTAGGTTGAGTCAGGCCAAGGCCAGGAGCCAACAACTCTGCCATGTGGGTAGCAGAGACATAAGTACTTGGGCTATCATCTGCTCGGATGGAAAGCAAAGCAGCTGGGACTCAACAAGAACTCTAGTATGGAATGTAGGAGTCCAAGGTGGCAACTTATCACACTAAACCATAGTGCTCAGTCCTACATTTTCTTCTCTTTGGCTACTTTTGCTCAAAAATATGCTTTTTGAAAGACTGATCCTTGTGACTTCAAGAATCATTAATTTTTCTTTTAAAAATTTTCATTTAAAAACGTTCAATTAATTTATTTGTGAGGCATAGAAACAGAAAGAGATCTCCCATCTGCTGCTTTACTTTACCAATACCTGCAGTGGTCACAACAAGGATAGGCTGAGACTCAGAGCTGAGAACCCAATCTAGGTCTCCTATATGGATGGAGACTATTACTTTAGCCACCAGCCATTACCTCCCAGGATGCATATTAGCAAGAAACTATAACCATGAGCAGAGCAGGACCCAAATCTAGTTACTCTGATACAGGATGTGCAAGTTTCTTTAACTTTAGCCAAACACTTGCCCTAAATAGCTTTCTTTATTTCTTAAAAAAAAAAAAAATCATTTTCTGTTTGAAGGGTGGAGTTAGAAAGGGAGAGACAAAAAACTCATTGGTTTACTCCCCAAATAATTTCAACAGCCAAGGCTGGGCCAGTCAGTAACAGGGAGCTAGAACTCTGTCTGGGTTTCCCATATGTATGGGTGACAGGGGCCCAAGTTTTTGAGGGCTTCTTTTTCTGGCTGATTCCTTAGTGCATTCGCTTGAATTTGTTTCAGAAGCAGAGCAGCCAGGACTTCTACTGGTGTTCAATAGGGGATTTCAGTGCTTTGGGTGGCTTTACCTGAGCTACCACAAAACAAAGCCCACTTCTTTCTTTTTAAATTGTTGTATAATATTCCATTGTGTGAATGTATTTTATGTTCCCTATGTTCCTTCACATCCTAATATATTTTGGCTAGGAAGAACAATGTTATAATGAACTATGTAGTACATGATTTTTTGGTACACATAAATACTAATTTGGATGTCAAGTATATGTCCCAAGTAGAAGTGATGGATCATAGAGTTGGTCGCATATTATCACATGAAGCTGCATGTATGAGTTTATGCAGGGGCACATGTCATGGTGTGGTAGAACTAGAAAATTGGTGGACAGAAGTTCACAGTTCTAGCTACAGCACAGACATAACTCTGTGACCATAAAGGAGCCATTTCACTTCTACTAAACACAGCTGCAACTATGAAATGAAGTCAGTCATAGATGACAATTTTTATGGCTCTTTTAGCTCACCATACATACAATGCATAAGCTCATTTTACCCAGACATGGTTCATCTTTCTATTTCATTTTTTTCTATTTTTTGAGATTTATTTATTTAATTAGTTTTAAAAATAATCTTACTTAGTTGATTAGGGTACAAGGGTTAAGGGTAACAGGATCAAAGTGGTTAAGACCATTGTTTCCACACTAATATCATTTTTCCCCCTGTATCTGAGGTCAGGGGAGAAACAAAGGGAAAGCCCCACCCAGCCTCCCAACCACCCCAGACCCCCAATGTGAGGCACGCTCTGAGGGTCCTGTTCAAGCAGTTTTCAAAGTTCAACAGTTCTGGATTGCTGTCAATATCGCTGTTCCAATCGCAATGAAATCTATTCAGAGTCCAGTGGCTGACATAGCCTCTTCATGGTTGGGGTTCTGAGATCAGCAGTTCAGTTGGAGGGATCTCCAAAGAAACTTCATCTGAGATGATCCCAAACCTGATTCTTGTGTGTGCTTGCCAGTACAGGATCCAGCACCATCCATTACCCCAATCAGCTTATGCACATGCTGGTCATTGCTATTGCCGGGTCAATTCTGTTTCCAGCCCTGTCTTCCACACAAACTAATGGATGTTGTAATCCAGCTTGATCCTACCCATTTCATACCTGGTCCTCAAGCAAATCAGTTGGAGCTGCAGCCTAGTTGGGGCAACTTCCTATAACCCCAACCAGACCTGCCCTCTACCCTGGTTCCCATGCTTCCCAGTATGTACCGCAGGCTTGTTCAGTCTGTCCCACATCCCATATAGCTCTCATACATGTAAATGGGCATTGAAGCCTGGTTCAACCAGCCCTATTTTCCAGCCCACACATATATTGGTGGGTGTTGTTCTGTCCATCCATGTCTGCCCCAGTCCTGATTTTGTGCTGTCCAGTGACAGTGGTAACCCAAGAGGGAGGTGCCCACTACTTCCCTCTTAGGCCACTCCCACTCCCTGATTTTGTACTCTCCAGGTGGTTGTACAGTTTAACTTGGCAGAATTAGCCCCCCAGTGCCAGCCTCTGCCATCTGAATCTGTGGCAATGTCCAACCAACCCTCACCCATTCTAATTTTTGCTTGCACCAGTCAGAACAATCAGCTCAACTTGGCTTTACTCTGATCTAGCTCACATAAGGCCCACAGGTGTTGTAGCCCTGCTTGGTCTGGTGTGCCCCCATCCCAACTCATGCTCTCCAGTGGGAGTGGTTGCCCAGCAGGGGAGCCCACATCCCCCTGTCAGCTTTGCCTCCTCCCCCCGGTTTTCACATGTGTTATTTGGACACTGCAACCACATGTGGTACGGCTCATCTCACAGTGGCATTCCTTAATGTGCACTGGTATGTGTTGCAACAGAACCTGGCCCGACACAAACTCTATTCTGGTGCTCGGATTCACCAGTTGGTGATGTGAACGGGTTCACCCTGGTTGGCCAGTGGGATAATTTCCATGCCAGGCTGACCAGACATATTAGCCTGGTCAGCCTGGTATGCCAGTGGGATAATTTCCATAACCTGTTCTGGATTGTTCCCTATTGTGCTTCTTGTGCTTACTTGCAGGGACTGTCCTGTCAGAGAAGTTGCCCAGGTTCCTCCATCAGAACCTCTGCCAATGCCAGATCTTGCGCATACCAGTGGGTCCATGAGCCAGCCCTACTCAGGTCACCTCCTGTCGTAGCAGGAACAGTGGCTTTTCCTGACTGGCCTTCAACCCAATCTGGTTCTTAACTGTTGGATGTTTCAACCCAGTCACAGCTCGTCCACACCCACCTACAGCTCACACATGGTTCAGTAGGGACAGAGACCTAGCCTAGTCTGTCCTACACGTACCCTGGTCCTCTAGAGCACAGATGGTATGGAGTCTAGCTTGGCCTGGTGCGTTCCAGTCCCAGTCCACACTTGTGCCAAGGGAGACTACAACCGTATTCTGATCAGAACGCAGCCCCTATTCCAGTCCACGCACTCCTTGGTGGGAACCTCAACCCAGCTAGGGTGTCCCCTTAGCTCCCCAACTGGGCTATTCCCAGCCTTAGATCATGCACAGGCCAGTGGTTGCTCTGACTCAGCTTGGCAGAGTCCCTCACCTGTCCTGGCCCCTGCTGTAGATGCTGTGACTTAGCATCCCTGGGTCATGCAGATCCGTAGGTACAAGGGCCTACCTGTGCTCCATCTTGATTTCTGTTCTTTCTTGTGAGTTTAATGTTTGCTTGGCCCTGCCCAGTCCACCCCCTTCCATTTACAGCCTGGCCCACCCCACATCCTGTTTTAGGATGCATATTCGGGTGCTGCTGCCTTGACCTGCCCAGACTGTTGTGGGTTCCTTTACCCGTGAGTGATGGCAGGAGTCATGGTAACACCTAGCTTACTTAGTCTATCACAACCCCAGCTTGCGAGCTAACCAGCAGGATTTGTATTTCCACAGGGTTGGGTCCACACAACCCCACAGTGTCTACCCCCAGACCAAGTTCTCTCATGTGCTAGTTAGTGTCTTGACCCTGCCAAACAGGCCCCCATCCATAGCTTTGGTGTGAACTGATGTGTGGCCGTCAGTGATGCTCTATGTTAACAGCACATCTCTGGATTCCTAATTGGGCTGGTGAATCAGTCTGACCCAAATTATCTTATGGATACTTCCCTACAAACCATCAGGTCTCAGTCCCCACGCATGCCTGAAACTTTCATGACCCTGTCAGTGGGAATCACCCAGAATTCATCTCTCACCTACACTAAAACTGGCCTTATTCAAAATAGGCAGTAACTACGTATCTTAAACCCCCAGAGTTCGCCACCGGGAGCCCAGCAGGCAAAGTCTGGCACCACTTGGAGTCCTGCCTGCCCAAAGCTGAGGACTCGCTCACTGCCTCCCGGCAGTGTCTTTGCTTGAGTCCCCAGCATTGGGTCCGGCCTGGCAGGGGCACCCCCCTCCCCGCAGTTGCCACACTGTGGGGAGCTGTAGTTGCCCCAACCCCAAAGCCTTCCCAAACTCGCCCTGCTGCAAGATCTTCTATTTTATTTGTAGTCTATATATCTATTTTATTTTTATTCCTATTCTAAAAAGCCTAGTATATCTTTCCTGCAGGTGGCTTATAGATGGAAAAGACCATTTGTTAGAAAGATGTTGTCATAACTCAGAATTACCTTGGATTTCTTCTAAAGCAGCAAAAGTTAGTATTAAAAATACTGCTGTTTTCTTTTCTCTAAATATTCTTGAGAAAATCAGAAAGACTATTTTGCAGAGGCATTAAATAAATCAAGCAGAAAGTTACTGAGGCTTTTGTTGAAGGGTAACTTAACCTTTGGTGACAACAGGAAAGCAAAGAGCTGACAGCTTTTAATGGAATTTTGATAAAATTCATTTATAAATGTTTGTTTGAGATCAGTGACGTGGGCTTTCAGTGACATTTATCTAAAGATGACTTTTCATGTTAGGGGTACATTCACCACCTGCAAAATAAATTTGTATCCTAAAAATACCTTTCTCCAAACATTTGGTAAGGAACTCTGGTAAGATTTAGGTTGGATACAAGGTAAAATACAGCATATTGGAGCCAAATCATGGACTAAGTCTTATGCCTTTTCAAAGGGAAAGTCTAAAATTAGAAAGCATTTGCTTTAAATATAAATCTAGTTCAATCTTCATTCAGAATATACTACCTACAGAACAGCAATAGTTTGAGACTGAAAGGACTACTCAGGAGTTCTTGCAAATTGGTAATGAAAGTCTCCCTGAGGTAGCAGCTCCATTTAGGTCTCTATAAATGCCTGCTGAATGAATAAAAATGTTTGTCTCTTAGACTATCAAAGGAAGTACAGTACAGTACAGATGCTGGACCAGCACTGTGCAGATGAAGTAAATAATCTGAGTTACAAGTGTAATCTCAATTTCCGAGTAACTGCATTCAAAAAGATGAAAGCAAACAGTAAAATTGATTTTTTTAAAAGATTTGTTATTATTATTATTTTTTATTGGAAAGGCAGATCTACAGAGAGGAGAGACAGAGAGGAAGATCTTCCGTCCGATGATTCACTCCCCAAATGAGCGCAACGGGCCGATACTATGCCGATCTGAAGCCAGGAGCCTCTTCCGGGTCTCCCCCGCGGGTGCAGGGTCCCAAAGCTTTGGGCCGTCCTCGACTGCTTTCCCGGGCCACAGGCAGGGAGCTGGAAGGGAAGCGGGGCTGCCGGGATAGAACCGGCACCCATATGGGATCCGGGGCGTGGAAGGTGAGGACCTTTAACCACTTGCGCCACGGCACCGGGCCCAGTAAAATTGATTTTAAGACCATGTTTTTCTTTAGTCCAACAGACCCCAATGTAATCAATTAGTACTGAAGATTATTAGAGACCTGGTGCAATAGCCTAGTGTCTAAATCCTCACCTTTCATGAGCCAAGATTCCATAAGGGCACCACTTCACATCCCAGTTGCTCCATTTCCCATCCAGCTCCCTGCTTGTGTTCTGGAACAGCAATACAGGATGACCCAAAGTTTTGGGATCCTGCACCCACATGGGAGACCCAGAAGAAGCTCCTGGCTGATGGCTTCATATCAGCTCAGCTCCTGCCACTGTGACCACTTGGGGAATGAACCAGCAGATGGAAGATCTTTCTCTCTGTCTCTCCTTCTCTTGTAAATCTGCCCTTCCAATAAGAACATTTAAAAAAATATTATTAGGATGTCCCACACTTGAGTTTCTGAAATCCAGTGTGTGTGGTGAACTTCTACCACCACTTAGTCGCAACTCACTATGTTTCAAGCTGCTCAGGAGCAGTGAGCCTATTTGAGCAGCTTCTGGCCACTGCACATGGTTCGTGTGGGGGAAGAAGCTGCACTACAAGGTAGCTGTTCTCCTGAGGCTCATTAAGCCCAAAGAATTCGCTGAGCTGAGCAAAGAGCGAAACTACTCCCCTGACCTCTGCAGCCACGAAGTGTTTCACTAGTGACCGCTGGGCAACAAGTGTCAGTCACTGAAGTGGCAGCACAGCAAGTAGCAGCATGCCTGCTCACAGAAACCGCACCGCAGCCTGCCAAGGGTAAAATGCTTCTGGCACCTGCCCTGCCCCGCTTGGCCAAGGACAGCTTTCAAATGTCTATTATTTAAACTCCTTGAATGTTTTCATTCTCTTCACCTGTGATGCACCTAACTGGTGAAATAATAAATAAATACATTAGGATTTTCTTCCATCTGTTTTTTGATTTTGAAAAGTAAGGTACAAAGGAAAATGTACACGTCTTTGAAAGTACAAAAAGAAAAGATTTTTAGCTTTGATAGCTGAACAAGGCATGATTAGGGGTAAGTGGAACATACTGAAATTGAAGTCAAAAGATTTCGGTGAAGAGTCAAATCTTGCCTGTTGAACCACTTGAATCACTTACATTCTAGGAACCCTGTATCTTGGTGAAACATTTAAGCTCATGGCTTCATTGTCCTTGGCTTTATAAAATGGGGAAGATAGTATCAATTCTGCATACAGGTTAAAGTGTTTAGTCACCTGTAAAGTGAAAATGAGTTTTTATTGATCAGAGAAATCCCAGCTCACCACTAATTTGCTTGGCTGCCATTGTATCTTTTTTGTTGTTGTTTTTTTAAAGATTTTATTTATTTATTTTCATTGGAAAGTCAGATACACAAAGAAGAGGAGAGACAGAGAGGAAGATCTTCCATCTGTTGATTCACTCCCCAAGCAACTGCAATGGCTGGATCCGAACCAATCTGAAGCTAGGAGTCCGGAAACTCTGGTTTCCCACGTGGGTGCAGGATCCCAAAGCTTTGGGCCATCCTCTACTGCTGTCCTAGGCCACAAGCAGGGAGCTGGATGGGAAATGGAGCAACTGGGATGTGAAGTGGTGCCCATATGGGATCCCAGTATGTACAAAGTGAGTACTTTAGCTGCTAGGCTACTGTACTAGACCCAAGTCACTATATCTTTTATGTGCTGATTTATTACTTTTACCACAGTTAATTTTATGATTTGTACAGTATTATACCTAGATGCATAAATGACTTTTTGAAACCCCCCCCCCAAAAAAAAATATTTTATTCAAAATACCCAATAGGCAAAGACTCCAGTGTGAGGCATAGGGCCCCTAGCTCCTGAGCCACCAGAATCAACCCAATGGAGTCTTTGCCTCAGTCAAGTGTTTTGTTTTGAGTGATACTATCGGCCATGCACAAAACTGAATGGCAGAGAGAAACAGAAACACACCTCTCTGACTCATGAGAATCTAGAAAATAGCATGACTCATTTCTGACAGGAAGGGTAGGAGGTGCAGAGTCACAGGTCTGCCGAGTGTGGGCAGGGGAGGACAATAAAAGAAGGGCTGACAAAGACCAACACTGAATGATGGGAGATTATAATGAACTGGGAGCTTCTCTCAAGGGGCAACTCTGGGCAGCATCAATTATTTTTTTCATTTTTATTTATTTGACAGACAAAGAGGAGACAGAGTGGGTTCTTAGCCACTCCTTCATACTCCAAATGCTTATAAACAGCTGAGGCCAAAGCCAGGAGGTGGGAACCCAAGCCAGGTTTCTTGTTTCAGTGGCAGGAGCTCAACTACTAGAGCTCGGGCACTCCAGAAGGGATGTAGCCCTCAACTAGGATCATAATGACCCAAACCACTCCAAATCTAGGAATAAAAGTCACCTGGAGTCATATTAGTTGGTGGTTCCTGACTTGGGAAGGGCAAAAATAAAAGTAGGGTTAAGAGAAAAATCAAGACACTAAGTATCTCAGACTGTGAGAAGACTTTCCAAAGTTTCATAGGCCAGTCATGTCACCAATACCCCAGAAGCAAAAAAGGCAAAGTTTGCAGGGGATTTTGAATAGTGGTAGGTGTTATTGTGGAGTTTTTAAAAAGGCAGAGTGGTAACCAGGGAGGTAGGAACATCCATCGTTGTGGATAAAAAATTTAAAGATTTGTATTTTAAGGTCTTTTTTTTCTCAAGATATGGAGAAAATTTTGCCATGCACAAATATGAAGTCTAATAAATATTCTAACACTTTACTGTGTCATTAAAAAAAAAAAAAGCAATGTTGGCATGTGCATTTGGCCAATCAGCCAAGACGCCTGTACCCACTAACTCCCAGGGTTCAATAACCAACTGTGGTTCCTGCTAACGTACAACCTAGAAGATAGCAGTGGCAGGTCAAGTGTTTGAGTTCCTCACTGCATGGGAGTCCTAAATTGCAATCCTGGCTCCAGGTTTTGATCTTGTCCAAACCTTGGTTATTGCTGGTATTTGGGAAGTAAATCAGCAAATTTGAATGTTCTTCCTCTCTCTCAAATTATAAAACTAATGTTGTTCTATAACATTCATGAAAGATTTTCCTGAACATATTGTATTTCATTACAGAACAGCCTTCCTTCCACACTGTTCTCTTAATCAAGTTGCTTGCATTCAAGTTATTTATATGCCACACATGTGCAGTTTTCTTCATGTGATAGAAACCATGACTTAACACTTGGTCAGTTAAAACCAATCTACTCTGCTTAGTAGAGCCTTAGTTACTTTCAAAATTTAGGATATATATGGTGATATAATAAAGTAGTACAATAATAACAACATGGAAGACACTAACACATGGTTTTAGTTAGTGACATTTTACTTTAAAAAAGCAATCTAGACATCTGAAATTGTTGAGTAATAAATTACTTCTGAAAATTAACATTTTGCATGTTAGGACTTCAAGTTTTCATAATGTCTTAATGAAAAACCAAGATTTCCTGTAAACATTTTAAACAATGCTAGATGGTAACAGTGATACTATAACCAGTGGGAATACCAATTTTCGCATGTGTTCTAAGGCTAACTGCAGGGAGAAAATCTAGAGCTGAAATGGACTGACAAAGAGACTGGGGCTCGCTTCTGAAACATGGCTTCCCTGTGTTCCCCTAAACAAGACACCTTTCTAAAGAGAGGTGGTGGGGCAGAAGTTAACTATGTATTGGTCTAGCCACTAGAGTGTCTATTATATCACCACAAAAAAGTGATGATTAATGGTACTACAAGTAGGTGGCAAAAGAATTCTCTGTACATCAGTAATGCATAAGGAGAAAGACCAGAAGAAAACTTATTACAAATATAGGGAAGAGATTTAGAATTCTTTAACTTCTTTCCACATCTTATAGAATATTACTCTACTCAAGAAATAAAATCATGAAAAATATTCTTTGTGTTAAGACGTGGCTCTCAAGGAACATAAGAAAATGATAAATCTTTCCTATATGTATCTACACTTTTCACATGGGCCAAGTCTATAAGAAAGACACAAACTGAATATCGCTAACCATCAAAGCAAGGACAGGGTTCAAAGCAAGTGCAGGGTTGGCTGTTACTACTTCTTTGCTTGGTTACATTTGTTTTGTTGCATAGGAGCATCAGGAAAGAAAGGCTTCAGGAGAAATAACCTCATTCGAAATTTTTTTCTGATAGATTTATTTATTTGAAATGCTGAGTTGCAGATAGATAGATAAAGAGAAAGAGGTGGGCAGACAGACAGACAGAGAGAGAGAGAGAGAGAGAGAGAGGAAGAGAGAGAGAGAGAGAGAGAGAGAAAGAGTCTTCTACCCACTGGTTCTCTCCCCCAAGTGGTTGCAATGGCCAGGGCTAGGCCAAGCCAAAGCCATGAGCCAGGAATTTCATCTAGCTTTCCCACATGGGGGTCAGGGGCCCAGGCACTTGGACCATGTTCTGCTGCTTTTTTCTAGGTATGCTAGCAGGGAGCAGGATTAAAAGCAGGGCAGCCAGGACGTGAACCAGAGTCCGTAGGAGATGCTAGCATGGAAAGCGGCAGTTGTACCCACTATGCTACAACACCAGTCCCTATACGGATGGATTTTCACAGATGGATGTGTATTTGAGGCAGTAATTCCAAGGTAATGTTTTCTAGGAATGATCAGTAAATGTAGCTGGGGTGTTGGATATGTGGAGGAGAAAATGGCAGGCTAATGTGTTTGGGAATTCTTTGGGACTCACTGAGGATATTAGATAGAAGCCTAGGCTTCTAACTAAAGTGGTGCAGGAGATCTGCATTTTTATGTTCCATGAAACAATCCAGGATACCTGGAAACTGTCCATTCATGCAGTGAGAACTCAACAAACATTAACTGAATCTCGGCTCCTTAAATGCTTTCCTAATGGAAAACAAAAAGAGACTCTCAAATTAGACTGCTGAGAAATCAGTGGAGTATAAACTGTCTTAAATCAAGTTCCTTCCCTAATCTAAAGGATTCTTTTCTAGACTGAGTCTCCAGCTTTCTGTGTGAGCCAGCTGACCTGGAGCACAGAAGCCTACCTTAGCTTTCAAACCTTCTATTGTGGGAAGGAAGGAAAAACAATGATTATCTGAATTGAGTTGATAGCACTCATTAGACATGAAAACCCACACTCTAGTGCTAAAGAAAATATGCTATTCAAAACAGATCCAACATACACAGTCAGAACTAATGATGAAAGTATGGTGCTAAGCAACTGAATAATTCTCTCTGACTTCTCTGTAATCTCTTTAGATTTCATTTATAAAAATTTACTTCAAAAGTGAAGGAGAAATTTGGATGCCAGGCAATATTGTAATTCTCTTTCCAACTTCAAATTTCCCTAAATGTTTTTTTGTTATAAACACTGACTTTTTATTTTAAATGTATTTATTTGTATTTGGAAGGCAGGCTTTAGACTAAAGAGAGAGAAGGAGAGACAGAAACTCTTCCATCTGCTAGTTCACTCCACAAATGGTCACAACAGCTAGAGCTAAGCTGATCTGAAGCTGGGGTCAGGAGCTTCTTCTGGGTCTCCCAAGTGGGTACAGGGTCTCAAGGCTTTGGGTCATCCTTCACTGCTTTCCCAGGCCATAAAGTCAGAGCTGGATCAGAAGTAGGACTTGAATTGACACCCATATGGCATGCAAGTGCCACAAGGTAGAGGAATAGCTTCCTGTGTTACTGTGGGTAGCCTCTTTCTGTCATTTTAAAGAAAAGCAATTCACCCCAAAATATAATTAACGGAGCACTTCTTCCTAATCCAATCAATTTTAGGATCGGATCAGCTGCCACTATTTTGCCTTTCTGCTATTGTCATCTTCTTGAGAAAAGGCTTTCGGTTAAAAAAAAAATCATGTTAATATTACTACCCTTAGCTCCTCCAAGGTAGCCTTGTCAACTTCAAACTATGTATACCTTATTACACCTCCACTTCTGATTTTACAGAACAAAGATGATGGTTCACAATTCCCTTCAGTCCATGAAGAAAGCTAGCTTTCTCACCCTGAAAGCCACTTGGCTCTGTGAGTCCTGTACTTTATTTCCAGTGTTATGGCTGATAACACCAGTAAAAAAAAATCCCTCCTAGCCAGCTAAATTTCAAAAAATGACTTATTTATTTATACTTATGCAAAAGATGTGTATGTGTGTGTGTTTGGTGAGAGAGAAAGATAGAATCTTCTATCAGCTAGCTGATCCCTCAAATGCCCACAACTGCTGGAACTGGAGCTGGGCTAGGACGGAGCTGTTGGACAAGATCTTCCTCCAGGTCTCCAATATACTAGAAGGGGCTTAAGGCATCACTTGCTGGCTCCAGGGTAACCATTATAGGAATGTGAATTAGAAGTAAAGGCAGGACTCAATCCCATGTCTTGTTTTTATTTATTTATTTGAAAGTCAGTTACAGAGAGGGAAAAAAGGGAGGAAGATACAGATAAAGACTGTGATCATCCACCCACTTATTCACTCCTCACGTGGCTGCAATGTCAAGGCTGAGCCTGGCTGAAGCCAGGAGCTTGATCTGGGTATCCCATGTGGGTGGCAGGGGTCCAAGCACTCGAGTCATCTTCCTCTGCTTTCCTAGGCCATTAACAGGGAGGTGGATAAGAAGTGGAGCAGCTGTGACATGAGCATACACTTATATGGGATGTTAGTATTGCAAGTGGCAGCTTAATCTATGGCACTGCCACACTGGCTCCAATCCCTTGTCTTAAGCAACTGCTTAACCCACTATAGTACACCAACCCTAAGTCTGTATCCTTTGATCAACATTTTATAACTCTCCCCTAAAAAGTCTTCTCTAGACAAGAAACAAGCAATTTCTCCAGGTTATAGGATCTATCCACATATGTAGATACCAATATTTTGGTCTGAGAAAAATTTAAATACAAATGATAGAAAAGAGAAAAAAAGGGAGGCAATCTAGAGGGAAAGAAAACAAAGAAAGAAACGAATATAATACTGAGATAAACCAATGGTAAACATATGACTATGTAGGGAATGATGGGAATGCATATATCACCAAAAAAAAAGTAAAAGTTGGAAAAATCTACAATTTAATTGAGCTTTTGGTTCAACTTACAGAAGTTCTTAGGGAACTCATTCATTGAATGAACTAACATTTAATGAGATTCAACTAGGGGTAGGCTTTGTGAGAGGGCTTCTGGGCACAGAAGTATGCGAGAAAAGAGCTGGTCCTCAGGCATTCACATTTCTGTTAGGGAAGGGAAGGTGAGATAGAAATGGTAACTGAATCAACAAATACTTTCAGAGCTAGAGATAGAAAAAAAGAACGGTATAGGGACAAGCATGTGACACAACAGTTAAGGCACTGTTTAGGATACCCACATCTCATGTTGGAGTGCCTCTCCTGCTCCAGCTGAGGCTGGGAGGCAAATGACGGCTCAAGAACTTGGATCCCTGTCACCCATACAGGAAACACGGATGACATTCCTGGCTCCTGTCTTCAGCCTGGCCCAGCTTTGCGGGGGATCTGAGGAGTGATCCAGGAGATAGGAGATCTCCTTCTGTCTTTAAAATAAGCTTTTTTCTCTCCCCCCAAAAAAGTATTATGAAGGAATCATAATAGCCAATAACAATCATCTTCAGTTCCATAGTCCACGCTAGCTGATAAATACTGTGGTGAAGAATCACTGGGATTAATCCATCCTAGGAAGACACTCTAGTGTTTTATACATGTGCAGGAGCTATGCCAATCCCCTATGCATCATTTTAATTTTAGTATATGTGTTATCAAAGTGAGCACAGAGGCTCTATTATTTTAAAAGTGAAGTCACCAGGCCTGAAGTCATTCATAAAAACTGACACAGTCAAGACTTGAATCCAGGCCATCTGCTTCCAAAATGCAAATTTTATCTCACTATCGGGGCCCCTTTGTGTTTGGAGGTAAACCCAAGAAAAGAGGAGGGACTGCATTAGGTTAGGTGTCAGGATAAAGTCTATCGGAACAAGTGACATCCAAGAGAATGAGTAATACGGTCCCTCTTTTTAGCTTTAGCTAGAGAAAGGACAGTTGTCTATGAAGCCTCTCTTCTACCACAGACAGTTTTCACGTGTGAATGTTCATCTTAACATTATCTTTTTTGTTGTTGAAAAACCTAAATAAGTCATACTTAAGACACATGACTAAGAATCCAAATAAAATGGAAACTTGGTAAAAATATATAAGCCTATAATACAGAATAATTGAAAAACATTAAAATTTCCCTACTTAGCACTTGATTCATTCAAGCTTTTTCTTTGCTAAGAATCATGTCATCTTTGTTCAAATGACTGCAAAACTTCAATAAGTCAGTGTCAAATTAATGTGGTTGTTAAAATCTTCCATTCTATTTTGTAGAAAATTAGTATTTTTGGGCAAAGAATCAGGCTACTACTTTTTTCTTTTTTTCTTTAAATGCCATTCAGTCCTTGACAAGCACATCCTTTTATGCAGATTCTGGCATGATGTCTTCCAGCATTCAAGACGTGGGGGTTACTATTGTCTAGCAGGATAAGCTGCTGACATTCCAGACCCGAGTTCTAATTTGCATCCTGGTTGCTTAGTTTTTGATCCAGCTCCCTGCTAATGCAGCTAGGAAGTGAGCAGGACATGGCACAATAGTTGTGTCCCTGTCACCCATGTGGGAAAGCAGTAAGCCATTCCTGGATCTTGGGATCAACCCAGCCTAGACTTGGCTTTCATAAACACTTGATGAGTAAACCAGTGGACAAAAGATCTCTTTGCTGTTCTGCTTTTCAAAATAAGTAAATGAATCTAAAACAGCAAAGAATCTCCAAGGAGCAGGGGTGATATGTGCTATAGCACAGGGAATGAAGCTACCACAAGTTACACCATCATCTGGTACCATCCCATCCCATACGGGAGTGCCTGGGTATGAGCTCAGCCTCTAATTCAGCTCCACTTCTGATGAGTCATCTGGGAAACACCAGGTTCAAGAACTTGAGTTCCTGTCACCCACATGGGACATTCAGACAGACTTCCAAGCACTTGGCTTTAGCCTGGCCCACTCCAGCTACTGTATGCATTTGGAGAGTAAAACAGCACGTAAAAGATCTCTCTGTGTGTGTCTTTCTCTGACCCATATTTCTCTGCCTTTCAAATAAAACAAAAAGTAATAAAATGAAACTAAATTTAAAGGTTTCCTGTGTTTCTTTAAGAAACTTATCTCTCATTTCAGATTACCTTCCATTTTGTTCTGGTCAACCAAGAACCTATCTAATGAGAAGAAAATCCACAACCTTGATGAGAGAAGGATCTGCCAGGAGAGTCTCAACAGGGTAAAAGTGAATACGTTCAAAGCAAGAGAATCCTTATCTTAAGAACTAGATGAAGACTCCAAGGGAAAGAATTCTGGACTATGTATAACTCTATTCTTCTCCTTTCTGACTCCTGCAAACCAGGTACTTTTTTTCTTTACTCAATCTTCAAGAATTTTTTGTTTTATTATTTTAAAACTCAAATTATTGGTGGGGCTGGTGTTGTTGCACAGTAGCCTAAGCTTCTGCTAATGATATTTACATCCCATATGGGTGTCAGTTTGCTTCCCTATTTTCCACTTCTATATACAGAGGGAAAGGGGAGACAGAGAGAAAGATCTTCCATCTGCTGGTTCCACAAGTGGCCACAATGGCCAGAGCTTAGCTGACCCAAAGCCAGGAGTTTCTTCTTAGTCTTACATGGGTGCAGGATTCCAAGGTTTTGGGGTCATCCTCTACTGCCTTACCAGGCCACAAGCAGAGAGCTGGATGTGAAGTGGAGCAGCTGTGATTGGAACCAGTGCCCGTATGGGATCTCAGTCCATGCAAGGCGAGGACCTTAGCCAATAGATTACTGTGCCAGGGCCCTGTTTTTCCACTTGAAACTCAGTTCTTTGTCAGTGTACCTGAGAAAGTGATATAGGATGACCCAAATACTTGGGGACCTGCGCACAGATATGGAGACACAGATAAATCTCCAGGCACTTGGCTTCAGGCTGTCCCAGCTGTACCCCCAACAGCCATTTGGAGAATGAACCATTGGAGAGCAGATCCTCCTCTTCTCTCCTCTCTGTAAGTCTATCTGTCAAATAAATAAATCTTTTTCTAAAAAAATATTTTAAAAAAACCTTCTATGTTTTTATCTATTGGGGTATAAAGGGAAGATCTTCAGTTTATTGGTTTGCTCTCCAAATACCTACTAATTGCTAGGACTAGGCCAGGATAAAACCAGAGCCAGGAACTCCATCCCGGTTTTCCATGTGGGTGGCAGGGACCTAAGATTAAGGTCATTATCCACTACCTTCCCAGGTACATTATCAGGAAACTGACTAGAAGCGCAGAATAGCCAATATTCAAACAAGCACCTTTTAGGGGGATGCATGTGGGTTAACCAACTATGCCACAAGGCCTTGCCTCTTGATTTTATTTCAACAAGGGAAGTTTTTTACTTCAGTAAGACAGTAGTTTATAAATCACTCTGCCACAGCCACTATTCATCTGCTGCTTCTAACGCGGCTGGAGTTCGTGATCTGTGGTTGTAAAGTGAGCAGAGAGAAAGGATCACTGCGGACAGGGAAGGAGGGCATATCACACAGCAGCATCACATACCCTCTACCCAGTCTTCTCTTGGCCCACCTTCAATGCTCAGCTCCTTTAGGCTTCCCTCATGCTCCTAACTCCACAGCTCCACATTTGAACACTGAAGCTACCATCTTATCCCCAGGCCTATCCTGTTTAGATTCTGTCACAAACAAGTTCCTTGCATATTTATATTACCCAAGCCAAACACCAGAGGTTGGGCAGATGCAGGGGGGAAAGGGGGAGGGGATGCTAATTTCAGCTTTTGTGTCATTCTAGAAAAAGCTCCACATCTTGATTTCTGCAGTTTGCTTTATTACATGGGAGACATCCCTGGAAGACTAAGACTACACCACTGAGGTAGCTGGGATTTTGGTAGACTGCAACTGACATTTGCCCCACTTTATGTCTCTGGGAGCTAAATCAGGGGTCACTAATTCCCAGATGTTCTGCCCCTGTCCCAGGACTTCAATCGAATGCCTTGACATCCAAGGCACATTCACAGGCTCCTGGTGACGGATGATTTGTTTACCTCCTCCCAACTGACAACATTCTAAGTACAAATGAGAGAAACACTTGAAAGAAAGAAGACAGGAGAATGAAAATACTGCTAGTGGAGCATAAATTTATTTTTCTAATTTAAGACAGTAAAATCATCTGAATGCCTCTAAGAGACGCAGGACTTACTGTGGGCAGATCTTTTTACGCCCATCTGTTCAATTCTACACCTGCAGGATAACAACAATAAAACAATCCCTTTTCATGCACCACAAACCAAGTGTCAGCATGTAATACTGACAATTCCTAACAAGTAAGGACAAGCTTTCATTACTAATCTTGTGCTTACTCATGCTCTTCAGGGTAACCATCCAAACACCCTGGAACGCTCATAGTTTTCCATGACCCATAGTTAGAATATATAAATGAGGTACAGGAAGGACTGTCCGAGAATGAAGGAATTTTTCACTGTTTACTTTCAAAGGCAGAAAAACAGGAACATCTGAAGGGTTAGGATAAAATTCAAGACTTTTACATGGTTTGAATTACTTCCCCATGGATACACAGTAGTCAAATTGATTTTTTTTTTTTTTTAATGAAAATGTTGGCAGTCTCTCCGTCTATGGAGGAAATTGAATGCTGGCTACAATGACACAATTTGTCATTTTAGTTTTCAGAATTATGCCAAAACAAACGCCTCAGATAAAAAGATGGCAAAATAATTCATGCTTGCTTTTCTTTTTACATGCTGAAGATCTATGTTTTGATATTTTAAACAACACAATTATTTTCAATTCCCCAAACAATGTGTGTTCCCTCTTACTTTTTTGGCTTTTGGTCTTCCTGTCTGGATATTGTTCCTTTGACAAAATGCACTTTTTCTTCCCTAGTTTTGCCCCTATTGTCACATCACACAGATATCTACAAAGATCTTATGTCTTCCCACAAGTCTCTGTGATCTCGGTTAACCTTGTACGTTTGTGTTTCACTCTTTTGAAAATGCCTTTAATTTTATTTTCAGCAAGAAATTATATAAAATATTTATTTAACTTGAAAGAGTTAGGGAAAGGAAGAAAGGGAGAGATAGATCTTCCTTCTGCTGGTTTGTTCCCCAAATGGTTGCAACGGCCACAGCTGGCCCAATCTGAAGCTGGCAGCCAGGGGCTTCTTCTGGGTCTCCCATGTGAGTGCAGGAGCCCAAGGCCTTGAGCCATCTTTCATTGCTTTCCCAGGCCATTAGGAGGCAGCTGGATTGGAAGTGGAGCAGCTCATACCCATATGGGATGCTGGCACCACAGGCAGAGGTTTAACTTGTAATGCCATGATGTTGGCCCCAAGAAATTCTCATTACCAAAGAATATTTAGTTTATATGACATATGAAAGTCCACTATCAATTGGAAGTTCTTAGTTTTTTTAAAATTTACATTATTCACTAAAATAATGTTACTATGTTGTACTGTATTTACTGATTTCACTGGGTCAGGCTTGGCTATAAGCTTTCTGAAAAAAGATAATTAGGGACTGCTGTACACTAGGCTAAGCCACCATCTGCAATGCTAGTGTCCTATTTGGGTGTCCGTTTAAGTTCTGCTTACTCTACTTCCGATCCAGCTTCCTGCTAGTGTCCTGGGAAAACAGCACAAGATGATTCAAGTGCGTGGGCCACTGTACCAGGTTGGTCAGAGACCTGGAAGAAGATCCTGGATCTTGGCTCTAGGCCAGCCCAGATCCAGACATTTGGGGTGTGAACCAGCAGATGAAAGAGTGTTCTCTCTCTCTCTCTCTCTTCCCCCTTTTTTCAAATAAGTGCTTTTTTGTTTAAACTGGCTAAAGGGGAAGGCTAACTAGCTGCTGGAATAGGATGGAAGGAGACTCAATAATTTATTTGATAAGGAGCTTTGTTTAAGGCCTCTTGTGCAAATCGCTATTGTAGCCCTGTTAATCTAGCAGATAATGAAAGAAACTAGCAACCAAATAAAGATTAACTAATCCCAAACTATAGGAACACTTGGAAATAGTATAGGTGACTGACAGTGCACAGTAACAATGAACAAAATATAAGAATGCTTTCAGCAGGCAACAATGACTCCCAGAAATCTCAGTCTTCAGTCACTGTGGGACATGATGGAGGAATTCTTCCTAATGCCCCCAGTGCTCTGGAAGACGGCATTGTCCAGGCTTTGCGTTGTGGAGACTCATTAACACTCAAGTTGCACAATTAAGATTTTAACTTACCTCAACATATGAAATTGGAAATATCCCTATTTTGTCAGCCAGCATTCCCTCAGCCCAGTTTTCATCGACTCTGCGGATCACAGTCAGAACATCATCCTGCAGAAACCACAAGTCATTAGTCTACCTGATCTCATTAAGCTGACGATTTAATTTCCCTTTGCAACAAAGGACCCCAATATTATGAGAGCATGAGTCAAAGAAGCTGTCATCTAGCGCTAGCACATGAATTCAATATTCTCATAAACTAAAGGGCCATTAGTGATCACCCTGATGTCCTTTCAGAGTTGAGTAGCTATAAACTGCTTCAAAGGAGTTTGCCTTTCTCTATGACAATACCATATTCTGATTCAGACTCTAAATCATTTTATCAATTTAGTAGATATATTCCTATGTTTTTAACATACACATGTCACAGGGATATTTACATATAAAGTGAAGAAGCAAAAATGTTGTGTTTTGTTTTGCAAAAGGCAGACAGGGTTCCCATATACCAGTTTAACGGGCTAGGGCTGTCTGGGGCCAAAGCAGGGAACTGGCAACTCTTAAGCAAGAAGCTGGAGGAGCCAGAAGTCCAGAGGGAACCAAAATGAAGTACTCAGGTACCTGAAGTAGGACACAGGCATTTTTAACCACGAGGTTAAATGAGCCCCTAATGTTTTGCTATTAATAATCCAGTACTTTAAAAATCCCTGGGTGGCATACATGCACTTTAAAGTGGGCTTGAAAATAAAAACACAGAGTATCAGCCAAAATTGTCTTTCACACAAAACATTTATGCACAAAATTACTTTCAACATGAAGACTGGTTCCAGGCATTTTTAGAAGCACAGTGAGATAGAAAGCTTACACTCAACCATGTAGCCAATATGCCTTCAATGCAGGTAAAGAGAGAGGAAAAGTCGTAAGAAAAACCAATGCATTCTAACTTTACCTTTGCAAATGGAAGGCAGTCTTTGTCTGCTTCCTTGTCTTTCACTTCAAAGTCATAAAGTGCTTTGCACTGAGGTGGGGGCTGAGGTAATGGTTTAATAATCTGCACAAAGTTGGTAGGGAAAAAACCATGGATCCCATTGACTTCACCATGGTACCAATTTTCATCCACTTGTCTTCGCAAAATGATGATGTCTCCTTTGTTGAATTTAAGGTCTCCAGGTTCTTTTCCTTCGTAGTTGTATAACGCTTTGGCACATGGTAACTGAGGTATTCCCTTAAAAGAAAGAAATGAATTTTAATGAAATGATGTTTGGAAAAATTTTTTAAAATGTAACTAGACTATCATTGATTTAGGTCAAATTTAAATCCCCACTTGCCCTTTGAAGAAACTCTTACATTAACAAAAACTATATATGTATGCTATTAATAAATGGCAATCAGATAATAAATGTCCAGAGTGAGACAGAGTAGGATATCCCTGAGTCAGGCACAGTTTAGCCGTCTATGCCTTAATTTAATTTTGGAGGAATTTTGCTTTATTTGTTTATAGCTATTAGAATATGAAAATTAGACTGCTGAATCTGGCTTCCTGCTATAAAATTCAAAAACTAACAAAAACCAAATATGTTGTATTAACTACTTTAATATCAGGACAAATAAGCATTATAAGGAATAATCTAAACAGAATAATAATTCGTTAGTTTATTAATTGCTCTTAGGTTTAATTGATAGACAGATATAAGAGTGTTGCTTTGGGCAAATCTTATATTGATGTCATACAAGATGTCACTGAAAGTCGTCTACTGTGTCAGAGCCCAGAATATAACAGCGAGTGAGGCGGTTACAGGCCCTGCCCTCTTTGTAAAGAATAATCTGTTTATAATCAGTAGATGCACAGATATTTGGTCTTTTATAGTCTAAGATCAACTTCACTTTTTCATAGTTAGAGAAACATTGCCAGGATGATAAGCCAAAAGGTGAGGTTTCAAATATGATTGCTTCATAATTTTAAATGACAAGTTTAAAATTACGTGCACCCCAAGGCAATTTCATCACCACATGAATTAAATATGATACTTCCCAGTGGTTGTTGAGAATTAGTTGTCACTTTCAGATCCCATGGAATCAGGAAAAACAAAAGTCAAACATGTCTAGAATAATTTGCTGGATGAGTTTAAAGGGTCCTGCCTTTTGTGTTCTCAGTCATTCATCCAGAAAACATTTATGCAACTTTTATCTTTTGTTAGAGAATGTGCTGATGCTGAGGATTTATTTTCTGTTGAAGGACAGCCCCCCAAAAAAGCCAGACCACCAAACGTTCAAGGATCCTGAATCTCAAACGTTTTCAGCAGACTGAGAATTTGCAGGAAGCAAAATTCCTGCTAAGACCGTGGGTCATCTTGTGGATAAAGCGTGTCTGGATAGGTGTGCAGTGTCTTCATTATCATCATCATCTTCCTATTGTGGCCTGAATGTATCTGAGTACAGACAAAGCTCTGTTAAGATTCCTTTTCTAGTTAGATCTGTTTGTTTACCTATATTGGTTCCTGTAACTCATGTTCACTTATTTTGTTGCCTGAGACCTGGTGACTGTTTCCAAAATCCCTTGTGATCTATCATTGGAGTAGCTTGTATACTACTGTTGAGCTAATTAGCAAAATTTTATCTACCCACAAAAAACTGGTATAAGCTGCCCCAGAAAAATTCAATAAAGTGTATTGGTTCATCTCGCCTTCGCATCCCGTGTCCCAAATTTCTTCTCAATGCGGACATCACACTTTAAGTCCCAGTCCCCACTAGAGGGACCCCGGAGAATTTTCCTTAACGCATCAGTCACTAGAATAATCATGATATAGTACAGTAAATGCATTAATAGAGATATGCACCCTGATGAGGTCTCCGGGGTTTGGTAGGTGAGAAAATAAAACACTTTCCCAAGTCTTAAAGAATACACAGAAATTAACCAGTCAAAGTTAGAGCAGAGGAATGTGAAGAAAAGAGGAGACAGGGGAACACATTCCAGGTAGAAGGCTCTGACAGTCAAAACTGGAGGAGGTGAGAGGTAGCAGGTTGAAGACAGAGGTCTGTGAAGAATGCAGTGTCCCTGGAGAGGGATTTTGGAACATGTAGTGTTGGAGAGGAAGGAAGAAACCAGTTTATGGAGGGCACTGAGTCACATTTGAAGAGCATAGATAACTACATTCTTTAGGCAATGATAAGTCGCTTTTATGTTTGAAGCACTGATGGACATGGTGAAACCATGTGCAAGACAGATTAGGCTGGCAATAGTACAGAAATGGACAGGAAGTGGGAAGCCAAGCAGTCACACAGAAAGCACAATGAAATAGACCATTGGTAACATTACTCACATCATTGCTTCTTTGTCCCCTTACAAAAATGGATAAAAGCTCTACATATCCTTAATGGCAACAGAACTTCATAATACAGTTTTCAACAGTTAGTTTGGTTTCTAGTCACAGATTTATAACCTGGCCTATTCCTAAGTCAAACCTTTATTGTTATATATTTTTGTTTGGCTTAACAGAACAACATTTCTTGCAGTCAAAAGACTATTGGTAATCATCTTTTCATGGCTTGGTCCATGGGATGTTGCGGTTGGTTCATTAAAGCTGCCTGGGAAGGCAATTATCCCTGTGTAGAGAGCAACAAAGCCTCCCAGTACTGACACCTTCACACCTTTTAAGATCCAGTTTTTAATAGTATGAGTCCTCTCATTCACCACTTAGTCTTGTAAGCAATTCTGTTGTCCTTAGGGTTCCCCAGAAAGGAAATGTCCACCAGGAAACCTGATCCTTTGTAATCCTGTGAACTTAACGTCATGTAACGTACAACTTCCAAGAAGTAAAAAAATGTTTGCCTGCCTTTTTTAAATGCCTCACTAGATTCTCAATTATGTAGTTCTCAAAGTCTGGTTATCACAGCTTCATAAAATTTCCCACGACAGCTTTGAGAAATAATAGTGAACAAAGACAACAAAAAATACTACCACTGAGGGGAGGGAAAGAGAAAGAAAGAGCTGACAAGTACATTACTAAACTAACTTCTGGAATGTAACCAATTGAGACTAGGATGGGGCAATATTTAGAGAGCAGGGTGGCAGCACAGGCTCCAGACTGAAACTGCTGGGGTTTGAATCCCAACTCAGCCACTTATTGGTTACATGATCTGAACCACTAAACTCTGTTGTTTCCGTTTCTTCATGAGTTGTGAGGATTTAGTAAATCCATGTATATCAGTTACCTCCAATAGCCCAGCAGGCAGTACATGGGTGAACTATCATCACTATCACCCAGTAAGAAAAACCCGTTTACGAGTTACGTGGGACACTTGACAATGTATTTGTGTCCAGGCAGCTGCGTGTGTTTCCTTTTAGATGCATTCAAACAGCAATTGCATTCTTAATATATAGTCACCATGTAACTATGCAAAGAACTTTCCTCCTAGGAAGTATTCGGGATTTTAAAATGTGAATTTCTGAAGCACATATTTGTTTTATGAGCAGAATCCATATATCTTCTGGCTGAACAGAAGAAATTACAAATTCGCTGACATGCACCGTTTAATAGGGGATGGCATTTTAGATGTGGCTGTAGTTCATCTTGACAGGACTAATGTAAGGCATTGGAAGCCTGCATGAATGAATTGAAAATCCTATTACAAACTGGGTGACAAATAACTCTATTCACCATTATGGTCTTTTCTCCCAATTTTCCCCCACCTCAATTAGCTCTGTTTGGTCCACTCTGTCCAAATCCACGTAAGTCAAAGGTATGCACCAAAATACATATTTAGTATGCTTACAAAACATTCTGAATGGCTCCTTGAAGTGATTTGTAAAATTCCGAACCACTATGGTATGGTTCTTTTGTAATATACTGCTGGAGTAATAGAAGAACTAAAGGTACTACCTCTTCTTTTTCTTTTTAAGATTCATTTGAAAGGCAGAAACAGAGTGAGAAAGAGGAAGGAGGGAAGGGAAGGAGATGGCAGAGGAAGAAATGTTCCACTTTCTGGTTTACCCCCTAAATGGACCTAATATCAAGATTTGGATCAGAACAAACACAGGCCAGCAATTCTACTTTGGAAGAGGCACTTAGGCCATTTTCCTGAGCCCATCAGCAAGAAGCTAGATCAGAAGTGGCATAGCTGGGATTCAAACCAGTGCTGTGTTACAGAATGTTGGCCTGAAAAGTGAATGCTTAACTTGCTGTGCCTCAATGCAGTCCCAGGAATTCATTTCTTTACAAATCACTTCCATATATCAATGGTCAAAGACTTACTAAATTTTGAAAAATTTTAGAAGATTTAATTATTTTATTTTCAAAGTCAGATTTTTTTTTTTAACAGAGAGAATGAGAGACAGAGAAAATCTTCCATTTGCTGGTTCATTCTCCAAATGGTTGTAATGTTCAGAGCTGATCTGATCAGAAGTTGGGAGCCATGAGCTTGTTCCTGGGTTCCCACATGGGTGCAGGGGCCAAAAGACTTGGGCCATCCTTCACTGCCTTCCCAGGTAATAATCAGAGAGCTGGATTAGAAATGGAGTACCTGGGACACAAACAGGTATCCATATGGGATGCTGGTGCTTGTAGGGAGAGGATTAACTTCCTGTGTCACTGCACTGGCCCCAGACTTAATAATTTTCATACAAAGCAAATGTAGTAAATGCTTCTAAATCATCAAGTATTCTTAATAGAGCAAGTAGTAAGAAGAAAACTTACTATAATAAATGCATATAATAATCATAACACATTATAATTAGCTTGGAGTTGTAACAAAAAATTGATTCACTCATATTGACTTGTTAAATCTTCACTGCTGAGGTTATCTCAATGATCAATAACCACAGAGAAAGAAACACTAAGCTTATGGCAATCTAACCCATAAACAGACATTTGTACATCTGGCTGTTTTTCCATGGTGCTCTTTTTCAATTAAATTCTAAGAAGTTTAAAAGCCAGTTTGTGTCAATTTTCTCAACGATTTCCCACATTAAACAAAACAAATTCTACTGATTTCAAATCAAGCGAGGTTCTATGGCCTTTAAAAGAACCATTCCCACACAGACTGCAGATGACTAAGGATAAACTTGGAAGGGCAATAAAAGAACATATTTTCCTTTTGCAACATCTGAAGGATGAAGTCAAAACAATTGGTTCGATGGCCTGAGACGACTCTGGCGAGTAAAATACGTGCAGAGCACTCAGAGGCACTGCCTCCTCATTCATCTGTCCAGAAAGGTTGGGGAGTCATGTCATCACGCAGGCCCTCTGCCCTCTGTGCCTTCCACAGGCTCTCTGAACTGTTGCCTTTCTTCTACCTCCTCTCATAGGGCCCAGGGCCCAGAGGAGCTTACATTTCACTTGGAGACTATCACTTGGCTACACATGAAAGGGAGGCTTAAAGGAAGAGAAAGCCAGGGAGAAATGGACTCGGCAGCTAACCTTAGGCTTGCAGCTGTCACTCAAGCTGCCAGTTTCATCAGAAATCTTGGCAATTTAGACAGGCCAAGTATTGTAACAATTCTGTATCTAAAACACATTTCAATAAGCAGTGAGTTGCTCTGCTCCCTTTAAAAAACTATATATAACAGTGGACCAACATTTCAAATAATTTTTGTCTCTAAATTATAGACAGTTTGCCTTAAAAGACATTAAAAATCTCATGTAATCTGAGCACAAATATTTTTTATTAAATGTTTATATTTGCATCTGTGAGCATCACGTATATTCCAATATATCTGGCATAATGCTACTTGACAATCTAGCTGCGATTCTAACAAGTAAATAAAACATCCCTTGCCAATTTATTTTATAGGCCCTAAATGCCAATGCTCAGATATACATGCAAGACAGCCTCCCTAAATTCAAATTCCTTCAAGCACTTCTTACTGCTCCATAAAGCAAGGAAGATCCAATGACCTACTAAAACGAACATCTAAGAGACACTTGTGTAGTGGGAACAGATATAAAATGTGTATAACTTAATTATTTAGTTTTATATAAATTGGTACAAACCCTGGCTGATTCCAACTTGACACTGAAAACTTCCCACAAAGAACTAAGACATGCAGAATTATAACACAAAGTACCACACACAGAATAACAAGTAGCAAATGGACTGAAGAAAGACTTTGCTTTAACAAGTCCTTTGTGCAAGAAAATAGATGCTGACTTTTCCTTTCAAAGTAAAATATCTATCAAGTGATAAAATTATTTCATAAACTGCCAATTCATTAATAGTTAATAATTCTTAAATATTACAAGATGTGGAGATGAGGCAGTCGCTGAAATATGATTTCAGCATCACTTAAAATGTTTTAACTTCAGTGTGTCAAATATCCAAGACAACAAGTTGTTTTTCAAAGCAATATCCGAAAGGACTGAGAATCTCATATTCTTACCACAGATTGTCTTTTATTTGTTCTTCCCTTGACTTTTATTTGTAGAGACCACAGTACTGAGTAATTTTTATCTACTAATCTTTTGTTTTCTTTTTAGCTTCCAATGCTGACCCATGCTAAATTTGTCATGCAAAATATTCTACTCACACTAACTTGACTAGCATGTTGCGGATAGCAGTTCCAACCAGAAACTAAGAGAAAACATCCCCATGCCCTTTTACTTCTTTTTTGACATTCTAGTGTCCCTTTTCTTGATCAGTTTCTTCAGTTTTCACCTGGAGAAGACTCTATCCAGTTAGCCTCTCTCCTCTACTCCACACCTGGTTCTACCACCACTTAGGACTGTGAACGGACCAATGCCAGATAGTTGCTTCCTGAGTATTACAGTACACGCAGCTCTGCAGCGCATACTCCATGCCCAGAAACCTGGCAGACTGATCAGGATTTGGTTTGCTTTTCTTTTATAGGCCCTAAATGCCAATGCAAACCAATTCATTAGCCCTCACACAGAGGCTACCCAAACTCTCAAACAGCAATCAGCCAATTCAGAGAGAGAGTACTCAGGCTTGCTACCTGCATGGTACTGATGGTTCAGGGAAGCAGAAGGAGCAAAGAGATGCCAGGATGAAAGGGGAGATAAAGTGGTAACTTTCTTAATCATTACCTTGGGCTAAACTTTCTCCACTACGTAACAATTTACATAACAAAGTCAGTTGAGGTCAAAAGAATACGTTCAAAATTCTACAGAAAATGAAGAGCATGGTTTCCCAAATCTCAAAATGAAAAGATGATATTAGGCTCATAACTACAGGATTTTACAGGAAATGCAACACACAACAAATCAAAACAAATCTTGTAGTGGCGTAGATCATGTCTTACCACCCTGACTTCTACTTCCTACTCTTCCAGTCATGCCAGGGGGATGCCCTGCAGCAGTTTGAAAAACAGCACTGAAGTAGACAAAGAGCGTATCTAGAAAACACCATTACTTAGGGACAGAAGAGAGAGAGAGAAAAAAAAACAACTTAGGAACTAGATGTTTAGGAAGAGAACTAACAAAATACAACCACATTAGCAAGAATAAGTACTGAAACATGGTGTTGTTCACACTGTTTACAGCTTATAACCTGGAAATGGTTCCCAATTATGTTTTAAATCAAATTAATGTTCTAAAGCATTAATGTTACGGCCTTCCCTTTGGAGTGATGGTTCCACCTCATATTTTCTACCCCTCAGTAGGCACACCATCTGCAGCCATCACCCCTAAACACAAACAAACCATGCCTTGTCCACCAACATTCACAAAGAACAGTTCAACCCTTGCCACCTCCCTAGCTGAAGAACCCTACCGGGTGTCTATGGATGTTTACATATCTGCAATTGATAACTATGTGGAATTACTCTCAGTTGCATTTTTTATGTCTGATCAGAGGACTGCTTCTGCTACTTGGGATCTGGTATAAGTAAGGTAAGGATCAAAGAGAGAATGAGTGAATCAGAGACAGAAAGGAGAGAGAAAAAAAGACAGGAGAGAGACGCACAGACAGACAGAAAGACAGACAGGCTTTCCATCCACTTGGTCACTCTCCAGAAAGTCCCAATTGTCAACCTTGGTCTGGGCCAAAGCCAGGAGCCTGGAATGCTAGTCAAATGTCGCGTCTGGGTGACAGGGTCCCATGTATTTGGGCCATCATCTGCTGCTTTCCTCGAGTAGATTAGTAGAGAGCGGACTTAGAAGTGGTGCAGTCAAGACTCCAATCAGCATCTCATGAGTTTCTGCATACATTTTGTGGACATTACTCTGGTAGGATGAATTTGGACTCTGTCCAAAAGACATGCAACTATACCAGTTTTGATTGGTTTTCACAGTACATGCACCTCTGGCTACTCCCTCATCAATGGCTTGACTGCCACTCTATCCTTCTGAAACTGTCCTTACTGCCTCCCACATACACTGTATGGGGTGATCACCCAATTCTGAGACATAGGAAAAGGAAGAATACTGAAGGAGGAGTTTTCAGGGAAATCTTGGCAAGGACTACTAACTCCTATCGACCCCAGTGTGCTATGGACATGTAACTAAAATGACATACACTGAAAAAGAGGAGTGTTTTCACTGAGCAAACTGCTGGCATTTGAAAAATGTGAAACGAATTATGCAACAAACCGCAGCAAACAAATATTTTCCTTACAAATTCATTTGACGGTTATGAGGAAATAGTCATGTAGCCGAGGTATAACTTTTTCTCCTACATGGCCCTAAAAGGCAGAATATCTCACTGATACATTAGTAAAGAAAAACAAATCTGATGGATTTCTATAAGGCAAGATCAGTATTGAGCATTAATCTCTGAAGTAAAATGCAGGCAATTCATGTCACTGATTGCTCTGAGTAATAGTTTTCTGTTCCATTACATGTTCAATAATAATGATAGTATTTGTGCAGAGAGCAGGAAAATTTATTGGGAAAATTCCCTGCAGTGTCCTGAGTTATCAGCTTGAAGACGCACGGCAGGATGGGGAATATTTCTTGGTAGAGATCAAATTTCAGCATATTGAGAAAACAATTTAATTCCTGGCAAGGAATATGTCCTGCCCCAGTCTGTCCCTAAGTGTCCCACCTGACCTCAAGGACTGTGGAACTAGACAAGGAAGAGAGCCCATGTGTCAGGGACTCTCTATATACCTTTATCCAATCCCTTAAAAAACAAACAGAAAAAAACAGGGAGAACCAGAAATTCACATGAAAAGTGGTATGTGGGAACAGTTTTTCATGCTAAATAAAGAGGTCAGATAAGGCTTCAGTTATATTTAAATCCCTGGTTCTTAGGGTTGTTTCTTTTTTTTTTTTCTGTGTTTTCATTAAAATCACTGGAGGGTATGTTTACATAATTTAAACACAACAATAAATCTGAAAGATAGTTGAGGTTTGGAATTAAAACAGCGCTGTGAAAGAACCACACATACTTGCATGTGGACAAAAGTACTAGGGCAATTCATTTAGGAAAACCAAGTCTTTTCAAAGAAGGATTCTAGAATAATTCACAGCCGACAAACAACACAGGAATGAGTTTTCACCCCTAACTCATGCATATTATATTAATGAGGTAAAACTAGAATCAAATGTAGAAACTAAAACTATAAATTTTCCAGTATTAATAAACTGTCTTAGTGACATGACAGAAAGAAAATGATTGTCCCCAATAATTAATAAACTGAAATTCATAAAAGACAAAAGTAAGAAAACAAAAATCAAACCACAGAATGGAAAAAATATTCTCAAGACATAAGTCTGACAAGGAACTTGAATCTAACCTCTGCTTGCAGCTCTGGCATTCTGTAGGAACACCAGTTCAAGTACTAGCTGTTCAACTTTAGATCCAGCTCCCTGTTAATAGCCTGGGAAAACAGTGGAAGATAGCCTAAGTCCTTGCACCCCCTCCATCCAAGTGGGACACCAGGGAGGAGCCCCTGGCTCCTGGCTTCAGACTTTTCCCAGCTCCAACCACTGCAGCCATTTGGGGCATGAACCACTGAATGAGAGATCTCTGACTTTCCTCTCTCTGCAACTCTACTTTCAAATAAAAGTGAATAAAAATCCTTAAAAATAAACCCAGCAATAAACAATTTGCAAAAACAAGCAAAATCCCTCACTACCTTTTAAATAAGAATTGGAAATTAAATAAGTAACAGGCAAAAGATAGGAATATATGGCAGTCATGAAGGGTACTCAAGATCATTAATGATAAAACATGCAAAATAAAACCACAAAGAGATATTCTTTCACATTCGTTACAATGATGGACTGAAGTTAATCATTGATAATATGAAACAAAAATAAGAAGTAAATAGAGGACCTTGGCGGCTAGGGTGACAGCAGCCCTCCACAGTGGTGGTGACCGCCTTGCGGAAAGTACCTGAGCCAGGTCAGACCTAATGCCCAGTACTTGGCCCATGAACACCGCCAACAGAGGGTGAGAGAGTCCTAAGCTTTGGGTGGCCAGTGTGCCTATTTCGTGTTAGGTTCTGCCTGATGGCCTCCCAGTGAGCTCTGGGGTTTTTAGGGTATGTAATTGCTGCCTAGGGAAACCCATGGATAAGGCCAGTGTGAGTGTAGGTGAGGGATGAATTCTGGGTGATTCCTTGCAATGGGTTCACTGAACTTGCTTGCAAGCATGGGGACTGAGACCTGAGGATTTGTAGGGGAGAGTCCATAAGTTCTGTTTGGGCCAGACTGATTCACCAATCCACATGGGAATCCTGAGTTGGGCTGTTAGCGTAGAGCATCACTGACTGCCACACACCAGTCCACACCAGTCAACTATGTAAAGATTATCAAAATAAAAGAATTTTAAAAAAGAATTAAATAGAAATCACATGTGCTGCTAATGAGAATCTAATACTATTTGACAAATTTTTATAAAGTCATGCATAAATCAATGATCGAACAACTCCATTTCTAGATACTATCCTAGAAGAAATGAAAACATGTCCACACAGAGACTTCTACCAAAATATTCACTACAGCACTATACACAATATCAAGCACCGGAAAAAATCCAAATGGTCTCCACTAGGAGAATAAATGATATAATCCTACTTAACTAGTTAAAATTAATTACTGAATCATGTAGGTAAAAAAGCCAATACATGCCATTAGATTGCATGTGTATGATATTCAGGAGGTGAGTGGTCTACTACTTGTGTTCCTGTGTACCTGGATGTGTTTGTTGGGTGAGGGGAAGGGGCCAATTCCTTGCTACAACTTTCGACTCCAGCTTCCTGTTACTGCAATCCCTGGGGAAAGTGGAGTGTTGGCCTAAGTCACTGAGGTTCCTTTCACCCATGCAGGATTGAGTCCCCAACTCCCAGCTTTAACCCCAGCCCAGTCCTGGCTGTTACAGGAATTTGGAGAGGAAACCAACATATAGGATTGCTTTTCCTCCCTTTATTTATCTCTCAAATAAAATGAAAGAAGAAATAGGAAAGATACACTTAATGTGATAGAAACAGCAGTAGAAAGGTTAGGAGTGAGAAAGGTTAGAAGGGGTCATGTGGAACAGTTTCTGAGATTCTGGATATACTCTCTATCTTAACTGGAATGCTAGCTGTCCAGATGTAGAAATATGTCAAAGTTTTTAAGACTATAAAGTCAAAAGCTATGATTTACACAAATAAATTTTATTTCAGCATTAAAAAATGTGCTTAAAAATTTGGACAAAAAAAATGAAACAACACATACAGCAGATATGTAACTATGTATAAATCCAGTAGAGAAACAAAAGTATCACAGTGAATAGTTGGCTACTTTGAAAACCATGAGAATGGCAAAACCGGAAAAACAAGAAACTTGAAGTGCTTGAGATTACTGCCTAAAAAGATAGCTACTTTTCCAAAAGGAAATGAATCACTGAGTAGAAATGGGGATATGTAATGTGGTATCTCTGCTATCAGTTAATCCTATCAACACAGGGCGATCTTTAGTTGTTCAGGATACATCGTAAATCCCATAAACAAAATGAACAGAAAACAGTGCTGATTTCAATGGAGAAAGAGATAAAGATGACAAAACTGAAGGTAAATATAGTGACAGACAAGCTGTGGAAATTGAGATATATTGGTGGCACCTCACTTGAGCCTTCAGACACAACGAAAAGGTCTCATACAAGTAGAGTAGGATGACCTCATGTCGACTGAAGAAAATAGAGAGGCTTAAATCTGACACACACGCTATGTAAGTTGGATAAAAGAAATTTCCTGAGAGAGCTGTTAAACATTATAATGGATTATGATATCCCCTTCACTGAAGCTTTTAAAAATAGGACCGTCACACATGTTTGATCATGCCTAATGGCAAGGGAACAGGTTATGACTTATGATCTCCATAGTACTATGTTGGCAATAAAACCATTTGAGAAATACAATTTTATTCTTGATGATTTTGTCTGTTGTGCCCTTTTTTGGGGTGAAATCTCAACAATAAGTATAGTGATATGTAGTGATGAGGTGTGAGAGGATAAGGGGAAGATAAACAAAATAAAAACAGGCCAACAGGTAACAAGTCAAGCCAGCCTCAACATCCCATAATCTATCATGACTGCTACAATCTCATTTAGGCAAAGTATGGACTCCAGCTATAGTCAGTGTATTTTTTTTCACTATATCAGAAAAATACTACATTCCATGTTTACACTACTATTATCATTTCTCAGTGGGATAGTCTGCTGATTGATTACATGTTAGGCTTACAAAGCAAGAATAATTTTCTCAGGATACCCTTTTTTTGCTTTAAAGAAAATTTATACAAGGATATAAAACAAATTTTGTGAAATCCAGCGAGTAGAATCATAGTATTTTTATGAAAAATAAGAAATAGACAAAGAACAAATAAGGAAAAGTAGAAAACAAAAGAAAACCGAGTAAACATGAATGTATGCTTTAGAATCTGCTTTTAACAGGGATTAACAGAAAACTTAACACAAAGATAACCTAAGTTCTTTCATGCATGATTAAATATGGTGGGAATGATGCTTAAAAAATACTTCATAAATATTCTGGAGTACTAAAATGAGTGTTAGTAGAACATACTAATTATCTTTACTCTCTACTTTCTCCATTATTTTAGGGTACTTGAAAAATATTTGTGTAAAGATGATTTACTTAAAGGTTACATCTATTAAGGTCTAAAACATTTTTAGAGTCATGCAGTTAATTTCAAAATACATGTTCTCTAGGAACTGGTTGAAGATCCCATATACAACTACACAAAAATTTCTACTAGAAAGAAGAAAGAAAACACCATTTCTAGTAAACAATTTTACCAACAAGTATATACTAAAAGGATAAGACCACATCTCAGGCCGGAGTGTCTGAGTTCAATTCTTGGCTCGGATTCCTAACTCCAGCTTCCCACCAGTGTGGACTGCAGGAGGCACCAGTGACAGCTCTAGGAAGTAGTTCCTGTCACCCTGTGAGAGACCCATATTGATCTGGACTCCTCACACAGTCCTGGCTATTCCAGCAATCTACATGGTAAACCAGGAAATGGGAGGGGTGTGTGGAAAACTAATTAGAAATAAATTAGAATACTTTAGCAACTCTTTTGTTAAGTACAAAAAATAAGACATGAGAGTAACTTGAGGTGAAAACACTCATTATTTAAATCAGTTTTGATAAGCTTAAATCCAACTCTCTTATTTCCCTCTAAGTAATTAAACAACAGGATGTGAATTATATATCCCAATTTCAACAAAATGAACTATCTATGTAAATATATTTTAAACTATTTCTACGTGATTAAATATTTACTAGAGGATATAAAAATCAAGTGAGTCTGTGTATACTTAAGACTATTTTTAGTAAGCACTGACTGTGCAGTGTGTAAGAACCTAACAGATCATGCAACTATATTCATAACAATGGAAAATTGAAGATAATGAGACAATTGGCCATTGGATATTTATCATAATAATGATATTATATTTTTAAACATTTTACCAATATATTTTATCAGTATAGCTTTTAAGAATTGGTCAAGATTTTTTTAAGACAACGCAACTAGTTTTTCTTGTTTAAGACTGATTTCCCTGGGGCACAGAGCGGGTCTTATTCATCTCAAGGAGCTCGACAGGTTTCACAGAATCACCTTGTCAGATCATTTTTTCCTACTGCCACTGACTTCATTCTACCCTGCAGATGCATCTTTTTAAAATACCTTCAACAGATCATCTCTCTGGCTGAATCTTCTCTAATTCTCCCCAGTTCAACTCAAATCCTACTCTTGGGCAGTTAAGAGCCCTATAATATGTTTCTAAACTATTTTCTCAAAAACTTCATACTTCTCTCCAACAAGCATCCCACATTCTAACTGAAGTAGATTTCCTGTAGTTCCTTAGTTTTTTTTTTTTTAATTATATTTTTGACAATCTTTACATAGTTAATTGGGGTAAAAAGGTTCAAGGACTATAGGAAAGTGGGTAAGACTATTATTTCCATATTGTTTCCTTCATGTTTAAAGGGGGGTATTAAAGGAGAAGGCCCACACAATTTCCCACCCTCCTCAGGTCCCGGATGTAGAGTATGCTCCAAGGTTCTTGCTCAAGTGGTTTTGATAGTTCAACTGTGTGAATCATTGCCAATCTTTCCACTCCAAGCACTATGAGGTCTTTGAAGAATCCACTTAGATAGGCTTCAGCTTTGTCCCAAAGTCTTTCTCTGCCATTCTCTATACTCAAACATTCCTCTTTCCCAGGTTCCTTCATAGTCTCTACTAAAGATCCATATTTTTCTTAATTGTATTTCTCATGTGGCTTTATGATGCCTTTGTTACACATGTATTATTAATATGTGATTATATATAATATAAAATATATATTAGGTCTTACATATTCTTGTACTAACTTTAGAGTCAATATAGAGACTGTATGTTCTTTAGATGTAGCAAGAATATTTGCTGAAATTAATTGGAACAATCTGTCCCTCTGAGCAATTCTTCCTACTTCCTAAGAACATATAGAAGGTTTCTCTGCTTTTATCTTAGATACCCTCTATTCCTATTAGTGTCTATTCTTAGTGTTGAACTCTGAGGAATTCTGCCTAGGAAATTAGTAGAGTGGCCTGAATAGCGCCTGCCTATAGGTATCGACCAACACTGACAAGAACATTGACAAGAGTGTCTTAAGTACTCACTCTATTTTACTTGACCTCCAAAAGAAAGTCATGGAAGAAACTTCATTCAAGGCAGTAGTCTGCAATGATGAGCTAACCAAATGCCAAACGACATATCAAAATTTTTCAGAAATTTCCAGGAAAAGTGAAAACAAGTAAAATGTGAAAAATTCAATGTCTGTATTGAAGATTACATGGACTAAGACTAAGGTAGTAACCTACTTCAGAAAGTCAAATAAATATATCCAAAAACATAGGAAACAAAAAGATAGAAAATGACTTTAAAAAGTTAAGCAGTAGGCCAGTATGCTGGCTCAATGGCTAAAACTCATGTGCCTGCCAGTTTGTGCCCATGTTGCTTCACTCCTCATCCAGCTCCCTGCTTTTGGCCTGGGAAAGCAGTAGTGGATGGCCTGAAGCCTTGAACCCCTGCACCCACTTGGGAGACCCAGAAGAAGCTCCTGGCTCCTGGGTTTGAACTGGCCCATCTCTGAACACTGTAGGCATTAGGGGAATGAATCAGCAGACAGAGGTCTCTCTTTGTGACTCTACCTCAATAATAATAATAATAATAATAACAACAACAACACAGGATGGGGAGTAACAGTTTTAATTTCAAGGGGATATTATTTAAAAGAATTTAGCTAGATAACTATTAAATATATGTGGACCAGAGCCAGCAGCAATATGACATACTGGATGAAGCCATTGTGTGTGACACTGGCATACAATATGGACACTGGTTTGCAATCCAATTCTCTAATAATTGTCTGGGAAAGCAGCAGAAGACGGGCCAGGTGTCTAGGCTCTTGTCATGCACATGGCAGACTTGGAAGAAGTCTGTAGTTTTCTTGGCTTTGGTCTGGCACAGCCCTGCGCATTGTGGCCTTTGAGGAGGGAAAATTGTGGATGGGACCTGTGTGTGTGTGTGTGTGTGTGTGTGTGTGTGTGTGTCTCCCTCTTTCCTCTCTGTAATCTTCATTTCCAAATAAATAAATGAATGTTTGAAAAATTTGTAGGCCAAAAAGTGATATTTTTGAACACAAAATATCTCAAAGTTTGTCACCTGTGCATTTTAAATTCCTTTCCATCCCTAAAAATGTCAGAAAAGACCTAGAGAGATGACTGTAATAAAAAAAAGGGCTCTATATCATGTAGAATACATAAAGACATCAAAAAATAAATTTAAAGAGGATTGTAACCTCGTAACATGGTTATGTTTCATGTTTCACATCCAATCATGGTATAGTGAATCATGCTTATATAATCACAGTACCGCAAATGATTTCATTTTTTTTAAAGATTTATTTTTATTATTTTTTTTTATTGGAAAGGTGGATAGACAGAGAGGAAGATCTTCTGTCCGATGATTCACTCCCCAAGTGAGCGCAACGGCCGATGCTATGCTGATCTGAAGCCAGGAGCCTCTTCTGGGTCTCCCACGCGGGTGCAGGGTCCCAAAGCTTTGGGCCGTCCTCGACTGCTTTCCCGGGCCACAGGCAGGGAGCTGGAAGGGAAGCGGGGCTGCCGGGATTAGAACCGGCGCCCATATGGGATCCCGGGCGTGCAAGGCGAGGACCTTAACCACTTGTGCCACCGCGCCGGGCCCCACAAATGCTATTTTTATGGAACGTTCATTGTTAGATTCAATGTCTACACACAGCAATGAATTAATTACAGTGAGAGAATAGAGTGTCATCTACGCAGACACTATCAAAATGACAATACGCGAGAGGGAAAAATCAACAGTTTGGCTAAAGTGGAGGTAGTAGTGAGAAGTCATGTAAATCTCATCACATGGGATCTGAAATTGGTTACTTGTAGAAGACCAAGAAAGTAGAAAGTTGGAATGTATTGTTAGTGACAAATAGTAACTGATAGAACTAAAAAACAAAAACAGTGTAAATACCTATCTCTGGAAAGCAGCAAAAGAGTATGAGAGACAGAGGGGATACTCTTTTATTTGAGTGTGTTCTGTGAGGCCAGATATATGAGCTTTTTCCATTATGAATAGGTATTATTTTCAAACTAAAACTTGTGAGAAAATGAATATGATGTTAAAGTCCTAATATAATTGAACAACTCAAAGAGGATAAATAAAACAAAAACACCTCACTCTGCCAAATTCAACCTGAGATAAAGTAGTCCTTGAGGCAGTTAAAGCCTCCTGTATTTTTTCTCAGCAACTACATAATAATCAGCTTGATTACCTTTTAAGAGAAAGAAATAAAAGCTAGATGGACCCTGACTCCTGTCCCTAAACACTGACCCCCCCCCTGTGTTTCACACCCACTTGCTCCTAATTATTTCTAATTGGGTATTGAGTTATACTAAATAACTGTCTACATGACACTGTCAGTACAACATCAGTAAAACTCCCACTATGTCCCTTGTTATTCAGACTCAAGTCTTGCAATAAACACAGATTTTTTTAGTGTGCTGCACTTAATTTCTTTATGGAAAGAAAGGGGACTAAATGAGCATAATAAGGCCAACTGCTAAAAAAAAAAAAGATGAAAACAAGAATCAAGTTATCGCCATAATCTTCCTTGCTGCTTCTGCAAGGCTTGTTATTCAATAACTTGACATGATTTCACCATGACAGTTTATATTCAGGACCTGGTAACGAGGCAATGTGGATCACTGAGCCTGGAGATGTTTTCATTTGGAGGAAACAAGAAAAGTTTAAATACTTTCCCTCAATTCCAGAGGTGTTAGTTTATGGAACCAGTGAAATACATGGGAGTCATGGCACCTTCAAAAATACTTCTTCCTTAAACAAACTAAGCAATCAAAGTGTGATCTTGATGACTGGCTACTTTCAAAACAGATGGTACTGAGAACCCAAGTCACTAAAACTTCATTCATCAAAGATAAGCTTTTTAAGCATCTAAAGGAAAACACACCCATATTTCCCTTTTTCTCACCAAGTCTTTCAAAAAATAAAGCACCTCCTCCCTCCCCCAATCCCTTTGCAGGCACTGGACTTTAAGAATATGGCTGCACATACTTCGATTCCTCTGAGCCATCACATTTGAGGGTATGTCAAAAGTTCATGGAAAACAGAATTAGAAGCTCACACTGACACTAAAATTTTTTAAATCCATGCAAATGAATACACATAGACAAATATGACTGGATCATAAGTAGCCCTATCCTGATCCTACAATAAAAACCAATGCCTTTCAAACTTTAATGAGGACATGAATCGCTTGGGGTTTTTGTTACATGTCTTTTCCAGACCTAGGAAGTCTGACCAGAGCCTGCAGCTCCGCAGCTCACTCAGCTCTGTGGGGTCCTTCTGATGCTCTCAGGAGTTACACTTTGGAGAGCACGAGATGTCTCCATCCCCATCTCCTTCCCAGGTTCTTCTTCCTCAAGCGCCCCAAGGCTCCATCTCCTCACTTCATTTTTTCTATTTCCAATTCCCTCCCAAGAGGACATAATCTAGTTCCTTGTTTTAACATCACTTACCAAAGGCATTCTTGACCCTTTGCATAGTACAAATAAGCTAGGGTGTCATTTCTTTTTTTAACCACCTCACCCAAACCACTTTAAATTACAAAAACATATAGCATTGAGTTAAAAGCTTCTGCGTTTGTAACAGCTCGCCAATGACTGTCACATTATGAGTCCTAGACCTGACCTGAGCAATGCCTTCTCACATGAGCACCACATCACCTCTTACAAGTCCACTTGGCATTCACATGTTGATATGTCCAAACCAGACCTCTTGATTTCCATCTGCCTCACCCAAAACCTGACATCTACTACTTTTCCTTTTATCAGTAAATAGCTCCACATAAGCCAAAACACGAAGCTTCTTAGGATGGCTCTAGTCTCATTTTTTTTCACAGCTTATATCCAATTTATCTAATATCCATTGGTTCTAATATCAAAACACTCATATAACCAAATGAGTTCACTACTTGCACGTTACAATGCTACCAGCAAAAACCAAGTCACCGTGACTCTGAATGTCCACCCTGGAGTCCATTTTCCATACAGCTTTGTCTGGTAGTCTCCCAGTGACTTTCTCTCATAGTTCCAATAAAACTATCTACTTGCCTGGCTTATTTTTTGTTCCTCTTTCCATCTTCTCCCACCTGTTTACCTTCAACTCTTACTAATTTTCCTTGTTGTGTCTTTTTCATCACTCCAGTTCCTTTCTCATCTCAGGAGTCTTTAAAGGCTTTTCCCATCACATCATTCAGATCAAATGTTATCTCAGAGGAACCTTCCCTTAATATCTCAAAATAGCCTCACACAACCACAACCTACCATAACAACATTACCCTAAGATTACTCCCTTGCATATTTTTTCATGGTATTTATTTGCACTAGTTATTTATTTGTTGGGTGAGTCTCCACCTACTTACCAAAAAAGCGAAAGCATAATCTATAAAGGGGACCAGGTGGCCATGTTAAGTTTCTGCCTGTGACACCAGCATCCCATGTCAGTACTACCTGGAGTCGTGCCTGCTCCACTTCTGATGCAGCTCCTTGCTATTGTGCCTGAGAAGGAGCAGAATCTTTTCTAAGCACTTGAGTCCCTGCCACCCACACAGATCTAGATGGAGTTCCAGGCCTTTGTTTTCTGTGGTCATTAGAGAGTGAACCAGCCAATGGAAGATCCCTCTCTCACTCACTCTACCTTTCAAATAAGGCAAATTTAAGAAAGTTTTTAAAAGGAAGAGAAACATTGTACTTTTTTTATTCCAAGATAGAAACATATATCTACTCTGGCAAGCACAGACACTCATGCATATTGGTTGTTATGCAACCAATATGAATGTGTGTGTCCCCCACCTTACCCTAACATCTGAAGTCTTAACTTCTTATGCGCTGGTATGGAGGTGGCACAATTGGGAGGTGATTAGGTTTAGACAGGATTATCAGGGTAGACCAATGAAGGTCCAGGTCATGGTGGTAGAAGCCCCAGCACTACTGTCTTGAAAGCAGCAGCACCAGGGATTTCTTCCTTTTTTTCCCCAAATACACCAAGGAAAGGCCATGTGCACAGAGAGAGAAGGCAGCAAATTGGAAGATTATTCCTACCAAGAACTGAATCTGTCAGCACTCTTAACTTGGATTTGTTACCCTCCAGAACTGTGAGAAATAAATGTCTGCTGCTTAAGTTACTCCGTTTATGGTATGTTGTTATAGTAGCCTGAGCTGCCTAAGACATTAATAAAATGAGCAAACAAGGCAACAGATAGCAACCTGGATAGAGTACTCTGTGATATTTTCCAGAGCTTTGTAACTACATACCCTTTAGGATGTCCAGGATTTTTACCAATAATTTGAACTAAGGCATGTAAGGGAATGTTTACTTTACCAGTGACATAAACCTAGATAGAAGCACCGGTGAAACTGTATATTCACAGGTGTAATTTTTAAAAGATCTTCACAGATGATCAATATGGGCACAAAAGGAAACATTTACTAAGATAAACATAAATTCATCTATTTTACTGTTTACAAACCACCTGCAGGTACAGAAGATCCAAATCAACAGCAGACTGAATGAAAAAGACTCAAGTGGCTTTTACTATGTAAAAGTCCCATATGAGTCATAGATAGCACAGCTGTGAAAAATCAATGGGGATGTTAGACTGCCTGAATGACCTGCTGGTGACAGGGAAAGAGGCCATCTTTCACTTACCAGCTGAGCAATGACATCTGGACCATCCTGTTTCGTTCCCCAACCCCAATTCTCAAGACATATTGGAAAGAAAGGTGAATAGACCATTGAATGGTTAGCAAAATCTAAAGGACTTAAGACTTAAACACTATAATAAAACAGAAAGCCATAAATCCAGTATTTGTTAAGCACTTTCAAGTGCCGTAAATACATTTCATAATGTGGTTAAGTGTATGAGAGGAATACCATTATTTCCCTTCAAAAGCTATAGAAAGCAAGGTGCACAGGGCTTGCGTGATCTACTCAACATTACACATTTCTTAAGCGCTTTGGTTTGATTAGAGGGTTCACAGTCATAATCAGGAAGTAGCCTTTGAAAATCTGTAGGTGGGTCCTGGCACAGTGGCCAAAATCCTCATCTTGCAAATGCTGGCATCCCATATGGGCGCTGGTTTGTGTCCTGGTTGTTTCATTTCCCATCCAGCTCCCTGCTTGTGGCCTGGGAAATCAGTGGAGGATGGCCCAAAGAGCCTTGGGATCCTATGCCCATGTGGGAGACCTAGAAGAAACTCCTGGCTCCTGGACCTGAACAGGCTCAGCTCCAGCTGTTGCAGCCACTTTGGAAGTGAATCAGTGAATGGAAGATCTTCCTCGCTGTCTCTTCTTCTTTCTGTTAATCTGCCTTTCCAATAAAAATAAAATACGATTTTTAAAAAAGCCTAAAAAAGAAAATTTGTAGGTTGACATATGGAGCTCTGTTGGACATTTTCTTTATAGCTCTGGGGCTTAAAACTGAAACAAAAAGAAGTTATAATAGCCGTGTCTGGGAAAGAATTTTCTACAGTAATGAGCTTCTTGTCAATATCAAGGATTCGAGGAGAGACTGGCTAACCATCTGTCAGTGTGTTGCCCAGAACATGGGGCTCAGAGTTTCCTTCTGGTTCTCAGCATGATGCAATAACAATCCATATTTCCTTTTCTATCTAAAGACCTACCTCCACAGCAAAGAATGCTGAATGATATTTTGTACATATCTCTTCAAAGAACTACTGGTTAGCTACATTTGAACAGATGTTAAAGAGTACAGCACTTGAATGTAATTCAATTAGCATAAAACACATAAGACATGTGATGCCATATCTCAACTTGGCACACACAGCTACTACCAGATGTAAATGGACACAATTACAGTTTTGCTTACCCCTTTGTCCTCCAACTTCAAGCTCTCACAGAAAACACAGATCTTTTCTTAAAGAGTTCCTCAGCTTTCACTACTTTATAAAGACCCATTTACCTCAAAGGAGATAATTTTTATTCTGTAATTTAAAGGAAGACATAAGCTAAGCAAAGGCCAATACTTGCAAAAGCAGAAACAAGGAGATTAAATACTAAATGAGCTCCATATTGACTTTAAGAAAAATGTCATAGATTTGCAAGTGCAATGAAAAAATTGATTAAACAAGAAAGGACAGCCATACTTTATTAAATATGTCTAAATCACAAAAAGGGCCAAATAGTAGCAATTTTAAACATTAAACAACTAGATAAGTTTTAACAATGTGTTACTTGTATGACCTATCACTTTTAGTCTTACTAAGATTCCACACACTTATTTATTTGAGAAGCAGAACGACTGAGAGCTAGAGAGAACTCTCCCTTCTGCTGGTTTACATGCCAAATGCCTATACCAGTTCCCAGCAGGAGGCATGGCAGGGGACACGCCAGGACCCAAAAACTCAGTCCAGGAAGCTAAAACTGGGAACAGGGCCCAGACTTAGACACACACCCTAATGAGGGTGTGGTAGTCCCAAGCACTGATTTAACAGACCGACCACCAGGATCAATTTTTAAAATAAGTATTTATTCAAATATTTTAAATCTATCTTTTGAAAACGTGTTTCCAAATACACATATAAACATACATGTATCTGTATGTGTGTTTTATATATATATATATTAAAGGTCTGCTTGGAATTCATGAGTTAAAAATCGAAAGATCCTATATCTATAATTTATACCTTTTATCTTTAGTTTCCTGTATAATTCATAAAAAGCAAGTATAATGTGAATATATATATACACATATATGTATAAAACTTATAAAGCTCATAGATAAAGGTACTAAAGCCTTGTTTCTCTCAGGAGGGTTAAAAATACGTATTTAGAAACTGTGAATTTGGCCCATTTTGAAACACAACCAAAGAATCTGAGGCTGAAAGCTCTTAGGAACTGAGTTATTTAAGCTCAAGTTCCTCACATCAGGACAGGGAAATAAGCCAAATGCCAGCTACATGGGTGGTTAGCAACAAAGCCAAGCAGGACCAGACGCGGATGAAATACCTCTAGAACACAGGTACTTTGATTTCAATTTACAACAAATAAAAATGTTGAGTTCTCAAATTCTTCAAGAGATAGCTGACTAATAAAACTGCTCATCTGCAAATGCACGTTAATTTCCACAAAAGAGGAGGACTCATCCCAGAGAATGAAACTTTAGGTTCAAAACTCTCAGCAGTTCATTCACAGGAATTGAAAGCAGTTTGGCTGCACTTCACAATTATTTACGACCAGCCAACTCCCCCTTTCCTGCTATTGTATCTCCTTTTGAATTAGAATATGAATAACTAATTTCCTATATCTGTCACCAGTGTACCTGGGAAAAAAATTGCTTGTTTTACAGATGCACAGGTAGAAAAGACCTTTTGGCCTAGTTAGGATTTTATACAAAGCCTGTACCATACCTAATGTAGATGAGTTAGACGATGAGATATGAGACCTTTGGACTGGTGAGATTTAGAAGTCATTTTGATGCTGGGTTGATTTTGAAATTAATTATTTTGGGAACTCACTTGAGACTCTAGGGAACCTTTTGGGAGGTAAAAGTATTTTGCATGTAGAGCAGATACACATCTTTGGGGATCAGAGTGAACTGTGATTAGCGAAATAACAGTCTACTAGAACAGTCTACTAGAGTCCCTGACAAGAGACTTAAAAGTACTGCCAAACAAAGAAGTTGGAGGTAAATATTGTGGCACAGCAGTTTAAGTCACTGCTTGTGATGTTGGCATTCCATACTGCAGATTCGAGTACTAACTGCTCTGTTTCTTATCCAGCATCCTGCAAACGCACATGGGAAAGCAGCACACTTAACCCAAGTGTCTGGGCTCCTCCAGCCACCTGAGACAGAGATGGAGTTCCTGGCTCCTAGCTGTAATAGCCATTTAGGGCATGAACCAGCAGATGGAAGAGACCTGTGTTGAACTTCTGATCTACAAAAATGTAGGATAATAAATGTATTGTTGTAAGTCACTACGTTTGCTGTAATCTGTTACAGCAACAAGAGAAAATGAATACATTATGTGAACCAACATCCAACATTCCCATCCCTTGACCACATGAAACAGAGCCTTGGCTTTGAGGAACTTCCCGTCCTCCCCAGATTAAACAATGATAACTTGAGTAGAAGGTGCACAGCTTGACAACAGAAAACAGGGTCCTAAAAGCCTTATTCAAAGGCAACACTGCATCAACTTTGAACAAGTTAAATTTCAATGTTTACTTAAGCTCGTTCTTTGAACTACATTTGCTTCCAAGTGAAACAACATTTACTTTGAATAAATTTTACAGTGTTCTACTTGAAACAGCTGGTTGGACTTTTCAAAAAGCATCTTGTCAGAATTATGTATTTTGTTCCGAAGACATGACATATTCCACCCACTAAGTCATACCAGAAGCCTTGGTAATCATGGTAGATGATGTTGTGAACACAAATCCTCTAGAATCTCATCCTGCAATAAGCTTGCTACAGAAAGGTGTAAAGGTAGCAAACATTTTAAATGTAAGAAACTTGCATGAACCCTAGCCACATCTATTGCATGGAGGGGCAAGCAGAAACAAAAGGAAAGACTTAAAATTCTAAATGAAAAAGAAAAGCCAGGCCATCTGCATAATGGCAAGGGGAAAAGATGCAAATGCAGCTCAAGCTTTAACTGATTCTTTCTTTCCCAATTTCCAACATAATGTGTCTCAATTTGGAAAGGGATTACCCACAAAAAAATAAAGTCCTATGGAAAAGAGAAAAAGAAAAAAAAAAAAAAGTTAAACTGAAAACCTGGAGGAAAAAAAAAAGTGCCCAAACCAGAGAATTTGAAGGCTTGTGTTCCAAGTCCTGCTTGTATAAATACTGATCCTGCACCTCATTGAATTGTTGACATTACATAATTAGCCAGTTACAATAATAACTGTACAGCTTAGCACACTGCTGCCAGTGCAGGAATGTTAACTACTCTACTGAATTGCCCATCACCAGCTACATCTGTGCTGGCCTTCAAAGAAAAAGTGGGCAAAGAAAAGAGAGGAACATTTAGTATGCAGACTAACACAAAGCAAAACAAGAGGAGTCTGGCCCATGGAAGACTAAGGTTCATTTGTTTTTTATTCTTATTTAGCTGGTTCGGTCTTTGGTAGATACTTAAGGAAATAAGATTGAGCAAAGGTACCTTTATACACTGCACAATATTAAAACAATTAACTTATATCAGATTAATGTGTCTATGAAATAGCTTTTCATTTAAAATTTAAAAACAAAAAAGTACACATTTTCTGAAACTTTTATTTTTCAATGTTTTAAACTCTAACATAAACAAAAACTCATATTACAAACATCTTCAGAAGGATCCAGAAGCTCTGAGTCTTGCCAGCACTAGTCCCCAAAAGGATTTCACCTGCCAGGAACCCTTCCTATTCTTTTTATTTACACATTTGCTCTAGGGATTAGAGGGTAGTATATTATTTTCTTGGAAAAATAAATTAACTCTGAAATATAGCCTAGCGTAGGGCCCCAGGAAAATCACATTCAGAATTCTGAACATTTTCAGGCACACTGCACATGCACACTCCCACCTTCTATCAGATGCCAACAATGAATAGTTCTTCTCAATTGTTAGACATCTCTGTCCCATCAATACTATGTCAGGACAGGAGACTAACAGATCATCTATTCTACTCTTGCCTTTTGAAAGAGAAGGAATTGCAATGTCTTGTTACTGAAATGAAATCAGGAAACATTCCAAGGCCAATTACTGTGTCACACTGATCCCCAGGGTAAGGACAAAAACAGAAGACTTGGTCCAAGTTCCTTCCAGTAGGCCGTATTAAAATCATGTCCTTTCTGGGGATTTATTCCTTGTCTTTCCGCTCATAAAAGATACACTCATTTGTCATCTTTCCCAACCTTACATCTCACATCCCAAATTCTTCCAGCAAATATTTACTTTGGAGAAAACTTGTAAGTCTTCACTTCTGAAGATCGTAACATCTTCTAGGACCCAAAGAAATGAAAATAGTGATGGAAAGCTGCAGCACTTTGATAATGTGTGAGTGTATAAAACTCCCCACCCCACTCCTGCACCTATGGATAATTATCTGTAGCACTCCTAAAAATTTAACACCTACTCTTGTTTCAGATTTCAAATCTGCTATCTTGAGGTCAGGGTGATGACTCTGTTGGCTAATCCTTCACTGCAAACACTGGCATCCCATATGGGTACCAGTTCCTATCTCATCTGCTCCACTTCCCATCCAGCAAGTGGACGATAGTCCAAAGCCCTGGGATTCTGTACCAGCGTGGGAGACCCAGAAGAAGCTATTGACTTCTGGCTTTGGATGGGCTCAGCTCGACCCTTGTGGCCACTTGGGGAGTGAAGCAGAGGAAGATCTTTCTTTCCTCTCTGTAAATCCGATTTTCCAGAAAAGTAACAAATCTCTTTTTTTAAAAAATCCACCATCTTTGTTATCCTTGTGGAACTCTGATACTGTTGTCTTCTTCATACTCTACTAAGACCACAGGGCCAGAGAAGAATGGGATGAATGTCTCACAAAAGTGGTCTTATTACTTGTTATGTCCTCCATTGTCTAAATCCCCTTGCTGTGTTTTATTTTTTCACAGCACTTAAAATCCATGCATATCAATCTGTCTTTGTAAACAATGTAGAATCTTCAAAAAGTTCACAGAGAATGTGCACTTTGGTTTTTCTTTTTTTTTTTTTTTAATATTTATTTATTTTATTGGAAAGACAGATACACAGACAGGAGGAGAGACAGAGAGGAAGATCTTCCATCCGATGATTCACTGCCCACAGGGCCGCAACGGCCAGTGCTGCGCTGATCTGAAGCCAGGAGCCAGGAATTTGTTTCCGGGTCTCCCACGCGGGTGCAGGGTCCCAAGGCTTTGGGCCATCCTCAACTGCTTTCCCAGGTCACAGACAGGGAGGTGGACGAGACGTGGAGGTGCCAGGATTAGAACCGGCGTCCATATGGGATCCCGGCGCCTTCAAGGCAAGGACCTTAACCATTAAACTATTGCGCCGGGCCCGACAATGTGCACTTTGAAAAACGTTATGCATGAATGTCAAATATTTTTCACCAAAGCAAAATTCCTTCAAATCCATTTTGCTTGAGCTTTTGGAAGTATTCTCACATGCATGATATGCCATTAGACAGTTCATTATTATATTCTCTACCATGAAAATAAAAAGAGGATTTACTTTTATTGGTTACTATATTTTTAGTGTGTATGGCTGTACTTGGCACATAGCAGGCACTCAATTTTGTTGAACAAATAAATGGAGTTTCAATGGCTTATGTGAGAGAGCAGAATACATATTTGAAACAGATGATTTCAAACAATCCAAACATGTTATTGCCATATGTACACTATAAAATCGAGTCAATGTAATTCATTTAATGATTTCATATTTAAATTCATATTATTTTTCATTTGAGAGATAGACACAGAGATCTTCCACCTATCTATTGATTCACTCCCCAAAAGACCTTAGTAGCTATACTTGGGCCAGGACAAAGAAAAGAGTCTGGAACTCCAACTATTTGACTCAGATATTTGAGATGTTTGCTGCTTCCCAGAGTACACATTAGCAGGAAGACAGACGAGAAGTAAGAAAGTGGGTAATGAATAAGGCATTCTACTATAGGATCAGATGTTCCAAACTACGACTTAACTAATACGCCAAGTGCCCAGCCCAAAACTCTGTTAAAATATTAGGCTGGAGATTTTAATTTGAGGGCATTGAAACTAAAGGAACATTAAAACCAACCTCTAGAGTTAAAGGGAAACATGACATTTTATTGGTTTCTAAGACAGACTAAAAATTCTACAATTAATCTAGGCTAGCTCTAATGGGACTCATAAATGGCTTATAGAAATGGCATCTCCTGAACACAAATGGTTAGTCTCACTGGGCTTTGTCTCACCTTTCTTGTCTCACTTTATTGTCAGTGTGGAAGTGCTTGCAGAAGGCACAATGTTCAGGTATACAGAGTAAGAAGACATTGTTCAGATACCAGCACACTTCACTCTGTTTTATTTAAGAAAGTCACATTATGAGATAGGTAAATTTCATTGGTGAAGAACTGCTTCTTTCTGACACCTAAACAAAAGCAAGGCGTAAAAGGTAGAGAAAGACAGCTTTCAATAGTTTTGTTCAAGAGTTTTTAAAAATTTCTGGGCGAAAAAAAAAGTCAACAAGAAAAAAAATGAGTTAGGACATGACTGTTTCTTGCAACTCTCAGTTAAAATAATAGGACTGTAAAAAGGGACTTTTTATTTATATAAAATCATGAACTTTATGGGAACACAAAGATAAAACTGACAGCTCCATTAGCAGGCTAAGAGGAAGGCTTGTTTGCTTTTTTAAAACAATAATAGCTTAAGCCTTTCTTTCTGCTTTAGTCTGTTACCTGGGATATAGTAGGATGGAGGCTGGAGAGTAAGAATAAACAATCATTGAAGACTAATGGAAATTCACTCCCATGAATGTGTGGTGTGCACAGCAGGCACTAGACCTCCAAGCATATCAGCAGGCTTACTGTAACGCTAGATCCTCTCCTTCTGAAACACATTCCAAATGGCACGAGACATTAAGAGCAAGTTATCTACTGACTGCTTTATGGCAACATTCTTATTCAACTCTAAAATTTCCAGGTGTTTCCAGCTCTACCAGCAATACCAGAATACAACACACATGCACATATCAAAACAGATCCTACCTTCCACATGTAAAGATTCTAGAACACCAGATGGCAAGAACAGGGAAGCATGTAACCAACATGGACTGTGGACTCAATCAGACCTGGGCTTGATTCCAGACTGCTTCACTTTACTCTAAGTTACTTCACTGCCCGGGGCCTCACATGAGGAGAATTATTCTTTTTCCTTCTGAGGTAGTCAGCTTTCACAGTATAATAATATTCTGAAGAGAACTAAACCTCAACACCTCTGAATTCAGTCCGCAATAACCAGTAATTAACTATGAGCCACTCAAAAGGAGATGTCTATCATTGGATGAGAGAAACTGGGAGTGGGAAAATTCCTAACTTCCTAATTACCTGAGGTAAAAGAGCGTTTTTTGTTTTGTTTTGTTTTTTTCCCCCCAAGACAGAGCCCTGTGCCCTAGGGTATATGATCTAAATTACATCTGGAAAAGCCTTACCTAAAACTAAACTGGACTAGGCAACAGAAAACAGACAGCAGGGCACAAGATCGTACTTGTGAATGATGATTATCTGTGAGATAAAGTGCTTTATTTCCTGCCCCTATTTAGTTTTCAGGTTGTGAGAGTATGGGACCACCAGCACACACGCCTCCTTACTCTAAATGTCTTGCAAATGAGATCAGAAATTATCTGCTTCTTGGAATGGATTTTTCACTCAAAAGCTTAAGTTTTCATAAGAAACTCAAGATTTCCTTTATATATTAAAAGTTATCCAAAATGGTTGTTTTTTCCTTTTTCTCATTCATCTCACAAGCATTTAGTAACATATGCTAAGCACCACTCTAAACACTGAGGATAAAATGATGCCCAAGGCAGATACCCCCCAGCGGAGGACCAGGACAGCTGCAGGAGAGAGGCAATGGGGGGAAGAAATGGGAACCTGAGTCCCTAAATTTTCCTTAATATGTGAACTATTCCACTGCAATGGGAAGACAGAGCCTTAAAATTCAAAAGTGAGTTGTAATCTCAGATGATCCCTATAGCTGTAGCAGGACATTGCTTTTTTCAAAGTAGTGGAACATTACTCTTTCCAAAGTTTTAATTACATTTTTTTTTTTAATTTGAGAGACAGAATGAGAAAGACAGATAGACAGTAGGAGAGTTCCCACGCAGTGGCTCCCTCCCTCAATGCCTGCAATGGCTAGGGCCGGGCCGGGCTGGGCTGAGGCTGAAGCAGGAAGCCTGGACTGCCATCAAGGTCTTCCACTCAGAGCAGAAGCCCGCTTACTTGAGCCATCATTGTTGCCTTCTGGTGCCCATACAGGAAAGAAACAAACGAGGAGCTAAAACCAGGCAATGAATCCAGGCACTGTAACACTGGACATGGACAGCACAACCAGAGTCCTAACTTACCGGACCTCAAGCTTAGCACTGAACTATTTTATATATATATAAATGCCTTAAAATATCCTTGTATTTCAGCTGGCTATGATCATATGCAAATTAAATGCCAGTAAGAAGTAATAAATGTGCTTTGGCACACAGTACAATATTTGTACTGGGCTGAATAGTTCCTTTGGTCCTTCACAACCTTTAATGTCATATACCTGGAACCTCAGAAAATACTGTAGTTGGAAACAAGGTCTTTGCAGATGCAATTAGTTAAGATGAGCTCATACTGGATTAAGGTGGGCCCTAAATCCAATGACATGTGCTTTCAAGAAAGCCATGTGAAGACAGACAGCAAAGAAGGCTATGTGACAAAAGGCAGACACTGCAACATACTGGTATGAGCTAAGGAATGCAAGGAAAGAAGCAAGGACTCTTGTTTTTTTTTTTTTCCTTTGAGATTGGGAGAGAATGCAGGCTTGCAAATAGCTTCATTTCAGACTTCTAGCCCCCAGGACTTTTTTTTTCACTATGTCACTTTATTTTTTTTTTAATTGATTACATTGCATTGTGTGACAGTTTTATAGGCACTGGGATTCCTCCCTCCCCTCTCCCAAACCCGCTCCCTGCTGCATGGTGGATTCTTCCATCTTGTTACATTACCACAGGTCAAATTCAGTTGAGATTCTTTCCTTGCAAGCATCTACAAAGCATAGAGTCCAGTATCTTATTGTCCAGATAAGTTCAACAGTTTCATGGGGAAACCATCTCTGGTCTGAAGGTAGAGCCGACAGAGTATCATCCCAATCAACTAAAAGCCCCGGCATTACATCAGTAGCAATTTAAAACGTTATGGAATTAGTTGACATGGTATTGTGTATCCAGCATGTTCAAAGAGAGAGAGAGAAAAGAAAAAAAAAAAGAGTGCAAGTTCTGAACCACATCCTATGACTTCTACATTGACATTACAATTATTAGTTTATATACAGCTGGGTTCTATACACCTTAAAATGGCTATAGATTACTATTCAGCTGTCTCATGTCTATTTTAATTTTAGTATTTAGCAGTTCATAGTGTTGAAGCATGATTTTGCAGAACCTGGCTGTTCTTCGTGTAGTCTAACTCTATAACTGTAACAAGACATATGTCAACAGTTTTAGGAGGTGTGTGCAGAGAAATCTTCAATACCCTAGTAAGGAGTAACTAATCTTTATGTCCCACCCAGTGAGTTATTAGTGCATCCCCACTGCCCATTTCCTGTTTCTAAGCTTTCCTCGCTGTTCTCCATCCAGTCTAGGTTTTTTGTTTGTTTGCTTATTTGTTAGTTTGTTTTGAGGGGTTTCTGGAGCGATCCTGATGGTCATTATGAGAGAGGGTGGGGACCCAAAGTCGGCACCAGGCAAGAACCAGAGAAAGCTCCTCTCCCTAGTCCCAAAGGAAGTTTACTGTTTTGTTTCTGTGGACCGCTCAGTGCTCCTGGTTGTCGTTCAGATGACCTTGGATCCTGCAAGGCAGGGTATGAAGCCCCCAGGACTTGTAAGAGACTAAATTTCTGTTGCTTTAAGTTCTCCAATTCATGTTACTTTGCTATGGCAGCCCTAGAAAACAAGTACTATCTCTGAAAAGGCATGCTTGGAGAAAAACAGCTTTCCTATGACCCACTCATTCCTAAGTGAAATAATAAACGCTAACACACCAGAGAGGTACAACACTGGTGCAAATTTCAGTGAGTGTTATTCCCAACCAATTCTTACATTTCCCTCACCACTCTCACTGGACTACAGTGCCCATACACTCAGGGAGCTCTTTGGAACTTTGCACGGCTACAGGTCTAAGCAAGATCTAACTACAAAAATGAAAGGACCTGTACGCAGCTCATCAATCTAACAGAATGTCCACTGAGAAACAATATACAGTTTTTCTCTAATCATTTCTGAAACACATTCCTATCTACTTGACAGAAAGTAATGAAAATTTAGCTGTGATCATCATAATTCACCAAATCTGACAGAAGGAAAGTCCATGGGTAAAATCAAATCAAAATGCTCAGAAGTTTCAAACGTTCTGGCTTGTTCAACCTGCCTGCTGCAGTCCATCCCTGGAATTTATATATTAAATTGAAAAGCTTTGTGTAGAAGGGCCAAAATCAGTAAAATAATTTCTTTCATATTCCCGGCATCAACTCTGTTTGTGTGTGCTTCAAGTTTTCAGCATGCAGTGTTAAACATGTGCTCTTTTATTCTCTAACATCTTGGTGGTTGCATCACTAAGGAAATAACCAATATATTACTTGTAGCTAACTCTTTCTATGGAAACATGTAATCACCTGGGCATATCAACATATGCATACACAGTGCAAAAGTGAAAGGAAATGAAAATACAAATTCCTGGGGATACAATGCAACTGGCTTAGTCTAGTATAGCAAACAGCTTTGGCTTAGTTGTTCTAAGGAGTCTTACCAGATCAAGTGGAGGTTTTGGCAAATATCAGGTGAAGTACACTGTGGTTTCCATAATTCTATTTCTACCAACACAGCATTTCAGTGCACTCAAAAGAAGGCAAGTATTTATCTAAATAAGCAAACCCAATACTCTCCCCCAACCCACTGGAATCAATTCAGAGAAGACTGCCTCTAGTCACTTATGTCATACAGCAGTAAAGCTATCATCAGCACCTCACACTGATATTCTGCTATTATTTTCACTCTATTAAAAACAATTTAAAGATCTGGTATTCTACTTTGACTAATGCCACATGGGGCCCACAGAGGAAGGGTAGAGGTAAAATTCTTGGTGAGTTAGCTTGAGTTTTCTTGTTCCTCATCACAGTTCTGGATGTAGGGGGAAAAATATGGTTAATGTTAGGACAGAAAAGAACTGTATGGGAAAACAGTTGTTTTCCTGCTCATTTCCTCCCAGGATTCCTCTATAGAACTTGGAAGAGTCACAGACATCCTGCTTCCAGGGCCAGCGGGGCTAAACCATAGTTTGGAAATTAGAACAGGGGCAGTTGTTTGGCTGTGTAGTTGAGGAACACTTTAAGATGTCCACCTCCCATCCCTTACTGTAATACCTGGGTTCAGGCTCTCAATTCCAGCTTCCTGATAATTCAGACTCTGGGAGACAGCAAGTAATGATGGCTTGAATAGCTAAGAGCATTCTCCCATGTGGCAGACCCACAATGAGTTTCCAGCTCCTGGCTTCAGCCTGGCTCAGCCCTGAGTTTGGACATTTCTGCCAGTGCATGGCAGGCAGAGGTATGTGTGTGTAGTGTGTGAGTGTGTCTTCCTCTCTCTTCACCTGGGCTTCCATCTTTGCTCTACTGTTGTTTAGCTGTGCCCACTTAGGCAAGGTGCTCAGCTTTCTTGAGTGTTAGGGGGCTGAGAGGAGATTCAATCTGGAAATCATCGGATCTATTCAGGACTGCTACAGTCATTTAAGACTTGGTTCCTTCTCTGCCCTTTTCTTACAGCTCAAGTTGAGGCTTAAATTTTAACTCTGAGCAGAAATGCTGCAGACATGTTAAGGATGCCATTCCCAGAGAGTTATCTGGGGGACAATTTTTTTCTTCTAAAAATAAGCATCATCAGCTATTCCTGGACTGTTAAGACTCCACTCCAGTATATACAAATATTAAGTCCACAAGTTAAAACTGTCATCTCAAAACTGTTGCCTTTGGGACAAATAGACTTTAACAGTATTATGGCTTATTGTATGGTTGAGTAATTAATAAAGTGTACACACAGGCAGAGTACAAATCACTCCTTACACCACACAGCCCTGAAGAAAGTGTCCTCATCTTAGAAACTAGAATTGAGAATGAGGTCTCTCTTTAGAAAAGCTAATCTCTCAGTGACAGGAAGAAACATAATCTATGAGCCCTAGGGACACATTAACTCTTCTGGGATTCAATAAATCCTTTCAGGTTTATATTACATTGTTCTTGCCATCAATATTTTTAAATTTCCTTTTCCCTCCAAGGAAAAAGAAAATCTTCTTTCAGTTGTGGTAAGGCAACATAAAGAACAGGGATTTTGTTCCTACTGTGCCAAATTTATAAAAGGGGACTAGCCTATTCTAGAAGTCAGGATGAGAACTGCTGAAAGAAAAACTCCAAAAAGCCAGGCAGATGGTGCAATGGCCAAGATACTGCTTAACCACAGGATACCACATCCCCCAAGAGGGTGCCTGTGTTCCAGTCTTGGCTTTTTCCCAATTCCAGCTTCCTGTTAATGTGTACCCTGGGGAACCAGCAGAAGATGGATCAGATCCTTGGGTCCATGCCACCCAGTTGGGAGGCTCATTGAATTCGGTTCCTCACTCTAGCCTGACCCAGCTCTCTGGCCTTTGAGGGCATTTGAGAAGAGAACATAGATGAAAAATCTTAATGTCACTTTTATAAATAAAATGAACACTAAAAAAAGAAAAGAGAGCCTCAAAAATACATTTAAGTTTTTGCTTATTTATTTAATGTATTTAAGAGGCAGGGAGAAAGAGACATCTCACTCAACTGCTGGCCGACTCTCCAGAGACCTCTAAAAGCTGAGACACCAAACCCAGTCATTCAATCTGCACTTCCCATGTGGGTGCTGGGAAACCAGTCACTGCAGATATGGCTTCTTCCTCCCAGCAGTTCACATTAGGGTACACAACTAAGAAGCTGGAATCAGGCTCAGAGCCAGCACTCAAACTTAACACCCTCCCAAGGGATGTCCTAGATGCTAGACCAAAAGTCCAAAATGTCCCCCATCTCCACACACACACCAATTCATCCTTTCTTTCTTTCTTTTTTTTTTTTTGATAACACAACACATATGCTTAGTTGCCTATCTAAAAACTTCTCTTTCCTTTTCATTCTTCCTTTTTGTTTTCTCTTCTAAGGATTTATTTATTTATTTGAAAGTCACTGTTCACACTGAACAGGAAAGACAAGTCTGAGATCTTCCATCTACTGGCTCACTCCCCCAAATGCCACAACTGCTGGAGCTGAGATGATCTGAAGTCAGGAGCCAGGAGCTTCCTTACGGTCTGTCACATGGGTGGCAGAGGCCCAAGCAATTGGACCATCCTCTGCTGCCTGCCCCACACCATTAGCAAAGGTCTGTACTGAAAGTGGAGCAGTTGAGACCCAAACCCTTCATGCCACAAAATCAGGCCCTTAAAACCTTTCTAAGTAGTACTAAAACTGTGAGTCATTTTATTTTTTATTTACTGTCAATAAGCATACATAAAAACACAAAAATGAGATAAGCAATTCAAATATTTATCATAAAAAAAAAACACTCATGTATACCACCACAGGGACAAGAAAAGCTTGATTTTATCTTGTCTTTTAAAACTCTTATTGAAATTAATTATACAGTATGTGTTCTTGTGTCTTTAACTTCTTTTATTCCACATTATGGAACAAAATGTATCCATCTGGTTATATGCACATATCAGTTTATTGTTTTCATTGATGTATACTATTCCATTAGACAAATATGTGAATTTAGCCATATGATTTTAGGGAATACGTTAGATTCTTCCCAGGTTTTAGCTATTATTAATGGTCTTGGATGTGTCATTTGTTTGCATTTTAGTTAAGTGTATGCTAAGGAATGAAATAGCTAGATCAAGAGTATATATATCAAAAACACTAATAAATTATCCAAGTTTCTCAGAGTAGCTGGAATAATGCATGTTTCCCACCAGTGGTATTTGAAAACTCCCCTTCCTTCACGCCCCTGCCCTTGCCTTGCCTGGTGAGTACAGTGGTGCTTCTGATCCCTCATTTTCCTGTAATTATGACATTGAGCACCTTTCAAAAGCCTAATTGTCTTGTGCTTTAATTTTGTGTATTTTAAATTCAATGAAACCTTACTGTGGTTTACCAGTCAAAACTCGCTCAGATTTCTTTTTACAGTTAAATATATTGCTGCATTTCTGACTCGCTACCTGGAATTATTTTTCAGCTACCTATATAACATACTTTATTATTTTCTTTGACAACAGCCTGCAGGTAAGAAAACTTAAAAATTTCTGTCTGTCAAAAAATGTCGTTATTTCACCATGATACTTGAGGATTTGGGGGGCTTAGAGGACTCTAGGGTAAAATCTACTTTCTTTCTAGACATTAACAATACAACTCTGGGCTTAGAGTTTTTACTGTTTCTGTTTAAAAAGTCAGCTGTTGGTATAATAATAGCCTCTAGGAAAAAAATTTTAAATTTATCATTTTGTCCTCCGTCTGCTTTCAAGCTTTTCTACTTTGCTTTTACTCACTTTATAATGATATACTTAAAGATGAATGTCCAAGAAGAGGTTTGTAGGATTATTTGTCTATAGGTAGAAGTTATTTAACAAAGTTACAAAGTTCTCAGCCATTTTCCATTGAAATTTTGTCATACTCCACTTATATTCTCATCTTCTACTATAGTGTTAGTTACAAGTCTTTTAATATCTTTCACTATAACCATTATGCCTGTTATTTTCCATCCTGTATTTTCTAAAGTCCTTTACCTAGCTTTTACTGCTTCACTTAAAAATTCTAAATAAGAAAAACTAAAAAAAAAAAAAGTAAATGGTCTTTTTGAATTACATCATTCCAATTTTTAACAGTATAAAGACTTATACAATAGAATAAACATGAGGGTGCCCAGCGCAGTGGCCTAGCAGCTAAAGTCCTTGCCTTCAACCCACCGGGATGCATTACAGGTGCCGGTTCTAATTCCAGTAGCCCACTTCCCATCCAGCTCCCTGCCTGTGGCCTGGGAAGGCAGTCGAGGACGGCCCAAAGCCTTAGGACCCTGCATCCATGTGGGAAACCTGGGAAAGACTCCTGGTTCCTGGCATTGGATGGCACAGCTCCAGCTGTTACGGTCACTTGGGGAGTGACTCATCAGATGGAAGACCTTCCTCTCTCTGCATATCTGACTTTGCAATAAATTAAATTTATAAAAAAATCTTAAAGAATAAAAATGAGGGGCCAACACTATGGCAGAAAAGGTTAAACCACTGCCTGCAGTATTGCTATCTCATACAGTCATGGGTTCATTTTCTGCCTACTTCATTTCTGATCCAGCTTCCATGAAAATGTGCCTGGGAAAGCTGGAGAAAGATGACCCAAATTCTTGGACCCCTACATCCACATGGGGGACCTCGAAGCAGTTTCAAGCTTCTAGTTTCAGAATGCCCCAATTTCAGCTTTTGTGACCATTTGGAAAGTGTATCAATGGATGGAAGACATCTCTTTGTCTCTCCTTGTTTCTCCATAAATTTGCCTTTCAACCATAAATAAATAAATAAATAAATAAATCTGTTTAAAAAAGAATAAACATGATTTTTATATTATCACATAAAAAAACAGATGAATCCAGAATTATTAAATAACACTCCTGAAATAAATTTACTGAAAATTTATATTAAAACCATAAATTGGCATATGTGGTAATCCTACAAATGCTAAATGATTACATTTCTTTATCACTTTTTGATTAGAATAGTGTTCCATCATCTTTAAAAAAAAAAAGATTTACTTGTTTATTTGAAAGGGCTGCAGAGTACGGAGCCATTGATCTTTCTTTTTTCTTCTTCTGTTTTTTTTTTAGCCAAAGTTTTATTTTTATTGGAAAGGCAAATTTACAGAAAGAAGGAGAGAGAAAAATCTTCCATCTGCTGGTTCAGTACCCAGGTGGCCACAACAGCTCAGCTGAACTGATCCGAAGCCAGGAGCCAGGAGCTTCTTCTTGGTCTTACACGGATGCAGGTTCCCAAAGCTTTGACACTGTCCTCTACTGCTTTCCAAGGTTATAAGCACGGGGGAGATGAATGGGAAATGGTGCAGTGCGACACATCAATATGGGATCCCAGGACATTCAAGATGGGGATTTAGCTACTAGGTTTTTATTCCTGGCTCACCAGAGATCTTTCTTTCACTGATTTATGCCACAAATGACTAGAAGCCACTAGCTTCACCTGGCTTTTCCCAAAGGGTGGCAGGAGCCAAAGTCATCTTCAGCTTCATTTCCAGGTGCATTTCTAAGGAGCTGGATTAGAAGTGGTGCAGCTAGGACATCAATAGGCACCCACATGGGATGCTGACATCTCAGGCATCAATTGAACCCACTATGCCATTCCCTGTCTCTAAAATATGATTAAAAGTGGACTCCTGACTACAGTATTAAAAACATAAAACATCCAACATTTCAACTATTTTCTTAGCTACATAAAAAAAGATAGTTGATACACTTGCTCTGACTACTAAATTCAAACTGATCTCTAAAATCAGACTGTCCTTCTTTCAAAGAAGAAATGAAAAGATTTTATAAGAGCATCTTAGAAAACTCAGCCAACTCAAATTATTGCATCTAACAAGAGTTTCTATACTTTCTGGCAATATTTTGAATCTGGGGAAAATACAAAATACCTAAGAAAAAGTCTAAAACAAGGTCCTCTGTTTCCACCTTTCTTTTGCTTTTCATAATCAGAAATTTGTTTCCAAGTTACTATAGCTTTCAACACGTTGAACCACATATGAAAGGTCTGTTTTTTAGAATACTGACACAATGAATACTCCCAACATCCATGGTTAAATTAACATGGGGTCTCTCTACACAGTCTAGAGTCTACACTGAGTGGAAGGCTAAATCACTAGATTCTTCAGTTTCTATGCTATAATTTTCCACGGTGCTGGTCAATGCAAATATGTACTTGAAAATATACTTTTGGAAATGCACAAATACTTGGTTTTGCCACTTTTATGTTATGCTAGCCATAATACGTATGTGCCAATACATGTGCCTTGATACAAATTTATATCAGAAATGATGCATTCCCCATGGAAAGAAATCAAACAATACTTTTACCACACCTAATTTGCAAACATATTTATCTACCAGTAAATAGATTAAGGTACACATAAATATGTAAGCAAAATGAATATAAAAGGGACAAATTAGAAATCAAACCTAGATATATTACAATGAAACTGCATACTCTCAAAGATAAAGAGAAGTTTTAATAACAGAATATCTAAAAAGAAGAGACAATTTAGGCTGCAACAGACTTCACAGAAACAACAGAGGTCAAAAGTATGTGGACATACCTTTAACATGTGCAGAAAAATAAATCATCTCTCATTTGAAAGAATAAGGGAGTAATAAAGGTCTATGTAGGCAAATCAAAACTGAGCACATTTAGGAGTTGGCATTTGGCCTAGCAGTTAAAATGCTGGTTACTCACTCCTAGCCCACTCTGGGGCACCTCAGTTCAATACCTGGCTTCAGTTCTCCCTGTTAATGCAGACCATGGGAGAAAGTGGTGCTGGCTCAACTATTTGGATTCCTGCCACCCATGTGGGAGACCTTCATGGATTTCTTGGCTCTTGGCTTTGGTCCAGTCCATCACCAACCAGTGTGTGCCTTTGGGGAATGAATCAACAGATAGGAATGGTCTTTCTGTCTCTCAAATAAATAAAAAATGTAAAAGAAAGAGTATGTATTAACAAAACAACCTTGGCCACTAGAAGTTGTTTTTAAATACATATATTTAAAAATATATATATATAAATATATATAATCTATTCGGAAGGCAGAATGATGCAGAGAGGGGCATAGACAATGAGAGAAAAAGATACTCCCTCCACTACTTTATTCTCCATATAACTTAAAAGACTGGGACTAGCCAGGTGGAAAGCAGAAGCCCAGTACCCCAGCTGGGTCTCTCAAATAGTATCAGGGGACCAAATAATTGGGCATCCTCTGCTGCTGCTTTCCCAGGTGTATTAGAAGCAAGGTGGATCAGAAATGGAGTACCTAGAAGTGGTGTTCTGATAGGGGATGCCACCATTCTAACTGGCAGCTTAGCCTGATATACCAGAATTCTGGCTCTACCACTTAGACCTCCTAAAAGGCAAGAACTAAGAAGGAAATGATCCTAAAAAAAACAGGTCTGATTTGTAATAAGGAAAGGCACACACAAAAAAGGCAAATAAATCTGAATCAACAGTGAAACAATGTTTAGGGTTTTGCATGCTTTAGGGTTGTGTTTGTTTTTTCTTTTAAGTAGCGCATGAGACTGAAGAAGGAAACACCTGGAGTTTTGTTCTAAGATCCTTGATTTATTTAGGAGGGGTTTAATATGATTTTTAACTTTCGACTCTACTAGGTATTCAAAGACAATTTCAACAGCACTATTAAAAAGATAAAAATTGTGTAATTTTCATATTATTTAAGAAAACAGCTGCAAGGCAAACTCTAGATTTCAGTGCCTTAACACAATATCGCACGACAGTATAATCATGGCGAACTCAAGTTTATACCATCTTATGATTCCACCAACCCTTAGAATCTCATCAACTTTATCCAAGAAGCAGGTGAAAAGGGGCACGGGTAAGGTTCAGGCACTATTAAAAGCTCTGGCCCCCATCACTCTGTTCACATCTCACTGGCTAGAACACAGTCACACAATAATCTAAACTAGCAAGTGTGTGCTCAAAAATAAGAAGAGACTAATGACATTTTGGATAGCAGCTCGGAATTTCCATCACAGCTTTCAAATCAGCGGGAATAACCAGCGCTTGGGAAGGGGGTAGAGATGGAGAGGAGATGATTAATGGTTACAAGAGAAAAGCTGGATAGAAGGAACAGCTTCTAATGTTCCGTAGCATAGCCAAATAACTGTGGTTCACAACAATTAAATGTGTATTTCAAAACAGCCAGGGGAAAGGATTTTGAATGCTACCAACAAATAAATGATTAATGATTGAGGTGACGGATGTCAATTACCCCGATCTGAATCATTACGCATTGTCCACATGTACTAAAATGTCACGATGTACTGGTAAATACATGCAATTATTGTGTCAATTAAAAATAAAAATTATAAAACCACTGGTAATAATAAATTCCAAATAGCTAAAAAGAAAGGCATTATTTATGAAGCGAAGGAGAAAAAATGATGAAACAAAGTGTGAGCTAGAATGATACTGACATCACACATATCAATAATAACAATCAGTGTAAATCTTCCAGTTTAGAAACTATTAAATATTTTAAAAGAATAAGGAAAAAAATCCAGCACGTGTTATTTACAAAAGACATATACAAAATATATAGACATGAAAGGCTGAACAAGTGGCAGGAGGCGAGTAAGCCACATATGCCAGACAACATGACAACCTAAGTAAAGTGATATACCTTCCTCAGTGACATTTTAAATATACTTCATCAAAAAGAAGGAATGAAAGCAGCATCTGCATTATGATAAAAAAAAACTTTAAGCAGGAAAGTATAATAGTTCCATTACATGTTTACATCTATTAAAAAAACATCAAATACAACCATATAAAAAATACATAAGAAATCAATAACCATGTCATACAACAGGAAATAGCAACATGTTTGTTATAGAAGATAATGTAGTACACCAAATAGGAGTCTTTGTTGTATTCTACACAAGTTTTCACAAACTTTCCCATTTGTTAGTCAAAAAACAAGTCTCAAGGGATTTCTAAAAACAGGTATTATATAGACAGTGACACAACAATCAAGCAATATATTTCAGTAATATAAAAATAAAGCTTAAATAACCATGGTGGAAAATTATAAATTTCAATTCTAAATAATCCATGAGTCAAAACAAAGATTGTAAAACAAATTTATATTATTAGCAAAAGTGACACACCACTCACAATAACATGGATGGGTCAGAAATACAACACTAAATGAAAAAACAAAACAAAAACAAACTTGTTATACCTAGTGAGTTGTTTTTTAAAAAAAGAAACCTACTTATAAGGTAAATTATACAACTCCTTTTATAAGGAGATGTAAATAATGAACACAATTTGATAGAGGTAGGGACAGTGATAGCTCATATAAGTAATTAAACTGCTTCTGATAAGATTTTGACTTTAAAAAACAGGTAGCTTCCACAGTCTATATGCAAGTTTCCTATCCTACACAGTCTTTCATAAGTAGCAAGAATTACCATCAACTGTTACAATGTGACCAGATCAACTCTTAAATCTCCTGGACCAGTACCTAGTAGGCGTAATGCTCAACCTATAATACCAGCATCCCTCATGGGCACCAATTCTTGCCCTGGTTGCTCTGCTTAAGGCCTGGGAAGGCAGCCGAGGATGGCTCAAGTCCTTGGATCCCTACATCTATGTGGGAGACAGAGAAGAAGTTCCTGAGTCTCGGTTTCAGATCAGCTCAGCTCTGGCAGGTGCAGCCTTTTTGGGAGTGAAAGCATGGATAGAGGATCTCTCTTTCTCCTTCTTTCTATAACTTAGCCTTTCAAATAAAAATACCTTTTAAAAAATTTCCTTCATTTAAAGTTTCACTGCTTTAATCATTCTAGTTTATTTCTCAGGGCAGTCTGGTAATAAAGACACCTAAACCCCAGAATATTCTATAATGCCCAAATGGGGAAACAGGCATTTCTGGAGCTTAGAGGGCCAGAGTAACTGAGGTTTCTGTCAAACACACTTATGTCTTTCAAAGGAAAATAACATGAGCAAGAGAACAGAAGTCTTCACTGTACCCTGGAGCCAGTCAGATACACACAATGTCAGTTAAATAAATAGAAACAGCAGATGATTCCAAACAGGAGGAAATTAAAACAACAAATGGTATGTCACCATTTCTGATTAGAGACAATCTGAAAATTTTGTTCTCATTATGACAGGGTTAAAATTTTTGACTGACATTTACAAGGATTATATCTGACAATAACAGGAACAGTGAAATTTACAATGAAAAATTTACATTTAAAAAATTTTTTGTTAATTTCTGCACCCTTCCCATGCAACTGTCAGAACTGGTCTTTAACAATTAATAAATACCAGTGCTAACTTATTCTGCAGGGAATCTGTTGATGCAAAAACAGTTTTATCTCTACTGGGAATATTTTGAAGAAGGGATTAGATGAGGGGGCTGTGTCAGGGAGGACCTGTGAAAAACAATATTTGCTAAACTCAAAACACATAGACACACATGGGAATTATTTTACTTTCAACAAATTCTGAAAGTCGTAACAAAACCAAGGAGAGTCAAGAGAATAATTTAACACTGACGTTTCAGGAATGTTGAAAAAGAGCAGGCATTTAGACTTCATGTTTGTTCATCTAAAATCTAAAAAGCATTTTCATGAGAAAGACTTTGCTGTGCCTGAAAGTTTTGTTTTCTTAGGCAGCTTCTTTCCCACTCAAGGTTATAAATCTGTAGTCATAATACCATAATCATTTCCATAGTAACTTCCTGTGATGTCACAGAGAAAGCACTGCAATTTCCAACTTGAAATCATATGTTGATTTCATTTGTTCTTCCTTAGGTACAGAAAACTTCTACCATTAAGTTTTGGGATGAAATCAGAACACACTCACTGCCCCCACCCCTACCTATCAACATTACAGAGACAAGTAGAGAAACTTAGTAGCATGGTACATTGGTTCAAATACAGGAGTCAGTCAAGCTGGGTTCATATCCAGACTCTACCAGCTAGCATACAAGGTCTGTGGGTGCAGTAGCTAACTTTCCCAACTTCTCAGTGTAACCATCTATAAAATGAAAAAGTATCCTATAATGCTGCTGTGAGAATTAAATGAGACCATGTATGTTAACCACCACCTGGCAAATGTCAGCTCAAAGAAGTCGTCTTGGGTTTGCCCAGAACTTAACGTTATCTCCGACCTCACAGTTTAAAAATGTATTACTTTTGAATTCACTCAGTAAATATTAATCAACTGCCTACTCTGTGGCACACAGTGTTCTTGGTACTGGGAAAATAAGAGTGTTAGTGTCTTGGCCCTAACAAAACAGTTTCTTTTCCCTGATGCTTCAGTTTAATGCTTACCTCCATCTGTAGGAGGTTGGTTCCTGCTATGAGATCAACATCGAATCTTGGCTCTCTATTTTTCTCCTGTGCCCACACAACCAAGCAAATAGAGTACACATTTAACAGTCTCAAACAGTGAGCCTCTGTGTGGATGAGGAATGGGGTTCAGGCTGGGCAGTACTATTTCAACTTAACATCTCCTCTGAAACTGAAGCTGTGATTCTTTTCAAAGAATAATATGAAATAAATGAATGTCTTATTATAAAAGCATAAAATAATTATTATTTAGGTTTACAGCATAGTGACAATTGTCTGAACTTCTGAAACATAATGGTTATAAATATCTACCTTCAGAAACTCAAATTGCTATCAGTTAATCCTAAGCCTGTATAACTATTAGTTAAAAATAGAATCATTTCACCTACAAACATCAAGACAAGTAGAAACATTCTATGACAGAATAAAAACCTAACCTTTTTTTGAGTGCGTTAGATATATAACCAGATCTAAACTTTGCACCTGAAGTCAAGCTTAGCAAGATTACCAATACAAATGTTGAGGCGGTTTTCAACAAAAAGAACCTGGAACTATTGACAATTATATGCTTTCTGAGCAGTAAAGCAATGGAAAAGGAAGTTGTGGGGGGGAGGGGAACCAAATAATGAGAAAGATGTGACATTCTATATCAAGAGAGTAGTATGTATTCCCTTGAATGCTGTTTGGGACAGTTGGCTATAGGAGAAATAAAAAGTGTGAGGTCAAATAAACTTGGCAAATACCTCTTAAGGCTGAAATTCAGAAATAAGGAAACCTGCTAATGTTCAATTAGCCAAGTATTCTTCAAAATTATCTGATCAAATCTCCCACACACACACCAAAAAAAACACCCAAGGAGATATGGTAACATAGCACTCCAACTATAACCTGTGTTATAAATGTTAGCTAGAAACATACAGCTCTTCATTGAGCATCAACTCAAAACACTTTTGCAACTGATAATTTCCTCAAAGATATCCTGAGGTGGTTCTGTAACTGTTCAACAATCCCTACAGAAATAAGAGCTATCTCCTACAAATGTATGGAATACTTAAAAGATATATAGGAATACAAGCTGTTTTGGTTGTTTGAGGATTCAACTAGAACAGTATCTGACATATAAAAATATCTGCTGGTTGAATGACTGAATAACCCTGACATTTCTTCTTACTTTTTATCCAAGAGAAAACTCTTCTGACCTACTCTTCCAGATTTCCTAAGATCTTAGCTTTGAGAAATCTGTGATTCCATGAAATAAATGTATGCAGGAATGCACTACAGAATACACTGCCACACCTTGCTGCTAGCTAGAATACAATGTGAAGTCTGGTTGCGCTATACACTAGCTGTGTGACTTTGAGGGGTTATGTACTGCAAAATGAGGGATTAAATGACAAGTTTAATCTCACAGAACAACTGTGAAGACACAGCGCAAAATCATATTCCAAAAACACTAGCCATCTCTTTTCTTTCCTTGAGCCTAACTTGGCTTATCATAATTTAAACTCTCAGGAAGAAAGGACTCAAGAATAAGTAAAACTTCATGGTGGATTATCAAAGAGATGAGGTATACCAAGAAAAAAACTTCACATATAATACAATGAAATGGGGATGATCTTCTAAAGATTATAGCACTATTCCCTATGTGTATACCTCAAGGTCCTCAATACTGTAGTTATCTTTTTTTAAGTGCTTAGATATTTATTTGAAAGGCAGGGACAGAGAACAAGCTTCCACCCACTGGTTCACTCCCCGAAATACTTGCAACAGCCAAAATAATACAATCCCCCTTCCAGCACATAACATCACTAAATTATTATATTCTCTGTCAAAGAGCTTATCAATCTCAAAATCCAAAAGCCTATTATATAATAATGCTTCTTTCTTCTAACAACTCTCAAGCAAAAGAAAAAGCTTTACAAAGTAAATCAATTTTAGCATGCCACATATGAGTAAACTGAAGAGTTTGAAGTTGAACATTTAATACACAAGTGACTTAGACAATAACACTGACTTATGCCTGGTTATTATACATACTAGCTTTCCATTTGGAAGACTGGATTTACAGCAAGATATTCCAAAAAGTTCATGGGTAACGAGCCTGTAAAATATATTAATCTTGGTGCCAAAAGAATCCATGTATAGAATTTCATTAATATCTATCCTCCATGAACTTTTAAAGATCCCCTCACATTATTCTGTTTCTGCCACTTAATGCAATCTCTAACACTAAGAAGCTAACTGCTGATTAAGAGTATTTCATAAGAAGGTTGAAATTTCTCTCTCTGTGTGTCAATCAGTCATTAGTAAACTAAGGAAATAGAGGAAACAAATTAGAATGGAAATTTACTACAACATGGAGTTACCTGATGTGCTGACAGAGTAACGAGGGAGTCCCAGGAAAACAGCTTCATTAAATACACTATTTATGTTCCAGTAAATCCCATGTTTTAAAATTTTGACATTTGTTTTAAAACCAGAATCAAATTTAGTACATAATATTTCTGTATTGGCAAGAGCTGCAGAAAAGCTAATGCCAATAGCTCTAACTTTTTTACACATGGTTTTTGTGTGTTAGAGTACTAGAGGACCTATGAATCAGGCCAAAATTAATACCATGTGTGTGTCTTCAGAGGAACACAAATGACTTGTCAGATTTCTGCCATAAAAAAATAATTTCTATTTCTGTAATCCTACTAATAAGGCAGTCATATGCATGGCAACTCTCCCAAGTGCTTTCTCTTTTATATTAATAAATGACTTTATCAAAAAATCAATCACCTAAAAATACAGGCAAATTTCCAGATCAAACACATTGCCCTCAATTGTGGGTACTTTGTAGCACTGAGCATAAACTTCTAGGTTTATTTTTAAGCATGTTATCTCATTAAAGTGTTGAAAAATACCCACTTTCCATATATTCTCACAGCATATTATTTTCACTTAGTATTGTTGCCAGCTACTTTGAGAAGTCCCAATGACATTGATCGAATGAATAAATTTCTACTTTCCCCCTTCTTAAAATTTACCAGAACAACCAACTGACACTGATTCAAAGAAAGGAGAGGAAACTGCAGAAAAATTTAAAGAATTCCTTAACCCCAAACAGAGATGCAAAATACATTATTTACTAACTTAGAAAAACAAGCAAACCATATCTACTAAAATCTCAAATCCTCCTTGGCAAAACAGCCTCTGAGAAAGCAATTGTAGCTCATTAGGCATATTTACATTTTAGCTATACTTAGACTTTGTGGTTTTTCCTTGCATTTACTTTTTGTTAGCAAGATTCTGAAAACAAAATATTTGTATAAGGATAAAAGTGCAGAACCCAGCAACACTGGTGACAATGTACCTAAAAAAAAAAGTCTCCCTCAAGATCAATTAACTTCAAGGAATTTAGAACAGTGGCTTTAATGAGTACCATCTGATTATCAGAATGCCTTAAGACAAAACTAAGAAAATAGGGCAAAACCTATGAAAGTATCATGGTCATTAATGACAGCACTTCCAGATATTTCAAGTGACACCTTTGTATGTCACACATGTGATGCAGCCTACAATGGACACTGAAGTTACACTAGATTCATGCTCCTTTGCAATGATTTAGAAACGTATTGCCCTCGAATCTAAAATCCAACACAACTGCCAAAGGAATGATTTTAAATAAATGAGGTAAACAAACATTTGAGAAAAGCACTTGTACAGTCAATGCTCATCACTGATGCTACAAAAAGAAATTATCCAGGGGATTCTTGCTCCAAATCCAGAATACATAGACATGCATCAGAAGTCCAACCTTTATAAGGCAGTTCAGGCAAGACATACAAGCCATGAAGATGTAAGGAAATCATATTGAGTATTACTCTCATTTTACCAATAGGAAATGAAAAACCAAATGCCTCACAATTTAAAACAAGGCACAACAATATAAAACTTCCAGGATTTGGCTTTGGCCCTGGAATCCACAATACCCTAGGGATGACTAACAAAGTCAGATCCCAGCCCATCATATGTGGTCGGCTCTGCAGGAGTCTTTCTAATTCTTGAGGCATGGCCCTCCAGATTCTGACTATGGCCAGCTTTGCTGTAAAGATAAACCCAACTGTAGAGCATGATGGCTGGAATAGTTCCAGTCAATCGACCTTTATGGAGGATATTTGCTTGGAAAGCTTCCTCAGTCGTAACTGCTTGTCCACAATGTAAAAATCAAAATTCAGCCAAGGACAGAAGATGGGGTTGTTTACACAGGTGCCACTTTGCAAAGGGCTCGCACTCCTGCAAAGCTTGGACCCTGGGCACAGGTCTAATGACAGCATGGGAGAGTCCGTGGGGGTGGGAAGAACCTGCCCAAGAGAAGGGCAAAACTAAGGAGAAAACCAAAACAAATCAGGAAAGATTGGGGCGGGGTAGACACTGCAGTCTGCTTTTCCAGGTTTTCATCTCTTTAGGTAACATGTTATGCAAGTAAGTAAAATCAGAACATACTAAAGGAAAAGAATTTAATTCAGAAACATAAAGATTGGGCCCATAACTACTTACTTTCGGCCCTAAGTTTTATTTTTTCCTCAAAGCAAGCCACATTCCTTCAGTATCCTCCTTCACTCCCTCCCCTACTGTCAGACCCCCAACTAATCGCAGTTTCTGTCCAGAGTTTAAATGACCTCTGCCCTCCTACCCACTTTATCTTCTGTAGGAATTTCATTCATCCTTTTGTTGCCTACGGAAACTCATTGTGCCCTCATTTTCCCTCTCACTTTTATACATTTTCCTAATGAAATTCTTAATCAGCACAGGAAACAGCTCTGGGATGAGGAGGAGATGCAATTTAAGTCTTAGTTAATAGTTTAACATCAGACTTTTTTGTTAGTGCATCAAACACAGAAGTCTCTTAAAAATCGTGTGTGTATGTGTGTGTGTGTGTGTGTGTGTGTGTGTGTGTGTGTGTGTGTGTGTGTTGCATGATTTTAGCAAGGCAAATCTCTTTCCTAACGATCCAGTAAACAAGTTTCATCCTGGGACATATAACCTAAAAGTAAATGACAAATAGCTGTTCTCAGTTACACGTATTTTGCCCTAACCTAGAACCTCAAGAGTGAGAAGAGAAAATTGGTAGTTCTGAATCAGGCATCTAAATTCTGGTCTGAAGCAGCTCTGGAAAGTTCCCCAATGGTAATGCTAGTCCTTCATCATTCAAGCAAAAAAGCCAAGAAACAGGCTATGAGGCCAACCACACAGAACATCCTTAGTATGAATAAAGGCTTAAAAACTTTTCCCCAAACTCTAATGACAGTGGCATAAAAATCAGCAAGGGTTGAGAAAAAATAAAAACAACAGAAAAGATGAACAAACCAACAAAGCAAGATCATGCCATGTTACAGGAAAGGAGAGCTGTCTTGGTCAGCCTGTCCCTGAGTTCTCAACCAAGAACCTCTTTCCTCAGGAAGCTTTCTCTCTGTTTCCTGCTTCCTCCTTCTGAAACTTGCTGGCCTGAATAAAGCACTGCCTCTCTATGCTGGCCATTGTCAACACTGTACTAACAGCAACTAGCAGTTACTTGTCCACCTTCCCCACCAGGACATTAAAAGGTGTAAGAACTTGGATCATTTCTACCTTGTAAGTTAAGTGGGGAGAATCAATTGCACCAGAAAGTTCAAACTCTGGTTCCACCATTAATTCATGCTGTGATACAAGGAGAGTCAGTTTTCCTGACCTGTGAAAATGGTGGTTAGGAGACAGAATGGTTTAATGTTCCAGAAAGAGCTGGTGCAATTCATGGAATGCCCTGAATGTGAGCTGCTCTCCTTTCTTCATGCCTCTTGGTTAATCCTTAACTCTCTATTTTGACAGTTCTCTTTCCATTTCTTCACAAATACCTCTCTTCATTTTCATCTTGTGCCTTTCTCTCAGTTGGCCCTTCTATCACTGTTCTACGCTTCTTCCTGCATTTCCCTTGTTTTTTTTTTAACCATGAAGTATCATTTGCATTTGAAAACTGTAAACATCATATTTAAATTCACATTAAGAAAAAAAAGTCATATAATAGCTTGGCTCACACTCTGCATATATTTTAATTTATAATTATTCATAGTTTGATATAAAAATGCAGTGACCACTAATTTTTACATTACAATGAAACATAGGTGTTACTTTTTGAAAGAGCTGAGCCTCTTTTAAAATCACAAAACAAGCAAACTAGAATTTTTACCTAAACAGTTTATGCAAAATTTTTTCAAAATAATATGCGTAATTACTTGATTTTTTAATGTTGACTAAATGCTCACAAATCTTGAGTTTTCTCACAGAATTTACTTATTTTCATAGGACAATGTGAAGCAGAACAAAAGATGTAACACTGTGTCCATGAGACATCTCTTCTGTCTTAGCAAGCAGGATTGAGTGCTGCAACTCATTAACCAATGAAGGAATTAAGTCAAAGAACACTGAGCTGCCAGTCTTCACTGCAGAACTTGTAATAAGCAGGTGATTGCACTGGCCTGTGTACACTACAACTGACAGAACAGGTCAACCTGTACTTAGCACAATTATAATCAACTGTGCTCCCACAGTGTTTTTCATCATTGAAAGAGGGGAAGCACCATAAATAAAGTCTAGACACAAACTATGAATGCAGGGATACAGTTCGGTTCAGTTCACCATGCATCAACTTGCTTGAGGCTAACATAACTAATACTGCTGACTCCACTCCCAGTCCCTACTTGAGTGGCCCCCACTCCTAACTCCATCTCTCAGACAGGAGGGTTTTCAAAATGATGTTAAACTATTACACAGTGATTTCTCCACAAATGCATCATGAAAGCATCTCTTCCCACTATCTTCATTCAGAGGCTCCTAAACAGATTGCAGACCTGCACAATTTGGATGGTTATGGTTTGAAACCACAGATGAAGAGCCTGAGTAGCCATGTTGGGTAATAAGGATGCTCCCAGGGTGTGTGCCCAATACCAAATATCTCAAGGGCTTTGGGCTTGCTACATATTCCATAATGGAGGCGGTGAGTGAGTGATGGTCACACAAGGTAGATGGAGGACATGTGAGTGAAAGAGGGCTTCCCAAGAGAAGATTCTTAAAGACCCAGTCCAGTTAACTGTGATAAAGATTTGTGGCTGGCATCAAAGAAGTCATGGAAAAACATCACCTGAAAAATGACTTTGATCAGTGTGGAAAAACTTAAGTGACTGAAACCACAACTGGTTTGGACAGAATGGTTTTCCTTTTGTGATCTTTCAGAATTATGACTCTGTAAGACTCATTGAGAAATACTCTACTATGAACAGCCCCAGTGCTGAATTAGAAAAACCCTGTGGAAGCAAGAGATAGCTAGTGTTTTGGCCCATCAAGATGGTTTACAAACTTGAGTGGCAGTCACAGAGATAGGGTTGGTGACCATGACAACTTTGGTCTTAGAGGAAATTACAGTGGTTGATGTGGTTTTGATAGAAATTGCTGCAGTAGCCGTGGATACAATGGTAGTGAGGAAGACTTCAATGAATTTGGTAATGATGAAAGCAGTTTGGGAGGTAGTGGAAGCTACAATGATTTTGGCCACTACAACAATCATTCTTTAAATTTTGGACCATGAAGGGAGCACAGTTTGCAGGCAGACACTGGCTCCTATGGATGTAAAAGCCAATACCTCGCCAAACCATGCAATCAAGATACTTGTGCCGGCTCCAGCAGTAGCAGCAGCTATGGCAATGCAGATTTCAACTGCTACTAGGAAAAAGGCTTGGCAGGAAAGATGGGCCAGAGAAGTGACAGGGAAACCACAGGTTACCAAAGATCTATGATTTAGCATGGTGGTGGCAGGGCCTCTCTACTACAAACAAGAACTATTTCAGACAACATTTGTGCGCATGGGCTAACTCAAGGACTGCATTGTGACAACTGCATAACAGGTTATTTTAGTTCCGTATTTGTACAAGGTGTAAACAAGCATTCCATCAAAAAGATTTTAATGTGAGAGGGTTTTTTTTTTTTGGCACCCATATCACTGACTGCTAAATATAATCATCTGAGCATGCTATGCTAAATAACCTTCCTTTGTTTTTTAAAAAACAAAAATCCTCAGGGCCTGTTTTATACAAAAAATATAGGAAAAGCTGCAAAACAAGTATTATGCCCTTCTTCTCAAATGTGGTTAACTAATTTTTCACCTTTAATTAAACTATTTATACTTACCTTTTTATTCAAAATTGATAGAATAAATGGTTCTGTGAGATCTTATATTTTCTAGTTTTGAAGAAAAGTTGTTTGACGCACTAGAATTACACAATCACCTCAGGATTTCCTAATATTTAAGCAAATATATGTATATATAATGAACATATTATATATAATACACACACTTGAGTATCCTAGTGCAAAATTCTTAGAAGCAGAAATGTTTCAGATTTAAGAATATTTGTATAGACTTTACAGTGAATATCCTCAACCCAAAATATTCTAAGGTCTGAATTTTTGATTGCTTGTTTGTTTTAGTGCTAACAATGCCCAAAAGTTACAGTTTAAATTTTCTGGATCAGTGATATTTAATGTGCATTTTTCCACCTTCTGCATCATTTCCTTTCATGTTCTTCCTTTTAAATGAATTTTTTAGAGAGTTTTACATTCACAGAAAAATTCAGCAGAGTGCTCCCAAATCCTCTCTGACCCATACAAGTATAGTCTTCCCCACTACAACCATACCCTAGCCAGAGGGGTATATTTATTACACCCAAAATACCTAGGCTGAGCTCACTATCACCCAGATACAGTAGGGGCCACTCTTGGTGTTGTACGTTCTGCATTTTCACAAAGCTATAATCCCATTTATCCACCACTATGTTATTATAGAGAGTAGTTTAAATGATTCAAAAATCCTCTGTGTCCCACCTTTTATCCTGCCCCTCTATGGTCTCTGTATTACCTTTCCAAGAATGTCAAATTGTTGGAATCATATAATATGATTTATATTCAGATTTGCTTCTTTTACTTTGTAATTTGCGAATAATGTTCTTCCATGTCTTTTCGTGGCTTGGGAGCTCATTTCTTTTTGCTACTAAATGCTATTCCACTGTCTGGATGTACCACAAGTTAGCAATCCATTCTTCTACAGAAGGTCACCTTCATAACTTCCAAGTTTGGAGAAGTATAAGGAAAGCTGCTATAAATAAGCATGTGTATGTCTGGGGAGGGAAAGTTTGTGTAGATTCATTTGGGTAAACATCAAGGAATGCAATTGCTTGATCATATGGTAAAAGTATGCTTAGCTTTTTACAAGACTGCCAAATCGTCTGCTAAAGTGGATGTATCATTTTGCACTACCACCTGCAATGAATGAGCCTCACATTCATCAGCATTTGGTGCTGTCAGTATTCTGGATTTCTGCCATGTTAATAGGTATGTAGTGATCTCTTACAGTTGTTTGAATATAAAGGCACACACTAGTATGTGGAGTGTTTTTCATGCACTAGTGTTCCATCTGCATATCTACTTTAGTAAAGTGTCTGTTCAGGTCTTTTGCCCATTTTTCATTGGGTTGTTTGTTTTCTTATTAGTCAATTCTAAGAGTTCTTAGTGTGCTTTGGTTAAAATTTGCTCTACCAATATGTAGTTGGTCTCATTCTCTGGATAGTGCCTTTTATAGAACATAAGTTTTGAATGAAGCCCATCTTGTCAATATTTTACCCTAAGATCACACCTTTCTTGTTACATTTATAAAATCACTTACAAGCTGAGGTTATTTTCATTTTGCCTTTTGTTTCCTTCTAGGATTTTATAGTTCTGTATACTACATTAACACCTGTGATCCAGTTTGAATTAATTATTGTGAAGGGTATAAGGTACATATCCCCTTTTTAACAGTTGGATGTCTAGTTGTCTATTACCATCTGCTGAAAGATTAGTTCTCCACTGCACTGCCTTCACTTCCTTGTCAAAGACTACTAGACTGGCCATATTTTTGTGGGTCTTTTTATGGCTTTTCCTCTGTTCCACCAATATATTTTTCTGTTCTTTCACCAATATCACCCTGAATACTGTGAACTTATGGTAAGTCAACTATTCCTCTAATTTCATTTTTCTTTTTCAATGTTGCGCAGTGTCTCCAGTTTTCTGCCTCTTACCTCAGAATCCACAAAATAATATGCTTGAATTTGTATTAGGACTGTATTGACTATTTATCCAGCGGGGAAGAACCAAGATCTTAATCATATTCAGTCTTCTTTTCCACAAATCTGAAGTCTCTCTCCCTTTACTTAAAATTTCTTTACCAGAGTTTTACTTATATGTACCTGAAATATATTTTGAAAGATTTATATCTAAATACTTCATCATTCTCAATGCTAACACTATTTTTCACTTCAAATTTCATTTGCTCGTTAATGGTATATAGGAAAGGGTTAGGGTTTGAATATTAACATTTCCACTACCATCATTTACTAATTCCAGAAGGTTTGGGGAGGTTTTTATTTGTTTTTCTTCAGATTTTCTAAATAAAGAATCATGTAAACTGTGTTCAAATGCAGTTTTGACTCTTTTTTTTTCCCCCAACACACACTCCTTTTACTTACTCTCGTTTCCTTAATCTGTTTGCTAGAATTTCTATATGCTGTGGGAAAGAAGTGATCAGAGTGGGCCAGCTTTGTCTTAATCCTGATCATAATGTGAAACTTTCTGCCCCCTTACTGTTAAGTACTATACAATCTGTAAGGTTTTCTAAAATAGATATTCTTCATCAACTTCCACATTTTTCTAGTTTACTGATGTTTTAGCATGACTGGGTGATGTTTTATGTTGTCCAATACTTTTAAGGATCTATTATAACGTCATGTGATTTTTCTTAGCCTGTTAATGATGATGGATTACAATTATTCATTTTAAAATGTTGAGCCATCCTTGCATATTTAGGATAAATTCTAGTTGGTCATGATATATATCTTTTACACTGGTAAATTTAATTTATTAATGTGTTATTGAAGAGTTTCACATCTACAATCATAAAAAATTTTCAGAGAAAATAGAATTAAAGATAAGTTTCTTCTGGTACAAAATATTGTTGAAATCCATATGTAGTTTTTTCATAATATATATTTTCCATGAACTTTTTTGGACCCCCTGTACTGGTCTAAAACCTTCTTTTCCAGTGTAGTCTTCATTCAGTTACACAATGCTGTTCTCATAGAATAAAGTAAGTACTTTTCTCACTCTTCTTATCATCAGAGTATGACTGTAGAAAATGAGTATAATTTTTACTTAAGTGCTTGGTAAAATACTGCAGTGAACTCATCTGAGCCAGGGACTTTGTTCTAGAAGACTATCAACTGATTCAACTGGGTGAACAGTTACAGACATATTCACATTGTCTATTTTTTGTCTCTTTTTTTTAATGAAAGATAAACGATATTGTTGGTATAAACATTGAATTCACACATTTATTTTCTATGACTATGTGGGATTATAATGATTTCTAATACTCAAGTAATATAGTAAACTAAATTGCTATGCCTTTATCAGTATACTAAGCAAGCAAAAGATAACACAATGGATGTTTAAAAATCCACATTCTAAAAGAAGAAAAAAAAACTATAACAAAATTCAGCAATTTGATATTTTACTTTTCTTTCTCCATCATGAGTCCTGAATTTTAAAATGACTGGATATTTTCAAGAACATTTTGAGCCAGCATATTTTTAACTAAATTTTTAAATCTCTGTTTTGGTAATTTGATTATTATAATGCATTTGAATGGCAGCTATTTAACTGCTACTACATGACACACATATAAATAAGAATTACTTCCTCCCTATTTTTTCCATCTCAACAATGCAAGTCACCTTCTAAAATATAAGGGATACTTCACAAGGGCAACTCACTTGCCTGTTATAGTGAACATATATAAAACACTGGGGACAATGTCTTCTTATTCAAACCAGAGTTGTTCTCTCTAGTGTACTATACACATACACAAAAACACTCTACTGCATACATACAGAGTATATAAAGTGTGTACTTAACTGTCACATTAAGAGAGAACTGTAAACTAACCAAATCAGGAATGTTACTATGTTAGAATAAATAGTGAATTAAAAACTGCTTTGGGATGCAGTTTCCATATAAGCAAGCTGGGCTAGGCTAGACTGAGAGACCAGTGTGAGAGAGGAAAATCCAGGGAGCTGCAGCTAGGGATCCAGACAGGAGGATAAAATCACCATGTGCATTTCAGCCCCAGCCACATTCCCAGGGGACAGCACAAGGAACACAAGAACTTCACACACCTGAGCCCAGCCAATTCAAGACTCACGAGAATAATAAACATTTGATTTAAGACACCAGGCTTCATGATGGTTTGTCTACAGCGATACATAATAATACATCATTGGAAATTTTCTTTACAGCTTTGATTGTAACAATATTTTTTAAATATTCATATTTATTAAGGAAAACGGTTTCTATATTCCTTTTATATTATCCACTAACTAACTGCTAACTCAAAAATTATCGTCTTCAGTATTTTTCCTCTTTTTTTTCTTTGGTGATTTTATACATCATTTTGCAATGTAATAAGCTTTAACAAAGTAAAATGCCACCTGGTACCTTGTGCAGTAGACTTCTCATGGTCCTCAATAAAAGAAGAAAATAAAATCCGGCTGATATTTCTTACATGATCGGACAAGGCTTAGTCATGAGCTAGACAGGCTGGAAAAGACTAGTACTAGACTTGATCTGGCAGCAAAGGCAATTGTGGGAAGAACATCTAAGCTGGGATGAAATGCAAAAGTCAATAAGCAAAACAGCAAACTCACAGGCTGAACAACAAAGAATTGGTTCAAGAAAGACACTATCATCAGCAATGCCTGTCATCAAGATGCAGAAATAGGAAACAAAAGTAGATGACAGCAGATGATAATCAAGAAAGGTTTGTTAGCTAAAGGTACCAGAATCTTAATCTAAAACTTAGGAGGTAGGGGGCACAGCATGGTATAACTGAAAGAATAGGAAATTCTGGAGACATAAAAGCAAAGCCCTAACCTGCAAAGTCTGCCAGACAGTTTCAACCAGAGGTTTCAGCAAGGGAATAACACAAAGGGATAAGTAGGCTCCAGCTCAACCAGCATCCATTGTAATTTGTAATTTTTTTAAAGATTTATATTTTTTTATTGGAAAGTCAGATTTACAGAGAGAAGGAAATATGGAGAAAAAGATCCTCCATTCACTGGTCCACTCTCAAAGTAGCTGCAATGGCTGAAGCTGAGCCAAAACAAAGCCAGGAGCTTATTCTGGGTCTCCAATTTGGGTGCAGGGTGCCAAAGCTTTGGGTCATCCTCTACTGCCTTCCGAGGCCACAAGCAGGAAGCTGGAAGAGAAGTGGAGCTCCCAAGATATGAACTGGCACCCATATGGAATCCTGGCAGATGCAAGGTGAGGACTTTAGCCATTAGCCTACTGTGCCAAGCCCCAGTTGTGATTTAATAGTGGAAAAAAAAAAAACACTGGTTTAAATAACGAGGAGAGTGGCACCAGGTCACTACTTAGTTGACAAGGAGTTTAAGTGAATAAGAAAAGGCTCAATAGACAGATAGTGGTGATGGTTGCACAGGAATATGAAAGCAACTCATGCCACAGAACTGTGTAATTTAAAATGGTAAATTTTATGGTATGTGTATTTTACAGAAAACAAATACTTAAGTCAGGTAAACATGGTCACTACTATCATTGATCACAGTTACTGGGTTTCTTCAATTTCCCTGAACCTTTCTTCCTACAATCTTCCAAACCACCATGACACAACAAATATTCTTGTATCCTGAACTCCTGCCAAGAAAATACTGCAAATGTGAGTGCTATGGTCCCTAGAGAGGAGAAGCAGAGTTGCCATTAGTTGACATAACCAACTTTATCTTAAATGTGGAAGTTTGTAAACAAAATATCTGTCCAAAATAAGGCAGTGGCTTGGTGTGAAAGTCCTTTTACTCATTTCTCTGGGGCTGAGAGACTGTGGTGATAGGGTTCAGCTACATTCCACACAGCGAAAGGGGGATGCAGAGCAGGTACCATGGGGACACCACCACATATAACCTAAAATACACAGAGTCCCTTATAGATATTTAAGAATTAAAACAGGTTAGCTGCCTATTTATAACTGGGTAAAGCTAATACCTAGACACATTTGTTGGTATGCAAAGTAAATAAATGCTATTGTACTTATTAAACATATTCATTCATTAGTTAACAAAGTAAAGAGTAAAAAAATCGAGTAAAAACAATCAAGAAACAAAATTTTTTGTCAAATAATTAGAAGTTAACAAGTCTTTCAAGGTCCCTTCAGTATGAAGCAATTTACACTGTTTAGAAATCAGACTTTTGGCAGATCCTTTCCTCTAAATCCAGCCCGAAGGCAGAAGCATGATTTCTCCAAACTCACCCCAGAACTCCCACATTCAATCCCCGCCATCGCCCTTCCTTACACAGCAGAGACACAACCCAGAAGCTTACCTACCTGATTTCTCAACTCAAAGTTAGAAGGAGGAGCTGATCTCCCAAACACAGAACAGTAAGACATAACAATTGACAGTTTGGCTAGAAAGGACAGTACAAGAACAGAGTCTGGACTATATGAAGATAAGGTGCAGTAGTTGAGAATATATAATAGAAAAGCTTCAAACAATGTAGGGAGCACTTAAGATACTCAGGCAAAGATTTAATAAAGATTATTAAAAGGGGATCTGGTATTTGACCTAACAAACATCAGTTAGCTCAATATTCACCCATGAGAACACTTTGGTTCTTAACCAATGCCAAATGCAGTATTATCATCAAGCTTTTCTTCTTTAAAAACATAAATTATTTCAAACCTATCAGAGACTATCTGCTAAGTAAAAAGAATGTACTCTCCACTGAAATCCCTAACCAAATATTTGAGCAACAGTGTATGAGGGGCAGCTCGTGTTTGCTCGTCTTTGTCTACTGTTTTCTATTTCCTTTAGGCCTACTTGCAGGCAGACGGCCACTAGACAGCTGCTCTGATTACTCAAAGAGCTCAAACTCAAGATCTGTGTGTCCAAGCATTTTTACTGGGGAAACCAGAGGTTGATAAATTCTGAAGGCGGGCACATATCTTTATTTCTGCCTTGTTCCAATTTCATCTTATCAAGCCATCAACAGAATCAATTATTTACTTGCTGCAATATAAGAGATCATTCAATTCCCTTAAATGCTATGCTTTTTGCTCCTAATTTTTATTTTGTCTGAGAGGACTAAAATGATACTTGAATAGTATGTTATTAGTAATCCACTTCCATGCAATCAACTGAAATTAGCCATGTGATAAACTAAATTTGGGGGGAAACAGAAGGGAAGATACGAGAAAAAGAGAACATCTGATTTCTGTCTCACACAATCCTGAAATTACTTAAATCACAGTGTATCATCTGTCTCCCATCAAGTCTTGTTTTACATTACCTATCCGTAAGAGAAAAGTAACTAAGGTAGGAAATAGCTGTTACAAAATACATATGATTCTGTTTAAATTATAAAAATGACTTATTTTGCTTTCTTTACTATAAACTGCTTAGAATTACAACAAAAACAAAAAGGTCAAGTGGTGTTCACAACTAGCTAACTTATCGTGTTAAGGCTGATGAAGAAAAATTGCATATTTAAGACAAGCTATTTCACAAGTTCTCTAACCAAATATGTGTTTGAGCTTATCCCAGTCAAAAGAAGAATGAAACAAATGAACTCTGATTTTCCCTCTCATAGGGCAATCCTCCTGTTTCTCTTATTTTTACAGTGCATATTTTGGCAGTGGTGTATGGAGTGGGGCAGGTTTTGGTTGGAGGGGGGCGCTGGGGAGGAAAGCTCTATTCAGGCTTTGGAGACTTAACAATTCACAGTCCTGCCTGCCTCCAGGCACCTGGGCATCCAGCTCCAAAAGGGATTAGTTTTCACTACACTGGACTTGTCTGTTAAACAGATGACCCACAAAGCTCTGGAGTTCACCAGCATGCAATGCAAGTTTAAACATGATAACAATCTGTTACAAGCTAACAATCTTTTACTAATTCGTAGGTAATGTACCAACGAACTTGAAATTATACTAAAATGCAATATGGAGGAAAAACTACAAATCTGTAATTTTCAAGAATAAAGTCATTGAAAGGGTTTCCTGTATTGTTCAAATTAACAAGAATCAAGGTCGGGCACATGTTAAATCTGTCTTTAAGTTACAAAGATACTTAGGCAGACAATTCTGTGTTAGTTGAAAGGACATGGTTTTGAACATGTTTTAACTATTTTGACATGTAACTTCGTTACAAAAGGGCTCAAACAGTTCATCAGAAACAAGAGACACTCACTGCATTCTGCACTGCTTTCAATCTGCTGACACAACATCATTCTGTCCTCTCTAGTGAGCAAGAGTAATCCTCAATGGCATTAAACGAGAGGCTGAGCACAAAATCACGGGCAAGTCAAGCAGCGATTTTATTCTTTCTGTCATTTTTCTTTCAAGTGGAAGATGCTTAACACTCTTGGCTTCTGACAATGTTTATAAACACAGAACTCTTGAGAAGTATCTGAACACACACACACACACACACACACAGGGTGATAGACAAAAAGCAAGCTGAGCCCTCATCATGACGACACAGATTTGAAAGTACTCTTAAGACCTGGCTGCCACAAAAATAAAACGCCCAGAACTTCCTTACTGGGTTTGGTCCCCATCACAGACCACAAAGTATAACTCAACATACATCATTCTGTTTTGAGAAGTTAAAAAACATGGATTTTGGAAAATAAGAATTAGTCACATATATGTATCAGACTAAAACCTTATGATAGCACTTCAATGGAAAATTTCTTGACACACATCCTATAAACTTACAATTAAATACAACATCTTTTATGTCCTTTTAAAGTCTTTTTTAAAGATTTATTTACTTATTTTGAAAGAATTACAAAGATATGGGGAGAAACAGAGAGAGAAATCTTGCATCTGCTGATTCACTCAGATGAAGACAATAGCCTGTGCACGGACAGGCTAAAACCAGAAGCCAGGAGCTTCATCTCAGTATTTCACGTCGGTGGCAGGGGCTCAATAACTGGGCCATCTTCTGCTGCTTTCCCCAGGTCATTAAAAGGGAGCTGGACCAGAAATGCAGCAGGTGGAATACAAACCGGTGCCCAAGTGGGATGCATGCATTGCAGACAGTGGCTTAACCCTTTATGTCAGCCCCTTCTGTGTTTTATTTTAAAGATAGCTGTTAAAAATTAGAAGACGTAATGCTTAATCTTTTACTCCCTAATTTTGTTACAAATTTTAACATTCAGCATTCATATAGTTTCTGAGTTACAGATATGATAGCCTTTTATCAGAGGATCCAAAATCTTTATATAGTACAAACAGTGAACTGCTGAGCTGAAGTTCAATTTGGGAATTAAATGGATAAACAGAATACAATATTAATAGACTACATAATACATTATTCCTAAAGTAAGCCTTTGATCTTATCTATCCAATGAATACAACTAGTGTTTCCTTGATACATGATCAAGAGTAGATACATAATTTATATCAATTTGTTTGGGTTGTTTATTTTTCCTAAGAGTTGACCAGTCCTCCCACCCTGCTCCAACCACCATAAAACACACTGCAATACAACATCAAGCAGTATGCAACTATTATGTTCTGTTAACTTTCAAATCATTGATTGTTACATACATTTTTACACTGCTTGATATCAATTTGAGATGATAGAATTTAACTCCAAATTAACAACATGGCTAAATAAATACCATAACGAAATAATAACAGTCTGCCTCAATAAAGTGGCGTAGTAATAATGTGAGGACAAATTTGTCAGTTTATTGCTTCCCTTGTTAATCTTTCACCTTCTAAAACGTATTTTACAACTACAAGTGAAAAAGAAATCATGTTAACAACTCTACTTTGAGAGACTTTAAGTTTTATGGAACATGTTTATGCCTTCCTGCTCCCAACCACACTTACAAACATAAATCCAGCTAAGAAAATTCAGTTCTTCATTTAAGATTTATTTATTTTTATCTGAAAGGCAGATTTTACAGAGAGAGAAGGAAAAGCAGAGAGAGGGGTCTTCCATCTGCTGACTCACTCTCCAAATGTTCGCAATGGCCAGAGCTGGGCTAATCTGAAGCTGGTTGCCAGGAGCTTCTTCCGGGTCTCCCATGGGGGCCCAAGGACCAAGGACCATGGGGGCCTAAGGCCAGACTCTGCTGCCTTTCCAGACTACAAGCAAAGCTGGAGAGGAAGCTGAGCAACCAGGACACAAAGCAGCACCCATATACAATGCCTGCTCTAGGGTGGAGGGTTAGCATGCCGTACTACTCTGCCAGCCCTAAAAATTTAGTTCTAAAATGGAAAGTGCTAAGCTAAAAATGAAATCAAACGAGCTGTTGTAGATGCCTGAGTGCACAGTATCCCTGCCTTCATATAAATTTTTTAATTTTTAAAAATATTCTGAAAGGCACACAGAGAAAAAAAGAGCCCTTTCATCTACTGGTTCAGTGTGTATTTAGACCAGCCCAGGGTTCCCAGGAGGGTGAGTGCCATGGCCTGGCCCAGACATCCCTCTAGTTCTCTCCCTCTAAACTATTCCATTTCAGCTCCCTTGCCTACCTGTGGATGCAGTGGCCTGGTCCTTAGAAGTTCCAGAAGTCATTCCTCCCTTGTCAAACATAACCCCAGTCCCCACTTCCTTTACCCCTTGCCTGGAGGCCAGGGTGAAGTGGAAGTGATGGCACCTTAGACTGGTGTGGCTATGGTGGAAATGATGTGAAGGAGTAAGATTAGGGGGTTTCAAACACAGAACCATCAGGGATTTGCTGAACGTGACTTCACCCCATTGGAAAACTGGGACCAGATTCACTGAGGGTCTGAAAAGCCAGACCAAGAGCTACATAGACTCATTCTGTAGGTATTAGACTTTCAGAGATGGGCTTTGTGCATTAGGCAGGGTAATCTAACAGCAGTTTGGGAAAGAGGAAATAATGAAGAGAGAGATCAGTTCACCATATTCCTATGTGTACAGAAAGCAAAACTCACTCTGCAAAAAGCCTCCAAGAGACAGGATTAGCAAGCATTAACAACTAGTCAAAAACCAAGTTTCAACCCTGGGCAGCAGAAGAATGACAAGGCCATGAACAAAATAAGGCATTACAGAAGAAGAGCAGGATCTGAGCAGAAAGGTGACAGGACCACCTTCAGCTTCAGACACACTAGGTTGAATGTAGCCAACCTCATTGGTAGCAAAGTCACCTTACCTATGGGACCTGATCTCAAACACACATGAAGGCCAAGAAGAACAGTTTCAGAGTCATCAACAAAGTAGTAACCATAAAGCCTTGAGACTGAACTAGGATCACCACCACAGCAAAACCTGAACAGAGAAAACCTTGGACAGAATGCTAGGGACCAGAGGAAAACAAGAGGCAGTTCTGAGATCAAATCAAGCCATGTGCAGAGTCACATGTACAAATGTAAAGGAGGATAAACACAGAGAAAAAAGTCATGGCTTTCATGACTAAGAGGAGTTTGCAAATTGTCAGAGCACAACTTGGTCATGACAAAGTTGACTGTAAAGTGTTAAACAAAGTGAGTCAGTCTGAGGAAATGTAGATGACTGTACACTATTTTTCAAAGCTTGGTTATAAAAGGAAAGAGATAAAAGTGGTGGTAGCTTCAGGGAGTAACACAGTTGAAGAAAAGTTGCGTGAGCATGTGTGCATGTTAAAAGTAAGAATCAATTATTAATTTGGGAAGTTAAAAGTGAAGAATCTCGTGGCAAGGGTAAGAATGAAATTGCAGGATGACACAACCTAACCCACACCAGAACAAGAAAACCAAAGAAACCAACAAAGATACATCAAAGGGCCATCCTCTGGCAAACAAAGCAGGACCATCAGCCTATGCCCAGAGCAGTTGCCATGATGCTGACAGCACCCTCAGAATCTAACAGAGCAGACAAGGAAGAAAGCTATATAAAGCAATGCCCTTTCCATAATCACTTTTAGGAGGAACAATATTCTGACTAATGTCATTATTCTAGTTAATGTCATGACATCAGAACAACCAAATATTATGACTCACAGTTTACATCTTTTGTATAGCACACTTAACATGAATGGAAGAGGTAGGTGGTTAAGTGCCTTTCCCAAGTGAATGAAAAACCTTCAGACAATGTAAATTACACCACATAGCAAGAACATGCAAGTATTTTGTTTTAAAAATTAAGCTCCCACTTCGTTTGTCTTTTGCAATCACTTGATATTTACAATTCAGTTCCAAATTCAAAAGTCAAAAGGATTCTATTTTTCGTCACAGCTAAAGTACTAGATACCAAATTTCTTCCTGATCATAACAGCACATTTCACAGCAGTGGAAAGTGTTATAGAATACTACTATCAGGAACATTTCATGAAGCTTAATAAAAAAAGATGAAGAGAAAAAAATAGAATGTATAAGCTAAGTAATCAATCATAGTTCACCCTAATCACATTTAATAAGCCCCTACTTCTCAGCAATGGAAATACAGGAAAAGCAAACACTTCAGCAGAAAATGTATTCAAGTCCACAGCTTTTGAATTAATTGGCCACAGCACTCCATCAAATTTTTATGAAATTATGATAGATCATGGAAACTCAGCTTTGTGAATATTTTATACAATCTGCCAAAATTGCGAGGCTAACATCTTATAATAACTGAGGGTGATGGATAGAACAATTCAAACTAACATTCATAACCTGATTTTTTAAAAAAGATTTATTTTATTTGAAAAGTAAACTGACAGACATTGGGAGAGACAGAAATTTTCGATCCACTAGGTCCCTCCCTAAGTGGCTGTAAAGGCCAGGGCTGGGCCAGGTGAAGCCAGCAGCCGGGAACTCCATCCAAGTCCCCCTTGTGTGTATGCCAGGGCTGCACAGGCTTGGGTCATCATTCACTACATTGCCTGGTGCCTCAGCAGGGAGCTGGGCCAGAAACAAACCATGGCTTGTCTCAATGATAGCCTCAAACCCCTACCTAGTTCTAACATGTGCTGTCTCTGTCACCTAACTGCTTTTCAAAAACATGAAAAAAAATCAAGAGTTCAATTAATTCCAATTCCAAGATGATAAAAATAGGAAAGAATAAAATTCTTCAATCAATAATCTATAACCAAAATTCCATTACAAACTAAAAAGATTTGAAATTGCAACTGAAAAGCAAGAACCACTCCGTATTTCACATACTTGAAAAATAATCCTCTTCAATGAATTATAGCTGTCACCAAATATTTCATTTCTCACTGATAGGTTCATGTCAAAATGATTCATGGAGATTATCCATGGACTTACAAAAATATGTGGTTCTCATAATAGGTGTCAGGGCTCAGGCTGGAATTTACACTCTATAACATGTAATGGAGCCCATAGCAACATCTGAATGAACAATTTACACTCTGAAACCATTTGGCAGGGATAGCTGAGATCCCAGGATATTCCACAAATCTATACATTATATATTTGACTATCCTATTTTACTGATCTATAATGACTCTCCACGTCTCCTTCACCAGGGAACAGGAAACAGCCTCCAATTACAGAAACTTCCTATCTCTAACCACAGAACAGTGGCCATTAAAGGCAAACTCGGCAACTTTAACAAATAATGTCAAAGGGCAACAGGATGGGGTAAGGGAATTTCCTTCTGGAAACACACTATATACACCTAAATACTTGAATAAATAATGTACTGCATCCCCAAATTTCAGCTCATAAAATTCATAAGGAAAACTGTTTAAAATCCCATCATAAAAATGGATGAAACGGGGCTGATGCAATAGCTCAACTGGCTAATTCTCCAACTTCAAATGCCAGTATTTCTCAAAGTCATGTCCCAATTGCACCACTTCGCTTTCAGCTCCTTGTCTGGAAAAACAGTGCAAGATGAGTCAAAGCCTTGAAGCCTACACCTGTGTGGGAGACCCAGAAGAAAGTCCCAGTTCCTGGCTGTGGACTGGTTTGGCTCTGTTGCAGCCATTTGAGGACTGAAGTAGTGCTTAGGGAAGCTATCTTCTGTCTCCTTGTCTCCCATCACTAAATCTGCCTTTCTGATAAAAACCAATAAATCTTTAAAAAAAAAAAAGAATGAATGAATGAATGAACTCTACAAATCATGGAATCATGAATTCCAATGCCTGATCTGAATTTTATTAAAGACTTTATTTTCTATAAAAGTAACAAAGAGAGGAATTTAGATGTTTCCACCTTAAGAAATGTTACGTGTCTAATGAGATAGGGGTATGTACAGTGATTGGACATTATATAATCCATACACATATCAAAACATCACAAGATACCCCCATAAGTATGTAAAAAAGTCTTAATTAACATAATGCACTTTAAACTATTATTTTCTTCCAGCAGTTATTTCACTGTTCTAGTTTTTAAGCTGTTTCCAGGAGCAGTAAGCAAAAAATCATCGAATATGTAGTCTAAATGTTTAGCTTCTCTAAGAATAAAAATTACATTAGAAAACATTGGCTGTAAGGGCAGGCAGCCCTTGACTACAGAAAATCCACCTGTACAAGCCTCATTAGAGACTGAATTTCCCTTATCACAGATGCTTACAACCAGAGGTATTTCAGAGTTTTTAAATTTTTTAGGAATATTTCTTCAACTATTGATTTATATTCATTCAGTTCTTCAAATACTGATCACATACTAGACATTGTCTCATGATAGATAATCAAATATATGTATGGGTCAAGTCTTGGTTTTAAAAATCTATTCGCTCGGGCCCGGTGCCGTGGCGCAAGTGGTTAAAGGTCCTCACCTTCCACGCCCCGGATCCCATATGGGCGCCGGTTCTAATCCCAGCAGCCCCGCTTCCCTTCCAGCTCCCTGCCTGTGGCCCGGGAAAGCAGTCAACGATGGCCCAAAGCTTTGGGACCCTGCACCCACGTGGGAGAACCAGAAGAGGCTCCTGGCTTCGGATCGGCATAGTATCGGCCCGTTGCGCTCACTTGGGGAGTGAATCATCGGACGGCAGATCTTCCTCTCTGTCTCTCCTCTCTGTATATCCGCCTTTCCAATAAAAAAATAATAAAAATAAATCTTTAAAAAAAATCTATTCGCTTGGGTCAGGTGTTTGGCCTATTAGCATTTCACAGTGGAGTACCTGGTTTAGACACAAACTTCCAACTCCTGACTTTAGTTGTCTGTCAATGCATTCCTCTACTAGGCAGTGGAGATGATTCAAACAACTGGGCTCTCTTTAACCACATGAGACACCCGATCAGATCCTCATTTTAGCTCCAACCAGGGGCCGTTCTGGAGTTTGAGGAGGTGCACCTGTGATGTGTGCACTCCTGTGTTCTCCCTCCCCCTGCCATCCCATCAAATACACAAATGTCTTTAAAATATATATGTATGTACATATACATATATATATGATAAATGAAAATCTATTGGTCTACAATGGGAGAGAGAAGAAAAAAATCATCATTTTAAAATTTTCTAGATTGGTGGTATATTCCAAGATCCAGTATTGTCAAAAAGGGACATCTGACTGCTTCCATTGAGGAAAGAGAAGGCCAGGCCTAAGAACTGTCCAATGGATAATCCTGCAGGTAGAGGGAACAGCCTGCACAAACACAGGAATGCAAGAACTGGCTCAGAGCATGCTCAATCTTGGACAGCCAATAAAGACAACAGAAAGATCAAGAGTAAGGTAACAGGATGTCAGACCCAAAAAGCTCTTGCTGACTATGTTAAATTTCATTTTATACTCAGCAGAGGACTCTGAAGTAATTTCAAAAGTGGAGTAAACTGTTCAGAGCCACATTTGGGAAGGAACATTGTTGAAATTAGAAGCAGGCAGACCTAATGCTTTCAAAATGTGTCCAATTTCAACTAAATTTTGTGTGAAGTGAGGGCAGTTTCCCCAGGTAATGAATTAGAAAAAAGAGCTTCAAGAACATCAAAAAGACTTGTCCAGGCCCAGAGCAGTAGCCCAGTGGCTAAAGTCCTCACCTTGCATGTGCTGGGATCCCATATGGGCACCAGGTTGTACCCCAGTTGCCCCATTCTTCCCTTCTAGCTCCCTGCTTGTAGTCTGGGGAAGCAGTCAATGAAGGCCCAAAGCCTTTGGATCCTGCACCAACATGGGAGACCCAGAAGATGCTCCTGGCTTTGGGTTGGCTCAGCTTTGGCCATTGTGGCCACTTGCGGAGTGAATCAGCAGACAGTAGATTTTTCTCTACATCTCTCTTCCTCTCTGTAAATCCACCTTTCCAATAAAAATAGATCTTTAAAAAAAAATCATCCAAAGTCACATAATAATGAGTAAAAGACTGAAATTATCCCCAGAATCCAGGTCTTAACATTCCATTGACACTTTCTCATTACCCCCTTGGAAGTTAAAAATCAAGGGCTAACTTTGGTCATACTGGATCTCAGAATGGTATAGAGCTGTGCAAGCAAACTGAAGTTGGCTAGTCAGAGACTTACTAATTTTATTGGCACAGCACATAACATCATAGTTAGTAAAATAGTTGATTCCAAACATTTTGACAAGCTGTGCTTTAGTCCTGCAAACTGGCTGTTAACGGGCTGATAACCTTTTTCTTTTATCCTTCTCAGTAGGTGCTGCAAAGCCCCAAGTTAAGCTTCATACCCATCACACACTTAAGCCACAGTTGAGTTTAAAGCCTAAATTCTGAATAAATAATCTATTAATCTACTCACCAATATTCATAACCATGTGGTTATATATATTAAGCCTTCATGTACAGTAAATTATGTGTGATTCTAAACACTTGATAAATGGCAATGTCTGATTAACTTACATTCTACTTACCTAAGGGTTATACATTTCAAAGTACTACAAACTTTCTAAGAATAAAGACATTAAAGCTAAAAGTCACATGCAGGACATGATTATTTAATGGTCTTTATGTTAACAGTTACTGATAACATTTATGAAACTCTTATCATGGGATAGGTCCTAAGTTTTTTATGCCTATTAACGCATCTCACTATACTTTACTATACTATACTATACTTTACCTTATTTAACTCCCTGATAAACAAGAACTGTCACAAGTCATAAAAAACAAATCTAGTTATTTAAGATTGTTTTGCTTGTCCGGCTTCTTGGAAAATGAAAGTTATATTTCACCACAATAACTCATTGATTGATTTTCTTCATAGCCTTCAGATAATGAGCAACTTAATCGGCAAACTACCTCCCTCTACCCTATTATTTCACAGAACCATTACTCTTTCATACTTGTCATTTCTGCCTTTACAAGCTGACATTTCATTAACAGACATAATTGAAAATCTAGCTTTCAGGTAAGGCTGAGGGTCTTCCATCTCCCTCAATTCCACTATTAGGTTCCTGTCTCAGAGCAGCCAAAAAGCATTTTCTGTCCCTATGAGCTGCCATCTGTTCCACATTCTGTATCCTGAGATATCCTCCAGCTGACACTGTATTGTCCACATATCCCTAAAGCTCACATTACTCCTGGTTTGCTATTTTGTTATTATTTTTCTTCTCCTGCCATGCTCTGCTAACTCTAAGACTCTCCTTAGTTCACCTGAATGCCCCTGAAAAATCACTGTTCCTATCCAAATTACATAGGACAATGAATCTTTATGGGGCTAATCTCCCTTCCCCAATCCCTGGAAACATGTAGCAATGCACCATTTTTTTTTTAAATCCCAACTGGTGACAATTAATCAGGCAGAGAAGAATGCACTGCTGGCATCTAGTGGGTAAAGACACAGGGATGCTGCTAAGTGTCCTGCAATGCACAAAAAAAAAAGTCACACATGCACAAGAATCATCAAGTCCAAAATGTTAATAGTGCAAGGCTGAGAACCCTGGCCTAGAATAGATTTCAAACAAACTGCTACAATCTTACATTTCTCACCAAAAGCAATGTAATATTTAGGTCTTAAGTATACTGTCATAGCAGATTCAGAACATTCTGGCAAAGAATATTTACTAAACAATGATATCCTGATAGCTGCTCTCATGGGTGAGCATTAATTAATGTAATTCTAATACTAGATTATCACTTAATCAACTTTGGTATGTCTCACAGCATACCACTTTATTAGGGAAAAAAAATCAGCCTGATGGTGTTTGAAAACAGCTTTGTACCATCTCCAACAGGTCATTACAATGACTGATATTTACCACCACAGGAATCCACCTAATGGATTTCTGCACTCTATGGAAACTTCTTATGAAAATAAATTTATGGTAAATTGATATTTATTTTTAGGTCAAGATCTCTCAACGTTGGTACCACTGACATTTCTGTTGGATAATTCATTGTTGGAGAGGGCGGCAGACCAGTGCAAGCAGAACATACACACACACACACACACACACACACAGCCACCCCTCACAACAAAACATCTCCAGGTATTGTCAAGAATGTGTTTTAGAGTCCTTTTCTTAAAAATATATATATATTTATTTATTTGAAAGGCAGAATTACAAAGACAGAAAGAGAGACAGCAAGTGGAAGGGAAAGGGAGGAGACTCCGGCACCCACTGGTTCACTGCCCAATGGTTGCAATGCCTGAGGCTGGGCCAGGTCAAAGTCAGGTGCTTAATCAGGCAGTTGTCAGGGGCCCAAACACTTGATCTATCTTCTTTTCCTTTCCAAGGAACATCAGCACAGAGGTGGACTGGAAGTGAGGTAGACATGAACTACGAATTGGCACTTACATAGGACACCAGCATTGCAAGGGAGCAGCTTAACCTGCTATATCATAGTGCTAGCCCTGATGTCTTCAACAACAACAACAAAAGGTAAACCAACTTCTAGTTTAAGTTTTCCACATTTAGATTTTAGTACATTTGGATTACTGAATATAAATATAACTAAAATCAATAAGCTACTTTATGCTGATATTCTTAAAATAGGATTCCACCTACAATCCTACTATGCAAAACAAGAAAGAATGCAAAGTGAATTTCTAAACATTAAATATTCCCCAGGAGTACGCATTTAGCATTGTCATCGAGATACTCCCATGCCATTTCACAAGTACCTAGGTTTGATACTTGGCTCCAGCTCCTAACTCTAGCTTCTAGCTAATGCATACCCTGGAAGGCAATAGCAATGAATGGTTCAAGTAACTGAGTTATTGACATTCATGCGGAAGACCAGAATTGAATTCTAACTTCCAGCTTCAGCCCTAGTCATGGCCTCTGGGGAGCAATTTAGGAAATATACCAACTATGGGAGCACAGAACTTATCTCAATTTTTTTAAACTACCCAAAGCCATAGGGTAATCTGACTCTTGTAACACAGTGATATCCTTACAGACTAACCAGATCAAAACATTGTTTTTGCAATTTCATTTTTAGATCTATCATTTACCCTGAAGCACGACAAAATTCATAAGAAAATATACTAGCAAACATTGATTCAAGTTTACTGTATATATTCACATATGGAATTTTTTAGAGTCCTTTCAATGATATAAATACTCCATAAATACCATTACTACTTCCATCTAAATAGGAGGCAGCTAAAACACAAAGAAATTCACTAGCTTGCTCAAGATCACACAAGTCGTCTGTAACAAAGATGTCATCTACCTAACTCAACAATCCATGTTCTTGTCTGTTTGCTACACTGCCACTCACATAGTAACATGCCATATTAATAGTGACAAATCCATGCATTAGCATATTATGGGGGGTTGCTTAACGTCTTCCAATGACATTTCCAATGACATCCAAAGTGACACAATTGTTATGGATAACATACGCCCCAGGACACTTGCGATGCATTTTCTTAACAGTTCCAGCCATTGACACAGCCTCTGTAGTCTGCTCAGATTGCCATCCAGGCTCTATCACAAACATTAAAACTTTTCTCTTCCTCTAGGCATATGGCAGAACGTGATTCCTTTAAGTTTTTAGTAACATGCTTTGGACAACAAAATATGTCACTTCCAGGTGGGAGCTTTAAGTCAAAGTTCAACGTGCCAGCTTGCTTTGGGTAACATGTATTAACATGTCAACACATGCTCTTTTCAGCCTGGGGTTCTGAGGACTCTGAAGACTATAACAAGCAATGTCCATTTGCCAAACCACATCGTCATCCCTCTGCCAATCTATGTGACATACATCTTCTTCCCTCTTCTTCTCTCTCTGACCTGAGATCTCTCTCTCAAAAAAAAAAGTATTACATTGTACATAAAAAAAGAAAAATAAGCTTATTTGAGGCCTGGAACCTGGTTTTACCAGTTTTAGCATGAATCTTGCCAACTCAGTTTAGTAAGAGTCTCCTCTACTCTTGATGTCTCCTCTTTCTATCCATTCTCTTTCCATTATTACGATACTCAGATACAACGGTTCCCACTAGAGTGCTCTTATACTTTAACAAGCTCAGCATCACAGTTGATCAGAATTAGTGCAGCAGTGAAGTTTAGCCTGCATTCATGAAACCTGGCACAGGACAGAAAACACAGCCACCAGGTGCACAGCACAGGATACAGGGAAACGTAACAACTGGACCAATGAAGTGCTGCCTCACAAGCTTCCTTCACTCACAGAAAAACAATGAGTCACTTTTGATTTTCTACTGTGCTTCCAATGTACCAATGCCATAAACCTGTTAGATGCCCTCTGCAGACATCCAGTACATGCTTAAAGCTGAAGAGTCAGACACCAGCAAGATCAGAAGAGCTGAAAATCATGAATGACTCATCAGGACAAAGTAACTTAAGCATTATCAGAGTGGACAGGAGGAAGGCCAAGAATCATCTTTGCACTGCACAGACAAGGAGTCACTGCCTCCTTGAATCCAGTACAGCTCAGTCAACAATATTAGGATTTATCTCTCCACTTCACATGGATCCGTCAGCTTAGGAAATGTTTACTTCCATTCTGAAAACATGTCAGTTGCCCTGATACAGTGCTACCAAGAATTCTTTCATCATTACCATCTTTCTTCTACTTCCTCCTACCAGTCTTTGGCCCTGCTTCTGCAGCATTTTCAGATTTCACTTTTTCCTCTTCCCACTCAATTTTGAGAGCATTCAACTTTTTATATATAAAAATTGAGAAGTAAATAATTTAAGGCAATTTTTTTTCTTTATTTCCTCTTTTCCAGTTGCACGATGTCAGGTCAGCCTCCCATGCATTCTTGAGAATGATGGCTTAATTTTTCTCAGCACTGACTTTGAGAAATTCTCTAATATACAAGAATGTTTCAAAAGGTTCATGAAAAACAGAATTTTTAAAAATGCATTTTCCACAAAGTATCTGAAGTACCCTAATATGGTCATGTACTCCATAACAGGGACTACATATGTATACAACAGTGGTCGTTCAAGACCATACTGCCTAGTACAGTCATTTCAGTCTGTTGAAGTTTCCCTCATGATGCTCACATCATACAAAATGACTTAACAATGCTCTTCTCAGACATATCTCCACCAAAAACACACCAGACACTTCATTCATTTCACTACTGCTTCATCCATCTTTTCTCTTATTTACCTCCCTCTTCAACTTGCAATTTTTGCCCATTCACAACCACATGTGCATGGCTATTTCTGCCAACACTGTGCCAACAAGACTGGTTATAAATCTACTTGCTTTGCATATGAAGAATATTTTTATTAGCATCACACATATCTGTTAAAACAAGAAGGGTATGCTCCAGGCTAAGTGTCCATCCAAGTGATACGCAGAAAAGAAAATGTTGATAGTGAGAGGTGAATGAAGAGAGTTTCGAAACACAAGTGCTGCCCACAAAACAAGGAAAAATATTTGTGAGGATCAGCCTTGGAACTAGATGCTGCTACTCAGACCGGGTGAATGTATATGTGTTTACTAAAACAGCTCTACTCAAACTTTTAGCTGAGACTTTCTGAAGAAGTTAAAAGACATAATGTAAGGTTTCAAATGTTTAACTATTCCATCTTTAGTAGCATATACTTCACTTTGCTTTTATAATATTTTTTATTTTATTTTAAATATTGATCACATAGCTGAGAGGGGTGTATACCCATGTGGGCCTCTAATTAGGGTAGAATACACTTCATTTTCAAACATCCCTATTTACCTAGCTCATTTTTTTAAGAATACTCAAAATAATCTATGCTTTATCAGAATTACAGTGGCAAAGTATCACTGCATGATGTATACATTAGAAACTTTTTTAAAAGTATATTGGAGGGGAGATTGAGGTTTGATACAATGGTTAGACTGCAATTTGAAATGCTTCCACCCCTTGTCAGAGTTATTTGAGTGTAAATCAGGGCTCCTCTGCAGATTTCACTTCCAGCTAACACAAACCCAAGAGCGGAGTGATGGTTCACACAATGGGATCGCTGCCACTCACACTGGAGACCTAGATGGAGCTCTCCCTCTCCCAACTCCAGCATAGCCCAGGCCTAGATACTACAAGTATTTGGTGAATGAACCAGCAGCAAGTAGGAAGCTCTCTCTCTCCCTTCCAATAAATAAATCAATATTTAAAACAGACTTTTCTTTTCAATAAGTAACAGTTACAGACAGAATTACAAGGCACAAACCCTCAAAGTCGGCTCTGGAACAACCAGGAATGGAGCATTCTGCTATTATCTAAGATGATCAACTTTTAGAAAACCAATTAAAAGTTCTCAAGGCATGTTATGACAAACTCTGTTTCACGTACTTGCATATTTAATATTTAAGAAATTAATTTTATAGGGCCTGGCGCTATGGCTTAGTGGCTAAACTCCTCGCCTTAAACATGCCGGGATCTCATATGGGTGTTCATATTCCAGCTGCTCCATTTCCCTTCCAGCTCCCTGCTTATAGCCTGGGAAAGCAGTAGAGGACAGCCCAAGGCCTTGGATCCTTCATCCACATGGAAGACCCAAAAGGAGATCGTGGCTCCAGGCTTTGGATCAGCTGAGCTCTGGCCATTGAGGCCATCTGAACAGTGAACCAGCGGATGGAAGATCTTTCTGTTTTTCCTTCTCTCTGTAAATCTGCCTGTCCAATAAAAACAAATAAATCTTCAAAAAATTAATTTTAGAATTGTTTTCAATAGGCTGCTGATTATATTCTCTTGGGCTCTTAAAGTGACAAAAATTGGATATATTTATGATGCATGCACAGATGTCTAATATGAATATACATTGAAAACTAACTATATCAAGTTAATTAACATATCTGGTACCTCCTATATATTTGTGTGTGTGTGTATGTCTGTGTCTGTGTGCGTGGGATAAGAATATGCAAAATTTCCTCTCCTGCAATGGTCAAGTCTTGAACACATTACTGTTAACTATATATTACTTACACACAAGCCCCTCACACTGGGCACTGATCTAGGTATTCAACATACCTATGTGAAGATCCTGCAAATGTTCCCCTCACTACAGAAAGGCTTTTTGAAAAGGAGGGAAGTCTTTAACAAATGCCTCTCTGGGACCAAAAAAAATTAAACTTATTTTGTTGCTCAAGTACTCATGAAATGAACTCAAGTTCAAATATCTAAATTGCTACAGGAAACATACCACATTTTATCTAAAGTAAGCAATTTTCTTCAAAAACAAAATCACCTGTCAAAGAATATTGTAAATAGAAAGCTTTTGTGGGAAAGCAAGTATCTACAAACTCTTAATTCTTATTCTATTTCAATTTAAAATGCCTTTTTAAAAACAGGAGTAAAAATTATAATGCTAAGCAATTTTCACTCTTCCCCAAAGCAGAAATATTTTGCCTAAACTCATTATTAATCTGCTGCATTAAAAAAATCACAAAAGCTGCTTTGCAATGAAAACTCCCTGACACCTTGCTTGTGACGTGGTCCTTCCCAGCTTCTTCTTCATTTTTTTCTTGCCAAGGTGCTTTTTAAAGATGAAATATCATCTCCAAAATTATACCCAGAGGAATGAAAGATTTGGAACATTAAATTCATGTATCGTAACAGCTAAAATTTGCACTTACAGTGTTTTTCTCCAAACATTAGCATGCACAAGAATCTCCTGGGAAACTTGTTTAAAATGAAGGTTCCTGGGTTCCAACCCCAGAGAACTGGATTCAAAGCATCTGGGCTGGGGCCAGATGTCTGCATTTTTTAGCAAGCACCTAGGTGTTTCCATTGCAGGTGGTCCTGAGTCAAGACTCGAAGAAACACACCATATGCCAGGAAGCTCTTTACTGAAAGACCAGCCCTTCTTCACGCCTCTTCTCCCAACTCAGTTCTTCTTTTGTAATTTCATCTATTACTTTTAAAACTATCACTCATTGCATTATTACTTTGCAAACAGAGTCTGGAGACATCATTCTCATTACAGCCACAGAAAAACAGGAACACCAAAAGTCAAGGCTTTTCATAATAGAAACTGAAAGGCTCACTGGCTCGAATTCAAATTTAGAATCGGATTGCATCTTGATCATTTCAGGCTAATCCTGCCATTTTAATCTTTGAATATTGTAAGCACTCCCCTGACTGTTAATTTTGTTATCTACATTCTCTAGTTACCTCATGCCTGCCACGAGTGAGTGAAGTAAAGGGATGCTTGAAATTTAAATGAGTCCTCCATGGCCTCCTGCACTTGGTTTTTTAAGAAGCCTTGCTTTCATTTACAGTGTTCTCACACTGAACTTTTTAAAAATCAGAATTCCTTACTTTATCTAATTATTTGTTTCCCAATAGATGATTCATAACCTAGAAATTTCTGACTCACCATAAACGTAATTTGTTGCAGTGACTACAGTAAACTTACATTTTTAAGTAACAAATTTAGATTTTTCTTTTTTTTTTCTTTTTCTTTCTTTTTTTTTACTGAAATAACTGCAGACATGGCAAGCTACTGTGGAGTTGCCAAAGTCAATATGTTAAGTCTGTCTCTAGGGCAACAGACTAAAGAGTAGTAAATGAGGTTTGGAACTTCATTCCTGTTCATTTCTGATTTAGCAACAGGCTTCTACACGCTCCTATTATGCTCTGGCCATCCTTTTGTCTGATCTTGAAATTACATGCACTGATTTTTCCATTGTTGCCCTATTACTTTTTAAGACACTCAATTATTTTGCTGTTGTGGTTCTAGCACATGTTATTTCTAGTTCTACTCCCATTTTATTTGGCTGTCCTACATAAACACACATGTGACCCACCACCAGCTAGAAGTTTTTTTAACCATGTGAATTCAGGACTGTAAGTATTAGGCAGTTTAATTAAAAATCTGCAAATCCCTCCACACAATGGACCAGCACTGATTCAGTAAGAACTTCCTGCTGTTTTTATAGATGCTATTCCCCGTTTTTTTTTTTTAAGCCACTACACAGATGATCTTTTTCCACCCAATTCTAGGGTTTCATAATACACCATTTTTGAGCTCTCAAGCATGGCACTATACTGCCAATGCCAGGATGTCAATCATCTAAGTTCTCCTATACCACAAAATATTTCAAATTATCTAATTATAACTAGCATTACTTGAGCAAAGATACATAAAATCCAGTAACATGATAAAATGTATGTGGGAATATTCCAGTAAGCTTATACATGAAGGATGGCTAATAAAATTAATACACAGGACGAAATAATAACTTTTCATAAGTTGCACATGTATTACTGGGATACAAGAGCAACCTCATAGTGTTAAGTATCTCTGAATTTTATCAGTTTTTTAAAGCTATAGTTATAAACTGTTAGCTCCTTGAATATCTTTAAATTGAAATTTATTTATTTTTTAGATTCTGCTGGTTTTGCCCAATACAAACTTCTGCAGAAGTTTCTAGAATCCTGCAGGTGTACTATCCTGTGTGGTTGCCACCTTGAGTCTGGTAACTAAGGAAGCAAATGCTTATTTTCATTTCATTTTAATTGACTGAAATCTTTGTCATTACCTGTAGCTACCTGCTGTCCTACAGCATAGCCCCAATCTAGATCTGTTGTCTTGAGATTGCATGTGTGTTTATAACGTAGGTCATAGGGGAAAAAACTCACAACAGTAGAGAAGAGTCCTCCAACCCCACTCCTGGCAGGGGCATCATAGATAGGTGAGGACATTTGGGGCTCATCTCACTTCCTGTGGCATCCACTAGTGTTTCTCACACCAGGGCCAGAGTTGTTACATGACTTGCAATGAGGGAACACGGTCATGCAGAGAACTGCCCTGGAGAAGTGCTGTCCAGAGCACAGCCTAACAACAGCCATCCACAGTGGCTAGTATGCTCTGTCCCACTGTGTGCAAAGGCTTGGAACCATGAGAAAACAGCAGCTCCACAGAATCAAACATTAGTACACAGAGTACCTGTGTATTTGTGTGTGCACACACATGCACATGAGTTTCTCTAGATTTTATCAGTTTTTATTTGGCTATTATGACAACATGCTAACTCCTTTAATATCTTTAAATTGAAAATTTTAAAATGTTTCTATCATTTATCTGAAACACAGAGAGCCAAAGATCTCTGGTTCAGTCCTCAAATGTTTTTAACAGCCAGGCTGCTCAAGAAGCCAGCAACCCAATCCAGATCTCCCACATGGGTAGCATGGACCCAAGTACTTGAACTACTGCCTGCTACCCCCAAGAATGGCACATTAGAAAGAACTGGGAAGGGGGAAAAGGGTGGCACAGCAGCACCGTGAATCAACAAGTCCTCATCCTCCCCTTGTAACTGCCTGCATCCTATTTAGGCACCAATTCATATTGTGAATGTTCTACTTCCAGTCCAGCTCTCTGCTTGTGGCCTGGAAAAGAAGTAGACAATGGCCCAGGTCCTCGGGACTCTGCACCAACATGGAAGACCCAGGAAGAGGTTCCTAGCTCCTGGCTTCCTATTGTTTCAGCTCTGGCTTTCGCGGCCATTTGGAGAGTAAACCAGCCGCTGGAAGATCTTTTTTCTCTATGTCTTCGCTCTGTAAATCTGCCTTTCCAATTAAAAAAAAAAGGAAAAAAAGAAACAAATAAATGCAAGCAAGTAAGTAAGCTGGAGTTAAAAAAACGGAGCCCAGACTCAAACACAGGTATGTCATTACAGGATATGGGCATCCCAAGGAAGATCTTAACACCTGTGACAAATGCCTGCTCCTGCACTATGGTTTAGCATTTTTTTAAAGATGTATTTCTTTGAAAGGTAGATTCAGAGAAGGAGTAGGAGTGGGAAAAGGAGATGGAGCAGCAAAAGGAGGGAGAGAGAGGGAAAAGAGAAAAGAAGGGATAGGGAAGAGAGATAGAAACATCTGTGGGTTCACTCCCCAAGTAGTGCCAACAGCTAGGGTTGGGGACAGGCTGAAGCTACGTGCCTGAAACACCATCCAGGTCTCTCACGTAGGAGGCAGTGACCCAGGTATTTGGACTATCTTTCACTGCTTTTCTAGATGCATTAGCTGGACTGAAAATGGAACAGAGAGGACTTGAACCCATGTCCACATGGAAAGCCAGCATCACAGCAAGCAGCTTAACTTGTTGTGCCACCACAATACCAGTCACTAATATTTTATTAGTAAGAAACAAAAAGGGTAGCATACATAACTCTGAATAAAGATATAAAATTATTAAATCTTAACAAATGGGAATGTCTTTGACATATAGTTCAGATACCACTTAGGATGCATAGGTCCCACTCAACTATACTGATAGCAGCTTCCTATTAATACATGCTGTTAGACAGCAGATGATGGTTCATGTGACCCACCTGAAAGACTTAACACTCAGCTCTGGACGCCTGGCTTTGGTCTTCCCCAACTCCAGTTCCTACACACATTTGGGATACCAACAGACGGTAGATCGAGCTCTCATTCTTTTTCTCACTTTACAAAACTTTTATAAAAATACACATAAATTATAACAAGCCAAAAATGAATCACCCATTTTTAGAAAAGATTATGCTAAGCACCAGTCACATGTTTAGACAGATCACTTGAAATACAGATAAATAAACTATAGTAAACACATCATCAAAGCCAGCACTGTGGTGGAGTGTGTAAAACTTCTGCCTGTAGCACCAGCATGCCACTTGGACAATGGTTCAAATCCCAGCTGCTCCATTTCAGATCCTGCTCCTTGCTGATGTTCCTGTGAAGTCAGTAGAAGATGGCTCAAATGTTTGGGCCCCTGCACCAACATGGGAAGCCAAGATGAAGCTATTAGCATCTGGCACTAGATCAGTTTATCTCTGGCCACTGTGGCCATTTGGGGAGCAAACCATCAGATGAAAGGACTCTGCCTCTTTCTCTATCTCTCCTTCTCTTTCTCTGTAACTCTGCCTCTCATATAAATAAATAAATCTTTAAACACATACACCTCTACCTTCTATAACTTGATATTCTATTATAATGATAACATCATTGGCATAAACATCTGCTAAAATATTTTTTCTACCTTGCTATATTACAAACCAAAGCCCTAAACTGGCCAACTTTGCTTACATATATCAGAATAAGAAAAAGTAGTTTCCTTAAAAGAAAAAAAAAATGTTTAGGTGTTATTTGGGGCTGGTACCATGGTATAGTTTGTTAAGCCAATACCTGCTATGTTGGTATTCCATACGGGCACCCGCTGATCCACTTCTGGTCCAGCTCCCTGCTCATGTATCTAGAAAAGCAGCCAAAGATGGTTCTAGTTTTTGGGCCACTACATCCATTCGCAAGACCCAGAAGAAACTCCATGTTCCTTACTTCAGACTAGCCCAGCTCCAGATGTTGCAGCTTTGGGGAGGGAACCGGTGGATAGGTTTTCCCCTCTGTCTCCTCTATCTCTTCTTCTCTGTAAATCTCCCTTCCAAACAAAAATAAATATTTTTAAAGGATATTCATTTTAAAGACAGAATATTTATCTTCATCTTTTGATTCACTCCCCAAAAGCATGCAACAAATGGGGCACGGCCAAGCCAGAGTCAGGAACTCCATCCAGGTCTCTCACATAGTACCAGGAACTATAGTACTTCAGTCTTCTGCCAAGGCACACATTAGCACGAAGTCAGATCATAGGAAGAGACAGGCACGAATATCAAGCACTCTAAGGCAGGTGACCCAAGTGACAGTTTAAGACACTATATACCAGGCCAGTGCAGTAGCCTAGCAGCAAGATGACACTTTACATGCTCCTTCGGAACCACATATCTGAGGTGACTATTTTCCGTCTGAATGGGATGCTATTAAGTTTTACTTTGAAACTCAAATGATTTCTTAACATGCGTAATAAAATTCACCTATAGTTTAATCCAAATTGGAGCATTAGTCAGATAGTTCACAGAGAATTCATGTTTCCAATAATAAGACTATAAAGTGGGAATGTTAGCTAGAGAACACAATTCCCTAGCATAACTTAATATTTCCATCCAGAACTGCTATACAGTTATTACCACCAAAGCATCAAACTCCGAGGTAGGAGTCCCTGCGCTCCCGAAAGTCTGCATTCTGTCACTTTGTTCTGCTCCACAGCCACTGAGGAGGTCATGCTTAATGGCCAAAAAATTCACTAGTGCCTCAAGCAGAAAGTAGAAAAAGATAGGCAGGCCTGAGGGTGTGATTATCCATTTAGGCATGCAACTGTATTTTAAACATAATTAAACTAATTGTCTCCCAATCTTAGCTGATGCATCTGCACATGCAATCAATTAGAACTGATTTTTAAAGCCCTGTTTGGAATCCTTTGTTACCCACTTCCTACAAATCAAATTACCAACGAGCAGATTTAATTTTTCAACTTTCATCTTAAGAGAGATACAAACTTACATTAACTGGTTCTGATCCACTAAGATAAGTTATTTAACTAGCAATTATTTCGCTGTGAAACTAAAAGCTCATTCACATTTTTCATCTATAAAATAATTTCCTGGTAGATATGACAATCTTACATGACTGCTATAGAAAAAAAAAAAAACACTTAAAGTAGTATCATGGCTCTTCATCGAAACTAAAAGAAGGTAGAAAGAGACAAAGTTTTATTTTGCAGTACACTATGAAAGCAGCCACCTGTTACCATGTGCTTTGTTCTCTACTCGCTTTCCTACCATTCATCAAAAGTACTTCAGGAATTTAAGGGGCTATTTAGCAGAGTAAGACATGATGTGCTGATTGGAAAAGGGGTGATGAGTGAAGACAAAGACTCAGACACTGAAACTGGAGAAGAGGCGGGCAGGAGGGGCTGGAGTGGGACAAGAAGAGGCGGCAAATCAAACTGCAGGCATGGGGAGGAAAGAGAAGAAACAAGCTTGATGGGGTCAGATGGAGACTGCAGCAGTGGACAGGAGAGGCAGACGCAGCAGCTGCGGGCTCTCCTGCTTAAGAATTATTTACTGAGTGAATGAATGGGGGATGGTGTCCACGGCAACCTTAGACGTGTGTGTGTGCTAGGTGCAGGAGAGAGTGACCAACGGTGCACAGATCTACGGATGGGCCTGGTAACAGGAGGCAAGTCTTGAAGTTGTGTGTTTCTGCTTGGAGGGGTGAGGCCAGACATGCAGGTCCAACATTACCAGGGTGTGTGTGTTTGTTCAGAAGGAAGCCTGGCATCTGGAGAGGTGATTAAGCTATCATCACCTAACAAATGACAGTAACACATACTGGGGCAGCAGATGGGGTACTTATGCTGAGATAGAATAGTGCTACTGTTCTGAACACAATAAAGGGTTTTTGGCTTTGTAGTCTGAGTGTGAAGAGTTATCATGACATTTCTGCAAATAACAGAACCTCTGGAGCTGATGACAGGACTAGAGATAGGGAGAGACATGCATAGGGCAGTCCTGTTTCCCAGTGTGGGTCGTGGAGGCATTCACCCAAGAGATCCAAGGTCTATCCAGAAACACATATCAAGAGCTCTATTAGCTTGAAATGCACTTCTTCTTCACACTACCCTAATGAAACTACTCACAATTATTTCTGATAAATTCTCCAAGCCACCAGTTTGAATGTGACCCACACAAAATTCAAGTACTGCCAATGTGATGATATTAAGAGGTGAGGCATTTAAGAGGTGATTTATGGTGCAGGGTTTGTGGCATAATAGCTTAAATTGCTACCAACAACACCAGCATCACATATGGTTGCCAGTTTGAGTCCTAGCTGTTCCACTTCCAATCCATTTCCCTGTTAATGTGCCTGGGAAAGCAGCAAATGATGACTCAAATGCTTGAGACCCTGCCAGCCACATAGAAGACCCAGATGGAATCCCAAGATCCTGCTTTGGCCTGGCCCAGCCTCAGCTAACTGTGCAGCCAATCAGTGGGTGTGACCACCCCCACAACATACACACACACACACTTTTTCTTACTCACTCTGCCTTTCTAATTACAAAAAAAAAAAAAGTTAAAAGACAATCAATTGAGCTCCAATCTCATGAATGGGACCAATAGCCTCAGTTCTTTCACCTTTAGCCAGGCAAGGACACCGTGTCCTCCCACCTCCAGCAAAGCCTTCTCAGACAGTCAGCAGCCCTCACCACATGAACACACTTGCCAGTGATTTGATGTCGGCCTTCGCAGCAGCCAAGACTGCAAGAAAAAAAATGTCTACTCTTTGTAAATTATTTGTCTTGAACAGTCTGTTCAGCAGCCATGGACTATCAAGATAAGTTGCTAGGGAGAATGAAAAACATGTTTTCTATTGCTTTATGGAAAGAAGCACAAGATTACCCATTGATACACACACACACACACACACACACACACACACACACATATACAAGGATTCATTCCTACTGATGAAAACACAGAAGCAAAAACAGGAAGGATACCTTTTTAGCAAGCGTGGTTCCCCAAGTAAATAAGTCAGATGAAGACTGTGTGGTAATTGGTGAAACGTGACTGTAGTCATGCGAATGTGTGCCTACATAAGAACAGCTAAATGGATTTTACATTTTATATATATGCACAACAGTGATCATATTAGAAAAAGGAAATTCGTATCTGACATTAATCATCCGGTTCCAGACAGTCCACAGAATCAACCCTTAACACAGTTGTACTATCTTGTAAGGGAGAGAAAAAAAAAAAAAGATATCTGAAGGCTAATTTGAATCCACGTTACATTATATGAGGAAATATATTTGCTCAAGTCACGACACAGCTAAGATTAATAGGTGTTTCCACCCACTCCTTAAACAGTTTTAGGTACAGAAAACAATGTCACTTCTCTTCCCAAGAATATACTCAGCACAGAAGTTTGCCAAAACATGAAAAGCTGTTCTATTCCATGTGCTCACGGCTCGTGTTCTGGGTAGCTTTGGAAGTATGAGTACTGAAGCACACCAACACTATCAGCTATGAAAGATCTGCACTCATTTATGAGGGTAAAAGCAGAGATGGGTTTAGAGCCATGTTGTTCATCTCTCTGTTCAAAAAAGCACTCATGGTAAGATTATTTTTTAATATTTTAAGTTAATTGACATTTATCTTCCTAAAACAACATAAAATGATTATCCAAATAAACATGACAGTTTACCCATGTATAAATTCTTTCAATTCCAACTTAAACATCTGAATGATTAACATTTTTCTATTTGTCACCCTTTGTTATCCGAGCTTTACAAAGCAACACCAATAAACACTAAGTAAAACCCATTCACTGATTCATTTGTTAACAAACAACCATTGAGAACCTACTGCATGCCACACAGTGTTCTGCTGTGGATACAGGCAGGAATATATATAGCCCTAGGTCTTCACAGAACTTACTATACATTGGGTGATGTGATTAACTGCACTAATAAATAAACCTTAAAATTGTAGATGGGCAGAGTGCCACAAATAAACAGAGAATAGAAGATTGACAACAGAGTGGGGGTCCTTTTGGAAATGGGGTTCAGAGAAGATGCTTCTAAGGAAGCGACATTTGAGAAGAGAACAAACTAGGTAAAAGAAAATCATTTTGTGATCTGATTAAAGCAGACCTTCCTTCCAGGCTGGTGAAGAGCAGGTGCAAGGACCACAGGACATGGCAGTTTGATGAACAGTGAGAAACATGTATTGTTAGAGAAGAATACCCAACTTCAGGACATCTGGTGGGAGAAAGGCAGAGAAGGGCTGTGCTGCCCAAGTCTAATGGGCTCTTAAATCACACTGTCCAAGCCCTGCCTAAGAGTGACACTTGCACTATGACACAGTGTGAAACAAAAAGATTAGTTAGGGTATTATTTTATCCTTCAGTTCTTATAGGATGGGGGCAGAAGGCAATTTAAGTCTTAAATTTCATTCTATCTAAAGAAGCAGATGTAAAAATCTTTTTTAAATTATTTAAAGGAATAGTAACAGAAAGAAATACAGAGACACAGATCTTCATCCACTGGTTCACTCCACAAATATCTGCAATGGCTAGGGCTGGGCAAAGGCAAGGCAAGAGCCACAAACCCTATCCTGGTCTCCTACATGGGTGACAGGAGCCCAAGAGCTGAGGCCATCTTCCACGGCTTTCCTGGACAAATTAACAGGGAGCTGACCTACACAGCTCTCTGCTTATGGTCTGGGAAAGTCACAGGGGATGGTTAAAGTCCTTGGGCACCTGCACCCATGTGGGAGACTTAGAAGAAGTTCCAGGCTCCTAGCTTTTCACAGGCCCAGCTCCAACTGCTGCAGGCATTTGGAGAGTGAACTGGTGGATAGAAAGTTCTCTCTATTTTCCTTTCTCTCTCTCTCTCCTTCTCTCTATAAACAAACATAAAATAAATCCTTAAAAACAAAACAAAACAAAAACAACAGGGAGCTGGATCAGAGCAGAGCAGCCAGGTCGGGCTCACGTGGCATGCTGGCATCTCGGGGAATGACTTAACCTGATGCATCACAATGTAGAAACACTTACACACTAACACTCATTCTCAGTGACTTTATTCATCATAAACTGAAAACTATTGTTTAAAATAATCTCAGACAAGCAGCCTTAAAGTCATGCACAAAATGTGATTGACCATCCTCTTTCCTTTTATTGTAACTACATGAAAGTCATGTAGGAGTGAATAGTTCTTTTGTCCTTAAAACAGCCTATTTGAAAAACAAACATACTGTCTTTTATTGTCAATTCATGCCTCACAAAGCCCCTGAGGTTGGCTTTCGTCCTTCAAAAGCTCTTAATAGACAGGTATGCTGAAGCCCTACTTTATGGGCTGCGAGAAATGGAATGTACCAGGAGCAGTCAGCAGACATTTTCTCCCTTTTACGAAAAGAGAAAGATATCAGGGATCCAGAGTGACCTCACCCACATGGAATGCATCAATGACAGGGAACAAAGGTGGCTTCCTTCATAAAGAAACAAAATCTGTTTCAGAAAAACCACTTCATTACTCTTGAATGACTTGGGGCTGCATAACCTACTAGGAACTGTTCCTTTCTTGAATGTCTGTTTTATTAACAAATTTGCAACACCAGTCTTTGCTGCAACTTTTTTTTAAAGGATTGCACATCCATGGATCATAAACATATGCATTGTTCACATCACCTTTGATCATAGCACCTCTGCCAAGTACGTGTATCTATTATCAGAGACTGTAAAGGATAGACTGGATCCCTCCAAGAGCAAGGACCCTGGTGTGCTGTCGAAAGCCATGGGAGAGGTGGCACAGGAAGGTAATGAACTCCGTGTTCCAGGCTGCACATAAGAGAGCCTGTATTTTCACATTTTGAAGCCTGCTGAGTCTTCCAGCTTAGGAAATTTACCACAGTTTCCTTTTTCAAACATGGATATCAGTGCAAAACAAGTTCTTTAAGAACATAATGAATTCATTCATGGCTAAAGTAGATGCAACAAACAGAACACAGAGTTACTAAATTTTACCTCACTCTTTCAACATTATAAAATACCCTGTTACCTATTTCCCTCAAGGTAATTCATTAAGAAGTTACTTTTTGGAATCAGATATACATTATTCCATAGGATCAGGTCTTTAAATGCTTTCATGGCCATTTAAAAGCGATTTTGCTGTCAAACTAAAAATGCTACTGTTTTCATTCTAAAGCTACTGAGAGTTCCAATCTAATTACTCTCAACTGTGCAGACTGTATTATCTAGTATATAGTTGCCAATAACTAGCAACTTTGCATAATTACCAGATAACACTCTACTAAACAAGAAAACTGAGTCAAGCACCAAGCTATAAGTTAATGTTTTTCCCTATTGTAGGAGGACATTGTGAGCCTGGAAGGTCAGCGAGCACAGGTTTGCAGTTCATTGGACAGTATTTGCATGACAACAACCAAATAGCTACCTTTGGTATAAACAGCATGTAAATGAGAACACCTGGTGTAATATACAAAACAAAAGGAATTCCAATCAAGAGAGGGAAACAGTACGGACTCTCAGTGTATAAAGTCTGATGCCTCTAATAAACTTCGGCTTTGACCATCAGTCAGGGTCCACGCATGTTATTATCGGCTCCGTGCACCAAGCCCGTCACTGCGGGACAGCGACACCCTATTTTTTGGCCTATCTACTTAATCTTCGGCTTAAAATCATGGTATGTCTGTTAATACCGCCATGAAACGGCAACCTTTTTTCATATGTCCTAAATTTCAACATATATCACTGAATACAAGGCATGTTATAAAAAATCCTAAGCTAGCAACAACCCAGATGGGTTACAGCCAGGGGTAATTGTGTTGCAGGAATTTTGACTCCGAGCATGGCAGCAACCTCAAATTCTTGTCTCGCAGGAAAGAAGAATTTTCATGTGGACACAGTTTAGTTTTAAAGCAAGATTTATTAGAAAAGTTGAGAAGAGAAGACTCCCGTCCTAGCGACGGGAGGGGGTTTTGAGCTAGAAAAGACCCTTACCTCCTGCCATAGTGGCAGGAGGAAAAGGACCCCAGTGCTCTGCCATAGCGGCAGGAAAATAAGAACCCTAGTCCTCTGCCATAGTGGCAGGAGGCAAAGAAGTAAAACCCTAGTCCTCTGCCATAGTGGCAGGGGGCAAAGAAGTAAAACCCTAGTGCTCTGCCATAGTGACAGGAGGACAAGAAGCCAAAACCCGAGTGAATGGTGGGGAATGCACCTTTTAAAGGTTTCCCTCAAAGATGTTTCTCCTTAAACAAAGAAAGTTCCTGATTTCCAAGGTACCTGGCCTTGGGACAAAAGGTCACAGAGATACCAGACATAGGACATTCCAGGCCTTAGGCAGATGTGTATTACTCCTTTCAATGATAAAGAGATCAGCCTGAGGCCCTCCCACAATAGCCAAGGTAATGGCCGATACTTCAGGTGGGGAATTGATATGCTAATAGCACCACTGTCCCTTGGAAGAGACGTGCCCTGGTGAGTTCAAGACATGGTGGGAAATTCTCTTTTACTCAGGGACCCAGAATACCCTAACTGCCTACTACCCACTAACTCCTCTCTCAATTGAACAAAGATGAGGCACTAACTGTTAATGATGAGTACACTCTGCCCAAATCCTGTCCTATCATCACTAAACTGGACACAGACAAAAGCAAGGGGGATAGGAACGGGACTGAGAAATGTATGTAATTTTTTGATATTTAATGTAAAAAATAACTTCCCAGGTTGGATGTTGTGGTTCCATGGATTAGGCCATCACTTGGGAATGCCAACATCCCACAGGGAGAATGTTGGTCCAAGGCCCAACTTTTCTGCTTCTATCCCAGTTTTCTGACATGGCGCCCTGTGAGGCAGGAGATGATAACTCAAGTGTTTGGGTCCTTGTCATGCTGTGGGAAATGTGAATGGAGGTCCAGGCTCCCGACTTTTGGTCTGCCAGTTTTATCAGTTTGGGCAGTTGAGGAGTGAACCATTGAACAGAAGATTTCTTCACTCCCTCTTTCTCTTTCTTTAAAAAACAATTACTTTATTTTATTGGAAAGTCAGACATACAAAGAGAAGGAGCGACAGAGAGGACGATCTCCCGTCTGATGATTCACTTCCCAAATGACTGTAACGGTCAGTGCTGCGCCAATCCGAAGCCAGAAGCCAGGAACTTCCTCCGGGTCTCCCACACGGGTGCAGGATCCCAAGACTTTGGCTGTAATCAACTGCTTTCCCAGGCAACAGAGAGCTGCATGGGAAGCAGGGCTGCTGGGATTAGAACCAGCGCCGATATGGGATCCAGGCATGTTCAAGGCAAGGACTTTAGTTAACAGGCCACCATGTTGGTCCTTCTCTCTGACTTTCAAGTAGATGAAAATGAATAAACATTAAGTAAGCTTATCTCTCAGTCCAAGAGGCAAAGAAATGTAAATAAACATTTCTGGTACACATATACACTTGCATAATAAATATTCACAAAGAAGTCCCATTCCTCCTATGGGAGCTTTTCATTCACAGTGCACCTGGAAAGCAAGGTGTGACTAAATAACATGCCACTCCTTGAGATCTGCCATGAAACATTAGGTAGATGTAGTGTTATTTGCAGGTATCAGCTTATTCTCCCAAGAGAAGTTAGAATAACTCAAATTATGTCCAAGGGTATAGTTAAACCACAAACATCTTCATGATCACAAAGAACCAACCTCACAGGTATCTGAACTAGAGTCCACAAGGCCTTGTCATGTTCCGTATCATAGCTGGCTGGCTTATGATATGAGACTTAAAAGGATCCCTAAGGACTAATTTATTCTTTTAATGCCCTTTTCTTTCCTCTTTCCATCTCATCCTCAGTAATTTTAATTTAATTTTGCATGTACACATAATCTCCCACAGGACTTAAACTGTGGCAGTGCTATTGCTAACCACACCATTACCTGGGCTTCCTACTATGCATAGAATACCCACCACAGGAATTACTTGGTATATAGATCATGTGCATCAAAGTAGAGTTCTCTTTGAAATGTAACACTGCCCATTCCAAACTTGGCTTTGACAAATCGAAATATAACAAGGTGGTTGGTAAAGGCTAAGACGCCTATTAGATAGCTAATTCCTAATAGATGTGTTTCATTTTCCTATGTAAGAATGATGTGTAGAGGAGACAAGATAACACATCATATGTTTTGACTGTCACAGGGTTCGTGATTCAACTCAGTAGAAAATTCTAATAAACTAAGAAAATATGATTTCTAGATCACCATGATGGGTCTAACACAAATGTTCTAAGAGAAATATTACTCAGCATTCAGTCAAGTTTCCTAAGAGTTTACTTCACTTTTGGATAATACTTTCACTGCTGACTTAAACAATGGAAAAATGAATGTGATTAAAGTCACCAAAAATATACACCACTTACGCAGGTAAAAACGTGTGCAAATGGACCTGGGGGATGATGAAACACGAACACTTTCCATCAGTGCCACAGAGATGTATTTACTGAACTAAACATCTCAACTTTTCTCACTGTGCAGAATAGAGAAAAGGTACAACACACAAAAGAGCTCCTGCTCTCAAGATCCTTACAACTTGGGAGAGGAGACAAAAAGAAAATACAATTAATTACAGAACAATTAAGTATCAAACAGGCGCACAGAACACCAAAAAGAGTTGTAATAAATAAAACATATGTATTTTTAAGATCAAGCATCCGTTTCATGACAAATATTCATTAAAGAAATGACATTGGTTTTGCCATTTTCAGTTCCCACTAAGGGCTGCAAATTGCTGTGATTACCATAAGGATTACAGAAACAAGCAAGTGACATCTAATGGGGAGATGGCAATAGAAACTAACCACTCCAATAACAGATGAGGAAAAACTGATTTGTCTGTTGCACAAGAAAAATCTGAGAATAGGGCAAAGTATGAATCAGCAAAGTTGTGATTCTTAAAAGGTCCAGAACACCAGGATGTAAAAACAGATAGCATGCTCGGCAGGGTCACATGATAATCCTTCCACAACACCAAGACACTTTATTACCTTGCTAAGAGCTCTTCTGGACCTGAACCCAAGCAAGATAAGTAGGAGCTGGACAGGATCCAAAGGAGAGTGACTACAATGATTAAAATGTTCAGAAATGGGTCCTGAGAGGCCATGGAAAGGAAACCCAGTTATTTAGTTCAGATAAAAGATGGCTTGGGAGGAGGCCGGGCTGCCCAGCCGCCTGCGAGGTCAGGAAGAAGAGTGAACAAGGGAGCACTTATTTTCCATTAGGATGAGACGAGAGGAATGAGATTACATTGCAAGGACAGGCATTTATAGTTGATACAAGAGAACTTCCTGGCTTAAAAGACTGCAAAGCATTGCAATAAGTTATAAACAAGCTTTGGAAATGTCCTTAAGAAACTTCTTTTTTTCCCCCTTTTCTTTTTTCTTTCAAAGATATACTTATTTTCATTGCAAAGTCAGACATAGAGAGAGAGAGAAGGATAGACAGGGAACAAGATGCTCTATCGGACGATTCACTCCCAAGCGATCACAATGGTCGGCGCTGTGCCAATCCAAAGCCAGGAGTCAGGAGCTCTTCCCGGTCTCCCACGCTGGTGCAGGGCCCCAAGGCTTCAGGCCATCCCCGACTGCTCTCCAAGGCCACAAGCAGAGAGCTGGATGGGAAGCAGGACCACTGGGACCAGAACCGACGCACATATGGGACCCCAGCGCGCCCAAGGCGAGGACCCAAGCCAATGATCACAGCACCTGCCCCTTAAACTTCTAAACAATACAGCAGATGTCCTTCTTTGCAAGTGTACACCTAGTGTCCTCTCCTAGCCTATGAAATGTGTATATTAATTACTCAAAGAAGCTCCATTCAGAAAAAAATACATACACACATATATAAACTTGCTGAAAGCTGAAACACAGCGTGGCTCTGCTGCAATTTCAAAATACACCACAAAAGTTATGAATTTGGGGGCCAGCACTGTGGCATAGCAAGTTAAGCCAGTATCTCACATGGGTTCTGACTACTCCACTTTTGATCCAGCTCCCTGCTAACGTGCCTGAGAAATCTTCCATGGGGATACCTGAAAAAAGCTCTGGGCTCTGGGTTTGGCCTGACATAATTCCAGCCACTGTGGTCATTTGAGGAGTGAACCACAGATGCAAGGAATCTCTCTGTCATTCTGTCTCTGTGTCTGATTCTCTTTACCTTCCAAGTAAATAAGTAAGTCTTCTTAAAAAAAAAAAGTTATATGCTTGTTTATATGTATGAATAGGACCATTTCTGGTTCCCATAAAAAGGACAAGCATATGATATAAAAATAATCAAAACTTTAATAAACTAAAGAATAACATTTATTAAAGCAACATAACCTTAATGAAAGTCAGGGAAAGAGGAGCAACGATGAGGAAATTAAACAAAGATCAGCCCAGAATGAGATAAAATACACACACAAACGTACACACCTACACACACACACACAATCCCAAAGCAGTATTACAATATCTACGGGAGAGCATAATGACCTATTCTAACACTGACTGGAAAAAAAAAAAGCAGGAACTGTGCCACAATGCAAACCCTGTCTTCCTTACAGAGTCTTAGGACTTTCCAATTCTATGCCAATTAAAGAATTCAGTGAAAAGATACATATTTTAAATTATTTGCATTAGAATTTTCCCCATCCCTCCCTCAAAAAAAGGGAGGAGGAATAGAGAAAGGGAAGGAGAGAGGAAGAAAAGGAGGAAATGAAGACAGTCACAGATGGTCTAATACATAATGAATTCTGCCACCCAGATGTCTTATCAAAGGATGGCAAGCCAGAGAGAAATTGCTCACCATCTCCTCTTAGAGACAAGGCCCAGGGAAATTGACTCGATGAGTGTTACCACACAGTTACAGGTAGAACCGGGACTAAACCACATATTTAAGAGCATTTGTAGTCAGTAACTTACAAATACTTTGGATATCTAAAGTCATGGCAGTTTAAAACAGAACAAAATGTCTTTTGCCATTAATATTATTCACATTAGTTAATCAAATTACCAGACTACACACAGACACACGTAAATTTTTTTATTTTGTAATTGCAATATGATACCAAAAAAACTAATTTCTAGGAAGAAAAAAGAAGGTATTAAATTTATTGAGTAGTTGGGTCCTGTGCACTGAAGATGGTTTTCATGTAATCCTCACAGACTAGAAAAGCTGTTTACCGTGTTACAAATGGAGAAATGAGGCTCGTGCCCAAGAACTACTGAGATAACAGGAATGCAGAAGGTCTGCCTCATGCTAAAGCCATCGCATTTTCTACTACCTCAGACTTTTCTATCCAGCAAGAACTACAGGCACACAAAAAAGCATTCGGAGTAAGAATTCAATTCCTCTAAACTTTGCCTGAAAATTTTTCTGAGTTCACCAACACTGCCCTCAGCAAGAACCATGTGGTTCCATCTGCACCCAGACAGTCCTAGTTGACTCATGCCGGCACTGCAAAATTATCAACAGCATCCCTTTTCTATTCTCAAAAGTACCCCTGTGTGAAGCATAAATGACCTGGCCGCCTCACTTAAGTCTCTCCCCACCGCTCTGCCATCCAAGCGTGCCTGACCGCAAAGCAGCTCAGTTACCTGCTGCTATGGCTGGAAAGCATCCCACAAATTTATGTGTTGGAAACCTAATCCCCCAATGAAATAGCATTGGGAAGTGGGACTTGATAAGAGGCAGTTGGATTAGAGTCATTATCGAGAAGGGAATTCAAGGGCAATGGTTTAAAAAAAAAAAAAAAGAATTCTGCCTTCAAACTCTTTCTTTGGTGTGTGCATGTGCTCCCTAGCTCTTCACCTTTCTGCCATGTTATGACACATGGCAAAGACCCTCACAGATGGCTGTGCCTCGTCCTTGGACTTCACAGCCTCCAGAACAGTCAGTTTATTACCCGGTCGGTGGAGCTCTGCTACAGCAACAGAATGAAGACTATGATACCTGCCAACCTTCTCTTTCAGCATAAATGCCCATCTATGGAGGTTTCTCAAGTCAGTTAACTGCAAAAAATGACTGAGTAAATTCATTTTCTGCTGAAGAGCAGAATATTCTAATAAGTGGACAATCCCTCGGTGTGACTTCAGACAGTGTGATAACTTCACATGAAATCAGGCAGAATAGAGGCAGCCGACTATTCTGAGCAGATGAGACCTATCAAGCCTCACGAGCAACTGGGTTCTCAGTCAGGCTTTTCTCCTCCACCCACGGGAAAACGTACAGGATTACAGGATAGTAGCTGTTCATCTGAAGCTTCCCAGGGCAGGCACAGCGAGTTACTTGTGTTCCTAAGGGACTGTAAGTGGCATGTGTTACTGTTAATAAGATGATACCCAACCTCTTTGTTCTGAATGCATAATATCAAAGTTGGTCTTCGCTTTCATAATTCATTTCAAAATTTTAGACCTGCAAAGGAACCCGGGTATCAAGCAAGGCTTGTCTTACAAAAGGAGAACATATGGCCCAGGAAAGAGAAAACAGCCACCTATATCACAAACCCAGCACTGGAAACAAGGTGTCCTCCTTTCCTCTGTTCTACAGGAAACCCCAAGTTCCTACATCATTCATTGCCATGGCTTTTATGTCGAGACTCAGCACTCTGCTGGTGTTAGACTGAAGACTTGTTGGAATAACTGATATGTAAACATTTCCAGCTGTTAGATGAAGCTGCATTTTAACCAACCCATCAGCTCCAGCAACATCAGTCTTCCTGCAATACCATGAACTCTTCCAATATTTCTAACATTCTGAATTTGTCTTATAAAACTAAGTAGCTAAGAGAAAAATAAAAAAAGGCTATTAGTAGTCTAATTAAGACCCCAAGAAAATGAAAATAGTGCAGCCAGTTCCTCATCCCAACTCCCTCCAGACTTTGGCACAACAGGTTGCTACTTTGTCATGCAGGCATCCCAAAGCAGGGGGCCTGTTCAAGACCCAGTCTGCTTCCAAACCGGCTCTCTGTTAATCAGCTTGGGAAGGCAGCAGGAGATGGCCCTTGGATTTGACCTGCCGCCCAGGGAGGCCAGGATGAGTTCCTAGATCCCAGATTCAGCCTGGCCTAAATCTAGCTGTTGTTGTATAGCAGCTACAATCAGGGGAAATAAACAAGCAAGTGAAAGGCCTTTCTCTTGCTCTGTCTCTCTCCCTGTCTCTCTCTCTCTCCTCCACTTATTCTCAAATAAACCAATCTTTTTTTTTCTTTTTTAAACAAACATAATTAGGTCCACCAAAATTACAAAAATGTTAGCTTCCTAATAAGCTTCTCAATAATGTTCAACTAGGGGAGAAAAAGTAAAAAATTCTGAAATAACCCATCAAAGATTGTGTTTAAAATCACAAGTCTAATATTGCAATGAAACAGAAACTAGCTATAATTAAGTGTGAAAATGAAAACGTAAAGTTTGAAATTTTTTATTATACATATAAATGTTTAAGCTAAATGTCTAATGTTTTAAAAATAAACATATATTTATATTTTAAATATAATTAGGTATGCAAGAATATTTCTAGCTCTATAGGAATTGAATATTCTTATATTTAATTCTCAGCTTTTAAACATGAGTGTTCAAACATATTTCCAGTAACCTTATCAAGTATATATCCCACGCTGACATTCTTACTTGGCTGCTAATGTATTATGGAAGGGAGTGCTTTGCATAAATTACAACTATTTACACAGTATCCTACAACAAACTTTATATTTCTGTGTAATTCTTCATTTCCTAAAACCATTTATAGCATCCTAAAATAATGAAAATTCACTACTGCTCATTTATTCCCAAATTGTAAGCAGTAAAAATAGCATTTCAAAGTGATTTACTTTCCTGCAAAAAAAAAAAAAAAAAAAACACACTTTAAGGAATTTATTTCCTTGGGCCAACAGAAAAATGTTCAAACTTGACAGTCCATGCCTTTCAATTCTGTATTTAATGTAACTTAAAAAGTCATTTGCACATCCTCCTACTGCTCACTTTTCCCATGTTTCACAACACAAATAAGCTACTCCTTAACCACTACTGTTAGCCATCTGAAATGGCACCTCCATTCCCTTCCCAGACACCCCGAAAGAGCCCACTCACACATCTATCTTGAAAATGGCACTTGTTTACAGCCACCCATATGTCACCATTCAGGAAGCAACTGCTACCATCCTCTTGACTAGGTATTGGCAGGCACATGTGCTGCAAAGGATTGTGGAGCCAACCAAAAGGTGGCAGGGGCTCAGAACATTTTTTTTCAAGAATATTACTTCCAGAAATTTCTGAATATTTTTAAAAGGGGGTATAGTGGAAGACATCCATCTCTTTATACTAAAAACTTTGGACTGGGAATAGAGTCTAAATTCCAAGAGGCAGGAACATCATGGCCAAGCTTTTTTTTTTTTTTTAATTTATTCATTTTCATTGGAAAGGCAGATTTACAGAAAAAAGGAGAGACAGAGAAAAAGAGCTTCTGTTCGCTGGTTCACTCCTCAAGTGAGTGTAACAGCTGGACTGAGTTCACCCAAAGCCAGGAGCCATCAGCCAGGAGCTTCTTCTGGGTCTCCCATGCGGGTGCAGGGTCTCCAAGGCTTTGAGCCATCCCGGACTGCTTTCCCAGGCCACAAGCAGGGAGTTGGATGGGAAGTGGAGCAGCTGGGACATGAACCACTGCCCACATGGGATCCCAGTGGTTCTGGGATAAGTCAATAGGCTATCATACTAGACCCGCCAAGCTTTATCCAAGTCTGATATTGCTACCCTAACTTACCTGGTCTATTCATGTTGCCATATAAATGAGGGTGGTTTACGATCTGAGTGCCTCACTATACTATGTTGTTGTGTATAACATTTCTATCACAAGCATATCATACTATTCTAGGTGTACTAGAAAGATCCTGATACAGAGTGAGTTACAAATTCATTTGCTTTTTGCCTTTAAAATAAAACAGGCTTTTGCATATTGTTTTGGGTTTACTTAAACTATGTTTGGCAATAACATGGAAAGAGTTTGAATTAAAAAACAAAGTATCTGACCAGAAAGGGGAAAATCCAGGCATTCTTCTACAAACACGTGAGAGTTAAGGACTGGGGGTGTACAAAAGTGACACAGGGTCTCAAGGTATGCTGAGAAGGAGACCAGAGCACTGGTAGGAAGACAGATTACTGCTACTGCCACGTCTCTGTTTTTATTCTTCTTCATTGAGCCCAGAAGCCAAGCACTGGACAAAAAGAGCAATTTAGGAAAGCAACCTGGAAAAGCAGTTTGAGACAGTGAATGTAAGTAATGATACTGCTTTCTTCTTTTTTTACCACACCTTCCTGCATGCCTCTTAACCACTCGGAAAGGGCAGAGCATCGTTCCCAGAGAGGGTAAACCAAGGTGCTTGGAAGATAGCACAATGAACATAACTACAGAGGCTCCACACCAGCTGAGATCCAGGGTAAAAGTTGAGCCAAGACAAGGGCAGAGGTGGAACTTTTCAAAGAACAGCAAAGACCTTTAGCTAAAGCAAGAACAGACTTCCAGATTTTATCTTTCTCCTTCCTTATTCAAGCAGCAACAGCATAATAATTCTTTACCTTTTTGGCATCTAAAGGAGAAAAAAGAGAGAGAAGAGGAGAGAGGGCTGGAGCCATAGGGATATAAATGGGAACATACAGGAAATACGGAAGGAGACCTTCAGGGTTTGCTAAAGAGAATGGATCTTTAACAGGCTGCTTCTCACCCAGTAAGACCTAAAATAACCATGCTCATGTTTCCATTTTGTGGAGTTCTTTATCCAAACACCACATCCAGTTTATGGGCATTTCTTTTCAAATTACTTTAGGGGTCGTCACCCCAAATACACTCCTTTGTGAGGAAGACTGACTGATATCACAATCACTTATTCAGACTCTTAAAATCTTCAGGGCCAGCGCTATGGTACTGCTTGCTAAGTCACCACCTGCAAAGCCAGCATCCCATGTGGACACCAGTTTGAGTCCTGACTGCTCCACTCCCAATTCAATTCCCTGCTAACATGTTTAGGAAAGCAGGCCAAAATGGCTCAGGTGCTTGAGCCCCTGAAACCACACAAGAGAACCAGAGGAAGCTCCTGGCTCCTAGTTCCACCCTGGTACAGCCCCGGCTATTGCAGCCATCTGAAAAGTGAATCCACAAATGAAAGATCTCTGTCTCACCCTCTAACTCGGTCTTTCAAATAAATAAATAAATCTTTAAAAATACATCTTCAAATTTCTCCAATTCTTGCATTTATCCACACATGATCTATTATTGGGCTGTGCAAGTGTCAGCTCTATTTTACAGATTGTGGGAAATGAGCACACAAGAGGAGTTAAGAACCTAAGACACTAAAAGAATACACAGCTAAGGGTCCTTAGAGAGAAGTCAGCATTCACTTCACTCACATGTTCAGTCATTTGTTCAACAATCCTCTTGTGAGCGCAAGTCCCAGACACTATCCAGGGATCTAAAAAGTCAAAGATAAATCAAACTCACCCTACTCCCCAACCCCATTCTCCCAACCAACCTGCACAGACCACAGATCCCTAAGAGCACAGCGCCTTGGTGTTGAATAAATGGAGCCCAGAGAAGCCCCACAGTCAGATGAGATGGCACCAGTGTTGGCAGAGTCCAGGACTCCTGGCCTCCAAACCGCATTCCTCCCATACACCAGGCTAAGGAAGCTCTGACTTCCTGACCCCCTAACACGGCCAACAAACTACTTCTCTGCCTCTTGGGGAGGGAAAAAATAAAATATGAAACCAGGGAAAGGGAAGAAAACAACCCCAATCACATCCCATTACAACCAAGAAAAGCCTCATTCACCTTCTGAAAGCAGCATGAGAACCAGGGGGAATGCTTATCATCCTGATGAAGAAGACCTAGGGCAGAATTCTGACTCCATTACTCAGCAGCCAGAGAACTCAACAGCCATTTTCCTGCATCCAGAACACGAAAATAACAATGCATAATACTTTCATACTGATGTGAGGAGACAGGAAAAGTTGTCCCAGTCCTCACTGAACAAAACATTTTGAACTGCAGAACAGTGTGTATAACATAACAGGCTCCCATTTTTTTCTGGAAGAAAGCAAACACTCAAAAAACCTTCTCAATGGTCAGCCCTCGGAATCATGAAGAGATAGGAAGCCTTGATTTTCTTCCTCACATCCTTTCCTATCATTAGATTTCTTCCAGGAGCATATATACTGTCAATTTTAAAAACAGAAAAATATAGTCATTTAAAAAGAAAAAAAATTGTCCACATACATATTTATAACATGTGTACCTTTCTGTATATACATTATGCACCAATATTTCTTGTTTCAAATGGGAAAAATCTAATAGGTTCAGACCTGCCTTTAGATACCCTAAACAAACTACTAAGTCATACAGAATATGAAATGCTACTTATGTAAAACAACAAAACACTATATGCATTGTAGGAGGACATTGTGACCCTAGAGGGTCAGCTAGCACAGGATTGCAGTTCATTGGACAGTATTTGCATGAGAACAACCAAATGGCTACCTTTCGTATACCTGATTGGATATCATTTGTATAAGAACAGTTGAATGGACAGTAGGTGTGTGAGAACACTTGGTGGAATATACAAGACAAAAGGAGTTCCAAACCAGAGCATGGAAACAGTTGATGGGTTTTGTTGCTAAGCTCAATACCTCCTCTCTTAACCCACATAACCCTCAGTGTATACAGACTGAGGCCACTAATAAACTTCGGCTTTGACCATCAGTCAGGGTCCATGCATGTTATTACCGGCTCCATTACCAAGTCCATCGCTGCGGAAGAGCGACAATGCATAACTATCTAAATATATGTGAACAGACTTGCAAGAATACATATACCTCTAACAACATACTTTTACACTGCTGAATTGTTTGTAAACAGAATGCTTTCAGGTAGGTACTCATTCTGAACTTAGGTTGGTTTTCCATTTTCAACATAATATTCCACCTCAGAGATTTACCTGATGATGGCTGCATGAAACTTCACATGATGTGAGAAATAATTATGCATTCTATATTAAAATGACCAATTAGCATGCAGCTCAGGTTCCTGTCTTCTTCCTTGCCCTCCACTCCCTGCTCAACCCTAGAGCCTCACTGAGGACTTCAGCCTGACTGAGGAATAAAGCAGCAGTAAGGCAAGGGGCAGACAGGAGGCCTGGAGAACAGGTCAAGGAGAGAAGAAATGGAACATGAAATACCGTAAGAGCTCAGTAGCGGCTGTAGTCAACACTATCTGAGAAAGGAACATAAAACTACATTTTTTTCCTTTTCAACTCCACCATTCAGAAATACTCTCCTCCGCCTCATCAAAAGTCTTGTGTTGGCCTAGTAGGAGTTAACTCGGCATCTCTGCAGACACACAAATTCCTTTAACAGTCATGCTTCGCCCTGAACCTTCCACAACAGGGAGCAGGTGCTGACCACTCTAATCCACATTTAGTCCATGCTTCAACCATGCACTTCACCTAGAGGCCACTTCATACAAATCTCCTGACAGATTTAGCCTATATTTTACCCATTGCACATCACTTATTTGCATCATTGATCTGGCTCTAAACACCATGGTACTTGATACCTTGTATATCATCACTTTTGAGGGTTCATCTTATGTCCCTTTTCCAATGGCTTGTTTAGTTCACACTCAATCGTGTAAATTCTCCCCAGCAGCCGTGCCCCCATCTGCTACAGCGGAAGACCTTGCGAACAATCTCCTTCTGCCCAGTCCCATTCACCTACTACCATTTTCTTCTTTAGATCTCAATTCAAACGCCTCTTCCTCAAGGAAGCTTCTGAGGCACACACACACACACACACACCTCTCTCCTACAAATCTGCGTCTCACCCTACACACAGGTCTGTCACTGGATTTGTCACATATATCGATACTATTTTTATCAACCTGTTTCCCCCATGAGACGAAGCACAAACTGAAAGGTTCATAAATGCAATCTCTCTCTGGTTGATTCATCATTATGTATCCAGCAGCTACTGTGGCACCCAGCATCTACTAAGTGCTTCATAAACACTAGTTAAGCAAAGAATACATGAAGCATACATCAGCGGTCATGTGGCCTGCTTTTTAATAAATTTACTTGGACATGAAGTCAGCATGAAATCATTAAGCAATAAAAAATAGATGGACAGATATGAATAGACATTAATAGATCTTAAACCAACAGAACTACACATAAAAACTGGAAAATTCTTTTATTAGCTTACAGAACTGTAGGAACTATTTAAACATGCTTTTTATATCTAATATATCTTCTACATGCACATATTTTAATCCACTGAAGGAGGCTATTTGTGGCTTCCTGTTCCTCGTGGCTCATTCTATTGCTTGACATTGACCTAAAATCAAACTTCAGGAGGGCCCAGTGCAATGGCCTGACTCCTCCTCCAAACACCAGGATCCCATGTGGGCATTGGTTCATGTCCTGGCTGTTCCACTTCCCACCCAGTCCCCTGTTTGTGGCCTGGGAAAGCAGCTGAGCTGGTCCAAAGCCTTGGGACCCTGCATTTATGGAAGACTCAGAAGAAGCTCCTGGCTCCCTCAGATTAGCTCAGCTCCAGCCACTGTGGCCACTTGGGAACTTGGAAAATAAAGCAGCAGCTGGGAGATCTTTCTCCCTGTCTTTCCTTCTCTCTACAAATCTGCCTTTCCAATAAAAGTTAAAATAAACATAAAAAAGCACTTAAAAAAAAACTTCAGGTAAACAACTAGAAAATCCCATGGTGACTCCAACACTCCTTCCTTTTTGCCTTCTTATTATGTAGGAAACACTAAAATTCTGGGAACAAGATGTGTGTCACATGTTGGAAGTGTTTGAATCTGCTGAGAACATTCGATCTATCTCAGCTAAATGCATGAGGAAGCCACATGGTCCCAATCTAATGTAACATAGAACACACTAATAAATTGAGGCAACATTCCACATGTTATCACTTTCAGCTTTGCACAACATGTGAAAACGGGTTCACAGCACCACTTGGTCATGTCAGAAACTGGAAGGGAGGATACACTTCAGTGATTTATCATAGTCACTCACCTCACAGTAGTGGCCAAGGGAGTGCATTGCAACCTCCGGATGTTTGGTACAGATGGTTTACTTTCAAAAAAAGTTCTTTTCTAGAGATTATTTACCTTTCAAGTGCTTGGGCTTCAATGTAGTCCCAATTGATATGGACAGGCGCAAAGCAAACAGTACTAGGAACTGCTAATGAGAAATCGTTTTTTTTTTTTTAGACTAGAAAAAAAAAGGTGATTCTTTTTAAAGTATTGCATCATTTGTATGCCCTCAGGGGACTAAATAGCTGTTTGTTGTTTTTGTCTTCCAGCTCCTCCCCCAATTCCCAGCAAAGTGGCACACAAATCCACTTTCATCTACCTCCACTGTTTCATTCCAAACAGTCAAATACAGTTGGGTTTTCTGGCAAGCCATTTTTCATAAGCTAAAGAAGAAACATGAAGTAACTTCAGAAAACTAATTTAAGTATAATTGATCAATATTTCAAAAAAAATGTTATTAAGAAAAGTAAAGTCTGGGACCTGGAACGGTGGCCAAACGATTAAAGTCCTCGCCTTCAACTCTCCTGGATCCCATATGGGCACCAGTTCTAATCCTGGCAGCCCTGCTTCCCATCCAGCTTCCTACCTGTGGCCTGGGAAAGCAATCCAGGATGGCCCAAAGCCTTGGGATCCTGCACCCGCCTGGGAGACCCAGAAGAAGCTCCCAGCCCCTGACTTCAGATCAGCTCGGGCTCTAGCCACTGCAGACACTGCGGGGGGGCGGGGGGGGTGATTCATCAGATGGGAGATCTTCCTGTCTCTCCTCCTCCCTGTATATCTGACTTTGCAACAAAAGTAAATAAATCTTAAAAAAAAAAAAAGAGGAAAGTGAAGTCTGACTTTAGGTATCTAGCAGTTCAGATTGGTGAGAATTCACTTAAGTGGCACTGCATAGGCATTCTCAGAAAGGAAACTCAAAAGTCAAAGGATATTAAGTGGAATGCTTGAGATTCCCCTAAAATTCCTCTTTATCAGTGATCAAACATTCCAGGCCTTCCTCCCAACAGGTAAGGTAAGGTGTCTACCTCCAAGTTACCCCTCTTCATAACAAAAAGCTAGGCTTTCCCCACTCTAATTAACAAACAATTAACAAACAAAGGCTCCACGCTGAGGAGGCAATTAGACACCTTCATTAAGCAGCAGACCTGGGGTAGGCATCTCAGACGGTCCAGCCTGATCACTGGGTTCTGAAGTTAAAATACTCAGGGATCTATAAACACTTATCAAGTCACCATTAAACTCCAAGAAATACAAGGAAATCTTAAAACACTATAAGCAGATCAATTTCACAACACAAGAGAAGAAAATCACCTGAAGTTCTCACTATCTTTTAAAAAAACTAATTATGAATCAAAGGAAACATGAGAGCCCCATGAGGAAACTCTTCTTCTGAGCCACAGTTTTGCGGTGATTAAAATACTTTACATACTTTACATCCAGTGATGTAAGTATATCACTTGTAAAAAATGGGCTTCCGGGGGGGAACCTGCTCTGCTACAGCTGTGTCATACATTTATGAATTTATCTTGTTGAAGACCATCCCAGTGGGTACTTCCCACATCAAGTAAAGACCATTCTGAATGTGGACTAAACATATTTAACAAAATTTCCCCATCCAGATGAACTATTCTTTAGAAATAGATTTTACCAGTTTGACCAATGATTAACAGGGCTTCTGCCAACACAAATGGAACCGCTTCAATTGGGTGATGTCCGTGATTAATTTATTTTTACATAAAAGAGAAGAAAGGCACACCTTATCAGGAAGCCATCATTCACAACCTAATCTCTCTTTAGAATACCTCACCTGCTAGAAATTTAAGTGATGGTAACTGTCCAAATATTTAGCTTCACTTAAAACTATTTCAGCCTAAATCCCAAGGAAAAACCATTTTGATGAAAATACTTTGTTTCATTCCCTGTAAAGCCCAACATAAAGCTAGATGCTTTAGTGGAGTGGTAAGTGCCGCTTTGTTCCCATGGCAACGAAGCTCTGCTACCTGTGGCCATGATTTGCTAAGAATTCCTCCAACCAGTAAATTCTATGCTGTGCATTCATAAAACCAACAGTATGACTCTAAGCGATATAAAAAGGAAGGTTTGTTTTGCCACTTATGATTTATGAGTAATATATTTATCACACATGGACACACACAAACACTACTGCGACTCTCCCAACTGCCCCAGAAGGAGGGGCCACCATACCAGATCTCCATTGTTAAATGCTTACAAAAACACTACAGTGTTTTAGATGTCACTGAATCATGGAATGGTGACCTGTTTCAAAAAAAAAAAAAATGCACCTTAATAGGGACTTCCTGCAGAGAATTTTAGCAACAAAAGAAAATGTATTACTTCTCTCCCATCTCCATCCAGGATGACAAAAAGAAAGCTGCTGAGGTATATAGTTCCCTATCTGGCCCACAGCGTGCAGGCTTCCGACCTGATAAAGCTCATTTAGATAACATCAAACCCAAGAATAAACAAAAAGCCAGAATACCAAGTTGCCCCTGACAGCTACTCACCCTCACTGGGGGGCTCCAGGCTTGCACCCGAGGCTGCTGTCCACTCTGCGAACTCTGCAGATCTTTTGAGCTATTAGCCACCGTGCTGCTCTGGGCCCTCAACGCATTGGTGCAGTTGGTGCCACTGCCACTGCCAGGGCCAGGTTTCCATGGCCTCTGCTTGATGCCATCCAGAAGTCTGACCAGCAGGATGTTGCTAGGGAGCTCCTCCACGCCAGAGCCTACAAGGGTCCTACACTCGGGACACCTCAGTTCATTTCGGGAACCTACAATCCCCAGCAAACAGCGTTTGCAAAACGTGTGCTGACAAGGCAAGACCTTCGCCGAGGCATCCAGGCGCTCCAGACACACAGGGCACTCCAACAGATCCAGCAAGGCCGATTCATCCATGTTGATCTACTTCGACTCAGAGAACAGCCTCAGAAACGCTCACAGTCGTGGGCAGCCCTCAAAATGATTCATGTCACATCCATGTCAGGCCTTGCTCTAAAGTCACGGGGAGAAGGAAGAAAAAGAAAATCATCAGACCTGTTATCTGGGGGAAAAGTTCACTGAGGAGCTAAGAACTGAAAAGTACACACAAGTGCTTCCTCTACCAGGCGTGCGTTTGCTTTCACACGGGGTTCCCAAAGTCAATTAAAAACGAAATGAGCCTCTTTAACTATTCAATATTAATCCCTAAAGATATAGAGGAGTTGGCTGTGCACAGTTGCCTATGCCATACACAGGATTAATGAAATGCAATTAAGCACATAATTTCTTCGGCTCTGAAAATGATATGAAGACTTCACCTCAGAGAAGAAGGTGAGCAGAAGCAACCAAAAGCTTCCTCTACCTGAATCCTTTTAAGGCCAAGGAAATTCACAATGTTTAAGTCACTGGCATCCCACACACCCAGCCGCATGTGATCTTTCTGCTAAATGATCCCAGTATTAAATACACATGTTTCTTTTGCTCTGAAATATACAACAATTGAATCCTGCCCAATCAAAAAAGGGGTGAAGGTTGGCAATCCTAAAGGACACAACTAGAGATTTGCTTGAAAGCAGCTAAAAGATGCAGAAAAGCAACCTTCAGGGCAGTGCTGTGCAGGGAAATCGCTGAACGGCCTGTTCTAATCCCATTCAGAAAATCTGGCCAAACTGCCACCAAAAGAATTTGACAATGGAATGCTGGCTTGAAAACTGTGCGCCTAGTAAGAACATGGGGCCATGCAGGGGGGTGAGGGGAAGCACTGAAACCTGTTACTGTGCTGCTCCTTTCCAAAACTAAGAGAAACGTGAATACCCAAGAAAGGGGGGGATAGAAAGATTTGGATGGAAGCATTAACAGCTGTTCCTGACACAGTGAGGCCGCGGGAGCTGCAGGGCTGCCCGCGCCTCCCTTCCATGCTGCACGCACAGGTACTGCCGAACCTGCAAGCAGGCGCGGTGGCCCGCAGCCGCAGACACACCCCGGAGCCCAGGTGTCGGCGGTGCCCGGCAGGGGTGGTCTCGGGCTGGGGCCGCAGCTGCGACCCGGCCGGGCTCAGAATGGGGCTGGCCCCTTCAACAGTCTGCCATCATCTCCCGCCTCCCTTTAGGTCAGGCCGGGGACAATAATCTCACCCCACCCTAACCCCCCCGACGACTGCTGCTGGAAGTTTTCAAGGACTTCCAAAAAATAAATAAATGCTCGGCCTTAAGTTGCAAAAACTCAGCCCGGCAAAGTGCCACGGAGAAAACAGATCTGAAAGCCCGCAGAGATGAGGCGAGCGTCCCCAAGGGAAATCCAGTCAGCGGGGAAGCAGGGAGTGCTGGGCTGCGCCCCCGGGAGACCGCGGCACCGAGCCCAGACAGCTTCCTGCCCAGAGAAGGCAGCGAGGCCGCGGGTTTCCGTGGCCGCAGGTCCGGGCTCCTGGCTCAAGGAGACCTGAGGGTGAAGGGACAGGCACTGACCAGCGCGGGGGAGCGGGCACACCTAGAACCTCCGCCTCCTCCGCACAGCCCCGCCGAGAGGGGCCGCCGCCGGAGCCCCGCGCCCCGCCGCGCGCCCTACCTCGCGCCTCGGCTCCTCCTCTTTGTTCGCGGCCCCGCAGCGGCGGCGGCGGCCGATGCAGACACGGCCCCGTCGCGCCCGCCGCTCGCAGTGTCTCTGACGCCTCGGTGGCACCGGGCGACTCCTCTCTGCCGCCCCCCTCACGCGCGCACACACACCACGCCGCCGTCGCCGCCGCCTCCCACTTTCCCAGCCACGGAGGCGGAGGAAAGGGAGGAGGAGGAGGAGGAGGAGGAGGAGGCCGAGCCGCAGCCGGCGCCCGGGGCGCAAGGGGCGGCCCCGCGCCACAGCGCCTCCCCCCGGAGCGGGCGCCGCACCTCGGGGAGGCGCCCGGCCGCCGCGCCAGCCTCCCGGCGCTGAGGTACCTGCGCTCCTGCCTGCCTGTGCCGCCCCGGGGCTGGAGGGGGACAGCGGCGGCCCCAGGGGACGTAGGGAAAGCTCTGAGGCCAAGGGGGTGGAAGGCAAGGAGGGAGGTTTTGGCCAAGATGCTTTCTCCCTGAGGAAAACACGCCTGGGCGGGTGCAGGAGGACTGGGGAGTTGGGGAGGGAAGGGAGGAAAGCAGGATGAAGATGCCAAGGGGGGGAAGGAGAAGGCGGCAGAGTGAAGATGGAAGGAGCCACGGGGCAAGGACCCGGCTGCCTTCTACTCTTACCCGGCGGGTCAGAGCGGCCCCGGACGGACGCTGCTCGGGACGAGAGCTGCCGCGGCGTGGGAAAGGCAGCGTCCGGGAAGAGAGTGGAAGCTACCCAGACGGCAGCCGGTCCACTTCCCCTTGCGTCTGCTTGTCCGGCCCTGGACACTTTCTTGGTGGAGTTAGAGTGTTAGCTCTCAGGTCCGGGAGAGGCTCGGGGAGTCGGTTGGAGGACAGCACCTGGGCCGTGCCCTGCTGTCGAGCCCCCAGCCTCGGTCTCCCCGGGACCCAAAACCAGAGCCAGCCCAGATGATCCTTGGCCCCCACAGTCACAATCAGAGGGGAGGGAGGCGAGGAAAACGCTCCAGTGGGTGTGGGCTGCAAACCCAGCCTTGGGAAGCGCTGAGGTACCTGCCCTCAGGCGGAGGATTCCAGGTGCCACCTCCAGAGAGCTGGCAAGGTGGAGCCAGCTGAGAGACACCTTTCATCTGCACCTGGAAGGCATCGGGGTAACCTTTGTTTTCGTTGCTGCAAGCACACACCTGTAAACTCCCAAGAAGAGCTGCTTGGAAAAACGTGTTGTCCGTAGGTTTTAGCGTTTGTTTTTCAGGCATAAGTTAAAATGCATTTTGGATCTCAATGTGGTTATTACCCCCCAAATGAGCACAAACTAGGTGAGGATTGCGCAAGAGATCCCCGAGGGACCACCAACCAGGCAGTGTGAAGAGGATTCGGACTCCTCTGGTTTCCAGCAGGGCCACAGGAAAACCATTCAAGACAGATGAGGATCATATGAGTAAGAAAAAATGCTGTGACTAAAACGTTATCGCTCACTAGGAACCGGGCGCTCTGCAGGACGTTTTGCATGCATTCATTCAATTCTCACAGCAATCCTCCATACCATCTTTCCTCAGCTTTGTTCTAAATAGATTAATATGCTGAGAATCATGCTGTAAGAATGCCAAAAATAATGCTCACCCATAAGAAGTGAGTAAATATGTACATGCATTTGAGCTGAGAAAGACAAGAGGCTGGAGCGTTTTGAATCTGATGATCTGTAAAGAAGGCATTCTGAAAGCGATCAGTTAACCCGTGCAGTTCTGCAGCTGGAACTGCAGAGGAAGGTGAGGATGACTGAAAAAAAACAAATCAACAAACAGATCAGGAATTGGATATTCACTTTACACTCAAAAACTGAAGCTCCAATAGATTAACTTCCTTTGCCCCAGGTCATATAACAAATAATGTTGAAACACGAGTCAGCCTTAGCTCTTTGGATTCCATGTCCAGTTTTGTTTCTACTGAACTAAAGAACTCTTTTGCACATCACCATCATATCCCCCATCCCATACAAACTGCTTTCTTCTCTAGAGAGAAGACTCTCAATCATAGATTACTCTGGAAAGAAAGGGCAATTTTTACTTTGTTCTTGTTTTAGAGAAAACAGTACACAATTACATAGGCAGCTCTTGATATGCTGGGCAAGAAAATCAGGAGTCACATTATTTCCAAAGAACTGAAAATGGCGTGTCCTAAGCAGTAATCAAAGGCGCCAGCACACACATGCACCCCCTGAGTATTATCTGGGACATGGCTACTGTTCTTTGAAAACCCCAGGTGTGTGTTTTTAGAACACAATTATGTTATTAGCTTGAGTTACTCCAGCTATAAAATGAAGCCTTAGTGAAGTTGTTTTTACTACTTGAGCCATTTTCTGTCCATCAAATGGTGAAAAAAATAATACTTTTCCCTGGACCATTAGGTGAGACAATGGGCTGGCTCTTTGTAATCTGTATTTCTCTTAAAGGAAGATATTGGCATTATCATTATCTACCAAGAACCTGACAGTTATACCAAGCAAAATCTTTTCTTCCCAGCATCTTAAAACTACTAAGACAATACTAACGTCAAGGGAATACTGTGGGGGAAGGGACGGTGTGGGAAAGACAGACACGTTCCATTTCTTTTCTGGGAACTGAGCACAGTGGAAAAAATGCAGGCAACTTACACTCTGACTCCCTGTGACTTTGAGTACATAGATGAAAAATATAAACACATCCCTTGGCATAATAACACTAGCTGAGATTCAAGACTTCAAAGTACTTTCATATGTATTATCTAATTTATCTTCTCATGTCATCATCCCTCCGGAGCAGTAAAGGCAGATATAATTAACCCCATGTTACAGATTGGGATAAATAAGGTGTAGAGAAGTCATTGCTCCCAGCAAAGACAAAAATAGGGCTCTTAAGTTCTAGTCCAGAGCATTCTTTCATAAGCGTTGGTACTATACTGTGTGTGTGTGTGTGTGTGTGTGTGTGTGTGTGTGTGTGTGTGTGTGCGCACGCCTGGTTATCGTTTTCCTCTAAAAGTTGTGCTTCCCCCAGTTGTTGTGATACTAGCACATGACAAGCACTCTCCACCCCTTTTCCCAAAGGCCATCTCTAATTTCTTATCATTCGTTGCCATCCCACCATCAATGAGTCTTCTAGCTTCTCCCAAACTGGATTTCCATTTTCTCATCACTGTGCCAGCACAAATATTTGCATATGGTTTGTCCTTTAAAGAACTCATGTAGAAATTTGAGCCCCCTGTAATAGTGCTAAGCAGCAGTGAAGAAGTGAGAGCTCCACCCTAACGCAGGAACTGAGCTTGTTCTCAACATTTAGGGACAGGCGCAGGTTACAAAGTAAGGCTGCCTTCTGTGCTCTCTCTGCAACGCACTTTAGCCCCTCTGATTTTCCACCAGATCGTGAAGATGTGCGTGAGGGCTTCATGGAGAGCTAGCACACTAATGCCGTGCTCTCTTGCCCTGCGCAGCCTCCAGCACTGTGAACAGAAGAAACCTCTTCTCTTTACCCAACCACAGATGTTCTATTATACATCAAAGAAGAGGACTCAGACTCCACCATTGCACCTGAATGCTTCCATCACATCTTACCACTCCTGCCCTCATAATCTTGCCCTGAATATAAGAACATCCAGGATGAGCTACCTGTCATGTTACTCCCTTGCTCATCAATTTCTTTCCATTACCCTGGAATAAAAATGAGACTTGTCTCAGATCTCACCAAAAAAAAAAATTGTGTCACCTGGATCCTGTGTTACCATTTCCTACCATAGACTCCATCCAATTTTTGGTCCTTTTTAGCAATGTAGTTTTTTGATTCATTACTGATTGCCTGTCTCTCTTACTCAATTGTAAGTTTCGTGAAGGCAAGGCTTGGCTTCCGTTTCTTCACCATTGTATCCTGGACACCCAATGCATAGTGAGTGACAGCAAGTAATTCTGAGAAGAGTAAATCCAGTATAGAGTTGAGTGCATTGCTATCCTACAACTACGTATATTCTTGGTCCTTCACTGCCTTATAGGCAGTATTCCAGGTTTCACTTGGAATTCTATCATCTATTAATCAATAAACTTCATGTGTGTAGGACATTGTGACACTGGAAGATCAGCTAGCACAGGTTTGCAGTTCATTGGACAGTATTTGCATGAGAACAACCAAATGGCTACCTTTCATATACCTGATTGGATATCATTTGTATAAGAACAGTTGAATGGACAGTAGGTGTGTGAGAACACTTGGTGGAATATACAAGACAAAAGGAGTTCCAAACCAGAGCATGGAAACAGTTGATGGGTTTTGTTGCTAAGCTCAATACCTCCTCTCTTAACCCACATAACCCTCAGTGTATACAGACTGAGGCCACTAATAAACTTCGGCTTTGACCATCAGTCAGGGTCCACGCATGTTATTATCGGCTCCATTACCAAGTCCATCGCTGCGGGAGAGCGACAATGTGGAAGATGAAAACTTGTGTTTCTTCTGCTTATATCTCATAGCTAAGCAAAAACAAAAAACAAAAAAACACCTAACCATGTGAAGCAGAACATAAATCCAATGCCAGTTTATTTTCATTCTAGGTCTTAGTTAATACTGTCATCATCTGCCTACTTTTCCAAATAAGCAAGAAAACAGTTGTCTTCAACTCTCCCTTCATCCCCCTCTCATCAAGAAGGAAGATCCAAGGATCATCAGCAGTACACTTAAATTCCATTGGCCTCCAAATAGTTTCTTCACACCTGTTTATTTCTTAGTTGAACAGTAACTGCTTCCCCAGCCTGCAGTTTCTCTTGGGTACTTAGTTCTGCAGAAACCTTTGGAGTCAAAACGGCTTCATCACCTACTAACTGGGTGACCTCAGGCAAGTTTCTATGATGTAAGTTAATGAAAATAAAATGCTTAGAACTATGATAAATGTATAACAAATGAGGGTAGTAGTTTTATTAGAACTCAGATTCAGTCCTGGTTCTACTATCCATTAATTGAGTGACGTAGCAATTTTCTTCGATTTTTTTACTTTCAAATTCCTCATCTGCACAAGCAGACACAATATTATCTACATTGATAGCTTATTGTGAAAAAATGAATTATGGACCAGCAAGGTGGCATAGCATGCTCTGTAGCATTAACCCTGGATGCCAGTTCAAGCTCTGGCTGCTCCATTTCCAATCCTGCGCTCTGCTTATGGCATGGAAAAGCAGCAGAAGATAGCCCAAGTCCTTGCGTCCCTAAACCCACATGAGGAATCCAGAAGCAACTCCTGGCTGCTGGCTTTGAACCAGTGCAGGCTCCATCTGCTGTGGCCATTGTAGGGTAAAGCAGCAGATGGAAGATCAGTCTCTCTTTCTCCCTTTTCTCTTTGTAACTGTCTTTCCAATAAAAATAAATAAATGTTTATAAAGAAAATCAGCACAGCCTATTTCTGGAACATAGTAGAGACTAAATGGCGTTATTTGCTTCTTTTTTTACTATTGTATCTGTGTCTATTTCCGTGATTAGAAAATGGATTGGATTATGTATAAGTTTTTTTTTCTTAATAATCAAAAGCCTATTTCCATCCTAACTGCATAAAGGACAATCAAGGGCAATGAAATCCCCTCTTATAAGGTGGTCAGGAAGCATCAGAATTGACAGGAAACCAGGGCTGTTAGAGTCAGGCAAGCCCAGCACAGCTATTTTCATCTGCAGTAGTGGGAAGGTGGTGCAAATTCTACTGTCTGACAAAAAAAAAAAAAAAAAAATCTAAGCAGATGGAGTATTTATAGGCGCTTCCTGAGGATCTCAGCTCAGTCAGAGGATGCTATAGAGAAAGTTAGACTGATGAGTAGGAGGTAACCGAACCCCATCTTCCTCCAGCCTGCTCGAAACAGGTCTCAGCATTTAAGGAGTTTGATGATAGAAAATCTGGGTAGAGCTGGAGTCCTCTACAGGAACTAATGATAACCCAACCGTCAGCAAATGATCCTTGAAGCTTTGCTCAGTAAGAATCACCCGAAAGGGCCCGGCGCGGTGGCGCAAGTGGTTAAGGTCCTCGCCTTGCACGCCCCGGATCCCATATGGGCGCCGGTTCTATCCCAGCAGCCCCGCTTCCCTTCCAGCTCCCTGCCTGTGGCCTGGGAAAGCAGTCGAGGATGGCCCAAAGCTTTGGGACCCTGCACCCGCGTGGGAGACCCGGAAGAGGCTCCTGGCTTCGGATCGGCATAGTATCGGCCCGTTGCGCTCACTTGGGGAGTGAATCATCGGACGGAAGATCTTCCTCTCTGTCTCTCCTCTCTGTATATCCGCCTTTCCAATAAAAAAATAATAAAAAATAAATCTTTAGTTAAAAAAAAAGAATCACCCGAAAGCTCACTAACACTGCAAATGTGATGGCTTGTTCCCAAAGACAGGTTTCAAAGGCCTGGCCTGGGTTCAAGACCCAAGTGTTTGGAGGCTGGCATTGTGTCACAGTGCATTAGGCTACTGCTTGTGATACTAGCATTCCATGTCAGTTCAAATCCTCCATGCTTCACTTCTGATCCAGTTCCCTGCTAATGTGCCTGGGAAAACAGTGGAAATGGCCAAAGGGCTTGGGCTTCTGTTATCCACATGGAAGATGAAGTTCCTTGCTTCTGGTTTCAGCCTAAACCTGGCCCGCACCTAGCTATTAAGGTCATTTGAGGAGTGAACTAGAGCATGGAAGCACTCTCTCTCTCTCTCTCTCTCCCCTTCCCTGCCTCCCTCATGTACATCTGTGTGTGTACTGTTTCTCTGCCTTTCAAATTAAAAGTAAATGCTAAATAAATAAATAAATAAATGAAAGAGTTGATTTGAATTGTAGGTGGTGCTAGCATCACAATTTGCAAAACAAGAATCCTAGGATCATCCAGAAACATGTTAAAACCGAAGCAGCTGCAGCACAAACTACAGAAGCTCATCTTAGAGGGCGCTCCAGCCTCTCAGGATGTGGGGTGAAGGAGCTAGTCTTGGTTTGCTGGTGAGAACGCCAGAGCAAGTGAGAGCCTCCATCTCCGTTCATTAGTTTCAACTGACCTCCCTCTCCCGCAGCCTACCAGTCTCCCCTCAATAAATGTTGGCCAGATATGTAAATCAAGCTTAAGGAGCTTAAACATTGAAGTGGTCATTTTTGCCTCCAAGCAAGCTTATCCTCACCCAGTCTATCAGAGTACAACCAAATAACCCTCCACCACTTTAGCTATCCTTGGGAAATGAGATGCAATAAGTTTAGGAACCTTCTTTATTCAATACAAATTGTTTATCAGTTCTCAGAATTCTTTCTTTCTGGTCAAACTTAAGAGAAAAATTGACCTTTCTGATTCATTTAAATATGCCATCTTCAAAATATACGTACAAGGAAAGCATACATAACACACGAAATTCAACTATTATTCAGGATACTTTTTTTCTTTACAGAGCGCAGCAAAAGATGTGAGTATTCAACATTTTACCAATCTTTATCCAGAAGTATAGAGAAATAGAAGCTTTATTCTCTGCTTCATAATGAGTAGAAATGATTCCATCATGACATTTCCTTTTGTCTGAAGCAAATTGTTCACTTTTAAAAATGCATGTTTATGTTCACAAAAATATAGTTATACCAAGTGGTACCAATCATACCACACTTCAGCCTTGTTTTTCTGAAAACCTTTTTAAACATATTAAGTGTTATTTCTCTTTTTTGAAAATTGGTTTCTTTACTATTTGTCTCTCATTTCAATGAAAAACATTTACTACGTAAGCTTTCATCTTGAGCCTAGCACAATAGCCTAGTGGCTAAAGTCATATTTTTGCATGTGCCGGGATCATTTATGGGCATTGGTTCGTGTCCTGACTGCTCCACTTCCCATCCAGCTCCCTGCTTGTGGCCTGGGAAAGCAGTCAAGGATGGCCCAAAGCCTTGGAACTCTGCACCCATTTGGGAGACCTGGAAGAAACTCCTGACTCCTGGTTTCTGATTGGCGCAGCTCGAGCCATTGCTGCCTCTTGGGGAATAAACCAGTGGATGGAAAATCTTTCTTTCTCTCTATCTGCCTTTCCAATAAGAATAAACCTTTTAAGAAAAGAAAAAGAAAACAAGTATATAAAATTATGATGTAAGTTCTTTTTTTTAAAGATTTATTTATTTTTATTGGAAAGGCAGATATATAGAGATGAGGAGAGACAGACAGGAAGATCCTCCATCTGATGGTTCTCTCCCCAAGCGACCGCAATGGCTGGAGCTGAGCCAATCCAAAGCCAGGAGCCAGGAACCTCCTCCAGGTCTCCCACACAAGTGTAGGGTCTCCCAAACTTTGGGCAGTCCTCAGCTGCCTTCCCAGGCCACAGGCAGGGAGGCTGGATGGGAAGCTGGGCCGCCAGGATTAGAACCGGCACGTACAAGGTGAGAACTTTAACCATTAGGCTATCTCGCCAGGCCCATGATGTAAGTTCTAAAGAATATTAATATTACTATTAATATTAATGTTCACATTAGGGATAAAACTTTTTTTTAAAAGATTTACTTATCAGTCAGATTTACAGAGAGGATAGGCAGAGAGATCTTTCATCCACTGGCTCACTCCCCATGTGGCTATAGCAGCCAGAGCTGTGCCTATCAGAAGCCAGGAGCCAGGAGCTTCTTCTGGGTCTCCCATTCAGATTCAGGGTCCCAAGACTTCAGGCCATCCTCTACTGTTTTCCCAGGCCACGAGCAGGGAAGGGAAGTGGAACAACCAGGATACAAACCAGTGCCCATATGGAATCTCAGCGCATGCAAGGTGAGGACTTTAGCCGCTAGACTACTATACTGGGCCCCCCCCTGTTTTTTTCCCAATTATGTAATGTGTGAATCAGGAAAGCATACCAAGATTAAAAGAGCAATTTTAAATTTTGTTTAAGGCTAAATATAAATATATAAATATAATTTTAAAAACTGAATGTCATAGTATATATATCAATCTTAAAGAAGATTTAATACATTCATAAAATATGTGTAAAAAGTACTGAGTAACTCATTGAAAATGTTATTGAATTAATGTTACTGAATTACATCTAAATATCACAATCTAGAAAACAATGTTTTTAATTTCACTCAAAAGAATCTCTTTCTCCTGTAGCTCAAATGAGTGTCTCTAGAATTATTTTAATAGGAACCCAAGATGGTATCAGTCCAGTTGACCTTCTTTCTCTTTGACAAGATTGTGGAAGATTGAAGATTAAGATAATTTCCTTGTTTTTCACGATGCTTTTATGCAGGAAGGATGATTTGCATAATTTCTTTTCAGCCTCAATTGAATTTCTGCAGCTATTTTTCAAGCAAACTTCCACATGTCTCCAGTGTACACCATCTGTCTCATCTCTCTTTTTTAAGTATTACAATTATCTTGTAACAGGAGCTGTCAAATCTTTATTCCCCAAGGATTCCTTCTTTTGATAAATGAACAGGAACTGTATATATTGTTATGTGTAGTTGTATGAATGTGATGGGGGTTAAAGAAAGGTTAGATGTGCACAGCAGTCATGGCTAAGTTGACATATTAGGGGAAATGTGATCAGGTAAGATGATAGGAGTTGTTAAATCAGGTTTTCTTTATTCCAGGAAAATGAAGGGACATTGAGCCAAAAGGTCAGTGGGGAAGGTGGGCAGGGTTGTAAAGTAGAATAATTAGCAAATAGCCTTAGTAAAAGTTCTGTGACCCATACTACCAAATATTAGAAGAAACATGGGGGAAAAAAGGAGGAATGACTTTCCTCAAGGGCTGCAAATTGCTGCAAAGCCGTTGGTTAATGCTTTTACTGGAGGAATCAGTTTTTATGTTTACATAGTAAGTATATACTTGGCAAGAACTTCCAGGAAATCACATGAATTGCCAAGAAAAAAATCCATGTTGCAATATCATTTAAAACAAAAACATTAAAGAGAGTTTTTAAATTGGATTCGCAGGAAAACACAACAGTACTCAATTTATGTAGTGCTCAACTTATATGTATTTTATACCTTTTCATAAAGTTTTATTATTTGCAACTCAATTTCAACGTGTATAACTCCAATTATTGAAATCTAGCAAGAAGCTACAAAATAGTTATGCATATTCCTTAAAGAACAGATCACTCCAAAAAGCCACTATTTTTTGGTTTTGGGTTTTTTTTTTGTTTTGAGATTTATTTATTTCTCTTAAAAGCCAGACTTAGAGAGCGAGCTAGCTCATCCATCTGCTGATTCACTCCCAGAGAGGGGTGCAAGCCAGCTTTGGCTCAAGTGAAATCCAGGCACCAGGAGCTTTTTTTTATGACATTTGTGTGACTGTTGAGGTCTAAACACTTGGGCTGATATCAACCGTTTTTCCAGGCCATCCAAGGTGGAATAACCATGAGCTCGGCATGATGCCACCAGATCATTATTAAAAACACCAAACACTGTGCATATAATCAAAGCAGTGGAGTCAGACAGACTTGGGTTTGATTCCCAGATTAGAATTCTCACTTTTCTGAGTTTAAGACAATTACTTTGACCTGTGTAAACCTTAGTTTCATTTTTTACAAAATACAAGTAATGGTACCCACCTAGTAGGGTCTTACAAAGCTTAAAAGCTAATATATTTAAAATGCTTGGTGGATTCACACAGTACTTGATTCGAATTCAGTAAGCCTTACTAGTCTTGGCATTGTAGTGTTAGTATTGATGTGATCATTTTACAGTGAATTATGCAGTATTGTTTTCTCTCAGTAACACCAAATTTTATATTTTTATTACATTTATAATTACTTTTGATTTTTTTTTCTTCTTTTCATACAGGCCACAGAAACTCTCCAAGCCTTTTTCCCCCTTCTATTTCATTTTTAATTTTATGATACAATTCCATAGGCTCTGAGATTTCTCCCCCAATTGATTTCCTCCATATTATTATAATATCACAGTCCTTCATAAGCAGTCTGAAGTCCATCATTTTGCTCTCCAAGTGTATCCTGCCAGTCTAGACAGCGGCAGACAATATGGCTATTGTCAAGATACATCTAACAGTCTCGTTGGGGGTCCTTCTTTGATTCCAAACCTTTTTTTCCTTTTTTACAATATTTATTTTGTTTTCATTTGAAAGAGTTGCAGAAACAGGAGAGAGGTCTTACAGCCACTGATTCATTCCCCTCAATATGGCTATAAAATACAGAAGCCAGGAGCTTCCTCAACATGGGCGTAGCAGCTCAAGAATTGTTGCTTTTGGGCCCGGCGGCGTGGCTTAGCAGCTAAAGTCCTAGCCTTGAACGCCCCAGGATCCCAAATGGGCGCTGGTTCTGATCCCAGAAGCTCCACTTCCCATCCAGCTCCTTGCTTGTGGCCTGGGAAAGCGGTCAAGGACAGCCCAATGCTTTGGGACCCTGCACCCATGTGGGAGATCTGGAAGAGGTTCCTGGCTCCTGGCTTTGGATTGGCATGGCATCGGCCATTGCACTCAATTGGGGAGTGAATCATCGGACGGAAGATCTTCCTCTCTGTCTCTCCTCTTCTCTGTACATCTGCCTTTCCAATAAAATAAATAAATCTTTAAAAAAAAATTGTTGCTTTCCCAGACCACAGGCAGGGAAGTGGATCAAAAAAAAGTAGCAGCTGGGGCATGAACTGGCACCCCCATGGGAATGCTGGCACCACAGAGCTGATCCAAAGACAGGAGCAAGGAGCCTCCTCCAGGTCCCCCATGTGGATACAGAGTCCCAAAGCCTGCTTTCCCTTGATTGCTTTCCCAGGCCACAAGCAGGGAGCTGGATGGGAAGTGGGGCTGCCGGGATTAGAACTTGTGCCCAATTGGGATCCGGCCTGTTCAAGGCAAGGACTTTAGCCGCTTGGCAGTCGCCAGCGCATAGCATACTAATTCTCTACCTGTAACACCAGCATCCCCTATGGGCACCAGTTTGAGTCTTGGCTGCTCCATTTCCCATCTAGCTCCCTGTTCATGACCTGGGAAGGCAGCAGCTGGAGGCCCAAACGCTTGGGCCCCCACACCTATGTGGGAGACCCAGAAGAAGCACCTGGCTCCTGGCTTTGAATCAGCCGGCTCTAACCATTATGAGTATTTGAAGATTGAACGAGCAGATGGAAGACCTCTCTTTGGCTCTCTTTTCTCTCAAACTCTGCCTTTCAAATAAAAATAAAATCAATCTTTTTTTTTTTTTTTTAATGAGTAGAACAGCGAACAGCCTGGAGACCTCAGCAAACAGCAGGGAGAGGCACTCTAACCACACTGCAGCTCCCACTCTGGCTCCTGGGCCATGGCACTGGAAGGGGCTCCACCTTGCTGGGAGAGCCAAGCAGGAAGCTCCATCAAAGACTGGCAGTGCTAACTACACAGTTCCATGGTCCCCACAGTTTTATGACCAGTTTAAAACACTAAGTTCCAAGTGACTTCTTTGTTCCTAAAAGGAACCTACTCTGTTTTGGCTTATGGGACACCAAACAACCCCATCTCTACCAGAAGCCCCAGAGCCAAAGCCAGGGCACCCCTCAGTGTGGAAAAGAGGCTCCTGACAACCATGAAGCCACAAGGCTGTAGTCTCGCCTGCTCACTTTGCAGGACCTAGGATAGCTGCCTCTGCCTGCTTGGCCCTTGCCCAGAAGCCACCAACAAGTCAGTGGGTTCGACCTGAGGATGCCCTTCTCTTTAGCACTCGGTATGGGTGGCACCATTCTAGCCCTTACATGTCCCCTGGACATGAGAGTCAGCGTCTTCTGTGACCTGCGGCTCTGGACCTGGGGCTGTGGGTGCTCCAAGTCACCTACATCAGAGAAACCTGAAGGACCCTACCTGTCCTCTTGTCCCAGTGTTGGCCACCACCAGCCACGGGCCACCAGTCTGAAGCCATTGTGACACCTGGGTGAAGTTCCATTGCATCCTGATAGTGACTGTTGGTCCTGTAAGTCCCATGGACAGCTGTGCTCACTCAGGAGACCCAAGAAAAGCCTTACCTGCCCCACGTTTGCGTCTGCTGGTGCACAAGCCCAAGTGTAATTCATGATCACTGAGGGTGATGTCGGTGAGGAGCCTTCTGAGTCATGCAGTCCTGGGGCTCAGTCAGTGCTGTGCCGCATAGTCCCCGAGCTTCGCCCCAACGACCTGAGCTCCAGAGTTGGGACTGTTCTCTGCGTCCCATGGATATCTGTGTTCACCCAAGGGGTCCAGGTGACCCACTGATGTCCAATCCACTGATCCTCACTTGGACCAGCTCGTGCACAAGCCCCATCAGAATTTGCAAATGACTTGTTGGACATGGGGGAGCACGGCAGCTTTGAACTGGGACTGGGAGCTGGATTCCACAGATCTAGCTGGCCCAAAGAGGGCTCTCTCTGAATCCCACTGATCCGGATTCATGCCCGCCAGTGCAGTCCCAGGCATTGCCTGTGCATGAAGTATAACACCAGTGTAAGGTCTCCATGGCACCCTGCCATCTAAGACTGTGACTGTTGGCTCTGTTAGTTATCAGTCACTCAACACACCCTGTGGGACCTAGGGAGGACCATGCCCAAATTTTGTCATATATAGGCTCACAACTGCCAGTGTATAATCTGTCAACATAGCCACATGGGACCTGGACAACAGCAAATCAAAACACAATTAAAAAATCCCAACAAATCCAGTTAAGAAATGGCCAAAGGGGCCCGGTGCAATAGCCTAGTAGCTAAAGCCTTGTCTTGCATCTGCCAGGATCCCATATGGGTGCCAGTTGGTATTTGAGCTGTTCCACCTCCCATCCAACTTCCTAGGAAAACAGTTGAGGATGGCTCAAAGCCTTGGGACCCTGCACCCAAGTGGAAGACCTGGAAGAAGCTCCTGGCTCCAGAAATGGATCAGCTCATCTCCAGCCATTGTGGCCACTTGGGGAGTAAAGCAATGGATGGAAGATGATTCTTTGTCTCTCCTTTCTGTATATCTGCCTTTCCAATAAAAACAAATAATAAAAAAAAAAATGGGCAAAGGCCTGAATAGTTCTCAAAACAAGAAATATAAACCACTAGCCGTCAGGTAAATGGAATGATAATCAAAACCACAATGAAGGATGCTGGCACAGTGCAGTGTCTCAGCATGCTCATCTTCCACCTGCAGTGCTGGCACCCCAAATAGGTGCCAGCTTGAGTTCTGATTGCTCCACTTTCTATCCAGCTCCTTGCTAATGGCCTAGAAAGCAGCAGAGGTTGCCACAAGGCCTCTGGCCACTGAGCCCACATGCAAGACTCGGAATAAGCTCCTGGCTCCCAGCTTTTAGCTGGCTCAGCTCTAGCCATTATGGCCACTTGGGTAGTGAATCAATGGATAGAAGATTTATCTTTTTGTCTGTCCCTCTTCTCTCTGAAACTCTGCTTTCTAAGTAAAATAAATAAATAAATATAAAAAAGAAAACAACACAATGAAATATCACCTTACCCCAATCAGAATTTCTATTACCAAGAAGACACAAAGTTACAAATGTTGAGGAGGAGGTAAAGAATCAAGGGATTGGCCCGGCGGCATGGCCTAGTGGCTTAAGTCCTCGCCTTGAATGCACCGGGATCCCATATGGGCGCCAGTTCTAATCCCAGCAGCTCCACTTCCCATCCAACTCCCTGCTTGTGGCCTGGGAAAGCGGTTGAGGACGGCCCAAAGCTTTGGGACCCTGCACCCGGATGTGGGATGCCCGGAAGAAGTTCCTGGATCCTGGCTTTGGATCAGCATAGCATTGGCCATTGCGCTCACTTGGGGAGTGAATCATCGGATGGAAGATCTTCCTCTCTGTCTCTCCTCCTCTCTGTGTATCTGACTTTCCAATTAATAAAATAAATCTTTAAAAAAAAAAGAAACAAGGGATCACACAAACTATTAGCAGGAATGCAAATTAGTAGAAACACTATGGAAGAAAATATGGAGATTTCTTTAAAATTTATAAGTAAAACTGCCATAAAATCTAGAAACCCCAGTACTAGGTACATCCCCAACAGGCATGCACTCATTGCGTCTAACAGATACCTACATCATCATTTTTATTGCATTACTGTTCATAAGAACCAAGATATGAAATCCACTAAGATGTCCATCATGAGATGAATGGATAAAGCAAATGTGGTATATGAAAACAATAAAATTTGGTCAGTTGCAACAAAATGGAAAGGAATACCATAGTAAGTGAAATAAGCCAGACACAGAAAAGCAAATATCACACGTCTTGCTTCATATGTGAGAACTGAAATATTATCAGTCTGACCACAATGCTGGTGACGGGAGGCTAGGAGAGGCCGGGAGGGAGCGAGCAGAAGGTGTTTGGACAACAGGCACTGAATCACAGTCAGATCGAAGGAATGCAGCCTCGTGGGGGACTACACTTCACACTAAGGTAGGATATGAACTAACAGAATATGAACTAACAGAAATACCAAGCCTCCCATCATAAAGTATGACACAGAAGAGGAAAGCTCAAGACCGTTTTTGCTCAGTGCACACTGTGTGCTTGGGGTGAAATATCCTAATGAAACCTGTAAGGATGAATAATTATTAAACAACTTTTTAGAAATAATAACATTCTCATTATTTTCACCAAAAAATCATCCAGTTATAGTCATGCATTGAATTTAGTTTTCATATATCTTTATTTCCTGAACCTGAGACTCATTTCTCATTCTTAAATTCTGTTGCGTATATAGGTATTTTCATTGATAGTGTCACATACGCTCACACATACAGGGGGAATGTGGAAGGGGGAGAGAGAGTTTTATCCATTGTTTCACCCCCAGAAACCAAGGTGCTTGACTTAATCCAGAGGTCAGGAACTCCATCCAAGCCTCCAACAGTGGTGACAGGGACCTAGCTGCTCAAGCGCTCACCTGCTGCCTCCCACAGTGCAGACTTTCAGGAAGATGGACCCAAAGTGGTGGTGGAACTTGTGGAGCTTGAACCCAGGCACTTCAACATGGGGTATGGAGTACCAGGCAGCATTTTAATGTGTTGTGTCACAATGCCAGCCCTCTCACTTATGGATTCTTTTGGAAATATTTAATATTTAATAGACTACAGATTTGAAATTATTTCTTATTAGATTCTGGTTATACCTCTTTGGAAACCAATTCATAGAAGTAAAGCTGTGTTCCTCTGGCGCTGGCCTAGCCAGTGGCCCAAATTTAGTGCTGTCGAATTTGAGAACCTGCTCACTTTTGGTAACTTTTGGTCTTCTGCACTGTCATCTTTTCTCTAGCCTGTGCTTTCTTGGGAAGTACGCACATACATCCAAACTTATCCAGCATTTAAATTTATTTTGTATTATGTATAGATATCAACATGTACTCTTGGTTTTAAATTTCATTCAAAGGGTTATGCTTGTCACTGTCATGCAGTATTTGGGGGCTTAATTTCTCCTGGTCTGACAAAGCAAAGTAAAAGCACTATGGACCACATGCCTAACAGAATCCACCCGGCTCGAAGGGGTGAGTAAGAAAAAGGCTTTATTTTCACCAACTCCCGCCTCAAACAAACATTTTCTGTCAGAAACATTTTCGTGCTCTTAGTGACATTTCTGGTAGATCCCATAGCTTTTCAGCTGCTTTTGATTCTAAGAACAGCCCTGTTTTTGCAGAGTATGTAGTTCAATTTAGTCTAAATTGAAACCTCAATATTTCATTCACTTCAAAGCTTTTCTTCTCTTCCCAGCTCCGGGCATGTCACTGCTTTCTAGACGAGGGGCAAGGCGGGGCGTGCCGGTCCCTGTCACTCACAGCCTCACCTCCCAGGCCTCGTCTGCGGCTGGCGTGGGGGCGTGTGCAGAGTTGGTAAGAGCCACTCCAGCTGGGTCTGCGTGTGCTCTCCTGCCATCACTGGCCCTCTCTTGTGCCATGTTTTCAAATTCTAGAATGTCCTTGGAATGCAGCAGTCTTTGGAGATTTCCTGTTAGGGGAAGTCTTCTGTGAAAACTAGCTTTCGGATATTTTTATCCTTTCTGTTATGTTTTCTGTTCATTTATTTTCATCTGCATTCTCCCTTCAGATATTTTTGAATATATTTTTGGCATTTTTTTTATAGTTTCTTAAACTGAACTTTTTTTTTCTGATGATAATGCATTTAGGACTATGAATTCCCCATAAAAATAATGTGAACTGAGTCATATATGCTTTGGTTTGAAGTTCTTCCCATTTTTAGATGGTTAGTAATCTCAGATTTATTTATATTTTGATGAAAAGTTATTTAGAATATTGCTTTTTAATTTAAATGTTGGGGGTATCCATTTCGTTGTTCGCTTCTTCCCGTTTTGTAGAGAATGATCAGGGGATGTGGTCTATAAAGTTCCCCTTTGGTAAAATATCTCTGACTTAGATATCCACGGGGACTAAAATTAAAAATGAACTTTTGTGACTGTTCCATTAAAGCGAAAGAAATGGTCACGAGATATGACATTCCATTTGACTTTTAGGCCAAATTTGTTGGTCTCTTGAAAGTTCTATCTGTTCCCATTTATTTTAGCTACATTTGTATTAAACTGAAAAAGGCAAATTGGAATATTTTTATAATCATATTTTATTACATTCTTCTAAAAATCTTTACCTTATATATTTAGCTACTTCGTTAGTATGTGAACAGAGTTGATTTTGTTCCGCCTGTTTAACAAACTTGCCTTGTATCATTACATAATATTAATACTTATCTTGTTTGGTTTGATATTAACATGGCTAGACTTGACTTCTTTGATATTTAATTGGAACTATCTCTTTAAACAACCTCTGAATTCCATCCTTTGTTTACCACTTTATTTAAAGAGGGTTTATTAAGTAACTTTGCTTGGTTTTTGATTTTTAAACCATAGTAACACTTGTCAGCAGGTATTATCCAATTGTCCTCTGATTTCAGAGTGGCAGGCAGAAATCCAAAGCCAGTCTGGTTCTTTCTCTGTGTTAAAAACTTGTTCTTCCTGTTTAGAAAGCTGTAGAACTTTGTCATTATCCCTGGAATTTGGACATTATAGTAGAATCTCTGGTATATTACATTTTTCATCTCTGCCTCCTTGGAAATCAAAGAATCCTTTCTATTGAAAGATAAAAATATCTTTCTTTGGCTCTACAAAATTATATTCTCAAGTTCACTTAAATATTTGTCTCCCCTTCTGCTGCTTTTAATAATAATAATAATAATTTAATATTATAACATATTGCAACTTATGGATGTGCTCTAACATACAAGAACATGAACCAAAATGAAACATGTGTGACATCTGAGAAAAATTAAGTCAAGCCAAGGAGCAGGCAAAGGCTAGTGCCAAATGCTAGCTGTGTAGCTGACTTGGAAAAGAATCAGGGTAAACCAGAAAGAAAGGACAGGGCCTGGCATGTTAGCCTACTGGTTAAAGTCCTCACCTTGAATGCACCAGGATTTCATATGGACGCTGGTTCTAATCCCAGCAGCCCCACTTGCCATCCAGCTCCCTGCTTGTGGCCTAGGAATGCAGTCAAGGATGGCCCAAAGCTTTGGGAACCAGCGCCCACGTGGGAGACCCAGAAGAATCTCCTGGCCCCTAGCTTCAGATCAGCTCAGCTCTAGCCATTGCGACTGCTTGGGGAGTGAACCATCAGATGGAAGATCTTCCTCTCTGTCTCTCCTCCTCTCTGTATATCTGCCTTTCCAATAAAAATAAATAAATCTTTAAGAAAAAAAAAAAAGAAAGCAAGGACAGAACTACAGATGAGAGTACCACCCCACACCCTCAAAAAAATCAGGTATTATGCCAGAAGAATATAGACTTGTAAGAAAAAGGTCATCCAAGATAATCCAGTCAACTTTTTGAAGTGTGATTAGATCATGCGTGGTTATTTTCATCAGGAATTTAGATTCATATCCACATTCTGAAGCTGAAATCAAAACAATTTCTCTAGATTGAGATACAGTAGGCCATGCCATGCAATGAGGTTGGTTCAAATTCAGATTTTGAAGGTTTCAAAAGGACTAATGTCAAAAGTTGTATCTCCATGTTTGTCGGGCCTTATTTGGAATGGAGATGCTTGCAGGCATCCACTCTACCCTAACAGGTGAAAGACTAAACAATCAGCATCGTTAAGACTTAGATCTGTAGAAGAAATATAACCAAAGGTAAGCCACTGCTCCCAAATCGGAGAGGTGAAGCCGAGCCCCATGAGCTGTACCCCTTCAGAATCTAGTGTCAGAGTGGGCAATGATATGTTCCTGGTTGCTCAGCGCAGCCAAGTGTGCAAAATAAATATGAAAACTCTGGGTAAAAACCTCCCCTCCAAGGTCAACAGTGAATTGCTGAGAAAAAGCCTCTCTCCTTCCAGAAAGTGGAGGGAGAAAGCAACCATTTTGAAATACCATACAGCAACCTGTCCTTCTCCACAAGGCTTGCCCTTGGCACAAATTATTTAAGCAGTTTGTCTACTGGGGTTTTATCAGCACCTAACTGACCTGTAAAGTAGAAATACTCAAATCCAAAATACTCCAGTCATTTTGTCCCACCTAAGAGGAAGGGGAACTGAGAAGTATACATGAAGTTCATATTCCAAAGGGATATGCTCAGGGGCTGCCCTGTGGCAAAGCATAGTTAACCTTTACATATGATGCCAGCTGGCCATATGGGCACCAATGCATGTCCAAGCTGCTCCACTCTGACCCAAGTCCCTGACGATGCCTGAGAAAGTAGAGGAAGGTGGCCTTAGTGCTTAGACCCCTGTACCCACAGAGGATACCTGGAAGAAGCTCTGGACTCCTGGCTTCAGCCTGGTCCAGCCCTGGCTATTGTTGCAACTATTTGGGGAGTGAACCAGCAGATGGAAGATTCATTCTCTCTCTCTCTCCTCTTCTTCCTCTTTTTCTCCTCTCTGTAACACTTTCAAATAACGTTTACAAAATAAGAGGTAGGGCCCGGTGCAGTAGCCTACTGGCTAAAGTCCTCTCCTTGCAAGCAACGGGATCCCATATGGGTGCCAGTTCTAATCCTAGTGGCCCCGCTTCCCATCCAGCTCCCTGCTTGTGGCCTGGGAGACCATTCAAGGATGGCCCGGGGCTTTGGGACCATGCACCCACTTGGAAGACCCAGGGAGGCTCTGGGCTCCTAGCTTTAGATGGTTCAGCTCCTGTCATTGTGGCCACTTTGGAGTGAATCAATGGATAAAATAAAAAAATAAAAAGACAGTCACATGTTAATGAAAGAATGGATACCTAATCATAAAACTACAGATCCCTTCTCCAACCTCATAGGCTAGCTTATCATTCCTGGCTGATTGGCATAGTTCCTTTTACTGTATGCATCATGTCTAGCTATCAAAAAAATCAAGACTGCTGAAGGTCAAAGTTTGAGAAAAGAATAAACATGAAAATCAGACAACAGTGTGACAGAGATGGTGCAAGTAATAAATACATCATATAGATCTGAAATAACCATTATTAATATGCACAGCATTGTAAAGGCTAAGTTAGACATTATGTAAGAACACATAGGCAATTTGAGCAGAGAACTGGAAATCCTAAGAAAGAATTACCCGCCAACCCAACCCCCAACCCTGCCAAATGTTAAAAATCAAAAGTATTGTAACAGAATGAAGAAAATATTTTATGAGTACTTAAGTAGACTGCACCCAGCTGAAAAAAGAACATTTGAGTTTGAGGATATTTCAATAGAAGTTTCCAAAACTGAAACACACACACACACACACCATTGAGAAAAAAAATGACAGATTATCCAGAAAGGATGGACAAGTACAAAAGGTGCTACAAATACATTCTGGAAAAGACAAGAAGAATGAGAACAAAGAACAGAAAGAACAGAAAAAAATTTTTGTAGAGTGTCTAAAAATTTGCCCAAACTAATTTCAGATATTAAGCCACAGTCCCTGGGAACTCTGAAAATACAAAGCTGACTAAATGTTAAAGAAACAAACAAAAGACCTAATACTATGCATAGGTATATTATTTTCAGATTATGTATTCAGTTAAGCTGAAAATCTCAGGAGAAGCAAGAAAGGAAAAGCATTTGCTTATACAGGAGGAAAGATGAATATTATGTCTGACTTCTTAGAAACCACATAAACAAAATGAGAGTGGAGTGAATATTAATAGAAAATAACCACAAATCTATTAATTCTGTACCTTGTGAAATTATCCTTCAAAAGAGAAAGAGCACAGAGATTTCCCCAGATAATCAAAATCAAAAGCAATTTGTTATCAGTAACCCCTACCATGTAATAAATGTTGAAAGAAGCTCTTCAGGTGAAAGTAAACGACATAGGTTCTAAAACTAGGTTCTACACAAAGACAAAAAGAATATCAAAGAAGAAAGAAGTAAAGAATCTATTCTTCATTGATCTAACACATAATTCTTTCTTAAATAACATCAGTGATTTAATCAACATTAATCAGACCAAAGCATTCATAGAAATTGAATTAAAGTGTAGATTTATTTTGTTTCAAAAAATTTTTAATGTTTTCATAGTTGGCTTATAATAAGCACTGTCATGAACTTTTTCAAGGCTAATTTATACATGGATTTCAAAACTGTTTGCATCAAAATAAACTATCTTTTAATACCATTTTCTAAGAAAAATTTCCAGTACCCTCACTGGAACTTTACACTTATGACTAACAAAAATAAATGAAAGAAATAATACAAAAGATGGAAATGAAGGACGAGGATGAACTCGTTATTACAAAGTATTTGCACTATCTGTACTGCAGAATTAGCGGTACTCTGCTAACTGTGGTAAGCAGATGAGAGTACACACACACTCTCTATTTTTCCATTTCTCTCTCTGAATCTCTGCCTCTCAAACATGTAAGTAAATAAATGCTTTCACAAAAATGAAGTGAAGTGAAAATAGCTATGTTAATTTTAGACAAAGAAACTTGAGAGCAAGGGAAATTACCGGGAAAATAGAATTATGCAATGATAAAGGATCAATTCTCCAAGAAGAGAATTTCAATTTTGGCTAACATGAGGCAACAACTGACGGAATTGCAACGAAAAAAGATTACTCCGCTATAGCAACTGGGGACTTCAACCTCACTCTATCAAATATGAATAGAAACATCAGGCATAGAATCATTTCTATATAGTTGAACTCAACAATACTTTAAACAAACTGAATATAATTGACATTTATTAACTACGTTTTCCAACAAAAGCAGAATATACATTCTTCTCATGTCTATATGGAATACTCATCAAAGTATCCCACATTCTGGGTCATGAAATGCAGATTCAGAAACTTTAAGATAAAAATATTACAAAGTCTATTCTTAAGACTACAGTGGAACTAAACAAAAAGCAGATTCAATATTACATGCAAATATAAATAACACAGTCACCTTGAGAATGAACAATATATTTCTAAATCATATATGGGTCAAAAAAGATATCTCAAGAGAAGTTTTAAAACATATTGAAAAAAAAACTAAAATAAAAACATAGTTACCAAAATCTCAATGAGGCTGTAAAAACAATGCTTTAGAGGAGCAGGTTTTATGTCACAGCATGATAAGCTGTGGCTTGGGATGACCATATTTCATATTATAGTGTCTGGTTTGAGGTCTTGCTATTTCATACTTCCTGCAAATGCATCTAGGAGACAGTAGATCATGGTCCAAGTGTCTGGATTGCTGCCATGAGTGAAAGCTACAGATGGAATTTCTGGACCTTGGTTTTGGGCTAGCTTAGCATCGGCTGTTGCAAGCATTTGGGGAGTGAACCTGCGGATGCATAATCTCTTCCACTACCCCGTCCTGTCCCTTCTTCCCTCCCTGTCACCCTTTCAAATAAATATTTAAATTTTTAAAAAGGCAGTGTGTAGAGGGAAATTAACACAATTTGTTAACCTAGTTGAAATGAACCAATTCCTAGAAAGACACAATCTGCTGACAGTCATCAACGAGGAAATAGACAGTCTTAATTAGCCAATTGTATTTAGAAATTGAGTCAATTAAATAATAACCTTCCAAAAGAGGAAGCATTAGACACAGTTGGGTTTACTGGTGAATTCAACCAAATACTTAAGGAAGAAGTTAAACCATTCTCTGTTATCTCTTTTAGAAGACAGATGCACAGGGTTTATTTCCTAATTCATTCTATGAGATATATACTACCCTAATGACAAAATAGAGAAGGTCATTGCAGGAAAAGAAATCAGAGCTGATATTTCTCATAAACAGAGGTAGAAACATTCTCACCAAAATATTAGCAAATCAAATCCAATAGGGCATAAAAAGAATTTACACAATGACCAAGGGGGTATTTATGTGAATTACGCAAGGCTGATTCAACATCAATTTCTATATTTCAGAACATGAACAAGGTAAAGAAAACATAAGCATATCAGAAAACGTAAGCATATGAATAGATACAAACAATGACAAAATTCAACAGCTATTTAAGAACAAAACTGTCACTACACTAGAAATAGGAACTCCCTCAACTTGATTAAGAATATAAGTGACTTTTAGCCAAAATATTAATTAATGGAAAGACACTGAATTCTTTCAAAGATCAGAAACACGACATAGATGTCATTTCCACTTACTACTTCTTACTATTTTCCTTTTTCTTTTAAAAAAAGATTTATTTTTATTGGAAAGGCAGATTTACAGAGAGAAGATATAGAAAGAAAGATCTTCCATCTATGGTTCACACCCCAAGTGGTTGCAATTACTGATGCTAAGCTGATCTGAAGCCAGGAGCAAGGAATTTCTTCCTGGGCTCCATGTGAGTGCAGGGTCCCAAGGCTCTGGGCATTTAAAGATCCAGCATAGTGGTCTAGTGACTAAATCCTTGCCTTGCATGCGCCAGGATCCCATATGAGCTCTGATTCATGTCCCAGTTGCCCCACTTCCCTTCGAGCTCCCTGCCTGTGGCCTGGGAAAGCAGTTGAGAATGGCCCAAAGCCTTGGAATCCTGCACCCACATGGGAGACCTGAAAGAGGTTTTGGATCAGCTCAGCTGCAGCCGTTGAGGCCACTTGGGGAGTGAACTAGTGGATGGAAGATCTTTCTGTTTCTCCTCCTCTCTGTATATCTGACTTTCCAATAAATATAAAATCAACCTAAATAAACAAAAAGCAAAAAACAAAAACACAATTTACATTAGCACCCAAAGTAATAAAGTATTTAGGTACAAATCTAAGAACTTATTTACAAGATAGATATGAAGAAGATGAAAAACTATGATGGAAGAAATCAAAGACTAACTAAATAAATGGAGAGATATTCCATATTCATGGATAGGCAGATCCAAATTGCCAAGATACTGTTTTTTTCCCAGACTGATATGCAGATTCTATATAATCCCAATCAAAATCCGATGAAGCCAGTTTTGGGATACTGACAATCTGATTCTCAATCTCTTTGTCTTCTATTTTTGTATAATTCTGCCTCTCAAATACAGATATAAATTTTCTTTAAAAAAAAGAAATACAACCGGGTTCTATACACCTTAAAATGGCTATGGATTACTATTCAGCTGTCTCATGTCTATTTTCATTGTAGTATTTGGCTTTTTATAGTGTTGAAGCGTAATTTTGCTGAACCTGCGTTTTTTTTCTGGAAATCTAGACTGGCTTATAACTCTAACAGGACATATGTCAACAGTTTAGGTGCAGAACAGTTTTAAGGAGGGGTATAAAGAGAAATCTTCCATGCCCCAGTGAGGGGTAATTAATCTTTGTGTCCCATCTAGTAAGATATAAGTGAATCCACGCTGACCACTTCCTGTCTGATTCTAGGCTTTCCTTGTTGTTCTCTATCTATTCTAGATTTTTTGTTTGGTTGGTTGGTATTTGTTGTATATAAACTAAAATTGAAATGTCAATGAAGAAGTCACAGAATATGGTTAAGAACTTGCACTTTTTAACATATTGGTTACTCAATATTATGTCCACTAATTCCATAACGTTATAAATTGTTACTGATGTCATATTGGGGCTTTTAATTGATCGGGATGATACTCTGCCGGCTCTACCTTCAGACCAGAGATGGTCTCCCCAAGAAGCCATTGAACTTATCTGGACAATAAAATACTGGACTCTATACTTGGTATATGCTTTCAATGAAAGAATCTCAACTGAACTTAAACTGTGGCAATGCAGTAAGGTGGAGGAATCCACCATAGGGGGAGGGTTTGGGGAGAGGTAGGGGGAATCCCAGTACCTATAAAACTGTGTCACATAATGCAATGTAATTAATAAAAAGGAAAAAAAAAACAAAGAAATACAAAGCAAAATAGCAATAAAATGCTGGTAAATATCTATCAATATGGCCAAATCCAGAACTTTGACAACAACAGATACTGAATAAGTGAAGTTGGGGATTTCTTAGAAACAGAATCAATAGACCAACAAAAACAGAAGGAGGTTTGCTATGGTAAATTGATTCAAATGAGAATTGAAGTTGTTTGCAAGATGGAGACCCAGGAAAGCTGGTGTATTAATTTACTGTGAGTTCAAAAGACTGACTACCAGGGAAACTGATAATATAAATCCCAGGCAGAATCAGAGATGGTATGAGAGGTTCTGGCTTAAACTGTGAGGCAGAAAAACTGGTCCTGTCTCCAATTTTTGTTCTACTCAATAGATTTAATGGTACCCAAACAGATTAAGGAGGGCTACCTACTGAGTCCACTGATTGATACACCAACCTAATCTGTAAACACCACACAGATACACCCGGAAACAACGTTTGTTCTGGGCTTGTTGAGCTTGTCAGGTACCACTACATGGCCTAAATAAAGACCTAGCTATCCCTTGGAGCCCAACACACCCCCTGTGTTCTGCTAAAGCACATTTGGCTGAGTTGCAAATGTTGCCAGTCAAGTGTGTCATGTTAACAGTGACCAAGGTCAGTTTAGCATGTATGCTGAAGCAGCTAAGGAAGTGCTGTGGGCTCCAGGAAACATCTAGTAGGCCCTGGTTAATGGTTAGTTGACAATAACACTTCCTCCTCAAGGTTTCCCAACATTGTGATTGTTACCGTAGTTACTAGTTTCTCAGTAATCAATTATAGCTGTGTTCAAACTATGTTCTTATAAACACTAAAACTCCCTATTGTTTTCTGTTTTTCTGTGCTTGAGCTTCCTCATCACAAGATCCTGCTTTTCATGAAACTGCATATTGTTTAATGATTGACTGCTTATGTCACTGCTGATAATAAAATCTTGAAGTAACGTGACTTTGGGGCCTTGTGTTCTGGAAGGACAGAGTGCCCCCTATTATCTCCACACTGAACACTTAAAATTGAGGTTTTCTTATTTTTTTTTCCTTTATTTCATGTGTTGCTATTCTCCTTGCAGATCAGCCTGACACGCTGACATGCTGAACACAGCACTGACTCACTTGTGTTGAAACAAAACCACCTATCACATGTCTATTCTTGTAAGGTTGAACATTCATCTCAGTGTGACGATACCCTTGTCTGAGTCCTGCCTCCACCTGCATCCTCATCTTTCTGATAACATACATCTTAGGACACAACAGGTGATAGCTCAAGTGGCTACGTGCCTGTCATCCATGTGGGAGACCCAACTTGCTTTGAGTTCCTGACTTCACCCCAACCCAGTCCCAGCTGTCGGGGGGTATTTGGGAAGTAAACCAGCAGATGGAAGCTCTCTGTCCATGCTTCTCTGTCTTCTCTTTCTCTCTGTCTCCTTGCTTTTCAAGTAAATCAAAAGAAACACAATTTTTTGCAGTCTCAGTTTAGGCATAAATTAAAAAGTGGTCTGAAAAATAAATTCTGTTAAAATATACTTGTATGCACAAAGACACTTTAAACACCTTCATGAAAATGGATTACAGTTTGGGTGCACACATATTGGAAATATATGCAGATTTTTTTATAATATGCATTTTCCAAAACTAAATATACTTCAGCTAGTGACAAAAAAGGGGAGGAGGTGCAAAGGAAGGTAATATATGAATACCTCTTGCTATAGTGGGAAAATATCTTTCATATTTTGTACTTCGCTCATCTATTACATAAGGTTAATCATAGTAAGTATTTTTTTCCCACTTCTTATAATTTTATTTCTTAAAATGATTACATGGTTGATCAAGTTGGGAAGAATTGAGGCTTAGGGAAAATTGGGTGAACTCATTGCTTCCAAATTTGCTAAACAGGAAAGACAAAGGGGGAAACCACTCATGACTTTCAAAATATCCCCAGTACCCAGCAATAAGGTACTCCCACCTCATATCAATCAAGAGTCACAATATGTACATATTTCAAGGGTTCTGTCCAAGTGGTTTGGATACTTCTGAAATTCTGATTTCATCAACACAAGAATGATGTCACCCTCCCAATTTCCATTGGCTCCATTCACCAAGATTACTTTGCTGACATCATTTGTTTGGGGTAGTTCTCCAGTTTGTTCTGTTCTCCTTCTTCTGCTACAGCACCAAATGAGCTGTCATATTCTTTTTTTTATAACAGGTCCTGTGTCCACTGTTTCAACTTTTTAATTAAGTAGGACAGGTTCTTGCAGGCAAATCCAAGGACCCAGACCAGGAGATGCAAGCCCCACCGGAACCCACAATCCTGGGGTTCACATACCCGGAACCCACCTTGTAGGCAGGCTTCAGGATCTGGGACAGGTGACCCAAGTCCCATCAAATCCCCCATCCCTGGGACTCATGAACCCAGCACCCACCTAATAGGTGGGCCCTGGGACTTAGGCCAGGATATCCAAGCCCCACCAGATCCCCCACCCCTGGGGTTCACAAACTTGACACCCCTAGAAGACAGGCCCTGGGACCCAGGACAGGTGACCCAAGCCCCTCTGGTTTCCCCATCCCAAAGGCTTAGGAACCTGCCCCCACTACCATGCAGGTGGGCTCCAGGTCTGAGCCAAGCTACCCAAGCCTTGTCAGATCCCCTGTCCCTGGGGCTCACAAGCTCAGCCCCCATTGGGCCCAGGCTGGCATGACTTACCTCACCTCAGCATCCACAATCTTATTACACATCCTGACCTAGTCTAGCCTGTCCTTTCTTCCAGCCCCTGCTGGTGGTTGCTACAGCCTATCCCAGCCCAGCCTGATTACTGTCCTGGCCCTATTGTGAACTGACTGGTGTTGTGGCTCAATTTGGCTCCCCCTGTCGCTTGTCGTGGTTCTTAGGTCTGCCAATGGGTGCTATGTGCTGGCCCAGACTGGTCTGTCCCCGGTCCTGACGCACATGTATGCTGGCGGGTTCTGTGTTCTCGTGTGGTCTGGGCTTCTCCTTGCCTTGCTTCTTGTGCTCATCTGCAGCAACTGCATCCCAATGAAGGAGTTTCCAAAGCTCCTCCATTGACACTCTTCCCAGTGGCAGTTGTCATGCACACCAGTGGGTCCTTGGCACAAGTTAACTTTGTCCACTCCTGTCCTACCAAGAACAGTGGCCTTGCTCAACCAGCCACACCCATTCTGGTTCTTGCTGTTGGATGTTGCAGCCCAGGAATACCTGGTCCATGCCCAGACACAGCTTTCATGTGGTTCTGTGGGAGTCAAGACCTAGTCTCCCCTGTTCTACACCCAACCTGGCTCTCTGAGTACCAGTGGGGGCTGGAGTTAGCCCGACCTGTCGCTTCACAATCCCTGTGCACACCAGTGCTAGTGCAATCTGTAGCCAAATACAGCCATCCTACTGCCCCCAGTCCTACTGTCATCCTCACCATTGGGAATCCTAACCCAGCTAAGGCACTGCCTTATTTCCCCAGCAAGGCTTAACCCCATCTGCAGTTCTTGGGCAAGCCAGCAGAGATTACAGCTCCACAGGGATGAGCCCACATTTCTCCCACTGATTCTGCTATCAGACCCACTTCTCTCACTCCTGTTCTCCCCTCTAAACCAATTTAGTGTCAGACCCCCTACTTACATATACATGTTGTAGAATTGTCCATGGAAGTTCCTCAGCTATAATTCCTAACCTGGGCATAAAAATCACAGATCATCTCTCACCACCACCTGTGTGATCCCATCATTCCCTTGTAAATCAAGACCCCTCAAACTGTGAGGGTGTGTTGCCGAGCGGCCTGAGGGGCTTTGCCCAGTGCCTTTGATGCCCAGTCTACCTGGGCCCATCTCGGGGGGAGTCACACAGCCAGGCTACAGGCACCTGTGCGAGTAAAAAACAAACAATCTTCCAGGATAGTGTGGTCCTGCAACCCTTTCCCCAGGGAGTCGATGTGCTCAGTGCTCAGCTGTGCATACTTGATAGCACCTTCAAAATGCTTCAATGAAGACTAAATGCGTTAAGTATAGAGAATAATACCTGGGACACAGTTACATGTATGTATAAACCCTGGCAATTTATGCAGGATAGTGACTGCTTTGTATTATTGGAAAAGTCTGAGTATGCAACTGGTAATGGGAATAATGTAAATTTGTAATGATCATATAAATTCCTTGGCTGCTGTAACTTGGTAGTAGCTGCAACTTCAGTGCTTGCTATGCTACACCTACTTCAAAGATTACATGAATTAGTGCAAAGTGAAGAGTAAAAGAATAAATTTGGAGTCATTTGGTTCAAAATAATGTAATACTTTCCAAGAAAGCACTGTATTTCACTGCAGAATAACCTACCAGAGCAAGCTGAGGAAACATGATGCCATCCACTCCTGGGAAGACCTGAAATCTCACGGGCATAAACTTTGCTTGGATAACAAGATTGCCACTGTGACCTCATCTTGGCTCAGGCCTCTCGTTTATTTCTGGTTTTCAGTCATGCTCTCAGCATAATTCAAATGCTCAAAAATATTTATCGCCCCCGGGCATGTTTTCCAAGAGGACAGGATTTGCTGTTCCCTGCCATGAGTGAGGACTACCGAGTGAGGACACCTGCTGTCATTCCTTTGCCAGGGAGAGCATGCCAGGCATTCCTTAGGCCATTCCTTACTAGGAGATAGTTCAGGGTTCCTCAGGCCTAGGTGGCCTGACTTGTGGCTCTCTTGGGCCTTCAGGCCATCAAGAGCAGCCTTAAGTCTTCCTTTTACAATCTGTGTCCTTGGTGCAAACACTTCTCTACTCCTTCCTTAGGACAGCTTGGAAGATGAGGCCAGCCTGAGGATGTCTGCCTACTGTAAATCCTGCTTCTCTACTAGTAAAATTGACACTCCCGTACTCACTTGACCTGACGTATAATCCTTCTATTTGTGAAAGCACTTAGAAGAAAGGAGAAGAGAATGGTAGACACCGTGGCTCAAGTTCACTCACATGCTTGGTACTTCATGTGCTTCAAACATTCCACAAAATATTTGGAAGTGGTAGAAATAGTTTTAGTTTGGGAAGAGGGAAGATTCTAGATAATGGATGACAGTTACTGTTCCAACAAGGAGAAAGTACTAATTGTCACTGAACTATGCACTCTAAATGATTGCAACAGTAGATTATATATATAAAAATATACATATATATAGTTATCCTTCCCCCCAAAAACTCAATCCAAATAAAACAACAAGCAATAAGCATTTGTGAATCTACCCATACAAATAAATGAAAAAAAGCATTTTTTTTTATCTGTTAGTGTCTTATTGTAATGATTCAAGTTGATTATGAAGGTCTTCATAATAGTCTTATAAGATTCATGCTGTTCATAGACTCATGTAGGTCTTTGGAGACTAACAGGCAGTTCCAAACCAGTCTCTGCCGCATGTACAACCTCAGCAAAGTTATCAAGCTTCTTGAGTTTCAGTTGCCAGATCGTTCAAAGAAATGGAACTCTTCGTACAGCATTAGTTTCAATGATCCAGCACGTAAAGTACCAACTGGCAGTTCTGTCCTCCCTCTTTACCTCTCCAAAATACCAGTATTCAAGTGTGTCATTCCTCTATGTTTTCTGTTTCAGACACAAGGATGAATCCAGAAGGAAGCCCCTCCTCTGAGGAGACTGTATACTTCCAAGTAGCTCCAGGAACTGTCTGTTATATAATAAACCCAGTTAGGTCTGGTGTCTCCAGGTCACCAAGATCAATTCAAGGACACAGGGGGTTCATTATTCTGTGGGAGAAGTGGAGCCAAATCCTATTTACACAATGTTGGAGGTAAATAACAGAACCACTGTACTATACCTCTAAGTCCTACTCCAGTTGGAATGGACTGGTCTCATGTCAAGGATAACTTCATATTGAAACTGACCCAGGAGTCTTGTCCATCAACACTCTCAGAACCAATACAGCAACAATCAAAACTCTGAGCCTGGCGCAGTAGCCTAGTGGTTATTTTACAATAGCCTGTATCCTTGCCTTGCATGTACCAGGATCACATATGGACACTGGTTCACATCCTGACTGCACCTCCCATCCAGCTCCCTGCCTGTGGCCTGGGAAAGCAGTAGCAGATGGCCCAAAGCTGGGACCTTGCACCCACGTGGGAGACCCAGAGGAAGTTCCTGGCTGCTGGCTTCGGATCAGCTCAGCTCTGGCCATTGCGGCCACTTGAGGAGTGAACCAACAGATGGGAGATTGTTACCTTTCTCTCTGTAAAACCTGCCTTTCCAATAAAAATAAATAAATAAATCTTCAAAAAAACCCCAAACCCTTAGGTCGGTCCAATGAGTTGACTTCAGCAGATGGGATGCTGATCTATATATAATATATCTCAACCTTGTCAAAAAACAAAACAAAACAAAACAAAACAAAACAAAACAAAAAAACTCTGTGAGCATGAAAACAAATTGAGACATAATATCAACAAAATAAATAAGATAAACCTCTTATACAAGCCAAATATTTAACAGCTACTCTTTGTCAGAGTGAAGTGATGTTGCATGTGAAAAAACTGAATTCAGAATGCATGTAAATAACAGAGTTATTTTTGTGATCAATTATTTTCATGATAATTTGTGATAAGTTGTAAATAACAGGCAAGAAAATAGGCCTACATGAGCTGGAATTCTTGGAAGTCAGCAATGTAATATTATCTCTCTTCCTGTCAATCAAAAGGACCCACCTTTCCAGGATGCACCTGTGTCTCATTCAGACCAACAGGGGGAGTTGCCTTGATTACTACAATGACTAATGGAGGCGCATAAAATTCCCCAGTGGATTCACACGTGTTAAACCATCACTCTCTACCTCCTAAAACAGACTGAGCATGGAAGAGTGTGCCCCTCTTTAGCCAAAGATCACAGTTACAGGTCCTGTTGAAACTCTTTCCTGTCTGTGTCTTTCATGGGTAACCCTCTAGACCAATCATGATGGACATTATTCCATGTGGGGTGGCCCACACTCACTTAGGAATATGTATTCCCTCTCTGTTAAATTAATTCTAGACCAGTCCTGTCATAATGTAGATTATGACACTTCTGCTCAGAATTTTTATCTTTGTGAAGAATAAGAACCTGGGGTGAAAATTAAGAAGCGCAGGCACAGAGCAGTTTAGAGTATCTCTGAACTTCACCTTCTGTAATTCTAGGATCTGTGGGACAATCTAATCTTGAAATTCCACTCATAGGTGATTAGAGTTAGAAGAGTTAGACTATCTTGACTGTTGAGCAAAGTGAGACCACTACGGGTTGTCAGCACAGAGAAGGGAGAACCTTAACACAGTACTGCCGCTGTTCAGGCATGAGGGAAAGCGTGGACGGGAGGCCAAAACCTAGCCACACAAAGATAGCAAGTTAGAGGCACACAAGGGTCGGGAATGCCACACTGCTCACTCTCAAACAAGCCATCCCTGGAAGCTTTCTCTGTCCATGGTGAACAGCCAGTAGCATCTGTCTGGAGTTTTAATAGTGAGAAATTCAGGGTTTCAGTGGACTTTCTCTAAACACTAAGGTGGGTCCAATCTAGCCCTGAAAATTTACATGTGTGGCCCCTCTGTGTGTATGGGATATCCTTTCACTCTGTTAGCACAGATTAAGCACCTCACATTCATATTTGACCAAGATCTTTACAATCTCCCCCTTCAGTTTCATAAGAGAACTGGCCCGAATTAGAAATAGAAAAGACCAGAACAACAACCTTTATCAGGGAACAAATGGTCCACTTTTGTCAGCCAGCTCTTAGAAAAAGCTTATGGGGGGTGATCAATATTTTGGGAGTGTCATGGTGTCAATGTGTCTAGGATTAGCAATTGTAGGTTTTCCAAATTCCTGCTAAATTCAAGGTAGTGCACAGAGCTACCTTGTATTATAGGCTATAACTCTAGTGCTAGAATCATCTTGATTGGTTTACACTTTGATGTCTAATATTCACATTTTATTAGAATGTTGTGAGAACCATGTCCATAAAACCCATTTTTGTATTTGTTGAGTAAAAACAAGAACAAATCATATGAAGAGCATCACTTGTTGAGAGGCTTGTCATTTTACATGCATTTAATTTATGCAACCAACCATTTGCACCTGGACAATGGGTAGGAAATAATTTACGTGATATGACATTAAATGTTATAAAATTGTATTTTGCCTCTGTTCTATTTACTAAATAATGCATAGTTCTATATATTTTGAATATTTGCATCCCTTGTGGACAATATAATGAGTCTGGCAAGCATAACTTAGATTAGCTTTGATTTTCTCTTATATCCTAGTCTTACACTTAGCTCACATGGAAAATCAAACATCAATATACTTACCTGATGATGGGTGTGATCACCTACAGTGCTTTCTCTGGCTGTGAGGCAAGGGGTGAAGGTGTGCATAAAAATCTCACCCTTGTGAAAGGTATGCTTTCCCTCCCCAGTCCATACTTTCTTGGTACTCCCTGCTTACGTGTCCCACCAGCATTAGTGGAGGAGGACTTGATACATAGTAATGGTGAATAAAGCATGTGGCTTTATCATTGCTCCTGCTGCTTCATTCCTGAAAACAGGGCTTGGTCCCTTCCCATTCCTTGAGGCTCCCTCTCCATGTCCACTCTTGGAAGCAACCGGAGAAGTAGACCAAGGCATCTCTTCCGTAAAATCCCCAGGTTAAAAAAAAATAGGGTTTCACCTCCGATGTTAGGAAAAGGTTTTAGGAACTAGTATACATTTTTTGAATAATGAAATTCATGTAAATAAGCTCCATCTCTCTGTCTTTCCCTCTTCCAGAATTGCTGAGACATTCACAATACATTTAATCTCAATTAGAACCACTGTCATTCTTCCCCTAGACCCTCTCCATTTGAAGACTCTATCGCTGTGTTCCTTCAAGCACGGCCAGCCCAAAGAGCACCAACATCAGAATCAGTGCAGGTGCTCGTTAAAAGCACTTACTCCTTGAGTTTGGCACATCACAATCTCTGGATGTGAGACTGAGGAAGTTATATATATTTCACATGGAAATCTCGGGTGCTTTAGTACTTGGTTAAGTTGGAGAATCCTAGGCTCATTTTTATGCTATGTGTTATAAGACATTACATATTTTTATTGGGAAAAAAGGGAAGAATTTAGATAAGTGGCATGACCTTCAGATAGTAGTGTTAAAATAATTATTAATTTCTTGTTTTATCTTAGTTTTTAACTTGAGCTTTGTTCAAGGGTATGAAAAGAATTCTTTATCAAGATTTATGTTCACCCTGTTCTACAAGTGCCTGCTGTTTTTTTCTCCAAAGATTACAACAAAGATTAGTAAGCAGTTTATTAAGTAAAACAAGAAACCAGTGCCATGAACTAGCAATAAATGGTAATATATATAATCTATAAAATAGTTTTGGCGCTAAAACTCACCAGGAAAGGTGCTTTGTCAGTGAGATACTGTAAATGAATAAGATTCAATTCTGCCTGCAGGTTTCTTGTGGTCTAGCAAGAAATATATAGCAACTGGCAGTACCTCAAGAACAGGTCATTGCCAGAAAGCAAAATGATCTTAATATTGGCCACATGGACTCCAGAAAACTAAAGAAACTCATCGAAGTGAGAGTCCACATAAGAAACCAACACCCAAGCTTCCTCAGTTTCCTTTCCTCCCCTCACTGAGGTTTGCCCCTGGCTGATTAAAGAAAAAAAGGGGGTGGTCGTGGCTGCAGGAAACAGTCTGCACAGTTCTTCCCAGTGGAGCATCCGAAGGACCAACCAGTCTCTCCTCAGATCAGCTGACTCCCATGATGTCTCTGTTGTAGCACAGCTCATGCACCTCACCACCCAGGAACGTGCAGGGAGAATGGAAGACAGTCCATCCCACCTTGTCTAACAACAAGGCATTTCAGCACCTTGGGGGAGGGCCAGCAGTCGGGGTGAGGTCAAGTGGTGGGAAGAGAGCCCCCTGTGACCAGGATCCAATGCAGGAATTGTAGGTGACTCCAGCGAGCCAGGAGCAAGGAGGAGTGTTCAAAGTTGAGAACCCACAGGTGTAAAGGCCACGGGATGAAAGATAATACTGGCTATTGAGAAAATTTCTACCCATGCCAAACTTGCGGAGGACTTTTTAATGTTCCTTTTAAATCACACCCTACTTAAAGGTTCCCTTTATATCGTACTTCATCTATGAAGTTCTCTGCAACTAGGCTACACTCCATGCTGTTCCTTTCTATTGTCACCTTGTACCACTGATATGTCATTCTCAGGGCCTTCTGCTGCTTACTTGATTGATATGAGATGTAACTCACATACAACAAAAATTCACTCATATACAGTGTGCTATTCAATGATTATTTAGCTCATTCATTAAATTAGAAACCATCACCATAATCAAGTTTAGATCGTTCACAAAAGAAACTTGCACCATTATCAATCACATCCAATTTCTATATTTTGTGGGTTGATTTGTATCCTCCAAAAATATATGCTCAAATCCTAACTCCCAGGATCTATGAATGTGATCCAGTTTGAAAACAGAATCTTTGCAGACTTCATCAGGTAAGATGAGATTACACTGCATTCAGATGGATCCTAAAGCTAATATGACTGGTATCTTTATTGAAGAGAGAAATTTGGGGATAGACATTGTGGTATGCCAGGTCAAACCACTGCTACTTGGGATATTAGCATCACATGCTGGAGTGCCTTAGACTGAGGTCCTGATTCCACTTCCAATTCAGCTTCCTGCTGCCATGACCTCTGAGAGGCAGCAGGTGATCGTTCCAGAATAGACCCAGAATACCTATGTCTCTGCCGCCCCGTATGGGAGAGCTGGATGGAATTACTGACTCCTGGCCCAGCCCCGCTGTCACAGGTACTTGCAGAATGAACCACTGAATGGAATCTCTCTCTTGCTCACTCTTGTCCTGCCTTTTAAACAAAACGATTAAAAAAAAAAAAACCTCACCAGTAATACAAATTAGGATATGAAGACACAGACATCTGGAGGAGAAGGTCATGAGAGAGGGAGATAGAAACTGGGGTGTGGCAACTACTGACCAAGGAGAGTCAAGGATGTGAGTGAGCAAGAAAAGACAGACAAGGCAATATGGAAGCCTCCCCTAGTTGTTTCAGAGGGGTAAGGCCCTACTGACTCTGATTTCAGACTTGAAGCCTCTTGAGCAATAAGAAGAGATTTCTGTTTTTCTAAGCCACACAGTTCGTGTCGGCTAACCTACCCACACCTGTTAGCCGCCAAAGCTGACCCTGCCTCTATCCATCAGCTCTGGAGGTTTATGTACATGGATTATACCAGTGTGCTTTGTAGTTTCTTTAACTTCAGATGTTTTCAAGTTCATTCATATGGGTTGTGGTGTATATCAACACTTCATTGAACAATATTCTCTTATACACCAAACTTGGTTTATCATCAGTGGATGTCCATTTGGGCTGTATTCATGTTCTGTCAGGAAACAGCACCGTCTTTATGTGGATACACTTCCATTTCTCTTAGGTGTGCACAGGCGTGGGATTGCTGTGTCATGTGATAACAATATTTGATAACAATATTTGATCCTCTGAGAAAATGTTTCCCAAAGTAGCTGCATGATTTTGTGTGCCTATTAGTAATGTGTGCAGGTACAAATTGATTGCCAACACTTGCTATTATCCTTTTTAAACTGAAGCCATCCTTATGGATGTGAAACAACATTTCATCACGATTTGGATTTGCTTTTCCCTCATGACCAGTGGTACTGAGCATACTTTCATGTGCTTACTAGTCATCTTCTTTGAAGAAATGTATATTCAAGCCCTTTGCCCATTTTTTGAAAAGATTTTTTTTTTTTAATTTGAAAGGCAGAGCTACAGAGAAAAGGAGAGGCAGAGAAAGAGATCTTCCATCCACTGGTTCACTCCCCAAATGGCTTCAATGACCAGAGCTGAGTAGATCCAAAGCCAGGAACCAGGAGCTTCTTTTGTGTCTCCTACACTGGTGCAGGGGCCCAAGGATTTGAGCCATTCTCCATTGCTTTCCCAGGCCACAAGTATAGAACTGAATGGGAAGTAGAGCAACGAGAATATGAACCAGTGCCTATATGGGATGCCAGCACTGCAGGAGGAGAATTAGCCTGCCCACCCTGCATGCCTTGCTTCTGCCCATTTTTTAATTAGGTCATTGGTCTGTGGGCTGTTGAATTGTAGTTCTTACATTCCGAATAAGTGGGTTGTTCCCATTATTGTGTTTTTTTATATACTTTGTAGTTTTAAAATCTTCCTCATTGTGCCCAGTTACACTGCACATGTGAGGAGGGCTGTGTCTCTGGTGCTCTAAAAGATCACTGATTCTTATTTCACATTTAATGAATAGACTGGACTTTTTCTTCCAGTGCTCTCAAATCGAAGTTGGGGGAAAAGAAAGCAACCTAGGATTTACTGTTTCTGCATTGGGTGATTTCCCTACAACCTAAGGGGGTTCTGTGTTCTTATCTCCTATAAATAAATAAGCACAAGGAAATGAACTTATCTGATACGGCACAGTTGAAGAGTAACGGAGCTGCTTTGGTCTCTGAAGACCTGCACATTTCAAGCACCTTGTCCCTTTGTCCCTTTGCAATTTGATACAAGACAGTAAAGCCAGAAAACTCACCAGGCTTCTTATGCATATAAAATGTCATATCTATACTTCAGATCTCATCCAAGGAATTATAAAAGAGTTTGTACTCTTTTTTTTTTTTTTAGCTCATAAATGAACAAAATGCATTCAATCACTTCCCTTGAGTGAACTACAGGAATTCTTCTTCTGTTAAAAACTCAATTACAGAAATGGGAATATGGCCGAGTTCACTGAATAGGAAAAGAAAGAGGAAGTAATTCTGGAATTCACGTAAGGAGTGGGTGGCCTGTCCAGAGGTGTGGACATACTTTCGACTCCACCAGCACTTTCCCAGCAGTCAGGGGACAATGCTAGCATGGCTCATGATTCTGGCTCCAGGCCAGTGACATGCTCATTTGAATCACAGCCAAGAATACTTGGACGCATTGCCTGAACGCGTGACTGGAATGCTTGTGTTTCTACTGCATGCTGTACTCTCCCAGAGACCCACTGACAGCTCATTCTCCAAGGTCTCATCCCATGTTCCGCAGACATTGTCTTCACCCGCCTAACCCCAAGGATAGAGGTGAGATCAAGTTACATTTTGGAGGCAGTTCAAACCTATCTCTAACATCCCCCTAACATTTAAAATTCTTACATTCATTCTTGGGAATTGTTTTTAAAAAAAGATTTTATTTATTTTTACTGGAAAGGCAGATTTACAGACAGAAGAAGAGATAGAGAGAAAGATTTTTCACCTGCTGGTTCACTCCCCAAATGGCAGCAATATCTTCCGTCCAATGGTTCACTCCCCAAGTGACTGCAATGGCTGGTGCTGCACTGATCCAAAGTCAGGAGCCAGGATTGCCTCCAGGTCTCCCACATGGGTGCAGAGTCCCAAGGCTTTGGGCTGTCCTTGACTGCTTTCCCAGGCCACAAGCAGGGAGCTGGATGGGAAGCGGGGCCTGCTGCTTCCAGTGACCATATGGGATCCCGGCGTATGCAAGGCAAGGACCTTAACCGCCACACTATCACACAGGGCCCAGAGAGCAGACTTACTTTGCCATGAGAAAGGGCTACATCATGCTTGAGCAAGGGTATTGCTAGAATATTTTTGCTGACGTAAGAAAAAAATCACATCTATACAGACTAACTGCAGTTTTCTCACAACGTGTGTGGCTGTGTGGTTTTATTCTGCCTATGCATTTGCTTCCAGTCTGGATGCTCCATAAAGCAGGTCACACAAGTGCCTGCAGTGCTTTGCTTCTGGAGAAATTCCTAGAGACAGTGGACAATGGAATTCTACTTCCTTGGCCTTTCTTTTGCAGAGAAATTTCTGTTTCCCCTGGACGCCCAAGGTTATCCGAGAAGTCCAGCCCTGATCCTTCCTTGCTGCTAAATGTAGACTGTTACCTTCAGGTCATTGCTCTTTCCTGATGACAGACTGGCATAGTTTTGACACATCCCTGCATCTTATCTCAGCCCAGCCCTTTGAGTCACTTGACAGCTGCTGCTGTTGCCACTTTCTCAAGCTGAGAGAGGAAGTAGCTTAGGAAGTTTTCGAGCTCCAGTTCGCAGTCTGGATGTTTAAAAGGATGAAAAGTAAATTTGACATGATTTTTAATTTATTTAATGCTTAGTTCCTTTCTGTGCGTATTTCCCAAGGGACATATTAATTGAAAATGTTTGTCATCCTGCAGTGGGAAGGGATGAAGTTTGACAGATTTTCTTTGATTGTTAATATTCTCCATTTCCTTTCCTCTCCTTAAAATGTCATTCAGTTTTTCATATCTGAAAACCTAGGTTGTATTGCAAGATGGGTTGACAGGAGTGGGGTGAAAGGAGGAGGTCTTAAGTTAGATAATCTATACCAAGGGTACTTGTCTGGACTGATTTGTTAGTTTTTAGTTGGATTACATACAGTGCATTTTTGAAAGAATCATACAAATGGGTCACAGAAAATTGTATGCTATATAAGGGTATTTAAAAGCATCATTAAAATATAAATCCATATTTATGCTTCACCAAGAAATCAATTATATTGATGACAATAATGAACTTTTTGTTCTTTATTTTGAAAAGTGCAAAATCACTAGGCTTTTCACAATAGCTCTTCCAAAGGGATTAGCAATGTTCCTTAGCAAGTAAAACCATGCCTGTGACACCAGCATCTTGTAAGAGTGCCACTTGGGGTGAGGGTCTCAGCTGCCCTACTGATCCAGCTCCCTGCTTTGGCCAAGTAAACACAATGACAGAAGATACACCAAGTACTTGTGTCCCTGCTACCCCACAGAAGACCCAGATTGAAACTCCTGGCTGCTTGGCCTCTGCCTGGCCCAGCCCTGGCCTGAGTGGCTTTCTGGGAAATGAAGCAGCAGACAGACGGTCTCTCTCATTCTTGCTCTCTCTCTCTCTCTCTCTCTCTCTCTCTCTCTCTCTCTGTCTCTCTCCCCTCACTGTAACTCTTCTAAATAATACTTAAATAATAATTCTAAAAACTACAGTGCACTTGCTGTGTGTATGTACATGTACTCACCCACTAAATATTACGTCTAATCCCCAGAATGCAGAGTATTACCTCCAATTTACAGATATGCAACTGAAGTTCAGGGGGAGAAGTTCCAAATGGGTACCAGTCTGAGTATTACTGGTGACTTTACTTGTGACAAAGCTTCTTGCTAATGCACCTGGGTAAACAGCAGCAGATTGCCCAAGTGCTTGAGACATTACACCCACACTGGAGACCAGGATGAAGCTCCAGGCTCCTGGCTTTGGCCTTAGCCATTGTAGCTATTTGGAAAGTGAACCGGAAGACAGAAGAGTCTTTCTCTCCATTTTCTCTGTCTCTCTGTAACTCACTCTTTCAAATGAAGAAACATATCATTTTTAAAAAGATATAGTATTTTTTAATGGAATGACAGATTTACAGAAAGAAGGAAAGACAGAAAGATCTTTCATCTGCTGGTTGGCTGACCAGATGGTCACAATGACTGTAGCTGGGAGCATCCTGAAGTGGATGCAATGACTCTGTTACCTAATCCTTCCTCTACATTACCATATGGATGCTGGTTCATGTCTCAGCTACTCTACTTCTCATCCAGCTCCCTGTTTCTTGCTTGGGAAAGCAATAGATGATGACCCAGGGCCTTTGGAACTGGCATGCATATGGGGGACTGAGAAGAAGCTCCTGGTTCCCAGCTTTGGATCAGCTCAACTCTAAGCTTTGCAGTCATTTGCAGAGTGAAACCGTGGATAGAAGATCTTTCTGTATCTCCTTCTGTATAAATAATAAAAATAAATAAACCCATCACAGTTTCAGAAAATGGTTTAGGTTGCCTTATACCTAGGCAAGTGTTAAACAGCTGGGAGAAAATCAGCTAATAGTTGGCAGGCCTCCTGGGCCTGGTTAATGTCAAATTTGTGTTAACTATTCCAGTGTGCCAGCATAGTCACCTATTCTGTTTTTTAATTTAATTTTATTTATATATTTTTATTTTTTTAAAGATATGTGCAGGTCCCCAGCCTCGCTTGGGCCAGACTGCACAAGTGCCATTTGGTGCCAGGCACCGCATGCACACCTGGGCATAAGGACTGTGCATTGACCAGGTAAAGGGGCAAAAGAATGTATGGGAGAGAGGGCTGCTGAGAAAGTATGCTGCAGGCGAGGAATGACATCTGAGGGACTTCCATTGACAAGGGCACTGGACTTGCTGACTGTGGAACACATGTGTCAGAACTGGGCCGCCTCAGTGGCTCAGATTGACCAGTGGACAACATACAGAGATGCACATGAAGGAAATGGCAGTCCCTTGAGTCTTGCAGAGGGCACCTGGTACCATAGCAGAGGAAGGAGGGCAGAGCAAATTGGTCAACTACCCCATCCAGACATCGGTAGCAAATATCCGAGCAACTGGAGACTCTAAGGACTTTAAAAGGGTTTCCCCATCCTTGAATCAGCAAGATTGGCAGCATTTTAGAGCTACTGAAACCACTTAAGCAGAACCCTTGCAGCATGCTCCACATTGGGCACCCTGGGATGACATCAGGTGGCTGTTCCCCATCCCTGGGTACTGAGGTGGTTGGCTTGCTGCGTGTGGCTTCTTCCCTTATCTCCACTCTTTCTCCAGACAAAAGAAGAAGAAGAAAAAATTGGAAACAATGGTCTCAATCACTTTCCCCTAACCCTCAACCCTTTAAAAAAAAGTATTTATTTATTTTTATTGAAAAGGAAGACTTACAAAGAGAAGGAGAGACTGAGAGAAAAATCTTCCATCCACTGGTTCACTTCCCAAATGGCCGCAATGGCCAGAGCTGAGCTGACCTGAAGCAGGAACCAAAAGCTTCTTCCTGGTTTCCCAATTGAGGACAGGGTCCACTACTGCCTTCCCAGGCCACTAGCAGAGAGCTAGATGGAAAGTGAACAGCTAGGACATGAATCAGCAAACATATAGGATCTAGGCAAGTGCAAGGCAAAGATTTATCCACTGAGCCATCACACTGAGTCCCAGAAATACATCTTTAAAAGTGAAAAAAGAGGAGAGAGATAATTTGTTCAAAATCTGATTCCTGGGGCAATGAAACCAAAGTCCACTGGAATTAATTAGACCATGTAAGTCTGAAATTCCTAAAGCTGAATGCAATAATGGACATAGTTATTTAGGATAAATGTAAAATGCATGAGATGTCAGGACAACAGGAACACTGGAACATATGATCACCTGAAGTATAAGTCATCATCTTAAAAATATGTACATTCTTGCCTGAGTATTTGCAAATAATTATATGTAGGAGGGATTGAGGAATTGAAGAATAATTTTAGGGAATATTTCATAGCAGAACCAAGACTGATGGGTTTGAGGATCCTAAGTATGAGGAAAGAGGTTAAGTTTACCCTTCAGGCAAGGTCACATACTTTACTAACATCTGATAATGTTTGACAAGTGCTTCATGCACATTATTTGCACTTGACATTGAAAGAGGTTAGGTGACTTGGCCATGTTTTTAAGTGACCTGTACTAAGCTGCTTCTTTTTTTCTTTAAGATTTTTAAAGTTTTATTGGAAAGGCAGATCAGATCTACAGACAGAAGGAGAGACAGAGAAATATCTTCCATCCACTGGTTCACTTCTCAAGTGGTCACAACTGCTGGAGCTGCTGGAGCTAAGCCACTCTGAAACCAGGAGCCACGGGTTTCTTCTAGGTCTCCCACGTGGGTGCAGGGTCCCAAGGTTGTGGACCATCTGCTACTGCTTTCCCAGGCCACAAGCAGGAAGCTGGATGGGAAGTAGAGAAACCAGGACATATGGGATCCTGGCGCTTGCAAGGTCCATAATAGAAGTCTTTGCTGCTACAAAATATGTACCTTTTAATATTACTTTCTAGCTTCTAAAATATGTATTCCTGAGGAGGATTTGGTGATGTACTGGGAATAAGATGGTGCGTGGGATGACAGCATCTCATACCAGACTGCCTAGGACTGAATCTCACTACCACTTCCTTTTCCTGCTTCCAGTTAATACACATCTTGGGGAGCTCAGGTGTTTGTCTCTGTCACCTGCACGAGAAACTTTGGGTAGAGTTCCTTCCCCTGGCTTCAGGCTGCCAGATCCCTGACACCGCAGGTATTTGGAGAGTGAAACAGGTGAAAGACTTATCTCTCTCTCTCTCTCTCTCTCTCCCTCCCTCCCTTCCTCCTTTCTTCCCTCTCTCTTTCCCAATAAATAAACTTTGTTTCTTTTAATATATTTTTATTTTAAATTATGTGGCACAATTTCATATGGTTATAATTCCCTTCAGAAGCCACCAATTAAGGGCAAAAAATTTCACATGAGAGAACAGCACATGGTCCGTGTAGTAATCTGCTAGCAAGGGTTATTTCAGTTTTCTATGTTTCCTAGGAGAGCGCTAAGAGCTAAGCAACATGTTAGGAACAAGAAAATGTTATCTATAGCCTTTTATTGATAATGAAAATGCTCAGTACTTTCTATAAAATTAAAAAATACAAAGAAACCAACAAATCTATTCATCATCTTACAGTTAAGAGATGGTTTTAACTTTGAAAATTCATTTTCTTCCATTCTGTGATACACCCTAAGACTTCAAGGTCCTTGCTCAGGCATTGCATCTCCACAGTTCTAGTCTTGTAACCCTAATCCGAATCTCTCCAAACTCCACCCAATTCCCCCCAGTTTCCACCAATACTAAGCCACCATCCTCTCTTGCCTACATTTCTGCACTTTGTCCCTAAGTAATCTCCTCACTGCCACTCTGGCCCACAGTCACTGCCCATTCTGCAACCAGAGTAGTTTTGTAAAAGGCAAACTGTTGAGAAGCCTTGGATGGCTTCCAATTGCCCTTTAGATAATGTTCAAACTATTAAGCACAGATCCCAAAGCCCCTTGCCTCCACACCCCATGTCAGCCCTCTCCACACAGGGCTCATGGCATCCTCATGGCACTCTGCATACTTTCTTGGCCACAGTCTCTCACACCTTTGAATTGCATTTGCTGGGCTGAAACACTCTTCCTTAGCCTCTTGCCTAAGAGCTTGCAGATCATAGCTCATATTTCAGTTATTTTAGGAAGATCTATTTGACCTCCTGCCTCTCTGCACAGGATTAAAGGCTCCTGCTACATCACAAGCTCTCCCCAATCCTGGATGATAACTTACCTCCCTATATTACTGTCTCTCTGTGTGACTGCCATTCTCCTTCACTAGATAGTAAAATGTGAAGGCATGGTCTTTTTTTTTTTTAATGTTTTTGTTGTTGTTGATTTATTTGAGTCAGAGAGAAAGACAGACAGACAGACGAGACATTCCTCTATGTGCTAGTTCATACTCCTCAAATGTTCCTAACTGAGCTGACCCAGGCAAAAGCCAGGAGGTAGAACTCCATGAGGCTCTCCCCTGCGCATGGTAAGGACCCATACTTGACCTGCTGCCTCCCAGGTGCATTAGCAGTAAGCTAGTCTGAGCTGCACCCGCATCCGCACCCCAAGGCAGGGTCCTCTCTTTTACACATCACCCAATACTACACATGCAGCACCTTACCTGGCATACTGTAACATATGAAGGACTTAGTCAATTTTATAATTTTCATATAGATTTTTTTAAAAGACTTTTTTTTTAATTGCAAAGTAAGATATACAGAGAGGAGGAGAGACAGAAAGGAAAATCTTCTGTCCGATGATTCACTCCCCAAGTGGCCACAACAGCTGAAACTGAGGCAATCCGAAGCCAGGAGCCAGAAGATTCTCCTGGGTCTCTCACATGGGTGCGGGGTCCCAAGGCTTTGGGCTGTCCTCGACTGCTTTCCCAGGCCACAAGCAGGAAGCTGGATGGCAAGTGGGGCTGCTAGAACACAAACCTTTGCTCATATGGGATCCTGCCATGTGTAAGGCGAGGACTTTAGCCACTAGGCAGGATACCATGCTGGGGCCATAGGTGTTCTTTCATTGTATTAATATTTAAGTAAAATCATTTTTTTTTTTGTGAATGGCAGTTTAATGTCTTTCCTTCTAGTCCTTATCCCCTCTATTTATCTTTTTCTTTTCATTTTTTTTATAAACTTTTTTTTTTAAAGATTTATTTTTATTATTTTTTCATTGGAAAGGCTGATATACAGAGAGGAGAGACAGAGAGGAAGATCTGCCGTCTGATGATTCACTCCCCAAGTGAGCGCAACGGGCCGATACTATGCCAATCCGAAGCCAGGAGCCTCTTCCAGGTCTCCCACGCGGGTGCAGGGTCCCAAAGCTTTGGGCCATCCTCGACTGCTTTCCCGGGCCACAGGCAGGGAGCTGGAAGGGAAGCAGGGCTGCCGGGATTAGAACCGGCGTCCATATGGGATCCCGGGCGTGCAAGGCGAGGACCTTAACCACTTGCGCCACGGCGCCGGGCCCTTTCTTTTCATTCTTAAGCTGAGAACTTCTAGAAAATGTTGGGTTGGCTGTGCTGTTAGCATTTCTTTCTTTCTTTTTAAATGGAAGACTTATCATTTCATAATAAGTATATTGTGTTACACAATTTTTGACTGGTGCTGCTTATAGTTTTAAGCAAGTCTAGTATTAGTTTGCCAAGTTTCACTTTTTGTAAACGATAAATAAATGTGAATTGTGTCCAGTGCATTCTTCAAGGAGATGACTTGTCTTTGTTTTTATTTATTTTTAAAAGATTCATTTATTTTTATTTTGAAGGCAGATTTACAGAGAGAAAGAGAGAGAGCCTCCATTTTACAGCTCACTTCCCAATGGCTACAAAGGCTGAAGCAGCGCTGATCCAAAGCCAGGAGCCTGGAACCTCTGTTTTAGGTTTCCCACATGGGTGCAGGTTCCCAAGGCTTTGGGCCATCCTCTACTGCTTTCCCAGGTCATTAGCAGGGAGCTGGATGGGAAGTGAACAGCTGAGGCATGAACCAGCACCCATATGAGATGCTGGTGCTACCAGTGGAGAATTAACTTATTACACCACCTCGCCAGTCCCATGACTTGTCTTCTTTAAACTGATGATGTGCTAAATTGTACTACACTGTCCACTGTTAAAAAGTCCTTCCATCTTTGCAATTAGTCATGATATATTATTGTTTTACATGCTGCAGAATTTGAAGTATTAACATTTTCTTTATCATGATTTAGTCTATGTTTATGAATAAAATTGACCTATAATTTTCTTTTCTCCTGCTGTTCTTTCTGGTTTCCATACTGAGGACTACTAAAGTCTCATAAAAGGAATTGGGGAACATCCTGTTTTCTCTAAGGCTCTATAGGCAAAAAAGACGATGTATTCCTGCAATGTTTGAAGTAATTATTTTAAAAATTTGGACCTATTGCAGATACATCTATTGATAGATAGATAAATAGATAGATAGATAGATAGATAGATAGAGTTATATGCATATTTGTGTGTGTGTGTGTGTGTGTGTGTGTGTGTGTGCACACTCAGTTGGCTTATGTGCCCTTATGATTTGGCTTTTATATTCCATATCCAGTTTCCAACACTGTTGATTCTGCTCCTTCCTGACTTCCTATTTTCTTTTTATTGCATTTCTCTTTTGTTTCATCCTGGTCATCCAATTCCATTTTTATTATAATCTGAATCTTTCTCTGTTGGGCTTCTTTTTTGTTATCTTCCATATTATTTCATTAATTGAGTCGGCCTTAGTTTTGACAAGACAAAGAAGTTGCTTTCCAAGGTTGACTTCCATGTTTTTTTTCACATGGAAAAATCTTCTCTGAAAGTTTGCACATTTGTTCTGCATCTTCAGGTCCAGGATCGTTTTCTGAACCTTTACATTCTCTGTATTGTTATTTTAGCTTATTCTCTCATAAGTAAGGAATGTCTGGAAGGAGAATATGTATACCACTTGCTAGAAAATAACTGAATATCTATTACTTTGAATGTTGTATCTGAAATGTTACATATCCTTCCAATATGCAAGTTTTACTCAGAATCTTAGTGAAAGGCTTTTTTTATGATGCTGATCAGTTGCTACAACTCTTCATCGAGCACAGGCGAGCACTGTTCCTTGATCTTGTGAAGTCTTTTTGAGTTTTGCTGAAGGAAATTTCACATATCTCCTACCTGGGCCTGTTGGCCAAGGCAAAGCAGAAAAGAGATAGATCATCAATTAACTGCTTGTGACACCATAGCTCTGAGGTGTACGAAAATAGGTTTTATCTCACATACCAAGTCCAACGGGAGGTAAATGGCTGCCTGGGGAACTCTGCTGAGACACTTTTGGGCACACAGAGATAAAGTCTTTTGGTAAATAGTTAAATCTTTTAGGAGAAAAACCCGGGGTTGAGGGTGTTGCCTTTTTCTTCATGAAGTCAGCAAGTGTGACATACAAATCAATAGGAAGCGAACTTGGCTGTAATACCCAACAATAATAACTGGAATGGGCTGAAAGCTAGTCAGGAGAGGTATTTTTCCTACTATTAGGAGATGGACTGAGTAGGGCTGGCCCATGGACCTACTCATGTGTGCAAAATCTGGCACTAGGAATGGTTCTGATGGAGGAATCTGGGAAACTCCTCTGTTGGGACACAGTGCATGCAGGTGAGTGCCAAGAACCATGATAGGAAGCCCAGACCAGGCCAGGAAATGGTACCCAGCAGCATACATTTGGCACAGGTCAGTGGTGAACCAGGCAGGGCAGATACACTACACCCGCTGGCAAATTTGAGCAACAGAATAGAGTGTGGGTTGGGCCAGGTCCAGTTGCAATACACACCAGTACACATTATGGCTTGGACTGGGTGCTGGCTGGGCTGAGCTAGGCTTTTGCCCCAACCGACCTGAGCTGGAACTGGGGGTAAGCGGGGCTGGGCCAGGCTACAGCGCCCACTGGCAAAAGCTGAGGTGAGGTAAGCCATACCAGACCGGGCCACAGTGCCCAATCAGCACATGCAAGACCTGGGGTTGGGGGAGAGATAAAGTTGGTAGGGGGAATGTGGAGGGCTCCCCTGCTGGACAGGCACTCCCACAGGAGAATGTGAGTTGGGATGGGGGTAGACCAGAACAGGCAAAACTATAACACCTGAGGGTCTCATGTGAGCTAGATCAGGGAAAAGCCAGGCTGGGTTCAGAGCTCCTTTTGGTGCAAGCATAAATCAAAGTGGGTGAGGGTTGGTTGGGCTTTGCCACAGCATCAGCTGGCAGAGGCTGACACTGGGGGCTAATTTTGTCAAGCTAAACTGCAGAATCACCTGGAAAGTGCGTGATCCAGGAGTGGGCCCAGTGGGGAAATAGTGGGCACCTCCCTCTTGGGTTACCAGTCCCACAGGACAGTACAAAAACCAGGACTGGGGCAGACATGGACGGACATAACAACACCCACCAACATGTGCATGGGCCAGAGAGTAGGGCTGGTTGGATTGAACCAGACTTCAATGCCCATTGACATGTACGAGAGCTAAATAGGATGTGGAACAGACTGGACCAGTCTTCTGTACATACTGGCAAGCATGGGAACCAGGGCAGGGAGCAGGCCTGGTGGGGGTGATGGGGAGTCACCCTGATTAGGCTGCAGCTCCCACTGGTTTGCATGAGGGCTGAGTGTGTGGAGGGCAGAATCAGGCTGGATTGTAACACCCATTGGTTCACATGGAAGACAGGGCTGAAAAAAGAACTGACCCAGCAATTGCAACCACCAACATACACATAAACTGATTGGGGCGATGACTGTTCTGAACCCTGTACTGGCATGCACACACTGGAATCAGACCTGGGATCACCTCATATGAAGTTTCTTTGAGGATCCCTCCAACTGAACTGCTGATCTCAGAACCCCAACCATGAAGAGAAGGACAGGATCCATAGTCTGACCATGAAGTGCAAGTGTTAAAGCTGAACCTCCTCAGATGCTCAGATGGAACAGTAGACAGCAAATCCAAGTGTACATGGAGGATATGGCAGTCTATTGAAACCTGCAGAGGACACCTGGTACCATAACAGGACGGAGAACAGAACAAACCAATCAACTACCCCAGCCATGTGTTGGCAGTGAAAATCTGGGCTAAAGGAGATTCTAAGGTAGAAGTCAGCCAGTGGATTCTGGAGAGATTTCATCGTGTTTGGAATGGCGAGCTTGGGAACAATTCAAAACTGTTGGACTACCAGAACTACTTTAGCAGGACCCTTGGAGCATGCCCCACATCAAGGACCTGCGATGGGTGGAAGGCTGGGTGGAGCTTCTCCCTTTATTCTCCCTTTACCCCAGAGCTAGGAAAAATAATAACAATGTGGAAACCATGGTCTTTAAAAAAAAATCATTTGGAAGCAATGACTGAAAGTCCCTGGCCTTCTTGAAGCTTAGACGTGACTCAGTTCTGAATGACTCAGTGCTATCAATTCAGCACACTTGGATTATGAACTATGTTCCACAGATAACAGTCATCTGAAGGTGGCCCAAATTCCAGAGATTCACTGATTGAATGCATGATTAAGTAGTGACCTGACTGAACAATGATCTATGTTGACGTGACTGTACCCAGCTTTACAGCCATAACTTAACTGTGGCTGCATAAGCCTTTAGAAGCAGCATCTACTGCTGGTTCTCGTTAGGATCTCTCTCTCTCTCTCACCCTCCCAGCTGCTATTAGCAAGAGAACTAAATGTCCTTTGGGGAATTTGGCCTTTGTCCTTCCATGCAGCACAGATGAGGCTGTCATTGCACAATATGGGAAAGTGTGAGCCTCACCTTCCCTTTCTTAGTGCAAAAAGCGATCCCTAAATGAGTATGATACCTAGGCTGCAAATGACAGTCTAATTTTAGAAATATTATTTACTTTTATTGGAAAGGTAGATTTACAGAGGGAAGGAGAGATAGTGAGAAAGATCTTCCATCCACTGGTTCATTCACCAAATGGCCACAATGGTCAGAGCTGAGTCAATCCAAAGCAAGGAGGCAGAACCTTCTTCCAGGTCTCCCATGTGGGTGCCTAAGGCCTTGAGCCATCCTCCACTGCTTTCCCAGGCAATAGGCATGGAATTGAATGGGAAGTGAAGCAGCTGGCACATGAATTGGCTGCCATATGCAATGCCAGCACTTGAAGGTGAAGGATCAATTACTGTGCCAGTTCTGAGAGGCTATGTCTTTTTTTAAAAAAAAGATTTATTTATTTAAAATATTTTAGGACAACTGCTTTTTTTAAAAAAGTTTTTTTAATTGGACAGTCAGAATTACAGAGGAAGGAAAGACAAAGTTCTTCCATATATTGGTTCCCTCCCCAAGTGAATACAATGACCAGAGTTGAGCTCCAATGCAAAGCCAGGAGCCAGGAGCTTCTTCCAGATATCCCACATGGGTACAAGGTCCCAAGGCTGCTTTCCAAGGCCACAAGCAGGGAGCTAGAAGAGAAATGGAGCAGCCAGGATAGAAACCAGCATCCATATGGGATCCTGGCACATGCAAGGAAATGACTTTAGCCACTAGGGTATTGCACCAGACCCATACTTATTTATTTGAAAGTGTGTGTGTGTGTGTGTGTGTGTGTGTGTGTGTGTGTGTGTGTGTGTGTGTGTGTCAGAGGGAGTGTGCACACACAATCTCCTACCTTCTGGTTCACTCTCCAATACTGCAACAGCCAGAGGGATGTACTGCAGCCAGGAGCCTGGAAATCCAGGCAGCCCTACCACGTGGGTGGCAGAGGATCAAGCACGTGAAGTATTCATTACTGCCTTCCCAGGCACATTAGCAGGAAACTGAGTAACCTGGAGTCAAACTGGCACTCAGATACAATATGTTAGAGCCACAAGCAAAAGCTTAGCCCTCTGTATCACCCTGGAACTAGGAGTGTCTTAGATTTTCTATAAGCACTTGAAGGAAATTGCTTTCATCTGGAGCTGGGAGCTGGGATGATAGAAACCTGTAGCCCTTTGCAGCTCCATCATCAGAAAGGCATCCATAAGCAGTCAGAAAAGCCCTACTGGAGGGAAAAGCAAAGGCAACAGAGAGGTTGAGGCACAGAGAGGAGGACACCTGCTAATGTCAGCAGTTTCTTGAGCCTTTTGATATGGCTTTCACCTCTTTCTGTATGTCATGAATCAATCAATCCACTTTTAAAAATGTATTGATGGGGCCCAGTGCTGAGACATAGTAAACTAAGCCTCTGCCTTGTAAGTGCTGGCATCGCATATGGATGGCTGCTTGTTTCTGGCTGCTTCATTTCCAACCAGCTTCCTGCTTGTGGCCTGGTAAGACAGTGGGGGATGGCCCAAAGCCTTGGGATCCTGCAACTACATGGGAGACTCAGAAGAGGCTAGTGACTCCTCGCTTTGGATGGCTCAGCTCCAGCCACTGTGGCCATTTAGGAAGTAGATCAGCCAATGGAATCTCTCCCTGTCTCTCCTTCTGTCTGTGACTCTGCCTTCCAAATTAAAAATAAAATAAATCTTTAAAAAATTTTATTTGAGAGGGAGAGAGACAGAAAGCTCCCATTTTCTGGCTTCCTCGCAAAATGCCCACAGGGTCAGAGCTGGGCCAGGCCTAAGTCAAGAGCCCACAACACATGTGGAGTCTCCCTGTGACAGGTTGGAACCAAAGCCCTTGAGTCATCATCTCCTGCGTCTCAGGAGACAAGTCAGCAGTAAACTAGAGTCGGGAGTGAACATGGGACTTGAATGTAGCCACTCTATTATGGAATAAGAGCATCCCAAACAGTAGGTTAACCCCTGGAACAAATACCTGCCTCAACAAATTTATTTTCAATTGAATCATTTCTGTTTGGTTTGTGTCTCGTGTGATAGAGAGTTTTGATACATACAATGGTAGTTCCCTTCAGGCAATTATGCTGTTGGCTTGTCCCTCCAGTTTAGAAGGGACTAATGAACAAAGGCTCCCATCACTCTTGTTGTCATCACTACATTAGAGCCTTTCCATAGGGCCCCAAAGAATTCTCCTCCCACCCTCAGCCTTGCTGCCTACAGGGAATGGATGTCACAGAAGAAGTGCATTGAGAGAGGAGCCTGGTGAGAGTTGGCACAATTTTTCAGAATCCTCCTGAAAAATTTAATGGTTGTCTGTCTTCTTATTACACCTTCTATAACTGAGGCAAGGGTAAGACTGTGGCAAGATCTAAACTTTTTTGGTTCTAATTCTTCAAAACAAAGAAGGCAGGGTATATACAACATAGAAATAGATTTTTCAGAACATGGCACCATGGCTCAATGGCTAAAACCTTACCTTGCACATGTCACGATCCTATGGGGGTGCCAGTTCGTGTCATCGCTGCTCCACTTCCCATCCAGCTCCCTGATTGTGGCCTGGGAAAGCAGCAGAGGATAATCCAAAGCAACCCTGCAACCCTTGGGAGACCCGGAAGAAGCTCCTGGCTCCTGGCTTTGGATTGGCTCAGTTCTGGCCCTTGTGGGTTTTTGGGAAGTGAATCTGCGGACAGATGGTCTTCCTCTGGCTCTCCTTCTGTCTGTATATCTGACTTTCCAGTAAAAATAAATATATCTTTAAAAAACAGAGAGAGAGAAAAGAAAAGGACTTTAAAAAAAGATTTACTTTTTCAGTTCCAACCATCAAAAATGTCATTTTTCAGAATTCAATCTTTAGTTTTGTTTCAGTCTTCTGGGGCTGTCCATGGGTGATTAATTGGAAGGCAAGGAAGACTGAATGGTACTCTGCTGGTTTACCACAGTAACAGGGTGGCAATTCCCAGGCAGGTAGATTTTGCTGATAGGGGAGTGATTCAGAGAGGCTTTTGTACCATGGAGGATGGCCTGGGGCAGCTGCGAGATAGCCCAGAGATCCAGGTGAAAGGTTCTAATACAAGGAAAGGAGTGGGTGGCACTGGAAACAGTTTCATGGCTTTACTAACAGCCTGCCCTGACTGGCATAGGCCTGTTAGCTGGAACATTCTCCCTATTCCTTTCTCCTGCCTATTCTGAATGCTGACAGCATTGCTGATATGATGCAGTTACAACATTTAACCACAAATGGCACCAATTAGTCATTCCATAAAGTTCAGTAAGCACCAGTCCCATGTCTTATCTCAGTTATGTGGGGTTGGTTGGGGAAGATGGGAGCAAGATATGTGCCTCTAGCCTGAAGAAAAGTTGTCAGCAAGTCAGCTTTTCATTTAATTTGAGGTGACAAGTTGGGATGATTTACTCCAGCTAAAGCATTCTTGGCTGCTTGTGACTGTATAAAGATAATGCAATTTGTTCATGTTCACATGCTCATCAGTGCCTCAACTTCTGGACTTGGCAGCTTTTCAGAGGCAGAAATCCCCCTCTTTGCTTCCCCTTCCTTGACAGATGAAAATGTAAAATTTAACACATCAATCTCTTTATAATTTATCTGCTCCTTTGACCAATAACACTGACATAACTCTAGAGAATTGTAAGGAGGAGGGTAGCTTAAATCAGTCACGGACAGGAGATCTGGAGAGAGCAATAGTGGTACTCATAGTCTGATTACAGAAGATTTCAGAATAAGTGTCTACAGCTTCTAAGAGTCTGATATTTAACCTAAATTTATTATAACATGCTAACCGGCCACTATTTCACGAATTGTGGTAGAAGACAGGAGACTCCTGGGGTTAGATGCAAAAGATAATTGTGAGTCACCCTAACAGCTATAACTACAAGCATTCACATTTCTGCACTAGTTCCCCAACCCCATTTCCACCAGGGTGAGCTGAAGTGGACTGCATAACACCTAAATACAGAGCATGCTGCATGGCAGGAAAGGGAATGCAAAAGGGTTTTAAGGGGCAGTGCCCTTTGTCTGAAAAGGAAACAGGGCCCTATCTTCCAAAGCCGTTCACTAACCAAGCATCCTTGAAAAGACTGTCCAGAGAAAGGGCAGTCAGCACCTTGCTTGCAAGATGTATAGGAACTCGAGCCAACTGGTGAAAAAACTTCTCTTGACAACATGCAACCCTCATTTCCATCCTGTACTTTAGTTTCTTGAGATTGCCATAACATATCATCACAGGCTGTGTGAGTAAAAACAACATGAACTCATCCTTGGGCAGCTCTGGAGGCAAGGAATGTGCATGGCCACCTTCCCCCAAAGGCTGCAGGGAAGAATCTCTCTCCCCTTCTGGCTTTCTGGTCACTATAGGCACCGCTTTGCTATGGCTACATCTTTCCAATCTCTGCCTCTATGTTCACTCAGTAGTTTCTCTCCTTTGGCCCCCTTCCACGTACTTCTTACAAGAACACTTTTTATTGGATTTAGCGCCTACCCAGATAATGCAGGATGATCTCATCATAATATTCTTAATCAATCTGTAAAGACCCTTTTTTCTAAATGAGGTCATATTCACCAGTTCTGGGAGTTAACACAGTAAAATTGCTCATGAGTAACTGACTCCATCAGCCACACTGATTAATCTGACTGACAGAGGTTAAAAAGAAATCCATTCAGACTGTCCTCATCAGACTTTAATTAAAACTACCATTAACAAGACTCTGAGCACCAGAATGAGGCCAATTTGCAGTACTGAACTCCATCATAACCCCTTCCCCAGAGTCCCAGCTCAAGTTGAAATGCGCCTTCTGAAGTATAAAAGTCTACTGTGGAACTCCAGGTGGCTTTCTTTTTCTATTTTTGTCTTTCCACCTGGCTGGAGACATTCCTCCAGATAGAGCAGGATGTAATAGTAATTTCACAAGGAGGAAGTCTTGAGCAATTCTATCATCCAGAACAATCCTGGCTAGTGGACTGAAGCTAACTGAATGCTCCCCAGGGCTGAAATTTTATTTCCTTAAACATCTCAAACCTCTTTTATGACCACTCCTACTGTGCATGTCACCATTGTTTCAGAAGGAAGACAAGTTGCTGCCTGGGGTTCACAGAAGAATTAGTTTCCTTTGAAGAATTACTGTTTCCTTTTTCTTTGTAAAAACTTCTTAGAAGGTATGTTGGATATTGGCAGAGGCAAGAAGATGGGATTTGTGGAAGAATGTATAGGCAGTTTGTTGCTGCAGCGAGATGAAACATGGTGGCTCAAAATAAGCCAGATACTTAAAATGGCTATGACAACTATTCAATATAGTTCATTTTAAATATATGAAATAGTCTAAATGCCATCTTGTTTATCATCTGAGATGTCCTCTGACCTAGCGTTTATTTCTTCATATTTCTGGTGGATCCTCCGTCCATTATTCTATTGCAAGGATTCCTAAAAGCAGTGATTAGATGCCACATAGTACAGAAAAATACCATAATTATATGTTTGTTTTCAGGCCCACGGGCTTTGTTTGTGCTTGTTGAGGAGGGGCCACCCTTCTCTACTTTCATATACTGCAGACAGTTTTTGAGATGTATCAGTTACCCAAGAAAGGAATGATTAGAGACCATCTGTTCAGAGACCATGGGTTGGCAAAGCCTCAAAGGTGGTGTGTTGATTGGCTAGAAGGTATTAGGGTTCCCAGGGCAGTAGAAAATTCAGTTGAGTCTAGTGCTAGTTATTGGAGAGACAGTCTATCCTTTTTGTCCATCCCAGTAGCTGGTTGTCATTTATTTGCTCCACAGGCTGACTGAGTGATGCTTCTAAGAATAGAAGTAGGAAAGACATCCACAGGCATTGCTAAGTTTGCTGATGGGAGGTCAATAGCTGGGGCTGTTCCCATCTGCTTCCAGTAGACTTCTTCAAGTAAGGGTAAGTGCAAGGGAGATCAAATCCTGGTTAGAAGTGCCTGAAGGTGAGGTGGAAGGCCAGAAGTCACTTAAAGGTAATGCTGTCCAATGTGCCAGAACATTTGGGGGCAAGATTTTAGAGTGAATCAGAAAAATGGTAATAATCGTAAATGTCCTCCTCTCTCTCTCTTTCATACCTTTTAGGGTCTAACATATTCTAATTACATGTTCCACTGTGACAAAAATCAGTATGTTCATTCTAGTAGTTGCAACTTTTTTCTAGCTACTTATTACATGCACCCAGACATTGTCTAGCTAGATTAGGTGTAAGAATGACAACAAACATTTTTATAAGACTTACTGAGACCTATCATTTACTCAATGTAGACAGAAGAGGGTCAATACAGGGAGCTTTACTAAACAATGGACTCTGATCATTGTCTTGGAACATGCCAACCGAGAAGGGAATGCAGAATACCCAAGGTTCCATAATAGATAGGTTGCCACCAAGATCATATACAAGCCAGATCAGCCTAGGGTGACTCTTGAGGAAAAGACAGATACATTTTTCCAAGACAAGCAAAATTTTTCCTTTCAGGTAGCATCATAGTACAGAACATTGTTTCGTGTGACCCAATTGTCTTGGGTGCATGTGTAACCTGGACAAAGAGAGCAAGGTTGAGTCAGAAATCTTCCCGGGTGCATTTTTGAAGAGCCCATGATACTGGTGACCAGTATCATATGCCTGCGGATTGCATGACTCAGGTAAGAGCTGTTGAATGCCTTGGTTATTAGTGCTTTAATAAGCAGCTTTTGTGACGAAAAGTGCATCACTGTCAGACTCTAAGTCATCCTGAAAGTCAAGTTTGTCACAGGCAAGCTTCAAAGGCTGTATTGATATGGCTAGAGTCAGCTGTCCAGCATTCAATGGCAACACTGAATCCTTAAAAGGTGTCAGCAGTGGTGAATCTCATCAGGAGCCTCTGGAAAAGGTTAAGGTTCAATTTATGGGCCCAGTGCAATGGCCTAGTAACTAAATCCTCACCTTGCAAGTGCCAGGATCCCATATGAGTGCTGTTTCATATCCTGGCTACCCCAGTTTCCGTCAAGCCACCTGCCTGTGGCCTGGAAAAGCAGTAGAGGAAGGCCCAAAGCCTTGGGACCCTGCACCTGCAACGAAGACTCAGAAGAAGCTCCTAGCTCCTGGCTCCTGGCTTCAGATCAGCTCGACGCTGGCCATTGTGGCCTTCTGCAGAGTGAACCAGCGAATTGAAAATCTTTCTGTCTGTTTCTCCTTTTCCATGTAAAATCTGCCTTTCCAATAAAAATTTTAAAATTTGAATAAATTTTTAAAAAGGTTCAACTTATCCCATCTGCTTGGAGTTTATAGGAATAACAGTTCATGCAACATAGAACCCATCACAGTAAAACAAATGGGCCAACTTACAGCAGGGGTCATAAGCCTGGCAGATAGTAGTGGCCTCTCCATTAGAAGCATGGGATCCTCTACTTTGTGTCAAATCTGTGGTGATGGTCTTGGACACGGGTTGACATTTCTAGCATGATGATGGATTGAGGCAGAATTATTGGCTTTCTGGGTGGTAGATTCAGTTGGCCACTTGATTCTACTTTTTCTCATTGGAGAAAGGGCCCTTAATGTGGATACCTATATAAATGACACAGGTAGTTCAATAAGCAGCCACAATTCATTACTATTGTTCACAGTTCATATTCTCTAAGTGGCATGCAGGCCACCATTGATAATAGCTGAGAGTTAAGTCAAAATTCAAGTTTCCACTAAGACGTGTATTGTCCAGAGATATGAGAATGTTCTTGATTTCCACCAACCTATAGATTGACCACATTTAGTTTTGGTACAGCATAGCTGGTACTGAAATTGAACAGATGCAACAGCCCATCAAGCATCATCTTAATTATCAGTGAGTCCAGACATGTAGAGGACCACTGAGAACTAAAGGCTACAAAGAACCAGAAGCTTTGCTTTAAGTAGTACAGTAGGAATAAAGTTTTCCTCAAAGAAACTATATCACTTTTTTATGGTGCCTGGGGCAAAACCTCTCATATTCTTGAGTGTATCATTTCTGTTTCACAAGGGAGACTCACCGGGTCCTTCTTTGTTAGTCATGGAGTTAAGGCTGACTTACAATGGGCATACAGGATGGAAAAGCAAAGGTTTCTATGGCTTAGGTATTCAATTTTTGCAAGAGTCTAATAGTAATCTAAGAGTGATTTTCAAAATGGGTATACAAGATCATTATGTCAGAGGAGCCAACAAATTCAAAATTCCAAGTGGAGTTCAAACTCAAGTGAAGGCTGCCAATCTTTGTCAGAGGCTCCAAGCAGCAAAAAAGCCACTGGAACTCATTAGAATTAAGAAACCTACCTATATCTCTCTCCATCTTTCCTCCTCTCTGTAACTTTGCTTTTCAAATGAAAGTAAAATATATTTTTTCAACAAGGGGGGAAGCTGGTGGCATGGAATAGTAGGCATCCCATCTGGCAGCTCAGGCATTCCATAGGGGCATGGGTTTATGTCCCAGCTGCTCTACTTCCCTCCAGCTCTCTGTTTATGGCCTGGGAAGCATTGGAGCATGGCTCAAGCCCTCAGGCCCCTACAACGCATGAGAGACTTAAAACAAGCTCCTGGGTCCCAGCTTCAGATTGACCCATCTCTGGCTGTTGTGGCCTTTTGGATAGTGAACCAGCATCAGAATATCTGTTTCTATCTTTCCTTCTTTCTGTAACTCTGCCTTTCAAATAAAAATAAGTAACTAATTTTTTTAAAAGATTTTATTTTTATTTTTTATTGTTATTGGAAAGGCAGATATACAGAGAAGAGGAGAGACAGAGAGGAAGATCTTCCATCCGATGATTCACTCCTCAAGTGAGTAAGCGCAACGGCCGATGTTATGCCAATCCGAAGCCAGGAGTCTCCTCTGGGTCTCCCACGTGGGTGCAGGGTCCCAAAGCTTTGGGCCATCCTTGACTGCTTTCCTGGGCCACAGGCAGGGAGCTGGATGGGAAGCGGGGCTGCTGGGATAGAACCAGCGCACATATGGGATCCTGGGTGTGCAAGGCAAGGACCTTAACCACTGCGCCACCGTGCCGGGCCCATAAGTAACTAATTTAAAAAAGAATTATGGAGCCTCAAATATAGAGAATGTGTCATTCTGGCTGGACAGCTTCTAACATACTCTATTGATGGATGGTAGACTGATATGAAGGTAAAGAACATATTTAGGAAAAGGAAAGGTACATATTTCCTTTGATACCTAGAATCCACTAAGGTTTAAACATCTTTTGTTGATGGCATTTATAGAGATGAAGGAACAGCAATTTTCTTCTGACTCCCATGAAACTTGAGCATTGTAAATAGGCCTACATAGTCCCAGGAAACTATATTTAATGAGAGGTCCTGAAATTTCTTAGGGTTTATTGGCTTCACCTGATGGCAGAAGTTTGCTGATACCACAGTTATTGAGACAGATGCCTATGGTTGGCCAACCAACAAGCCATCATTGTATTAGTGAAAGTTATGGACACCAGAGGGTAGTGGCATGTGGCAGGGAAGTTTAGTAGCTCTGGAGTAATGGTGCAGATGTATGCTAGAGTCCTTGCAATGTGAGTGGAAAACATTTTATCATCTCAGGTGCCAATGTTATGGCAAAGAAAGCAGTGGCAACAACCAAGGCAGCAATGTCAAGTACTGTGGTCTTGTGTAATGAATTCAATTACAGTCACAAATGGAAACTGAAGTCAATTGGAAATAATCTACCAAAAGCCTCCAGTTCCTACTCGTCACATACAACAAATGTGATGAGGTATTACATCCTATATAATCCATGTTTACTTTAAATAATCATTTTTTAAATTTGTGAGGCAAAGAGAAAGACGCAGATATGAACACACACCACACACACACACACTCACACAGCCTGAGGACAGCATCCATCATGCTCATTGAACCTCCACATGCTCACGAAGGCTGTAGCAGATTTGAGACCAAAGCCAGCAGCCAGGAAGTCAATTCAGGTCTCCCACATAGATGGATGAAGCTCAACTATTTGAACTCAACATCACTTTCTGTCTTGTAGGAATTGAAAACCAAATCTGGGTATCAAACCAAGGTCCTCTGCTCTGGGATACATGCATCTTAGCTGCTGGGCCCAACAACTGCCCTTGATACCAAATTTTTCATCAGGGCTTTTCTTCTCTGAGATTCTATGTAGTTTCTGTTGGATCACCTGGGAAGGAATAGAGAGGGACAGAACAACGCACAGCTTCCATTCATTTCTAAACCTGATTCTTCTTAACTACAAGAATTTCCTCTGGACCTTACGAACATTTATAACAGAAATAAGTAGAACATCAATGACAGTTTTACATTTAACTGTGGAATCCACATAAAATTTACCGTAAAGGTCCTAGCAGATCACTTATGCTTCCCTTTCCAATTGCAAGCCTTCTCCAAATTTCATCAGTTGATTTGAGAGCTGCCTTCTCCCCTAAGACCAGCTAGGATATTGACTTGGGCAAGCATAGTAGCAGACTCATAATTGCATGCCCCTTCTTCCCACAGTATGCCTGTGCAGGGAGGCACCCCTTGTAGACAGGGAAACCCCAGCTTCACCTCTGTTTTTCTTCCTACCAAAGTTAGGGTTAGGACAGAGGAAAAGGGAGGAAGCAGGCAGGCATGAAGCTACAGAGTAGTTCTAGCCACTAAAGAAGGCCTTGATTTGCTTCCAATATCTAACAGTATCGTTCCCTGCTAGCCAAGTGAATTTCCATTTGTTTTGTTCCACACAGTGTTTTATGAGGGTACTTCACAATGTTAGTGTGAAAACCGAATGAAAAATGAGTTAATTTGGTAGAAGAATTTTGGGAAATTAATGCAAAGAGTCTGCAAAAAATTCATAGAAAATGTACAGTATGTGGATGTGTAAAGATTGGAAGTTTTTCCACTAAGATCTGGAATAAGCTAAGGACGTCTGCTATCACCTCTGCTATTCAACATAATATTGGAAATCTTCACTAGAGCTATTAGGCAAGAAAATAAATTAAAGGAATATAGATTAAAAAAGAGGAAGTCAAATTATCTCTGTTTAAAGGTGTCATGATAATATACCAAGGAGGACCAAAAGACTCAACAAAGAGACTACTAGAGCTTGTAAAAGAATTTGGCAAAGTGGCAAGACTGAAAATCAATGAGCATAAATCGATGGCCCACAAACAATCCCAGGACTGAAGAAGAACTAGGTAGAATAGTCCCTTTAAAAAGTAGTGTAGAAGAACCTGAAATATCTTGGGATAAACCTAACCAAAGACATGGAAGAAATTTTCTCTATGAAGAAAATTTTAAAACATTAAAAGACAAATATAAGACATTAAAAGATGGAGAAATATACCATGTTCCTGAATTGGCAGAATCAACATCATCAAAATGTCTCTATATTGGGCCCAGCGGCATGGCCTAGCAGCTAAAGTCCTTGCCTTCAACACGCCAGGATCCCATGTGGGCACCGGTTCTGATCCCAGCAGCTCCACTTCACATCCAGCTCCCTGCTTGTGGCCTGGGAAAGCAGTCGAGGAGGGCCCAGTGCTTTGGGACCCTGCACCCGTGTGGGATACCTGGAAGAAGTTCCTGGATCCTGGCTTTGGATTGGCATAGCATTGGCCGCTGCGCTCACTTAGGGAGTGAATCATCGGATGGAAGATCTTCCTCTCTGTCTCTCCTCTTCTCTGTATATCTGACTTACCAATAAATAAATAAATCTTTAAAAAAATGTCTCTAGGGCCCGGCGCCGTGGCGCAAGTGGTTAAAGGTCCTCGCCTTGCACGCCCGGGATCCCATGTGGGCGCCGGTTCTAATCCCGGCAGCCCCGCTTCCCTTCCAGCTCCCTGCCTGTGGCCTGGGAAAGCAGTCGAGGACGGCCCAAAGCTTTGGGACCCTGCACCCGCGTGGGAGACCCGGAAGAGGCTCCTGGCTTCGGATCGGCATAGTATCGGGGCCTGTTGCGCTCACTTGGGGAGTGAATCATCGGACGGAAGATCTTCCTCTCTGTCTCTCCTCTCTGTGTATCCGCCTTTCCAATGAAAAAATAATAAAAATAAATCTTTAAAAAAAAAAATGTCTCTATATTACCAAAATGTCTCTATATTACACAAATTCAACGTAATCCCAGTCAAAATCCAAACAAAATTCTTCACAGAACTGGAAAAAACATGATACAAAAAATGAGCTGGAAAAACAACAAACCATGAATAGCCAAAACTATGTTAAACCATAAAAATCAAGTCAGAGAAATCACAATTCCAAATATTAAGACATACTACAGAACACTGGTGATTAAAACAAATTGCTACTGGGCCCTGTGTAGTAGCCTAGTAGTTAAAATCCTCACCTTGCATGTGTCAGGATCCCATGGGGCACTAGTTTGTCTCCTGGCTGCTCCACTTCCCTTCTATCTCCCTGTTTGTGGCCTGGGAAAGCAGTCGAAGATGGCCTAAAATCTTGGGACCCTGCACCCATGTTTTAGACTGGAGGAAGCTCTTTGCTTTTGGGTCAGGGCTTCAGATTGGCTCAGCTCCAGCCATTGTGGCTGCCTGGGGAGTGAATTATCAGACAGGAGATCTTCCTCTCTGTTTATCTACCTTTCCAATAAAAATAAATAAATCTTTTTTAAAAAAATCAACATTAGTGCTTGGCACAATAGCCTAGTGGCTAAATACTCATCCTGCATAGTCTGGGATCCCATATGGATGCTAGTTTATGTCCCAGCTGCTCCACTTCCTATCCAGCTCTCTGCTTGTGGCCTGGGAAAGCAGTCAAGCATGGCCCAAAGCCTTGGGATCCTGCACCACGTGGAAGACCCAAAAGGGGATACAGGCTCCTGGCTTCAGACTGGCACAGCTCGGACTGTTATGGCTGGTGGGGAGTGAATCATCAGATAGAAGATCTTTATCTCTATGTCTCCTCTTTGTATATCTGACTTTTTAAATAAAAATTTCAAAATATAAATCTTTTTTAAAAAGTGCCATTTGAGGGCCCATGTTGGTGAGCAGCACATTAAACCCCAGCTACAATATTCACATCCCATACCAGAGCACTGGTCCAAATTCTGGGCCCTCTACTTCTTCCTTTAAAGATAAAAAAGAAGGGCCCGGCACGGTGGCGCAAGTGGTTAAGGTCCTCGCCTTGCATACCCGGGATCCCATATGGGCGCCAGTTCTATTCTGGCAGCCCTGCTTCCCTTCCAGCTCCCTGCCTGTGGCCTGGGAAAGCAGTCGAGGACGGCCCAAAGCTTTGGGACCCTGCACCCGCGTGGGAGACCCTGAAGAGGCTCCTGGCTTCAAATCGGCATAGCATCGGCCATTGCGCTCACTTGGGGAGTGAATCATCGGACGGAAGATCTTCCTCTCTGTCTCTCCTCTCTGTATATCAGCCTTTCCAATAAAAAAAATGTATATTAAAAATAAATCTTAAAAAAAAAAGATAAAAAAGAAATGGGCAAAGGAAATGAGCATTTTTCAAAAAAACAGATTCAAATGGTTAATATGTATATTATAGATATAGATATATAGATATAAAATATATACTACTGAGGTTCCCTAGCAGTAAGGGAAACAGAAATAAAAACCACACTAAGATTCCACTTCACTCCTTTGAGAATGACTTATATACAGAAACCTAATAACACCTGCTGCCAAGGATGTGGGAAAGAGGTATCCTATCCACTGTTGGTGGGATTGTAGATTTGTGCAGCCACTATGGACATCAGTATGGAGAGTGCTCAGGTGCCTGAACATTTATCTACCCTATAACCCAGCAATCCCACTCCTTGGAATGCATCCCAAAGAAGTGAAACTCATATATGAGAAAGAAACCTGCATTCCTATATTCATAGCAGCACAATCCACAATAGCAAAAACACAGAAACAATCTAGATGTTTGTCAAAAGAGGACTGGATAAAGAAACTGTGGTACACCTATTCCATTGGAACATTACTTAGCCATTAAAAAGGATGAAATTCTCCCACTTGCAACAAAGTGGTACCCACTGGAGACTATCATGCTCAGTAAAATAAGCCAATCCCCAAAGGACAAATGCCATATGCTCTCTCTGAAATATGACAACCTTCATGCAAAATATGAAATAGGGCCCAGCACGACGGTTCCATGGCTAAATCTTTGCCTTGCTTATGTGTTAGGAACCCATATGGGTTCCAGTTTATATCCTGGCTGCTTCATTTCCCATCCAGTTTCCTGCTTGTGTCTTAGGAAAACAGTCAAGAATGGCCCAATATCTTGGAATCCTGCACCCATGTGAGAAATCCAGAAGAAGCTCCTGGCTCCTGGTTTTAGATTGGCTGAGCTGCAGCCATTTGGTAAGTCAACCAGCAGGTGGAAGATCTTTCTCTCTGTCTTGTTCTCTCTGTAAATCTGCCTTTCCAATAAAAATAAATAAGTCTTTAAGATAATACAAAACAAAAATATATTTAGGTAAACAAATATATGCTTATATTCTCATAAATAAATGGTGTTAAAGAGACTAGAGTACCAGGAAATAATGAAGACCTGCCATATGCATCTCTACTCCATAATTAAAGAAGGACCCACAATAAAACCGTTAAATATACCTTGACAACAAGACACTAAATTCTCTACCATTGCCTATACCTACAATGTCATGACACATGTGAAGAGCAGACTATTGGAGTTGTGACTACAACTGAAGGACTATATTATTGTAAAATATAGGGGCCAATGGGGAGAGGAGATCTGGAGGGAGGAGGGGGAAGGAAAGAGTGAGAAGTTTTATGCCAACAAAAAGGAATTAAGGAAAATAATAATAATAAACAATTACGTTGGATGTATAATATGATTTTTAAAACGCATCATGAATTTTGAAATGTTTTAAATCCTAAATAAATCCACTTTCCACAAGGTTTTTGGCTGACTCTGTTTTTGGTTGCAAGGTCCTCATGGTTGACACTAGTTATTACAAAAAAGGGAAGAACCATCTGTTGTCCATTCTGAACGAATTTTGGTATCAGTTGTTATAATGGGGAGAACCCAAGGTTACTGCCAGTGACTCACAGAAGTCCTCCACTGAGAGAGCTGTTAGCAATAAGCATGGCGTCACTGCGCAGCTGTGTTTAAACTTATCTCCTGGTATCCAGTCTACTACCACATCCTCAATTTCTCTTTATTGACAAGTAATAAAGTAGGTGGCCATATGTCACCTTCTTGGCTATAAAATTCAGTCAGCACAGTTCCTTCCAACATCCTGAACTTCCTTTTAGTTCTGTTAGCTAAATGAAGAGAGCTATATCTTAGAGGTGACTGTCCCATCATCATCATCAAGAAGGGTGGTTCCTCATCCTTGGGTCCTGGGATGTGTGGAAAGTCATGAGTGGTTTCCCCTTTGTCTCTCCCTTCCCCCCAGCAACAACAAGAATAAACAGAAAAATTTGGAAGCAATGAGTTCACCCAATTTTCCCCTAGAATAATTCTGTGATGAACACTAATGATAAAATATGTCTGCTTAGCTAAGAAATAGCAGAGTGTAGGTGTTGTGCCTAGCCGTTAAGATATGCACATTCTGTGTTAGAGTGCTGAGCTCTGTGTTCAGTCTATGGATCCTGATTTCAGCCCCTGAGAGGTAGCAGGTGATAGTAGCAGGTGATGGGTCACTGCCACTACATGGCAGGCTTGGACTGAGTTTCCAACTTCTTATTTTGGTCCAGCCCAGCCACTGTTAATGTGGATATTTGGGAAGTGATCCAGCAGAAAGGAGCTATCCTGCCTGTCTCTGCCTCTCAAATTATGATAATAAAATAAATAGCAGAGAAGTGTCTTGTTTTAAATACTAAAAATGAGGGATACAGATTGTAGAGTAACATGTAGCTATAAGAAATAATAAGAAGAATCCACTTTTCCCCCAAAATAGCATCTTGTAAAAGTACGGCACAATATCAACTAAGGGATAAACATTGACCCAGTAAAAATACAGCACTACAGGTTGATTTTTTATAGCCAGCACTATCTTTGAAACTTTCTCAGCTTCTTTAAACACACTTTCTTGGCTCACCTACACTTTCATTTAAGGAACCCACCTTCCTGGTGTTAAGGTTAATCAGTATGTTGACTTACTAGTTCATTTGTCACTGATCAGATGGGGCGGTTTGCATTTACAACACAATTTCTAAATATAACTTTTGTAAATATAAGTAAAACTAGCTTATTGTATCAATAGAACTTTGAGAATACACAGTAACAAAGAAGCAGTGAGGAAATTCCACCACTTGACCTTTCAATCTTTGTGAATTTCCCTTCTATTTTCTTTGCTGAGGGAAAGGATGATAGAGAAAACATCTACATCTGTGTATTAATGTACGTAGTTACACTCTTGAAAGCAATACCAGCAGAGAAACACAAACTCTCACCTTTACACAGAAGGAAAACGGCTGGGTGTGGGATGTTTTGAAGGCATGTGTTAGGTCTCGAAGACAATAACAAATTACAGTTACCTTTTATGGAAGGCATAGAGATGGGTTCATCAGCAAGCAGACGGGCCCGGGCTTCTGCCGAATCCATTGGCTTCTGTGCTTGGCAGGCAGCTAGGGGAGACAGGGGCGCTGAGAAAAGAGCAGCATTTTCAATAGCCACTCGATTTATGATCCATGAATGGTAGAAGCCACAGTGCGAATGCATCACCATGTCCTCAGAGGGCCAAGCGTGAGTCACACAGCTTAGGGGAATGGCCTTTCTTTTTTTCTTTTTTAGAATCACCCTCAGCCATCCACCCAAGACACTGCTCCTCCAGAACAGAGGCTCTTCCTTCAAAGCCAGGCCCCCGGTCACAGCTGGTGGGAATAAGGAGAGAGTAGCCCAAATGCCAGTGGGCTGCCTGGTCAACGCTTAGTCAATCAATCCAGGGAAAATAATTCTCTCATCTTCAGAATAGAACTTATGCTGCTGTTTATGTATGACTCTTTTATGCATGGTCTCATTGCATTTTATTCATGTTAATCAATACATCCCATTAGATTTTGTTCTTAGATCGTACCATCACAAAAATCCTCTTCTATGAATGCCCTTATAAATAAATCATTGGCATAAAAAAGTTTTGCTCACCACAAATTGCCACAAGGGTAAAACTGCTTATCCTTTCTTGCAAAAATACATTTCTCTTTTTATTTTAAGAATGCTGCCTTCCATTTTATTCATGTGAGGCTAGGAATCAATTAAGTGCCAAGATGAGGATATGGTTTCTAAAGATAAACACAATTCATTTGATATTTTAGAGATAATTGCATGGGATTTGATTCTAAAGCTCCAAATATAACTATGTGACCTTACGAAAATCGAGGTAAACATCCACTCATCATCCGCAAAGTGGGGGTGATTGATGCCAACATCACAGAGATTGTTTGATTCAGTAAAGAGGCTTGCCTTGTGTCATGATTCCAGAAGCTGAAGGATAGATGCTTCCCAGTGTCCTGATTTAGCCTAAAGGAGTCCTGTTAGTGAGTCTCACGTTCATTTACTGGCCCTGGTCCTCAGTCAGCAAAAGGGAGTTAATGTTTTCAAACGGAATGTTATTAACCAGACAGTGATTCGAGCAAGGTACACATTCTCTCAGTCTCACTTTATCTACAAAATGAATGTGGAGGAGAATGGGGTAGTAGCTAAACTAGCTGAGAGGCCCTTAATTTTGACAGCACATTAGAATCACCTTGGGATATTTGAAACGTCCTAATGCTTGGATCTCACCTGAGACCAATTAAGTCAGAATCTGTGGGGTTAAGCCAAGGTCAATGAGTTTTAAAACTTCCCAGGTGATTTGCTATTCAGCCACAAATGCAACCTACTTGACTAGATGGCTAAGTGATCACTCGACTCAAAAACCTCAGTAATTCTAAATGAAATATTTGACAGCATTCTGAAAAGTCAGGTATTATTAATGTTACTGCGGTCACTGGCACATAAACTTCCAATGCAAGAACCATAGTAATCTCTTTAGGGTGAGGCTGAGAGCAGGGAGGATGAGTTTCTTGACAGAAGGTGTGTGCTTTTTGAGGGCTGTTCTCAAACTATTATCATAATCATCTCTGACAAGAGTTCAGGAGAATTTCATCACAAAATCTGCAAGTAATCTTGGTCGCTGATGATCCCGGCAGAATGGCCTCGGGAATTTCATTTTGTTTTATTTCATTCTGCTCTCACCTGGGTATTGGAATACATTACTTATGTCAGTAGTTCACTCCAGCTTCAACTTTAAGGAATTGGAGTGCAATGTTTTACCTGTAGTCAAGAATTAAGGGGAAGAGATGTAAATGTGTCTGGTAATTAAAGTGTTTAAAAGGGAAGTCTGAACCCTGTTGTAGGAGCAGGCATTTGGCAAAGAGGTTAAGATGCCACCAGAGGGTCCTGCACAATAGCCTGGTGGCTAAGGTTTTTGCCTTGCATGCGTCTGGATCTCATATGAGCATCGGTTCCTACCCAGCTGCTCCAGTTCCCTTCCAGCTCCCTTCTTGTAGCCTCAGAAAGCAGAAGAGGACAGCCTAAATCTTTGGGATCCTGCACTTGCATGGGAGACCTGAAAGAAGCTACTGGCTTCAGATCAGCTCTGCTCTGGAAGTTACAGCCATTTGGGGAGTGAACCCCAAAAAGGTGCCACTACAGATACTGCATCCCATATCCAAATACCTGGATTTGAGTCCAATAAATCCTCTCAGCCTCCTGCACCCTGGGCAACAGTAAGTGTGACCACAGCACTTTGATCCTTGACACCCATGTGGGAGACTTACATTGAATTCCAGGTATTGAAATCTTGGCTTTGTCCTGGTACAGCTCCATCTGTTGCTTATCTCCTCATTTCTACCTTCCTCTCTCTCTTCTTCAAATAGATTAAAGATAAAGAGAATACTATAGTATTGAATTCTGAGAATACTTAACAAAGGTTTTACCTTGCACATTTACAGAGGAAAGTTTAATTTTATTCAAAGCAGTTAGATATCTTAGAATTAGGTGTCATATATGACTTTTAAAAATACTTATTTTTTTTAATTTGAAAGGCAGAGTCAGACACACCCATACCCACACACGATCTTCCATCTGCTGTTCACTCCCCAGTGACTAATGGTTGCAATGGCCAGGACTGCACCAGGCTAAAGCCAAGAGCCTGGAACCTGGAACTTTGTTCAGGTTTCCTATGTAGGTGGCAGAGGCCCACTTGTGTCATGTCGTTAAGCTTTCCCAGGGATATTACAAAGAGCCTAATCATAACAGAGCAGTTAGGACTGAAATTAGTGCTCATATGGGATGCCAATACTGCAGGGCCCCAAAATAGAGACTTCATACTTAAATGATTATTGTTTTTCAAATAACAAATTCATTCTATTTTTAATGATGTTTATAGAGTTGAGAGGGATGCATGCCCATGCGGACCTCCAGTTAAGGTGGGGAGGGTTGAAGGATGTGGGGAAAGTGGATGAAACAACTGCCTCCAGCCTCCTTTTTTCTTCTGATACATGGGGCAAGTGGAGAGAGAAGAGGAGAGAGGCACTCCCAGCAACCCAACTGCATCAGTATCCAGGAAATGGGGAAGGCCACCTGGTACCATCCCAGGGTCCCTGATGTGGAGCATGTTCTGAGGATACTGCTGAAGTGGTTTGCCTAGTTCTGAGATGCTGTTGATTTCATTGCTCCAAAGTTGAGGATATCCTTCCAAGGTCCATTGGCTGACTTTAGAGTCTCCTTTCACCCAGATATTTGTCTGGGAGAGCTGTCTAATTTGTTCTGTCCTCTATGGTACTAGACATTCTTTGCAGGCCTCAGTATGCTGGTTGTCATATCCTCCATGACTATCTGGGAGATATAATTATTTTTATAACATAACCATAGTATTATTGCTGTCTTGTGAACTCTTCAGATACTGGAAGTTTGTCTTTTTCTGTTTTTGTATTTCTTTGTGTCTCCTTGTCTCTCAAATAAAGTGAAAGTAACTGAAAAGTGAAAAGGAAATCCTGCTTACTAAAATTTTATATGCACAACATATGTAAGGTTAAACAATTAAGTCATCTACAAGAATAATGAATTCATAAATCCCCATAAACCACTCACCAAGAAAAAGCTGAAGCTCAGGATTACAAAGTAATAGCCAGATTTGAGTTATTGCCTGAATATGAAAGAAGAGATGCATTGTTGAAGTCTGCTTTCTTGTGTGTACATTTTAATGGAAAACAACAGATCACAAAGATTCTCTACAGATCAGAATTTTGCAACTTGACTGGAGTTTTCTATAGAATATGTAGTACCCACTGATTTTTCCTTTTCAGCTGCATGAATGTGTACTTGCAGGTTTCACCAGTTGAAAGATTCTTCTTCCCTTTTCTGCATTATTGTGTGTATGATATAGTGTTGCCGGTGTGATCTAAGGAGATAACAGAAGATTTTACTCAAACAAGAGAGATGAAGTTGACTGTGGTGACTGATAAGGCTTTGGGTTGTATGTTGTTAGGAAGCAGTTTTCGTTGTGTTTTGGTTCAATAAACACGCTGTTTAAACATGTTGGCATGGGGGCTGGCGCAGTGGCACAGAAGGCTTATCCTCCACCCACATGAGAGACCTGGAAGAAACTTCTGTTTCCTGGCTTCAGATCCACTCAGCGCCAGCTGCTACAGCTACCTGGGGAGTGAGCCAATGGATGGACGACCTACTCTCCTGTATCTCCTCTCCTGTAAAAAATCTGCCTTTCAAAAAAAAAATAAATAAAATCTTTTTAAAAAACAAATTAAAATCTAGGTATGAAAAAAAAGATGGAGTAGACTAGGGATTTTGCCCACTCAGGATCTGAATCTAAAATTCTCCACTGAGTGAATGCAGGAAGGAGCAGAGCTCTTCTTTCATGATCACATTCAAATAGGTTAAAAATACTGAGAGTTCTGATACTATTACATAGTAGGTGAAGCTTCTGCTTGCACTGCCAGCTCCCTGTATGGGTGCTAGTTAGCGTCCCAACTGTTCCAGTCCTGTTCCAGCTCCCTGCTAAAATGGCCTGGGGAAGTAGTAGAGAATTGATCAAATACTTAGGCTTCTACACTCACGTGGGAGATCCAAAGGAAGTTCCTGGTTCTTTCAGATCAGCCCAGCTCTGGCCGAGATAAATAGGGTCAATTACGCAATAGTTAAGACACTAATACTTGTAAGTGAGAAATACATCTGTTTTTATTAAAATAGTCCTCCCTAAGCCATGGTTTCACTTTCTGCCATTTCAGTTACCCAATATTGACCATGATTTGAACAATGTAAATGAAAAATTCCAAAAATGAACAATTCATAAGTTTTAAATTGCATGGCATTCTAAGTAGCATGATGCGATTATCCTTTGTTCAGCATATCCACACTGTATACACTACCAGTCTGCTTGGTAGCCATCTCTGTTATCAAGTTGACTGTGTGTCAAAGTGTTTGTGTTCAGGAGACCCTATACAGTAGCCTAACATTAAATCATAATGTCCATGACATTTACCTGTCTTTCATCACTTTGTATCACCACACATCATTATAAGAAGGGTAAGTAACCATACAGTTTTTTTATGAGAGACAGAAAGATCATTTCTGCATAACTTATTATAATATATCATTGTAATTGTTCTGTATTATTATTAATATCTTTATCCACCACTGTGTTTCATTTGCAAATGTAACTCAACCACAGGTATATGTGTAGGGGAAAACACAGTCAACAAAGTGTTCTGTGTTGTTTATGGTTTGATTTATCCACTACGGGTCTTGACAACCACTGCTGATTAAGGGGCAAAGAGTGATTTATAGATTTCTCAAGGATCCTTAACTAGTAAGGTAGAGCATAATAAGCTGAGCACATACCTCAACAAAAACCAGTTGTAGGATGCTTCTAGTGCAGATAGTTATTCTGAAGTATGGGAGTAGAGGAGTATCTTTCACCCCTTCAGACTTGCTCATCAGTTACTGCATTGCAGACAGCATTGTTGAATGTATACTGAGGCTGGTGATAAAACTAGACAGAAGCAAAAAGAAACTTACACACACACTGGCTGTTCACATTGCGCCAGTTTATACGCTATCTCACTAACCCTCCACAATTGTTTGAACTGGTTCCACTGTACAAGATACATAGATGAGAAATAACTTGAGCTGTTACCAGGCTAGAACTAACTCTCTAGAGCAAATTTCATGGGTCTAATGATATCGTCGGGGTATGTTACTGTTTTATGTGACTTTCTGACCATAACAGACATTTCCAAAGGATTAACTCACTCAAGAATACTAATTATGTCATTTACATACCCTTTCCTCTCATACATATGAAAATATTAATAAAACACCAACAAACTTGTGAAACTCCATGTTGGACACTCCATAATATGCAAAGGAACTAAACTGGTCTCTTCTCCAACCATGGGGCTCACTACACAGTATTTTATTCCTTGTGATATTTTGTTTAGTTCAGCAGATATTTCAAACATGAGAATTCTGTTGCAAATTTCTGTCCACAATTCAAATCTTTATTCTGTGTTCTATTATTTTGAAAATAATATATTTTATAATGACTTTTTGCTAAAATAATGCTTTAGTTCAGTCTTCAAATGTCAAATCTTCAAACCTAAAAAAGCTCCACACTGGAAATTCATTCCCAAGTAGAGAAAAAGAGAAGGAAATAAGATCTAAAATACTTCGGCTGTAATTCAAGAATCCTTCAAAACTTGCTCTCTTGGGCCCAGTGCATCGACCTAATAGGCTAATCCTCCCCTTAGAAGTGCCAGGATCCCATATGGACACCAGTTCATGTCCTGGCTGCTCCACTTCCCATCCTGCTCCCTGCTTGTGGCCTCGGAAAGCATTGGAGGATGGCTTAAGAACTTTGGACCATGCAAGAAGCTTTTGGCTTCAGCCGTTGTGGCCATCTGGAGACTGAGCCAGCGGATGGAAAATCTTTCTGTTTTTCCTTCCCTTTATAAATCTGACTCCCAACAAAAATAAATCTTAGAAAACTTGCTCTCCCTTTCCTATAATCTTCTTGCCAATCAGGAAGAGTTCCTTCCAAAGTAATTTTAAAACAACTTAAAAAAGATTGATCATGAACAGATTTGCATAGGTATACATAACAGAGTTCACACCAACTGGTACCTTGGCAAACAGCAGGATTCAAGTAAAAAACAAGAGCCAGTAGTGGGCACTTCATGTAGCTATTAGGAATCCACCTGGCACACCCATATCCTAACTTGGTGTTCACGGGTTTGAGTTCTGACTTTGCTCCCAGTTCTGGCTTGGGCTGTTGCAGGTATTCATGCAATGAACTGGCAGATGGGAAACTTTTCTTGTTTGTTTCTATTTCTGGCTCTCTGCCTTTCAAAAAAAATATAAGTGAATTTTAGAAAAAGATTAAAAGGCAAATCAAGAATCAAGAACTCAAAAGGTCGGAGTGGGCTCTGAGCAGTAAGAGGCAGACTAAAGGCCCTGACAATTCAGAGAAAAAAGAAACAAGCACTAAGTAGCACAGGCTGGATGACAGGAGGCGCTGCTGTGAAAAGAAGCATGGGGAGCATACAGAAAAGCAGCAGATAAGCTGTTAGATATGGGAGCTGGACGTGGAGCAGTTAAACTCTGAGAGACACAAATGTTATGCATGTGTAGTCTAGAGAAAAAGCCCAAAGCATTCATCCCATCTTAGCTAATTGCTTCTGCTCTTCTGGATAGCTATAGGTCACCTTTAATCAGGTGCATTCCATTATAATTGTCCTAAGTCTTAATGTTCTTAGAAGTATTTTTGTGGCACCGAGAAAGAACGAATCAATTCCTTTTTCAAAGTCATTGTAATTCCCGTCAGACTGCACGACTTAGAGCTTGGAAGCAATAATGGTGACCAGCTTATGCAGCTAATTAGCTGATGACCTCTTTCAGAGTGACGTCAAGGAAGGGCATAACCAGAGTCACGAATACTGCATTTGGCAGTGCAAGAAGCCGTAACGGCCAAAAGGTGCTATTTGCTGAAGCGTGAAACGAAACCAGGGCAAGATAAAAGGGGCTTAGTCCTTATAAAAATAGTATTGTTTTTCATTAATGAGCTCTTTTTAATCAAGTGTTCTTAATCAAGAAAGCTTTTCTTAACTAAAGTTTGAAATTCCCATTTTCAGGTGAGACCATTTCAGTGCCAACTGTAAAAGCTACCTGATGAGGCCCAATAGCTTTTACTAGTACGCTAGAGGGAGTTTATGATTTTAATTGCCTTTGTTTCATTAGTACAAGATGCAAAGTTTATGCTGAAAGTAAATTCTATTTAAGAATTTCCATAGTTGTAAAGGGTTTCTTCGTTCATGCATTCAATCAACATCCGTTGACAACTTACTACAAGCCAGGCACTACAGAGATGCAAATGGCAGTATTTGGAAGTCCAGTGTTTTCTGCCTCCTCCACAGCAGCCATCCACATGCTGGTGTCTGAGGAAGTGGGAGAGAAGCGGGAACACCGGGGCTATATGTAACAGGTATAGCACCTTGAAAACAGGAGACAGGGAAAAGGAGTTTTCAGGGGGACCAGAAACAGCAGTTTCCCTGTTTCAGGGAGAAAGTAAGCATGAGAGGAAAGGAGGAGCACATCTACGCCAACCTCTATCCTGGGTAGGTATCCTGGAAAAGCAATCCTGCAATCCAGCGCGACTGGCCTTAGAGTGGGTAGCCACCTGGTTCTCCCCACCTTCTCAATGCAGATTTCAGCAGGCATGTACCAATAACCTTTAAGGGGAGTCACCGAATCCTTGCCTATCTTGTGCGGGACATTACTGCATTCTAGCAGGGCAGACTGACTCCCATGGCTCCAGCTGGACCCATCAGGACAGTGGCAGCCTCGGGGTCCGGGCCCGAATAATGCTCTGGGCTGCTGCTGCACACCAGGGGCAGGTCACCCCCAAGTACACTGTATATAAGTAGATCCACCCTGTCAGAATTGAGAGCCATTCTTCTTCCCCCAGCTTATTCTATGGCCACTTTAAAAACTGCATACTCATGTTAGGATCTTGTGCACCTGCCCAGACTGACTGTGGCGATTTCAAAGACCCAGCTCAGAATGAGGTCAGGAGACACACTACATAGTAGATCAGTGCTCTGGACAGTGAACATACTTGGGCAGGTGAGGTTTTCTGGCACCATGAGCTAGCTTGAATCTGTGCATCAGAGTCCACCTTGGCATGAAGAAAAGTGTTAAACTGGAACACACTAGTCAGCTCAGACTATACCACATCCACTTTTGTGCTGCTCTAGACTCTAGACCAACCTACAAACAGTGGTCAGAGCTCCCTGGCCCCACCAAAAATGCACCCCTGTGTTATACCTCAAGTGTAAGCCTTATGCACTCTATCAAGTTCTACAGGTACAGCTCTAGAAATAAAGCCATTGGTGGTAATAATCATGAAATAACAATTAAGTTTTCTAGAAGTAAAAGAAAAGAGATTCCCAAGAAAATCAGTGTAGAAACACAAAAAGCATGACACAGGAGTGTAACCTGACTCACCCAAAAGCATTATTATTGCACTGTGAAGAAAAGGAGATAAATGAATAAAAAGATTTCAAAAGAATGATGGGGCCCGGCGCGGTGGCGCAAGTGGTTAAAGGTCCTCGCTTTGCACGCCCAGGATCCCATATGGGCGCCGGTTCTAATCCCAGCAGCCCCGCTTCCCTTCCAGCTCCCTGCCTGTGGCCTGGGAAAGCAGTCAAGGACGGCCCAAAGCTTTGGGACCCTGCACCCGCGTGGGAGACCCGGAAGAGGCTCCTGGCTTCGGATTGGCATAGCATCGGCCATTGCGCTCACTTAGGGAGTGAATCATCGGACGGAAGATCTTCCTCTCTGTCTCTCCTCTCTGTATATCAGCCTTTCCAATAAAAAAATAATAAAAAATAAATCTAAAAAAAAGAATGATGGTAAGAATACTCAAAAATATAAATCGTTAAATGAAGCTCAGAAATCAGTATATGACATATATGAAAAAAATCAGCAGATGTTGAAAAGAGCCAAATCGAACTATTACAAATGAAGTATTTAATAAGTCAAACAAAACAACGCAAAGGTAAGCCGTAACAATAGACTTGATGTGATAATAGAAAGATTGTACAACCCAGAAGATAACTCTTTTGAAATATCTCAGTAATAAGACACATGCAGAAATTTCAAACAAGATGCTTACATTGTGTCTTATACCAAAATCAGTTCACAATATATCAAGGATCTACACTTTAAGACCTGAAGCCATCCAATTTTTTTTTTTCAGAAAATATAGAGGAAACACATCAAGACATTGCCCCAAACAAAGTTTTCTTGGCTAACACCCCAGAAATACAGTTGACAAAAGCCAAAACAGACAAATGGGATTATATCAAGCTAAGAACTACAGCAAAGGAAAAATTCAACAAAGAGACAACCAACAGAACTGGAGAAAATCTTTGCAAAATATGTACCTGGTAGAAGACTGATATCCTGAATATAGAGGTAGCCCAAGAAATTAAGCAACAACAAAACAAACAATACAGCTAACATAAGGGCCAAGAATATGAACAGTCATTTTTTAAAAGGATGAGATACAAATGGCCAAAAGATACATTAAAAACTGCTCAGGATCACTAGCCAAAAAGGGAAATGGAAATGAAAAAAAATGAGGTATCACTTCACTCCAGTTAGAGTGGATTTATCCTCAAAATTAGGAAGTAGTAGGGCCCAGTGTGATAGCATAATGGTTAAATCCTCTCCTTACATCTGGCAGAATCTCTTGGGCACTGCTGCTCCACTTCCCTTCCAGATCCCTGCTTGTAGCCTGGGAAAGCAGTAGAGGATGGCCCAAAGTATTGGGACCCTGCACCTGTGTGGGAGACCCGGAGAAAGCTCCTGGCCCTTGGCTTCAGATTGGCTCAGCTCCAGACACTGTTGTGCTTGGGGAGTGAGCCAGCAGATGAAAGATCTTTGTCTTTGCTTATGTGGCTTTTCAATGAAAAAATATTTTTTAAAATTAAAAAGTAACAATTCCTGGAGAGCCTGTGCAGAAAGTGTCCTCCTTCACTATGGGTGTGAATGCAAATTGGTTGTAACCACTATGGAAAACAGGATGAATAATCCTTAGAAAAGGAAACAGGTATACCATATGACCCAGTGATCCCATTCCTGGAACTATATCTAAAGGAAATAACATCAGTGTTACTTTATCACAGTTCAATTCATAATAGCAAAGCTATTGAATCAATCTAGATGCATTGATAAAAGTGGCAAGTTGTATGTACCTATAATTTGGCACAATAAAACAGATAAATAGCTGCAAACTTTCCAAATTTAGTGTTAATTCTGAATCTACAGATTCAAACCCCAACAATCATAAGAAATGTGAAGAAAGGGTTGGAGTGGTGGCTTAGTGGGGTAACTCTATGGACACGGGTTCAAGTCCCAGCTGTTCCACTTCTGATCCAGCTCCCTACATATAGACTGCAAAAGCAGCAGGTGTGATTCTTGGGCTTCTGCTTCCATGTGGGAAACCAGGAAGAAGCTCCTGGCTCCTGTCTTTGGATTTGGTCTGCTCCAGCCACTGTAACCACTTGGGGAGTGAACCAGCAGATGGAAAATTCTCTGTGTCTCTCCTTCTCTGTAAATTTGTCTTTTAAATAAAAATAAATAAGTCTTTTTTAAAGAAAACACACAAAGGAAAGAAAGACAAATAATTTTTAAAGTCTTTAGTAGGAAAAACAATTCTTAAAAGCAGAAAAATGAAAAAAAAAACACACTATTTACAAGCAGTGTGATGGCAGACTTGAGATAATGGCAACCTGAGGACAGGTGGGCAACATTTTTTCAAGTCCTAGAAAGTAACCCTCAAAACTACAACTGTATAATCATCACAAATAACTCGGAAAGATAAAGGTGACATAAACATACTTTCAGGTATACAAAAGCCCTACAAATTCATCATTGGAAGGCTTTCCTAAAAGTAATCCATTTTACACATGAAAATGTAACAAAAGTAAAATTTAAAGGATGAAAATTAACATTGCACAAAAGGAAAGCTGGAGTGGTTCTGTTAATATCAGACAAAATAGCTATCAATGCTAAGAACAGAGAAGGTCATTTCATAACACAAAGGCATAAAAATATCAAGAGGACATTAACAATCCTGAATTATTTTTGTACCTACTAAGAGAATTTCAAAATACATGAAACACATTTACAGAACTGCAGGGAAAAGCATAAGAATGCAGTTGTACTGTATTAGTTTTCCACTGATAAATAATAGTTTCCCATAAGCTTAGTACTTTAAGAAGCATCATTTATTATCTCACCATTTTTAAAGTTAGAAGTATGGCATTGCATGACTACTTAGGGTCTTCCAGGAATGAAATCAGTGTTGGTCCCACTGGGCTCTTATCTGGGTGTCTCTGGGAAGGAATTTATTTCCATGCTCCTTCAGGTTGTTGACAGAACTCACTTCTTTGTGTTTGTAAGTCTGAGGTCTTGGCGCCCGTGCTGGCTGTCAGCCAGGGGCTGCTCTCAGCCTTGGAGGTCATGTGTATTCCTCTGTATTGATCTCAATCATCAAACACATTGCATTCTTCTCATACTTTGAAGCTCTCTGACTTACTCTTCCATAACCAAATAAAATTCTTGTTTTGGGCCTGGTGCGGTAGCTCAAAAGCTAAAGTCCTCACCTTGCATGTGCCAGGATCCCATATGGATGACAGTTCTAATCCTGGCAGCCCTGTTTCCCATCCAGCTCCCTGCTTGCGGCCTGGGAAAGCAGTCGAGGACGGCCCAAAGCTTTGAGACCTTGCATCCATGTGGAAGTCCTGAAAGAGGCCCAGCATACTGGCTTTGAATCAGCTCAGCTGGAACCATTGTAGCCACTTGGGGAGTGAATCATTGGACGGAAGATCAACCTCTCTGTCTCTCCTCCTCTCTGTATATCTGACTTTGCAATAAAAGTAAATAAATCTTTAAAAAAATATTCTTGCTTTTTGTGGCTAGTACTGTAGTATTGAGAGTTAAGCTTCCATTTGGAATGCTAATTCCCACATCAGAGGCTGGCCAGAGTCCCGGCTGTTCCTCTGTGGTTTTTTTTTTTTTTTTTTTTTTTATGTTTAATGGGAAAATAAATGTTTATTTAAATTTAAGATGATTCAAAAGTCATGTACATTTTCTGTTGTTATAAGATTTCTTTGAACTGTTTAAATATAAGACATATTCCATGACATAGGTTGTATTTCTAACTGCCTTTTAAGATAATGGGATCGTGTAATTTTTTTTTAAAGATCTATTTTTATTATTTTTTTATTGGAAAGCCACCTTCCAGAGAGGAGAGACAGAGAGGAAGATCTTCCGTCCGATGATTCACTCCCCAAGTGAGCGGAACGGCCGATACTATGCCGATCTGAAGCCAGGAGCCTCTTCCTGGTCTCCCACGCGGGTGCAGGGTCCCAAAACCTTGTGCCATCCTCGACTGCTTTCCCGGGCCACAGGCAAGGAGCTGGAAGGGAAGCGGGACTGCCAGGCTAGAACCGGCGCCCAGCCGGGCCCAGGATCGTGTAATTTATTTGGGCCTCAAACTGTTGACATGCCGTAATTTGTAGCATTTTAGGTTTTTCAGGCCTATGTCATTCATTATATTATGCAAATGTGAGTCTCTCAGATAAAAATTTAAGATTTATTTTGCAAAGCATATTTGCAACTTCACACAAAAATCGTAGAGTTCATTACAACTATTTTCTGTGTGAAAATATCACAGAGAAATTTAGATGCATGAATTAACCTAAGCAAGACATGTGTTTGCTATGCAATTGTGCAATAATCTTGTTTTTCTTTTTATTAATGATTTATTTCATATTTTTATTTGCAAGGCATATTTACTGAGAGGAGAGAGAGAGAAAGTTCTTATATCCCCTCCTATATCCTCTAAATGATAGTGACTGCCAGAACTGAGTCAATCTGAAGGCAGGAGCCAGGCATTTCCTTTGGGTCTCCCACATGGGTACGGGAGCCCAAGGTCCTGGACCATCCTCTGTAACCTTCGCACGCTATAAGTCCAGAGCTGAATTGAAAGTGAAGCAGCTGAGACTTGAACCAGTGTCTTATGGGATGCTGGCACTTACAGGTGGGAGATTAGCCTGTTGTGCCATCACACCAACCCCAATCATGTTTACAAGAGTAACTTTTCCTTCTCACCTCTTGTTAAGAATCTAAAGTCCAAGTCAGAATCAAAGATAGAAACCTGAGGTTAAATCAGAGGGTATATCATATAATCAGCTGATGAATATCAAAAGCACTGATTTTACATATACAATTGATCAATAGTAAAGCCCAAAACAGTCCATCAACACTCTTCTGCAGAATGTCTCCTTTATGTGTTTGAAGAAATACCTCCAAAGTAGAATTCAACTGATTGTGCTACTTAAAATAAACAGACAGAGGCTAAAGTAAAACAAGCATTACATTTGCTCTTTAGAGAAAGAATATTACATTTGGGTTATAGAGTTGTATTAATGTTATATCCACTCAAATGGATATACTTGATCATGACAAATTTACTTGTTTTGGAATTTTTCTATCTTAATGACTGAGCTCACAACCTGAATCTGAATTCATCCATCTATATATTAGATTAATTGAATCACTACATATTTCAAGTTCGTTTTTTTTTCTTTCCTAGACATATATTTCAAGCAAATGATATGACTGTTCCTCTTTGAACCCAGGTACATACTAATGCATTTTGGAAAGCAGCAGAAGATGGCCCAAGGGCTTAGGTCCTGGCACTCCTATGGGTAACCTAAATGGAGTTTTTGGCCTGGCCCAAAAGCCTTTTTGCCTTTTTGGGGAGTGAACCAGCAAATGAATAATTACTCTGTTAGTTTCCCTCTAAATAAGCAAATAAGCAAATAAGCAAATCTTTTTAAAAAAATTTCTCAGCTTTTAAAAGCTTAAGCTGGGAATCAAGATGGTAAAATAGGATAAGGACACGTTTAAACAGCATTAGCCAGGATGAGGCAAAGAGGGCACATTCCAGGAAATAGGACAGGACAAAGCAATGGCAGAGTGGCACCTGGTGGCTGAAGGACATGGGACAACAGTGGAAACAACTGTGTGGTGTTGCAATGACCAGATACTCCAGTGGCAGTCATTGAGTAGCAAACTGAGCTCCACTGGTGGCCAGAGCTCCACCAGCAGTCAGGTGGGAAAAAGATTTTCCCCAGGAGCTCAGGAGGTGAACCCAGGCAAAGAACTACCCATCCTGCTGGTTTGACCAAGAGCAGAGATGGAGCAGCAGATCTCAAAAAGGTGGTGTGGAAACAGGGTGGGTTTCACAGCCTAGACACCCAACAGATTCGAATCAGGCACCATTTGGGAAAACAGCAGAGGATGGCCCAAAACCTTGGAACAATGCACCCACATGAGAGACCTGGAAGAAGCTTCTGGATTCAGATCTGCTCAGCACCAGGCACTGCAGCTACTTGAGGACAGAACCAACAGATAGAAGATCTTCCTGTCTATCATCCTCTCTGTAAAATTCCCCCTCCTATAAAAATAATTAAATATTTTAAAATAAATTAATTTAAAAGCAGAATATCTAATACAACCAAGTGTTGACATTAGTATATGGAAATTGGAACTGTCATACTTTATAGTGTAGCTAATTTGAAACTGACACACCCCATATACAAAAAGTTCTAGCAAGTTCATTTTTAAAAAATCATTCATTTAAGAGCATGGCATTACAATCTAGTGGCTAAATTCTCATTTTGCTACCACTGGGATCCAATATATGTGCCAACTGGTGTCCTGGCTAATCCACTTCCCATCCAGCTCCATGCTTGTGGCCTAGGAAAGCAGCAGAGTATGGCCCAAAGCCTTGAGACCCTGCACCCACGTGGGAGATCTGGAAGAGACCACAGAGTCTTGCCTTCAGATCAGCTAAGTTTCGGCCATTGCAGTCGCTTAGGCAATGAATCATCACATGGAAGATCTTCCTCTCCATCTCTCTTCCCCTCAGTATATCTGACATTCTAATAAAAATAACATAATTTTTTTTTAACTGTTGCTTATTTGAAAGGCAGAGTTACGAGAGGATGAGGAGAGACAGAGATCATTCATCCACTGGTTCACTCCAAAAATCACTACAATGGCTGCAGCTGGATTGGTCTGAAATCAGGAGTTAGCAGCTTGAACCAGCACCCATATGTGATGCCAGTACCACAGCAAACAGCTTTACCTGCTATGTCACAGCACTGGTACCCCTACTAGAGTCTTATAAGCCTGTATACCTACACTACAACCCTGCACGTCTGCATTTCTGTGTGCAAGTAAGAGAAAAACATATATTCAGAAAGTCAAGGGTAACTAGAGCACCTTCATATAAGTCTCAGATTGGACAGCTCTGGAATCTCTCCGTAATTGGATATTTTAAATCACTGGTGTATTTGTGCAATGGATTTGTATTTTGCAACAAGAGGGGCTGGTGTTAAAGGTAAGCTTCTGCCTGCAATGGCAACATCCCATGTGAGTGCTCGTTCAAACCTTTACCTTGCCCCTTCCAATCCAACTCCCTGCTACTGTATCTGGCAAGGCAATAGGGGATGGCTCAAGTGCCTGGAGCCCTGTGACCTCATGTGACTTGGATGATGGAGATCCAAGCTCTTGTGTGGGGCTGGTGCAATGGAGTCATCTGGGCCAAGTGGAGAGTCAAACAACAAATGGAAGATTCTGCCTCCTCCCAGCCTCCTAACCTTGTGTGTGTGTGTGTGTGTGTGTGTGTGTGTGTGTGTGTGTGTGTTTTAATTCTGCCTTTCAAATAAAGAAGCAAATCTTTTTTAAAAACATTGACACGGAAAGGATACAAACTGCTGATTCATGAAGACTAGATGCACCTTTTTGGTAAAGGTGGCATTTTTCAAAGATCTATGTATATTTGAAAGGCAAAGTGACAGCAAGCAAGGGGAGCAGAGGGAGAGAAAGACAGATCCTCCATCCACTGGTTCCCACTCTCCAAATGCCTATGCCAGCTGGGGCTGGGCTAGGACACAGCCAGGAGCCCAGAATGCCATGTGCGTCCCTGACTTTGGTAGCAGGGACCCAGGGACGCAGACCAGCAGCTACTGCCTTTCTCACTGCAACAGCAGGCAGCAAAATAAGAAACACAACAACCAGAACTCACACAGAACGACACTATGACATGTGGCCCTTCAGATCCACTCAGCCCCAACCATTGTGGCCACTTGGGCAATGAACCGGCAAATGGAACACCTTTCTCTCTGTATCTCCTTCTCTCTGTAAATCTGACATGCCAATAAAAATCAGTAAATCTACATAAAATAAATAAAGCTGTAGTAACTAAAACCACATGGCACTGGCATGTCCAATGCAACAGAACAGATACCCACAAATTCAGCTATGTGCACACGAGTGGTTGCTTTCTGACAAAAGTACTTAGAACATATATCTGAAACAAACAAACAAACAAACAAAACAAGTATTACTCTCTATCCCTAACTTCAGAGAAACCTTGTGGGGGTCCTTTGATTCAAGCAGAAGGTTTTTTGAAATAAATCACTCAAAACTGTCTCCAGCTCTGATTGGACCATGTCCTGCTCTGACATCATACAGAACCATTTACAGGTCACAATTCCAAAGCCCTAGATAAAGCCCTGGCCGGGCCTGGGCCTTTTGTCCAGGAGCTCTCTCCACTGGAGAGCTCTAGGACCAGCACTAAGCTAGCTGTTTGTTTTTTTTTAAACCTCTTTTGTTTGTGCCTGTTTTGTTTATTTGTTCTCTTTTCTAATTTATTAATTTTGTTCTTCCCTCTTAATTTCAGTTTCTATTTCGCAGTGTGTATTTCTTTTCCTTAGACACATCCTCATTCCTTCTCAAAATTTTTGAACTTTGTTTTGCCGCTTAGTTTTTATTTCCATCATTTTATTTGTTTACATTTTTTTTACATTTTTAAAACTTTTAATTTCCATTTCTATTTGTGTTCCATTTTGCATTTTCTGTTCTCTTCTTGCAATTTTCATTTTTCCGTTAATTTATTTTTAAGGTTTATTTCTTTCTTTCAGATTTACATTTTTTTTTAAATGAGAAGTGAGGAAGTGTCTAAGGAGAAGATGGAGAGACCTATAAGGTCTAGCATCATGTTATTCTTAACACCTATTTTGCACAGGGTATCTATTCTCTTTAGTAATATTTTTGATACCTTTATTGCTGCAATATTTAAAAAATCATTTACACCATCATGTTGTTCTTAATATCTATTTTCCTCTATGGTATCTTTTCTCATTATTGATATTTGTGATACATTTATTGCTGGAATATTTAAAAAATTTTTACACCATCATGTTGTTCTTAACACCTATTTTGCTCTATGGTATCTTTTCTCATTTTTTATATTTATGATACCTTTATCACTGGAATATTTAAAAAATCTTTTACAGCATCATGACATTCTTAACACATACTTTGCTCTATGGTATATTTTCTTATTATTAATATTTTTGATACTTTTATCGCTGGAATATTTTAAAAATCTTTTACATCATAATGTTATTCTTAACACCTTTTTTGTACTATGGTATATTTTCTCATTATTAATATTTTTGATACCTTTATCGCTAGAATATTTTTTAAATGTTTTATATTTGAGCAATATTAGCATAATAAGCATTGTTTATGGACGTTGGCCTTATACTCATCCTACGTGATGAGTTGGCGTGAGCACTGCTCCACTGAGCAGTGAGTGGGTACCACAATGGAGAAAAAGATCAGCAATGGACTCCACATCCTCAGCACGACCAGTCGGCACAGGTACAACGGGCAACACTGGCCCACCGCATAGAAAGCAGCAACCAAGTAGCCACGTAAGTCACCCCAAGAACCAACAAGGATTCCAGGCTCCCAGCTTACGGCAAGTGGAGGTACAGGGCTTAGGCTCACACACCTGAGTTGGGGGTGAGACATCCCTTTAAAGTAGAAGAAGCAGAGAATTGCTCTCCTAGCATCTATGCCTGTCTGGCTCAGACACCTCATGCCTTCAGGACTACCTCTTGCACAGAAACGAAGGGGCCAGCAATAGGGATACAAGCCAGCACGAACATGTTACTGACTTGGATCTTAGGTTTCTTCAGCCTCTACATGCATTTTTGACCCTTTTCCCCAGAATAAGCTGCACTTCTCTGGGAATTAGGTTAGCACAGGGAGAGTCTGGTTGCATCAGTAGAGGCACATCAAGGAGAGTTCATGATTTTGCACAGTTATTCTGAGCTTTTATCTGTATTTGTCTCAGCATCTATTAACTGAAACACTGCTGACTTTTAAGGGGAAATTCTTTCTTGGCCCAATACCTTACAAACAGTTTTGTACCCTACTTCCTACTCATTATGGACACATGACACTCTGCACTAAAATCTCTACACAACAAAAACCAGAAATGTTCACGAAACATTGCAACGCATGTACATGTCCAAGTGCCCTACAGGTCAGAAACCTCCACCGAGCTGACAACCATGGAGATGTCTTAAGTTTATATCATGGTGTGCACCCTTCCATAGCTCAGCCTGTAGAGTGGAGGACTGTAGAGTAGAAGTTTATATCATCGTGGTTTCCTAACACAGTTTTAGACTCACACACACTCAGAGGGCGATTCACTTGGAACAGTGTTACCACAAGCCTGCTCTTCCTCCTCAAGTTGGTCAGTCTTGTGAAATCAGTGTTCTCTTCTTCCATCAGGAACTATCACATCTTGCGTGGATTGGCATATTTCCTCTCCTGATGTTGTTTAACTGCAGAGACTCAAACCCAAATATCCCTCTATAGAAGGATTCTTCTGCTCTCACTGGATTGTCTCCTCATTGGACCTAACAACACTCAGCCATAAGTATGCTTGAAACAACTGCATCATACATCTTTACCTGAACACCTAATGCCACAGAGTAAGTGTCCACGCTTTCACTGGCTTCCTGAGTGTGTATTTTCCAGGCATGATAGCAAAGAAAGTCAGCTTCTGGTGAAGAGTCAGGCTATGTGCAGCACTCTTTGCTAGGCAGCCTGAGCTGGCTGCACCTGCTGCTCAGCTGAACACCAAGTTGGGCCAGACCTAAATGTACAAGAACGCCAAGCGTTCTCCTCACGCAGGCATTTCATCCTCTGTGTTCTGTCAATTAAACCTCACTTGAGGTGCAATAAAGCTAGATGCTTCAACGTTTCTATAAAGATCATGACAGTTGTCCCCTAAGTAGCAACATTTTTTACACTACACTACTGTGACACCTTGGTTGAGAAATAGTGCTGAGTTTTATATGGCTTAGTTGTGAAGGATCCCAACCAGAACTGGAATCATTGGGTAGCTGGAAGGACCTAACCTGAATGGAGTCATTCATCTGAAGACAAGTGCCAGTTAGTGCTAACAGGACGATGTTAGTGAGCTCCTCAGTTACTAGTTTAAACCTTTACAGATCTACTTCAACTCAGAAAGAACTTCATCATCTTTGAAGTGCACAATCTATTTCCTGCTCCATTCCTTCTCTCGCTTCTCCTGGCACAGAGGGTGCCTGCCTGTTATTTCAAGGGCATTCCCAAACATTTGCCATCAGAAGATTCCTGAATGGCTCTTCTGGAGGACTCCAGATGACCAGGTTCCTCGAAATGTGCAGCACACACACACACACACACACACACACACACACACGTAGATAACTAAACGATTTCTTCTTTTAAAAAAATGTTTATAATTGGATTACTTGGTGCAGTTGCAAAATGGATATTTTGTGCACCGTGTCCTTATGACCATTTTGTTTGTACTGGGTGAACAACCAATACAAAGTGTTGGGGGATGGGAGAAGCCCACAGAAATTTTCACATGTAAAATTGAAGGAGTTGATTACTGTCATTTTGATCATGTGCCTTTTACACATCTGCAGCCCTTAACGAAGACTTTATGGATTGGAGCATGAGCACTTTAAAGCGATGTAAAATTATGGAGGAGCTACAAAGCTTATAAAGTGCTTCAATGTTACCAATCAGAGCAGTAGTGGAACCATTCCGAGGAGCTTGTAATACCATGCACAGCCTGCTCATCATCAGCCCAGGTGTCACTCCTGGGCACGTGGGGCTTCCAGCATTCCTGCCCAGAGACTCTCCATCACGAAAAGCAGAGGAGCCACTGCTGAGGAGCCGGGAGAGTTTCGGCAGTGCTGGCAAGCTCAAAAGCAGGCTTCCCGGAAGGGACTGCAAAAAGTCTGTGTGATGTGAATTTATGGTGAGTATTCTTGTTGGTGCACTTTCTCATTTTTGATTCTTGTATACTATGAGTCTAAAAAGTCCATGCAAGAATTTATGTATTATTCCCAGAGCCCCCGCAGGCCGAACTGGTACCTGGGTCTGCAGCTGAAGAGGCACAGAGCTGTGCCACGAGGCCAGAGCTGTGTGGGAGCATTGGCACTGCCCACCTTTAGACCAGGGTTTCTGCCATGGCCTTGGCATGAGCAGAGCTGGAGGAGGAGGAGGTGGGGCTGGCTCTGAAGCCAGATCCGGATCCTCTAGAGTGTGCTTGGGCAGGCCAGAGTCTGCTGTGCCTAGAGAGGAGCACCTACCACCAGGCCTCCTTCATCGAACTGCAACAGTGCACCTGATAAGATGCCCATGTCAGATCCTTACCTGCTCAGAGAAGTAAACTGGAGTCAGAACACAGCTACAGTGTCTCCACCCATCTCCCCCACACATCCTGAACAAGGCTTCCTGTGAGGCCTCTTTCTACTGCTCACTTCAATACAGGGGTTTTGCTTTGTTTCATTTTGTTTTGTTTTGTTTTGTTTTTAAGGTATTGGGCCGGCTAATGGAGACTGGAATCATCAATCCTGAACAGTGTATGACATCTTTTGAGCATATGAAGAAATCTGGCGACTATTAGGTTACAGTTGTAGAACATGTGACTATTGGATAGATTGTTGCTACGGAAACTCTGAGACTAGAACTTACATTCATCCATTCCTGTGCTGGGAGAGTAAAAGATTTTGTCCTTATTGATGACTGCAGAGGGAAGCAGCTCTGCACACTTATTAACAATTCTTACTTTGCCAAACAAAAAACTTACAAGATTACACTTGAATGTCTACCACAAAATGTTGGTTTCTATAAAAAATTTGGATATGCAGTATTTGAAGAAAACTACGTGTCATAGGTTTCTGAAGTGAAAAAGTATCAATACTACAAAATTTTACTCTTCGAGAAAACATTTTTGCTACAACTCTGACCTCCATAAATAGCGGACTCAAAGTCTTAATACAAGCATAACGACATTTAGAAGATTACTTTCGACTGGTGGGGCATAATGAGTTTAGATTTACAAACGAATATTATAAATGGGGTGATTTTTAACCAAAGCAATATACTTTTAACTTGAATCTTGTCTTTCATTGTTTTTTTTTCTGTAGTCTGGTTTCATTTCTTAGTAGTGAAATTGATAATAAGTTGCTAAATGTCTGTTATCTTTACTGCTCATTTTCCAAAAAGCGTGTATTACTATCCAAGTGGCCACAAAGGCTGGAGTTTAGCCAATCCAAGTCCAGGAACCAAAATCTTCTTCCATGGGTCTCCCAGGTGGGCACAGGGGCCCAAGGCTTTTGGATCAACCTCTACTGCAGTGGGAAGGGAAGTGGAGTAGCCAGGGTACAAATCAACACACATACATGATCCTGGTGGATGCAAGGCTAGAACTTTAGCCACGAGGCTGCAGCAACAGGCCCCTTACCCAATGCCTCTTTTCTTTTTTTCTTTCTTTCTTTCCTTTTCTTTTTTTGATGATGCTTACATAGTGAATCAACTATCGAGTGATTGAGGGTCAGAGAAAACTGGGTGTGATCATTGTTTCAAAGTTTTCCATTTCTTTTTCCTGTATCTGGTGGGAGGAGGGGAACCTCAGTAGAAGCCATACCCAGCTTCCCAACTGCCCCAGGGATGGGCAATAGCCACCAAATATTGACCTATGGTCCTGATGTGGCATATGCTCCGAGGGTTCTTCCCAGAAGGTTTCAAAAGTTCTGAAATGTTGTCAGTCTCACCAATTCAAAAGGAGGGAACACAGTCCACCCAAGAATCTCCATTCACCCAGATATTTGTTGTCATCCTTGAGCTGGGGTAGATGTCTAATCTGTTCTGTTCTCCTTCCTCTGCTATGTAACGGGTGTCCTCTGAAAGCCCAAATGGGCTTCCATAAGCTTTATGTGGATCTGGGCCAGCTGTCCATGAACTGTCTCTTTGCTGATGAGGACTAGTTTGTTCAGGTGGACACAAGGACCCTAGCAACCTGGATCCCACCAGACCCACTACCACAGGGGCTAACAGACCCAGCAACCTATGTACAGCCAGGTCAGGTAATCAGGCAGGTAGCTTGGGCCTTGAGAGACCACCTACCCTGGGGCTCATGGACCCAGCACCCACTGCCTCTAGATTGGTTTGGTTCACTACACCTTGGCTTCCATCAGCAGGTGCTTCAGCCCAGCTCACTCAAGACCGCTTCTTGTTACAGTTCCTGCTAAGGTTGCTGCAGCCTGACCTGGCTCAGCCAGCCCCCGGTTCAGCCCTGGTGTGAACTGGTTGGTTGCAGTCTGACCCGGTCCCTCATGCAACCTGTCCAGGTCTTCAGATGTGCTAGTGGTTGTTATGAACTGGCCCAGCCCCATCTGCCTCCCTAGACCTGACCCACATGTATGATAGTCAGTAGTGCAGCCTGTTTGGCTTTGGGATGCTCCCTGCATTGATTTTTGCACTCACCTGCTGAGACTCTGTCCTAGCAAAGGAGTTCCACAAGCTCTTCTATTAGTTCACTTCCTTGTTGCAGATATTGCATACAACAACGGGTCCTTAGGTTCAGGTTTACTTTGTCCACACAATGTTCTGGCACCAACAGTGTCCCTGACCAACTGGCCCATACCCAATCCAGTTCTTACTGTTGAAACCAGTAACATAATATCTTAATTCCTAGGCTAAACACCTGTCCCTGAGTTTAGCTTGTAATGTCACATTCCATGAAGATTATGAAGTGCAGTCATATTCTTTCTTGGCTTTAAAAATTTTTTTGCAAGTTTGGTTGAAAGGCAGATACACATACACATATACACATCACACACAGGTAGAGGACAGAAAGCTCTCCCATCAGCTGGTTTAATCAACAGGGAAAACTGGGGATCAGTCAGGTCAAAGCCAGAAGCCAGGAACTTAATCCCAGGTCCAAGTACATGTATAATCTTCTGCTGCCACCTAGGCTGTTCATCAGCAGGAAGCTGGGATCAGAAGCAAAGTTCAGGACTTGGACACAAGCACTTGGATGCAGTGTAGTCATCGCAATCAGCGTCTTACCACAGTGCCAGCACCTGCCCCTGTGATTAGGCTACGCATCGTCTGAAACAAACACTAGCACACTGACTTTGAGAACTTGGTGGGCACCAGGGCAATGGAGAGGAGGTAGGATGAATGTGGGCAAGGTGGTTGTGTCATTGCAAATGGAGACACACAGAGATGATAGCTGCTGAAAAGCAGGTGCTTTTAACAGAGGCTACAACTTTGCCAGCACCTATTCTGCCATTTCTTTTTGCCTAACCAGTAGTTCACACTTGGTGTGCTGGTCTTTGGTTTGTATGTTTTACAGCAACAGCAAATCCTGCATCTATGAAACAGGAAAAATAAAAATAAAACATTTGAAATGTAAAATATCCCGCTGGCTTGTCATGTGGGATTAACAACAGCTCAGGCATCATTTACGTTTTCCCATGGATTTACACAGCTGAGATCCGTCCTGAAGTGACTCCCTTCTGTGATGGCTGCAAGTGCCCAGCATGCCAAATCCAAACAACTGGAGTTACTTCAGGAAGGAGAGGGCAGTCTTAAATCTGAACAGGTTAAAATGTGCAAAAGTCAGTTCAATGGCAAAAAAAAAAAAAAAAAAAAAAAATCCTGGGTCCACATTTCCAGGATTCTCATCTCTCCCATGTGTTTTTTCCTAGCATGTACCTCATTCATTCCACTCAACAGCATGACATGTGATTTTAGAAAGTTAAAGCATTACAGAGCAGGAGGGGACTCCAGAGCAGAACAGGAGGATAAAAGGAGGTCCGTATCCTAGTCCTGGAGACTCCTGAAGGCCTCCCAAGTGCTTTTGCTACAGAAAGAGTAGACACTTCATCAAGGATTGTCAGTATGGTGTCCGTATCCATGGATGTCCCTACGCAATATTTCGTCCCCCAGAGCTCACTGGCAGGCAGCCAGCGGTCAAAGCCCAGTGCCCAACTGGCACACTGGCCACTGACAGAATAAAGATGGGTGGGCTGCTTCCTCCGTTCATCAGCCAAAATTGACCGATAAAGCCGAGTTCTGCTTTGCATACCCAACCCACCCATAAGGTTATTTTTATTGGCCTCTTTTGTTTTATCACTATAATGGCATCTGTATATTGTTTGTATTCCTTGATATTTTTTATCTGTGTCTGGGTGATGTGATCAGTCCCCCCCCATTGATGGGGAGGTGAGCATATGCAGATCTCATCTTTAAATGAAAGCCCCACTTCATTGCCTGGATAGCAGCCTGTCTGTGACTACAGACAAAGCAAAGCTTGCCACTTAATTTTGATTGTCAACCCTGAGCTGCTTTTCTTTCCCAGGAGTCTGAGTTCTACAGGAACACGATTAAAGTCCCCACCCAGGGTTCCTGTGGGACCCTGCCCAACAGCTGCATGCTCCTTTGAATTGATGTCAAGATCTTCTGGAATGTCGACAGTCTGATTTCTGAGAATGGTCTTCGTTCTCACAATAGATGTGAAGAGGGTGATCATTTCTTTAAAATTTTAATTCATTTGGAGGTAGAGAGAGGAAGAGCATCACAACTGCTGTTCACTTCCCAAGTGTCTAAGGCTACTGACTGCCACCGATGAGGGCAGTGGAGAGGGTCTCAAACTCCTGTCTGCAGCACTGACCAAGCCCCAGCCTGGTGTTTGGGAGGTGAACAGCAGATGTGATTTTCTTTCTTTTTTTCTCTGTATCTAGCTCTCAAATGAATAAATTAAAAACCCTCTCCATTACCACTCTCTCGCACAGTCCATATCCCCAGAAGCTGGGGTCAGGAGTCAGAGCCATGTATGGGACTCAGGCATTTCAGTGTAGGATGCAGGTTTATTAAAATTACTGATGTTCTCAAATGATTTACATTTTTGTTTCACTGATGTTTCCAATTGTTTTGTATTTTATGTCTTCTTTATGCTCCTTTAATAACGTATTTTTGATTAACATTATTTCCCATTTTGTACATCATTTAGGCATGATTTGAGAACTTTCTCCTTTTCCGAATGAAAATGAAAATGACTTGAAACTTTATGCATGTTCGATAGAAAAATGGTTGTTCTCTGCTATACAAATATTTTCAAACTCAGCTTAAAACAGTTCCTCTTTTACTTTTTAAACTTACTCTTTAATCAGTGTATAACTTGAGGTAGGTTTCCAATTTTCTACAATTTTTCAGATGTCTATTAACATAATTCCATTACACAGTCTGTATGCTTGGAAACCTTTTACATTTGTTTTCTTACTGACCCAAAATACATCTTGGTGTATACTCCACGTATACTTGAGATTCATGTTTCCCATGCTGTTGGGCAAAGCATTTTATAAACTTAAATTATGAATTGATTGGTTGGTAACTTTGTTCAAATTTTCTGTAGCCTTACTTTCTTCATGGTTTTTCTTTTTTTCAATTAATTTTTTTATTTATATGAGATGAACAAATTCCCTGTTTTTCACACAGATTTAAGAACACAATACTTCCCACCGTATTTTCCCTGCTGCCCATTTTCCTACTCTCCTTTCTCCTTCCTTTCTTAATTTATAAAGGTTTTTAAATTAAGCACTTTATTTACTTTATAGTCATAAGATTAATCTTCCACCCAAAACATGAACAAACAAGTAGTAAGTAGAAAAATCTCAGTATCTCAAGAGTACAGGGTTATAAACATCAACTCTATGTCAATTTAACTACCATGCATCACATTCTTTTTGTGCTTTACAAGGTTTCAATCAGTTATTAATAGGAGGTGTTGAAATGTTCAATAATGTTTTTCTATTCTTTCCATTTTAAAAAATATTTATTTATTTATTTACTTACTTACTTACTTATTGGAATGGCAGATTTACAGAGAAAAGAAGATACAGAAAGAAAGATTTTCCACCTGCTGGTTCACTTCCTAAGTGGCCACAAAGGCTGGAGCTGAGGCGATCCGAAGCCAGGAGCTACAAGTTTCTTCCAGGTCTGCCACATGGTTATAAGGTCCCAAGGTCTTGGGCCACCCTCTATTGCTTTCCCAGGCCACAAGCAGAGCGCTGGAAGAGAAGTAGGGTAGCTGGGACATGAACCGGCACCCATATGGTATACCAGTGTGTGCAAGGCAAGGGTTCATCCACTAGGCCATCATGCTGGGCCCCATACGGTTGTTGCTACTGTACTTCAGTTCTGTTTTCTTTTGTTTCATGTATTTTCAAACTTTAATTTTCATTTTGTCTTTTAGGCAGAGACAAAGAAAGATCTTCCTTTCCCAAATGCGTGTAACAGCGGGGACCAGCATAGGCCAAGGCAAAGGGCTGGGTTCCTGCGTAGGTGACTGGGACCTATGTACTTGAGCTGTCATCTGCTACTTTTCAGGGGTTACATTGGTAGGAAGCTGGACTGGAAGCAGGCACGTGAAGCAAGGAGCTATTTAAATTCTGTGTTAAATTTCCAACTATTTCAAAGCTCCATAATTAGATTCATGACTAATGATGAATGCAGCTTGTTACCATTACAGATTGATCTATACTTGGGGTAATAATCTTTGCCAAGAAATCTACTTTGATGTAGATAAAACTACTGTGTTACTGATTGATATCAGCATGCCATAACTTTTTCTATTATTTAAACTTAGTTGTTAATGTCCTTATGTTTAAACTGGGTTTTGTTAGGCAGCACAGAATTCATTTTTCTACCTAACCTAATAAAAGTACTTACTTTACAATTTGGGTATTTCAATCTTGATATTCTGTATGATTATTAATATAGACAGCTTCACAAGTTTATAAAACAGAATTAAAAGTTTATCTTCAGGGGCCCGGTGCTATAGCACAGTGGGTAAAGTCCTTGCCTTACATGTACCAGGATCCCATATGGGCACCAGTTCTAATCCCAGAAGCCCTGCTTCCCATCCAGTTCCCTGCTTGTGGCCTGGGAGAGCAATTGAGAATGGCCCAAAGCCTTAAGACCCTGCACCCACATTGGAAACCCAGAAGAGGCTCTGAGCTTTGGATTGGCTCAGCCTCCAGCCGTTGCAACCACCTGGGGAGTGAATCGACGAACAGAAGATCTTCCTCTCTGTCTCTCCTCTTCTCTTTATATCTGATTTTGCAATAAAAATCAATCAATCTTTTTTTTTTTAAAGCTTATCTTCAGGACCCAGCACAGTAGCCTAGTAGCTAAAGTCCTTGACTTGCATGCTTCAGGATTCCATATAGGCGCCGGTTCTAATCCTGGCTGTTCCATTCCAGCTCCCTGCTTGTAGCCTGGGATAACAGTCGAGGACGGCCTAAAGCCTTGAGACCCGGCACCCACGTGGGAGTCCCAGAAGAGGCTCCTGGCTTTGGATCAGCTCAGCTCCGGTCATTGCGGCCACTTGGGAAGTGAATCAGCAGATGGAAGGTATTACTCTCTGTCTCCTTCTCTCTGCAAATTGGCATTTCTAATAAAAATAAATAAATCTTTGAAAAAGTTTTCTTCACAAAAAATTTAAATTAATCTAACTTCTTCATAAAATACTTGTTTCATGAACTTTTTAGGATTTTCATATAGTTGGGTTTATATCTGCCATGTTCTCTATTCTCCTTATTTTTGTTTCTCTTGTACTCTTTCTCTATTTTTCACTATCAACTTAGTATAATGTTTATATCTTGTTGTGTTACTATATAGGGAGCTCTAGAGTGTTCTGTTTCATTTTGGTGCTTGTTCTACAGTTTAGAGTAGGCTTCTCAACTGAATACTACATAGCAAAATGACAGCAAACATTTTTTTTTTGCCAGTTATATGCACAATGAAGGAGCAAGGATATCTGAAATTCATTTCTTCAAAAAATAATGATGAAATTGACAATTACTGAAATCAATTGTTCATACCTGGATTATTAAAGGCATGAAACAACCCAGAAAGTGATCTTCCTGAAAAATGACTTAATCTCAGGAAGGACAGTGAGTTTTTTGGAAAATTTAACTCACACAGCATCCCCTTTCTCCAGGTCTCTAGCAGCTTTGAAGACTAACCATCCAAAACCTTGCCCATGACCAGAGCCTGACATCCACCCGAGGGTCCAAGTAGAGCTTGTACCTCTTCAAAGTCTACACCCCAAACTGGAATACCTCTGTTTTACCCCCAGCACCAGCTCCTGACTCCAGCTTCTCACTATTTCAGCCTCTGGAAAGTACCAGTGATGACTCAAGTCCTCTGAACCCTGCCACCGACATGGGGGAATCTGGCTTGATCCTGGATCCCAGCTTCAGGCTTGCCCAGTTCTCATCATTGTGAGCATGTAGGGGATAAACCAATGCGTGAGAATTTCATTTCTCTCTTTTAAAAATTCAATAAAACTTTAAAATATTTTAAAATACTGCAAGAAAATTATACAGAAAGAATTCTATACATGCAAAAAATGTCCTTTAATAATTAAGGAAAAATTAATACATTCCCAGATTCATAAAAACTGAGTCTTATCACATCAAAACTGTTTTATCAGAAGTAATGAAGATAATTTCATGTTGATACAGAGAGCTACTAGGTGGAAAAACAAATGCACAAGAAAAAATAATAATGCTAAAAGGCAGTACAAATGTATTTGTTCATTATATTTTCATGTAACTATTGTTTTTAAATGACAACTTCAAGAATGATTTTTTTATTAGTGTCTCAGGCTTCTTTATTTAAAATCAAAGTGATGTGGGGATTAAAATCAAGAACATCATTGAACTTCAGTTTCTCTCCAACCTGAAAACTTTTTTCCCCACTGAAGACAACCTACCCCATCCTCCAAGCTTCCAATTCCTGCGTTACTGAATGAATAACTTGGGATTCCCAAAGGCCCAGCTGCAGGCTCCAGGTGCACTTTCCCTAGCATCTCCCCTGACCTCTGCCCCCACCCTATTCCTGGGAAAGAAGGGCAGGCAGCTCAGTTTGAACGCTTGGGAGAGCCCTGAGCAGTGACAGGCACTGCAGGGAAGGCTTCCCCATTCAGGAAAGGGGACCTAGGAGTACAGTGTGGTACAGTGAGGGCTTCAGAAGCCTGGGACACCAAAGTGGGACCCCAGAGCCAGAGGAAACAAAGGATGATTTTTAATCCATGTTAATGGGCGTACAATGTATAAATAAGCTATCATGCACGAAGGGATAGAAAATGGAGCTATTTAAAAACAGATTTCGTTTTTTAAAATTGAGTTTCACATCTGTGATTCAACCAAATGTAATTATGTGACATTGAAAATAAATAGTTAAAAATGTCTCTTACATACAAGGGAATGAATACATCCCAGTGGTATAAATATGCAGACTAGTGAATTTGCAGTATGCAAATACTTGTGGAAACAATGCAATTCCACTTTGCTACTTCTCAGTTCTATACTCTCCACCACCAGCCTCACAGGTAAACCTTGGTCAGCTGCCTATCCCTGTCAATCAGTCTTTTCTCTTTTCAAACGGATGGAATCGTGTGATAGGTTACTTTAAATAAAATACCCCCCAAACGAACTTTTTTTTACTTTAACTAAAGTCCCCAAAAGGAATGAGAAAGGTTTATTTCAACTTACAGTTTGGAGGTGACCGTTCAGGACTGGGCAGCCCCAATGACCAGTGTCCAATGAAGGTTCATCATGCTAAGAGCAGAGTAATGAATGCATGGTAAGCCAACGGGCAGAGAGAACAGCTAGGTGGAACATGAAGTCAAATAATCAACCCTCTCACAAGAACCATCCACCAAGACCATGTATCCAATAACCTACACACCTCCCACCAGACCCACCTCTAGATGCCATAATTAAATCAAGTCCTCACCTTAGTTCATCAATCATAAACATTAAGACACCAGATTTTAAACAGCTGTATGAGTTTTGGGGTGGTAAGTTCTATTCAATGTACTCCTCTGGTTTTAGTTCCTTTATACAACACATCTTGTTACTTTACTATATTTTAACTATAGTCCATTCTTATTTATTGCTCAGTAGTATTCCATTATTAGAATGTAACACGGTTTATTTATCCATTCACCAGCTGATGGACGTTTCAGCTGTTTCCAGTGACTGCCTTTATGAACAAATTTGATGTGAAAACTTATATATAAGCTGCCATGTGCACTTGTTTTTCATTCCTAGGAAAAATATGGTTCAGAAACGTGCTGATATACTTTCAAGTTTTTAAAGAAATCTCCTTGGGGGTTGTCATGGTGCTATAGCATGCTGTTCCTCCACCTATGGTATTGGCATCCCAAATAGGCACCAGTTCATGTCTTGGCTGCTCTGTGCCCGTCTATGGCCTAAGACAGCAATGAAGGATAGTCCAAGGTTTTGGATCCCTGCACTCATATGGGGGATCCAGAAGAGGCTCCTGATCCCTGACTTTTGTCTGACTCAGCTCCAGCCATTGCGGGCATTTGGGGCAACAAACAGTGGATGGAAGTTCTTCCTTATCTCTGCAAATATGCCTTTTAGATAAAAACAAATAAATCTTTTAAAAGCAGTTAAGAGTTAAGGAGAAATCATGCCTGATTCTCACACGGCAGCTATTGCGCGTGTGGGGAGCTGCCGCCAGGTGGCCAGTGTGCCATTTGGCGCTAGGCTCTGCTTGCTAGCCGCCCGGCCAGGGAGCTCTGGGATTTTGGATCTTTGATTGCTGCTTAGATAGCTCCATTCTGAACCCTCAGGCCTTTGGGGACATGAATCAATCCTAAAGACTCCCAATGACAGTAACTCTTCCTCAGATGAACCTGTAATTAATACGGTCTCAACCCATGTGTTTTGAAAAATTGTAAAACCTAATATACTTTCAAAATCTTGTGCTACTTAGAATCCGGCGGGAGAGCAAAGAAATCTTCCATCTCCTTTGAATGTGTGAGTAAGCCGTGTAGTGTAAAATATCAGGAACATAACAGGTAACATACAGACAATAGATTCAAAACAGCATTAGACAATAGTAAAACTACAAAGACTTACAGGGGGAATCAAGAGCGATCCTGACAACCTATTAACAGGAGGTCATATCCACAGAGCAGGGGTGGCCGCCAGAGCAGAGCAGGGGGACAGAAGGAGGCTTGTGTCCCACCCTGGAGACTCCCGGATCCCCACCAAGGACTATCAGTACGGGTACCAAGGACTACATCTCAACTGCCAAAGAGACCACAGGGAACTGGAATGCCTTCGGAGGCCGAGAACTCAGAGGACATCCCTCCCCGCTTTTGGACCGACTACACGGGATAGAAGAAGCCTGAATCCTTCCTCGTAGGATCCAAGCTCATCGGAACAACAGCCAGGAACCCTGAGCGGTCCTCAGAATCAGAAGAACAGTAAACTTCATTTGGAACTAGGGAGAGGAGCTTTCTCTGGTCCTTACTTAGTTCCAACTTTGGGTCCCTACCCTCTCTGCTATGACCATCAAGGTCGCTCCAGAGCCCTCCCCCCCTAACACACACACACACACACACACACACACACACACACTCACACTCACTCACTCACTCACTCACAAATTAGAATAGATAGGCAGAGAACAACAAGGAAAGCTTGTTCAGCATGGACTCACACATACCTTACTAGGTAGGACACAAAGATTAAGTACTCCTCACCAAGGTATTGAAGATTCCTCTGCACACCCCTCCTAAAACTGTTTTGTACCTCAATTATTAAAATGTCATTGAAGTAGTCACAGGTTGTTGCTAAGAAAATGCATTTAATTTTAACATATTGTTTACTATGTCAATTAGTTCCATAATGCTATATATTGTTGATGATGTTATGTTGGGGCTTTTAATTGATCGCGATTTTACTCTGCTGGCTCTACCTTCAGACCAGAGAAGTTCTTCCCAAGAAGCCGTTGAACTTATCTGGGCAATAAGACGCTGGACTTTATGCTCGGGTTATGCTTACAATGAAGGAATCTCAACTGAACTTGAACTGTGGTCACACAACAAGGGGGAGGAATCCACCATGGGGAGAGGGTTAGGGGAGGGGTGGGAGGAAACCCAGTGCCTATAGAACTGTGTCACATAATACAATGTAATCAATTAAAAAAAAAGAGTTAAGGAGAAAGGATATCATCCAAGGGAAGTCACCACTGGGATTAATTCTTACAGAAGATGCCCTATGGAATCTTTATTGATAAAAAAAAAAATCCAAGGGAGACATGAAACATGGAAGGACAGATGAACACAGATGACGACGTGTGGAACATATAACAAATGCCAGGCTTAGTGGGAACAATAAAGAGCCCACATGTTCAAGAATATAAACCAGGGCCCGGCGCGGTGGCGCAGTGGTTAAGGTCCTCGCCTTGCACGCCCGGGATCCCATATGGGCGCCGGTTCTAATCCCGGCAGCCCCGCTTCCCTTCCAGCTCCCTGCCTGTGGCCTGGGAAAGCAGTAGAGGACGGCCCAAAACTTTGGGACCCTGCACCCGCGTGGGAGACCTGGAAGAGTCTCCTGGCTTCGGATCAGCATAGTATCGGCTGTTGCACTCACTTGGGGAGTGAATCATCGGACGGAAGATCTTCCTCTGTCTCTCCTCTCTGTATATCTGCCTTTCCAATAAAAAAAAAAAAAGAATATAAACCAAATTACCTGCAGGTTGTGGCAATTATAGAGCATAGGTGACAGACATCTTGTTTATCAAATTGTTCCATTAATGCTTCATCTCAAAAGTGAATAAATACTTCAAAGAGAAAGAGTGTAATTCAAACCTCTACTAATAATGGATAATGGACCTGGAGGTCTTATGTCTAATTTATATGAAAATGAAAGGATTGAGGATGTATTTTTACCTGTGATACAATCCGTTGCTTCGGTCTCTTGATCATGGCATCCTATGATTTGTTAAACCATTTACACCTACTTGGTATCATCACATTCACTCATTTACTGCTGAAGCAATTTATTCATGAAGGCTGTAGTGGATGAATTAAAACTAGAAACACTAAATGCCTGCTGGAAAAAGTTGTAGAATGAAGTTACAAATGGTTTTAAAAGCAATGATGAGAAATTAGGAAAATCATTCGTGCTGCTTGACAAGTTGGTGAGAAGGATACACCATCATGCTTGTTGAAGAAGTAGGATATATACTGAAGGCTACTGAGAATCATTGACAAGACACTGGTGAATCATGTTTGAAGGAAGAGAAAGCTCAAAAAAAAAAACTGAAGCAGAAGCAGCAATATGCACCTTTCTATAATTTGCTCAAATGTTTTGAATTATATAGATACTAAAGGACAAAATTATGGAATATGAGCATCAGAGAGAATGCCGTAGCAAAGTCCTCCATATGATTACCAAGGATTTCAGCTTTTGCAGTAATGAGTTCTAAATAGACAACAACTTTGGTTACAGCATTCTTTCAAGAGGTTGTGGCAAAATCTTTGAGCTAACAAAGATCTCCAAAACAGGACCAACCTAGCCTAGCAGCTAAATCCTCACACTGCATGTGCCAGGAGCCTATACAGGCACCAGTTCTAATTCTGGCTGCTCCACTTCCCGTCCAGCCCCCTGCTTGTGGCCTGGGAAAGCAGTAGAGGATGACCCAAAGCCTTGGAAGCCTGCACTCACGTGGGAGGCCGGGAAGAAGCTCTTGGCTCCTGGCTTCAAACTGGCTCAGCTCCGGCCATTGCAGCTACTTGGGGAGTGAATCAAAAGATGAAAGATCTTCCTCTGTCTCTACTCTCCATATATCTGACTTTCCAACAGAAATAAAAATAAATCTTAAAAAAAGTTTTTAAAACGATCTTCAAATCATAGACATCATCATGACTCAATGATCCAAGATCATCCAGGGTAGATGATTCTCCTGGCAAATCATCAGAATGTGAATAACAGCCTAACACTACGTCACAATGCAGACCTCATTCAGCCCTCCACATCTCATCAATATCATAAATAGGCCAAGCATAGTACAATAATGTGTTTTAAGAGGCTACATTCACATACATTTTATTATAGTGTTCTAATTATTATTTTTATTAGCAGTGTTGCTAATCTTTCACTATGTCTATTTTATAAGTTAAAGTTTATCATAGATATGTATGTACAGGAACAAAACTGTGTATATGATTCTGCCCTGCACTTGGGGTTAGACTCTCAGAACGTATCTCCTATGAGAAGGGGGTATTACTGTAGCATCTTTCCATGATCTTATTTTTTACCCACTCATTACCTTTGATTTAGTGTGTTTTAGAACAGTTTGCCAATTTTCAAACTAGCTTTTCTTGTTGTTGTGGTCTGTATTCTTTACATAATGCATGTCACATTTTTGTTAGATAAATGTAAACATTGTGTCCGTTTGTGGCTTGCTTTTTCATTGTACGTAATGTATCATCATCATCATGGTCATTTATTTATTAGGCAGAAAGGCAGAAGCACAGAGAGCAGGTGAGTTCCTGTCCTCTGGTTCATGCCCTCAGACACCAGAGCTGTCTGCAACTGCTCTGCCGGTGACTGAAGCTAGGAACCAGGAAGTTAAAAAAAATTTTTTTTATTGGAAGGCAGATACACACAGAGGAGGAGAGACAAAGAGGAAGATCTTCCATCTGCTGATTCACTCCCCCCAAGGGGCCACAACTGCCAGAGCTGAGCTGAGCTGAAGCCAGGAGCACATGGGTACAGTGCCCAAAGGTGTTGGGCCGTCCTCAACTGCTTTCCCAAACCACATGCAGGGAGTTGGATGGGAAGTGGAGCATCAGGACACGAACTGGTGGCCATATGGGATCCTAGCGTGTGCAAGGTGAGGATTTTAGCTGCTAGGCTACCATGCCGGGCCCAGAACTAGGAATTTAATCCAGGCCTTCAACAATGGGTGGCAGGAACCCAACCACTTGCACCCAGGATCTGCAGTATCAGCAAGCTGGAACCAGGAAAAGAGCCAAAATAGCAAGCCTACTTTATATCTTCAGTTTATTTCAGTAATGTCTTATGATTTTTAGCATTCAGGTCCAACTTATCCCAAAGTACTTGATTTTTTAATTCTTATATACAGTTCCTTAAAATTTTTAATTTTTGATCGTTTGACACTATTGCAGAGAAATTTTTAATACTGAAATTGTATCTGCAATTATGCTGAGCTGCTCTTAGTTTTTGTGGCATTTGAGTAGATTCCTTAGTTTTCCACATGTCACAACTGCAAGAAAATGGTGGTCAATTTTCAACACGGAATGAATAATAATTATCAGCTGACTTGAAGATACAGCAAAATTCACTAGGCCAACAGCATATCACGTAGTAGAGAAAGCTGGTACCTTTGTAACTTACGTGACATCTGGCAAGACATCCCATAGTATCCAGCACATGAGGAACAAGGGGAGAAAGCTGCATGCTGGAATATTAATTGCTTGCTGTAACAGCTCTAGGTGTGCCGGCTCATCATCTGATCTTCAGAGACCACAAAGGAAGTCTTGCTTTCAATGCACTGAGTCGGGGTCCATCTTTTGAGTGGACAGGTAAGAATATTTCCCAGTTCATCCACCATGTTATTTTGTAAACCAAGGCAGTTTTTACTTCTATTTGATCTGCAGGCATTGAAGTCATTGGTTTTTTAGTTGTTACAATGACTAGCACCTTCACCACAAAGTAGAGTACAAGCAGTTTGGCAGATATTTTTGTTGTTTTACATTTAGGGAGAAAAGTAGAAAATTGTGTTAGTCATTAAGTATTTCTGTTGTGGCTTTGTTTATTTTTGAGATGACTTTTGCCATAGTGTGGTATTTCCCTCCTAATTCCAGTTTGCAGAGATCTTACAAGAAATAGATTTGGATGTTGTTGAACATTTTTTTTCTGCACCTAAAAATATTGAGATCATTTTATGGTTTTTGTGTTTAGTCTGTTAATATTGATGGTCAGTTGTTGAGCCATTTTTGTATTCTTGGCATGTATTATAATTGGTTAGGATGCAGAGTGATTTTATATATTGTTGGGTTTGATGTCCTAAAATTTGGTTTAGAATTTTTCATCAATATTCATGAAGCATGAGTCTAGTTTTTTGTAATTTCTTTTTTTGGTTTTGGTAACAGGTAATGCTGTGCTTTTAGAGCAATTGTTAGAACAAGTGGGGGTAGATGTTCCCTATAGTCCTTTCTTTTGGAACAGCCTGTGTAGAATTGGTACTTTTTCTTCCAGAAATGTTTAATAGAATTCATCATTGCAACCATCTGGGCTCAACGTTTTGTTGGTGAGAGGCTTGAAAGTAAAAAAAAAAAAAAAAAGTCAAATAATTTAGTAATTGGATATAGGGATATAGGGCTATTCAGATTTTCTACGTCTTCTTGGGTTAGCTTTGTATAAATTCAGTGTCTGTTGCTTCTCTGTCCCCCATTCTCCATGCCCTTCACCTACTCATGTTAAAGCCCTAACCTCCAGTGCATTTGGATTTGCAGCTGAGGCCTTTATGGAGTAATGAAGTTTACATGAGGTCCAACAGGATTACTGTTCTTGTGTTCTTATTCAATCAGATAGAGCGCTGCCCTCCCCATGCACCTTCCAGGAACTCCCACGTGGGAACCCAGTGAGAAGGTGGCCATCCCAAATCAGGAAGAGAGCCCTTACCAGAAGCCAACGCCGGTGGACCCCTGATCTTAGCTTCCAGTCTTCCAAACTATCAGAAGATCGATCGATTTCTGTTTTTCAAGGCCCCATCTGTGGTACTTTATTATGTCAGCTCAAGATGACTTAGGTAGTTTTTCTTTGAAGAAATTTCACAATTTTAATAAGCTGTGAAACATACTGGTATAAATTATTCATAATATTCCCATGCTACCCAATTAATGTCTCATATTTGTTCAGTGACTTATCCTCTCTGATTCCTGATGCTTCGAATCTATGTTTCAAGCGATATTTCACTGTAGCAAGAGATTTATTAACTTTATTAATGCTGTTAAAGAACTAACTTACTTCTCAGGATATTCTCTGTTCACATTTTACTGATTGCTACAACTTCCTAAAAAATAATTTTCTGCTTATTTTGCATCTTTTTCTCCTTGCCAATCCCCTTTAAAGGCAAAAATACCTTTATTCAGTAACTTTTTGAAAGTACTTAACTATTTATTTGGAAAGAGAAGGAGAGGCAGAGACAGAAAGTTCTTCCATCTATTAATTCGCAATTTAACTAGTCACAAGAGCCAGGTCTAGTCCAGGCAGAAGCCTTAACCAGGAACTCCATCCCTGTCTCCCACACTGGTGGCAGGGACCTAAGTACTTGGTTGCCCTAAGTTGTACTTACCTAAGTACTTCTGTTGCCTTCCCAGACACATTAACAGAAAACTGGATAGGAAGCAAAAAGAGCTGGGACTGAAATCAGCACTAAAATCATAAGATACTGGCATCACAAACAGTGGTTTAATCTGCTTTGCCACACACTGGCCCCTAAGTGAAAGTTTATAGTACTCAATTGCTTTTTCAAAGTAAGCATTTAATGTAATAAATCTCACTGTTTTGTTTTTACACACATCGTACAAATTTAGATAATACCACATTTTAATTCAGTTAAAAATATTCTTTAATTTTGGATGTGGTTTCTCATTTGATCCATGCAAGTCACTTACAAATGAGTTTCCAAAAACTTGGGAATATTTTATAGACCATTTTAAAAAATGAGTTTTCTATTTTATTCCACCATGGCCACTTTGTATGATGTGAATTATTTAAAATTTCTTTCTACACTTTTAGGTTGAAAACAGTATTTTGGCAAAAACGCTTTGTACAGCTGAAAGTAGTTGTCATTTTGTTTCACATGTTTTAATAAAAGCCAGCTGGATATATAGTTCACTAATTTTTTTTCCTTCTGAGTAGCTAACCTGTTATTTATGATGTATTTTTTCATCCTCATAGTTTATGCTTGATTTACATATGTGTTATATAATCTGACATGCTTTATTTTTTATGCTCACAGTTTCTCTGACCACTTAAAATGGATGGGGCACATAAACAGTGATCCTCTCTCATTTGTGGTGGACACATTCCATGACTTCCACCTGATGAACCTGGATGGCATTGAACTGTTTATACTGTGTTGTCTCCAATACAAACTATCCATAGTAAATTATAATTTATAAATAATTTATAAATTAGGCACACAGTTATTTCTTGTTTTCAAATTGAAAATTTCACCTTTTAACTGGAAGCGAGAATTAAATGGCTTCTCTCTCACATATGTGAGTTGCTAGCATCACTTGCTCTTGTTAAGGGGCATTCTTACCTACAACAGGTATTACTGGAACATGAACTCTGTAATTCTGTGGCAATCCATCTGATAACTCATATGGGTACTAAGTGACTAACGGGAGGGTAGCACATTCAGTGTGGACACACTGGACAAAGGGATGATTCAAATCCATAGACAAGATGGAGTGGGATACTGAGAGGTTTCAACACACTAGTCAATATATGTTTTTAAAATGAATGATCTATTTCTGTAACTTCCCATCTAATACTTTCTGACTATAGCTGACCATGGGTAAATTTTGGACTGTGAAACTATAAGCAAGGGGGCTGCTAAAGTAGGTATCTTAATATCCTTGAGTACTGATTAAATTAGGACATTTAAAAACTTCATGGAAAATGGAATTAAAAGGTAGCTTCATACTGTTGCTCAATTTTTTGAAATTCATGCAATTTTTCCACAAACTCTCAAGCATCCTTGTATTATCTGCATCATTTCTGCATTGTTTCCATGGACAGATTTTCTATGTAACAAGAGCTAAATTTTCCCATTTCTTTGTGTGCCTCATTATTTTTAACTGGGTGCCTGATGTGATGAAATTTAATTTGTTGAGTGTTGATGTATCAAGGATTTCTTTAAATACTTTCGAGATTTAAGTATAATCCTTTTAAGGTTTGTGTTTTACATTTGTTAGGCAGGACCAGAATAGCCTTTATGTAGGATTCATATGGTTCCACTAATTTTTGACACACCTTTCTGTCCTCTATGCTGTAGTGGAAGTACAGACTATTCTTGGTTCTGTGTAATATCAGAGATTATTCCAGTGCTTCTTTCTAGAAGTCTCCTGGTAGTAGGTTGCTTCCTCATGAACTGCACTGCAGAGACAAAAGTAATTCTTTGCAGCTTTTTCTCCTCCTGCATAGCTTTCTTTTTTGGCCTTGGAAATTCTTGCTGCCTTCACTTCTTAAATTCCAATTGCTGTTTCTGCACCACAGGACAACTCTTGGACTTTACTGAGACCTCTCCCCCTGCACCCCAAGTTATTTCTGTGCAGTACCTTTTGATATTAGAGCTATCACAGCTTGCCTCACTTGTTTACCTTCTTTTGTAGCACTGCCCTTTGCTGCCTGTTGCCCAATGTTTGAAAACAATTGTTCCATGTATTTTATCTGATGTTTTAGTGGCTAAAAGCTAGAGAAAGATCTGTTGATACTTCATCAAGGCCAGAAGTGTAAGTCAGAATTCATTTTTCTTCATTCTGGAAACACGTTTTTACAAAGCATCTAATTCTGGAACACAGCTATATTCTTTCATTGAAGCTATCATTCTGCTACTTCATTACAATTGTTGAAAAGTAAAGTGTCATGTTAGTCTTTGCTATTCCTTTGAAGTTGTATGCCTTTTTATCTTTGGTCTCCTTTAAGATTTTCTTTTTTCTTTGATTTTCCAGTTTCACCTGCAAGAGACTGGGTGTGCATTTCTTTTCTTTTATTCTTGAAGTTCATGGAACACCTGCACTTGGTGAATTGGTATTCCCCAATAGTTCTGAAAAACTTAGCAGCCTTTATCTTTTCAAGTTATTTTACAGCATTCTTTTTCTCTGGGACTTCAATCGAACACATATCAGACCTTCTCACTGAATCTGTTTTTTCCACCTTTTTCTCTCTGTGCTGTTATATTATGAAAAATTTCTTCCAGTTCTTTAATTCTCTCTTCTGCCCTGAAGTTTGTCCTGAGCATGTCTACTGAATTTTAAATTCTTAATAACTTATTTTTCATATTTTATGAATTCTATTTAGCTTAGTTTCTTCTCAGATATATTGGTCATTTTAAACACAGTACGCATAGTATTATAATGCATGCCTGATAATTCCAAAATCCAGTCTGTGCAGATCCTATTCTAGTTCTCCTCTACTTTCACCATCTTGACCCTATTTTTTAACCCATATCCATTACTGCTCCTGAAAATGCAGTGCGCAAGACAGAACAAATGTGTGTTCCTGCACAGAGGGACTAGCATGCTTACTGCCAGTTTCAAGGGACACCCCTGGTTGGGGACCATCTCATTTTATATGAGTATACAGTTCTACACCTCACCCACATTTTAGTGCTCAAAGCAGAAAACCACATGAAGGCTTTTTTCGTGGCCACAAACTTTCAATTTTTGTCTTTTCTTCTTGTAGCTTCTAAATTTAGGGTTGGGTTTAGAAGTTCTCTGTGAAAATATAATCCTTTTGGGTGTGTCCAGCTTTAATTAAAGATTTTCCTGGCTCTTGGACTAGCTGGTTACCCCCTTTGTCCTGTCAGTCCACTACACCAAAGTGTGAGATACTGGACATATTTCAGATCAAAAGTAGCTTCTTCCTTCCTCCAATAATCTACTTATCTCTCTGGGTTGAGTCTTTCTCCAAAGCTCTGACACACACACACATACACAAACACACACAGAGACAGAAGTCTTTTAGCTGTTGGCTCACTCCCCAACATCCACAATGGTCAAGGAGCTATGTGGGTGGAAGGGCTAAGTAAATAGGCCATCTTCTGCTACTTTCCTAGGCTATTAGCAGGAGCCAGATAAAAGTATAGCAACTGAGACTCAAACTGACACCCATAAAGGATGACAATGTTTCAGGTGGTGGATTTAGCCACTATATTATCAATATCTTTATAGCCTAAATTTTCTAGGTATGTACCTCACAAACACACAGTCTCAAAAGATCAACCATTAAAGTGATAGGAAAACATAGGTTAATTTAGCAGGGGAAAAAAAACCCTGTCTTACATTAAAAAAATTTTTTTTTAAATTTTATGGCACAGTTCCATAGGCTCTAGGTTCTCTCCACCTACCCCAAACCCCAACAACTCCCCTCTCCACTGCCTTCCCTGGTGTCTGAGCAGTGGTGTATTAGCTTAATCCTCTGCCTGTAGTGTCAGCATTACAAACAGGCACTGGTTCAAATCTTGACTATTCTACTTTGGATTCAATTCTGCGGTAATAGTCTGGGAAGGCAGACAGATGATAGCCCAAGACTTGGGTCCCTGTTCGGCTCAGTTTCCTTGCTAGCTAAATGGAGATAACAATGAACTACCACAGATGCCTCCATGCATTCCCACCAGCAGCTCTACCCCACCTTACTAAATAGCACAGCTCCTCTCTCCAACAACACAGGCAGCCTTTCTGTAATAACACTGCAGAGCCATTGACCACTAAGGAACCAGTGGGGCCCCTGGGCCTGCCACCCCTGCTCCTGGATATATGCAGGCTTTTGAAATATGGGTAAAACAACTCTCTCTGCTTTGTCACAATGTTACTTACTTCTGTGTTAGTTTTTTTATGAAATTAAACAAAAATATCCTGAGATTTGTTTCAAGCATTCTAACGAAAGCAGTGCTAACAAAGAAAAGGCAATCAACAGGATAACTTAAGTAGATAATTAAAATTTAATAGTATTATAAAATAAGCAAATATATAAAAATCAAGTGTTTATTTTTAGATGCTAGAAACAATATACATAATAAATTCAACATAGTACTGATAATGCTGCAAGATGAGATTTTATTTTTTGAATTACAGATTATGCCAGTTAGGCTGTTTTGTATACAGAGGCTCAAAATTTAGTTTATTATTAAAAATATCAGACTGTAGATATCTCTAATGGGATCATGTATACGTGGCATATTGCAATTGAGATTGTTAGACTATCATGTTCTTGATTTAACTAAATTGTCTTACAATGGAAATAAAGTAAAAGAGGCAAATAATTCTCTTTGGGATACTAATTACCACAGTGTCCAGAATGATTCTTTTTCCTTTTAATTAACCTCATATTGCCCCTGAAGTCCATACATGAAAGGAACTTAAAAACAAATGAGCAACTTTAAGAGCTACAAAGAGTTCAACATCAAAGTGTACAGACCAATTTGCAGATATTCCTGGTTCTGGATGTTAAAGGGAAATGGAAATAAATAATCAACTTTTTAAATACTAGAAAATATGATTTTACAATTCTTTTATAATCAAATCCTTCAGTGTTTTCCAATGCTGCTTCTATAGCCTGTTTGCACAGAGCCAGTTCAGGAGACAGATTGGTTGAAAATGAACTTGAATGTACAAATTTTAAGGCTAAAAATTCTGTCTTCAAAACCTAGTGATTTAAATAGAGCCCTTGACAAGTTATTCAACACAAAGTTATTGGCCAAAATAAAAACAAGTACTTAGACAGAAAGAAAACTCACACTTAAACAGTTACATGAAAAAAAAAAAAAAAACCACAGACAGGCTTTCAAGAAATAGATGATTCCTTTAACCTGAAGACATTTGTCAAAATTACCTGATTGCCTGGTAAATGTTCTAAGTTACTGAGTCCACTTCTGGGTTAATATCTCTTATGCTTTGGTTGGGTGATTCAATAAAATACATATTCTATAGGATTAAACTATAGAATTCAATAAACCAAACATAGCAGGTAAAATACCAGAATGTTGATTGAAAATGCTCTTTGCCACCTTTTTCATGCAATAAGCACATCCAACTTAAATTTGATATTTCTCACTGAAGCTTGTTGTTCTGATGAGCCAAATCCAAATGTTTTCATATAGTTGAGAACTAAGAATGCTCTATCATTCATCATTATCTGTAGGGAAAAAAAAAACAATAAAATTAAGTCAGTTCCCTTCAAACCAAGCTGCATCTAATTTTTAAGAGCTTTATTCTTTTTTATGACCAGTGAATAGCATTTTAATGTATATGTAACAGTTTATTATAATAGCATGTACTCATTTAAAATGTTCATACAATAAAGAATAAAGGGCAAAGTAATGGGACAGGCATTTGACATTACTTGGGATGCCATGCATTCTCTATCAGAGTGCCTGGGTTTGAGACCCACCTCTGCTTCCTATCCTTCATCCTACTAACACACACTGTGGACAGTAGAAGGTGATGGCCTAAGTGCTTGGATCCCTGCCACCCACCCGGGAGATCCAGTGGTGTTTCAGGCGCTTAGATTCAACCTAGACCATTCCTGGCTATGACAGACTTCTGCAGAGTGAACCACAATAAAACAGTTCTGTTTCAAGTAAATGAAAATTCAAAAAAAATAAAGAATAAATGGGAAGTAAAAGTCACATACAAGCAAAAGACAACCAAAGTTATAATTTCATATAACTCTTCAGGTTGCTTTCCTATGTGCACACATACACACATCTTTCTAAAAATCATACAAAAATGTGATTTTGAGACCTAAATGTTTTCATTTCAAGTATATAATACATGGAAAGATGGAAAATAAGTGATAGAGCAAGACTGCAAACTTCATGGTAGAATGGGTAGTAGGATCATCACTGTGAATTTTTTTCAACTTTTCACATGAGAAAGAACTTATAAGATACTGAAAAAAACAAAAATATTGGTTTATATCACATAAATTCCAAAGCCTACATAATATTCTAACTATATATATGATTAATAAGAATATTAAGTTAACCATTCCTATTTATAGGCATTCTGTTTTTTCCCGTTTTCTTTATTCTAAAAAACATTGATGAATTAAACAGACGGCTTACCTTAATCTTACATAACATTGTCTTTCACATTCCAGCAAAAGTGATCTTTCATTAAAGTTCATATCATGTTTTTTAATGGGTCTACGGATCTGATGTGACATGTTGACCTGCTGTCTGACACAGGCATCTCATACATAGGAGGGCAATTTCACATTGTGGCTGACTTACCTCTTATCAAGATCCCTGCTAAAACACCTTAGAACAGCAGGAGATGGCCCCATATACTTTGGTCTTTGCCACCCCCCACCGCCTACCCCTAATATGGGAGACTAAGGTGGAGTTCCAGGTTCCTGGCTTTGGCCCTAGGAAAGAGATCTTTAATGTACTGATCCACACATCAAATGCCCCCAGTAGCCAGATGCCAGGATCTCCCATGTGGATGGCTCTTTGTAGCAAGAATGGCTTTCTACAGAGGCATATATCCTTTTGAAGCCACTTGGCTGTCAAGAGTGTGTCATCCTACTAACTCATGGCTCAATGGACTGCTACAGTAAGTCAAGGGGCAAAGTAAAATAAAAGCTTTCCACATACTAATCAAGCAAAACTGATCCCCTAGCCACATTGTTTTTGATTATTAGGAAATATTACTAAAACAATTCTTACAGGGAATTCCCTGAAGGAAGAACTGTCTGAGTATGACTAGAACCAGCATGATACTCTTCAACAGATTAACTTCAATGGAATCATTCTCTGTCCTCATGCCATTAACTTACACCATGATGTATTACGAGAAACAACTCACTGAAACACTAGTACTGCAAAAGTCATCTAGGATATATTTTTTTGTCCTATTATAGCATTCTAGTTTAGAGGATTGAGCCCAAGTTCTCAATAAATATCTTTAATCTACAAGTTCCAGAAAATGTTCAAACTATACAATTTGATTTTTGATGATAAAAAGTAATCTTTTGAGGCTGGCACTTAGGTGCAGCAGGTTAAGGTACTGCCTTCATTGCGAGCATCCTGTATCCAAATGCTTGTTCAAGTCCTGGTGCTGCTTCCTCATAACGCGCCTGGTAAAGCAGGTCAAGATGAAGTGCTAGCTTCCTGCCTTTGGCTTGGCCTAGTCTACTTAGAAAGCAAACCAGTGGTTGGAAGATCTCTAGTTTTCCCTCTCTTGTTACTCCGATTTTGAAATAAAAATTTTTAAAAAATCAATTTTTAAATATTTAGAAAAATGGACATTTATTTATTAAGAATTTATAACAGGCATTTTATTTTTATTTTTAGTTGAGTTTTGCGTCTCCTTTTTAAAAAGGATTTATTTTACTTATTTGAAAGGCAGAGTTACAGAAAGAAAGAAGGAGACAGCAGCAGCTCTTTCACTCCTCAAATGCTACAGCCAGGCCAAAGCCAGCAGCTTATGTAGGCCTCCTGCACCCACAGAGGGGCACGAGCACTCGGACATTCTTCCTCTGCTTTCCCCAGATGCGTGAATAAGGACTGGATTGGAAGTGGAACACTCAGGATTCGAACAGGTGTCCATATAACATGCTGGCATTGCAGACAGTGGCTTAATCCATAAGCCACAACACTGGCTGTGCAACTGAGAATTTCAGAGTACTAGCTTTTTTTTTTTTTTTTTTTAATGGAAGTCTACAGATACTTAGACTTTTCTGCCTGAAAAAAAATGTGTTTCCCTTAAAGGGATTTATATGCTATTAAAATTAGGGGAGTATTATGACAGTGTTCTCTTTTAAAGAATCATAAAAAATGTTTCCTTTTGGTTTCAAATCAACATTAGTTGTTTTCTGAGCATGTTTAGTCTTGTGAACACTGATTTATGTAATTAATCAGATTCCTACAAAGATCAGCACCACATTCCTCTTTAGAAAGTGTGGAGATGTGCTGAATACGAACTTGGTATTCATGCTTCATACTGCATTGCTTATATTTACTTATATAACATATTGTTTTTCCCACTCTTTGAAAACTTAATTTTATCTTATATATATGTATATACATTTTTTTTTAAAGATTTATTTTATTTTTTTACAAAGTCAGATATACAGAGAGGAGAGACAGAGAGGAAGATCTTCCGTCCGATGATTCACTCCCCAAGTGAGTGCAACGTCCAATACTATGCCAATCCGAAGCCAGGAGCCTCTTCTGGGTCTCCCACGCGGGTGCAGGGTCCCAAAGCTTTGGGTCGTCCTCGACTGCTTTCCTGGGCCACAAGCAGGGAGCTGGAAGGGAAGGGGGGCTGCCGGGATTAGAACCGGCGCCCATATGGGATCCCGGGCGTGCAAGGAGAGGACTTTAACCACTTGCGCCACCGCGCCGGGCCCCATATCATGTTATGACACAGTTTCATAGGGTCTGGGTTCCTCCAACCCTTCCCCATACCCTCCGCACTTTTTCTCCACTTTATTGTAGTATTACAGATCAAATGCAGACATGATTCTTTCACTGCAAGCATGTACCATGCATAGAGTCCAGCATTTTATTGTCCAGATAAATTCAACGGTTTCATGGGGACCATCTCTGGTCTGAAAGCAGAGCTGGCAGAATATCATCCCGACCAATGAAAAGCCACAACATAACATCAAAAACAATTTACAACACTATGGAGTTAATTGACATGGTATTGAGTGACCCCATGTTAGAAAATGCAAGTTCTTAACCACATCCTGTGACTACTTCATTGACATTTCTATTTTGGTTTATACACAACCAGCTGCTATACACCTTAAAACGGCTATAGGGTACTATTCAGCTGTCTCATGTCTATTTTCATTTTTAGATTTAGCAGTTTATATTAGTATTGAAGCATAATTTTTACTAAACTTGGCAGATTTTAGGATAGTCCAAACTGGCTTATAACTCTAACAAGGCATATGTCAATAGTTGAGGCACAGAACAATTTTAGGAGGGGTGTGCAGAGGAATCTTCAATACTCCAGGGAGGAGTAACTTATTTTCATGTGCTGCCTAGTAAGGTATATGTGAGTCCACGCTGACCATTTCCTGTCTGGTTCTAAGCTTTCCTTGTTGTTCTCTGTCTATCTATTCTAATCTTTTGTTTGTTTGTTTTTAGGGGGGAGTCTGTGGATCGACCCTGATGGTCATTGCAGGAGAGGGTGGGGATCCAAAGTTGGAACTAAGTAAGGACCAGAGAAAGCTCCTCTCCCTAGTCCAGAAGGAAGTTTACTGTTTTTCTGTTTCTGTGGCTCTCTCAGGGTCCCTGGCTGTTGTTTCGATGACATTGGATCCTGTGAGGAAGGATTTGGGCTTCTTCTATCCCATGTGGGGGATCCAAACAGGATTGGATGGCCTCAGAGTTCTCGGCCTCTGAAGGCATTCCAGTTCCCCGTGGTCTCCTTGGCAGTTGGGTAAATCTAACAATTTATAAAGAATTATTATAGAGGCCAGCACTGTGGTGTAGTAGGCAAAGATTCCACCTGCGGTGCCAGCATTCCACATGTGCACCAATTCTGATCCCACCATTTCTACTTCCAATCCAGTTCCTTGTTAATTTGTGGGAAAGCACTGGAGGATCATTTGAGCCACTGGGCCCCTGCACCCACATGGAAGACCCAAAAGAAACTCCTAGCTCCTAGTTTTGGAGCTCAGCTCCAGCTGTTGCAGTCATTTGGGGAGTAAGCCCAGACAGAAAAAAACCTCTTTTTCTGTTTCTCCTTCTCTTTGTTGCTTTGTCTTTCAAAAAACAAGTATTTTTTTTAATAATTATAATTTTTTAGAGATACAAAATAAGCAATTTTTTTTTTAAAGAATTACTTGTTTTTTTTTTTAAGATTTATTTTTATTATGTTTTTATTGGAAAAGCAGATATACAGAGAGGAGGAGAGACAGAGAGGAAGATCTTCCGTCCGATGATTCACTCCCCAAGTGAGCGCAACGGCCGATACTATGCCGATCCAAAGCCAGGAGCCTCTTCTGGGTCTCCCACGCGGATGCAGGGTCCCAAAGCTTTGGGTCGTCCTCGACTGCTTTCCCAGGCCACAGGCAGGGAGCTGGAAGGGAAGCAGGGCTGCCGGGATTAGAACCGGCACCCATATGGGATCCTGGGCGTGCTAGGTGAGGACCTTAACCACTTGCGCCACCGCGCCGGGCCCGAATTACTTGTTTTTATTGGAAAGGAAGATTCACAGAGAGGAGAGACAAAGATCTCCTACTCACTGGTTCACTCCCCAAATGGCCACAACAGATGGAACTGAGCTAAGATGATCTGTTTGAAAGCTAAAAGCCTTTTCTAACTCTTCACCGTGGGTGCAAGGCTTTGAGCCTTCCTCTGCTCCTTTCCCAGGCCACGAGCAGGGAGCTGAAAGGGAAGTGAATCGGTCAGGATAGAAACCAGCACCTGGATGGGATCCTGGCAGATGCACTGCAAGGATTTAACCACTAGGTTATTGCCCCAGACCCAACAGACATAAATCTAATACATTTCACTACAGTGCATGTGATATAAGCTTACTGACTGAAATTTGTTATTTTCTCTGAAATTTATTGAAAATATAAATACATGTGAGGAAACCTTACCTTCCTGATAGACTCCATCTGCCATGACTAAATGCAGAATCTTGGCATACAGATGCTGATGCTCATTTCCCAAAATATTCTGAACCATTGTCTTACAAATTTCAATATTTTCATCCTCATCTTCATGAATAGCCTATGCCAAATTACCAAATATAAATCAATACGTGAATATGCTTTGATTTTGTATTGTTATTTATAATGAATCTAACAACAAAAGCCATTGACTTTCTCTAGTCAGATCACATTTTTACAGCAAGTTTTACCTTTATTTTCTCATAAACCTCCAAGAATTTTTCAAATCCCATCTCTTGCTCCAAGTCAAGTCTCAGTTCTTCTAAATGGTTAAAGACACTATCATATTCGCACTCACTAGCGATCTCACCATCACTGTTGTCTGAAGACATAATAAAAAGATATAATTAAGAAAGAAGATAATAAACTGACTCTCTGACAAGATGATCATGCCATTGAAATATATACTTTTATTTGCCATAAAAAGTTTTTCTTTAATATTGATCATTTGTATAGGGAAACAAACTAGATACAATTTACCTAAAAAGAATGTTATTTTGGCAATCTTTTCTGGATATAACTGCAAATTAGGTTAGAATAAAACACCCCCGCAGATGTCTTTTTATTTAAGTATAAAGCAACCAATTTTGCTTCTTCGAAAAAGCCAATGGGACAAGTGCTGCGGCTGAGCGGCTTGAGCCACTGGCATCCCACATCAGAGCTCTGATCAAGCTCTCTACCACTGTGCCTGGGAAAGCAGCACAGAATAACCTGAGTGCTTAGGGCCCTGGTATCCACATGGAAGACCAGGATGGAGATCCAGACTTCTGTCTTTGGCCAGGTCCAGCCCCAATCACTGCAGCCATCTGGGGAGTGTAGATGGAAGAGCTCCACCTCTTCTTTCTCTGTTAACTCTGCTGTGCAAATAAATTTTTTATAGTATGTTGGCAATAAACATGGGCTATAACATAAGAAACTATATGGAAGGCAAAATCCTAAGACACAGATCCTAAAATTTTAAGAAAGCACTAGAAGGCTTTAAACAAGCTCATTACGTTTTGCAATGTTCATGCTTAGGATACTTGTGAAAAAATACTGAATAATATTTTCACATTAATTTTTCTTTCAAATATATTTATTAAAAGATACAAATTTCTATGTATCTTAGGAATGATGCTATGAACAAAATAGATTTCAAATTAAAAAAGAAGAGTCAAGATTTAAAAATTCTTTTCAGTAATAACCCCACTGATCAACCGCTATATACAGAAGCTCTCTGTAATACAAACTGCTAAAAAAACTAAGTATTTTCATTACTGAAAAATATTCTGAGGAAATGGAGAACAATACAGTCAAAATGCCCTCAAAAGCACTGTCATAATTAGAAAGGAATTGAACATGTGCACTTGTTTGCATGTTTTCATGAAAAGAAAAGATAATGATGGAAGCGTGCTTCAGGTTTACTTAAAGCTGAAAGCAGTTCATATCACACATCAGAAAAATATGCTCTCCTGGAAACACCTCTACACACTGAAAAAGGAAAAAGCTCACAACTGTGATTACGCACCTGAGTGCCATTCTTCATTCAGGGCACTTTCACTACTGGGATTGTCATCTTCATCCACCAGATCTGTCCCATTTGCTGTGTGCTCCACATCACTGTTCTTGAGGACAGATTCCTCCTCCTCACTGTATTCTTCACCAGGTTGTTCCCTAAGAAGCTGTTCCATCGAGGCCTGAAGCTCTTGTAAATCCGTGTCAGCTTCTTCAAACACACTGAAATGAAAAAAGAAAAAATTAAACTAACATCTTATCCTGAATTCTGACTTCAATTCAATGTATATTCATCTCATTCTACTTTAAAACGTTAAGAGTAAATAAAAAGAGTACATGAAAACAAATCGTAAAAAGTTTACATAGGTCTTAATCAAGGAAATAAGGATGAATTCAACTGATAAACACAGGACATGATACACACTCTGAAATATACAAACCAGAAGATGCTGTGCTTAAAATTTGCTTCATTTATCAACAAGAATCATATAGCTATTAAAATTACCCACCACATACATTTTGAGATAATATTTCGGTGTTTTTAAGAGTTCAGATTCAACAAGTCTTCTACTTGCTTTCTACAATAAATATAAAATACTTAACAGGCTGTTCATGTGGATATGTAAGACTTGTATCTTTATAATAGGCATAACAAATGCCTATTGGGAATTTGAACTTAGAGAAATGGAAACATCTAAGTTTCATATTTGGAACAAAGAGAATAAGATCAGCATTAGAAACCTTAACTTACATTGTTTAAGATTAAAAATGTTTCAAGAGTATATAATGAGTAGAATCTCCTATGTAAATAGCATATTCTAACTAAATCACTTGCACAAGGCCACAAAGTTCAATTTAAGGCAGAGGACTGAAATACAGCTTTTTGACCACATCGACAACATTTAAGAAATGTACTTAAAATTTTCCCTTTTATGATTTGCTCCTTTTCCCTTAAAATGTCATATAGTAGTTTCCAGATTGAGTATTTAGGTTAACTGAGGTTTTGTAAGATACATGAAGATTTTTGAAAGAAATTATGTATTTCGCCTACCAGAAAAACACTGATAAAACAGAAGAACCACATAATGCTTCTAAAAGTCTAGAATCAAGCATTATTAAAGAACAAAATATAATCAATATTATATAAAAGAATAAAATGTCGTTTTATAGAAAACAATGTATAGATGTATCTAAAACTTTATGGCTTATTCTTCAAGCAATTTGAATGCACGCACATTCTTGAACACACTGTTCTATGTAGTCTGGTTTTACTTCGCAAGAAATTCTGCAACACGTGTCTCAGGGGTTAGAGAGCTGACTAATATTCAAGAAGATGATGGAAGATTACCAGGGCATTTTTGAAAGTTCAATGGAAATACGCACTATGAAAAAAAACTATGCATGGATTTTAAAAATTTTATATCAAAAATAAACTTATTTTTAACTTTCATTGTTTTACATGAGCTTCTTTAAGTTTTTTGTTTTTTTTTTTTAACAGCCCTCACTTCCCACAGAACTCAAGGTGTTATTAGTTAAGCTTCCTTCCTGGATTTCAATTTCCAGTAAATCATAACTATGTGGACACAATCAAAATATATGCAGAACACACACCTATGTACTTGGATGTGTGTGCACACACATACATCCACACACAAAACAATCTGTTTGCCCACTAACTCCCTAATGATATGGTTTTGATATCCCACAAGGCAGGAGGTACATGTGGAGCTTTTTGGATACTTTTCTTGGGAATGGTAGAGTATTAATTACTTCACAATTATTCACTGCAATCCCTGTGTGAACTGGTGGCGATCCAATAGTAAACAGTTTTTATGCTACTAAAGTCCATTCATTCAACCAATACTTATTGAACACCCACCATGTGCAGGTCATCATGCTGGATGTTTAGTGGATAAACAGTAAACAATAAACACAAACAGAAACCAGTTTCTTAAATTCCTCATGTCAGATTAAGTAACTATATATTAGATATTATTAAATTTTGTATAACTTCACTACGTAAGTTGTGGAAACTGAAAGTGGTAGTAAAGTCAGTTACAGATCCATTCTTCATAACTATGTAAGCTCCCTTCTATGAAACTTTTTACTTAATTAGAGAAATTATGGTAATTATGCTCACATGTCTTCAGAATCAGAAGGTCCTTCTTTAATGTGCTCATCTTCAGTTTCATCTATTTCCAGATTGTCTTGACGAACATCTCCCACAGTAGGAACATCCATAAGGGTTCTGAACAGCTTCGAGAGATCTGGAAGTGAACATGTTCTCAACATCTAGAAAAAAGTCAACAAAGAACTAGTTAGAACAAAGAATATGAAAGAACAGATTAAAGAAAAACACGAGAACTAACAATAATTTTATTATTTTATGTATTGTAGGGCTTACACACAGCTAAGGAACTCAAAGCTGACTTGCCCAGGGTGTGAATCCAATTCGCTAGAATTTCAGCTCCGCTTTCCTTAGAGAAAACTAAACTTGTTGAGTAATGCTTTAGTTTTTGACACACAGACATTTACTTCACCTTGAAAAAGTGGGGAGAGGTGTCTTTTTAGAATGAAGTTTGGAATGAAATAGGATACCTCTCAGGAATCAAATGATGATACCAATTGTTCATTCTCTGCTTCTCACTCATGTTTCACACTGTCTCAGTTTTTCTCTCTCTTCCTATGGTCAAATCTCCCATACAGTCCTGCCCAAACACTGGAGGGGTTTAGTCTGAAGCTCAGGCAATCATTACCACATCAAACTGGCATTCCTGTCTATCACCTAATAATAGGTGTTGCTTGCTGATAGACAATGCTAGGCAAAACAAGGTAAGAACTCAGTGCAAAGAGAAATCTAAAACTGCCTTCCTGAGCAACGGTCCTATAAGTGGAACCTTTCCCCTTGAAGGAACTACTGCAAAGACAAATGTTTTGATGTTAGTGTTGATAATCATTTACAGCAACTGTTAGAAGAAACCCAGCCTCAGACGGGATGGTGGCATAGTGGCTAAGGTCCTTGCCTTGCATGTGCCAGGATTCCATATGGGTCCAGGTTTGTGTCCTGGCTGATCCACTTCCCAGCCAGCTCCCTGTTTGTGGCCTGGGAAAGCAGTGGAGGATGGCCCAAGGCCTTGGGACCCTGGACCTGCATGGGAGACCTGGAGGAAGTTCCTGGCTCCTGGCTTTGGATCAGTGCAGCTCCAGCCGTTACAGCCACTTGGAGAGTGAACCAGTGAATGGAAGACCTTTGCCTCTGTCTGTCCTTCTCTCTTTGCATCTGCCTTTCCAATAGAAGTATTTAAGCAAAAGAAAAAGAAACCCAGCTTGCTGACTTGAGGTACGAAACAAAAAAAGGCAGTTTAAGTGTTGAAAATGTAAATGTATGTAGGACCAGAACAGGGAAAATAATAGACACTGTCCAGCAACCTTTCATCAATTAGAATGTGAAGCATAGGCACAGCTATGAAACAAATAACTAAATGCATAAATCTTCATGCTGGCTTCACCCTAAAGGAATCCGTGATATTTAAAACATGACTGCTAAGGCCCTGATAAGAACCTTATGCCAGATGGTAGACCACGAGGAAAATATAATGTTTAGCACATTAATGAAAATTTATACACTTGGCCAATTTTATTGGTACAGTCTGTTTTTGAGAACAATCAAAGGATAAATTTCCATTATTTGACCATAATTTGCACACTATAGCACCCAAGGAAAAAGTGGTAATGAATTATAAGTTTGTGAAGTGGAAGACACACTGCTGTTAAAGCATTTCATGACAAGGAAAGTGCATCTTTTGATGAATTTCACATTGTCAGAACTATTTACACCTGACTTGTTCATCAAGTGTTCATTATTTTAACACTTTGAATTACATATGTTATAAAGCAGAAATAGGTACTCATGAAGTTTTATCACTGACCAACAAAAACAAAATAGAGCATATGCAGTCCCCTCGATTTGAGGGGACCACAAAAAGTTTTTTTTAAGGCTATAACAAATTATAGCTAAAATGGCAAAATAATTTTAGCTCTGCCTTATTTCTTTCACTAATTAATTTTATACTCTAACATAAAACAATGTAGTTGGGATAAAATTTGAAGTGAGGGCTGGTTGTGCAGCCTAGTAAGGCAAACCACTGTCTGTAGCTCTGGCATCCCACATGGACACTGGTTAAGACTCCCAGCTGCTCCACTTCTGATCCAGCTTATTACTGAACCTGGGAAGCAGCGGGAGTTTGGGCCAGGTGTTAGGTCCTTACACTTGGGTGGTGGACCCGGAAGAAACTTATGGCTCTTAGGTTTGGTCTGGATCAGCCTTGGCCTGAGTGACTATTTGTGGAGTAAACCAAAATTGGAAGCTCTCACTCTCTCTATCTCCCTTTCTCTCTGTAACACTGACTTGCAAATAAATAAATAATAAGAAAAAATAAATTTTAAGAGTTCATGTAATCTTATAATTGCCATCTTGGAATGAATTTACCATCCATCCTTAGGGTTCACTATCCTCGACAGATTGTGAAGTTTTGTATTCAAAACATTCTCATCTCAGTCAAAAATTCTTAATGCAGGAACACCATCAGTTCTAACATTTTCATTCTAGTATCTTTAATGTTCTTTAAAAAATATTCTACACTTTTGACATTCACAGAAATCCTCCTGAATAGCAGCTCATTTATAACATGATGCCTGAGATCTTACCTCAGCTATACTTTACTTTTTTTTTTTTTTAAGGTTTCTCTGTATTATAACTTAGACACCTAACATTTGGCATCACTTGAAGACCAAACACATAAACAATATTCTAGGAAGCCTTAAAATACTTTTTTTAAAAAAAGATGTATTTATTTAAAGGCAGAGTAACAGAGAAAGAGAGAAACCTTTTATCTATTGGTTCGCTCCAAATGCCCACAATAGCCAGACAGAGTCAGGAGCCAAGAACTTGGTATCATGAGTTGGTAACAGAAAGAAACCCAGGACTTGAGTCATCATCACCATCTTTTAGGTGCATCAGCAAGGAAGCTGGATTGGAAGGAGAGGTGGGACTCAATTTCAGGCACTATGAAATGGACCAGGGGTGTCTCAAGTAGTAGTTTTATTTGCTTCACAACAACACTAGGCTCCTGACATTTTTAAGTACTCTAATGTTCATTATATTTGAAAGTCAGAGGGCAAACAAGGGAGAGCCTTCATCAGTCACTCCTCAAATATAACAGCCAACCAGTGTGCCAAGCTGAAATCAGCAGCTTAGAACACTACCCATGTCTCTCTTTCTAAGATATTTTGAATAATTTCAGTTATGTAAGAAAAACGAATTTTGTAAACTTCACAACATGGATTTAGGAGCATAGTGACATTTCCCACCCTACTCTCCCTCCTGCTCATATTTTCCTTTCCTATTTTATTTTTCTTTATTTTTTGCAATGGCATACTTCACAATCACAGCTTTAACACTCCATTATGTAAATAATTCAACAAATGCCAAGTAAATAAAATGGTTTCTCAACAGTATATACCAAAACTATGTACAGTAATCAAATATTAAAACCATCAATTTTGTTCATAGATTAATTTTTTTTAATATTCTCTGCATTAGGTACCACAGATAAGAAAAAAAAATTGTCTTTCTGGCACTAACTTATTTCACTAACAGAATGGTTTCCAGTTCTGTTCATTTTGTTGCAAAAGAAAATATTTCATTCATTTTTTTTTTTTAAAGATTTATTTTTATTATTTTTTTTTTTTGGAAAGGCGGATATACACAGAGAAGAGACAGAGAGGAAGATCTTCCGTCCGATGATTCACTCCCCAAGTGAGCGCAACGGGTCGATACTATGCCAATCCGAAGCCAGGAGCCTCTTCCGGGTCTCCCACGCGGGTGCAGGTTCCCAAAGCTTTGGGCCGTCCTTGACTGCTTTCCCAGGCCACGGGCAGGGAGCTGGAAGGGAAGAGGGGCTGCCGGGATTAGAACCGGCGCCCATATGGGATCCTGGGCGTGCAAGGCGAGGACCTTTAACCACTTGCGCCACCGCACCGGGCCCTCATTCATTTTTTTAAGTAGCTGAGTGGTATTCCATAGTGTAAATATACCATATTTATTCTACCCAGTTATCTCTTGAGGAATATCTAGATTGATTCCATATCTCAGTTATTGTGAATTGAGCTTCAAATAAACATGTGTATACAAGTTATTCTCTCATATGCTCATTTCACTTATGGATTCATCACCTACTAACTGAAGTTATGCATTAGTGGAAGTTTTCATGAAGTGGAGTGGTCTTGATGGGAACCAGGCACTCCAACATAGCATGCAGGTGTCTCAAGCAGCAACTTTAGCTGCTGCACAAAATGGACTTATAACATTAATTTAAAGATTGTGTCCAGATATGAAATATAAAAATTATAGGAATTCTATAGGAAAGACTATTTTAGTAAATTAAGAGAACATTTAAGGCACTCTGCTATTTAGGAATTGCATGTTAATCTTTTTATTTTCCCAACCTGCTATAACAAGAAAACAAATTCCCAAGTTTTTAGAGAGGACATCAGTTGTGAAAAATAAATTTTCAGATTTTCAGAGGGGAGGTTAATCCTCCACTATTCTTTCCCAAAATAAAATTTCAGAAAAGCTAGATGCTATTAATGAGAGGCTATATGTTGAATTCATGAAGAAGTCAATGATACAAATTAGACTTACAAAAGTAATGGAGTTCATTTCTTGAAATAAATGAGAGTCCTGGATCTGAAGTATAGGAGAAAGACTTCTTTCAGTAGAAAGAAGTAGCCCCGCTGGAAGAGCAGGCCCAGGGACTGGTGGGCACTCACAGATGTGGTGGCTGTGGGCTGCCGGGGAAGGGCCTTGACCCTCCCTACCCTAGTCAGTGTCTGTCATTGACATGCATCCTAGTTAACATCAAAGTAAAATAACAATAAAAAGATGCATCTAACATCATTTATCATTTTTTAAAAAGATGTGTTAACCAGTTACATACTTACAATTGAGACTTTTTCCTTATGACTCAAAGACACTATTACGGACATTGAATGTTTGTTATTTTGGCCCAGTGATTAACTATTAAAATTTCAGAGATTTATACAGCAGGCAAAGATGGCTTTCTGTGCTTGTCCTAAATGACTTCAGATTGCTCTACTTTTCAAGTCTTTTTTCCTTGCTTCTACCCACACAATCCTCTGCATGAAATCTCTATTGCTACTTCCAGTTGGCTGAAAGTAAACTGCATGTTCTCTTAACACTGAACTAAGCTTATGAAAGTAAACCAAACAACAAATATTATGGAAAAATTATTAACTTCACAGACAGCACTAATATATTACACAGGTCTCAGTTAAAGATAACAATATAGCTTTATTATAAAAGAAAGAACACTGATTATAAGATAGTTCTTGTCCATCTCATAACATGCCATTGTCTCTAAATACCGGAAATTTGTTCTAGCAATTTAATTTGAAAGTCTAATGGAATTAGATAAAGAATTTCACAATCTCTAAATTTAAGGCAAAATAGCAAAGTAATCCACAAAATAAAAGTATATTTAACTGGAAAATCATATTTCAAATGACATTTTTCATATATTTGCGTCTATATACATTAAAAATGTCCAGCCTCATCCATAAATGTGGATACAAATCTAAACCAATTAATATCATTGCTCACTCATGGAACATATAATGTGTCAGTAAATGATATCAGTGGGTGTTATTCTGAGTATAAGGAATGAATACCTTCATAAACTGCTAACAGCTCTGTAAACTATTTTCAAAATAGAAATTAGACTATATAAAATACAATTTTTGATTTCCATTTACAGAAAATGTACAAAATAACTGAATTTTGCACAGACATGGAGGTATAAGTGGTAACAATAACAAAAACTGAAACCTAAAGATCAGCAATAGAAACAGATTATTAAAGTCTTTTCAAAGAGTAACCAGTGGGATATGTGATCATTAAAGATACAACTGAATATCTGATAATATACCAAAGTGCTATTGTTTAAAATATTTGATGTGCCGGTAGGATGGCTCCACTGGCTGATCCTGTTTTCAAGTGCCAGCTTCCCATATGGGCATCAGTTTGTTCCCCAGCTGTTCCACTTTTGATCCACCTCCCTACTTATGGCTTGGGTAAGTATGGAGGGATGGTCCAAAGACCTGGGACTCTGTACCCATGTTGGAGACCCAAAAGTTGTTCCTGGCTTTGGACCAACTCAGCTCTGGTCATTGGGGCAATCTGCAGAATGAACCAGCAGATGGAAGATCTTTCTATTTCTCCTTCTTTTTGTAAATCTTCCTTTCAAATAAAAATAAGGAAATATTTTAAAATATATATTTATTTGAAAGGTAGAAAATGAGATCAAGTATGTAAGTGTGAGTGCCCACACATGAAAGGACTTCCACCTGCGGATTCACTTCCCAGATGCCTGCAGTGGTCCCTTGGCAGCTGGGAACTCAATGTGACAGCAATGCAGTAACTTAAGCCATTATCTGAAGCCTCATTAATAGGAAGCCTGGTTTCATACGCAAATGGAAAGTAGGTATGGTAGTGAGAAATAGCTCATGGGGATACATGAGAGGATTCTGCTTAAATAAAAGCTTACTTATAAAAAGAATTATGATTAGGGAGCCAAACAATGGTTCTTTATTTTAGCAGTATTCTGAATTGCAACTTTAGAATTTCAGTAGAAAGAATGAGCTTTTCAAAATGGTGTTTTTGTTTGTTCTGATACATGTATATTTGTGCTTTTCTAAGAGATTAAAACTCACCATTACATTTTTCAAGGAAAACAGTAAGAAACGTTATCAAAAGCAAAGATTTTCTATGTGAAGACATACTTGCCTTTGGATTGTTTGCATCAAACAGTCCAGTTGAAAGTCCAATCAGCAAAGAATTCTTGTTTTTAATTTTTGGAGGCGAATCAGAGCGAGATCGGAGTGGAAAAGATTCTTCTGGAAAGCAATGAACGGAGTGACCTTGAGAGATGACATTCACGAGCTCAGAATGAACCACCTTATGGAAGAAGGGTTCCGGTTGCAGAGACTTATCTACATCACATTTAGAGTTTATAGGATCATCTGTTCCAGGTTCTGCTGTATAAAGGGAAAAATATGTGAAAATTCAATAGTTCGCAAATAAAATTCCTTATCTTATGCTAAGGTCCATTCTTTAACAATTCCAGCAAATAACCTCAAATCTACAAGAAAAGCAAAGTGAAAATATGTGTGTATACCTTATAAACAACTTTTAACAGCACATATTTTACTTTAACAAAGTGTTCTGAATCCTTCTATACTTCCATTCTATTGGAAGTTCTAAAATACAGATAATCACAAGCAAATGTGAGAAAATTCACTGTTCTCTCATATTTTGTTCCAATTTGTACTTATTCCAATAGAAAAAATTATATTTCTATACTTGAAATAATATGCTTTGTACTGTTTTTAAGAGAATAACGTATTTAATGTCCTTAGAACATAGCCTGTGTTTTGCTAAGTTACAATTTTCATTTGGAACACTCAATACAATAACTTACGAAGCATACAAAGCCCATACTGTCATACAATTCATGCTTAGTAATGCAGATTTCAGTGTTCCAAGCTCACTACATTCTTCAAAACATTTTTTTATTATTATTCATTCATTTGTTTATTTGAAAGGCAAACTGAGAAAGAGGGATCTCCCATCTGCTGGCTTACTACTCAAATGAGGGCAGCAACCCGTTTCAGACAAGCCAAAGCCAGCAGCCAGAACTCCATTCCTGTCTCACAAGGGTGGCAGAGGCCTAAGCACTCAGACCACTTTCTGCTGTGCCACCAGGAATCTGGATCAGAAGAGAAACAGGTGATACTAATAAGTTTCATAAGTGAAACTTATTAAATGATGCTGGTGCCCTAAGTGGCAGCTTAACTCACTTCACCACAACCTTTCTGGACTTTTTTTAAGTGACTGAAACTGGTGAAAGATGCTATTTTTATGTTGCCCAAACAGGTTACTTCATCTTTCAGAAAACTCACCTATATGAACTTCATTAAGTGGGCCCACATTCCTTGGACTATCCTCTTCAGACACTTCATTATGCTGAGTGGTGGTCCTGTTTTCCAACCTGTCAGAGGTGGGTATACCAGCAGGAAAACAGATTACAGAAATGAAAGTGGTCTAAATATAGAAAATGCAATCTAAGTTTACTAGTATCCTAGCATCCCTATTTCAAGTACTTTTTCTCATTTTTGTGTACATATTCTCTCACACCACGCTATATTTTTTCATTCTGTCCATATATCCACCAATTATTAATTATTCACAACAACCAATCTCACCTTGTTTTGTAACAGTGGCTCTCAAAGTATGGCTTCCATCAAAAGCAAGAGGGAATCATGTTAGAAATGCAGTTTCAGGGTCTGGCATGATGGCTCAGTGGCTAAATCCTCGCCTTGCATGCGCCGGGATGCAATAAGGGTGCCAATTCATGTCCCAGCTGCTCTGCTTCCCATCCAGCTCCCTGCTAATAGGCTGGGAAAGCAGTAGAGCATGGCCCAGGTTCTTGCGACCCTGTACCTGTGTGGGAAACCTAGGAGAGGCTCTTGGCTTCCAATCAGCTTAGATGTGTCAGTTGCAGACACATGAGGAGTGAACCAGCCAATGGAAAAAACTTTCTCTCTGTCTCTCCTTCTCTATATAAATCTGCCTTTCCAATGAAAATGAATATTTAATTAAAAAAAAAAAAGAAATGCAGTTTCAGCATGTAAATATATCTGTACAGCATGATACTAGATTTTTTTTTTTACATCTACCTACCACATCATGATACATTTAAACAGCAGAAAGTTAGGCTTGTAATTTTAACTAAGGGACTATGTACTCTAATCATTTGGGGACTAATAGTGGAGAGGAGGGAAACAGAGAGGTTGGAATGGGGGAGGGGTAAAAACTCCTATAACTACAAAAATATATCATGGTAAATAATAATGTTGAAGGAAGGAAGGCAGGCAGGCAGGCAGGCAGGAAGGGAGGGAGGAAAGGAGGGGAAGAGGGAGGGAGGAAGGGAGGAAGGGAGGGAAGGAAGGAAGGAAGAAAAAGAAAAAGGAAAGGCAATTTCAGGGTCAGGACAGTGGTATATCAAACTAATTCCCCACCTGTAGTACCAGAATCCCATACAGGCACAGTTTGAGTCCCAGATGATACACTTCCAGTCCAGCAACTTGCTTATGTTCTGAGGAAGCAGCAAAGCTCAAGATAGTTGGCCCCTGCATCCACATGGAGACCAGAAAGAAGCTCCTGGCTCCTGGCTTTGAAGTGACTCAGTTCAGACCATTAGAACCACATGGGGAATTTACTGAAGAATGGAAAATCCCTCTCCTTTTCTCTGTAATTCATCCTTCTTATTGCTAGTTTAGTGTATAGCTTATCAGAATTTTCCTTTAAATCTACCTATATAAATCTTTTCTGGAGTTTATATTAATTCTTACATATTTTTTTTTATTATTATTTGGAAATGCAGGTATACAGAGGACACTCAGAGACGGAAGATCTTTCATCTGCTGGTTCACTCCTCAAGTGGCTTCAGCAGCCAGAGTTGAGCCAACCCAAAGCCAGGGGCCTCCTCTGGGTCCCACAAAGGGTAAGGGGGTCTCAAGGCTTTGGACCATCCTCTACTGCCCTCGCAGGTCACAAGCAGAAAGCTGAATGGGAAGCAGAGCAGCTGGGATACGAACTGATGCCCACATGGGATCCCAGCAGATGCAAGGCTACTAGGCTATTGCACCAGGCCCAATTCTCACATAGATTTTTACAGTATTACTCTAGGGAATGGAGACTTTTTTTTTTAAATGAATCTTATACCACTGCATTTATCACTGAATATTTTAGATACCCTACTTTAACACATGAGTTCATTTTACTGTTTTATATGCTGCACACTATTCCATGCATGCAAGTACTTTTAATCTTAAAAGTTAGTCAACGATTAAACATTAAGTGCTTTGATGCACTGCCAAGTGTACATATAAAATGAAAGAAACAATGTGGATAGCCATTTGCTAATTTTGTTAAAGTTTCAAATGTGCACATTCTATAATCCATATCTTTCAATTTTTTGATATCCACTTTCAAGATTACTCATGGGTGGGCATAAGGAATTATTTGCTCCATCTTAGGTGAATTTAAAAACTTAAATGAAACAATTTGCAAGCAAAATTTTATTTAACAGAATGCGGACATCCTATCTTCCAGGAACAGAGCAGGCTATCACTGAGCACCTCCATTCTCTTGTTACAATCCAAGGCCCTTTCTTCTCATGAAGATAACACTGCAAACTTTCTAAAACCAGATGAACTCCACCAACACTTAAACAATTTTAGTGCAAGGACAAACTATAGCACAAGTTTACCAAGCCCAGTTAACCTCTTGTTTATAATTAATTGCACGGAACCAGCAATTTTCATTTGTTTATATATTAGCTATGGTTGGCTCTGTATTAAAATGACAGAATAGATGCAACAAAAACCACATGGTTTGAAAACTTAAAAATAGTTATAATCTGATTCTGAACAGGAAACAACTGCCAAACCTTATTATAAAGTACTGAGAAGAAAAAAACTAGATTATTTTTTGTGAAGGAAGTACAAGAATAAAATCCAACAATGGTTTCTTATAATTACAAAAGGAACTACATATGACTTGCACAAGCATTGCTGCAAGTAATCCAAATAAAGTATTAGCAATTCAGAAGTATATTAATAATAGTATATTAAAGTTATAACACATCATGATCAAGTAGAGTTTACTTAAGCCATCCAGATGGCTCAATACTGGGTAACTTATACTAACAGATCATTGCACCAACTGAAGTCATCTAACATAATTCATTCTTGATTTTTAAAAACCATAAAGTATAACATGAATAATATGAATAGGTAGCTTTCTTTTAAAAAATTATTTTTATTATTTTCCATTTTATAATTTTGTAGGTATGGAAATACCCCTCTCTCCCTTACTTTTCTCCCTTTTTTCTCTCTCCCCCCCCCATTTTCGCCCAAATTATTACAGTAGTAAGTCCTTTATTAACAGTTACAAGTTTAACGTTTTGATATTCATGTGTGTCATGACATTGTAGATATAGACAAAGGTAAAAAATCTAGTAATATTGCTGAGGTGTATTAAACTGTTTCACTGGAAATGCTCCTATTTGGGAGTAGAAAGCTTTCTACAGCTAAAATGCACAGTCACATTTAATGAAAGCTATTAACAAAATCGACTTTCTTATGGCTGAGAACAAGACAAAGATGCTCTCTACTACCAGTAGTTAACATTGAATAAAGTTACATAACATTGTATAGTAATTACTGTGATTAGAGAAAGAAATTAAAGTTATAAAAGATGAAAAAAAGAACACATTTTATATGACATGAATAGATATCTGAAAAATAATCAAATGTGTCTACATAAACAGCAGCATATCAACAATGTAAAGTGTAAAATCAATATAAAGAAATACATTTAATATTATAAAGTTTTATAAAAACATCATGGAAATTCAATTAAAATATAAACTTATTCTAAATATTTATGCATAAATTTTCACAATATGCATTTTCTTGTACTTTAAAAAATTTGCATGAATTTATTTAAAACAGCAAACAAAAAATATGTCTAGGAATAAGCTTACCAATGAATGTATAAAACCTGGATGAAGAGAACTACAAAACTTCAAAACTCAACCAAAAAGAAAGGTCTTTCATGTTTTTTAAAAGAAAAGAAAGAATAAAGCATGTTGGTTTTTGCCGTGGGAATACATGAACTTAACATTCACTAAAATACCAACTGATTTTTTTGTGTACATGCATGTAGAAGACAGAGACCCAAATTTAATGAATTCCAAATGTGATGAAAAAAATTAAAGAATATTCCAAAAAATTCAAAAAGAGAAAAATGAAAGTTAGGAAGCCCTAAAATTTGGTTAATGAATTATTAATTAAAAGTATATAATGTCCTGACTTAAGACAGACAGTAGACAGGAAAAAGTATAAAAACAGATTCAAATAAATTCATAGACCAAGATAAATTCCAAAGACTTAAAATTGTAAAAAGATCAAAGATTTAAATATGTTCTATACAGAAGCACTGAAACTCTGAAAAATTCTTGGAGAACTACAGCAAGAAGAAAGTTTATATGAATACATTATGACAACTGAAATCAACATGACAGTAACAACCATCACAGACAGACACTTCAGAATGGTAAAACAAACAAAAAACAACATAAACAACCAATAGGGGAACAAGAGCTGTAATTCACATAACAATCAAGGCAAGTCTCTCTAATATTTATAATGTTTCTAGTAATTCATAAAAGATAAAAAGCTGTTGTGGTAAAGATCTCATGGTGACCTCTGCATCCCATATTAGAGCACACCAGTTCATCCCAGCCCTAACCCCAATTGCAGCTTCCTGCTAGTGCATATCTTGCATGTCGCAGGTGATGGCTCAGGTTCTTGGATCCCTGCCACTCACACAGGACACCTGGTCCGGACTGACTTCATGCCTCATGGTGGCAGCCTGACCCAGGCCCAGCTGTGGTGGGCATTTGGATAATGTATCACTAGTAACTGGAAAGTCTTTCTTGCTGTGTGTCTCTCATTTACACTTGAAAAGAAATTATTTTTCAGAAAGGATTAACAACCTAATAAAAAATACAGACCCAAAATATACACAGAATTAAAAGAAAAGGAAATACAAACAAAATAAGGTGAAAAGATACACTTAGCTCTACAGAAATACCTTTATAAACTGAGTCTGATCAGAGACAATATTTTTTATCTTAACAGAGTGGCAAAATCACAAAGCTTGATAATAAAAATTTGGTAAGACTGCAGGGAAAATAGGGGATTTCAAACAGCTTTCTGAGTGTAAATTAGTACAATCACTGAGAATAATAACTGAATTACAAATATAATCAAAAAAATGCCACTGACTGAAATCATACTTCAGTTTTTCATCTCACAGATTCATACAGGTAAGAAATCACCTTATGTTACATATTGTAGAATCATTTGTAATACCAATAAATATCCACCAGGTAGGAGACTTAACTGAATTATCTAAATAGTGGAATGCTAAAAAAGAAAAGGCCTTTTATATATGGATATGAAAGAATTTCCTAAATTTATTATTGACTAAAAGTATATGTTATGTTAACAAATATTTTGTTAACAACTGTATTTAAAAAGGAACCCTGCTGAAGAGCATGGGCTGGGAAGGGGGCAGGCCAGACTAGGCAGGGCTACCACACCTGTGCGCCTCATGTGGACTGGATCAGGGAAAAGCCAGGCTGGGCTGATTATTCCTACTGGTGTAAACAAAATTAAAGTGGGCGAGGGTTGTTTGGGCTTAGCCACAGCATCAGCTGGAATCTGGGAGTGGGAGAGGCCTGGGAGGGAAATAGTGGGCTCATCCCTCTTCGGTTACCACTTCCACGGGAGGACATAAAACTAAGCGGCTGGGGTGGAATGGGGTGTGGGACAGACTGGATTACTGCTACACTTATTGGCAAACCAGGGTAGGGGGCGGGCCTGGTGGGGGTTATTGCGGGTCACTCCAACTAGGCTGCAGCACCCACTGGTTTATGTGGGGGCCAAATATGTGCTGGGCAGAAGCAGGCTGGACTGCAACACCCATTGGTTCCAGTGGAAGTCGGGAGCGAAAACAGAACCAACCCAGCAATCACAAACACCAGCTGACTGGGGCGATGGACGGTGCCAGGCCCTGTACTTGTTAGCACATACAAGAAGTTTCTTTGGAGATCTTCCTAATCTGAATGCTGGACTCAGAACCCTAATGAAGAAAAGAGAGAAGACAGAACAGGTCAACCAACCATCTCAGCTATGATGGACTATGTCAATCAGTGGATTTTTCAAAGACCTCATAGTGCTTGGAGTGGCAAGATTGATGGCAATTCATAACTGTTGCAATATCAAAACCACTTGAGCAAGAACCTCAGAGCATGCCCTATATCCGGGACCTGGGGAGGATGGGAAATTGGGTGGGCCTTCTCCCTTAATACCCCCCTTTAAATATGAAGGTAACAATATGGAAAACATACTAGTATTATCCACTTTCCTGTAGCCCTTGAACCTTCTTACCCTAGTTAACTATGTAAAGATTGTCAAAATAAAAATAAAATAAAATAAATTTTAAAAAATAAGAAAAAGAAATGTTAAGAATTATAAAAGAAAAAGAAAAAAAAAAGGAAGAAAGATTATATGCTAAATTTCCCTATGTATAGTAAAATTATCCCAAAGAACAGGCCACTGGATGGAGACAGAGGCAAGCAAGACTTTTTGCTATGCAATGCTGTTAAATTACCATGTAATTCTGTTACACTGTTGATTTCTGAAGCATATGAATATCTACTGAAATACTTACATTACAATATTATGATAATACAATTTAGTTTTTAAAAAGATACCATAAAAGAGACTCGGGTTTTAAATGGGAAAAAAAAAAGATGTGACATACTCAGTTTCCTTTGTTTCTTTTTTCTCAGTAATCCAGACATCAGTAGCAGCACAGGGCAAGCTCTCATCTTTCTCCATTATAACTGGCTCTTGTAGAACTTCTGTTTCCAAATCATCAGGTTCTGTAAATCAAAGGCATAACAATAAATATTTTAAAGCGAAATTCACTGAAGGAAAATTGAATAAACTTTTTGTAAATTATTACTATCTGGATTAGAATTATACATTAACTATAGCAGAAATTAAGTCTTTCATACATAGGTTTTCAATTTTTTTATCATTTAAAAAATTTTATGAATTAGAAAGAGACAGAGAAAAACTAATAAACAACACACACACACACACACAAAGAGAGACAGAGAGGGGCAGACACAACCCTTTCCTGGTTCACTCCCTTGATGGCTTCAACAGTCAGGACTGAGCCAACCACAAGCTGAGAGCCTGGAGCTTTGTCCAGGCCCAAACACTCGACCCTTTTACTGCTTTTTCCCAGGCCATTAGCAGGAGCTAGACTGGAATGGAGCAGTCATTGCTTCTCAGACCAAGACCAAATATGGAAGTGAGGATACAGAACCAAGGCCCATCTGGGATGCTGGAGAGGGAGGCAGATGCTTTACCCACTACGTGACAATGCTGGCCCCTTTAGTCATTTTTTTAAGCGAGACTTTTCCTTTTGCTTTTTCATTATAGTAATAATATTTAAAAATAAATATAGGCTTGGCATTCCCAAAGTGATGTTTTTTATCTTCATTAACATTTTAGTAATGTGTAAATTAGTTTAAAGAAGTTACAAAATCTAGCTTTAAGAATATATTTGGGGCCTGGTACACTGGGCTAGTGGCTAAAGTCCTTGCCTTTCAAGCACTGGGATCCCATATGGGTGCCAGTTTGTATCCCCCACAGCTCCACTTCCCTTTTAGCTTTCTGCTTTTGGCCTGGGAAAGCAGAAGAAGAGCCAAAGCCTTAGGACCCTGCACCTGCATGGGAGACCTGGAAGAAGAAGCTCCTGGATCCTGGCTTCAGATCAGCTCAGTTCTGGCCATTGTGGTCACATGGGGAGTGATTCAGTGGAAGGAAGATGTTTCTATCTTTCCTTCTCTTTGTTGATCTGCCTTTCCAATAAAAAATAAATCCATATTAAAAAAAATATGTTTGTGGTTGGAAATATGGAAGAACACGGGCAGACACTGTTTCACCAAGTTAACCCACTGCCTGTAACACTGGCATCCAATATGAGTATAGGTTTGAGTCCCAACTATCTCTTTTCCAAGCCAGATCCCTGCTACTGTACCTGGAAAAGTAGCAGAAGATGGGCAGATCCTTAAGCCCCAGTATATGTGCAGGTGGCCTGAACAAACTTTCAGGCTGCTGGCTTTGGCCTGGGTCAGCCCCTGATGTTATAATCATCTAGGGAGTAAACAAGCAGAAAGAGAGCTCTCTCTCTCTGTCTTGCCATCTCTCACTACCTGCCTTTCCAATAAATAAACAAATCTTAAAAAAGAGAGAGAGAGAAATATGGAAGAAACTCTGGTAGTATCACTGGTATTACAAAATAACTAAAAAAAAAACCTTCCATTTTTAAAATCTAACTGCCAAAAAAGTAAACATTTACAATAAATTTTTGAAAACATAACTGGAGTTGTCTAAGCTTAGTTTTTATATTGGGAAAAATTAATAACCATAGTGCTAATTCAGGGTAACACATTGTGCTAACAATGGTAATACATTGTTTACCTATCTGATAGTTTCTGAAAGTAAATACAGATGAGAGTTTATTTCTTCAACGACCTCATCACGCTTGGAGTGGTGAGATTGGCAGTGATTCATAACTGTTGAACTATCTAAACCACTTGAGCAAGACCCTCGGAGCATGCCCCACATCAGGAACCTGGGGAGGGTGGGAGACTGGGTGGGGCTTCTCCCTTAATATCCCCCTTCACCTCAGATACGTGAAGGAGACAATAGTCTTACTCACTTTCCTGTAGCCCTTGAACCTTTTTACCCTAATTAACTATGTAAAGATTGTCAAAAATATAATAACAAAATGAAAAAAAGATAAAATAAATATTTTTTAAAAAGGAAAAAAAGTTTATTTCTTCATTTGCTGACTTCCTTTTTCCTAATTAAACCATCAATACTATCTTGTTTAGGTCAATATCATTTCCTCTCTAGTTTTTCTCTTGGATTCCACATACTCTCCCTTCTTAAACTTACCAAATACATATTGCCCGTTTGAAAGACAAGTGATATCAGACCAATGTTTAAAGTTTTTAATACTCTGTTCAAATAGCTTTTTTGTTCATCCACACAAAGTTAAACACTTGGTGGATAAAATTTTTCCACATTTTATCTTTCATTGAATAACTGTTCTCCAGTGCTTAAAGCCATCTAGGTACTGATTTACTCTAATTTCATAAACTTACTCTGTGACTGTATTTCCTATAAAGCCAAAAGTAGTTACTACCCACTTTGCTGAAAAAGTCTGCCAACTTCTGCATCAGGCTTGATATGATATACTTCATTGTTGCTTTTTTGTAACAGAGAATCTTAGATCAGGCTGCTACAGAAGATTATAAAATGGGCAGATGAAGCATTTATTTCTAACATTTCTGGGAGCTGCAGAATCTACTAGCATAGTCTGTTCTGGATAGGGCCCTCTTTTTGGCTTGCAGAAGACAATCTTTCTCATTGTATCCTCACATGGCAAACAGCACAGAGCCTCCTCCTGGCCTCTTCCTTTAATGACTCTAATTCCATGTAATGATCTAATCACCTCACAAAGGCTCTACCTTCAAATACACCACACTGGGAAGTAGGTTTCAATACAGATATTTGGGTGTGAGTTGATACACTAGTACTTATGAAACATACTAGTAATTATGATTCTAATGAATATTAATTAAGACACATGGTCACCTGTTGCAAGGTCTCTTATCTAAAGAGAACAATGACTGCTTTGACTTTAAGGAACACAGTAAAAGCAATACCATGGCAGTTCCATAGTGAATCTCTAAAAACTTGAAGCCTAACTCATCATGAAAGAAATGTAAATACCCTGGAAAGACATAGCAACCCTTGGAGACAAAAAACTGAAGGAGGGCCCGGCGCGGTGGCACAGTGGTTAAGGTCCTCCCCTTGCACGCCCAGGATCCCATATGGGCGCTGGTTCTAATCCCGGCAGCCCCGCTTCCCTTCCAGCTTCCTGCCTGTGGCCCGGGAAAGCAGTCGAGGACGGCCCAAGGCTTTGGGACCCTGCACCCGCGTGGGAGACCCGGAAGAGGCTCCTGGCTTTGGATCGGCATAGGATCGGCCGTTGCACTCACTTGGGGAGTGAATCATCGGACGGAAGATCTTCCTCTCTGTCTCTCCTCTCTGTATATCTGCCTTTCCAATAAAAAATCATAATAATAAATCTTTAAAAAAAAAAACTGAAGGAGTAGAATCTCAGCTGAGCTCTGCCAATACGCCAGACTTGACAGTGATGAAGCACCACTTTCTGCTCAATGTGGCACAGAAGTGTGAGATACAGTAAAAGTATATTCATAAATCACTAACATTTAGGAGTAATTTACCTTCTAACAATAGATCATCAAAGCAGAATTATGTATTTTAAAAAAAAAGCTCAGACATGAAAGCCTAAAACATGTGCATTGTCATTGGGACTGGGCAGCCAAGATTTCAAGATTATTGGTGAGACTGACCAGTGCCAAAAGGAGTATTGAAGGCTGGAGAAAAATGGATTTTGATAGAGAGGCAGAAAATGACTCCTGTAATAAAAAAGGAGGATAAAAATGTGTTTATAGATTCAGTGGCTGAGCTGAGGAGCTATCAAACCAGAACACTGACCATATCAGTTACCATTCCCTGGCAGGCCCTGATAAGGTGTAAGAGAAATTAATTGAATAAAGAAGTGTTTTGATCATAAGTGCAATTAAGAACAGATACAAAGGATCTAGGATAATTTCTTCCAGGCAGTATATGATCCTCAAAGGAAGACAAGCCTTTGACACAACGATTAAATTTAAGGCAATAAAACGTGACCCAAAGTAAAGGTAAAATCAAGGGTATGACCAGAAGACCTTCTGTTAAGGAACTGACAGATTTAAAGGCATGCCTTGCATATCTATTTTGTCAAATGGATTTCTAAGAATTCTCTCTCACCATCCTCATAGACAACAGAAGGTAGAGAAAGGCCTGCCCAAATAAACATGAGTGGCTTTTGTCAAATGCAGTGAATGCTGATAACATTCATGCAGACCCCACACAGTTACTTGCTTGTGGAAACACCACCAGCTTGCACTGAAAAGTGAAGACAAAACTCAGCAGAGCCCCACCCACCCTTGCAGGTACCACCCTTTGCGCACAAAAAGCAGGCTGACAATACTTCTGGCTGGATTTCAGAAATTTTATGGACCAATGACTTATATGGGCTTCCCCACATTCTTTCCTATTTTTGAAAAGGGATCTCTAGGTCTATTTCACCATTGTTTACAAAGTATATGGGAAACAAATTTGTAATGTATTTTTACTCACTGGTCTTTGGACAAAGAACACTTGCAAGAGTTGTCCCTGAGTAAAGCAACTGGCACACAAGCCTTACTTTGACAACTTCATTCTAGACTCTGAACTAATGACATAACGGAATGAGGCTTTTTGAAGGGTGTATGCCTTTTATATGTAGGAGAAATACAAGTAATTTCTGCTTAACAAGTACACTATGGCAGATTAAGAAGGGCTGTAAATTCTTTAACTTTCTTCTCATTGAGTGGTGGGAGCTGGTCTTGTTCTCACTTGAATCAAGGCTGCCCTGTAGCTGCTTTGTCTTAAGGGGTATGGGAGACGTAATATGGTAACAGTTTTGACTGACTTCTCAGGGGAAAACTCTTACCTGAGCCCTGTGCCAATATAAGAAGCTGGACTATCCTGCTGTCAAGTGTGCACAGAATGGCCCCATGACAGCACCAAGAAGCTATGGGTCCAATTAGCTTCAACTCTTACATACATACTGCAAGACAGCAATGAAGCCATCCTGGACCGTTCAGACCAGCCTAGTGTATCAAAGTAACATTAGTCAATTCCTATCTTAATTTCTGATATGTAAGATTATGAAACAATAAAAACAAAGTTTTGAAGTGATATGTTAGGCAAGGATTTTTTAAAAAAATGCGAGTTATTAAAATTATAAAATACTGAAACTAATTTGAGATGAATTCCTTACAAACACATATATATATATTGAAGATTCTGTTATTAAAGGCCAGTTCATAATATTTTAAGGCATTATTAAACCAATTATGGCTCATTTTGATCCACAAAACACACCTTCTAAATTTTCTCTTGGCTGTAGAGATGTCTCACTAAACTTTGAGCTTTCTGTCTCAAGAGTAGAATCAACAGTAGCTGATGTCTTTACTTCCTGTGAAATACACCGTATTTTTTCTTCTCCAATAACTGAATCTTTGTACTCATCTCCTTCAGGAGTAATGTCTGTAAACATGGAAAAATAAGAAAAAATCATGCTAGCTTTTAATATGTCTTGAATTTCACTTTTAATGACATTCAGAGATTAAGATACATGATGGTCAGACTTCAACAGGACACGATTTCTTGAACAATTAACATGGTTTACATTTTTCCTTTTGACAAAATTAATATATATATATATATATGTCAGAAAAGTCTTTTTTTAAATTATTAGCTATTGCTACTTATATTGCTCTGAAACTCTCTAAGCTTTTAATTGGTGCCGGGACTGAATGATAACCCTCAGAACAATTTGCCACAGTTTTCTACCTCCAGGTCATTTCATTCATTTATCAAAGAGTTTATCACAACCTAACTTCCACATGACTAATTAGAAGATATCTACAGTTATATTAATATATTTTCCAAATCTAGGTCATTCAGTTCACTAATCTTTATCCTACTTCTGTCTTCTCTGCCTAGTCAGTCTTTCCAATGGCTGTATCTTAGACATCTTGTCACTTATTGGAGTGCCTCAATTTTCAGTGTTAGATTACCACACCCTGTAATTTCTCACATCATAGATTTCAATTTATTTCGCCCTGAGGCAAATTGTACCTACAACGCACTGAGTTCCTGCCAGATTTTCTCTCTCCATCATCCACATTAAAATCCATAAAGTTCATAGTTATCCTCCTATATACAAACTCAACTCACTGATTTACCTCATTGTATTCACATGGTAAAATTCCAACAATGTACAAATTCTAGTTTCTATCTATTGTATTTGTATATTTGTAGTTGAAATGAATGGAGAAAAACACTGCTTACTGGACTTAATTTCAATTCATTATCTCCAAAACCAAGTAGACCATTTGTGCTGTTAACATTCGATTAACAAGAAATGTTCAGGGTTGTTTCTGCTAACTTTAGATTTAAAAGTTGTGTACAGGTATTTTTGAGTTAAGATTGCTGTATTTCTTGACACCAGAAAATAAATTCATGATGCTTCTAGTGTTCTGAAATCATTCCTTTCATTGAGTCACAATAAAATGATGGTGATAGAGGTGAAATGTGTTTTTGCTCAGTATTCTGCTAAAACACGCTGCCTTTTAAAGTCAGAAATAAAGATAACAGACAGTATCATTATTATTGAAGATTGCTTTATATGATCAAAAAAGTGCAATAGGAAAAGAGATTCTCAGAACATAGGATACAGAACTTTTTCTTATTAATGGTAACAGGACCTATACATAAATGTCCAGGAATAAAACTTAATAGATTTATTAAAATAATTCAGTGAAGTATATGAATATAAAATTTTACGCTTTTTATAGAGAGGCAGGTATGGGAAAAGAAGGGAAGATTAGGTATGTATGCTACACACACACACACACACACACAAACACTAAAATGGCAAAACAGCATAATGGATTATAAAAAGAACAAAGACCATGAATGACAATTTACAAAGCAGCAAATCAAAATGGTAACAGAATTCATCACAATAAATTCATCAACATTAGAAAACCAAAAATGAAACCTGTGAAATATATAGCTTATAACACTGGCAATAATTAATAATAGTAATGCCATTTTAATGTCCAAGTATCAATCAATGCAACTGGCCACATTAATAATGGACAAATATCAAAGTATATCTCATCTGACTCAGAAAAGGGGTCTGTCATTCAATGACTGTATATAGTCAAACCAGAAAGCAATGGCTTATTCTAACAGAGTATTTTCAAAAAATTCTTACATTGATGTGTGTTTTTTTATATCAGGGACATGATACCTCTGCCTTAAGTCCTATTCAAAATTTTACTGGAAATTTTAGAGTCCTGACCACCACAGAAGGAAAGGAAAAAAGCAAGAGGGATAAGAATTGGAAAAGAAGAGATAAGATTATCATTACTCACTGGTTACACATGATGGACTTGTGAAAATTTATGAAATTCATGAAAGAAACCCATGGTAAGACTGGAGAGAAGAACAGAAGGAAAGTAAGGGAACTTAGAGAAGGGTAGGGGAGACCCCAGTGCCTATTAAGCTGTATTATAAAACAAAAATAAAGTATCTTGATATATCTATCCTAAAATTTATATGGAATTTAAAAACTAAGACTAGCTAAATTACTCTTGATGAACAAGGTAAGAAGGAAGTATCTATGAATGTTAAGATTAGAAACAAAAATAATTAAGATTAGTATGATATTGGCACAATTATGAACAGAGTTCAATGGAATATAGATCCCAGAAACACATATAGAGATGCTTTATCTGCAACACAAATAACATTGCAGAGTAGCAGGGAAATGATGTTTCTTAATAAATGTTATAAGGTGGGGTCAACATGATGGTAAGCAAGCTAATCCTCTCCCTTGCTGGGCCAGCATCCCAAATGGGCACAGGCTGGCATCCCAGTTGCTCCACTTCCAATCTAGTTCTCTGCTTATGACCTGAGAAAGCAGCAGAGGACGGCCCAAGTCCTTGGGATATTGCATCCATGTGAGAGACCTAGAAGAAGCTCCTGGATCCTGACTTCGGATCAGCTCAGCTCTGGCCATTAAGGCCTTTTGAGGAATGAATCAGCAAATGGAAGATCTCTCTCTCTTCTCTTCTCTCTCTCTTCTCTCTCCTCTCCTCTCCTTTCTGCAAAATTTGATTTCCAAAGAAAAAATATTTAAAAATTTAATGTTCAGGGTGAGCCAATCCCAAAAGGTCGGATATCATATGTTTGCTCTAATGTCAAATCTAGAGATATCATATGTGAATCTTACTCTATGTTAATCAAAGGTACTTTATACTTACTTGTACCTAATATAACAAGAAACTTGATGTAACTCATTAACTACCCACAAAAGATGGATTGTTTATAACCACCAGAAATAGTCAGTGTCCACATATAACTATTATTGGTATGGCCCATAAACAACTGAGGCCTAATCCTCACTGTACCTATATTAGGGCACAGGATACAAGAAATAAACTACAACAAATTATTTTCCTACATGGCTGGGAGATACTCCAGTGGAAGCATGATGGACTTGGGGAAAATTCACGATGGACACAGATTATGATTCTAGAGAGGAGAACAGAGGGGAGGGGAGAGAATCTTGGGGGGAGGGAAGAGCCCACCACCAACCAAATTGTATCAAAAAAACAATAAAATCATTTTTTAAAAATTAAATGTTCAGGGTGAACTGGATATTAAATTTGAAAAAAGTATCATTATATCGTATTTAAAGATCTGTGTGAGGTAAGCTGAGGCTTAAATATGAAAGGAAAATAAGATTTTTGGAAGTCAACCTGGAGAATATCATGATGACTTAAGATTTTAAATAAATGCAAAAACTGCTAATTATAAAGAAGAAATAAACTGCTTGAAAATAAAATTAACTTCACAGAATGTCACTCAATAAAATCAGAAGCTGGCTTCAGCCATCTGCAGAGTGATTCAGCAAATGAAGATCTTTTTCTCTTTCTGCAAGTCTTTCAAATAGATAAATAAATCTTAAAAAACACAACAACTTCTAAATGCTGGACTGCCTGCCACTGTCTGTACCCATGGTGTTGGGATACTAGAAAAGTGATGGACTTGTGCCTGCTTATGAGAAATTATACTATAATAATAGTATGGAGGAAATCAGTTGGGCAGAGGAAATTTGGGAAAGGGGTAAGGGAAATGCCAGAACCTTTGGAATTGTATCATAAAATTAAAAATAAAATAGAGGAAAAAATTTTAATTCAAAAGAAAAGGAATAAATAAAGCCACCAACAATCCAGGAAAAAACAAAGCCAAAACAAAAACAAAAAAACTTCCAAAGAGAAAACTCCAGAGTCACATGGTGTTACAGGTGAATTCTTTCAAATAGTTAAGGAAAAAGTATTCCAGAAAATGGGAATTCTATCTAACCTATTTTCATCCCAAGCCAGCAAAATTTTGATGGTAATGTCATAAGTACCATCTAAAGCAGGCAAATTAGTCAGACATCTGTTATGAATTGTTTTCCATGATCATAGACAGGGATGACTGACACTCTCCAGACATATACAGTAATACATCTACTAAAAAGAAAGCAGAACAAAGCAACAGTGTACCTGATAGAGCTCAGGTCAAGAGACCTAACACAGCCTAAAGGTACGCAATTAGAGAACATTATGGGCAGACCAGTTAAAAAACAGCTTTACAGTAGGTGTTTGTCACAGAGGTTAGCATTGCTTGAGGAGCCTGCATCTAATCAGAGTGCTTGGGTTTGATCCCAGCTGTGCTTCCAATCTCAGCTTCTTCCTAATGTGCACCCTGGGGGATGCAGGCCATGGCTCCAATACTTGGGTTCCAGACACCCATGTGGGAGACCTGGCTTAAGTTGTGAACTCCTGGTGGTGACTCGGCTCAGGCCCCATTACCAATTTGCAGTTAAAATGATACCATTAGACATTAATTAAAATGACTAAATTCAAAACACTGATACACTAAATGCTGGAGAGGATGCAGAATAACAGGAACTCTCAGTTCACTGCAGGTACAAATATGAAATGATATATTCAACTCTGGAAGAGTTCACTGGTTTCTTTCATAGTGAACATATTATTTCTGTACAATAAAAAATTGTGTCCCTCTGTTTTTATTCAAATGACCCGAGATTTTATGGTCACAAAAAAATCTGTATGTGGGTATTTCTTTTATTTTTTTAAATTCTTAAAAAGATTTATTTACTTTTATTGCAAAGTCAGATACACAAAGAGAGACAGAGAGGAAGATCTTCCATCCACTGACTCACTAGGGCCATAATGAACTAAGCCGATCTGAAGCCAGGAGCCAGGAGCCTCTTCCGGGTCCCCCACGCAGGTGCAGGGTACCAAAGCTTTGGGCTGTCCTCAACTGCTTTCCCAGACCACAAGCAGGGAGCTGGATGGGAAGTAGGGCTGCTGGGATTAGAACCGGTGCCAATATGGTATCCAGGCGCATTCAAGGTGAGGACTTTAACCACTAGGCTACTGCGCCAAGCCTGGTATTTCTTTTATTAAAAAACAAAACAACAACAACAAAAAACATACTTATTTTATTTGAAAGGCAGATTTACAGAGAGAAGAGACAGAGAGAAAAAGTCTTCTATCCACTGGTTCAATTCCCAGATGAACACAACTGCCAGTCAAGCTGATCTGAAGCCAGGAGCTTGTTTTAGGTCTCCCACATGGGTACAAAGGACCAAGGACTTGGGCCATCTTCCAGTGCTTTCCCTAAGCAGAGACCTATATCAGAAGTGAACGCAGCAGGAACACATACTGGTGCCCATACAGGATGCTGGCATCACAGGGTGCAGGATTAACCTCTTGAGCCACCATGCTAGCCCATGTACATGGATATTTCTACAACCTATATTCACAACTGCAAAACATAGAAACAACCAAGATTTCCTTTGGTAGTTGAATGAATAATAAACTGTGAAGCACATACTCAATTATCTGCCTTTCTTGCTAAAAGAAATAAACTATGAAGACATACAACAACATTACAACCTTCCAGAAAAAGCACAGCCTAGGAATACTACAATGACCCAGGGTTACCAGGGTTACCAGGGTTTGAGGGCAAAAGGAGGGTTGGGCAGAAAAAAAGGCATTGGGTGATTTTAGTTAAGTAAAATGTTGTGCTTGATCTCATACTGGAGGGTACATGGCATTACATATTATCTTTGCAAGGGTGAACTGTAATGTGAACACTGGTCACTGGTGATAATAATGTGCCAAGGCTGGTTCACCGACTCTAACAAATGTGCAGCTAAGTTGTTGGACACTGAATGTGGAAGGAGGGAGTACTTAGCAAACCTCTGTACTTTCCATTCAGTTTGGTTATGAACTTACAACATTTCTGAAAAGAAGTCAGCTTTTAAAGAAGGCACACCACATACTAGAAAAATATGCCAATAACAAAATACATTTTAAGAAACCCTTGGATATTAAGGAAAAAGATCCTCTGAGTATCCAAGCAGAAAGATTAAGTCACTTTAAAGTGAAAGAAAATGAACTATCATGAAAATTTCTGACAGGTATGCTTTATGCCAGAATATTATGGAGTCACATTAAGGCACTCAGGAAAAAAAATGCAAAGGGTTTTGTATTCAGCCAGTTGGACCTTTAACAAGTGTTAATATAAACTATTTTTTTTTTATTATTTTTTATTGGAAAGGCGGATATAGAGAGAGGAGAGACAGAGAGGAAGATCTTCCGTCTAATGATTCACTCCCCAAGTGAGCGCAACGGGCCGATACTATGCCAATCTGAAGCCAGGAGCCTCTTCTGGGTCTCCCACGTGGGTGCAGGGTCCCAAAGCTTTGGGCCGTCCTCGACTGCTTTCCCAGGCCACAGGCAGGGAGCTGGAAGGGAAGCGGGGCTGCTGGGATTAGAACCGGCACCCATATGGGATCCCGGGCGTGCAAGGCGAGGACCTTTAACCACTTGCGCCACCGCGCCGGGCCCCAATATAAACTATTACAAACAAAAAAAATCCCTCTGGGTGTTGTGCTCAAATACATTGCTTCTAAAGAAATCTTACAAAAAGAGCTTCAAGCAACCAAACTGACTAAAGAGACATTAACAAAGGATTGAAAAACTAAGAACAGCACACTCCTGTCCATGTCTCATTTAGCACACAAAACCATCACTGATGACAGCGTATCAACTGCACACATGGAGAAACTGAATGTCAAAGTCAGAGGCATGTCATCATGGTTGCTGAGCAAGTACCAGTGTCTGAACTGGAACCTAACTCATTCCGTTTCCAAAACAAAGCTGCTCCCACATACATACTAACTACATCTTCATGTCTTCTGCATATTATGGAATTAAGCAGTATTTTGAATTTCATTCTCTCTACCTATGGAACCTTTAAAAATAAAATAAAAACAGATTACTTAGATTATTGCAAAATCATGTGCTCTCTCCTTGGCTTTGCCCAACCTAAGAAATTATGCATTATTTATCAAGTAAAACCTCCTCATTAGTAACCACAGAGTATCTCACACATATCTCACAAAGACTTTGCCATATGTGATTTCCATGATGCAAATCACTGCAATGTCTTTGTCTTAAAATGCAACATGGTGCATTTCTTTCTACATAAATTTTAACAGGTGAAACAGAGAACAGATGATAAGTCTAGGACGACTTTGTGGCTAGTCAAGAAACAGTGAACTACTAAAAAATATTTCTAATATCTTTTAACTGCATATTTTTCATTCTTGACCTTTCATGCAACATTATCATTTTTTCTTTCTGTGAGAGAATTGTTTTTCACTTTGTAGCTTTATTATGTGATACATATTAATGTAAGCATATATGTATCCCATGAACAGTTGATGAATTAAATATAAAAAGGAAAAATTGGGCCCGGCGCGGTGGCACAGTGGTTAAGGTCCTCACCTTGCATGCCCGGGATCCCATATGGGCACCGGTTCTAATCCCGGCAGCCCCGCTTCCCTTCCAGCTCCCTGCCTGTGGCCCGGGAAAGCAGTCGAGGACAGCCCAAGGCTTTGGGAGCCTGCACCCGTGTGGGAGACCCAGAAGAGGCTCCTGACTTCAGGACGGCATAGGATCGGCCGTTGCACTCACTTGGGGAGTGAATCATCGGACAGAAGATGTTCCTCTCTGTCTCTCCTCTCTGTATATCTGCCTTTCCAATAAAAATGAAATAAATCTTTAAAAAAAAAAAGGAAAAATTATAGAGTACGTTATTTCTCATTTGCAATTTCACACAGATTGCTTAAAATTATGGAAAATGGGAGTCTTTGTAAATGTATTTTATTATTGTGGCTTTCTTTTTCTTTTTCTTAATTTATTAAAAGATTTATTTATTTTTACTGGAAAATCAGATTTACAGAGAGAAGGAGAGACAAAGAGAAAGATTGACCCGCTGGCTCACTCTCCAGGAGGCCACAATTGTCAAAGATGAGCATCTCTGAAGCCAGGAGCCAAGAGCTTCTTCTGGGTTTCCCTTGTGGGTACAGGGTTCCAAGGCTTTGGGCCATCCTCTACTGCTTTCCCAAGCCACAAGTGGGGAGCTAGATGGGAAGTAGAACAGCCAGAATATGAACTGGTACCCGTATGGGATCCCAGTGCATACAAGGCAAGGACTTTAGCTGCTATGGTACTGCCCTGGGACCAAGAGTTTCTTTTACACAGTACTTTTTTCATTCTTTTTTGAAGGCAAAAAGAGAGCAAGCATTTGCTTCCACTGGTTCAATCTACAATGTTTGCAATAGCCTGGGTAGGAGCTGAAGCTGGGAACTAAATACATGGGGGTGACAGGAACCCCATAAAACTTGAACTGCTGGGGCCTCTCAGGGTCCAACATCAGCAGGAAGCTGGTGGCACTAGCTGGAACTGGGTTTCAAGCCAAGGCACTCCAAAATGGACATCTGAGTCTAACTGGTGTCTAAACTGTTAGCTCAAACTCTGAATGCTATATATTATTGTGACCAAAATTCCATATAACTAAGCAGTAAAAATTTTAAAAGGAATAAGAATCTGATATTTCTAAAGTAATGCTTCCTATGAACATATGTATATTGAATTTTCATTCTACAAAATAATCTACAACTATATTTTATTAATCAAAAAAATTCTTAAAATAATGGCATTTGTTTTCTAAAAAAGAATCCATGACTTTTTACAAATAAACTCAGACTAAAGAGTAAAAATATTAAATTACCAATATTTTAGGTTTTGATTAGTGTATGGCATACAAATAGATGAATTTCTTGGTATTAGTATAAACAAATTAACTATAAATAAATATACTTTGTGCTTTTACCTCTTCCAAACAAATGGATAAATAAACTTTTTACTTAAATTGTTTTTCCTACAAGATTAAATAAAGTAAAAGAAAGATAAAGGGTCAAGAGATTCACCCTTAATAAGAAACTAGCAATCTACTTTTACCACTTTTGTAACATGCACTTAGGTTTGTGTCAGAGGCTCATTATTCTTCACATTTAGATAATTCCATTGTGTATCACATCAGCACTCTCGCCTCTCACATTATTTTCCTACTACATTCAAGTATTCAGATCCTAATCTTTAAGGAAAAAGAGCAACCGATGTAGAGAGAAAGAGCACACAACTGACACAAAAAGGAATTCATGCACAGACATAACTGAAAATGAAGAAAACCATTTCAATTTTCTCATCAGTTGAATATGGTGTTAAATCTGAAAATGCCTATTTCATACATGGACATTTTAATTTAAGCACAGCTGTGACAGCAAAACTCAACAAAACTACAGATATCCTTTAGTCAATCTAATCTGGAGGCACTGCTCTGTCTGTTCTTCATGAACAGCATTCTTACTTATCCTTCCCTCAACTCACATACTTCTTTTTTCTTTTTTTGTTTGTTTTTGTCTTTTTTAGATTCTATCCAAGACATGCCAGGTCAAAACTCAGGACCACTACTAGGACAACAGCACCAGAATGTATAATTCTTCTTCACCTAATAAGGATTGGAAAAAAAAAACACCTTATCTTCAAAACACTTTAAGTGTGGGCGAAGACCATAGCATAGCAGGATTAACCTCTGCGCACAATGACGGCATTCCATATGGGTCCCAGTCTGAGATCCAGCTGTTCACTTCTGATCCAGCTCCCTGCATCTGGGAAAGCAGCAGAAGACAGTGCAAGTGGATGGCCCCTACACCTACATGGGAGATTGGAAGAAGCTCCTGACTTCTGGCTTTAGGCTGGCCTGGTCCCAGCCATGGCAACCATTAGAGGAGTAAACCAGCAAATGAAAGATCTCTCTCTCTCTCCTCCTTTCTTGTCTCTGTAGCCCTGCCTTTAAGATAAAAAATAAATATTTCAAATATATAATATTTAGACGAATTTAAGTACATTTTTACTTTTTAAAATTTGAATGGCAAAGAAGTAAGAGACAAAGGTGAGGGAAGAAAGATAAATGAGAAAGAGAATTTTCCACTTAATAATTTGTTAACGTAAATACCCACAGTAGCTGAGATTTGGCCAGGCCAAAGCCAGGAGCTCGGGATTCAATCTGGGATTTCTACTTGGGTGACAGGAACTCAAGTACTTCTGCCCTAGCTGTTGCCTCTCAGCATACATGTTAGCAGAAAGATGGAATCAGGTTAAAGCTGGGACCCAAACTCAATCATCACCATATGGGATACAGGCATTCCAAGCAGCATCTTAATTACCGCACAACATAGCAATAATGTATTATAAACAATTAAAATGAAAAACTCATACAAAGCATAATTCAACTGAAATAATAATGTTATTTAGTTAAAAAAAAAAAAAAGCATCTATTTGTTTAAAGACATATTTGGAGTGACAGAGAAAGATATCCTCTATTCATTGATTTATTCTGCAAGTTGTACCAGCCAGGGCTGGTCCACACCAAAGTTGAGAGCAAAGAACTGCACATCAGCTTGATCAGAAGTAAAATAGCTGACCCTTGAACCAAGAACCATATTAAAAGCTTGCCTGGAGACAGAGGCTTAAAACACCGCACCACAATTCTGGCCCCTAACATTACTTCTAATGTGGAAAAAGAAATGCTTACCATTTCTAATAATGGAGTTCTCCAGTAGTTCTGTCTGAGGCTGCAATTCAGCTTCTCCAAGTATCTTTAGAACAGAATCAGTTGGACTTTTGCCCCAGACTTTTCTTGGAGATCCATTAGGATCTAATTTAATAACCTCTCCCACTGTATGTTCTAAAACAGAAAAATACAAAAAAATAATTTTCAGTAGTAGGAAATAATAAGAGCATTTAACTGTATGGAAGAGTTGGCATTCTTTATCCAAATGAGTGTTTCACAGGGAAAAAAGGGACTATATAACAGACAGCATATATAAAACAAACCTTTAGATGAATGTTTATCAGAGTTAAGTTGCAGAGGAACTTGAGATCTAAATTCCAAGAAAATCTGTCGTATTTTGTCTGATATATCATAAGGAGGTCAGTGATACTCTTGTAAATAAAATTTAGAAAATCATTTCTCTAAAATTTAGTGAAGCAAAGAATAACAAATTACCAGTTGCTGTTTGAGTTGTTAGGATAATCAGGAATAGTCCATAAAGCATATAGATCCTGAGCAGTTACACAAAGAATACAATATCATATATTATTGAATATCAAGTTATAGACACTGAATAAGCAAAAAAGATACTGAAAATGTTGTAGGCCAGTTGTTCCATGAAATAAGTATATGCAAATTTGGATAACCAAAATGATTATCAACAGGGAACTAATTTTGAAAAACATGTAAAACAGAATATACCCAAATAAAAGAAACTTGATGAAAATGATAGCAAAAGATATTACAATCAAATTCACCAAGGCAATCAGGAAAAAAAATTGAAAACAGCTAGTGAAAAATAGTCAAACCACAAAGAAAAGAACAGATCTATGAATAAGAATGTGGAAGACTTCCCATCACAAGTAATGTAAATTAGAAGACAGCAGAACAATGTCATTAAAATAGTATTGGAAAGTCAATTTAGAATTCTGCATTCAGTAAATTCTGTATGTGAGCAGAAGAAGGTGAGAGAAAAACTGTTAGTGACTTAGAGAAGTTGAAAAACTTCATCACCAGCAGGCCTGTACTACAAGAAATCTTAAAGGGGATATGACAAGCAAAATAAAAATGCTAACAAATGAAACATAGTCTACACACACACACACACAATACAGAGCACTGGAAATGTTAACTACATGAGTAAATAAAGAAAAAGAACATTTCTTTTACTATTTAAACCCTCTTAAAGATAAATGGCTTTGAAACATTATGGGATTTGTGGCATGGGCAGAAAAAAGAAAAACAAAATCCCAGATCAATACCACAAATGCTGGAGAGAAAAGCCTAAGTATTCATACATTGTTGTAATGTTCTTATACTACAAATGAAGCCTACATAATAAATCAATCGGAAATCGGATGTGACAAATATAAATATATGTACACACAATAAATTCGAAAGCAAACACTGAAATAACAGAACAGTAGGTTTTACCTAGTAAGTCAACAACAGGGATAAAACAGAATCACAGACTCAACTAACTCCCCCACAATGAAGAACAGGAGGAAAAGGAAAGAAAGGATAGGACAAATAAAACAAACAAAAATTTCATATTTAAATCAAACCAAATCAATAATCATTAAATGTAAATGGTCAAAAATTACCATGTAAACAATTTTAACAGTAGTTTTAAAAAACGAACCCAACAACATGCTCCTATCAAGAAACCACATGGGGGAGGAGTTTACACAATGACTAAGATGCTGTGGAAACACCCAGGTCCCACACCAGAATTCATGGATTTGAATTCTAGCTGTAATACTTCTAATTTCAGCTTCCTGCTAAAGTGCACGCCGGGAAGTGTGGTGATGACTCAAGTATGTGGATCCCTGCAACCACATGGGAGACCAAGACTGAGTTTCTGGAACCTGGCTTCAGCTTGGCCCAGCTCTGGTATTTAGGGAGCAAATCGGTTCATGGGATCCCTTTGTTTTTCTCTCTGCTGCTCTTCATTATATATTCAAATATATATAATGAACAAATAGAACTTTAAGAATTAAATATAAAGGTACATTAAGAATGAGAGGGAAATATAAGTATAAAAATATATCGCATAACATGGGCCCGGCTTGGTAGCCTAGTGGCTAAAGTCCTTGCCTTGCACAGGCCAGGATCGCATATGGGCTCCAGTTCATATCCCAGCAGGCCCCACTTCCCATCCAGCTCCCTGCTTGTGGTCTGGGAAAGCAGCTGAGGACAGCCCAAAGCCTTGGGAACCTATACCTGCATGGGAGTCCTGGAAGAAGCTCGTGGCTCCTGGCTCCTGGCTTCAGCTCAGCTCAGCTTTGGCTATTGCAACCACTTAGGGAGTGAATCAATGGATAAAAGATTTTCTTCTTTTTCTTTCCTCCTGTCTATATCTCTAGCCTTCCAATATAAAAAAATAATAAATCTTTAAAAAAATACATCACATTCATGGTGAAAAAAAAATCAACAAAGTAAATACTAAACAGATTTTTAAATAGGAACAAACTATAATTACAACAAAGATGAGTTCTGAAAGTCATTATGCCGAGAGAATAAAACTAGATACAAAATAGTACAAACAATTAGAATCTGCTTACATGTTCCATAACATGGCAAATTAATTTAAAATAGAAAAAATCAAGAAAGACCTGCCTATGGGAGCCTAGGAGCAAATGATATATGCATCATTTGCAAATTTGACATACAAAAAAAAACCTTTCGACAAAAAAGTAAACTTCAATTAATGCTGGTATGTTGTGAAGTACCTAGGGAAATGTGAAACAAAGCTTACTCTGAACTTCATTAAAACAATAAGATATATACAAGGGTACATAGCTACCTACATGTGTCATTAACAAATAAACTAAAGGGCCCAGTATGGTAGCCTAATGGCTAAAGACCTCATCTTGCAAGCACTGGGATCCTACATAAGCGCAAGTTCATGTCCTAGCTGCTCTACTTCCTATTCAGCTCCCTGTTTGTGGCCTGGGTAGGCTGTCGAGGACAGCCCAAGACCTTGGTGCCAAAGCTTTGGGACCCTGCACCTGTGTGGGAGACCTGGAAGAAGTTCCTGGCTCCTGGCTTCAGATCAGCTCAGCTCCAACCCCAGTGGCGAGTTGGGGAGTGAATCAAAGGACGTAAGATCTTCCTCTCTGTTTCGCCTCCTCTCTGCATTTCTGCCTCTCCAATAAAAATAAATAGCCAGTTCACAATAGGGCCAGGACAGCAATCAGGCTGGGCTGGGATAGGCTTCTGCAACCACCAGTAGGATCTGGAACAGGGGGAAAGCTAGACTAGGCCAGGCTGTGCAGTAAGATTGTGGAGGCTGAAGTATGGAGAGTCATGCAAGCCTGGGCCCAGCAGGGGCAGGGTTCATGAATCATAGTCACAAAACTACCCAAGGAAAGAACTGAACGAAAAAGATACAGGGAATACAAGACATGTAGTAGTGTCTATTTCTGTTTTCTAGACTGGAAGCCTCATAATTCTTAGTGAGTCAATTGAGTACTGAGCAAGTAGTATTTCTCTGGTGAAGAAAAAGCAAAATAATAGCACTAGACTAAACATGTCTCTGATTTCACTGCACAGATATTAAAAACAAGTCATGTATGGATTAAACTGAGTCCAAGGACATTAATTGCATTTCAGAACAAAGTTTCAGAGTAATTACAGAAACACAAATACAAAAGTACTTCAAAAAGTTCTTGGAAAACACATAACACACACACACACACACACGGCATGGATTGCAAGTACTTTCACCAAAAAGTTAATTTACCTCTTAATTCCATTTTCTACGAGCTTTCTGAAGTATTCTCATATCTCATACCTGACAAGTTAAAACTCCAAACATTTGGCACTTAATCAAAAGAGCCAAAGGTCTTGAACCATAGCAGAGAAAAAGCAATCAATCAGTGGGCTCAGGATTGAGGGAGATGTTAAAATTAACAGGCAAGGACACTAATATGGTGTTTATAATTGCATTCTACATAATCAAAAAAGTAGACAAAAATAAAAAAAACAAAATTCAAGGGATTAAAAAGTATAATATCCAAAATTAAAGATATATTCGATATGATCAATTAGCTATTTCATAAAGAGTGTTATCAATTTGATAAAGACAGAGATATAGAAACAACCAAGAATTCAGCAGACAAAAACTTTTTTTAAAAATTTATACAGTATCACTGAGGTATGGGGCAAATATTAAAGTTCTTAAAGGAGAAGGGGTAAAAGGTCCAAAAAAAAAAAAATGCCTGAAGAAATGATTGCTGAAGAATTTCCAAATTTGACAAAAATTATAAACTCACAGATCCAAGAGACTCAGTGAATTCCAAAACAAGTGAAAGTGAAGCGTACAACAAGATGTCAATGCTGAGGGAAAAAGCCATATGAAAAGGGCTCTCATTCTACTGAACTGTCTACTGAAAATTTCCTTACAGTTCCATTAGTTTTTTGCAATTATCAGCTTCCAAATAATAATAAAAAAACAGCTCTTATTGAAATTATACGCTGGTACTTTCAGTACACACACACACACACACACACACACACACACACACACATACACACACGGCAAAAAAAAAAAAAAAAAAAAAGCAGAAGCAAAAACCAAACTAGGGCCCTGTGGTATGGCCTAGTGGCTAAAGTCCTCACCTTGAACGCACCAGGATCCCACATGGGTGCCGGTTCTAATCCCGGCAGCTCCACTTTCCATCCAGCTCCCTGCTTGTTGCCTGGGAAAGCAGTTGAGGATGGCCCAAAGTCTTGAGACCCTGCACCTGTGTGGGAGACCTGGGAGGAAGATCCTGGCTCCTGGCTCCAGATCGGCACAGCACTGGCCATTGTGGTCACTTGGGGAGTAAATCGTTGGACGCAAAATCTTCCTCTCTATCTCTCCTCCTCTCTGTATATCTAACTTTGTAATAAAAATAAATAAATCTTTTTTAAAAACCAAATTATTTATAAGATTATACAGTTTAAGAAAAATTTTTGTATCAAAAAATACTTTTAAAAGCAAATAGCAACTACATTGTAAAAGAAGAAATTCAAAGTACATCAAACCAGTGGTGAAGTATTCAGCATTTCCCAGTCACAACTATGCAGTAAGACTCCCAGTGCCAGGTACCAGATGGCAAACAAGTAAGCTCTAGAAAAAGTTTTTTTCTAGCCTAAAGAATGGGGAAAGGAATTCCTGACCCATGAACAACAACAAAAATCTCTCAGTACTTTTTTTTCCTTTATTGTCTCTTTTCTTACACATCCTCTGGAAGTGAGAACACCAAAATAATAAAGGAGACAAAACTGAGGAGGGGAAACTTCCTTTCTGTTTGACACAGACACAGTATTATGAGGATGGTGCCAAGTCCTGGAACTATGTTTCTCTAAAGTCTGGCCACACAGCCCTCAGAACATTAGCATAAACAAATGATGACAACCTCAGCTTTCTGGCCACATGACTGAGGAGTTTCAGGAAACCAGACAACATTACGTCATACTAAACCCAATAAAACACAATAAAGTGACTTCATAAAGCTGCTTATTATTATCTGAGATTATCCTCCATATGGACAAGCATGGATCTGATATTTTTCAACATATCAAAGCTAGAAAACTAAACCAACAGACTGCCACTGAGGTTCTTCTAGTCTAATCAAGGAGTAGTGTTTATGTTGATGTCCAATAGTACTGGCAAGGCTTTGAAAAATATTACTAGAACTATGAACTATAGAAGGTGTACAGGAATTTATGGCTAACCCAAACTGGGTTGACCGCGTGCTAAAGCAAAAACATTACCACTCTCAATATGATTATAAAATCTAGATACTCAAAAATGAGTAGAATACAAGTAGAAATTATGAAACCCTGTCAAGAAGCAGTCAAGAGCCAGAGCTGAGGTGACCTGAAGCCGGTAACTAAGAACTTCTTCTAGGTCTCTCATGCAGGGGCAGGGTCCCAAGGCTTTTCTGGGCCATCCTCTACTGCCTCCCCATTGGACCACAGGCATGGAGCTGGATGAAAGGTGGATCAGTCAGGATACTAACTGGCAGCCATATGGGATCCGGGCACACACAAGGTGAGGAGTTAGCCACTGAGCCATTGCGCCAGGACATTCTTAACTTTTATAGCAAAAAGGCTTGCTACTGACAGAGCTGAATAGTTTTTTCCAGTCTCCACGTTTCTCTAGGGGAGAGAGGTACTTCTAGTCACCCAGAGGAAAATATATTAAATTGTCCCAGCCTCTCTCAAGCATTCTAAGGGTTGATCTTTCAGAGTGACCACTTTCCAAGTTCTTGGGTATGTCACACCACAAAGATACTAATGTATTTCCACATACTTTCAGTTGCAGAGAAGGATGAATCCAATGTTAACTCATCCAAAGGAATCACAAGTTGACCTCCTACTTCCCACTTTTTGCGATCAGATGAAATAGGCTTTTCTTTTTCATGCTCTTCATGAGGAAGTATATCAGAAGTATCAGAGTGATGCTGCATTCCTTTTTCATCTTCTTGAGCTTTAAGATTTTCATTTAATCTACGTAATATTTCTCGCTTACTCTGAAATGATCACAATGGGGTGTTTTAATACAAGTAATATTAAGTAAAATGATTGGCAGAGAAATTTTGATAATTGTGCTTACTGAAATAGCACTGTTGGTCTTCTGCATTTCTTCTGTAGTTTCCTTTATATCAATTAAACTTCTGTCCTTTAAAAACACATATTTACACAGTAAAATTATTGTTACTTTAAAAGCCACCTAAAATAATCTGGTATTTTTGTTACATATTTTTCATTAAATTGCTCCTTGTAAATTTTAATTCCTATAAAATGTTTACACCAAAGTCCTTCACTATCACCAATGATAAGCATTTAAATATTCTCAAGTAATAGACTTAATATGGTAAAAGAGTCAATTCTCAATTATTTGCCCTATTTTTGGATTACTGCTGAAGTATTTCATTATATCCTCTTTCTTTCTGGCAACTGAATATTCAAAAAAACCTTTTTTTTTTTTTTTACATTTGAAAGATAGAGAGGGACATGGGAGCAGAAGGTGATGGAGAAAGAAAGATATTGGGATTGCCCATCTACTAGTTCACTCCCCAAATGCCAGCAAGAGCCAAGGTTTGATCAAGAAAAAGTCACATGCTAGAAGCTCAGTCTTGGGTCTCCCACCCAGGCAGCAGAGATTCCAGTACTTCAGCAGAAGTAGGACTTGATCTGGCATTCCAACACAGGAATGGAACAAACCAAGGTGCGCAGCTAAACCACAAGCCTCATGTTCATTCATCCCTGGCATGTGATTTTTGGCAATTTCAAGTCAATAGTTGAAATTAAAAGAAAATTAATTCATATCATATTCTGCCTTAATTAGTGTAACAGAAAGTTTTGATGAAGTAACTCAAGATAGGCTGTATCAGTTGGAAACTATCATAATGTTTCATGTATGTTTATTCTTGTTAAGTCATACTTCTAAACATAATTGAGAATTGGCTTTCTTCCCTAGGAAAAGAATAGCAAGAACAAGTTCTGAGTCTTTTGCACTATAAATAACATAAAATTTGCCTGCTGATTAGTATAATCAAAATAATTTAGACCACCTTGAATTTTAAAATACATTTAGAGATTAATAATTATGAAAGCAGAGGCATCTAGAAAATTCAATATAAGCAGTTCTCAAAGCTTTAAGTGAGCAGTGTTTATTAGCACAGCACAGAAAGAAAAATAGTTATACAAATTACCTTAAATTTTGCAATGTTTTAAGACAATATGAAAGAGGATAGTGGTCAGTTTTAATGTAATACATATAAATGAGACAAAGGACATTTTACCCAATAAAGTAGTCAGGAATTAGCAGGCACTACAACCAGAAAGATGAACAGCTACTTGAGATGTAAGACTGGGTACCAGGAAGGGAACCAACACTCTATCTAAAGTTGAAGCAAAAAACGTAGTGTATGCAAAGTCACTATCAAAAAGGAAAAAAAAAAAAACTAAACCTATTTTCTTATATGAGGATCTTTAGGGTGCTCAAGAAATGTATTTTCTTACTTTGTCTGATGTCCAAGATAAACACAAAGGTTGTAAAGATTGACATACTAATATGCTCTGTCAAAATTTAATGAAACTCAGCAAATAAAAGACACAGACATCAATTACTAGGAAAAAAGAAAGTAAGGTTCAAGTGTTACTACAATGATCAACATATCTTTTCCTTTTGTCTTTTGGATTGTAAGCAAAAACTTCACATTATGATCTTTTTCTCACAACTCAGAACACAGTTCATATTTTAGATACATACTTCTGGGCTTAAAACATTTTATTTGTCCATGTCTCTCTGTTTTATTCATTGTATTGGATGATAGAAGATTTACATATAGAACATAGAAGAAATAATGGAAGAAGCAATTCCTTTAACAACTGATGCTACTTTAAGTGCTTCATTAGTTCTTTTAAGTTAAAGAAACCTTTAAAATATCTTATCACTCATGTTATTTATTTGAAAGGCAAATTTACAGAGAGACAGAGAGATCTTCCAAGTACTGGTTCATTCCACAAATGGTCCCAAAGGCCCGGCTGGTTCGGGCCAAGCCAGGATCCAGGAATTTCTTCTTAGTCTCCCATACGTGTGCAGAGGTTGCTGCTTTCCCTGGCACATTAGCAGGGAGCTGGGTTGGAAGTGGAGCAGCCAAGACTCACACTGGTGTCCACATGGAATGCAAAAATTGCAGATGGCTTGATTTGCTACACCAAGTGCCAGCCCCAAAAAGAGTCATTGAAATGTACCTTTAGGTATCAAATGACTAGATATATAATCTATAAGCAGTGGGACTCTAATATTCACAGCAGACCCAAAAATTGTAGGAAGTTATTTTCCCTAGAAAACCTGACATTAGGTTTTAGTGACATTAGAAATTAATGTAACATCATTTTCTTTTAAATACCCTAGTTTTGAGGAGTTCCAAATTATAAGAAACTTACCATACCCACTTCTTTCAAAGCTGAAGTCATAGAAATAGAAACAGCAGAGCTCATACGTTGTTTTGATGGAGAGCCACCTGTTTCATGCTGCCCCAAAGCTGAGGAAACATCAGAACTCTTTCCTCCTTTAGCCATCAACTACAAAAATAAGTTAAATAAAATATATTAGATAATTTATATTTATACAAATAAATAAAATGGTTGTCACAAAACCAAATGTATCCATGGAAGTTTTCTCGTTGCTCAATTATTGATTGAACAAGTAGCCATGTTAGGTGCTAGGAAAAGAAACATCTCTGATAAACATAACCACATGTTATATAATCCTAAATAACTTGTTTCAATTGCCTTATCAATGTGTCATAAAATGATCCTATAACCACAAATGTTTTCTAAAAGATTCAATATTGATCTCATTTTAATTTTAATCTGTTAGAACATTTATTAGGAAGAAACAAACTTATTTATCAACCTTATACTTAAATGCTTCTGCAACTTCTTCAAGCTTTGGTACAAACCTTTTTCACTCTGAACATAAATCCCCCAACACAAGACCACTTGTGTTAAAAACATCATGACAATGAAACTAAACGAAGTGACAGCCTCCAATGAAAATGCTATATTTATACATATATATTCATTTTCATTCTGTCATTTAAACTATAAAAAGATGTAAATATTCTGAACCTTTAGTAAGTATGATGAAATGGCTTTTACGGGCGTGCTAATAGTAACTGGCTGTAAGTCCACTCTCTATTTCTCCACTCTTTCTCAAAGCAGTAAGAATTCCTGGGGAGTACACATTTCAAATGTAAAATTTACCATTGTCCTCTAAAAATAAATTAGGAACACATTCAAAAATATTTAGAGTTCCAGACTTCCAAATTAAAAGGTTTATTAAGTACCCCTTCAGTACCAGAGTTTTAGATAACAAATACTCTAAATCAGACATAGGCTTTCTCTCAAGGGATTAAAAACTGGAAGAGAAAGAGAACACATAATATAGAACAATATACAACAAAGAAATAAAAATAAAGATATATATTAAATGATTTGAGGAAAATTAAAAATAAAAATAAACTGAGGAAAGTCAGAAGCAAGGTAAGTAAGAGCAGCCTTCCCAGACTAGCCAGCTATTCCTTTCCAAGGAAGTCACAGAGTTGAAGTAAAATTGTTAGCACTCAAATTCCAAAACTCAGTTACTTGTCTTATGATTTTTACTTCAACTCTCTCTGAATCTTAAATTATTTTACCCTGAAATGGGAAAATTGTTTGTCTACTTTTTGAGGAAATTAAATGAAACCCTTCATGTAAAGCACATAGTGGTTTCCCTAATAAATGAACAGTAAATTTTTTTCATTTATATTAACAAAGGTAGTTAACCAACATTTACTTATTTTTCTATTACATAAGGTTATTTGGCTTAAACAGACAGAAAGTCTAGTTTTAGTGCATGACAAACGAATTAACTTGCAGAAAGCAAGTTTGTGATCTTCAGAATACAGAATAAAAACAACAAAAACAGTATCTTCCATCTGTGCATGATCAGAATTTAAGATTTGGGCATTGCATAAAGAGTAAGGACACAGACTTTGACAAGAAACATAAGGCTGAATGTCAAATGGTTTATATTATAAATTCAAAGAAAACTTAAGATTTCAAAATGTGATAAAGTAATTTATTTGTATGAGTAATTAAACAAGAGAGATGATGTGGATTTATCTAATTTCACTAAAATTAGAATGACACCAAGTTTCCTTTAATTCAATTCAATTTCATTAATACTTATGAATCACATTAAAATCATTTTTTAAAGTTATTGGGCAGACAATTACATACACCCACTGGTCCAACTAATTAGAATTCATTTATCCATACTCTTTGCAATTCTTTCTTATCCACATGCAAATGTAATTCTTATAAAATTTAAACATCACTCTGGCACAACTCTCTGAAACTACAGACATATGGCCTAAGAAAAAAGTTAAATACCTTTAGGGAATACTTAATAGAATTTGTCCTCAATTGAAGTATAGCAAAAGTAACACAAAGGAATTGAAAATACTTTATCTTGACCTTATGTTCTTAACTAAAATATAATAGATGGAAATATATCTATATTAATATTAATCTTAAATCCAAAGTAATAAAGATAGTAAGGTGCTACAAATTGGAATACAAAGCTAAATTCATAAAAGTAGAGATAATGTGAGTACAGAAAAGGTCTCTATCAAATTCTCTTCATATTATTCATCGTTGTATCTACAGAAGGAAATCTTTTAATGAACAAAGCTATTTTAAAATGAAAAAAAAAAGCTTCAGACAATCTTATTAAAAATTTATAATATATTGGGGCTGGTGTTGTGGTAGAGTAAACCTCCACTTGTGGTACAAGCATCCCATAAAAGCACCAGTTCACGTCTTGGCCTTTCTACTTCGGATCCAATTCCCTACTAATGCACCTGGGAAAACAGAAGCATTTGGCCTAACTCCTTGGGTCCTTGCACCCAAATGGGTTTTAGATTAGCCCAGCTGTGGCCTTTGTGGCCATTTGGGGAGTGAACCAATGAACCAAAGCTCTCTCTTTCTCTCTGCAATCTGCCATTCCAATAAAAATAATTATAAAAATTTACAATATATTTTATTGAAAGCTAACACCAATAAACAATCTAATGAAAGATAATTAAAGATAATTATTTCTTTTAATTCTATTCCCATGAACTTTTAAAGGACACATTTATTTATTCACTTGAAAGGCAGAACAATGGGAGGGTGGCAGGTAGGGGAGGGAAGAGACAGAGAGAGAGAAAGAGTGAGAGAAATTTTCCACTTGCCAATTCTCTCCCCAAATGCTAGCAAAAGCCAGGGAGAGGAGAATGGTCCAAGTCTTGGGACCCTAGACTCCAAGGGGATTCTTGGCTCCTGGCTTTTGGATCAGCTCAGCTACAGCTGTTACAGCCATCTGGGGAACTGAAGCAGTAGATGTTAAGATCTCTCCCTCCCTGTCTCTTTCCCTCAATCTCTGAAATTCTCAACTAAAATAATTTTTTAAAAAAAGAATATTTCAGCTGTTTTCTTCCAAATTTAAGACTTTTCCATATTCTATCCCCACAAAAGTTTTTACTTATCACTGTCTTTATTTATATGTTAATTAAGTGTTAAAAAAAATTAGCCAGCAGTTCTACCAAAAGAAAATTCTAAAATTTCACTGATACATGAAATTATCAGTTTACCTATCCTTAAAGTACAGATAAATACAAATGCTATGTCATCTGTATAACATCATTCTCTACCATATACAAGAATGTAGGGGTAGGCATTTGGCTCAATGGTTGTCAACATTTAGGTAGCCTGTATCCCAAATCCAGCTGGGTTCTGATCCTGTCTCCTCTGATTTTGATCCTGCTTCCTGCTAAAGCATATCCTGGGAAGCAGCAGGTGATGGATGAGTGATTGGCTACCTATTAAGAATGTGGAAAACTCAAGACTGACTGGTGGGTTCCTGACTTTCATATGCCACAGTTCAGAGTAAACAATTGAACCAGCAGATAGAAAATCTCTGTTTCTCTGCCTTTCAAATGAAATTTACAAATTTTTTAAAATATTTAAGCATTTCATAAATCTGAAATACAATATTATAAACTAGTGGCAGAAGGGATATATAATCCATAAATGATACTGGGAATTAAGCTGTTGGTAACAACTAACTAAAAAAATCTTCTCTCTGTAAATCTGCAAAAATAAATAAATAGATAAAATAAATTGGGTTCTCATTTAAATTCCAAAATAACATTCCTATACATCATTCATTGATGTGAGACAGAGATACGCACACAGAGGAAGAGATACAGCATGTTTTTAAATTACATTATTATTAGGCTACTCGGCAAGAAACACAAGAGCATTAGTATGACTTGTATCAAAAATATGAGCTACATCTTACAGGGTCTTCCCACATTTTCTTTTCTCTCTCATATGCTTCCCTTCTCTTTCGTTCCATTTTTCCTTTTATTATGGCAGCATGTGCATTTACTTGAGTCTGAAAAAAAAATCAATAAAATATATTCATCCAAAAGGTGAACATATTATTTTTCCCCAAGAGTGTTAAAGATATTTACTTTGCCAAATGGAAAGCATATGTGGTTCCTGAATAAAAAATGCATGGGGACAAATTGAGAGTTTCAATAAATAATTGTTGAATGAAAATAAATGCAGGTCCATTTTAGTGGAAATGTAACTATAAACATTTAAAATTACTATTACACATAAACTTCATTTGTCTTCACAGAAATCAGTGTATCTCTCATTTCCAGGTAAGTATTTTATTTTTCTTTTTAAAGTTACTTATGTCTCAGTGCTTTATATACTTGTCATGCTTACATCTAATTGCTCTTCACAAACTGGATCTAAAGGGATGGAAAAAGTTATTTTTCAAAAAGGTAAAACTAAAGGAGAGAAAAGGAAAAAATTTTAAGACAATAGTGATTTAACTATGCCAAATATAAGAAGAAAATTTTCTATCATAGTTTTTAATTTTCTGCAAGAAAATCTGTGTCATTTCCAGTCATACCTTAAATGCTTCGTTATTTTTGCGTCTCATGTCAGCCTCTTCACAACCTTCTTGTCTTGTGGAACTATCTTCTTCTTTCTACAAAATAAGTAGAAAAGCAAACCACGGAGGAAAGAGCCATCAAACTCAGTGCAGAGCTTCATGAAAAATATTATGAGTAAACTAATGTCTAAACTTATAAAATTGGAAATAAGCTAAAACTGAACCAGCAACATTATGGAAAATGGAACAAAAAGATAACTTACCTTTTCACCACGAAGTTTGGCTTTAATCTGTTGGCGTTCATTGAAATTTTGTAGTCTTATCTGCTTCAATCTTGCCAGATAAACCTATAAATTAAAAAAATATATACAACATTTAAATTTACATTTTTACTGATTTTTTTTAATTTAGGGAAAAGTGTTAATTTGAATGCAAGAAATAAAATTTCTGAAATCTGATAAATGAAAATTAAATATTAGTTTTCAAGTGTTTATTTTAGATCAAGTTATTTCTGAAAAGAAATATAACCACAAATTTTTAATAGGCAAAAAGAAATTGAACTCAGAAAACTGAATAGCGGTTACTGGAAAAAATTATGACGCAGTATGTCAGTCAAATATTAACAGGTCCTTATAGACCTATAAAAACTCCAAATAATTGTTAAATATTTAAACCATGCAAGAAAAGAAGGCAATAAACTCAAAGCGGCTTGTGACGGAGGCAGCAAACATGCGGGATGCATACCTCTTCCTCTTCGTTTCTGGGCTGCCCTCCTCTTGAAGAGCTGGACCTGCCTCCATACATAGCTGCCAGGTTTTGCAGGATGCCCTGTTTATCATTTAATGTACTAAGTTTAAAGTATCACTAAGGCTACATTATTATTTTATGTAGGAATATCCAGGAACCACTTTATTCTTTTTAAAAAAACACTAATCATTAAGCTAGAAAACTCTAATTTTAAGAAACCTTGGCTTTTTCCACATAATTTTAACAAACACATTCAGTGAAAACAGAGGGAACTAAACTTCAAACACTACTCAAAACAGATACCAGCTGTACATTTATTTAATGTATTTAAGAGGTTCTTACAACTGGTAAGAAAGTGGATAAATATCCAGGTCAAGTTTTTCCTTTAGAAAGGATGCAATTATTTCTTCATGTCTATTTCTCTCTCTCTTTCACTCTCTCTCTCATACACACATACACGGACACACTTGAATTCGCTCCTTTAGAATTCAATGTATTTACTGTTCGTTAATAACAACATCTAGGTAAAACTAACTGCATTTGGGCATGTCCTATTATCTGCAAATGATTAACTCAGTTATAAGTTGATATCATATTTTATCAATAATATGAAATTATCTTCTTAGATCTTAGGGTTTTCCTTCAGCAAAAAAGTAGATTTTCAAATTTATCTTTCTCCTGTTGTGTACAAGTATATTTCAGGTCCCTCCTTGTTCAAAAGGATTCTTAGCACTGCTTTTTCATTCTCATGACTTTTTATCATCTTGTTGAAAGTGTTTTCAGAATCATTACTGATATTTTAAAAATTCATTTTTAACCTACCACAGTCTGGTTTCTGGTTTCACTAGGCTTCTGAAAACTTTCTAACAATAGTAATCTAGTTTACAGTTCAAATGGATCAATTTTTGAACTTTAATTTTCAAATATTTGGAATATTGACGGTCATCTTTCTGTTATCGGCTTCTAAATAGATGCTATTATGCTCAAAGACAATAGTTTGCATGATAAATCATTCTCCTAAAAATGTCTTAAAAGATATATTTAATTACTTGAAAAGCAGAGTTTATAGAAAGAGAAAGGGGCACACAGGCAGAGAGGGAAATATCTTTCACCTGCTGCTTCACTCCACAAATGGTGATAACAGCCGGACTAGACTAGGCTAAGACATGAATACAGGGATTTCAGCTGGGTGCCCCCACAGGGGTGCCAAGGATCCAACCACTTGGGCTGTCCTCAGCCATTTTCCAACGCACATTAGCAGGGAACTGGACCAGAAGCAGACAAGCTGGGACTCAAACCAGCTCCCATATGAGATGCTGATACCAAGTTTTCAAAATCTGTTAAAAGTTTGTTTTATCATCTATTAAGATATCTATCTTGGTAAATCTTCACGGTTGTACGAAAAAAATGTATTCTGCCATTAGTGACTGGAATGGTCTTCTTCAAGTACAACTTAATTCTTAGTGGTTAGTGGTCACGGTTGACTATTCTAGATCTTTGCTGATTTTCTGTTTAGTAGAGCTGAGGTGCTGAAGAATAATATAAGCATATAAGTGTTTATTTCTCCAATCTGTTCAAAGCTACACTGTTCGGTGTATACACACTTAAAATTGCAATAACTTCTTGTTATACTAATTCTTATGTCATTATGTCTCAATTTACATCTTTATTCTCTTAATTTGCCGCATTACCAAAAACTTTTTCTTTCATTAAAGACTGTCTTTATTTCCCCTTCATTCTTAAAGATGTTTCCTTCTCAGTTTGATAGTACTTGTCATTCACACTTAAAAAATGTGCCAATTCCTTTCTGGACTCCAGGATCTTCACTCACAGCTTTCACTCCAGGTCTATTTTTAGGTTCTGTTTTTATCGGAGCGTAAAGGGAAAAGAAGATTATTCTATAACATATAAAATGAAGAGAAATTATAATTCTAGCATCTGTAGACAAAGTTTTATTGAAACAGAACTATACTCATTCTTTTATATATACGACTAGGGTTCCTTTTGTGTTATTACGTAAAATTGGATAGCTATGACAGAGACTTTATGGTTCAGCAAAAGCATGATACAGTTTTTAATAAAAGATTGAAACAGTATCAGCAAAAACAATACCAAATGTAAACATAAGAAATGACAAACTGTTATCAAAATGAAATACTAACTAGATGGATTAACTAAGCAGAATAAGGATGCACAAGACAAAGGAAGTGAACTAGAATATGGAACAACAGAATCATCCAACACGGAATACAAACAGAAAAATGGAAAAATTCAACTGCATTATAAAACCGTGGGAAAAAAACCAAAAAATCTATTCATGTTATTAAAGAGTAAGAGTAATAACAGAAAGAGTACAGTGCTGAAAAGCCTTCCAATAAGTAATGACTCAAAACATCACAAGTTTTGTGTGAAGCAGAAACCTACAAACTCAGGAAACTAGCCAATCATAAACACAATAAACCACTTTAAAATCCATACCCATGTAACTGGGGCTGTAGCACAATGGGCCAAGCCACTGCCTATGGTGCCAGATTATCATGTGGGTCCTGGTTCAAGTCCGCACTGTTTCATTTCCAATCCAGCTCTTTACTGATAGCTTAAGTAAAGTAGTAGAAAAGGCTGAGGTCTTTGGACCTCTATCCCTACATGCGAGGCCTGACTGGAGTTTCTGGTTTGGGCCTGCCCAACACCGTGGCCATTGTGGCCATCTATGAACTGAATCAATAACTGACGTTCTTTCTCTCCTCCTCTCTCTTTAACTCAGTCTTTCAAATAAATAAATAAATCTCTAAAATTCCATAGCAGAGACAATAGAAAAAAAAAAGACACTTAATTTCCCCACAAAATCAAAATATTAACTATACACAGAAATAACTTAAATACATAGGATTTCTAACCGAAAAATATGGAGAACCAAAAACAATAAAGAGATAGCCAACTATCAGAATAGATTACTTAACTATCAAAAAGTGTCCACACAACTTAAAGGAATCAAAAAACTGAAAACTAAGTTTGAAAAACAGAAAAAAATGCAAAGCAAATTACAACATGTCAGATCCAAATCTAAACGTATTAATTATAATGTCATTAAGCATAATAAAACAGTTATTTAAAATGTACCAATTAAAAGAACTTACTGAGTGAATTTTTAAAAATACATGAGCCAATTACAGCATCTCCACAAAAAATAAATCACAATCACTCATTTAGTAAAAGGATTCTCTGGCTATTACAATCTTCAGGAAGCCTGGGCCTGGCAGCGTGGCCTAGCAGCTAAAGTCCTCGTCTTGAACGCACCGGGATCCCATATGAGCGCCGGTTCTAATCCTGGCAGCTCCACTTCCCTTCCAGCTCCCTGTTTGTGGCCTGGGAAAGGAGTCGAGGATGGCCCAAAGCTTTGGGACCCTGCACCCGCGTGGGAGGCCTGGAAGAGGTTCCTGGTTCCAGGCTTTGGATTGGCACAGCACTGGCCGTTGCGCTCACTTGGGGAGTGAATTACTGGACGGAAGATCTTTCTCTCTGTCTCTCCTCCTCTCTGTATATCTGACTTTGTAATAAAAATAAAATAACATCTTAAAAAAAAATCTTCAGGAAGTCTGACACCAAACTCTGTATACCAAAAATACAAACCCTAGAAAACCCACATTCATTCAAAGCCATACTTTAATCATTGGAACTACAGAAGCCTAGACAATCATGTCACTTACCGACACAAGTGACATTAAAACAAAACAAAAACAATCACTCAGAGACCACGCTCCTGGGCACACTAGAACCGAAGTCAAATCAACATGCCAAGGGATATCCTACATTCCAGCTGAACTATAAACTCTTTTCTAATAAAGCCAATTCCAAGAAGAATGACTACCCAAGATAAAAAAAACACAGGAGACATGAAGATGTAAGCTGGCATGATGTATCCAAAAGAACACAATCATCTCCAGGACTGGATCCTGAACTGAAGGAAATCTATGAAATAAAAAATAGAGAATTCATAGTAATGATTATAGGGAAACTCAATGAGATGAAAATGAATAAAAATTAAGAAGTGAGGAAATCAATGAGTGACATGATTGAAAATTTTACTAAGGAGACAGAACTCACTGAGAAGAAGCAAATAGAAATTTTGGAGATGGAATCTTCAATTAGTGAAATAAGAATACAATGAAAAGCTTTAAAAGAAGAATACACAAAGTGGAAGAAAGAACTTCTGATCTAGAGGATAACGCCTTTAAAATAACCCAAACAAAAATAAACAAAAATGAAATAAAATGACCCAAAATTCCCATAATATTAATATGCACGAAAGAGAAGAAAAACAAAAAGCCATTGAGAACCTGCTAAATGAAATACTGGTTGAAAAATTCCTATGTCTTGAAAGAGACATGAACATCTAGATACAAGAAACTCAAAGAACCAAGGCACATGGTAGTCAAACTGTCAAAAGTTAAAAGAGAAGCAGAAAATTATAAAGATAGCAAGAGAAAAGCATTAAATTACATAGGAAGAAAAATCAGTGAGATCAACACCAGATCTCTCAGTGAAATCACTGCAGACTAAAAGAGAATGTGAGGATATAGTCAAGATCTTACAAAAAAAAATATTTTCCTGGGTCAGCTCAGTGATGTAGCGAGCTAATCTACATGCAGTGCCACCATCTCATATGGGCAACAACAAAAACAGAGATCCTTAAGCAAAGAGCTACAGGGTGGTAAGCCCGATGATGTGCCTGGCACGTTTCCAGGCTTTAGCACAAGGGGAAAAATACCTAAACAAACTCATTATTCTCTGAGTCAAAGAAACAGCATTCAGAGCTCAGAAAGTTGAAGACTAAGAATTTCAGGGGCCCAGCGCCATAGTCTAGTGCCTAAAGTCCACGCCTTACATGGTTCGGGATCCCATATGGGCACTGGTTTGTATCTCAGCTGCTCCACTTCCCTTTCAGCTTCCTCTTTGTGGTGTGGGAAAGCAGTAGAGAATGGCACAAAGCCTTGGGACCCTACACCTGTGTGGGAGACCAGGAAGAGGCTCTTGGCTCCTGGCCTCAGATTGTCTCAGTTCTGGCTGTTGCAGCCCACTTAGGGAGTGAACCAGCAGATGGAAGATCTTTCTCTGTCTCTCCTTTCTGTAAATCTGACTTTTCAATAAAAATAAAAAAATTTTAAAAAGACTTTTCAGACCAGAATAGCAAAAAGAGAACTGCATAGAAAAAGTATTGAGGATCTAGTGAACTGAAGCTTCCTGCTGACTTACAAACTGCATCTATCAGATATACCTAATGCTCACTCCGGGCTGCAAAAGTTTCATGTTTTCAAGAGCCAGAATGGAAAGACCTTCATAGCATACAAGCACTGGGTACCCCAACGGGTATAGCATTGGGGCCAATTAGAATTGATCTAAACACAACTCTGTACTTAAAATCCAAATCCCTGAAATCCAAATTATTTCCAAGGAACTTACCTGAATTCTAGAATAAAGCTGCCAAATGCTTATCACAAATGTTAAAATACTTCAAAACAAAATACATAATGCCCAGCAGTTAGTCACAAGTTGGCTTGCTGGTAAAGAAGCAGGAAAATCAAGATTCTAACAAAAAGATAAAGGGCAAGATCCAAGATAAAGAAGGAATTCTTCTGATTCCCTGGCAAGCAATTGGAGAACGTACCTCGACTACAACATTCAAAACGAGTTTACCCTTCATTTTGCATTGAGACTTCTTTAGGAAGGTGCTAAGAAAAGCAAGAAGTTTTACATCACTACCAAATAGAATAAGCATAAGAGAAGGTTAAATTGCCTGTCCTGAAATCCCACGAAGTGGAAGAGAATGGAAAAATTAGTCTCCTAATACCCTTACCCAGACTGGCCTCCAGAAGAATGCAGGGCTGCAGATTTTACAGCCAGCTACTTTGAGAGATTATTGTGGCAAATGCTGTGTAACTTCTTTGACAAACCAGAGGATGAGTAATTTTCTAGGAAAGGGTTAACAAAACATATGAACAATAAACAAAAATAAAACAAATATGAAGAAAATTACACAGGCTACATCAAACAAACAAAACTTAGAAGTATTCAGAGAGGAGGCCAGCACTGTAGTGTATGGATAAAGCCACAACCAGTGATGCCAGCATTCCGTATCGGCACTGGCTCACATCCTTTCCCACTCCAATCCAGAGCCCTACTAATTCACCTGGGAAAGCAGAGGAAGATGGCCTGAGTACACGTGCCCCTGGACTCACATGACAAATCTTAAAGAAGCTCCTGGTTCCATTCTGGCCCAGCCCTGAATCAGCACATAGATGATCATTCTCTACATCCCCTACATTGTAAATCCGCCTTTCAAATATACAAAATAGATTTTTTAAAAAGAGGTCAGAGAAAAAAAAAAACATATCACATATAGAAGAAAAACTTAAGTATGGCAGAAGCCCCACTGCCAGGAACCAGACATGCCAGAATATTAGTGGAGACACATCTTTAAAGTACAGAAGGATTGCATTTGTCAAAAACAGTCACAGATATACAAATGTCTGCCATTTACCAGCAGACCACCACAGTATTAAACAATATTGTTTAAGTGTGAAGATGAGATAAGGGCACTTCACAACACAACCTGACAAATGTTTCTCCAAAAGAGTTACTGCAAGAAAATCAAACTGAAGGCAGAGAGTAGCATCTAATGAACACTGGTGAGGAAAAAAGTAATCTAGATGTCTCGTGATCATATACAAACATTCAAGACAAAAGTAGGTAACTAAAATTGCAGAAACAAAAAAGGAGGTTCTTCTAACTATCTAGAAAAAGGATAAAGGCAATTCAGATTAATTTCAGATTTTAGAAATGCTAAAGTATATTTATTAAAAATAAAAATGCTAATCATTAGAAAATTTAACTATCTTATATGCCATCATGCTAAGAAAAAATATACAACACTGAACAACAACAGTAATTCACAGATACTACTTATGAACTTAGAATGAATATACAATAAGTTCAATAAAAATCTAGTATCCCTTAATGGATGTAATTCCTATGTGAGTATGATGCTTCATGGGGTACTTAGCTGTCAGAACAGTCATCAGCTGTTCCATAAACAAAAGAACAAAAGGTTTTTTAAGACTTTTAATTACTGACATTTTGGAAAAATATTTTTAGACGTTTAATTTAATTTGGTTGACTGATATAATTATAGGCTCTAATATAATTTTGTTTCTAACTGGTTTCTGAGTAAATGCAGAATTACATCTGTATTTCTACAGGTATTTTTTTCCCCATTTTGCCTTTAAAATCTTTTACTACTTCGAAGTATTTAATACCAAAAGTATTATTGCAAGAAAAAAAACCCAACAATAAAAGAACTAACTCCTTAATTATGAGGCTGGTGTATACATTTCTACTCTTTTTAAAGGAAACAGTCATGAATGCACTGCAATTATGCAAAGAAACAATAGAATTTTAGCTTTCGTATTAAAAAATACAGGAGAGATTAAGTAGGCTACATTTTATTAAAACTGAATTCCCTAGACACAAACAACCTTTAAGTTCTTTACCTTTATTTCCTATTAGTTATGTATAGAATATCAGATTATCATTTTACGTACCTTAGTTTAGACTTTCAATTCAAATAACACATTAAAAACTACAATAAAAAAATCATACCATATGTCCTTCAGCACGAGCTTTATTCTGCAGAGCTTCCTGTTTCCGTTGTAGGAATTCTTCTACTTGTTTAGCTCTTTCTATATGCAGTTGTCCTTTTTGCCTAATAAGGACAAATTACAAAGTCAGAAACTTTAATTATAAAATATTCCAAAAACCTGAAAATTACATTTTTCAACATAAAAAAGAAGGTTTGCATGAAATAGAATCTTTATAATAAAAAATTCACTATCTACACTTACATACAGAAAACTACTATATAAATTACACTTGAATAATGGATGCAGAATCTATAATATCACTCTTAAATTTGACTAAGTTTTCTTTCACATTTATTTGAACTACGCTACTAAGACACATGTAAAATAACGATTATACTTTTAAATGATTCTAAATTATCTAGTTTATATTGGAACTCAAATACAGTAAACATTAATTAGTGTTGAAGCCAAATGAAAGTAATATAGTAGCAATTTTAAAAATAAAGAGATCAGTGTTGTGGCACAGAATGTAAAGCTGCTACCTGCAGTACTGTCATCCCATATTGGTACTGCTCCAAGTCCTGGCTACTCCAGTTCAAATTCACTTTCTTGCTAGTAGGCCTGAGAAAACAGCAGAATATAGCCCAAGTATTTGGGTCCCTACACTCACATAGGAGACCAGGAAGAAACTACTGAGGCTCCTGGCTTTGGGCTGCCCCAGCCCTAGCTGTCACTCAGTCCTTTGGAAAGTAAACCAGCAGAAAAGCTCTTTCTCTTTACCTTTCAAATATACAACATTTTTAGAAAAATAAAAATGAGAAGTATATCCATTCCACTTCAGTTTTTCAAAACTACAATAGAAAGCATACTTGACTTTCCTAAATATCCAACTACTTTAAAAATGGGGGAAAGCATAGTGGTACAACAGGTTAAGCTACTGCCTAGCATGCTTAGCATCTTATATTAGAGTGCCATTCCAATTCCAGCTGTACCACTTTCAACACAACTTGTGGCTAATGCATCTGAGAAAGCAGCAGATGATGGCCAGAGTGCTTGGGCCCCTACCACCACGTGGAGATCCACATGGAGTGCTAGGCTCCTGCCTTCTGCTTGGCCCAATCCAGGCTATGGGCACTGGGGAGTGAACAAGTAAATGGAAGATCTCTTTCCCTCTCTCTCTCCATTTCTTCCTCTTTCCCTCCTGCCTTCCTTCATTCTATCTTTAAATAAATAAAATATTTTTTAGAAAAACTAAAACAGATTAGTTAGGAAGAAATTCAAAGTACAGTTAATGATTTTTCTCTTTTTCAATTTTATTTGTGTCTGTCTCTACCAATTACAATAGCTTGTAAACATGCTGTGCTTGGGATACCAAAAAAATAGTAATAATAAAGATATGTTAGGCATCTACTATGTACTATGCCAAGTTACCATGCTAAGTATGGATGACACAAAAATAAAAAGAACCCAATGCCAGTAATCAAAGAATTCATGCACACTACCAACTGTGGTTAATTTGGGAGGTGAACAATGAGGTAAATGAGTTACTGGCTGAACTTCTATTTGGATTCTGTATAATAAGACATACGAATTTTCTATAGCCTCTCTGAAACCCTAAGATAATATTTAAAAACATAAGATTCTTCTGTCTTCCTGTAAGAATTAAATACTTCTTTCATGCTCCATATAATCATTTTCTTTACATTTATTGGCACAAACTACTACCTAAAACATAGGAAACATTGTGTATGAAATAAAGCAGCAAAAACTTAAAATGTTTTTGCTCACAGAGCTACAAATGACAATGGTTTAAGCTTCATTTATTTCGTGCAGCACTTAATAACAGATTTTTGGGAAATTTCATCATAGGAATTAACTAGGATTATTACCTCTGTCTCTCATGCATCTTATTAATTCAGAAATATATGTCCCTCAAACCATATCAGCTTGAGCAGGTTGAGAATAATGAAGAAATATGTCCACGCCTCTGCAGTAGAAATATCCTATTCTCTAGCTGTCTTAAAAAAAAAAAGTTTAATATGAACAGAGTTCCAGGCTCTTGATTTTTCCTTAACTCAGCCTGGCCAATGTGGCCACTGGGAAGTGAACAAGCAGATGGAAGATCTCTGCATCTCTCTCTTTCTGTATCTGTAACTGTCTTTCAAATAAAAAGTTTTTTTTTTTTTTTTAATTTAACCTAGAGTAATAAAAGTGTGATAAGACCACATAAAACACAAGCAAACAGTAAGAAATGAGGAAACTGGATAGTAAAATGCAAACATATAATGAATTAAAGTATTGTACAAAGTCAGTCTATCTAAAATTACTGACAAGAAAGAAAGACAAAGGTAAGTGGCACCACAAATAAGAAACAGGCAAATACGAGTGACCCAAAATTCAGGAAAAGAGAATTATTGAGTCCTAGATGCTTTCAGATTTCACTTTGCTGGCCCAGTTTGAATCAGGGAACAGAGATAAGCAACAATGGTAATAACATACAGAGTACAGTAAGAACCAAAAATTATGTTATAAAGACAATGTTTTATGATGCAAAATGTACAAGACAAAATAATGACAGGAACGGGTGAAGAAGCACAGCAGGAGAAGCTACTGCCTATAGGGGTGGAAGCCCTTATGGGACAGCAGTTGGAGTCCCAGATGCTTCACTTCCTATCCAGTCCCAGCTAATGCAACTGGGAAAAAAGTGAAGGATGACCCAAGTACTTGGCCCCTGCACTCACATGGGAAACCCAAATGAAGCCCCTGATTCCCGTTTCAGCCTGGCCCATACCTGGCTGTTGGTAGGCCATCTGGGGAGTGAGACAACAGATGGAAATTCTTGATTACACTTTTAGATAGATAGATAGATAGATAGATAGATAGATAGATAGATAGATAATTTTTAAAAATAATTATAAAGATTAGAGGAGACTTACAAATACATCTGAACAGCAAATGCTGATTCAATCAAATACTTGGGTCCCTGTCACTCATGGCTCCTGACTTGGCCTGGTCTAGCCATGCCTACTGGTGGCAACAGGGAAGTAAACCAGAAGGTGGAAAATCGCTGTCAACCCTTCTCTCTTTCTCTTTCAAATACATAATTATAAGCAAACTTTTAAAAATAAATAAATGTGGGCCCGGCGTGGTGGCGCAAGTGGTTAAGGTCCTCCCCTTGCACGCCCGGGATCCCACAGGGGCGCCGGTTCTATCCCGGCTGCCCCGCTTCCCTTCCAGCTCCCTGCCTGTGCCCCGGGTGAGCAGTCAAGGACGGCCCAAAGCTTTGGGACCCTGCACCCGCGGGGGAGACCCGGAAGAGGCTCCTGGCTTCGGATCCTGGCATAGCATCGGCCATTGCGCTCACTTGGGGAGTGAATCATTGGACGGAAGATCTTCCTCTCTGTCTCTCCTCTCTGTATATCCACCTTTCCAATAAAAATAATAAAAAATAAATCTTTAAAAAAATAAATAAATGTACCTGACATAATGTCATGTAAGTATCTGGGTAATACTTGGAGTTTGAAGATATTCACTCAATCCATAGTAGTCCCCTCCTTGAACAGTTCTTGTACAAGGCCAAAAGCCTTTTCTCTATTTCTTTTAGTCACAGGTTTTAATTCTACTTTGTGAAAACATAATGAAAGCTCCTTTTTCTATATGACAATTCTTCCAAGCTTGCTCCTTTAACTATAATATCTTTAATTGTGGCTAAGACACCAGCTCCTCTTATAAGATGTCTCAAGTTTTAGTAAAGTCATTATAGCACAACAGTTAGGTAAGAGAACCTGAAACAAAACCATTCAGTTTCAACTCTTGCTTTCACTGATAAACAGATATAATTATATGTCAGTTAACAATTAAATCATGTAGCACCTCAATTTAATGATCTATAGAGCAGCAAAATTATAATAATGTATAGAACAGCAGTAATATCTGACTTCTAACACTCATGACAATTAAATGAATTAAAGTAGTTAATATTCTATAGAGCTATAACAAACATGGAATCAACAAACTTTGAGCCACTATTTCTATGAGAAGTACAGTTAGATTCCTAGCTCTTGCTATATTTTTATCAAGTGGTTAGTACAAAAAAAAATGATTTTAGGTCTACCTCTATTTAAACAAATCATGTTTGAATACATCACTGATTTCTTAACACTGAACTCACAGCCAACAGCACTTAATCAGCACATAAATGAAGTTTCTTTATCACATTTAGCCCCTGAGGCATATAAGGGAGCCTTCTTTCACTTACAAATATTCCATTGCCTTCTCCCACTTAGGAACAGTGGACAGAAGCTTAGCACAAAAATAGGGGGCTTTTTAAAATATCAAACAAAATGCACAAAAATGGAAACCAATGTGGCACTAAATAAATCACAAAAAGACATTTGCTTATAGTATGACAGCTGAAACCAAAGATAGAACATAACCTTGTTAATTAAACCTCAGCTGATAGAAACCTGTGCATTAGGCCATAACTGTGTGCTGCTCTGAGCATAAATGACCATAAAAGTGTTAAGCATTGATATTGAAAATACAAATGAATTATAGAAAGTATGCAAATTTAAAAACATGGAATTTATGCATAGTAAGGAATGGCCATTTCTGCAAATTGCTAGAACAGTTCCAGGCAAAAACATTGATTGAATTTTAGCTATGAAGCCAGTATTTATAAATGGCCTAACAGTTAAGATGCTGGTTAGGACATCTCCACCCCACACTGGAGTTTAACCTAAGGTTTAACTCCCACGTCTAGGACTATCTTGATACCAGCTTCTGGTTAATATAGACCTTAAGCAGCAGCAACACACAGTTCCCAGCTTTAGCTCCTTGAAGAGTGAATAGTGATAATACCCAAAAGCACCACTTAATTATTTTTAACACGAAAAAGAGAAATCCCATTTGTTGGTTCACTCCCCAAATGCCCACAATCCACATGGGTGTCAAGAATACAATCACTCAAGCCACCACTGCTGGTTTCCAGGCTCTGTATTAGTAGGCAATCAGAGAAAGCAATCACATGTGGGTACTCTGAGATGGGACCAGCTCTCCTAACTGCTGGCTTTGTCACTAGGCAAAACGTCCTCTACCAAAAGCAATTTTTAAAATAAAACAGACATGTTAAAAGCAGAAATTTTTAAAAATACATAAATTTGCACGAATGATTTGGTCTTCACAATCTTGGGAGGAAAAAGCTAAAAAGTAGAAGAAAACAGAACAAGTGTGCTGCTTTTATAGGGTTTAGGAATGATTTTCTAATATTCTTACATATATTCCAAATTTTTTTATTATTATTATTATTTTATTGGAAAGGCGGATATACAGAGAGGAGAGACAGAGAGGAAGATCTTCTGTCCGATGATTCACTTCCCAAGTGAGCGCAATGGCCAATGCTATGCCAATCCAAAGCCAGGAGCCTCTTCTGGGTTTCCCACGCGGGTGCAGGGTCCCAAAGCTTTGGGCCGTCCTCTGCTGCTTTCCCGGGCCACAGGCAGGGAGGTGGAAGGGAAGCGGGGCAGCCAGGATAGAACCGGCGCCCATATGGGAACCGGGGCGTGCAAGGTGAGGACCTTAACCACTTGTGCCACCGCACCGGGCCTCCAAATTTTTTTTAAAATTTATTTATTTTTATTGCAAAGTCAGATACACAGAGAGGAGAAGAGACAGAGAGGAAGATTTTTCATCTGCTGGTTCACTCCCCAAGAGGCCGCAACAGCCAGAGTTGAGCCAATCCAAAGCCAGGAGCTTCTTCCAGGTCTCCCATGTAGGTGCAGGGCCTAAGGCACTGGACCGTCCTCAACTGCTTTCCCAGGCCACAAGCAGGGAGCTGGATGGGAAGCACGGCTCTTGGGACTAGAATCAGCACCAATATGGGATCCTGGAGTTCAAGGAGAGGATTTTAACTGCTAGGTCTCCACACTGGGGCCACACATTCCAAGTTTTAAAACAAACCTTTATCACCTTGGTAAGCAGAAAGACAATTAAAAGTTACATGTAACTGTCTCTCAGCTTTTCCTTTAAAAGAGAAAAATGAGATATGGACATTCAGATGATAATACTAAGTAAATTGAAAACATTAAGGCAGTTAGCAGTTATTACTTTTAAAAAGTTACAGAAGCATTCTTGAATTCAGCAAGTATTTTAAAACATTTTCTTCATGCTTAATTATTTAACTATTTCTATTTTTTTCTTTTTCTTTTTTTTTGCCAACTTTCTTTAAAGGGTGAGGAAATCATAGAAACATACTCAGAGACAGACTGGGTAGAGAAGTGAAAGGAGGGGAGAGAAACATTTCTACATTCATCTTGTGTCCACCAGGAGAAAAAGGATACCACTGCCTGTTGCCAAACTCAGCAAGTATTAAAAGGGATTTTGATGAAGACAGCCAAACATCTACCAACAAAGACAACTGTTTCAGCTAAATTAAGTAAGAAAGTTGCTGAGCCATGACAGTGGAAAGGCATAATAGTGAATTATGAGATGAGTTTTAGTATACACGGGATTAGGAGAATGTTGTACATTTGCTTGTTAAATCATTTTCTTAACAATGATTATCAACTATAGAAGATATGAACTCGTTTTTATTTCTATCACAAAATATAATCCTGCTAGCTTGAAAGTGTTAGATGATGGCCACCGACCGCCTGCCCGCTGGTGGAATAATATCGGCAAGTTGCTTAGAGTTGAGATGGAAGCTTTATTGGAAAATCCGCTCCTGGGCCCCCTTCACGCAGAGGGGAAGGAAGAGGGAAGCGAAAAGGGCATCTGAGATACGTGTGGAGGAATTTTATACCCATCTAGACACGTGGGAAGGCAAAGGGGCTGTCTGTGCCCCAACTATGCAAGGAATGTCCATTCAGGTGTGCCATTGGTCACCTGGAATCCCACCAGGTAGGTGACATAACTGGCTCCTGTGGCCCCTCCTCCTGTTACAGGCTGGAGCCTAGGAGATGTGGAGGCGGGGCAGACCAGACCCCAGTCTCCAGTGCCCTGGGCAGCCATCAGAAAGTTTCTATATCACAAAGACTTTTTAGAAAAATGATATCTCTCTAAAATGTTTCAAACTTCTAATTTATGAAATTCTTTTACACTTGAACATACTTCTGCAAATATTTCACAATAAAGGAAGTCATTTTGACATAATTTTTCAGAAAAACTATAAAACTATCTTGATGACAGAGTGGTTTATTGCAAGACAAGGTTGTACTGAAGCCTACTATATTAATGTGTGCAAATAATAATAATAAAAAGCCATAAGACGATGATAGTTGGTAACAGTGAAGGTGGTGATGACAGTGGTTACTGGACCCAAAGACATGGTCCCTGCGCAGTGTCTCTGAACAGTGATCAATAGATGGGAATCACAACTGAACTTTAGAGCCTGGCATGGCAGACTAGTACCCATACAAGTACACATACAAAACCAGTGCCTTGTATGTGCCGGGATCCTATGTGGGCACCAGTTCATGTCCTGCCTGATCCACTTCCCATCCAGCTCCCAGCTTGTGCCCTGGGAAAGCAGTTAAGGATAGTCCAAAGCCTGGGGACACTGCACCCATGTGGGAGACCCGGAAGAAGCTCCTGGCTCCTGGCTTCAGATCAGCTCAGCTCTGGCAGTTCTGACCAGCTGGGGAGTGAATCAGTGAACAGAAGGTCTTTCTCTGTCTCTCCTTCTCTTTGTAAATCTAACTTTACAATAAAAATAAATCTTAAAAAAAAAAACACACAACTGAACAGTAAAATCTGTTCAAAAAGGCTGATTTCTATAGGATGCAGACATTCAGATGTTGGGAAGACCAGCTAATTCAGGCTCAGAATAGGTGGGACTAGTCATTCTTTTTTTTTATTTTAATTTTATTTTATTATTTTTACATTCTTTTTTTATATTACATAGTTGATTAGAGTACAAATGGGCCAAGGGCTACAAGAAAGTGGGTAAGACCACTGTTTTCACACTAATATCATTTTTTTCCTTCCTGTATCTGGGGAAAGGGAGAAACAAAGGGAGAAGCCCCACCCAGCCTCCCACCATCCAAGGTCCCCATTGTGGGGCATGCTCTGAGAGTCCCGCTCAAGCAGTTTTGATAGTTCAATAGTTTTGAATTGCTACCATTCTTGCCATTCCAAGCAGGATGAAATCTATTCAGAATCTACAAACTGACACAGTTTCTTCATGGTTGGGGTTCTGAGATCAGCAGTTCAGTTGGAGGGATCCTCAAAGAAACTTCATATGAGGTGATCCCAAATCTGATTCTTAAGTGTGTTTGCAAGTACAGGGTCCAGCACAATCCGTCGCCCCAATCAGCTTATGCACATGCTGCTGGTTGCAATTGCTGGGTCAGTTCTGTTTCTAGCCCTGTCTTCCACAGAAACCGATGGGTATTGCAGTCCAGCCCAATCCTGCCCAATTCATACCCTAAGCCCTCACACAAACCTGTGGAAGCTGCAGCCTAGTCAGAGCAACCCACAATAACCCCCACCAGGCCTGCCCTCTATCCTGATTCTCATGCTTGCCACTATGTACCACAGACTTGTTCAGTCTGTGTCATATCCCATTCAGTTCCCATACATGTCAATGGGCATTAAAGCCTAGTTCAACCCAACCTGCCTATTATCCTGCCCACACATATACTGGTGAGTGCTGTACCATCTAGCCACCCCTGCCCCAGTCCTGGTTTTCATGCTCCCCAGCAAGAGTGGTAACCCAAGAGGGAGGTACCCACTATCTCCCTACTAGGCCATTCCCACTCCCTGATTATGCACTCTCTAGGTGGTTCCAGAATTTAACTTGACAGATTTAGCCCCCAGTGCCAGCCCCTGCCAGCTAATGCTGCGGCAAACTCCAACCAACCCTCACCCACTCTAATTTTTGCTTGCACCAGTAGGAACAGTCAGCCCAACCTGGCTTTTTCCTGATCTAGCTCACATGAGGTCCACAGGTGTTGTAGTTGCCTGGTCTGTTCTGCCCCATCCCACTCACGCTCTCCAGTGGGAGTGGCTGTCCAGCAGGGGAGCCTATATTCCCACTGCCAGCTTTGCCCCATCGCCCCTGGTTCTCAAGTGTGCTGTTGGGTGCTGCGGCCACATCTGGTACAACTCACCTCGCCTTGGCATTCGTTAGTGTGCAATGGTTTGTGTCATGACCAGACCTGGCCCAACCTACACTCTCTTCTGGTGCTAGGATTCGCCACCGGGTGATATGAACTGGTTCAGCCTAGTCTACCCCTGACTTATGCCAAATGTATGCCGGTGGATATCTTTCTCTGGCCTGGCCTGGGTTGCTCCCTATCATGGTTCTTGTACTCACCTGCAGGGACTGTGTCCTGACAGAAAGTTTCCCAAGCTCCTCCATCAGAACCTCTCCTTATCCCAGACTTTGTGCATACTGGTGGGTCCGTGGGCCAGGCCTCTTTGCTGCCCTTCAATTCATTCCGGTTCTTATTGTTGGATGTTTCATCCCAGCCAAGGCTTGTCATACCCAGACACTGCTCACACATGGCTCAGTAGGGGCAGAGACCTAGCCTAGTCCACCCTACATCTATTCAGGTTCTCCAGAGCACTAAATGGTACTGGTGTCTAGCTCGGCTAGGTGTACCCAGCACCAGTTCACATTTGGGCCAAGGAAGATTGCAGCCATATCCAGACCAGAATGCAGCCCCCACTCTGGCCCCTGCACTTTACCATGGGAATCCCAACCCAGCAAAGGTGTACTCTCTCAGCTGCACAACTGAGCCTATTCCAAGCCCTAGATTACAGGCATGCCAGTGGTTGCTCTGACCCAGTTGGCTTAGCCCGTCACAAGTCCCAGCCTTTGTCATCAATGCTGTGGCCTAGTATCCCTGGCTCATGCAGACCAGTCAGCCTAAGAGCCTAGTTCAGCTTGACCCATGCTCCATCCTGATTTCTGTTCTTCCTTGTGAGTTGAGGTTTGCTCGGCTCTGCCTGGTCCACCCCATTCCAGTTGCAGCTCGGTCCACCCCACATCCTATTTTAGAATGCACATTTGGGTGCTGCTGTCTTGACCTGCCCAGACTGTTGTTGGTACCTTTACCTGTAAGAGATGACAGGTTCCTTAGTCACACCTAACTCAGCCCATCACTACGCTAGCTCGCGAGTTAACCAGCAGGACTTGTATCTCCACAGGGTTTGGCCCACACTTCCCCCACAGAATCTACCCCAGGACCTGGTTCCCTCATGTGCTGGTTAGTGTCTTGACCCTGCCAAGTGTGCCCCATCCACTGTTCCACCACTCATTCAGGTACTGCTACCTATCCCTGCCAGACAGGCCCCTAGCCATAGCTTTCGTGTGGACTGGTGTGTGGCAGTCAGTGATGCTCTATGCTAACAACCCATCTCAGGATTCCCATTTGGGCTGGTGAATCAGTCTGGCTCAAATAGATCTTATGGACTCTCCTCTCCAAATTACCAGGTCTTAGTCCCCACAACTGCCAGAAAGTTCTGTGACCCTGTTGCTGGAAATCACCCAGAATTTATCCCTTACCTACACTTACACTGGCCTTATCCATGGGTTTCCCTAGGCAGCAATTACATATCCTAAAAATCCCAGACCTCGCCACTGGGAGCATAGCAGGCAGAGCATAGCACCCAACAGCCACACTGGCCACCCAAAGCCTAGGACTTGGTCATCACCTGTCAGTAGTAACTTTGGCATGTGTCCCCAGCATTGGGTCCAGCCTGACTGGGGCACCCCCTAACAGTCACCACACTGCAGGGAGCTGCTTTTGTCCCAAACCCACAGCCAAACACTGCCCAAATTCTTCCTGTCGCAAGATGATAATGGCAGGGCGGAGCCAGGGCCTTAATCCAGTTCCCAAGTTTCCCTCATGGTGTACTTACCCTGAGGGAAGAGATCTCTGAAGCCTGGAGAAAGCCTAGGACTAGGTCACTGCCTTTCAGCAGTGACTGTGGCCTGAGTCCCCAGCATTGGGTCTGATCTGGCTGGGGCACCCCCTACAGCCACCACACTGCAGGTAGCTGTTTTTGCCAGGACTAGACATTGTTGAGCCACTGGCCAGGAGCAGTTCATCACTAAGTAATCAACAATACAAAAAGAAACTATGGGGCCCAGCCTGGGGAGCCTAGCAGCTGAAGTCCTTGCCTTGCACAGGCCAGGATCCCATATGGGTGCCAGTTCTAATCCCAGAGGTCCCACTTCCCATCCAGCTTCCTGCTTGTGCCCTGGGAAAGCAGTCAAGGATGGCCCAAAGCCTTTGACCTAGCACCCTCGTGGGAGACCTGGAAGAATCTCCAGGCTCCTGGCTTCAGATCAAATTGGCTCAGTTCCAACCGCTGAAGCCACTTGGGGAGTGAAGCAGCAGATGGAAGAACTTTCTCTCTGTCTCTCCTTCTCTCTGTAAATCTGTCTTTCCAATAAAAGTAAGTAAATCTTAAAAAAATATATATTTTATCAATTTTATCTTTCTACAGGAAGGTAATTATCCATCTCTAGCCGAATCTAGTCTTTGATGTGGAGGAAGGAAAACACACAACCCCAGCCCTTTCTAGCCATGTATCTTTCCTAGAGAAGAAGATACTGAAAATTATTGGTTAGGCTCATAATCCAGGAATTAGGTATACAATATACTTTGAATATTCATGAAGTAGCATAAAGTCATTTGAAAACACATCTCAATGCGTTGTAACTGTATACTACAAACTCTGGGATAATCACTAGAAAGGTTAAATTTCAACAAATACAGCTGATATGCTAGGAAAATGGAGAAAATGGGTTCATATGAAAACTTCAATTAAAAAATAAAAAGCAGAAAATATAAGGAAAATGAAAATAAGAACAAAGAAAAAATAGGAACAAAGAGAAAACAGCAGCTAAACTGCAGATACTATAAACTCACCTATATCAATGATCACCTTAAACAACAATGGGCTAAAAGACATATCTAAAAACATCTCATTTTTAATCTAAAAAAAAAAGTAGACTGAAAAAAACAAACCAGATCTAATTATATGTTACTCACAAGAAGCCCAGTTTAAATGCTAGGGACATTTCAACAGAATGCAATGGATTGACAAAGGGAGCCAGCAATGGAAACTTTCACAACTTCATAAAGAACATCTACCAAAAATCCACAGCTGATATGATATTCAGCAGGAATAAACTTCAACCATTCCTGCTATGGGTCTGTTTCAACATTATATTGGGAGTTTTGGCTAACATAAGAAAACAAAAGGAATATCTATGAGAAGAAAGAAATAAGTGGTTTTATTTACAGATATTACATTTATATAAAAAAAGCCTCAAAGACTCCTGAAATTGACACATAAGTAATGAAATACTATTAGCGTAATGATTAATATATAAAAATTGTCTGCATTTTCATTTACCATCAAGAAGAAAAATTTTAAATTAAAAAATATTTTTACCCTACTCCACCACTGGTGCAACTGCAGGCTGGTACAGCCACTATGGAAGTTGGTATGAAGAATACTCAGGCAACTGAAAATTTACCTACCATGTGACCCAGCAATCCCACTCATGAAAATTTATTCAAATGATCTAATACATGAGAAAGTAACCTGCACCTCTATATTCACTGTAGCACAATCAACAATCGCAAAAACATGGAAACAAACTAAATGCCCATTGAAAGAGGATTGGATAAAGAAACTATGGTACATCTACTCTATGGAATACTACTCAACTATCAGAAAAATTCAATTCTAACATTTGCATCCAAATGGGCCAAACTGAAGACCATTATGCTAAGTGAAATGAGCCAATCCCAAAACGACAAATATCATATGTTTGCTCTAAACACAAGAAAATTTCCATCAGAAATACAATAAATAAGAATAAACACACACATGCAACCCCACAAATGAAGGATATAATGGAAACCAGAGTACCAAGACTCAAGAAAGAATGCATCTCTATGAAGGAATGAAGGCAGACTCCCAATGAAACTTCTAAATATACTTAGACAACAAAAAATTATAATCCTTATTATTGCCTATGCCAGCAGTGTCATGACTCACATAAAGAGCAAAAAGTGGAATCATTTCTCTTTCATTTCTAATTTTATGTAGTTGTCCTCTAATGATGCTTATTGTTAATATGGCTGAGGAGTTGTATTGTTCATCCTCTTAGGGAATAGCTCTTTCTTGTTTCAATTTGCAGGTTTTTTTTCAAATCAAATTATTTTTGCTGTGAATTTTACTTTCTTGTACTTCCTAATTATTTGTGTCTTTCTCAATAAGTCTGTTATTCATTAATAGATCATGCATAAAAGACATTTTGATAGTTTGTAAACACCTAATGTTGTAAATGTGCTTTCAACTCCTTTTTTTACTACATCTCTTGGGCACTGATGTTCTTGCTTTTATTGACATTTCTTCAGCGCTTCATGGGTCATGCAATAGCATCAATTTTTACAAGAAGGTTTTTGATTTTCTTTTTCATCACTTCACTGATGCATTGGTCATTGTGTAGCAGGTTGTTTAACTTCATTTTGATGTAAATTTTCTGTTTTTCTCCCTCTTGTGGACTGTTTTCTGACTCTGTATTTAAGGGGATGTATATTAAAAGTGTAGCGGAGACTGACATGTCCAGATGTGATGACACAGTACAGTATGTCTCTCTGCATTCAGACCAAAGATGGACTCCCGGTGAAACTGTTGAATATATCCTGACAGTAGAATGTTGGGCTCCCTGATACTGGCCATGCTTACAATTTTGGGAGGTACTCTGATAGCAGAATGATGGACTATTGCTGTTCATGAAATATTACCATTGTAATATTAGAGAGACATCAACGGCAGAGAAGGGAATTTAGGAAGAGGGATGGGAAATCCCAGAGCCTATGAACTATGTTATAAAATAATATATTAAAAAATTGTTTAATTAGTAAATGCTCTGAATATCTAGATGCAAATCTAAAATATATGCACAGATCTTTACAAGTAAGTTCATAAAACTTAGATGAAATATATCAAATAAAAACAAAACAATGGAGATATATTCCTGGGGAAAAATATAGAAGAAAACTAAATAAACTGAGGTATGATGATAACTTTCAAGATACAGCACCAAAGCACAATTCATTAAAAAAAAAAACTGATAAGCTGGACCTCATAAAAATTAAAAATACCTGCTCTGTGAAAGACAGTATCAAGAGAATGAGAAGACAAGACAGAGAGGGAGACAACTTTTTGCAAAAGGCACTATCTGACAAAGGAATGTTATAAATATTATAAGATTGTTATATTGTATAAAATATTAACATTCTATTTTGAAATTTTATTTAACATTTAAGAATGTAAGAATTCCAAAAACTCAATAACAAAAAAATACTTAATTCAGATATTTTTATATCTTCATAAGATATCCTTTTATATCTCTTATAGTCTTATGATATAACAGGCTAAGCCTCCCCCTGCGGCACCAGCATCCCATAATAGCACCAGTTTAAGTCCCAGCTTCTCCACTTCCAATCCAGCTCCCTGCCAATGCACCTGAGAAAAGCAATAGAAGACAACCCAACTTGGGTTCTGCTGTTCATGAGGGAGACTTGAAAGAAGTTCCTGCTTCCTAGCTTAGGACTTGCCCATTTCCAGCTCTTACAGGCATTTGGAAAGTAAACCAGGGGATGGAAGATCTCTCTTTTTGCTCTATCTCTCTCACTCTTACTTTTTGTATCTGTAACACTGCCTCTGAATAAATCAGAAAAAAAAAAAGAAAACACAGGTAGAGGCTGGCGCTCTGTCATAGCAAGTTAAGCCACTACTGCCTATCTGCAATGTCAGCATTCCACGCAGGTGCCAGTGTCAGCTGAAGTTTACCTGAAATTTTGTATATCTCTGCTGAAGCATTTTTACAGTGGGAGTAGAGGCCAAAGCTTGAAGAATTCGTTAAGATGTCATTTGGGACACCCATATCCCTCCCATCTCAGAGTGCCTAGACTTCCCTTTTAATTCCAGCTTCCTGTTAATGTGCACCCTGGAAGGCAGTAGTGTTGGCGCCAGTACTTAAGTCCCTGTGACCTGTGTGGAAGAGCTGATGGAGTTCTTCGTTTCTGGCTTTTGCCTAGCGCAGTTCCAGCTGTTGTGGACATTTGCATGCCAGCAGATGAAAGATCAATCTCTTTTTCTCTAATGAAAAATTTCATAAAGCATTATCTGTCTTGTTAACTCATCCAAATGATTTACAGAATGGAAATGTCTAAGAAAAGACATGCATATTTAAAAGAAAAAAACACACAAATCAATTACTGACAATTACCATCAATAAATTCAGTGAAAGGATAAAGAATATCTGATAAACAAAATCACAGTGGCATAACTCAAAAGATGAACAGGAAGACAAAGCACACAAAGACTACAAAGAAATGTGGGTTTCTAAAGGACAAGGTAAAGAGAAAAAACATGCTTTTGATTTTTGCATAAAGTATCTTTCCATTTAAATTTATATTCTGATTTATTTAAAGAAAGGAAATTAAATTATTACAACCATATTTTGGCTGAAAATTATCGCACGGTCGTTCAAATAATATGTTCAGTTGAAACAAGTCAAACAACTAAGTTGAATTGTAAAGCATGCTTGCTATATATAATATAAATAAGGGTCAAATTTGCACCTTAGAAAACTACTGCATCCAGGAAGCAAAGACTATTCTGGGTTACCAATGAAGGAAGCATCTACAAAGTGTAACCACTAAACTCCATATGACAAAAGACAGAATTACACACAAGGATGAATTCATGGATACAAACAGCCCAACCTGCTTGTACTGGCTTGCTTAGACACGGCCTTCAATCTTTTCAAAGTTTTTCTAAGAGCTTCAGGATCAGGGAAATGGTGATGACCTGCAGCCCCATTAGGAAATCCTGGACGAACTCCAGGTGTAATTCCTCTGTAGATAGATATGCACAGTGACTTTCATTACTTCCTCTGAAGCGTAGCATAAGTAGTCTCTGCATAATATAGACCTACCTTTCCGGAAGACCATGTATTTCTCCTTTCCATCTAGCCTCACTATCTTCTGCTCTTTGTTGTTCCAGTTGGTCAAAAATGGCATGGTAGTGTTCATACTGTCCTCGAGAAGAGTAAGGTGATGGAACCACAGCCCCTCCACAGCCAAAGAAGGGAGCCTAGGGATTAAACAAAGAGTTCTCACATGTTTATTCTAGAAGGCCTCAAAGAACAGTACTGCTCTCAAAAGAAAAAGCAAATCTCAATGCTTGAGTTTTACAAAGCAGTTACCTAATTTGAAATGATTAGTAAGCAAACAGCTTAAAGCAACATGTTTTCTCACAATAGCATGAATATTAACAATCAAGTAGTAGCATAATATGTTACTAATAAGAAAGCACATAATTTCACATCTTCGGCAACAGTAAAATGCCACTAATTTTACATAAATACAGAAAAAAATCTAGTTTAAAGTTTTGAAGGAAGCTTCTAGTATACATTTTATGTGATTCTATTCTATTAAGTATGTATGGCTTATAAGAGGAGACAGCTTTCATAATACTCAAGATTTTATTTACTTTGAATGGACTCTAAATACTTCAATTCAACAGGCAGATAAGAGATAAACATTACTGAGGCATATTCAGTGTGCAAACAAAAGATGCTAAACATTCTACCTTAGTTTCCAAACTTGCTGGCAAAGAAAGCACAAAGCCAGAAAAACATTTTAATGCTGTGGGAAATGAATAAAAGCAACATGCCAAATTAGTAATTACAAAGAAAATTTATAGAACAAGAAAAAATTATCAAAAGTAAAAACTCTCTTAAAAAATAAAAACTGGAGAAAGCAGTTTAACCTAACTGAATGGCAATATGACAGAGAGAGAGTGTGTAAAGATATTCAAGTAAAAATAGGCACTATGTCAGGTAGTAAAGGAAGGAAGGATGATGACAGACACAAACAGAAAAGAGGAAAACAACATTTTTGGGGAGGCACAAAGAGGCTGGTAGAGTTAAGAGCTATCAGCCCTGGGTGTTAACATTCACGTGACAAACAATAGAAAGCCTATAAACAATCTAGCAGTCACAGTATTCCAAAACAGTATCCCAAAAAAGGTCAATCCAAGACTATACATGATAAACAGATTAACAGAGAGACAAAGGCAAAAAGTAATTGGAATGCTATTGCAATGACCCAAAGCCAAGAAGCCTAGAAGTAAAGAAAGGTTGAATGGAAAAGGAAAATCATGAATGGATCTAAGAATTCTCAGTTGTAACAATACAGAATAAAGGCAAAGACATAAGTTTCCAACAAAGAGGTACATAAACTCAACCACAAGGAATATTTAGAAAACAGAAATGTCTAAACACCATGAGAGCTACCAAGTAAATAACAGCTACAGAAGTCACTGTAGAAGAACTTCACTGAAAAGAAATCATCAAGTGCAGGGGTCAACAGCACTGAGAACAAGACAAAAATTTATGACTAAAGGTGACTGACAGTCTTTAAAAACCACATTTTTTCCTGAACTGATGGGACTAGAAACTAGAATAATAAGAGAAAGAGCCTCCAGATGATAACTTCTCCCTTCCTCAGGGAGAAGTCTGGTGAAGAAACGACAGAAACAAAAATATTCGGATCAAGGAAAAGAAATCTCTGTGTAATTCAAATAAAAAAATTTGTATTAACATCTTGGCCCAGCAACTTGCAATAGTATTTCAGTTCAGGATAAATATAGAAAAGTGATTAATAATGTTCAAATGACAAAATGAAACTCACTAGAAATAGGAAAGATAACCAGGCAGAAAATCCCATCAGTGGGGTTCTTACACATTTTTAGAATGTGCATCTTCTATCAAGAATCAGAATCTTGTTAAAAGATTTTATACTTCCTGAGAAACTGGTTATTTCTGAGTTTAGCCCAGTGGAGATATCATGTTCATTTGATTTTGAGTGCTTAATATTTCTCTTTAGCAAAACCAAAACTACATAAACATCTCTGAGGGTATAGTTAAAATGTTGAATTCAGGCCCAGCAGCGTGGCCTAGCAGCTAAATCCTCGCCTTGAATGCCCAGAATCCCATATGGGCACTTGGAATTGCTCTGAAATGGCTTGTACCATGCTTCCCACAAACTTTGCTTTAGAAGAGCAGGATGACATTGTGTTAAGCAGCTACCTATAATGCCAGCATCCCACTTGGGTACCAATTCGAGTCACGGCTGCTCTGCATGCAATTCAGCTTCAACTAATACATCCTCAGAGTGCAGCAGAAAACGGTTTGTGTGGCCCCTGAGGCCCACAAAGAAGATGAGATGACATTCTGAGCTCCTGGCTTTGGCCAGGCTCAGGCCCAGCCATGGTGGCCTTTGGCAAGAGAATCAGCATGAAGAATTCCCTCTCTACCTCCCTCCGTTCAGTGCAACTCTGCCTTTCCAAATGGGTAAATAAATCTTTCTTTTTTTTAAAGATTTATTTATTTTTATTACAAAGTCAGATATACAGAGAGGAGGAGAGAGAGAGTGGAAGATCTTTCGTCCGATGGTTCACTCCCAAAGTGAGCACAACAGCGGGTTCTGCGCCGAGCCGAAGCCAGGAACCATGAACCTCTTTCGGGTCTCCCACACAGGTGCAGGGTCCCAAAGCTTTGGGCCGTCCTTGACTGCTTTCCCAGGCCACAAGCAGGAAACCGGATGGGAAGTGGAGCTGCTGAGATTAGAACCAGCGCCCATGTGGGATCCCAGGCGTTCAAGGCGAAGATTTAGCCGCTAGGCCACGCCGCTGGGCCCGGTAAATAAATCTTCTTAAAAAAATTTTAGAAACAATTTTAAAAGTTCACACATAAGTTATCCAAATAAGCTATAGCTCAAGTAAGAGCAGAAAAGCTAAGAATTCACAATAAATACTAGGTAACTTTAGATGACTATAAACAACATGGAAAAAGAGCAAGCAAAACTGGAGCCTACCTTCACTTCACCACTTCCACCAGTACTTAGCACATTTCTCCATCCTTGTTCCCTGGCCCTATTTATTTTCTCCAACTTTGGGGGAAAAGAAACAAACCACATTTCAAATATTTCATTCAAATAAATTTACCAACAAAATGAAAATGAGTTAGTGTACTTTTTAAAAAGCAATCTGAATGTGAGCAGTGAAGAATGTATCAATGAATGTATCATCTTCTTACCCTTTGCTTTTCTTGCCTTTTCATTTGTTCAAGCTTCATCAGACTAATCTGTAACAAGGGAAACTTTTTAGAAATCGTAAAATATTTACCAACCACAACTTGGCAAAGAAAGAAAAATAAGAACAAAGAACTACCTGATCTTTTTGCTTTTTTTCAAGAAATTCCAACCTCGTTTTTCTTGGGACTTCCTTAAATTAAAAACAATTATTTTTATGTTTTTAAGAATATTTTCTCAGTAATAGTTACTACCTTCCCAGTTTCATCAGTGAAATAAATATACCAATGACAGAAGTATCCCAAAGTAGGAAAGGAAAAGAGAGAGTGGAAAAGAAAAGGAAGGAGGAAAGAAAGGAAGAGAGGGAGAGAGGGAAGAATCAACAGGTATTTGAAAGAAATAAGAAGGAATGATTTGGAACCTGTGCATTGTTTAACATTTTATTTTTGTAAAAAATTACTTTTGCAAAGCTTTAATATTAAGCAGAGAGATGTCTTTATACCTCAGACATTTTCTTCCTTTCTTCTCCAGGATTCACTTTCTTTACTGCAGTTTGATGAGCCTGGACAAAAAGTAAAACTACAAATTAGATAAAAATGCTGAGGTGCTTAGTTATAACCTTCAAATTGAAAAAAAAAATTTAGATTGCCATAACTCTTTTTCAACATACATTACCTTTAAGCATAAAACCATATGGTTTGATAGACTGTCAAAGACAAACATTCACTTCAGAGCAACAGAAGAAAAAGATTCTTCAGTCATCAACTAAATACCTTTGTCCCTATATACCGACACCAATTTTAGATATTGTAACATTATGAAAGAACTTTATTTCAAAAGTTCAGTAATTGTGCCTGGTGCAATGGTTCAGTTAATCCTTTGCAGGCAAGCTCCAAGATCCCATCTGGGCGCCACTTTGTATCCTGGCTGCCCCACTTCCCATTCAGCTTTCTGCTTATGGCCTGAGAATGCAGCAGAGCATCAAAATGGGAAACCAAAAGAAACCCAAAAAAAGTAAGTAAAAAGAGTAAGTGGTCATCAAGCACTGTTGGTGTGAGGGAGAATGGGAATGATTGCTAAACAACAGAGGATTTCTTTAGGTGATGATATAAATGGTTATGTAACTTCTGAAAAAATTTAACTACAAACTTCTATTAGGTTAATTATATAGAATGTGAATTTTATCTCAATACAGCTGGGTTTTTTAAAACACTTATTTATTTTTACTGGAAAGGCAAAGAGGAAGACGTTCCATTCATTTGTTCATTCACCAAGTGGCTGCAATGGCTAGAGCCAAACTGAACCAAAGCCAGGAGCAAGGAGTTTCTTCCAGGTCTCCCACACAGGTGCAGGGTCCTAAGGCTTTGGGCCATCCTCAACTGATTTCTCAGGCAACAAGCAGGGAGCTAGAAGGGAAGTGGAGCAGCTGGGGCATGAACTAAAACTTATACGGGATCCTAGGGCATGCGAGTCAACCAGGCTTACATGACAGGCCCCATAAAGCTGCTTTTTACAAAGTATATATTCCTAGGATCTAGCGTCAGCTCTGTGACACAGTAGGTGAAGCCAATGCCTGCAGTACCAGCATCCCATATAGGCTCCAGTTCAAACCTTGCCACTACATTGGCAATATGCCTCCCTTGCAATGTATCAAGGAAAGCAGAAGGTGGCCCAAGAGCTTGTGTCCCTGCTCTCACATGGGAAATCTGAAAGAAGTTCTTATCTTCTGGCTGCAGCCTGGCCATTTCTGGCAGTTATGACCATTTGGAAAGTGAATCAGTGAATAGAAAACTTCGGTCTCCTTGTCTCTGCTTCTTCTTCTCTGTAACTCTGCCTTTCAACTCAATCAGTGCTTTGTTTTATGTACATATTCCTAAGAGTTGCTGAGTAATAATCTTTGAACATAGAGCACCATTCTATATATTTCGAAAGCTCCACAAGTAACTTTTCCTTAAATGAAATTTATTTATTTGAAGAGCAGATTAGCAGACAGAAGGGTTAAAGAAAAAGACCAAGTAAAAGATAAAGAGAGAAACTTTCTCTTCACTATTTCACTCCTCAAATGGTCAAAATTGCCAGAGTTGACTCAGGATAAAGCCAGGAACCAGAAACTATCCTCCCCAACCACTCAAGCACTTGAGCCATCTTTTGCTCCCTTCCCCAGGCACACTAGAAAGAAGGAAGCCATATCAGCAGTGGAACAGCTCAGTCTGAAACTAGCATTCAGACATGAGCCTTCTGGAATCACAAGCAGCAGTTTGACTTACTGTGATACAACACTGGCTCCAAGTTGACTTCTGGATAGCCAGTCTAGCATCAGTCTCAAAATTTATGTACCACAATACCAATTAAAAATATAAACATAGCATATCAAATCAAAATACATAATAAATAGTTTTTACATGCATTATACACTAAAGTGGAACAAAACCAAAAGGTTTAATGGAGATATCTACATATGCTTTATTAAGTTACACAAAAGCAAGAATCATGTTTAATTCTGTTGTTCCATATTGACTTATAAAAGAAGAGTGTACTTGGGAAATTAAAATATCAAGATATTCCTAAGAGATCACATAGGGATTTTCACAGCAATATTTCCACACTGAAAACTATGATAAACATCAGTACTTAGAAATTTAATTTATTCTGTTTTCCTTTTTAAATTTGGAATCAAAATCTTGATATATTTTCATGGAGCTCCCTCTAGTGACTTGAAGTAGTCACTGGATGTGGTTAAGAACTTGCATTTTTTTTTAACATATTGGTTACTCAATACCATGTCGATTAATTCCATAATGTTGTAAATTGTTGTTGATGTTGTGTTGGGGGTTTCAATTGATTGAGATGATATTCTGCCAGCTCTATTTTCAGACCAGAGATGGTCTCCCCAAGAAATCGTTGAATTTATCTGGACAATAAGATGCTGGACTCTATGCTTGGTACATGCTTGTAACGAAAGAATCTTGACTAAATTTCAACTGTATTACTGCAATAAGGTGGAGGAACCCACCATGGGGGGAGGGTATGGGGAGGGGTTGGGGGAATCCCAGAGTCTATGAAACTATGTCACATAATGCAACGTAATTAATTAAAAAATAATAATAATCATTGCTTTTACCAAGTCTAAAAATAGCAGATTATCACAACTGAAAAATAAATCTTCTGACAAATATTTTGATTAAAAGATAACTTATTAAGCATTGGTTTATATTTGGTGATTATAATGTAACGCACAATAGCAATAATTAGGTATGATTTTCTTCATATGGCCTGGTGAGGTAGCCTAGAATAAATTTCGGGCCTCACATGCTTGGGATCCCCTATCAGCGACAACTTATAATCCAGCTGCTCCACTTCCCATCCAGCTCCCTGTGGCCTGGGAAAGGAGTCCAGTACGGCCCATAGCCTTGGACTCGGGACACATGTAGGAGACCCGGGAGAATCCCCTGGTTCCTGGCACTGTACTGGCACATCTCTGGCCATTGTTATCACTTGGGGAGTGAACCAGTGGATGGAAGATCTTTTTCTCTCTCTGTATATCTCCCTTCCAATAAAAACAAATACACCCTTAAACAAAAATTACTGCTAAATGGCGCAGGTATGCACAGCTGATCACACTGGCTTCCTGGGGGAAGGAGGGAAGGGATGCTCAGAGGGTTTCCACCTATCATGAAAGTTTCTTGACCCGCACAGGTGCATGCAGCTGGGCTACGTGGCTCCCTTGGGGGAGGAGTGTTCCTAGGAGGTCTTCAGGATCCCCAGCTTGAAGGCTTTCTAACTGGTGCAGGTACACACAGCTGAGCACACTGGCTTCCTGGGACAAGAATGCTCAGTGGGCTTCAGAGACCACCCCATCCTAGAAAATTTTTGACCCACACAGGTACATGCAGCCAGGTGGTATGGCTCCCTCTGGAATAGCCTGGGTATGCCCTGGTGGTTTTAGGGGTTTGGATTTACAGGGGGATGATGGGATTGAACAGGTGGCAGTGAGTAATGACCTGTGGTTTTATGCTCAGATTAGGAATTACAGCTGAGGGACTTCCATAGACAAGTCCACAACATGTACGTAGGGGACTGACACCAAATTGGTTTGGAGAGAAGAATAAGAGTGAAAGAAGTGGGTCTGAGAGTAGAACCTGTGGGAGAAATGTAAGCTCACCCCTGTGGAACTGCATTCTCTGCTGGCTTATCAAAGAACTGTGCATGGGAACAGGCCTTGCTGGGGAGCTAAAGCGATGCTCCAGTTGGGATGGGGTTCCCACTGGTGAGGATGAGAGTAGGATTCGGGGCAACAAGCTGGGCTTGACATAGCTACAGCTTCCTCTAGCATGGGTGTGCACTGGGTCTGGGGAGCAAAGGGTTGGGTTAGACTTCAGCACCCACTGGTACTCATGAGAGCCAGGTTAGGTGTGGAACAAGGCAAACTAGGTCTTGACTCCCACTGAACTATGTGAAAGTTATGTATGGGCCATGTTTCACTGCTTTCCACAAGTTATAAGCATGGAGTTGGACTGGAAGTGGAGCAGCAGGGATATGAACTGATGCTCAAATGAGATGTCCATACTATAGACAGAGGAATAGCCTACTAAGCCACCATGCTGGCCAGGACAATTCTACTTCCCCAAGATTACTAAATATGTATTCCTTATTGATCTAGTGACATGAAGATAAATACACCACTGTTACTCTGAAGTAGTTACCATAAAGCATTGAGAATAAAGCTCAGGCTTGGCACTGTGGTGCGGCACATTAAGCTGCCACGTATAAAACAGGCATCCTATATGGCTGAAGATCCTTAAGTTCCAGCTGCTTTTTTTTTTTTTTTTTTGTAGTTCGAGAATTTTTTTTTAAGTGGGTAAGACTATTAGACTATTATTTCCACATTTTTTTTTTCTGTATCTAGGGTAAAGGGGGAGATAAAGAGAGAAGCCATACCCAGCCTCCTACCCATCCCAGGTTCCCGATGTGGGGCATGCTCCAAGGACACTATACAAGTGGTTTTGATAGTTCAACAGTTATGAATTGCTGTCAATTTCACCATTCCAACCATGATGAAGTCACTGCAGAATCCACCAATTGACAGAGTCAACCTTAGAGTCTCCATTTTCCCAGTTCCCAGTTTTTCAATGCCAGCATAAAGCTGGGGCAGTTGAATGTTTTGTTCTGTCCTCCGTTGTGGTGCCAAGTATCCTCTGCAGGTTCCAATGGACTGCCATATCCTCCATGTGCACCTGGATATGCTGTCCACTGCTCCATCTGAGCCTCTGAGGAGGCCCGGCTCTGACACTTGCATTCCATGGTCAGACCATGGAACCTGCACTTGTCTTCATGGATAGGGTTCCAAGTCCGGCAGTTCAATTGGGAAGATCACCAAAAAAACTTTGCTGAGGTAATCTCAGACCAAATTCTTACGTGTACAGGGCCCAGCACAGCCCATCACCCCAATCACATGGTGGTTGTAATTGCTGGGTCAGTTCTATTTCTAGCCCTGTCTTCCACGGAAACCGATGAGTGTTGCAGTCCAGCCCAATCCTGCCCAATTCATACCCTAAGCCCTCACACAAACCTGTGGAAGCTGCAGCCTAGTCGAAGCAACCCACAATAACCCCCACCAGGCCTGCCCCCTGCCCTGGTTCCCATGCTTGCCAGTATGTAGAGCAGATTAGTCCAATCTGTGTCATATCCCATTCAGCTCCCATACATGTCAATGGGCATTAAAGCCTAGTTCAACCCAACCTGCCCTATTATCCTGCCCACACATATACTGGTGAGTGCTGTACCATCTAGCCACCCCTGCCCCAGTCCTGGTTTTCATACTCCCCAGCAAGAGCGGTAACCCAAGAGGAAGGTGCCCACTATCTCCCTACTAGGCCACTCCCACTCCCTGATAATGCACTCTCCAGGTGGTTCCAGAGTTTAACTTGACAGATTAGCCACTGGTGCCAGCATCTGCTATCTGACGCTATGGCAAAGCCCAACCAACCCTCACCCATTCTGCTTTGTTTGCAAAGTAGGGACAGTCAACCAAGCCTGTTCTTCCCTGATCTAGGTCACATGAGGTCCACAGGTGTTGTAGCCCTGCCTGGTCTCATCTGCCCCACCCCAACTCATGCTCTCCAGTGGGTGGGGTGTTCCAGCAGGGGGGCCCTCTACATTCTCCCTACCAGCTTTACACTCTCCCTCCCTGGTTCCTACTAATGTTGCGGCCCAGACTAGCAATGACCCGCCTCACCTTGGTGTTTGCTAGTGGGTGCTATAGCCTAGCCTGACCCAGCTCAACCTCAATTCCAGCTGGTGAAGGTAACAGTCTAGTCCAGCCCAGTGTATACCCTATCCCAGCTGCCAGCTGCTCTGCTTTCCAGCCAGCTCCCTAAAATACCTGGGAAAGCTACAGAGAAATGCAGCAAATTCTTGGGCCCTATGTTCATGTGGAAATCAAGTAAAAAGGGCTAGGATCCTGGCTTCCAACTAGCTCAGCTCCAGCCAATTCAGGAGTATACTAGCAGATGGAAGAACTCTTTCTCTCTTCTAGCTGTAACTATGCCTTTCAAATAAACTTTAAAAATCTTAAAAAACAAAAACCAAAGGTTTTACTTGGTCATATAAGCGCTATTACAATATAAAAAAATCTCTGTTGACTTAGAACTAATTTTTCAATCATCTATCCATTCACTAAGGAAATTTACTATATACCCTGAATCGCATGAGCACCTTAGACTGACAGGATCCCTGAACGAATAGTCTGACCACGGAGCATGTGTTGCAATCCTGAGTCACCTCTATTGTTGACTCCAGTGAAAGGATGAACACCACATCCAGATTAACATGAAAGACAAGACAATCGGCTCCTCTGACCCAACACAAGACCTCAAGTACCTCTGCAAATGGCGTAAAGAAAAGCAAGTGGCCCACCACTTTAGGCCAAGGGCTACAAAAAGCACCTCAGCCTGCAGATATGCTGAGGTAGACAAGGACAACCAAGAGAGCTTCAAGCTTACACAAAAAGAACAATGAAGAGTCCCTGTGAGCACAGTTGGAGTACAACATTGTAGAGCAATCAAGACGATGCAGGGGTACAGACTGTAAAGGAAAAACTACTGGCCAACAATAAGGATTCACTAGATGAGCATCAGAATCAGACAATTACGCAGCAAGCTTAGGGTCACAGGATGGAAGTCACAGCTCTCTAATTCTGTCATTCTTACTCACCTATCATTTAAGTAATAACCCCAGGACATCCTTTCCCCCAGTTATTATTCCCATTATGAAATTTATTTTACAATAATACATACATATATATCTATGCAAACATATATATGTATGTGTGCACATATATAGTCCCAAACAAAACAGTTTCCATACATAAAGACATGGGGAAAATACCAAATTCCCCTAACTAAAACTATGTATTCTCAGGCATGTCACTCAAATGCTATAAGACCTATTTTTTTTATCTGAAATATGCCAGTAGATTGTTATATCTATGTTATAATTTTTATTTACTTATTTGAATGTGAACTCTTAGATACAAAATTTTCTTGGCTTCTTATCAAGTATATCATGGGTATTATTTCTGTTAAAGATAAGAAAACCAGGGCCCAGCACGATGGTGCAGTGGCTAAGGTCCTTGCCTTGCACGCATCGGGATCCATCTAATCCAGATGGTCACACTTCCCATCCAGCTCCCTGCTTGTGGCCTGGGAAAGCGGTTGAGGACAGGCCAAAGCCTTGGGACCCTGCACCCACGTGGGAGACCCAGAAGAGCTCCTGGCTCCTGGGTTCAGATTGGCTCAGCTCCAGCCATTGTGGCCACTTGGGGAGTGGATCAGTAGACAGAAAATCTTCCTCTCTGTCTCTCCTCCTCTCTGTATATCTGCCTTTCCAATAAAAAAAAATAATAAATAAATAAATAAATAAGAAAATCTGGTTTTGCTTAGGCTGTCACAAAATGATATCTTTCATAGCATCACTTACTTTTTATTGCACCATTTACTAAATATATGCACTTAGTTTTTTTATAGCTCTTCTCAGGCTTCTTAATTTTGAGAATACTGGTGAAGCAAAAACAGCAATGTTCCTTGGAAACTTAATAAAAATAATCCATTGAATTAAGGTGTAACACCTAAGTTAAATTGAATCTTACTAATTGACATACCTGTTTATACTTCTGGAGTGGTTTCTTTTCAAGAATTTTTTTATCCCCATGTTTCTTAAATGTTAAAGGTACTCCATATTTAGCAGCTGGTTTTGTAATTTTCTGGGCAGGTGAAACAGAAGCCAAGCTTTGTCCTGAAGCTGGTCTCTTCGCTACATGAAAAGATACAAAGAACTTTTATTCCAGCAGTTCTCCAATTAAATCCTTAACTAAGAAATTCTTTAACCTAGCACTTTTTCATTCTTATAATCATTGACAGGATTTAGGACTTTTTAATATGATACATTTATTATTTTTTATGGTATTCATATTGGTAAGAAGGATGTATGCCCATGTGGACTGCAGATTAGGGTTAGGAGTGTCAAGGAATAGGGGAAAGTGGAGAAGACAACTGCCTTTAGTCTCATTTTTTCTTAGTATTTAAGACTTTTCATCTAATTTTCCACTTACTCCTCAGTATATATCAACGCCTCAACTATTTTACATTGGAGACACTTTTTGAAAGAAGCAAACTCTTCCAAGATGCTGAAATTTTTTATATATAATAAGACATTTCTAAAACTGACTCCACAGCATGACTGTACACATGTGTGGATACATGGCAGGTATCAAATGAACAAATTGTATGGTATGTGAATTGCACATCAATCTTTGACGTTAAAACAAATTTTTAAGAATAAAATTTCACAATTAATTTCTAAATAAGAATACAAAACTAAAGATCAACTGTCAAACATTAATTCCAACACAATGAGAAACTTTTTTCCTCCTATGCAGCCTGAATGGTATTTACTCTTGCAAACCTTTGAAGAACACCTTAAAATAATCAGTATAGTTAAGAATCCCAGGAAACAGGTATCTCATTATATTGTTGGATTCGAACACAAATTAGTGAAACTTTCTGCATAGGACTCTGTATATAAAAACATAAGGGTTGCAGCTGGTACAGTAGCCAAGTCAACCTGGCAGACTATATCACATATCAAATGCCTGGTTCAACTCCTGGCCCATCTACTTCCGATCCAGCTTTTTGGCAATGTAATCTCTAGGAAGCTAGTGCAAAACCAGAAAGCAGCTCAATACTGGGGTCCCTACCATCCTGGGGGAGATGTAGACTGTGGTACAGGCTCCTGGCTTTGTCCTGGTTCTTGTGGATGTCTGGGGAATTAACCAAGAATAGAAGATCTCTATCTCTGTCTCTATCCTCTCTCTCTCTGCTTTTCATGCAAAATTTAAATTAAAAAGTTGAAAGAACATAGTATTTAACAACCCATTTTAAACAAATAATCAAAACCAAAAATTTACATGCAAGATAAACTTTGCAGCATTCATTATTTAATTTACTTACTGAGTGTGAATGAGATAGACTTAGAAAAATAAGATTTGGGCTGGCACAATGGTGTTGCAAACTAAGACTCCACCTGCAAACACCAGTATCTCCGAAGGATACCAGTTCATGTCCCAGCTGCTCTATTTCCCATTCAGTTCCCTTGTAATGTTCCTGGTAAGCAGTGGAGGATGGCCAAGTGTTTGAGTCCCTAACCCAACTGGGAGACCCAGAAGAAGCTTTTGACTCTCAGCTTCAGACTGGCCCAGGTTTAACCATGGCAGCCATTTGGGGAGTGAACAAGAGAATGGAAGACCTCTGTTTCTCACTTTCTCCCTAACTTGCTTTATTTTTATTGGAAAGTCAGATAAACACAGAGGAGGAGAGACAGAGAAGAAGACCTTCTGTGCAAAACTTCACTCCCCAAGTGGCTACAATGGTCCCAGCTGAGCTGATCCAAAGCCAAGAGCTTCTTTCAAGTCTCCCGCATGGATGCAGGGTCCTGAGGCTTTGAGTAATCCTCAACTGCTTTCCCAGGCCACAAGCAGGGAGCTGGATGGGAAGTGGGGCCGCCATGATTAGATCCAGCACCATACGGGATTCCAGCCCATGCAAGGCAAGGACTTTAGTCACTAGGTGATCATGCCTAGCCCAATTAAAAAAAAAAATGATACACTATGGCAGGGTAAGATTTTCCAATCAGATATTGACCCAGGCATGAGAAAATGGGAGAAAAATTCCCCTTTTAAAGTTCAAATTAGCATTAAAAAATTAAAACACAATACATGTTTTGGCTAACTGTATTAATAAATTCCTATGCTGTGAATACCAAAAAAGGGGTTAGAGGCAAAAAAGCAAAAAAATAAAAGCCTCCAGGAGATAGGCATAAATATGTAGTTCTCATCTACTTCACAAAGAAGGAAAATTATTTATATAATTTTTTCACATATTTCAAGGTCAGTGTCAAGGATGCCTCCAGCATGAAAATTAATATATATGGTTCATGTCCACTAAGCATTTATAAACATTATCATTCCTATTTTTAATCCTTTACTATTTAATATGTCATTCATCCAAAAATAATTACTTTCTATGATATGTGGGAAGAATGTGTTAATGTCGGGAATTCCTGGCTTTTGCGATAAGGAAGCTTTTTGTGAATATCTGACTTCTGAGGAGGCTTGACTGCTAAGAGATCCTGCGGATTCTGCAAGTGTCTTAGTAGCTACTGAAGTCTGTTCAAATTGACTTGATTTCTTAGTGACTGATGGTCCTGCAAAATGACAAAGGAGTCTAAACTAAGAATCTCCAGGAAGGGAAGGAGTGGACATTAGCATGACCCTTTAATAGCACTTGGGCTCTGTTTCGGATTCCAGCTTATTAATTCCTACCCTAGAAGGGTAGCAGATGTTAACCCAACTAACTGGGTTACTGTCTCGCACATGGAAGACTAGGAGTGAGTTCTTGGCTTTATGAACCTATTGTGTGTTCACCAGTGACTGGAAGATGTTCATCATTTTCAATTAAATAAATAAATAAATAAATTTTTAAAAAGACAGGTGGGTGTTTTTTCAAAAAAATAATTGTTTATTTTCATTGGAAAGGTAGATTTACAAGGAAAGAGAGACAGAGAAAAAGATATTCCATCCACTGGTTCACTTGCCAGATGGCTACAATGCCCAGAGCTGAGCCAATGTGAAATCAGAAGCCAGGAACTTGTTCTGGGTCCTCCACAATAGTGTGGGTCCCAAGGATTTGGGCCATCCTCCCCAGCTTTCCCAGGCCACAAATAGGAAACTGGATGGGAAGTGGAGCAGCTGGCACATGAACTGGCACCATGTAGTATGCCAGTGCTTGTAGATAAAATATTAGCCAGCAGAATCATTCTGCCAGCCCCAGGTGTTCTTCTCAGAAACATTCCCATACCACTTTAAGCTTACATGGACTCATTTTTATGACATGTAATTTAGTTAATTTATTCAACCCCAAAATGCTATATAAACATGCTGCACATTTTAAATATCTTCCATTGATGCTAAAAATCCATTCTGAATTCACTCTAAGTAGAAAAAGAAGTCTTCCCTCATACAGATACATGTACACAATATATATATATGTGGCATATATATATATATACCACATAAAATTCACAATCCTGTAAATATTCTAATTTCTAAAAGAAAATTCATCCTGTGAAGTGCTTGGCTTCACATGAAATTACTTATATTAAAAGTGCTTGTGTTTCTCAGCGAAAAATGTTTCACATAGCTCAAAAATGAAAGGGAGGAGAGGGAAATTAAAAGGCAATGAAGAACAAATATCATCACTATATCAGATTTCTATCTATGGACTACTTTAAATCTGTCAAAAACTAAAAATGATTTAAAAATTAAAAAGGGATTTACAACTAAATTACACATTTTAAGAAAAGGTCCTAACAGTGTCCTCAAAACACCAGCTAAGTATCTGATACATGTATTTCAAGCAAGGTTTCAGTTAAGTAGGCCAAAATAGAGAAACAGAATTTATATATTAATCATAAATGCATTCTAGTCATTGTAATGTGTCATAATAATTTCAATGTGAATTTCTTCTGAATTTAATTTACCCTAAGCAACTATCCAAACTTACTCCATCAGCACATGTTTCTGGTATGATTAGACTTGAATATCGCAAATAAATGAAAGATTTCCTGTTAAATCTCACTTACATGGTAAAGCCTGCGCTCCACACTTTGTAAATGTTTTTAGACAAAATTCTTCTGCAATAAGCTGAGATTAAAAGAAAAAAAAGGCTGTTAATTTCCAAAATAAAATTGTAATCATTATGTTTCAAAAACAACACATTTTGTATTTATGCTGTTAAATAAAACTGTACTAATTAAAAACAAATAATTTATTCAACAAATTACCCTCATGCTACCTCCATCCTAATGTTAATGATTTTTATTACTTCTAGAGAGAGGCTTTACTTTTATTTGAACGCACCACCTAGGTTTCCTTATGCCACTTACCTGCTCCCCACATCAGCAACTGAACGTCATTACCTCTCTGGAATAACCTCTGCAGGTGGTGTGCTCTGACACCCCTCACTTACTTCACAACTGCTCTGGAGCCACTTTGTTATATTAAAGAGAGAGAGATCTCTCAAAACAACTTCTCACACAAACAATCCTTCCACCTCGCCAATGAGCTTACAGTTACAACTATAAATACCTATCATTGGTTAAACAGTATGACATAATTTAACAAGTATCTTCTAAAAATTATAATAAACACTCTGGGGCCTGGCGCTGTGGCCTAGCAGCTAAAGTCCTCGCCTTGAACACGCCAGGATCCCATAGGGGCATCAGTTCTAATCCTGGCAGCTCTTCTTCCCATCCAGCTCCCTGCTTGTGGCCTGGGAAAGCAGTTGAGGACAGCCCAAAGCCTTGGGATCCTGAACCCGCGTGGGAGACCCAGAGGAAGTTCCTGGCTCCTCACTTCGGATCGGTGCGGCCATTGTGGTCACGTGGGGAGTGAATCAGTGGACAGAAGATCTTCCTCTCTGTCTCCTACTCTGCATATCTGCCTTTCCAATAAAAATAAATAAATCTTTAAAAAAAATATACTAAACACTCTGATACTTATTCCCAGGAATTTTACCCATATTATGAGAAACAAAGATCATTTACAAGTAACTTTCCCTTTATTCTGTCTCCTGCCTTCTAAAGTGCAGAACTATGGCATAAACATTTAACTCAATTTAAGTTTGTTCCATCTTACTGGCTGAAGATAAAAAAGGCGAGGGGATTTTCTCTTTGTTTCAAAAGATGTGAGGCCTGGTAGAAAAATAAGCACATGCTAACAGAACAGATATCTCGGTAGTTAACAAACTGTGTCTTTGAGATGGCTGTTTTGCATTGATGAACTCCTTCACTCAGTGTTTTCCAAAAGCTGACACCAGCAGTACCAATTAGCTGATTAGCTATATAATCCTAGAATTTGTTAAAATATGTGAATTCTTAAGCTCCACCTGGAGATTACTGAACCACAGACTGTGGTTAGACCCAGTAATGTGTTCTGTATGATCTTGATGAGAACCGCTGCACTGTGGTGAAAGCCAGGTTCACAAACAATTCAGTCACTGTATAAATAATCTTTATCAACACCTGCACTTTCCCTTTCCATTCTAGAAAGAGAAAAGGGGCTGTGTGACCTCTAGTTTTGTCCAAAAATGGAGTACTTTCTTCCACTGTTTGAGAATGAATCTTTTTGTTGTTGTTGTTTTGTTTTTTCAAGGCTGCTCATGGGACTTAAGAGACAGACAATAAAGAATCCAAAATGATTCCACATCCCCTAGACTGCACTATCCAAGATAACAGTCATAACCACATGTAGCTATTTAAATTAAAATTTAAAATAGGCATATTTAAAAATTCAGTTACTTAGCCTGTCAGCCACATTTCCGGTGTTCAGTAGCTATGGCACAGAATACTTTTTTTATCATAATGTGTTGCTCATCACTGGACAAAATCTAAGAGAAGAATTTACCCAAGATTTGTCAAGCCACGTCCAGAAAGCAGTTGCCAAGGTGCTTAAGACTGAGATTGAGGCCCAGTCAATCCTGGCAGACAATAGTGAGAGAAATGAGTTTTCAAGAATAAGCACTGAATAGAGTATCACAGGGATAGAAGGAATAATCACTTGTTATAATCAAGCTCAAAAATTGTTTCAAGGTTATGTCCTTGAAAATGTACCACAAACCTTCTTATCTGAATATTGAACAAGTGATATATAGTAGAAAATAAATCTTACGAACAACAGATACAAGTTTTCATGAAGAATAAATCTAGGTGCTTAAATATCAAAAGGGGATGACTATGTATATGCTAAATATGCAATGTCAAACACTCCACTTGTTCATAATTATAAGCTGCCTTTGCTCATAAATTTTGCATATTTAAGACATGAATAGTTTCCCTTCCATTGCTAGCAAGTTGAATGCCAGCGCTTCTGCCTTTAAACTGAATGTTCTGGGCCCGGCGCCGTGGCGCAAGTGGTTAAAGGTCCTCGCCTTGCACGCCCGGGATCCCATATGGGCGCCGGTTCTATCCTGGCTGCCCCGCTTCCCTTCCAGCTCCCTGCCTGTGGCCCGGGAAAGCAGTCGAGGACGGCCCAAAGCTTTGGGAACCTGCACCCACGTGGGAGACCCGGAAGAGGCTCCTGGCTTTGGATTGGCATAGTATCGGGGCCTGTTGCGCTCACTTGGGGAGTGAATCATTGGACAGAAGATCTTCCTCTCTGTCTCTCCTCTCTGTATATCCGCCTTTCCAATGAAAAAATAATAAAAATAAATCTTTAAACTGAATGTTCTAATTGTTGCTATAAAAAGAAGGAAATTTCAGTGATACTAAATGAAATTATTGCTTCTTCTCTACTAATTGCCAAAAATATATTAGTACACTTGATGACAAACTGCATTTGCAAATGTTACTTGTAACAAAGGAGTCTTAGAGACACCCACATTTCCAAGTTTGCTATATACTTGTACTAATACTTAAGCTCCAAATTTTAATAGTTTAATCCAAATCTTAATTTCCTGAAGTTTTTGTGCACAAATGTGTTATTTTGTACATACAGCATTTTGTACATATAACATTTCTCTTATTCAAAGCATACACAAGTCATAATAAACTGTAATTTTCCTAGATACTCATGCAGTTTAATAGCAATTATATTAGCAAAAGCTAAGCAAGAAACCAAAATAATTTTAAATTTCAAGGGGCCATAATTTTATCAAGGACTATTTCAATTGATTTGATGAGGCATTTTATGAGTCTTGTAAAATTAAAATTTAATTCCACAATATTTTGTATGAGTTTACACAAAAGAAAAACAGAATTAAAAGACGTGGGTGCAAAAAAATTTTTTTTTAACATATTCATAGCTTTTTCCTGCTATGTTTTCCATGAACTTTTTACAACTGCATGGATTTAATAGGGTTAAAACCATCATTCAAAAATCTAATGCATAAAGTTACCTATGCCCATTTAACAATGTTTTCCAATAACTTTCTATCAAGTGAAATACAAATCATGCAATTTAACGTATTTACTAGCATAATACATTGGTATATTGCTACTAATACATAATGAATAGTTTGAGCACTTATGTGAGACAATAACAACTTCTGTGTATCACACTCTATGCTGACAATCTCAATATAGAGTTACATGTATAATCTGGACACTCACAATTAAAAGAAAGTGAAGTACAAAAAAGGGGAATGACTATAAGGAATGATGCATAACTGGAAAGTAAACAAGAAGAAAAACAGTTACATTAGAATGGAAGGGAAAGTGACAAAGATATCCCACTGTAGAGTTTAGATGTGATGTCCTCAGAAACAGAGGACATGTCCTAGTTAAACATCATAAACCTATGGTTTGATTGTAATGATAAAAAATGTATAAAATAAAAACAACCATACCTGAGGTGGAAGAAACTTTTCAATGCGTTTGGCAATAAAACCTTTCTCCAATATGGAGTTGACTGATGGTCTATCCCTAGGATTTCTTTTAAATAACTGAGAGAGCAAACTGCGGAGATCATAGGAATAATGCAATGACACAGGAGGAAAAGATCCAGATATTATCTTCAGTACCAAGTTTTTCATATTGCCAGCTTCAAACTAAAATGCAAAAAATATATCAACATATATGGAACACACATAAATTGAAACTGGGAATTTCAGCAATGAGAAATACAATCCTCTTCCAAATAATCAATATTTAATCTCTACAGCAAGGTTTATTTGGTCATTTATAAATGTATTTCACAGAGACTATTATGCCTCAAAAAACACAATGTTCTAATATGTCATAAGAGTATTTTCTATTTAATCATGATGCTCAAAGATGGCATACAGGTATTAATTAAAGAACTTATAAGCCATAAAAATTAGAGTCAGCAACATTAGGGTCAAGGAACCACAAGAAAGGAAACAAAAACAAAAACAAAAACAACCACCTAAAAGTCTTCACTTACGACTTACTGACCTGTGCCCCTATTCTAATGACGAGAACACGAAATTAACTAGTGAACTGGGCAAAACATAATAAAACTACTGCTTTTTTTTAGATAGTGATTATTATTATTATTTACATACGATTCTCCTAAAAGCTATTGTATCAACAATAGAGAAAATATTCCAAAGAGGAACGCAAGCTTTATCAACAGTATTTTAGTCATGTACTCTATAATGACGCATCTCTCAATGCAAACCACATACACAACAGTGGTCCCGTAACATTTAGCACTGAATGACAGTGAGTTGACTTAGTTTGTGGTATATCAGACAGAACACAGAAGCAATGCATATACATATTTTAACATTAACCAATATATAAATTCTAATGGAAATAAAAGAGATGAGATAGTTTAAAATCTAAAGATGTCAGATGTCAGTTTGAAAGAATATGAAATCATCCTCTCACAACTCTACTAAAACAGTAGTAAACAGTTACATAATGCTACTATATTCTCAATACACACATTAAGAAAACACATTGCTATAAATTAGGCTACAATGATTACTGCGATTATAAAGTAGTTGTTACATGCTAAACTACCCAACATGTTTAAAATTTCATTCCATTTATAAAAATTTTAGAATAAATTCAACTTTGTGGAAATATCTCTTTGCCTAAAAAAAGGAATCCCAACTGCAGAAAATATATGACTCTTTAATCCCTTACTCCAATGATCTTGGATTTGTTTCTCAAGCGATTAGTTCTTCAGAAAGGCAGGTAACTTACTCAATTTTGTGTGTCCACTTACGGGTAAAAATCCAAAATTCAGAAGCAATGGTATCAGAACAATGGTGATAAAAACATTTAGGAGCCAGCATCGTGGTGCAATGGGATAAACAACCACTTACAAAAATTGGCATTCCAAATGGATACAGGTTCAAGTCCCAGCTGCTAGCCTTCCACACTTGCTACATGTCCAGATTGCCTGGGCCCCTGTCACTAACACGGGAAACCTGGAATTCCTGGCTCTTTGGCCTGGCTTGACTCTGTCACTGCAGGAGTACGAGGAGTGAGCCAGTATATGGAATCTCACTCTCTTTCCCTCTAAAACTCTGCTTTTTAAATAAACAGAAATAAATCTTTAAAAGACTTAAGAAAATAATTAGATTGCAGAAAACAGACTGATTCTTTCAAATAACAAAAATAAGAAAAGGAAAACACAAATATGCCTAAGATAGATCAGTAAAAACATGTATTCACTTCTTCATATTTTTATGTATATTCTGAATTTTTATATAATGAAAACATGGTTTAATTAATGGAAGTAAACAGAAAAAAATTTTCAAACATAAAGTGCTTAATGTACTTAAAAAGAGTTCTGTTTTTCATGTCATTTAGCTACTTCAAAAAGGCTTCAAAGGAAAAATTTTTAAATATGACAAATTATTTTATTTAAACTGATAAAATGCCATGATGGGTATGTCGCACAAAGTTCTTTAAGTCACTTAAATTCCACACTTAAAATCCTTTTAAGCTAAACATCAAAGCCATAAATGGGTTTAACAGTAAGATAGCAAAATTTACTTTTCCCAGGAACAATTTTGGGTAAAACTGGGAAATACCGTCAGATAACTACCTGATATTTACTAGGAAAACACAAAAAAAATTTAAAAACTGACCTAGAAGAATTTCCAGCACATATTGACATCAGAAAAATAATTTTTAAATTATAAAAATATGAAAGTAACTTTTTAAAATAATTATAAATGTATCACAACTTGTACTTACTGCATGTTTAAGTGTACACATCTCATAAAGGACACATCCCAGAGCCCAAATATCACTGAAAAAGGCAGAAAAATTCCCTGTCAGGATCTATTTTTAAAAATTTTGATTTAAAGGAAACATAAACAGCACAAAATACCTTAGAATATGTGCTCCAAAAAATGTTTCCTATAACACTCAAAATCTTAATCATAACCAATGTTAAAAACAGCTGCGTAAAATTAGAAAAGTGGTGGTTGCTCAAGCAGCTACTGTAAGGTTTTATTAAAGAAATGATACTTGAAAGAAAATGAAAATTTTTATTTAGCAGAAATCAAATCACTCCATTTATTTGCAAAATTCTATAGTCAAAAGTATTATGTTAGCAATATAATATTTTAATTAATGCAACCATATTAACTTACTGAAACCAAATTTGAAAGAAACCTGCAATAGTCAACAGACAAATGCTTCTTGATTAGGATTTTTCAACCAGAGACAGAAAATTAAGAGTGACAGAAATTCAATAGCAATATTGCTCTTCCCACCCACATATCACATAATGTGTCAGCCACTCTGAATGCTTACTAAATACTATCAGCTGGCTGCCTGGGAATATGGCCTTGAGAACCAGCAATCTCTTTTGGATTATCCATGATTCTATCATTTGCTGGGCTGAGGAACTTAACCGTGCTCTGCAGCCGGATTTCCATCAACGAAAGAAGGAATGATTCATGGCTACATCTCACACTGTAACTATTAAGAGCTAATACACAAAAAATGCTCACACCAGTGCCTGAAATATATTAAATATGTAGTAAAAATACGTATAATTCAACAGAAAATTAACAGTTCCAACAGCAAGAGAAAACCTTTTGACAATTAGGGTAGTTATATATAAAAAATATTTTAGGCAGGTATATATGCCTACATATGCATACTATTGGTTTTAAGACAGCATTTTTATATTAGTATTCTAAAGATTAATAAATATAGTACAAAAGACTTAAAGGAAATGCAGCATATAGTAGATATCATTTTAAATACCTTTTATTATTATAAGGCTTGTTTTCACAGATTTCAGGAGACAAGTAGTATGGAGTCCCTATGCAAGTTCGAGCCAACTCTACAGTACTAGAACAGAAAATTGTTGGAGAAGCTTAAGATCTTAAAAGATATTACATATCCATTATAGATTAAAATTTCACCATTTCAAAACAAAGCATACAATGATATGTTACCTATTAAGAACTCTAGCAATTCCAAAATCTCCAAGTTGCACTGTCCCATCTTTGGTTAAAAATATATTCTGTGGAAGATAAAAAAAAATAAAATAAAAATAATACTGTCATAGTCCAGGCCTCAGTCAACAACACTTTTCATAAACATTATTCTGGTTAAAATAATGCTGGAGAGTGGCGTATGGGCAGGAGACAAGCCAATGAGCATCAAAATGTACCCAAGTTTAGATAACAGATTCTGGTACTGCATAGCATCATGGACTACAGTTCATAATAAAGTATACAGTAAAATTTTCAGCATAAAACTAAGTTAGCTGTGACCAAGGAGCCTGCTATCAATCACAGGTAAAGGAACCCCCAACAGTCTGGCCAGGGCAGCAGCACCCAAATGTGCATCCTGAATAGGGTGTAGGGTTGGCCAGGCTGCAACATTCACCAGCTCATACAAGGCCAAATGGAAGGCCAGACTTTGCGAGAACCTGGCCTAAACCCAATGGCATGTATGAGAACTGGGTCTGGGAGTGGATTAAGTGGAGGACTTGGGAAACTCCCTTGGTGATTCATAGAACCATTGGTGAACATGTGGTCCAGACCTAGGGGTCGGACAAGCTGGGCAAAGTAGCTCCAACAGCTGGCTAATGTGTCAATTGGTAATGGAACAGGGTGTACCAGGCAGGACTGAGCAAACCTTAGCGCACAAGTGAAACTAGAGACCAGGAGGGAGCACAGGTCATGCAGAGCTAGGCTCTTGTACCTACTGGTCTGCATGAGCCAGGAACACTAAGCCACAGTGTCTAAGGCAGAGGTGGGGACAGATGAGGGACTGAGCCAAGCTGAGTCAGAGCAACCACTGGCATGCACGTGATCTATGGCTGGGAACAGGCCCAGTTGGGGAGCAAAGGGGACAACCCTAGTGGGGTTGACGTTCCCGCCAAAGGGCATGTGGGCTGGAATGGGGGCTGCGTTCTGAACAGGAAACGGTTGTAGTCTCCCTTGGCACAGGTATGGACTGGGACTGGACGCACCGAGCCGGGCCAGACTCCAACACCCTCTGGTGTCCTGTGGGACCAGGGGAAATGTGGGATGGACTAGGCAAGGTCTCAACCCCTACTGAGCCATGTGTGAGCCATATGTGGGTATGGAAGAACCATGGCTGGGCTGAAACATCCAACAGCAAGGACCAGTTTGGGTTGAAGGCCAGTCAGGAAAAGCCACTGTTCCTGCTAAGACAGGAGGTGAACTGAGTAGGGCTGGCTCATGGACCCTCTGGTATGCACAAAATCTGGCATTGACAGAGGTTCTGATGGAGGAGCCTGGGCAACTCCTCTGGCAGGACACAGACCCTGCAGGTAAGCACAAGAAACATGATAGGAAACACCCCAGAACAGACCATGGAAAGTTTCCCACTGGCATACATCTGGCATGGATCAGGGACAGACCAGGCTGAATCAGTTCACATCATCCACTGGCAAATCCAAGCACCAGAACAAAGTGTGAGTTGAGCCAGGTTTGGTCGCAACAAAGACTAGTGCACAATACGGAATGCCAAAGTGAGGTTGCCTGTGCCAGAAGTGACTGCAGCACCCAACCAGCACACGTGAGAACCAGGAAGGGAGGGGGCAGGGCCAGCAGGGGAATAAGGGGATTCCCTTGCTGGAAAGCTACTCCCACTGCAGAGCATGAGCTGGGATGGGGGCAGACCAGACTAAGCAGGGCTACAAAACCTGTACACCTCATGTGGACTAGATCAGGGAAAAGCCAGGCTGGGCTGATTGTTCCTACTGGTGCAAACAAAATTAGAGTGGGTGACGGTTGTTTGGGCTTAGCCACAGCATCAGCTGGCAGAAGCTGGCACTGGGGGCTAGCTCTGTCAAGTGAAACCACAGAACTACCTGGAGAGTGCATAATCTGGGAGTGGGAGAGGCTTGGGAGGGAAATAGTGGGCTCATTACTCTTGGGTTACAACTCCCAAGGGAAGGCACGAAAACCAGGACGGGGCAGAGGTGGAATGGGGTGTGGGACAGACTGGACTACTGCTACACATACTGGCAAACCAGGGTAGGGGGCGGGCCTGGTGGGGTTATCGTGAGTCGCTCTGACTAGGCTGCAGCTCCCACTGGTTTATGCAAGGGTTGAGAATATGCTAAGCAGCACCATGCTGGACTGCAACATCCATTGATTCCAGTGGAAGTCAGGGCTGAAAACAGAATCAACCCAGCAATCACAACCAGCAGCTGATCAGGGCCAAAGACTGAGCTGGGCCCTGTACCTGCTAGTACATACAAGAATTTGGTCTGAGAATGCCTCAGACAAAGTTCTTTGGAGATTTCCCCAATCAAAATGCTGGACTCAGAACCCTAACCAAGAAAGGAGAGAAGACAGAACAGGTAAACCAACCATCTCAGCTATATGTTGGCAGTGAAATACAGGGCAAACGGAGACTCTATGATGGACTATGTCAATCAGTGGATTCTTCAAAGACCTCACAGTGCTTGGAGTGGCAAGATTGACAGCAATTTATAACTGGTGAGCTATCAAATCCATTGGAGCAAGAACCTCAGAGCACGCCCTACATGCAGGACCTGAGGAGGGTGGGAAATTGGGTGGGCCTTCTCCCTTAATACCCTCTTTGAACATGAAGGAAACAATATGGAAATAATGGTCTTGCCCACTTTCCTATAGCCCTTGAACCTTCTTACCTCAATTAACTGTGTAAGGACTGTCAAAAATATAATTTAAAAAAAAGGAATTATCAAAAAAAAATTTTTTTTCAGCATAACGAACTAGAAGAGAGAAGCTGGCAGCTCCAAACACACAGATAAGAAAATGGCTAACTGCCTGGCATTTTATGCAACTGCCACGTTATGTAGTAAATATGTGCTGAAAAACTGCACTATATCCCTAAAAAAAAATAGGAGAGGGTATTTAGCGAAGCAGTTAACCATGCTCATGTTTCATACTGGAGGGCTGGGGTTTATTTCCCAGATTTGGCTCCTTACTAAGGTGTCCTAGCAGCACAAACCCTAGAAGGCAAAGGTGATGGATTCAAGTAAATAGGCTCCTGTCACAAGACGAGAGACTTTATTTACACCATTTTTTCCTTTCTCCAGCCCATGGCCCAGCTGTGGCTAACAGGGAGCACCCAGAAAGTGAACCACTGACCAGGAGCTCATTCTGTCTCTTCCTATCCAACAAATACAAAACATAATTAAAACTTTTATGATAATATTACTTGGTAATCCCCAAAACTGAAAATAAAATTAAAAACATAATGTTAGAATAACTGAATATCTACATGCAAAGAAGCATTATTCTCTACCTCAAGCCATACACAAAAATTTAACCCCAAATGGAGTCTAGCTCTAAAAATTAAAAGGAAAACAATATATCTTCCAGAGGAAAACACAGGAATAAAGATTCAAGCCCTTTAATAATTAGGTAATGTTTATAGCTGACACTGAAAGTACAAACAACAACAAGCAACAACAACAACAGATTAGAAGTGGAACAGTCAGGACTCAAACCAGTGCTCGTAAGGGATGCTGGCAACATAGATGGCTGCCTCGCCCATTATGCCACATGCCTGCACCCAGGAAAACAACCCTAAACTCAACAACAAAAACGTAAACAACTCAATTTTTTAAATCAGCAGGCACAGTGGTTAAGACATGGCTGGTGAAGCCTGTATTGCACATCAGAGTACGGAGTTAAAGTCCTGGCTCTGCTTCTGATTCCAGATTCCTGCTAATGCACAAACAGGGAAACAGCAGATGATGGCTCAAGTACTTGGCTCTCTGCCTAACTGTGGAAGCCCCAGATCCAGTCCCTGGTTCCCAGCTTTGGCATGGCCCCAACTCTCACCCTTGAGGGTATTTGCAGAGTGAACCAGGAAGAAAAATTACTGTCTTTGAGATAAATTAAAACAAACGGGCAAAAAGCACACACGGACTTCCATTCATACAATACTTCCAGTACAGGCAATCCACAAAAAAAGTGGCCTAATGGATGCCACAGTCTCGATAGATTAAGAATGAGCTATGACTGCTAACAAGTAGGATATTTCTTCTGCAAATGTTAAAAATACTCTGGGAGCGGGGAGTAGTGACTCAAAAGGTTAATCCTCAGCCTACAGCACTGGCATCCAATATGGATGCCGATTCTAGTCCCGGTTGCTCCACTTCTAAACCAGCTCCCTGCCTGTGGACTGTGAAAGCAGTGGTGGATACCTGAGGTCCTTGGGCCATTGCACCCATGTAGGAGACCCAAATAAGCTTCTGGAGACCCAAAGAAGCTTCCGGTTCCTGATCAGCTCAGCTCTGGCCACCGTGGCCATTTGCGAATGAATCAGTGAGAGATTTCTCTCTTTCCTTCCCTCTGCAAATCTGACTTTCAAATGAAAATAAATAAATCTTTAAAAAAAAATTACACATACCTGTGATTTTATGTCTCGATGAAGAATTTTTCTATCATGTACATGTTTCAGGGCCAGACATATCTGTACAAACCAGTCCAAAATCTAAGGAGAAAAATCAGATCTGTAATTTTACATAACATTAACATTTTACAGCAGCCTTTTCTGACCATTAAAATGATTCAGGTATATTTGGGGTTGAAGGGAACTAGATTAAAAAAAAATGGCTAAGCTACGATTTCCTTTTATTCTGTAAGCACTAACATTAACAAGATCTCCTAGCCAACCAAAACAATGTGTGGTTAAATCTAAACTAACTGTAAAAAAAAAATCTAAACTAAATGTAAAATGCATCTTTTATAAATAAGGCAAAAGACCTTCAAGAGTAAAAACGGAAATTTTATAACAATATGACAGTAGGTGACTCTTTATAAATAGTATTCTATAACACTTTTGAAAATATAAATAAAATCAAAATACAGAAAAAAACTACAGCTTGATATTTGGTAAACATCTCTAATATTTTTATTTTTCCATTTTTATGATATGTAAACACTTGGAAGAAGTGGTGACTTGCAAGTAAAAAGACTTAATATCTAACTCAAAACCAAACATTATCAAAATAATTCCAAATGGATGACTTTTCTATATATATAAATATTAAACCATGAACAGACAACAAAAAATGTGGATTATTTTCCTATAATCTTTGATTGAAGGGGGACTTTCAAAGCATGACAGCAATCATTCACGTCTCATGAAAAAGATTGATAAAGGCAATGACATGTAATTTAAAACATCTGCATGACAAAATAAATTATCAAGTTTAATAATAATTGGAGAAAGAACTCATAACATAATTGATATATTGCTACTTCTTTTATATGAAAATGTTCTTCCAAGTCACTGAGAAAAATACTGGCAGCAGAAATATGAAGTGTAGAGAAGGAAAAAACAAACAAAAAAAGGCAAGAAACAAACACAAAATACACACCTCCCTCCGAATTAAAACAGGGTATCATTTTAACTTTGCTACAACGAAATAATATACGATGCTGGCAAGATATGAGAAGATGAAACTTTTCACATGCTAGTTCTGAGAAGGTAAACTAATCACTTGGCAAAGAATAAGCATAGCACTTCTATTTCAGCACTTCTTTCCTTGTATGAAAAAAGCAGGCAACTAAATTAAGAATAAAAATGGAAACTATGTTAGGAATTTAGGGGATGAAAATCTGAACAAGTGGGCCCAAATTACAGTCCTCGCCTTGTTGGTGCCAGGATCCCATATGGGCGCCGGTTCTAATCCCAGCAGCTCCAATTCCCATCCAGCTCCCTGCTTGTGGCCTGGGAAAGCAGTCTAGGATGGCCCAAAGCCTTGGGACCCTGCTCTCGCCTGGGAGATGTGGAGGAGGACCCAGGTCCCTGGGTTCAGATTGGCACAGCTCCAGCCTCTGCGGCCACTTTGAGAGTGAATCAACAGACAGAGGTTCTTCCTCTCTGTCTCTTTCTCTCTGTATATCTGATTTTTCAATAAAAATAAAATAAATCTCAAAAAGAAAAACTAGAGTTAGCAAGCAAAGCCTCATTTTAGGAAGATATGATCTGTTAGCAGTAAGTTAGATTGATAAGATAAGATACATAATAAATAGCCAGTCATGATGAATAATTAAGTTACATACATGTGCATCTACCATTCATTACTATATAGCGCCAATGAAGGATGGAAAACTGAACAAAGGAGGGAGCTACCCAGAAATGTGACCAAGATTCAGACATGTCACCAAACTGCTGAAATAATCAGCATTTATGATTAAAAATACACAAATAAATATACTTTAACTACTAGAAATCAACCTCCCACATTTCTAACTTACTTGATCCTCTTGAAATAAATTTCCTCTTTGAGCATTTATTCGTTTAAACAGATCCCCTCCTTCACAGTAATCCATCACTATGTACAGAGAACCGTTTTCTACAAAACATAATCATAAAATTCTTTTCAAATAAAGACATATTAGAAGCATAGCTGAATTAAAGGCACTCAGAGTTTTCTAAAAAGCAGCAACCAAACAGAAAAAACAGAGCCATATTTAGAAGAATGGGGTGCAAAGTATATTAGTTATGTGATCTGCATAATGACTGAGGTTAATATGAAACTCCATCAGCAATGATTTTTTTTCTATCAAAAATTTGCCATGCTATCAGATAGTGGTATTCACATTGACCTCCGTGTCTGGAATGAGGACAAAATGTATAGATAGACTTTACCTTAATCAATAGTACATTTCCTTAAATGTCATATATAAAATCATGTTTCTCTATCACCCTGTCAGAGATGGGCTATCTTAATTTCCACATGATCATTAATTTTCATCACTGTTTAACCTGTTTGATTCAATTATTTATCAAGCAAAATAATAACCGCTATGAAAAACTTTTGAGGATTCAACAGTGAGAATGCACAATCTCTACTTTCATGAAGTTTTCTTTGATTTCAATGCCCTTTAACCCTGAAAAACAGCTTCCAAGAAAAGCACTCGCATTTGCTTGCTGAATAAAGCAAGAGTGGGGAATGTCTGGTATGCAAAGCACATGAAGCTCACCAAATCATTTCAGCTGATGTTGCCAAGTCAAGTGCAGATGGGACTAAAAATTCAATAAATCTGCAACAGGTAATCCTTAAGTTGATAATTTTATATGGCCCACTAATGATGTTAAACAAATCCAAATGACCGTTAGCAGAGAAAGTGTCTCCACCCTTGAAAGAAAAGATTGAACTCAACAGCTGCTGTTTCTATATGCATACATTTTTAGTAATGCCAAGATAAAAGTAACTTCCTCATCTTCTGACAGATGTTCAAAATAATGTTAAAATGTGCATTTTAAACTTATTTTTACATTAGATTTTAAATGCTTGTATAAATTATTTTTAGTTATTCAAGAGGATTGTAATTAAGTATTTCTGTTAGTTAATTCCGAAAACCTTTTAAAAAATTTAAACAGAAGTTCAAATGATCATGTACTACAAAGGGACTGTGACAAAATATATATTCATTGGATAAAATTATGCCTTATAACTTTTTAAAATATTTATTTATTATATATAGGGTCTCTCTGTCTCACACACATCACACAGATCTTCTATCCCCTGGGTCAACTCCCCAAATGCCCCAAAGGCCAGGGTTGGGCTAGGCTGAAACCAAGACCCTGGAACTTCTTCCCGGTCTCCCATAGGGATACTAGGACACAAGAAGTTGAACCATCTTTTGCTGCATTCCCTGATCCATGAGCTAGAAGCTGGATTAGAAGTGGAACAGCTAAGACCTGAACCAATGCTGTGATATGGGATAGTGGCTGCTTAAACTACTGTACCGTGATGCTAGGCCCTACACCCATATAAATTTCATAATAAACTCCTTTGCTGCAGCTAGAGCACAGCCCATTAAGCCACTGCTTGCAATATCTGGGTCTCATGTCAGAGTGCCAGTTTGATTCCTGGCTGCTCTGCCCTGTTTTTTGTTTTGTTTTACTTTGTTTCAGGACAGGGGGGAAATACTCCACTTTGATACGGCTTCCTGATAAAGAGCCTAGCAGGGTAGGGAAATAACCATAGTACACTTGGGAATTGGCCCCTCATGTGGGAGACACTGAGGGAGTTTGTTTATAAATAAACAAATTTTTTAAAATATTAAATAAAATATTGGTGATGAAAAAAAAAAAGGGAGAAGTGGACCAGCACTGTGGTGAGATTAAGCTGCTAATGGAATGCCAGTATGTCACTTAGGGGTGTCAGACTGAATCCAGATACTCTGTTTGGGGTCTAGCTCCCTGCTACTGCACCTGGGAAGGCAGGCAATGATCGTCTAAGGATTTGGGCCCTGCTATTGACAGCAGAGAGAAGGATGAAGTTTCTGGTACATGACTTTGGCCTAACCCACATCCAGCTATTGTGGCCTTTTAGGGAGAATGAATTAGCAGATGGGGGATATTTCTCTCTCTTCCCTTCTGTATCTGTAAATTCCCCTCATCACTCTGCCGTTCAAACAAATATTAATCCAGTCTTTTAAAAAAAGGAAAAGAAAAAAGAAATCAAGTCAGATAGCAGGAGAAATAAAGGAAATTCAAGACCCTGTAAAGGAAGACTTAATATGTAAGACATACATCTCTTTCATGTAAGACATACATCTACATTTCACTGCCATCATTAAAAAATATCTGAACTGAATACTTTATAATATAATGTGCTAACTGAATCCCTTTCCAAGATTTTTAAAATTTCATTTGTATGGCAGGGAAACAGAAACAGGAAGAAACAGGTAACTTCCACCTTCTGGTTTACTCCCCCAAAGGTTACAACAGCTAAGCCCGGCCCCGGTCAAAGTCACCATCCAGGAATTCCATCCTAGTTTCCCACATGGGCTGCTGGGACCCACGTATATGGATCATCATCTGATGCCTTCCAAGAGAATTTGCAAGGTACTGGATAGGAAGTAGAAGAGCCAGGACTCCAACTAGTACTCAAGTATGGAATGCTGGCATTGAGATCAGCAGCTTAATCCACTGTGGGAACCATATATGTATATTTTTAAATTTATTTATTTTACTTGAAAGAAATACAGAGAAAACAAAGGGAGAAACACAGAAAAAGATATTCTAACTGCTAGGCGCAGCAGCAGTGAGTGGCTAAATCTTTGCCTTGCATGTTCTGGGATCCCATATGGGCGCAGGTTCATGTCCTACTGCTTCCCATCCAATTCCCTACTTGTGGCCTGGAAAAGCAGTTGAGGATAGCCTAAACCTTTGGGACCTTGCACCCGCTTTGGAGACCCAGACCCGGAAGAAGCTCTTGGCCTCAGATCGGATCAACTCTGACCTCTGTGGCCACCTGGGGAGTGAACCAGCAGATGGAAGATCTTTCTCTCTCTTTCTGTCACATTGGAACTTCAATCAAAAAGTAAGAATCATAAAAAAAAAGATATTCCCAAACGGTCACAACAGACAGAGCTGGGGGCTTGTCCAAAGCTGGGAGTCAGGAGCTTCTGGGTCTCCCAAGTGAGTGCAGGGGCCCAAAGACTTGAGCTATCCTCCACTGCCTCTGAGTCCATTAGCAAGGAACTGGATTGGAAGCAGAGCAGGCAAAACACGAACCAGTGCCTATGTGGGATGTCAACACTGGAAGCAGAGAATTAGCCTGATACACTGACACAACAAACAATACGAAAACCATATTTTTAACACAGTATGTTTAACTTTAATATCATGCTCAACTGAGGGGAAAAGGTAACAAAAGGGCCCTAATTCAAACTCCGGTATGTGGCAAGATCCTGAAAGAGTCATTTCAACTACCTTTCAACAGGGGTGGGGAATTTTGTGTTTTTCTAACATCACACAAAATCATCAACTTAAAAATTAGCCTGGAGGTGTGGAAGCAGCATGTGACTGAGGCCTTCTACTTCTACTTCCTGACTAGGGGTGAGTGTCCCAGTTTCTTGGCTTTTCTGAACAAACCTATTTACTGAATTCAACAGAGACCGGCATTCTTCAGGTCATTGCTGTACTCTGCTGACCCTGCAGGACCACAGTAACTATCTAATAAAGACTTCATTTCCAACCCCCAAAGTAGCTTAGATTTCTTGAATTTTACTAAAGATATTTTGAATTTTGAAGTCCCTGGAGTTATCTTGGCAGGATCAGAACAAATGATTTTGCAGGTTTTGTATGTCATGTAAGCCACACATTCCTCTTCTTTTCAGTCTAGATTAACTTTCTGTTTTTTAATTTATAAAAGTTTATGATCATAATAAGAATGATATCAGAGTAAAATGACAGCAAATCACTTTGTCCTACCTTTACATTTGCCTTGTCTTAGTTCCTGTATTATCAAATGTGTAGTTCAAAATAGCAATTATAACCCTACATTTTAACAACTTGAGAAAACTTTCAATATGTTTCACCATTAAAAAGAGAATACTAATGAGTAGGATATTTTATAAAAGTTAGAACATTTTCTTAGTGATAATAGTGTTTCTCCCACCCAAGTACTAACCAGGCCCGACCCTGCTTAGCTTCTGAGATCAGACGAGATCAAGATTGGGTACGTTCAGGGTAGTACGGCCGGAGATGATAATAGTGTTTCTAACTTAATAGGAGTTAGGCTTAACAAACATGTTAAGTTGGGGTCATCACTGTGGCATAGCAAACTAAGCCTATATCTTCACTGTTTTTTTCTCTCCCTCTCTTTCTTGCTCCGTCACTCTGCCTTTCAAATAAAAAATAAATAAAATAAAAATATGTAAGTTACTATCTTTATCAACTTGTTGCACTTATTATACTGCTTCTTTTTGAAAAACATTAATAGTAAGAAACTATTAAACAACCCAAGGACAGTGTGGTATCAGTATTATCCCAGAATCAAGCTGATATTCATATGTGTATAAATGAAACCAAAAAAAAATTACATTCATTTTGCTCCCTAAGAATACAATTCATAAGTTCTGCAATGAGAATATCCAAAAGTCATTAATGGTTTAGAATGTATTTTGAAAGCTCTTGCAAAATATATCTGACCTTCAAATGATTCTCTGTATTGGACAATATTTGGATGCTTCATGTTTGCCAACATTGCAACTTCTCTCCTTGATTCTTTCCTTTCTTTACTGGACATCTAAAAAGGGGAGGAAAACAGCAATATTAAACTAAAAACTGATACCCCAACTAAAAGTCCATCAAAAAGGTAGTGGCTAAAACGTAATTGTACAAATGTACAAAATATACCTAAAAGTTAAAAAAGAATTAGTGAAATATAATTTGAAACATTTTAATAGTCCGAACTAAGTTTCCTACCAAAACAAACAAAATACAAACAAACAAAAAACCACACACACACACACACAAGCACCCATCATAGGGGGAAAAAAAAAAACCTAAGAGGATATATTCTGCAATGAGTGGTATTCTGCAATTATGACAGTCTTTCACATTAAATTTAGGCAAGAAATTTATTTTAAAAATTCTCTAAGAATTAGCCCTATTGTTACCAAATTACTTTTGTAATCAAAGTAAAAACATACTTACTCTTGAGATATTAATTTCTTTGATAACATATTGTTTGCCATCTTCTACAGATTTAACAAGAACAGCTTTCCCAAATGAACCTTCTCCAATCTTCCGCAGTTTAACATACTTCTCCATGGTTCTTTTTCTAAGGCATCTTTATAAATATGCTAGACATTAAAAAAAAAAAAAGAGTAGCCATTACAAGAGGTACAGTATGCCTTCTTCTATAATAATTTTTCACTCAAATTCTAATTTCTTAGTGATTTGCCAACTTTGTAAAAAAGATATTTAACATCTTTATTGAAAATTAAGTCAACTTTGTCTCAATTTTACTCATTAAATCTAACTACAACTAAAACGACAAATTTGTTCATTTTTAAATATTTCTGATATAACATCATACTTAGGCCCTTACTATATAAAAATAGTTAAGGCACTCAGTAGCTTTAGTAATAGAAAATTTCAGGATAATGGCAGTTTCAGGAGAAAATACAGTACAATGTGCTGGGTAGTACAGGGCAAAGAGAAAGAAAAGTCAAAAAAGCAACCTACTGCACAATCTACTGAAAAGACCGCGGTAACTACAGACATACACAAAGTCACTGTGTCAATCCAAAACAGTTCATCTGCCTAACACACTATGATTTATTTTCATTCATAATAAGTAGGCTTCTAACAGTATTTTTCCCCCCCGGTAGGAAAAGGAGCTTATCCTGAAACAAGTTTAAAATTTCTCTGGGCTGGCATGATGGCTCAATTGGCTAAATTCTCTCCTTGCAAACACCAGGATCCCATACAACACTGGCTCATCTTCTGACTGCTCCACTTCCCACCTAGCTCCCTGCTTACGGCCTGGGATAGCAGCAGAGGATGATCCCAGCTTTAGCCTGGCCCAGCACAGCCCCAGCCATTGCAGCCACTTAGAGAGCAGACTTACAGGTGGAAGATCTCTGTCTCTCCCTAAGCTCTGGAATTGTGCTTTCCAAATTAATACACAAGCTTTCAAACAATGCATTCCATAGCACAATGCTTGTACTTGAGTCCTGCTCTACTCCTGATTCTAACTTCCTGTTAATGCACATACTGTGGGAAGCAGGAGGCAACAACTCAAGAAGTTGGGAGCCTGTCATCCACATCCGAGAACTGGACAGAGTTCCCTACTCCCTGCTTTGCCCTAGCCCAGCCCCAGCTGCTGGGGAAATTTGGGAACTGGATCACCAGATGGGAGCTCTGTCTCTTTTTCTCTCTCGCCTTCTGAAACTTTTTTTAAAAAAGATATTTAGTTAGAAATAATAACAAGGTGGAAGAAAAAATTATCATGTACATGTTCCCATAAAGTACATGTTCCATAATAAAAGATATTATTTTTTACCTATCAGAATGGCAAAATCGATTAACTTTATCATTGTACAATATGACCAACAGATTTTAAATAGTAGGAAACAATATGATGGAGGTAAAATTAAAATAAATCATACTAAAGAAAAGAGTTGGAAAATGTCCACCAAAATTATATATGTACCCTCTGATCCAGTGATTTCATTTTAGGAATTCACCCTATTAGAGATGCAGTGGAGCCAGATTAATAACCCACTGCCTGTGACGCAGACAACCTGTATTGGAGGCTGGTTCCAGGCTCAGATGCTCTGCTTCTGAACCAGCTCCCCACTATACTCCTGGGAAAGCAGCAAATGCTGCTCCAGGTACTTGGTCCAAGTACCTGGACTTGGATCACATTCTTGTTTGGCATGCCAGGGCCACTGAGGCCATTTAGGGAGTGAATCAGCAGGTACAAGATTTCTTTGTCATTCTGTCTTTCAAATAAATAAACATGTAAATCTTTAAAAGGGTGCAGGGTTAATCTACAAATATTTTTAACTCTATGAAAGTGAAACATGAAGTTATGCTCTGCAGCAGCTTCCAATGGCAAAGTTTATATACAAACAAAAAAGCAAATATTTTATTTGTGCAAATTCCTAAAAAAAAATCTGCTAAATTTCTTAAAAGAACCATAATACCAAATGTGGCACACTATCAATAAGTGGCAAAAGAGTATATATATATACCCACAAATATATACATATATATATTCATACTTACTTACATATTTTTGCATGCACACATATAACTGTATAATTATAGGTCTGGAGGGTTATACAACAAATTGGCAATACTAATTGTCTTCAGGAATGGAAGTGAGTACAAAATTTTTTTTGACCTTATCATAATTTCTGAATTTTAAAAGTATGGGATTATATTATCTACTTAAAACTAGAAATGAAATAAAACTTAAACACAATAATAAGAATGCTAGTTAAAACTGCTGATCTGATTAAAATCCTTGAACAGTCCCCCATTTTCAAATTCCTGAACTTTACCTTTTTTTCTAAGATTTCTTTATTTACAGACAGTGACAGGAAGAGAGAGAGATCTTATATTTGCTAGTTCAACTCCCTGAATGGCCAGAATGGCCATAGCCGAGTTAATCTGAACTCAATAGTCAAAAGCTAATAGCTTCTTCTGGGTCTCCCATGTGAGTTCTGAGGCATCCTCTACTTTCCCAGGCCATAAGCAGGCAGCTGGAAGAGAAGTGGAGCAGCAGGGAAATGAACCAGGGACTGTAAGGGGTGCTGGCACCAGCAGTCAGAGTACTAGCCCACTGAGCCATTGCACTGGCCGCTAATCTTTACATGCTAAGTTTTTTCTATGGCATCAAGCTTCTTTTCATATATGTAAACTCTGTTCCAGAAAAAAAAAATCTTAGTTTGGGCTCAGTGGCTAAATTCTCATGTTGCAACCGCCAGGATCCCACATGAGCACTAGTGTGGCCTGGGAAACCAGCAGAGGACAGCCAAAAGCCCCTGCACCCACATGGGAGACCAGGAAGAAATCCTTGGCTCCTGGCTTCAGGCTTCAGATAGGCTCATCTCCAGCTGTTGTAGCCACCTGGGCAGTGAACTAGTGGACTAAAGATCTTTCTCTCTCTCCTCCATGTAAATCTACTTTTTCAATAAAACAGACAAATGTTAAAAAAATTAGTTCCTAGACAAATTAGACATGTTTCCTCAGCTTTTACTAAGAATTTCTTCAAAGCCACAGATCAGCAATGTTTGACAAAATAAAAATTTGCATTTCACATATGAAAAATGTCAGAGTATGTGAATGAAGTATTTGTCTCATAAGGCTGGAACACATGCTGACAGCCACTAAGCCTGCATCAGCTCTTTCGGATATCCGATGAACATGTTAACCTGAAAGGAAGCTTCAGTAGAGCAATGTGAACCCATTTCAAAAAGCCTTGGTAGTCTGCAGCCACAGTCCATTCATACAGTTTTCCCAGAGTAATCAACACAAATTGAATCATGGGACTAAGTCAGTGTTACTTCTCATGGTGTAAAGTCCTTTCTTTATTTCTCACTTTTAAAAAAATGAGATTTTTATCAGGCTTATTTCAAACTATTCTTTTTTATATTATCAGACTTTTTTCATTTATAAAGTTTATTTAAAGTGTGAAGCACTCACAGATATCCATGGGCTACCTTCAGGGATGAAGAGGGTCAGGTGGCAAAAGGTGGGTGAGAGAGAAATGTTTCTGCCCTCCATGTGTCTGCACAAAATATTCTTCCTCTCTCAAATCCATTCACATGACATGGGATGGGCTCTGTAATGGACACTGCCTCCATGTGGAAAAAGAACTGGGACAAGGGTGCGGCCCAGCACTTAAGATGCTGCTTGGCACAGCCACACTGCATTATCAGAGTACTTGCATTTAAGTTCTAATTTCCCTCCCAATTTGATTCTTGCTCATGTGCATCCTCAGAGGCAGCAGGTGACTGCTCAAGTGGATACAGCCACAGATTCAGGCTCTTTAGTTATGGTGTGGCCCAGCCCTGGCTGCTGGGGCATCTGGTCGGTAAGTCAGCAGACAGGAGAGCGACAGAGAGTGTGTGTGTAGAATGTCTCATCTTTTAAAGAAAAGAAATTCTTTAAAATGTCAAAGATGAAGTCATATTTGTGAAAAGAGTCACATTCATGACTTAGATGGGAAGACAAGGGATTAGGCAGTGTATAATTCACCCGGAATACAGTGTCAATGTATTATTAACATGACCTCAAAAGAACTGTGTTCAAGCTCCAAAACCCTTACTAGATTCCTGACAGCGACTTTGTTGTGCAAAAACCTGTTTCCCACAAAACAGTCTTCTTACTGTTCACCTACAAGAACAGGTAACAAAACAGATCTGTTGATCTTCTCAGATCAACGCAATCTACACTAGAAACAGAGAACTACTTCTCCTCATCTTTGGCTCACCCCTGTCATCTCACAATAACGCTGCATCATGAGAGGTCGTTATCAGCTTAGACCGGATACTACTACTAAACCTTCGTAAATATTTCTAAAACGACTTATCGAAGCATAAAAAAATATTCTGCTACTTGGAGATCTTACAGGAGAGAATATAATAATAAAAAGGAATGTGTGAACAAAAGAGTTAAAATGAATTCTTGAAGTAGGACAATTTGTAACGCCTTAAATACGCAAACCATAACTCAGAAAGACTGAAACAAGTTAACCAGTCCACTGCTACTCATCCCTTGTTAATGAACAGGAGTATGTCATTCACCACAGAAGACAACTATCAGGGAAGCAATTCAAACAGTTTCTAATTCAGTTTTCACTCTAGCTTTTCAAATATTGGCCAAGGACCACTTGGCACTAAATACATTTTAAGGAAGATGAAGGCCTTTTCCGTGCAAATACTTAAAATACCCATGCAATTGAACCAGCTGGACTCCTCATCTCCAGTATGACTCCACTATTTTGCCCGTCCTTGCTTCCCCCAAAATGCGACTCACCTCAAGGATACGGGACTTTAGTAGGAATAACGGTGATGCTCAAGAAGCATCAGTCTAGACACCGCAGTCTTCCTACGGCACTTAACGAGGCGGCGGCACTACTGTGCATTTTGAAAAAGACGTCCTGAAAGAGAAACCCAGACTGTCTAGCCAGCAGCGGCTCACAGCCAGCCCAGTGGAAAGGGGGCACGCAGCCTCCCACACCTGACACTCGTCTGTGGCTGACACTTGGCTCCGGGGTTGCCTCGCAGCCCGAGCAAACAAACCGGCCGCTGCCCGACCCCCTTGGAGACGGAGGGTGGCGGCCCGGGAGCGCCTCGGTCACCGCCTCTGTCCAACTTGGCAGAGGTCGCGGGGCCTCGGCGGGGAAGCGGACGGGCAGCACTCGGGTCTCAGACGCTCCCTGCCTGCCTCGAACTCCTTCCTCGCAAAGCCAGCCCTAGGGTCCAACATGCAGGCACTGCCGCCCGACACTTGAGATGAGGACTCCACACGCAAGCAGCACCCAAAGCCGGGAGCAGGGAGCAAGTGCGGAGAAAGGGGCGGGAGAGAGGGCCCGGAGCGGCTGGCGCGTCCCCGGCGCCGGCGTGTGACGTCAGCGCGCCGCGGAGCTGGCGGGGTCGGGGACGGGCCTTGGGCGGAGCCTGCGCGAGCTGGGCACTGCAGGTGGGCGAGAGTGGGAGAAGGTGAACCCCAAGAGCGGGAAGAAATGGTGAGAGCTCACCGCGAGGAACGAATCTGGGATGATACATATCCTACATTCTCCGCAGGGAAGGACTTTCCTTTCTGCCAAGAGGGATTGCCACTCTTTTTTTTTTTTTTGAGAAGGGCTTTTGCCCTAAAAAGCCATTTTCTTACTGTTGTGCATGTCATTGTAGATGACTTAAGCAAGCATTTGTAAGGCTTGAAATTTTAAAACAGACAAAAGATCTCATATGGTTTTCTGCGCTTTACATCCAACGTGTGCAGACGTTACTTGTCTGCATTCCGCAGTGTGGGCCAGCGGCGGCTTTGCCTCCTGGCCAACATTCCCTGAGCTACACCGAAATCAACTCTCTAGAGGCATTCTCAATGAGGTAGCTTCTAGCTGCCCCATACCTGCCAGATTGCCTTACCCACGACACTGGAGGATCTAGACAGAAGCTGAAGGCCAAGGAGCGGCTCCTCTACTGACTTAGTTGCCCTTGGCGTTGTAGCTGTTGTACACCTGTTAGATGTAACCGGGTGGAGAGACCCCACGTCAAAATTCAGATTTTTTGCTTCAAAGAAGTCTCCCTCCTGAACAGTGATCTTTCTGCTTCTTCATTTTTAAAAAATTTATTGGACAATTCAGCTTTTCGTTGTAAGAGAAAAGCATATTATTGCCAAAAATGGGAAGAAGCAAGGAGGGAAAAGGTTGGGAAGTATCATTATATTCTTAAAACTGTGTGCATGGGCCTGGCGCAGTAGCCGAGTGGCTGGGGACCCTCGCCTTGCCTGCAACGGGATCCCATACAGATGCCAATTCCTGTTCTGGCAGACCTACGGAGTTGGAGAGTCAGGCCAGGCTTCCAAAATTGCACAAGATAGTCACTTGAATACTGATTGAAGACGCCTCTATATCAGCCCAGACACCTGGGTCCTCCTATGCCCCTCCCTATTTCAACAAAAGGAAAAAGAAAAACTTGAAAAAGCCCAAGCTATTTGCTTAAAGCCAGCATCCAGTGGACACTCCACTTCCTTACTTTTTCATGGGGCAGTGCTTTGTTTTGAACAAAGATTCTATTATGCTTGTACTTATTCCCTGGCTTTTTATTTCTACACTAAGCCAAGGAAAGAACCCACCAACCTTTGCCAGTGACATTAATATAGAAACTGAAAGGGGTTTTTGGTTTTTAAAAATTATTGTTATTTATTTGAAGGGAAGAAAGGGAGATGGTGAGACAACGTCCTACCCTCTGGTTCACTTGGAAATGCACAGAACAGCTAGATCTGGCCCAGGGGTCCGGAGCTCCATTCAAGTTTCCCATATAGGTAGCAGAATCCAAGTACTTAATACATTACCACTTGTTGCTTCTCAGGTGACATACAGTAGGAAACTGGATATGAAGTGGAATGGGGACTCCACTCAGACACTCTGATATTGGATGCAGGCTTCTCCCCCACCTGCCCACCTGTTTCACCCCACCCGACACCTACCCCAGGAGTTTTGTTCTTGGCTTCTTTGTCAGAAGGATTTGCTGCAAGTCATCCAGCTGGGCAAACTGGAGCAGCTCAACAAGGCATTCTTCCCTTCCTTCTCCAGACAAGTACAAAGACTTTATTTTCCTTATTCTTTCCATAGGCTAACCTTCTGTGGTCTCACCCACTCCCAGGGAGTGGGAAGTTTGTCATCTGAATGCACAATAGTTCTCATTCTATCCACAACCCTTTCCACAATAAAAGTACACAAAAAATATTGCCAATTGCTAATGTAAGCACATTCATTTTTGTTGTTTGTAGTATGATGTCTAGTCATATATCTTATTACTCTAACCTCCTGTCATAAACTATTGGTAGGAATATACATGATTACAATGCTTCTAGCAGATGTCCTAGCAATATGAATATCCTTTGAGTCAGCAATTAAACAAGGCAAAGGTGTATAAACAAGGATAATCATTATTGCATATAATCAGAAAAACTAGAAGCAGTGCAAATGTGTGATACTCAAAAGCAGTTAAAATAAGCTCCTGCTTGTGGCCTGAGAAAGCACTCAAGGACGGTCCAAAGCCTTGGGAGCCTGTACCCGTGTGGGAGACCGGAAGAAGTTCCTGGCTCCTGACTCCTGGCTTGGGAAAAGCTCAGCTCTGGCCATGTGGCCACTTGGAGAGTGAATCATTGGATGGAAGATCTTCTTCTGTCTTTCCTCCCCATCTGCATGTCTTACTTTTCAATAAAAATAAGTAAAGCCTTAAAAAAAAAAAAAAAAAAAGAGGATCACTTGGCTATTGACCATTAGTCAGTATTCCACACATAAGACTTTTGGCTCAATACACCAAGTTCGCCTATGAACAGGGACTTGAAAACAGATAGAGGGCCCGGGGCGGTGGCGCAAGTGGTTAAAGGTCCTCGCCTTGCACGCCCGGGATCCCATATGGGCGCCGGTTCTAATCCCGGCAGCCCCGCTTCCTTTCCAGCTCCCTGCCTGTGGCCTGGGAAAGCAGTCGAGGACGGCCCAAAGCTTTGGGAATCTGCAACCACGTGGGAGACCCGGAAGAGGCTCCTGGCTTCGGATCGGCATAGTATCGGCCCGTTGCGCTCACTTGGGGAGTGAATCATCGGACGGAAGATCTTCCTCTCTGTCTCTCCTCTCTCTGTATATCTGCCTTTCCAATGAAAAAATAATAAAAATAAATCTTTAAAAAAAAAGAAAACAGATAGAAAATGCAACCAATAGAGACCCTCCCCCCGAGTGAAAACATAAACCATACATATTATTAATATAGGACAAAGATCTATCTCATCCACCAAGAGTGGAACATTTATGAACCTCACAGACCAAGCCCAAAAGGAAGCCTGGAAGAGAAAATTAAAGAAAAACAAACAAAAGTAATGCATGATGAGATGGACTTCCAATAAAACTGTTGGACATATCTAAACAATGGGATGCTGGACTGTCTGACATTGTGCCAGCAATATCGGGGCACACTTAAATAAGAGATTGATGGAATTATGACTCCTTATGAAGGACTATACTATTGTAACAACATGGGGAAAATCTGTTGGGGGATTGGAGTTGGGGGGGCGGAATCCCAGTCTATATAAAATGGTACCACAAAATTCAAAAATTCAGAATAAATCAACAACAAAAAAATGCATGATGGTGCAAGCAGCAGCTCTGAAGATGAAGGATCCCAAGCAAATTATCCAGGACATGAAAAAACTGTACAAGATGGAGTTTAACCCAGTGAAATAGCCACAGTTAAATGAGAAAGTACTGAAAGACAAGCGTAAAATGCTGTGTGAAACTTTTCAATGTGTTCTCCAACTTTATGGAAAAAATATTTATATATAAAGAATTGTGAAAACTACAAGCAGAATATGAACAAAAACATGGTTCAACTTAGCCAGTATTTTGCTGCTGTTAAGAACGCTCGGCATGTGGAAGTGGGGAACATTTCCTTGCTAAATATGTGACGTGCTCCTTCCAAAATCTTGACCCAGGACAGACCACTCCCTGGTGCCAAGCCTCCTTCCATCCTTAAGAAAACTTCAGCCTATGGACATCCAACCTGGGTAGTTTCTATAATGCCTCTTGATGTTCCATGTTTGCCCCCTGGTAGAAAACCTCCTGGCCCTCCCCCAGGTCCACCGCCGCCTCAGGTCTTATAGATATATGGCCACAAAATGGGCTTTGCCCTGGATCTTCCCCCTCATAGGTGAGACAAAAAACATGTTGCACAGTTCTGAACTTGTTCAGCAGGATCATGATGAATATGTTTCCAGCATGAGTGAAGAAGATGACTGTCCTGAGGACATTGCTCAAGATAAAAATGATGACAGTGACACTGACAGATCAGGTGGAGAGAGTCGGGGGGATGAATTTGCACATCATGATAATGAACAAGGCAACAGTGCAAAAAAAAAAATCAAGTCTGAGTGTACAATTTGCTGATATACCAGGAAATTTGAGGAATAAAAAGAACATGGAGGAGCTGACGCCACTTCAAGCCATGATGTTCCAAATGGCAAGTCAGGAAATCCCCAGGGAGGGAGAGAAGTGGAGGAATATTCAGATGACAGTGAAGATAATTCTGATGATTCAGCAGCAGAAAAACAATTATAAAAACAACATGAAGAGGGCCCAGCGTGGTGGCGCAAGTGGTTAAGTCCTCGCCTTGCATGCCCGGGATCCCATATGGGCGCCGGTTCTAATCCCAGCAGCCCCACTTCCCTTCCAGCTCCCTGCCTGTGGCCTGGGAAAGCAGTCGAGGACGGCCCAAAGCTTTGGGAACCTGCACCCGCACGGAGACCCGGAAGAGGCTCCTGGCTTCGGATTGGCATAGCATCGACCGTTGCGGCTCACTTGGGGAGTGAATCAGGCTCCTGGCTTTGGATCGGCATAGCATCGACCGTTGCGGCTCACTTGGGGAGTGAATCATCGGATGGAAGATCTTCCTCTCTGTATCTCCTCTCTGTATATCCGCCTTTCCAATAAAAAATAATAAAAACAAAAAAAAACAAAAAACAACATGAAGAAGATTCCCACTCTGACAGCATGTGCACATCTTCGCAGCAGCAGGCTCCTCCCCAGTCTGCTCCTCCCTCTCAGATGCAAGCCTCTCTCATACCAGCACGCCCTCCTCTTGGACCAGCATCTGCTCCACCTTTAGGACCTTTTGGACCACCTACTGGCCACAACCAGGGGCTCCTGCATTCCTGAGACCACCTGGAATGCCAGGACTCCAAGGGTATTTACCCCAACTTTTACCCCCACCTCCAACTCCAGGTCATCCCCCTGTCCCTCCGACTCAGGGATAACCACCTTCCCCTGCACCTCCAGGAATCCCTCCACCTCATCCTGGCATGAGAGGCCCACCTTTGGTGCCTCCACTCAGACCTGCCCCAGCTGAGCTTTTCCCACCAGCTCCCTTGACCAACCCAGGGATTTTGAGTGTCCCACCCAATTTGATTCAACAACCCAAGGCTGATGATACAAGTGCAGCCACCATTAAGAAAGCCAGAGCAACCATCAGTGCCAAGCCAGAAATAACTAATTGGAAGGCAGAAATTACTTGATTTATTCCCATTGCACTGAGAGTACATCAGGAGAATAAAGGGGCTTTTGCTCCCTAAAGAATGTCAAAGGATGGCCCCAGCACAATAGACTAGTGGCTAAAGTCCTTGCACTGAACGCTCTGGGATCCCATATGGGTGCCAGATCCCATATGGCCCCACTTCCCATCCAGCTCCCTGCTTGTGGCCTGGCCAAGCAGTTGGGGATGTCCCAGAGCCTTGTGTGGACGACCCAGAAGCAGCTCATGTGTCCTGGCTTCGGATTGGTTCAGCTCCAGCCGCTGCGGCCACTTGGGGAATGAGTCAACAGATGGAAGATCTTTCTGTCTCTCCTCCTCTCTGTATATCTGACTTCTCAATAAAAATAAATAAATCTTAAAAAAAAATGTCAGAGTATGATGCAGTCCCCAAGTCTGGTCCTGCTGCTCCTGTGACCACACAAACTAAGATGTTGTTTATGAGGTTTTCATGAAAGAGATTGGAAGGGCTACTGTAACAGGGGAATCTTAGTTTATTATTCTGACTTTTGTGTGCTGTGGCACTGAAACAGAGACTCCCAGAAAATCAGTGTATCTCATTTTGCCTTTTGTGTTCAAGTTATATTTAATAATTTCCTGTAAATATTTGATAACATTCTACTTGTAGTAAAATGGATCACAATGTCATTTCCTAATGCAAATATATAGGAAGAAAATTTACAATTCTTTGATTAAAATTATTTACTGCTAACCTAAAAAAAACAAAAAAGGACTACTCAATGATTCAACTTTCTGGTTTATATACCTCTATACAGTTTTTTTAAAGATTTATTAATTTTTATTGGTAGATTAGATTTGTGGAGGTCCACTCCCTATGGCTGCAATGGTTTCTCAGCTGATCCAAGGCCAGGAGCCAAGAGCTTTTTCTGCATCGGCCACACGAATACAGGTTCTCAAAACTTTGGACTGTCTTCTACTGCTTTCCTAGGCTTCAAGCAGGGAGTTGGATGGGAAGTGAAGGAACCAGGACACAAACCAGCATCCATATGGGATCCCAGTGCATGCAAGGTGAGGATTTAGCCACTAGGTTACTGTACCAGGCTGAGGAATATATATTTAGAAAACAGTGAACTGTAATCACAGTCTGTCAGCTAGTCTTATTAGCTTTGCATGAAGATAAGAAGTCTTTTTATACATAGACTATGCAAAGATTATGCAGTTTTTAAAACAATTTTTTTTAAAGATTTATTTTTATTACTTTTTTATTGGAAAGGCGGATATACAGAGAGGAGAGACAGAGAGGAAGATCCTCCGTCCGATGATTCACTCCCCAAGTGAGCGCAACAGGCTGATACTATGCCGATCCGGAGCCAGGAGCCTCTTCCGGGTCTCCCACACGGGTGCAGGTTCCCAAAGCTTTGGGCCGTCCTCAACTGCCTTCCCAGGCCACAGGCAGGGAGCTGGAAGGGAAGCGGGGCTGCTGGGATTAGAACCGGTGCCCACATGGGATCCTGGGCGTGCAAGGCGAGGACCTTTAACCACTTGCGCCACCGCGCAGGGCCCTAAAACAATTTTTACAACAAGAACGTTTCTGTGTCTTGTTGTTAAAATTGCATTAGATTTTTCTTTGGAACAAAAGCATGTTTGCTCTTTGTGGCAACCCAGTTCTCCAGTCTCCACCCCAGAGCTCACTACTCTGTACACACCTCTACAAAACTAATATTAACAATTTTAATATTATAAGAGCATACATAAGCATTTATATATTGGTTTTTTTGATTTGGTTTTGTTTTTCCTTTCATCCCTTTATTTTTTTTAACTTTCACTTTCATGATGCATTTCATTAGTCTCAGGGATTTCTGTTTCTACTCTCTCCCCATTTCCCGCCACACCCGTGTTTTTCTCTACATTATAACAATAGTATAGACCTTCAATATATATTAGTCCTAATATTTTTTAAAGATGTATTTATGTTTATTGGAAAGTCAGATATACAGAGAGAAAGATCTTCCGTCCAATGATTCACTCCCCAAGTGAATGCAATGGCCTGGGCTGTGCTGCTCCAGAGCTAGGAGCCAGGAACTTCTTGCCAGGTTTCCCATGTGGGTGCAGGATCCCAAGACTTTGGACCATCCTAGACTGTTTCCCAGGCCACAGGCAGGGAGCTGAATAGGAAGCAAGGCTACTGGGATTAGAATCTGCGCCCGTATGGGATCCTGGCTCAGCTCTGGCCATTGCAGCTACCTAGAGAGTGAATCATTGCATGGAATATCTGCGTCTCTGTGTGTTCTCCTCTTGGTATATCTGATTTTATAATAAAAATAAGTAAATCTTTAAAAAAAGAAAAAGAACTTTTTATGCATATCTTTCATACAGAAAATGGAATGAAAGAAAGGATGTTTTCTTTGCGAAATAGTAGGTAGTTCCAGTGTAGAATTTCCTCCTGAGCCCACCAACTTCAGGGAAAGATGTCCTTTTCTTGTCCTTTTCCCAGTAGACAATGTGAACTTATCTCAGGTTGTAGTTGAGGCCCTTCATGTGCCACACAGTCTTCCAATTGCATGTAATTCTGTCCTACAAAATGTTCATGCCTAAGCTCAGAGAGCCTTGATAGTTTCTGAGTTACTTCAACCAATCACATCCTCAACAATATTCCATTTTGAAAAGAAATAACAACACCAAATTTTTAGTCATTATAATAAAACTTGGATATTAAAGATGGTTATAATGTTATATGCTTTTCAGCAAGAAAAATTGAAAATTCATTCAGACATTATTAATAACAGTAGTATAATATGGTAAGCATATTATAATATGGCAAGCAAACGGACTAGCTGATCTGAAGCCAGGAGTCAGGAGCCTCTACCGTGCCTCCCACGTGGGTGCAGGGTTCCAAGGCTTTGGGCTGTCCTCAACTGTTTTCCCCTTATAATTTACACGGTTGAAACTATGTGGAACAGAAGAACCACAAAGGAGAATGCTACCTGATTCTCTGGCTAAAAAACTGTGTGAGACAAGAAGTTACAATTGGTGTAGACCATTACATTATAGGGTGGTTTGTTAACCTAGCTGTATATAACCCAATTACAGGAACGTTTGTCCAAATTGGAAAAAAAAAATGTATAATTGTGTTTCAGAAAATTTACTTTTTTTTAAAGATTTATTTATTTTACTTGAAAGAGCTAGAGAGAGAAATCGTCCACCTACTGGTTCTCTCCCTAATTCCTGAAGAAGCCAGGGCGTGGCCAGTCCAAAGTTAGGAACCAGGAACTTCCTCTGAGTCTCTCATATAAGTGCAGGGTCCCAAGAACTTTAACTAGTCTCCACTGCTCTCCGCAGGGAAGTAGATAGGAAGTGGAGCAGCTGGGACTCAAACCAGTACCCTTATGGGATGCCAGCACTGAAGGCTGAGGACCAACCAGATGAGTCACTGCACCGGCCCCAGCAAATTTAATTTTAGGAATCACACAGAAATAATATCATTGGAAACACTAACTACTGAGTGGCTACTGTTGAATAGATTTTTGAGTACATTCATCTCTTAGAAAATTAATATTGTTGGCAAGATTGAGTGTTCTCTGGTGAAATGTTTATGATAACATAAATTTTTAAAAAGGATAGGTTGCTATTACAGGCCTGTGGCTTAGCATTTAGGATGCTGTGGGAGATGCCTTCATCCTATATCTAAGCACCTGGGTTTGAGTTCAGAGTTCAGCTCTAGTTGTTGATTCCAGATTCCTGCTAATGCACACCTTGGGAGGCAGCGGATGATGGTTCAAGTAGCTGGGTCTCAGGATTGAGTTCCAGCTCCTGACCGTAGCCTGACACAGTACCTGCTGTCAACAGGCATTTGGGAAGTGAACTAGCAGATGGGAAACCTCTGTCTCTCATTCGCATTCTGTCTTTTAAATAAATAATGCAAGTTCCAAATAATTATATACTATAATTCCATTTGAAAACATTAAGACAGCACCCAGGTCAGTGGCCTAGTGGCTAAAGTCCTCACCTTGAACGTGCCAGGATCCCATACGGGCGCAGATTCTAATCCCAGTAGCCTTGCTTCCTATTCAGCTCCCTGCCTGTGGCCTGGGAAAAATTTAAAATTTAAAACAGTCTATAATCTATAAAGCAGATTTTATATAACCTTTTCACAGGTTTTATGTATAACTTTATATAAATATATCTTGGGCCCGGCAGAATGGCCTAGCAGCTAGTCTTTGCCTTGAATGCACTGGGATACCATATGGGAGCTGGTTCTAATCCCAGCAGCTCCCTGCTTGTGGCCTGGGAAACAGTCTAGGATGGCCCAAAGCCTTGGGACCCTGCACCTGCGTGGGAGACCCAAGGAAGTTCCTGGCTCCTGGCTTTGGATAGGCACAGCACCAGCCGTTGCACTCACTTGGGGAATGAATCATTGGACAGAAGATCTTTCTCTCTGTATCTCCTCTCTGTATATCTGCCTTTCTGATAAAAATAGATAAATCTTTTTAAAAAGTTGTTATGTATGTTAAAATTTTTTTCTTCTTTCTCCTTTCCTTCTTCAAAGACAGAATCAGCCTGCCTGGGTTCATAGGTAAGAATCTTGGGGAAACTGAAATGAGTCCCATGTTTTGATTTCTTTTGCTAGGTCTAAAAAATAGCACCTAACCATATACCACCCCCAGAGTGGCACAGAGGTAGGTTTATGCCATGCCACTCCCAGGTAATGCCTATCACCTACTTCTGTGTATTTGCCAGGGTACCCCACCAGGACTAGTTTGCATACGGCATCCAAAATCCAGCGGGATGAGGTGAAGTCTTCTCAATGTGGTTATTTTCCCCTTTACTTAGAGTTGGTGGGTTTTGTTGCTTGGAGGTTATGCTTCCTTGTACCAAGTCTGATGAAGAGGAATCTTAACACCACCAGCTTCTCTAACAAAAAATATGGTAGGAATCACAAACAAAGCTGTTCTCCAGATGGAATCCATTGCTTTAGCTCTAAGGGATCATGCAGCACATTATTTAAAGAAGTCACGCCATGTCTAATGCAGTGTTTCTGATTCAGCTCCACACCCCAGCTAGGACGAACGAAACAGAGGGATGCTCAGGCTCAACCTCGGAATAAGGAAAACAGTTTCAGGAAATGAAGCCTCCCTAGAGAGTTCTAATGCAAAGTGAAGACTGATAACTTCTGGGTTATGTATGCCAGAAAATATGAGTAGCAAAACATGCTAGTTCCCATAAAGGGATATGATAGTACATAATGTAAATTTAAATGATATTATGGAAAACCAAATACACAAACATTCCTTTTCCATTTCAAAGAGATTCTTGGAATAACCTCTCACAAAGTATTAAGATAATACTGCAAAATAATCTTTTAAGCTTCATAGAAAGCTAATAAAACTTGCTAACACGGTGTGATTAGTTTATGGTTTTCCAAATTTATATTCCTCTTTCCAAAAGAAAATATCATATGTGCAAATCTGTTGTGTACATTTCTTTGTTTAGAAATGTTTTTGCTTGGTTTCTAATATCCTGTGAAAGGCCTGAGAAACTTGCTCATTAGTGTCCCAGGGCATAGAAAATCATGCTTTAATATGACAATAGTTGGGCAAATTCCACTCTATTAAAAGTAATGTACCAAGTCGGAAGAAGCTTGGCAGCACCTGTAAGCATCTGCATCATCATCAACTTGGAAGGTTAGGAGTGTATCGCCTTGTGAATATTTGATTCTGCCCAAGAAATAATAAAGATGGGCCAAACACAAGTGTGAAACACACACCTAAGTCACTAACTGTTGACTGAAGTCTGCGGGACATGCGAATATGCACAGAAACGGATGGAAAGACCAAGATATACCTAACGTACGACAGACATTAAGTATACAAGAAGCGCTCACTATTTATGTCACTATATAGTCACTAAATACTAAATATACCCGAGACATTAAGGAATCCAAGGTGTTACTGCTGCCACCCAGTGGTGACATTCAAACTATCTAGTAGTCTGTCCTGGCTCGCCAGGCCTTCCTAGACCATCTGTCTACCCACCCCGACTTGTAAGTAGAACCTTGGCCATACAGGGTCAGGACTATCGGAATTCTGATGGGATAGGAGCTCGATCATGTGAGGCTAACGGATATAAACACAATTCCGTCCGTGTGGAAACTCAAATGACGTATTTTCTGCAAAATCATGAATCTGCAAGCGTTCTCTGTGAAAAAAGGCGTGATGACTGAATTTTGTTTGCAACCGGCGACGACACACGAGGCACAGTGACACGGCCGCGTCCCCTGCCCGCGACCTACACGCACCGGGCAGGACTGGGCGTTCTGGTGTTCTGGGTGCCGGTCTCTCCGCCGACGCTTCGGGAGGCCGACGCGGCCGGGCGGCACTGAAGCTCGGCGAGGGCCCTGGAGAGGGCGCGCGCCGTCGGCAGCCCGTCCTTCCGCTAGGTCACCCGTCGGGCACACGGGGGAGCGTGAGCGACGTGAGCCAATGGCCCGGAGAAGGCCGCTCCCTAGGCACCGCCCTCAGAGCCCGCTGCCGGGCTCGGCTCCGCCTCCGCCACGTGACCCTGCCCCAGCCCGCCCACTGCTTCCCATGGCCCAATGGAAGCCGGCGCGGCGGAGGGAGGCGGAGCCTGGGTGGCCGCACGCCGCACGGCCGTTCACGTCTGCGCGGTGACGTCACGAGCCGACGCTGGGGACGTCCGTGTCGGGCTCCGGACTCCTGCAGCCGCTCTTCCCGTTCCGTGGTTTGGGGCTGGTGCGGTGCGAAAGCCACGGCCGCCGTGTCAGAGTCCTAGTTCGCCCGCGGCCCGGAATCGGGCTGGAGGAGGAGGAGGAAGGAGAGTGTGGTGTTTGAAAGCCATCCTGCTTTCCTCCAGGCTTGGAGCATGGATCCAGTTAGAGTGTTTTCCGAGAGAAGTGAGGTTGGAGCTTTTTATTTTTAATTTTGGGCACAAGCAGGTTGACTCCAAGGCCCTCCCAAGCAAGAGGGTTTAACTTAATGCTGTTCCCGTGTTTGAAGGAAGACAAAAAAAAAAAAAAAGCCCCACCTGGCAACATTTATGTAACCTCTGGTAGAAAACACCAGGTGCATTTACATCGCGGTAGTTTTCGTTGTGTGTCTGGCGTTTTTCAGGGGGAAGCTGCTAGAATAGCTAGGTTTTAGGTTTAAAACAGATGCAGAATCCAAAGGCAGCGCAAAAACCAGCCACCGCTTTTGCTATGCCTCTGAGCTGCGAGGTGAGTTGTATTCGTTAGTTGTCATGTTCACGGATTTGGGGTCAACTGTGAGGCCAGGGTTCTCATCTTGGTTTCTCTTCAGTCATGTTTCTACGTGTTAAACCCATCCTGGTTGTGTATCTATATATACCCTCCTCGGTCATTCATTAGAGTTTCACCGATTTCCCGCAGGAACCGTGGAAGGACCTTTGAATACAATGGAAGTAGGTTCCAAGAAAAGATCCATTGTAAACCTAGGGAGTGGGTTTTACTTTATGCTCAGTTTGCCCCAACTTTCAAATACCATTCAGTTTTTTTCTCCTTGGATTTAAATGTATATGCAATAAGTATTTCGGGGTACTTAAGATATTTGCATTTTGGTCTTAAAGTTGGAGCAGAAGCTCCTTTAAAATCCCAGAAATGAACTTCGCTTGTGACGTGCCATACTGATGTGGCCGTAATTACATGTACGTGATGTACAAGAGAGATCAAGATTTCTGTTTTCCTTTGGGTCAAGTTCCTCTTTGTGATGGTGGAACCAACAGTGACCACACCTTTATCTCATGTGTGTCAGAAGTTCGCTTGTGCAGATGTCAGCTTGTTTTACAGTCTGGCTCCTGCAGTTTTGCAGTTTAGTTGCATGTAGTTCAGCTACTGCAGCATCATTATTATGGCTTGAATTTTTGAGTATTGAGGCTTTCCAGAAACGCTTTTCCCTTCGTCTCTGATGAGTTAGTTGAGATCATTGTTTTCTTGATAAGATCAATTGGGAAATATTTTAAGCTGCCCATTCTTCAGCTCTGCAAAATACTAGTTCTTAACTATATAGGCGAGTGAAAATGCTTAAGTATTGTTGCCAGTTGGCTTCCAAGGTGCTGCTGATGGCTCTGTAGTTACTAGTAGGGCTTACAAACCATGTGTGTGACCTGTAGTTCTTTGCCCAAATTGCAGTTTTTGGGGACAATGCCTGTGGCCAGAATCCATGGCAGATGATATACCTTACCTCAAACATAGTTCTCTTGCTGCACCTCAAAGACTAATTCTTGGTTCAAAAAGTCAGATTATTCTGTTTAAGTAATCTGTGTGGATTTATAGTACCTCCATCATTCCTTGGAAATTGAGCTTTACTTAGCATGTGTTAGCAATCGTGCCTACCTTGTTAGGAATGTAAATTTTTAATCTAGTTTTGGATGTACGTAGTTTGGGAAACAGATTTTTTGAGATTATGGCTTTAGGATATTAGTAAATTGACTGTTTTCCAGGTTACCTTGATGCATAAGCTTTCCACTTCTGTTGTGACATGCTGGTTAATAATTCCTAGGCCACTCAGGAAGCTAGATTTGATCTCTGTGGAGGGTCGTATGTCAAAGCCCCATCCTGTGGGTTTTTGCCACTGTCTCTGCTTTGTAGAACTTCCAGCTTGATTTATGTCAAATTTGTCAGCAGGAAACAGAAACAGTATATGATAGAGGAAGTGTTAATGCTTACTGAGTGTGCTCTATGGTCCAGGCTCTTTTCTAAGCATGTAAGCGGAATGTTTCGATTCTCACACCACCCCCAGGGAATTGGGCCCTTCATTCTTTCCATTCTACAGATGTGGGAGCTGAGGCATAAAGGACTTGCACAGCACGTTGTCTGAAGTAAGACAGATATCTGTGTGTGTGTCTTCATTTCTGTATAACTCTTTGAAATACATAAATAAATCTTAAAAATAGAAGAACACACACACACAGGGCAGGGGGGAAATGGGTAGGTGTCTTCCATGTACTAGTACGTTCACCAAATGACTGCACTGGCTGGATTAGGGAATGTAGACCAGGCTGGAGTCAGAATTCCCAGCTCCTTTGCTCCTGATGTGGCTTCCTGCTAATGTGACTAGGAGCAGCAGGTGATGGCTCAAGTACTTGAACCCCTGCCACCCTTGTGGGAAACCTAGATAGATTTCCTAGCTGCAGGCTTCTGGCCCGGCTGGGCCCTGGCTGTTGTGGGCTTGTGGGGAGTGAACCAGAAGGCGGACCGTGTCCCTGTCTGTTTTGTCTTCCTTCTCTGTTTCTTTCTTTCTCTCTTTGTTGCTCTTTCAAATAAGTAAAAGAAGAAAAATGAATAAGCATTTAGAAATTAATATAGGATCGACATAGCAAATGTATTAGTTATGCTTACTTTATTTTGATGACTTGTTTTAAAGTGGACCTAGCTCAGTGCTGATGTAATCAGTGGACCATACTTCATTCCTGTGGCGTAATAGTGGCATTTATAGTCTGTCTTTTCATACATTTTTAGAATTCACTTTTCCCACAACTGACAGTTTTAAAGTGTCTTTAGATTTTTTTAAGAATTACATTTCTTCAGCTACATATACATACTTTTTACAAACTCTGCTGCCTGCCTCATCAATTTTATATATCTCAAATGAATTAGAATATAGATTTTAAAATGTGCTTTACTGTACATATGATTTTGATTTTCCTCTAGCTTTGTGTAGTTAACAGGTGTTAATGAATAGCTCTGATTCTATCTTAACCACCTCTTTTGCATTGTTATTACTTGGTTAAGAAAGGAGAAGAGTTTTTTCCTTCTTTATGAGGTCTGATGGGAAAAGGTAAGTGGTTCTTCTTTGGAATGGGGATCTGTTGGATCCCTCTGCCTGCTGTGACTTCTGTCCAGTACCCTGAGATCATCACATGTGTAGCATGTCTGTTCATTATATCTTTGCATTTTTCCTCAACTTAACATTTTTAACTGACTTTCCAACTTCTGCAAAGACATGGAGTTTTTCATTATAAGTAGAGGAAGTAACACAAATTTTAGATTCACTGATGCATTTTCTAGTACCTCAAAATTCAGATTTATTGATCTTGTTTATGACCCCTGAATATATGTTCTGTTGTTTTCTCTGTGGCTTTAGATACCTTATTATTTCTTTTTGAAACAGCTCCATACTTTTAAGCACTATCTCTGTTTATAGTTTCCCCTGGTTGATATATTCCTTACATAAATTTCATTTTTTCTGCTTACAGCCCACCTTTACCTCTATTGTTCTTTTGCTTAAGCAGCCCTGGCTCCCCATAATCTGTCAGATTCTTTCAAGGTTAGGCTTTCATCTCTTTTACTGGCTTTCTCACTACATTCTGCCCTGAGCATTGGACGATAGTCATGTGGTGCTAGAATCCCCAAATGTATCCTAAGCAATAGCAGTGCCATAAGAAAAAACAGGTGGTTTTATGAGTTGAAGAGTCATTGTCTGGTAAAGTGAATCTGAGAAGCTTTGCATACTTTTTCCTTATAAAATTAATGTTTATTGAAGTTTTCTCAAGAACTTTTTTGTTGTGCTCTTAGCTTTTAGATTCTAAACAGGAGTATGATATATTACTCAAATTTATTAACCATGAAGCCCTTCATAGAACTAGTGTTCTGTACACATATTTACTGACTTATGGATATTTTTGTTGCTTTATCAGTCCATAACTTGACTCATGCCATTAATTTTGCTTCACATAAACTCCTCTTCCATCTCTGTCCCATCAAAAACCCCACGTAAATGTTTTGGCTTCGATTTGGGAATATTTCTTTCAAAGAATGCTTCTTATCGTCAATCACAAATGTGATATTTTTCCTGGGCTTTTATTGCAATTATTTTGGTGTGTTTTGTCACATCTATCATGTGTTTTTTATTATAGGGCTATGTATTCTAGGAAAACATATCTTGCTTGAGGACAGTATGTAATATAGCCTGAGATTTATTGAAAGCTGTAAGTGCTCTGCATATATGAATACGATGGGATCCATACAATAAAATTACATATTTAATACAATTTCTAATAATTCATATCTGTTAGAAAGATATCAGCAAATGAATAGTGATTATGTTGAAATCTATTGTGATATTTTATTTTGTGACTAGTACTTAGCACAGTCTTTTTGTTTTTAAGTGTTTATTTTTGTTGGAAAGTCAGATGTACAGAAAGGAAGAGAGACAGAGAGACAATGATCTCTGTCTGCTGATTCACTCCCCAAGAGGCTACAAGGGTTGGAGCTAAGCTGATCTGAAGCCAGGAGCCAGGAACTTCTTCCAGGTCTCTCATGCAGGTGCAGGGTCCCAAGGCTTTAGGCTGCCGACAGCTGCTTTTCCAGGCCACAAGCAAGGAGCTGAGTAGGAGGCAGGGCCACCAGGATTAGAACCAGCGCCCATATGGGATCTCATTGCAAACACGGTGAGGACTTTAGTTGCTAGGCTACTGCACTGGGCCCCAGTGCAGTCTTTATATCATGTGTATGAGAATGCCCCTTAATGGCTAGATTAGTCTGAATTTCCCTTCCCTGGTGTCATTGCTCATGTGATGTTTTGTCTTTGTAGTTATAGATTTGAAGATTTTCATTTCCTCTGAAGCCGTATTAACCATGATCTTCCCAGTTGGCTGACACACATTTGGACTTAGCTGTGATCCTCAATTCTACCGAGTTTCCATTCTGGGAGAGTGAAAACTTTGTATAAAGCCAGGAAAAGTTAATGTGCCTACTAATGCTGTATATCCCTTAGCTGTTTCTTAAGTAATTCTGTTTCTTCTCTCCTTCCCCTACCCCACCCTATTCTGAGGTGTGATTATGTTTTAGTGTTTATGCTAGGTCCGTATATTGAAGGTAACCACACCTTTTAAGATAATCAGACCTTGAAATAGAAACTAAAGCCTGGATGTACAATTCTAAAGTTAGAAAGAACATTTTGACCTAGAGTCTTAGGAGTTTTGTAGGAGACTAAAATTTGATTCTGCCAGCCTTCAGTGAAGTTGGAAACTTGTAGCCATAATAAATTTCTTCTTTATCATTTCTCATCTTTTATTAATTGCTAAATCCTCTTAAGTATTTCTCAGAACTCTATCTACTTCTCTGTATTGCACTGTCTTATTGCTGTGGTTCTTTCATTATCTCATGTTCAGAATTGTTCAATGGTTTGCTCACACCTGACTCCTCCCACTGTCCACAATCTGTGGCCTTTTCTAACCCATGTTTCACACTGCTGCTGGTGTTGGCTTGCTAAAGCTCCTATCTGATCATGTGGTTTCTATTTTAAACCCTTAATAGTTTCCCATGTGCATAGAGGAGTACATGCATGTGTATGTGTATGCATACAGCTCTCCACTGTTGCCTGCCATACAACAGTGTACAGTCATTTGTTACCTTCAATGTTAGTCTGTTTTCCATTGCAATAACAGAATATCTGAGATTGGTAATTAATGAAGGAAAGATTTATTTGACACAAGGTTCTAGAGGTAGGGAAGACAAAGAACATGACACTAGCATCTTACTGGGGGTCCATACTGTGTGATAATATGGGAGAACATGCACGTTCACATGACGCAGAAGATAAAATGGAGGAACTCATCCTTTTTATTAGGCACCCTATTACTATAACTGACCCCACAGAAGCGACATTAATTCATTCACGAAGGCAGAGTCCATGTGACATAGTCACATCTTAAAGCTTCTGCTTCTTACTAATGTGATCATGATAATTAAGTTTTTTTTTAAGATTTATTTTTATTATTATTTTTTTTTATTGGAAAGAGAGGAGAGACAGAGAGGAAGATCTTCCATCCGATGATTCACTCCCCAAGTGAGCGCAACGGCCAATGCTATACCGATCCGAAGCCAGGAGCCTCGTGAGGGCTGTGATGTGAGGGCTGTGTTGTGCATGTCCAGCCAGCCACGTGGAAACCTGCTTGAGTTGCGGGATGCTGGCCTTGGCGCCACCCACAGCCTCCTGGCTGTTGTGGACGTTTGAGGGTGTGCTCTCGTGCATGGGAAATTTCTCTCACCATCTATCACAAATTAAAAAGAGAATTTTTAAAAAAATAAACAGCAAAACCAATGGAGATTGAGTACTAGAGTTAGCAGTTGAAGAGGGGTCCTGTGCCAGTGGCCTGAGGCAAGAGGCCAGAAGGAGGAAGGTGTGGTTGGACGGAGACTGTAAGATGACTGAGCTTGGAGAACTGAAGGAAGTTCACACTGCAGCGTGAAACTGAGCAACCTGGCAGGGTCCAGACTACTTTCTGAGAGTGTGTCTACTGAGGAGAAAGGATTGAAAGATTTTACTTCATGGAGTGGGATCTAGACTACTGATCTGACTTGCTTTTTTAAAACACCATGCCAGCTGCAATGGTGAAGATCAGATTACAGGGGCAAGGTGATTGTGCATAGATCATTTAGCAATTTATTGAGGTAAACCTAGGCTTCATCTCTGGAAAATTATGTTATTGCCCATCTTCTTAATGCTGCAACAATATGTTTTTTTAGTTACTGTGTATATATTAGAGCATTTTGAAATGACTTCAGGTGTATTTTTTGACAGTTTAAAAGATGATTTAATATTTTTCTTTTTTAAGTGTGCAAAATTGGCTGCCTTGTTCTTTTAAATAAATAGCCTTTTATGGACAAGCTTGGGAATTCTGCTTCACATCTAGAGAGATTTAGCACCGTATTCAGGTCTGCTTCTCTCATATGTCTTTTATACTGCCACAGAAATTTGAATATTTTATAGTAGTGCTGTTCAATAAAAATATTTGCACTGCAAATGTGAGCCACATGTGTAATTTTACATTTTTTAGTAACATTAAAATGGTAAAAAGAAAATGGCAGGATTCATTTTAATAATGTATTTTACTTAACTGCAGATATCTAAAACATTAGTTCAAGATACAGTCAATATAAAGCTGTTAATAAGATATTTGACATTATTTTTGCACAGTCTTAGAAATTCAGTAGATATTTTGTACTCAGATGCATTTCAAAGTGTGTTATGTTTTAAGGATTCAGGAGTCTGCTGTGTCAGAGAGCTCTAAAGATTTCTGGATTAATGAGTGTTTTATTTTTTTAAGCTATCAGATTTATAGAAATAATAACAAACACATGAGTTTTATTTGGAGTAGGGTTGTGTGCTGTTATAAAGAAAGGTTGAAACGCTGAATGTCTCAGCAGTATTATGAAATTGTTTTTTAATAGTTTGAAATAATTAAATTTACTTATTTATTCACTTATTTACAATTTCTTGATGTTATTGGAAAGGCACATAGGATTTATAGAGAGAAGGAAATACAAGCAGAAAAAATCTTCCATCCACTGGTTTACACCCCAAGTGGTCGCAATGGCCAGAGCTGAGCCAAAGCCAAGAGCCCGGAGCTTTTTTCAGGTCTCCCATGTGGGTGTAGGTTTCCAAGGCTTTGGGCTGTACTCCACTGCTTTCACAGGCCACAAGAAGGGAGCTGGATGGGCAGTGGAGCAGCTGGGACATGAACTGGTGTCCATATGGGATTACAGCACTTACAAGGCAAGGATTTAGTCATTAAGCCTTTGCGCTGGGCCCAGAGTTAAATTTCTAGTTATTATTTACTGGTGTGGGAGAGTAGTTTAGGGTTGAAATAAATGGAGATGTGATGGGATTTTCTGATGGAAATCTCAGTAAAAAGAAAGGTTTATTTTAGAGAGATTTCTCAGTGCTATGTAAATCTATAGCTCACATTCACTGAAATATGTTGTCACCTGCATTGTGCCTTTGTATGTGTTAAGAAATGAAGGATATGATGTGTATTCTTTGCAAAATCTTAGCCAACATGATTTTGATAATTCAAAATGCACGTCATTCTTGAGTTATAAAATATGAGAACATTAGTGTTTTTTAAGAAATTCTTTTGGTTGCTTGCTTAGGAGTCAGTTTTTACTCATGGGTTAATTTAATTGGTTCTATAGAATTGCAGATTTCTTAGCAGGGACTGTTTTAGGTAGCTTGTAAGATGCTACTTCTTGGGCCCAGTACGGTGGCTTAGCAGCTAAAGTCGTTGCCTTGAATGGGCCAGGATCCCATATGGGTACTGGTTTTAATCCTGGAAGCTCCACTTCCCATTAACCTCCCTGTTTTTGGCCTGGGAAAGCAGTGAAGAATGGCCCAAAGCCTTGGGACCCTGCACCCACTTTGGAGACCTGGAAGAAGTTCCTGCTCCTGGCTTCGAATTATGCACGGCTATAGCCGTTGTGGTCACTTGGGGAGTGACTAATCGGATGGATGAGCTTCCTCTCTGTCTTTTCTCCTCTCTGTATATCTGACTTTGTGCTAAAAATAATAAAAAAACAAATCTTTTTTTTTTAAAAAGATGCTACTTCTTATGGCACCGAGCATTGTAGTGTAGAAGGTAAAGCCACATCCTAGGATGCCTCACTGGTGACCTAGCTGTTTTAGCTTAGCTCACTGCTTATGTATCTGGGAAATGCAGCACAAGATGGTCCCAAGTGCATGGCCCCCTACCACCCACACTGGAGACCTGGTTGAAGGTCCTGGGTTCTGGCTTCGGCTAGGTCAAGCCTGGCCGTTGAGTCAATCTGAGGAGTGAACCAACAGATGGAAAGTCCTTTCTCTTTGTACACTTACACACATCCCCACATGTATTTTAAAGATGTTACTGGGGATACCTGTAGCTATGTCAGAGTACCTGGGTTTGGGTTCTAGTTACCTTTAGGCCTGAGTTCAAGTCTCAGTTCTGCTTCTGGTTTCGCAGTCTTATTGGTGTATGCTTAAGTGTACATGTAGGAGACCTGAATTGAGTACCTGATGCCCAGCTTCATCCAGGCCAGTACAGCCCCAACCTTCATGGGCACTTGAACAGTGAAATAGTAGCTGGCATTCTCTCTCTCTCTGTCTTTGTCTTTTAAAGAAATGAGAAAAAAATTCAGTAATACTTTAGCATGAACAGGTATCTTCCTGCTTTTCTATTTTAGCATCTTAACGTCTAGCTCAAATATAAATAACATTTGTTTTAATTAATGTACCCTACCAAATCTCAGCATATTATAATCTATCTTTGGTAGAGATAATTATAAAGCCTTCTTTCTTTCAAATCAGTACATATTTGTTCTCTATGATTTATATTCTAATTATGAGTTATTTTCTCTAGATTAGTTTGATATTGATGCAAGGAAGAATTTTTTTTTATTTGAATGTATTCTCTTTTTCACATTAGCGAGCTAGTGCTGGAGAGAGAAGCAGGAAGTGAGAGCTCACATTGTTCAGCTCACTCCCTAAATGTCCACAAAGGACGAGTTTGAACTAACTTGGAAAAGCTGGGAGCCAGGAACTGAGTGCCTCCCAGAATTTGCATTACCAGCAAGCTGGAGTTATGAGCCAGATCTGCAAGTTGAACATAGGCTATCTGATGTGGGTCATGAATGCCCTGACCAGGATCTTAGTGGTAGGCCAGACTCTCCTCCCACCCTTCTTTCTATTACCTCACTGATTGAATAAACAGTTTGACATTTATTACTGTATACTATTACAGTTACTATGCCAGGTACTGAGAATACAAGGGTGTTCAGAAGCAGCTCTCAAAATTTGGTCTCTTCAGGGTGATTTTTATTTAGGAAATGTATATAATGACTCTGCTGAAAAGGCTTATTCTTAGTACTTTACAATTTAAAAAAAACTGTAAAAACTTTGTAACTGCTTTTTCGTTATTTAAGTTCCTTGAGGGTATTTTTTTTCATGTGCAGGAGGGAACATGACTGAGGACAGGAGATTTTCTTAAATATTCAGTGCTGTGAGTCACAGTTAGAATTCAGCTTTAGAATTGCAGTGTGCTTGTTCTTATCTTGAAGTGTATATTTAACATGGCTTGCCTAGGAAGTCCTGTTTTACAAGGCTTGCTGGTTTGACTACTTTCGTGACTGTATCTTTGAAGTCCTACACCTGTACTTTTCAAGTGTTTTGTTGGTGTCATTGTACTTATGCTCAATTCTTACTTCGATGTTGAGCAAGTAAGTAGGTGTATCTTAAAAATTAAACTACTTATCTTGCTGTTAGTACTTAGAGAATGAGAACAATGAAAATGTTTATTTGGTCTTACTGACTTTGAAAAACTAGAAAGTTACCTATTATGTTTTCCAAGGCTTATGTTTGTAGGCGCTGAAGATACAGATTTTAAAATGATGAAAGGAAAATGAAATTAGTAGTTTTTTTTAATTTTTAAAAATTAACTAGTATTTACAGCTGGTAAAATATTTAAAAGGAATAGTCTCCCTTTCAAACCTGGTACTTCAGTAGTCTTATTCCTTTCTCTCTGGGCAGCTATCTTGGAAAACTATCTGGAGATAGCTTGTACATCCACAAATAATTATATACTGTATCTCTTTATCCCCTCTGTCCTCCCTTTTCTGGGAGTAAAAACCCACATATCTTCTACTATATTATTTTTGCTTTTGTGTTTTCTGCATTTATTGTAAAAATTATATATTTGAAAGGCAGATTTACAGGGAGAAGGAGATGGAGGTAGAGAGAGAGAGAGCTTCCATTTGCTCGTTCACTCTCCAAATGGCCTCAATAGCCGAAGCTGAGCAAATCTGAAGCCAGGAGCCATGAACTTCTTCTGAGTCTTCCACGCTGGTGCAGGGCCCCAAGGCTTTGGGCCATCCTCGACTTCTTTCCCAGGCCATAAGCAGGGACCTGGATGGGAAGTGGAGCAGCAGGGAAATTAATCTGCGATTATATGGGATGCTGGCACTTAGAAGTGGAAGATCTAGCTGGTTGAGCCATTGCGCTGGCCTTCATGTTCTGCACTTTAAACTTAATGTTTCCCCTTGGGAATTGTTTCATGTTATTGCCTCAAAAGTTCTTTCTTTTTTGCTGTTGCATTGTGAGACTTAAGTTATTAAATCATTCAAATACTTAATAGAAGTAGCTATAGTTATATAGTGAATGAATAGTGTATCTCTTAATAAAATGATTTTAACTTTTGTTATGCTAAAGTGGATGCTTTTTATTATATGTTGGGAAAGTATTGAAAGAATATTTTTGCTTTTTTTTTTTCAGATAATCAGAAAGATAAATGGAGTCTGAGCAGCTGTTCCATAGAGGATACTATAGAAACAGCTACAACAGTATAACAAGTGCAAGTAGTGATGAGGAACTTTTAGATGGAGCAGGTGTTATTATGGACTTTCAGACTTCTGAAGATGACAATTTGTTAGATGGTGATACAGTGGTTGGTAAGTTCCATGTTAAAACTCAATTTTTTAGTCGTGGGTATTTCATAATTTATTTTTCATTGAGGCTAGTTTTTGGATTTAGTTTTTTTCTTTTATTAACCTGAGATGGAACATGTGACAACTAAATATTTAGATGTGTAAAATCCAGTGATATTTATTATATGCTTGAGTTTTGTTTTTTAAATTTATGTTTTATTAACCTGTAGCCCAATTACATTTAACATAATCACCAATACGTCTGGTTTCAAACCTGTTTATTATTTTAGTCTTTTAGCAATCATTTTCTTAGTTTGTGAGTCTTATGCCCAGGGCTTTTAAGAATCATAATTATTTTTTAGGAGAAAAGCTACATTGAGTAAACTTTCTCATTCAAGTCCACATTGCATTGGTGGTTCTGAACTTCACGTTTTGTCTTCTTGGCCTTTTGAGGCTGTCGAAAGCTTCCAGTCTTTATCAAACTTCCCGGTTATAAACTCTATTTGGAAGCGGTAATTAGCTCAAGACAAAAATGATTGCTTCACTCCTTTTTGGAATCTTGGTGCCTCAGATTCCGATATCCTTAAATGTTATTTGGTTTAATAAATAAACAATGTATATTTCATTATTAGTAGTCATTCATTGTGTGCATTAATGATACTTTTTCCCTGTTTTGATGGCATTGTGATAAATCAGAAAATCATGTTTGGTTTTGAAATTTTAAGTGTCAGGTGTCATTTTTCTGTGTTTGAAAAGATCCCTTTATTTGCGGAGAAAATTAGCTCAGGGAAATGGAAGGAGATATGGTTTAGCTTTTTCTTCTTTGCCCACTGCCATCATGTGTTGGTGATATATTCATGGGAAGGGGAGTATGCCAAACATGATGGATGGAAGAAGGCTCAAAAAGGATATTCTTGGGTTGTTCTTACAAGAAAGGGTGATTTTCGTAGGACCCTACCAGAAGGGTTTTTGTTTTTTTGTTTTTTTGTTTTTTTTACCAAAGTAGAAGTTGGAATGACTGTGCAGTAAACATTGGCATCTTCTATGTAGGCTCAAAGTTTTCCCAGCCAGTACATCCGAAGTTAGTGTTGTTGAAGATAGAGCTGCAGAACAGCAATTGACAACAACTAAAAACTGGGTGCCATAGACTGTAAATGTTATAACTCGAGAAAAAGAGGATGTTATTTTGATGCATCTTTAGAATTAGAAAGATTATTTTATACAATGGAAGATAAGGTATGAGGCATAACACTGAAAATATGTATTGTTTGTGAGACAGTGAATATATATTTTATTATTTTTATTGGAAAGGCAGATATATAGAGAGAAGGAACTACAGAGAGAAAGATCTGTCCTCTGGTTTACTCCCCAAGCAGCCGCAATGGCCAGAGCTGAGCTAATCCGGAACTAGAAACCAGAAACTTCTTCCATGTCTCCCATGTGAGTGGGACATCATTTGTTGTTTTCCCAGGCCACCCTGGGATTAGAATTGTTGCCCAGATGGGATCCTGGCATGTGCAAGTAGAAGACTTTAGCCATTAGGCTAAAGTGCCAGGCCCTGCGAATGTTCTTTTTGAAAGATAGTGACAATTCTTGGGCAACATGCAGTATCCCAGTGGCTAAGATCCTTACCTTGCATGTGCTGGAATCCCATCCCAGTGCCAGTTTGTATACCTGTTGTTCCACTTCCCATCTAGCTCCCTGCTTTTGGCCTGGGAAAGCCGCTGAGGACGGCCCAAAGCCTTGGGACCCTGCACCTGCATGGGAGACTTGGAAGAGACTCCTGGCTCCTGGCTTTGGACTGGCGCAGCTCTGGCTGTTGCAGCTGCTTAGGGAGTGAATCAGCAGACAGAGGAAGATCATTGTCTCTTCTCTCTGTATATCTGACTTACCAATAAAATGAAAATAAACCCTTTAAAAAAAAGTAAAAATTATGTCTTTCAACATAGCTGATGTAGTCCCATTAACAGTAGCAGGTGGGGTCAGGTGGGGTCAGCACTATAGCATAGTAGACTAATCCTCTGCCTGCTAATGGTGGCATCCCAGAAGGGTATCAGTTTGTTTCTGACTGCTCCATTTCTGATCCAGAGCTCTGTTTATGGCCTGGGAGGGCAACAGAGGATAGCTTAAGTCCTTTGACCCCTGTACCCATATGGGAGACTGGGAAGAATTTTTGGCTTCCATTTTCAGATCAGCTTAGTTCTGAACATTGTGGCTGTTTGGGGAATGAACCAGTAAATGGATGACCTTTCTCTCTGTCTTTCCTTCCCTCCATGTAAAATCTTCCTTTTAAGGGAAGTAATAATAATAATAAAACCAGTTAGAGAGTATCTTAGAAAAAGTGGAGAGTTCAGATTGGGTATAGTATCATAGTTGATGATATCAAAGGCAAGAGCTCTCAGTTCTGTTCAGTATCTGGGGAGGATGGAAGTAGGGAGTTAATGCAGTAGTTGAATATTAAATACTTTGTAATCGGCTTCTTTTTAGCATATCATCCTCATCCCCTAAAAAGGACTGATACTGGGAACGTACCAATAATGTTCTTGGTTTATGTGTTTGAAGAAAGTCTGTGATCTTGAGTGGCTTTCGGTTTGGAGATCTGAATTTATGTCAGTTAACTAGACTGGAAACTTTGGCAAGTCACTTTGTCTCAGTTTTTTTTCCAGTGTAAAAAATATTACGGGGCCTGGCATGATAACACAGTGGTTGAAGTCCTTGCCTTGCATGCACGGGGATCACATATGGGCTCCGGTTCTAATCCCGCTGGCCCCACTTCCCATCCAGCTCCCTGCTTGTGGCTTGGAAAAGCAGTGGAGAATGGCCCAAAGCCTTGGGATCCTGCACCTGTGTGGGAGACCCGGAAAATGTGAAATTTTTCATTGCAAATAACAGGAAGGGAGTGTCATATGGCTTTTGCCATAGTGAAAATGAAGCACATGACTTGATAAGTTCAACTTTGGAGCTATTCTTAGTTCTGACTTTGGGTGAAGTTAAAGAAGTTATTGAAGTTGATGGAGTGAAAGCTAGTCAATATTTAAATTTTGTTGATGACATATGACATGATTATTTTAGCAAGTTTTAAATTTAGGCTGCTGTAGTGCTTGTTCTTGTCCTAAATGTTTGACAGTATATAGAATCACTCCCTGTTTTGTAGATTGTATGTGTATGCAGAGAGAAATGTGAGAGGAAAGATTGTATTGAAGAGCTCACTTGTAATTATTTCAATTATTTTTCAATAGATAATATTTTCTTTAGATTTATTTATTTACTTTTATTGGAAGGCTAAATACACAGAAAAGGAGATACAGAAAGATCCGGACAGAAACTGGTTGCCCAGAGGGACCTGGCACCAGCAGGATGAGGATTTATCACTAGGTTGTTGTGTTGGGGCCAACAGATAGCCTTAAAACAAACAAACAAAACCAAACTGGTAAAATGCAAATGTAAGCTGTTCTAATTTTTGAAAGATCTTAGGGATTATCGTAACTAGGAATGGATCACAGATATTACCTAGGAGATTACACTATTTCCTGTATACACTGTGGGTATCATTTATCCAAAAGCATAGAAGTATAATGCATAATAGAAGTGCTTCAAAGTTTGGATTTTTTTTCAGATTTTGGAATATTTGTATTTCTGTTGTGGAGTATTTTGATTATGAGGGCCCAAATCTAAATATAAAATTAATTTATGTCTCATATATACTTCATATACATAATCTGATGATCATTGTTAAAGCTTCATTTGTTTTCATTTTATTTGAAAGGCATAAGTACATCTTCCACCCACTGATTAATTCCCCCAAACTTCCCCCAAATGTCACAACTTCCTGGTCTGGACCAGGCTGAAGCCTCAATTCTGGAACTCAATCTACTTATATCACACGTTCAATTGGGACCCAATCTGCTGCCTTCCACGATGCACGTTTTTAACAGAAAATTGGATCAGGAGTGGAATAGTTAGGATGCAAAGCTGGCCCTCCAATGTGGGATGCAGGCGTGTCATCAAGACTGAAGCACACATTTTGTCTGCAACGCATTGTATGAAGTTAGGTATTTTTATTTATGGTATCATATCACCATTGAAAAGTTTTGGGTTTTGGAACATTTTGAATTTCAGATTTGTTGCTTTTCTCATACTTCTAGAGTTGAGTTGATTTTTTTAAGTCTTTCTCCTTGTCTTATAGTTGGCCATTTGCTCCGTGAGTTTTGCATGTTTTTTCCGCTGTGTATGCTTGTGATATCCTCTTAAGAGAAGACAATCGTGTATGATTAGAGCCCATCTTAATATCCTCATTTAACCTTAATTCTTAAAAGTGATAATTTGTATCTTATTCCCCAATACAGTCACTTTCTGAGTATTAGAAGTGATGGCTTTAAGGTATGAATTTGGACGGTACATAGTTTAGTCCATAGTAGCATATCTATGCAGATCTTTCTAGGGTTCATGTATTTTGTTAGAAAAAAATCAAGAAGGCATATTTTCTCAAGATTTCTAGATTTAAAAATTTGCTTGAAAGGCAGAGATGGATCAAGTCAGGCCTTCCATACTCTGGTTCACTCCCCTTTGTTCCCTCTCCCAGGGCTGGGTCAATCAAGGAAGTGGGTTGTTCTCTAAAACTTATAAAATGAATGCAGCCCTGCTGACAGTGTGACGTTGGATTGCTAATCTATAGTGCCATATGAAAATAAGTTTGTTACACTTGCTTTGGGAAACTGATAGGAGTACCTTGCTATAATTGGAAAATGTGTTAACCTTACAGAGCCCCTAGAAAAGCTTTCAGAATGCTAGAGTTTGTATGACTACAGATCAAACTGAACCCTACTATTGAGAATTCTTTTTTAGTGTAACCCAACTGCCAAACATATACTGGGTAGAAGAATAAGGTGATTTATATTTAAGAGCAGAAGATGTATATAAATTATAAAGTCTGTATCTCAATTTTCTTTAAGTGTTAATTTAATACACTTGACCAAGAAAAATTGGAGGGATACATAACAAAATAATTTGTTTCTTTTGGTGACAAAATTAAAATATTCTTTTTTTTTTAAAAGTGTTTTTCAAATTGTCAACAGTTTGACTGCAGTGTGGCTGGAATCTCAGCTTCTGGATCAATATAAAATATAGTTATCAGTGTAGGAAGATTGAACATACTTTGTTAACAGTTTTTAAAGTTAATTTATAACTTTTATGTATTTAGTTTAACAGCGACTGAGTCTTCCTTTGTACTGACTTGCTAGGACCTGACTGCTGTTCCTCCAGGTATTTGTTGTACATGTTTTTGTGTAATACCCAAGTACTTTTCTCAAGTTGGCCCTCAGCCTCTCTAGGAAGCCTTATCTTACTTCTCAAGGTGGGAGTAAGAGATCCTCATGATTGATAAACGGTGTTTCTACTGTGTTGGCTCTCTTTACTTTATTCTTGTCTTGTTTTTAGCTCACTCTCCTCCTATAATAAGCCACACATTTTTTTTCTTTCCCAGTGGAATTTTAGTAATCCCTGTTGGTCTTATAATATGTTGTTCTAAGTTCATAATCTAGTTTAAGTTGATCCATTTTGTTTTAACTGCATATTCTGAATCAGTCTAAGCAGTCTTCTTTTCCTTATTTCCAGGCTCTGTAGGGAAGCAATGTTAGTGTCCCCGAGGCAGCCACATCTTGTTGTTCACTTATCCGCCTTTCTTAACAGTGACTAATGAATACATTGGCAGGCACACAGTAGGAGCTCATTCAAAGTTTGCTATTTTATAAAATGTTCATCCACTTAGCATATTAGCTAGGCACATTTTATAGCCTTTAGCAGTCTTTTTCTTTAAAAATTTTTTTTGAAGATTTATTTTTTTATTGGAAAGACAGATTTAGAAAGAGATATATTCTATGTGCTGGTTCATTCCACAAGTAGCCACAGTGGTCAGAGCTGAGCTGATCTGAAACCAGGTACCAGAAACTTCCTCTGGATTTCCTATGTAGTGCTGCTCTTTCAGGCCCTAAGCAGGGAGCTGAGTGGGAAGTGGAGCAGCTGGGACAGGAGCTGTCATCCATATTGGATGCTGGTGCTGCAGGCGGAGGATTAGCCTATTATGCTACTCTGCTGGCCCTGAGAAAAGTTTTGATTTAACTGGACACCCATGAAGTTGGTGGAATATTTACTGGAGTAGCGTGAGTTATGTCACTCCTGTATATTTATAACTATTTAGACGGAGACACACCTGCATAATCCAGCAGGAAAAGCAATGTGCTTGACTGAAGGAGAAAAGCTACAGAAGGCAATGGCTGTTGTAATATCCAACTGCCTGATAGTAACCGTTTCCATCACTTCTGTTACTTCCTTTTCCTATCTGAAAAGGAATATGATAAAAGTAATGGTGGTATTGTGCAAAAGAATCTTTTGTGGCAATTTTCATTGAGCTCAGGTTTAACTTGCGTAAAAATTTCTTCATCCATCAAAAGATTACATCATGCTGTTCAGATACATTATCCTGGATTCTAAACAATCTATGGTTAACTTTAGAACTTAGTCATGACTTGAATTGATTTGTAAAAAAGAATTAGTCTGGAGCAGAGAAAACAAAAGATGGGTCTGGGATATCTTGCAGCATCAGAAGTAAGGAAGAAGTGCTAGAGGATGAAGGGATGGAACCATGTAAGTGGGAAATAGGAGCTAACCTGAAAGCAAGAGTTCGTTTGCCAAAGCTGGAATAATCAAAACAGTAAATTTAAGAATGTCATGTCAAGTATAACCTAAAGTCTAAAAAGAACTCATAACAGACAAAAAATATTGAAGAAATACATATGGCAAAAGAGGCAAATCTCCCTTTTAAGGTAATACAATGTATATAGACATGCTATCCTTATGTAGAAGCTTAGTTTTTACCTCCTTCTTCCTCAAAAACTGTTGATTTAGTGACTCATTACCAAGGAATAAGCAAAAACAATAAAAAGGGTAACTTTGTAGTGAAGGAACATGGCCAGCATGATATTAGCAGCCAAAGGATGAACATTAGTGTCACTGGAGATGTAAAATGGATATCATGTATCCCGGGGATGCGATATGATGAACATGCCACCTTTCTGGTATTCTTTCAAAGATTTCCTAGTTGGAATAGCAAGGAACTGGATGGGAAGTGGAGCAGCCAGGATTTGAAGCCACATCCAAATGGGAAGCTGGTATTGCTGGGCTAGCTTAACTTAGCTGTGCGTAATGCCAGCTCTGCCTGAGTGTTTTTTATGTGACATATTGTTTGCGATGATGTTGTTAAAGCCTTAAAAATATTGGCTATTTTTTGGTTTTAATTTTTTACAAAGTGAGCATTTTGTGATGTTTGTGTAAAAAAGTCTTCATATATTTAATCCTGTGATATATTGTTCTGGTAACCAGGCAGCCATGCAGTGAATTAAAACTTTCTGTGGGTGTGAAGTAGAAATACTGCAAAACCATTCTTTTTCTTTTCAATTTATTTTCTGGCTTCTCATTTATTAGAATTCCCATCTCTTCTTTCTTAGTGCTGTAATGGCTTTACAACTAATGATACAGTTTGTATTGATTGTTCTTGAAACTTTCACCATGTCTTCTCTCTGCCCTTTTTACCTTCTTGTTGATTTTTTTGGTGAGAATAACTGAATTAAAGTTAAAATATAGTGCCAAACAGTATTTCCAAAGGTAAATGTAAGGCAGCTATACTTGGGACAGTAAGTCACAGTTGTTAACCTGCCACTTCTACAAATGTATTTAGTTTGAAGAATAAGAGTATGATTTTTATTAATGTGTATCTCAAGTGATTTTATTGGTAAAATTATGTAAAATATTTATTACAGAAATCTTAAAAATATAGAGAAAGGCATTATGGCCTTCATGTTCTCATCATTTATCTTAAATAATGATCATTCATAGCTAACTATTTCATCCTGTCCTTGCTTATTTTGAAGTAAATCTGAAATTTCATATTCCATATAGGTAGATAAATAGGTATTTCATGTAAATCTCAAAAAGATCAAGATTTCTTTTAAAGACTGTTATACCTAAATATGAATAATTCCTTAAACATCTCACATCTTGCTAATTGCTTCATTAAAATTTGTACATCAAAATTGTTTGATATCTCTGTTAAGTCATTTTTCCCCTTGTAAGTTCTTCTTACTCTTCTCCCCTTTTTGATTTTTTTGAAGAAATTAGGCCTTTGAGCACCTGCCAGTATGTGTCTGGACTGGATAGAGTAGGGCTGGTTGGGTTAGCTAAGCTTCAGTGCCCATTGACATGTACGAGAGCTAAATGGGATGTGGGACAGACTGAACTAGTCTGTGGCACATAGTGACAAGCATGGAAATCAGGATAGGGGGCAGGCCTGGTGGGGATTATGGGGAGTCCCCCGACTAGGCTGCAGCTCCCACTGGTTTGCAGGAGGGCAGAGTATGAAGTGGGCAGGAGTGGGCTGGACTGCACCACCCATTGGTGGAAGTGGAAGACAGGGCTGGAAACAGAACTGACCCAGCAATTGCAACCATCAGCATGTACATAAGGTGATTGGGGCAATGGACCATGCCAGACACACAAGCACACACAAGAATCAGGTCTGGGATCACCTCAGACGAAGTTTTCTCTTGGGATCCTTCCAACTGAACTGCTGATCTCAGAACCCCAATCATAGAGAGACTGTGTCAGCGAGTGGATTCTGAAGAGATTTCATCGTGCTTGGAACTGTTGAACTATCAAAACTGCTTGAGCGGGACTCTCGGAGCATGCCCCACAATGGGGACCTGGGATGGTGGGAGGCTGGGTGGGGTTGCTTTCCTTGTTTCTCCCCTTTCCCCAGATACAGGAAGGAAAAAATGATATTAATGTGGAAACAATGGTCTTACTCACTTTTCTATAACCCTTGGCCCATTTCTACTCTAATCAACTATGTAAGATTATCAAAATAAAAAATATTTAAAAAAATGAAAGAAATTAGGACTTTGAGGCATCAACACTGTGGCAAAGTGGATCAAGTGATCATGTCCCATGAGGAGTGGGTTGTAAGTCACGCTGGCATCCCATATGGCAGTCAAGTCCTGGCTGCTCCATTTCCAATGCAGCTCCTTGCTAGTATACCTGGGAAGGCACTGGAGTCCTGGCTAGAGTTCAGCCATGGTAGCTGTCTGGAGAATGAAGCAGTAGGTGAAAAATCTCTCTCTTGTTCTTTCTGTTTCTCGCTTTCAAAGAAAGAGGGTTTTTTGTTTGTTTGTTTTGCTTTGTTTTGTTTTGGTAAGATATTAGGTGATTGGCTTCCTAATTTGTTTTCTATCTTTTCTGACTGCATTCCTTTGGTGTTATTTAACATCTCTCTCTCTGTATGTACTGTAATTTGGAAGTTAGATCCAAAGTTCATTTTTCGTTATCTAGGTTTAAGTGTTACAGATTCAAGATTTGAACTATTGTCATATATTTTGCCTCACTCATTTACAGATAGGAAAGAGATAAGGAAGTACATGCCAAATAGATTGTGATTTATCCAGAATGTGATATCAAGTTGAAATTATAATCATGGTGGCATTTGTAAGCTAATACAGCCTTTTCTCTGAAATTTCCAGTTCCTTTTTGTGTGTTATCATGTCGGTGGCTTTGGTTGCTCAGAGGATCCATCCTGAATATTCTTCCTGGAGCTATGCACAGGAATTTTAGAATTTGCCTTCTGCTCTCCTTCCACTTCAGCCCCATCCTTGCCCTCACTGCAATGATTTTATTGGCCCTGTAAGATGGAATCTATGTCAAAGTGTATTTGCCACACCTTCCAATATACGTTGTCTGTTTCCAGATGTAGTTAGACGGCATTTTAAGCTGAGCAATGATTGTGTCTCTTGAAAGTGGTGCCTGTGGCTCCTGTAAATATGAGAGATGTGTTTAGAAATTATAAAAAATGTTCATATTTTGGTTTCAAGAATAATGTCTTTAAAAATAATTAAAATTGTTTGGAACTGTATAAACAATGACTGTACCCCTTCCTCCCACTTCTAGCTCATTCCTCAGTGATAATAATTATTGGATTTGACTGATCTCATTCTAAATTTTTTGCATATAAATGCAGAATCTGTATATTCACAGTTTTTGATTCTTACAAATAATTCACATGTGACTATGAAATATTTGTATTTTTGTTGCCAAAGAACCCCTTAGATTAATTGGAAATGTTGTTATAGGATCCCAAATGTGTGTCAACTTTTTGAAAATTCAGGAAGCCAATCATTAACATGGAGCAAGAAGCTGGGTACCTATTACTTAATTCCTGAGTTAGGGGTAAAGGTTCCTTCAGATTGAAATTGGAGCTGAGAGTATGTGTTCAGCTTGTGTCCAAGTTCCAGGTTGGTCAGAGATGCTCATGACCTTCCTTTGATTCCATGCTCTTAAAGAAATTTTTATGATGGCCAGGTGAGTTTGAGTTGCTCTGTGGCTAGGGTGTAGGGTTACATCTAGTGGCGGGTACCATCTGCACCAGATCTGGCATTTCCTTATCTATACCTGGAATTCCCATAAACAGACTCCTTTGGGCAGTACTGGTCTACAAGTTTATGTCTTTTGGATAAGCATATGACTTCTGTAGTCTGTTGATTAGAACCTTGTAGGGCCAGCTGTACCACTCTCTTCATTCAGTGAATTACTTTTGATAAAAAACTGGCAAGGCCAACATTGCAGTAAGGCAGATAAGAGGGTGGGTGTTGTCTCTTCAAGGGCACATTCCTATAGGGGACATTCTTAGAGGAGTTGAACCTTTTGCAATTGTTGTCTGTGTGTTTTACTGGGACTTTATTGTAATCCTGTCTAGCTGTTAGTGCTAGCCACCATTGTTATGAATTACCAGTTTTGGATCAGGAAAAACAAGGTTCAGAAACCTTATTGATAGATCTTCATTTTATGTAAAGGCATGAAAGAAAATAGCTATGACAAATCATTTATACATGCCGCACAATATATATTTTTTGAGAAATCTTGTAGTATGAGAATATACCAAAGAACCATAAATGTTTATATTATGTGTTGAATTAGCTCTTTTAAACAAACTTCTCCTGATTTTGTATTATGTAAGATTTATTTATTTGAAAGAGTAGGGGCAGTAATCTCCCATCCATCTGCTGATTTGCTACCCAGATGCCCAAAATAGCCAGTGCTGACACAATCCCATGCTAGGATATGAGAACTCAGTGTGGGTCTCCTAGACAGGAGGTCAGGGATTCAAGTGGTTGAACCATTACATGCCATTTCCCAGGGTGTACGTTAGCAGTCAGAACTGAAAGCTACTTGGATGTGGAATGTGGGCGGAGTCCTCCTGCAAAATCCTAAATGCCCTCTTTCCTGGAATTAGAAAAAGAATTTGTCAACCTGTTTTTCAGTAATACATGTTAATAGCTACAATCAGGATTAGAGAGAATATTCCTATGCCAGTAATTCTATGCTTTTCCAAAAGACAAAAACTTCTCAACAAGTACTGCCCAAAGGAGAATTGTTAGCCCTGTCTTATGCTATGTTTATGAGGTTCAAATACAGAAACTTCATTTAACGTATACAATTGTAAAAATTCTAAACAACTAAAATGTACTTAAGTGAATGAAGTAGAATTCCTCTTTTTCTTGCTTTCTGAGTTCTTTTTCCTTCCTTCAGCTGTAATCATCATATAATCTCATCTAAATTCTTTTGAGTTTTAGTGGACCTTAGAAGTTGCCTAACTTCTAAGTCATTGCATTGAATTGAAGCAGTACTTAAGAAAACATTTTGCAGGACTCCTAAGTTTGTGGAATTGGCTTTTGCTTTTGCTGAACAGCACTTTTTTTTAATTTAGTGGCACTGCCTAATAGGTATTTAAGGAAGAGAATTTGTAAAGGAATCACCTCAGTCAGAGGTATCTGTAAAACTCTGAGCTATGAGCTTACATATGTTTGTCACTGTGTTTTGGAATTATGCTTGCATTATCCTGTAAAAATTTCTAGTAGTGATACAATTGGCGAATTTCATTTTCAGAGTTTTTAATGAAAGTCATTTTTAAAAGCGTTAAATCTTTGAAAAATAGGAAGAAAGATCTAATCAATCTTTTTGCATAGTTGCCTTACACAACAGGTTAGTTGGTATGTTGATACTTTTTTTTCCTACTTAAGCAATAATTTTCTTACTGAATAGTTCCTGAAGGAAGGAAACAAGAGGCTGCTGGACAGGATTAGTGAGTGAGATAAAACGCTATTCAGTTCCTGATTATTCAGGAGTGCTTTTTTCTTTTCTTTCTTTTTTTTGAATCCTCAGTAGGAACCTTCTGTATGTTTTAGATGAATACACTAATTCTATTAGAATTAGAATTATTAGAAACTAATTCTCTGGAGAAATCTTTGAAATGTTATAGTTTTAATCATAATTACTCCTGTTTTTACTGTATAAAGTTAGTACTTATATTACAAATTCTCTGCCTTATTAGAGTGTTGTTCTTGTTTTCTTGTTAGAAAATATAAAAGGGCATTGTCTACTTCTAGAATTTCCTTTCTACATTTCTGTGTTACTTTGTTTTCCTATATTTATCTAAAAATCAAAAAGAAAGAATGTTCCTATTGTTTCATTTCTGTTGCTACTCAGGCTATAGAAGCTACCTTGTGAGTGGTTTAAAATTCTCAAACCAGTTTTGTGTGTTATACTTGGAGCTTAGTCATCATCTTACGTAGCAGGACCTGATTAAGAAGGCTATTCCGCCTCTAAGCCTTGCCTGATTGTAGCCACTAGCAACCAGGCTGCAATAATTTCCCTTTGATGACATCATCCACTGTGGAAGAACCCAGTTGCTTCAGCGTGTGGAACTACATACAGTTCCAACCCTCATCAAATATGGCATCTCCCTTGCCTGCTGCAGCAGGGGTGGAAGAAATGCCACTGTCTTCTTAACTAGCAGGCTTTTTTCTCCTTCCTTTTTTTTTTTCCCCCTTTTAAAAAATTCCAATCATGGATTCTTCTTCTGATCCCTACTTGCCTTATGACGGGGGAGGAGACAATATTCCCCTGAGGGAATTACATAAAAGAGGTAATACCATCCCCTTGCTATGAATCCTCTGTTGGTATGTTTTGCATGCGGCTGGGCGGGTCTCTAGTTTAAAGAGGTTCTTGTTTGTCTTTTAAATACTGCAGTAGGTTGTTGCTTGCCCGGGTTCTTTAGCAAAGGGGAAAATGCAAGCGTCAGAACCGGCGCTATAGTGCCTGATTGTTTTCTCTGTGCAGATTAGTACTGCTTCAGATCACATCGGCCTCCGACTCCATCTTCTGTGAGAAAATCCTCTTTCTGTTTAACCACAAAAATGAATTAATCTGCTTTTACAGCTAACCGAAGTTGTGTCAGTTGGCACCTAAAGTCATCATGTTTTTCCTCTTTCAGAAAACTTATGTTTCTTTTAAAGAGAAATCAAGTGTCTATGTACTCTTTTATTTTACCTGCTGCCAGTTACTTTGTAGATTTTATACCGCACAGTAAATTTGTAGTAAAAGTTTGGTTTACATTTGAGAACATAAAAAAATGACAATAAAGATGAACACATGTTTATGTTAATATTTTTCATTTAACATGCATTTCAGGTATTTAATATATTACATTGCTACAGGTATCTTGTGAAATTTGATATGATGAAATACATTTAGTCAGCTTGTACACATTAGAAGTAAATAAGAGTCACTAGTTAAGTGAAATATGGAAAAGTACCCAGTGCAGATGTGAATCTTGGCAGACATTGCTTGTATATTGCTTAGACTGCTGGTTTTTCATTTTCTTAAATTGATTATTCCAAAAATAGACTGACATTTGCTACTGTGGAAAACAATTGAACTTTACAAGCCATATAGTTATGAATTACTTTGTGATATTATAAACTTTATGGCTTAATGTAAACTATGTAGTAAATAAGGAAGTCATGATTAATTTGAACATTTTTACTCCATTCTATGAGTACTTCCAGTATGCTTTGTATTCTGATGACATTGATTTAAAACTCTTAGCGTCTTCCAATTTTAAAGTTTTAATAAAGTCAACACCTGTTTTGGTTGTATTGAATCTGCTTGATACTATTTTAGCCTCTGGAAAGTTATAATATTTATCTTGTGGTGTTCTTTAGTTAGTAAAAGGTTTCTTTATGTTTTGAAAAACAATTTTATGCAGATGGTTGTATATATTGTGCTTTTGTTTACAGTGTTGCCTTTATGAAATTTCAGTTTGTTGTGTTAGAACATTTGGGGAAACACCTAAAAGCATAAAGAAGAAAATAATTTCTTGTCTCCCCGCTGAGAATTTGTCTTTTAATTTTAATTCTTAATATTGTGACAATAGGTTCTGTTTTTTTTTTTTTTTTAATCATATCTAGACCATCAGTTTTCTGCCAGGGATTTACTTGAACCGGAAACGAGGTGAATGAGAAGTGACTGTTCAAATGTCACATTATTTGCTAATCAGTGATTAAACTATGAAACAGGCCAGGCTGAGTTTTCTCTGACCATTACAACATCCGTTTGTTAATGATGAGAAACCATGAGACCTGAGCTTGAGAAATTCAAATTTCTGTGGAGAATCTATGGCAGAACTTACAGATCTCTGTTTAACGAATGCAGTAATAAGCCAAACTTAAGTGAGAGTCAGCATGATTACTGGTAATTACCATAACACAGTGTTTTTATTTGTGTTGCATTTTCATAAGTGAGCACGTAGGAATTGTGCTTAAGGTCAGACCTATTCTTGGCACATTAGATAGAATCTGCATCGCTTCATGAGGCCTAGCCTATTAATATGTTAGCGCTATTTAAAAGTAGTATTTGTAGTACAGACAAATTACCAGGTTTGCTTGACTGTACTGTGGTACCTGAAACATACTGTAGTATCCTGATATCTATGGGTAAGAGATTGTTTGTTTTCCATAATTTATGAGCCATTGTAGTCATAGGTCAACACAAAGAACTGGTGATGTGCAGGTAGGCAGCTAATATTAATCAAGAGAGCCAAGCAGCTTTCCTGGGAGGACAAAACTTCAGTGATTAGAAATAGATTTTTAGTGTGATAGTGAAGGGACGGACAAATACAGCATAAAATTGTAAATAGTATCAATAAAATCAATGTGGTTGTGTTTATTAAATCCGTAAGTGTTAGAGCAAGCTATTAGCTTTGTTTGATAAACTAAGCTTAATATTCCATTGCTTTTTCTAGGTAAGATAGTTAATAATGAAGCTTATTACTTTAATGAATAATATAGAGGATGGAAGTATATGTAGATTAAAAATAGAATTAGTCAATATTTTTTGACAAATTAGAAAATAAGATAATATTTTGGAAATAGTTATCTTTGCAATTAAATTTCCTGTGTAGAAATAATAAGTCTGCCTCACTGAACAACTATTTTCTTTCTTAGAACAAATTTTAAAATGAGCTAAGATTATTTATTTGGATTGTTGAGTTTTATATGCAGCTCTTACTCATTTCTTTGTAATTTTAAAGTGGTTTGAGGGGTTGAATTCTTCTGTCAACCCTTTTGGGCCTTGAACCCTCATGTATTCTGTGAAGGGTCTTAAAACTTAATATTTTATTCAAAGTGTTTCTGGAGCTTGTGTGTGTGTGTGTGTGTGTGTGTGTGTGTCATTATTGTAGACACTGTAGAGAATATGGTTGGGAATAAGAGCAACACTAGTAATGACTATTGGTAGAATTTTGGTGTTTGTCAGAAACTTAAGTGCTTTAAATGTATCAGGTCATCTTAATTTCTTATCACATCTTGTGCATTAGATCCTGTTACAGTTTCTGTTGTTTCAGTTGCCAAAACTGATATGAAGAAATGTAAAGCAAAGGTTAGGACTCCATTCAAATGTTTAGCTTATTTTCTGTTATGAGGATATAATGCATCTTACTGTGTAGGTTTCTGAAATAAGTTTAAAGATAAATAGTGGCAGAAGGCTTCCCAAGTTGAAAACAATGAAATAAAACCCCAAGGAAATTAATCAATTTCAGTGAATCTTATAGATACATGTTCTGTGAGATTTTAGAGGGACAAGAGATAAAATTCCTTTTGACGAGTGTTATTAAAATGAGATTTTTTTTCAAGTACCTCCAGGAATATGATAGGACAGTGTTGCTGGCAGAGATAGTGTAGTGAGGAGAGCAAATGTATTGTATGTTGTTCACTAAACAGTTTCAATATAACAAAACCAACCCGGAAGTTTTGTTGTGAGTCAGTAAAGATAGTAGTATAGAAAGATAAAATGTGCCAGATTCTAATGGGGTCATAACCACAAAAGGGCAGCCTTGCCTTGCCTTTGAAATAATGGTTTAGGATAGAATTCTTTCAAATTTTCACCTGAAGTTATTTCTTCATATTCAGTGGGTGGATGATACATTTAAATAAAGCTTGCTCATTTTAAAAAAAATTATTTTTATTGTAAAGTCAGATTTACACAGAGAGAGAAACAAAAAGATTTTCCATCTGCTGGTTCACTCCCCAAGTGGCTGCAGTCAGAGGTGTGCTGATCTGAATCTAGGAGCCGTGAGCTTCTTCCAGGTTTCTCCCACATGGATGCAGGTTCCCAAGGCTTTGGGCTTTCCCAGGCCACAAGCAGGGAGCTGGAAGGGAAGTGGAGCAGCAGGGATATGAGCCTGCGCTCCTATGGGATCAGTGCGCATACAAGGCAAGAACTTTAGCTTCTAAGCTACTGTGCCAGTCCCAGCTTTCTCATTTTTGTACAAATAGATGAAGTTGTTCACTTTTCTTCTCTCCCCAAAGTGTCAGTAGTTAGTGTTTTTAGTAGTAGTAGTTTTTGCATGCTGTTTGGAAATTGTGGTGTTGGGTTATACAAGAGACATTGTCTGTAGGCTCTTTGTTAAGTCATTTTAGGACTCAAATTCTGTTGGCGTTTCTCTTATCCCTTTTTCAAGCAGAAAGGTAAGCCTGTTTCTAAAAGCTGATCCACCTAAGTGTCTAAATTCTGGTGTTAGACATTCTTTATTTATGTATTTTTAAATTTTTTTTTACCCTTTTTAGGGTACAAGGACTCAAGCATGTGGGCCATCCTCCACTGCTTTCCCAGGCACATTACCAGGGAGCTAGATAGAAAGCAGAACAGCCAGGACTCCCATCAGTGCCCATAATGGATGCCAGCATTTCAGGCTTGTCCTCACTATCAATTTTTACCATTTACTCTTCCCCTCCATTACCAGGATGACCATTTCTTATCAGTAAGGTCCCAGACGGAGAAGGAATATATTCAGTAGGGACTAGACTTCCTGATCTTAGTTTAGAGAAGCAACTACATTGTCAGGAAGTACTTATAACTTTGAGTCTTGCCCTCCTTTCATCATTTTTTAGAAGAATATGGATATATTTTATGTTTGAATAAGAACTGTAATCTGTATTGTGAACCTCAGTGATTAAGATCAAGATCATTACTCCTGTTTTTGGAGATTGATCTCAGAGCTAATAAGTTGCAGTCTTACTAAATAACTACATATCCCTTTGGCTTTTTTTGTTTGTTTTTACATGTAAAACAGTATTTCCTTTGATGAGAAATTTACTGATGAACTTAGTTTAAATTTTAGTAATTTTTTTATTTTTTTATTATTTTTTTAAAGATTTATTTTTATTATTTTGTTATTGGAAAGGCGGATATACAGAGAGGAGAGACAGAGAGGAAGATCTTCCATTCGATGATTCACTCCCCAAGTGAGCACAACGGCCAATGCTATGCCGATCCGAAGCCAGGAGCCTCTTCAGGGTCTCCCACGGGGGTGCAGGGTCCCAAAGCTTTGGGCCATCCTCGACTGCTTTCCCAGGCAACAAGCAGGGAGGTGGAAGGAAGCGGGGCTGCCGGGATAGAACCAGTGCCCATATGGGATCCCGGGTGTTCAAGGTGAGCACCTTAACCATTTGTGCCATGGCGCCGGGCCCAAATTTTAGTAATTTTAAAAAATTCAATAGGTACATGTTGAGGGTTAATGGTTGGGTATATAAAGTTTTTTTTTTTAAATGGGTGAGCATATAGCTTCATTAATGTTTACTTTTTTCTAATTTTAGTCTTTTTCAAACTGAAGGTTTAAAAGAATGTTTGTCTTGAAATCAGTTTGGTTGTGGCCAGTATTTTAAAAACAGAAAGAAATTAGGAAGTAAAATATATACTAAGTAGTAAGAATATTTTTTTTTCTGAACTTTGACTCCACCTGGGAGCACTCTTACATACAATGTCAAGAAGAAATGCTTCTTGTTATGACTGGCTTTGTGACATAACAGGTAATGCCTGCTACAGTGCTTGTATCCCATATAGGTGTCACTTGGAGTCCTGGCTGCTCCACTTCCAAACGTGCTCCCTTCTGATGTGCCTGGAAAAACTGGCATATTGTCTCTCTATCTTTGTGTCACTATGCTCAGATTCACACTTGGGGTGACCCAGGTGGATGGGCACCTGCACCATTGTGGGAGACACAGATGAGGTGATTCCTGGTTCCAGGGTTCAGCCTGGCCCAGCCCTGCCAGTTGCAGCCATTCAGAAGTGAGTCTGTGAATAGAAGACCTTTCTGTGTCTTTCCTTCTCTTTCAGATAAATAAAAGTAAATCTTAAAGAAAACACACACAAAAACCAAACCTTAAAAAAAATCCTTAAAAAGGAAAAAAGAAAACCGATGAACTCATTTGAATGGTGATCAATTTATTTTCAAAAAGAGACTTTGTGATTGTGGGACACAGTCATAAAAGTTTGTGAAAACAGTTTTCTAAGTATATCTTTAGACTGGGAATTGACAGTGCTTGGAGTGAAGATACTCTGTGAGTGGTGTAAGATTAATCTAGGTAAGAGTGAAAATAGCAGTGTGTCCTTGTTGTGGTCTTTACTAAAGCTGAGGAATGTGAGTGATGGAGCAACAGAGTGCCCATGGCTACTGACAGCATGTGTGTGATTTCAGCATCCTAAGTAGTATAGGAGAAAGTTCTCTGAAACCAAATGCAAAGAGGAATATTGATGAAAATTGTATTAATTGTCCAAAAGCAGGGCATACACTCATTTGATAGGGGATAAGGTGTCACCTACTGACATTAACCCACTCTAAGAAGTGAGTATCAACATATCTTCAAGTATACACATAAACCTACCATGGAATTAATTCTTAGGCTTTATTATGTAGGGATTAAGACATATATATGGACTCAGGTTGCTTGAATTTGAATCTGTGTTCCACTGCTTACTAACTGTGTGACCCTGTGCGTGTTTGCTAATTATCTGTGTCTTGTTTTTCAAATCTATAAGGTGAAACTACTATTACATGAGTTATTGTGTGGATTAAGCGAACTAATATTATCTAACATACCAAGAACAATGTCTGGCACATAAATACTTAATATTAGTTATTTATTTTGTCTGTAGATTGAAGCATCTGTCCTCTGTGGATGAGAATATTTTTAATATAGGTGCAGTCTAGCTTATTCATCTTTTTCCGATTTTTCTCTGTGTCAAATCTAAGAAATCGTTGCCTAGCCCAAAGTCACAAGTATTTAGTCTTACATTTATCTTAGGAATTTCATAGTATTAGCTCCAGTATTCAAGTCTGATCCATTTTGAGTTAACTTTAATGTGTGGGATGACAAATGGGTCCAGGTCTATTATTTTACATGTGGATAGCCAGTGGTCCCAGCATCATTTATGGAAATGATATTTCTCTTGGGAAAAATAATTTCTTAAAAGTATGTTGAATAATTTCAAACTTATTTTTCTATAATTTTTAAGTCTTTTGATTATAATGAAACAAATCCAGTAAATAGTAGGTTTATATTTCTATACATATGATTGATTTTTAAAATTTCTTTGTGGACAATAATAAAACAAGTATGCAATCCTTCTTACTGTTTCTGAGACAGTTCCAGGCTTGTCACCCTTCATTGATTAGATCCTTTTGCCTACTTACTGAAATATTTTATTGTTAGTGATACAAGAACCATGAAAACTTGCATTTACTATGCATTTAGGAGTTTATTTCTGTGTCCATTACTGGAATAAAGGAATCCACAGCATTTTTTAAAAATGCAATATACAGTTGTAAGAAAAACATACTGTCTTAAGTTATGATACCTTTTTTCCACTGTCTTTGACTTTTATTGGTATTGTGGTTAAGATTAATATCATATGAATAGGGCCCGGCGCCGTGGCGCAAGTGGTTAAGGTCCTTGCCTTGCACGCCCGGGATCCCATATGGGCGCTGGTTCTAATCCCAGCAGCCCCGCTTCCCTTCCAGCTCCCTGCCTGTGGCCCGGGAAAGCAGTAGAGGACGGCCCAAAGCTTTGGGACCCTGCACCCGCGTGGGAGACCCAGAAGAGTCTCCTGGCTTTGGATCAGCATAGCATCGACCGTTGCGCTCACTTGGGGAGTGAATCATCGGACGGAAGATCTTCCTCTCTGTCTCTCCTCTCTGTATATCCGCCTTTCCAATAAAAAAAATAATAAAAAAAAGATTAATATCATATGAATAATATAATGAAGCCTTGAGACTTTAAACACCAACGTAGTTGAGCAGGAATAGCTTGTGTTCACTGATTAATGCTTGCCAATATAGTATTAAAAGCTTTATTTTCAGTCTGCACATCTTACTCAAACTGATTGAGAAAACTATGGTACCTCAAAGATGTTAGTGGATAACTTGTGCTGGAGCTATTGTTGGCAGAGCTGGTATTTGACTCTAGGTCTTTCTGACCTCACATTGTGGTAAGAACCTTGAGTTTCTCTCCTAGACCTATCTTAAAGGAAAGTGATATTTGTTTCCAGTCTTTTTGTTGTTATTTTTCAGCCAGAAAGTAGTAGAATGAGAGGAATGACAGTCACTGGTATCTGATAGTCCTTCAAAAAATAAGGTTGAAATACTAACATTTAGGTCATACCTTTTTTTATTTGAAAATCTGGATCTGTGTAACAAAGATTTTTAAATTTCATTGCACTTAATTGGCTCCATCTGTCTTTGTGTCACTTTGCTCTGATTTTCATTTTCAGGAGCTAGAATTTGTGCCTTTTCCTTAGTAATTGGGGAGAAGAGAGGACCTGGATTAACCCCAACAACAAAATTACATGCTTTGAGGGATTGAAGTTTCCTATAATAAATGCTGTAGGGCCCAACGCGGTAGCCTAGAAGTCCTCACCTTGCATGTGCCCGAATCCTAAATGAGGGCCAGTTATTATCCTCCAATAAAAATAAAATAAATCTTAAAAAAATAATTTAAGGGCTCACTACACAAGTAACACTGAGTGTAATTATTATTGAATAAGTTATTTTTTATATTGAATTATAGTTGGTTGTTAATATTAAATATACAGGAGGGGGATTAGAAAAACTAAGAAGAAAATCCTTATGATTTTTAAAACTTAATCAGGAAAAGCAGATGAAGTAACAAATACATATTTCAGATATTGTTTTTATTAGTTTGTTTATTTTTATTTTAATTTTAAAAAACTTATTTGATGGTAATTACAGGGTTGGCCAGGGTGGGAAAGATTGAAAGTCAGGGAAGAGTGGGCGAAATCGTTGCTTCCATTGCTTCTTATCTCTGAGGGGAGGGGAGGGACAAAGAGGGAAGCCACACCAGGCCTCCCAAATGTCCCAGCACCCAGGGATGGGGGACCAGCACCCAATATCAACCCAGGTCCCCACTGGAGTGCATGTTCCGAGGGTTCTGATGAAGTGGGTTGGACAGGTCTGTGCTGCTGTCGATTTCACCGATCCAAGGGTGATGCAGTCCTCCCAGTGCCCATTGGCTGACTAGTCGACCTCAAGTCTCCATTCACCTAGATTTTTGCTGTCGTCTTCTGCAAGGGTAGTTGTCCAATTTGCTCTGTTCTTCCTCTACGATGGTACCAAATGGGCTGCCATATTCTCCATTGTGCATCAGGGTCTGCATCCACAGCTATGTCCTTTTTACTCATGGGCAGAATCAGGGACCAGGGTCAGGTGACATGAGGCCCCCCACACTGGGTATAAGAGGATGAGTTAATAGGTATATGTTTCATGTATTGTTTGTAAAAGTGAACCAGTCTAGGGCCCAGCTCAGTGGCCTAGTGGCTAAAGTCCTCACTTTGCATGCGCCTGGATCGCATATGGGCTCCGGTTCTAATCCTGGCGGTTCCACTTCCCATACGGCTCCCTGCTGTGGCCTGGGTTACAGTTAAGGTTGGCCCAAAGCCTTGGGAATCCTGCACACCCATGTGGGAGACCTGGAGGTGGTTCCTGGCTCCTGGCTTCGGATCACCGTAGCCCCAGCTGTTGTGGTCACTTGAGTGAATCATCGGATGGAACATCTTCCTCTCTGTCACTCCTCTCTGTATATCTGACTTTTCAACAAAAATAAAATAAAAAATTTTTTTCCTTTTATTGATTACATTGCATTATGTGACACAGTTTTACAGGCACTGGGATTCTCCCCTCCCCTCCCCAAAACCCGCTCCCCCCCATGGTGGATTCTTCCATCTTGTTGCATTACCACAGGTCACATTCAGTTGAGATTTTTTCCTTGCAAGCATCTACAAAGCATAGAGTCCAGCATCTTATTGTCCAGATAAGTTCAACAGTTTCATGGGGAGACAGTCTCTGGTCTGAAGGTAGAGCTGACAGAGTATCATCCCAATCAATTAAAAGCCCCGACATTATATCAGTAGCAATTTATAACGTAATGGAATTAGTTGACATGGTATTGTGTAGCCAGCATGTTAAAAGAGAGAGAGAAAAAACAAACAAACAAACAAAAAGAGTGCAAGTTCTGAACCGTATCCTATGACTTCTACATTGACATTACAATTATTAGTTTATATACAGCTGGGTTCTATACACCTTAAAATGGCTATAGATTACTATTCAGCTGTCTCATGTCTATTTTAATTTTAGTATTTAGCAGGTCATAGCGTTGAAGCATGATTTTGTAGAACCTGGCTGTTTTTCAGGTAGTCTAACTCTATAACTCTAACAAGACATATGTCAACAGTTTAGGTGAACGGTTTTAGGAGGGGTGTGCAGAGAAATCTTCAATACCCTAGTGAGGAGTAACTAATCTTTGTGTCCCACCTAGTGAGTTATAAGTGCATCCCCACTGCCCATTTCCTGTTTCTAAGCTTTCCTCGCTGTTCTCCATCTAGTCTAGGTTTTTTTTGTTTGTTTATTTGTTAGTTTGTTTTGAGGGGTTTCTGGAGCAGTCCTGATGGTCATTATGAGAGAGAGTGGGGACCCAAAGTCAGAACCAGGCAAGAACCAGAGAAAGCTCCTCTCCCTAGTCCCGAAGGAAGTTTACTGTTATGTTTCTGTGGACCGCTCAGTGCTCCTGGTTGTCGTTCCGATGACCTTGGATCCTGCAAGGCAGGGTATGGGCTTCTTACATCCCATGTGGGAGATCCAAATGGAGGTGGGTGACCTCAGAGTTCTCGGCCTCCGAAGGCACTCCAATTCCCCTTGGTCTCCTTGGCGGTTGGGATGTATTCCTTGGAGCTCGTACTGATAGTCCTTGGTGAGGAGTCTTCAGGGTTGGGATACATTCCTCTTCCTGTCTGCCTGCTCCACTCTGGGGTCACCCCCCCCCCCCGCTCTGTGCATATGACCTCCTGTTAAGAGGTTGTTGGGATTGCTCCTGATTTCCCCCATATGCCTTTGTAGTTTTGCTATTGTCTAATGCTGATTTGAAAATAAAATAAATTAAAAAATTTTAAAGTGAACCAGCCTAATGGTTTAAGTTATGGTGGATCCATGGCACTTAATTAAAGTCATCTGAAGTCACTGAATGTATACATATGCATTTAATGACCAGAAGTGGTTTTTATGAGTATGAATGAAAAAATACTCCATTGATTCATAAAAACAGCTGATATGTCACAGTAACTAACCTCATCTTTAAAAAAAAATGTGTGGGCCTGCCTGTTAACATTAGCCCAGCTGGCAACATTCCATATGGGTTCTGGTTTGTATCCTGGTTGCTCCACCTCCCTTCTAGTTCCCTACTTATAACATGGGAGAGTGGTGGGCCATGGCCCAATGTCATGGGACCCTGCACCCACGTGGGACACACTGGAGAAGTTCCTGACTCCTAACTTCAGGTCAACTCAGTTCCAGCCATTGCAGCCATTTGAGAATGTGTGTCTCCCTCCTTCTCTGTAAAATCTGTCTTTCTGGTAAAAATAAATCTTTTTTTTTTTAAAGGAAAAGGCTAAAACTATTCACCAATTTGACTAATTTTTAAAGCTTTGCTTCTTTATTTGAAAGGCAGAGTTAGTGACAGAGAGAGGCGAAATCAGAGAGAGGGAGAGAGAGAGCAGAGATAAATGGATCTTTGATCCACTGGTTCATTCCCCATATGATGCAAAAGCTGGATGGAGGTGGTCTGGTCCAAAACCAGGAGGAGCTTCTGGTCTCCCTCATGGATGCAGTGGCCCAAGCCTTCCTAGGCACATTGGCAAGAAGTTGGTTGGGAATTAGAGCAGCTCTAGATGAATTGATGCTCATAAGGGATACTAGAGCCGGTGTTATTACTCATTTATTTGTTTCGCTCTTCTTCCTCTCTCAGCAAGCTTCATGTAGATGGGTATGAATAGATTTTTCCTCTGGCTTATTTCATTTTGAAGTCATATTTACTTAAAGCCTTTTGAAGGCCCAAAATCTATGTCTTCAAATATACAAGCTGATTTTTTAAAAAAGGTTTTATTTTTATAAAAGATGTTGTATTTTCTAAAGGTTTCAGAACCTAAATTTGAGATTTGTGTGTGTCCTGGAATATAAAATCTTATTCTCCCTGTTTCTCTCTTTTTTTGTTTGTTTTGTTTTGCTCTTTATTTCCTTTCTGTGTTAATGGATATCTCTGACTGAATTGGGGTGAAAAAATGTTGCCAGAAAGGTTAAGGAGATAATATGAGCAGGCTTAGGAACTTTCATTTGTTTTTGCAAAGGAAATTATGTGTCTTATACCATCATCAGCACGAGTGAGGGAGTGAGAGCTGCCTTGAAGATTTATTTATTTTTATTGGAAAGGCAGATCAGATTTACGAGAGAAAAGACAGAAAGATATGTTATCGATGGATTCACTCCCCAAATAGCTGTAATGGTCAGAGCTGAGCCGATCCAAAACCAGCAGCTTTTTCCAGATCTTCTGCATGAATGCAAGGTCCCAAGGATTTTGTGCCATCCCCTAATGCGTTCCCACTATGCTAGCCAGGAGCTGGATGGGAAGTGGAGCAGCCAGAACATGAAGCTATGTCCATATGGGATCCCGGTGCTTGCAAGGGGAGGCTTGAACTGTTGGGCCATTGCACTGGGCCCAAGAGCCCCTTTAAAAAAGTGAGATGTGCACAGTAAATGCACTCATTTAGAATTAGTAAAATTCAACTGTGAAAAAATGTAATTTGTGCTTACATCAGTAATAAATGGGTATATAAAATAAAATTAGGGGGCTGGGGCAATAGTTCAGTGGCTAAAGCCCTTGCCTTGCATGTGCCCCTATTCTGTATAGGCGCCGATTTGAGTCCCGGCTGCCCCATTTCCTATCCAGCTCCCTGCTTGTGGCCTGAGGAGGCAGGGGAGGACAGCCCAAAGCCTTGGACCCTGTGCCTGCGTGGAGAAAGTTCCTGGCTCCTGGCTTCAGATTGACTTAGCTTCGGCCATTGCAGCCATTTGGGCGGTGAATTAGCAAACAGATGATCTTCCTCTCTGTCTCTCTTCTGAAGATCTGGTTTTTCCAATAAAAATAAATCTTATAAAATATAATGTTACATAATTTATGTCTCAAAATGCTATTAAAATGTTTAAAACACTTTATCATTGGAAAGACAGAGTTACAAAAAATGTGTCATGGTGGGAGAGGTTACTTGGATCTCTGGGTTCACTTCTCAGATGTGTTTAAAGATGAATTGTCCGGGCCCAGCACGGTGGCGCAAGTGGTTAAAGGTCCTCGCCTTGCACGAGGGCCGGTTCTAATCCCAGCAGCCCCGCTTCCCTTCCAGCTCCCTGCCTGTGGCCTGGGAAAGCAGTCGAGGACGGCCCAAAGCCTTGGGAACCTGCACCCGCGTGGGAGACCTGGAAGAGGCTCCTGGCTTCGGATCGGGCATAGTATCGGCCTGTTGCGCTCACTTGGGGAGTGAATCATCGGATGGAAGATCTTCCTCTCTGTCTCTCCTCTCTGTATATCTGCCTTTCCAATAAAAAAATAATAAAAATAAATCTTTAAAAAAAAAAGATGAATTGTCCAACGTCACTCAAGTGTCCCAAAGTGGAATCTGGGCATTTGGGGAACAGTTTTTGCTCTTTTCGCTTGTGTGATGACAAATGCTACTAAAATTTCTCTATTCTCAAAGTCCTTTTCATGAGCCTGTGAAAATATGGTTTATGTCCTCTTTTAGAGTAGTGATTTTCCTTGTATTTGTTCACTGTCCAGCAGTTAGGGACTTAGTACACGGAGCCAGTCATCATACATAAGGACTACTGTTTCATGGTCAATAGCTGAAGTTTTATTAACAGCAAAACACTTTTAAAGACTGTGGGTTGTGTAGGCATAAGGAAGGTTTGAAACAGAACGTAGTCTCTGTGCTAGCATGTGATGGGGAGTCAATAGTAGACAATGTGTCATGTTAGACATACTGATTTACACGTGGCCTTTTTAAAACTGTAATGTATTATATACAGTTTCTTTATCTGTACATTAAAACCACCTCATCCCGTTTAATTGCTGCAACGTATTCCACGGCATCCATGTACAGAACTTACTCATCAATGGATGGGACACTTTTCTTGTTCTAACTTTTCATTATTGTAAATGATGTTTCAATGAAATATTAAATATTTGATCAGTTCCTAAAAAGTAGAAATACATTTTGATAGATCTTTTTCATTGTGCCTCCATAGCTCTTCAGTCTGTCTTTTTCCTGACTGGTAAATACAGTAATATCACTTTTGGATGATTGTGTTTGTTACCTGAACTTTTATTTTCTGTTCCTCTATATTCTTTTCTAATAGTAAGAGGAATTATTCTATACAGTCATGTTGCTATTTTTTTCAGAAATAGGCATAAACATATTTGACATAGAATGTGTAGCTGGCATTCTCATTGTGAAGTCATAGTCTAATTATTTTTATTGAAAATTTGCATTTTTAAGGATGTTTTCTTAAATTAATCCCACCTGGATCCTAGATATTACGGTCTTAAGATTTCTTTGCAACAGAATAAATATGTGACAGCTAACAGTTTATAGTGCTTCAGTATTAGAATTTTGCTTTAAAATATCATTTGGAATAGTAACCTAGAACTTGTACCTTGAAGTCAGGGACAGTGTTTTTTTCTGATTGTCTTTGGTATCATATGCTATATAGAAGAGTATAATTTATGTTAAAACTTTCTTAATATGTGTCTTTTATTCATTTTGATTTGTGGCTGGGCAGATTCTAAGTTATATATTGACAAACTATACCCCAAATCCTGCCCTTCATACCCTTTTTATAATTTTTTACTGGAATATATTCATACTCATTCATTTATATATTGTCTGTGAGTTGCTTTGTGCTACTGTGATAGAATTGAATCATTGCAACTGCATGGCTTCCAAAATTTGAAGTATTTACTCTGACCATATGCTACCCCCTGTTTAGAATATAATCATCTTGGCATTAATAGATATTTTTTCTTTGTAGAGCAAGTAGTAGTGTGTTTCACCCAAACTCTGCATGATTTATATATTTATTCAAAAATCTGCACAAGCAAAGCTACTGGGAAATTCCTCAAAGTTATTCTGCTGGCTGGGGGGCAGTACCTGTATACTAATTTTGGTAACTTTTTCCTTCCAAGGAGATTATACCTACTTTGTGACAGGTCTTCTTTCTCTATCACCTAGCTAACTCATGCACTCACACTTGGTTATTCTTACCAATCTGATGGAGAAAAATTATACTGTAGGTTTTATTTATGTTTGTTTGTATGTGCTGGATTAACTTTTGTGTTTAGAAGTCATTTGTGGGTTTTTTTTTCCTTAATTTTTCTTTTATTGTCCCTGCTATTACTTTGTTTTTGTGTTCATATTGGATATGCCATGAACGTTTGTCAAAATAGATTTAATTTTAAGGAGAACATCACAGTGATAAAGCCGATAATATGTAAGATTGAAATGCATATTATTTGTGAAAAAATTTTTTCTAGACTCAAACTATCATGTTTTAAGTGTTAACTGTTTCCTGGATACAATCTGTTGGTTGGTATTTTTTGTTGTATTTATTTGAAGTGCAGAAATTTAAGAGAGAATATCTTCCATCTGGTGGGTCACTCCCCAGATGCCCTCAACAGTTGGTATTGGGCAGTCCAAGCCTAGAACTCAGTCTGTATCTTCTTTTTTTTTTTTTTTTTTTTAAAGATTTATTTTTATTATTTTTTTTTATTGGAAAGGCAGATATACAGAGAGGAGAGACAGAGAGGAAGATCTTCCATCCGATGATTCACTCCCCAAGTGAGCGCAACGGGCCGATACTATGCCGATCCGAAGCCAGGAGCCTCTTCCGGGTCTCCCACGCGGGTGCAGGGTCCCAAAGCTTTGGGCCGTCCTCTGCTGCTTTCCCAGGCCACAGGCAGGGAGCTGGAAGGGAAGCGGGGCTGCCGGGATTAGAACCGGCGCCCATATGGGATCCCGGGCGTGCAAGGCGAGGACCTTTAACCACTTGCGCCACCGTGCCGGGCCCAGTCTGTATCTTCTACATGTCGTTTTGTTATCACCTGCTAACTCTTACGGTACACATTAACAGAATACTGGAATCAGAATTGGGAGTGGAGATGAGCTCCAGGCACTTTTGTGTTAGATATTGTAGCATGTGTCTACCCTGCCTCATTATTTGCATTTGATATATGAAAATTACCATTTTCTGTTTGTCTTCTACAAGGCATTTTTTAAATATGTGGAATTTATCCCCTAGATACTGCTAAAGAGTGAGCCACACAACATTCTCTTCCCCAGCACAAATGACAATGTTAATACTTTGCTGTGACATTGAAAGGATGTGATGATCTTCTTGCCTTATTTTCGGTGTTTGGATGGCTTTTTTAGTGCTTTATTATTTATTTCTTAATGGTTTTATTATATTTCTGTGACTTAAAAGTGAACTTTTAGAAAGGTTACATTGCTCACTATTGTCTCATGCAAAATATATTTATCTTTCCCTTATTGCTCTGTAGGAACTCATTATACAATGACAAATGGAGGCAGCATTAACAGTTCTACACATCTACTGGATCTTTTGGATGAACCAATTCCAGGTGTTGGTACATATGATGACTTCCATACTATTGACTGGGTACGAGAAAAATGTAAAGACAGAGAAAGGCATAGACGTGTAAGTGTTTTCTATACTTCTTCTTTATATAATATGTAATTACTTCATTTAATAATGTAATTCTGCTAGTGCTCTCAGGTTACCAATGTATATGTTACAAATTAAAGTATTTTTAGATAGTTTTGCATTTCATACGTAATTTTTTTCTCTTCATGTTTTTTGTGTTTATTGTTTATAACTCATATCTTTCTGGAAGTGATTAAAAGAATAGGAGGGAAAGGAGAAAACAATGTAGAAGTTTAGAAAAGATCAAGTTAATTTGAAAGTAATTTTTATTTTTGTCTTTGAGCAGTCCAGCAGCTAAGACAAAAGAGGAAACTTGATACAAGGCTCCTTTTTTTTCCCCTAAGATTTATTTGTTTTTAGTGGAAAGGTAGATTTACAGAGAGAAGGAGAGATAGAAAGATCTTCCATCCACTGGTTCACTCCCTAAATGACCAGAGCTGAGCTGATCTGAAGTCAAGCACTTCTTCCAAGTCTCCCATGTGGGTGCCAGGTCCCAAGGCTTAGGGCCATCCTCCAGTTCTTTCCCAGGCCATAAGCAAGGATTCACCACTTTGTGTAGATATTTCAAATGTTGATAATTTTCGTTATAAAATACCATCACATAATTTCAAAAAATCACTGATTTTAATATTAAGCTACCATTATTACCTCTAATCCCTTTAGTAAGTTTGCTTAATATTAGGAAACTAGCATCTTCACAATGATGATTGCAAGTTTTCCAAAAAAATGTTTGTATATAAGATTGAACTATTTATTTTTATTGGAAAGACAGATTGACACACCTTGCATCCTTTTCTTCATTCCCCAAATGGCTGCAGTAGCTGGAACTGGGCATTCTGAAGCCAAGAGCCAGGAGCTTCTTCCTGGTCTCCCACTTTGGTCTCCAGCACTCATATGGGATGCTGACATTTGGAGGCGGAGGATTATTAAGCTGAGCCTGTGCACTGGCCGCAAAATCTTAATATTTATTTGAAAGCTCAAATTCTGTTATTTATAAACAAATACATATCCGTTGTATTATTAAGTAGCTTGTATATGATTATACATATTTAGGTTGCTTGAAAGTCGGAGTTACTTGATTCTTTACTAAGAAGATGCCTGTCGGATTCTGAAGGTAGAAGAGCTATAGTTTAGTTTGTCACATTCTCATTTCAGAAGACCTGTTGTTGATTTCAGTCTTTTTTTTTTAAGTTAACATACAGTTTCCAGTAATTGGATAGTTTTATTTTCTACTTCAAAAGTCACAAGTGCTTTTTCCTTGGAACATCATGTTTGTAGGCAGCAAAGATGCTACATGTGTAATTCTTATTCCATCAAATAATATTTAATACTATTAATACTAAAAAGAATTGTGGTATAATTTTCACTGCTTCATAAAGCTGATTTTAAGTAAAATCGGCTTTTTATCAAACAGAAACTTGGAGGCCTGGCAGTCCAATATGCAGCAACTACCGGTACATTTAGATTCCATTACCTGATTTATCCTAAGGAGCTAGAAGTTTTGCCATAGCTTTTTGTTAATGGTAAAAATGTTAGCACAGTGAAAAAGGCACATGGTATCTTAGTCTAATTATGTGAAGAGTCTTGATCTTACAGATTCCTTAGAAGATCTCGGGGACCCTTTGAGAAGCTGTTGTTTTAATTCAAAGTGCTGAGGTCAGACAAAGTAAATTCTTTTTGTCTTTTGTGATTAAAAAGTAAATATAATTGTATGTGTAAGTGTTCATTTGGAGGCCCTGAGTGGTGGTGCCCTGAGACTGTTAGACTAAGTGTCTACAAAATCTTAAGAGAAAATTGAAACTAAAAGAAAGAAAAAATTTCCTTTCTTCTGATTGTTTACAGTCCTTGAAAACATTCCAAATAGTATAGCAATCTATGAAGTACCCTAATCAATTATGTGCTTTTGCTAGTCATATCAATCATCTCTTCTTAGCCAGGTTTCTTTTTTTAAATGGTTATTTTAATTTACTTGAGAGATAGAGAAACAGAGACAGAGGCATTTTCCCTCAACTCGTTCACTTTCAAAATGCCTGCAACAGCCAAGGCTGGGCAGGCCAAAACCGAGAGCCCAGAGCTCCCTCCGGGTTTCTCACATGGCATTGGCAAGCCCAAGAACCGGAGCTGTCATTTGCTGCCTCCCAAGGTGCTCCGGTAGGGACCTAAATAGTAAGCAGAGCACCTGGGACTTGAACCGGCCCTCCAGCCTGGGATGCAGGCATCCCACATAGCAGTACCTACTCTAGTGAAGTTATTAAAATTTATGATTCTTGATTATATAAATGTAAAAAATTTTTAACGCTGAGAAATTTCTTATGGATGTTCTTACTGTTATTAATTTAACATCTGTTTATTTATCTGTTTACTTATTATTTGTCAGAGCTTTTCTTTTCTTTTGAAAGACAGAGGTGGTTACAGAGAAGCAGCTCCCATGCAGCTTTTTGTTCCCCAAATGCCCACAATGGCTGGGCTGAGCTGAAACCTACGGCAATAAGTTTTCCCAAGTGGGTGTGGGAACCCAGTTACTTGAGCCATTACTCCTGCATTCAGTGATCTTCATTAGTAGGCTGTTGGAGGCAGGCGCCAGAGGCTGGTGCTAAACCCACACTCTCCGATATGGCACATGAGCCTCTTCACTTCTAGGTTTAATGTCTGTCCTGTCAGAAGCTTTTATCATAATTGTAGCTCTCAACTCTAAGATGATTTTGAAGCAGATTGACATATTATTCCAGTACTTCACAAGATAATGATAGACTGAATCTGTGCTATAGCAGATATTTGGCTTCCCGAAGTACACACAATACTGTTAAAGGGAGGATGTTTGAACTGGCATGGATTGCTGCCATCACCAACACTGTACTTATCAAAATCCTTAAGAGTTTTCTTTTTCTATTTTACTTTATGTCTGGAATTTTTCCCATTTGGATTATAAATGGAAATTATTTTGTTTTAAAATCCCTTGGATGGGCCATGTGAGGTAGCCTAGTGGATAAAGTGATCACCTTGCATGCACCGGGATCCCATATGGGTGCTGGTTCATGTCCCAGCTGCCCACTTTCCATCCAGCTCCCTGCTTGTAGTCTGGGAAAGCAATTGAGGACAGTCCAAAGCCTTGGGACCCTACACCCGCATGGGGGACTCGGAAGAAGCCCCTCCTTGCTTTGGTCAGCTCAGCTCTGGCCATTGCGGCCACTTAGGGAGTGATCCACTGGATGGAAGATCTTTCTCTCTGTCTCTCCTTCTCTCTATAAATCTGACTTTCTAATCAAAATAAATAAAGCAAACAAGCAGAAGTCTCCTGGAATAGTTTCCTGACTGTCATTATGTTACCAGTTGGTGCATTTTATATTCACTTGCTTAATTTTCTTTACCATTTTAAGGATTATTTTCAGATTTAGTTTTGATAGTTATATAAAAATTATTTCAGTGGTTTTAAGGTTGAATGAACAAAATTGATAAAAAGAAACTTCTATTTCTGTTCCTTCCAACTGATTGTCTTCCTCTATTTATAAATAATGATTTATATTTTCAGCTTAATGCTTTATCCCTCCATTGTAAATACAAAACCTGTTACATATTCATTTTAGTTTCTTAGATAAAACAGTTGTATACTTTTAGTCATCTTTTTTTTTTTCTATATAATTTGCATCTGAGCCTGGTGTGGTAGCCTAACAGCTAACATCCTTGCCTTGCACACACTGGGAATCCATGTGGGCGCCGGTTTTAGTCCTGGCCGCCCTGCATCCCATCCAGCTTCCTGCCTGTGGCCTGGGAAAGCAGTCCAGGACAGCCCAAAGCCTTGGGACCCTGCACCCATGTGGGAGACCTGGAAGAGGCTCTGGGCTCCTGGCATTGGATCAGCTCAGGTCTGACCATTGCGGCCACTTGTGTAGTGAATCTGCAGATGGAAGATCTTCCTCTCAGTCTGTCCTCCTCTCTGTATATCTGACTTTATAATAAATAAAATAAAATAAAATAAATCTATATATAAAAAAGAAAGTACTGCTTTGAGTCTAAAAACTGAGACAAATTGCTAGGTTCTAGAATTGTGGCTTCTGTTTGTAATTTGAAAAGTGAAGCATGAACACTTCTTGTTTCAGATCAACAGCAAAAAGAAAGAATCAGCATGGGAAATGACAAAGAGCTTGTATGATGCGTGGTCAGGATGGCTAGTAGTAACACTAACGGGATTGGCATCAGGTAAAAATAATGTAAAAGCAATCTGTTTTTAATTAAAGTAACTGTAAGTCATTCTCCCTCTTTCACACAATTCTTTTTGTTTCAAGTACTGTTGAATCTTTTTTAAAATCACTATTTTTATTATTGGATTTTAAAACATTTGTTTTTCTCCATTAAAAAATCTTAAGTGTAAGACTATGATGTGGGAGGTTTCCAAATCTCTTTTTTTAACAACTTGATTGATTGTTAAGGGCCTTAACTTCCAAACTGAAATAATTGATTTGAGCTTCACTGTTCTAAAAAAATCACATGGGCGTTATGTAAACTTCATGGCGATCTTGTGGTAGAAGTACCATCATAACCATCCTATAGATACAGAGACTGAAGCAGGATTTAAGTAACTGACAAGGAAATAAATAGCTCAGCTGAGGTCATGTACTTAGTGTATGGCTGTGGCAGAACTTGAACCCAAGTGGTCTGGCTCATGAGCCTGCTCCCTTAATCATCATGTTATGTAGAGTGGCCACGATGTCACTATTTTTGAGACTCTAGGAAACAGCAGTTGAAGATCTGAAAGTGAATATTAAGGATTGTTTCAGTGACTTTCACCTTCCATCGTGGAAGACTGTGCAGAAGAACATGAAATGTTAAATTTTTATGGAAGGAAATAGTAATTGGCATACCTAAGAATGTTATAGCTTTTGTGTGTATGAACCATGAATCTTTCATGTGATCAGGACCCAGATTTGATCAGAAGTTTGTATGTATCTTTTGAATTCTACCAGTAAAATAATCTCAGTCTTTTTGGTTTGTTGCTTAAGAAAAAACTGCTTATCTGTCGCAGTAATTCTTGAATGCTGTGATTGACTATTTCTAATAGACATTAAATTTTATTCTGTTAACTGGATTTTGGATTAAAATTTGCTAGATTTGTGAATCTCCTTCCAAGTAACATTTCATAGATGCTTCAGTGTCTTTTAAATACCTTTTTAAAATAGCAAGTTGTTTGATTTGGCTGATATTTATTCCAAAGAATAACTGTTTACAGTGAAGGAGTATACAGTAAATAGAAAACCTACTTGCTGTTTTAAAAAGTAATGTAAAGATTTTAAATTAAAATAGAAATTTTTCAATTTATGTAACAATTCGTAATGACCCTTTGTTTACTTATAGGGAATTCTTTGCTTGCTTTTTGCTTCTTACATAGATCATTGATAGCACAAAACTGGATTTTTTGTTGTTATTATTTTACCACCTCTATCATGTTTTTACAGGGGCCTTGGCTGGATTAATAGATATTGCTGCTGATTGGATGACTGACTTGAAGGAGGGCATTTGCCTTAGTGCATTATGGTACAACCATGAACAGTGTTGTTGGGGGTCTAATGAAACAACATTTGAAGAGAGAGATAAATGTCCACAGTGGAAAACCTGGGCGGAATTAATCATAGGCCAAGCAGAGGTAAGACTTGCTTTGTCTTTAGACAGACTAATAATTGATAATAGCAGAGTCTCCAAATCATTTAATTATAGAACCCACATATTATACTGAATGTAACCTGTATTAAATGAAAAATGCAAACAAAAAACCCAGAATAGAATGGAAAATATGAAGATACGTTACAACAGGAAAGAAATAGTACAGGTAGAATATCCCTAATTTGAAAACTGTGAAATCTGATATGCTCCCCAATTTAAATCTTTTTGAGTGCTGATGTGACTCCCCAAGTGGGAAGTTGCACACTCTGTGTGAAGAGTTGAAGTCAAAATGAATATACACTTAAAATATTGTGTAAGTGACATTCAGGCCATATTTAGGAAGTATATATAGAACAAGTGAATTTCATAAGGGAATGTATTTCTGTGAAAATATCTGATATACATGTAAATATTACAAAATAAGAAAAATATCTAAAACATTTCCATTCTTACTCATTTTAAAGAGGCGAACTCAGTGCATTATTTCAGAAAACATTTTTAAAAAGGTTTATTACTTTTTATTGGAAGGGCAGATCCGATTTACAGAGAGACAGAAAGACCTTCATTTGCTAGTTCACTCCCCAAATGACTGAAATGGCTGGAGCTGAGCCAATCCAAAGGCAGGAACCAGGACATTCTTTCTGGTCTCACACATGGTTACAGGGCCCCAGGGCTTTGGGCGCTCTGTTGCTTCCTTACACATTTAGCAGGGAGCTGCATGGGAAGTAGAGTAGCTGGAATGCAAACTGGTACCCATATGGGATCCTGGCACTTGTAAGGAAAGGGTTTAGTTGTTGAGAAATCACTTTGGACCCTCAAGTTTTTTTTTTTTAATTAACCACATAGTTATATACAAGTTCATTGGCTTTATTGCAAATATCTGTGTAAAGTTAACATAAAGTTCCATTTTTAAAACTTTATATCCCGGGCCTAGCGTGATAGCATAGTGGCTAAAGTCCTCTCCTTGAACGCACCAGGATCCCATGTGGATGTTAGTTATAATCTTGGCAGCACTGCTTCCCATCCTGTTCCCTGCCTGTGGTCTGGGAAAGCAGTCAAGGATGGCCCAAAGCCTTGGGTTCCTGTTTCTGCATGGGAGACCCGGAAGAAGTTCCTGGCTCCTGGTTTCAGATTGGCTCAGTTTCAGCTGTTGCGGCTGCTTGGGGAGTGAACCATCAGATGGAAGAGTTTCCTCTCTGTCTCTCCTCCTCTGTGTATATCTGCCTTTCCAATAAAAATAAAATTAAAAAAAAAGCTTTATATCTCTAAAATCACGAAATATGCATTATGAGTAAGTCAGTTAAAATAGCGCTTTGTAAAAAACGTTGAGGGCTGGTGTTGTGTAGTTACATCCTATGTGAGTGCTGGTTCATGTCCTGCCTGTTGTATTTCTGATCCAGCTCTTTGCTAATGTCCCCTGGGAAGCAATGAAAGGTGACACAAGACTTTAGACCATCTGTATTGCCTCTATGCATGTGGGAGACCTGGAAGAAGCTCCTGACTTTGCCTTGGCGCAGCCCTGGCTGTTGCAGCCATTTAGGAAATGAACCAGTGGAAGATAGAAGATCTCTGTCTCTCCCTCATTTTAAGATTTTTTCCCTTTTTTTATTTGAACTTAATCCTGTCTGAAGATTCTTTGTCACATCAAATGTGTCTCTACCCTAAGCTGCCATCTTGCCTCCAACTCTTTATTTATTTGAAAGATGGAAAGAGACCAGATAGAGAGAGACCACCTTCAGATTCATGCAAGAGTTGGGGCTGAGCCAGGAAAAGCCAGAAAGCAGGAACTCCATCCAGGTTCCTGCTCTGCAGGAGCCCAAACACTTGAGCCATCATTGGTACCTCCTGGGGATAACAAGAAGTCACAAACAGAAGGGGAGCCAAGACTTGAACCAGGCACTCTAATGTGGGATGTAGGTGTCCCAAACAGATTCTTAAGTCTTGTGCAAAATTCTTATCCCTAAAATAAGCCTTCTCAATGGATATATCTGTTCATTATTATTTTTTTAAAGGTTAATTTATTTCTGTTTGAAAGACAGAGTTACATAGAGAAAAGGAAATACAGAGAGTTCTTGCATTTTCTAGTTTACTGCCCAAATGGCCACAGTGTCCAGAGCTGGGCCATTCCTAAAAACAGGAGCCAGGAGCTTCTTCCAGGTCTGTAACTTCTAACAGGTCTTCTTGTCATGGCTTCCCGGGCCATTTATCAGAGAATTGGATCTGAAGTAGAGCAGGCGGGACATGAACTAGCACCACAGACAGAGGATTAGTGTGCTACACCATGGCACTGGCCCCCTAAATAGATATATCTTAAAGAAATTAAGATATTTTGCATTGTGCTATACTATACTTAATAATTATATTACTTTTGTGATGGTATATAATAAAAATATGTTAGAATTCAGAATATAATACATATTGTTACATAACCATATGTGTATTTAAACTTTTGTAATCTATGCTTTAAAACAAGAATATATTTACTGGTGAGATGTGTAGTGTGCTATTTGTCATCTTGCCTATCTGAACTGAATTTAATTTTTTGGTATTCAAGAGAATTGTAGTAGAATGAAATTTGAGTGCCAGTGCAATTTTTTTTCTCCAACTGTCTCAAGAAAATGGTTTGTAGATAAGCAGAGGTGTACGTATTTTTTCTTCTGTGAATAAAACAGGACCCTTGGGTCTGACACTAATGGGTAGTGGTCTAAGTGTATCCAGGAAGGGTGTCAGTTTGAGTGCTGGCTGCTCTACCTCTAATCTGGCTCTCTGTTGATGTGCCTGGAGAAGTAGCAGAAGGTAGCCCATGTGTGTGGCACCTCTGCTCTTAGGTAGAAAACCTGGAAGAAGCTCCTTGGTCCTGGCCTTGGCCTGACCCAGCCCTGAATTTGCAGCAATTTGGGGAGTGAACCTAATGAAAGACTTCTCTCTGTAACTCTGCTTTTCAAATAAATCAAGTAAATCTTTTAAAAAGAGAGATGAGAAGGAAGGAAAGAAGAAAAGAAACAAATCATATACATAGTTTACCTGGCAAGTGCTTGCATTAGAGTGCTTACTCTGTAAGTTCAATTAAAACTATTGAATTATTTGCTTTTTTAGGGTCCTGGTTCTTACATCATGAACTATATAATGTACATCTTCTGGGCCTTGAGTTTTGCCTTTCTTGCAGTTTCCCTGGTAAAAGTATTTGCTCCATATGCCTGTGGCTCTGGAATTCCAGAGGTAAGTCATTTCAGTGTCATTGAGCAATAATTGTTACAGCACTGTGCTTTTGGCCTTTGAGAAAGAAAAAGTTTTGGAAAGATGGTTGGTTTGTAATATGCAAAAGAAAAATTTCAGAACTATAAGCTGGTTGGTTGCTGATGTCATTAAATTTTTTTCTCCCTAATTATTTCATCGCTATTATAGAGGTTGCTTTGTTTTTCCTCTCACCAGTCATTTAGCACATGATTAAACAGATTCTTAGAAAAGGGTCTGGAAAAGTATCCTATGACCCTAGTTCTTTGATGGATTATTTGAAGTTTTCAAATTAGAAGCCTGATTTTAATATATTTTTTATCTTTTTCCTAAGTATCTTCTGATTAGATAAGGCAATGATTCTTGAATTTATATTTTGAGAAAACATTTGATCTCATTAGATTAATACTGGCAAGTTTTGAGTTATACTTTTCATCAAAAACAACAGGGGATTTTACTCAGGATTGAACTATTATGTGAATTACTTTCTTTGTTTTTCTGTTCTTGAACAAATTACTAGTTCTTTGTCTAGTATTAAATTATATTCATTTTAAAGGCTATATTAGCATCTTTAATAAAGATCAGTATTATGCGTACTTATTCATTGTCTTTCTTGATTCGTAGAAAATGATCTACATAAAGCGTTATGTTTTTATTTTTGACATAATATAGGAAATGTATATAATTATGGTATGCTTATTTTTATAACACAAGTATTCATATTTGCCTCTTCCTGATGTATAATTATAACCCTTTTAATTATAGCCTGTATTCATTTTAACATGGCTTGATATTTAGATTTTGTTCATTAGAATTAAAACATGATACAGATTTATTATACGTAGCATACTAGTTTTTAAAAAATTGTGAATTTTCCCATTGTTTGCCAAAATTTACAAGGCAGTTTTATGAGAATGCAAATACGTATATATAAACGTATTTGTTATATATATAAAATCTGTGCATATGGATTAATTAGAATATCCTTTTTCTTAATGAAAATTAAACTGTCTTAATATTTATTTTGTAGATTAAAACCATTTTGAGTGGATTCATCATCAGAGGTTACTTGGGAAAATGGACTTTGATGATTAAAACCATCACTTTAGTATTGGCTGTGGCATCAGGTTTGAGTTTAGGAAAAGAAGGTCCCCTGGTCCATGTTGCCTGTTGCTGCGGAAATATTTTTTCCTACCTCTTCCCAAAGTATAGCACAAATGAAGCTAAAAAAAGGGAGGTAAGTGTGTCTTTGTTTTGTTCATTGACAAAAAGAAGAAAAATAGCTGTTATATAGACTTTATATTGGTGAAGCATTTCTGGGACAAGTATTGTGATGTAGTAGTTAAGCCACTGCCTGAGATGCCCATGTCCCAAATTCTTGTAGCTTTTCTTTACTGTGGAAGAATTTTATTTCTTTTTCAAAGATGAAAGAAAGCTTTGCTGGGTATGTTATCCTAGGCCAGCCTTGATTTGCTTTACTGATTCCTTAAATTTTTTGAACTCTTGAATGAGCTTCTCATTTTTGACCAGAATCTTCAAAATGAGTCTTATGGATTCTGTGTCCCCCATTTTCTCAATGTCTTCCTCAGTTAACTCTGAGGTTGGGATAGGGTTTTGCTCCTTTGCCGGGGAGTGCTCAGTAATATTCATTGTGCCTTTGTCTCTTCTTTTGCTCTTGATCATTGTACTTCTGGTTAGCAGAATCTTCTTCTTGGGGCAGGTTTCTAAGCTGTGTCATCCACAGATCTACAATGCGATTTTACTTATTGCAGTTGGCACACAACTTTTTGCTTGCAGCCACTGGTGCCACAACCTCCAGCAAGTTCCAGGTCTAGGTTCTTATGTCAGATATCCACCGTGGTCTCCACAGCCCCAGCTCTTGGCTTACCACTCTCCACCTTGTGATACCGTGCTGAGGCTGCACTGTTGTCTCTGCAACCTTTCTCCCTCTTCTGGTTGGAGTGGGTTCCAGGATTAGAGAGACACCAGGTGTCCTATCTAGTTAGGTTGTTGGTGGCGCTGATCTTGTTGGAACCTGTTGGACGTTAGGTCTGGGTGCCGGTCAAAAAATCCTATTTTGACTGGTACAATGTCACAGTCGGTATTATTTTCCTACGGGACCTCAGCAAGTTCTCATGAGCTCAGCACGTGCGCAGTTCTCTGTTGTCCCCTGCCGTCCCAAAGCTTTTGCCACAGTGCACAAAATAGAGCCTGACGTGCTCTCACAACAGTTCTTGATCTGCTGGCTGTCAGATCCGAGGGCTATCCAGACATGCCCCAGATGGAACCCGTAGAATACCACGTTGTTGCAGTTCACTGAGTCAGAAATGAGCTCACTCCCTGCTCAGAGCATGCTCAGTCCTTTCCCTTTTCTCCTTACACAAAATGGTGCCCAATTCAGCTCCAAGGGGCTGAGTGGGCTATGAAATTCACTCTGTTCTCGCACTGCAAATCAAAGGGACCAGCAGGATGGACAGTGTTTTGTCTGGGTTCACCTCCCAAGCTCCCAGTGAAAGTTCCTTCCCACCTGGTTGCTGGTGGAGTTCCGGCTGCTGGTCGAGTTCAGATCGCCGTGCTGGAGTATCATTCACTGCAACACCACACTGCTGTGCCCGCTGCTTTCCTGTGTCTGTCAGTCTGCAGGTACCCCTCTGCTGTTGTTCTGTCCTTTCCTATTTCCTGAAATATGTCCTCTCTGCTTCATCCTGATTAAATGTTTCTCTGTCTGATTAAACGTGTCCTTACCCTATTCCTCCATCTTGATTCCCTCAGTTTCCTGAATCTTTTATTATTTTTTTAATTTAAAGATTTATATCTTTTTATTGGAAAGTTAGATTTACAGAGAAGAGGAGAGACAGAAACATCTTCCATCCTCTGGTTCACTCCTGAAGTGGCTGTAATGGCCGAACTGAGTCGATCTGAAGGCAGGAGCCAGGAGCCTCCTGCATGTCTCCCATGTGGGTGCAAGGTCCCAAGGCTCTGGGCCATTCTCAACTGTTTTCCCAGGCCACAAGCAGGGAGCTGGATGGGAAGTGGTGCTGCCAAGATATGAACCGGTGCCTGTGTGGGATCCTAGCACATGCAAGGCGAGGATTTAGCCAGTAGGATTCTGTGCCCAGCCCAGTTTTCTAAATCTTTAAAAATATATATAAATAAATAAAAATTGCTTCTCCTTTCATGGCACAGAGATCTTTGGGTTCTTAAGCTGTGATGTTGTATTTATCTCAGGGAGACAACTCAAAGGTGTGTGATCCAGCACAGAACCTTTCAGACTGCTGGTTTTCTTTTGCATTGCAGCCGAAAAGTGGATGTTTTATAAAAATAATTTTCAGTTGAAATAATTCTGCTATTCCTTAAAATTACCATAAATGTATCGTCCTTACATTGATGGTAGATATTTCAGAAGTGGAGCACTTCAGAGCATCATAACACTACCTCTAAATAATTGGTTCCAGTACTTTGCTATGTAACAAAAATAGCCGTCCTTATTGAATACTCACTGTGTATCTAGTACTATGAAAGGTACTTTTGACTTGCATATTGGAATTTAATACCAAGACAATTCTAGTACTGTGGCATTGTTATTCATAGATTAGGAAGCCAGGGTTTAAAATGTTGGACAAGCTTGCCAAAAGGTCTCAAGTGGCTAGTGGCAGCACATGGATTCGAATTAATTTTTTGTTACCCCAGTTTCTGTTCTTTACCATTACCATACTGCTGCAACTGTTGTTGTTGATTAAAACTGTTGCATTTACTTTCCCAATTCAGTTCTCCTACTTAATGTTGAAATATTTGTGAATAATTTTTAATGTAGTCATATAAGTTAAATGTAATTTGTTAGAAAATGCTACACTACTTAAACGAATACACCTACAATTTAGTGTATCTGTATATTCATTAATTAATGTTATGACATTATTAATCATTGTAGTAAACAAATGGCAAGATTTTACTTGTTGAAATCATGTAGGCCCCATATTTTGATGTGCTTGTGTGCCTACTTTGATGTGCTTTAAAAGTGATTCTTAGTTATTTGAAGCAAATTCAAACGTGTGATTTATAGATACATGCTGTTGGCTTGATTATAAAATTCTGTTAAAGTATAAATTTAGAACATTCAATAAATGTTTTGTATGGGATCCTACTGGTGGAGAAAAGTGGAAGTGAAATGTGCTTCCTTTTCTGTTTCAAATAGAACCCTTGTCTGTACTAAGTTGCACTTAAAACAAATTCCAGTTAATTTTTGATTTCCAGACCTGATGAGGTGTTTACTGAATGCCAGGTGCTGCTCTAAGCACGGTTTATGCATTTATCTCACTGTTATGGGCTTGGTAATATCGCATTTCCATTTTAGAGAAGGAGAAGCCAGGGTACATAGCGTGAAGTTGAATAACTAGCAAGTGGCAGCGCCAGGATTTGTAACAGCAGTTTGACTACGGAGTTCCTGTTCTTAGTCATTCACAGCTTAATTTTTACTATTTCTGATTTCTTTTTCATAAATATTAAAATGTGCCATTTGAGAAAGTGCTTTAGATAGCCTCAGATGTTTGTCTGGTTTAAAGTACTGGGAGTATTAAAGACTCAAGAAAGTCATTGTAAACAGTGCCCATTGAAGTTATATTTGTGCTTGATGCTGTAATGCTGGGATGCAGGCAGAGACTAAGGGAAAGACTGTGCAGTTGGAATCCAGAAGAGTGTGTGGATATTTCTTTTTCTTTCAGTTGATGAAACTGTACCTTGAGGAGCTGTGTTCTATATTTCCAGAATGAGACTCTGTGTATTGACAATAGCATGTTTTCAGAGGGTTAGGATAATAAAAATACAAGGAAATGGAATAGGTTTTAATTCTCTGGAAATCCTGCTAGGATTTAGAATAATTATTAATGTTCAAATAGTGTGCTCTAAAATCTGAAGAAACAATATCCTTTAAGTAAACAAAACTCTTCCCCAAATCCCAGTTAATACTCTGTTCTCTTGTCCACATGACATAACATCTTAAAAGTTGTCTGTATTCGCTTGCCTTGGTTTCTTTCTGTTCTGTTCAAATTAGTATGTCTGGCACTAATATTTTGACCAAATCTTGAAAGTAAGGAAGACCCTTTGAATTAAAGCAGAAAAATAAAAAACGTTGTTAGAGGGAACGAATACTTGCTCTTTGGGGAGGAAGGAGACATGTAAATTAAATCTAGAAGAGACATTTAAAAATTCAAGTAGATGAAGGATGTTTATTTGCTATTTCTGACTTATGAGAAAGCATGAAATAAGCCACATCCTTTTTCTAGGTGCTATCAGCTGCCTCTGCTGCAGGTGTTTCTGTAGCGTTTGGTGCACCAATTGGAGGAGTTCTTTTTAGTCTGGAGGAGGTAGGTCAAAAGTACAGCAGCTATATATCATTACTACTAATATATTTTGGCACATGTCAATTTTATAGCTCATTTAATAGGTTCAGATTTTGTTGTTATTTCAAATTTTATATGAAAGTTTCCACTCATTTTTATATTAAGAATTACTCTGTGGATTCTTGTACCCAGCAGAAAAAATTTTGAATCTGTTATTGTGTAAATTTTTGCAGTAGTTAAAAATTTAGTTTTATACTGTTTGCATTTAAAACTAAGATCTGAGAGAATTTTATCATCTATGTGTAGTGACCTATGAATAATTTGCTTTTTATTTGTAAGACTGAATTCTGAATTATCCCAATGTTATTTTGAGTGATAATTTCTGATATGGTTATTGTTTAAGGAAATCATTGTAGTTGCTTCAGTAGATTAGTTTGGTTTTAAGTTTTCATTGGTGTGAAGACTTTTAAAAATATGTATACAAAAACATGACAAATAGTTTAAAATTTACTGTTATGTTCCAATTTCTTGTATTCTTTTCTTCTTTAATATAGAAGTAGATACATTCTTTGCAGTAAGCAGGAGTTGGTGATATTACGTTTATTTTTAATTTCCCTGTTAGAAATGGATGTGACACTCATTTTCAAAATGCTAGATATTGTAAAGAATTATTAGACACTAACTTCATTTGATATTATAAATTGGTAATAATGTAATAGGTAAATATATTAAAATATTTTTGCTTGCATAAAATCCACTAACTGTAAATTTTACCTGCATCAAAATTTACCTGCATGATAATTTTGGTCAAATTGTATTAGAAAAACCTTTTAAACACTTTTTTCTTTTCCTTTTCTTTAGGTTAGCTATTATTTTCCTCTCAAAACTTTATGGAGATCATTTTTTGCTGCTTTAGTGGCTGCATTTGTTTTGAGATCGATCAATCCATTTGGTAACAGTCGTCTGGTCCTTTTTTATGTGGAGTATCACACACCATGGTACCTTTTTGAACTGTTTCCTTTTATTCTCCTAGGGGTATTTGGAGGGCTTTGGGGAGCCTTTTTCATTAGGGCAAATATTGCCTGGTGTCGTCGACGTAAATCCACCAAATTTGGAAAGTATCCTGTTCTTGAAGTCATTATTGTTGCAGCCATTACAGCTGTGATCGCCTTCCCTAATCCATATACTAGGCTCAACACCAGTGAACTGATTAAAGAGCTTTTTACAGACTGTGGTCCCCTGGAATCGTCTTCTCTTTGTGACTACAGAAATGACATGAATGCCAGTAAAATTGTTGATGATATTCCTGATCGTCCAGCGGGCGTTGGAGTATATTCAGCTATATGGCAGTTGTGCTTAGCACTCATATTTAAAATCATAATGACAGTATTCACTTTTGGTATTAAGGTAAGAGCTAATGTGAGATGTTTAAGTAATTTTGATACGTTCAAAGCTTACATGTAAAATGAGAGATGAATTTTTTACCTGAAGGTTGTTGTTTCCATGTAGGCTGAAAAGATTGTTATCTTGGAGTTTAATTTTATGTAAGAAAAATCATTCCTTAGGCTATACTAATGAAGATGCTGTGTAATGAATTACTGCAAAATGTAGCAGCTTAAGATAACTAATTTGTTCTTGATAATGGGTGAATGATTTGGTGTTCTTGCTGGTAATCTCGTCATCAGACATGGTTAAGGCTCATCACTTCATTCCTGCGTCTTCCTTCCTCCTGGACTGAGAAGGTTCTTACAACTGAGGCTGAACATTTGGTCCCATAGATTCTCATGTTCTCTTTCTTTGTCTCTTTGGGTTTCCCAGCTTAATGTGCTCAGGATACTTGTATTTCTTACATAGTAATACAGGGTCTTAAAAACAGGTGTCCCAGCGTGCTGTTTCTACCCTAGGTAAAGGAGTTCTATCGTGTAACTTCCCTTTCAATTCTTTACTGAGATACTCAATTGTGTTTACTGAGATATTCAGAATGGCCCAGCCAGGTTCAGAAGAATGAAGCATGAACAGTTGTGTAATCATGTATTAGTTCCCTGTTGTCTCTACAATAAACTACCACTACCATAGGGCTTAAAAACTACACAAATGGAGGGGGTCACGTGATGGCTCTGTTGGCTAATCCTCAGCCTACAAGTGCCAACATCCCCAATTTGTGTCCTTTCTGCTCCGCTTCCCATTCAACTCCCTGCTTATAGCGTGGGAAATCAATGGAGCATGGCCCTTGTCCTTGAGACCCTGTGTACATGCGTGGAGGACCTGGAGGAAACTCCTGCTGCCTTGCTTTGAACTGACTCAGCTCCAGCCACTGTGACCATTTGGGGAGTGAGCCAGCTGGTGAAAGATCTTTCTGTTTTTCTTTCTGTAAATCTAGCTTTCCGATTAAAAAACAATCTCATAAAAATACACACACACAAATAACTTACCTTAATAGTTCTGGATATCAGAGGTCTGAAAAGGGTAGGTCAAGATGTTAATGAGTGGTATTTTTTCCCATCTTTAGCATTTTCTGAAGACCCTACATTCCCTGCTTCATGACCACCTCCTTCTAAATTCAGAACCGGGTCAGGTCTTTCTCTTGTCACTTCACGCTTGTAAAATCCCTCTTCCACATATAAAAACTTTTGTGATTATTTGATTGCCATGTAAATAATATAGAATAATCTTTTGTTTTAAGGTCAACTGATTAGCAACCTTAAATCTCTTTCAAATTTAATTTTTCCTTGCCATATTACACAACAGGTTACAAGTTCTAGAAAGTAGGATATGTCTGCCTCTGGAGAACCTGTCATACCGCTTCAGGATGTTAGCTTGTTAAAGTTTGAAGGCTTACTGCAGACTTACATTACTAGACCTGTGAAACCCAAGCTTCTCCCGTCAAGAAGTGAAGCCAGCTGGGCCTTATCCCCTGGAACTCGGCTTCCCTTGAACTTATGAAAGAAGGAATAACATTCATTGATTATATATTAGTAAATATAATTTACTTTTGTGATTATCAATGATGTATAAGAGGAAGTATATGTCAGTTTCTTTTTAAAATTATGCTTATAGTACATGTATATGCTGGTGGTGTGTGTTTTTATAGATATGTTATGAGGAATAACAGCTTTATTTCAGTGAAATTGGAGTGATGTTAGTTTTTGAAGATTTGTTTGTTGTTTAGTTCGCTAAGTATTATGAGTTAAATAATAGAAAAACCTTGAAGTTTTATCTTTTTTTTTCTTTAATAAATAAAGCTAAAGGAGATATTAAAGATCCTTTTATATGAAGTTGTTTTTCTGTAAACCCCAGCATTTTCATCATCAGATGAACTGCAGGAAACTGGAAGTAGTTGATAGGCATTTGTTCAGTTTCATGGCTTAAAGGTCATAGCTAGCAGGAGAGTATAGCACATTCGTCGATCCTCCGCATTCTGGGCTCGACTTATTTGCATATCTAGAATAGTGTAGAGTTGTTAGTCTTGCAGAACTTGCTTAATGTGTTCCGTTACCCTTGTTACATTTAATTAAGTATTATTATTTTTAATTTATATATTATATAAATGTCACCATCATTTATTTATATGTAAGAAGAGCATACTAAAATGTAGTAAAGTACAGTAATTTGAATTGATATGCTTTTATTAAAATTGCTTTATACTGTCCTTTCTATTTGTCTTGATTCATTATGGACTAATGGAAATTTTGTTACAGACTGACCTTAGGGAATCCATAAGCAAAAGATAAATAATCCTTAAATTATTTTCTCTTTGTTCTACAATCTGTAGTTGTTACTTTATAACTGAATTTATGGAATTGCTAGGGTGTAGTATGAAGTTTTGCTAGTTCTATTTGTATTAGAAATTTTATATTAACAAAATGTGAAAAAGCTTAAAAAATGTTGGACAAATCTGTGTATTTGTAAGCTTCAGCTATGTGAGCAGAATCTCCTTGTTGTTCCAGGTTCCGTCAGGCCTGTTCATCCCCAGCATGGCCATCGGTGCAATTGCTGGGAGGATTGTGGGGATTGCAGTGGAGCAGCTTGCCTACTATCACCACGACTGGTTTATATTTAAGGAATGGTGTGAAGTCGGGGCTGATTGCATTACACCTGGCCTGTATGCCATGGTTGGGGCTGCCGCATGCTTAGGTAATGAAATTGTGTGTGGTCATGTATGGATGTTGGCCCATCTGTACTCATGAGCAGTTGATGATAGGGCTGATGGGAGAAGAAGGGAAACAAAATGGTAGTTGTACCATGTGCAAGTTTTAATGTTCTGTCTCAGAACATTTGTTAATCCAAAAATTTGGTAATAGTTAATATATCAGCATGTCACATGCTACCTTCTGACAGAAACCATCTTAGAACATATCTGAATGCTGTCTAAAGAGATTGTTGATTTTGTTTTTTGCCAACCATCATGACTGAACCTATAACAAGTTTAACATGGTTCTTATTAAGAGTAGCATTATAACAGTTCAGAATTGTTTACCTTGGGCTCTAAAGTAATTTGTTGTTAATCTTTAGTAAATATATATATCTATATAAATATGTCTATACATATATAATATATATTTACTAAACATATAGTATATATACATACATTTTATATAAACATATATATATATTAAGCTCTGTCTATTTATTAACACCATCTAAGGTGTGTTAATTTGAAAAACAGAAAGTAGTTACTCATTTTGATGGCAAGAAAAGCAAAATGACTGCATTGAATATTTACAAATATACTTACTGTCCTCTCTGGTATGGAAATTAGTAACTTCTTTATGTAAAATTTCAACTAAACTTTGGTTGTAATACGTAATAGTTGGAGTCTTGACTTTATTTTTTCAATGAATTATATAATTATCTTGAAAAGTGTAGTCTAAAATGATAGTACAGAATCTTTTCTTTTTAAAACCAAAGTAGCAGGTAATTATGAAGCATCTACTTTCTTGTTAGCGCTGAGCTAGACACAGTGAATGATACAAAAAGAAATATAAGCATGGGCCCAACTTCAACTATAGTCAGTTTGGGAACAGTGAGAAAACGATGGCAGTATACAGAGGTGATGCATGGTGTTAAAATGGTGAAAATACTGTAGTGATCCAGAGGAACAAGGAGGTGAAATTGTTCAGGAAAGATAGAGTGTGAGCTTAATTTTGAAAAGTTTAGTAGAATTTGTTGATGATTATAATGTGAAATAAAAGGAATTTGAATAGAAATAAATCTAGTGTTCTTAGAATTTGAAGACACTACATTTAAGTAGAAGAGAATATTTGTTATACTTTTTCTGAAATGAATTTGAATTGGTGAGAAGAAGCAGATTGTGACCAGACACCTAATTTATATTAGGATGGATTTATATTTAGACTCATTGATAACTTTGGGAATGTTTCTTTACTTCATTCATGTTTAGTTTTCTCATTTTTACATTGGAAGTAACAGTTTTTTAAAATCTCCTATGATTGTTTTAAGGAATACATAACATAAAAATTATGTATAGCTGTTAAAGTACTGTCTGATAGTAAAATAAGTGCTTAGTTAAAATGCCTTTGTATGCTGACTAGAACATGCTAGGAATAGAATAGTTACATAATATATAATAGGTCCTTTATCCTTCTGTATTTAGGTAAAAAACAAAAAGAGTTTAAGCTTAATACAGTATGAGCTTTCAAGTCCTGGTGGGCTTTTGAGCAAAGGAGCAACATGGTAAAGGTAGTGCTTAGGAAAGCTTAACTTGGGAACATACTTATAAGTGGATTGAAGGTAATGGGACTTGACGTGAAGGAGGTAAGATTAAAAGGTGTTAAAATTAAAGAACAAAGTCTTGAGGTCTTGGACTGGGCCCTCACCAGGGAGAATACTGAGAAAAGGAAATGTAGACAAATGATCATCGTTCAGTATTTCTGAGGGTTTTGTTTGAGGACCCTGCAAATATCAAAATCCAAGGAAGCTGAAATCCAACAGTGGAGGGGTGGTTGCAGATAACCCACACACATCTTCCTGTGTGGTTTAAGTCATCTGGATTATTTATGACAGCTAATACAATATAAATACTAAATACAATAATTATCAAGGAGACAATGGCAAATAGTATATACATATTTACTACAAGTTGGATTTTCACTCTAGTATTTCCTGTCCAGGGCTGGTTGAATCTGTGAATACAGATCCTGCAGATACAGAACACGGGTAGTATTTAGTAGAAGAAATCAGATGAGACTAGATGATGATGTGGACATTGGAATAGAGGAGTGAACCAAGAATGACTATTTAGGTTGCTAGTAAAATGAGGTACCCTATTTTGGACTCAGGAAAGCTGGAATGAGTATCTCTGAGGTAAACTAGGAATTTGGTTTTAAGTGCATGGTATACTTTCTGTGACAGTGGGTCATGAAATCCTCTAAAATTGAAACAGACACAACAATTATATATAATATCCATTATGTAAGACATCGGACAAAAGCAAAATAAATAGAAAGATGTGGGCAAGGAAGCATTGCCATAGAGATCCTGTACAGGAGTGATGATTTGGTAAATATGATTTCTATGAGACCAGGGATTATTTCTTACATTGTTTATATAAATCACAAGGTATGGAAATATTTTGCTTGTAAAGACTAGGAGGAATTAATCAAATTCATGATCTACCTGCATGTGATTTTAGTTTTTAAGTTTATATCATACAAGTTATCCATCAGATTCCTTAGGAATTAATAATAAGCTCTGTTGTTGGGTACAGTTATGTTTTTTGCCACAACAGTAAATGAGAATAGCAACATGTCTAACTTGTTAGCTGAGATTTTTTTTCAGTTGAGATAAATGAGTTTCAGAATGTTATTTTAATAATTTCAGTGTTACAAATCAAAGTCAGTAATTCTCTACATTTTACTATTGTGCAAAGGGAGGAGGAATAGTGTTTTGATGTTAACACCTTTTACTAGGTTCTGTTTGCAATTTTAACTTGAGCCTTGTGGTGCGAAGCTTCTGTAACATATAATACTGACGATCCTGTCCTCCTTTGACTAGTGGGTGCTTATTTTTTTTCAGGTGGTGTGACAAGGATGACTGTGTCCCTAGTAGTTATTGTTTTTGAACTTACTGGGGGCTTGGAATATATTGTTCCACTCATGGCTGCAGTCATGACAAGTAAATGGGTTGGAGATGCCTTTGGTAGGGAAGGTATTTATGAAGCTCACATCCGATTAAATGGATACCCTTTCCTGGATGCAAAGGAAGAATTCACTCATACTACCCTTGCTGCTGATGTCATGAGACCTCGACGGAATGACCCACCCTTGGCAGTTCTGACACAGGACAATATGACCGTGGATGACATAGAAAACATGATCAATGAAACCAGCTACAATGGCTTTCCTGTGATAATGTCAAAGGAGTCTCAGAGATTAGTGGGATTTGCTCTCAGAAGAGATCTGACGATTGCAATTGGTAAGTTTAAAAAAAAAAATTGTTGAGAACGTGTGTGTGTGTGATTTATGATAGTTCCGTGGAAGAAAAGAAACTATTAACATTTAAAAGATTGAATTTGTGGGGCAAGGGATGTTATTTTATGTCCCTGAATGTCTCATATTCTCTAGGAAAGGAATTTATGCTGCTTTGCATTGTTTTACTGGCAAATGTAGTTTTCTTCTTTGTACTTAAATTAGATAGAGGCATAGACATTTTGTGCATCCAGGTAAGGCTGTGTTACTGCTTGCAACACCTGTATCACATATTGGAATGTGGGGCCTAATTCCCAGGTCCACTCCTGATTTGAGGCTAGGAAGCAGGAGGTGATGGCTGAGTTGCTTGGGTCTTTATCGCTTGTTTGGTGATCTGGATTGAGTTCTTAACTATTGGCCTTAGCTCAGTCCTAGCTGGCAGGCATTAGGAAGTGAGCCAGCACATGGGAGATCTCATGGTCTTTCTGCTTTTCAAGTAATGTAATTATTTAAAGATTAATTAAAAGAAACAGTCTTGTGATTTAGAAGAGAATACTGGTAAGGCTTTATTCTTCTTTTAAGGTTTATTTACTTACTTGAAAGGGAGAGTTAGATTTTCCACCCATCAGTTCACTTCCCAAATGGTCTCAGCGTGTGGAGCTGGGCTGGTCCTAAGCCAAGAGCCTGGGGCTTCTGGGTCTCCTGGGTCTCCTACATGGGTGTAGAGGCTCAAGCCTTTGTACAATCTTTGACTTTTTTCCAGATGTGTTAGCACGGAGCTGTATCAAAAGTAGGGAGGCCAGGGCTTGAACAAGTGTCTGTGTGGAATGCTGACACTTCAGATAGCAAGTTTACTTGCTATGCAACAGCAGAGGTCCCCTCATTCATTTTTGATATGATCTGACTCTCCGTCTCCTGCCACTGATATTGATATAGCCATCAAGTAATTGCTTTGTTACTTCCCACTGTCTGGTACAGGACAGTGAGGGGGAAATGTCAAACATTTGACCTGTCCCTAAAAGGCATTTCTGTGGGCCTCGCATCTCTCTTCCTTACCTCTGTGGTCATTGCTAACGGATCATAAGATAAATCTTGTGCCACTTAGAGAGAGAAGACTCCACAGTTACAGATGGAATATTTCTGAAATCAAACTGGAAACTCAATTTGTATGTGATAATCAAGGTTAAAGCAGAGAAGAGAATAGGAGAAAATAAGATGCTACAGAGAAAATCCTCTTCAGTTTAGAAAGAGGATATAGCTATAGCTATAGTTTCACAAAATAAGATCTTTGAAGTCTGCTAAATCATGTAAGTTACCCATGCCATGTTTAGGTATTTGTTTGAAAGGAAGAACAGAAAGAGGGAGAGACAGGTCTTCCACACACTGATTCACTCCCACATAGCACTGAAACAATCAAGTCTGGGCCAAGTTGAAACTAGGAACTGTGTTGTGGTCTCCTATAGTGGTGGCAAGAGACAAGTTTTTGAGCCATCAGCTGCTGCTTTCGAAAGGGTTTTAGCAAGAAGCTGGATCAGAAGCCAAGCAGCTAGGACTCTTAACTGGCTCTGCTATGAAGAATGCCAACTGTGCAGGTAGCAGCTTAATTTGCTGTGCCACAAATCTGCCTCCTCCACCCCCCCCCCCCCGCCCCGGGCCGCAATTCTCTTTGTATACCAGAGCAGAATTTTATAGAATATCAAATCTAAGCAAGAGATTTTAGGTTGCTTAAGGTCATTAAAGCAGAAGTGATGGGATTTTTTCAAGATTTATTTTTATTGGCAAGTCAGATTTACAGAGAGGAGAGACAGAAAGATCTTCTTATTCACATTTACCTCGGGCAGTGGTGGTTGCTGTGGCCCGAACTGAGCCCATCTCAAGCCAGGAGCTTCTTCCAGATCTTTCACAGGGGTTCAGGGTCATAATGCTTTGGGCCATCCTCTACTGCATTTTCAGGCCACAAGCAGAGAGCTGAACCAGTGCCCATATGGGATCCTGACAATGTTAAGGCCAAGGGCCAGTGATAGGACTTTAAAAAAATGATTTATTTATGTATTTGAAAGGCACAGTTATGGAGAGACAGATGTTCCATCTGCTGGTTCGTTCCCTAAATGGCTGCAACAGCCAGAGCTGGCCCTGTCCAAGGCCAGGAGCAAGAAGCCAGGAGCTTCTTTCAGGTCTCCCCTGTGGATTTAGGGCTCCAAGCACTTGGTGCATCCTAGGCTGCTTACCCAGGCATAGTATCAGCAAGCTGGACTATAAGTAGAGCAGCCATAACTGAAACTGGCTGGCTGGGCCTGTGTGGGATGCCCGTGTCCCAGGACTGTTTTACTCAATGTCTGAATCCCATCAGGCTAAACCTCTGCTTGTGCCTCCTGCATCCCATATGGGCACTGGCTTAAGTTCCAACTGCCTCACTTCTGATCCAGCTTCCTGCTGTGGCGGGGGAAAGCTGCAGAGGATGGCTCAAGTCCTTGTGCCCCTGCACCTCAGTAGGATCCAGCTCTGGCCATTGTAGTTACTTGGAGAGAGAGGAGTGGACTCTCCTTAAATCTCCACTCCCCTCAAAAAAAGCCCCACCCAAATCTTTAAGTAAATTTAGAAAACATCCTTAATCCCAAGGAAAGAAAATTTGTACCAGTGTATAATAATAGCAAAACTATTTATATAAAGATTTTTTTATATTGGTGGATTCCAGTTCAAACACAGGAAATTGGTAAATAGCTGTTCACTTATTACCTTTCTTTTTTAAGGAGAAGATAGGCAAAATTAGAAGGACTAGAAGTTATAGTAAGTATTTATTTGGTGTCTCCAAACAAGTAAGTTATCCACAAAAAGAGCAAAACCTAGTAATCTGAATTTTTGATCTTTTGTTTTTCTCTTTCAGAAAGTGCTAGAAAAAAACAAGAAGGCATTGTAGGTAGCTCTCGAGTGTGCTTTGCACAGCACACCCCATCTCTTCCAGCTGAAAGTCCTCGGCCCCTCAAACTTCGAAGTATTCTTGACATGAGCCCTTTCACAGTGACAGACCACACCCCAATGGAGATTGTGGTGGATATCTTCCGAAAGCTGGGTCTGAGGCAGTGCCTTGTAACTCACAATGGGTAAGTCTGGTAATGAAGAAATTGGTTCACTCAGCAGAATAATTCTCTTAGTGCAATCTTCATGTGGTTATTAGGGAAGAATGTGTGAACTCCCTCATAAGTAAGTCTGGCATTTAGCGTGGTCATAAATAAAGGATCAGTGAAATTTCACACTTAGCAAAGGAAAAGAAAGATGCCAATTGTCTGCCCTTTGCTGAAGCGTGAAGTGCCACTGTCAGGAATGCTGTACTTCAGCGTGGAAAAGGGGGCTAAAACATGAACAGCAGCCTGCTGCGCAGAGTGTTCCTGCTATTAGAGAAGAGTCAGCCTACCTGGGGTAGAGCACTGCAGAACCTTCTTTGTTTTTGCAAGTATTTTATTTCTGGTTTAAAATGTTCCAATATACTGTTAACCTTCCAGTTATTTTTCTGTTCGCATTTTATCCAGTATTTAGTGTACCATATGGACAAGAAAAGGCTTCTTCAAAAACATCATAGAAAATTCATATTAAGAGAAAAATTCACACATGGAGTTCAAATTTTTATACCAAAATTTATCTCTTAAATAATTTCCATGAATTTTTGAAAGTCCTTCAAATAATTTAACATTCTGTAAGTTAATTAAAAACTTCCTTTAATAGAATGCATTATTTTGTTTCTACCTTCATCATCCTCAAGTATTCACATAAACTGACAATGACAAAACACTGGTATTTTGAACTTAAGCACTGGTAATCAGTTTTCCTGTCTTTTGCCCATAAACTGCAGTGACAGGTATCATAGGGATTGTAGAGACTTAATGCTCAGATGCCTGGACCAACATACTTGAACTTTGTCTCCACTGTTCACCCCTTCTCCTGGACTTACATACTGTTTCCCTACACACTGTTTTTTAGAACTCTGTTCTCATTATTACTTTTCCTTAGGAGAAACACAGGGTATTCTTGGACTTTTAGTAAACTCCCTGAGCAACATAAAGCTGGGTAAAAAGGCTTAAAGGGTCACAGCAGGTGTTTTTTTGTTTTTCTTAACCTCATTACATGGGTGATGAGACATGACCCATGTCTAGGGTAAGGCAGAGAAAAGGAACTGGGAGGAAGTTAATGTGTTTATTGGACACCTTCATGTTTCTCATTTACCTTTGCAGAACTTTAGCAAAGTAAGCGGTAATATCCCTGCCTCCCTACCTGTGATGTAATAATTGAAATCCAAAGAGATTTAGTCATTTGACAAAAGTCATACAGTCAGCAAATTAGGATTAAAGTGTCTTTCTACTTTAGAATCCAGTCTCTTGGAGTTGGCTCAGCAGCCAAGATACTCTTGGGTGACCCACACATCCCATTTTAACAGTACATGGGTTTGAGTTCTGTGTCTACTCATGATCCCAGCTTCCTGCTGATGTGTACCCTGAAAAGCAGTAGGTGATGGTACAAGTACTGAAGTCCTTATCACTTACATGAAAGATCTGAGTTTTGCCTCGTAGCTGCAGCATGGCCCAGTGCCTGAATGTTACGGGCATTTCAAGGGTGAATCCGTAGATGAGAACTCTTACTTGCTTTCTTCCTTTTCATATCTATCTCTCTGTTTGCCTGTTTCTCCTTTTCTTTATGTATTTGCCTATTAAATAAATACAGTAAATATTTTTAAGATTTATTAATTTGTATTGGAAAGGCAGATTTACCAAGAAAAGGAGACAGAGAAAGATTTCCATCTGCTGGTTCACTCCCAAGTGGTCATTTTGGCTGGAGCTGAGCTGATTCAAACCCAGAAGCCTCCTCTGGGTCTTCCATACGGCACCAGCAACGTCCCAAGGCTTTAGGCTGTCCTTGACTGCTTTCCCAAGGCACAAGCAGGCAGCTGCATGGGAAGTCGAGCAGCCAGGAACACAAACCAGTGCTCATATGGGGTCTTGGCACATGCAAGGTGAGGTTTTAACCACTTGGGTTTCGTGCCAGGCCCCAGTTCATTTTTAAAATCCATCCTTTTGCTATTCTTTTTGAACTCTGATGAACTTTTTATGATTTTAAAAATTAATAAGATATTTTAAAAATTTATTATTTTTATTGGAAAGGTGAATTTACAGAGAGGAGATGCAGAGATAAAGATCTTCTGTCTGCTGGTTCATTCTCCAAGTGGCCACAATGGCCAGAACTGAGACGAAGCTAGGAGTCGAGCTTCTTCTGGGTCTCCCATGTAGATGCAGGATCCCAAGGCTCTGAGCCATCCTCTACTAATTTCCCAGGCCAGAACCAGGGAGTTGGATGGCAAGTGGAGCAGCCGGGACATGAACCAGCGCCCATATGGGATAGAGGCGTATCCAAGGCAGAGATTAGCCAATGAGATATTGTACAAGGCCCATAAAATATTTTCTTTAACCAATATATTAGAATATATTGTGTTAGGAATATAAATGTTACAGAAACATTTGTATTTCTGTAATTAAAAAACAGAACTATATGCATGCTTTAGGCTTTTTTTTTTTTAATATGGTAACCATTAACTTCAGGAATATGAATTCAGATATTCATGTGATAACTCTCTTAATTAATAGGGAGTTTGGGATTATTAAATATCATAGATAGTGACTGCAGGAGGGGATATATATTAGAAAATATTGCTGTCCCTATTTTAATATTTCATTTAAAAATGTTATCAAGGCATATTGTTTTAAGAAATTTAGCAATTATTATTTAAATGGAATGACTTCATAGAGCCTTGCTGATCTTTAGGCTCTTAATTATAAAGTAGCTCAGTTGGAACCTGTGCTTGGTTGTTATAAGGTATTATTTGCTTCTAGTCTTTCTCTGTGTCTGGTATACATCCTCCTGTTTATTGAGACAGAACTATAGGTAGACTTGTTGATTCATTCTTGTCTACAAAGGATGAGGCTGGGCAGGTGACCTCAGCCAGTAGCTGGGAAATCACTTCTCCCTCCGTGTGCTGTTGGCAGTCAGCAAGCTAGATGCAAGAGCCAGGGTCCAGATTCTCTTCTGGACGCTCTAAGAGGGGCTGTTGAGTATCTTACAGCTGGACTAAACACTTGTGCCCAGTTTGTCTTGTTATGCACTAACAAATGTAAATGTTATTCTCTGTGAAAATATTATGATATGTGATAAAAAAGCTGAATTAACTTTCTTATTTCACCTTTTGGCTTAATTCCTGAGTTTTGGGTAAAATCAGTCCCCCATTTGTGAATCACGTTTTGCATTTTCTTTCTACCCACTGAAACTAAAACAAAAGTTTTAAAAACTAAAAAATAGATGAAGCTCTGAACCTCATCTATTCCTAAATCACCTTTTTCTCTTTTCTTTCCTTTTCCTTTTGAGAAGAATGATGTGTACTTCTCCCTTTCAGAGCTATTGCTTTGTAAATTCACAGATTACTTTCTAAATTTCTGTATTTGCAACTTGGTTCTTACAAGTCTGTAACTGCCTTCATTGTGTATGTATCATGTGATCTTTCAGAGTTTACTAATTTAGGTGGTAAACTAGAACTATGTCGATGCAATTAGATAGAAAAGTATGACTAAGACTTAAATTGGAGTTATAATCGCTAAGATTTCTGCTTTTCCTGGCTCAAGAAAACCATGAAATTAAGGGTATCAACAATTTTTTATTTGGTTGTTTTAAACCTGAAAGTTTTAGTGAGGGAAGTTTATCTATACTGAGTAATTGCTCTTTTTATAAACTGTTTTTAAGGGGGAAGCTATTCTCATAATCTGAGAATTCTTCAACTTATTCTGAAGGATCAATACACAGTTTTTATAAAAATAATGAGAAAATGTGACCAAACAGCTTAGGTCTGTTTTTCCAGTTCTTTGTCTTGTATGTTTCCCCACTCCTACTCCAGCTGCCATCTGAAGAACTATTTAATAAAGGAAATGTCTATTAAGACAGACTCTTGAAAGTCCCCTGTGATTGCTCTTTAAAGGGTAGCGTAACAGGAAGGTTGCCTCAACCAGCTCATCAGGAACATGCCCAGTTACCCTAAAGGACATTCTGAATGGGCTTCCAGGGTTTAAAGGTTAAAGTGCTGCTTTAAAAAGTTGTTGACTTACATTTGTCCTGCTACATATGGCAATTGAATTAATTAATTTCCATTATAAAATCGGTGACCAGAATTTTGTTTCAGCTTTGCTTAATTTCAGGTATCTTCTTGAAAATTAATGTCTGTCATTTTGCTTCTTGTCATGACATATTAAGAAAGAAATAATCATTAAGATATGGGGGAAAAGCAAAACATAAGTCATTTTGATTCTTATTAATAAATATGTTCTATTATAATAAGTATTAATGGTTCCTGAAAATTAAGGAGTTTTAATATTACTTATTTACTGTGCATTATTTTAGTTTAAATGTCAAACAATGGCAGAATTCAGGAGATTTTTTAAATAGACATTAAATGGGAAATAAGCCTTTGGTATGCTGGCATGGATTCAGCTAATAGCTCCTGCATTATCTCTAAGTTGAGAAGACTGAAAATGAAACTATTTCAGAGGCTTATACTGTGGTCATCATTAAGTTTCTTTTACTCTTTTTCTTGTTGTCGTCTTAATTCTGAAGTTAGGGAAAATGGTACAACAGTATTGAGGAATATTGACGTTGTCACTTTTGGAAGTAGAATTTATACAAAAGGAACCTGGAATTTTAGGTTTTTGTTTTTTCCTAAAGTTCATGAGAAGCATTCTTATAGTTCATGTTTTTTTTTCTCTTTCATTCTTTATCATTATGATTGGAACCTCTTTTAATTTGATTTCTCACACAGTTATTAGCATAATAATCTGTTTCAGGATTGTCTTGGGGATCATCACAAAGAAGAACATATTAGAGCATCTCGAGCAACTAAAGCAGCACGTGGAGCCCTTGGTGATTAGATATATCAGATCTCCTCATTAGACACCTTAGAAGTCAGGAAGCATGAAACTTGTGAACTGTTCAGTTTTCCCAGATACCTGCTGAACAAAAACCAGTCTTACCAACTATGCTGCCAGTTACATTTGTACTGATGTGTCTGTAAGGTTAAATTAGATATGTGTATAATTCATTTTATAGGAAGTATGTAAAGGGTAACATCACTCATCAGAATCATTGGTTACAACTTAAGAACTGTGAACAGTTTGGTAGTTGAAGGAGAACAGATTGTTGGACATTTTGAAGTCAACACAACTAATCCGTCTACTATGCCAATGCTCCAGTCTTGGAAGATTCCTGACTGGTTAACAATGTCTTGCTTGTCGCCCCAAGCCCATTTTCTCTTTTGTTTCCTAATATGTGGTAGTTCTGTAGTCAGATCTAAGCTCCAAAATGACTTTAACTGAGCTTAGCAATTAGAATCATTGACACTTTGATGATTACTTTAGCGGGCACACTCCTAGCATGTGATGTCTGTGTATTTGTGATCATAGTATTAGTTCTGCTATACCCTGCATAACTTCAAAGTCAGAATGTGTGTCCTGCCATCTCATTAGTGAATTGTATCTAGATCATGTATGTACCCCTTTTGTATGATGTCTCTGGAATGCTATAAGTAGCTTTTGGAGTCAAATGTATTTGTTTTAACTGCTTTTATGTCCTTGTGGTTTTATAACTACAGATAAATTTTGAGTTATTTATATTTACTATATAACATAAAAATTGTCTGGCTTTATCACTTAATGCCTGAATTATTTTTCCTGCAATTGTCATGCCTATATGAAATCTTTCCCAGTTTGCTGAAGTACACAGCCAATTATGTATTTCTGTTGTATGCTAATATTTCACAAGTGTTTCATGCATCCTTTTAAAAAAACTACTAACCAGATTAATAAGGTAGTTGCTCACTCATTCTGCTTTCTGCTTCACCAATAATCTGAGGACTGCTTGATTTTTTCCCCCGCTTTTAATGTAAGCATTAACAACTAAGACTCTCATAAAAGCACTGTATCTTAATTTTTGGCCAAAATAACTAAAGGAAAACATTGAGAAGTATAATAGAAACTTGAATTGTACAGATTTATATTTGGGGTCTTGAAATTAGGAATAGAAGTTTAGTGTTGACCTTCTAAAATGCATTTTTTTTCAATCATATGTGCTTTCATGAAAATTCTACATACAACTGGGTAATCTTTATATTTTATTTTAAACTAAATAGTTTTGGTTTAACAAAAAATGAACTATTGAGTGGGTTTGGTCATCAAGTATTTTGCTGCTTCCTTGGTGTGATGACAATGAATGTTCCCTTATCAAAATGGGATCAGTATCATTTCCCATGCGTCCACTCTCCCATATTTGTTACTTTTTTATTGGCATACACTAATGAAAATAGCTCTACTTCAGTGAGGTACGTAGCCCTTAGGCTCAGTGGAAAGGACAGTAGACTGGAAGTGACCATAAAACTGTATATAGGAGAGGATGGTTGCTGGATAATTTTGTTACCCTTACCAATAAAGTATTTTTGAACATACAAAATCAGGCTGCTTGCTTTGCTCTGTATTCCTCTCAACAAAAAGGACCTAGCTATAGATTTCGCTTCTCTTTTTCTTCTTTCATTTATTTTAATAGCAGTGTTCTGTTCCCTTCCAGGCGCCTCCTTGGCATTATAACAAAAAAAGATATCCTCCGTCATATGGCCCAGACGGCAAACCAAGACCCCGCTTCAATAATGTTCAACTGAATCCCATAGATGAGGAGAGAGAGGAAACAGAAGAGGAAGTTCATCTGTTGAATAGCACAACTGTTTAACCGGAGGACTCGTCTACTTTTTTTTTCTCCTTCTTTACAAAAGAAAAGGAAATATAAAAACCAGGCTTTTACAACATGGTTTGCAAAGGTGCTGGTTGAATGGAGGAGTTGTTTGAGGAGGGAAAGGAAAAAGCTCTTTCTCTAAGTGACAGCAGCGATCAACTCCTATTGTTCTGCACTGGATGCATTCACCTGAGATTGTGCCGTGATAGTGCAGGCTTGAACCACGATGGAGATGGCACCCTGACACTGGAGTCCTGGAGCACCTGGCCTGTGCTTCCACCATTGCAAAGACACGTTATCTGTCCCTGTTTCTGGAGGGATTACTTTGAATTGAGCCATCTAAAAGACTGCAAGGTCTTGCCCCCCCCCTTTTTTTTTAAACAAAACTGTTCTGTTTAATCCATGAATTGTACAGTTAAGCATTACCTTTCTACATTCCAGAAGAGCTTTTATTTCCGTCTCTCTCTCTCTCCTCCCTCCCCTACCCCTGAGCTGTAACAAATCCTCTTTAAATTGATGTACCCTTTTGAAGCAGTCCTTTCTCATATTGAGATGTACTGTGATTTTACTGAGGTTTCATCACAAGAAGGGAGTGTTTCTTGTGCCGTTGACCATGTAGTTTGTAAGGTCACTAACTGCTGGGAACAGCGCACATGCACCACATCAAAGGCTGATCGAACAGGTAGAAAGAATCTCAAGCATGAATGAAATCTCTCAGCCTCTGTGCTGTGTGATTTAGAATCAAAAGCAATGAAAATTGTTAAAGGATAGCAGGATTTTTTTTCCCATCTCAGACTTTATGAATAATGTGATCTGGTCTTATGCAGATTTTCTATTTCTGAAACTATTATGAGATGCAAGTGCTGTTCCGCATAGTGAGACAAAATGCTGCTGCTTTGACAGTAAGGATAAGAAAGTATTCTGTTGAGCTGTATGTGCTCTCAATTGCATGTTTAAACACTGGAATTTTTTTCTTGAAATTAGATCAATGATTTTTTTCTTTCCTCGAGATATTTCACTGCTGACACAAAGAAGAAATGTAATTCATAACTTGCACTAAATGTATAATTCTTTTCTTAAAAATTTACCATTCTTATTTATATTTTTATGGATTAAAATTTATAAAGTACAGATCAGTTAATATCGCACTTAAATAACTTTACCTTTTTAATGTGATTTTTATAGACTAATTCAGAATTACAAATATGGAGATATGAACAAAGTTTACAATGGGAGCAAGGGTTTAAGAGGTTGTGATTATTTCTCTATGATCCAATGTTGTACATAAACTGTTTTCTGATCTTTCACTGCCATCCCCTGATTTATGTCTTCTGATCTCATTTTGACCCATTAACTGGGATGTGTAAACACTACAGGTTACTACTGTGTAGATTAAAACCAAAAGCTAAGCAATGTTAACCATTTTTTTTTTTTAAATCAGCTACCAAAAAATTGACAGCATAGAATTGCGACGATAGCAGTTAGGTTTTAATCTCAGGGTAACCTTTAAGTCTTGAGCTAGGTCCCATCCATATTTGAAGTGTTCCTCAGCGGTTTGAATCTGAACAGAGCATGTACTGTGCCGGGTGAGTTAGTGTACTGGCGTTCACTTGGGATTTTTGGTTTTCTTGAAATGTCCGTTTCAGTCATGTTCTAAAGTCACTGTTGGTAAAGGCAGTTTTATTCTAAGGATTTGCCTAAATAGTCTATGAGAATGCATTTTGGATAGCAAAATGAAGTTTTGCAGAAATTTTCTGAAAAGCAACTGGTAATGAGCCATGGTTCTTCAATTCCTGGTTCTTCATAATACACTTGGAAATCTGTAAAATCACATAAGATTTGTAATATTGTGAAGATTTAGGAGATCATGAAGCCATAGTAACATAGCAGTTGAAAGCATGGCAAAATTTAGAAGTTTGACGAATCATTCTTATCATGCTGTCTGCCTAAAATGGAAGCTTTGCCCTCATAACTCACTCCCTTTGGCTGTCTTTGTAGCCCTTTCAAAGTAATTTTGGTCCTCCAAGTGAAATCATTGCTGCATGGCAGTTTTCTGCCTGTCTTAAAACGTGTTTGCAGTCTGTGAGGCACTGTGGGGGTCTGCATAGCTTGAGGCTTGTGCCGAGTTCCAGGCTTTCTGAGGACAAACCGGTTTCTTTACAGATAGCTTCACCAGTTAACCTGCACATAGACTTCATTTTCCACGTCTCCCTTTATTGACTTTAGGTCCTGCCTTCATTACCATCTTGGTTCAGAGATTGACATTTCAGGATATATATTAAAAGTGATATCTCTAGCCCTTGTGTGTCTAAATGCCCCAAATACAGGAAAAGTGCTGCATTTTCAACACATTGAGTAGTTTTTCTTTGATGTTACTAGCTATTCCATTTTCCTTTGTGAAACAGTGGAGTGTGTCTGCTTTTCAGCCAAATGATGAAGTAACGGAGACCATGAAATACATGTGCCTGAATAATTGGCAAACTGATTGACCAACATAGGAATAGCGCCTTATTTGAGTACCCTTTCTGAGAAGGTATGATGAGAATGGGCAAGGGTGTCAGCATTTCTTCTTATTGTTTTCAGTTTTGGTTTTTGAAGAATGCTTAGTTTGTTATTCTGTGATGTTGCCTAGAGCTGTATTTATCTGTTTTTATTTAAACTAGTGTAGTAAAGTTGCATATCATTACAGTAAAAATGATTACTGTGATGAGTTCATCAGAAAATCTATTAAAATCTCTATGACAATGTGTGGTTTGGCCTTTAATGTGTAGCAGTCCTTCCTCCTTACAACTGCCCTACGCAGTATAGGATGCCATGTCTGGCACACGCAGCCTCAAGGGGTGGTGACTACGACACTTCTCCCAGGTTGCAAAAGCTACTTCTAGACTGCGAATGAGGAAGGTGCCAGGTGGAGCAGCAGAACATAACAACTACCTGCAAAATCAGCAGAGAGACTGGCCAGTCAGCACAATGATTGCATTGAAGCTCACTTTTTAAAAATATGATGGTTGTAGGTTGTAGTATTAGCATGAAGAAAAAAAAACCAGATAAATGATTATGGCTTTAAAAATATATACTTTGGAAATTTGCTAAAGGGATGCCTTTTTAAAAAGGGGCAGTAAGTAAGATTTGAATGAGATTTCAGGGGTTTTCTAATACTGAACTTTTAGTAAAAAGCATAACTTGAAAAGTTCAGGGTAAGATCCAGAAAGGATAATTCATTCACTAATTATTAAATACTTCCTTTATGCCAGGCCTGTTCTCTTCTTGAAGCTGACAATCTTATATGAAGAAACATTTGTGTATCAGATAACAAATATCAGTTAAGCAGATTTTTTTAAGATTTTAAAATTTTTATATTTTAAAATTCTTATTGGAAAGGCATATCTACAGAGAGAAGCAGGTACAAAGATCTTCCATCTGCTGGTTCACTCCCTAAGTAGCTGCAATGGCTAGAGTTGAGCCAGTCCTAAGCCAGTAGCCTCTTCCAGGTCTCCGACATGGGTGCAAAGTCCCAAGGCTTTGGGCCATCCTAGACTGCTTTTCCAGGCCACAAACAGCAAGCTGGATTGGAAATGGAGCAGCCAGGATACGAACTGATGCCCATAGAGATCCCAGTGCAGGCAAGGTGAGGACTTTAGCCACTAGGCTATTGTGCTGGGCCCAGGTTTTATTTATTTATTTTTTTATTCCCAAAGATTCCTATATGCTACACACTGAAAAGCATACAAAATCAAACATAACATTCCATTCTAACGGGGTATCTGAAGGACAAAACAACGTGCATGCATTTGGACATGCATGGATGGACTCCGGAATAAGGTCACAGTTGAGCAGAAACCTAAACAGGGAATGGCCTCTGCAAGAACAATATTCTAAGAAGAGAAAATTCTATGTTCAAACATTCTAAGGTAGAACATTATTGCCAACCAATCTGTTAACAGCAGGTGGGTCCCCATGACTAGAAAGCAGAAAGAGTTGTAAACCATGTCAGAAAGGTAAAGGGCATTGGGGTTTGATTTTACTCTAAGTAAAAATGGGAAAAACATAGCAGCATAAACTGATATAAAATGGTCTGAGTTCCTTATTGGGCAAAAACTGCAGGGGACCATGTGGAAGCTGGATGGCCAGTTGGAAGGCTCTTTGAATAATGCAGGTCTTATATGATAACAGCTTTGGACCTGATTGAAGTCAGTGCAGTGGCGAAAAGTGGCTCAATTCCAGATAAGAGTTGCTAATGGACTGAATGGAAGGTGTTGAGAAAGGAAAGGTGTCTAAAAGTTTTTGGTTTTAGTAATGATGGCACTGAGTTGGGAGACTTCAGAAAGACTAGACTTGAGGAAGTGTAGTGAGAAATCCTAGCTTTGGACATCGTGATAAATGCCTGGAATAAGCATGAGACCTAGTGATTAATTCAGTTGTTGGGAAGCCCATGTCCCACAGAAGGGTACCTGGGCTCAATACCTGACCTCGACTCCTGACTCACTGCAGCTTCCTTCTGCTTTAGAGCCAAGGAGGCAGTAGTACCTGCATCAAGGAACCGGATCCCTGTTCCCAGTGTCAGACTGGATCGAGTTCTAGATTCTCGGTTTCAGTTTGACCTTGCCCTAGCTATGTGGACATTTGGGGAGTGAGCCAACAGATGAGATCTCATACTCTACTTCTCAAAACGAAATGACAAATTTTTAAATAACTTCTATTTTCCAAGTGAAGGTGTCAGATCCAAGTATATATGAGATTGGAACTCAGGCTCAGCTATCCAGGGCATGGGGCAGAGGTAGAATTGAGCACTGATGCATATTTGTGTGGATTTGGGGAAATATAAAGTCAGTACAAGAGGCACCAGTGTAATAAAGTGACAAATAGTACCATTAAACTAAGGAAGTTTGCTTTAAACCCAGTGAATAGTTGTCAGGGTGGATTCAGGTGAAAACTTGGAGTGGATTTGAAGGTGACTGCAAGCAGACTGAAGCTTATAATTCTTCCTGTGAAGTTTTCCAAAAAAGGACTTAGGGCTGGTGCTAAAGCATAACAGGCTAAGCCTACCTGGTGCTGGCCTCCCATAAGCCCCAGTTGGTGTCCTGGCTGGTTCAGTGTCAGTGCTTTTTCCTGAATATGTACCTGGGAAAGCAGCAAAGGCTAGCTCAAGTTCTTAAGCCACTGCACACAGGTTGGAGACCCAGAGCAGCTCCTGGCTCCCAGTTCCAGACCAGTCTGGCTCTGGCTGTTAGGACTCTCTCCTGTTTTCTTTCAAATAAATTGCAGAGTTTTATACCTCTTGCTGCTGCTTGGAATATTTGAGAGGGGAAATGAAAGCCCTGAGACCCATGAGAAGGTAAGAGGACACACAGTGGGTCATGACACAACTTACTGAGCTGAGGGAAGGCATAGTGGACAGTTGGTAGGATGGTGAGAATTGACTGTTCAGTGAAAGAAGATGGGAGTGAGTAAATAGGATTGATGGTTATTCTGTATGGCTAACTTAAGAGAAGGCCAGCCATCATGCTTCTATTTTGTTTTCTCCAGTTGCCAGGATTAAGCATTTTTTTGTTTCAATTTGATTTGCTGATAGTCCTAACAGGTAAATAAAACAAATGGAGTTGAGGATAGGGAAGTGATTCTAAATTGGGAAATGGAAAGCTGAAGATAGGGGAAAGAGTGAAGTGTAGGGGGGAAAGAGTGAAGTGTAGGGTGGATGCAAAATTAACAGAGTGGTTATATCAATAATCCGTAGTGTATGATCAATTAAAAATTTGCTGGACGCTAGAAGAAAGGTGGGTAATGATGTTCAGGCAGTAGTTTTAAGTTTTAATTACTGGGATTAGTAAGGTACTAGTTTTGACCCCCTAACCCTCATCACTGAAAATAAGGAGCTGAGAGGCCAGAGTATTAGAGGGCTCATTATATATATTATATATATATATATATATTGATATGAACAAAAATTATGACTAAAGTTTAGATAAAATTGATATTAAGCCAGGATGGTCAATATTTAAACGACTGCAAGGATCTAATGTCATTTCCAAGTAATTTATATGGCGGTTATCTTTCAGTTTTCCTTTCCTACCACATTCTATATGCATGTTTTTGAGGTTTGATAGAATTTCTGTGCTTTGTTCAAAGTTTAAATCTGAGATGAGCCGCAATATTTTGGTTAAATCCTGAGTCAACATCTGTCATCATGGAATTGCTTAGTCAATACGTGTTCTCAAGACAACACAGGTAGTCCCATTTTGGAGCTGTTATAGCATTTGAGTCTCCAGGTCCTTCACAGGCAAAAATACTTAGTAAACAGCCATGACCGTTAAGGCAGATGGTAAGGTAATGTAGGGAGCTTGCTCTTCAACTAACACTTAGTCTTGGAAGACTACTGCCACTTGAAAAGTATTACTAGTCCTTGGACACAACTGGCTGGATTTTGAGATTGCAAATCCACACTACTTGCCTTCAGGAAACACTGTAACAACTCCAAGTATATTATCCACTTATAACTGGCATAATCTTGTCATGACATTCATTTCTGCCTCGAAGGTGATATGCGGCTATTAGGTTTAAGGAATGGAAGAAAAGTTGCCTGTTGTATCCTTTTATTTATTCCTTCATAAGAAATCCTTTTGTATATAAAAATCAAATTGTGTATTTGAGACTGCTGGATCACTAAATGCAGAAATAAAGAATTTCTAATGAAGCAGATCTCAAAGATAACTGAATTTTTAAAATTTTGAATAATTTGGAATGTTAATTTAGAAAAAGTGAGGGAACACTTGAAACTAAAGCAATCTGAGGAGAAAAATTACCTTCTGAAGTATGAATTGGCTACAAAGTGTGAGCTAATTGTTTCTGTAAACTTTTAATACTAAGCAGTTAATAGTGCATGCCAATAGGTTTAGGCCCTGGAGCTTCATGTGTAACTAAGATGACAGTCCCTTAAGTTCTCTAACACCTCCCTGGTCAGAACATGAATGTTCCTGTGTAAATGAAGGTTCATTTTGGCTATTACACAAATTATAACTTCTTTGAAGAAAACAACTCTCTACAAGGGTGGCATGGGCCTCAGCAAGGAAATGAATGGATCTGGGGTCTGGCAAATGAAATTTGAAAAGTTTTCCAGCTACTTTAAATGTTACCCATTTAAAAACCTAAGCTTAGGTATTCCTAATAGTTTACTTAAACCCAGTTTACATGAAAAAGAATGAACTATTCAAATCTATTCTAAGACAGCTGAGTGTACAACTGAAGTTCTTTGGGTAAGCCAATGCTTTACAGAATGTGGAGTCCCATCAGCTGACCTGAAAGCTTTTCTATTTTGAACTTCATATGAAGCAGAAAGGCTGTAAAGTCCACGAAAGCTCTTTAGCCTGATCCATGAAAACTGCTACTCTGTATTTTATAGTTTGTTGTCTACTTTTCAAGGTGAAGGCCATCTTCTCCAGGAGGATCTGCAGCTGGAAAAAATGCAGCTTTCCAGATTTGCACTAGAGATCCAATGAAATAATTTGCAATGGAAAAATAACATCTAGGGCCCGGCGCAGTGGCGCAAGTGGTTAAAGGTCCTCGCCTTGCACGCCCGGGATCCCATATGGGCACCGGTTCTAATCCCGGCAGCCCTGCTTCCCTTCCAGTTCCCTGCCTGTGGCCTGGGAAAGCAGTCGAGGACGGCCCAAAGCTTTGGGAACCTGCACCCGCACGGAGACCCGGAAGAGGCTCCTGGCTTTGGATCGGCGTAGTATCGACCTGTTGCACTCACTTGGGGAGTGAATCATTGGACAGAAGATCTTCCTCTCTGTCTCTCCTCTCTGTATATCTGCCTTTCCAATGAAAAAATAATAAAAATAAATCTTTAAAAAAAAAAAAAGAAAAATAACATCTAAATACCAGTTGGATTAGTATGCTGTAATAGAACAGTACTATGTACTGTTTCAATATATCACATTCATTAACTTGACTCAGAAAATTTAAAATTGCCTTAAAGGATGTACCTCATGGGATTACTATTTGTTGGAATACTATAAGTCACTTGAAGATTTGTTACAATTCATCTGGGAAGGCCTGAGGTCAGGTACTCTGGGACAGAGCTAGTGACAGTCATGTGTTTCCTTCTTCTGTGTCTCCTTAGCTCTCATAAACCTAGTTCCTAAAGCTACAGTTGTTATTAACTCAAGACTCAGAACTGTGATGAATGTTAAAAAAGGATTTCCTGGAGGGAAAGGGTATGCTGCTTAACTAGAAGCATTAGGGATATTTTGTGACATTTAGAGGATCACTTTGGCTATTTTCCAAATATGGTTAGGATTTCATCATTTAGATGATTTTTTGCATATGAAAGAAAGGGATGAAGAGCCTTATAAAAGTTTTTAGTAAATGCTTCCATCAATTTATTTCCTATAGTAAGAAAAAAACAGAAGTGTAAAAGTAATCCTGTACATCAAACAAGCCAACTCTTACTCAGGCGACAAGTTGGTCTACATTCTCTTTACTTCTGTTTGAGAGATGATCTTCAATGATTTCTGCAAACAGATTCCTCTTCAACAGGTTATATGCAAGAGGTAAAAGCTGGCCAGCAACTTTATGAAAGTACTGGGGAAAAATAAAAGCAACATTAAGCAGAGACTATAGCAGATGTCCTAAGTAGCAGAAAGCACACTGAAAAAGCACTTAACAAAATATATTCCAAATCATTTTAACTATTCTCTCAGTTTATCAGTGAACAGTGCATTTTGGGGTAAGTACTGTGCATTCTATCCAAGGACAGTCTTGTTACTCTAAAAGACCAATGGCATACTTGAAGAAAATCCAAAGAAAATCAACTTCCCTAATCCCTGAGATCTTTTCAACTTTATCCCAACTATGTCCTCAAATAATTTCTTTCCCTTTCTTTTATATTCCTAACAGGCGATATGTTAAGAATTATTACCTTTGTTGATTCCAGAAGAGCAGGAAAGTAGAATTTGGGTTTCAAATCAGTCCTCTATCAAATTACTCTGTCTCATTCCTCACCACAATACCCCACCATTCCTTTTTAAGAGTCACTTGGGCTTATCAAGTGATTTTTAGATTACTGGTAGAACAAGCAATGCTATACTTTTTGTTGATAAAAAGCATCTAATATTTACCATGCATTAAACCTTTTCATAATTCATATACCTTTCATTCTCACATCACACTTGCTGTTTAGCTGGTTCACATTTTACATCTGTACTTACTGTGGGGGAAGCCTGATTTTCTGAACCTGCTCTCCACATGTTGCTGAAACACAGCATAGTGAGGGTGCTATTGGTTTAATCTTGCTGGTCAAAGTGTGGTTGGTAAAGCAGCAAGGTTTCCATCACCAGGGAGCCTCATGGTCTCAGGTTTCCCTCCTCCCCGACCTGCTGAAACAGAGGCTGCCCTCAACAGTACCTCCAGGTGACTGGCAGCCACTTCACAGCTTGGGAGCTACTCAGCTGGACACCTAACTCTGGGTGAACCTGGAGAAGATAATTTGCCTCTCTTTCCCATGAATTAACTGGTTCACATATGTGACAAGTAAGAAAATACAGCGGGGGGAAGATGTGACTTATAATCAATTTAGCACCAGAAGCATGTTACAGCCACTATACATTATTGCCTAATTTTTACCTCTAGGCAATTACAGAAGAGGAAAGTACTGGTTTTAAATTTAACTTAAAGTGCATTTGAAAATATTTATTCTTCATCTAAGAGTTTGAACACAGTAAGAAATATCCCCTACCACACTGGGGAACCTTACACCTGAATCTCAGTGTGTGTGCATACAAAAGCCATTATACAAATACTAAACTCAAGGATATAGCTCTATGATGTCTAATAAGTAAATTTCCCTGTAATGTAAATCTGAAGGGAGATAATCTTTGTTACTCACAACTGCCAGAATTCATAATGAAGTTCAAATATTTTTAGAATAGCTGTTTAAATAAATCACTTCAGAAAGTTCATTTTTGGGCCAGTGTTGTGGTGTAACAGGTAAAGCTGCAACATGTGAAGCCAGCATCTTACATGGATACCAGTGTGTGTTCCAAGGACTCCCCTTCCATTTACCTCTGGGGAAAGAAGATGGCCCAAGGATATAGGCTTCCACCACTCACATGGGAGACCTGAATGAAGCTCTTGAGTCTTAGCTTCAGCTTGGGCTACCTCTGGCCACTGCAGCCATCTGGGAAGTGAACCAATTTGTCTCTTTGCATAATATAGTCTCTCTGTCTCTAATTCTGTCTTTCAAAGAAATTTCATCTTGAATACAAGCTGAATTCATTTTCTGCCTGTGCTTGAACTTCAGGTTATAAGTCCACCTGTAAAGAGGAAGAGAGTTGCTTACATGTGAACCATAGCAGAAAAGGTCCAGTCCCAACTCGAGCCCCATGCCATAGTCACATTCATCATTAGCAAACTGCACAAAGGTTGTCATTTCCTGAATGGGTGCAAAAGCTTTTAATCTCTCCTCGTCACTTTCAGCCTCAACAATTGCCTTGCAAATTCTTTTGAGGTCCGCTGAAAGAAGTACATGACATTAGAAAATATATATATTATCTATGCAATTAAAAACTTATAAGCTTAGAATCACATAATAACTATAGATGGGGGGAGGTGTTCTTTCATGACTCAGTAGGGTTACAACTGACGCCCCCTCAAGGTAGGAATCTGCAAAACCGTAACAGAATGGTAACGTCACAATTTTCTGCTTAGAATTCAAGCACAAAAATGGCTTACCAGAGATTTTTTGGTACTAGCCAAGTGTGATTTTCACAATGAGTCCAGTTGCAACAGTGGTTTTTCATAGGCTCTGAAATATTTTCAGTAGGCTAGCTAGTCCAGAAATGGATAAACTTTGGCTATGGGGGGAATCCACCAGTTTTTAATTACCCTCAAATAAAGAGTTGTTATTGGAAAGGCGGATATACAGAGAGGAGAGACAGAGAGGAAGATCTTCCGTCCAATGATTCACTCCCCAAGTGAGTGCAACAGGTCGATACTACGCCGATCCAAAGCCAGGAGCCTCTTCCGGGTCTCCCACGCGGGTGCAGGTTCCCAAAGCTTTGGGCTGTCCTCGACTGCTTTCCCAGGCCACAGGCAGGGAGCTGGAAGGGAAGCGGGGCTGCCGGGATTAGAACTGGCGCCCATATGGGATCCCGGGCGTGCAAGGCGAGGACCTTTAACCACTTGCGCCACTGCGCCGGGCCCTACTTTTGCATTTTTAAGTGGTTCCATCACAAAGTTGCTCAGAGGTAGACCATCTGGTTGCATACAGATGGTGTCTGCCAGCCCTGCAGCCATCTGAGGAGTGAACCAACAGATGAAAGATTTCTCTTCCCTCCTCTGTAAGTGACTTTAAGTAAATCTTTTTTTCTTTTTTTTTGGAAGAAAAAAGTAAAATCAGATGAAATTTCCCTTTTTAAAAAATAAGGTAGGATGGGGCAAATAATGAATGGTGGCATGGTGAGTTAAACATCAGCAGTTAAAAAAAAAATAAAACTACCAAAGAGAAGTGCTGCCATGGCTGAAGTATAATTTGAAGTAAAACATTAAAAAATTTTAATTTTTATCTAAATAAAAATCATGAGCTTCACATTTCTATTTTGGGTTTCAATATTTTTCTTCATGATTTTCTGGATGCCACTGTGCATCAGATCTCAGGACGCAAGTGAGTTTGAGGGTAATGAAAATTGAGGAATTGGACCTCCTTTTCTGATGATGCCTTTCTGATAGATAATCCAGTTATGACAAAAAATGGATACTATGCAAATCAACAAGCTACGTTTCTAACCAGAGGAGCACTGCTTAAACATTAACAGTCACAGCTAATAAGTAATTTAAGGCGAGTTAAACTGCTAAGTGCAGTTTACAGCAATCCCACTTGAGTGCTAATGAGAGTCTTAGCTACTCCACTTCTGACCCAGGTTCCTGCTAACGAGCCTCGGGAAGCAGTGGAAGATGGCTCAGAAATCTAGGGACTCTCACATCCATCTGGGAGGTGTGATGGAGTCCCAGGCTCCCACCTTCAGTTCTGGTCATTTGAGCCTTCTGGGGAGAGAACCAGCAGATATTTAGATTTTTCTGTCTCTCTCTACAACTCTGTATATGAATACACACACAGAGGGAAAATTAAGTCATTTAAAATTACATGTAAAAGGCACACTACTATGATGATACTAAAAACACATGGTGTAAAATGATCAAACATGGGAAGTTGTGGTACAGCATGTTAAGCCACAATTGTGGGCACTCAAATCCCAGAGCTGATGTGAGTCCCAGCTACCCCACCTCGGGCCTAGCTTCTTGCTAATGAGCCTGGGTGAGCAACCAGTTATGGTCCAAGAATTTCAGCCCTTCCACTCAGGTGGGAGATGGTGGTGGAGTTCCTGGCTGCTGACTTAAGCCTGTCCCCATCCACAGTGTTGTAGCACTTGGGGAGTGAACCTGCAGATGAAAGATCTCTGTCTCTCCCACTGTCACTGTCTTTCAAATAAGTAAGAAGTCTTTTTTTATTCAGAGTAGTAAGGATTTACTAGGGCTTTTCAGTTCAGTCTAAGAATATAATTTGATCCATTCAAATCATGACAGTCCTAATAGGAATGCATGCTGTTCTGTGAGATTACAAAATATCTTTTATTTCCTTTCCCATCTTTGGTAGTTAAGCATCACGCTGGACAAATGGGCAATCTTTATCACCTATATTCCTGCCTATCCAGAAGGAATAGTGGCATACTTATGGATTTGAAACTTTAAAGAAAATAATTTTATATAAGCTCTTTGATCTCCCTTAAAAAAACAAACACCACATCACTAGGGATTTCAAGTGCTCCTCTTTTTGGGTCAGCTCAGCTCCAGCCATTGTGGCCACTTGAGGAATGAATCATCAGACGGAAGATCTTCCTCTCTATATAACTGACTTTCCAATAAGAATAAAATAAATCTTAAAAAAAAAACTACCTTAATAGTTAGATAAAGATTAAATAATGGTAACTAGACACAGTATTTGATATCGTAAATTATACATAGCATTTAAGAATTGCTCTATAAATGGTAATAGTATCTTTTTTGCCATATTAAAATATTATCATAAGGAGTTTCAAGGAGCATATAGGTTGAGAATCAATTTAACTGTGATTTGATGTTCACGGTCACACATTAACAAACTGCCTATTAATTACAAGTCTTAGCAAACAGCTCTAGAAAAGAGCAAGATATTAGGCCCTGAACTAGTCTTGCCACCAGTTCTCATGCAGATGTCACTGAAATGCATAAGATCTAGTGCCCAGAGTATTACACTTGGACATAAAATCCCAGAACCACAAGCAGATTTGGGTAACAAGTTTTAGCTCAGGGCACAATTTAACATCCACTACCTCTCAAGTTTCAGAGACTGCTATTTCCATAACAAATGTCTCACCCTTTCCCAAACAAGATGACAACATGCATGCTAAAGTTTTGCTGGGTCAGCAAGCAGTGAGAATAAACAGATGACCACATGAAGCATAAACAAAAGTTTGGGTAGCAGCCAGAGCCCATGTGTCTTCCCCATCAGAGAATGAGTACCTCTGGCTGCAAGGAGAAGACACCAGGGCAGATTAGCTTGTCCAAGAGAAATTTAATAGGGGACACCTAAGTAATTAAAATATGTTAAGAACCCATTATCAAAAAAGAGGTAAAATTAGATATTTTATGTAATCCATCATTTTTAATGTGGTATCATATACTCAACATAAAAAAATTCAATTCAGTCTTATTTCAATTGATAAATTTAAATGAAACAAAATTACAAATCTGTTCTTGGCCACATCAGCTGCATCTTAAGTGTTCAGTGGCCACATGTGGCTAGTAGCCAGTGCACTGGGTAACTGCCATATTCAATTGCCCTCGGAATTCCTCTAAGGTGAGAGGGAAACAGCAAAAAGCTAGTTGTGAATAGTTGTCACATGGAACCTCTTGAATTACTGACTGCAGGCTGCACAATAAGGCCTGAGCACAGCTGCTTTAAAGAATTGCTAGAAAATGTGGATTTTTAGGAACCACCTCCAGAAACCCATAACTACCAAGGACAGTTGGTTTTGCTTTGAAAAATAGGATGCCAAATATTTTGTCTTCCTTTGAAGAGATAGTAATTTTGACTTCCCTTTAAATTCTATTCCATTGTCCTCTCCCACTTCCTAGAACTAGATGACAAATAAAGTAATACCAACAGGGAAGTTCATAATTAGAGGAAAATTAAGAAAAGGGGAAAAGTGATTCTTAAAAATTTTTTTCAGCATTGCAATAATTAGATCTTGTTAATTTTCATACTTAAATAGTTCAGGATCTTGGGATTCTGAAATCTATCTTTACATACAGATGAAAAAATATTCACAAGGAAATAAACCAAAGTACACTATTTCAATAATTACTATTTTATACAATGCTGTGTGAAAGAATCCAACAGTTCAATAAAACTAGGCAATACATTAGAATACTTCAAATTCTAAAGTTAGCTACCATATTTGCATAAGCACTGTGCTAGGCAACTTACTCTTATACTCCCAACTACCCCAATCAAGTGATTATCATTAATCTGCTTTATAGATGAATAAGAACCAGTGGCAAGACTAAGTTTAGTGAAGTTATACTTTGCTCAAAGTCATTCACAGTTACAAACCCAGCTCTAATTCAGGCAGGCATGGCTAGAATCAACTTGCTCTTTATACCTAAGGTCTCGTGACTGTCTCACAAAGGACCTAAATGCATGTAAAGAAAACCTTCTCCACAACATGTCATTATATGCACGTGCTTACATATGAGATCTATTACCATCTGTTTCAGGGAGTTCTCTGTATCCAACATCATTTTTATCTACTGGAACAACCAAGCCTGCTCCATGAAACGTCTTTGTCACAACCTAAGTTAAAAAGAAAGAAAATTCAATCATGATAAATACAAAAGGAATCAAAGAAAAAGCAAACCATAAAACACTCTCATGCCAATTTGTTTCAGTAACTTTGGATTATGAGATGAAATTTTTTAGTAGTATGTTTTCTTTTAAAAGTAATCAAAATTTTCATCTTAACTTTGGCAATATGAAGTGACAATCTAATATAGTCGTAAGTATAAAAAGCAAGTCATAAAACAATGTTGTGTAAAGAAAAAAGACAGTGATATAGCTGCTGACTTTTGCGTCAGGCTGAATGATACACAATGGCTGTAGCGATAGGAATGTACTTGCACAAGTAATTATTAGTTCTAAATGCCTAGAAAGATGTATATGTTATTAACAGATTATCAGAATCTGAAGTTAATCATGAAGAACTGGATTATAAATTAGGAAAACCCTGTTACAAGAGTGGTAGCTTGAAGCCTCAAAGTGGAAACGGGTTATGAGTCCAAAGAGAAGCAGAAGAGACTTTTGTTTTTAATCTACTGGTTTACCTCCCAAAGGGCTGCAACAGCCAAGGCTTGCCATGCTGAAGCCAGCAGCAAAGCTCTTCTTCCAGATTTCCCATGTGGGTACAGGACCCCAGGCACCTGGACCATCTCCCGCTGTTTTCACAGGTACCTGCCTCAGAAGCAGGGCAACTGGTACTGGAATCGATGCCCATATAGGACTTCTGTGTACAGGGAGACGCTTTACCTACTATGCCACAATCCTGGCCCCCTATCCTCATTTCACAGCACCATTTAACCAGTCTACTTTGTTTCTGGAAATGGCACACAGCCTATATAAACCTCAATTTACTTTACACAGAATGATTAATTCCTACTTTGTTTCGGATTTACTGTAGGGATTAAATAATATAATTTCATAACTCAAGCAAATTTTGCATGCCAAAGTACTGAAAGGTATTGTCAGTTTAAAAACACTGATTTCTGGGACTAGTGCCATGGCTAGGAGATTAAGCCTCTGCTTGTGATGCCAGTACCCCATATGGCATCTAAGCTACTCCATTTTTTGGGGGTATGACTTATTCAAAGTCTTGATAAAATTTAAAAAGCTATTCTCCCTTTCCTTCCTTTCATTTCATTAAATTAAAAATTTTCTTTTTAATACTATTTACATAGTTGAGGGTTGTACATATCTGTTTGCCTCTGATGAGGAGGGTCAGGTAGGGAGGAAGTGGGACAATGTTTCTATTTTTTACCTCTTGTGTCCCCAGAAGAGGGAATGGGAGGGGGCCACTCCTTGCTGCCAAACTGCAGTAGCACTCAGCTCCAGTCCTGGGTGCTAAGCTGCAAGTCCTGCCTTCGGGCTTTGGTCAGGCCCAGCACTAGCTGTTGTAGCCACCTGGGGAGTGAACCAAGGGGTGGATGCACTCCACATCCCCTATGCCCTCTCTCTCCATCTGTTTCCTTTCTTTGCTATTCTACCTTTCAAATAAATGTCTTAAAAAGAGAGACAAGAAACGGGAATAGAAACAAACAGAAAAAGGAAAGGAAAAGGATCTGAAAACAATCACCAGTAGAAAAGGATAACATCATGGGAGGCTCATAATCTTTTCTCTTTGTATTTATGCTTTTACTAGCCACTGAAGAACATAAACTAAGAGAATTTCACAGCAGGGACAGAAGACAGAAACTCTTACTACATCTTTGCATGGGAAAGAATTAAGGAAATTTTCTCTGAAACAAGATCACGTGAGAAAAACAAGATAAGGTTCTGATGAAAAGAATCTGCCAACAGAAAAAGGCCAAGTGTAGCCTGTTGACTTGGATGCTTTTGTCCCATATGTGACTACCGGGAACTGACTCCTGGATCTGGCTCTTGACTGCAGCTTCCTGCCAATGCAAACCCTGGGCAGCAGCAGTGACATCATCAGTCACTGAATTCCTAACATTCATGTAGGTGATCTGGGTTGTGTTCCAGCTCCTGGCTCTGGCCCAGGCCCAGGCATGGCCATCATGGCCATTAAGGAATGAACCACAGAGGAGGGGAGCTCCTCAAAAAAAAAAAAAGATACATGAAAACAATTTACTAAGAGCTATTATGCCTATACAAGTTCAACTCTACAAGGCAAGTTAGGAATACATAATGGCAAGGCTAGAAATGGTACCTTTCCTTCTAGTTGTGGGGTAAGATATTTTCCATGATAAACAAAAATGTACAATAGCACACAAAACATAAAGTAATGTAAAAATATGAATTTAATTAAAACATCCTTTATGGACTAAAGAAGGAGAATTACAGTAAGACTGTAATTTAACATCTATAATTTACCAGACTATCACTTCTGCAACAAACACTATCAAGCAGAGGAGGAGCTAAACCAGGGTTCTCGAACCCAGCATAATTTTTGAGCTGTGAGTATGTCATTTGGCTTAGCATGTTCACATGAACACGTCACAGGGGACAGAGATGAGAGGTGGGAGACTCAAGAGCCCTCATTCCAGTGGCAAATGCCATTCCTCCCCAGGGGTTACAACTAACATCTACAGAATTCTCATTTACCACTAAGCAGAATTCTTCCAGCTTGTCTGTTAACCTAGTCTGAAATTTATAGCTGAAAACTCAAAAGGAGCCAAATTTCAGAAATATTTGCCCATTTATGAAACATTCTCTTGATACCACCTATATTGGGGCGACACAACAGGAAACACTGATATGTGTAAGAAGAAGGAAGGAGAACTGCTTACAGACACACTTTGAGAAAACAAAGCTGTCTTAATGCATAAGGTCTCACAACAGGAAACTATCTTTGAGGAAGGCACTTCAAAGCAAACTTGTATGAAGCCACTACGGACCTAAACCATTATGAACTGAAACAGACCTCAGCCACAAAAAAAGGAAATTTCAAGTAAATATCACTACATACCAAGCTTTGTGAAATTAAAGGTAAGATGAAGAGTGGCAAATTTCTGGCATGAGTTATGCAACCTAATCAACATCCCCAGTTAAGCAATCCAGTCTGTGTATCAATTTCCAGAAGCCATCAGCCCCTACCAATCTCCTGATAAGCCAGGAGCCCTTTAGGGAGCCCTCCGAGCTCTACTCATGACAAGGTTAGAGAAGGGTAAGGTGCAGGTGGGAAGGATGTGGAGGGAAAAAAAAATAAGCGGCCAGAGAGACTGACACTAAAATCATACTTTCTTATCTCTCTGTTTCATCTTCGAAGTTCTCTGCTCCAGTGAGTATCCCAGCGCCCGGGCAGCTTCTGTGAGTTTGGCATCAATGTTTTTCAAGAGACTAGTCTTCTTTTTATCTGTTGCTTCTTTAAGCTTTTTCATCAGAAACAATCTGCAGAAGAAGTTGAAGCACTTATTATATCTCAGGCCACTGCACTAATGATAAGGATTTTGAACAATTAAGGAAGCTCAATTAAAAATGTTAAATTGCATCTCTCACAGGAAACTCTACAGGCAAGAAGAGAATGGAGTGACATGTTCCAGATTCTAAAAGAAAAAAATTGTCGGTCTAGGATAACATACCCCGCAAAGCTTTCTTTCGTCTTTGAAAATGAAATAAAATTCTTCCACAGTAAAGAAAAGCTAAAAGAATTTGCCTCTTTCAAACCTGCCCTACAAATGATACTTCAAGATGTTCTCTTGACAGAGAAGAGGAATAGCACCCACCAAAACCAAAGGCAAACGGGAAGAACATCCCAGTAAAATGACAACAGAAGACTAAACCAATGAACAATCCATTCCTAAAATGACAAGACCAAAGTACCACCCATACATATTAAACTCTGAATGTAAATGGCTTAAGCTCAATCAAACGTCATAGATTAGTAGACTGGATTAGTAGACTGTTTATTGTCTGTAGGAGACACACTTCAACAAATATCAGCAGAAACTATATCACATGGGTTTTGTTGTTTTCTGTTGGTTTCATCTCTTCAAAACACTTTCTTCTGATTAAATCATTCAATGACTCGTAAATCATGCAGTGGCATCATTTTCTTCATGAAGGTTCTTGATTTTCATTTCTTCAGCTACACATTAGTCATTTAATAGCATGTTGTTTAACTTCTTGATGTTGTTAATTTCTTTTTTCTCCTGGATGCTGAGTTTGTTTTGTGGCACTTCATTTAAGGGGATGTATAGTAGCTGTGTAATGGAGACTGTCATATCTAGTAACATGTCATTTAACTTCATGGCATTGTAAATATCTGTTTTTCTTTCTGTTGTTGATTTTGTATCATGACTTTTCATTTTAAGGGAATGTACAGTAGTTATGTAATGGAGACTAACATTCAGATGTGAGAATGCAATGTGGTATGCATTTCTGTTTCCAGACAAAGATGGAGTTACAATGAAACTGTTTACTATATCTTGACAATAGGATTCTGGACTATCTGCCATTGTTCATGTCCGCAATGATGGACATATGACTGAGTATGAAGAACTATATGTTAGTAATGATATAGAGGAACTGGGTGGGGGGGAGGAATTGGGGAGGGAATAAGGGAATATGGAACTGTATCATAAAATGATAGCAATAATAATAATAAAATGTAAAAAGAAGTTAAATTGCATGAAAGAAAAAGCAGAATAATTGCTAAAGGTTCTCTTGAAATTCCTGAACATATTCCTAAAAAGCTCTAAAAAGCAATAGTGAATAAAATCTGCCAGTCATAGGGATAACGAATACAATTTGTTAGTACTAATTCTCTAATGCCTATAACAAAACATATGAGGCATTTAAAAAGCTGATCTTAAGCCAAGTTTTAAGTTGCATAGCTTGCTTGATATTAAGTTCTGGCATCATCGTTTGGAGAAATCTGGAACACATCAAAAACCTTATTTTTACAGAGCCAGGGGAAATCATTATATCTTTTAGTTAATCCACTTTTTAAAAAAAATGCTAACCTCAAATATGTTAAAATAAATTTACAAAATATAAAAGAAAAACAAAGCTAATTTATAAGCGTATACAACAGCAGAAGATAAGGTAGATTTAAAAGGATGAAAACTGTATATGTTAATCCCTGTTTCAAAAATAATTTGTTTTCTTATAAACTGATTAAATTTGTTGACAGTAGTATAGAGGGTAAAGAGTCAAAGGAAAAGCTCAAAGTGGCACTCGGTTGGTGACTCAAGTCAATTCTCCTACTCTGGAACAGTATCAGACTCCAGAAAGAAACACACTTCTTTTAACCCAGCCATTCAGGGTGTATATCTTTTACTCCAACATGCTATAGCTGAGTATTATAAAACAGGCTTAGAGCATTTACAGGAGGTGCTATTCTTAGTTGCAACTCACAAAAATAAATTTTAAAAAAGAAGCTATCAACTTACCCAAGCTTAAAGAACTATTAAGGGTAGAATGCCTCTAAAACCTAAATCATTAAAATCATTACCTTCTGAATACAGCATATATATGTACATTAAATCCTACCTTCAGTCACAATCAGTAGTGTGCCAGCAGAATGTCTATACTAACCATAAAAAAGAGAACTTGGTCCTACCGGGCTGGGTCTGAGAGTCCTCAGGCTTCTTCAACCTCACTGGCATGGGATATAGGACATAGCGGTACTGTGCCATGCCACGTTCATTACTTCCTTATTTTGGTGCATACTTTGCTGTCTTGCCTAAGATGCCTCAATTCCCTATTCTTTCCAGTAAGTTTTCATGCACCCATCAGTGCCCAGGTAAAACAGCCTCTCTGACTTCTACCACTATTTAAGGTATTTAAGTCAAACTAATGCATTAGTATAGGAAGAGGGTGCTATCTCTACACAAATTTATTAACCTTTTGCCTCAGTTTCAAATCTGTTCTCCAATACTCTACTTTGGGATGATTAAAGTCTAATGTGCAAGCAAAAGTTGTAAATATAAGCATTTTGTGTTCTCATACATTAAATCAATTGGAATTCCCTGAACTCTGACATGCATATTTTATAGCAGTATGCCACGGTCACTTGGGAATTACTTCCTAAATTACATGAATTTCCCAAATGTTGAGCTATCATTGTTTCAAATTAACTCCACTATATAACAGTACAAAAAAGATTGATACAGTAATATAAAATTAATTCCATTACACAACAGTACAAAAAAGTATGCCTATTAATATTAGCACAAATCTCCTTATAAAGTCCTTACGTAGTATGAAGCTGCTAAGATAAAAATTTCACCAGCTTAATTCTTGCCTTAACTTTTTCATTTTATCATTGGCAACAAATGCAAACTTCTTTGGCTCATTTGAGGAAACCAGTGTTCTACAATCACCCACCCTTGACAATAGAGTATGTTCATCACTCACTCTCTCAAGTACAGTGGGAAAAAGTTGAACACAAAAAATCATAGAAACACTTTTTTCTTCGAGGTGAATCACAGTACTTGGGTATGCAGAAGTTTACCCTTTGTACTTTCCACTTCTTTTTCAAACAGAACAGTAGAAAGATGTTCTCAGCAGTTCAGATCTAACATGCTTCTACCTTTTCATCACCGACATTCCCACATGGCTCTTGGCGTTGCTTACTGCTCCAAGTAATGCAATGACTGCTGCTAATTTCTTAGCACTATCTTGATTCCTGCCATGGTATTAGCAGTATGATCCACCTTATTTGTATCACATTTCATTATCACAGGTAGTTTTGACTTAAGAGTCCCTGCGATAGTCAAATTTATTTGATTATTTTGGAGGGGAAAAAATAGGAAAGAAAAAAAAAGTAATTTTGTTGTCTAAAGGTAAATATTCTGAATGTAAATATACTTAAATTGTTTTCTGTATGCATGAGAAAGTAATAAGTGGGATTGTTCTACACTATTTTGCATCTGCCCTCTTCACAAAAAAGACTAATAATTATACAATAATTATACAACTAATAATTATCATGGCATTATGACATTTAGGCATTTTATATTTATCTACTTTTCACTACTGCTGGAGATGCACACTATTTCCAATTTTTCATTTTTATAGATAATTTAATGAACTTGTCCAAAATTCCTTTATTAAACCAGAAAGGCAGATTTATAGACTGGGGAGAGACAGAGAGAAATAACTTCCATCTGTTGGTTAATTCCCCAAATGACTGCAGTGACTGGAGCCAAGACGAAGCCAAAGCCAGGAGCTTCCTTTGGGTCTCCCACATAGGTGCAGGAAGCTGGGTGGAAAGTGGAACAGCTGGGACACAAACTAGAGCCCAAACAGGATGCTGGTGCTTATGGGGTGGGGATTAGCCAATTGAGCTACTGTGGCAGCCACTCTTTCTTTTTTTAAGATTTATTTGAAAGGCAGGATGAGTGTGTGGACAAGAGAAAGAGAGAGAGAGAAAGAGAGAGAGAGAGAGTTGTTCCATCAGCTACTTGATTCCCCAAAAGGCTGCAATGAGGGATAGGCCAGGCAGAAGCCAAGAGCTTCTTCTCCTGGGTCTCCCATGTGAGCACAGAAGCGCATGTGATTGAGACATCCTCCACTGCTTTTTCCAGGTTATTAACAGTGAGCTGGATCAGAAATGGAGTAGCTGGGACTCCAACAGGTGACTATATCAGATGCTAGCATCACAGGCAATGGCTATACCAGCTATGCCACAATGCTGCACCCCCCACTTTCTAACCCCAACATCCCTTTTAATGAAGCAATATGGCTGACTCAAGGTTTTAAAATGTGTACTCAGTACATTACCTGGCAAGTTAATTATATGCAAGTAATCTTGTGAAATAGCTGCTTAAATGTTTTTCAGTTTTATACAAAAAATTTTACAAATCAACACATCACTATGGTTTCTTACAGTCTAGCTATTATTGGTTAGTGCCATTCTTACCTTCACTAATCTTTGCTGATTTAATTTGCATTTCTTTAGCTAGTATTAAATATTATTTTTGCTGTGTATAAAAAATAACTTGTTTATAGCAAATGGCTGCAAGATAAGTTAGAAATACAGAAAGAGTTAAGTGTTCTGATTAGATGAGAAGCAAAAAGTTCCCCCTACCCAAATTAAAACAGCAATAATACTTAAGTAGTTTTAAGACAGTTCTATCTGAAAGTTATCTTTTACCACTGTGTTTGAGATAAAATAATGGAGGTAGTTCCTCAAATACTCACTTGCTGGTCTTCACCTAAATTATAAATATCATCCATGATTTTTTTTTTCATTTTCCTTTTCAGTGTTCTCCAATAAGCTTAAAAAATACCAGAGAAGTTAGATCATTTTAAATAACCACTATTATCTTTCTAAAAAGAGATTTCTATTAAGACAAAGAGTATTAAGAACACAAAATTAGGTGTTTTTACATGTCAAGGCATTCATAGAATTATTTATATAGCAGCTACTATGGAGCAGGTAACCTGCACAAGATGAAGCTTCTGGGTCCAGCACAATGACCCAGCAGCTAAATCCTCGTCTTCCGTGCGCAGGGATCCCATATGGGCACCAGTTCATATCCTGGCTGCTCTACTTCCCATCTAGCTCCCTGCCTGTGGCTTGGGAAAGCAGTCGAGGACAGCCCAAAGTCTTGGGACTCTACGCCGGCATGGGAGACCAGGAAGAGTCTCCTGACTACTGGCTTTGGATCAGTTCAGTTCTGGCTGTTACAGGCACTTGGGGAGTGAAGCAGCAGGGAATAGATCTTTCTGACTCTCCTTCTCTCTGTAAATCTGCTTTTTCAATAACACACACACACACAAAGCAATAACAATAAAAAAAGATAAAGCCTCTGACTTTTTGTTAGTATGAGACAGACAATAACTAGAGTTGTTAATAAAGTTAAAAAATTACATGATAAATCTGAAAGATTTAAAAAATCTATATAAATTATAGCTACCAAGCCACATTTTCTACCAAGCTCACACTAGTAGCAAAAAGCCTTCTTTTAAGCAGCTACATTGTAGCTTCCCTTTGGAGACCTCACTGTGTAATATAGCAACCTACTGGTTGCGCTAGGCTGATTTAGTCTGAATTCTCCTTACTGAAATTTGCACTAATAAATCATGGAGAATAAAAATTCTGTAACAGGAGAACAGGGACTAGGTGTTTGGACTATGTTAAGGTGCTCTATGAGATGCTAACATTCCACACAGAACTGCCTGGGTTCAAGTCCCAGGAAGCCTTCCAGCTTCCTGCTAATACGTACTCAGAGCAAAGGAAGGCTTAAGTATGAGGCAGCCCTCACCTGAATTCCTGGCTCCTGGCTTCAGCCTGATTCAGCTGCGGTGAACAGGTAGATGGGTGCTATACAGTCCTCTCAAGTAAACTAACTACATTTAAAACCATAAATGGACAGTTTAAATGCAGTAATGTTAAAATATGCTTTACTTGTTATACTAAAAATAGTAAGAGATGCTTTCTTCAATTTATTACAATGCAAACTGCATATCTGCCAACACATGGCTTCAAGTCATGTCTGTGGCTGATATGGCAAGGATTGGCTTGCTCAGGCCCATTCTGAGCCCTTTCACATGAAAGCTTGCTGCATTTCCCATATTAGTCTTCAGCTTAGGCTCCACATGGGACCTGGTTTCTCTCAAGCACATGTGATTCTTTGAAATCTGAAGGGTAGACAAAGCATGAAGGGCAGGCTGGGCTTGTGCTGTTTTCACCAGTACCCCACTGAAGCAGCAGCTAACTGTTCTATAGCAGGCAGATGAGAGCTCAAACTCATCCTTGGCTTCAATGAGGTTGAAAGGCAGAGGAAAGGACATCCATTGTATTGGTACAGGCTATAGCTGAGACAATCAAGTCCCAGACCAACACTCTGCAGAGCAGTTCTTGGTTTCCCAGCTTCTTGGCCATGACAAGGATAAGCTTTATCAGTGAGCCAGTTCTCCCACACACCTGTCATCCTGGGGATGCAGCCTGTACATTAGCCCTCCCCTTTTATAAATATTTACTGTACTAAACACATTTGAACTGTATAACTTAGGTTATTACATTAAACTTAAAAATATTATTTTTTTATTAGACAGGCAGATTTACAAAGAGGAGAAGAGATAGAAAGATCTTTCATCTACTGGTTCATTCCAAGTAGCTGCAATGGCCAGAGCTGAGCCAATCTGAAGTCGGGAGCCAGGAGATTTCTTTTGGATCTCCCACATTGGTGCAGGATCCCAAGTCTTTGGGCCACCCTCTACTGTTTTCCCTGGCCACAAGCAGGGAGCTGGATGGGAAGTAGAGCAGGTGGGATACAAACTGCACCCATATGGGATTCCGGTGCATTCAAGGTGAGAACTTGAACCACCAGGACCTACATCTGACTCTCAATGACAGGGTTTAAAGTCAATTGTCCAAAAGAACTTTTCAATTTGACAAGGGACATCTGAAGTCAAGACTGAACAGCAGGGGCCAGCACTGTGCAGAGTGGGTTGAGTTGCCACCTGTAGTACCAGCATCCTTATGTAGATGCTGATTTGATTCTGGGATTCTCCATTTTTAACCCAGCTCCCTGCTGATGAATCTCAGAAGGTGGCGGAGAATGGGCCAAGGTCTGGGACACCCACACCGAAATGCAAAACCCAGAGGCTCCAAGGTTCAACTTGGCCTGGTCCTGGATATTAAAGGCCTATGAGCAGTCAAACAGTGGATGGAAGATCTCTCTGTTTCTCTAACTCTGTCCTTCAAACAAACAATTGAAAAAAAAAAAAAGATCTAGCAGATTTTCAGCAAATAAAATGGACATATGACAGTTAAATAATATTTTCATTAAATAAAATGGTTATATTTTGGGGAAGAGTAGTAAAATTTTGGAAAAATTATCTCCAAAAGCAATCAAAATGAGTTCAAAAAGCCTACAACTTTTGGTTCACTAAACTTTTCCCTTTTAACAGACTGATAGAGTGTAAAAGCTGTAAATATATTTAACTATAAAGAGAATTGATATATTTACTCACTTAACTGCAGCAAACACATTATCTCCATGTTGAACAATTACACAATTTTTCTTTGCTTCATTTGCACCAACGTAAACAGGAAGTTCATCAGGAGAATCCCTGTTTGAGCAAAAGATATTATAAATAATAGGCAGCTATTTTCATTTAATAGGCAAGTTAGAATTATAGGTCTATAGGCAGTAACTTTATACTTCAATAAATTGAAACAATTTGCCAGATTTAAACTTCAATTTTTTAAGCGTCAACAGCAAATCTTACCTTTATTACAGAACCTAAAATTCTTTCATATCCCCCAATTTTTTAAAGACTTATTTATTTGAAAGGCAAATTATTTTAGGATTTATTTTTATACCCAAATACAGAGAAGGGGGAATAATGTTTCAACAGGGAAAATTATACTTTATCTTCTCTATACCAGTTTTACAGTTTGAAGAGAGACAGAGGAAGAGAGAAAGGTAGAAAAATTAAGCAAACAGGATAGAAGATTAGAAAACTTTACAGGCAGAAGTAGGTGTTTAAACTAATAATTAGGATGACTGAATCCATTACAGAGTCTGATGTGATGGCCAGCCTGAATTGCTGATTGCAGCTTCCTACCAACGCAGACCACAGGAGACAGATGGGGTAACTGGGCTGTGGCTGTGGCCATCATGAACTGTGCTCCTTCCTGGCTCAGCTCTGTCTCACTCTGCAGGTATTTGGGAAACTAAGCAGCAGATGGGACCATGTTCACAATCTTCCTCTCAAATACATAAAAATTAGAAGTAAACAAATCTTAAGTCATGTTTATAACCAAATTCTTTCTTTTTTTTAAATCAAGGAAGCTAATGCAGGAAGGTTCCATCACTTTGACATTAACTTACTAAAGTATGCAAGCAGATATTGATGCCAAAAACAGAAACCATATAACACGTTTCCTAGTCCCATAAGCACGGTTCTATACCACAGTCCTTTGCCCTGGGCACATTTTGTGTTTTTCCCCATTTACTTTACATTTAACCTCTACTTTACTTTTTTTTTTTTAAGATTAACTTTTAATTTTGTTGGAAAGGCAGATTTACAGAGAGAAGGAGAGAGAATGATCTTATGACCACTGATTCACTCTCCAAGTGGTTGCAATGGCAAGAACTGAGCCAATCCAAACCCAGGAACCAGGAGCTTTTTCTGTTTCCCACTTGGGTCCAGGGTCCCAAGGCTTTGGGTCATCCTCTACTGCTTTCCAAGGCTACAAACAGGGAGCTGGAAGGAAGGAACAGCTGGGATACAAACCAGCATCCACTTGGGATCCTTGTGTGTACAAGGCAAGGATAATGCCATTGAGCCACCACACTGGACTCTAATCTCCACTTTTAAATACCGCATTTTGGGGCCAGCATCATGTTTAACTGGCTAATCCTCCAGCTGCAGGTGCCAACATCCCATATGGGAGCTGGTTCATATCCTGGGTGCTCCACTTCTTATCCTGTTCCCTGCTAATGTCCTAGAAAAACAGTGGAAGTTAATTCTCTGTCTCTCCTTTCTGTAAATCTGCCTTTTCAATAAAAATAAATAAATTTTAAATTCCCACTCAAGCTACTTTTATTTTTTATATTCTAAGCAACTACATGTATTCATTTAATCCTTACCATATTATTATCAGATATTATTACCACTGTTACATGGGAGGAAACAGGTCACAGTGTGCCACTAGAGAGTGGCATGGCCATCATAATAAGCAGGAGCCCACTCTGACATGCTCCAGTAACACATCACTTATTTAGGTAACAATTTCTACTTTAAAGAATCTTAAACAAAAAATCCTCTGAACTCATAACTGGGGAAAAAGGGTTAACCCCAGAGTTCGCCCATTCCAAAGCAGTTTAAAATGGTAAAATCCAGCAAAAAAATGAAAAATAAGCCCTTCACCTTGGGAGATGCTGGTTAATGTCCTCTTTTGAACAGAATAGTGAGTGACTGTTTTCCAGAAAGGAAAAGATACTTTACCTGAAATACCCCATGTGGTACTGAGTTTTATTATCTCCAATAATAATGGTCTGGAACTCAGGAGGATCATAGTAAAATCTCCAGTGAAGGTTAAAATTGACACCTGTTGTTTTTTTCTTCATTTTAAGTTTTCCAGCAAGGATATCATAAGGACCCACTAATCGAAGTCCAAGGCTTGTGGAAAGTGAATCTACAAAAAAAGTAGATTTATTTATATAACTTTCTAGAGGAAGACGAGAAATAATGTTTTCTAATAAACTTTTTCTAAACAATTGTCTTTATAAACCGCATTGAAAATTAAAAAAAAGCAAAAAAAAGCAAAAAAAATCCTTCGGTTACATGTACAGGTGTTAGCTATATTCAAAAAGAAAACAGGGTCACAGAAATGTGGCATTCATCTGTAGGATGTCATCTTTAACTATTTTTCTTATTAGGAATATCTTTGAAAATGTTCCTTTTACATGAACTGCTTTTATCCTTGGCTCTGCCTCCTATGGCCTTTTCCATTTGTAGAAGTGATACAGGTAGAAGAAAAGCTAGGTTAGGTTAGACTAGGCAGAGAGCTAAAGATGGCATGGGGCTACATGGTCAGGAGACCACGTACATAGAGATAAGCTTGCAAAAACGAAATAGGAAGCTTGAACTACTATAAAGATGGAAACTATTAGATTAACAGAATGAGAGAGGAAAAACTGATTGTAAGGTAATCAAGCCACTTCAATGCTAAGCCAAGGGCCATGAGCAGCAAGTTAAGACGGACTGGCTATGGCTAACACACCTGGACCAGAGACTGACCAAATGAGAGGAATGGGAGATTAGAAGGCAGGATGAGTTCATTACGCTGAACACTGTTCTTGAAGGATATTACACAGGCTTTGCAAGGGGTATAAAACTGCAGATCACTTTCTTTCAGCTTTTTCCTTGCTGCTGAGAAAAGTGCTTCCTAGCTGCTTTCCCGGGAGTCTTCTCTGGTTGTTTTCAAGAAGGCCTTTTTCCGAAGGTTCCTTACACTGGGCCACTTGTCTACAAGAGCTATCTGCTCCCTTCAACAGTGCTTTGCTCAATATCACTTCATACTTGGTTGCAGACAGAGCACCTTGCAGAAGGCACTGTCAGCTGTAATAACAGAAGCAGGAGAATGATTCTGCAGCAACTCACCAGCTGGCTTCTCAGGATCCAGCTCTTCACAGAACTTCCAGAAGTGATAGAAATCCTCAGGCAGGGAGAGCTTGTAATGACTTTCCACTTCTTTCCGAAGGTCACTGGAGACATCAGCTTCAGAGGATTTGCTCTTCTTCATATCAACTGTTTTTTCACTCTGAAAGTTGACATGTAAAACTTTAGTTCTCCAAAATTAATTTCAAAAATTTTCATTGCATAACAGTACTGTTCATTCTTGTGATGTGTGTGTGTGTGTGTGTGTGTGTGTGTGTGAGTTTAATAAGCAGTCTTTTTTTTTTTCAGAAAAAAAAAGATATTATTCAGGGGCAAAAAAAGGAACAGTTTACAAGGTGATCAAGAGGGATCCCTGCAGGTCTTTAAATACATTTCTCTAATATAACAGCAACACAAAATACAGAGCAAACAAACAGAAAAGCAGAAATAAAGGCAGATGTTGTCCTCCTTGGGTTAAGGGGACGTCACTGTGCTTCTGTGGTTTGAACACACAGCATCACTGACCACACCAGAAACAAACTGTCTTTAGCGACTGTAGATGAGGCGAGTTGCTGGTGAAGTCACTACAGCAAAGCCAGCCAGAGTTGTGTCTGGGCTGCTCTCTACAATCATTACTGAGCCTTCACCTTAAAAACAGCCAACTGCCTTTTGCTATTCTGAATAGGCAGGGGAGGTTAGTATCAATCATGTATCAACAGTCTCTAACAGTGTTATCAAAACCCCAATTACTCCAGAGAGGCCTCTGAATGCCAGAATTAACTATAACTCTCATCTGTAAATCTTCTGTAATGTAAGTATACTGGGTTCTATAATTTTTATTAGATAACTTCATACATTTCTGTAAAGATACCATGCTTAGTTGGAGTTCATTAGGTAATATAAAGTTCCTTAGATCAATTCCATTTAGTAGAGTTTGTTAGAATGAAAAGTCAGGATACAGACAGCTCCCAGAACCAGGGGTATCGAAAACAATAATCAACAATGGCAGACAGAGTTTATAGGAAATGTTATAGATGTTTCCCATATTCTTCCATCAAGTTTATTGCTGTCATTTTCAGTGCCAAAGTCTACAAAATGTCTTGAAGAATCAAATAATACATACAATATTCATGCTGGTATTGTTCCTAAGAGCAAAACTGAAATGAAATGCCTACTGACAGGAAAATGGATATAAAAGCTTTCAAACAATGTAATACAGTGTTTAGTTAAAAGAAAATAAAGCTACACAATATGACCAATTTTACATCTTTTTTTTTTTTAAAGATTTATTCTATTGGAAAGACAGATGTATAGAGAGGAGGAGGAGGAGAGAGAGAGAGAAAGATCTTCCATCTGATTATTCACTCCCTAAGTGACCGCAAAGACTGGCACTGCACCAATCCAAAGCCAGGAGCCAGGAACTTCCTCCAGGTCTCCCATGCTGGTGCAGGTTCCCAATGCCTTGGGCTGTCCTCGACTGCTTTCCCAGGTCACAAGCAGGGAGCTGGATGGGAAGTGGAGCCGCCGGGATTAGAACTGGCGCCCATATGGGATCCCGTTGCATTCAAGGCGAGGACTCAACCATCATGCTATTGCACCAGGCCCTAATTTTGTATCTTTAACGAAGAAAAAAGTTCTCAAAGATTTTGAAAAGCATAACGACCTTTACCATAAAGTTCAAAACAACTACTCATGTGTATATCTACATATTCATAGGATAAAGCTATACAAAGAAGGCGAGGAACAACAAAACTCAGCAGAGTAGCGACATTGAACAGGATTATACGAAACAGTTACACAAGTATAGGGAAGGAACACATTTGTAGATGTAGCGCGGCTGTCAGTGAGTACTTGGGTTAAGCAAGAGATTCAGTGCTCTATTTTCAAACAAATAGGAGAGGAGCACAAATTAACCAATGATAAAGTTATTATGTGAATAATCATAATGCAACTTTCTGAAGTAAAAACCTGAAAAAGCTCTTGAGGCATGGATGTAAAAATGAGCGTCCATGAAAACAGCAACAAAGCAAACACCTATGAACACACACACCTATTTGCACTCTGCACCACGCCGCTGCTCTAAGCATGCTCCAGTAACTACTTTATAAGCTGGATACAGCATGCTCTCAGCAAGCTTAATTAATAGCTTAATAGGCTCTATTAACACTGCATAAGCTGGATACCACAGCAGAATCCATATTTTAGAGGTGAACGACGGAGGTTATGCAGCTTTCCCTACTTTCCTAACTAGAAAGTAGAGTAACAGGGATTTAAAACTATTGTTGTTTTTTTGAAGATTTATTTTTCTTATTGTAAAATCAGAGATACAGAGAGAAGGAGAGACAGAGAGGAAGATCGTCCTCCAGGCAGCCGCAACGGTCGCAGCTGAGTTGATTCAAAGCCAGGAGCCAGAAGCTTACTCCGGGTCTCCCACGTGGGTGCAGGGTCCCAAGGTTTTGGGCCATCCTTGACTGCTTTCCCAGGCCACAAGCAGGGAGCTGGATAGGAAGTGGGGCCGCTGGGATTAGAACCAATGCCTGTATGGGATCCTAGTGCTTGCAAGGTGAGGACTTTAGCCACACTGGGCCCTTAAACCTAGGTTTAAAGCAGGCTCCGGAGCAACATCACTTCCACCACTTCATGAGGCCGTTTCTCCAGCTACAAATACAAAACAGAACTTAGCAAGTCCTAAATCCTATCCTCTTCTGTTTTTGTAGCCTTTGCTATAATATCTGTTGTTATAGCTATCTTTGATTAGGCTTTCAAAGCCTGGTCCAAAGTTAGGATGCTGGAAAGCTTTCATGTGACTGCAGCAAAGCAGGTTGGTCTAACAGGTCACTTGGGTCGATCGCTGCTTTCCGGCTCTGTCACCTCTGTATCTTGTTTCTTATCTATCTGTCCCACAGTATGTTAAGAAGTGTGAATAATTCTATTTCACAATGCACAAGACAGCCTTAACACAGAACATATCAATACTGGCTGTTATTCTTGACTAAAGTCTCCAAAGGCTCATCTACAATTTTGCCTTTTTTGTTGTTTTTAAAAAATATTTATTTTTATTGGAAAGACAGATTTACAGAGGAGAGAAAGATCTTCCATTTGCTGGCTCATTCCCCAGTGGTCGAAAGGGCCACAGCTGAGTTGATCCAAAGCCAGGAGCCAGGAGTCTTTGGGTCTTGTACGTGGGTGCAGGAGTCTAAGACTTTGGGCCTGCTTTCCCAGGCCACAAGCAGGGAGCTAGATGGGAAGCAGGGGCACCAGGATACGAACCAGCACCCATATGGGATCCCGGAGCATGCAAGGCTATTGGGCCAGGTCCCATCAAAACATTTCTTTACTGCTCCCTGACAAAGAGGAAAGGCTCTTTCCGTTCTGGTTACCTTACACTCCTTCCACATCTCCAAACTCTCACAACTAGATCGGCTGTTCCCTTTAGGGCAAGTGCTCTTCAACCTGGTGTTCCTACTTAGCATTCAACCTCGGCCCTCCAACAGCTCCTGCAGCTTGCTAACTTTATCTAACAAGCCATGGTAAGTGTTCCATGACTTGAGTTCTCACAATGATACTTCCTTCACACGTGCTCTGCTTACTCTGGCAGCAGATCTAGAGCTTCTGAAATCATATGCAAGTACGAGACGGCATCTCCTGCTCTTGCTCCTCCTTTATTCATCAAGTCCGTCTCCTTTCCAGTCTCCCACCCTCCAAACATCCTGCACTTTCACGTCCCCGCATCTCATTTTTCTGCCTTCAGGAGCCATTTTCGAAGGTGAGTGGCCTCAAAGTCTTCCTGCACATCATCTAGATTCTGTCCCATCTCTCCTCTCTTTCCACCACACTTTGGACACAGCATTAATATCAAACAGACACGTTACACAGACGGGTGCGGGTGTCAACCTGCGTCCCGCCTCTATGCCCGCGGCTCTGCGTGGAGCAGCGAGAGCTGCATTCCCGCTCCGCAATGTCGGCCTAACAGGCTCTGAAGGTTGGCGGGGACGCCTTGGCCAGGAACCGCGCCTAGAGTCGGGCAGAAGACGCTAAGGGGCGACCAGCCAGGTCCAGCTCCCGAAGGGCGGGAAACGGCGCTCGGCGGACGAATGGGACTCGGTGGATGTGTCTCACGGCGGTCCCCTGGAAACCCGCACAGCCCTTCCTGCGGTACCTGTTGCCCGTCCGCGCTGGGCCTGCGTTTCCCACCGCCGCCGCCCACCATCCTGCAGCCGCAGCGCCAGCGCAGCCTCGCGTTCGGCGGCAATCTCTGAGCGCCGCCGACTGCTTCCGGGTTCAAAAGCTACCAATGCGAGTCCTCGCGCGGCCGTGGGCGCGCCGCGGCGGGAGGAACGCCCGCCCTCGAGGGGCGGGCCCGGGCCTGGCGGGGCGACGCCCACTTGGGCTGCGCGCGAGGACTCGGAGGCTCTGTCACCGCGGTACCTCAGGGCGCGCGTGCGGGTGTTCCAGAAAACCCCGGCGCCACGCCGGCACCTCAGGGCGCGGGCGAGTGTTCCAGAAAACCCGGGCGCCACGCCGGCACCTCAGGGCGCGCGGGCGAGTGTTCCAGAAAACCCCGGCGCCACCGTGTGTGGGCGTGTTGAGGTAGCCCACCGTCCTCCTCAGGTGTTTGCCGGGCCCGGGACTGGGGGTGTGCCCGTTTTATCTGCGGGACCTTGTATCTGTAATCTCGGTCTCTCACTCGCAAAGGGTACTTAAAAAAATCTTTCCCCCTTCTCCCTCCCTCTCCTACTGTATGCAACTGCCTGCCACTAATTTATCCCCAGTTATCTCTCAAAGGTAATTCTCCCTTTCCTCCCGTCCCCGACTTACTCCCTTCCTGTGGAGAATGTGGACCGTTCGTTCTTTCCACCTTCTGCCGTGTCTGAAGCAGCAGTTCCTGGCGGAGCTGGTAGAGAACTCCCAGAATCCGAGCTGTGTTGATCAGATGCCGAGCCCTTCTTTGCCCCTCAGTGGCAGAGGCAGGCTCTCGCTTACTCCCTCATTGCCATTCTGGCTCCGTTTTATTGCTCACACCTGAGGGATTCTCAATCTCCTGAATCTCGTTTTTCTTGATTTTGGGTTTTTTCTAGTCCTTGTTTTGTGGAGCGGATCCTCCCATGGTTCCTCGAGGAGCGTTGAAGCCAGGTGATTTCATCCCCGCCCCAAGCTCCTTAGGGCTTGCCTGGTTGCATGGAATTATAGATTGAAACGAATCTTTACTCAGTGCTAGAGTATGGTAGCCTCCAGTATTGTTGAGAAACCCACATGCCAATATGATTCCTTTACTTTTGTAGGTGACTAATTCCTTAATATGTAAGCCACTTTTCTCTTGATGGTTTTATAACAACATATTTAGATAGGGTGGGCATTGCACGGCAGGTTAGCCCTCCCCAGCCCCTGCATCCCTTGACAAATCTGGTTGCCCCCTCCCACTTCACTCTCTCTGTGGCTTTCCAATAGACCATCATCCCTTAAAAAGAAAAAAAAAAGTAATTAGGATCTTTTCTTTATTCCCAGAGCCAAGTCACAATCATTTATCTCAATTATGAGTCTTTTTTTCATTTTTATTGAGCTGGCACTCGGCTGTTTTCAATGATTAAACATGTTCTTCAATTTTCGGAACTTTTCTAGTATTATTTTGTAATGATTTTTTGTACTGCTTCCATACCTCATTTTATCACTTTCAACAATACATTATTTAGCAGTTGGACTTTCTTGATGTCCTTATCTATCTGGTATATTTTCTATCATTTCATCTTATTATTCCACTGAGTGACTCTTCCACCTAGATAAATGTACTGGGTTATTTCTTTTATAATGCCTTCATTTTTAAGATAATTTTTTCCTTTATGGTAGCACATTATTTTCTCATGTATATAAATGAAATAGAATCTCTTAAGACCAATCACAAGACTTTAAAATGCTTCCTATGCAATTCTGCATTGACTTGTTTTGGAATCTTTAAAACAAATTTTTTTTTTATTTTATTATTCGGTGATACAATTCTATAGACTCTGGAATTTCCCAGCCCCTCTTCACAAATTCCTCTTCGTCATCACCCCCACATATTTCCTCCATATCATTACAACAGTATAGTTCATCATTCTGCTGTTTAAGTGTATAGTGACATTGTATGCATGAAGAGTGGCAGAGGGTCCAGCATCCTATTGTCACGATACATTCAATAGTTTTATTTAGAGTCCATCTTTGATTTGAAAGTAGAGATACACACTACATTGTATCTTCCCATCTGTATGTGATATTCTCTGCTACACAGTTACTATACAGCCCCTTAAATGAAAAGCTACGAAGAAAAAAAATCAACAGCAGGGCTCGGTGTGGTAACCTAGCCGCTAAAGTCCTTGTCTTGCATGTGCTAAGATCCCATATGGGCACTAGTTCTAATGCTGGCGACCCCACATCCCATCCAGCTCCCTACTTGTGACCTTGGAAAGTAGTTGAGGATAGCACAAGGCTTTGGAACCCGGCACCCACACAGAAGACCTGGAGGAGGATCCTGGCGCCAGCCTTTGTGGTCTCTTAAGGAGTAAATCAGTAGACAGAAAATCTTCATCTCTGTCTCTCCTCCTCTCTGTATATCTGACTTTCTAATGAAAATAAATAAATCTTTCCAAAAAATCAGCAACAAAGAAAAATAGAAAATATATGAAATTAAATTACATAAAGTTAAAGAAAATATATGAAGTTAAATAACATGCTGCTGAATGGCCAATGTGTCACTGGAGAAATTTAAAAGAAAATCAAAGAGCTTCCTGAAGCAAATAATGCTATTGTGTGACCTATGACTCAGTGAGAAAATTAATAAGAAAAACAAAACTTTTTTGAATGAATGAATATAAAAAATGTCAAGCCCCTGAGATGTATAAAAAATAGTATTGAAAGGGCTATTGATCTTATATTTTGCATGAAATTGCCTTCTGTCAGACCATATAATATTTGTCCTTTTGGGATAGACTAGTTTTACAGAGCATAATGATCTCTATAAGGGACCATTTGGTTACAAATGGTAGGATTTCATTATTTTTAATGGCTTAATAGTATTCCATGGAATAGATGTAACAGAGAAGCTTATCCACTCCTGTTAGATTGGGGCATCTGGATTGTTTCCATATCTTTGCTATTGTAGACTGTGCTGCACTAAATATAGGATTGCAGAACCCTTTCTGATGTGCAGATTTTATTTTCTTTGGATATATTCCTAGAAGTGGGATAGCTGCATCATACAGCAGGTCTATTTTTAGTTCTCTTAGCACTCCCATTATGACTTCCATAGTGGTTGTACTAGCCTACATTCCCACCAAGGTGAAGGAGGGTATCTTTTTCCCCACATTCATGCTAGCAGGTGTTGTTAGTGTAGTTCTGAATGTAGGCCAACCTCATTGGAGTTAGGTGGAATCTCAGTGTGGCTTTCATTTGTATTTCCCCAAAAGCTTGTTAGCCTAAGGAATTTTTTTATATGTCTATTAGCCATTTGGATTTGTTCTTTTGAAAAATAGCTGTTCATTTTCTTCACCCATTTGTTCACTGGATTGTTTGAGCTATTGGTCTCAGTTTGAATCCATGATGGTCTGAGAAGATCCATGGTATAATTTCGATTGTTTTAAATTTGCTGAGGCTTGTTTTGTGACCCGTAATATGGTCAGTCCTGGAGAAAGTTCCATGTACTTATGGGAAAAAATGTGTATTTTCTGTCTGTAGGATGAAAAGTTAAGTAGATTTCAGTTAATTCCATTTGCTCTAATGTCTGGGTACATTCTATTGTTTCCTTGCTGTATTTCTGTCCCATTGATTTGTTCATTGATGTAAAGGGGTATTAAGGTCCCTACTATTATTTTATTGGAGTCTATTTCTCCCCTTAAATCCATTAACATTTGTTTCACATAGCTAGGTGCCCTGGCATTTGGTGCATATACATTTATTATGATGACTTCTTCTTGCTGGATCAGTCCTTTGATCATTATGTGGTGTCCTTCATCTGTTTTAATGTTTCTCACATCAAACTCTATATTATATTATCTGATATAAGAATGGCTATGCCAGGATCTGGCAGGATGGCCTAGCAGCTAAAGCCCTCACCTTGAATGTGCCAGGATCCCATATCAGGCAGCTCCACTTCCCATCCAGCTCCCTGCTTGTGGCCTAGGAAAGCAGTCAAGAATGGCCCAAAGCCTTAGGACCCTGCTCCAATGTGCAAGACCTGGAGAAAGTTCCTGGCTCTTGGCTCCTGACTTTGGATCAGCACAGCACCAGCCATTGTGGTCACTTGAGGAGTGAATCGTCGAATGTAAAATCTTCCTCTCTGTCTCTCCACCTCTCTGTATATCTGACTTTCCAATAAAAATAAATTAATCTTTAAAAAATATATATATACACGTGAAAAAAAATCAATTGACCTATAGAGGATCCCAAGACTAACAGCTGACTTCTCACAGAATATTCTATAGGCTGGAAGAGAATGGTACAACATACTCATGATATGTGTATGTACCAATCTTTCCCTTATGTCAAGCTGAAGAAAGTTTGACTGTCATTTGACTATCATGTATCATGGTGATGATCACTTTTGGTCAATCCTATTCTATGTAATTTTGCATTGACTTATTTTGGAGGTGTTTTTTTTTATTTTTTTATTTTTTTATTTTTTTTTTAGTTTTTAGAACTGTTTACCAATGTATGCAATGATCCTTGTTCTCTCTCATGTAAAAATGATACTCTGAAAAATGTTTTGGGGGACATAGGTAAGGACTTGTTACCTGCTGGACAGTTGTACCATGGTGGGGGGTAAGGGCATAGCTGTTTATTTTCTTCCTGAGGATAATCTAATTGCTTCTAATTACTTGCTTGGAGCCCAATAGAAGCAGCACGCTGGGAATTCTATAATTTCAGCACCTAAACAAAAGGAGTCAGGGTGCTGCAGACACAAAGGATATCTATAACTCTATTTCTGTATGTCTATATTTGCTCATTGTGATTATGAGGCATGAGAAATGTGATAATATTCTGTCTGACTCCAGAAAGCTGGTGTTTTCTATGAAACCCTGAGAACAGAGGAGCTGGCAGGGCCAATATTGTGGATTCCAAATCAATTTTATGGCCTGAAAATGAACCTCACCAGTGGCAGGAAAATATTGATGATCTAGCTTAAGACGTCTGAAGCAGAGATTTAATCCTGTCTTCTTTCATCTTTTAGTTTTTATTGAGGCCCTGAATGGATTAAATGTTGCCCATCTTATTTTTGGGGACAATCTGTTTTATGTTTCATTTTCACAGATGCAGTTAAAAAAAAAAAAGTTCAACCATATATTAGGGCATCCTGTACACTAATGAAGCTGACGTATGAAAATAGTTAACACATACACCTTCACTTAAGTCACTGTCCCTTCACTTTTCTGGTATACCTGAATCCACAGGGCTCTTTGTTCAGCATATACAAAAAGAAGGAACTATGCAGATTTCAGGTTAATGATGAGAAATGAAGTGTTACCCTGAGTTTGCTCAGTGATGGAACCTAGGAGTTGAACTTGTTTCTGGGACTTTCATCAGTTGTTTTTGAGGTCAACTCACTAAGAGGTATATTACTCCCAATTCCTGAAGCTGTGATGTCAGTCAGCTTGCTTCTAGGTTTTGTCTCTGAAAAATGTATAGGATGCAGTTTTCTCTCCCTGATATTTTTCTGAGCTAGTTTTCATAGTCTGTATGTTTATTAGTGTATTCTCTCGCTAGAGCTACCGTAATAAGTTATTCTTCTAAATGTCTTACAGCAATTCAAATGTATTCCCTCACAGTGAGGGAGACTGTCAGGATGAGCTCCAGTTCCTTTAAGGGCATGAGTGAGAATCAGTGTCATGCCTCCTTCTTAGCTGACAATAGCATGTGGATGATTTCTTTACTTGGCAGTTGTTACTAGTACCACAGTGAACATAGAAGTGCAGATACTTCTTCAACATTCTGATTTCTGATCTTTGATTTATAAGCCCAGAAGTGGACTTGCTGGGTCATATTCATTCCATCATTAGTTTTTATTTTTGAGGAGCTTCCGTACAATTTTCTATAATGTCTGTATTAATTTACAATCGCACTAACACTCAACTAGGGTTTTCTTTTATTATCTTTCATCTGACAGACGTGAGGTGATATTTTGTGATTTGATTTGCATTTCCCTGATGATTAATGATGTTGGCAATTTTTTTCCCCACAAACCACCAAGATACTTTTCTTGTTTATATTAACTCATGTAAGCCTCATAACAAACCTAGGAGATAATTTCTATTTCTTTCTTCATTTTACAGATAAGGAAGCTAAATTTCAGAGAAATGAATTGAACAAGATTCTACATCAAGTAATGGAGGTAGGATTCAGATTTGAATAGTCTAACAGGCTAGAGTGCTTCTCTAGTGATCAGTGAAATCTATAGGAACTATATAATTACATTGAATAAGGTCTGTCGTTTTGAATGTCAGTAACATGTTTCTCTAGTTTTAATTAACAAATTCCCCATCTAAAGAATGCTTCTTTTTGACTGTATCTTCTGGAGCTGTTTTTAATCTAGAGAGTGAACTAAGCTATGGCTCCCTCATTTATACAATGTTCAATATAAAAGGAAGTAGGATATGCAGCAGTTAGTTTCTGGTATTCTCTTTAAGATAATTGGGTAATTCTTTGTCAAAAAAATAGCTTAACTTCTTGTAAACTGTAGTATGTGAGTGCTTTGACTATGTCTTTATGATTGTTGGGAGATCCTAGAGTAGAGTTCAGATGGAATGGTTTAGAATTAGAAAATTTGGACCCAGTGCAGTAGCCTAGCTGCTAAAATCCTTGCCTTGCATGCTCTGGGATCTCATATGGGTGCTGGTTCTAATCTTGGTGGCCCCGCTTCCCATCCAGCTCCCTGTTTGTGGCCTGGAATAGCAGTCGAGGAAAGCCCAATGCCTTGGGACTCTGCACCCACATAGGAGACCTGGAAGAAGCTCCTGGCCCCTGGCTTCAGATTGGCACAGTTCCGGCTGTTGTGGCCACTTGGGAGAGTGAACAATGGACGAAAGATTTTCCTCTCTATCTCTCCTCTCTATATATCTGACTTTACAATAAAATTAAGTAAATCTTTTAAACAAAAGAAAATTCTTTCCATACTTTATTTTCCTGCAGTAGCTTATTCGTAAGTATTGCCTTCTTTTGAGATTTCTTTAAAGACTTGTGTTACAGTTTCTAGTAGTACATAACAAAATTTCCCTAGAATTCAATACATTTTATTCATAACATTGTAGAACATGATTGGCATTGGGCCAGGCATGGTAGCCTAGTGACTTAAGTCCTCTCCTTGCACATGCTGGGATCCCATGTGGGCACTGGTTCTAATCCTGGAAGCCCTGTTTCCCATCCATTTCCCTGCTTGTTGCCTGGGAAAGCAGTTGAGGATGGCCCAAAGCCTTAGGACCCTGCACTCATGTGGGAGACCTTGAAGAGGCTCTGGGTTCCTGGCTTTGGATCGGCGCAGCTCTGGCTGTTATGGTCACTTGGGGAGTGAATCTAGGGACAGAAGATCTTCCTCTCTGTTTCTCCTCCTCTTTATATATCTGACTTTTCAAAAATCAGTCTTATAAGTAGATTATTGGTCTTGCTGGGGGGAAAATTGTACTTGTTTAGTTTTTAGTAGAGTGGGTATGGAGTCTGTAGTACTACTATTATCCTCAAACTACTCGCTCCAAAGTGATGACTTTGTTGGAGATAATGCTGGTGAATTTTATAGAAAAATTCCTTATGAAAATAAGAAAATTGATTGGTGGTTTTCAGGTTCCCTGATTTTCTGTTAAGTAATTATAAAAAAGGGGCAAGCTTGGTGGCACACTGGGTTATACTGCCACTTGGGATGCTTGTTTTCCTTATCAGAGTGCTGATTGATGGTCCCTCTCCAGTGTTTCCAGTCCAGCTTCTTGCTAATACAATATGGAAAGTAGCAGATGACGGCTTGAGATCTTGGGTTCCTATCGCCCATGTGGGAGGCCCAGATGGAGGTCTGGCCTCCTGGCTTTGGTTTGGCCCAATCCTATCTGTTAGGGACATTTAGGGAGTGAGCCAGCAAATAAAAGATATTTCTCTTGTTCTCTCGCTCCTTTTCTCTGCCTTTTAAAATGAACATAAAAGAGTAAACAATTTTAAACTAAAACCTCTGTTACAGAATTACAATATGGCCATCCTTAACAAAATACCAATGACATTTCTCATGAAATAAAAAATCAAAAATTCTAACATTTATATGGAATTATGCAGGATCCCAAATTATCAGAAATCCTGGGCAAAAGAAACAAAACCTCACAATACTTGATTTTGACATACGCCATAAAACTGCAGTAACTAAGAATTGCATAATATTTGCACAAAATCAAACATGTGAGTCAATGGAACAGACTTGATAACCTACAAACATAATTGAGAATCCATAGAAAACTGACTTTTTCTAAAACACAAAGCACTAACCTTATGCAGTGGAGATATAATGCTGCCTTCAATAAATGGTTCTGGAAAAATTGTCATCCATAGATAATAGAATGAGATTGGATCCCTCTCTCTCACCACATAAAAATCAATTCAAATAGGACAGAAATTTAAACATAGGACCTAAAACTATGAAAGTGTTAGAGAAAGATATGAGAAATATTTGGGACATGGATTTGGGTTAAAACACTGGTAATAAAAGCAAAAATTGACAAATAGTATTACATTAAACCAAAGCTTTTACACAATGAAGCAAACACCAGAGTTAAAAGTTGCCTATGGAGGTGAATGTTGTGGTACACCAGGTCAAACCATAGCTTGGATGGCTACATCCCACATCCCTGGCTCATGTTCTACCTCCAATCCTGATCCAGCTTTCTGCTAATGTGCACCCTTGGATTACTAGTAAATGGAAGATATTTCTCTTTCCATTCTACCTTTCAAATAAACTTCTTTCTTTTTAAAAAGATTTATTTTTTTATTTTAGAAGTCAGATTTATAGAGAGAAGGAGATATAGAGAAAGATATTTTGTCTGTTGGTTCACTCACCAAGTGGTTGCAATGGTGGGAGTCTGAATCCAAGAGCCAGGTACTTCTTCCAGGTCTCTCATGGGGATACGGGTCCCAAGGCTTTGGGCCAACCTGTACTGCTTTCCCAAGCCACAAGCAGGGGACTGGATGGGAGCGGAACAGCCGAGACATGAACTGGTGCCTTTATGGGATCCCAGTGCGTGCAGGGCAAGGACTTAGCCATTGAGCCATTGTGCTAGACCATAAATTAATTTTTTTCTTAAAGAGCTAAACTACAGAATGGTAGAAAATATCTGTAAACTAGTCAGTCAGTTATTAATGCTCAGAATGAAAAGGAGACTCAAGAGCAAAATAAACTGATGTAAAATGTTAAAGTTATATGAATAGATAGTTCTCAAAAGAAAACGTACAAATGGAGGACAAGTACATGAAAAAATATGCAGCATCCCTAATCATCAGGGAAATACAAACCAAAACCATAAAGAGATATCACCTTATAGCTCTTAGAATAGCTATTATCAAATTGAAAAGAAGGTATTGATGAAGATGCAAAGAAAGAAAAACTGTCCACATATTCTTTGTGGGAATTTAAGTTAGTGCAACCATTATGGAAAACCACATAGTTTCCTCAAAAAAAAAAAAAAAAGGAAATAGAATCATCATATGTTCCAACAAACCCACTATTCAATGTATTTACAAAGGTAGGCAAAGTTTGTCTATCCTAACAAGATTGCATAATCAATATGTTGTTTTTCATTGTTGTGGTTTATTTAAACTCTCAAAGTATGTATCATTAGAAAAGAGATATTAATTTTAAATGATACTACATAAGAGCTGGCTGCATTGTTCTAATTTTGTGATTATAACACATGCTTTGTGGGCTAAGGTTTGTATTTAAGTTCTTTCATAGGAGTTATGAAGAAAACAAATTCAGGTTAATTTCTTGATTTTCTGATTCTAAGTCACTCAGAAATTAATATTTTAATTTTTAGGTTTGATTAGAAAACAAAACAGGATTTGACATTTATAGTTCTGTTGTTAATCTGAAAAATGTTTGAAACCCTAGTGTATTTGGTAAGATAAATAATGTGAAAGACTAGACTATCTGCAATGGAATATTAGCTTCAAGAAAGATGAAATTCTGTGATTGTCAGCCCGTGTGGCATTATAACGGGTGAAAAACGTTAGACACAGGATGACAAACATCATATATTTGCACTTATCTGTGGAAACTTTAGAAGGTTGATTTCATAGATGAAAAGAATAGAGGAATGGTTTCCAGAGACTGGAAGAGTAGGAGAGTGGGAGGAGAGAATGGACAGTGGGTACTGGGATGCAACTTGATAGAATAACTTGTAATTTGATAGCAAACAGGGTTACTATGGTTGGCACCAATTAATTATAAACTTCAAAATAGCTACTGGAGCTTGAATGATCCCAGTACAAACAAATGGTAAATGTTTGAGGTAATATTATGCAATTAGCTTGATTTGGTACTTTACACATTGTGCTCATGAATTGAAATATTATACTACATAAGTTAGTGCTATATGTCAATTAAAAAAAACAAATTTTGTTGAAATTGATGTACCAGAAGTCAGCGGAATATTCAGACAAAGCTGATCCGAGGTGGTTATTATAGTTATGAGAGGCAGATGGGCTTCAGCATTAACCTTTGACACCACATGCTGACATCTGAAACTGCAATTACTCAACTCAACAGTGATTGAATTGGTTTGCCCACATAGGCTTAATGCAGATCAATAACACTGTACCATGTAACCAAGAGGAGCTAGATGATCCAAGCACATCTTTTAAAAGCTTTAAATGTTCCCTAGTCTTCATATTCCCATCAGGTGAAAAGTTCAGTGATTCACCAAGTTATTTCCTTTTTTGTACCATTTTTGAAATCTTGCTCTAAGAGCAGATTGGCGTAATAGGTGCTCAATAAATATTGGCTGACTTTAGTGAATCACAATCACTAACGTTAATTACTCATCCATTTTCCAGTCATTTAACCCTTTATTCATTAATCATTTATTCATTTAGAATATTTATTAAGTGCCAGTTATCTAAAATAACTATTAGGCACTGGAAAGACCAAGATGATAGTTATCAGGATCCAATAAGTAGAAGTATACTGAAGAATCTTTTCTGCCAACTTAATTTTTTTTTAATTTATGATGTTGTTTACATAGTTGACAAGGATGCAGACCCATGAGGACCACTAATTAGGGTGGGGAGGGTTGAATCATGGACGAAGGTGAGTGGGACATATACTTCCAATTTTCCTTTTCTCCTGTATCTAGATATACTCCCATTTGCCAAACTACATCTGCCAAACCCAAGGATAGGGGATGTCCACTTGATATCATCTTAGAAACCTCGATGTAGAGAAGAATTCTGAAGGTATTGCTAGTAGCTTTGGTAGTTCTGAGACATTGTTAGTTTCATTGCTCCAAGGTTGAGAAAATCCTTCCAAAGCCCATTGGCTGACAGTATGTTCATTCATCCAGACACTTGTGCCAAAGCTCAACCAGAAGAATTGTCCAACCTGTTTTATTCTCGATCTTCTGACATGGCACTTGCCATCCTCTACAGGCCTAAATGAGTTGGCCATCTTGTCTTGTATATGTGCCTGGGCATTCCATCCATTGTATAGGCATCAGCAATTGAAGAGACCCAGCCTCAGGACATGCATTCCAAGGTCAGGTCGCAAATCCTATGAACCTCCCTGTGGCTGGAATTTTGAGTTCAATGGTCTAGTTGGGAGTCCTCCAAGAAACCTTACTTCAGATGACTCCAGCCCTGATTCTTGCATGTGCTAACAGTAGAGGGTCCAATTCAGCCTGTCACCTGCAACAGACTGTGCACATACTGGTGATTGTAATTGCCTGATCAGTTATGTCTTCAGTCCCATGTCCTATGCAAACCCATATGTGCTGCAGCCCAGCTCATCCCAGACTGCCACAAGACCTGGACCTTATACACACCAGTGGGAATTGGGTGACCCTCAATAATCCCCACCAGACCTGCCTCAGTCCTATTTCCTGTGTGTGCCAGCATGTACAACAGACTAGTTTGGGCTGTGCCATATCCCAGTTGGGTTCCTGTATATACCTTGGGTGTTGCAGCTTAGCACAACCCACCCCACTGCATGATCTATTCCACACATATGTCAGTGCGTGTTGTTTTGTCCAGCCTAGTTGGCCACCAGTCCTGGCTCTCATGCTCACCAGTGGGAGTTATAGCCCAGCAGAGTAGTACCCATGGTTTCCCTATTAGGCACACTCCCAGTCCTGGATCTTATACTTTCCAGGAGGTACTGTGACCTAATCACACAACTTGTGCTCTGTATCTGCACCTGCCAGAAGTTGCTGTAGCAAAGCCGGGCCAGTGGCACTTACCCTGGCTCTTGTATGTACCAGCAGATGCAGTGGCCTGGCCTAGCTCAGCCTTCCCCCAAACCAGCTCACATGTAGGCTGACAGTTGTTGTAGCCCTGCCAGACCCAGACCACTCCCAGTCCCAGCTCTCATGCACTGCAGTGGGAGTAGTGGTCCAGCAGGGGGACTCCCTGAACCTACCTCAAGAGGCTACTCCCGACTGGGGGTCTTGCATATGTTGGTGGGGGCTGCGGCCCAGTCTGGCATGGCCTGTTTTGCCTTGGCATTTGCTAGTGAGTGCTGCAGCCTGGCTCTGCCAGTTTTGTCCCAAGTTCTAGGTCATGCTGGGGAGAGTTGCAGTCTATCCCAGCACAGCCAGCCCCCAGTCCTGGCCCTGGTATGAACTAGCAGGTGTTGCATCCCAGCTTGGCTTGCCCTGCACTTCATCCTTATTCTCTCACCTGCCAGTGGGTGTTCTGACCTGCCCAGCCTGGCCTGCCCCTAGACCAGACATTCATGTATACCAACAGGTACTATAACCTGGACTGGCCTGGACAAGCCTTGGTTTTCAAACTCACCAGCCGTGCTGCATCTTAACAGGGGAGTTCTCTCCTATCAGACCAGCTCCAGTCACAGATATCAAACACTGGTGAGTGTTGGGCCAAGCCTGACTTTGCCAAACCAGCCCACACCTGTTCTGGCTCTCTCTGGTGGATACTACATCCTACCTCTGGCCTATCTCCAGACCTGGCTCTTGTGTGGATCAGTGGGTGCTGTGACCTATCCCAGTCCACCCCACATGTACTCTGGCTCTCATAAATGCCAACAGGTGCAGAAATTTAGCCCAGTCTGGCACAACTCCAGACCCTGCCCACACACATACTAATGGATGTTTCAGTCATGTTTACCCAGGTCTACTCACATTCCTGGCTCTCTGCTTACCAGTGGGAACCACAGCCCAGTAGTTGTGTCCCCTTAGCTCTGCTCCCAGCCTCAGATTTTTAAAAAATATTTGTTTATTTTTATTGGAAAGGCAGGTACAGAGAGAAGGAGAAAAAGAAAGGAAAATCTTTTGTCTGCTGGTTCACTTCCCAGGTGGCCACAACAGCCAGAGCTGAGTTGATCTGAAACCAGGAGCCAGGAATTTTCTTCCAGGTTTCCCACACAGGTATAAGGTCCCAAGGCTTTGGGCTATCCTTGAATACTTTCCCACATCATAGGCAGGGAGCTAGGAAGTGGAGCAGCCAGGATATGATCCGGTTCTCATATGTGATCCCAGTGTGGGCAAGGTGAGAACTTTAGCCACTAGGCTGGTGGTTGCTTGGATTTAGTCTGACATGGCCTACTCACCTGTCTTGGTCCTTGCCTTTGGATACTGCAGCCTGACCTGGCCTGGTCTGGCTTGGCCCACTGTGGCCCACCTAGGCCAGCTTCCAGTCTTAACTCTTTCTGGTAGATGCTACATCCTAGCTCTGACCAGCCTTCCTCCATTCCTGGCTTTCATGCAAACTGGTAGGTGTGACAGCCTAACCCAGGATGGCCTATACCCCATCCTGGCTCCTGCACAAGTCAGTGTGCTATAGTTTGGCCTAGCCCTGTTCAATCTACCTACCACCCCTGCCACCCTGAGCCAATTCACATACCTGCCAACAAGTGGAGCAGTCTTGCCCAACCTGATCACTTGCAGCCTTGACCCATGTGCTCACCAAGGGAAGCCACAGCCGATCAGGGCATTCCCCATGTTCTCCCACTAGGCCCACTCTGCTCATGCATGCCAGAGAGTTCTGGGCTGCTATCCAACATAGTCTACCCCCCATCTTGGCCTTTTTATGTGCTGGTGTATATTGTGGTCCTGGCCTTCCCCACACCCAATTCTTGGGTATTCCCATGGGTGCTACAGCCTGGACCATTCCATCCTGTGTTCTCTTAGATCTGGTTCTCTTGCTAGCCAGGTAGTGTCATTGCCCAGGCTAACGTGACCCATCCCCTGTTTTGACACTCATTGGTGGGTATTGCAGTCTTGCCACTTAGACCCCCAGCCCTAGCTTTTGTGTGTGCCAGTGGGTGGTGGAGGTTGATGCCAAGCTCAGGTCTTCCATGTAAGTAGGTGCATTGGTTTGACCCAGAAAGGTCCTCTGGTTTCCCTCCTCCAAAATGTTCAATCTCAGCCCCTTCACTTACCTGCAAATGCAGTGGCCTGGTTGGTGGAAGTACCTGGAAGTCATTCCTCACCTGTAATATACTCACTCAGCAGTCCCCTCTCCCACAAATCCCTATAACCCCTTCCCTGGGCAATTCATAGATCCCTTGCACACAAGCATGTGTGGTCTTCAAAGACTGGTCTTCTGGTGAGGTGACATAATGGTCTAGAGCCCTGCCTGCCTGCCTGGAATCCAAGCACCTGCATGGGTCTCCAGACCTGGTCTACTAGTACACCACACCATGCCAACATGCGGACCTGGAAACCTACCCTTCTGCCCACCTGGGACCCAAGCACTTACGCAAGTTCTCAGACTTATGCCAGCATGCATACCTGAGGCCCTACCTACCCTCCCACCTGAACTGCAAGCATGATCATTTGAGGAATAAAACAGCCCTTCCCATTCTCCCATTTCTCCTTGTGAAATACATAAAAATTATAATTGAAAATAATGTATTAGAATCTTCCAGTAATCGTTAATTTTCTAGCACCTTACTCCACATCAGTCTTCATAAAAGAGATAATCACTTTGCTGTAAATATCAGAGATAATTATACCTAAAATTCTGAGTCATTAGTGTTATTACCAGGAAGCAATAAATACAACAGCAAAGAGCAGTGTTGTGGGGGAGTTTACTAGTGGATGGTTCATGGAACATAAAAAGCAGCAACCAAGATCAAGAACATGGAAAATCTCCAAATTGGAGGTTAGAGTGCAAGGAGCAGTGTGTATTAGAAAAATTCAACTGAGTAATACTGCTGGATGGTATGTGTTTTGTATAAGGTCATGCAGTTCATCCTCCAAGTGATCCTTCTACCTTTCAATATAAGTGTGTGATATACATTAAAGTTAGAAAAGATTTATAGCAGTGAAAAATCAAAAGAAGGGAATTAATTACCACATCCCATCTAGAATCTCAGCTATTTTGTTTTCAGTATTTTTAAAAATTTTTTTATTGTTCATGAAGTATAATTATCTTGTATTTTTGAAAGATTTATATTTATTTATTTGCAAGTAAGGTGGAATTACAGAGGGAGAGACAGAGAAAGTCTTCAATCCTCCGCTTCACTTCTCATATGACCGCAATAGCCAGGTCTGGGATAGGCTAAAGCCAGGAGCCTCCAGCTTCATCCGGGTCTCCCAAATGGATGCAGAGTCCCAAGGACTAGGGCCATCCTCTTTTGCTTTCATAGGTGCATTTTCATAAAGTTTTTTTTTTTTTTTTTTTGCAAATAGAGCAGTCAGAACTTGAACAGGCAATAGAGCAGTCAGAACTTGAACAGACACCTGTATGAATGATATACCAGTGTTGCAGGTAGTAGTATGACTCTCTACAGCATTGCACCAGCCCATTTTCAGTATTTTTCTATGCATTTCTTATGTGTTTTCTACATCATTGAAATCACTTTACATATAAAAATTTTCAGCTTACTTTGGAAAATAAAACTTGAAAAAATAATGTTGTTGTCATTCTTCTTTAATAGTTAATGGCTAGATAAATATGCACTGAGTGAATGTTTAATATTGTAATTAAGCATCTTCTTAATGATATTTTCACAATAGCTTCAAAATTTTCATTGCTGTAATTATTTTCTGCTGAACATATTTACACATAGAACATTAAGAATATCTTAGAATATTACCTTAGTTTGGATTTTCAGAAAAATTGCTGGATATAGGGAGGAAAAAAATCTTAATGCCATTGTATGTATTGACAGATTTCTTTGTAAATAAAATAGTTTGAAATTGGAACAACATAACATACAGACATATATTTTGTGATATTTTCTTGTGTATTTAATAATTTAAAAATGGCATATATTAAGTCCTCTCTCAGATACTACCTGGGTGAAGTGATTATTACATGTTAATTATATTCATTTGATGATTATTTCATAAGACATACATCTATCAAAATATAAAGCTGTATATTTTAATCTTTACAACCTTTTTCTATAAAAAAGGTTTATTTTTTTGAAAGGCTGAGTTGCTGAGATAGATAGATAGATAGATAGATAGATAGATAGATAGATAGATAGATAGATAGATAAAGAGTGCGCTTCCAGCTGCTGGATCACTCCCCATATGGCCACAATAGCCAAGGCCGGACTAGTCTAGTGCCTGGAACCAGTAGTTTTTTCCATGTCTCCCACATGGTTGCACATTCCAAGGATAGGAGCCATCTTCCATCACTTTCCTAGGTGCATTAGCAGGAATCTGGATCAGGAGTAGAACAGCCAGAACTTAAACCAGAGTCCATATGAGATGCTGATATTGCAGACCTGTTATGGTATAATGCCAGCCTCAATCTTTACAACCTCAATAAGGCTAGAAAAAATAGTAAAACAGAGACTAAATGAGTAAATAAAGAAAAAGAAGTGTTTTTCACTAGCTTAGGTTAAGGTTACTGATACTTGGAAATAAACTTATTAAAACTACTACAAATTTTACTGAAACATTTAATTGCCTATGCCTGGAAAATAGAAGAAGATGGCTCCAGTGCTTGGGCCCCTGTATCCATATGGAAGACCCAGAAGAAGCTCCAGGCTCTTGGCTTTGGCCTAGCACAGCCCATGTTGTGGCAGCCATTTGGGGAGTGAACCAGTGGATAGAAGATCTCTGTCTCTTTCTGTCTCTCCCTCTATAATTCTGCCTTTGGAATAAAATAAATAGATCTTTTAAAAAGAGATTTAGTTGTCTTTTCTGCTATAGAATCAGGTAAGACTTCATTGTGTAAAATACAATGAGTGTTCAATAAGCTCAGCAGAAGAGGTTGGCTTTAGATACAGAAAAGAGTGAAAGGAAGCAGAAACAGGAAACAAGCAAATTAGTCATTTTAACATTACATTCCATGCTGAGCTAAAATGTAAAGCATTTCCTTGTTACATTGAGTTAAGTAGACTAGAATATCCTGGATGGGTTTTGTGAAAACTAACCTGTTTGGAAGTTCAGCTTCAATACATGGACCATAAGTGACCCCATTATGATCTGTCTCATCTGCTGGGCCATTGCTTAGTAGGCTATTACTCCCATAAACTGTTTAACATTACATGTGATAGTGTAATCAAATAGGGCCTCATTTGTCCCCACTCCCTTCAGAGTTTAGAATCTAAAAATTTAAGTTTGCCTAATTACTTTTATGAAAAAATTTTTAAAGTCTTCCAATTGGATGAAAAGAAAATATAATTGGAAGCTAAATGAGATAATATTAGCAAAATGATAATTTTTGGATATGGATGATGATAAATGAAGATTCGTTATACTATTTTATGTATTTTTTTTTAAACAAATTCATGATAAAAGGCTGAAAAAAAAGAGAGAGCTAAGATAACAAGAAGAGAAACCAACTCTGATCCTTAGTAAGCTCAAACCATTACTTAGTAGGGAGTTTAGGACCGTTCTTTTTTTCCCTGCTCTTATTTTAGCATTTGGGAATTTAGAGTTATGGAATTAGGTGATTTTTTTTTGTTTACATACATCTATTTTTCCTTTGCTACCATAGTTTCTAAATTCTAGGTACTGGCCTTTAGTGAACTAATAGCATGAAACTATTTAAAATGGTTTCAGATGCTATCTGTAAAATGAAGAAATAAAATCTTTCTTCTATCCCTAGACAATGTTACCTTTCTTAGAATATACAGGGTTGTTGTGGGAGTGTTTGCTTCCATACCTCTCAAACACAAACCTATTGTCATGGCTACAGCTGCAGTAAATTTGCTGTTTCATAGACTTTTTTGCTTAGATAAGGGAAAAATTGCTGGATTATACTAGCCATGAGAGGGCTCCATTGCAGCTTTGGAAGAAAATAAATTTCTGCAGTTGTGTTTTGCTGGCACATGATTATATCTCTGCAGTTTTCAATGGACCACACCGGTTCACAAACCTCGGACATGCAGCTCAAGTTCAAAAATGCCCATTTTTAAAACCCCAGTGAATTTTCTTAAAACTTGCGAGTTTATTTCTGTAGCAAATAGCATAAAAAAGAAACTTGAAATGATATTCTGACATCTATTTTATTTTTATGTTAAGGATTTAAAAATTCACAGCAATAGTTTATGTTCATAATATGCAGTTTATTGATATATAATACCTGAAATTATATAGTTGTGCATTATTCATTGTTTTTCTCCCTGTCAAGCAAAAAGACTTTTTATTCTAATTGAGTCTGACAGGTCAGATGTTGTATGTTTTCACTTTATAGCAGTGCTCCTTATCATATATCTTCTACAGGATGATAATAAGGACAAAAAGAAAAGTATGGGAACTTTCAGATGAAATAAAACTGAACACAGATTTTTATAACAGAGATTATCCAGCACCTTGCTGTTGATATTCTAGAATGTATTTCATGCATGTGTTTCAAAAGCCTGAGCCATTGCTCTGTGTTTTAAGATTCAAAAGCAGGGTTTTGGAAATTCAGATATATTTTATGTTGAAAGAATCCTTGAGAATTAGTGAAAAACAGTTGTAAAGTATCAGTTATACTAAGTCTGATACTAAGTCTGATACTGTTGGAGTTTCTTTTTTTTGTACTTCAATTGAAGAGAAGTTGTATCTATCCCCACAGAAAAATTCAACAGCAAGACCAGGTGCAGCAGCAACCCAGGCACTGAGGGTTTTTTTTTTAGTTAAAAATTTGATTAGTATATAATAGATTCAATATGATTTATAGGTACAATTCTAAAAACATAATTATTAGGAATTTTTGTCATTAACCCAAGACCCATGCAGCAAGTTACACAGGAGGTCTTTATTCCATTGGGAGAGGCAGCCGCAGGGAAGGGATTTATTTCAGCGGGAGAGGCAGCCACAGGAAAGTCAGAGAAAAGGAGGGCAGAGGAAGATGGACGTGGAGAGGGAGAGAAGGCAGAGGCACAGAGAGAGAGAGAGAAAAGAGAAAGCTTTCCTGTCATAATGACAAGAAGGAGTGTCAAGGGAGGACAGTGAGAGAGCAGAGGGCTGAGAGTCAAAAATCGGGAATGGGGAGAGTCTAGGACCAAGAGCCTTTATTTGCAGAGAGAAATGGCAGGGCAAGGCAGAGAAGCAGAAGCAGAAGCAGAATCAGAGAGCTGGGAGAGCCAAGAAAGCAGAGGGAGAGGAAGGAAGGGAGCGTGCTTTTATAGCATAGGGGTGGGTGCTGGGAGTACAAGGTCATGGTGATTGGTAGATGTGGCAGTAGGTGGGACTAGAGATATGGAAACAGTTTGGGGCGCTTTAGTTCCACACTCAGTTTTGTTTCCTGACAGCCCTATCCACCAATCCCTTGCAGTTCCATATCCTCGTGCTTCCTGTCTCCTAACATTGATGTCTGTCCATCTAGTGTAATCATCTCTTTTTCTTAATGGAGTAGGTTTTATAGTAAGAGTTTATGGTTTAGTTGGAATGCAAGGTATCACTTGCCTTGTTGCTATGGTTTTTATTCTCAGTGAGTTCAGGAGTGTTGTCACTGAGTGATTTTTTTTGTCTTAATTACTGTTAGCTCTGTCTGTAAGTGGTCTAATCTGCTGCAGTTAACAGAGATAGAAGTATTGCTTTGAAATGAATAACGATTTCCTTGGGTTTGTATTTTTTACCCACAGAGAGTCCAGTGCCAGTTCCTCAAGTGAATTTGATAGCTAGGGACTTGTTCTTGGTGCTCAGGGAAGCAAAGATGGCAGCCCCCTTGTCCTACTGACAAGCCCAAGGGATGTTTGGACTTATGGCACCAATTACTGTGGCTCGAGGACTGTGTGGTACAGATGGACCCATCCTCAAGTCTTGCTAGAAGAGTCCAACTGGTACTGTATCTTGTCCTAGGACTAGGGGAAGGGAAGTGGAGTCTGTTTTAGTCCTATAAGATGACTGTAAGACACACAGTGGAGTTTCCTGTGGAATGTTAAGTCCAGAGAGGTGGCATGCATCAAGTCCTTCCTGAAGTACACCAGGTAGATTCCAGTGGTACCAGGAAACTTAGAATGAAGTTACAGGGTGTAGCAAGATCATTACCCACATCTTCCAGAGCAGCAGAGGACTTTTCATGGGCTGCTTCTGGTGTGAATTCTAGAAGCTAAGGGTAATTCCTCTGCTTAAATACAGTATGTCAATGTAACTCTGGGGCAAGTGCTGCAAAATTCCTCAGTTGCTTTACATTTAGTAATACTCAGACCATAGTCAGCTTTCCAGGGTGGAGCAAGAGTTAACAGATGACTGTGGAATACATTCTCAGCTAAAATTGCAAGTGGCGCAGTATGTAGAGACTGCTTCCTGTGTTGACATGGTAAGATGACAGCTGACAGCTAAGTTGGCAGGTGATTGTCTTTCACAGCTGGCTGCAATAGTGTCCCTGACCGGTCATTCTGTGCAAAGGAGTCTCTTCTTCCTTTCTCCCTTCTTTCCTTCTTTCTTTTTTTTTTTTCCTTTCCTTTCCCTTTCCTTCTTCTCCTCTCCCTCTCTTTCTTTTACCAATAATTTATGTTACTCAGAACTCTGGAAATATGGATTTTGCTTTATTCCTTTCATATCCCAGAGGAACCCAAGTCAGAGTGGCTATACCCTATTTAACTCTCCTCTCCAGACAGTGAGTGTTAAAGTGCTGGTATGATATCCATCCCCTCAGACAGAGGTTTAATTTACTATGCCATGAATGCCAGCCTAAGATGGCTTCTTTTAAAAAAAGATTTATCTATCTAATTGGAATGAGATGACTTTTTTTTTTTAAAGAAAATATTCCAGTTGGGATGTAGTTGTCAGTAATCCCCTGCAAAACTGGTCTAGGCTGAGTCACTTTACAGCCTTTCTTCCTGGGCCCCCAGCACAAGCTAGGAACAAGTATACTGATTCACCAGGAACCCAGAAGAGTTCTGATTCTTTCAAATAACTATTAGATCACTGTTGCTTATTTGAAACTGCTTCTATTGGGATGTAATTGTTAGTTGCCATGGTATTCTGCAGAAACAGAAATCCTTTTATCCTGTGAAATGCTGTCAGAGAAGTCATTGTGCAGTGTCTGTCACAGAATGAATGAATCATAGCCTGTTTGCTCACAGTTATACCTCTAACTGGCAAGCCCTTGCAATGGTACCAGTTAGATTGGCTATACTTGAGATTTTTTGAGACTGGCATTCACAAATTAATACATGTGATATTATGAAGTCTTAAGTGCTCATTGAGATTCTCTAGGGAAGGGAAGATACATTTTGAGGGCTGGCAAAAATATAAAGTAAGTGGACTTGTTTTAATGTCTATGGATTTAAGGTAATAATTAGAAAAAACAGGTTGAGAACTGTCAGAACAACAGGTCCTGTGGCCCAATGTATAAAATAAGACAGGGGTGTTTATTTTATCATCTGTCTACCTTCCCCCACCTCTGTGCCTTTTTACTGCTTTTCTACTTCCCACTGCTTTCCATCAGTGACTATGATGGAGTTCTGCCTGAGCATGCTGGTGCCTCTTCTAGATTTTCCTGTTCTTCTATAACTTCTGAGTGTCAAGAGAGAAGCCAGGACAAATGACATTTAAATCAAGTTATTATTGTTAATGTCCTTATGTGTGCTACATGGGTTTGAGAGAATTAATATTTAATTTGTATTGAGACAAACATATTTGAAAAGGTGCTTGTGTAGTAAGGGACCCGGGTTAAGTTGGTAACGTAAGAAATTTATTCTTGTACCTGCCGGTGAGCACAAGAGCTAGATCTGGATGCAGGCTAGGCCAGGCTAGGGTGCAGCACCCACCAGTGCTTGTGAGAGCCAGGTCTGGAGGTGGGTTGGGCCTGACCATGGCACTGTTGGTTCACACAGGAACTGGGGAATGGCTAGATCAGGCTGGGCTGCAGCATCTATTGGCATATTCAGAGGCTCGATCTGGGCATAGACCTGGTTGAGGTTCTGGGAGGTTGCCCTGACCAGGCTGAATACCTGCCAGTATATGTAAGCTGGGGCCAAGGGTGGGTTGAGTTGGTCTAGGCTACAGCATTCACCAGCACACTTGAGAGCCAGTATTGGGATGAGCCTAGAAGGGATCCTTAGGGAATCCCCCAGCTAGGCCACAGTATCCATTGGTACTTGTGGGGACCAGGTCTGGGCATAGGCCTAGTTGGGATTCTTGAAGATCAGTCTGATCAGGCCACAACACTCCCTGGCATATACAAGGCTGAATCTTAGAGTAGGCCATACCAGTCAGCCCAATGGGTCCACTCCACCTGATCCACAATCTGAGAGAACTCCGCAGGGGCTTCTGATCTGGTCTTGGAGCACATGTTATAGGACTGGGTCACTGCTATCTCTGTGTGTAAGGAAAGATGACATACTGGAATGCATACAGAAGTTGGGACAGCCAGCTTCTCTGACTTAGCAAAGGAATTTGAGTGCCTCACCAAAATATGGAAAGAAGAACAGGTTGAATAATGCTACAGGCCAGGTTCTCCACCAAGCATCTAAGGCTATGATATACTAAAACATTGACTGCAAGTGTGGGAAGTAGTGTCTCATACCTGGTGCAATGAAGCTAACACCATCTCAGAATGGTGGAAACTACTCAAGTGGTATTCTCAGTACATACTTCTCCCCATCAGGGTCCTTGGGATAAAACTAGGGGAGCAGGTGTGTTCCCTGGTGCTGATCTAGCAGTAAGGAGCAGCACATCTTAGGTAGTGAAACATTTAAAAATAAACTGAAATTAAAAAAAAAGAAAGCTATTCTCATTGTGAATTTGGCTGGAGTAAAATGATTTCAGCATGATAAAAAGTTAGGAATACCAACAAATAGGTCAATGTTTATCAGGCATCTGTGTTTTGGTATGCAGATTCCACGGTAAGAATACCTTGAGGTTAGGTCTCAGTTCTGTCACTTTGTAACAACTCTGCATGAGTTACTTCATCTTTGATATCCAAATTTCTTCGTAAAATGGGGATATGCATACTTGCTTGTTTCTTAGGGTTTTAATAATATGTATAATCTGCTTGGAACAATAGTAGCATATATTATGTGCAACAGAAGTGCTGCCTGTTAATAGTACTTCTGTATGTTTTTTTTCATTGATTCCTCTTTGGCAAACTCTTTTCTGAGCTAAGTGAGAAGTAGCCTGCAGGAAGAGCTTTGTGGGACCTGAGGACATGGAGAACCTGTGTTGATTCCTATTTGAAAAAGTGTGTCCCATAGAAGGGAAAACATCTGCCTGTGACATCGAAGAACATGACATAATTTTGGTGTGGTAAAGACCTTGGAGTTTAACACCTTGGGGTCTCTGTTAGGATTATCAGGAGATAGTGCAGATGTCTTGGTGAGAGGGGGACCAGCATCCATGCTATTGGTAAGGAAATCAGAGCCCAAGAGAGCGACTGAAACACAATAATGTGATGACAGACCTATTTATGCACATAGGAGCCTTTCCTTCTGATTCCAAAATATGTAACAGGAACTCTCCAGAGAGCCAAAGCCCTTCATCATAAGATGGCTAAAGGAGTCGCCTAACCTGAGTTCTAAAGTGATAGAATTTACTAGTATGTTGAAAGCTTACCAGGCCTTGGGGGAATCCAGATGTAGTAGTAAAAGAGATCTAAGGAAATCTGTTGATGCTGAATAAATCTCTTTGAGGCTCTTCTGCTCATTTTCTTGCTGGTTCTTTAATTTTTCTTAGACTGTACAAGTATTCATTGAATGTCTGAGTTTCAAATCTATAATCAAATTCAATCCAGATTTACTTTCATGGTTTCATCCATAAGAAGGGCTGTTTATTTATTGGTACTATTTAAGTTTGTGGATGCTCCTATGGATCTACCTGTGGTGCCTTCTACATTCAATATTACACATTAACAAATAACTTGCTTTGTGAAAGTTTGAACATGATTTGTCTCTTGAACGTGTGTAGGACTTTAAATCACCAATGGGTGGTGTTGGGGGAGTGCACCTAGTGAGAGGTTTGGTAGATCCCTGCAAGTGTGCTTTTAAAAAGGACTCCTGTATTTTCTTACCAGAGAGTTGATTATAAAAGCTGAGCTGGGTCCTGCCTCTCTGTCTTGCTTTGCTTTCAGACTTGCCATGAGTCCTTCCCCTGCACACACTGTCATTTTTATCCTCTAGCCTCAGCAAATGGCTAAACCAATGTTGCTGACCCCTCATCTTGGACTGTGAACCTCCAAAACTGGGATCAAAAGAAAGCTTCATTTGTAAGCAGCTTGTGTTTAGGTATTTGGTTGAAGCAATGAAGAGCTGACTAGCACAGTATTGAAAATGCTGACACAGGTGTCATTAGGAAAGCCAGGCGGATGCTAATGCCATGACAGGTGGTCTTCTATTGTCATAAACGCCGATTCAATGCTACATAAACACTGAGACCTGGGCACATTTACTGCATGTGTTTCTTTATACATGAATGAGTTGGTTCTAGGTTGATTGATTCCCTCCTCAGCAAGAATAGACATATGATCAGCATCTTAGAGGTTAGCACTTAATTGTTGTCTAAACTATTGCTTCATATGTGCTTGTATTGTGTTTCCAGATTTTTATTTATGAACCAAAATTTGATATTTCTGCAATGTGTTGCAGAATCCAGAGCATAATAAAAGCTTAATAAATATTTAAGATTCTGTGGGCATTGAAGTAAACATTTTCTCCTTTCAGCTCACGTAGTTTTCACATTCTGCTTGCTGGTGTGCTGTTTCAATGAAGAAGGGATTCATGCATTTACTCAGTCTACTTCTCCATGCCTTTTGCTGGAATGTGGCTAGTGTGGATTTTTCCTATACTAGGATGGATATAGCTATCATGCCAACAATATTGATTAAGGAGTGAAGAATTATAGGAAAAATGATTCCAAGGAACTTTTAGTTGTTAAACTCAGATCCATTGTGAATCAGCAGTGATAGTGAAAATGTGCGAATGCAATGAAAGTTTAATGGATTAGAGTAACAGAGTAATACAATAAAATGCACATGTACCAGAACAGAATGCAGAAATTAAAAATGCATCTTTACAGATGGAGTCTTATTAATTTATACAATAAATTCATCTCCCTCCATTATGTCAGGAACAGACCTTTGCTACTTCTGCAAAAGTTAGACATTTATGTACATAATTTTATCATGTTATTTTACATTTTGAGAGTGCAGCTAAAGATCGATTTTTCTGCTCATAGTTGCTGTTTTTACTGTCTAGATACAGAAATTATTGCTAATGCTGACTTGTCTTTGAGGATTGTGCCTTCTTCACATGTTAAGCACTCAGGGAACACAATTCTTTTTTTTGTACTTATTTATTTATTTATTTATTTATTTATTGAACCTGCATTTTTTTTTATTACACTGCATTATGTGACACAGTTTTATAGGCACTGGGATTCCTCAAACCCCCAACTCCTCCCCGCCCCATGGTGAATTCCTCCACCTTGTTGCATTACCACAGGTCACATTCAGTTGAGATTCTTTCATTGCAAGCATCTACCAAGCATAAAGTCCAGTATCTTATTGTCCAGGTAAGTTCAATGGTTTCTTGGGGAGACCATCTCTGGTCTGAAGGTACAGCCAACAGAGTATCATCCCAATCAATTAAAAGCCCCAACATTACATCAGTAACAATTTATAACGTTATGGAATTAGTTGACATGGTATTGTGTAACCAGCATGTTAAAAGAGAGAGAGAAAAAAAAAAGAATGCAAGTTCTGAACCACATCCTGTGACTTCTACATTGACATTACAATTATTAGTTTATATGCAACTGGGTTCTATACACCTTAAAATGGCTATAGATTACTATTCAGCTGTCTCATGTCTATTTCAATTTTAGTATTTAGCAGTTTATAGCTTTGAAGCATGATTTTGCTGAACCTGGCAGTTTTTCGGGTAGTCTAACTCTATAACTCTAACAAGACATTTGTCAATAGTTTAGGTGAACAGTTTTAGGAGGGGTGTGCAGGGAAATCTTCAATACCCTAGTGAGGAGCAACTAATCTTTGTGTCCCACCCAGTGAGTTATAAGTGCATCCCTGCTGACCGTTTCCTGTCTGTTTCTAAGCTTTCCTTGCTGTTCTCTATCTATTCTAGGTTTTTTTTTGTTTATTTGTTTATTTGTTTGTTAGTTTGAGGAAACACAATTCTTAAACACAAAAGCCGTTTCCATTCCTCTCATTCTCTCTAGTGCTTCTTCTCATGCCTTTCTTTTTCACTTTATGAGTCCTGAACAGCACAGGAGTATTTTAATATGCTAGATATGCCCTTAATAAGTTCCACATATGGATGGCTTAAGCAAAGCAAGTTTGTTTTTTCACAGTGCTGTAGGCTAGCAGTCTAAGATCAAGCATTCGGCAGACTTGCTTTTTTCAGAGGCCTGTTTTGGCTTGTGAGTGGTTATCTCTTTCTTTTACCCTCATGTAATTTTCTTTGGGGCTGTGTTTTCTGTATCCTAATGTCTTCTTGTAGGAACTCAAGTAATACTGAATGATGGCCTACCCTTTCCAATGAATTTAATTTAACCACCTCTTTACAACCCTATTTCCAAATATAGTTGCATTCTGAGATACTAGGGGACTAGGGGGTCAATGTATGATTTTTACCAAGACATAATCCAGCTTATAACAGGGTACAGTATCTGAACATATTCCTGTGTAGTCTTGTCCTCTTTAGATCAAAGATAAACTCCTAGCATAGATCTTGAAACATTAGAAGTAGATTCCATCTTTCAAACATATATAGCAAACAATTTCTTCCTCTTAAGTAATTAAAACTGATTTTCAATGAAGGCAAAATATCTCTTACTATCTTATTAAAATATTTTCAGGAAATTCTGGTTGTCATAATGATTGCAAAATGTAATTGCATAAGATACAAACGTCTGATAATTTTTGTAGTATCTACATGCAGAACTATGTTTTTTAGAATTATAATTTTTTGATTCTATGATGTAATAACTATACATGTATTTTCACCTTCAACCCCAGTTTCTGGTATAGAGCTCCTAAAAGCATTTGGAATTTTCTGAGTGATAAAGCTGATAGGAACATTTTATTCCATTTGTTCTTATTCTCTGATTTCTGATTGAAGATTCCAAGGTCTGAGGAATCTCTGGAGTCGTTTTTTTTGGTTAATAAAGTAACTGATGGTCAGGGGCCTGCAGGTTGCTTCAGCTTTGTTGCTGGCTGCCAGAAAGACCACAGCATGATTAGAAGGTTGGTCATAGGAAGAGAAACTTACAGGAAGAAGGGCAGCATCATGATCTGCCTCAATCCGTTATTTTCATTGAGATTATAGATGGAGAATTGCCTTGAGAATTGTCAACATGAAGTTGACTCAGTGTGTTTTTAAGTGAAATCTTTTATAATCCCACCATTCTATTTTCCGCAACGAAAGGAAAAATGACTAAGATCCAAATTTACCTCTATTAAAAAAAATCAACATACCAGTTTACCAATCTCAGTGTGTTTTCTGGGAGGCAGACTCTGGTCTGGAGGGAGGTTAGCAGGCAGAAAGCTGACCTAGGAGCACTCTCAATATTGACACTTTGTGAAAAAGAAGAAAAAAATTTGGTGTAAACAACATTGAAATAACTTTTCAAAATGGAGTTGGGAGGCCCTTAGGAAGTGGAATCTAGAGTCTACCTAGGAGTGTAAGCCTTGGTCACCTTCAGCTCTTGACTGCAGGCATTCAGAATAGATCATTAATTACATTGTGCTCAGAGACTCAAGATGCATATCAAGATGTTATCAGACTCTTATTTTATGGATCTTTTAAAAATTAAATATTTCCGTTCTTTTTTCTATCTTCTATCTATTGTGTGGCCCCTGTAACATAATCTTTCCTCTTAATTCCAATGAAGGTTTCTCATCAAAATGATTTTTGTTGCTTTGCAAAAAATCAGCACTGCTCAATATAAGCTCTCACCTCCCCTGTTTTCCTCAAAACAGGATTGTTTAAACCATTTTTTTTCTAAATTGCAATTTTGAAGACTTCAACTAAATTTAACTTTAATAATTTCTGAGTCTGGATTGATTGACAACCTGCAGCTGACAAGGAAGAGTAGCAGACTTTGCAAGGGAAGCGTCTGGACTATATTAAAGTTCTGACAAAGGCCTCAGGTAACCCTGTGGAAAGTTCTGAAACTAAAGTTTCCCCTGTTATAGTGGTGGGGAGCTGCGTTTTCATACCAAACCTTGACCAGTCATGGGATGCAGGGCACTCCTGAGAAAAAGGTATGGCTTTGCATCTGTTGGCTCTTTTCAATAGAGGTGAATTCCCACAGAGGGAGACAAACTATGAGCTGACAGCACTCCCAGCACCTTGGACAGGGAGGCCTTTGAGAATGAAAGGGATGGAGGGTGGTTTGCTCATCAAATTGTTCCATCTCAAATCTGTTTTGTGCGGTTCTGCTTTAAATTCAGCAATTGCACAAACTGAATTGCATTACATTAACTATTTTTTAAAGAGTTATTTTGTTTTTATTGGAAGGGCAGATCTTCAGAGAAGGAGAGACAGAAAGATCTCTCATCTGATGTTTCACTCCCCAAATTGCCACAATCGCTGGAGCTGAGCTAAACTGAGGCTGGGAGCCAGGAGCTTCTTCCAGATCTCCCACACATGTGTAGGGTCCCAAGGCTTTGAGCCATCCTTTTCTGTTTTGCAGGCTATAAGAAGGGAGTTGGATTAGAAGTGGAGCAGCTGGAACACAAAATGGCACCCACACGGGATCCTGGCACTTGAAAGTGGAGGATTAGTCTGTTGAGCCATAGCATTAGCCCCTGCATTAACTATTATAGTTAAAATGCAGACTTGATTTTGTTAGTCTTTTTTAACCCATGGGATAATATATTCTTTTTTTTATTGAGACCATTGTAGAAATTAAGAAACATATCAGATCTTAAAATGGCTAACTCCATCTAAATCAGATGGAAAAACATTTATTTCCTGCCCTAATAAAGAGATTTTTAAAAAGTGATAAATATTTCTGATTCAGTTTGGGCATTGTTTGAAGAAATAAAATGATTTCTTTTTCCTTCTATTATTTTAAAAGTTTGCTTATTTATTTGAAAGACATGTTTACAGAGAGAGAAGGAGAAACATAGGGAGAGATCTTCCCATTACTGGTTCACTCCCCAAGTGACTACAACAGACTGGGACTATGCCAGGTCAAAGCCAGGAGCCTGGAGATTCTTCCTGTTCTCCCACATGGGTGGGGCCCAAGCATTTGATTCACATTCTGCTACTTTTGCAGGCTTATTAGCAGGCAGCTGGACTGGAAGTAAGCAGCTGGGACTTCAACTGGCACCAAAATGGGATGCTGGCACTGTAGGTGGTGATTTAACCCACTTAGTTACAGAACTGGCCTCAACAATTTTGCTTAAATATTTTCCTCTCCCCTACCTTTGAATGATTTACTGAATTAAACTATTGAAGTATATTCATTCCTCCTTATTCTCTTTATATTTTATTTCCTGTTTCAAATGATTGTGTTTTCTCTGTCCTTTTGGTCATATCCTGCTATAGGAACTTCTCCAATAATGTATGCAGATGGCCTCCCTTATATAAATATGTTTTCCTCAATTGAAAGGCTTAGTATCCTTATCCAAGCTAATTCTCACAGAAAACTTAAAAAGGCTGATGCCTATTTTCCTGACTGGTTGATACTTTCTACTTTGGGCCCATAAACATCAATTATAATTTTGCTGAAAAATATGTGATACACTAGACATCAAATAAGCAGGAAATTTAAAGTAATAATACAGTTTTGTGTAGCATATAAAATCTTTCAACATGTGTCCACACTAAGAGCTTCGTCTTCACAGAAAAACACATACATTCTGATTTAGTCTGTTGACAGAATACTCAGATTATGTTACGTTGAATATGTACTTAGAAATAAATCTTCAATTTATGCTCTACTTGGAACACTAGCAGTTTCTTGATCATCCTAGTTAATAGATATAAATTTCTTCATTGGTTGATTGTCTCTTGCCACACAAGCTAGGCTTTATTTTTTTTTGTGTCAATTCTTGACATGATTTTGGAGGGTACACTGTAAGACGTGGACAGGGTCCCCAGAACTTCAGACAGTTGAGGCTATGGAATGCATCCTTCTGTGTTTGGCTTTTATCTTGTAGGGGTCTTAAATTCAATATCAAATGTGAGATTAATACACAAGATTGCTCCTTACTGTGTTAGGAGTCATGTTTAAATCTCCTTTTCCTTACTCTTTCGTTTATCCTATCACTGTAATATCTAAATTCCTCTAAAGTCTTGGCTGCCTTGTGCCTTCCACTCACCACTAAAGTTCTAGCCAGAAGTACCTGTTACTTGAATGCTGCCATTGTTTCTGGATAAGTATCTTCCCTTCCATTACTGCTTCTCTCTAATCCTGTCCAAATATCCAACCAGTGTGTCCTGTGAAAAAAAAAAAGCAGATGGGGCATACATTTTGCACAGCAATTAGGTGGTCAATACAGGCATCCCATATTGGAGTTCCTGTGGTCAAATTCTACTTTTGCTCTTCATGCCTGTTTTCTGCTAATATGCAACCCAGGAAGCAGCAGACAGCGGCTCAAGTATTTCACATGATGATGGACCCAGACTGAATTCTTAACTCGTGGCTTCAGTCTGGCCTGTCACAGCTATTGTGGATATTTGGGGAGTGAACCAGTGGATGAAAGATCTCCCTGTCTCTCTGCTTTTCAAATAAATGAAATATTTATTTTTTTTTTAGAAAAGTCAAATTATGTCTCATTAGTCAGATACTTGAAACATTTCATGCATGCCCAGTGCATTTAGGATAATGCCCAAACTCATATATGATCTTAAGGTCCTGTGTGACCTGCTTGTGTCTAATAGTACTCCTCATTCTTTTATTGTACTTTCCCCAGCCCCAGTGTGTTCTTTCCCATTCCCAACTTTGGCATATGTAATTTTTTCCAACTTAATTTCCTATCTTCCATCAAGCTGGCAAATTTCTACCCTGATATCTCACAAAGGCTCTTTTCTTGGTATCTTTATTTACATTTGATCTTACTGTTATGTTCATTTATAATGAACTGTAATGAAATGCCAGCATTTACCACATTTACTAACATCAATATTGGCTACATTTAGCAAGATGTTAGGTACTGGGTGATTGTTTGCTGGTGTTCCCTTGGGAGTGTGGATACAATGGAGCCATGTTTCTTTTACTCTTGTGTCTATAGTGTCTTGTACAGTACCTGTTACAGAATGACTGCTCAAAAAGTACTTTAGGAATGAATCAGTAAAAGTAGAGTTTGTGACCTATAGCAATGTTTATAAAGAAATGTAAATGAATGGCATGAATGGAGACTTCTCTCATCTTTTCAAGCTTTTTACTTGGAAATAGGTTAGGCATCAGGATTTCTGAGCACCTTGAAACTCACCCAAAGGAGGTAGTCCATTGCTTAATAAGGTGCTGTAGTCAAAGCTGATTCTTCTATTTTGGAAAAACACAATTGCTGTGTTAGAAGCAGTGTAAATACTATGCCAAAGTTCCACTTTGGAACTTTAAGTCCCCTGTTTCTGTCGCCTTCTCTACCACATAGCAAACACACAATACATAATGTATTGTGTTGCAAGTCAGGACGGGAGGTTAGTGAAACTCTGGATTGCCAGTGGCTTTGTGGGCCACGAGAGGGAGCTGTTTAAACTTCTGTTGAACACAAGGAAACAATTGAAAGAAATTTGGCAATCTTATGGTTGGCCAGATGGACACCTATTTTTATGACATTGACTCCGGAATCCCATTTATTTTTAAGCTGAAGTTTTCAATTCTTTTAATCTGTAATGTAATTTGCATTTTAAGTAGTGTTATTAAAGGCAGAGAATTGTTTTTGCCTTCAAATTTAATTTTAACCTTCATTTAGCTGTGAAAAATGTAAATATTAAACTTAATCACAAGGAGACAAAATTTATTTTGACTCTGTGTAATATTTATTAATAAACAGCCTCATGAAGAAATAGCTTTTCTTGAAAAATATAGTATTGCAGCTCATCTATATGATTTCCAATATTTAATGTCTGTGGACATCACCATCTTTTTTAAAAGAAATGTGTAAAGTATGACTTGAAGCTCATTTTTAAGAACACTGTATTTGGGCCCGGCGCGGTGGCGCAAGTGGTTAAAGGTCCTCGCCTTGCACGCCTGGGATCCCATATGGGCGCCGGTTCTAATCCCGGCAGCCCCGCTTCCCTTCCAGCTCCCTGCCTGTGGCCTGGGAAAGCAGCAGAGGACGGCCCAAAGCTTTGGGAACCTGCACCCGCGTGGGAGACCCCGGAAGAGGCTCCTGGCTTCGGATCGGCATAGCATCGGCCCGTTGCGCTCACTTAGGGAGTGAATCATCGGATGGAAGATCTTCCTCTCTGTCTCTCCTCTCTGTATATCTGCCTTTCCAATGAAAAAAATAATAAAAATAAATCTTTAAAAAAAAAAAAAAGAACACTGTATTTGCCTGCCATGAATTCAATTATAAAATAGTTACAACTGCCAGACCTCTTTCTGAGAAAGCAATTAAATTGAGGGGACTTGACCCATGGCAGAGGCCAGTTTTTCTACAGAGGGACTAGTGATGAGGTACACTGTTTAGAGTCAAATGACCAAAAGTAAAAATAGTAATAAGATTCATACCTCCAGACTTGAACTTCAAACTATAAATACATGGGTCAAAACATCACAATCTACCTCCTAAATACGCACAAATGTTATGTGTTAATTAGTATAAAATTAATAAGAGCATTTTTAAAAGTATTTTTTCTATGGGATAGCTCATTAATTCCTTACAACCCAATAAGGTAGTTATTTATATTGTTTTTATATTTATATTACATTGTTTTATATTTATATTGTTTAAAGATAGAAAACAGGAAGGCTAAGAGACTCACACAAGGTCACAAAGCTATTAAGTGGAAAGCCAGGATTTGTTATCTTCTCCCAGGTGGAAGGTTTCCTAAGTGCGATTCTTCTCAACTGACAGATCCCATTGTGTCTCAGATCATTAGGCTTCTGGGCAAAATACTTCTCTCCCATCATGGGCCAAACTTACATATTTGTTTTCCTCAGGTTGAATTCTGGATTCTGCCACAATTCTCTTCACACAAAATGTTTTGTTTTAAAGGGGAAAGTAAAGCAAAGCTTTTTTGTTTGTTTATTTTTATTGGAAAGTCAGATATACAGAGAGGAGGAGAGATAGGGAGGAATATCTTCCATCCCCTGAATCACTCTCCAAGTGGCTGCAGTGGCTGGAACTAAGCCAATCCAGTCAGGAGGCAGGAGCTTCTAGGTCTCCCACATAGGTGCAGGATCCCAAGGATTTGGGCTGTCCTTGACTGCTTTCCCAGGCCACAGCAGGGAGCTGGAACTTTTGGAGTTTATAAAATGGCAGTTTTATATAGCATGATTGTCAGTAAATAGGAAATGTGATAAAGATGATTGTTTTCTGCTGACTCATCCATGTGATGTCAAGGTTTTGGGAACACAGACTTAGCTGAATCATCAAGAACAGACAGCATTTAGTGTTTAAAGACAGCAAGATGTTCTAAAGCAGAGGACTTTGGAAAAATCTGTACATCTTACTGCAGTGGTCCTAGATCCTGAATAAATGTTCAAATATGTCCTCTGGATAGAAACTTAAATCATCTTCTTGGCTTAGGGTGGGGCTTTTGCTTTTTAATTGTAAGGGAAATTGGAGCTGAGAATTCTTTTGACTGTTGTCTTTTTATGTCTTCTTTGTCCTTAACTTTATTACTTAAGGCAATATCGTTTTTAAAAAAATATGTGTTTATTCTGTTGAAAAGCAGAAAACGGAGCATGCATGCAAGAGAGAAACCACGATCCATTTCTCTGCTGTCTCATTCCTAATGTAGCCACAAAACCCAGGCCTGAGTCAGGCAGAAACTCCATTCTGATCTCCCACATATGTCAAAGGTCCAAGTATCTGGGCCATCTTCTTCTGCCTTGTTAAGCATATGAACAGGAATCTGAATCAGAAGAATGAGTGTACTTACACCATCACTTAGGTATGGGATGCAGGTGTTATAAATAGTGGCTTAATCTTTTATTTTCATTTTTGTATGTGCCATAATGCCACCCTTCTCCCACTGGATCTTTAAATTCTTAGAAAACATTGCTCACTTTTCTTTTTGGAGTATTTATTTGAAAATGATAATCTTGAATATAAAAATAAGTGACTAAATTCTCATCCTTTAATTTTTGTAATGATTATTCAGGCCTTAACTCACCTTTTTCTTATGAACCAGGCACAGAACAAATTTCCAGTGCCATAGGATTCCTGCATTTTCTGTACCTTGTGTCCTTTAAAAATTATAGATATATTTGAACATTTTTAGCATTTAATAATTACACATGTTTATAGGCTACAGTGTGGCATTTCTTTAAGACGTATTTGTTTGAAAGGTAAAGTGAATAAATATGTAAAGGGATACAGAGAAATTTCTTCTATCACTGTTTCCCTTCCAAATATAATTGATACAGTTTGGCCAGGCTGAAGCTAGAAGTTGTACTGCATTCGAGTCTGCCATGTGCGAAGCAGAAACTCAAGTACCTGCTACCATTATCTACCAACTTTTCAGACTCCCTAATAGGAAATTGGAATGAGATTTTGGAACAGCCAGCACTTGAACCAGATACTCTGATATAGAATTCAGGCATCCCAAATGGCAACTTAACTGCTGCATTATAATATCCATCCAGTGTGACATTTTAGTACATATATCCTGAGTGTAAAGATCAGTCAGAGTAATTGGCATGTCTGTCACCTTAAACACTGATCACTGCTTGCTATTCTGAAAAATTTAACTATTGTCAGTTACAGTTACTCTAATATGTTTGCTCTTTTAAATTTAGTGATTGACTAACCCCAGCAGCAGGACCAGAATCAAGGTACGATTTTGACCTTAGCAGTATGTGTTCAAATATAGAAACAGGAACAAGAAGACTCTGTGAGCCTGGCACAATGGCTTAATGACTAAATCCTCACTTCGCAAGCACTGGAATCCCAGATGGGCATCAGTTCATGTCCTGGCTGCTCCACTTCTAATTTAGCTTTCTGCTTATGGCCTGGGAAAGCAATGGGCAATGACCCAAATCCTTGGGACCCTGTATCTATGTAGGAGACCCAGAAGAAGCTCCTGGCTTCGGATCAGCTCAGCATTGACAGTTGCAGTCATTTGGGGAGTGAACCATTGGGTGGAAGATATTTCTTTCCATCTCTTTCTCTATGTAAATCTTCCTTTCCAGTAAAACCGAAGGACCTCTGGTCATTTGACTGGAATATGTGCCTATTCCCATTCTCTGAAGTTCCAGAAACTCTCTCTCACTTGTGATAGCAGGAAAGGGTTATGTGTCTCCTTTGTCAGGTGTGAACATGACAGTGACTAAACAAGTCACTTCGTGAGTGTTTGGAAGAGACTCATTTACCCAAAAGGAAGGATTTCAGCCCTAAGCAAAATAGTTATTGAAACAGAGACACAGATGTGTTGGAGGAACATCCGACTATAAATTCAAGGTCTAATAATTTTTATTATCTATTAACAGCTAAGAAGTAAAGGTCTGTGAATGCTGAAACATGCAGTTGCAAAGACCTATGTGTATCCTGTTATTATTTGAAAATAATTAAAAATAGGACCAAAAATAGAGCTTTTATTTCTACCATATTATTTACTCCCCAGATTGTTCTGTGGAATCATCAAAATATAGCACTACTATTGTCTATTTCCTCCAAGACCAGAGAAAAGAAAAGTTAACTCACAGCTTACTCTTAGGGCTTAGCTTTGTCTAGCAGCAGAGCCAGGTGGGGATGAAAAGCAAATCCAAGTGTCTGTGTCTAGAACCATGAGATATTGGAACTGGAATTAGATATAGATATCTAAAACAACTTGTCCATTTAGCGACAAGAAAACCAGAGGCAGAAACAGTCCAGAGACTTCCACAAAGCCATGTACAGAGAGAGGTAGTCGTTGTTTTCATTCTGACTGTTGATTTTGTGAGAAAACTGTTGGCATCCTTTCACAGACTCCAAGGTGAAAATTTCTGATTTTGGGGCCAGCATGTTGGCTCAGTTGACTAATCCTCCAACTCCAAACATAGTATTTTATATGGGTGCTGGTTCATGTCCTGACTGCTCCAATTCCTGTCTAATTCCCTGCTTTGGAAAGGCCGTGGAAGATAATCCAAGTCTCTGGGACCAAACACCGCCTGGGAGACCTGGAAGAAATTCTTTGCTCCTGGCTTTGGGTTGGCTCAGTTCCTGCCATTGTGGCCATTTGGGGAGTGTACCAACGGATGGAAGATCTTTTTCTCTGTCTCTCCTCTCACTCTCTAAATCTGCTTTTCAAATAAAAATAAATCCTAAAAAAAATAGAAAATTTCTAATACCTGTTTGAGAGGAAGAGTTGGGGGAAGAATTCATCACCATTGCCAGACTGAACGTGATTTTAGAAAATGGGGCAATGCTTGGAATTGTAATTAAAATGATCAAATGACTTCAGAGATAGGCAGTGACAAAATTCCCTTTATCCCTTTTATGAAGTGTGCATGGTGGACACTGTAGCAGTAAGTTGGGATAAGGAAAGTTTCTGTTAACACCAGCACAAGAGAAAGCTATAACATGATTCCTGCCAGTGTAGTGTTTGTAAACCAGTTGGAGTGGCATCTACATGCAAACTATGAGAGGGGGTAGCTCACCATGTTGTAGAACCCTGATGCTAAGTGATAGTGTAGGAGATAAAGTACAGTCCATCTTTTTAACCCTCATATTAACTTGCTTTTCAGAGTCTCTCCAGAGGTGAGAACTTTCTTGTCTCATCAAGATGGCACATGCTGCTTTATATGGATGAGGCCAATGAATCTTAAATACATAGGGCTCCTGTTTAACAGAAGACAAAACTCTCTGGCATTCTGCAGATGACTTTTTAGAATTTATACATTTTTGTCCAAAAACTGGTATCCTGTTGTACCAGAAATACATTGTAAAATATTTTTCAGTGGTATTATGGTCATGATGATATATTTTTTTCTTTTTCAGCTAAAAATTTTCAGATGTTTACCATTTTCTCTCTCATTTTTTCTAGACCCAGATATTTATTTGCATATAACCCTTTTGTGTCATTTTAATAACAGTTGAAGATATTATGCTATGTTCTCTGTGCTTTACAAATATGATGAACACATACCATTTCCCCGAAGAAGCCCTCAGTTTAGTGAGGGATCAGAGGACAGAGAAGGATGGAAAAAGGAGGAAATGGGACAGGTACCTAACTTTCTTTAACTCAAAGCAATATATAAATAGTGCCACGATAAGGGAACCCAAATATGATATGTGTGCAAATTGGAGCTCAAATTGGAGCTTCACTTTGGAAACAGGCTTAAGGAAAGAAACAGAGGAATCAAAATGTTTTCATGTGGTTCAGCATTTGACTTGTCCTTGAAAAATGAGAAAGTGTGATGTTGTAGTGCTGAGATGTATATCAAGGAGGAACGAATGGCTGTTTGGCTGGAAGTTAATCTCTGAAGGACGTTGGTACAGATAGAATTGAAAACATGATCTGGGAGAACTTCAGTTCAGGAGTTTAGTCTGAATTTGATAGGGAATGAGGAAACCTTGGAAACTGTTAAACAGAGGAGTGATACGAAGTAAAATAAGTACCATTGTTTTTGTAGGTGACCTTTTATTGGAAACAAACAGCAAATAATCTATATGGTATAGGGAGTTCATTGACATAAAATCCAGCTTTGTTATGCTACAGAACAAATTCCACTGAATCTCATATACTTTCTACCTGTTAGTCACTTTATATGAATTTTTACATCTATAGACTGAGGGATTGTGAAGTATTACTTAGGGAATCAACAAAAGAATCTGTATGTAGTAATGTGGGTGAATCTCAAGGGATTTTTGCTAAGTGAAAGAAATCAGATTCAAAAGATTTCATATCATTTATATGACATTCTGCAAAAGATAAAGATATGAAACTATGTTTGGCTGAGGTTCAGGATAGGGAGAAGATGTCACTACCAGAGGGTCAGCATGGAGGAATTATTTGATTTGTGGGTTTTTCTGTGCTTTGTTAACACTGGTAGCTTCAGGAATCTGTACATGTGTTATAGCTCATGATGCTGAATGGTATGCAAATTTAAAATATAAATAAGAAAAAGACCATTCAATTATGTTTGAAGAATTTTGGAGAAAGTATTTTTCTTGTCTCATTCTTGAATTAACTGGACATTTCTCTCTATTTTCTCAAATATGCATAAATTTTGTTAGACGAATATTCCACTGGATCTTATATAGACAAATACTTACAAATAGTATATTAATTATTTTTTGTATTAGCTATCCTAATATTTTATATTTTGAGATTTTACTCTTTTTCCCATCTCATTTATGTCAGACATTTACTTAATAGAATTTTTATTATAATCATATTGAATGCATATCTTGGAACAGATTTGATCTCATATATTTTAATTTAGTGGTATTTAAACAAATGAAGTTTGAAACTGGTTGTTGCACATCTCTTTCTATCTGCAGGAAATCTCTGTGGTAACAGACTGTGCTCTTAAAGTGTAATCATTCTAGCATATAGTCCAAATCAAAATTTCAAGAAGTGCTCTGAGGATGGAAAGTAAAGAGCTTTTTTTTTTTTCAATAACTCTACATAAAAAGAGAGACTAAACTAGTATAGATAAGATGTTCCAAAATGAGTTCATCTTGAATTTCCTTTGAAGTTTTGTTCTATTTAGTCTAAATCACTATGTGTTTCTGACCAGAGTACTGGATACCTCTTTTCAAATAACATATTTTGACTTAAACTAGTATTTAACTTTAGAATAACAGTTCCATGGTCTGAGTGCTCAGCTCCTCAACAACATTGTGATTACAGTTTACATGCTAATAAGGGCAATGCCCCCATGCAGTGATGGCCCCCAACCCAATATGTCTCTCCTTGAGAGGCAAAGGATTGCAGCCACAAACCACAGAAAATCATCTTGTGATATATGATGGTATGTGCAGTCTGAACATTGATATTTTTAGTTTTCATTCTCATGAATAGCTGAATAACTGTCATTGAGTCCCAAGGACAGTAATATGTATTAAGCTAATATTTAATATTATTTAATATTGTTTAGTGTTTAATATTGTTAAACTAGTAAACTTAAGTTGTTGAAATTTTAAAATCATTACAATGTTCCAGGACATTCCCTTCCATAGATATAAATTGAATATTTTCACTTACTCACTTTTTTCTATTGCATAATTTCTTTTTTTCTGCCTCATTGCTACTAGAAAAAACTGTTCCTGAGCCTTTTCTGTGTTCTGAGGTTCTTGTTCCTTCATTTACACAGCAGTAGAACTGATTGACAAAGCAAACATATAGATCTAGTGTTTCCTTTGAAGTTTTGTTCTAGTTAATCTAAACCACTATGTGTTTCTGACCATATGTGTTGCTCCTCAACATATGATTGGTTATATCCCAATAAAACAATTGAAAGTTGAAAATGTATTATTATAGCTAACCTACTGGACATATCATTCTTAGCTAAATCTTTTTTAAGTGTGCTCAGAATACATCCATTATCCTACAGTTGGGCAAATCATTGAACACAGAGCATATTTTGCAATAATGTATTGAGTAACTCACGTAATTTATGAAATATCTAAACTCAAAAAACATTGGAAACACAGTGCTCTGTAGTACATTGGTTGTAAGTCCCTGTGATCACATGAGAGGCTGGGAACTGCAGCCAATGCTTAGCATCTCAAGATTGTATGTCATGCATATTGCTGGCCAGGAAAAGATTAAAATTCAAAATTGAAATGTGGTTCTTATTGAATATATATTGTTTTCATACTACTATGAAGTTGAAAATTAGAGACTATTTTTAAAACTGATGAATTCTTATTGTTCTCTAGATAAAATCAAAAGTCCTCAATAGGACTCAATAAAGTCTGAAATTATCTGACCTTGTCACTCCAAGAACTGCATATCTCCCTCCCTGTTTCGCTCTTGGCCTTTATTCCTCCTTTTTGAGGGTCTTGGCATACCTTCCCTCTACTGGAAATGCTACTTCTCCTAAGAAGCTCTATTCTGCCTCTTCCTCAGGTCCCTGTGTAAGCATTTGTACCCAGGAATGGCATCCTTGCGTGCCCAAGCTGTGTTAATGGACCTTGATCATAACACTTTTTATTTCTCCTTAATTGTACCTATCAAATTGCAGTCAAGTAGTGGTATTTGGCCTGTGCTGGAGATGCCAACTAAAATGACTGTATCCACATCAGAGTGTTTGGGTTCAATTATGCCTAGCTCTGGCTTCCTTACTACAGCTGCATGCTGCTGCAGACTCTGGGACACAGCAGGTTATAGCAGGTTTCTGCCACCCATGTGGGAGACCTGAGCTAAGTTCTCAGGTCCTGGCTTTGGCCTCACCCAGCCCTAGCTGTTGTGGATATTTGGGGCAGGGTGAACCAACAGATGAGAATGCACTGTCTCTCTGCTTCTCAAAAAAGGAAAAGGAAGAAGGAGAAAAAAAAAAACCAACAAGGCAAGAGAGTAATCAGTTGTAACATCATTTGCTTTGTGTCATCTGATAGGATTAGTTCCATGCTTCAAACATTTCTGCCTTGTTTATTGGTGTCTCCAGAGTTGGCAAATATCTTGTTCATAATGTTATGGAATGAATGCAAAACCATGACAACCATGACCTTAAGTATAATTTTAAATGTTTTCTAGTCAAAAATATTCAGTGATTTAAGTGGCAAAATGAAATAGGCACAGGTTGATTACATCTTGTGTTTCAGTAAGTTTCAAACATTGCAATGCACATGTGTCAGTGGGGAACCTTGAAATACTGGGCTCCTTTCTCACAAGCACTGATTTCACACATTTGGAGCAGCACTCAGGAATCTACATGTATGACAACCATCATAGGTAATTCTAGTACAGGTGTTTGAAGACCACTTATGGAGAAATACTGTTGTAAAATGATGAGTTTTACATAAAACCAGCCCAAGTTTATATTGACAGTGGTAGTCATGGAAATACTCTGATATGGCAGTCAAATTCAATATATTCATCTTTGAAATAAATTCACAAACTTACAAAAATTTAAAAAGGGGCTGGTGCGAGGGTGTGCTCGAATGAGCCTTTGCCTGTAGCATTGGCTTCCCTTTGGGCACTGGTTCAAATACTTGCTGCCCCACTTCCAGTCCAGCTTTCTGTTTGTGACCTGGAAAGGCAGCAAAAAATGGCCCAAGTCCTTTGGGCTCTTGCTCCCACATGGGAGAGAGAGAGGAAGCTCATGGCTTTGGATTGGCCCAGCTCTGCCTATTGTGGCCATTTGGGGAATGAAACAGGAGATAGAAGATTTCTTTCCTTGTGTCTGTTCTTTCTAACTCCACCTTTTAAATAAAAATGAATAAAACTTTTAAAAATTTAAAACAAATATTCTATAATTAGCTGAGTACTGTAGTAATAAGGGTGTGGAAGTATTTGAAATCAATTAAATATTAATTTGGTTAGAATGCTGTATCTAAATAACAAGCAAACATATATTGTCATTCAAAGCCAGTGTATTTGAGTAAGAACCTATAAATCATGATATGAGTGGATAAGATGCTCAAGCCAATATTAATGTCTGTGCTCAAGTCTTGGCTGAGTTCCTGATTTTACTTACTGTTAATGCTCACACTAGAAAGGAGCAAGTTGTGGCTGGATTCCTTCTCTCCACATGGAGGACCCAGAGAGTGTTGGGTGTCAGACTTTGTTACCTCTATTCATTGTGGCGTTTAAGGAGTAGACTAGTAGATAGAACTCTCTATCTATATTTCTATGTCACTCAAAAAAATATAAATATATTACATACTTATATCTCAGTTATGGTGTCAAAAGGCTAAGCTTCACAAGTTAATCCTTCATAGAAAATCTTAGTCTTCCCCTTCTTGACTCAGTAGCACGAGCAACAGAGATATTGATAACTTTCTTTGGCCATTGTCAATTCAATGTCTCTGTCATTTCTGGTACACATACCGATGTATGTGTGAGGTAGGGGGAAAGGGGTTTAATGTGTCTTCAGAGTGATCACCTAATTCTACATTAGGTGTTGGTGATTCAGAATAAATATAACAGGAAAAGTTAGATGCAAAGGATGGTGTCTTTCACTCTCTATATTGGCTCACTTAGAGCAGTTTGTTCACAAGGCCAATTGGTCTTTTAAGAATAAAATTTAAAAAATGAAGAAAATTTAAATGTTATTGGTGTTGAGAATCAGTGTACAGCCATTTCAGTTCATACACAATTCTTAACATATGCACTGAAAGTCTAAAAAGCCATGAATTGTAATTTTTAAAGAAGCTGTTCGGTGATTTTCAGTTTCGAATTTGGAGGAAGCTCTTTCTTAAGAGACTGTCAAGTACCAGTGTCTGCAATGTTTCTGGCACATAAATCCCATCCACTCACAGCTGAATATCACATACATGACATATTCAAGTGTTTTTACTTTTAAAAGATGCTATAAAGTGCATTTTCTTGGCTCTGCAATTATTTATTTGTTTTTTATATATTGTAACTATGTAGGTAACTTATTACCCTATTTAAATTAAGCATCCCTACCTAATGGTGTCAATTAACTGTCTCCAAGCTAAATTTCATGCCACAATTATTGCTTTACAGATTTCATGAAAGCTACCCATCTTGACAGCTCTTTGTGCTAATAATCCTATTCTAGAACTCTGCATTCAGTTTATCTCATGTAGCCTGATGATTGCAAGTTGAGTTAAAACCTGTTAGAAGAACAAAAAGATGACATTAAAGGTCATGTTTGTACTGTCATTGTGAGTATCTTTGCTGTATGGTACATTTGTGTTTGGAAGTCTCACAGTCTCTTCATGCAGAATTGAGTCATATTCTTCTTATTTCTCTCTTTCATGGAATAGAAATTGAGTTGTAGAAAATAAATCGTTAAGAATGAGTAAATAAACAGTGATATACATGTGCCATGAGATGCTCAACCCAGCAATGGGAAGGAATGAATTACTGATATATTCCACAATATAAATAAATCTCAGAATAATTACACTTACTGAAAGAAGTCATGAAAAAACTATACATAGAGTATGTTTCAGCTTGTATAATATTCTAGGAACTGTAAAAAAGATTGGTGGTGTTAGAAAGCCCAAGGATAGGGTGGCAGGCAGGACATGAGAAATTTGTACTGGCTGGGTACATCCATTTTCTTTATTGTGGTCATTGTTTTATGGGTTTAAATACAAAGTTACACTCTTTCCTGAATAATTTGTCATATCCTTTTTATTGCCTTTTTAAAGGTATTTATGACTAAATCATTGTGTATATGTTTTTATTTCCTGGGCCAGCATCTAACATTACCATTGAATCACAATATCCAGAGAGTAAGTTCCTTGTCTGCTATTCATATTTTGAAAATGCATACATTTAGAAACATTTGCACTATAATAGATTTACTTGTTAACCCACTTTTTTAAAATCATTTTTTAAAGAAACCTGGTATATGTGCATGCATACATGTTTTATATGTATATGTATGAATGTGAATATATCAGGTGTATGAATGTATAAACCTAAAAAGTTATTTGGAAGAGTTACAGACAGAGGGAGAGATAGAGACAGAGGCATCATCTATCTGCTGATTCTTCCGCTAGATGGCTCAGTGATTGGGAGCTGGATCAGAAGTGGAGCAACCATTAAACAAACTGTTACGCACATGGTAGTGCAGGTGGTAGTTTTACCCATTATGTTAATAATACCAGCTCCTGAATATTCCTCTTTATATAGACTTTCATGCATATTGTTGCCCAGAAGAATGATTGTTTATCTAGTTAATTAATGGGTAACTTTCTAGCATGAAACAGATTTAATTGATTATTAATTAATACTAAGAGGAATTGTAAAAAAAAATGAACTTCCTCTTAGGGTGTAAAGCTGGTTGATAAGAACCATCAAGCTTGCCATTTAGGAAGTCTTAACATTTGTGATTAATAATTAGGCAAACAAAAAAGGTACTGAGGGACTTCTTCAAGTCCTCTTGGAGCCCTCAAATGTCAGTCAATAATGATATCCCTCCAAATAACATTTGCTTCCATATAGATGCCTGTGGTTTGTTACAATATTTTTTTCTCCCTGATTTCCCAGAAGAGGTAATGAAATGTATTTTCCAGTAGCAGCTTTCAGGAAATCAGTATATAGTTTTTCATAGGATTTTATATTTCTCATGTTATTGTACCATCTTTATACTTCTGTTAGTGACTCATGGCTAAATTTTGCAGTAAAAATATAAAGTGCTAAATTTCCTCAGATGATCCATAGAGCAGAAAATCAATTTAATGCAATTAGTGGCCAACTGAAAAGATAAATCAAAATATAAATCATTATTACTAGATACTTCAAGTATCTTTTAAGGCTCACAGTTTGGAAAATACTGGATTTTGTGTGCATAACAATATTACATTAATATAATTATGTGTAAAATATAAACATATTTAATATAATTACATATAATTATGGCATCTATAAACTATATAATTATTTTTATGATATATCTCTATTTTCTTTTTTAAGACTTCTTTTTATTAGAAAGGCAGATTTATAGAGAGAAGGAGAGACAGAGAGAAAGATCTTCCATTTGTTGGTTCACTTCTCAACTGGCTGCAATGTTAGAACTGAGCTGAACTGTTCTAAAGTCAGGAGTCTGGAGCTTCTTCATGATCTCCTTCCTGGTTGCAAAGTCCCAAGGCCTTGGGCCTCTCTCTGCTGCTTTCTCAGGCTACATGCAGGGAGCAGAAAGGGAAGTGGAATAGCTGGGACATGAACCGATGTCCATATGGGATCCTGGCACATGCAAGGTAAGGGTTTAGTCTCTAAGCTAAATCTGTTGTGTAATTTGCAAGTGTTTTCTCCCATTCTGTTGGTTGTCTCATCCCTTTATTTGTTGTTTCTGTGGCAGTACAGAAGCCTCTTAGTTTGACGTAGCTCCATTTATTTATTTTTGCTTTAATTGCCTATGGTTTTGGTGTTGCCTCTAAGAAGTCTTTGCCCATGCCTATGTCTTGCAGAATGTTCCCAGAGTTTTTCTCCAGGAATTTGATTTTGTCAGGTCATGTATATCTTTGATCCATTTAGAGTTGATTTTTGTATAAGGTGAAAGGTACAGATCTTGTTTCTTATGCTGGCATATATTCAATTTTCCCAGTATCATTTGTTAAAGAGATTATCCTTTCTCCCTGAGTTGTTTCAGTTTATTTATCAAAAATTAATTGTAGATGTGTGGATTCACTTCTGGGATTTCTCTTCTATTCCATTGGTGTTCAGGTTTGATTTTGTTTGTTTGTTTGTTTTTGCTAGTATAGGCTATTTTAATGACTATCACTGCCCTGTAGTATGTCTTGAAGTCTGATATTTTGATACCTCCAGCTTTATTTTTATTGTTTAAGATTTGTTTCAAAACTACCCAGGATCTTTTGCATTAGTTCTCTATGCTTAGGACTGGCCTGAAATGATCTAATTTGTCTGGGTTTGGAAGAGTATTTCACTTTAGGGTTTGATATTAGGAAATCTGTTCACCTGCATTTATATATGTCTTTCCTCCTGGACTTTTTCAGTGTAATGTGACATTGTGGCTTCCTATCACCTGCTTCTGTTGTCTTATTTCTCATATTTTTAGGACTAAGTGGGAAAATGGCCTCAGTCATCAGACTAGCTCATGGACTTAAGTGTCACAGAATCAATGGGCTACGAGGCTAAAATGTCACATGAAAATTGAGATTTCTGGCTTAGTGGGAATCTTCAGTTTTGTTGATTTTTTTACTAGGTGTTTAAACACTTCAGATTTTTATCATGGATAGAAGCTGAAGTTTTGATGATTTGGCCACAGGCAAGGAGCTGTTTTTGTAAAGATAATCATGTTTCTCCAGAGGCAAAGATATAGGCGCCAGGAGAAGGGTCAGGCCTTCAGCAGTTCAGCAAGGATCTCAGAGAGCAGACAGCTGAGCATGCAGGTTGTATTCTAAGCAGGCAATGCTGAGATACTTGCTTGATGATAGGGAAGAACGAGTCTATAGCTATTAAGGACCAAACGGTATTTACCATTAATGGCAATTCAGTTAATTTTTGCATAGGTTAAACAGCACTTGTGTTTAAATTTAAACAAAACACCAGCTATAGGCAGCAATGTGAGCTTGTTGCCCCAATTTTGGATATATTCACAGCTGAGAATGATCTTAAATTCATGTGGCTTGTCCACATCAAAAGAAATCAGACACAAAATGTAGGTTTTGTTAATTATATTTATATGATGTCCTGGGATGTTGAAAATTCTTTGTTCTTGGCATTGGCTGCTAATTTATATGCATACATAAAAATTCGTTGAAGTATGCACTTAAACATTATATGCCTTACTCTATCTCAGTTTTATTTTATTTTGTTTTTAATGCTTTATTTTCTTGAAAGGTAAAGTTTACAGAGACAGACAGAGAGAGAGAAAGAGAAAGCCTAGAGTTCCTCCTGGCTTCCCACATGTCCCACATGGGTACAGGGACCCAAGAATCTGGGCCATCTTCTACTGCTTTCCTAGGTGTAGCAGCAGAGACTGGATTAAAAGTGGAGTAGCAGGACTTGAATCAGCACCCATATGGAATGCTGGTGTTGTAGGCAGCAACTTTACCCACCATGCCACAATGCTGCACCCTCCCGCTTTTTTACACAGCAGACATTTATTACTAAACTATAAATTAGAGGTGGGAGTAGAGGGAACTGAGCTGTCATGTTTTGGGAGTCAGCCTTCTCTCTTTTTCCTGCTGGACTTTGATTTTGAGTCCCTCATCCACATGCTCCTTCACACAGACCAGCTTGGACTGCAGGTAGAACGAGCTACTCAGTCTTACCATTCACCTTGAACAGGTGCTTGCAGTTCTTTGGGATCTCCTCAGAACTCAGCGTGGAGATGCTGAATACCTGCTGTGCCTCCTGTAGGCTGAAAGCTAAAAAGCTGAAAAGGCTGTAGACTAATGGCCAGCTTAATCCCAGATGTCAGCTGCTACCTGGTTGGCTGTAAACTCCTGCCGTAGGGCTGTTGCCCACCACCTGCATGCCCATCACAAAGATCTGGGACAGGTATTTGGCCGTGGTGGCCACTGGATCTTGGGGGCGCCAGCTGGAGTTTCCTGGTTGTGTCTTGGCTCAAAGATCAAAGGCCAACTGCCTCTATATTTCAATTTTAAAAGGAGACATTTATTTTGAGATAGATGCACATGAATGACTTTTCCAATCAGTCTATGTAGCAGCATGCTTCCTGTCTGAGGCGATTTGCCCTGAGGCTGTTGGACTCCATAGACTTAGCCATCATATACACCTTTTTTGGAAGATTGGTCAGATTTTATAAGATACTCATTTCTACTGTTCCTCAAATTTGCTTTTAAATATTTACTTCTGTGTTTATATTTGATGTCTTCCTGATTCCTGCGATTTTCTGAACACTTATTGTTGAGTGTTTTTACAGTAGAACTTCGTAAGTCAAAGATTAGGGTTCTCCATGTCCCAAACTAGAAGGGCTCGCTGGTCTTCTGCCAAGCTTGACATTTATTGCTATTTAGGATATAAAATTTAAGTGCTGTATTGAAAATTCTTGCACATAAACAATAATCATCTAAGCCAGAGATTTGCAGACTTTTTCAGTGGAAGTTCAGAGAGTCAATTCTTATACTGTATGGGCTATAAGAGCTCTGGAATCCATTAGACTCTGTGAAAGCAGCCATGGATAATGTATAAGTAAACAAGTGGAACTCTGTTCCAATAAAACTTTATTTACAAAAACTGATGTTGGTTAGGTTTAGTCCATGGGCAAAAATTTGCCTGATCTAAACCATCTAATTATTCTTAAAAGGTGACAGGGGTGATTTTATTCTACTTTTTGTTTTGTTGTAAATGGTGAGCCTTAGATTGGCTGTGAATACTAAGAGTTTTACAACTAAAACTCAGACATTAATATTAGTGCTGTAGACACATGGTAGTGTTTCAAGGTCTATGAGGGCAAGAACCATGGTTAATAGTACTTAACATTGAATAAGGCTTCCAATAAATATTTTCTCATTTGAGTGATTTTCTGCAGTTTTTAACCTTGAAATATCTTCTTACTTAGGTTTCTATCTATAATTGGCAACAGGAAATGTATAAATATATAATAAAACCCAAATCAAAGCCAGATTTTGGAATTTTCCAGGTGAGGTATTTGGTTTTAAGGCACTTAACCATTTTGGCTGAGGCTTCATTGTTTTTTCTTTTCAAATTATTTTAAGTTTATTGTAGAGGTGAGACAATCACAGGTACACATGGGGCGTGTTTGGCGTAGAGTGGATCAGGAGGGGATAAGTGGGAAAGAGGAAAATGTATTTGTTTTGCATTTTGTATCCTCAGGAAGAGATCATCCTTCTGCATTAAAAATCTTCATATGATCTTCAGAAAGGGAGTAGTTTCATGACATTGTCTCCAGTCCTTGGTGAGAGAAAGTATTACTGGGGAAGGAATAATTTGGTTGATAGACCATTGGAATTTATAAAGAGCAACAGGAGTGTAGCCTCCAGTTTGTGACTCTAAGCTAGCTACCTACCTGTCTGCATTTCATTCCTACATCCAAGATTTCTGACTCTTAACCTAGAGGTTGCTCACGGGTGCAGATTTATCACATCTGCTACAATTACTTCCTGTTGATTAGGGTCATAGGGCTTGCCAAGCCTGGATTTTGAACTGTCTCACCCAATGGATCCATCTCATGAAGTGGAGAAGTTGCATTTGGTTTGAATGGTTGTGCCCACCCCCCCCTTCATTATTACTCTGAGATGTTGTTGATTTCTTTGCAAAGGGTTTAGCAACATAGGTTATCTAATCAGGCAATGTGTGCACAGAGGCCAGAACGCACATTCACAGGTTCTGGTTCCTGAGATCAGTGATCCTGATATGTCTGAGGCCAACATGAGATGAAAGCACAGAATGCTTTCTGACACAAAAAGCCATTGTTGGCCTCCCCGGCAGTGGATGTGGCTCCCTGACTTGGGTAGACATGTAGTTCCTGCCCCTGCCACCCAGTCTGTTCCCAGCTTCAGCTCTTACATGTGCTAATGGGTGCTGCAGCCTAGGCCAGGGAGGCCCATGGTGCCAGAACACTCAGCCTCTTTCCTGGCCTGCCCTTATCCCCAAATAAGGCTTCAATTAGGACTCATTCTATGGCATTGAGATAAGAGGACTAAAAAGAAGATAATAGTCTGCTCTAGTCTCAGTGCAGCCAACAGGTGCACAAATGAGAGCACTCAAAATAACATCTCAGATCAAAATAACATCAACCATATCAGCATTCACATCTCATTTGTGAAAATATGCATGTGACTATAACCACACCATGTGACATAAAAGGCCCTATCAAGTACACTCTATGCTTTTATATCTTGTAACAGGCTGGGGAGAGTTGTCTGGCAAGAGGAATGAGACTAGTCACTGCTAATTACTATCCCATCAAAGAATACATACATTCCTTCCCCTGGGTACTTCAAAGTTCCACCCATAAGTGGTAATCATTTCAAAATTTGTAAAGAAAACATGTTGTGCACTTTAAACGTATACAATAAAAGACTCAACAAACACATTTGCTTCATATTTATTTTTTATAAAAGAATGGACAGACAGTTATAATACCCTATTGCCTTTACTCATGTTTTATAAATTCAGCTAGAATTTGCAAGAGATGGCTAGCACATCCTGCTAACTGCGGGTTAATCTATAGTTATTACTTTCTTTCATGGGATGCTGCTTATTTTTCACATTTGAAGCATTATACAGTTAGTTAAGGGAAAGGAAAGAGAAAGTGAAGCATATGTTGTGCATGTTATGAACTTTTCCCTCACTGCAGAAAATATTTGAAGAGAAAGTTATTTACTATCACAATACCCTCCTATTTGAATGAAATGTGCTATCATTTCCACTTCAATGCAAATTGGCCAGTTTAAGTATCCCACTGCAACTTGAGCATGTATGTGCAAGAAGTGCAGCATTGGGAATTGTTGTAGTGGAAGAATAAACAAAATCATTTTGCTTTCATCCTGGTTTCATGCAAGCCTCCGACTTTCCATTTAGGGCCAGCTTGGCAGGATACAAATATTCCCTACTAATGGCATCTTTTTGGAAACAGAAATTCAGTATCTTTTTGTTGTTGCTGTTGTTGTTCCCCTACAAAAGATCCTTCTTTTATAAAAATCTGATTATGTCAAGTGGTCACTTTAAAATCCCTTAGTTGTTCCTCATTGTCTAGCGAAAACCATGTACCATCCTTAGCTTGGAACATTGTTTATGATATGACTCTCCATTTTAAAGTGTTCTATTTCCATATGCAGTCTGGACTCCAGCCATTCCAAACTGGCTCTAGCTCTGTGTGCCAGGCTATTTCTAGTCACATATTTTCTAGTCTCATATTTACATATTCTGTCCTTTTCCTTAGAGTACCCTTTCCCGGGTTGTTTTTCCAAATAAGCACTCATTTTAACTCCAGTATCACTACCTTTGTGAAAGCTGTTTGACTCTCTTAGCCAGAGATGAGTGTTTTCTCACCACTGTGTCAGAATAGCTGCAAAAGGATACATTCTTTTGAACACTAGCCTTGCCAATCAGACTGCAGACCCAAACAAGCTCTATTCATTTTTGTATCCCTTGTGCCTGGCCCAGTAGAACTCTGTAAACATGTTTTAGAACAAATGGATGAATATATAATCCCGGAGGTGTATCAGGAACCACACCCCTTCCCAGGCATAGATGTAGTCTGGCAAAAGCTGAGGTGTGGAAGGGAGGAGTGCAAGGGGAAGTGCTCTCTTCCTGCAGACACAAAAGGGAAGGTAGAAATATTTTTGTCCTCCTTTACGCCTCTCTCTCTTCCCAGCCAAAACCATTCCTGAAAATGGCCCACATGTGTCACCTCATCTTTTAAATAAACTTTTAAAAAACACTATAGGTCTCTAATACTTGGCTTTATAATGCTCACATTTATAAAAGAAGTCTTAGAGGGTAGAGAGTAACTCTCATCCATCTTTGTGCCTTCTGTTACATGGTGCCTGGGTAGTAACACTTACTACATTTTTGGTGAATGAATGGAGGGCTAAGTGGATAAATGGATGATGTGGTATAATGATTCCATGAATGCCTAGAGCTGAAGGTCCATTCATCACTAAAAATGACAGAAGAAACCGTGGTTGCTTCAAACAATGCCAAAGACTCAGAGCTTCCTGTACTGTAGATAGAAAGCTGCTGATCTAGCAAAGGAAGTCACGTCCTTCATTCAAACAATCACAAATTCAAAGTTGGCTCAGGTTAACATAGTAAAACATAAAGTTACAGTCATTAATTAATTTATTTATTTAGTAAATATTTTACTGGGACACAATTTGTAACCTGAAATCATGAGACTGGATATATTTCAGAATTTAACTTTTTTGGTTCATATTTCAGAATGGCAATATATCATATACTATGTGAAATGAAATATAGGGCAGGCCCAGTAATAAAACACATTACTTTAGTGCAAAAAAAAAAAACTATATGTGTTTGCATTATGCTAAGAGAGGAATTAAGACTATGAGTGGGATTATGTCAATGCAGGTTAGGTTTTTTCTTCAAATGAATTCAGGTCAGACCAGGTTTGCTGCCAGTTGTGTTCTGAACTAACCAGATATTTCTGAGGGGCTGGTGTTGTAGTATAGCAGAGTCGTGACTGTTCTACTTTAAGTCCACTTTCAATGCAGCTAATGATCTAGTAAAGGCACTAGAAGATGCTCTGAATGTATGGGGCCCTGCTGCCCATGTGGAAGACCTGAAAGAGCTCTAGGCTCCTGGCTTTAGCCTGTCTCTGGACTTGCCATTGCAGCCATTTGGGGAGTGACTCAGAGGGTGGAATATATTCTCTCTCTCTTTAATTCTGCTTTTAAAATAAGTAAATGAATCTTAAAGACGAGGTTTTGAGTTTTGGAATTGTTGGTGAGGGATTATAGAACTGTAACAATGTTCTTCTGAAAGAAATTTTCCTGGGGCATGTGTTTAGATTAGTGGTTAAGAAAGATATCAGTTAAGGGATGTGCATTTGGTGCAGGAACAAAGTTGCTGCTTGGGAAGTCTACATTTCATATCTGGATATTTGGTTCCAATTGTGACTTCTTTGCTTCTGCTCCAGCTTCTTGCTAATGTGTACTCTGAAAGGAACAGATGGTGGCTTTAATACTTTGATCTCTGCCATATAATTGCAAGATCTGTATAGAGTTTTGGTATCTTGGTTTCTGCCTGGCTTAATGAAAGAACCAGTGGATCTAACATCTTAATATCTTTCTCTTGCTCTCTTTGTGTTTCTCTGCTTTCCCTTCCTGCCCCTCACTGTTGCTCTTCTGTGTCTCAGCCTTTTAGATAAAATTTTTTAAAATCTTAAAAATACACAGAAAGTTTCCTTTGTCTCATATTAGAAAATCTGGGTCCAATACTGGACTCTGCTCTTGATCTCAGTTTCTTGGTAGTGCAGATACTGGGAGGTAGCAGTGTTGATTTAAGTAAATCCTACAACCTATGTGGGAAATCTGGATTGAGTTTCTGGCTGCTGGCTTCACCTTCAACCAAGCCCTGGCCATTGTAGGTATTTAGAGAATGAATCAAAGGATGAAAATTCTCTCTCTCTTTCTGTGCATCTCAAATAAATTAAAAGAAAAATTTAAAAAGTGTCCAATATATATGTATTCTATCAGTGACTCCCAATATAAACTTGTTTGTGAAAAATAACCGCCAAAGGTATTATCAAAATATTAAGACAAATGAATTATTATGAGGCTTATATTGAAAAGGAAATTTGGCCATTCATAATTATCATTTTTTAAAAAAGACTTATTTATTTTTATTAGAAAAGCAGACTTACAGAGAGAAGGAGAGAGAGAATGAGCTTCCATCCACTGGTTCATTCCCTAAGCGGCTGCAATGGCCACAGATAAGCCGATCCAAAGCCAGGAGCCAAGAGCCTCGTCTGGGTCTTTCACATGGATGCAAGGCCCCAAGGCTTTGTGCCATCCTTGACTGCTTTTCCAGGACATAAGCAGGGAGCCAGATGGGAAGTGGAGCAGCTGGGACACAAAATGTGGTGCCTATATGGGATCCCAGTGCATGCAATGCAAGGATTTTGTCACTCAGTTGTTACATCAGGCCCTATAATTATTCTTAACCAATGGCAAGGTGTAAGATAGATTTGATTAGAAGTATGAAAGGTTTCTAATTCTAAAATTGCTGCTCCTTGCATTTTTTACTAGGAGAAAAATGGGTGAAGTGCCAGGCAAGAGACAAGAGTCAGCAACCTAGGAACAAAAAGAAAGTAGCTAAAAGTAGAGATTGTACTATTACAGGTTCTGCTAATTAAATTTGTGCTGCAAATGCTCCAGAACTATTACTTTTTCCTGTTATGTAACACTGGCTATTCATTCACTGGTTCAGAGTGCATTTCTTCATTTCTTTTGAGAGAGAGAGAGAGAGAGAAACAGCTACGAAAGGATAAAGAATAATATTCTTTCAATGAAGTTATAGCTTTCTTGACTAGATTGGAATCAGTGGGTGAAATCCATGTTAAAATCAATGAGACATGTGAAAAATGTGAGGTGTTTCTTAGTTGTTTTAATTGCTAAATGTTTTTAAACTCTTCGGTCCTATGTGGAAGCTTGAATGATCATGGTTCATCGAATCCCAGCATCCATCATCCGTGTCTCTATGGTCATTGTTTTCTCCCTCCTGTATTACAGCATTGAGAGTGTACATGGGCTTGCTCTTTCCATATTGTCAGCCTTGGGCTCTTTTTGTTTTTAATTTCAGTCTCCTTGATTCTGTCCCACTACCAGAGATGCTTGAGTTGGTTAGAGAAGGTACTGAAACTTTGAAACAACATTTTCCTCCATCACCTTCATAGAATTGTCAATCTTTTTTCTTCTTTATGTCTCCATGACATGAACAAGGAGCAGAAAGAGACATTCCTCTACTGAGAAGGTTCAGCAGGCAAGAGTAATATTGCCATTTTTGTATAAATACTGTAAATGATAAGAATATGAGGTAAGATGTTGTGGTAAAGCTAGTTAAGCTGCCATTTGGGACATCTATATTCCATATTAACATGTCTGGGATCAGTCAGGTCTCACATCCACTACTGATCAGCTTCCTGCTAATGCACCTGCAAGGCAGTAGTTGATGGTTCTGGTACTTGGGTTCCTGCCATGTGGGGGACCCAGATAGAGTTCCTGGCTCCTGAGTTTGGTTTTGCCTGGAACTAACTGTGGTGGACATTTAGAGAATGAATCAGCAAATGAAAATTCTCTCCTCTCTCTCTCTCCATCTCTCTCTCTCCCTCCCCCCTCTATCTCTCTCTGTGTGTGTGTGTGTGTGTGTGTGTGTGTGTGTGTGTGTATGTGTGAGTGACTCTGCTGGTTTTTCAAATAAATAGTAACACCCAATTTATTTTAAAAATTACAAAAGAAGACATCAGTTATTTTTGCACTTTCATTAGAATCTGAACATCATGGCTCTTAGGTATCTTGTAAGCAGAACACAATACCAAACACAGGGCCTAAACTAAACATTGTAAGTGCATTTTTTCACACCAACTTCACAATTCTATGAGATGAAAACTCAATAGCCATATAATGTATGGGGCCATTGAAGCCCAGAGGAGTTCAGAGGTTTAGCCAAGGTCAGAAGGCTGCTAAATGGTGGTTGGTAGGTGGTTTGCAGACTCCATACTCAGCCCCGGAATATGTGTGTGGTGGAGGGTGTGCATCCCTTATCCAAAATGTTAGGCACCTGATTTGAATATGCACATAGCCAACATTAAGATATCCTGGGGCTGAAACTCAAGTCTAAGTAAAAATTCTTATTTGCTTCTTACATACCTTATATGCACAGCCTGAAGGAAATTTAAAATATTTTTTGTGCATCTGCCTTTTGACTGAGATCCATCAAATGGGCAGGCATGAAAGTTTCCATTAATGGTGTCATGTTAAAATTCAATGAGTTTCATATTGTGGGACATCCGGAGTTCTAGAATTTTCAGTTTAATGATTTTTGATCTGCTTCATGTATAAGCTGATCATAGAATAGGGCATAGAGTGGCGGCAGCTGTAAAAGTTGATTTTGAGCACATTGAGCAGAGAAGATAGTCTTTGTTAGTCTCCAATCATCACTTGCCTGGCAGTAGAAATATGCAGATTGATAATCCTAAAGTTTTGAAAAAGAAGCAATTTGTATAGATGATTCTTTGTCTAAGTCTTATCTATTACTGCAGACTGGGCAAAAACAAAAACCAGAAAGCCTGGCCTAGGGTGGGGCCTGAAACCTGCCACAAACACTATGACTTTGTTTTCTCTCATCAGGTCTGGGAATGTAAACAGTTGCACAAGACAAAGTCAGGTCCTGCGTGGAGGAAAGGCAGCAGCAAGTAAAGGCAGTGGGGTAGAGTTGAGGCTGAGGCCTCCAGGGAGTGAGAGCCCAGGATCTTATCCCTTCACTTAGACAAACTCCACAGTGCATCTTCTATCATACTTGAGACTTAGTGCCCTGTTTTAGAGAATGCTGCCCCTAAGCAGTTTCTAAATGGAATTCTGCCCTCAGATGGGTTGAAGAAATTGCATGGGAAACTGAGGAGACCCAAGGGAACTGACCCTCTGAAGGCATCTGGTGTACTGCAACTGGATAGCCTCTGTGGCCAGAGAATGAAAGAAGGCTCTGCTCTGGGATGAGGAAAGAGGCAAAAATGACTGAAGAGGAAGTCAAGTTGGGTGTAGATTTTGTTATAAGAAAGAACAGTGTCTAAAATTCAGTTCATTGGTTTCCATTTTCCCCGGATTCTATGCACTTCACAGGTAGTCTGTCTCGGCATTTCTCAAGATTTTCCTCCCTCCCTCCCTCTCTCCCACCCTCCTTCCCTCCCTCCCTCCCTCCCTCCCTCCTTTTCTTCCTTCCTTTTCTTTCTGTATAATTTCAGCCCCAAATCTGTTTTTGAACAGTAGCCAATATGTAGCCAACAGAGAGATACCTGAACCATATTTCCTGTCTGGAAGTCAGCATCACTATGACAGACACTAAAGCAAATAGGTAACTGCTAAGCATTTTGTTGCCTGTGCGTTATAACTGCATACATTTTGGCAACAAAAGCCTTGACTTTGAATTCTGCTTTGTGCCTTCACTCTGCTTTGCACATCTCTGAGAGACTGACTTTGCTTGCTTATTAAGTGAACATAATGTCTGCCTTGAGCAGTTGTGATGAAGATGAAATGAGATAAGAGGAAGTGGCACAGAGTTCAGTAAATAGTAGGTATTATTATCTCTGGGTTGCTCTCTGACAGAGCAAAACTTCTGTAAGGATTGGGAGCTCCCAACTTAGTGCCAGCAAAAACAAGCAACAGCATATTTGGTCATTTATATTTGATGAAGAATGCATTGTACATCATTGCTCAAGCTGGTTTTCTGTACTAATTACCTGTCAATCTGGCTAATATTGGCATTAGCCTTTCTTTCAAAGGAGTCTCCAATGGCTTGATTGGTAGGACTGCACTCCAATAGTTAAGGATTAAATGAGTTCAGGGAATTCAACCACAGTGAGAATGACTCCCCCTATTCCCACCCCAAATTGATTATCTATGAAGAAGGAACCCTTTGGAATTTTTTTTCCGGTAGGCATTTATTTCTTACTTTTAGTCTTTTTCTCATTTCTTGATAATCATAGCAGGACAAAAGTAAATTTTCTAACCCCCGACTTTTCACAAATTGCAACGATGTGAGTATATTCCTTTAATGTTGGATCTCTCCTGTAGGTACCAGGAAATCCAGTATTCTCAGATTTCATTTATTTCTCCTATAACATGCATATGAACAATGAAACCATGGCAGATTCATCGATCAAGGATATTTTAAATGTCTTCCCTTTTGCTTCTGTGCGAGATGACCTCTGTTTTCAGCTATGTGATCCTCTCAGTGTCTGCATCATTATTATCCTAACCAAACCAACACATCTCTCTTGTGTTATGTACTGAAAGGTACCTTGTTTTCATTTTACTTGGAAGAGATCCTAGCTACACAGTGTCCTTGAATTTTAATAATCAGCAAGCATACAAATAAAGACTACAATGTTGCTTCAATAAACCATTGCTTGCTTCCTACCCTGCAATGCTGAAGTTATAAATCCTATATAATTTGGGAGATGCCACAAATCACAGTAATTATGTAGACCATGTTTACTCCATCACTAAATTATTAAACAGGTATGCCCAAGCAAATTGATTTTAAGTTTCTATTAACCCTTCTGGCTGATGAGTAATTTATATTAAAGGATCATGTTGTCTATGTTACATCATCTTAGCGAGAAAACAAATGCCACATGTGGAAATAGTGATTATTACCATCTGTGGTAATATAGTTTAAAGTACAGAGTGCCAAGGAAAACTTATCCTGTCATCTTTTGTGATTAGATACTAACAGCTTTCTCAAACGTCATCCTTAGCAGCGTCAAATGGAGAGAGAGGAGTATGGTCTGCCATAAGTTAAACCACCAGTTTAATGATTCTTGATATTTTGAAATTTTGTATCAGTGTTTAGTATATGTTTAAAATAGTTGCTATATGAAATAATAATATTAAAATAAAATAGTATAAATTATTCAAAATATTAATAAAATTATTTTAAAATAATTATTTAAAATAAAATAGTAAATATTTGAGTCTGAGGAGTGATCTGAAAAATACATTTTTAAATTTAATACCAGATTTTGAAATAGTAGATAAATATCATAAAGGAGTAAAGAGGCCACTGTTGTGGTACAATGGGTTAAGCTGCCATTGGGGTATCTACCAGCTTTCCATATCAGAGTGCCAGCTAGAATCCTTATGGCTCTGCTTCTGGTCTAGTTCCCTCTACTGTGAAATACCCTCCAACTTTAGAAACCTTACTGAGTACTGACCATCGAATGCTTATCCAAATGACACAAAATGTACTTATGTGTAAATTTGAGTAATCATCAAAAGTATAAAATTTTAAAAAATTATTTCAGAAACTTCTCTGCCCTAAAAATATAAAGGTAGAAACTCAGGGTGAGAAACACAATAAAAGTACAAGTGGGGTTAGGAGGTAAAGTTATTGAATATGTTTCTACATGGTTATTCCATGACACCACATCCATTTTCAAGAAAAGAAGCTCATTATTTTGAGGTGTTGCCTTTGTTCTGGGCTCATCTAATAGCTATTCTGTCAGGTAAGCATAGCTACTCTCCTGCTATTCTGAAAATGGAGAGACTGGAGGCAGAAGTAGCGGTTTCCCTGAGACCCTGAGGAGATGATGACAGGAATGAGAAAAGTCATGGGAGACAATTTGATGGAATAGTTTGAAGTAAGACTGGATTAAAATTTGGGCTCCAGCATGTAATTATGGGACTTGGAAAATTATTTAAAATCTCTGTAAAATGAAAATAAGTCTTTCTTTTATCTATTTTTGATATTAAAAAGAATATAATAGAATACCTGATTTATAGAAGACAGTTGATAAGTAATGGCATAGTGCTTTGTAATATTATGATACAGTCACACACAGTCCCATTTCTTCCTTTAAGAGACAAGTTATCATGTGATATTCACATGTTTTCAGACTTGCTGGATTTAAATCCCAGCTTTACCTCTTATTAGCTGTGAAAATTGAGTAAATAATCCTATATATATGTATTTATATATAATATATTTTAAATGATTAATTTGAATGTCAGAGCTACACACACACACATACACACACACAATCTTCTATCCACTGATTCATTTCCTAAATTGATGCGGAAGAAAAAGCTGGGCCAAACTGATATGAGGAAGTTGAAAATCCATCTGAGTTTTCCACATGAATAGTTGGAACTCAAGGACTTGAACCATCATTTGTTTTCCTTCCAGGTACCTTAGCAGGGAATTTAGATCAAAAGTAGAGGAGCGAGGAATTGAACTGAAACTTCAGTGTGGGAAATCCTCATTCTAAGTGACAGGTTAACACATTGAGCAATAACCCTTATACCTGGGCAGATAACCTTTATAAGTCTCTGTTTTCTCAACTGTAAACTGTATCCCTAACTTAGACTCTTTGTTGTGAAGAATAAATAAGATGATATAAGAGCAGCATTTAAGGACTGGCGCTATGGCTCAGTTGACTAATCCTCAACCTTTAAGTGCCAGCATCCATATGGTCCTAGATCATGTCCCAGCTGTTCCACCACTGGCCTGGGAAAGCAGTGGAAGATGGGCCAAATCTTTGGAACCCTGCACCCATTTGGGAGACTTGGAGGAGGCTCCTGGCTCCTGGCTCTTGGTTTCATATGGGATCATTTCTGGCCATTGTGACCATTTGGGGAGTGAACCAGGAGATAAGTGATCTTTCTCTCTTCCTAAACAATGTGGCTAATTTACTGTGAGTTTTACATTCTTCAGCCTGGTGCTGGGTTTTCAAATTTTACATGGTGATCAGCTGGAGGTAGAAAAACAGGGAAAGGCCTCATTGGTAACATGAAGGAAGTGGCTCTGGGAGCCTGAAGTTCTAAGTGCTGCTCGCTCGCTGGCTCATCCAGTCATTTATGTTCTGTAACCCAAGTTTAGAGATCATAGCTTTGTGTGTGCATGAATAGGGATTCCCAACTTGTGTTACTTGCTAGCTTCTGTCTTAAAATCTATGCAGCTCCCCATATCCTTGAGATCCTTATCAGAACTAATTCAGTTACCAATTTCAATCTGTGTTGATAGATTTTTCTAAAAGTTTAGTAATCTCCTCCTGCATTTAAATGAAGTACTCCGAGATGTTGGTTGGCATGACCCAGAGAAGAGAGAGGCCATGGTGTTATAGAAACTAAGATCTCCACCTTGTGAGAATACATTGTTTCCTCTAAACCTTGTTAGACTGAAAGAAATGCAAGGCACTCTGTAGTCTGATTTTTAGACAATATAAATTCTGCTTACTCAGAAGTAGTCATTCCAAAAGATGCTGGACTGTCTGCCATTGTCTGTACCTGCAATGTCAGGATACAGTTAAATAGCAGAAAGATGGATTTATAACTGGTTATTATGGACTGTACTATTGTAAGGATATGAGGGAAATCCATTAGCGGGAGGGGAGTTGGAGAGAGGGTAAGAGAAATCCCAGAACCTATGGAATTGTATCACAAACTTAAAAATACAATAGGATGGAAAAAGTAGTTATCCTACTCAGATGACTGAACAGGACCTGACTCCAATGTCCAAATCACCCAGTACGGTCTATACTCCAACTTCAGCCCAAGACTTGTTTCCTTCATCTGCCAGTGTCATTGTTCCATGGAGAATCCGGAGACTGTTTCTTACAGTCTGTGGGTGCTAAGCTAGAGGTCTCTCTTGTTAGATGATGTGATTACTCTTCCTTAGAAGGTCAAAATGAGCTCTAGGCTTTTCCTTCTAGTGTGTTTCTTAAACCTTTTTATCAGTCACAAAGGAGAACTAAGCTCATTTGGCTGGTGCCTGTGGAGTGCAGCCATCTCTCAGTTCTTTCCTGGTAAAGTGAGAAGATTTGTTTATTCTTCATAGGCAGTTATTTTGGAGTTGCTAGTTTAATTCTGTCTTTATTCTAAAATATCATCTACTTTATTGAATGCTTGTTTTTCTGTTGCTGAGAGAGATATGTTAAATTTGTATGAGACAGATCAGTCACTTTGTCTTTACAATTCTGACAGTCTTTGTTTTAAAAAATGTGAAGTTACATTTTAGCTGTTCATTGTTTCAGGTTTGTTGTAGTTTCCTGATAAATTTTTCCTTATTATTATTATAATGAATTTAAAAATATCTTTATTTAATAGAGAGACAGAGAATGAGACCCTCTAATCTAAAAGGCTGAGTTATTTGAAAGGCATAATGTCAGGGAGGGGGAGAGGGAAATATAGAAAGAAAGGAAAATCTTCCATCCTTTGCTTAATACCTAAATGGGCACAACAGCCAGGTCTAGGCCAGCCTGAAACCAGGAGTCAGGAATTCCCTTTGGGTTTCCCAAAGGACTTGCAATTTCATTGCCTTCCCATGTACTAGCAGGAAGCTGGATTGAAAGCAGAGTATCCAGAACTTAAACCAGGTACACTGGTATGGGCTGCTGTTCTTGTAAGCCATGACTTAACTAGCTGCCCCTAGATTTACTTTTTTTTTTTTTTTTTAAAGATTTATTTTTATTATTTTTTTTTTATTGGAAAGGCGGATATACAGAGAGGAGAGACAGAGAGGAAGATCTTCCATCCGATGATTCACTCCCCAAGTGAGCGCAACGGGCCGATACTATGCCGATCCGAAGCCAGGAGCCTCTTCCGGGTCTCCCACGCGGGTGCAGGGTCCCAAAGCTTTGGGCTGTCCTCGACTGCTTTCCCGGGCCACAGGCAGGGAGCTGGAAGGGAAGCGGGGCTGCCGGGATTAGAACCGGCGCCCATATGGGATCCCGGGCGTGCTAGGCGAGGACTTAACCACTTGCGCCACCGCGCCGGGCCCTAGATTTACTTTTATTTATCCTGTCCTGTAGTCAGCTTTAAGTATGAGTGTTATTTCTTTCTATAATTCTAAGTATTTTTTTCTAAAACTCATATTTATATGTAATATTTAGTCATATTTACATAATGTTAGCTATTGTTATCCTTGCTTGAATTATTTAAGGCATATTGATTATACAGCCTTTCTCAGACTATTCTGATATCAGATTCTTGAAACTGTTCATCTTTTTGTTGGTTACATCTGCTGTCTGTTTTGCTTATGTTGGATTTGTTTCCTTGTGAAGTTTGTAATCCTTTCATGCTTGGCTTATATTTTAGCCAGTTTTTTTTTTATTAGTGTTTATTGAGTATTGTGGAGATTTATTGTAGAAATTCTGCATGAAGAACCACTAGTTTGAGATAAAATTTTCAGCTGTGGAATCTAGATCTGCTCACAGTATAAAACTTCTTTGTTTAGCAGGGACTTTTGAACATTTTAAAATGCTTTTTATACATGTGAAGCCATTTATATATTATTGCCCAATATTTAACATGTCCAGAGGAGAAAGACTCTGTTAGATTTTGTATTTTGCTGTACTTAAAATCTTTCATTTTCTATATCTGCAGGATAATTTTTAGTAAGCAGTCAGTTGTTCAATATTTAGCCTTTCCTTTCAACAAACCCCAATACTTAAAGACTCCATATTTAAAAATAAAACTAAACAAAATGACCACCATAAACTGAGTATAGAAAGAGGCTTTCTCGGATGTGGCATTTAGTTTAGGATTTTATTGATAAGCAGTGCATATGGAGTTGCATTTCTATTTTATGTATATCTTAAGCCTCAAAGAAATGAACATAGTCTAAATTTGTGGTTTACTAAAAATACCTAGTAATAAGGTTCATTTAGGGATTTTTTTGGTCAATAAGTATATGGGGTTTCTTAAACTTTTCTTAGGGATAGAAAAATGTACTTTTCTGCAAAGATTTCCATGTACTCATGGACTTCTTAAAGCACATACCAGTGCATCAAGTTAATTACTCTGAATGAGATGGTATTTGGACTAAACTAAATTCACTTTCAGTATCCTTGGTACGTCATCTGAGGAGGATTTCAAGTAGCAGCACCCTACTCTCAACCTGGTCTAAGCAATTTCATACAATTTTCAAAATAGGTAATATATTTGAAAATAAAATCTTGTACATAACAAGACTGGAGGTTGGAGGTTGTGGCTTCATGGGTAGGTATGTCTTATACATGGGTTGTCCCATTCAAAACCCAGGATTAGCCTGATTTACAACTCAGCCTGCAGCAGTTTGGAGCAGGCTGGCATCTTTCACCTACAGTTTTGCCTGGCTTCTAAAGAGCCCAGGGAAGACAAGTTCTTGAAAGAATAGGTTTCCTTCATGAGTCAGAGGGAGTGGTGCTAAGGTTCAAATAGTTAGGCTTCCTTCCAGTTCCCCAAGGGTGGATGGAGGATGTGCTGGGAGGAGACTTGGGGAAAATTCCTTTCAGTAAAAGTGCTCCTTAGCAGCACTTCCTGGAGATGATAGGTGCTAAAATAGATGTAAGAGGGACTAGACAGTTTGCTCTATGAAAAATCCTTAGTAGTTTAGACCCAGATTACCCATGCTGGCTCTCTGTGTAGCCACTTCATCCCAAGAGGCCTTTGTGGAGGCTGAGTTTGAGGGGCATGTCCTGGATGCCATTTTGTCTCCCTGACAACATGGATCCACCCCCGCAGCTAGGAAAGCCACTTTCCAAATCCCATTGTCCTTGTGAGAAAAAATTATTTGTGATTCACTGCATAGCTTGTCTTGATACTGCTGATTTCCACAAGGTCACATTTTAAAGGAGTTTACTGCAGGATCCAAAGGGCTGATACACATCACAGAAAGGTCAAGTCCATCTATCTTGAGACAATAATCCTTTTAGTCAATGCTAATTAAAGTCAATCCATTGCTTTCTTATATTTTAGCATGTAAAAGATCTATGCTTATATAATTTCCTAGAAATTTTCATTTTTTCTATGATTTTTTTGTCTTTCTTTCCTTTAGGCACTGGTTTCATTGTCCCTGTGCTTTAGGGTCCTTTGTAAATCTGGTACTTTTCTCCTCTTGGATTCTTTCTCATTTGTCTGATGCAGTTACTCATTATGTTCCAGAAATTCTGAGAGTGATATTTTATATGCATTGTGAATGCTTTAAGACACAGTGCTCTCATACATGAACCTTTGTGCTGTTGCTGAGCGTTTGAAATTTCATTTCTCTTGAACTAGGAGAGTTTTTGAGGCTAAGAATAAGGGACAAATCCCTCTGACTAGCTCTTGGCATCAAGAGCTGTTAGTAACCCACCATCTCTTCCTTGCTGATCTTCACCTCTTCAGGATAAGCAAAGGAAGGTTACTAGAGCCCGCTTTTAAGGACAGAAAGAAGGAGAAAATCATAAAGAGATAACTTAAAATATAAAGGTTTATATATAGTGCAGTTGCTGATGCAGCAGTCTGCTTCCTATAGCCAGACAACTTTTTTTTTTTGTTTTAAATTCCTGAATACTCAAGCTCTGTAAGTAGATGCGAATGCTGAAGGGTGCTACCCTACATAGGAAGACTGTTAGGTTATTTGTTCAGTTTCAACAAAACTATTTATAGATCCTGCAAGCAAAATAAAACAAAGCAAAACCACTGCATCCAACTCATCATTTGACAGAAGTATCACATTTCTGTATAAACCTCACTGATCTGGAGTTTGAATCTCAGAGACACAGGTGATTTTGGTCTTTTTAAGATTCATTTTTTTATTTGAAAGACAGACATAGAGGGAGAGTTAGAGATCCACCATTTGATGGGATAGCTGCTGGATAGGAATTGGAGCAGCTGGGACCTCAGCCTGCACCCATAAGGGGTGTTGACATTACAGGTGGTAGCTCAACCTGTTTAAAGTTAACACTGTGCCCCTCATAATAGTTAATTTTGTAGAAAAAAAAAATCGCTCTGTGTTATTTCAAGAGCTGCAGATATTTCAAGAGAACAGATTGAAGACTGGCTTCTTCTGTTTTAACAAACTGAATAACTTATAGTTATAGTGATTAGCATTGACTTTGCTAATGTATAAAATCAAGTTTATATGCCCAAAGGCTGGTGTTTGGCACAGTGTTTAAGAAATCTCTTGAGACACCTGCATCCATTAATAGAGTGACTGCTCCAAATTCCAACTGGTCTCATTTACCTGTGAAATCTTGATTATACCAATCTCCTGACTTTGGGCTGGCACAGTTCTTGCTGTTGCAATAAGTTGAAGTTCTAGAGTATGGAAAATCTAATTCTATTAGTCTGCCTTTTGAATAAATTTTAAAAGCATTGAAGGAGTATTTACTCAAAAATTGTAAGTCTTACTTAATTGTAAGTAAAACTTTCCATCAAGCAATATAATCCCATAATTAATTGATAGATGTTACTGCTTGCTGGTTATTGTAGGTATTAAAGAGCCTACTCCAGTGATAATTTTTACCTTGATCTCTTCCTTTGGATGCCATTTTTAGGTCCTACTCCTTGGTATAGCGGCTAAGTTTTCAGCTGCAGCACCCGACATATGGTTTCTAGTTCTAGTCCCAGCTGCTCCATTTTCTACCCAGCTCCCTGCTTTTGGCCTGGGAAAGCAGTGGAAGACGACTTAAATGTTTGGGTCCCAGCACCAATGTGGAGGACCTAGAGGAAGCTTCTGGCTTCTTATTGGCTCAGCTCTGGTCATTGTAGTTATTTGGAGAGTGAACCAGTGGATGAAAGATCTCTCTCTTCTTCCCTCTCTACTCCTCTCTGTAACTCCACTTTTCACATAAAAATAAAATTAAATTTAAAAATAAGCATTTTATTTGCAATGCAAGAAACAGAGAGACACACACACATAGACAAAGAGAGAGACAAAAAGAGATAAAGGAAGAGATCTTCCAACTCCTGCTACACTCCCCAAATGCCTGCAACAGCTGGGCCTGAGCTAAACCAAAACCAGACAGAGAAATGGTGTGGCTTTTGCTTTTCCTGGTTGTGTCTTACTTTACAGTGAAAATTTATACCTCCATAATAATTAGAGGCAGCTTCCAATACTGAAATATTATGACCAGACTAATAAAAATGAAAACTCATCTTAATGAAAAGAACAGAATTCCCGATAGGAGTTCTGTAATGAGATACATAGTCATTGATTACGCAGAACAGTCAGTGTTGTATGCATTTAATGAGGATCTGGTGAAACCTTGGGGAACTAGCCATTCTCTCAGTGTGAGCAGTTCCTGTCTGTATAATCCTCATTCATTCCCTCTTCTCATAGAAAAATTGAAGAATGAAGCAAGAACTTGATTTCCTTTAGCTAAATCTACTAAGCTTGACATTTTCCCAAATTTGCTTGCTTGGTTATTCTGTTCCAAGTTCACATACATTAAAAAGTTATTTGAATAAGTTGGGGGACATTATGTCTGTTTGCAACAAAACACTTTCAAGTTTGTTACCTTTGCAAGAGAAAAGAATACACTCTTTCTTTAATTTTTATTGGAAAGGCAGATTTACAGAGAGAAGAAGAGACAGAAAGATCTTCCATCTGCTGGTTAACTCTCCAAGTAGCCACAATGGCGAGAGCTGAGCTGATCTGGAGCCAGGAGCCTCTTGCGTGTTTCCCCTGCGGGTGTAGGGTCCCAAGGCTTTGGGCCATACTCCACTGCTTTCTCAGCCCACAAAAAGGGAGCTGGGAGGGAAGTGGAGCAGCTGAGGCATGAACCAGTGCCATATGAGATTCTGGTGCATGTAATGTGAAGCTTTAGCCACTGGGACACTGCACCAGGCTCAAGAACATTCTCTTAAATAATCATGATACAATTACCCAAACTGGGAAAATTAACAGGTGCTTCATTTTTTTTTCTGTTTTAATAATCGGCACATAACTATTATTTTTTTGAAATCAAACTGTAAATAATTTAAATTTTTAAAATCATGTATCCTGGGCCCGGCGCGGTGGCGCAAGTGGTTAAAGGTCCTCGCCTTGCACGCCCGGGATCCCATATGGGCGCCGGTTCTAATCCCGGCAGCCCCGCTTCCCTTCCAGCTCCCTACTTGTGGCCTGGGAAAGCAGTTGAGGACGGCCCAAAAGGTTTGGGACCCTGCACCTGCGTGGGAGACCCAGAAGAGGCTCCTGGCTTTGGATCGGCGTAGTATCGGCCCGTTGCGCTCACTTGGGGAGTGAATCATCGGATGGAAGATCTTCCTCTCTGTCTCTCCTCTCTGTACATCTGCCTTTCCAATAACAAAATAATAAAAATAAATCTTTAAAAAAAATCATGTATCCTGAGTTAATGACAATTAGATTAACATTTAATCCAAGAAATTGTACACCAAGAGTATATATGTATATGAGTGTATTTGCCTCTTTTCTGGTACTGCAATAAAATACCTTGGGCTGCAAAACTCTGTAAAAAAGGTTTTAGAGACTTAAGGGCCATGTGGTGATGGCCTTTTGTGGCAGAGATGGTTCATGACATCACATGGCAAGAGATAGGCAGCACCCATTGGTGTCTATAGCTTTTGTTCTGCCTCTCATGTCTGCACCCTGAAGACATTATCTGTTCCTATTATTCTTCCAAAGGCCCTACTTTAAAACATCACAGTTAGATTAAGTTTCCATTATCTTACTTCACAGTTGGAATTTAATTTCACACATTAACTCTTGGGGGCCATCCAGACCATAACAATAAATCATAAACCCTGAAATTTACATGTGTCTTTATCTCCAAAGAGATCCATGTTGGCAACCAAAAACAGAGTCAGTGAATCTAAATGTCAGAGCAAAGTAGCCTGGGACACTATCATAGTTTAGTCTCAATCTCAGACCTAGCCATAGTTAAACGAATACCAATAGAGCTTTTTATACTTCAGTGTGCTTAAAATGTGCATTCAGCTTTTTCTTCTTCACACTGATTTTTTTGGACAGTTGCTGTCAAGATTATTGACATTTGACTGTTACCTGGTTCTGAGTTCACTACTTCGCATGAAATGGACAGGATATCCCTCAAGCCCTTTGTTGGAGTCTGTTGCCTTCCTCTATGCCTGTTCACTCAATTTATTCATTTTTCAACACCTCCTCTTTGTCAGAGTTCTATACTTTCACCTGGGTGTCTGCCTGTTGATTTGTCAGCTGACATTCAAAGTGATTACTGATACAAATTTACAGTAGCTCCTTTTCTAGGGAGTTTTGAATTTTAACCAAGATCTCGAAATGAGGAGATCCTCAGATATCCAAAAGAAACGGAGCTGTCAGGATGCAGTCACGTTTTGGGGTAAAGAAAGACCACTTGACACTCACCTGTGAAGGTAGATATCAAAGGTGCAGAGAAGAGGTAGAAATTTGGTTTGCTTTTTTCTTACTTTCCTGCAGATCTGTTGAATTTTCTGTCAAGGTTTGGGGATTTGGAGGAGTGGGACCTTGAGAAATCTGAGTTTGGCTTTGCTGATGGACTTAGTCCCCAAACTCTCCACATTTCTATCTTCTTCAGGGTTAAAAGTGGAAGATGGGTAGCCCACAGCATCAGTTTATTAAAGGAACACATCACCCTATGTGCTGCTCCCAAGAAGAGCATAGAGCAGAATGAAAACTTGAAATCCTCCTTCAAATTTTTTATGACATCTGGAGTTCCTGTAAACATTTCCAAAGGAAGAAAAAAAAAACCCTGATTTTTATAAAACTGGCTTTTTGTAACACACAAATGTTCTATGGACTACAACAGAAAACTTATTCTGGGTTTGAAGTACAATTTTTTGTTGTTTTGAAAGAGAGAGAAAAGGAAAGAGAGACCTTCCATCTTTTGGTTCACTCTCCTAATAGCCCAGCAGTTGAATCTGGACCAAGATGAAGGCAAGAGCTAGAAACTGCATCTTGATCTCTCCACATGGATGGCAGGAGCCTAAGAATTTGGTGCCTCTTCTGCTTCTTTCCCAGGAACATTAATAGAAAGGTGGATCAGAAGTGGATCAACTAGCACTCAAACTAGCACTCAAATATGGAATGCTGGCATCGCAAGTAGCAACTGTACCACAGTGCCAGCCCCATACAATATTGAACAGTTATAAAATCTCTAGAATGAACGGAGAAAAAAGTTAGATGTTATTCTTTTCCCCTTTTGTACTTTCTAGGAAATAATAACCAGAACTCTTAGGAATAATGATAGCAATTCTCTCTTCCTGTGTTTGCATACCCAAGCAAATGAAATAACTTCAGAGTATATTTCTCTCCCTAGCTACCTGGATTCTTAAACCAGGACTCTCTTCTGCATATTTCTGCATGTTTCATGAAGGGAAAAAAGTGATTTCTATGGATAGGAAGAAAGCAGATTAAAACCAAAGGGGATACAGATTGTGTGTGGACGAGTGGAAAGATTAGTTATTGGTGATTGTTCTTATTGCATAAGTTCTTCCCACACCTACCCTGAATCCAGTATGAATACTTAAAATTGGTGCCTTTCCAGAAGATCTGAGCCGTGTGGATCCCATATTTACACAAAAGCAAACTTTGCTCCTTACACAAAAGTTTGCTTTTGTGTAAGGAGAAGTAATTCTTGCCAGAGATGCTTTTCTTCCATTGTGATAGTATCAAAGCATAAAGCAACTCATGCCAGAGGTTTGCTGATGGGATTGGTTGTTTTTTTTTTCTCTTATTTGAGATGTACAGTATATATACACCGTACAGGGATGTTAGCATACTGGGAAGTAAAGGTACTATAGAGTATGCATCATTACTTCTTAATAAAAGTAGGACTGCAAATGGAGCTTATATATATATCTTGCCATTGTGATGCTAGGTTTTCTACCTTTTCCTATACTTACATTTAAATATTAAAAAATTAGTCATATAACCATGAACTGAGGGTCTATACTGTTGTTATAACTCAGGGATAAAAAGTGGGAGGGGAAAATGGGGAGAGAAAAAGAAAAAGGTGAGGGGTAAGCCTCTATTCCTATAAAACCGTACTGGGCAAAATAATTTTTAACAAGCTTTTTTTCAAAATTAATTTATTTTTTATTATAAAGTCAGATATACAGAGAGGAGGAGAGACAGAAATATCTTCCATCCGATGATTCACTCCCCAAGTGACAGCAACAGCTGGTGCTGCGCCGATCCAAAGCCAGGAACCTGGAACCTCTTCCAGGTCTCCCACGCAGGTGCAGGGTCCCAAGGCTTTGGGCCATCCTTGACTACTTTCCCAGGCCACAAGAAGGGAGCTGAATGGGAAGTGGGGCTGCCGGGATTAGAACCGGCGCCCATGTGGGATCCCAGTGCTTTCAAGGTAAGGACTTTAGCCGCTAGGCCATGGTGCAGGGCCCAATTTTTAACAATGTTAAAATGATTTAATTCCTGCTATTGACATCTTACTATGTGTTGCTTTCTTCCTTCATCCTCATTCTATTTACATAGGTAATCTGGTCTCAAATCTAGTTCAGCCACTCTGCATTTCAGTGTTTCTATATCTTACATTCAGTAGTGACCCAGAAACACCTCATTCCAAATACAAACTGTAGAATTGTAATTCTTCCCTCTTAGGTTAAAGTTAAAATGTAAATAATGGTAAAAGGTTAAAAAAGATAATTTAATATAAGTCTCATTGAGGGGCAATACCATTCATAACTTTATCATTTCCCGTCAGGTACATTAAATTTAGATTACCTTTCACAAACTGTTTTTTCACTTTCAGAGAAGCCAAACACTATTTCTTGTCAGTTAATTATCTGTCAAGCATGATTCTTCCTCTCAGTCTAGAACTGATTATAGTGAGGGAGGTATAAGCCATAGCTCATCCAACCATCATTTACCAGGAAAACAAGGCAGCTAAAATCTATGTGATGCTGCCAACGGGCGAATCTTAGAGTAAAATATTGTAAGGAAAACTGCTTTTTCTTTAGAAAATGATACAACTTTAGGAGTTCTTTGTTGTCTGGCATTTTGGATCCTTAATCCCGCCCAATCCCTTAAAAATAAACTCCATCAATCTGAATTACAGGCAAAGACTGGTGAGTCATGAAGCTTATAGAAGCACATAAAACATTATAGGGCAAGAAGGGTGTAGGTGTTAAACACAGTCACAAAAGAATCCAAGTTCTTGCTTTCAGCTCAGCCTACATATCTTGGCTGTGATTCTTTAAGGCACATTCAGGTCCTTGGGAGGGTGCTCATTTTAGTCTTATGAGTCAGGGTTTATGCACATTCATTTAAACATTATATGAACAGGTGGCATACAAAAGCAGAAAGCAAGAGTGGGTGTAGGGAGTAGTCAAACTTTTTATTTCCAATGAGGGTGGGAGAAAAGAGGAAGGAGGAGGAAATATGAACATCTCGGGAATTTACTCAGGTAGCTTTCCAGGCAGAGTGATATCTACAAATATATTTAAAAATATAAGTCATGCCAGCAGGGGTATAAATCAGTCCAAGTATACATCTGCTGTCATTTATTTTTTACTCACGTTAAATTATTTGAACTCCTCCTTCAGATGAGGTGAATCATCCTGCTTTTGTCTTCCTCCATTTATCTTTTGCAAGGGAAATGTTAAAAAAAAAAAACCAATATTTAGATATGTCAGGCTGGGGACAGACCTACACCAGCATAGGGATGCTATAATTCTAATGGAATCACTAAATCTGTTCATTGACCTTGCCATGCATTTTGTTCATGCTTAACTCATGCTTTGCTGAGGATATCTTCCTGAATCACCCTTGTATACCAATGTATGAACCTCTGAGTTTAGTTTAGGTCTTTGTCTTTCACAATGCCATACCATTAAATTTCCTCTGTCACTATTGCTGAGTCCATATGTGTCTTCTCTGCTTTTGTTTTCCACCTTAAATTCCAAATATGGACCCATATTTTTGTTACGTGTCTTTTAGAGTCACCTAGCAAGCGCAGGGTACAGAGCAGGCTTCCTAATAAATATTTGTTGGAGGTGTGAATAATAGAGAGCAATTATGGCTAAGGATTTATTGCCAGAAAGAAGGCGAGGGAGAAACAGGGACTTAAGGCTGTGAAGAAACCCAGCCTGCAGCCTTTCAGCTTGCTACAGGCTTAAGAAATGTTCTCACCTGCTTTTAAAGAGAGTGGAATGTACATTTGTTTCCATGTTCAACAGCTGAAGGGTGAAAAATAATATGGTTGAAATCTCTCAGGCATCAGTCTTGTTCTTGACCATTTGGCAAGCCCTTTTCCTGAGCTTAGCTCTCTCAGGAGTGATCTGAAGGGATACTTTTGCTCCTGAACACATGGAACTGTAGAGGACAAAGTGTTGAGAAGATTGGTATGGGAAGGTGGTATGAGAAGGTAATTGTCCCTTTAAAAACTAGAATTTCAAGAATGTTTGGAATTGAGTAGGAAACAGAGTTGATCCATTGGGCATCAATATCCAGGAGATGCTTTGGCACTGTAGAGGAAATATGGCTAAGAAACAGCGATCTGAATATTGTCCCCTGTATTGGAAGATATGACTGTGAATCTGAATGGATCTTGCTCCAGGTTGAAATAAAATATCAGCACAAAATCTGTGGAGATAATGATCAAGTCAATGTTAGAAGATAAAAACAATTTTAGTGTGGAAGAAAAGAATAAGCAGTTACTGGACATATGATGTACAGATATGTATATACATATTTATGCACATACAAATTGATACATATGTATTATAGGATAGCTTTCATTTATGTGCCTACAGGCAATTAAAAGAAAGGGGATGAGGAAATGAACCCAACAATAATTTTTGATGCCCTTGTTGGATGATCTGCATTATTATAAATACAAAGCGCCAGTGTCCAGATTGCTTGGTTCTTAGAAATAGTTTTTTAGTAATGAAGAGATTCAGTAGAACTTCATAGGAGTGTCTATTGATCCTGGTCAGGGAAGTGCCTTGAAACAGTCCCACTAACCATCATTGTAGAGATGCTCAGATCGACAGACAGGACAAAGGTCCTAGGTTTGTGTGCCCCACCCTCATTTGAGACTCCACCTGCTCTCAGATGATTCCTCTTAACCATGTTTCCTGATACCTTCTCCCCTGATTTACCATTTGACATTCCTTTTATGGACTACTGCTTCAGTTTAAGTGTGTTCAGGTATGTTTTTCAGAATTTTAAAGCCTATTTAGTCCTGGTCATTTAAAACATGTTGCCCTTTAATATTATCTACTTTTATTTTTAATTTTTTTAGTTTATTTTAAATTTTAGATAATGTTGACATTGTTGATTAGAGTGGGAAGGATCAAGGGTTGGGGAAAAGTGGGTGTGATCATTGTTTCCAAATTCTCTGTTTCTTCTTATTACTTAGTGGAGTAGGGGAAGGGATAAGGTGAGAAGCCATATCCAGCTCTAGAACCCAGGGGTGGAGAGTGGCCACTTGATATCAAGCCAGAGTCCCAGTGTGGCACATTCTTCAAGGGTTCTGCCCAGGTGGTTTTGATAGTTCTGAAAACTTGATCTTGCCAATCCAAGGATGAAGGAACCCTCTCAAAGTCCACTGGCTGACATAGTCAACCTCAGAGTCTCAATTTGGCCAGATATTTGCTGTCATTGTTTGGCTACAATAGCTGTCCAATTTGTTCTGTCCTCCTTTCTCTAAGATGGTACAGATGTCCCCTGCAGGGCTCAGTGGGCTCCATTTCCTCCATGTGGATCTAGGCCAGCTGTCTACTACTCCATCTTTTCCTCTGGAGAGGGCCAGTTCTTGCAGGTGAGCCAAGGACTTGGGCCAGGTGTCCTGGGCCCCACTGAACCCCTAGAGCCCAGGGCTCATGGACCTAGCCCCCACTGTGCAGGTGGGACAAGAACCTGAGCTTGGTGACCTGGATTCTGCTGGAACCCCTGTCCCCGGGGCTCACAGATCTGGCACCTACCATGCAGGCAGGCCAAGAAGCCAGGCCAGGTGACATGGGCCCTGCCAGACCCGCCAGCCCTTGGTTCTCACGGACCCCACCTCCCACCACACAAGAGGGTCAGGCACCTGGGCTAGCTGTCAGAACCCTCACCCCTGAGGCTCACAGGCCCAGTACCACCACTTGGTACTCACCTTGGCCCAGGCTTGGCGACCCAACCTCTGCAGGACATCCCACCCCGAGGGCTCATGGACCCAGCACCCACCTCCCCTGATTGTTATGGCTCGCTTCACCTCGGCATCCATCAGCAGGTGCTATACCTCAGCTCGGTCTAGCCCATTTCCAGCTCATATTGGTGGGTTCTGCAGCCCAGCCAGGTCTAGCAAGCCCCCAGTCTCAGCCCTGATGTGAACTGGCTGCTATTGTGGCCCAACCCATCCCCTCCTGCATCTCATCCTGGTTCTCAGATCTGCCAGTGAATGTTATGAACTGGCTCAGCATGGCCCACTCCCAGACCTGGCCCACATATATGCCAGTGGATATTGTAACCTAGCCTGGTCTGGGCTGCTCCTTGTTTTGATTCTTGTGCTCATCTTCAAGGACTGCATTCTGAAAAGGCTGCTCTATCAGCTCTCTTCCCAATGGCAGATATTGCACATGCCGGTGGGTCTTTGGCCAAGGTAGACTTTGTCTACCTCTTGTCCTGGCAGGAACAGTGGCGTTGCCCAACCAGTCCACACCATTCTGGTTCTCACTGTTGGGTGCTACAGCAAGCCATGCCTGGTCCACACCCAGACACAGCTCTCATGTGGTTCAGCGGGAGCTGAGACCTAGCCCAGCCAATTCTAAACCCATGCTGGCTTTCATGCATACAAGTAGGTGCTGGAGTCTAGCCCAGTCTGGTACACCCCCGGCCCAGTCCACACCCATGCTGAGGGAGACTGCAGCTATGTCCAGCGTAGGCCATCATCCTATTCTGGTTCTTGTGCTCACCAGTGGAACCCCAACTCAGCTAGGGCTTCCCCTTAGTACCCCAACCAGGTCTGTTCCTAGCTATAGCTCTTGTGCATGCCAAAGAAGATTGTTGTTCCACGGGAGTGAGAACCTATAAGCCCTCACAAATTCTGCCCCTGGTCCTGATTCACTGACGTTGTTGCTCATAGTCATGACCCATCCACACATTGCCCATTCATTGTTCCAACTCTCATTGGTGAGGACCTTGATCTAGCCCAACCAGGACTGTTTTTATTCCAGCCTTATTATGTGCCTGTGAGTGATATTTATGTAATGGTCAATGCTAACTGCTCCAACTCAGGCCTCCTAGGTGAATTGGTACTTCGGTCTGACCCTTAAAGTCCCTCCCATTCCCTGCTCCAAGCAACTCAGTCTCAACACCCTTGTTTACCTGTAGAACAATGGTAATGTCCAAGGAAGTTCCTCAGAAGTCATTCATCACATGAACATGAATTCTCAGATTCCTACACACCCCCACCTGTGTCAACTACAAGGCCCGTTATAGGTCCACACCCCCAAGAACCCAGAGCTCACTGCTGGGTGGCCAGGGTGCCAATGATGCCAGGCAAAGCCCTCTGGTTGCCTGGCCCAAAATGGTGCCAGTCACATTTAAGCAGCTGGTGGACTGAAGCTCCCAAGTCAGGGAACTAGGCTGCGCCAACTGAAACTATATGCGGCTGCTGGGTGGAAGCTTCTATTCATGTGCCGAGCCCCTATTAATATTTTTAAATAAATAAAATGTTGCAGCTAAAACATAACAAATATTTTAATTCAAATACCTCATCTTACCAGGAAGTTCCCTTCCTCTTGCCCAATCACAGAGTGTAGGTTCCAGCTGGAGAAACTGGTCCTTTATTGTAGAAAATGTGGCTGTTGCTGAATGTGAGTTAATCTTGCACCATGATTAAAAGAACAACAACAGCAACAGCAACAACAAAACAAGGCACACATCCTGTGGAGATGTCAGAAATACAAACAGGCAGAAATAAGGGTCTGTGCCTTGGCAACTTTGTTTTAGGCTCCTTGGGTTGGTTTCTTCCAAGTAGGACTTAGAAACTATCCTTGGCAGACTCTATCTGGGATCCCTGTGTCTCCACAGATTGACTGAAGGGTCACAGTGGTTACCATCAGTGGCCACATAGCTACAAGACTGTGGTTTAGAAAAACAGGCAAGAGCAGTCAGGATCTTTGAATAGGTTACAAAGAGGCAGATAGTGGGCAAATGAGAGGAAATTTTTCTGCACTATGGTTGGAATGGAGCAGAGAAGACAGTGGCATTGGAGGTCTTCTTTTTTTTTTTTGCTCAAAACATCCCCACTAGCATCTCAATTCCTTACCTTAGGAACCACAGTTCTTTCCATGAGCCATTTCCCTTTCCTCCTCTCCCATCCTCTCCACCTCACAGATGCAGCCAGTGTCTAACCTGCCTGCTTTCCATTGCCTAATGACCTGTTCTTAGCTGGCTTTCCTCTTGGAATGCTCTGTCCCTAGACACCTGCTTGACTTCTCACTTCATTTAGGTACTGATCAGTTATCATTGTCCCAGAGAGGTCCCCCTGGATATCCCAGGCAAAAATCACACCCTGTTTTCTGTAACTTCTCTCAATTCATTTTCTTTTTCTCCTTATACTCTGAATGGAATTTATGGGACAAATATCTACCATATACATGGATTTGAGTCCAGGTTAGGCTAATATTGATTGTGTTACCTTGGGAAAATTATTTAATCTCCTAATCTTTTATTTTTTTTTTGTAGTCTGAATTTATTACACCTATCTCAAAAGATTATGATAAGAATATAGTACATATACTCCTCTGTTACAGTGTCTGGCACATAATAAATTCCCAGGAAATGATGACTATGGGTTTTAACTTGGTTTTGGATTTTAGTAACATACCCTTTCCTATCTGTAGCTCTGAAACATTTTGTAGCCCAACTTTTGTATGGTGACTTTGTCTTAAGCCTGGTGTATATCTCCTATTTGCTAATAAGATGAAAATGCCAGGTTTAGTGAAATGCTCAAAGGACAACAAAACTCACTAGTTCCCCCTCTCCTTTAATATAACACCATGTTTTTCCTGAGGAAAGGAGGATGCTCTGACCTTTGTTCTTGTTGCTTTAGCTTATGGGAAAAAAAACATATGAGTGAGTGTGTTTGTGTGTGTGTTGTAAACTGAGCTCAAATTGGGCCCTGGGGAAACTGAATCTGTGTTACACTATGTCTTTCTGAGAACAAAGCCCTTCCCAGGTAAATGCCTTGGAATGTGTAATTATTTCTGCTTTACTTGGTTGTGCTGTAAAGTGGTAACAGTTGTGAAACATAAAAGAAAGAAATGTAACAATGAAAGGAATTAGATCAATCTTAGTCAGTATGCTTTTCCTGAAGAGAAAGACAATACATAAGATTATGGTTATGGAGCCCTAGTTCTTTTATTTAAACCACATTTATTTACTTAAAAAAAAAGACTAGTGAAAAAAATCTAATGGATGAGTGAAGTAAAATTTATAGTCCCGCATATACTAGGATGTGCCAGAAGAGTTCATACATATTTTTTTTTGAAAAACATTTTATCTCAAGCACTATTGTGTGGTTTATGTTTGTTTATTTGGGATTGTCTATCCTGGGACCCTGTGATATCAGTCACATGAGTTACTACTCTCTTTTGCTATAAATGATAAAAAGGAAATGTCTTGAGATACAATTTCTAAGAAAATAAAACAAAAAAGAAGAGATGGCTGGTTATAGAAAACAGTTCTTTATGAATAATTCATCCACAGAACTTCTTAAAACTAGAGAAATACTATACATGGGGTTTCATGTTTTATTAAAAAATCAGTAATACTGATATTTGCTAGAAATATTTGAGTATATAATTTTGCTCACTTTTGTCATTTCTCAGAGTACTTTAATTTTTAAAAGTTTTATTTATTTGAAAAGAGAGAGGAGAGAATGATGAGACAGAGATCTTCCATCAGCTAGTTCACGTCCCAAATGACTATTATAGCCACAAGGCTAGGCTAGGCTGAAGAGAGCCAGGAACTCTCTCCATTCCTGGTTTCCCACATATACAGCAGGTGCTTGTGTACCTGGACAATCTTCTGCTCCATTCCCAGATATATTAATGGGAAGTTGGATCAGGATCTGAGCAGCTAGGATTTGAACAGCACTTTGATAATGGTTTCTTATGTTGCAAGCAGTGGTTTAACTTCCAGGGGCACAACACACTCTGTTCTGGTGCTCGGAATCACCAGTGGATGATGTGAACTGGTTCAGCCTAAACTGCCCCTGACCCATGCCAAATATAATCCAGTGGGAAAGTTTCCATGGCCTATTCTGGGTTGTTTCCTATCATGCTTCTTGTGCTTACCTGCTGGGTCTGTGTCTTGCCAGAGGAGTTGCCCAGACTCCTCTATCAGAACCTCTCCCAGTGCCAGATTTTGCACATACCAGGGGGTCCATGATCCAGCCCTACTCAGTTCACCTCCTGTCCTAGCAGGAGCAGTGGCTTTTCCTGACTGGCCTTCAACCCAAACTGGTTTTTATACAAGCAGTCTTAAAAACAACAACAAAAAAGATTGCTTACAAAGATTTCAGCCTAAGAAATTGGAAAATTTTAACCATCCTTAACTGGAACAGGGAAGACTTCAGGAGCCATTATGTACCTTTCTATCTTGTAATAGAAGCTGAATACTATTTAAGCTTGCAGTTCTACCCCCAGTAAAGTTTGAAAATCATTTTGAACACATTACTAATCAAGATTGAGCCCTGTTTTTAAAAACTTGATTTTAAAGAAGAAAGTAAATGTATTTCTATCTAACCCTTGAATTTTTACAGTGGGTATTTGTGACCACATATAATTCATTGGCATTATTTTATATGGCAATAATAGGATTTACTCTGGGTACTATATACTGTTATCAATTATATCAACCTCCTTAGTACTAGTTTTAGGAGTTTTTAAAGTTGACAAAAGTATATAAAGTAAAATAAACAGACAAAATTATTGTCTAGTCTGTCAGCATAACAACCTATTTGAAATGCATTTATAAGAACCAGCCATGAATATGTATGACTAGCGAGTGTTAACTCTATTATCCTCAAGTAGATTATTTGCAGATTTTCTGCAGTTTCATGATCTGTGTTCTTTAATGGAAAAGGCAATTGCAGTTGAATGTCTTTGTTTATCAAAGTGCATTGTAAGGGGCTTTTTTTATTGATTTCAGGACTTTAAATTATTTTGTGTTGTTTTCACCTCTTTTAGCCTTCTATCTTGCATAATGGAGGGGGCTTACCTCAAACTAGTTGATGGGTTCCAGAATAACTAACTTCATGGAGGTCATACTTATTGCACAGTAAGAAATACCAACTAGACCCATTTTGTGTTAGAAAAAAATCTCTGTTGGCTTCCATTTTTATAAATCCAAGAGTTCATATATTGATTGCCATTATTTGTCTTTTGTGTTGATAGTTCACCTATACCTTAAATTATAGTGTTGTTCCTAGCAGCTTCTCTTCTTATAAGTTTATATTAAAAATAGTTTTATTGAGACATAATTCACTTATCATGAAATACGACTGTTAAAATTTTAGCATCTTTAGAAGTATGCGTAGTCATCAACACAATCTAATTTTAGAACTTTTTCATCTCAAAGAAACCTAATTAGTGATCATTCTCCATCTCGTCTCCTCTATCCACCCCAGCTCACTACTTATCTTCTCTCTGTTTCTGTATGCCCATTCTGGATTCCTCACATAGGTGAAATCATACAACATGTGGTCTTTTGTCAATACTTTTTTCAACATAACATGCAGTTCCAAGGTTCATCTATATTGTAGCATTTATCAATGTGTGCTTCATGTTATTATATTGCTTCACAGTAATATTCCATTGCACAAATATGCTGTATTTATTTCATCCATGCTTCAGCTGGTGGACAATTGAGTTGTTTTCATTTGTTTATCTATTTTATCTTAAATTCAGTTAATTTATTTGTTATCTGAAGAAGCACTAGAGTTGCACGGTTCACAGTTCTGAGGCACAATAGGAGACATGATGTGTTGCTTGCCTTCCAACTCCAAGCTGCAGACACCCAGTTTTTGTTCCTGGAGGCAACCAGTGTACCTACTTGTATAGTCTTCCAAGGAAGACATTTTAATGTAATTTTAATTTTAGTACATGAGAATGCGAGGGTTTTGTTCTAAGCTTGGTGTGGCCAATGAAAGAATATCTTATGTCTCAATGATGACTTTATTTCAGGGTTGAGTAACAATTAAGAACTTACAAGTTTAATAATTATCTCAAATAGCTAAAGGTTATCATCGAAACAGTCTACCTCTCTTTAATCTTTGTTTTCACCCTTGGAGCCAATCTTTGATCCATTATCTTCTGGTGATCATTTTACTCAGTGTACTTTCCAGAGACATATAATCAGCTGATTTTATCCTTTTAAAATACATTTCTGCTTCAAATGCTTTACTTTGTGTCTGAAACTCTCCAAATTTGTTCCTACCTGAATCACAAACCTCAGCTTTTATCTTTCCAGGCTCACAGACTTCTTGTCAGTCCTTATTTAAGTAGATCATTGTCCAACTCAGGATCATGAGCTTACTTGCTCTTTCCTCTGCCTGGAAGACTTTCTTCTGCACTTGGTGACCAGTTCCTTCTCACTTTTCAGGTCTTGCTGAAATGTGGTTTTCTTTGACCATCTTGGCTGCAGTGGGCTTCCTTGTCCTTCACTCTCCCACTGTATTAATTAAATAGCTTATTTAACTCAGAATTTACTATGGTATTTATTAAATCAGTTTTTGGAATAATTTATTCTAAAGAAGTCCATAGTCTATAACAAACATAGGTAAATTATATCTTAAATCCTGTTTTTGCAGGTCCTGGGGCTAAGTATTGGTTTACATTTTTCAAGGGTGGTTTAGATTTTTTTGAACCTAATGAGCACACAGTGAGGGTGTGGTCTGCTTTGTTTTTTAACTATTTACTATTTGGCTCTTTGCAGAAAAGTATGTTAATTCCTGATCGAAAGCAAAGGTGTCCAAAGTACATTCAAGGGATGTTCAAGAATCCAATGATGCCTTAATGGTTTATGCTTTTTTATGCTTTTTTCAGTTATTTGTTGTATATGTTTTATAAAGTACATAAGTTTAGCATAGTTGTGTCCTTATAATTTATAAATTAATACATTTGCATGCTACAATGTATTAGGGATGATACAAAGATTTCAATAATACAGATGATAAAAATTGTGGTGGCAACTAGGACTAAAATATAACATTATAAGGATAAATACTATATTCTTTTTCCATATTTCTATCATCTAACACTTAATGTCATGTTTTTGTTTAACAAATGATGATAGCACGGTTGTCATTTGTTACCATATTTTATATTCCAGGTATTAACTAAGTTTGTGACACATGGACTTTTTAATGGCCAAAGCTATCCTGTATCCTCTGTTTTACCAATGAGGAAATGAGACCGAAAGAGGTAAAAAACCTTCTGAATTTTATGTTGCTGAGAAAGTTGGAGGTCAAGTCAGACACCGCTGCCTCAAATCTCAGTGTTTTTAATCACCAATGACTACTTTTCATTTTATTCTTTTTGACTCTATATCAAATATTAACCACATTTTGGAACCCTGAAGGATTTGAATGTCCAAGCTATAGCAGCCTAGTTGAGTTAGTCAAGCTTGCAGTGTGAGTTCATGACGATGAAGATGGGGCTTTTATATTTGTGATAGGATATTTTTGCTTCAAGCATTTGGTTGTGAGATCTTGGTGTCAGAATTAAGAAACAGGAGTTTAAGTTTAGTTTTGTAGTTTACTAGGTAAATTGCTTAACTTCAGTGAGTTTATTTTCTCATCTGTAAAACTGTACTGATAAATATTTATCTCACAAGTAAACTGCATATGTAAGTGACTTTCCTGCTAAAGTCTATAAAATATTAGCATTTCTTCTTTCTTTCTTTTTATTTTTTACATTTAATATTTTATTGTTATTATTACTATTATTATTTTATGATATAGTTCCATAAGCTCCTGGTATTTCCCTTATCCCCATCCCATTACCCCCCCCCCACCTAGTTCCTCTGTATCATTACTAAAGTATAGTTCTTCATACACAGTCATTTGTCCATCATTGCGGTCATGGACAATGGCAGGAGAATCAAGGTCTTTTTTTTTTTATTATCTGCCTCTCTGTTGCCTCTAGTCTTAGGGACTTATTTAGAGATCTCCAATATATGGACAATGCTTGTAAAGGCCTACAAATGTTTATAGATCTTGATTTCCTCCAAATGGTTATACCAATTATTTTCTGATGGTCCACTTACCAATTAATAATATTATTCCATGTGACATATTTTCATCTTGACTAGAGTCATTATTTCAATTTTCCATTGCCATTTAATTTTGTGTAAGTCTAACTTATTTTTCTTTAACTAAATATCAGTTTAAATTGCCAGCCCACTTGCTCTTTTGTTTTCTTGATTTTAGTTATTTATTTTAAAAGGCAGAAAGGGGAGATATAAAGAGAGATATTCACCTGCTGATATACTGCCTAGAAGACCACATCAGCCAAGGCTAGGCCAGTGGAAATTAGAACTTAGGAATTCCATCTGCCTCTTCCTTGTGGGTGACAGGGGTCCACATCCTTGTACCATATTACTTTGCCTTATAAGGCACATTAGAAAGTAACTGAAATGGAAGCAGAGTAGCCAGAACTTGAATCCAAAAGGGAAGCTGATGCGACAAGTGGCAGCTTAATTTCATAACCCTAGTTCTTGCTAGGGTTTGCAGTCCTCAGTTTTAAATTAATCTCCATTCTTTCCTATTTATATGACCCTGATCATTTTGGTTACCTAGATGATCTTGTTTTCTTATCTTCTAATGAGAATGACAGTATTTCTCTGTCTGATTATGAAAATTGAATCATATAATTGTGTGATGGACCAGGCTTCAACACTTCATGGTTCTAGGAATGCCATTGTGGAATGAGGATGAATATGACATTGCCCCTCTTCAGCAGAGGACCCTTGAGGGAAAATTAGAAGCACTGTAGAAATGCAAGGACAAAGTAAGCTTTGACTCCTAGAATAGGATTTAGAAACCCATATAAATGTAACAGTTTGAAAATTGGTAAGTATGAGAGAGAAACTAATTCCTAAAGTCTCAAATATTTACTTTCTATCTCATGAGCAAAGCTAACAGAAATGACAGGAATAACCTAGGATGTGCCACAAAAAAAGCTCCAACCAGAAAGGAAAGTTTGCAATGTTTAGGCTATTTTATAGTTTTAAATATATATTGAGAGTGTGAGAATTAATTAGATAACTTGCCTAAAAGCATTGATCACAATAATAAGATAGTTCTTATCTTATTATTAATATCTTATTAATAAGATAAGGTAATTATTAAACCTTAAAAATACAGTTTACTTAACTAAAAGATTTTAAAAATTTATTTGAAAGAGTTACAGACAGAGGGAAAGGAAGACAGAGGGAGAGACAGAGAATCTTCCATCCACTAGTTTACTTCCAAGATGGCCGCAATGGCCAGGGCTGAGCCAAGTAGAAGACAGGACCTAGAGCTTTTTCCAGGTCTCCCACCTGGGTGATAGGTATCCAACTATTTGGGCCATCTTGTGCTGCTTTCCCAGATACAATCACAGGGAACTGAATTGGAAGTGCAGGGGCTGTGACAGGAACTGGCTCCTGCATGGGATGCAGGACTTATAAATGATGATTTTACCCAATATATCACAATATTGGCCCTCCAGATTAATTCTAATTATGAAATTTCAAGTATTCTTTCCTCCCCCATTCTGTTTCTGTTCTACTTTTCCCAACCATTTGAGTCAATATTTATACAGAATTGCTCATTTATGTAAATTAGTTAATTCTCAATATTAATTATAACTTCCATAAAATCTTAATAAGCATCCCTTGCTCTTCTGCTTTTCTCTGTTTGACTCCTGGATTATCTGTGCTGCATATATGCATAATTATTGTTCACTTGACACTAATTATGCTGATGATAATGATCTACAGTGGCTGTAAAGGTAGTCTCTGATTAAATTTAACAGCAAATGCAAAGACATGTTTGTTTTGTGCTTGCCTATATTTAAAGGAAAACTAGCGATGATGAAGATGACAGCTATGATGAACAATTTGGAGCCTATTGCTGAAGTGGAATTAAGGTTCAACATTGGAAAAAAGAACTGTTTTCCCATTACCTTTTCTTTACTGGTTCATTGCAGCCTATTCAGGCTCCTAAGTTGAGAATATTCCAAAGTATTATTCAGAAGAATGGCTTTGGATCCTGCAGTCCACAAGTAGTAAAATGCAAATGAATGTAATCCTGGCATGTTTTAGTTAGTAAAATGTTGTGTCTTCTGTCCTCACTCCAGCTTTGAATGTGACTTGTTTTGTTGTTGAAGTTCATGTAGCGTTCGTTCTCTTGTGAACTGGGACAGAGGGTGCTAAAAGGGCCACGATGGAAGTGTTTTCTTTCAGATTCTCTGGAAGTATACTTGTGATTCCTCTCAATTTTGGCATGATTTTCTTTCCTTCCGGATGAACAGGAACAACCTGGGAACTACCGTCAGTGACACAGTAGCAAGGGTGTGGCAGCTAGATGTTTGCCTGAACTCCAAATAGAGAAAGTGTTAGGAAGAGCATTGTTAGGCGGTCTCTCTTTTCCCATAAAATATTTGTACATACACTTTTCTCTGTCCCACTTATCTGTCTCTGCTTATTATTCTTCCCCTTTCTATTCCTTTCCCTTATGCCCTCTGATAACCATGCAGTAAGATACTGCAAATACATGTTCATATTCCAGGCACCGTGAGAGGTAGACAGCAGCCATGCAATGCGGAAGTAGAGAAGAGTTAACAGTGTACACTGTATAACTGTGTTTCACTAAGAACAAATAAAGAGGGGACAGTGCCATGGAATAGTAGACTAAACTTCCACTGGTGGGACCAACATCCCATATGGGTGCAGGTTCCTAGTCTGGTTGCTCCATTTCTAGTCCAGCTCCCTGCTTATGGTCTGGGAAATCAGTGGAGAGTGGCTTAAATCCTTGAGTTTCTATACCCATACCATTGCAGCCATTTGAGGAATGAACCAGTAACTGGAAGATCTCTTTTCTTCTCTGTCCTTCTCTCTATATCTCTGCTTTTCAAACAAAGATAAATAAATAAAAATAAATCTTTTAAAAAAGAATATATAGGGAAACTGATTCACATCATTTACTGTAGTGTGCCATAGTAACAATGCACACAGCCTCGTTACTGATCTTGTGACTTAATATTTCCATTAGACAGAAAGGACATTTAAGACCTAAAAATGGAGAACTTAAACACAAAATGATCTAAAGAAATTACAGCCCTAGGGAAAAAGAACAAAAAAAAATCTTTAATTTTTTTCCTCTCAGTTTTCCTGGGTTGGTTGTCTTTTTTTTTCTTTGTTGGAAAATAGCTGCCTACAATTAGATCTGTCTGACTGATATTTTCAGACTCCTGCAGCTTTTTAAATCTGGATTCTGGAGGCCCAGTGCGCCTTCCGACCCTGAAGTGAATTGCATTAGAAAGAGAGGGGAGATGGGATGAAGATAGAGGTGGAGATTATCTATGTGCTTTCTCTTTAGAGAGAAGAGAGACTAAAGGGACTACAGGGTGATGGGAAGGAAAGTTGAAAGGAGATTGAAATAATTGTCAGGAATCAGAAGTTATGGCTCTAACAATCCTTAGCTAATTTTATTTTGGCTAAGTAATTGCCATGCTAACATCGGGCTAACATTTCTTTTCTAAGCACAAAAGAAAGTGAAGAATTTAACAGCCCTGCAAGTCTGCAAGTTAGGACAGGAATAAAGTGCTTGGCCTGTTCTGCGTGTAATTGTGACATCCTCTGAGAACATAGGGTATGCTGAATGGCACTGTCTAGGTGTCAGGGTCTTAGTTGGCCTGGTGACTACTGATGCCTCAGATATTTTGTTTTGTCATCTCTGTTCCAGACAGGGACAACGAAACATGGCTCTGCATGGTCATTTTGTCTTAAAAATAGCAGCAGCACATTACTGTGAGCTTTATGGCTCAGCAATTGAAGCATTTACACAAAATTTGAGTTTAGCTTTCTAGAGGTCTGCTAAGGAAAAATGACTTAGCAAAATCAAATTTCAAATCAGCATTACTCATTCTACATGAAACATCAAATTCAGTAAAAGAGAAGGTGAAAAAAATTCATCTTCAAAGCTATATATTATACCTGAAACCAAGATCAGTCTTGAGTTCACTGGAAATTTATATGTGGTTAGATCTGAAGAGAAGTTGTTAGTGAAAGGTTTTTGGCTTGTTAACTCTTCTTGCTGGGTGGGTTAGATTTTTATAAATAGAGATGAATTACTGGTTTAAATATTCCCACCAGCTTGATTTAGAGAAACACTAGTTTTGTAATCTTAGACTGGAAACATTTACAGTGGGTAGAATGGGAATAGGAGAGAGAAGGTGTGACTCAGAGTTCAGCAGCTCACCTCGCGTAACTCCCAGTGCAGGCACAGCTAGAAGGTGGTAGAGAAGAGCCCAGCCGGACTTTGATATCCTTCAGTGATTCTGCCCAAACAAATTTATTTTTCCCCAGGAAGAGCAACCTCTCAGGAACAAAAATTTATTGAGCACTCCCTTTGTGCAAAACAGAGGTGAGAGATAATAACAAGTAAAAAGAGGGACACAGTGTAAATAAATGACAACAATCATAAGGCTGTGTTTGCCACAGGAATGGCACACATTAGGATGATGTTTAATGGGTTTGGGCATGAGTCATCATTTGTTTTTCTCATTGAGTTTATTGAGTCCTATTTTATTGATATTCTAATTTATCGTAGTGAATAAAAACAAAAATACAAAATGTATATTTTTTAGTATAACATTAAGTAAAACATGACTTAAAAAAAAATTAAATGGCTTTTTATTTGTTTGAGAGGCAGAGAAGTAAGTCTCTCAATCATGTGTTCAAATCCCTGTAAAATCATGGCCAGGGCCAGGAGCCAGGAACTCATGAGCAGTGAATCCAGTTACTTAAGCCATCAGCTACTGCCACATAGGGCGTGCATTACTAGGAAGTTCTAGTCAGAAGTTTGAGTCAGGAATCAGACCAAGGCACTCTGATGTGGAATGTGACATTGTAACCACCAAGCTACATGCTTCCTGAACATCACTCTATGTGACATCTCATATATCATTTAGTACAATTAATATGAAGAATAGTTTAGAAGTTAGGTTTTCAAAGTAGTCCTTACTAAAGCTAAATCTAGATGCTGCCAAGAAAGTCGTATCTGCCATGGTCATGTTTGTGTCCTAGCTGGTACCGTGCAATATGGTAATCTTCCATACTATACCTTGTCACATTACAGCTTGAGTGGCCCTGTCTTAACACCAAATTATCAAGAGATCTGCACATTTAATAATTATTTTTGAGGAATTATGTATTTATTTAGAATAATTGTGAAGGCAGGAATATGTCACAGCAATGACATATTTTTGTAAGTTTAGAAACTGTATGAGTGAGACATATCATTTGACCTAATTATAATCATGTGGGATCAAGTGGATCAATTTATAGAAGCCTTTATAGTAATGACACTTTAAGGTAACACTTTATGAGTCCAGGTAAGTCTAAGCAGCATGGGTGTCTGGAAACTCCCCTAGTGGTACATAGCTCCCACTGATAAACACGTGCTCCAAGCCTGGGTGTTGGGCAGGCTGGACAGGGTAGCTCCATACGTTGGCAAGTGTGTGTGTTGGTTTTGGAAAAGGGCAGACTGGGCAGGGCCAAGAAAACCATAGCTCACTGGCAAGTGCAGAAACAAGGATGGAGTGCAGGTCATGCTGGGCTAGGCTGCCACACCTCCTGATTTGCATGAGTCAGGGATGAGAGCAGACTGAACAGGGCCAGGTTCCAGCACCCACCAGTGAGAGTTGAGACTGGGACTTGCTGGGCCAGGCCAGACTATAGCATTCTGAGGCAAAGGCCAAGACAGGGGAGGGGCTGTGCCAAGCTGGGTCAGGCTGGGTGGACTGTACCTACTGGTAGATGCATAGGCCAGAATGGGTGTGGGTTGGTTGGGCTTTGCTGCAGCATCAGCTAGCAGATCCTGGCACATGGGGGAAACTCTGTTATGCTAAATTGCAATACCACCTGGGGAGTACAAGATCCAGGAGTAGGAGTGGGCCCAGTAGGGAAACAGTAGGCACCTCCCTCTTGGGTTACCACTCCAACTGGTGAGAATGAGAATCAGGACTGCGACAGGCATGGTTATACAAAGAGTGGCACCTGCCAGCACATGTGTGGGCTGAATAGTGCAGCTGGTTGGGTTGAACTAGGCTTCAATGCCCATTAACATGTATAAGAACTAAATGAGATGTAGGACAGACAGAACCAGTCTGCTGTACATACTGGCAAGCATGGGAACCAGGGCAGAAGGTCGGCCTGGTGGGGGTTATTGTGTGTTGTTCTGACTAGGCTTCAGCTCCCACTGGTTTGCAAGAGTGCTGAGTGTGTAGTAGGCACGGTTGGACTGGACTGCAACATCCATTAGTTTGTGTAGAAGACAGGGCTGGAGACAACTGACTCAGCAGTTGCAACTAACATAGTGCTATATTAATTTCTTATGTTGGAATTTGAAATTTGAACCTGGGAAGCACAGAGTTTGGGAATTTCCAGAGTGAAGTGACAATGATGGCTGACCTCTAAAACAGGAGGACTATAACATGTCCTTGAATGTCCTTGAATGTCTTTGAGGTGAGAGAGTGGACTCTCCAGTTTTGGACTCAAATCCATTGAATATTTTAAAGATGCTTAAAATTCAGAGCTGCAGTCTATATAAGAATGCTCTGGTATTTGGACTGGCCCATTGGGGGTTTGAATTATATAAACTGTGACCAAACCCGTGTTTTCTCATAAATAGGTAGGGGATGATTCTACTTTCTTTTTATCACTCTCAACTTTCTTAGACTTTCTTCTGTGTAGAAAATTCCTTTTCTGTCTTTATTGAAAGCTTGTTTAATATTTTGGCATCACTAAATTTGACCAAGCTCAACTGGCTTAATGCTACTTTCGAAGACAGAAAATGCTTCTCTTGACCATTAGGATTGTTTTAGGAGGCATGACTAAAAAAAAAATAACTGCTTTATAGCTGATTAACTATATAGTAAGATATTTAATAATACCTATATAAAAAAGTAGAGAAGAAGATGTTTGTAAGAGAAGAGTTAAGGGCCTAGCACAGTAGTCTCCTGGCTAACATCCTTTCCTTGCATGTGTTGAGATCTCATATGGGTGTTGATTCATATCCCAGCTGCTTCAGTTCTCATCTAGCTCTCTGCTTGTGGCCTGTGAAAGCAGTGGAGTACAGCCCAAAGCCTTGGGACCCTGCACCCACATGGGAGACCTGAAAGAAGCTCCTGGCTCCTGGCTCAGATTGACTTTGCTCTGCCATTGCAGCCACTTAGGGAGTGAACCAGTGGATGGAAGATCGTTGACTCTGCCTCTTTCTGTAAATATGACTTTCCAATAAAAATATATAAATCATTTTTTTAAGGAGAGGTAGAGGAGGGTTGACACCATGACATGGTATACTATGCCATCTCTTCTGGTGCTATTATCCTATATAGATATCACTTTGAATCTGGTTGCTCCACTTCCAATCCAGCTTCCTGCTTATGGCCTGGGAAAGTAGCAAAGGATGGCTCAAATCCTTGGGCCCTGGCACCCACATGACAGATCTAGGAGGAAGTCCTGGCTCATGTTGGCTCAGCTCCAGCTGTTGCTGCCATTTGGGGAGTGAAACAGCAATTGGAAGATTTCTATCATTCTCTTCTTCTCTCTGTAACTTTTCCTTTAAAATAAAGATTTAAAAAAGAAGAAAACAATAAAAGAAGGAAGGAGAGTCTGCTCAACATTTATTTTGAACTTCTTGGAATATACAGGGGTTACCCAACTATTATGGGTGATGTGTGTGGTTACCAAAACAGTCAATAACCCTCAAATTCATCCTAATCTTTTCTCTAGCACACTTGACGTACTTTCTGATTTTTGAAGCTCATTCACATAAACAGTATTTTCTTAGTTTCTCTTTTCATCAACTGTGTCAGATCGTAAGAGAAAAGATTCTCTCCACCTTGTATATGAGGTTCCAACAGATCACAAGATTTAACTCAGGTTCATGTGACTGTTAAATGCAACTGCTGGAGAAACAAATTTTTGACTCATAGTTCAGCCTCTTTCTATTAACCCAGATGCCTTTCATCTGGAAGGGTTAAGAATTGGGAAGCTGCCTAAGTATTTAGTCCAAATTAGGGCATTCCAGTCCCAGAGAAAAGAGGAATCTCTGCTTTGGCAAACATCTAGTGGGAATCAGAACAGACTCCAATATCAAGGAGATAGAGGGACCCATTGCAGTCTAGAAGGAAAGCATGGGCATGTTACCTAATCTCTTTAAATCTCATTTTCCTCATTGGTAAAATGAGTCACTATTAGAGCCTAATAGATTTCTTGTGAAGAATGAAAGAAGTAATTCATCTGACTTGCCTGTGCATGTAATACCTTCTCACGGCATGTTAGCTATAATTTTGAATTAATATAGAAGTAAATTGTGTTTATTTTAATGTTTGAGAGAGATCTTCCCAAATACCTCCAGCAGTCAGGACTGGGACAGGCAATAGCCCAGAGCCAGGAACTCCATCTGCAGCTCCCACCCAGGTGGCAAGAACATTAAGTAAGTATTTAGGCCATTATCTATTGCCTCCCAGACTAGTTCACAGATGCAAAGTGGAGGTAGGACTTCATCTCATATTCTCTGATATGCAGGCATTTCAATTGACAGCTTAATATATTGTCAAAGTGGTCGTCCTGGTGAGTTGTATCTTGATGGCAACACGGTACTGTTTTTCAGATTCAGGTTTAGTTATTGAATCTTTTAGCAGATGTGAATTTCTTCTTTTCTAATATCCCTACTCTTTTTCCCGCATCTGTACCAATAGGGAAATAGAGTTGAGTTTCCATTCCTAGAATCTCTCCTTCAAAGTCCTGTAGACTTTATGGAATTTTGAGTTAGGTGAAAGGTCTATGGGACCTCAGAAACAATGACTAGCCTCTTCACATCCTCCAGCATCTTGAAAGCTGCACTCTAAAGCTGCACATTCAGTTCAATGGAATGTATTTTCACAAAATTTTCTAAAATTAAACTCTTTCTCTCCATGGAAACACTTTTCCCAACAACTCTCCCTTGCTTACCACTATAAAAATTGAGTCATTATCAAAATAGTTGGGAGTCTTTTACAGCATATAAAGCCTGTTTCCAATTCAGAGGATGTGTCCAGTTAGCTTCCATTCTTATTCCCTAGACATCCTTTGGCCCCAACACACCCATAAGCTTTGAAACATTCAAGGTGAATCCAGTAATAGCAAGGGTATCAAGTCAGTCCATGGATTCCCTGCCCCCAAAGGTCAACCCTAGTATGAAAGCACAAACTCACATGAATCCTATATTATGAAATAAAGGAAATTACTCAATTTCCAAGTAAAAACAGAATGCAAATGATAATCTGTTGCCGTATCTGGTAAGAAAAAATATACAATAGAAGAACACTGTGGAAATGTCATCTAGGACAGTGGTCTCTGCCCTCTTCTGGGTGTCTAACAATCTCTTTCCTTTGAAGGTTACTTAAATGAGCTGAGTAGTTTTTAAATAATCTGGCTCACATGGATGATGATGAGCATATGTAATGCCAGTGCAGCTCCAATCTCAATAGAACATGGAAAATATTTAATAGTTACTGTAATTGGTGAAATGCCATCTTCTTTGTTCTGGCCAGAAATTGTATTATTGATTCTTTTAAAAATTTTCATCTCATTAGGAGAGTGGGTACATATCTATAAAGTTACTTTAGTGATATGGAAAAGCTGTTCTAGATACAACATGGCATGGGTGTAACCAAGATCATACTTTTGAGCTCCAAATAGGCAAATTAAATAAGAAATTCAGTTCAGATTTCCACATTGTTTACCCTGAATGCTCCCGATCTCATCTGATCTCAGATTTCCAGATTGTTGAACCCCAGGCTAGGACTGGCCTTTTAAGACATTTACATTACAGCCCATACGATGACCATGCTACGTGAAGTTTATGGGTCATACTGTCCATCACAATTACTGGAAAGAAAACACAAGATCTTGGTCTTATATTTCAAGGATGGCACATTATTAATATAAATGAGAGAGTACTGGTTCTAGATTCAAGCTTTTGTTGCTCACAAGATGCATTACCTTGAGTCTGCAAACCATGATTGTTCTTGTGGAAAACAAATCAGTTTCCTTCCTTTATCATAGAGTTTTGGGCTTGCAAGAACATATGCAAGGATAAATAATAAACTTATTTTTAATGATGTAGGACTTGTACATGATACATTCATGTAAATTCATATAAATGATGAAAAATTCTTTTATCATTGCTGTTGTATGTTTTTGCTCTGTGGTAACTTTAGAAAAATATGGTTTGCATTTCTGTTATGATGTCATTTAGATCTGTACTTCATGAAAGTAAGGGGAACTTTTGTAAATCTTTCTCCCTTATTGAAATAGGAATCCCTGAATCTGCAATGGTATATTATTACTGACAAATACTCCTTTAAGGATGAATAATTATGAAGTAAAGTTGATGGCCACTGCATAATTATCCATTCACATCCATTCCATTAAGATCAACATTGCATAACTCCTGCAAGACAAGACTGGCTTTTAGGGAAGTCATTTTCAATCAAGAGGGTGGAAAGGAAAGAGAGAGAGACGTGGCACATGTAACTATTTTACAACAAGCTGGAAAAATCCACAAAAATACTGGCAAGCATTTCTTTGCTTTCTGTTTTACACTCATCCCTTCATGTTGTGCATATTAAAATCACAAAGAGCAGATCTTAATTCTCTTTTCTACTACTATTGAATGAGAATTAAAAGTCACACAGGATCTCAGATACTGTCTCTGAAAACATTAAATTTGGTAAGGTAGTGACACTTTAGTTAGAACAACTTGTTATTGCTGGGGATGGCAGGGGTCTTTTTCTCCCTTGAGTTATACCTTCAGCTCTTAGATTGTTGAATCAATTCCACAACACTTTGAATACTGAGGAGAAAATGCCAGGTTATGTAAGAAATAAAAGAAATAAATCACTTGGACCAGGTATTACTAACAGAAAAAGAAGACAAATGTTGGTTCATTGGGAAAATTACTTTAAAATCCAGCTAGGTTGGTGCTAAGCCCACAGACAAGACTAGATCTGCCAAGCCCATAGATCTCTGCATACTCTCTGGATGCCTGATTGGAGGATAAGCCTCCAAGCCAGAACAGAAGACCCACCTTCCAGACTAGAACCAGATGAGCTAGCTGTAGTAGAAAGATTCTTTCTCACTCTCCTAAGGATTCATCCTGGTATATTTTCCCCAGGACTTTCACGGGAAAAATCCCACATCCCATTTCCTATGAGAGTCTCAGGAGAGCTATTTTACAAAGAACAACAAGAAATAGTGTTTCTGCTTTTAAAAAAAAACTTTTATTTTTTACCTGACCTATTCATGATATCATCACCAACTCCAACATGTATAATTTTAGCCAGTGCAAACATTTTGTCTGGTGACACAATACAAAGGATTCAGGTAACTTCGAATAATCTAATCCAAGAAATGTTACTGGAGACCACAAGGCCAAGAGCTCAGAAAGTGTGGTAATATTAGATCAAGCCTCAAGATAGCAACATATATTTTTAGTTTCTTTCTACATAGAGTACATATGTAAATAGATAGAAGTGCAAAAACAAAATAAACTGTATGATCAAGTGACTATGAAAAAGAGGATAAAAGCCTGCATTCTAGAACTATATTGTTTTGGTCTTATAGTCATTATTATCTATCCTCTAGAATGGGAAATGTAAACTTAGGCTAGTTTAGTCAATGTGGAGCTTTTACTTTTGCATTATTTTATTGTTATTATTTATATTTAGCAGTTTATAGTATTCAAGCGAGATTTTACAGAACTTTGTGCATTTTAGGATAATCAAAACCAACTTATAACTCTTATAATTCTAATAAGCCATATATTAATGAAGAGTAGAACAGTCTTAGGAGGGGTATGTGAAGAAATCTCCAATAACTTAGCTAGTGAGAAATAACTGAACTTGGTATCCTACCTAGTGAGGTCTAAGAAAAGCCAAGCTGATTTTTTCCTATCTGTTCTAAGGTTTCTATATTAGTCTCTCTGCCCATCTGAGCTAATTTTGGGGCTCCAGAGTGACCCTGCATTATGTTAAAAGTTGAAACAATGCAGTTGTTAACTCTGGATAGGTATGTTACAGAAACCTGAGCAATGATTGGCTGGTTCAGATAACCATGCATAAAGACAGTCACAGTTGTGGGTTCCAAAGACAAACCCTGGTGAGTGTACTGTTCCTTCCATATAAGCTTAAATTTAATACTTATGTCTAAGCTGGAGTCTGCATTGTTTAATCCATATTCTAAACCTGCACATTCCCAAGTCTTTCCCATATGAGTTATAGAAAACCGAATTAGTTGGGCCAAAACTCTAGAAATTACTCTGAATTCTTCCCTTTTCTTTATTCCCACCTATAATGTCTAATCATTAGCAAATCCTGCTATTTTGGTACCACAAAATCTTCTTAACTCTTCTCACCGTTCTTTCCTGTTGCTGCTCTAGTCCAGGATTCTCCTTTTTCTGCCTGTATCATTGTTCTAATTTGGTAACTGTGTCTTTATCTCTTTGCCTGCTTTACCACAGTGATTCCCAAAATTGTGGCCAAAATTCAGGGTAAATTGTAAATCTACTACAATCCTTTTCTGTGTAAAATCTTGCTATGGCTTTCCACTTCATTCTGAATAAAATTCTATTCCCATGGCCAGCCTAGTCATCATGGCTCCTCATGGTACTTTATGAGCCAATGGCTGTCCACCTCTTGTACCACTCTTAACCATAGTACATACCCCTAAATCTGTTCCAGCCTCTTTGGCCTTTTGTTCCTCTGCTCATCATTTGTTAGAAAACAGATTTCTTCTCTTTGTTGAGGGAATTTATGTCTTAAATTGTCATTTCCTTGGAGAGACCTTTTATAATATCTTAAACTAAATCATCACCTCTTCAGCACCATTATTCTGTTTTATTTTTTTCTTAGTCTTCTTTACTAGCTAAAATAATCTCATTTATTGTTGATCTATTATTCTCTATCTACATGGAACATTACAGTCAACTGCTACAATAAACAATTGTTGAACAGAAGAATGCTTTTTAACTTTCATCCTCCCAGCAATACATGCAGCCATTCAGTGTTCTGCATTAGGGTAGGTAAATTGATCTGACATGTCTGTCTTTTGCAGAGAATGAGAAGAAAGATAGCAGAGATGTGAGCTGATGGGCAAATACTTTCCTCTCACTTTAGATAAAGCAATTAACAAGTAAGTATCAAGTTCCTGCTGCTCATCAAGTAGCATGTGTAGGTGCTGCTAAGCCCTATTAAGCAAGTTACTGAACTCTAAGACACATTGTCTGGTGATGTGTGGAGAGCTGCAGTAATGAGAAACATAAGGAGAATTATGAGTACGTACACTAGGAATTTAGAGACGGCAAGACCAATATGAAATTCAGTAGTTAGAATGCGTTTCATGGAATAAGTAGGGTTGTCTAACATATGAAGGCAAGGAAACTAATAAGACAAAAAGGAGGAGAAGGACTTCCCAGGCAAGGGACGGTTTTGATGGAGAAAAAGTGGTATTGCTTTGGGCCAGATTTCACTCGTACACAGATAAGACATTCCATTAGGTTCTGCTCAAATTGACTAGTTAGAATGATCAAATATGCGGTGATAATGGGATTCAGATTGGGACTACAGAATCAGATAAATGGGAATGGAGATTATGTAATAGGCATGCCTTTGTTCTCTGAGGGTTTGGTGCTATTTTTGTTTGGTTTGATTCATTAAATAAATATGTACTAGACTCTGTGCTTGTTGCTGGAGTTTAACAGTAAGCAAGAAATCACAGTCCCTATGAGTTTCTAATTTCTCCAAGGAGGTAAATATGTTTGTAATAATTTAAGCACAAAAACTAATAGGTTACATTATGCAGACATATTAGCCTTCTCCAAAATATTCTGAGGCAGCTACTAAAAGTGATCAGTGATCTGTTTTGATAGAAATGTTTGCATAGAGAGTTGCAGGATGTCTCAACTTCTAACCTAACCCTCTCTCCTGTGGTTCAGAATGCAAAGTTGCTTGTTTCCATGAAGGGAGTTGGATTCAAACACTCTTGAGTTACGTAGATTTATATTTCATCATATTTCATGTTAGACCATTACCCTGAACTCTTCATAGTGCTTCCTAAAAGATCTATTCTGACAAACCACTTCATGAATGTTTAAAATGCAAATTCAGAAATGTAAAATCAACTTTAAAAGAATATATCATGGGAATGAATGTTACCTGTTATCAGATGTTAGTTCCATAGTTACATTTCCTCCAGTATTGGTCAGCTAGGACTGGCATAGCAGAATATCACAGACTGAGTAGCTTAAACAGCAGAAATTTAGTTTCTTACAATTCTGGAGGCTTGAAGTTTGAAAAAAAAAAAGTGTTGGCAGGCCTCTCTGCTTAGCTTGCAGACAGCTGCTTTCTTGTGTCCTCATATTTCCTTTCCTCTGTGTGTGCATGTAATCTGCTTTCTCTTTGTGTCCTTGTAAGGATATCATTATTTGGATTAGGGTCCACCCTACCATTCTCATTGTAATTAAGCACTTCCTTAGAAGCTATAGCTTCTAATACAGTCACATTTTCAGATATTGTAGGTTGGGTCTTGCATATACGAATATGGGACTAGGGAACATAACCTAATCCATAAGGCTTCCTAATCCTAGTTCAGTTGCTCCTCAGTTTACAAGGTTACATAGCAATAAACCTTTAAAGTGAAAATACAGTTAACTTGAAATGTATGAAATACCTTTCTCACCTTCTAAACATCACAGCTGAGCAGCAAGCATGTTGAGTATGCTGGGCTATCAGTTGTTTTCCATTGTGATCTTATGGCTAACCCAGCACTGCTGCTGCTCAATATTGTGTATGTCATCCCACATGGTACTCACCTGAAAAAGATCAAAAATAAAAGTTAGAGGTGAAGTGTCTACTGAATGTGTCTCTATTTTTATAGCCATAAAGTTGAATGAGAATGTTGATATATAGCTTCACTTCCAAGAAACAATGACCAGTGCTATGGTTTGAATGTGTCTTCCAAAGTTCGTGTGTTGGAAACTGAATTCCCAATGCAATTTTGTTGGATGGTGGACCTTTAAGAGATAATTAGGTTATATGGACTCTTGCCCTTACAAATGGATTAATACAGCAGTCTCAGGAACGGGCCAATTATTACTCTTTTTTCTTTTAAGATTTATTTTATTATTATTTGAAAGGCTGAGTTACAGAGGGAGAAGGAGAGATGGAGAGAGATATCTCAGCCACTAGTTCCTGAGTTATAGAGGGAGAAGAAGAGACAGAGAGAGATCTCTCAGTCACTAGTTCACTACCCAAATGACCACCATGGTCGACCCTGAGCTAATCCAAAGTTAGGAACCAGGAACCTCCGCTAAGTCTCCCATGTGGGTATAGGGGACAAAGGACTTAAGCTATACTCTGCTTCTTTCTCAGGCTATCAGAAGGGAACTGGATCAGAAGTGGAGCAGGTGGCACACAAACCAGTGCCCATATGGGATGCTGGCACTGCAGGCAAAAAATAAGCTTGCTACATCACTGAGCCAACTCCAGCCAGTAACTGTTCTTATAAAAGGATAATTTGGCTCTTTTCTGTAACCATCTATTTTTCTTTTCTTTCTTTGTGAATATATGTGCTCCCTTGTTATTCTGTTGTGAGCTAGATTGGGCCTAATATTCCTCTTCTAGGTTCTTGCCTCTTAAAAAGCATTCTAAGTTTTGACACAAGATATCTTCCTATTCATTTTGGGCCCCTATGAGGTTCAAAAGGAGAGTAGTTATACAACACTGCCCCACCTCACCAGTTCCTGGGTAAGGGGACCATCTGATTTAGTGGTGGGCAGATAGGATTGCATAAAGTTGGGGAAGAGTGGCTTCCAGCTCATGACCTAAGCTAGCTACCTAGGTATCCCACGGAACTTTTGCTTTCTGTCATGGAATGAAGCAGCAAGAAGACTTCCAGGAATATACTCTCCAGGCTCCATAATTGGAAGCCAAATGAATTTCTTTTTCTTTTAAAGTTTCCAGTTACATTGTGTTACCATGAAGTGGATTAAGAAGCTAGGATTCAGAGAATCAGTAGGATACTTTTGGTTTTGGGGAGCAGGGGATATAAGGAGCACTTCACACAAATTCTCACAGCTCACTAGTGAAATGAATGAGTATTAATAAGAACTTTTAAAATACTGCATTGGGGCAAGTGTTGTGGCAGAACTGGTTAAGCTGCTGTTTGTTATGTTGGTATCCCAAATGTGGGGCCATTCAAGGCCCGGCAGTTCTATTTCTGGTCCAGCTCCCTGTTAATGTTCCTGGGAAAGCAGAAGAAGACGACCCAAGTGTTTGGGCTCCTGCATCCATGTGGGAGACCTGGAAGAAACTCCTGTCTCCAGATTTTGGGTTGTCACATCCTTGGCTGTTGTGGCCATTTGGGAGTGAACTGGCAGATGGAAGATCTGTCTATCTCTGCTTATCTTTGTGTGGCTCTGTCTTTCAAATAACTAAGTAGATCTTTAAAACAATTCTTTTCCATATATAAAAAATAAATTCTGTATTTCCCAAAATTCTGCAGAAAGAGACCTGATCCTTCCTAAGAGTGAGATGTGCTTGGTATTTGATGAGTCTGAGAAGCTTGTGAGAGGGCAACATCTGGTGGGACTTGGAGAAAGGACAGTGGGTGAAAGTGATGAAGTGAGAGCCTCAGTGGCAAGGCAGGGGCATGGATGTGGAAAGGTGCTGTATTGGTAAGAAAGAGGCAACTTTTTGTCCCTAGATCATCTATGAGGTATTTGATACAAGTTGTCACATTCCCTAGTAACTTTGTGAGCCACACTAAACTGGTTCTTTGGGTCCCAGCCCTCTCCCTAGGGACAGCTTAAGGGAATTTCATCTTCCCTTTACCATGTGGGCTTTAGGACATTCTGGGAGGCATGCCACACCCAGAAAGCCCTCTACCTTGCAATATTCCAGGAAGAGTATAGTGAAAGGAAAAAGAAGACAAACAACCAACATCATCATAAAAACTCAGTCTGACTGCAGATGGGGCCCTTGGTTCTTTACTGAGGTGCCTACCTAGTCTGGCAGCTGTACTCTCCATTACTTGTCTCCTTAGCATGCTTACCACCATTCTGTCTCAAGTCTCAATTCTTTTCTTGCTTCAAGAGAGGAACTCTGAGCAACCTGTTTTCAGTAACATAGGAATTGAATTTACCACCTGACATCACCCCTCTCCCCATTGATAAACACTTATTTTACTTTACATGGCTACCATTTACAAATAGTCATCAACATGGAGGCTTAAAACACTACAAATGTGTTATTTCACAACTGTCTAGGTCCAAGTCCAGGTGGGTTTGCATGGTTTCTCTGTTTTGAGTCTCATCACCTAAAATAATTGTATAGGCTGGCCTGGTTTGTTATCTGGAGAGCTTTGGAATCCATCTATGATCCATTTTTAGCTTCCAGGGGCTGCCACATTCTTGTGTTTGTGATTCCCTTTTTATTCAAGAATTATGGCAGGTAAAATCCTTCTCATACTCTATATTCCCCTCACTGCCTTTCTACCTCATTTTTTTTTTTGTCTTTACCTCTTTGTAAGGGATCATGTAATTTATTTGGGCTTAACTGACAATCTCCCTATCTTTTAGAGATCCTATCTCAAATTATATCTGCAAAGTCTAGTTTGCTGTGGAGGGTAGCATATTTACTTTAGAACTATGGTAGAGATATCTCTACAGGCCAATCTGCCTATCCCAGCATGTTGGGGAGGATATTATCACTGGAAACTTGAATTCCAGGGGTCAAGGCCTAGGCCTGGATCTAATACATTTATTTCCTAGGTTCTTGCCTCTAACATAAAAAAGCATTTTAAGCAAGGCTCTGACATGGCTTAAGAAACTGGTAAGATTTATTCAGAAGGTAAGAAAACAGACACATGTAGCCATGTTCAGGGAGAGTCAGTCAGAAAAAGGGAGAGATATTACCACCCTCGGTCCTCCAGATCTGTCCACAGGGAACAAGAGAGCAGCCCTGCTTAACATGGGCTTTTAAGGAACTTGAAAGGGGCGTGGTTAAGCAATACCACTTTCCCTCCTCCGCAGGTCCCAGGTAATGCTAGGCAAGCATCATTTGACTCACAGGTGGGCAGAAGGGATTATGTAGACTGGGGAAGTATAGATTCAGGATTCTTCTTGTTGCAGAATCCCTCCTTATGTTTTGCTTTCTTTTGATGGGAAGCAACTCCCACTGCCAAGTGTAAAGGCTGGCAGGAAGTAGTCTTCTTGAATGTATCTGACCCTTTGTCTTCTGCTGCGTTATAGGAAACCCCACCCTAAAACATGACTACTTGGAAACTGGTTAAAAAAAAAAACAACTAAAAAAACAAACCCCAAAACCTTATTCTGCAAATAGGCCATAAAGCCTGGAAATATTACTCGCTAACCTCCTCTTTCCAGTCTTTCTTAAAGATTCTCATGTGATAAATGTTCCACTCCATAACCCATGGGAAAGAATGTCACACAGAATCCGAAGAAACATGGTGTGCTATGCTTGCCCATCTCCACCTCTAGCTCGTCACCCTAAGATCACACCTTTTTGTTCTATAGCTGTATCTCTACTTGCTTGTTCTCTTTTTTTTTTTTAAATTATTTTTATTTGAAGGCAGATTTTATAGAGAGAAAAGGAGAGAAGGAGAGAGAATCTGCCATCTGTTGGTTCACTTACCAAAAGGCCATAAAGCCCGGAGCTGAGCCAATCTAAAGCCAGAAGCTGGAAGATTCTTCTGGGTCTCCCACATGGGGGTAGGGACCCAAGAACCTGGGCCATTTTTTGCCACCTTTCCAGGTCATAAGTAGAGAATTGGATGGGAAGTAGAATAGCCAGGACCCAAAACAGTGTCCAAATAAGATGATGGCATTGATGGCAGAGGATTAACCAGTTATGCCACTGTGACAGTCACATGCTATTCTCTTTCATTCTGTCATTTATTATTGGGAATCTCAGTCATGAACCTAATGCCTACCTCTTTCTTAATACATTACCAGAGGGTACCAAGTGGTCACTTATACTCTGTTTCCTCCTTGCTAGCTCCTTCCTAGAGGCCATGATTGCCTTGGCAGAGAGGTAAAAAAAGCTTTCTCAGAGTAAAAGAAGACCCAGAGGTTTAGTTACCCTATTTGCCTGCATGAGTTGGCTTCAGGACCATCCAGAAATGAAAATATATGCATTTTCAAGGCCCTTGTGTGAAATGTTATAGTATTTGCACATTATTTATGTGGTCTTCCTATGTAAGTTAAATAATTTCGAAATTATAATCTTTTATGTACAATGGAAATAGTTACACCATATTTTTGTTCATGGAATAGTGGTAAGGAAAAAGTATGCATACATGTAGTATACGTGCAGCTATGTGAACTGAACTGCACAGTGTAACATTTTGGGAGGAATATTTCTCAAGCTAGTGTTGATTGAATCTATCAGTGTAGAAACAAAGGATCAGAAAGGATATAGAAAGCCAATGTACTAAATTTTGTAGTTCAAGGATTTCAAGCTGAATTGTTAATGAATAATTCTGCCTTCGTTTCCAGCAAATTGGCCCATCCCAAGCTACTCATAAGAGGAGAATGTCAAATATAGAAAGTGAAACAGTCACCCCCTGGTGAAACAACAGAGAAAGTCAAATTTGGAAAGTGGGACAGTCACCCCCCTGTGAAATGACAATCACAGGACTTTAGCCTTCCCAGCTGTGGACTTTGATCTTTCTGCTTGGCCTGAAGGGAAAATAAGGTTGTAAGTGGCTTAAAGCTTAGAACTTAGAATTGTAAAGGAGGAGCTTTTCTTCCTGTTGCAATAAGCAGGCCAGCAATTTGACCTTCATTTTATACCCAGAGCCAAAACAAACTCCAATATAATTTAGTGTGTAACAAAATTAAAGCACAAAATGTCAACTAGAAAAAGTAGAATTTGGTATTTATTGAATAGCTGGAAAGCTTCAAGGATTCAATAAATTTAGAAGTAATAAGGAGTCATGAGGAAAATAATAGGCAGATTTAACTGCATGTAATTAATTATTAAATAGATTTGGTTCATTATAACTGGCTATTAGTGAAATTGGTTATAGGTAAATTGGCTTTTAAGTGAATTGGAGTGGGAGGCATTGATCAGGTCCTCCTTTGAGGAGTGGTCATGGGAAGGGGGATGAAAAAGGAATGAAGAGATTAGTGACTGATTAGATCCAAAGGCAGGTGGGGTGAAGGAATGAGAAATGAATGGAAGAGTTTAGGCTAATGTAACTGGGAGGTTTGTGGAATGAATGAACCCAGTTATGTGATAGAGGGAGAATGAGGAGCAAGATTGGCCACTCAGAATTGAAATCACCATACCACTATTTGTATTCAAAATTTAGCTTGTAATCAGAATGACCTGGAGGGGCTGTGCTGCCCCTTTTCGGAGCTGATGATTCAGTAGGTCTGGATTGGAGCTTAAGAATTTGCATTTCTACACAGCTCTCAGGAGATGCTGCTGCTGCTGCTGCTGTCCCAGTGACCTCGCTTGTAGAGGTACCATTTGATTTTGGCATGAAGTACAATGGAAAGTGTCCAGCAGAGATTGTTACTGTGGCTAGGAGCCCTAGAGAGAGGTCAGGACTTGAGATGAAGATGATAATTGCTTCATCTTGGTAGTGCTTCCCATTGGTATGCCAATAATGGCTATAAATATTGATAGGTCTAATATCGATCATGGCATAAAATAGGGAGCCTGAGCCCTCTAGCACTCTTGTCTTTGACCTGAACAGCCACTTTTGTTTCTCCCAGAGTACACACAAGCATTATCATTTTTCTTATATAAGCAGTGATACCAACAGCTGTAAAAATTGAAAAGCATTGATGCACTGGATACTTTTTCTGTGGCAAGCTGATGTGATATTCCTAAGAGCAAGACCCTATTATTATCTAGATTTATTAGCAGAGAAAATGAGGGGTTGGATAGGTTAAACCACTTACCTAGTAGCACATGGCTGAAATTGACAAAGCCAGGATTAAAACCCTATTTGGCCCATTTCTAAATGTTAAGCTTTTTGTTCTTAAACCATTTAAAGAATTGGAACATTATTGCGTAGAAGTGCTATTTAAATGAGATTGGACTCTGCCATGGAAGATAACGTAGAAAGTTATATCCAGAGACAATACATGGAGAGACATCTATATTTAGGAATGGGGGCAAGGATTGAATCCCAGAGTATACCAAATGGATACAGTGGTCAGGACTGGGCCCAAAAGAGGCCAAGAATATGAAACAACATCCATGTGGGTTCAGGACCTAAGGATCTGGGCCATTTTCCGCTTGCTATCCCAAGCACATAAGTGGGGAGCTAGATTGGAAGTGGAACAACTGGGACTAGAATCAGCATGCAATGTGGAATTCCTGCATGGCAAGCAGATGCTTAATCCACTGTGCTATGACATCCATCCTGAAATTCTTAACCTAATTTGAATTTCCAGAAAAATTTGAATCACTGTCTCTTTAAAATGCTTTCCCCTTGCCTTTGATAGCATTGTGCTTTCTGGGTTTTCTCCTGCTTCTCTGTAGTCTTGGTTTCATTGAACAATTTTTATTCTGTTCATCTTCCAATTAAAGCTGGCTGTCATGGTACTTCCCTAGTGTGTCTCAGAGTAACATCATACCTCTGTAAGCTGTCAGATTCCAAAAACTTGTATTTCTGGTGAAATTTTTCTTATTAGTATCAAACTGTCCCCCCGCGTACATGTTGAACACAGGCATTAAAGCTGAACACAGAAATTATAATTTCCTTCTCTTGCTATCCCCTTCCTTTCTTCCTAGTGTTCCTTATCTGAAGGAATAGCATCACTACTATTTATTTGTTCAACTAGAAAACTCAATGTTATCTTGGCCATCATTCTTGAAGAGCTAGTATTTGGAAAGGAATATAGGTTTCCATTTGGGTGATTGAGTGGTACAAGTGTCAAAATCAAAAAGCAAGAAATGAAAAACATCTAAAATTAGGTAGAAAACAGTAGTTAATTATGGCTAGGCAAAAACATGTCCCAAAAAATCTGTGTGGAAATATTGGAGGGTTTAATGATTTCCCTAATTATTAAAACTTTGAAAACCACTGCTCTAGCTCATCTCCAACATCACCCTTCAGGCAGAATTATTTGGGTTTTCTTTTCCAGATCTGGATGGTTTTATATAAACCTCCATAGCACCTCCATGTAATGGGGTGTGATCACAGGCATTGAGTGTCAATAATACAAGGCACACTTCATTAGAAAATTAGGTATTAGCTACAATGACTTAAGCTGCCCCCTTGGGATACCTACATTCCATTTTTAAGTGCATGGTTCTATCTATCCAACTTTCCATCCCACTGGTGCACATTCTAGGGAGCAGCAAATGATGAAGAACCATATCTCAAGAATGTTGAATAGTAGCTTAAGAAAGTACAGTGGCTGACAGCTGGGCATTTTGTCGAGTATAATTTGGATAACATAATTCCAGAAAGTACTTGAAGCAAAACAGCATGAGGGGTGCCTCCTTTCTCTGTGACTTCCACCATCACCATCTCATGCTCTCAGTTTCTGTCATTATTTTTGTGGTGAAACTCTTAAAGATCTGTGTTACGATTATCACAATCATTCACATGAACCTCAGTACACTTGTAAGTATCTGAATTTTCGTTAAGCTATTGAATATCCTTCTCCTAGAACTAGAGCCTAAGATACACCTGTGCTTACATCTATCTGTCCTGGTGAAAGTGTATATGCAAGATGGTGGGTACCATGTAGTGACAATTCCTTCCACTCAAAGGGAAACTGGAAGCATGAATCCAATGAATATTGTTTGTAATTTTATGTGCTTTGAAAACTAAGGGGAAGAAATACAATAGCTAAAATACATCAGGTATAGTGTAAAAACGAAAGTGCATACAGTACAGTAAATAGAAATAAGGAGCAATTGATGGGATAAGGTAGGAAGAAATAGAAGTATAAGAAAGAAATAACATTGGCATCTTCCTTAATATTGAGTCCTACAGGTAGACCAGTGGGGACAGGGAACATCAGGTAAAGGTGATAATCATGAGCAAATGCTTACAAATATAAAAGGCATTTTAGGAAAACTTCAGAGTAGCTTAGTTGGTAGAATATTGCAAAAAGGGTAAGAGGAGCACCAAGCAGAGGTTTGCCATGCTGCAGGATCAGATTGTGAAGACGCTTCCTGCTTTGTTACATCATCATTTAGGTGATTACTCTAAGAACAGATTCAGCTGAGTAGTGGGATCAGAATGTAAAGTATAGTGCACTTATTGGAATATGTACCATAAAAAGGGGATGATTATGTGAATATATGATTATTAGGAGAAAATGATTTTGCTGCCATGGTCAAAGGCTAATAATACAGAGCCTACTTATTTATTATGCAGGTTATATTTGCATTTCTACCTCTAACATATGCAAGGAAGAAAGTAAAAAAGCCTCATGTGAGTGTCAGTCTGCCTCCAAAGGTCCTCTCTCATTGAAATGGATTCCCTCTCAAATTAGTCTTTGTAGATTCTTCTTTCTTCCCTGCTAACATCCTAGAAGTTAGGAAAATATGTGAGATATTTCGTCAAAACATGATCTTTTAAAATTTTGACCAACAGAAGAATGATGAGCAAAGATATTATAGAAACAACTGTGAATGTTTGAAACTGTGAGGAAGATTATCCCTGAGTATACTAACCCCATGGATGATTGTATCCTTGAGTGGCTTCTCTTAGACCCAACACTGCTAATCCCTGCAATGACAGAAAAGCTAGAAACTATTTTCCTCATCCTCCACAGCCCTGAAGATCACTGAGGTTTCTGCATGATGATTATTATACCCCATTAATTCTTATTATACATCACAAGAAGTCCTTCAAATCCAGTTTCAATCTTGACATTTTTGGTAGTGGGGCACATTGTATTTTTCAACAATACATGTAATAGTATCCCCCAAAGTACTTTATCTTCTACAATGAGTTCTGTCACTCCTGACTTGAATTTTCCCAGGCTCTGAGAGTCTTTAAAAAATACAAGTTAGTAAAGGTGGTGCTATATCATTCTAGCTTTACAGCTTCCTTCTTCTTGGGATGCTGGCTCTGATAATCCTGTCACAATTCAGCATCAGCACATTGGGGCCAAGGTTTGAGCCCATGGACTGCCTGGGGAACAAACCATACCATAGCAACTATTAGCTAAAACTATAAGTCTATAACTGAGTCTGAGGCAAAATGTGAAAAAATGAAGGTGTTTGTGTGATTAGAATAGGATAGCCTTCAATATTGGCTTTGATACATTATTGCTAAAAATCACTCTGAAAATAAATATAATCATGGGTGTCTATTCCAAAGATAGAGCCTAATGTTATACTTTCCCTCTACATTCAACTTGCTAGCACTAGTTGTCACCTTAGATTGCCTAGCTAAGAGAAGTAATCTGTGACATTAAAGAACCCACTTTGTGGGATTCTATTTCCCTAGACAGGAATGGAAACCCGTGGCTTATCAGGTGCTTGGTTAATACCCAGTATCTTCCCTCTTATCTGTCCTATTCCCTTCATTTACCTGTCTTTCACTGTCACTTCATTCTTCTTGTATGCTGGTGAGTGGGTTGTTTCAGGAGTGACTTTTTAAAAAAATATATTAATCTATTTATTTTGTTTGTTTGTTTAAAAAGTAGAGCAAGTGAGAAGAGAGATTTTCCATTGGTCCACTCCCCAAATGTCAGCAACATCCATGGCTTAGCCAGGTTGAAAACAGAAGGAACTCTACCTGTGTCTCCTGTGTGAGTGGTAGAGACCCCAAGGCTCATTAACGGAAAATTGTGTTGGAAGTGGAGGAATCAGAACTCAAACCAGCATTCTGGCATGTGGGAAATACAAAAATGCAGAGTAATGTGTTGTGCCAAAACATCTCCAAAATTCCCATTTTAGCATCAAAATTCAGTCTAAGTTCATAAGTATACTTAGCAACTGAATTTAAATAATAAATAAATAAATGGTACTAACACACTATTTTATGTGTTTCCATGTAGTCAATATTTCATAAGCAGCATTGTGAAATCAGTCTCCATTTTCACAACCATGTATTAAGCAACTTGTATAAAACAGGAGGGTGTGTGTGGCAGATAACTTAGTTCCATGACTCCTGTGCCAGAGAGCTCATGTAACCTCAGAGGATGTACTGTCTGTGGTATAAAGAACTTAACATATGCTACCAGCCATAAAATTCAGATAGCTGGAGCTGGCATTTGGTACAGTGATTGGGACTCACTTCTTAGAGTGCCTATATGCCATGTTGAGATGACCATCTTCAACTCCCAGCTCCTCTTCTGATTCTGGCTTCCTGCTAGCACACACCCTGAGAGGCAGGAAGAAATGCCCCAAGTAGTTGACCCCCTGGCTCCTTCACATAGAAGACTCAGATTGCGTTTCAGGCTCCTAACTTCAACTTGGCCTAGTCCAGGTTGTTGTGGGAATTTGCAGTACAGACAAGTGGATAAATCTCTCTGTTCTTTATGTTCATCTTTCTTTTTTTCTGTCTGCCTTTCAAATAAAAATAGTAATAAGTTGGTGGGCATTTTAGTGCAGTGAATTAAGCTGCCACTTGTGATGCTGGCATCTCATGTGGGCATGCTATGTGAGTCCCAGCTGCTCCACTTCAATCTAGTTCCCTGCTATTGAGCCTAGGAAGGCAGTGGAAGATGGTGAAAGATGGCCAAGGTGCTGTGACCTCTGCTACACAAGTGGGTAGAAATCCTGATTTCTGGCTTCAGCCTGGTCTGGACCAGGCTATTGCAGTCATTTTGGTAGTAATCCAGCATATAGAAGATAGCTGTTTCTCTTTCTCTCACTGTATCTCCCTCTCCATTACTCTGCCTTTCAAAAACAACACATATAGCTGGATAACCAAAAACTGCCTTATCTTGATCTCTTTGCAGCTAGGACTCTGGAAATGAACATATTCTAGCAATGAGATGCACTTGTGGAATGTGGAATAGAGGCAGAGGCATTCTTTGTACTGGGTGGTGTCATGCCAGATCATTGTGGCATGGAAATTGTTAGTTGGATTCAGCATTCCAGTGTGTAAGACAAGCCTCATGAGTTTGGGAGGCATTCATGCCAGCAGCAGAGGTGACAACAGGATCAGCTTTCTATCTCTGCAACTCATCTGTATTGGTGTTTTCTGAAATCAGGAATCTCTTTATGGCTCCTCAACTACTCTTCCACTAGACTATAATTCTGTAAGTACTTAATATCCTATATAAATAGCTTAATGTAGGGAAAAATCAACTGTCCTTTCGGTTAAAACTCCACTAAGCAACCAGTTAAGTTCATTCCATTGTGACACACAATGCTTAATACAAAGTAAATGTTCTATAAATATTTACTAAATGCAGTTGTAATACAGTGTAAAAATATTAAAAATAAGCTAAATGACATATCCCACATTAGGCAAACTGGAAATTCAAAATATTCCAATTTATCAATATGAAGAATAAGATGGAGATAGAAAAATTTTAAAAAACCAAAGTTCTTCTAATAAAATGAATAGAAGACATACTACTTACATGCTTTAATAAAGATGATAGCAAAACACCATATGATCATTAGAAGTTATTCACTTTTCCCTTCTGTAAAAGAGGATGTCCATGCAATGTGCTTAGGCCAATGGAATGTGAGAGAACCAGATAGATTCTACCTCGAGCACAAGATGCAAGAGTCATTGCAGAGTTCTCCTCACTCAGTTGTTCTTCTTTAGTCACAGAATGACCCATGTAGGGCTACTACTTTATTCTGAGTCCTAAAATGAAATGACCCACAACTAACATGTACAGAGTGATATGAAACAAACCTTATAATACATTACTTAGATTTGGGGGTTATTTATTTATTGTGCTGAAATAGATCAGTGCCTGTGAGAGAAAGTGATTTTCTTTTATTAATGGTTTTGTATACGTATTTTGGAAGAAGTGTGATTAAGGATTTACTTGTAGGAATAAATAGTATTTCAGCAGATAGAGAAGCAAAGGGAAGAGTGTACGACTCTACATAAAGATATACTTGTGGGGAATTTAGGTGGTTTGAGGAATGGGATCCAGAATTTGATAGATACAGAAATGATAACACGAATGGAGAGAAGTGGAAATAATTTTAGAGTGATTTCAATATTAGGCTCAATGGTTTAACATTTCTTGATATAGACAAGAGATCCCTGGAGGAAACAGCAGTCGATAAAGTAATTCTAGATTTCAGAACATTTATAGGCTGGGGGCAAGTGGACAATTCAGAGGTAATACCTGAAGACATGAGAGGAAAGTTGAGATCAAATATGGAGACTTGGACAGTTTTTCCAAAGTCATGAAAGAAAAGCAACAAACATAAGTGAAGATGAAAAGTTTGAAGGTAGAATGAGATTATATTACACAGCCTTGGACACACTGAATGGAGAGAAGTCTATTGTTGTAAGTGTGGGATGAATAACTCTTGCAAAAAGCAACCATAAATATAAAGAGGCAGGCTCAGAGGAGTCAAATCAGCTGCCATGGGGTTGGTATTGTTGTGTTGCAGGTAAAAGCCATTGTCTGGACACTAGCATCCCATATGGATGTCAGTTCTAGTCCTAGCTTCTGATCCAGCTCCCTGATAATGAAAATAGAAGTAGAGGATATCCCAAATGCTTGATTCTCTACTACCCACATGGGTGGTCCAGGTGAAGCTCTTGTCTCCTGACTTTAGCCTGGCCCAGCCATAGCCATTGTGGCCATCTGGGAAGAGAACAAAGAGGTGGAAGACCTTTGAGTCTCTCTGTATTTCTCTCCCTCTCTGTAGCTAAGACTTTCAAATAGATTAATCGTTTTTTTTTTTTTTTTTAAGAACCTGCTATGAGGCTGGGGCAAAGCAAAAGAATGGTGCGTAACTTGAAAAATCTCGAGCATGCAATTAACTGGTGCTTGATGAATGTATGACCTTTCTTTCTTTTTTTTTTTATGTAGTTTACTAGGTTCCAAATCTGGACTTTTCAGTGGCCACATTCCACAGATCCATCACCATCTATTACCACTTTGCACTGATCTCACATGCACCTATTCCCTCATCCAAGAAATTCCTATCTCCTACTTTTATGGTTCACAAATTAGTATCCTTATATAAGTCCACATGTCAGAATCTTTGAGTTTTGAGAAATGTTATGCATATTTTTATCTCAACCCCTTTCCATGACTTTCTGATTTGTGTGGCTTCTTAAAATGCTGTTTACAGAATTAGACATCTAAAAAGTAATATAATTGTTTAGCATGTGGATACCAAATCAAAGATTCACTTCAAATGCAACCAGATAAATAATGCCAAAATGAAGCTTCTGCTTGGCATTTAGTCAGACTGGCAGCTTCTTCCTGCACAACACACAGAAGAGCAAGTGAACAGCATTCCCTTGAAATGTTAGCAGGAGCTCTAAGCTACAGAGTGGAGCTGAATCAGGCTTCTAACCTGATGGAGGGAACGTGGTGTGAATATACAGATATATGTTACGTATTTCTATGAGCATATGATCTGTATCTATATATAGGCAGCCAAAGCTGGTGATTAAAACAAAAAGCCATCACTTTCTTGGCTTACTCAACCTGCATAAAAATAAAGTGTTTGATAGTCAAAGGAACAGTGTGTAAGCCACTGCTTGTTAAAGGGTGTGTGCATAAAAGAATCTGTTAAGAATCTTGGTGACTGCCTCCCTGATTGGTTCAGAAGCCAGAGGGCAGCTCTTAGTCAAGTTTTCTGCTAATTCAACATGAATGACTTCAAAGAGGATTTTATGCTCAGGCATGGTTTATGTAGCAAGAAAGAAATAAGAGCTTTCTCTAAGCTGTCCAATTTAGGAGATCTTTTTGAATGATGACCCCAATGTGTAGATACTAGTGAGGCTGAAGAGAGCTGTTTTGCACAAAAAAGGTGTGTATATATTTATAGTTTATAAATATTTATAGAAAAAACCTATGTACATATATAAGCACAACCACTCAATGTTTGTGAATTTATGGAATCTGAGGCACTGGATCAAAATTTCTGATTATGAATTAAAATTTTATTGTCATATAATCCAGTATTATTTTATGTCTATCCCCTCAAGGAAGTAAGTTATTCCACAGACATATTGAGCATCTGTTGTGTACTATGTACCATATTTGGCTGGTGAAATCCAATATACAAGAAGCCAAGTTCCTGCCTTTGGATAGATTGTGGTCTAGGGAGTGTGGTAAATAAATAGCATTATTTTGTACAATGATTGAAGGCTTTGATAGTGGTATATCAAAGGACTTTTAGAATTATAGAAAATCATTGAAATTGCTTTGACTGTGTAGCAAAGTATCACAGGATTTATAGGCATAAAGTAACAATGTCATTATTCTTGCAAATTTAGTGGATTGGGAATTAGGAGAAGGCACAGAAGAAGCAGAGAAGAGATGGTTCCTGGCCATCAGGGATTGCAGATGCCTAGGGTTGCCAACCATTGTATGTACACATGGCCTTTCTGGAGTACAAGACTTCCCCATTCCCTGATACCTCATGAGAATGTGTGCCAGCAAACCAGGTAAAAGGCACAGCCACTTTTGCAACTTAGCTTTGTGAGACTCCAGTGTCACTTCTGCCTTACTCTGGAATGAACCAGACTTAAACCCACTCAGTTTCATGGGGAAGAGACCTAAAATCTAATGGTCTCTTTTTCTCTAGGATTATTTGAAAATCATAGTGACAAAAAGGGGATGGGGGAAAGATCTTTCATTTGCTGGTTGACTTCCAAATGACATCAAAGGCCTGGGGTGAACCAGGCCAAAACCAAGAGATACCTACCAGGTCTGCCAGAAGGGTAGTGGGGGCCCAGGTACTCGGGGGAAAGATCTTTCATTTGCTGGTTGACTTCCAAATGGCATCAAAGGCCTGGGGTGAACCAGGCCAAAACCAAGAGATACCTACCAGGTCTGCCAGAAGGGTAGTGGGGTCCCAGGTACTTGGGCTATCTTCTGATGCTTTCTCAGGCTAATTAACAGGCAGTGGATTAGAAGCAGAATGGGGACTAGAACCAGCACTCTAATATGAGATGATTCATCTAACAGATAGCTTAATCTACTGTATAATCGTGCTATTCCTGATCTTAATTTTCCTTTTTTTTTTAAAAAAAAAGATTTATTTTTATTTGAAAGGAAGAATTAGAGAGAGAAAGAAAGATAGAGATCTTCCATTCTTTGATCTACTTCCTAAATGACCACAATAGCCAGTGTTGTGCTGGTCTGAAATCAGGAGCCAGGAACTTCCTGCAGATTTACCACATTGGTGCACGCAGGGGCCTAGATTTGAATTATCCTCTGATGCTCTCCCAAATCATTAAAAGGGAGCTGGATTGGAAGTGGAGCAGCTGAAATTCGACCAGTGCCCATATGGGATGTTAACACTGTAGGCGGAGTCTAAGCCTGTTATACCATGGTACTGGCCCCAGACTTTAGCTTGCAGTGGAAGGAATATAAGAATTTTGTGGTCATTTAAGAAGCTACCATGAAGAGTGTTTTCCTAACTCAGGGAGTCAGGAAAGTTTCATGGTGGAAGTGACATTTGAAAGAGGATTAGAAGTTTTCCCAAGCAGTAGAGTGGCTGACTGATAAGTGACTTTTTATGGGGAGCACCACCATTTAGGCTCTGGCTCCCAGATACACAGGGAGCACAGAAAAAGAGCAAGGTATGGGGCTGACTGTCAATTACATCTAGCACTTAAGGGAAGTCAATCTTGTTGCTTTCAGACACCATAAATTCACCAATATGGTGGAACTACTAATCAGTTCTGCAATTGTCTGCTGTTTCTTAACCACATCTATTTGGGCAGCTCTGTGGAGCAAAGGGTTTTAAAGCTGAATTTTACAATGAAGGGACCACTTTGTGTTTAACTAGTAGTTTACTCTATATAAGGTAGTGAGGACATCACAATTTCATCCCAAATCCTCAGCACAGCCCTGTAAAGTAGCTATTGTTTTTCTGATTACAGATTAAGAGATTGAGTAATTTGCACAAAGCTCACATAGCTAATCAGTGACAGCCCCAGCATTCAAATGCAAACGTAATATCTTCAGAGTTGGAATGCCAGTACTGCACTGAGTTACCTTCACACAAGTGGAGCAGAACAGTGGCTATGACTTGTGAAGTTGAATTTGATACAAGTGACAACTTGAGCTACAGCACTTCTGAGAGAGCACTAAATGTGCCATCAAAAAAATTAGGCAATGACTGTCTAGACACTAGAATAAGTCCCTGGCTTCTTAATGTGGTGTTCCTCACCATTCCCTATGATTCTTGTGCCTGGAAATAGTTTTTATGCTTTTACTTTTGACCCTCCTATTTGATGATCTAATGGCCTAGATTCTCAGAGAAATAATAAAGGTAACTCATGGCCTTTGCCAGTTAGGTTTGTTTTGCAGGGTACACCCCCAGATTATGGCAAATAACTTGACTCATTTACATGATTGTATTAGGACTAATCTAGAATGACACAGAGTGTGCTGCAGTTTGACTGTCAGCAATGAAATGCAGTATGTAAGGAGAAGGCACTCAGTTTCTCCATCAAGGCAGCACTGGTTCTTACTGGCAGGGACTGCCACTGGTCTGGAGTTTCTCTGCATGGTGGAGTGCTGTTTAAATATCCATGCTGAGGTCAGGACAGGTGGTATTAATGCAGGCACTGTAGCTGGGTGAAAGCACTATTGCATTACCAAAATGAAATGTACCAAGCAGAATATTAGGGCTGCAGGATGAAAAAAAGAACATTAACCTTGCATTCAATTTTCATCTCACATTTCTAACTCCCTTGAGTACTAACAGTGCAACATAAGAATGTATAATGGTTAAAAAACAATGGCAGACACACAAGCACTGCAACCTAAGATAGATAGTAGGAGCAATTGGCAACTTGAATTTAGGTTTCTTTTCTTTTAAGTGAATTTTGTAATAATCTTTTCCTGTAGCAAGTGAAACCATTTTCTTTTGTGAATACTTTATCCCTTCATTAAAATACATTAGAATACATTTGATGGGAATGATAGAAAAAAAAACTCAACTTTAAATCCTTTTGTTAGAAATACTTACCAGGGAACTGGCACCATGGGGTATCAGGCTAAACCTTTTCCTGCAATGTTAACATTCCACATGGGTTGGTCTCCCTGCTACTCCACTTCTGATCCAGCTCCCTGCTAATGGTCTTGAAAAGCAATGGAAGATGACCCAAGGTCTTGGGTCCCTATAGACATGTGGGAGACCTGGATGAAGCTCCTGGCTCCTGCTTTTGCATCAGCTCAGCTCCAACCATTATAGCCATTTGGGGAGTGAACCAGAGGATGGAAGATCTTGCTTGCTCCCTTTACTTCTACCTCTCTGTGTCTATTACTCTGTATTTCAAATAAAAAATAAATATTTAAAAGAGAAATGTCTACCAAGGGGGCAGATGTTTGATGTTGTGATTAGGGATGCCCTCTGTGTTTAGGATGCCCCATCCCATATTGGAGTGCCTGTGTTCAAGTCCAAGATTCACTCTTGACTCCAGCCTATTGTTGTCACAAATCCAAAGAGGTAGCAAGTGATGATATAAGTACTTGGATCCCTGATACTTACATCGGAGACTCAGACTCTGAGCTTGTGGCTTTGTCCTAGACTGGCCACAGCTGTTACAGGCATTTGGCAAGTGAACCAGTGGTTGGAAGCTATTTCTTTCCTTCTATGTTCCCTCTCTGTGTTCTTTGTACTCTCCTGCCTTTCAATTAAATATAAATGTTTAAAAAAAACAATAAATACGTACCAAGAAGATTGTAACTTGTTAGCTCAATCAGTTTGGGAGGGGGGAAAAAAGGTAGCTTAAAAGAACAAGGCAATAGTTTCAGAATTTGTATATGGAATATGTGAAGACCTAACATGGGAAAAAATTCAGGCTAATTTTGGTAGTAGGTGTGTGATTGCTGGGGTTAGAACAAAGTCATATGCCCTGAATACTTCTCTGGTTTGTTTAAGGGGGTACAATGTACCCAGGTGTGTGAGCTGCTTAAAGAATGTTAAATAAACAACTCTTAAAATATGCTTTCTACATAGACATATATATGAATATTTGTATTTCATACAAACTCCTTTTTCTCCCATTAAATGATCCAAATACTCTCTACCTTGATGCTCTAGACTCACTGTTAGCTGATAGCAGGAATGCAGAAATTAAAGTATCTAATATCCATCCTTGTCAGCCAGAACAATGGCCAGTACAGTGGTTTCCTTTTTTATTTCTTGAGCTCATTGTGCTTTTTTATTGGTGCAGAGTAACAGAGACCCAGTAATGTATATTTGTGAGTCACAATCTTTTTTACAGTGTGTTATGTTAATGGGACATTCACTGCACTCATCTCTAGGATAAGCTAAGGAGACATTTTGCTGATGTCTTAAACTATTTCAAGGAGAGTGGTAGGAGAATTGATCTCAAGTATTAAAATGCTTTCAGTTTTGTGGTGTTAATGTGACATAAAAATATCATATATTCTTTTCTAAAGTAGAATCCATTAAGTACTTTCTTGGGCTTATTATAGGCACTCATTTCTCTTCAGAAAATCTTTTCTGCTGACAAAGCCAGGGTATCACTAGCAAAGGAATATCAAAATTTATACTTACATGGGCTAAAAGCATACACAAAAGGGAATATTGAGCATTTCTTTTTTATTTTAAGTTATGTTGATAAGCAAGGATTGAAGGTGTGCCTTTCCCGTGGTGAAGACATTCAAATTGCCGCTCTTCCCAGCACTTTAGTCTCCAAGTGTTTTTATACATATTAAGCCTTGACTATTACATGACCATTCCACAGTGAGACCATACATGTGACATTTGGGAAAACTTTACTAACTGGCAAATTGGGTTTTAGAAAGGAATTTGCTTTGCCTTCCAGAGCAAACTGCTTGTGAGAAAAAGAAGCTATTTTTAGATTCTTTATTTTATTAATGTCAGTTCTGTTGAAACTTTTGATTCTTCTAGGCTGTTGCTTAGAAACATTTTATTCAACGTTGTCAGTGCTTCAGTCTGATATGATTTAAATTGTTACTTTTATTGAACTGTAGAAAAATTTTTGGTGATTTTCCCAGCAACTATGCTCTGAGTTATTTATCTTTATTAATGATATTTTATTGATAGAAAAATGATAGATCAGGGTAAGCCAATGTCTCTGGCTCATATATTTTATGAATATTAGGAGGGGGTTGATCTACCAGAAGCCTGTGATTATCAAAAATAAGAATAAAGGAGTGTGTCCATCATTCTTTACCATTAATCCCGAGAACCTAAGGATAGATGAAATAGAGAAAGCTAATGGCTCAAAATTCCCTTCTCAGATTTCCTCCAAGCACCCATTTTAAGTATAGTCATTCATCACTATCTTCCTGAAGTTCTATCAGAGATGATCTGAGACCATTTTGTGTCACTAGGACAAAATACCTAATGCTGGAAACTTTACAACAAAAAAGGTTTACTGACCTCACAGTTCTAGAGATTCAGGGATATGATATTGGCATCTTCCTGGCTCTGGTGAGGGCTTTCTGATTCCATTATGCTCTAGAGAATGGCATCAAGGAGGGTGCATGGGTGACACTAAGGAATCACACAGCAAGAGGAAGCCAGCGAGATTCAGGGGCCAGGCTTGCTCTTGTGGGAACTAACTGGGTTTCTGAGAAAACTACATTGGTCTCTTCTAAGGGAAATCCACAGAAACTGACTTCTTCCCATTTGGCCCTAGCTTTTACATGTTCCTCTCTTTTCTAGCACTGTCATTCTAGAATAACAGCTATAGTTTCTTTTTTTTTTCTTTTGCTTGAAAAGTTGTCATGTTCAAACTTGGAGATTTATAGACTATCTAGACAAACAGAAGACCAATAGAAGTGGGATATAAAATAGGTTCGAGAAGCAAAGGGGTACAGAATGAGGTACAAAATGGAAAGGAATGATGGAAAACTAACAAAGTGAATTGTTTCATATTTTACCTCCCCTCTGTTGCTCCACAAGTGTGGAAAAGTTTAGACTTTTAAGACACAAAGAAAAGTCAGTTCTTCTGAGCTTTGAATGACGTCTGCTTGCAAAACCATGTTCAGTATGAGTAGGACCTAGAAGTAGTCAGAATCATTCAATTGTTCTATTCATGGTGCAAGAGTATTTATGATAATTGCCTAATAAAACTCATGAAATCCCTGAGGTTTGACTCAGTGGTTTTTATTGGTTTTATGTATACTGCTTTACATGAAGAACTACTTCCTAACAGAGTTAATTAGCTCAGTAATTCATGCCAAACTGGAATTACTGGTCTGGGAAAGCACCAAATGTTGTTTGTAAAAGTAATACCCAACTCACCCCTTCTGAATATTGAAGCAACTTTTGTTATTATAGTTAAACTTCAATGCAGCATATTTAAATTATGTCCACAAACATAATTGTTGGTGGCTTAAGATTGTTACATTAGGCCTTGAATCTTATGTAAATCCAATTGAAATAAAACTTCTGAGTAGCTGGCATGGTGGCTCAACTAAATCTTCCACCTGCAAGTGTTGGAATTACAAATGAGCACCATTTTGAATTGTGACAGCTCTACTTCTGATCTTGCTCCCTGTTTATGGCCTAGAAAAGTAGTGGAGGATTGCTCAAGTCTTTGAGGCCCTGTACTCATTTGGGAGAGCAGGAAGAACTCCAGGCTCCTGGCTTTGGATCAGCTCAGCTACTACCACTCTGGCCTTTTGGAGAGTAAACCAGCAGATGGAAGTTCTTTCCCTCTCTGTCTCTTCTACTGTAAATCTGCCTTTCCAATAAAATAAATAAATGTTTTTTTAAAAAAGAAACGTTCCTAAAGTTCGAGTTATTACTCGGTAACACACACACCACACTCATACTCACATTTGTGTAGTGATGCCTGTGCTCCGTGCTTTCTATCGGGTAAGTTTTGTCCTCATATTATCACTGTGGACTTGATCATTTTGAATTTAGGCTTCTGTTGTAAATGTAATTTTCATTGTTTCAAAAATTCTTATTATACTTGGTAACTGGTTTTAACTTCAGAACCCTAGAACTAAAGTAAGAGTAGCAATGTCTAATACCAATGCTTTACAATAGTAAACATGTTACATAACGCACATAGCAGGACTTCCGTAAAGGTATAATTAAACCGATGACACATAAGGAAGGAAACTTCATAAATGAGGGGATTTCTTTTTTTCTTTTTTTTTTTTTTTTTTATTGTTGCTTACACTGTATTATGTAGTACAGTTTTATAGGCGCTGGGGATTCCCCCCACCCCTCCCCATATCCCTCCCCCCATGGTGGATTCCTCCACCTTGCTGCATAACCATAGTTCAAGTTCAGTTGAGATTCATTGCTTGCAAACACATGCCTAGCATAAAGTTCAGCGTCTTATTGTCCAGATAAGTTCAGTGGCCTCCTGGGGAGACCTTCTATGGTCTGAAGATAGGTCTAACAGAGTAAAGATCCGGTCGGTTAAAAGCCCCAACAAGGCCTCAGTATCAATACACAACATTATGGAATTAATTGACATAGTATTGGGTAAACAATATGTTAAAAATAATGCAAGTTCCATTCTTCGAAACATCTGGGTTGAGACAGCATCAATGACACGTTAAATGAGGGGATTTCTTATTGGGAGCTATAATTGGGACACAAGCTAGGAAGAAAATATTCAAATTGACTTTAACCATTGTGTCAATGTCAGTCCTAAGAAATATATATATATAGATCACCCTGTTCTAATCATTACACATTTTCCTGTATTCAAAGTGCCATACTGTGTCCCATGAATATGTACAATTTTTTGTGTCAGTTTGAAATAGAAATATTTTTAATAGAATAATAAACCAAATAAGTCTTAGTCATGATTCAGGCATAAAGCTAATAATAACTTGGTATGGAATTATTATTTTTGCCCATATACATCTGGTGGCTGAAGCAATCTAATTGTATGATTAGGCACACATCCAATCTATGAGAAATGCTATGGCCTAAAATAGTTATATGGGGAGTCATTGAAAATATATTTTAGCCTTTGAGAGATTTCAACCTGATGAGTCAGTATATACTCTGCACCCCCCCCCATTTGATCCTTAATTGGAAAGTAAACAAAGAAATCACATTTCCAAGCACTTTATATGAATGTCCCTAATTGTGGCTGATAATGTTGTATGTCTTTAATCTGTTGGGGGATGAGGTGTGGAAGTATATGACATTTCAGGGTTATATTTGCTTTAATGATTCTGCTTTAATGACAACTATCTTTAAGAGTATAGGGTAGTGGCAATATGCTGTTTCTAAAAACAACATTGGACATCTATGGGAAACTATTCCATATATAAGTAAGTAGAATAGGGAGATTTGAAAAACTGAGCCTCTCTGTAAATGTTCCTTTATTGGAAAGGCGGATATACAGAGAGGAGAGACAGAGAGGAACATCTTCCGTCCGATGATTCACTCCCCAAGTGAGTGCAACGGCTGATGCTATGCCGATCTGAAGCCAGGAACCAGGAACTTCTTCCAGGTCTCCCACATGGGTGCAGGGTCCCAAAGCTTTGGGCCATCCTCGACTGCTTTCCTGGGCCACAGGCAGGGAGTTGGATGGGAAGCGGGGCCGCCGGGATTAGAACCGGCGCCCACATGGGATCCCGGGCATGCAAGGCGAGGACCTTAACCACTTGCGCCACTGCGCTGGGCCCGACCTTTAAGTTTCAAGAGCAGTCAAAAAATATGTAGCAATAGGTAGTTTTAGCTTCTATTTCTTTCTTCTACTCCTTATTGATTGCTGTTTCTGTGTTGTTAGGCCTGGTACTCTGATAGCTGTTGTATGTAGAATGATATACTGAAGATGGATAGAGGTTTTTAGTTTGACAGGGAAATCTGAAATTTTTTTTCAGCCATGGAAGAAATCCTAGGATGGAATAAAGGAGGAGGGGAATCCCTAGACTGAAAGTGATTCTGTGATCACAAAAACTGTTAAGTGATTGCAGAGATGACAGCAGTAACAGAAATGCTCTGGATTTGGAGCCTGCATGTCTTTGTAAAAGCATGGCAGAGAGTTGACAGGCTGCTCCACATAACTTCTCAGTAGAGAAGTCACCATACACGGAAGGTGCCCTTGTTTACTAATTCTCTGCCATCATTTATTAAGTACTATCCCTCTGTATTAAAAAAATACAATGGACTAATGTGTTCTGTGTTTGCTTAATCATAAAAGGATCTGGTGGGTACATAAGCACAAATACAATCAAATACAAAACTCATTATCTATTTGTTTCACTTAATTGCCCAAAGTTCATTTAGCATTTGGAGATTTTAATCTTGACAATGGGGATACATTGATGCTCAAGATGCATGTCTTATCGTTGTACATTCATAATGCTAAAAGACAGATCCAATATGCTATCTATAGTTTCAGAGATATTTAAAGGAGTAGCACCAACTCAGATTAGGAGAGAAGGAAAAATTTCAGAAACGTGGTCTATAATGAGCAGGACATAGCCAGGAATTTGAGGGAGGAGATTGGGAAGAAAACAGAAAGGAAAGCATTCTAGAGTTATACCCTTGAGCAAAGACATAGAAAACGCAAGTCTTGAGAAAAAGAAGAGGGGAGTTTTTTCTGAAGGAGAAAACTTGAGGCAGGGAATGGCAAAGCATAAAGCAGGGACAAAAGAGCTAAGTCTGTGAGACTGAGATAAGGATGAATTTAGGGGACAAAATGGGTAGGTGGCAAGTTCTCAGGAATCTTTTAGGGATAGATGAGGAGATTTCTGAACAGAATATATCATGGGAATTGATTTGGTAGTTCTTCCTGTGAAAAAGTTGAAGAACAGATTTGAGAGGAACAAGATTATAGACAAGAAAGTAAGAGAAAATTAGGAGTTGATCATGGGAAATAGCAATAAGGAAAGAATGCAGGTAGTAAGTTCAGCAATAGATATGCAGTGGACCCTGATGCAAAGACTTGCTTTCCAGAAATAAGGAGCATAGCTATATTACATTGCTTTAAGGTCATTTGCATTTATTACTTTGTTGAATTGTCTGAGGTAATAACTATTCAATGAGGCTGACATTTGTCCCAATCAGACTTTTTAGAGACGAGCAGAAGAAATGGATTCTGCATAATTTAATCAGGGAAGGAGTTTATTAAAGGGTATTGTGCAATTTATATAAGAAGAACTCAGTTAAGAGACTACACAGCCTGAGATAACCTCAGAGTATCACAGTTGCATAAAGAAAATGAAATGATTTTAAAATGTAGCTGCACATTTGTTTCTCTGTCTCTCCCTTACATTTTTCTCTTTTGAAAGGCAGATTTACAGAGTGATGAAGAAACAAAGATCTTCGATCTACTGGCTCACTCCTCAAATGGCCACGATGGCTGGAACTGAGCTGATTTGAAACAAGGAGATTCTTCCAGGTCTCCAATGGGAGTGCCGGGTCCCAATACTTTGAGCCATAAGTAGGGAGCTGGGTCAGAGTTAGAGCAGCCGAGGGTTAGCCTATTGAACCATGGCACTGGGTCCTGAATTAGGTATCCTTGTGACTGTGATTGGTTTGAAAATTAGAATGTGGTAGATGTGATGCCATGTGACTTCCTAGGTTAGGTTAGTTACTGTTAGAGCCTTGAGCTACTTTGCATAAGAACTGGCTTTCCATGGTTTTTTAGAGAGATTCTATGTAGAGGTCTTATGACTACAGGAGAAAGAAGTATTCAGTGAGACTCCAAAGCAGCCCCAAAGGTGTAAGTAGAGAACCATTCATAAAATTCTAACCTCCAAACATTACAGTCACTTCCAGGTATTTTTGAGTCCCACCTAAGGGACCAGATGTCATAGAACATTCTCATTGTACTCTGTATAAATTTCTGACCCACAGAATCTATGAGTATAATTAGATAATTGTTTTTGGCTGGGTTTTTATATGGCAGTAGAAAATCAAAACAATATGCCACCTCTGGCTAGACACAGATGCGGCTTGTATCCTATAGTCATGTGTGGAATGATAGACAACAGAACTACTGTCACTGTTGGCTGGAGAGGGATGGAAGGGTTGCCACTGTATACCCTCAGAATGTTGGAGGTTGCATGGGGCCTGGTTCTCAAGGTACCTGTATTCCTATTAACCCTCTAGGGAGCGTTTGCCTTGTTTGTGGAGCCATGTCCTAGCTATAAGGGAAAGTGGTAGAATATTAGGCATTTTTAGTTTCTCAAGTGAGAGGCAACCTCTGCCTCATTGCACAGGGTATTCTTTAACCACAACAAAGGAGTTTAGTTACTGAGCTGCCTAAAAGAATGACATCTAAGTGTGATGCCAAAGCCAGGATTCGGTTTGGCAGACTGAGAGACACAGGCTAAAGGTGATGTGGTATGAAGGCATGGTCCCAAGAAAGAGATGCTGCATTCTACTGGGCCCAGTTAAAAGAAGGCAAGACTTTAAGGTTGTTAATCCCATAGATTCTCATTTTAAATCTTAGATTTCTGCATAGTAAGTTACTTCCCCCATTTTGCAGATTTCTGGGTCTTGCCATGCTGATGAACAATACCTTCCAGACTTCTTTTCACTGTTGTTAGCACTGCTGACAAATCCCTACACAGTCTACCTCTGGTCTTTTGCATTTTCTTCTGTTACTTCCCTTTACTAACTCACACTAGATCCTTGCTGTGTCTGGAAAATCCCAAGTGCTCTCCCTTCCAGGGATTTGGCATTTGTTCCCATTAGTGAGGACTTCATATAATGACCCCCGTAGGAAATAGAGATGTGCCTCCACCCAGCACAGTTCCTTTCCTCCTGACACTGAATCTTTTTTTTTTTTTTTAATATTAGCATGTATCAGCTTCTGTGGCTCCACACATTTGTCTATTGGCTTATTTTCTGCATTCCCTCCTAGAATCTTAGTGACACAAGGAACGAATTTGTTTGATAGATGATGTATTTCCAGGATTTATACTGATGCCTACCTGTTGGTCACAGGCACTCAGTAAATATTGATGGGATACGTTTGAGTTGTTGGGTTTGATGCCTTTGTTGTGATGCAACCTGATGCAGACATGCCAATCTGGATTGGCACGTGTGTAGCAAGGTTTTTAGTAATCATTTATAAATGTGTGAATAAGGAAGGGACATAAATCTATAAAAAAGTTATGATGTTATGACTCTGTGTATATTATTATCTTGATTAATTTGCATCATTGGACTTACCACTTAATAATGTTAGCTCATCGCATGGGCTGCGTGTTCACTGTCTGCTGACTAGGTCATAAACTCCATATGGGCAGGGGCTTTCCTGTGTTCACTATTATATTTCCAAAAGCAAGTACCAGGCATATACATTAGTAGGCAAGTAATAGAGTTTAATGAATGAATTATAAAGTTGATCATTCTTAGTGTCATAATATTTTAAGAGTTTTTTTCTTATTGAGAGGCACAGTGACAAAAAGGAAAAAAAAAAAGGAAAAGCAAAGTCCTCTTCACTGATTTACTGCTCAGGTGCCTGCATTGGCCAGGGCTGGGCAGGGTGACACCAGAAGCCTAAAACCCAGTATAAGATTCCCTGATTGAAGGTAGGAAACCCAGTACTTGAGCCATTCATTCTGCCTACCAACATCCACCTTAGCAAGAAGTTAGAATCAGAGTGGAACTGGGACTTGAACTCAGGTGTTTTAATATCCTTTTTTTGTTGGAAGATTTATTTATTTATTTATTTGAAAGAGTGAGAGAGAAAGGGAGGGATCTTGCATCCACTGGTTTACTCTCTAAGATCTAAGCAGATCTAAGCTGGACCAGAGCTGGGATCCAGGAGTTTCTTCTGAGTATCCCACATGGGTCCAGGGGCCTAAGTGTTTGGTTCATCCTCTGCTGTTTTCCCGCACACTATCAGGGAGTTAGATTGAAAGTGGAGCATATGGGGGCATGTGGAAGTATCTATATGGGATGCTGGAGCCACAGGTGGCAGCTTCATCCAGTATTCCACAGCACCACATTTTAATATCTTTAAAAATACATGTATTTTTAATTTTAAATCTCTCTATTTCTCTCTCTCTCTCTCTCTCTCTCTCACACACACACACACACACACACACACACACACACATGCTCCCCAGCTATCTACAACAGGAAGGGCTGGGTCAGGCCAAAGCCAGAAGCCCATAGTTCCATCCAAGTCTCAGTGTGAGTTGGGCCATCATCTGATGCTTTCCTGGAAGCAACAGTGGGAAGCTAAAGCAGAAGCAGAGGAGTTGGGGCTTGTGATTATGTTCTGATATTGGATGTGGATATCCCAAATGGAGGATTAACCTTCTGTGCTACAATGCCTGAAATGTGGTCATCTTTCCAGTGTCTTAACTGTTGCACCAAACTGCCTAGTGCATTAAAATTATTTTTGTTTAGTTGGGCTGCAGAGAGACAGAATTGGACAGTTAGATTGTGAGAATTCCCATCTATTGATTTGCTCATCACCATAGCTGGGGCCAGGAGCCATGAGCCACGAATGCAACCCAGGAATACCATGTGTTCAGCAGGAACTGAGTTATATGTCTTCAGCACTGCCTCCCACAATCTGGATAGGTTGAAAGTTGGAATCGATAGCCTGACCTGGGAATCCATGCCCAAGCAGTCTGACACAAGATACCTGGGTCTGCTAGGCTGAACTCTTGCTCCTAATCATCATTATTGTCTCCTGTGGTAGCACGTTTTGGGTTTTGGTGTTTTGATGCATATTCCTCATATTGATTCTCATGAACTGAGGAGAATGGAGGTTGAACAGTTCACAGATAAACTAAATGTCCTTGACTGCTCGACTGTGATCGTGGTTGTATATTTCAGGAAGTTGAGAATCCCAAACAGGGTGATCCTTTAACTTGCTGAGCAAAAACAGGCAGAAAGTCTGTTGGGTAGTTAAGCACAAATGTTTCAAAGATTTTGTATTGCTTAGTGATGGCAAATGCACAAATCAATCACATTGCTTGCCAAAAATACCATGTGCACTGACATGATGATACCAGCAGCTCAGCTGTATATGCAATATTTATATTGCCTAAACATTACACATGTGTCATTCATCCCTAAATGAGCAGGAAAAGTCCCAGAAGCACAATAAATGCAAATGAAAATTGGATTCATGGGTAAATACTTCATGAATCTGAAATAAATGGAATTAAACAAACCCAAGATGGTCTAATTCATTGGAATGCTTTTATCAGGCATGTGTAAATGGAACATCACTGGAGCAAGGTTGGTAGTTCTCTCCGCTATAGAAACTGCCTTTCTGTTCTAAACCACAGCATCATGACCATTAGTAGTTCATAATCTGAATCAATAATTCCTCTTTTCTGAAAGCATTTGTTCGCTGTTCCCAAGAACTGCCTTCTCTTTTCCCTCAAGAACATATTTAAAACTGTAAGCTTTTTCCCTCGCCTTGTTTATTGTTCACTCTTCACTTGTAGAGTGGCTGCGGTATTCTGTGCCAGTTTGGCAGCATGAAAAAGGTTTGCTCTCACATTCTCCCAAGAACAAATGTTAGCTCTTTGGTCACTTAGTATTCCCTTCCTAATGATGACTGTGGCTGGAGAGGCCAAGGACTTTATGCTGATCAGCCCTAGTTTTTGTGGCTATAGGAGTTCCCTGTAACAATGACAGAAAATAAACAAATTGTTCTCAATTTTCTGAATTCATTGGTGTAATATTTTTTTTTGAAAAAATCTTCCCTCTACATTCACTCTCAAGTTGGTTATTTTGTACTTTCTTGACTCCCCCTCTACCACTGAGATTTGTAGTTTCTCAACTGCCACGTATCTCTACTCTCCCCTTTTCTAACATAACCCTGGTCTTGCTCACTGCTCTTACTAACTATTGATTTCAGGGGAGATGATCAGAAACCCCAGGATGTCTGTTGTGATTGGTGTGAGTCAGAGCCTGATTTAGGGGCATGTCACTTTGTCCTGGGCCCTGGATAATGAGATAAGGGAGAGGTTCATTTACTGTATTTATGAGAAATATTTCTCTGCTTAAAACAAAGTAAGATGAACAACAACAAGAAGAAATGGCCTTTTCCTGTTTTGTTTTTTTTTTCCAAATGTGGAGCACAAATAGATGATGCCTGTAGTTGCTTTTGCCATCCAGGGGTCATGAGGAAGCTTAATTGCAGGACAGATGTGGAAGTTGGAGACTGGAGAAAACCTTGGAATAGGTTGGGGATCCCTTAGCCAAAATGCATGTGGACACAGAAATGTTTGTGGGATTTTTAATATATTTTTAGATTTTAAAAAATTTTGTATATTTGCATACACATAATGAAATATCTATGAAAGGCAGATTTACTGAGAAAAAGAGAGAGAGAGAAAGAGAGAGAGAGAGAAAATATGTTCATATATTGGTTCACTCCCCAGTTGGCTGCAATGATTGGAGATGATGCTTACTCAGGCCACAAACATGGAGCTGGCTCTGAAGTGGAGTAGCCAGAACTCAGACCAACACCCATATAGGATTTTAGTTCCCATATGAGGTTCCTGGTACCACATGTGCAGGATTGACTTACTGTGCCACTGTACCAGCCCTGGCTCTTATGAATTTCTCGCTACTCATATAGGAACTTCTAAACAGCAAGATTTTCAAGTAATTACTCTATCAGGATCCCAAAGTTGGTGAATCTCTACTTCCAACAGAAGTCTAATTATTGATTCTATTTTTAAATGCTAGAAAACTCAGTATATTTGTATTCTATTTTCAGTATACGAAGTACCATTGCCTGTTGTAATATTTCAGTGAGCTTTCACAGTTCTGCCATGTGAGAATGTCCAGTGAGAAGATATTTAATAGGCCCTGAAGCAATGAGAGAAAAAATATTTCTCTCTAATTACTTATTTCTATATACTCATATGTCAGTCTTAAGCAGTTAAAGTACATTTAAAAAATGATATTAATAACAATTGTTCTCTTTTTCTGCTAGTGGCAGCATCATTCTTTTGGTTATCTAGCCTCAAAATCTCCAATTTCTTTTCTGCTCTCCTTGCTCTCCTGATCCAGAATCCACATGTTGCCAAGTCTTGATGGTGTCATCTTAGAAATACCTCTTCTTCCTTTTCCCTTCCCTCTGCCTTCACTGTCAGTAACCTAGATCAGACCCTCATCAGCAGTCTCCTGAGCTGCTGGCTGTGCCTACATTTTTTCTCCATTTATGTTTCTAAACAGAGCTTTGTTGTACTCAATCCTTCCTCAGTGAGATGACTGCTGTCTAAGGATTAGGCCAGAGCTCTTTGCACTCAGTCTGAGACCCTGAACAGGTTCCAAATGACCATCCAACTTCCTTTCTCACATTCTTCATTCTAGCTCCAGCAAAGCCTGTGTTCTGAGTTTCTTCAACCCCTTATCTCACAGTGAATTTCTTCCTTAACTTTATCTTGATTGTGGAGTATCTGAAATCACCAAGTTAGCCTGTTTCCTTCTTGCCCGAAGTATACTCTTTCTCCTTTACATTTCACTAGGAATTTGTCTCTACCAATGAAGGTATTGCTCATTTCTACTGTCTGGTCATTTGCTACAAATCTGTGCTGTTCAAAATGGATGAAGTCTTTTAGGACACAAACTATTTTTGCTATTTAGAAATTTTTGTATTTATTTTCATTTTATTTACCAGGCAAAGAGAAAAAAAGAGAGGTATAGAGATCTTCCATCCACTGATTCACTCCACAAATGTCTGCAACAGCCGCTCTGGGCCACACCAAAACCAGGATCCCAAAAATCCATGTGGGCCTCCAAATGGGTGACAGGGATTCTAATACTCGAATGATCATCTGCTCTCTCCAAGGATGTGCAATTAGTAGAAAGTTGGATTAGAAGCAGAGTGGCTAGGTCTTGAGTCAGACATTCCAGTATGGGCTATGAATGTCCCAAGTGGTTACTTACTGCTATGCTATGCATTTGAGCATTTTGCTCACTTTTTTGCTCTATTATTTCCTAGACTGTTGTGAACACTCATTACACAAGTTGAATTACTGAAGAATGGCTGTCTGTTAAATCTTCTATGTAATTAAGCCTCAGCATTTATGATTAATTGAAATATAATAAAATTTCAAAAATAAATTATTTTGTTTAGCTCATCATTCTAGCCTACACAGGGATAATTGTTTAAAGGGTGAGGAATTCAGCCTCATGTCAACTACAATATATGATCTTCACTTAGCTTTCAAATCCAGAAATACTCTTATAGTTTGAATAACAGATAAACACTTCAATATTATCCTTCAAATTCCTAAGTGTTTTTTTGGTCCTGTACCTAAGGATCATCACTTGAACTTTATAAGAATCATTGTTTTGTTTCACTAAAAAAGGTCATTTTGTGATAATTCAGGGTATCATCTACATCAAGATAATGGATATATATATTTTTTTTAAATAAATGCCTGCTCTCCCCCTGGCAGATTTCTCCATTTTGTCAAGGGTAGTGCACTGCTTTTCATGTTTAGCTATCATGGTGATATGTACAATTACCTGATTATCAATTAATACCTAGGAGACGCTGTTGAACCCCAGGGATCTATTAACAAGCTAGCCTGTGCAAAAATAATGTGCATGTATGGGGGAATTCTGAGAAAAATCTAGAATCAGTATGTAGGTTTTTTTACCCTTAAATTTTCTTCCAGGGAATACTAACCTAATAGTAAGCTGATAGCCTATAATGTAAAAAAATATATAGGGTAGAAATAGAGCCACTTGTATTATAGCAGGAGAATTATATGGAAAATATGTCCTGTTCATTTACATAAACTCATTACTAAGTGGGTAAGAAAATAATGTGACTGTGCCGTGGTAGGATTTATTCTGACCCAGTTAGTCTAAGAACAGATTACAAAATAAGCAGTTTCATAACTGATAAGCTTAGATTCTTAGGTACTTAGCAAGAACAATTATGATTTTATTTATGCAATATTCTCATAAAATAATGTAAAAATTGGACCCAACTTCTTGCATTTCTAAGTTTAATAATGCCATTATCAGATGGAAATAAAGAAATCAAGAGATGTTTAGAGACGCTCAGCCCAAAAAGGAAGTTATTTAAAAAGAGGGTTAAAAAGGATTTCTACTATTGAGTTAAATACTACCCAGAGTCCAGCTTCTTCTCATAATTGTACAAATGCTAGAAAAGAGGATTTACAGTGAGGTGGGGTAGGCTGATATTACACGAGAAGGTAGCACTTGGAAACTGCCAGATAGCAGGTGAAAGGACAGCTCTGGGGTCTGCAGCCCTCTAAGATTCCTGTAGCAGCTGGCTCTGCATTCCATCCTCTCTACCACCTGTAGAGTGGGAGTGTCATGCTAGAACCAAGGCAAAGACCATCTGTTTTCGTGGTTTGGGCATATCTGTCTGCAGAATGAAGGTATTAGAGCAGTTGGGTAAATTTGTATAGTTGCAGATATGATTTCTGCTGTTTTAAGACTGGCATTCTTGATTCTCCAAAGTCATTGTTAGTGGGAGTGATTATGATAGATTACAACCCTTGTACCACTTCCTCCTGCTGGCCTGCCTCTAATGGCCAGTGGGATGCTGAGTTGTATACAAGGTGTGTGAGTGTGAACACATGTGCACACATGAACACCTGTGAAGCTGTGATAGGAAGTAGGACACATGGGTGTGTAAAAGTTTGCCAGAGTGGCAGGCATTTCACAAAACAGGTAAGATACTGCTTGGGACATCTACATACTTTTTTGGAGCATTTAGTTTTTGAGTTGCAGCTGCTAAGCTTTTAATCAAGCTTCCTGTAAATGTGTATCCTGAAAGGTATTAAGTGCTGGCTCAGGTACCTGAGTCCCTGTCACCCATGTGGGAATCTAGATGGAGTTCTGTGCAGCTAGATTCAGTCTGGTGCTTCTTCAGCTCTCATAGGTATCTGGTGTGTGAACCAGTGGATAGATGATCTCTCTGTCTCTTTGCCTTTCAAATAAAGTAAAGTAAAAATTAAAAATAACTTGTCCCACAGGGAAGGGCTTCTGTGCCTAAAACCTCAAAGTCTCTAAGACAGACTCTACAGTGTCCTGAAGCACAAGGGTAAACCAGGACTGATGGGAGGGGTACAGGTCAGTGGAGGGCAGGCTCAAAAATAGAGAATGAATAAGAGCTTGTGAGGTTCAGGGTTTGTGTTAGCAAGAAGGAATTAAGTTAGTGGAGGTAAATTAGGTCTTTTTTATTTGTAGAAAATTTAAATTAAGCCAGTTAGATAGATTTACTTTTCAAAAGTTCTTATAAAATACAGGATGAAGGGAGGTAAAGGAGAGGTGGGGTGTGAAGCTAACCCATAGCATTGAAAAAATTGTTTGAGCATTGGATATATGTTAGCAAATGCATATGGGACTGGAAATTACTGAACATAACAGAAATACAAGAACCAGAAAAAGTCAGAGTCTCCTGGAGTGTATTTACTAGTTGCCTATGTAAATTCAAACACCAGGGGGGAGAATCAAGATGGCAGAAGAGGGTAAGGACATATTCAAACAAAAGGAGAATCATTAGCCGAAGTGAAGCAGAGACAGCAGATTACAGGAATTAGAAGACACTCCAACAGAAGAGGAGTTCCTGGAGACCCACGGGCACAGGGAAGCAATGAAGATGATAGGGTGATGTTAGATACCCCAGCAGCATTCAACAAGCAATGATCTGAGCTCCACTGGTAGCCAGAGCTCCACTAGCAGCCAGGTGGGAAAGGGGAGTTCACTGGAAACTCAGCAGGTGAATCCAAGCAAAGAACTACTTGTCTTGCTGATTTGTTTGATCTGACAAGGAGTAGGCAGAGCAGCGGACCTCAAGCATGTGGTGCAGAACAGCATAGATTTCATACCAGATTTCCAGCAGTGCCATATTAGGTGCCAATTTGTGTAGTGAGGCAAAGGCTATGGGACTGGAAGGACAAAAGCAAGCTGCATATGTGCTAAGCTGAGAGTAACTCATTTCCAGCTCAGTATGTTGCACTGGCCCCACAGGGAAAACATCGATGTGGTATCCTACAGGTTTGACCCAAAATAGTTCCAGGTATCCCCCAGACCTAATGGCCAGCAGATCCAGAACTCCAACAGTGCCACGGTGGGTGCCATTTTGTATAATGTGGCAAAGGCTGTGAGACTGGAAGGACAACAGTGAACTGTGCATGTGCTAAGCTGGGAGCACTCTCACTTTCAGCTGATTGCATTGCAATGGTCCCACAAGGAAAATAGTACCAACTTTGGCATCCTATGAGTCTAACTCAAAATAGATTCAGGTGGCCCTCAGACCTAACAGTCCAAAATTAAGATATATCAGAATGGAGAGTCATAGAAAAATGAGGGAAAAATTGAACTTCTCTGAGGAGGAGGAAATGGAAACTTTTTGGGAAAATGAAGTGGCATCAAACCACTCCACTATGGTTTTCATCTGCCTGTGATGTGGGTAAATGGTGGTCCTTCCCAAACCCAGGCACTGCCTGGATTAAGTGAAATGTTTTTAAGCTCCAGAATGGGCAACTTGAGTTTTGGGAGTCAGTCCATCTTTGAGTTGTTCAACATGACTATTCTTTCTAATCTCTCCTCTCTCAACCTCTCTTCATGAAGGGTCTTTTCCTGATTCTACAACAGGAAGACCCAATGTGGCCCTACCCAAAAATAAAATCAGTTAATTCTCAAGAAAGGTAAACACCTTATCTAAGAAAGAAAAACATAAACTTATCAGCTGAGAGCTAATTTTCCACTGGAGGCCATCTGCCTGGCTGAAGATTACAGAGACTTTAGGGACTAGATGTTCCAATTCTGTTTCTTACTTGCATTTTGCTGTGTTAGTTTTGAGAATAAGAAATCTAGCATGAAGCCAAAGCACTCCAGTTAATGTATTAACCTATAACTTGAATGCAGTTACTGTCCCTGCCAATATCTGTCCTGCAGAAAAGGGGGTGATTTTGTTTTGCTCAGTTCTCCAGTGACTGTAAATTGCTTGTGGAGAACATGACACATAATGACATGGAAATAATTTCAATGTCGCAATTTATTTCTTCTCAATTCACTGCAGATTTCTAATTGTAGAAATTGTCTCCCCATGACAGAATCAGAATGGACAAAGGCCCTTTCAACAGCTCTTTTGTTTATTGTGTAAAAGTGGCAAAGAAAATAAAATGGGAAAAAGTTTAAAGTAATTTTTATTTTGGGAAAAACTCACCCATAAAAACCACTGTGTTTAGTCTGTTGGGATTTGTATAACATAAATATCATAAACCGAGCAGCTCATCAATAACAAAAATTGGTTTCCCCATATAAGCACAGGATCAAGGTACTGGCAGATCAGGTGTCTGGTGAAGGCCTGTTTTTTTTTTTTTTTTGCACACAGCCCCTTTCTGCTCATCTTCGTGTGTTGGATGGGGTGAAGATGCTCTCTTGAGTCTTTTTTCTAAGAGGGCAAATTCCATGTGTGTAGATTCCATCTTCATTGTATTTTCCCTCTTTGGGGTTTAGACCTTAACCTGTGAAATTGGTGGGGGTGGGGTGGGATGTGTAAACATTCAATCCACAGCTACCATCCTTGGCAAGGGGACCCGTACAAGGATGGTTTAAGTCCAAAGTGATCCTCCAAATTGTGCTTTTTCCCTATTATTTTACCCTAAGAATAAACATATTTAGTCCAATTCTGATAACTATTAGTTGAGAGATATATTGTTTTCAGTTGTTCAAGGAAGGTTTCCTGAGACCTCTGTGGGGGCACAGGTATGATTCCTGTCTTTATGGTGCTCATAGGGAGTGGCAGAATCTCTTCTGGACTTGGTATTGTGGTCTTTGGAAAATTAAGTTTATTGTTCTTTAGAGCCTGGAAGCATATGTTCCTTGAGCTAAACTGCCTGTACAAGGAGGATGATGGACAGGTATTGCAATGAAGAGAAAACCAAAGAAAAGAGTTAAGATTTTTCTAGCATTATCTGAATATTCTTTGATATCAGAAACAGAGGGGTGGCAGGAAATGTTACAGCCCACTGTTGATAAATGAATATAAACCATTTTGTGTAGGACTGTGTAATATATCACATGCAGAGAAACAGCAAAGCTTAAAGTAGTTGGAGTATGCAATATAGATTTTTGTGCATGATCCTAAATTTTGATTGAAAATACAGAATAGCAATGCTGTCCATGTGACAATAATATTTTTGAGCTTGATAGAAATAAAGTATCCTATTAATTAATCACACTCAAAATGAACAAGCAGTTGAAAGATGGTTTAATTTTGCTACATGGCTAAGATTTGCCCTTTACAGTCAATGGGTGTTAGTTTCTGGAAATGATTTGATAACTTGATTTTTTGTAACAGTAGACCAAGAACTTATGCTGAAGTGTTTAAGCACTGAGGTTCTGGTCATTGAGGAGGCAAGCATAGACTTAATGGAATTTCTTCAAGTCTAGGTAAACATTGAAAAAATTTCTTGGCTGGAAGTTAGGCAATGAATAGCATGTTCTATTATTTTATTGATCAGTCTACACAAGCCAATTTATATACCCTATGCTTTGTTTTAAAATTTATTGCTGGGGTCACCACAGTGGTGCAGAAAGCTAATTTGCCGCCTGTGGGGGTGGTATAACACGTGGGCGTCAGTTCTAGTTCTGGTTGTTCCACTTGTGATCTAGCTCCCTGCTAATGGCCTAGGAAAGCAGTGAAGCATGGTTCAAGACCTAGGCCTCAACATGCACATGGAAGACAGAAGAAGCTCCTGACCCCTGGCTTCAGATTGGTTCAGCTCTAGCAGTTAGACCCATTTGAGGAAATCGCTCCCCTCTCTCTCTCTCTGCCTCTTCCCTGTCTCTCTGGAATTCTGACTTTCAAGTAAAAATATATTTTTAATAAAAGTAAAAAAAACTAAAAAAAATATCACTACCTGGTCATGGCTGATCCTGAGTAGCAGCATGAAGTTGAAGTTACTTCTTCGCCTTTTCATGCCTCCTTAGGAAACTTAGGCTTCCAGGCCATCAGCGTTTGTTAAGCTTTCTGGGTACTGCAGACTGCCACATCCAAAGTCAGCCCTGCTGAAGTCTCCCTGGAGTCAATATCACTCTTCTATGTTATTTTCAACACTCTTGTCTTCCCAGTCAGATTTCATGGAATGAAGTTGAGTGATAGAATTAAACCCATTCAAACTATGAATTAATAATTCCTTGTAGGGGACAATGGAATTTATAGGTCTAGTGCTTTTGTGTAGTAAGAAAAATGTTACTCTGAAGGGACAGCTTTTATGGTAGTTTTTCAATGTTTTTGAACAACAGTATTTGCATATTTACAAAGTTTGGTCACCTGTTTCCTGCATCTTCATTTAAGTTTCAGCCAATGTAATTTCCTCTCAACTTTCTCTCAAGATAGTGATTCACTATCTTGATTTTGATACTTGAGATGCTAATTGGTATTCAATTTTAACAGAGATCAGATCTTACAGACATTTCATTATGTCAAAGATGCTGGATATTTAATACTAAGTTATGTTTTATCAAAGCAAGGAGAATGCAGGGATTACCTAGACCACCAGCATTAAAAAGGTTGTTTGAGCCTTTACCCATGATTTTCTACCTAGAACCTTTGGAGCTTTAAAGACTTGTGCTGGATTTCAGACATTTTTCATACTTGAATACTCTTTGGGACTTTTCAAAACATGTAGAAACCATTCCGTATGTAGGGGAATTTGGAATATGAACTGGCTGTCTTTGAGTTTTTGCCCTCAGACCTACCACTGTTTCAGACTGTGTACTTCTCAGAGGTTTTCTAGGACTTCGTGAACATGGATGTCTATTCGTTCATTTCATAAAGTATTTTGCTGACCAAAATGATAGACTGTTACTTTTAGTTCCAGGCAGCTGATTTAAAACCATGTTCTGGAGTTGGGAGTTAGGTACATATGTTTTATACAGCAACATGAGGGATTGTGGTGGTGCTAGAACTGTATTGTATCTAGATGGTAGTGGGAAACACACATGTCCATGTGATAGTGATATATCTTGTTTGTTTTTCATATTGGTTACATAGTTGAGAGGGATGCATGCCTATGTGGGCCTGCAGTTAGGGTGGGAAGGGTAGAGGCATAGAAGAAAGCAGGTAGAAGAAATGTTTCAATTTTATTTTTTGTTTTGCTTTGTTTTTTTCCTCCCATGTGGTAGGGAAGAGCAGGAAGGGAAGGAGCCCACTCCTGGCTGTCAAACTACCGATGGATGCTCAATGCAGCCTGACATGGTCCATCTCCAGTCCCATACTCACGGGTGGGTACTTTGGCCCACACCCATTACAGTCCTTGCTGGTGGGCACTACAGCCCAGCCTTGCCTGGCACATCCCCAGCCCTGGCTCTCAAGTGAATCAGCAAATATTGGGACCTAGTCCATCCCATCTTGTACCCACTTTAGCTCTTGAGAGTGGCAGCAGGTGCTGAGACCTAGCCAAATACAATCTGTCCCATAACCCAGCCCACATGCATGCTGAGGGGTGCTACAGACTTGTTTAGCTCAGTTCTCCTCCAGTTCCGGATTTTACACTCACCAATGGGAACTGCAGGCCCACTCCCAGCCTCAGATCTTGCACATGCAGCTGATTGTTCTGACAAAGCCTGGCCTGGCCTACCCCATGCCCCAACTCTTGCAGGTCATTCCAAACCTATCAAATACTCTGTCAGAGACTCCAACTCTGACACCTCTCCAAATCTGCTTCCCTGGGCAATCTGCACCCCAACCCCACCACTGCTGGGACCCAGGGCCATCTATGTCACAGTTTTTAAAATATTTGTAATTTATTTGGAAGATAGAAATACAGTAAGGAGAAGGATAAATGGAGTGACATGGAGAGTGTAAGATTTCCATACTCTTCCATCCATTGGTTCCATTGCTGTAATGGCCAGAGCTGCGCCAGGCTGAAAACAGGAGCCCAAACCTGTAGCTGGTTCTCTCACATGAGTGTAGGGGCCCAGGCAATTGGGAAATCTGCTGCTGCTCTCCCAGGTACATTAGCAAGGCGCTGAATCGAAACTGAAGCAGCCAGAACCCAAATGGATGCTGGCGTTGCAGGGGTGGCTTAACCCGTTATGCCACAACACTGGTCCTATGTGATACAATTTTATAAAACTAAATACACACAAGAGTTCATGTAAAAGTAGGGGAACCTGAGTAAGATTGGTATTATATCAACCTCAAGGTTTTGATCTTAGCAAAGTTTTACAAGGTATTACAATTGGGGGAAATGTATAAAGTATATATAGGATCTTTGTGTGAAACTGCCATAATCTGAAAGCAAAAAGGCTAATTAAACCATGTTACTTGTCTGAGACTCAAGGGTATTGAAAAACATAAAATGCATACAGGCAATACATAAGCAGACACACCTATTTATAATGGTAGTGTTCAGTCATTCACAGTGAATATAGTTTTGCTACCAATTAGATAATAATTTTATGTTTTGGTAATAAACTAACTTTCAACTAGATGATATAAGAATAACCACCTATCTTAGACCTCACACAAAATGGAACAACTGTGACTATACTGATAAATGTGAATGTTTAATGATGAAGGAAAATAATCTGAAAGTTCATAGTTCATAATCTTATGTTTGCATGGATTTTTATTTTTAATTATTTAAAAAACTCAAATAGTTTAAAAAGGCAAACTCAAATCTATATATTTAAGGACTTTGAGGAAAAGCATTGAATGTTTTAAGCATTATTGAACTATTTTCCACTCTATACCATCTGTGTAAGCACAGTGAATTACAATGTCTCATTTGTGTTGTAGCAAAAAGCACCAGATAAACACTATAGATCAACCAGCTGCTGTGCTTTTGTAGTCCTACTGTAAATCTCTCATTGATTCATGATGATCTGGAGTGGAATGCTTAATAAAGTAGTCTTTGTGTTTGTAAGCTTATATAAAACTCAGCAATTACTAGTTTAAGGTATTGAGAATAAGATAAACTTAATCCATTCACATTTAATTCACTATAGAATTGAGACAACTTAAAATGTCAAACATTCTGTATGTAGTTTTAAATTTGGTAATTTTTAATGATCTGGAGTTGTTTGGAAACATCATTAATACATTTTAGTTGCAATTGTGAAAGTATTTAAGGCTAAATTGATATTCTGTCCATTAAAACAATCAATCAGAGGTTCCTTTATTAGTTTTCACTTTTCTCTTCCAAACAGAATGGATATCATGCCATTAAATTTTCATTAGATGAAAATGTTTCTACAAATATACCTCTCAGTCTCACTTTTCATAATATTTCAGTGTAAAATGGTTACAGACAAATATTTCAGTATAAAATAGTCACAAATTTGAGTTCTTTTATGTTGAACTCAGGTGTATTAAACAATGCAGTTTTCTGACAATTTATGTTCCACAACTAAATGTTTCATGTCATATCTAATAATTTAGTCTTTGGGCTGGACACCTGACATAACTGCCAGTAAGGAAGAGGACAATATTAGCAGTGAGGGCCATCTGGAATGCTGTTACGCATTAATTTTTATCTTCTTCAGACACGCTTGTTTTTGTTTTTTCCCATGTCGTAGACAAGCCTGGCTGGTTACAATAATGAATCCTCTTAAAATTTCAGGAGTTTGTTCATTTGCCTCGCCCAGTGTGTAAGTGGAGGATGTCTAGAGCGCTAGTCAACACAGTAATCAGAGTGAAACCCAGAGCAGTAACCCCCTAGATGCTCCATTACCCATCAACTTCACATGAGCCAGGAAGATTTTCGGGAATGAGATGCTGTAGAGCATTTACACTGAACCAAAATAAATTTCCCTACTTCTGTTGTAATTCTGTGCTCAGGTGATTTTTTGCATGGTTCATTGGGATTCTTATTCCATGATGAATGAATGTTTAAAATATGCCAGTGGCTATTGGACAGTTCCCTTTGTTCAGTCAATTGCCTGCAAGTGCTCATCAAATTAATTTGCTTTTCCAATGAGCACTTGGAAGAGGTAGAAAATATGTATGGGTCCTGAGAAATTTGTTTGAAAAAAAATATGTGTTATGGGATATTAACTTATTCTTTTTAAGCTTATTTCCTATTTGCTAGTATCTTAAGGAAATTGTTATTTCACCAATGGTGTCTTCACAAAGTTTATAAAAATATGGAATTAAGAGATGTTTATTTGGTTCAGACAATTTTTGAAATTCATGCCTGCTTTTCTTCATGATCCATAATGCCTGGGAATTTTTTGAAGTACCCTTGAAAACACTTGTTGCTGGAAGTCAGTTCTACTGGCCTGTCTGAAATACTAATCTGCTGAGACAATGAATCTGCTGGTTCATTTTTTCTTTCTGGTGACTGAGCAACACTTTAATGAGTGTAGCCTCAGGAGATACCTTGGGAGTTGTGCAGAGTACTTGATTTTGGTATAATATCCATGTTGGTAGAAACCTTTCACTTACAAGTATCCAGGATACTTATGCTTTCCTTGTAATTCTCTTTTATATGCTACAATTCATTTCTGATTACAAGTGTTGTGTTGAACTAAAGAAGGCAATTTTTTAAAGATTTAAAAAATATATTTAAAAGTCTGCAACTAAGAAAGAGAATAAGAGAATGAGAGAGAGAGAGCTTTGTTCCTTTTGCTGTTGCACTCCCCAGATGGCAGCAATAGCAAGGGCTAGGCCAGGTCAGCCGGAAGACAGGCACTCTATCAGAATTTCCTATGTGGGTGAAAGGGGCTCAAGTACTAATGCCTTCATTTGCTGCTTCCCAAGTGCCTTAGTGTGGAACTAGATGAGAAGTGGAGCAAGGCCTGCTGCAATGGCTCAATTGGCTGACCTTCCCCCTTCAAGTGCAGGGATCCCATATGGGCACCTATTCATGTCCCTGCTGTCCTACTTTCTATCCAGCTCACTGCTGTGTCCTGGGAAAGCATTAGAGGATGTCTCAAAGTCTTGGGACTCTGAGCCTACATGGGAGACCTAGAAGTTCCTGGCTCCTGGCTTCAGATTGGCTTAGCTCTGGCCATTGTGGCCAAATGGAGAGTGAACCAGCAGATCTTTGTTTCTTATTCTCTCTGTAAATCTGCTTTCCAATAAAATCAATCAATCAATAAATGAAGGAAGGAAGGAAGGAAGAAAGAAAGAAAGATGGAAGAAAGGAAGGAAGGTAGGAAGTAGTAGAGCAGCTAGACCTCAAATTAGCACTCCAATTTTGGATGCCAGTGTTATAGGATGCAGTTTAACCGACTATACCAAAACACCAGCCCCAAGAAAGCAAGTTTACATTGACAAGACTAACTCATATTTTCAATAGCAAATGGCTCAAGAGGTACCAGGGAGTATGGCTTTTTAAGTCTTTGACTTAGCACTCAAAACCTGTCAATGACAGAGTATGCTAACACACAATGTACTCATCATCAGCTCCCCATTTTCCAGAGGAATGAGAGGTATGCAAACAGAGCTGAACAAATTATTCATCAGCGACTTTGTGGGAAAGATCTGCAAATCAGGTAACCTCACACTTAGATGTAAGAGCATGTTATTATTTCTTTGTAAATCACTCATTAACACTAAGCCTTACTTATATCTTTTAAGCCCAGGCAAAACATGGTATCTCTAAACCTGTCATGGTTTTAAGCAGTTATTTGTTCTGGGTCTTGAAAGTATGGACCAATCAAAATTTCTTAGGATGAAAGTTTTCTATTTTCTTAAGATGATGTGTCTGAGGGTTCAAGCCTTGCCTTGAATGCGCCGGGATCCCATATGGGCTCCGGTTCTAATCCTGGTGGCCCCGCTTCCCATCCAGCTGCCTGCTTGTGGCTTGGGAAAGCAGTAAAGGATCCCTAAGTCTTGGGACCCTGCACCTACGTGGGAAACCGGGAAGAGGCTCCGGGCTCCTGGCTTTGGCTTGTCTCTGCTCTGGCCATTGTGGCTGCTTGGGGAGTGAACTCTCAGACAGAAGATCTTCCTCTCTGTCTCTCCTCCTCCCTGTATATTTGCCTTTCCAATAAAAATAAAATCTTAAAAAAAGATAATGTGGCTATTTTTCCATTAATATCCTAATACTTAAATTATTTTAAGCATTTTTCATGTTGTTTGAGATTTTCTTCCTGCTGGCACACTCTTCTATGACTGCAATAAGCAGAGCTGGGTCCAGGCTGAAACCAGTTGTCTAGAACTCAGTCTGGGTCTCCATTGTGCTTTCAAAGGCCCTACCTCCAAGTACCAAGCCATCCCAGGATGTGTATTAACAGGAAGCTGGACAGGAATCAGGAAAGCTGGTACTTGAACTGAGCACTCTGATATGAGTTGTGGACAGTTCAAGGAGTGACAACCACTGTGCCAAATGCCTGTCTTCTACACCTTTAAAAACTTGATCTAATGGATGGCTCTATATACAGTTTGATAACCTGGTGTTATCTTTGTTTGTTTTAAATAAGCAGGGAGTCAGGAAAGAGCATTCTCATCCACTTGTTCACTTACCAAATGTCTGCAATCCCCAGGACTGGGTTAGGTTGGGCTGAGGCAGGAAACTCAATTCAGGTCTCCCAAATGGATGAAAGGAATCTCATCTTCTGCCTCCCAGGTTGCACATTAGCAGGAAGCTATAATGGGGGAAAGGAGCTGGGACTTAAACCTCAATCATTATAACATAGGATATGGGCATCTTAAACTAATGTGTTAGTTGTTAGACCAAATGCCCACTCCTGTTCTTGGTTTTCTTATACATCCTGCCACTCGTCTAAGATAATTTTTGCTTTCCCAGTTTACTGACTATTAAAGAACTTAGTATGTCCTTGGATTTGGCTGAATCTTGTTTTGACTAGGTGTTTAGCGGCAGTTTAGCTATTGGAGCCTTCTCCTTGTGGGATATTCTAGGAATGTTATTTCCTTGTTTTTTAATTCTGTACAACAATCTTGATGTTAAGTGCTAAAAACTACTTCTTGATATTGATAAAAATAAACTGTTATAAAGTTTTTCTTGACAGAATTACATCTTCTGGATTTTGATAATGTGGTGCATTAAAAATGATTTCATTTTTCTCTTTTCCCAAGAAATGCTGTTGATGCAAAAGATAGGGGCAAGAACTAAAGACAGATTTCACAAAGCCAGAAAATCAGGCCATGATTACATGCCCTTCAGGCAGAACACAACACATATTTCATATACCTGTGCAAACCCTTTATTAAAGCAACAATCAAATACAGGATGGATCACATGGTTGTTTTGCTACTGCAATATCAACCTACATATTAGTCATTTGTTTACCTCTTCGCTTTTAAAAAAGTGAACATTATATACTCACAAAGTCATTAGATTAACATTTCTGCTCAGATAACATTTCTTTTCCCACTTAATCAAGGATACTCAGAACTACTGTAATACAGCAAACCAAACCCAAGTGCAAATATCTTTGACCCTAACTTGACTACAGCAGTTCTATGGTGTCTGAGAAATACATTTGGAGGCTTCTATTATCAGTTAAAAATAATTTATGTCAGAATATCCTAAGAACTTTCCACTACGTTTATATCCTCTAGCTTCAACTATGATTACAGTAGTCTTAGTGCTAGCCCCTTTATAAATTCTATCTCTAGAAAAACTGATAAAGATCATTATCTTCCTTGTATGTGATGTTCTTGGATAACAGATAAGCACTCAGTCTTCTGAAAAATACAATAAGCAATGCTATATTATTACTTTCCAGCCCCTCCCCCTCCCCTGCTATACTCCATAATGGATTTACTTCACTCAAACTGAGGCAACCCTAAAAAGCCATGAGGAGAATGAACTGGGCAGCCATTGGAGGTTTTTTAAATGAACAGGTGAATGTAAAAAATGACGATTACCTTTGAAGATAACAGGTACTCAATATACAAATATATGATGAGATTTGGAAGCTCCTGAAAGAGTTTCAGTGTTAGTTTAAGCAGCAAGAAGAGAAGCAGGAAATAAAGGACTGCCAAAAGGATATGTAAAGAAGGGTAAAGGATAGTACTTGGACTGTGTAGAGAAATTTGAGGATTTGAAATGCAAGCTAAATGCTCCACTTTCAGACCAACTGAAAACTCAGAAAGGCAATCCCCAGTTGACAGACCACAGGGACTGCCACTCAAATTTTAGCACTGCACCAACACTGTACCTCAAATGATATAACAAAGGAGTCTGACTTGAAAAAATATTTCTTCCAGGGACTAGGATGGGTGAAGCAGATTTCTGTAGGCTGCACTATATTCAAAATGTGCCTGTTCAAAACATGCAAATATTCTTTGTGCCTCATATTTCCTTCATGTGCTAAATGGTCAAGAAGATCCCAAATCACTGCTGAGTAACATGCCAACCTTTAGATTTGAAACATGTTATCTATTTTAAAAAGCATGTGTACAACCATAGTTAATTTCATTCTTTCCACTAAATTGTTTTCTTAAGATCTCACATTTGCCCTTCAAAAGGAAATGACAGACTTATGCAATTAAAAGTAAGACACACAATAGGAAAGAAAGGAGGGGGATTCTAGAATCCATTGTGAGGAAAATGTCAAGCTTCTGAGTCTTAGTTTTGAAAAAGAAATACAAATAGAAGACAAATCATTGTGGATACAGTGATACAAAAATGCCGGGAACAGATGTGAACATTCAGATAGTTTAAAAGCCATTTCTACGTCATACATCACACATATTACGTTTGGTTCCTAGAGATTTTAGTCAAGTATTGTTAGTATTTCTTTTGCCAAGTATGATGTACAAAAAAGATGAGAATAGTAGATGTGCCCTAAAGATATGAAAATATAATATATAAAACAAAACCATTATAAATTACATTTTTTCATATAAAATTCTTTTTTCCCATTTAGAATAAATACCATCCAAGTTTACAGATCATCTAAAGGAATTAAATATGCACACAGGCATGAATCATTTTCAGAATTTCAAGAAAATAATTGCAAGGTATGTGATCAGGATGACTCAAACCAGAAACTGATTTCAAGAATGCCTAGATAAGGCCCTAAGGACAGGGCTCAGGATTTAGTGTTAAATCTTTAAAACTGCCCAACTGAGTCTAGTCTGCATGAGGGTATGTATATACACATGTTCAGCTGCACTCCTGAACTGTGAACTTTTATGAAGCTGAATAGCTCATTTGATCTGTGAAAAATCAGTGGAAAGTCATGAGGTCTACATTTTATATTCTAGCAGGAGTGTCATTTGATAAAGAAGTTGTAAGTTGGGGAGGAAGAATGTAGCATTTTTGGCAGGAGAAATTCCCATAATAAGCCAACCTCCCTTTGCACTGGCTCTTATTATTTGAAGAGCATTTTGATGCCTTAAAGAGTGAGAAAATTTTGAAAATCTCTATTATCTCTTAATGCACTGTAGACTAAAGAAGCAAACACTAAGCTGGAAATGTCCTTTGGTCAGATATTTATGTTCTTGCTTCATTTTAAAAAATGAATATATATAATATTCTAGCTTATTTTCCCGAAATGATGGATGCCTTCTCCTGTAGGTTCTATGTGGAAATCTTCACATATGTTTAGGTGGAATGAAAACTGAATAGAATGGGGAGAATCCCACACAATATTAGAAAACGAGCTTCTCAGTTGTTACTCTGAAGGTACAAAATCCATGCTAAGAATATAACCTCCATGACAACGGGAAAAGTTTTATCTTCTAAAAGCTTTTAATAAAATATTTCTGTAATCCAAATACACAAAATCTTAGTTCAGGGAACCCAAACAGGAGTAATAGTTTTCCCTTAATTGTTCACTACTCAAAAGCCAAGACCACTGTCTTGAGTTACAGAGCTGAGTTATGTTTGTTATAAAATTTTGAGTACTGAAGAATTCAGACTCAGGTATTCATTTTTACTTATCATGTGCAATAAAGGCTATCAAGGATCACACATTTTCCTTAAAATTGTGTTTGAGCTGGAACAATGTTGCATATCGCTGAGTACTACTTACATAGTTTACAGATGAGTAGTATTAAACCACTGAGAGGGGAACAGTTACCCAAGGTCACTTCTCCAGTTGGTGACAGATTGAGGAGTAAGCATCTGGGTATGCTCTGTCATTGGCAAAATGGCCCATAAAGCCTCCAACATCATAATCCTGCTATTTGACAGATCCATGGCCTTACAACTCTTGAAGGTTACTGTCTCCCTTACTTTTAAGTTAAAATAGAATGATACTACTCACCAGGATTAAATCTAAATGGTAGAAGTCACCCTGTTGTTTTGGTGGTAGGGAGGGGAGGCAATCCACAATTTGCTTAATAGTTTATGGTTTGTCAAAACTGATCCTCTTTCTTTAATACAGCATAAAAATGTTAGGTGGATCCAGTTAAGAAGTAAATCCATTAAAGGAACTGTGAAAAAGAATAAGGATATTAATGTTAACATTGGTTCGATTCTGTTAGAGGGTGAGACCATGGAAATAGCGCTCAGGGACCATTTGGTCAGCCCCATCCCACAGATAAGGAAACTAAGGCCCAGACTTGCCCAAAGCCAAGCAGTTGGTCAGTGGCATAGTGTATTCTACCTTTCAATGAGTGGTTTTATCTTCTTTCCATAATATGTATCACTGCTTTCTGGTGGGACCCAATAATTCAACAATATTAGCAAGAAATGTGAGGTCATTATTCCAACCTTTCATTCTTGACCAACAAATTAGGTGTACAGGTAACAAAGGTGGACCTGGTTACACAACCTCACAAATCCTAAATCAAGGGTTTGAATTGATCTATGGCATATGGTCCTTGAAAAGCTCTCCTGGGAAGCCAATATTCTACAACCTACAGGTTTTCACTAAATGTTTCTGTCTTTGGAAACAATACGTTTTCCACGTAAAGAATCAGTCTTTGGAGGTGATGTTGTTAAAACACAAATAGAAGTTTTCACGGGTGGTGAGAGTATGTTTAACCTTTTAAAATCTCCCTCTATACTTCAGTTGAGCTTAGCAAAAGGTTCTCAGAATTGGACACAAAAGAACATTTTTATTTGACTATTAAAGTGCTATTCTGGGGCAAAGTTTTCTCAGTTTTATAACAGCAGCTTCATTGGAAACAAACAGAAGCGATTCATGAACATAGGCCTAGGGAATGATTAAAACAAAACAAAAACAAACAAAAGAAAACCTAGAAACTAGTTTGGAACATTACAAATGACCTGCAGATATCAGCTCTGGTTCTGGTGAAAGACACCAAAGCATGTGAGGTAAATGTCCTAGGGCAAAATAAGGACAAAAGTGGCAAAAAGGACTGATTCACAGAGAGCAATCAGTATTAATATAATAACACTACTCCATTTACTCCATTTACAAAGGAACAATAAAAGTAACTAAAACTGAGAAGAAAGTGCAACAAACCCAAGTACGTGCATTTGCTATTGTAGCAGACCTATAATTATTAAAAGGAAAAGCAATGCAGTATGCATTGGACAGGGCTCTTAACTCAGGATATCTTACAGTAGTGTACTCTTTGCCAAAAGGGCAACACTAAGGAATTTGGCAGAGAACAGACTCAAAAATTCACATCATGTGGACAGACACTTTCTGTCCGACATGATCAGTTCTGCACCCTGATGTTGCTTGCAACCTTTCCTACTGGGGAAATTCCAGTCACAAACACTGCACACAGGTGTTTCCCCTTTAAAATGGCATCACTCCTACCTAAGGGATGAGAGTCTCCTGGTAAGGCTTAGCGGCAAATGCGTACTACATCTGTATTACAAGGAGCGGCCCCTGATTTTCTTGATATGCATAGCTTTTCAGAATTGATATTAGACATGGCTTTCGTAAATAATGCAGGTGTTTTTATCATGTGTCACTGCTGGCTCTGGAGTCTCCAAGTGAGGTGGTGGCAGTCCTCGATCCAAAACCTCAACAGGTGTTGGCTCTTCAGATGTTAGTTCTGTGGATGTGATGTCTGTAGAAGGCTCTGCAGTGTCTGGGGAACGTTCAGCTGACGGTTCTGTATCCTCTTTATCTTTGACTTCAAATTGTGCACCCTCTTCCTCATTCACATGATCCTTTTTGGACTGTGGGTGAACCGACACCTTGATGGCAATCTGCTGAGGCTGTTCATGCAGGGACGAGGCATCTGAGTCGGCGGTGGGAGAGTCACTTCGCTTCAGAGAGTTGGGGATCGTGTAGACTTCCTCCCTGTCTGTGGCCTCCTGGCCTTCTGGGGTATGCCTCACAAAGTTCTGCCCTTGCTCCTCCAATCCAACCACTTCCATGATTTCCTCCATGATCGTCCTGCAGTTCATGATGAGAGGAGGCAGAGGCACACTCCTAGCAAGCTCTTCAATGTAGCGGGCGAATTCCATGGTTTTGAACTGGGTGACTTTGGCAAGCTCTAGAGTTTTGGCTGAGGTGATTATGGGGATCCGCTTAGCGATCTCAAATGCCTTTTGCAGCTTCTCTGCGCCTTCTGTCCTAAAGAACTCGTTGATAGCTTTCTCGGTCTTCTTCAGGTGGCTGCTCATCATACACAGGCGGGTGATGTTTAGGACCATGACGATAGTGAAGGCCACAAGGCAGACAACCATGTAGTAGACCCCCATGTCTCCAGAGGTAAAGATGACTCTCAGGGTCACTGTGTTGTTCACAGTGCCATACATGTTGGAAGCCACACATGTGTATTTACCTCGATCAGAGAAAGACACCTTGGTGATGTTCAGGAGGCCTCTGTCATACATTTGCCATTTCCCTGTTGGAAAAGAGAGAAGAAAATTTAACCAAGGACATGCAGTTCCATTTATGACACATCAACAGAAACATCTGCAGGTACCACTGATAGTCACAAAAGCAGTAACTAAGTGTGCTCACTACATGCTAGGGGCATGAGGCATGCATTAACTCAATCCTCATGATGACTCTGAGGTGGATGTAATACTTCCTCCAAAAGATGAGGAAACTGAGGCACAGATTAAACAAACTTCCCTGGGCCATCAGTTTACGAGACAGAACTAGATGATGAACTGAACTCAAGAGGCTATACTTTTAACTATCAAAACTCCATGTTGTATAACTCCACTTCCTAGTGAAAAATAACAATCTTTAGATTCCACAAAAGATTTGGAACAAATCAATTAAATTATAACTGTTTTCCTGTTTTTTTTCTTGTTGTGAATGCAGTTATCCCTATCTGACCTCAGTTAATTAAAACCTAACTTGTGACATTGATTTTGAGGATCTTTCATGAATTGTTTCTATACTTGGAAAGCTACAAGCTATCCATGTGAAGATTCCCCAACACAGGGGATGAATTAAAATCAATTTGTTTCAGTTTTTCAGAAAATTGCAGATCCATCAAGTTGAAAATAAGCCTGACTCAAAGGAGAGTACCTGCTGGTCAAAGCAGCTCTTCATCACCCCTCCCCCAGAAAACTCTGTCCTTGGAATGGGTCAAGTCTAGCTCAGCTCTTCAGTTGGGATTAATTCTTAGCCCACCTACCTGACACTCATAAGACCCCTGCAAAGCATGACCACGGAATTGCCATTAGGGTAATGCATCTAACCCTTTTTGAAGTATCACTGTCTTCCCCCCTGTCCCATTAAGCAGGGAGGTTGCAGGCTGGGCCTTTGGGAGTTCTAAGGAGCAGGCAGATATTTTTCCATCAAAGCACTTTAGTTTCCAAAGCCAGAGAAACCTCTCTAGAGAGTTGATACAATTTACCACGGAGTCTCCTCTTGAGTATCTATTAGCACATTATATTTTACTTGTTTCTTCCCCCTCAGAGCAGTGACTCTTAATTCTAATTAAAAGCCTGATATTTTCCAAAAGCACATGCTCTTTTTTGTTTAATCTCATGAGCACAGAAGTAACCAGGGGCTGGATGAATTAGAGGAGGAGACAACAGAGGGCCTGTTGTATGACAGTGTCCTCTGACTCAGGAACATCCGTAAGCCAGATGGAGCAAGAAAGTACCTCGTGGGGTCCCCAGTTCCTTCCTGTTGCTAGCTGGGGTGAATCTGGCTGGAAGCTCTCTATAAATGCTGTCACATTGCTTTGCCTTCTGAAAAACACATCTGTAAAGAGAGTTTCCTAGCATCTCTATGTAACCCTCTGCTAACAATTCAGACAGTGTGTTTCTCATAAGAGTAGAACACACTGGCTTGGAAAATCTAGTGATTTTTCAGTTTCTTATGAATGTGTATCAACACACAAGGCTGGTAAATTATTTTCAGTTGGGGCATGAATAGGGCTTCCAACCTTTCATTCCCTAAACATGAATTTAAAATTTTTAACTGTATACTCTTCCAAATACAAAATGACCTGAGGCCAGGGAAATTATATTATCAATTCCTTTTATCACAATTTGTATATTCCATAAAAATAGACTATCATTGATAAGGGAAAAACTCCAGTTGTTGGAAAACTCATTCTATATTGATTGTATTGGATTACAAATTGTTTCTGGAGTATTTTCTCATATTTACCTTCTGTCAGAAAATATGACAGAAAAAAGGTGGTGCAGAGTAAGAATGGAATTGGTTAGTTCAATTTGTTTATCTCCTTCTCACTTCACCACCTTTATGGGGAAATTTTCTGTGAACATAAAGATAGTGTAGTTCAAACTTGAATGTGAAAGAAAAAAGACAGACAAGAACACTTAACTAGGAGAAGCGCCTGATAGTTTTATAAAATTTTCCCCCAACATCTAAATAAGTTTTAGGGATGATTGATCCCAGTTGTTGCAGGAAAAATATAAAAATAAAATATATACTATTGACAACATAACAATACTTTAGTGAATATTTTTAAATGTTCGTGAACTTGAAATCTATTTTCAGTAATTTTGTCTACTGACATGTATCTATCTAACCTGAAACTAAGTACTTAAATTTAGACAACAACTGGTACACACTTTGAGAGTTTGTTACTTTCTTATAAGGGGCATGGTTTGGAATGAACCACAGCCTGATTAGTTGCTAAGTGTGGTTCATATTGGCAGTGGTCTAGCAGATAAATTATTACTTATGAGTATCTTCCATACTCTGTGACAGTGGGTCTCAGATTAAATTCTTCTATATCCAACATTTATTCATAAAGGTTGAAGCTCAGCCAGCTTTAAGGTGACTGTTTTGCCTCAGCTTATGACAAATATGAATATGCACATTAAGATCCAAAGTTAGCATTAATTACCTAGTTAAATGACTAAAATTTTCTACTTTCATTCTAGAACATCTCTGGTGTTTTAGTCCTTTGATGCATGCCTCTTAAAAAATGGATTAGGGTGATAATAATATTACTAAGGATTCTGCTCAGGTGTGATTTGTTAGGATGAATATGTAAGCCGAATTAAACACTCTTACTACTAGACCACAAAGCAAAGTTCAAGTGTAACCAAAGTCAAAAAATGTGCAGCACAGACACGCATGCACACATGCTCAAGCATGTGAATGTAATGTCACAAGAACTAAGATTCTGACCTCAAAGGTTCTGAATGTTTCTGTCTTTAAAGCCTGATCCAATCATCCTTTCCTGAGAACCCTGATCCCAAACATCTCCTCTCAGCCTCTGCCCCTGATTACTGAAAAACAGAATTTTGCATAGTTCAGTATCACCTATGGTTCTGTAAACTATGCAGATGGCACAAACTGCATTTTATTCCCTTTCCCATCCCCCAAATGGGCCCAGGTTCAAGAAGAATCTCACGTGCCCAGCACAGAACATCTTCAGTTTGATTACTCTCTGTGCTGCACATTATCATTCAGCTCAGTCCACAGACACCTTACCCTGCAATTCATTCTGGAAAGGGTGCTGACATTTACTGCTAGGAAGTCAGAAAACAAAGCCTTATCAATGAACTTGACAAGAAATTTTCTGTGCTACAGACATGAAGCAGGTATGCATGGTATTGTTCGCATGTGTATTTTAAATTGAGTAGGAAAGCCAAAGTAATGCACTGAATTCTTATGAAGCTGCCCCTCACTCAGCACAAATAAAAACCGAAAATGCCAGCAGCTGATGCCAATTCAGTTCTTCATGCAGTGGTTGTCGAAGAAATAAAAGAGCAGATGTTCTAACATTCCTGAAAATAATTCCAAAGGTCATGCATCAAGTTTTCCCTAACACTCTTCACACTGGTTCCCTTGCTCCTTTTCTCTGTCTTGCTCAGACTGCACCCTGCCTTCCTGGGAAAGCCCTCTTCTCTCTTCACCCTCACTTCCCATTGCTCTCCATAAGGTGATATAACACCTGAGGCTTTAGCCAGAAATACTGACCCACTCGGGAAAAGTGTTGCTGCAGGATTCCTGGAGATTAGAGTGCCTAGGTGACTGCCACTGTCTTTCCTAAGAAGTGAAAGTCTTCATAGGACAAGGATTGTGGTGATAAAACACATGCTGCCTCTTAGCTGTACTGCAATGTGTATGCTACGCTGTACGAGGCTGACAGTTTTAGAAGGCAAGGATCCTTTTTTATCTTGTTCATTCATTCGGGGAACAAATGCCTTTCAACAAATGGTCTGTGCACCAGACACCATGCTAGATGATGGGAATATGAAGAGGAGTAAGACGTGAATCTGACTGCAAAAAAACATCCAATCTCAATAATGAGACAGGCCGCTATAGCATCCTAGAGCAAGTGTAATGCATGTGGGAGGGGCAAGGGTGACAGAAAGTTGGGGTGTCTTAGAGAAGTGGCAAAGTCAGGTCAGGGTATCTGTGCATGAGAGGACAGAAAGTACAAACACGTCCCGTAGGAGAATGGGAGCCACCTCCTGACTCTGAACCTCATTTTGCACAACAAATTTGCCTCACTTTACTTCTGAGAACAGCCACAGGATCTCTCCCATGCTTCCCCTCTGCCTGGAAGGCCTGCTTTCCCTGCTCTCCACTCCACGTGTCCCAATCAGCACTCTAAGCCCCCTTCAGACACCAACCTGAAGACCCAAAGGGAAAGTTAACAAACTTACACAGATACTTAACTCACAAACACCAAAATCCTAAATCTTTCTAGCGGATCATTGAACCTGAAATTTACCAGTATGCCCAAATGCTAAGCTTTGAGGGTTTCTTTCAAATTACCTTCTTAAAAGGATTTTTTCCATCAGAGGTATTTCTCTATGAAGATTTATGTGTAAGCAAACTGTTACATGGTTTGTCTAAATCCTCAATACTACAGAAACAGCTTAAAGCTGTACATAATTCCATGCAGATACGCATGCTCTTAAGCTTCACATGCTTTTCATGGAGCAAAATTCAATCTCTCCTAACAAATCTGTTTTCTTTCTGAGACGAACAAAAGAAAATGTGGTGAGAATCCCAATAAATGTTGAGGCAGACACACACAAGGTGCAACATTCACTTGAAACATTATCATACAGGGATTCTAGAAATAAGTACAAAATGTGTGTGTGTGTGTATAAATGTACATTTTCTACTTTGTGAAGCATAGACTACAAAAGAGAAAGTTTTTACAAAACATAATTGAAAGCAAATTTGTTACTGCATGGTACACCTGTTAGAAGGCCTCTGCTGTAGACAGGTCCTTGAAGCCACTGCAGTCAGGTTATCAACATCAGGAGTTGAAGAACTCTTGAGCTCTCCCTCGCCCTCCAAGCTTCCCAGGAGACCTCTTCAGAGATTAAAAGGGCACCTTTAACAAGCTATTTCCTGCATCTTGTAAAGCAAAGGTGGCCTGAGACAACATAGGCTCAGCTGGGCTTTTAAGTCAGGAAGGCAGAAAATGGTCAGATTATGCTGCTCAAAATCTGTGTTTCTGCTTAAAGGTATTCATTCTGAAGTGGCCCCACTGTCTTTTTGTATCACAAAAGAGGAAATATCTCATCCTCTGGCTAATAATCTTCCTTTTAAAAAAATGCCAAACAAGTAACGCCACACAAACTATCAACAATCTTGTCTGACTAACTACATGTAGTTGTCTAAAACAAGAGCACCCTACACGAGTCATACAAAGCATTTCCATTTGGGGAATCCCAGCTGTTATCTTTATCTGAGATAATCTGGAAAGTTTTCATTTGATCAGACTAAAGCTATCTGGGCTCATACCCAAATGGAGCACTGAACTCACTAAAGTAATTGCAACATATAGCAGTTGACCCTGAAGGAGAACCTAAATAATGTAAATCAAACCCCTTAATGGAAAAATGCATTGTGTCCAAACACCTGACTCAAGAATCTACTGTGGAATGATCTTTCATTGGCCAACTCCTCTGCATTTGAATAGGGTTTCTCAACTATGGCATGGCACACATTTTGGACCAGATAATTATTTACATTAGGGAACTGTCTTGTGCATTGTAGGTTATTTAGAAGGATGCTTAGCCTCTACTTGCCATATGCCAGCAGCATAATTCCTTCCCCTGTCATCCACACCCCCTCCTCCACCCTGTTATCACAACTGAAAAGGTCTCCAGACTTTGCCACAAGTCTTCTGGGAGGCAAATGGCTCTCACTTGAGACGCACTAGGTTAGGCAAATGTGCAGTTCAACCTGTGTGTAATGTTTTGTAACTTCTGCATTCATTGCCTTTTGGAGGTAAAATCATATTGGATGGCAAATATCCTTTTGTACACAAAGTTATGTGCTGGGAAAGATAAACCTTTGATGGAGAATTCCAAACTGTATCCTTGCCCATCATATGATTATTTTGAAGTTTCAAATAACATTTAAGGAGCATAAATTTTTCAGTATTTACTGAGCTTTTTAAAGGCTGAAAAACTGAAAGAGAATTAGTCAGTCTGAAAACCACTTTCCTGCATGCATATCACTAAAGAAAATTCTAATTCTTAATTGTTTCTTATAATAGGGATCTCTGAGTATGGGAGACAAATCCTTATAAAAGTAAAAGCCTAACTTTAAAAATTTACAAGTTAATCTAACCAGCCAGGTGTGTTCATAATGGTAGACACCAGCTGTCCTAAAATACTTGTTACTTATCATCTGATAGAAGTGCCAACTTAAATGGTTTAAAACTATAGTCAAAAGTCACAACAAAAATACATTGGGATAACTAGTACCTGAAATTACTAGGACTTTTTTCATAATATTTCTACTCATCTCTAACAAGAGGAAAATTGAAAACAGCACACCTCATGGCAATTCATGGTTATCTGTGTTATTCAAATTCTAAGTTGCATTTTGTAATATGGTTGGTAGGCCTCCCTGGGAAGGTGCTTTTGTAAACTACCAAAAGAAATCTTCCAGATATAAATTACACATTATCATCTCCTGGTCCAGTGGAATTTAAATGACAAGCATCAAGAGAGCCATGGAAACCAGCTGTGGTCCCTGTCAAAGGCAAGGATGGCCAAGCTGGAATGAATATTAGCTCTCATTTTGTCAGCATAGGCAAGAAATACAATTCTTTCATTCTCAGATAATCACAAAGTAAATGACAATATTCCCAGAAGTGCCCATGAAGATTTTGAATCTGTGTATGTATATGAAAATGTTGTGTCATACAATGACATACCACACACACACACACACACACACACACACACGACACAGACACAGAACCCAGAGCTGCTCACCTTTGCTGTGAGGGCCACAGTGCTTTCCAACCAAGAATTCTTCCCACCTGCCCACAGTCTGAGTTAGATGCTGTTCAACATTTTTCACCCACCAAGATCTAAATAATAGGCTAGCAGGGCATAGTGGAAGCTGAGGAAGGCTGGCTCTACTCTGGCTGTATAACACATGGTGTGCTATGTGTATTCATTAAGACTAATCATCTCATTACCATGTTTATTACATAGATTAGAAATAATACAAGTGGGCCTGGCACGATAGTGTAGCGGTTAAAGTCCTTTCCTTGCACGCGCCCGGATCCCAAATGGTTGCTGGTTCTAATCCCGGCAGCCCCTCTTCCCACCCAGCTCCCTGCTTGTGGCCTGGGAAGGCAGTTGAGGATGGCCCAAAGCCTTGGGACCCTGCACCTGCAAGGAGACCTGGAGGAAATTCCTGGCTCCTGACTTCGGATTGGCTGAACTCCAACCATTGCGGTCACTTGGGGAGTGAACCATAGGACAGAAGACCTGCCTGTCTCTCCTCCTCTCTGTATATCTGACTTCACAATAAAAATAAATTAAAAAAAGAACTAGTACAAGTACCTTACTAAATGGCCATAGTTGTTAATAATCTTACTTTTGTTAGCTGGATTTGAATAGAAGTCATGGTGTATCTAGGTAAATTCTGGGATATTAGCATCATTTTTCAACTGCATTCAAGCTCTTTTTGTTGTGTTCTAATGAAACACTGTTGCATATAAACTTCTAGTTTATCAGCTGGAAGTCATTGTCCATGTTATGAGTATTTTCCTATTAGAAATGAAAAGTTAAGGACTCTGGGTGCTGTGAAAAGCCATTGTAGCACAAAAATCCTAATCTTTTATGATAAGGAATCTCTCATTTCTGCTATTTTCTGTATTGTGTTTGGTTGTTAGGTATAATGCTTTGTATAATGTCCTATGTTATTTGTGCCCAGAAATTACTATTATTATACGCTGCAATTACAAAGGCTGAGCTGGAACATCAAGTGCTAGTATCATGAGTTCTTTTTAAACATCTAAAGTGCATCTTCAAATGAGATTTTAAATAGCTGATTTATCAGCAAGGTTCCTGGGCTGCAAACAAGATGAGAGTGCTGCATTCTGATGAATTTTGTGCCAAAAGCCTTCAACTGGCTCCCATTCAGTAGGGGTTTACTGGCAGGCTACTGCTGTGGACCAACTAAACACCCAAACAAAACCGATCCAAATGCTGACTCCCATCTCACTCAACCCCCTCAGCAGTCAGTAGACAAATAGAAGGCAGAGTACACAGTGCACTCATCAAGATTGAGTCATGAGTTACCAGGGCCTTTCCAATGAAGATATCCCTTGTATCTCTGAAGCAGTAAGGCACCAGTTTGGAACAATGTTCAAAATACTGTGACTGAAAGTCAGACCTCAGCACTATGCTGCAGAAACAGTTTTCTTCCTCAGTGGTACTCAACAGCTGTGTGTCCTGCCCCCAACTCTTTAATATCCAGGATCCTCATGAAGGTAGATTCATGTCTAATACCCTCATTCTCCTCAGTTCAGTCACCCTGACACCCTAGTAGTGGTCCAGCACTGCAGAAATAATAATGTACTGGGACCTGACTGTGTTTATGTTACCATGGCTACTGCTCCCAAGTGTGACATCATTTCTTTTTGACTTGAAGTTGTGGAAAAAGGGGATGTGGGATTAGAAACTCACCATGAACTAGGGGATGGTGATCTATCATCTTTCTGCACTCAGTGTGAAGGTTCTAGTTACAGCCAGCCACTTAGTAACAGCAGAAACAGTAAAAAGGGATTTGGGCTATAATGCTTCTATGGTGCCTTCTATTTTAAAATTTTTGTGGTTTTACAACTTTACTTGGTAGGAAAGCATACCTACCCTCCCAAGTTAAACATACAGGTAACTGATAATGGATAATATTTTGACTTACAGGAAGCAACTTTATTCTGCTGTACAACCTTGAATGGCTGACCAAAAGCAACATAAGTGATAGTACTACAGAGAAATGCCACTTTCAAAGTAAGTTGGACTTCTAGCAGCCTAACCATTAGGAACAGGATGAAGTATAAGGATGTTAACTGCAATAAAAATCCACTCACCTTCAGAGGCGATAGAAGGCATTAGGCCCTATTTTTTTTCAAAGCAATTAAGATGAAATGAAAGAGATTAAAAATGTAGGCTTTCCTGGAGCAGAAAGTCTTCTGGGGATTGTTCATTGGGTAAAGGGTTAGAGAATGGGGAAGGCAACATGAATGAGACTAGCAAGCAGAGCAATGGTTTCTTTACTCCCCAACAGCCAGCCCTTTACTTCATCACTATGTACATGCTGAGAAAGTAGATTAACTCCTTCAGGTCAATCACATTGGGCTTGTGTATTTGGACAATTACTTTTCACATCTAAAACAACTCTGTCTGGAATTGCTCCCTGAAGTAAATGTAGTGATTTAGGTAGATGATTCACGTTGCTCGGTCAGAAACTCATTCATTAAAAACCAAGTGTGCTCCTACTGCCTGCATCATTCCTGATTATTGTATCTGTGCTCTCTCTTGGCCTCGGTGTACAGACCACAGCCAGGACTCCCAGAGCACAGAAGGCTCCCAGCCAGGGCTTCAGAACTTGGGGAGAGATTTCTTTTTAACAAGTTGGTCTTCTAATCTACAGTCAATGAATTTAACTGACATTTCATGACAAACAATTGCTATATTGTTTATATGAGCCATCTCCATGAAAGAAAACAAAACTCTATTGTGAATGAAATATATACTTAAGGAAAATCATTTCACCCATATGTCTGTTCTCACTGTATTATACTGTAACTTTTCAAGAGGCTTTTATGAGACTTCAGTGTTTGCTCTTTACCTTCCAATTCAGTGAGTGAAAAAAAATTAATTAGTATGTTGAGCCTTGATGGTTATACTCTCTTCTGCTTCGGGAAAACAAAGACTTGCCTAAGAACAACTAACATGGCAGGTTTTGGCTCTGGATCTCATGTTTCTGTGTTATAACATTTGACTTTAAGGCATACCTCCTCCTCTCTCCTTCTCATCATCATCTTCTTTCAGCAGCTTGCCCATGGAATTATACCACTTGAATTGCGGGTCAGGGATGCCATAAACACTACAGTTAATCAAGGCACTGTTTCCTTCCTTGACTATGATATGGTCAGTTCTGGCCATGATTACGGGCACAGAACCTAAGACCATGTCAGTGCCATTTAAAGTGCTATTTGTCACACTCTTAGCAGTGGCTAGAGTGGATACTAGGATTAAAAAGGGCACAGAAGGTAGAAAGCACACAGTCAGATGGCTCTTCAATTGACCCATCTTCTTGGCTTGCTCTGTAAGGCAACAGAGAGATGGTTTGCCAATGGAATCTTCTACCAGATAACACACTGTTCACAGCAGGCCATGGGACACACCTGTCCTGGATCCACAGAGCTGGTACTTGATTAAGAATCTGTTAAGAAAGAAAAGCCACACATATGTAAATATTAACATTCATATTATGCAATTTTAGCAATCTAGATGAAATATAAATTATTTTAAAACGTAACACTTTCAGAAGATGTTTCAAAGGTTAAATTATGTTTTACACAGAAGTCATTACACAAATGTCATTTTACTATTCTTGCTTTAAAAACATAGTGCTTTTAGAGGTAACAAATACATTTCTTATGCTACATTTATATCACATTCCTCCACTGGGTTAATAAAATCAATTCAGGCCTCTTCCCTTTAGCATTGCAAGTACTCTTTCCGCCCCATTACCTGTTTTCACTGGGAATGACCTGATTGTTCACCTGACATGTTCTTAACCTCTTCTATTCCAGTAAAGATGGTCTCTACTCTACTTCGGTGTGGATGGTCTTGACTCTGCCAGTGTTTGGAAACATTCATCAGAATTATCCTGGCATTCACATAACTCCCACTAAGGCTTCTGGGACATCCACTTCCCCATAGCACAGGGCATGTGCTCCTTGAGCTCCACCTGTCTTGGTGGACTCCACTCTGTTACTAGCATCTACTGATTCTCAGTTAAATCCCTGTCTCCAGAAGGCTGGAGGAAAATAATTGGTGCATATGGGGTGACATTACGTGTAACTGTTACTTCTATGTTCAAAGATCTAACCTTCACCTATTCTTCTATGCTCCATTTTACGCACTAATCCTTGGCTACAACCATGGCCTTTTACTTCTCTAAGTTCTAAATGTTAAAGTTCCAAGCAATTGTGCAGTTCTAAATAACCGATCTTTTAAATATTACTAACCATTCTTCCAGAACTTACTCCCCTCACTGAGATTTTCAGCTCTTCTTTATTTTCAGTTTGTATTTTCCCCACCCATGACCTATATACCTCATTTCTGTCAGTCCAGACCAAGGCATATTGACTTCAAATCCCAATATCCTCATCACTTGTCTTTATGCCACAATCACTCTGTCAGTATACAAACTTGAGCTGGTTAATCCTTTGTCATTCTGGGCCCTACACCCAGGAGGCTGGAGCACTACTGAAGAACCCAGGAGGCTGGAGCGCTATTGAAGAAATTACAATGGTGCAGTTCAATCCAAAAATAAAGGAATGATCTCTAGTCCTTGCCAGGCCATCGGTGACAACTGGCAGACTGTCAGACTGTCTTATCAAAGCTTCATAGACATCTCCTATTTTCAGGATAACCAGCTTGGCCCAATGGTATTCCTAACTTCTTAAAGACAAAACATAAGAAAGGTAGTGTTCTCCTAAGACTTGTCAGCATGAATTCCCTCTACCCATCTTCCTACCTTGGGGACAGCACCTTGCATCTTTTGCTCAATTCTTCAAACTACCACGGTTGTTGCCTATTTTTTCGTCCTTTCTCTTATATCCCTATAATTTATTTTTTCTTAAAATTCTTCACAGCTTCCCTTTTGGTTCCTAATTGCTTTCATTATTCTCCAGTGACTTCTCTTCTGCTTCCTATTCCTTAAAAGTTAGTTAATCTCTAGAGAGTCATCATTGGTCCTTCTTATCCACAGCTCTTTCTAGGGTTCTGGTCTTTATTGCCATTGTGAGGAAGCAGATGAACCAACAGGCAGTTAGGCCAGGTCCCTGTTGTGAAGAAAAGGTGGGGGGAGTCCCTTTATGAGTGGTTAAGATGCATGTTTCTCTCCAGAAGCTACCTTTAGCAAGACACCTTTTTAACATTCTAGTTTTATTGTAAGGACAGACAGAAGTTACCTATCCCACCATCTGATGCCTTGTTTTTCCAACAGCAGGTTAGACAGGATTACAATTCTTGTCCTTTAAGGTTTTTTTTTCCCCTCCATCTTCTGATTGACTGTTCCCCTAACTGTGTTTCAAAACCTACAACCAGTTTTTCAAGTTTTCCTCTCTTGGAGCCCCCCTGCTGACTGCTTCAGATACAGGTTTCTGACAACTAAATTTTGCTTCATTCACTCCCTTGTCTGTGTGGAAATTCTTCTATGTAAGACAAGACCTGAGTTCTTTCTACTGTTCTATCTTTCATTTTATATAGAATTCATACTCTCAATGGAAGGAGCACACAATAAATAAGCACATGTGTAAACAAGAATTTCAGTTGATGATGCATGCTTTGACAAAATACCCCATAGAGTTCTAAATTGTGTGACAGGCAGAGTCCCTGCCTGTGATGTCAGCATCCTGTATGGGTCCAAGCCCAGGCTCTTCCTCTACATATCCAGTTTCCTGCTAATGACTTGGGAAAAGCAGAAGAGGGTGGCCCGCGTGCATAGGCCTCTGCCACCCCTGTAGGAGACCTGGATTGTGTTGCTGGTTCCTGGTTTTGGCCTGACTTGGCCCTGGCCATTGTGGCCACTTGGAAAACGACCAGCAGATGGAAGATCTTTCTCTGTCCCTCCCTCTCTGCTAACTCTTTCAAATAAATAAATTAAATATTTTTCTAAATAAACACATCTTTAAAACTATATTTTAAAAAAAGAGAAAAACCACACCATAATGTGTCCATTGTTGAATTAGATATTCAGGAAGGAGTTTAGTGAAAAGTGGCTTTAAACTACGTATTATATAAGAGTAGATAAGAAAACAAGGACAGAAAAGTGACAAGATGGGTCAGACATAGGTAAGTGCAGAGTACCTATGGCTTACAGGTTGGAGTAAGGAATGTGTAATCTTATTCTAATGTTCATTTGACATTTTAAAGCAAGGGAGTGATAAATTATGTGATTTCTTTTAATAAAGTAACTTTATTGGAACCATGGCATAAGAAGCTAATCTTCCACCTGAACTCCAGCACCCCATATGGGTGCCAATTCAAATCCTGGCTGCTGCACTTCCTACCCAGCTCCCTGCTAATAGCTTGGGAAAGCAGGAGAGAATAGCCCAAGTGCTTGGGCCCTTGCATCCACATGGGAAACTACTGGCTCCCCAGCATCAGATCAACCAGCTCAGGATGGTGTGGCCATTTGGGGAATGAACCAGTGAATGGAAGTTCTCAATCTTTGCTTCTTTCTTTGTAAATATGACTTTCAAATAGAAATAATCTTTTTAAAAACAAAAAACCAGACTTCACTGTGGTATAATTAACATACAATAAAATGTACCTGTTGCAGGTATATATGTTAGTGAATTTGAACAAATCTATATACCTGTAGAACTACCACAATGAACAAGATAGAAGCTCTTTATCACTATTAAGAGTTTTTTCTGCCCCTTCTCTGTTTCAGCTTTCACACAGATCCATTCAACTATTACAGGGTATGCCTCAAAAAGAATGAAGGTCCATTCCCCCTCCTTTCCATCTGAAGTCCAGTGGTTTTAGCATTCTTATACAAAATCTACATTTTCTCCAACAGATTATCTTGCCACCACCTTAAAAACAATCATACATATGTAGATCTATGTCTAAACTGTTACTCTGTTTCACTGATCTCTATGTCTCTCTTTATACCAATACCACACTGACCATTCTATTTACAGCATTTATTTTTATATGTAGTATCTGAAGTTGTCCCTGATGTGTTAAATGCTCAGTTAATCTGTCTATTGACTGAAGAATCTCTCCAAAAGCAGAAATTACTATTCTAATTCTGTACACGATAAAACTGAAGAGGTACCTGCTTGTGATTAGTTAGTTCCTCAGGCAGGAGAAAGCTCCAGTAGGAAAGTAAAGCTTCCTTAGTGCTGTAGATTTCTGCATGTATCTCTGAGCTGGAGGGCCTTCCAGCCCCAGCAGGGCCAGCATACTCCTCCACCACCCAAAGCCATGTGGCTAAGGGAGCAGCACAGCCTGTACTGGAATGATAAATACTCTCCTTTGACTTTGCAACTGTCTGTCTTTATTTTGATACACTTGTGGCTTCCTTGTGTCAGCTTGGTTGCAAAGTCCTTACACTGAGACAAACAAAAGAAGTTAAGAGTATGGGCTTGAATATTAGACAAGGGTTCCAGTTTCAAGCCCTTTAATTTGGCTGTATATTTGACTACAGTCTAAGTATAAGGACTTACTACCGCATATATACCAAGCACTTATCCAATACTTGGCTTACTTCTTGGGAGCAAGAATTATTAGCATAATGGATAAAATCTCCTTTTTTAAAATTGGGCTTCTTTAGTATATTTCAAATTATGCCTTTTAAAAGACACACTTCGGGGGCCAGCATCATGGCACAGTGGCTTAAGCTGCTTGAGATGCCACCATCTAATATAAGCACCATCTGGTCCAACTGTCTGCTAATGCTCCTTGGAAGGCAGGTATTAATGATAGCCCAAGTGCTGGGGCCCCTTGCTATCCATGTGAGAGATCCAGTTAGAGTTTCTGGCTCTTGGCCTCCTGGCTTCAGTCTGGCTCACCCCTGGCTATTGTGGCAGTTTGGCAAGTAAACCAGAAAATAAAAGCTTTCTCTCTGCAACTCTGTCTTTCAAATAAATAAATGTTTAAGTAAAGTGGTTTTGTTTAATATGTTACTGAGTGTCGTGGCACTCCCATCATTACAAATTACCTTCAGCACAGGGTCTTCTGCAGGGACTACAGCCTAAGAAGGCATGAATCACCTGTCTACGCATGCACTATACAGAGCGACTATGGGCTCTTGGACTCTCTGATGCCTCAGTTGGAGCAGATGCCTAGCTAGATAGCCTGTGGGAGAACCAGAGCTTTGACTAAGAAGACAGGTTCTAATAAACATGTGAGAAATCCCCACCACCACAATTAGAAAGAATGTGACAAATGGAAGATCAAACTGAATTTTCAAATGCATAACTCCAGAGCTGTTTCCAGTTCCAGAGGCCAGTTGCATTGGTTTCTACTGTTAAAAACATTGTGCTAGCAAGAACAAAGAGAAGGGGAGATGCTATATTTTAATAACATCAGCAGGTACTTTAGGCCAGAAACATAGCAACTACTCTAAAACTGCATCTTGCTCTTTTAGAGACTTGAGCAGACACAGAGGTAGTAATTTTTGTTCAAATGCAAAAAAGTTAGTAAACTGGTTTCTTCCTCTTCTCCATGTTTATTTCCACCTTTTTCCAGTCTGAAAAGCTATTAACATGCAGAAAATGTGATATATAACTTACCTTTGATTGATATCAGAGTGGTTTTACTCTGAAACTGAAAATTTCTGAAAATAGCATTAAGTTTGTGAATACTACTGAATTAATAGTTTTAATGTGAATTCCCTGTGTCTCGTATCAGGTTCTTTTCACTTAGATTTTTAAAGATTACTTTACTTTTGTGGGAAAGGCAGATTTATAGAGAGGAGAGACAGACAGAACTCCATCTGCTAATTCACTCCTTATATGACCACAACTGTTGGAGCTGAGCCGATCCAAAGCCAGGAGCCAGGAAACTTCTCTGGGTCTTCCACATGGGTGCAGGGTCCCAAGGCCGTGGATCATCCTCTGCTGCTTTCCCAGGCCACAAACAGGGATCTGGAAAGGAGGTGGAGTAGCAAGGACACTATCTAGTGCCCATATGGGATCCCAGCACCTGGAGGTGGAGGGTTCACCATTGTGCCAGGCCCTCCACTCACATTTTTAAAAAGTATTTATTATGTCTTGGCACACTTCCAGGGATTCAGAAAATGGGGAATTCTCCCAAACTCCACAAATCACAGGCCAGGGATGGGTGCTTGGCTGAGCAGTGAAGACATGGCTTGGGATATTCATCTTTCATACTGCAGTACCAGGGTTAGCTATACTACTTTTCCAGCTTCCTCCTAATTTCTACCCTGGAAGGCAGCAGGTAATGACTCAAGTGTTTGGGTTTCTGCTACCCATGTAGGAGAACTGGATTGAGTTCCCTGTTACACACATTAGACTGACTCAGCCCTGGTCTTGTGGGCACTTGAGGGTGAATTAGGGAATAAGATCTGTGTCCAACTGTTTCTGCGTTTGTCTCTTAGATAAAAACCAATCTAAGTAGTCAATCAACCAAACAAAAATATAGGTCATGTCCATTCACAGTATGGCTGAGGAAAGAGGTACAGTTTCAATATGATTTTCATGTGCTGTGGGGTTGGTAGATGGGAGAGGCACTAGACAGCTTAGGTGACACAGAAAAACAGTGTTTGTTGCATGCCCACCCAGTATCCATCCCTGCTTCTACCTTCCCCTTGCTATGAATCCCAACTCTCAAAGGTTGTAGATCTTCCAAGCTTCTCCTGTTACTTGTAGTTTATTCCAAACTTGTCACCCTGACATTTGATCCTGTACTTTTTGTTTTTCCAATTATCAGGAGTGTTCATGGATGTTAGAAATCCTCACATATAGTTCTATAGGCTTTCCTTAATCCTGGGCACCCAGAATAATGCTTATATACATGCCATATGATGTCACTCTCGTGGAATTTGCTGAAAATTGTTTAAAAGTAATTTATAATGTGTAAACTGGAGAACACAGGACATCACTTGACTCCTGAATCTTGGGAATATAGAATATTCCCTTTCTCAGCATGTTAGTCCTGAATCTTCTAGACAGCATCACAAAATATTTAGTTAATAACACTCTAACATCATAAAAGACATTTTAGTCACTAAAGAGTAGGCCATTAGTACTATAATCCAGCAGCTTAAAATGTAGTCCTTCAAAAACCACAGATCTCAAGACTAGGCTTCAACACAAAGCCTACAATGGACTAATTGTTTAGCTTCATGTGTTTGTGCACAGCCTTTAGGAACACTTTCACAGGCTACTTTACCTTCTACAAATAGCACAAAGAGAATATTTTACAAACATTAAATGTTTCTTCTTTGACCTTGTCCCTCCTTTCCAACAATTGCATTCTATCTAAAACTGTTTAATAAATCTTTGTTGAGTCTTATTTCTTGTTTCTCCACCTATCAACAAGACTACTGCCTTTTCATTGATGGAACTGGAAGGAAAAGGACCTCTTGTTCAAGGGTGTTTTGAACTGGATGAAGACACATTATTGTTTTCTCTTGGCAGCATTAGTGCTGACATTTTGCCACCCATTATGATGAGTAATTTGTACAGTTACAGAGGGGATTTTACCACACCATCTACTTAAAAGTCATCACTATTTCATTTAAAGATTAATGGACACATTTTGTAACTTCCTTTCCCATGTATTAGAATTGATTAAAATTTACAGAACAAGGCCCGGCGCAATAGTGTAGTGGTTAAAGTCCTCGCCTTGAACATGCCAGGATCCCATATGGGTGCTGGTTCTAATCCCGGCAGCCCCGCTTCCCACCCAGCTCCCTGCTTGTGGCCTGGGAAAGCAGTTGAGGACGGCCCAAGGCTATGGGACCCTGCATCCGTGTGGGAGACCTAGAAGAGGTTCCTGATTCCCGGCTTTGGATCAGCACAGCACCAGCCGTTGCGGCTCACTTGGGAGTGAATCATCGGACGGAAGATCTTCCTCTCTGTCTCTCTTCCTCTCTGTATATCTGACTTTGTAATAAAAATGAATAAATCTTTAAAAAAAAAAGTAATTTTCCTAAGCAATTGTTAGGTGGTAGGAATTAGGCTGGTCCACATAAGAATAGGAAAAATATGCAATGACAAGAATTGGCACACAGATACAAGGCCTGCAAAAGGGAAGGGATGTGGCTGGTTCTGTGTTAGCAAAATGGCCTTGGGGCTGGCATCATGGTACAGCGGGTTAAGCCACTTCCCATGACACAGACACCAGCATCCAAGGAGATTGCCAGTTCAAGTCCCAGCTGCTCTGTTCCTAATCTATTTTTCTGTTAATGAGTCTGAAGAAGTGGTATAAGATGAACTAAGTGCTTGTGCTTCTACCACCTATGTGAGAGACCCAGATGGAGTTTCAGGCTCATGCCTTCAGCCTGGTGCAGTCCCAGCTATTATGGGCCATTTGGGGAGTGAACTAGTAGATGGAAGATTTTTTTTCCTCCACCCCCTCTCTGAAACTCTGATTTTTTTTCTACTGTTGTTGGTTTTGTTTTTCAAAGATTTATTTATCTTTTATTTGAAAGGCAGATTCATGGGGAGAATGGGAGGAAAGAAAGGAGGGAGTGGAGAGAGAGGGAGAGAGGGAGGGAGGGAGGAAGGGAGAAAGATATATTCCATTTACTGGTTCACTCCCCAATTGGCTCCAATGGCCAGAGCTCAGCCACTCGGCTTTTGACTTTCCTACATGGGTGCAGGGGCCCAAGGACTTGAGCCATCCTCTGCTGCTTTTCTAAGAAGCAGGGAGCTGGATGAGAAGTAGAGCAGCCCACTGATTCTAGTCTCATCTAGAAGTGGGCTAGGACCGGCACCCATATGGGATGCTGGAGCTACAGGCAGAATATTAGACTGCACCCCAATTGTGCCTTTCTAATAAATTATATTTTTAAAGAAAAAAGATGGAAGATGGCCTCAACCTTTTTTTTAAAAAGACATTTTTATTATAATTTCTATTTTTATAAATTTATTTATTTGAAAGGCAGAGTTACAGAAAGAGGGATAATATTTGCATCTGCTAAAATTCATTTCCCAAATGTCTGTAATAGCCAGGGCTAGGCTAGGCGAAAGCCAGGAGTCCAGTGTTTCTTCCAAGTCATCCACAAGGATGCAGGAGCCCAAGCACTTAAAACATCTGCTGCTGTTTTCCTAGTCACATTAGCAGTGAGCTGGATGGGTAGTGGAGCAGCTGGGATTTGAACTGGTGCTGATAGGGATGCCAGCATTAAGGTACTTGCTTAACCTGTACACCGCAATGCCACCCATAGTAGCCCTGACTTTAGTATGGCTGCTGAAGAGGTAGCCTGGAGATTACTTCAGCATCCACAAAGGAAAGAGCAAACAGACCTGAACTATAGGCAGCAAGGAAGATTCAAAGAGGTAAAGGAATCAGAACATTCAGAATATAATGACTACTTTGCAGCAAGTTAAAGCAACACCAGATACCTTCCAAGTAGCAATGCCTACAATTAAAGCAACTCCTCTTAGGGAGGGAGTTTCTCATTTGCCAAAAATTGGTGTCTAGCACCATCAGAGGAATGTATGTGAATTAAGAATTTTAACTAACAATCTCTTGGGCAGCATTCCTCATGGCCGCAGCATTTGGATGAAGGCCTGCCAGGCTAACCTTTCAGAACCCATGATAGCTCCTGCCCGAGTCCTTCACTTCTCTCCCTTGCTTCACTGTCTCTCTGAACACCTGGCTGATAGAAGGTGCTACAATGACAAGCATCAGGGATGACATTCAAAGGTATACACTGTCACAAATTGAGAGCTATGTAGCAGCATGTGACGTTATTTTTATAGTACACAGGAGTAAAAAACTATTCTTGGATCTTCATCATACTTATTTTTTTCAGTTTCAAAATTACACACTATATGTTGTTCAGAAATGGAATGTTTAAATTACGTCACTAAAAATATGATTTTAACATGCAGGTGAGATCCCGATATCCTACTAGACACAAGAATTAAACTTTATCATCAAAAGGGATGTCCTCATGAGATTCACTACTGCAGTTTTTTAGAGAGAAAAGAAAAAACAAATCTTTATAAAAGCAGGAAGAAAAAAATCTATTAAAGTTTCTTTACCTACAGATGTAACATAGCAAAATAAAAATAGGTCTATCATACATATTTGCTCACAGTAGAACATTAGACATAGGGAATATTAGGTATCTGCATAAAGGTTTTTCCTTTGTTCAAAATGAGAAAGGGAAGCTCAGAGGAGGTAAGTGATTGCCCAGGGTCATAAATTAACGTAGAGGCTTAGACCCAGAGTAAAATGCCCATGACTGTCCATGTCCAGATGGAGCCTGGGATTTTGCTATAATCTCTTCATTCTATAAGGCAGTTTTTCTTTTTAAGTTTCAGCAATTAAGACAAGCATTGAGGGCCATTCTAATCACAGGTGTATTTTTTAATAAGAGCTAGTGGGTATTTCAGCATGGGTTTGTCTGTTGCAAATGCTCATGCTAAATGAGTATAACAGAATAGTATGGGGTGCGAGTAATGCAAATCGGTAGTCGATCAGAGAGACATTTCCTCATGTATCTGATGATCCAGGGAATAACTCAAATTGAGGAACTGAATATAAATGGGACAGATGCACTGTGGTAGAGGCTGCCTTAATGCTGCCAGGACAGTTCCCCCAGACAGACTGTGATGCAGATTTAAGGGTGGCCATGTGGTGTCAACATGGACACCAGTCTTACTGTATTCTATACTTGTCCTATAGTTGATCCAGAAGCACCTGTCCTTCTTGTCCTGTTTCTACCATTAGGATATTTTTCTCCCAATCCACCTCTCCCTTCCTTAAAAATATTGTACTTTCAAAACATTCTCATGATTCATTTGGAATGCATCTGTAGGAAGATTCAATTTTTTAATTTTAGTCCAATTAATTTGCTATCAGGCTTTTGAGCTTCATTCTACCACAAATAGGTCCCGTGTATGTTCTTGATATGTGTGGATGAGATTTTCACCATTAACAAAATTCTACTCCCCTGCCCCCAATATGATTTGTGTTTAAATTATTTGTTGTGTGTACTTGGCCTCAAGAGTTCATTACTTTTATTAGTTTTTAAATGATCAGTAAACACATCAGGCTCTGCATATGAAATCCTCAAATAGTGAAAAAAAAGTGGTAGGCACTTGGTCTAGAGGTTAACATGCTACCTGAGACACCAGCCTTCCACAATGGAGTATCAGGGTTCAAGTCTAAGCTCTGCTTGTAATTCTATCTTCCTGCATAGGTACAACCTGGGGGGTAGCAGGTGGTGGCTCCAATAGTTGAGTCCTTGCCACCCATGTAGAAGACCTGGGTTCAGCTCCTGGTTTTTGGTCTTGTCCTGGTCCAGCCCTTTCTGTTGCAGGCACTTGAGGAGTGAAGCAGAAGATGGGATCTCTCACTTTCTTTTGAACAAATATAAATTTTAAATAAGAAAACATTAATACTCATAAAGTACTGCAATGTATATTGTCCTGGCCTTTGCAAGCAACTGGGGAATGAGACAATGGATGCGACCTCTTTGTTTCTTTTCAAATAAAGTTTTTTTTTTTCAAATAAAAATTCTAAAAAAGAAAACACTAAAATTACTGCAGTGTACGTTTTCCAGCCATGTCCCTTTCAGGGTAGGTGCTAGAGAAGGCTTTCCTGGGGCCTGAGAATTGGTTCCTGGCTGATGCAAAGTTAGCATTTTCAATTTCTCTATCCCTGGCACACTCCCCACCAGCTGCCAGCCCCACTGGGCTCTGCTAATCCTGGAATGTGCCAGGCACACCAGAGCCCTTACACTTACTATTGCCTCTGGAACGAGTTCCGGATGTCTGAGAGAATTACTCCAACACTTCCTATCTGCCCAGGAGGCCTGTGTTCAGTGCCACCTTGCCAGCAGGACGTTCCTGGTCACATACACAAAAATAGTTGTCTTTCTCATCATTCTATCTCTTTACTCTGTCTTTGTCTTTATGGCATCTGCTGCAGCTTGCAAGGATACTTCAAAATGTTCTGGGAAAAATTGAATTAAAAGGTCAGTTTATTTTGTTGCAAAAAAAATTCATACATAATTTTTTTGTAACAAAAATTTATGAGATTTTCAAAGACTCCCTCTTCTATATATTTATATGCTGTTTCTGCTCCTATTAAAATGTGACCTCTGGAGGGCTGGGCTTGTATCACTGATGGCATTTAGTACTGTGTCCCCAGGGTCTAGAAACCTGCCTCTTTTACAGCAAGCATCTGAGTATCTGCTGAATTTATTCTAGTTTTATGCCCTTTATATTCTATCTAGTACCAAGTTAGTGGTCATCTGTTTACCCTGCATTTTGTACAAGTTCTATATATTTCTTAGACATTTTAGGTAAATATGTGTATTTTTTATTACCAAAATAACCTAGCTTTAAGATATAGACTAGGCATCTCAAAATTGTATTCAGAGATACATCCTTTCTTCCCAGTGAAACCAGAGGCTCCAAAAAGGACCCAGGGCACAGAGGCCCCAGTCACATGGCAGAGGAGGTGGAGGCTGCAGAAGGGTGAGTTTATTGGGGTGGGAGGCTACTTCCCATGTCTGGAATATTTGTCCTTATTGTTGAAAAGCAATTAATGTGGAACTACCCCTCCTTCCTATGTCTTGTTGAGAAAGACAACTGGGATTCGTGACACACAGTGGGAATCACCTGGGCCTTCTTCCTTTATCAGAATAACATTTTATCTGCAAAAATGTGCTTTGTCACTGAGGGAGCAGTTAAATAGCTTTTCCTCCTTTACAGCCTAGGCTCACAAAGCCCAATTGCATAATGAACATTCCTCTGAGTCCCACATGTGAAGTGGTTTTATAGTCTCTTTCACTAACAACTGACTCTCAGTAAAAAACAAGAGGCGATCCTGCAATTCAAACTCCTTGATTTAATTCTTAAGAGCACAATAGCTTCCCTTACATTTGCCTAGTACTCATTGTAACACACCCCTATAGATATTACTCTCCTCCTCTTCCCCCACCAGAAAACAAAAACAAAAAGCAAAATAAAAAAAAAACCTCGCCAACTTTCTAAGTGAGGGCAGAGCTGCACTTTTCTGCTCCCATGACAGTATGAGAATCAGGGGCCAAGTCCCCAGCAGAAAGCAGAGACCACTCACAGAGCCTACCTCTTCTGACTCAGTCCAGTACTCTTGTGCCCTTCCCCCGTGACCAACGAGTGAATACACAGCCTGGGCTGATGTCCAACCTGTCATGCATGTGCAGAAAATTAAAGTTCTGTGTATGAAAACAATAAAAGGGTTTGTTTGGATCTGAATAATTTTCTAGCTCATTTTTCAGAGACATCCCCAAGTCATGTGCCACTTGAAAAGTTGATACCATAATGATATGACAATATGGCAAATGACTGTAAACAGAACCAAGTAGAAAATTGGCATTCGATTGTTTCCACACACAATTTTAAGGGAATAACTTTGCTTTTCTCTTCTTTTGATGGGCAAAGTCCCTGGTAGGCTGAGCACACTTGGCTTGTGTTCTCAATCATCTCTCAGCTGGTCAGCTAGCTTTATCTAAGTGATAAAAACAATCAGCAGCCAGTCATATCAGTTACACAGACCTCAAAGTGTTTATGAGACTGCTATTAGCAGCTAAATACCAATTGCTGTAGGGATTAAAAAACACTTAAGATATGTGGTACTTGGGAGTCTTGTTGCCAACTAAATACAAAAAGAGTTAAGAGCAAGCTGGAAGAGTGGAGATTGCCCGCCCCCTGGGGTTGGCCAATATCTGAAAGCTGACTAAGAGGGACTGGATAGTTCTCAACACTTAGTTTAATCCCGTAGTAGGGGTAGAAATAAACCTGGCATGCCAAGAAAAAGACATAGTGTGGAATCTTTTCTCAAGGCCCTTTCTTACAGAGCAACTGCTGTCCATGCCTATCTCTAGAACTCTGGGGGCTTAGGGCCATCTTCCAGAAATGCTGATTTACTAAAAGGGGGAAATGCTAATGAGAACTTTGGAAGAGATGACCCTCTCCTTTAGCAGCTAACATAGCCAGGGAGAGGGAGGCAACCAGGGTGAGGAGCAGAAGGAGGAAATCAAAGTCCTCCAAGGTCCTGGGTACAGAGGAATTAGGAAGCAAGGTTAAACAAGACCAATAACTGGTGACACTCCACTGTTTCCTGGAAATGAATTTTAAGTGCCCTGAAAGTGTTTGGAAATAGAGAAAAATGGGCATCTTCCAGAAATCTAAGAGCTAGACTCACAGACCAAGTCATCTAGTGATGTCCAAGTTCTACCATGGGAGGAAAACACACAAAAACTCAACTTCCTTCCAACTTGGGACTGCCGTGCAGCAGCCAGGCAGGCAGTGAGTACGCACAGCCGCAGCCAGGCCTGGCCAGTAACTGGGCAATGCAGCCTTTGTCCCCTTCTAGTAGAGAAGTAGATGCTGACAATGTAAGATTACAGAAGGCGAGAAACAAGAAAGCTCAAGGGTTACTAGAAGTTGAAGCCATCCCAGCATGGCAAGACCTATAAAGGAGCCCTGGGGAAAGTCTGAAGTCAAATATTAATGCAGTCTTCAAATACCTTCCCCCACTAGAGACCTAGGAGATTGGGCTTTGCACCTTTGTTTCCATGCAGTTGTTCTAACAGCTTTCTTTGGTGGAGGTGAGGGGGAAGAGGTGGCTGGTCTCCTTGCAACGGGTCCTACTGCTGCCAATATGGAGCCTGCACTAATATTAACAGGGCACAGAAAGGTACAGACCTTGGGTATATACCTCCTAGCTCATCAAGTGACAGCTGTAATGAGCCAAAGGGAATGACATGAACGCATGAACTAGCCCTCTTCCCTGACGCCCTCCCCTGCCCCACCACTGCCCGTGCCTGTCAGCTCTGGCTGAAATGGGTTGACCCTGTCAGTGGGTACTTGTGGACCCCTTTGCTCAGACTTTTTAATTTCCTGAATAAAAAACAAACCCTTCCCTTAAGTTCTTCCTTGTACCACCAGCAAACTCAAATCTTCACTGGAAGGAAAGTTAGGGATTATATTTAAGTATCTGTTCAGCAAGCTTCTCATTCTAATTACAGTTAGGTTCAGTGCAGCTCTGAATGAACTGCCACCCCAATTAAGAACTGGGCAATCCCACCCCCAACTAATGTTCTTTCAGTCTCCTCAGCAAACCCTCAGAGCTCTGTCCAGGAGCCAGGAATCCTCAGGAAATTATTTCTTTCTGTGATACCGCTCTTAAAATGGCTGTACCTTATGATGAGATGGGTCCAACTTTCCCTGGCATAGCAGTTTTGCTGCTCCTTCTCCAGCGTGAGATCTTTTTCATGAAGCTCTGTGGCAGGCGTGATTCAAGCCCCGCCCTAGTAGCTGAGCCCTCACAGCTGCTCTCCGCCCTCCACCCTCAAGACAGGTGTGCCTTCTGCCTTTGCAGCACCCAGCACCGATACCCCCATTCATTACATGGGAGCTGTTTAAAATGTCTTCTTTCTTCCTCTGCCCAGACATACAAATCAATCACAGAGACCCAGTGATTCTCAGTCCTAAATATCCAGCTACCACATCCCTTGGGTTTTCCCTGGTTTAAATGCTTATCATCTCTCATTGGCACTGCTGAACTAGACTCCTTCCTTGAGGTCCTGACCTACTCTGGCCTGAATCCAAATCACATGCCATGTGATTGTAAAAGTCAGCCGACTCTAAAAGAGAGTTGCTTTGAAACAGTCCACGTTTTCATTTGTTAATAGTGTAAAATTCAAGTTCTCAGAAGGACATGCAGGATCCTTCACACCTGATTCCCATCTAACTCTTCAATGTCTCTGGAGCAGCCCCCTTTCCCCACCTGCCATCACTCCCATGTCATTACAGACCCTTTCCTGAACTAGTAGTTCCCCCATCACACCCCTGTGTTTCTAGCCAGGCTTCCTTTCTTACCTTGTACAGCTGACAAAGCTTTCCAGGACTCCCCAAGGTAGTCCCAGGCTCCCTTTCTCAATAACCTTCAGCTACAGCTTTGTATTTCACTCTTTTTGTATATCTGTCTCTGGGATGAAAAGATATCAGGTTGTCAATATTTATTGCATGAATTAATGACTTAACAAATGGATTGAATATGAATGTGAGAGACTAAACTGAAATAAAGATGTGGAGACACTCTTATGTGGGTTGCTGATGCAGTCATGAGGAAAAATAAATCACTCAGAAAGGAACATAGCAGGCCACAGGTAGAAGTCCAAGGTTATGGCTCAATGATTGTGGAGGAGAAATCCTCAGAGAAATAGCAATTAAAAAATGAAAAAAAGAAAAAGAAAAATTTATTATGGGACTAGCTAAGGGTGCAGGCAAAGAACATCCAAGAAAGCGAGTGTTTATACTGAGCTGCTAATGGAGAAGAAGAGTTACTGCATCATTATATAGTGATGTTTAGATAAAAAAAAAAGCTTCACAAAAGTATGCATATGGAAGCTGCACAACAGAAACTGCAGCTTCGTTTTTATAAAGATAAATTTTAATCAATTCCTACTGCTGTTGTTTCTACTACCAGATATTGCTAGCCCAGGGTTATTTTACCACATTGTCTGAAAATGTGGTGTTCTCTTACCAGTTTTTCCTTACTTGTGGTTCAGTTTTGAAACAGTTATTTTCCAACAGCAAGGTGGAAGATTTCTTCAGTTTAGGCTTTCCAGACACTCAGAAAAGCCACCTCTACCAGACCATAAATTTTTACAGGGAAAATATTAAGGCTTTGTACATAAAAGAGACTGACTGAATGTCTGGAAAGAATGACTGTGTTACTTATATTTGAACAGAGAAGTTAGGTCATCAAGCCTCAGACCTGTCACCCATCCCCTGTTAAATATGGAGCCCATGGCAAACACTGCTAATTGATTGTGGCAGTTTTCCAGCTGAGCCAGTACAAGCGCCAGGCAATGCAAGCCGCTTTTACTGACTGGTCAGAGTTAACCCATGTGAAATCTGGTCATTCTCAAGCTAATTTTGTTAAACTTGAGCTTTCACAGTTCCCTGCTCACATGCACATGGTTTTTAGAATGCAGAACAGTAGACTACTGTTAACAGTACAAGGAGAAGCAGCAAAGGAATTGCAATGTGACTTGCCCTCTTCTGATTCACTTCCTAGACCCTTCTTTTATTAAGAATTGTGAATAAAACTCTGTATAAAGTATTAACTTCACACATACACACAAAGTCATTTTGGATCAATTCATAGATTTACTTATAACACTCATTATAGATCCCTTTGGCCACTGGCCATCTATGATTAGACTTCCTTCATTACACTGCCCTGTGAAATTGGGGGTCTAGCTCTCCACTGCCAACAGGTTGCTCATTTTATGTTGCTATTTAAAAATCCATAGCTGAGTTCTCATTGCTTATCTCTACTGGGATAAAATCCAAACTTTCTTGCACAGCACTTGCTTATCACATTAAAGGACCACTTGGTATTCTCCTCCTGTCCCTTCTCACTATTTTATCTTATCAGTCCTTTCTTTGTATATGGCTATGTTACCTTTCCATGGTCCTCAGAACATATTATTACCAACATAGTGGGTTAAAACAACACAAATGAATTAGCTTGCAAGTTCAACTTGGATCTTAATGGGCCAAGATCAAAAAAGTTGGTAGGATTGCATCTCTTCTGAAAACTCTGGGGCAGAATCCACTTCCTTGTGTTGGTCTGCTTTCAGAGACTGCCTGCACTCCTTGTTTCAAGGTACCCTTGCATCTTGAAAGCCAAGTGGAATCGTTCTCAGGTGGCATTCCTCTGACTTCTTCCCCTTTGTGTTGACAGAGGGCCATCTAGATCATCTAGACTAGCATCTCCATCTCAAAAGCTGCAACTCAATTATCCTATGGTGCCCCTTCTCCTTGAAGTGTCTACTTCACTGCCTGTAAGATTCCTAACAATTCCTAAGGCACTACTTTAGCTCCCATGGAAATGTCACCACCTCATTGGCACCCTCCCTGCCTCCAGCCCAAGGGACTCACCCCTCTCTGTCTCCCCAGTTCCATGCGCACTCCTTTCCCTGAACACTTATCCTGCAATTTATGTCCTTAAGCATATCTCTCCAATTAAACTGTGAGTCATCATGTCTTATTCATTTCTGCAGCCTCAAGGGCTAACTATAAAAGTTTGTGGGAAGGAAAAATTAACGTGATATTTTAATGAGTAAAGGCCTCAGGTAGAGGCAAAGTCAAGACCAATAAATTTAAAGGAGTTCTGTTTGGAGGATAATGTGTAAGCCAAATTAACCAAACCCTTCAATCTTATGATCACTCCGAGAAGGCACAGTACTTAAAACACTGACATCTTAAAGCCAATGTAACTGGCCATAGAATTACAAAATACTATCCAAATTTTAAGTGTCGTCCTGGGCCTGGCTAAAAAAAAGTCGATGACATTCCAATACTGGGTAAGAGGATGGGTTAGAAGTGATATTCCAAAACACAAAAGCAAAAACATTCCACTTGTCTAAGAAATTGGCTTGAGCTATGTTGGTGACTAAACACAACTTGGCTAGAATATTTATTTGGCATTTCAGTATCCAGAAGTTCTCACTTTAGAAATAGAATAAGAATCTGGATGGAGTCAAATTTAAATAGCCTCAAGTATTTAAATTATAAGACAAACAAGTTGAATGAGTATTAATATTATATAATACTACATAGAAATGGGGGAAAATCTACTTTTTAGGCAATAGTTTGTCATAAATGGTTAATGTGACAACATTGCATCAAATAGGTACCCAAAAATATGGGAACACATCTAAAAATCATATGCCTAGCAGCAAGAACCCAATAGCCAAATATGATAGAGAAGAAATTATCACCTGCTGTATAAGTTGGATACAAATTCTACTGTTACTTTTCCTTTATTAACAGCAATAGACTCCCACTTTGGCCTTATTCCTGTGTTAGTTTTAGGTTTGAAGAATGTGGAGATTTTGAAGTGTGTAAATAAGCCACTGGGCAAATTTCACTGAGACTTAAGACTTTTACACTAGGAAGAGGGACTGTTGATCTTATTAAACCTCTCATTCACATTCACCCAGGGCAAAAGCAGGCCTAGTTGCTTCTTCTGTCTGGAAAAACCCAAGGCTAAGAGGGAGATTCTCTGGCTTCTTGAATTGGAATCTGAGAATGAGACCTGCATTGGAGGGTATATCAAAAATTCTAAGGAAAATGGAATCAAGAGTTACTTCGGTGCAACAAATTCTGAAATCCATGTGTCTTTAAAAAAGCTCATGGAAAATCCTATTATGAAAAACTATGCATGCAGAACTCCATGGTAGATTTTTACTTTGAAGCATTTTTTTTTAAAGAAAAGGGAAGCACAATGGGAATGATATGATGTGATTGTTAAACTTTGTATATATGTATCAACCTATCACACTACATCCTATCAGTTACACATCTACTAAAAATGAAATCAATTCAGTAACTGGGTGTTGTAAGCTTCTAAATATAAACAGAAATAAAATTTAGAAATAATGAATATGATTTCGCTGAAATGAGAACTGAAGGTCTTACACCAACGGTAATCATGTTGTTACCATTACTGTTTAGACAGCTCCAGGCTTTCCTGATACGAAATTTCAGTTCTGTACAAGCACTGTACCAGAATACCGGGAATTAGAACTGGAGCCATCTCAGGCTTATAAACAAGCTCCTACCTTAAAGGCTATTCACAAGCCAATGAAAAGTCAATGTCCTTCTGAAGTCTATTGAGGTTTATTAGAAATGCAAGCAGGCATTTCATAACAAGCTTATAACAAGTTTTATAACAAGCTTAACAAATAGAATAACTGAAGCCATTAATACTTGTGGAAGCAGGCTTGAGAATGCAGCTGTAGTAAGAGGCAGAATCAGTCCTTACAAGAACTAGGACTGTCCACCACACCCCTACTAGACCCAGCTCATCTGGAAAGCTGTCTTAGATCCTGATGGTTTGAGGACAAAGCAGCAAAAACTGCAGTGGGACACACAACGCGCTTTTTTTTTTCCCTGTATAAGGAAGATGTTACTAGAACTGCATTGTCTGAAAAGACATCTTTTCCTATCTTGGATTTCATACTGAATTTCTACTATGTTTTAGTATAGTAGCAACTGAAAAAAAATGTGTTTCACTTAGAAACAAAAGTGAGAAAACCTCAAAAAACACTGCAGCTTCTGCAATGGTAGATTTCCAAGACTTAAAAAAAAAAAAGGCAAGATAAGGCAAAATAGGCTGCTACAGTAACCAGACTTCTTTGCTAACAAGTGAAGACAGTAACAATTCTACAGTAACCGATTATTTTCGACATTGTGAGTACACAGAGGACCTGCAAATATTCTTTGTTTTGTGTTTCTACATCTTTCAACCAGCAAGCTCAACTCATTTTTGTGTTTGCTTTTTTTTGGAGGAAGTGAATGGGGTTAAATGTTGGGCTGAAAGTAAATCAGTTCTGGAATTATTATTTTTTTAAAAGCCCGTTGCTGCATTTTCCCCACTCCCAAGCAGCAGTTCGCTTTCAACTTGATGTGGTGTCAAATGCGACAAACTCCAAGAGCTGCCGCCTTAAGGCACTCACAGCTCCCCTCACTCCCGCAGCAGGAGGACGAGGTGCCCTCCTGGTTCCTCTTGGGGAACCTGCACTCACGACCTTAGAGGCCTCAACCAGCAAACCCACCTGCTTTGTGCAGGGTAAACTGAGGCACGGTGCTCTGCGTGATACAGGGCCAGATGAAGGAACCCCCGCCACCCCCGCCGCCCCTGCCTGGTGCTCTTCTCCCCCACCCCCCGCTAGGAGAAGGGAGAGAGGGGGAGGCTCGGAAGGTGAAAGCACGAGCCTGGCACGCGGCTGACCCCAGCTCGCCAGCCTCGGTCCCGAAGGGATGGATCTAAGGCATCCCGCGACCCTCCGGAGTAGGGTGCTGCAGCTGCCTCCCCGCACGCAGCTTTCACCACCGTCTCGGCCAACCCAAGCGCCCCAAAGTTCGGCGGCCACCCCGAATACTCGGCCGCCTAGCCTGTATCAGCTCCCTCCCACCCGGACCCCCGCAGCTCCCGGTTCGCCGGACACCCGCTGCTGACCTGACACCTCTGCGCCACTCAGGGGGTCGCCGTGCACCCCTCGCCATGGCCAGCCGGAGAGCTGCCGCCGCACCCCCGTTCTGCAGCGCCCGCTGCCTGACAGCGCCTGCCGCGGGCGAGCCGCCTCCGCCGGCGCCACGCGGCGATGCGGGCTGCACGGCGGGCAGCGGGGAGTGCGGAGCTTCCCACCTCCGGGAGACCGAGCCGGCCGGCGCCGAGCATGCCCAGTGCGGCCGCCGGGCCGCAGAGCCGAGCGGGCGTCGCCGCCGGGTTTTCGCGACGACCGCGGGCGGGGGCGGGGCGCAGGCGCCGAGTGGGAGCGGCGGGTCCTTCTCTCGGGGCGGGCCCTTCCGTCGGGGCCGCGGCCTCGGGGTCCGCCACGGCAGCTCGGCCGAGGGCAGGGCACCGGTGACCGGGCCCTAGTTTCGGACGCCGAGGGGTTTGCGTCACGCGGCCGGTAATTGTGGAGGGCCGGCGCGTCCGGGACTCCCAGCTCCACTTGGCGGAGCGTCGCGCGGCGTGGCGTCGCCCACGGTGGAGGAAGAGCCTTCCTCAGGCTCCAGCCCGGGACGGGAGCTGGAGCCACGCGGCCCGGCCCCGAGCCATCCCTTCGCCCGGGGCGGGCTGCCCAGGCCCCGGGGCGAGCCGGGAGGCCGCCAGAAGGCCGCGGCCGCTTCTGAGGCGTCGGGCCACCGTTTAAAAAAAAAATTCTAGACTTTTTAACTCGTGATTTCCACAAGAAGTGTTTTAATAAGAAAAGGTAATCATCCCAGTATCCCCCGGGTTGGTTTGCTTTGTTTGCTTCCTTATGTTTTTAAACGCCGGTAGAAGTTAGCTGCCCGCTCCCAGCCTGCTGTGTAAGCGCGACTTTTCTTCAGGCTTGTGCGCGACCAGGTTTTCTGGAACCGGGACCAGGCTCCGCCCCCTTCTGGCTACGCCCTTCTGGCCACGCCCCTGCCTTCACTCCGGTTCCGCCCCTCTGGAGCACGGGTTGCTGAGAAAACCCGGAAAGGTGGACAGTGAGAACTAAGGTTCCCGGTGGCTCCTGGCAGCCGACCTGGTCTTGTAGGAGCCACCCCGGGTCAAGAGTCAAGGTCCAGAAGAGAAGAGTCTTTCGTAGCAGTGCACCGCCTCCTTCCTCCTCAGGTAGTGCGTTCTACCCTGCCCAGCAGCCTCGGACCGGACCGGCACGAGTGGGTCGGGCCCCTACTGAGCATGCTCGGGAGGAGGCCAGGTGGCCACCAGCGGCTGCAGCCGGTGGCCCTGGTTGCTGTAGTTGCAGTTGCTCCTCACGACATTGCTGCTTCGAGAGCTCTAGAGGTGTGCGCAGCCTGGGTACACATGCTGGTCACCGCTTCCTCGGTGTCGTGGGGTGTTAAACCAAAGCCTGCTTTTCCCCATGCAAGACTGTAGTAATCATATTTTAATATCAGTTTTTATAGCATTTGAAATATCGATTTTGTTTTGATGTAACAACTTTCTTCCAAGAAACCCACATTTCAAGTGTCTAATAAGCATTCTTTACAATTGCACCCTAGGGCTAAATTTTCCCCTTTTTCCTGGAACAGCGAACCTGTGTCCCCCTCTCAGACGACTGGACAATGTTACACTCCTCTTCTTTCTCAGGCATTTCTGCGCTGTGACTCTGTTTCCTCCCTTTAGCCCTGCCTTTTAAACAGCCTGTGAGCTGCTCCTAACAAGTGCTTACGATTGGTGTGAGAACTTGCCCTTGACTCTCATTCCCTGAAAAAAGCCCAAGAGGAGAGAAGGGCTACGTGAAAAAGGTTTTGAAGATATGAAATTAGTGCTTTAAACAACCTGGAGAAAACTTCCTTGAGTCTAAAGATGCGAAGGAGATAGGCTGTCAGTATTTCATCTGAGGTGGAGAGAGATGGACAAATGGAACAACTTCCCAGTGAAGTGCGGTATGCCTGGAAAATGACCTCAGTGAGAATTGACATGTGTTTCAGCTTCAGCCTCACCTAGCCAGTGATTGGAGATACCATTTTTGGTGGAAGGTCATTCCCAGACTAGGTTTCCGTAGGTGCTGCCCGCTCAAATCCTGACCTGTACTGATGTTCCTCTCATTGCCTACCGAGCTTGAGAGTCCATCATTTCTGGTATACCCCAAACACTGCTCCTGAACTTGCCCATGTCTCTGTAGACTAGACAGTCATACCACAAATATTCTAACCTGGGCAAAATGTGTCTTCAACAGTGAACTCCATCCCTACCCATCCAAAACTTTCTGCTCCCACTGTCTATGTGGGGTGATCCTTTCTTGGTTTCCCTACCCCTCTGCTGCTCCTCTTAAGTTCTCTTCCTTTGTATCGCCGCCTGTTAGGGAGGGAGTTCTGTGACTCCTTCCTTTCTGCCCTCAGCGAAGTGCTTATCTTCTTGATGATTGTTGTTGCTTAGGGACTGTTAGAGGTGGAGCCAGATGGCCATGTTGGTTGTTTTTTCTGTAGTTTTGTCAGGCATGATCAAAGAGGATCCTCAGGAAACTTGATTCTCTCTGTCCCCAACAGGACCTAGGCACTGCAGCTATCTGCTTGATGTCTGACAGCTTGTTTTTTAGCATTGCTCATCATGAATCTGGATATTATCCTAGATTCATTCTTCGACCTTTTTCCTGCCATCCAGCCTATCACCAGGCACAGTGAACCCTAGTAAGCCGGAACTGAAGCTGCGAACTGGAAATACATTCTAGGTATCCCACAAGAATGGCAATAAACTGACCACCTGATCCAACGCTGTGGCCTCCCAGGGTCTGCTTTAGTAGGAAGCTGGAGTCAAGAGGTAGAACTGCAGCCAGCATGGTAGCCTAGTAGATAAAGTCCTTATTTCTGTCCCAGCAGCCCTGCTTCCCTTCCAGCTCCCTGTGTGTGGCCTGGGAAAGCAGTAGAGGATGGCCCAAAGCCATGAAATCCTGCACTCTCATGGGAGACCTGGATGAAGCTCCTGGCTCTTGGGTTTGAATCAGCTGAGTTCCTGCTGTTGAGGCTGCTTGGGGAGTGAGCCAGTGGATGGAAGATATTTCTGTCTCTCCTTCACTCTGTAAAAATCTGACTTTCTAATAAAAAATAAATAAATCTTTAAAAAAACAAAAACGAGGCAGAGCTGAACATTGAATCTAGGCACTCAGATATGAAAATTTTCATCTTAACCACTTGGTGAAACCCCCACGCTACACTTTTTTTTAAGCAAGTAGTATTCCAGTATGTCTGCTAAAAATCCACAACTAAAACACAGTAATTCCAGTGCAGATTCCTAGTTTTGAGCATGAACAGATCCCTACTTCCCTGTTAAAATTAGTCTTCAGCCAATACCCCCAATCTCCCATTTCAACCAGTCCAGATTCTATCGTAGGAATTCATACCTTCACATACCTGCTTTTCTGTCTCTTCTTCCCTTTTGTTCACCTGGAAAAGTATCTCTTTAGGATGAATTCAGACTGAGTGTCCTCTGATCTTCCTTCGTGACTTCCTCTTGATTATTTCACCTGTGTCGTGTGTCTCCACTTTGACACTCAACATTGATTAATTTTCTTTCATTGCTTCCACTCACCACATCATAGAAAACTTGAGGACAAGGGCTGTGTCTCACTGTTTTTTGTGCTCAGCCCTCAATAGAATTCTCCTTAATGAATGAAAGACATGTAGTGAGTGGGGCAGTAGAAATTTTGACCACCTTGGAAGAGAACTGTGATATATATATATGTTTTTGGAATGCTTTTTCCTCCTTCTTAGGAGCTTGGAAGGACACAGGAAGAGGGTTAAGAGGTAGGAGAATAAGAGGAAGCAGATACTTCTCTCTATATCTTGTGACTTACTGGCTTGAAGAGTCAAAGGCTACTTAGTATTAAAATATATCCCCTTCCTCTTTCTGAAATTAGAGCATGGGTGTTGCTCCTTGGGGGATATGCCTGCTTGTGTATGGTTTGAGCAGCTGTCCAGCTGGAAAAAGCAGGTAATCCAATGGCAAGCCTGCAGCTCCCTGAAAGGCCAAATGACTTACCCAATTTGAAGGAGCACAGCCTCCATGGACAACTCTGAGAATAACTACCTCCTGGACAAAGTTTCATTCTAAACTGACTCAGATTTAGGGACTAAGAGTATTGGCCAGAGAAGGGATATAGCCACACTGTGCTCCCATGTTCAGTGATGGTTGAGTGCATGGTGAGGTTAGCAGGAAGCTGTTAGTGACAGAGGGTTAAAACCAGCCATGGAAACAAAGGCTTTGGAGGTGGTTGAGCTCCAGAAGGGGGCCTTTTGTAAATAATTTGACTTTCACAAATGATCTGTCCTTGCATTCAGAAAGATTCACTTTTTGTATGTAGCTGAGACTGCTTGTTTCCAGTTAGTAATTTCCTGAGGATGGAAAGAAGGACAAGCACCCCATTCCCACCATAGGAAGTTGGAGTTAGGAGACCCAAGTCATCAATGAATGAGCAGGTAGCAGACATCCCTAGCTGATAGAGAGAAGGCAAACATACGAAGAAGCCAACATTTGTGGGTTGTCCAGGAGTGTGCCCTACAGATGAATCCTTTGTCTGCAGGCTTCCCAGAGATCACTCTGCTCTGAACAAAGGGGTTTGCAGGCCCATGGGAGGGTCTGATCACTACACTGGGACCTTAGCTGGAGTAACTGAGCCTTCCCTTCTCATCCTTCCTCTCCCCTCTCCTCCCCTCTTCTCCCCTCCCTAATCCTCCTCTCCCCTTCCTCCTCTAATTTAAAGATAGAGAAGACAGATGGACAGGCAGAGGTCTTCTGATTTCTCTTCCGAAATGCCCACCCCAGGGATGTGCCAGGCCAAAGCGAGGATTCTGGAACTCAATCTAGGTTTCCATACAGAGGGCAAGGACACAACTAGTTGAGCCATCACCTGCTGCTTCAGAAGACGTGCATTAGCAGTGAAGTGAAAATCTGAAGTGGAGCCAGGACTCAAACCAGACACCCTGATAGGGGGTGTGGGTGTCTCAGACATTTTCTTAACTGCTGTGCCAAACGCCCACCCTTGAGATTCCTACTCTTTTCCTCAAAATAATAGATACAACTTGTACTCATAAAATTATAGGGGTGATTGTTTTGTTAATTTTGATCTCCATCAAGTAAGTCTGCTTATGAATAACTTTCCTTTACCTGAGGATCGCGTGGAGGTTACATTCTAACTGCAGTTACCCAGCTGAGGAACTAGGCTTTCCTGTTTGGCCTGCCTTTGGTTTTCAGGTGTTTACTTGTATCAGCTTTGCAGCTTCCCTCTAGGAGTCTGTTCAATCTAACCTAGCATGATTTTTGACACATAACATGCCAATACATTGGATTTACTTCTATGCTGGAGTCAGGGTTAGAGCCGTATATTGAATGTCTTGCAGGTAGGCATTTTAAAACATGATACTGTCCATTCCATTGGTAGGTGTGCAATGCTGTTAAAATCTGAAGTCTGTGTGCTATTGATTCTACTTTTCTTTCTGTTGAGATGCTTCAATCTATTACTAACATATTACTAATATTTTATCACATGTTACCCGTATGTGAGTTAGGAAGCAAAACAGCAAAGCTACTATTAAGTTCAGGATGAATGTGGAGCTAAGTATGCAGATAACTGAATGAATAGCCAAACTGAGAAACAGTGAATTTTTTTTTTTTTTAGTATCATGGTTCATAAGCTTTTCATTTGAATACGTTAGCATTTCTGCTGTTATTTTTATTGAGCCTTCTTTGTTCCTTTAATAGGAATTGTAAAAATGTATTAAAATTAACCACCCCTAAAATTGAGGATTGTTATGATTGTATTTAAGAACTAAATAGTGAAGTTTCCTTAAACTGACTAGAAATTATGACTTCTTGCTCACAGATGGAGTGTACAGGGTAAGAGGTACAATGAATAATTGTTAATAAACATAATGACATTGGCTGTCATTGACAGGGAGAGAACAGAGTAGACTATAAAAGGATTCCTCTGATCTCTTTTGGCATGACTGATGGCAGTGATTAATTGCGCTGTGTGTATGCTTTGACCTATAGTCTCAATTACTGAAAATGGACTAAACTTGAAAGAGGAAAACCATCTGTGAGGATCTTTGTTGTATGAATATTACATTTAATTTTGTTAAATAGACACTATTGCTGGGCCTGGCACAATAGCGTAGTGGTTAAAGTCCTCACCTTGCCCACACCGGAATCCCATATGGGCGCTGGTTCTAATCCTGGCAGCCCTGCTTCCCATTCAGCTTCCTGTCTGTAGCCTGGGAAAGCAGTGGAGGACGGCCCAAAGGCTTGGGACTTTGCACCCGTATGGGAAACCCAGAAGAGCTCCTGCCTTCTGGCTCCTGGCTTCAGATTGGCAAATACCGGCGTTGCAGTCACCTGGGGAGTGAATCATTGGGTGGAAGATCTTCTTCTCAGTCTCTCCCCCTTACTGTATATCCTCCTTTCCAATAAAAATAAACAATTCTTTTAAAAATAGAAATATATACACTATTGCTTATTGCTTGTAAGAGGCATGGTAGATAATGAGTTCACTTTGAACAAAACTGCTGTCATCTCTTAGCTGTTGACCAATCTCTAATTCTGGCACTGGACCCCCCCATTTGGAGGATAGCAGAGATGGCCTGGAGGGTGTCAATATTATAAAAGGACTCCAAATAGTCACTGGTAGGAAAACCACACCCCTTTCTCTGGCTTACATTAATTTCACAGCTTGGAGTTGTTTGCATTTTGACTTGGTACTCTTTTTTGGCACTTGGCTTTGAGTTCTAAAGTTCCTAGCTCGATTTCATGTCTGTTTTGTTTTCACTCATACTCATGCTATTTATTTTTCTTGGCATTTTGCTTTTTTTTCGTAATGTAGTGCAATAACTTAGGAGACGGCTGACGGGGAAATGAGGAGCTGGAAGAATTGTGGAGATTTGTCAGATCTAAGCCAAGCTGTCGCCCTCCAACAGCATTCCTTGTTGGTCTGACTTTCAGTACAATTCTTAAAGACTTCAGTCTTTTAAAAAATCACTCTTACAATTTTTTTTAATTTATTTGAAAAGTAGAGTGATAGAAGGAGAGACACAGAAAGAGATCTTGCATTTGGTGATTCATTCCTCAGATCGCTGCAACAGCCAGCTCTGGGCCAGCCTGAAGCCAAGATCTGAGAACTGTATCCTGGTTTCACTTGTGAGTGGCAGGGGCTCGAGGCTTGGACCATCCTCTGATGCTGTTCCAGATGGATGGGAAGCAGAGCAGCCAGGACTCAAACCAGAATCTCAGTGTGGGCTGCCAGAGTCATAGCCTGGGCCTCACCTGTTGTACTACATTGCTGAGTCCAAGATCACAGTATTAAGTGGATTATTATTCCTGAGAAGGTGCTGGCTCAGGCATATATTTTGCTTAAATATTAGTTATTTTCTCACCTAGGTTATAAAAAGTGTGCTGTGGTATGACAGGCATTTCAGAAACATGAAAGTTACCTTTCGACTTTTTGACTCTGAATGTATCTTTTTTTTCTTTTTTTTATATTTACAATGTCTACTCACAGAATGTATTTTAGTATTAAGAAACAGTGGAAAGTAGCATTGCCAGCTCTGAAGTTCATTTGTTTAACTTTCCTAGCTTCACTGAAGTGCGTCTGCCCTTGGCTCCACCAGGTTTCACTTCCTCCATGAGAAGGTGCTGCTCTATACATATCCTTACACAGGGAATGTCTGCAGACCAGGGACTGAAAGATGAAAGCATGGTGTAACAGGGACCTTCGGAACATTCAGGGTTACCTCTTGTCTGAGGGATCCTGTTCTGTCAGCCTCAGCTGCTTTCTGGCCCCTGACCTGTGTCACCAAGGTTGAGGGCAATTGGAAAAATGTGGTGATTTTCCACTTCCTTTAACTGCCCTACAACCTCCCAGCCCCTCAGGGTGGTATGAAAAGTTGAAGTGTATGTTAGAACTGAAAGGCCTTGCTGCTGTCCTCTTACTGTCCCTGGGGCATCAAGCATGGCTGAGGCACTGTTACCCCTGACCTGGTCCTATTAAAGGGGCCTTGGGTTGGGGGTGGTTTGTGCTTAACCACTGGGTATTTTCTCAGAGTTTTTCCAAATCCTATGCGACGCCAAGAGTTGGAGTTTTGTCTAGAGTTGCAATTGGAACAGGGAGTTCCTTAAGAGCAGCCTAGGGCTGGGAACATGGACTGGCAGAAACCAGAAATTTAAGAAGTGGTGCATCTGTGTCTCCAGTTCATATTCTCGTCATCAACTGGAATCTGTATCTTTAATATAAACAATTATATATTGATAATTTTAGGGATAGAATATTTTTCATTGATTGCATTAATTCTCAGGCTGTATTGTTCAAAAATTAAGCTGATCATTACCATATCTATGAAGTGATAAATTGGACATCATTGTATGAGCATCTGGAGGATTTACTTTTAACGGTATTGTAACAGGTTAGCTGTATTAACATGTGCCATGTGAAATTTTAGAATAGGTTAGATGCAATATTTTAGATGCAATGTAAGTAGAAAATCAAATATAATGTTTACATTTTAATTTATTATGAAATAAATATGCCAGATTTGCCTAACATTTTAGGGTCATTACATAATTTAGAGTGACAGTTCATTTACCAAAAAACTTGGATATCTTTTTTTTAAGCCATAAAATAAATTGGAGAATGGTACTCATACCATGATTTATTTAGGGTGGGAGATTAATAAAAACATTAAACGTGATGAATACATTTTCAGCAACAAAATTACAGCAAGAAAAAAATGCTCAGCAAGCATAAAAAATAAAATGAATTACATTTTAATCAATATCAAGAATTTTGATAAGCAGCAAACTTATTTTTAATCTGTACAATATTAGAATTATTTAATTGTGCAAAGTGCACATAATGGAATGTCTCAAATTCTTGTTGCTTCTGTGTCCAAATAGCATCCTGTACATAGAGGCATAGGCTAAATGGCCACAATAACAATAGAAACTCAGTGGTGATTTGTACAGTTTTTAGATAAACTGGTGTGTATTGGGAAAGCAGTGAGTTTGCGTTGAATGTTTCCAAAACAAAATGTATTTTTATTTGGCTTAGAGTAAATCGATCTTCACAGAGGTGAAGTCTCATTGTGGGGTGAAGTTCCAAAGCTACAGTGTGATGAAAATCTGGAAGATCCTTTACATTGATCATAAAATTTCAAAAACCTGTTTGAGTATATAGTCCATAAGGTGTTTCTCTTTTAAAGTTTATTCATTTTTATTTATTTGAAAGGCAGAGAAACAAAGATTATTCTTGCAAACTCTATGGAGAGCCTCTGCTTCAGAATGGTTTTCTGTTATTTGCCATATTATTGAGCCAAAACTGAATGGCAAGTGTAGGTCACGTGGGCTCTTTGAAATTTTGTGCTGTTTACACTTACTTGCACTGAATCTTTTTTTTTTTTAAGATTTATATATTTTTTATTGGAAAGTCAGTTATACAGGGAGGAGGAGAAACAGAGAGGAAGATCTTCCATCCCTTGATTCACTCCCCAGTGGCCACAACGGTTGGAGCTAAGCCAAAGCCCAGAGCCTCTTCTGGGTCTACCACGTGGGTACAGGGTTTCAAGGCTTTCAGCCATACTTGACTGCTTTCCCAGGCCACAAGCAGGGAGCTGGATAGGAAGCAGCACTGCTGGGATTAGAACTGGTGCCCATATGGGATCCCAGTATGTATGAGGCAAGGACTTTAGCTGCTAGTGCCAGGACCTGCACTGAATCTTTCTAATGCAGAATACAACATAATGAATCCCTTTCTTGCTGATCCTCCCTTACAAGGTAGCAGAGTAGCTGAACCTCCAAACTTTGAATTACTTGGGAAGAAAAGTCCTTCATACACCGTGTGTTCTGCCAGCTTCCTCTGGCTAGCTACGACGAGCGCTCTCTTCTCTGCTACTGGAGAGTCATACTTCATTTCCTAAATGGGAATAAGTATTTGTGATCTCACACGTGAATGTGCAAAGCATGCTGTGTATGTTCACTGCCATGCTCCACACAGAATTGGATCATGGCTGCCTTGGCAGGCGGCACAGTACCATCGTAGCCAAGCCTACAGTCTCAAAGCCACTGAGTTGAGTTGAGTTTACGAACCGGGCAGTTATGAGTAACCAAACACATTCATCTAGAACATAGTATCACCCTTAATTAGTCTCACTCTGACTCATGTCTCCCAGGATGGAGGAGTCAGCTGAAGGCAGGACAACAGATTGGCAACCTAAGAAGGGGTCAACCTGTTAGGACGACATGCTGCTCACAGGAAAAATGTCATTTAATGATACTTTTAGAACAGAGCATGCTGTGCCTTCCATGGGGTGGCCTGTGAAATTGCAATCTGAGTATAACCATAATTTATAGATATTTCATGAAGAAATTATCTTGAAGTTTTTGAAGATCTCTTAGAAAAAAATTTCTGCTGTTACTAATGTACATTCTTAAACTCTGTTTTATTTTAAAGTTGAGAAACCTAATTTGTACAATTTCATGCTTTTAGCTTTTTTGTCAGCTTACTGCTTGCCTGCCTTCCTTCCTTCCTCCTCCCTCCCTCCCTCCCTCTTTCTTTCTTTCTTTCTTTCTTTCTTTCTTTCTTTCTTTCTTTCTTTCTTTCTTTCTTTCTTTCTTTCTTTCTTTCTTTCTTTCTTTCTTTCTTCCTTCCTTCCTTCCTTCCTTCCTTCCTTCCTTCCTTCCTTCCTTCCTTCCTTCCTTCCTTCCTTCCTTCCTTCCTTCCTTCCTTCCTTTCTTTCTTTCTTTCTTTCTTTCTTTCTTTCTTTCTTTCTTTCTTTCTTTCTTTTTTTCTAATTGCTTGTTACAGAGAGAGACAGAAAGAGACACACACACACACATACACAGACCCCACCACCCCACCACCGCTTCCATTTGCTGATTCACTCCCCAGATGGTTGTAATGCCTAGGGCCAGGTCAACCAGAGGGTTTAACGGGTCTCACATGTGGCACCAGGATCTAAACACTTGGGCCATCTTCTACTGCTTTCCCAGGCACATTAGTAAGGAGGTGAATTGGACAAGAACAGCCAGAACTCCAACCAGTGCCCATATGCTGATATTGCAGCTGACCTTATTATGCCACAATGCCAGTCCCCTTAATGCCTTTTCTTAAATTGCAGTTCCTCTTGTAAAACTCTTTGCAGGAGTTGTAGTGCTTGGAGAGTTATTTTTTTCTTCTAGAAAAGGAGGTGATTCACTTGCTTCATTCATTTTTATTTCTCCTGACTTTTATATTATGTGGTTTCCTGTTTTATTATTTGGGTATGTCATAGGCTGCTTTTTATTTAATGAAATCCCTGATACTGGCTGCTTATGAAGTAAATAGAAGTTTGTTGAGCTCACATTTTCAAAGACTCAAAGTCCAAAACAAGGTGGTGCAGGCTTCACTTCTAGTAAGGGGCCCAGGACAGATGGCAAATGACAGAGCCTGTGTGGAGGCAGCTAGGACGGGAGAGTATGTGGATGTGAATTCAGGGTTGTGTAACAATCCTCTTGCAAGCATTCAGAGAATCTCCTGAGAACTGCCATGTCAGGGAACGCCCCCAGTGGCCCAAGGATTTCCTAATGGGCATTCTTCCTAAAGGTGTACCTCCTTCCAGTAGTGCCACTCTTGGGACCAAGCCTGTAACACCTGAGTCATTGTGGGATATTCAACATTCAAACCATGGCAAGTTTTGATAATAGCTTTTTTCTTTTTAGAAATTCTGTCACCTCCAGAACATACTAAAGAACAAATAGAAACAGAAAAATCTCAATGTCTCAAATGAAGACAGCTTCACCACACAGTTTTATTGTGTTACTGAATTTGTTGTGGAGAATTACATAGATGGTCTGCTGAAAATACAAATGAGGGATGAGGGTTTTTTTTTCTTAATTTTCTTTGCTGTTTATGCTGATGGATTTCTTTCTTTGATTATCTGTTGCATGTAAAGGGAAATTCATGGCAGGTAAATCTTACTTGAATCATTGAAAATATAGATTGCTCCACCATTACAAGCAATCTATGAGGCCTGTGTTTCCATTAGGTACATAAGTAGCCCTTGCAGTTGCATAAAGGCTGATCTGATAGACTGATTAGCTATGTTGTCATTAATTATGTGGTTTAAAAATTTTGTTTTAAAGACTTATTTTACATTTGAAAGGAAGATTTTCAGAGAGAAGGAAAGACAGAGACAGAGATCTTCCATCTGCTGGTTCACTTTCCAAATGGCCATAACAGCCTGAGCTGAGCCAATCTGGAGCTAGGAGCCAGGAGCATCGTCTGGGTCTCCCATGTAGGTGCAGGGGCTTGAGCCATCTTCTGCTTTTCCAGTTCATATGCAGGGAGTTGGGTCAGAAGTGGAGCAGTCAGGACACTGTTGCTGGTGCCTGCAGGTGGAGTATTAGTTTGTAGAGCCACTGTGCCAACCCCTGTTTATGTGCTGTTATGGTTAATCATCTGTTACATTTTGGAAACAGTGAAGTTAATTAAATAGGTACACTGAATAAGCAGAACGATACGGAGAGTTCCCTCTGCAGAATCAGTGCATCACCAGCACTGAAGATGGGCAGGCATAGGTCTGAGAGTCAGGCTCCAAAGCCTCTTGGATAATTTTTCAGGCTGGCAGTCAAAGCTGCCCTGGACCAGGAGGAACATGTATGAGCTGACACACTGCTTGAACTAAAGCAAGAAAAACAGCTTGGGACAGTATGAACACCTAAAGCCGGGGTGATGTTCCTGATGAGCTGATGATGTCTAAAACATTGGTGCAGCCAGCCTTCTATATGCTGCAGAACCCAGAGCAGACCTAAGCTGGCCCCTTTGGCTATTTTCTTCAACTGGTCTCCACTAGCAGCCACATTGAATTATGCACTGGCAAAAGATTTACTCAAGACCCTTTGAATTTCTACATCCCTTGCATGAAAACACCCTCCCTACTGCATCTGCAATTCTAATGGGCTGACTATATATGAATCCTAATTTCACTGGTTTAAGTTCATGCATAAAAGTATTGAGTATAAAATAGTGCATTTTGTTTGATAAAAGTTGTTTCTTTGCTAGGGTTGCTGTAACAAACTACCACAAACTTGGTGCTTAAACAACAGAAATCCGTTATTGGAATTAGAAAGTGCAAGGTGAAGCTATCTGCAGGACCTTGATCCTCTATGGGATAGGATGTGATTCAGACTTCCCTCTTTGCCTCCAGCAGTTCCTTGTCTTGCATCAGTATAGCTCCAGGCTTCATGTGGCATGCTCCCTGTGTGCATGTCTGAGTGCAGATTTCCCCATTTTATAGGAACAGCAGACATGGATTAGGGCCCACCCTACCTCATATGCCCTTGTATTAATTAGTTACATCTGTGACAATTTTATTTCCAAATAAGGCCATGTTCTGAGGTGTTTGAGGTTGGGACTTTTACATAGCCATTTCTGGGGGTACACATGATTCACCTCATGGTAGTGTAAATAGCATGAGTTCTAGAGGATCAGCACCACTTGAATCCTGCGTGATCATTGTTGTCAACCCTTACTTTTACCCAAGATCATGGACTAGTGCAGAACATGTTATTTTAATATCTAAATAGAGGATCCCCCCAACCAATGTTCTTTGATAGGACTCCTTTGTGTTTTCTCATTCCTTCCTCCCAGTCCTAATGGCTCCCCTCTCTCCTCTCTTACTGTCTCCAAATCACGCCATCACTCCAGCTACAGGTCACTTTCATTGCCACCAGGAAAATTTGAACTGTTGTGGCATGAGACCTTGCTCAACTCTATACTAGTAATCTGCATTACCAATCTTTAATAATTTGGCCCATTCAGTCTCCTTTTTTTCTTACATGTGAAACACACATGCCACCTTATGTGATCAATCATGCCATGTGTTTACCAGACTCTGGGCATGAATAGATTTAAAAGGAACTCTGATATCCTAGGAACATGAAGGTTTCCAAGAAGAACATTTTAACTACTTTAATTTTGAAGATTAAACAACCATTAACCTTGAAGAGACAAAAAATATAGGGGATGGATTGCTGAATGAGGTAGCAATGAGTGTTCAAATTCTTCGTGAATACCCAGCTGAATGTTTGTTATACAAAAATCAAGCCAGCTGCTACTTCCCACTCTGATAATGTACACTTGTTGGGAGCAAATGCACAGTCTCGTGTTTAGGAGTTCCCAGAGATAGAAGATCTGCTTTTCCATCTCTGCAGCAAGGTTATGTTCTCTTTGAAGGCAAGAGCCTTACCTTTCTTTTTATTTTGATTTATTTTTTATTTATTTGAAATGAAGAATTATGGCACAAAGTGGGAAGGGAAGAGAAAGGAAAGAATGTAGAATGGGGGGGGAGTGAGAGTGAGTGAGTGAGAAAGAGAGATCTTCAATCTACCAATTCACTCTCCAAATGGCTGCAATAGTCAGAGATGGGCTGGTCCAAAGCCAGAAGACTGGAGCTTCTTCTGTGATCTCCCTTCTCCTGTGAGGTCTAAACACTTGAGCCACCTTTTGCTGCTTCCCTGGGCCATAAGCAGGGAGCTGGATTAGAAGTGAAGCAACTGGGACTTAAACCAGTGTCCATATGGGATGCTGGTTCTACAGGCTGGGGCTTAGCCCAGTATGTTGTGGCACCTACCCTGAAATATGCTTTATAATATTGTAAAAATTACAACTACATATTGACTCTTACATAATTTGAAAACAAATTTTGATGCTCTTCTAGAATGAATGAAAATAATAGTAATAATAATAATAATAAAGTATCTCTTGGGTCCGTCCCAGCGCAATGACTCAATTGGCAAATCCTCCCCTTACAAGCACAGGGATCCCATATGGGTGCCCATTCACGTCCCAGTTGCTCCACTTCCCATTCTGCTCCCTGCTTGTGGCCTGGGAAAGCAGCAGAGGATGGCCCAAAGCCTTAGGACTCTGCACCTGCATGAGAGCCCGGGGAGAAGCTCCTGCCTGGCTTTGGATCGCTGCAGCTCCAGCTATTGTGGGCCTTTGGAGAGTTAACCAGTAGACAAAAGCTCTTTCTCCCTGGCTCTCTTTTACTCTGTAAATCTGCCTTTCTAGTAAAAATAAATACATCATTAAAAAAAATCTTTTGGAGGCTGGAGCTATGGCATAGCTGGTAAAGCCACTGCTTGCAGCACCGACATCCCATAGGGGTAACAGTTAAAGTGTCAGGTGTTCTACACTGATCAGGCTTGGGAAAGAAGTGAAAAATGACTCAAGTCTTTGTCCCCTGCAGTCCCCGTGGGAGACCCGAAAGAAGCTCTTGGCTTTGAATTGGCCCAGCTCAGGCTACTGTAGTCATTTGGATAGTGAACTAATGCCTTTCCTTCTCTCAGTAACTCTGCTCTTTAAATAAATAATTATTTTTAAAAAGTATCTTTTAGCATATGTAATAGCAACTTACACAGGAACTCCAACTCACGTAGGAAGGCAAAAAATAGTAAATATCTTAATTGGAAATCAATACTTAAATATATTCCCCTTATTATGACTTAAAGTGGTTTAAACATTGTACTTTTGAAAATTATTAATATAGAAAAACTTCTCCATACTCAGCTATCTGCCTACTTGCATTGTCTTGTGTTTTTGTAGTTAATAGAATGAACAAATTCAGTCAACATTATTCATAAAAGTTCTGGCCACATTATACTCTCATAATGTTGTATTCATAATTTCTTCTAAATATGAGTTATGTCCAGATTTTTATAATGATGTTTTATTAAGAATTTCTTGGAATCTTTTCTTCAGCCTTAGAGTGCATTTGAGGGAAGGCAGCCACCTGCTGGTCAATATTTGTTACTTCAGTTTACATTTAATGTAAACTTGACAATTTTTCACTATTAATTGGAATGTCAAAAGATTTGAAGCAATCCTGCATGTAGACCCCTGATATTTCCTAGGTTGCTACAATTGCTGAAACCTGAGTGTCCCAACAGTTATGATTTCAACAGCTTTCCGTGTTTTTTTTTTTTGTCTTGAAGACAGTTGACATAGAGCCATATCTGCATATTTCTAAGTCTTTGATTTAGACACTGGGTTCAATTCAGGCTCCTTTCTCTTGAGCTAGTGTAAGTTAAACATCTGTCTGTAGGCAACAAGTCCCTGTGTGTAGCTAGACTTTCTGCATATTTTTATTTTTCAATCTCTTCTTCTAACCACTATTTCACAGATACTTTGGAAATGCTATCTTATCCCTTCTGAGCCCCTGGCCTGGGACTGCCTCCTCTGTCCCTGGCTGACCTGGGCCATCCTTTACTCAGCTCATCCCTAGGTGAATGTTCTGTGTTGTGACTCGGGTCAGTGAGTCTGAGTTTGAAGGCCTATTCTACCCTTAACCACCCATGTGGCAACCTCGTAGAACCTCATCTTCCGTATTTGCAAAATGGCGTTGTTAATGATGCTTCCAGCTTTTTGGGACATTAAATTAAACAATGCATGAAAGACACGTAGCTTCGTGCTGTGATTTGTGAGCCTCATAGATGCTATTCTGCATGACTGTCATCAGAAAAATCAGCAAGATTTGATAATGTGACTGGTCACATGATTTGTATTGACAAATACATTTTAAGTCTTTGTTTTCTTCTCTCGTCTACTCTGTAGACTCTCTTTTCAACAGATTATTAAATGGAGTCCAGTTAGATATCCTCTACCCAATGTTTGAAGAAACTCCAGCTTTTGGACCTGATGAGATAACCTAGTGGCTAAGGTGCTTGTCTTGCACATGCTGGGATCCCATTCGGGCACTAGTTCTAATACTGGAGGCCCTGCTTCACATCCAGCTTCCTGCTTGTGGTCTGGGGAAAGTAATTGAGGATGGCCAAAACCCTTGGGACCTTGCACCCTAGAGGGAGACTCAGAAGAAGTTCCTGGCTCCTGGCTTCAGATCAGCTCAGCTCCGGCACTTGTGGCCACTTGGAGATTGAGTCTAGGGACAGAAGATCTTCCTCTGTGTCTCTCCTTCTCTCTGTATATCTGACTCCACCTCCAACCCCTGCAAAAAAAAACAAAACAAACAAACAAAAAAAACTCCAGCTTTCCCTCTCTGCTTCTGTTGGTACTAATTAAATCTACCTTTGCATTTGCTAGAGAGAAGATAATGGTTATGACTTTTCCAGCAAACAAAAGCAAGTAAGGAAATCAGGTTAATAAAGTTAAGTCAATGCTATGTGCAGCTATTGTGAGAGGCAGTGGGAATACATGATTGGAAAATAGTTCCTGTAATAAACCAAAACAAAACTACATTGATTTATTTCTAGTAACAAGGTAACATTTATAGATATTACATGATGTTACATTTGGGATTTTTCAGGATTTTTTAAAGAAATATTTATTTATTTGAAAGTCAGCAGTTACAGAGAGGGAGCGATCTTTCCTTTGGTTCATCCCTGACTTAAAAGCTTTAGGTGCTTGAAATTCCTCATGTTTGCTTTCTTACTTGAATACAGTTGAATGGATCTGGCTGCTGAATGAGTCTCCATGAGTAAATGGTTTTCAGGATGTAAATTAAATATTTGAGAAACACATTCACTCCTTTAATGTACATTGTTTTGTATATTCTCACTTTTTGGAAAGTGTTCTGTAAACACTGTTAAAAACCATAATTACTGAAAAGTATTTTGACGTTGTCAGAATACCATTAATGTAAAAATGCTCAGTAATTTAACTGTGGGAACTACAAGCAGGATGTGCAGAATTCGGAATTATTTGAAATAGAAAAAGGTGGAGCAGTGCTTGGGAATTGATACTTGCAACTGAGACCTTGCATCTGCACTTTGTTTTTCCTTTTATAGATTGTTATTTTTATTTGAAAGGCATATTGTCAGAGAGAAAAGAGACTGAAAAAGAGATCTTCAGTCTGCTGGTTCACTCTCCCAAATGGCTGCCCTGGCTGGAACTGAACTGATCCAAAGTCAGGAGCCAGGAACTTCCTCTGGCTCCCATGTGGGCATAGAGGTCTGGAGCCATCCTCTGCTGTTTTTCCAGACCACCAGCAGGGAGATGGATCAGAAGTACATTAACCATTGCCCATATGGGATGCTGGCACGGCAGACAGAGGATTAGCCTACCACACCACTGTCCCACCCTGTACTTTCTCTTTTTCAGATATGAGCAACTTGGAGCTAGGATGCCAACCTCAGGAAAGGTTAGGTTGGTGGCTAAGGGATTTAGGGGTAGATGGTTATAATACTTTAAGTTATTTATTTGGAAGGTAGAATGACAGAGAAGGAGAGATGAGCTTGCCCAGCTGGGACTGATCCAGGCCAAAGCCAGGAGCCTGAAACTCCATCAGTCTCCCACATGGGTGGCATGGGCCTAATGACTTGGGCCATCTTTCGCAATTATTTTGCTTCCATTATCTCTTACTCCTATTAGCTTTTCAAATCCTCTCTACTCTACAGAGATGATTTCTGTCCAAGTTCAGTAACCTCCACTTGTGCCATCCAGTGGGTCAATTCTCAGTTCTTGGTTAACTCCTCTGATACGTGGACAGAGCTTGACTCAGCGAGTCAATCTCTCCTACTTGCAGTGTTGCCTCCACACTCGCCTGGTCTTTTCTACCTCATTGGTCCTTCCTCAATCTGATTTTCTCTCTTCTCTTCTAACAGCCTGTTCCTGTTGGAATGTATAAGGCCTAATTCTTAAAACTTTCTCTCTAAACTTTGCCATCATTTGCTGATAATTTCCACATCTTATCTTCAATCTTGACCTCTCTCCCAGGCTCCAGACTCACATTTCAAAGTGTCAGTTCCACATTTCCACTTGCATGTTCCACTTGCATGAGATAATCTATGTATTTTGAGTAAGCACGGTTTGAATAAAGGGAATTAGAAGTGTTAGAAATAGCTAAAGCCCCGGGCAGGGAGGGACTAGGTTGTCACTTCTAGGCGATCCTATAGGAAACACATATCCAGGGGCTGTATTGGAGTCTCAATTCTCTCAGCCCACAGCAGTCATGTACTGAAGCTGCTCTGAACAGCAAGCAATTTTCAGATATAGATTGATACAGCATATAGCAAATCATACAGTTTGCTCGGAAAACTCACCTAAAAGCCACTATAGACCTCACTCTGATCACAGCTACTTCCAGAGGGTAATGGCATTTCCTTGTTTTGTCTTTTCCAATCTCTGGCTTCTCACTGGTTTACTCCCTGGGGGAAGGAATTCTGGCAGATGTCCTCCTCAGCCTTGTCATGATACATAACTGAGGAGAGAGTTCTCTGATCTTGAATTGGAAACAGTCCAGCACAGGTGTCCTGTAGATGCTTCAGAAACAGCATGTGTAAAACTAAACTCTGATTGTCCTCCAAACCAATTTCACAGGCCCTTCATCTTGGTTACTGTGGATTCTAACCCCCCAATTGCTTAGATCCAAAGCCTTAAAACAAACAAACAAACATTGTGTGTTTATTTCATACCTCACATTCAATCTAAACCTGTGTAAAAACAACTTTGTTGAAATATGCTTCATAAACCTAAAATACACTCATGAAAAGTATGCCATTTAAGGTCAACAAGCATTTACTGCTATGCACAATGATAGGATCTGAGGATGCACTGGGGGGTAAGAAAAGGACCCATTTGCCTTCATGAAATGAGTGTGAGAGAAGGGGACAGATGAGCATTAACTAATACATAATTGCACAAATAATTATACTTGACCTTCCATGTGAATGCCATATCCATAGATGCAGTCAACCTTAGACTGAAAATATTCAGAGAAAAAATTTTGTTTTTATGAAACATATCCAGCCTTTTTTCCTCATTATTGTTGATTTGTACTAGGCATTATCAGTTAATGTAAAGACTTCTGAAAGTATACAAAAGGATGCAGATAATTTATATACAAGTACTGTAGTATCTTGTAGAAGAGACAAATACTTGTAGCTCTACAGATTTGGGTATCTTCAGTGAGTGGGACTCGGTGAGGGCTTAAGATTAATTCCCAGAGGATTTTGAGGAATGATTATCCTTTTTATTGTAGAAAGTACTTCAAAAGGAGGAAAAGAGATCAGGTGCTGTATGATTCAGTAACCAAAGGTCATAACCTGGTCTGGGGCTCTGGGCAAGGTCCTTTTAAAAATACAACTTGGACAGCTGAGAGGGATAGGAGCTTGGATTTTAAAATAGGGGGTGCTGGGTTAGGTTTATTCATTGTGACAAACAGACTAATAGAATTTATTAATGTTAAAGAAAGGTGTTGAGCGGTACCTGGGAATTATTAGTATTTTTATGTAAAATATTAATAAATAAATAAACTGATGATTAACATGTAAAACAAATAAAAAGTAGCAGTTTGGCTGAACCCTGGAGGATGAATAAGAATTATAGGTAAAAGGAACAGGGTCAGGTTCAAGCACTTGAATGAAAGTTATTGTGGACAGTTATCTAGGCTGTTTCATTTTCTCACGAATATATGCAATGGTGAATGTCCGTAAATTATGTCATCTTGGCAAATCCCTAGACTTTTTCCTTGGCCGTTATTCCCCAAACAATTCCACTTAAGTAGAATTACACTGTATTAGGTATTGTAAGCAATTTAGAGATGGTTTTAAGAACATAAGAAATATACACAGATGACATACAAATATTATGCTGTTTTACATAAAAAACTTAAATATCCATAGATTTGGGTATTCAGAGATGGATCTTGGAGTCAGTCTCCCCTGAAGCAACTGTAGTTAATCCTAACAGTGTGATTTTTGGTGAACACCTGCTTTTGCTGTGTGTTGCGATTTCAGAACTGAGGAAGAGTAGGCAGGCACTGTGAGCATGTGTAACTCGCCTCCCATAAAAACCATGGACTGTCAGGCTCAAAGAGCTTCCCTGGTTAACAACACACTACCAAGAATTGTCATACAGCATTTTTGGAGGAACAAAAAGTCTGTATTAAAGGATATTGTTATATTACATTTGGCCCTAGGCTACTTCCATATATTGTGAACTGTAACTAACTTAATATGTAAACAAACTACAAAGTAGCTGGAGAGTATATTCTTGTGACAAGTCAGTGAGTTTCGGCCAATGATAGCAGGCCAGCTTTCAGCTAAGCACAGGTTGAAAACTACCAAAATAAGTCCAAATAAAGCAAATGCTGAACTATTACCAATCAGGGTGCTTCTGAATGTCTCTTTCATTGTCTGGGTATAGATATTTCCTGTCCACCTGGACCTCTCTACACCGTCGTTGGTCCTAAGTACTATCTAGTTCATGAAACTTTATTTTCTGTGCTTGATTAAACCGTAATAAATTTACCTTTAAGGTTTTTTTTTTTTTCTCTTCTGAAAAGACTGGTGTCACAAGTGGAATCCAAGTTAGATTTCCAGGGACCTTTAGAAGCACTGGGTGCTTAATTAATATTAATATCTCTGATGCTTTAAGTACCTTTGTTTTCAGAATTTTATTTTAAAGAAATTTATGAGGTATAGTAAGTTTGCTTTGGCAAACTTACTAAAAATCATTTATAGGGTCAAGTTACAACAACATTTGAAATAAGCTCTATTTAATTTTCCTAAAAACAGAAAAGATAAATATTACATACATGTTTAACTTAACCATTTTCTTAAATTTACAAAATAATTTTGTGTAAAATGCTAGTTTCTAAGAAAATTTGTGAAAGGATATTTAAAATTATAAAGCAAGTATAAAGTTCTTTACAGTAAAATCCAAGATACAGTTTTATACATGTAGAAAATTTATCAAAACACACCAATAGATTATAAATATATTTGACAAGCTGACATAGAAAGTACTTTAGAGTTTGTTTAGTTCAACCACCAAAGATGTGAAATGCTTGATGAGATCCAACCTGTAAGGCTAACACACATGATGATTTCCTCCACCTAGATAGGGATCATTTATCTAAAAATTAAAACAAAATCTAAAATAGTGTGATCAGTTTTCTTCATAAAGATTCTTTTATAAGTTCGGCTAATCTCTGGAAAGCCTAAGATAGAAAAGAGATAAGAATTGGTAAAATTAGGATCTCTTTTGTAAATGTCATAACTTTAAAAATTCAAACAGAATACCCATCTGAGATTGAGAGAAGGCAATGAAAACTCAAGATATCACTGGTTTTATCTGGGCAAGAGGCTATCAATATTTAATAAAATACGCAGATTTCTTTTGCTGTTAGAGAAGTCTTAGTCTATATTATTCAAACACATTATAATTTCATATAACCTCTTACCTGCATATGCATTCCACATTTTTTAACTATCCCACTCTACTCAGATATAACATCAGAGAGAACTTATGCAAAGCATATTAAATGACATGAGAAAGCAAGTTAACAAAAGACACACAAATATGTGCATCTCCCAGGGTAAGCTCTTCTTCAGGGCTAAAGTCATGGCTTAATTTATTTGTCAGTTCCTCGTTTGGATTTCCAGACACACAGCTCTTAGCATCTTGCTTCTTTTCATCCTGCTCTGTTAATGAAAACTAGACTTCACTGATTTACCCTCCCCAATACTATTTTCTTCAGAGAAACAGAGTGATGACTATCATGAATCTGTCCTTTTTCCTAACTCCATGAAGAAAGAGTAAGGTTCTTCTCATGATACATTGATAACCTGCCAACACTGCTCCGTAGGTTCTGAAAGTTATTCATGAAGACAGCAAACTTGAACTCCAACTTAGTCTTGTTTGTACCAATCTAGTCACAGAGTGAAAGAGATCTTTAATGTTAGTTGATGATTGGCTAATGTTAAATGAGTTTTTCAGAGACCTAAGAAGACATTAAGCTGTGTTTTAATTTATGAGGTAGGCAATCACACCCAACCAGAATTGCCAGTTACACTGTGAAGAGAATACACTACTCACCACATCCATCTGTTCTGGGGAAACTACGGAGAAGGAAGCTCTCAGGTAAGGGCTGGGAGCAGAGCTGTTGGAGTAGAAACCATTTCCTGGAACCAGTAACACCTAAGGGAGTTGGCAAATAAGTGCTGTACCATGAAAGAAAAACTAGAAAAATGCAGCAAACCTAATCTTAGAGAAAGGAAGGCTATTTTAAATTTAAAAATATTCAAAGAGGGGCCAGCACAATGGCTCAGTTGGCTAATCCTTCGTCTCCACGTGCAAGGATCTCATATGGGTGCCAGGCTATGTCATGCCTGTTCTGTTTTCTGTCTAGCATCCTGTTTTTAGCCTGGGAGGGCAGTGGAGGATGTCCCAAAGTCTTGGGTCCTGGACCTGTGTGGAACACCTGGAAGAAGCTCCTGGCTCCTGGCTTTGGATTGGCTCAGGCGTGGCTGTTACATCATTTGGCAAGTGAGGCAGTAGATGGAATATATTTCTGTCTCTCTGCTTCCCATAAATCTGCCTTTCCAATAAAAATAAATCTTTTTAAAAAATAGTCAAAGAAATCTCAGTAGAAGAATAAAACACTCTTCTAAAAGTTGGATATGTTAATGCACAGGAAGAGAAAAAAACTCCAAATCTAGGTTTAATGTGTAAAGCCAGCTGATTAAGGAAACAAAAATAAGCATAAATATAAATCAAACTTTCATCTAACTAGAATAGTAATAGTTCAAACAATTAAGCACCATTTTTAAATGGCCAAAGTTGAAAATGATTTTGAAGCTGAAAACTGAAAGACAGGTACCAGGTAAAAAGTGGAGATGAACATTTTAGCAAAATACTTAGAGGAAAGGCACTGAGATTGGAAGAGAATTAGTGTGTCCCAAGAATTGAAACGGTAAAAAGAAATCTAACACAGAAAGTGAAGCACTAAAACTGTTAGAAATTATGTAAGATAGAGTGGTGAGAACTATTTCTAAAAATTATTTACACAAGTTGAACTTCATGTATTTCATAAATACAGATTTAGAAGCCTAGTGATACTTCCTATGCCCTCTCTCCCTTCTGCTTGCATTCCCACTCTTTCTCCTTTTTTTTTTTTTTACTTTTACAATGACATACTCTCAGTTTATTTTATAATCATTGGCTTACCCCTCCACTAGGTAAATAATTTAATAAATAGTAGGTAGAAAAATACACTGTTCCTTAGGAATATTGATGAGGGCTGTCAGCAATGATCAAATCTCAAAATGTCATTTTACCCATACACATTATTGTTTACATGCTAGAGTTTAGTTACTGCAAATCAGGGAAACATGATATTTTTCTTTCTTGGAATAGGCTTATTTCACACAGCATAATGGTTTCCAGTTGCATCTGTTTGTTGCCAGGGACAGGATTTCATTTTTTTGGCTGAGTAGTATTCTGTAGTCTGTGTGTATGTCTGTCTATCTGTCTACATATCACATTTCCTTAACCAGTCATCCATTGATGGACATCTGTGTTGATTTCATGTTTTAGTTATTGTGAATTGCACTGCAACAAAAGGGGTACAGCTACCTCTTTGATATGCTTTTGATATGTTTTTTAATTTCTTTTGGGTAAATTCCTAGAAATAGAATTAGTCACATGGTAGAACTATTTTCAGATTTCTGAGAAATTTCCATACATTCCCATCAACAGATTTGGGTAGATTTCCCACACAACATCCTCATTGTCATTTCTTTTTTGATTTTTGGATGATAGCCATTCTAACTGAGATGAGGTGAAACCTCCTTGTGGTTTTCATTTGCATTTGCCTGATGGCTTGTGATACTGAGTATTCTTTTAAATGTCTGCTAGCCATTTGAATGTCATCCTTTGAAAAATGCTTGTTCAAGTCCTTTGCCCATTATTGAACTGAACTCATTGTTTTGTTGTTATTGAGTTTCTGGAACTCTTTATAGAATCTGGATATTAATTGTTTATCAGTGCATTGATTGCAATTATTTTCTCCTGCTCTGTTAGTTGTCTGTTCCACTTTGTTGAAGGTTTGATTTGCAGTGCTGTGGCTTCTTAGGTTGATGTAATCTCATTTTTTTTTTTGTAATGAAGGGCACAGTGACACACCTGGATCTGGGAGCTGGAAGATGAGTTTGTCCAATTCACTGGTTTACTCTAAATGCTTGCAACAGTTGGGACTGTGCTGGATGAAGCTGGAAAGCAAATTCAGGTCAGCCATGTAGTAGGCTGAGCAACAAAGCAATGCTTTCTCCCTTGGTTCACACTCTTAGGAAGCTAGAATCAAGAGACAGAGCTGGGAATCCAACCCAGGCCAGCTCTTCCCACTCGTTTCCTTAACCTAGCTTCTTTCTTGTCATGAATGACAGCTTGAACAAATTCTGTGTTCTGTCCATAAAAACCTTCCCATGAATGAACCACAGCACTGTTTCCTTGTTGTAGCAATCATGGATCAATGCAGTGAAGGTTAAAATGTAATAATAAATAGCCAGGGTCCCTGATAATCTATTGTATTAAGTTTTTGAGACTTTGGGATTTTATCTTTCATAGCAGCTGGTATTAAATAAGATAATTTTAGCCTTTTTTGTTATTTTAATCATAGTATTCAAAAACATGTAATGAGCATTTGTGGTGACATAATATGAATTGATTACTGGTTGCTATCATAAGATGAATTGATGGAAATGAGTTGGAACATTCTTGAAAGGATTTCAAGACAAAAGATATGTCCCTTCATTCTGGTGAACAAGAAAACGAAAGTTACTATTTCTGTCAGTATGTAGTGGAAGAATGTCAGTATGTGAGGAAGAAAAGAAAAAAGAGTATCTCCTTACAAGCTGACCAAAATCTGGGCTGAAGTAGCAGGATACACTTCAAAATAATGCAGAAAAGGTAAAGGAAGAAGCAGCAGGACAGAGAGAATAAAAAACAATGGCTGAAAAATCTGTAGTAAAACATGAAGACTACATTCTTACCCCTGCCAGTTAGCCCAGAGATATAGATTGTGACTTACGGAATGATTTTGATGATAACGGCATTGATAAAAAAGCAAAACATCAATAACTTCATTGCATAGAACTGTGAGTGTGAGAAATGAAATTCTTTATTGATTATCTACTATGTGTTGTTATTAAGATTAGAATGAAAACAGCCTGATTTCTACCCTCAAGTCAGATGAGTCTGAAAGATAATGACCTTTCCAAGGGTTGTTATGATTTTTAATAAGTTAACATTGGTAAAGTATGAAGACTAGTAATAAATGTTTAATAAGTTTTAGCCACTAGTATTTGAAATGGAGGACATTTCCCCAATAATTGAAAAGATACACTCATAGCAGGGAATTTGAAGAATGCTTAAAGGTATAATAAAAGAATTTTAAAATAGTTCATTAGTACATTATCATCCATCCATTTCAAATACTAATAGTAAATACTTCCTGAGCCTTAGTCTGTGTGCTACATATTAATTCATTAACTCATCGAAGGATTTCCAATGAGAGGGATTCTTCTTACTTTATCTTATAGATGAAGCACTGGGAGACTGACCCCAGGCCACAAGGATGGAGCTGGGATTCAAACTCAAGACTTTCCCCTTCAGTGCGTGCTCTTAACCTAAGCTATGCAGCAGTTACCAAAAAAAAAAAAAAAAAAAAAAAAGGGCTGTATTTCAATTCATTTAGACTAGCTAAAGAATTAGGAAACCCAAAAAATCCACTTCAAGTTTTAACAATGAGACAATGAACTTAATACTAGAATATTCCAAGTTGGGTGGTAGGTAGCAACAATCATGTCTTTAGTTTTAGTTGAGTAAAGTGTTACTTTTTATAAATATGAATTTTCTTTGGTTCTTCTCTCCAATTATCAGTCCCAGTTTTACCTCTTTCTCAATGGCTTTTTCTTCAATCAGTTCTTTTACATCAGAAATGCCCTTAACTTTAATCCACAGAAACATTCCAGCAGTGGGAAGATGCCATTCTGCCAAACCTGCAAACAAAAGAAAATGAAAATCTTCCTAGACCATTCCTGACATCAAGTACATTGTAAAATCACCTAGGTGCAGGAATTATAAGTTAGCACTCCCAAAAATGTGATAGTACTTCAAAAAATTTTCATGGGTCTTGAAAAATTGTATTCTGAATTTATTTCAAAGTCTGCGTTGAGGGAACGGGGTGAGAGATGTAGAGGAAAGTTGAATTGTTCCTCCAAGCATATTTACAATTGCTAATCTTAGGGAGCAAGAAATCTAATGCTGCTCTTTCCTTAGTTATACTATCTAAGACAAATATTCACAGGGATGTTTCAGTTTAGTCCTTTTATTAAAAAATTAAAAACTCATTGTTTGAGCAGCATGGAAAGGGACAGAGAGAGCAGAGAGAGAGAGAGAGAGAGAGAGAGAAAGAAAGCTGAGAGAAAGAAAGCTGAGCACCTGAGCTCTGCCATCCACTGGCTCCCTCCTCAAATTCCTACAGAGACTGAGATTGGCCTAGGACAAAGTAGGTGCTGGGAACTGAATCCAGGTGTCCCACATGAGTGAGGGATGCAATCACTTGAGTTATTGTTGTGGCGAGTCAGGCTCTGCATTAGCAGGGAGATGGAGCCAGGAACTGAAACTGACAAGCAAACTCAGGCCCTCTGCCATGCTCATAGGTCGGACTCCCACCCCATTTCAGATTTAAAGTAGGATTCTTAAAGTATTTCTAGAGTTTTACCATATGTCAGTAAACTTTTTTTTTAAAGATTTATTTTTATTATTTTTTTATTGGAAAGGCGGATATACAGAGAGGAGAGACAGAGAGGAAGATCTTCCATCCGATGATTCACTCCCCAAGTGAGTGCAACGGGCCAATACTATGCCGATCCAAAGCCAGGAGCCTCTTCCGGGTCTCCTACGCGGGTGCAGGGTCCCAAAGCTTTGGGCCGTCCTCGACTGCTTTCCCAGGCCACAGGCAGGGAGCTGGAAGGGAAGCGGGGCTGCTGGGATTAGAACCGGCGCCCATATGGGATCCCGGGCGTGCAAGGCGAGGACCTTAACCACTGTGCCACCGCGCCGGGCCCAGTAAACTTTGTTATGTATATAACAGTTCAGATGTCCAATGGGTTACTTTTTTAATCAGCATATAATTATGAAAAAAGCGCTTAAAATTTAAGAATTTCAGATTTGCTTTCATGTTTCACTGAGTATAATAATAGAAAAATCAAGAAGAAAATAGAACTGTTGTTAATCATTATCATGTTGCAAAAGAACTTGCTGTTGGTGAAAATTTTTAAGAGTTGTTTTTGTTGTTGTTGTTATTGGAAAGGGAGATTTATAGAGAGAAGCAGAGACAGAGACAAAGATCTTCCATCTGCTAGTTCGTTCCCAAAGTGGCTGCAATGATGAGAGTTGAACTGATCCGAAGCCTGGAGCCAAGAGCTTCTTCTGGGTCTCCCACATGCAAGTGCAGGGTCCCAAGGCTTTGGGCCATCCTCTTCTGCTTTCCCAGGCCACAAGCAGGGAGCTGGATGGGAAGTGGGGCTGCTGGGACAGAAACTGGTGCCCATATGGGATCCTGGCACATGGAAAATGAGGATTTAGCTATTGAGCTATCGTGCCAGGCATGAAAGCTTTTTCTTTAGCTCTACCATACAAAGTGGTAGGGCAGAATTTTAATCAAAGGGTAACCTTAATTTATAAAGATTTTATAGGGAATTGGATATTACAAAAGTAATTGATACTTTGATATGCCTATATTCAAACTGAAGATGTTTTTAGTGATAAACAAGGGTATTAAAAAGTTTATGGGTGGGCCTAGCTAAATCCTTGCCTTGTATGCACTGGGACCCCATATGGGCACTGGTTCAAGTCCTGGCTGCTCTACTTTCCATCCATCCAGCTCCCTGCTTGTGGCCTGGGAAAGCAGTAGAGGACGGCCCAAAGCCTTGGGACCCTGCGCCCGTGTGGGAGACCTGGAAGAAGCTCCGCGCTCTTTGGATCAGCTCAGCTTTGGCAGTTTTGAACATCTGAGGAGTGAAACAAATGATGGAAGAATTGTCTGTCTCTCCTGTTTGTAAATCTTTCCGATAAAAATAAATACATATGTTTAAATTTTATAGAAAGAAGAAATAAAAAGTAAGTATATTTTGTTGCAAAAAAAAAGTTTGAAATCCACAAATAGTTTTTTCAAAAAATATGCACTTTTTCATGTATATTTGAAGGTCCCTCATGGATTTTGCACCAAAATAAACTCAAATTTTATTTCTATTTTTTCAGAACTTTTTCAAATATCTGATAATTAAAGCCATTTAATTATTCTAACTTCCATTAAAAAAAATAAAGATAGAGGCTGGTGCTGCAGCATTACAGGTAAAGTCACTGCCTATAATTGTCAACATCTTACATAGGTGCCAGTTCAAGACCCAGCCACTCCACTTCCAATCCACCTCCCTGCTAATGGCCGGGAAAAATAGTGGAAAATGGGCCTAAGTGTTTGGGTTCCTGCTACACATGTGGGAGACATGGAAGAAGCTCCTGGAATTTGGCTGCAGATGGTTCCAGCTCTGGTCATCGTGGCCTTTTTTGGGGACTGAACCAACAGAGGAAAGCTCTTTCTGCATCTCTCCTTTCCTCCTTCCTCTCTCTGGAGCTGTGCCTTTCAAGTAAAATAAATAAATCTTCAAAAAATGTAAACTTTGCAATATTAGGAAAAGATAACATTGAAAAATTAAGTGATATTAACAATTAGAAGAAAATGTGTTGAAAGCTCTCCTAAGATAATATCTCTGAAAAATTTTCAAAAACTTTATGGAAATCACATATTTTGAAAAAATTTATGGACTTCCAAAAAGTTGTTGTATCAAAATACATTTATCTTTTAATTCCATTTTTTTAACTTTTTGAAGCCCCTATATTTATATCGCTTAACTAGAAATGGAATATGTTGTTTGATATTTTCTCTTCTATCTGTGGCAAATTCTGAAATGATGCAAACATTTTTGAATGTTTAAGACATTATTTATTTTAATAAGTTATTGCTGTTTGATTTTTGGATTTTTCTTTTAAATCACAAATTCTAGGCAGCAGGTGAGTAGAGACAGGTTACCCTGTGCCAGCATTTATAGAGAGTCACTTGCATGATCACTGAGAGGATAACATTTCCTGGGAAAAATATCCTTGAACTGTTGCTCTGCTTCCACCAGGGTGGTTAAGAATCTATGTGCTAGGCCCGGCGGCGTGGCCTAGTGGCTAAAGTCCTTGCCTTGAACAGGCTGGGATCCCATATCGGCGCCGGTCCTAGTCCCAGCAGCTCCACTTCCCATCCAGCTCCCTGCTTGTGGCTTGGGAAAGCAGTGGAGGATGGCCCAAAGCCTTGGGACCCTGCACCCACATGGGAGAACTGGAGGAGGTTCCTGGTTCCCGGCTTCGGATTGGCGCAGTACCGGCCGTTGCAGTCACTTGGGGAGTGAATCATCGGATGGAAGATCTTCCTCTCTGTCTCTCCTCCTCTCTGTATATCTGACTTTGTAATAAAAAAATAAAATAAATCTTTAAAAAAAAAAAGAATCTATGTGCTGGGCCTGGTACAGTAGCCTTGTGGCTAAAATCCTTGTCTTGCACGCACTGGGGTCCCATATGGGTATTGGTTCGTGTCCTGGTGGCCCTACTTCCCATCTAGCTCCCTGCTCATGACCTGGAAAAGCAGTAGAGGGTAGCCCAAAGCCTTGGAACCCTGTACCTGTGTGGGAGTACAGACCCAGAAGAAGCTCCTGGCTTCTAGCTCAGATCAGTGCAGCTCTGGCCATTGTAGCCACTTGGACAGTGAATCAGTGGATGGAAGATATTCCTCTCTTTTTCTCCTCCTCTCTGTATATCTGAGTTTGCAATATAAAAATCAATAAATCTTAAAAAAAAGAATCCGTGTGTACCCTCTACTTTCGCAGGGGTGGCGCATGTGTGGTCCACTCACCGCTTAGCCACTTGTCTGCAGCTGCCAGTGCTGCATCCCTCTGGTTCCTATAGAAATGAACAACCCTATAAAAAGAACGCAGCAGAAAGGATGTGTTCAGAAAGGCACTGGGCTCCAGGCTGTGTGAACTTGCTGTCTATCTTGATTAAGAATACAGAGCATTTCTGTTTTAAGTCTGTGTGGTGATAAACTGGTTTGCCATTGTGTTTTCTCCTTTATTGTGGGATAACTACACTTGATCTTAGCCAAAAGGCCAAGAAGCAATATTGTGGGATAACTAAACAAATGAAAATGAAGAGAACAAAGTCTACTTTTTCTTTTTTTTTTTATAAAATCTGTTTCTGAGTAAATAATGGAACAAAAAAGTAGCAAGAATTATTTTTTGTGTTTAATTTTCTAAAGTAATGACCCTTACAGTTTATTATTAAATAAAATGTTTGTAAGTATGATTGTTTACCTTCTAAATCAGCTGAATATGTTAATGGTAACCTGGTAGGGAATTTCAGATTACCTTAGATGTAGAAGCATTCTGCTTTCAAAAGATAGCTTGTGTACTCCTAACAAGATTTTCCAGGTAGAGATCTAATAAAATGCATATATGTTTGATTTCTAACAAATGGTTGCTAGTGTCTGTCTTAGATACTTAAGGTAAAACAATGAATCAGTATTCTGGGTACACTGTCCTTTATCTACTAGATTACTGTTTTGTCTACAATTTAGAAATGTTTTAATACCTGTCTATGTGAGCTAGGAAACCATCTTGTCCCCACTGGTGTAGAAGCTGGTATATCATAAGCTAAAAGAAATAATAATAAATGTTATGGTTTTTCCTCTGAGGTATTTTTTGCCAAGCAAAAGAACAAGTTAGTCTTCATTACATGTAAGCCAGTAAAAAGATCTAACTTGTACCTGCCTTTTATAGTAAGTTAGAGTTATAATAAGTGTTAATTGATAAGAATCACAGAATAGTAAGAATAACAACTATTTTATATAGTACTTGTTAAGTGTCAGGCCCTACTATAATCCACTGGCTATATTTTGATTAATTTAACCTTAATAAGAATCTAACTTTATAGGCTATTTCTGTCTTACTGATGATGAATTGAGCACAAAGGTAAATTTCCTTGTGGTCATACAGCCAGGATTCAAAGTCAAACTTTCAAAGCAGATAAACGTTGTTAACTACCAGACTATCCATCTTCTCTAAATATATATGGTATATGGATAAACACAGGGAGTGCATTTGGAGATTTACTCTTTAAAAATAGAAGTTCTAGAAGTTACAGATAATGAAGTTTTGTTGGTAATGTATATAAAAAAACCTGAAAAAGTTCCGAACTTTAAAAGCATGCAGATATATGTGCTTACTTTTATGTGCCAAACTAATGTCTTAAGTGACACAAACATTTCTATTAATACTGAATCTTGTATGGCTTTTAATTAAAAAGATTATTTATTTGAATTTTGTTTGTAAAACAGAGCAGGAGAGAGACAGTCAGCAGTAGGAGAAGCAGGATAAAGAAGGCAAGGTAGAGGGAGGTGGAGGGGGACAGGGAGGGAAGGAGAGAGAAGAAAGGAGAAGGAGAGGAAGAATGTTTTATGCCAAACTCTACTTTTTATTCAGATTTTTTTTAAAAAAATGTCTATTTACTAAACTGCACTTACCTGTGTAAAAGTGCTGGTGTGCAATGATGACACTTGGGTGTGTAAAACAACTCTTTCTATCAAGGGCTTGGGGCCAGTTATAAACCCCACTCTCAATCTACACACACACACACACACAAAGAAAAAAGGAACATTACTAATGCCATATTAATAACTGATACATATCATCTGATTGATTTCCTTAGGAAGAGTGTGGTGGCCTGGGGACAAACAGATCTAGGAAGCTGAAACATTCTGGTACAACCACTTCAACCATAAATGTAAGTGTATGTGTAGTTTAAAAATATAATGCAAGTCTGATCAAGAGCTTCCAGATGTGCTTCTTCATGTGTGACACCACAACCTTGATCAGTCCCTACGTTTAGATGAGTGGCCAAGCATCTTTGGCTAGGGAGATGACTAAAGAAAAGGTCTATATTCATATTAATAATCAAACTGGCATTTTCAGGCAAGAGGATGAAAAACAATTTACATGAAAAGAATTTTTTGGGATTGGATATTGAGGCAGAGTCTACTTAGATATGTTTCAGTTTAGCTATATGGACCTTACCCAGAGGAGAGGACTTTTGAGAAAGAATCGGCTCTGATGACGCGCCCGTCAACATCCATGGATAGAAACGTTGGTGCCCAGGGCTTAAAAAAATAAAATAAAAGTGTTGGTTTGGGATTAGGGAATCCTCAAACAGGTCTTCCTTGTCCCAACAGTGGAAAACCAGGATTAACAGATTTAGAGGCAAAGGTTAAGAACAACAGTAAGAGAGTCAGTAGCATTTAGAGTTGTAAAGAGAAAGAATTCAGATCTCTACACCTAATAGAAAAATGAAAAAATGGGGATAGAGAAATTTAGTCAGCATGAAATATTGATAGCTGTGTTTACAGGTAAAAATAGGAAAAGGGCTTATCCTGGAGTGTAATAGATTGGCAGAATAATGTTTTGCAAACTATAGAAAAGCAGAGAATTTCTCTTTTCAGTAGACTTAAATCAGGGATTGGGAGAGGAAGGAAGGAAATCTCAGAATATATTCCCTGTAGCAGTGTGAACAAATGGAGAATTTTATTGGATTTGGGTGACTCCAGCACTGGTGGTCTGTACCACTCCTGTGTCTATTAGAAAACAGTCATCATGACAAGCAGTCTATGTATATGGGGAGAATGAATCTAAATTCGCATTGCACTTCAGGTAAGAGCTAGGACATTACAGAGGTGTCATAACTGTTGCCTACTGTCTGTGTCCATAACAGACATCACTGATTGAACACAGCTCTTTCTGTCTTGCACATTTATTCTTCTCAGCCATCATTCTAAGTCAGTCCCTATCGAGAGAGTGAAGTTGACATCCAGAGGAGCCCAACTCAGGATCTGTGGTTGAAGAGTACCAGTCTAGCTCCACTTACCCAGATGCACGGCACAGACAACGAGCTACTACTTCCAATGTAAGTGATTTTTGGAAAGAGGAACATATTATCAGAAATGAAAAGTACTAACTGTATGACAAACCTGGAAGACTAAGGTTCTTGCAGTTGAAATATATTACATTTAATTTCAATGCCAAATTGGATTAGCTCAATTTAGCAGCTAAATCCATTATCAAACACAGTAAAGCAAGTTAAAACAACTTATGTTCTAATAGTGAAACATGCCCACCTCATTACTTACCTTGTTAAACTGGAGAAAATAGTAAGGATCATCTTCTATTATGAGAAAGTCATATTTTCTTCCAAGCTAAAAGATTAAGGTAGTGTATTTACTTTAAAGGATTTCCAAAATTATTTGGAATTTTATGTATTTATTCATTTAAGAAACTACTGAATGCCTATTGTTGCAGAAGTCGGGGTAAAGACATGAAAAAGGCACTATTAAGATTCTTGTTCTAATGGAAACCTCATTCTTGTGGGAAAGAACAGAGAATAAGGATAATAAACAAAAGTACCATTAGGGGTGGGCATTTGATTTGGTGACTAAATTGCTGCTTGGGATGCTGCAGCCTGTATCAAACTCTAGGTTCTGCTTGGAATTTCAGCTTTCTGTGCATGCACACCCTGGCAGGCAGGAGGTAATGGCTTTAGTAGTTGTGTCCCTGCCACCTTTGCAGCACTTGAGCTGAGTTCCTGGTTCCTGGATTTGCCCTGGCCCAATCCTGGGTGTTGTGGGCATTTGGGGCAGTGATCCAGCAGATAAGGGATCTCTGTAACTCTGTCTACTTTTCAAATAAACAAACAACAAATATATTAGATGGAGAGGGTTGTTTATATGCTTAGCAGAGAACTATATTGGTCAATTTGAGACAGAAACAGGATAGTTACTTTGGTTAACCATTGAGCAGTCCTTTCTGACAGGAGCTCAGGGAGTCAGCTGTACAAGTATCAAGGAAGATTCTGCACTGAAGGATAAGTGAGAACAAAGGTGGGAGCAAAAAGCTTGGCAGACATAAAGAATAAGAGGCCAGCATGGCCACAGCCAGAAGAATTACAACATTTGTAAATTCTTTTTAATGTCAAAGAATGTAAAAGACAGAATCCTGTCAGAGCTGAGGTTGTGACATGCAGTGGGATAGGGTCATTCTTGGCTGTTATGTGAAGAATGACTGGTGGGAGCCCAGGTGTGAAATCGACTGCATGCCAGGAGGAAGTTCTTGTAGAGGTTCTGTATTGTTAGTGGGAAAGGAAGTTGGAAGGTGGAGTTGTTATGGTAGCAGAGAAAAATGGATGGGTTCAGATAAACTCAGTGGTGGGTTGTACAGGATAGACTGAATGGGGGAAGGAGAGAAAGGAAGAAGATTGGGGGTAGCAGTTCATGGTCATGTTAGTTGTGGGGATGAAACATGGGAATGGCTGTGGATAAGATGCTTGGGAAGATCAGGAGTTGTAGTTTGGCCACATTGAGTCTGAATGCCTATTTGACATCACATCAGAGGTGTCTAGTAGACAGTTGGATACTTAAGCCTGGAGTTCCAGGAAGAACATGGGACAGGATGGGAGTCGTCATCCACAGAATGGGACTGAGCAAGGAACAGGATGAGACTTCTTGGCGAAGTGTGTAATGGAGTAGGGAAGAGAACTCCAAACCAGCCATATCTAACAATAGGAGAGTTATCTTGAAATTTATATTTTCTAAGCACAAGAAACTGCTGAAAAGTTCTCTTTGATTCAACTGCATAGGATTAAAATTTTCCCTTTAACATTGTTTTTGGACTTATTCTAAAGAGCTCTTTGGAGTAAAATGTTATGGAGAACTGTCAGGTGCATTAAGGAGACTCCACAAAAGTCAAATTTCTCTTAGTTTTCAAAGATTTCTGTATAGCTCAATAAATTCTTGATGCTTAAAAATATTTGTAGCTAAAAGTTAAGCTCTTTATATACTTAAAAGAAAATATACAAAACAGAGGAATAGCTTCTTATTTTAGACAGTTCTTAGTAACCTGAAATGACAAACTGTAGGAACCTGAGAGCCAAGTAAACAACTCAAAAATAAAACAATAAAAATCAAATGAGGTCATATATTAAATAATTTCATAACATTTGACATCAGGACAAAAATAATTATTCTTTTATACTAAAACACCAATTGAGAGAAAAGAGAGAGCATGCATATTTAACAAAAGAAAATAGTAACTTATTGCATCCTAATTTATTGGTCCTTGGCATTCATGACTTCCAGTTATTCAAAATTATCTTCCTTGGAAATAATAAGTAAGGGAATTTGCCAAGTGTTCTTCCAAGTGACCGGTAAGTAGCAGCAACATAACCATTTCACCCATTTCTTGCAAATACCTCATAGATTTCCTTTTTGCGTTCGCCTGTTAATGAGTTTCCAGTAGGGTTGTTGCCATTTGGGACAGTGTAAAGCAACTTGGGAGTGTTCTTCTTAGGATTCTTTGCATCTTCTGGTTTCCATTGGGAAAGGATTTCTTTGAGGGAGGCTGGAATCATCCCATATTCATCACTGGCAACATTAATAATGTTGCACCCCAGGGGTAGCAGCTGTTGAGCACAGAAGGAAAGTCAGAATTAGGCAAGAGCATGTATAAGTGTCATTAGGTTTTGGTTTAATACTAAGTAAGTGATTACTGCTGATCCCCTGAAACCTAGAAAGCTAATCTCACAGCTAAATCCCAGAGCACAAAGTTGTTGATTTTCACTCTGTGGTTTTTCTGGTGTGGTTTCCATGATTGTTCAAAAATAATTCCTGTTCTAGGATGGGCATGGTGGCATAGCAGACAAAGCAGTTGCTTGTAATGCTAGCATCCCATATGGATGCCAGTTGTGCTCTCTTAGCTCCAGTTCCCACACAGATTCCTGCTAATCGCCTGGGAAAAGCAGTAGAACATCACTCAGGTGCTTGGGCCCTTGCCGTTCATATGGGAGACCTGGAGGAACCTTCTGGCTTCTGGTTCCTGGCTTTGTCTTGGCCCAGAACTGGTTATTGGGGATATATAGGGGAGTCAACCAGCAGATGAACCCATTACCTGCTCCTTAACTGACATTCAATTATACAAATAGATTTCAGAAAAAAAAGGACTATACTTTCTTGCCCCATTTATTAAAAGTTAATTAATTTGTCTTAAAGGTAGAGTGACAGAAACATAGAGATCTTTTATCCATTGATTAAATACCAACAACAGCTAGGTTTTGATTGCCTGAAACTAGGTTCCAGGAACCATGTCTCTTACATAGATAACATAAACCCAAGTACCTGGGCCATCATCAGCTGTTTCTTAGGTGCACAGCATGAAGCTGGATCAGGAGTAGCTGGGACTAGAACTAGGCACCAGATATTTGATGGGGATGCCCAAGTGTCAGCTGTTTCTGACATTCCTCACACTGCCCTCCTATCCCCTTACATTGGGTGTGTCTATGTATTCTTACTCTGCGTGAAGAACTGTGAAAAGAACTCTCATATTTCCAGATGTAGGAGTTTTTTTCAGAGCAGAATTTTAAAATCCAGCTTGTATCTGGCTCTCTGTGCCTCTTTTCCCTCTGCTGTGAGATGGGTAGTGTTTCCTGGTAATTCTCCTTCTGTGACCTAGGGTTGCAAGTGAAGATGCCATGGAGCCACATGGTCTTGTGGTGGCATGTAGAGAAAAAGACAGGAAGCTCTGCAGCAGGCAGCTACTGAGACGTTGGGGTCCTTTGTTCCACAGCGGATCTAGTCCTTTGAATGGAATTACCTTTATTGAGATAATTGGCTCTGGTTTATAAACTGTGAACTCTGAGCTTGTGTGGTGAAGTTCAGCATTTCATGTCCCCTGTTAGTCAGGGAGACTGAAGGTTACAAAGACCTTACCTCAGGTCACAGTCATTTTTCCCCAAGTTCTACTTTTTAAGTTCCATCAACTTAAGGACATGGGACAAATAAATCTTAATCATCTGTCATGTGACTTTTATATACTTGAGAGAAATTCTGTGTCTGTTAAATCTTTTTAACTGCAATCCCTAAACCATTCATCGTGCGCCGCAGTTTCCATTTCTGTTCATTCTGCTCACATTTCTCTGAATGTGCTCACTTGTGAACACTTGTGTCCTAAAGCAGAGAGCTCCAAAGAAATCTGATTGCCACTGGTGTGTTACGATCAGTGCACAGCACACTAGGATATCAGATTTCTCATTCTGCATACTACTATTCTCTTGACTTAAACTTGAGATTTCAAAAACAATTGGTGGTCAACCCTGTCTAGTTAGTATCCATTTTCCTTACTGAGTGCCTGGATTTTTTTTTCTTTAAGATTTATTTATTTTTATTGCAAAGTCAGATATACAGAGAGGAGGAGATACAGAGAGGAAGATCTTCCATCTGATGATGCACTCCCCCAGTGACTGCAACAGTCTGTGCTGCATGGGTGCAACTTTTCAAGGCTTTGAGCCATCCTTGACTGCTTTCCCAGGCCACAAGCAGGGAGCTGGATGGGAAGTGGAGCTGCCAGGAGTAGAACCAGTGCCCATAAGGGATCCTGGTGTGTTCAAGGCGAGGACTTTAGTCACTAGGCCACACTGCCCTGGGCCCGAGTGCTGGATTCTTGTCCTGAGTGGGCTACCAAGTTTCATGTACCTCTGGTCATGGTTCAAGTTGTTGTGTCCCACTCCCATGGGAGAACAGGGTTGCGTTCCTGGCTTCCTGCTTCAGCCTTACCTGTTTAGGTTGTAGACATCTAAGGAGGTAACTAGTGAATGGGGGTTTTATGTCTATTTTCCCCTTTGTGTTTTTGCCTCTTAAAGAAAAAGCATAAAGAAGATGGAATATTTACTATATTTTAAATATATATCATTTAAGATTTTGTTTCATACTTGAGAGAAGCCACTTTATTTTTCAGTGGACAGATGCTTCTATAGGGGCAATATTTTCTTCTTTCCTTATAGTGAGAGTGGTATTATTTGAAGTAGCATGTACTTACAGCTTGAAGTGTTCCTGAATAAACAGGTTCATTCACGAGAATATTATCCCCAGGGTTAATGATCATTTCAAATGCCTAAGAAAAAAAGCGTGGGTTAGGTGGGACAATACAATTTCCATTCTCAGAACCCCCTTTGGAAGCCTGGGTTGAAGGCTTTCTGGAGTAGAGACATCAAGTCTCTGCTTCTATAGTGAGACAGTAGTCACTGACAATACATGCACACATGGGCATCGCCGAGCCCCAACACAACTTCATTTACTCAGAAAATTACAAAAATGCTGGATTCAACTTTCAAGTCATTGTCTGCCAGTCTCTAGAGTCAGGAGAGCATGAAAATAACTGTTGTGGCTCCTAAAATTCATTTAATGTTTTATTGCTTCTTTGAAAATATATTAAATATCCTCTGTGATACTTAATATCAAGGTACTGTGCAAAATACTGTGGTCCTCACTCTCTTGGAGCTACCAGTCCACTGGGAAAGTTAGCAACTGATCAAATAATTACCCAAGCAAGAATATTAGTATGAGCGGTAGAGAGTGTGATTAAGTACAGAGGTTTAAAGTTCCAACAGTTCATCGCAGGAGGCACTGGGCAGTCAGGAAGTTCAGAAAAGGCTTCCTTGAGTGAGTGATGAGCTAGTGTCAGGGGAGGCAACAGGTACATTTTGAGCAGCTGGAAAAAAGATTTGGGATCTAAGGGAGTGCAAAGTGGAGATTAAATGAGACTGGAAAGCTGTGGGCTGAAAGTCCCCCATGTTAGGCATTTCAGTCAATAAAGCTGAGTAGTAATTTTAATAAAGGATAGGGAGAGAAGAGTCATGTGATCAGACATGCATTTTAAAGGAATCAATCTGGCATTCATCCTATGAAGAGTCTGGGAAATTTTTAGGATTGTTTGGGAAATTATTGCTTCAGTTTTAAGACAGCTGAAGGTAGTAGTAAGTGTTGTAGTGGAATTAAGCAGAATAGCTGGGGATGTACAGGAAATAAAACCCAGCAGAACATGATCATGGACCATGTGTTAGTGAGGAAGAAGAAGTCTTAGAAGTGGCTCCTAGATTTCTAATTGTGGAACTATAGGTGATGGCAATGGTGCCCTTCACTGAAATACCGGAAACAGGTTTTCCATATCTGAGTGAGATGACGAAGGAGCCATTTTGGCTTAGGTACCTTTGAAATAATAATGGTTTCAGAAAGCAGGACAACCTGATGTGGAAGGAGCTTGGCATTTACTAGCATTTAGAGATCACCAGTATGTGAATGGATGTACCAAGGCATGGGTAGATCCTGGAGTGATGGTCAAGGACTGTGGCTTGGTGTTCAAGTAGTGGAGAGTACTTCAAACAGGCAAGAGAAGGCTGGAAAAGAGACCACCGGGTGCAGAGATAGCCAGAGGAGAATGTTTAGAGAGGACACAGCGGCTGAAAGTGTCATAGATACTCAGGGTCAAGGACAACCAGGTTAGACAAGTCAGGACATTTTAAGGACATTAGACACATACAATAAACGTTTCCAGTGTAAATCACAGTTGTCTATTATCTGGCACAAAATACTCCTCTTTCCCCTTCTGATCATCACAATTCCCATTTAAGGCCTCACTTTCTATCACTTTAACAACCTGCATCTTACGACAAACAGGAGCACTGTAATCAATTGGGATAGATTGGTTTTTGTTCCCCAATTTGATCCATAATGTTCAATTTATGGATTTATTAAAATGAACTTTTGGCATATTACAACAGTTTCTTCTGACTCAGGCTTTGTAGTATATCTGGGGAGAAAGAAATCACCGCAGTGCAAGAGCATTTTCAACAGATCAAACAAAACCTATCCATAAATTGTCTATGTGGGATAGTGCTATGTAAATGTCAAATGCCCTAAATTAAAAGAGGTAGCTGTTTTATCATGAGGGCATTGTTTAATAGACGCTGATAGAAACACAGAATCCTGAAAGAACATCTGTGCCAGAAAAAATAATGACTACGTTCCTGTTAAGGCTCTGTAATAAGCATGTCATATTGATTGAATTATTGATGCATTTGGTTATTTATGCTGTCTTCCCTCTTTGATATCACTGCTGTTGTGACTTATAAAATAAACTTGAAATAAGACTGAAAAAACCAGTCCATATAATCACAAATGATTTCCTTCAAGCAAAGACCCAACCATTTTACTTTTCCTAATAATGGGGGAAAAAAGGATTTTTTTCAGTTTTGGAAAATCTTTAAAAATATTTTTAAGAATAGAATCTATCATTCTCTAGTAATTTAATTAAAATTCATTTGTGGAAATGAGATTGGCTTTCATATTTTCATTAAAAAACAGAAAGAAAGTCATATTTTAGTCCAGGTGTGGAATGAATACAAAGAATCTTGCTTCCTCTTCATCTTCAGACTCCCTGCTTGTAATTCTAGGTGCTGCAGTGAAACACACACATTTTATTCTTCCTATAGATTGCCTTGTCCTTTCACTCTTACCTTGCAAAGCCCATCCTGGCAGCCAGATGTGACACAGATGTCCATCTGTCCCCGATCGGGTGGGTAGTTGAGGGTGGGAGGATTATGTAATTTAACTTGCAGTTGTTTTAGCCAGGACAGAAGTTCTGGAATTCTAAAGCATAAAATGTACTTTTAATCTTTTAGTAGTAAAAAATCCCAGTAATGGTAGACATAAAATAAATGATAGTTTTATGACAAGCATTTTAAATATGTGATTTAAAAGGCCTCAAATACTTTCAGTATTAATATTCCCAATTAAATTATTATTATCTATCTGAGAGGCAGAGATACACAAAGAGGAACACACCCACAAGGGAGGGGAAAGAGAGAGAACTCCCAATCTGCTGTTGTTCTATTTCCCAAAAACTGGCAATGAGTGGGCCTGGGTCAGGTGAAGCCAGGAGCCCAGGAAAACTCCAACTAGGTCTCCCTGTGTAAAGCAGGGACTGAACCACTGGAGCTGTGCCCTGCTGTGCAGGGGGCCCGTCTGCAGGCACCCACAATCAGGTATAGAGCCAGGACTCCAACCTGAGCACTCTGTTATGGGACACAGGTGTCTCAATCACTAGGCCAAACATCTACTCCAATATTCCCAGTTAAAGATAACATAAATCCCTGAGCCTAAGCAACTGCACAATGAAAAATAAAAATTAACAAAAAAAAGGTAACAATTGATTTGGAGATGAGGAAATTCACATTGTCAATCATTTAATCAATGAGCAGAGGGTTGAATCTATGTCTTATTTCAAAGCTTCAAGTCTTGCTTTACGCTAGAGAATCACTGCTTAATTGATTCTTTGTTCTGCTTCAGAATGCTGTAGGCTACCTAGAGTTCAGGCGCAATAAAGTTCTTTGTAGCATAGAAAGAAAAGCCAAGCATGTATTTCTTGCCTATAATTCATGTGTCTATATATTATCTCAATGTGTTTTTCAGTCATACAAAATAGATTTAAGTTAACTATAATTTATTTGCCCTCAAGAAATATTTACCATTCAAAGACTTGGTAACTAAGGTTTTAAGATATGTATTTCTGCTTACCTTGAAATAATTAAAGACAGCTGAGTTTATGAGAGCAATGCATTTGCATATGTGTCTACTTAAAAATTGTGTGAAGTTGGTAGAAAATTGATCAGCAACATGAAATTGCTGCTTCCTGTGTCCTTCCTTCTAAAAAGCTTCTGTACCTCACTGACTCCTCATTTTTTAAATTCAGCTTAAATAGCACTTCCTTCCAGAAGCTATCTTTCACTCAGTTATACAAGATGAATAAGCAGTCACTGGGGAGCTTCAGCCAATTAATATCCCTTTTAAAATTGTTTATCATTTTCTATCTACCTGAAACACAGAGAGATAAGAAAGAAAAGAAAGAGTGGGAGGGAAAGAAAGGAATCTTCTATCTGCTGGTCTACTCCCCAAAGGCCTACAATAACCAGGGCTGGACCAGGCTGAATCCAGGAGCCCCAAACGCCATCTGGGTCCCCCAGCTGGGTGGCAGGCACTGGAGTACTTGGGCCCTCACTGGTTGTCTCCCAGGATGCATGGGCAGGCGGCTGGACTGGCAGCAGGGCAGCAGGGAGTTGAAGCAGCACTCTGACTCGGGGTGCCCAGGTCCTAGCGGAGTACTCAACCACTGTACCACAGTGTTACCCTGTATCTTTTTTGCTTTTAAACATTCCTTGAAAACTCTCTCTTCAAACCTTTCTAATCATTGGACACCAGATGAAAGAGCTCTAAGTCACCTTATCAGTATGTCTGACTGTTGTTCATGAAAATAGCCCAAGAAGCTTTTCTATCGAGAACCTACCCAGCACTTTGAGAATACTGAAGTGCTCTGTTCATCGTCTCTTCTTCAAATCGGATGGTGATTCCATCTTCTGCAGTGATAACAGCACTCTTGAAGGGGAACACACTTGGATTTGGGTATCCAGGAGCCAAGGAGATGAGTGATTTTGGTGCCCTGCCCAATATTTCAGCTGCAATTAATAAAGAAGTTCTTTGAGAATTTAATAAACACGGACAAACACTACATAGAAAGTTCAATGATCGATATGATGAACAGTGCTACTGTCTGTTGGTGTCCCCCAAACCCACATCTTGAAACCTAATGCCTAGTGTGAGAAGCTGAAGCGGTGGGGCTTGAGGTGGGCTCTGCCTTCAGGAGTGGGACTAATATCCTTAAGAGGGCCGAGAGTACGCATGTGCCATCCTGCCCTGTGACTCCATGTGTCCCCTTTGCCACAAGGGGACACAGCTATGAAGCTCCACCTGTATGGAACATGGGCCCACCAGGCATGGGGTGTGCTTGCTCCTTGACCTGGGGCTTCCCAACTTCCAGAACTGTAGGAAACAAATTCCTGTAGTTTCCAAATTGACCACTTACTCTATTTCGATACAGGAGCCCCAAAGAGAATAATGATACTAGTCTAAAATAAATGCAGAATACGTCTTGACCTGCCACTCTGGTGTATGGACTTAAGGGGGATGATTGAGGAGTAACCGCGGGAAGCAGGGAAGTGCCTCAAGAACAGCCTCTGAGTAGCTCTGCCCTGCCTGTGAAGCCTCACCCCTTATGCTACCATTGTCCTGGTCCTCCTGACCCCCCACACATCTGCACCCAGCTTTCAAGGAAGAACCTATTTGACAACAGTGCTTCCCACGCACTCCCCAGCACCTGTCCCTCCCTCACTGCAGCTCCAGTTCCACCTGGCACAGAAACACTAGAGCCGGCCCAGCGCTGCAGCAAGCACAATGTGAGCCCAAGGCTGCAGGGACTGCCTAGGTCCCTTCTGTTTGCCTAGAGCGCTTAGTGAGCAAAGTCCCATCCCTGCTGGCCCTGCGTCTCACCCATGACTCTGATGGGAGAAGGCCTTCTGGCCAAGCTCGTGGCCGTGAGAAACCGTGCGTAATTCATGCCTGGGGACAGCAAAGCAGCGAGCTCCGGCTTGAGTTGTGTACGAATGGAAAACAGAGTTCCTGGGTCAAAGTCCTGTGTATCAGTTCTCACTCCAGCAACGCTGCCACAGCTGCTCCCTGTAGTTTCCGCACAGTACTCTGCTATTAAATTGGCCTGGAGCCGCAAAGTTGGCCTGCGGAGGAAGAGTCCTAGCGGTCGCTCAACTAGACGCCAATTCGCTGCGCCCCTTCCCACCCAGCGCTCGGCCTATGGCCGCGAGTTCCGCCCATCTCGTCCCGGGTCATCGCCCTAGTTGCGCAGGGCAAGGGAGTGAGGGCTGGCCTCGCGGAACTAGCAGTTTTGGGTTAGTGCCTGGATTAACTCTTAGTCCAACACGGTTTTGACCTTGTTCCGCGAGTAGCCACAACATAGCGTCCAGATTGACTCTGGCGCTGGTGTGAGATTTTGCAGGGGAGCTGCTGGAGGCGCCCGGAAACTCACCCAATCCCGATCCTCGAGTACCATCTGGCGGTCTTTTTGGTCCGTTACAGCAGCTCCCTAAACGGCTCAAAGCCTGGCGCTGTCCTATCTGGGAACCTCACCTGTGGCGATGCAGACTGAACATTTTACAAGCTGAGACCCATTCATCGCTGGGCCATTGTTTCATCTTTCCTTAATAAAATTGTAGGGATTAACATAGAAGTGACCGAGGCGCTGCAGAAGAATTCCCACACCACTTCCTGCAAGGTCTGATGAGTTGGAGTGGTGTGCTGACTCAAATTTGTGAAAAATCCCATAAAATGTCTCCTCAATTTTCCTGTCTCTGCTCCCTTTGAAATTGTCGACTTCTTATTCTGGATTGAAATGAAGTTCTCACAGTTGGATTTCACGAACCCTCCGGGTTATGGCCATGCTCAGACACGCTTCCTTAGGCTCACTGGGCTTGCAGAGAGAAGGAGAGGGAAGAATAACTTGACCAATTAGAGACATTAGCCATTTAATTCCACAGCTGTGGAAGTCAGCTTGTTCTAACAGGATGGAAACAGGTTTGGGTAGGAGCCAAGAGTCATTAAATTGGCAGGTGTGCCTTTGACCGCTGGAGCCTCTGCTGTGGAGATCTGTGAGGTCCTGGATTTTGGAGGGAGGTGCTGGTCGCCAGGCTTTGGGGATGAACATCCCCTGCTGCAGCCTGAGCTCTGCACATGGGAGAAACCGAGGACAGAATGCAGCCTGGCCCAGCGCGCACTGTCATCCCAAACCAGTGCTAAAGAGATTTCACGCCATTGTCAGATGCAGGCTCTCAACCTTGAAGCAGTTTACTGGCTTTCTTGTTCAGCCTCCTTGGGTTGGGTAGGTGTGATGGTTAATGGTGCCAGTTGGTTATAAATGGGGTGTTGATCCAGGCCAGATAGAGGTAGAGAAGTGACCCATTAAGGCAGTCTGTGGAGTGCAGGGGCACTTGGAGTTGTGATTAGAAAAGACGGGCAGAATACAGCCATGCGGCTGGTGTTTTGGCACAGGAGATAAGTGGTTGCCTGCATGCCAGCATGCCCTGTAAATATTGGTGCATGTCCCAGATGCTCCACTTCCCATCCAACCACTTGCTCATCAGCCTGGGAAAGCAGTGGTTCCTGGCTTCTCCATTCTCCATGGCCTGGCCCCAGCCGTTGTGGACCCTTTATGGAGTGAATCAGGCAATGGAAGCTCTCTCTCTCTCTGCATCCCCTCTCTGCATTTCAAAACAAATTAAGCTTTAAAAAGGAGAGCATGGCCATGAGAGGGAGAAGGAAGAGGGCAGTTGGCATGAGAAAACCAGTTGATCAAAAACTGAAAGATGAAGGTAAATGGATTACTAGAGAAACTGTTTGAACTTGTGAGCAGCACGAGGGAAAGGAGGTCTCCTGAGAAAGAAAAGGGAAGGAGCAGGGCACACTGTGCATTGTTGAATTGAAGGACTAGGGGGCCAACCCATGAGCATGGAATTAAAGGAGACAGGTTCCTTCTTTAGACATTCATCAACTTCCTACTCTGTGCAAGGAATTTTCATGAATTTAAGATAGGTGACAGATGAGTCACTGCTCTTGCTGGGAGTTTGTCTGTTGAAGTTCAGCAGTTTCATGAGATTCATTATGTATGGCAGAGTTAGATTCAGACTTCCAATAAAAAGTTCCAGGAATAACTTACATGTGGAAATTGGGTTGCTTATCCATAACTAATTGCAAATGTCCATTGTACTGCATAACCTGTTTCAAAATGTGCTATCCATACTGTATACACTCCATACAGTCCTGAGGACTTGGCAGTTAGACATGCATTGGCACATCCACCCTTGCTTTGTAACTGGTGATATGGCTCAGGTGCTTGGTCTAGAGCAATATATGCACATCAGATTTAAAAAAAGAAACAAATAAAAAGGAGTGGACTGTTTCTTGAATTGCTTTCAGATTCACAACATCTCTGCCTACCCTGTCTGCTTGTCCTGCTTGTGAGTCAGTGCTGTCTATGGCAGCCCCAATATGTGCCTTCCCTGCTGCTGAAGTCTAGCTGACAGCCAACTTCACTACCCATTCTTTGTACCCTTTTCTCCAGAAAAAGAAAAAGGCTTCTAGCACAAGCTTGGGATGCAATAGCCAGTGCTTATCATGGGTGGGCCTTCATCCTGCAGAGCCTTGCAATTGGCCCAAATCGGGACAGCACTGAGTGGGTCATTATTCCATCAGATCACGAGTGGCTACTACTTCTTTCTTGAGTGCAGTCACAGGCTGTCAGTGACAGCATTGCAATGACAGCATCAGGACATTCTTCTACAGGGAAGACAAGGTTACTCTGTCCAGATGGAACTTAAATTCTAGTTAATGAAGGATTCTATCAGGAAGTAGATGAAATGCTCTCACTAATTATTATGCTGTGACTTGAGTTGTGGAGGACCCACTCAGACAACTCAGCCCTCCAGGACTATTCTACATTAGTAGTATAGTGGTGAGGAGATTGGGAAAGAGCTACACTGCAGAGGCTGTGGCCTGGGGTAGATGAAGTCAATCAGAAGCGCATCTGTGGCTAACTACCCTAACTTTACCCTCCTCATACTTTTCTAAAGTATTGTCAATAACTGAGCACAGCAGAAAGCCGTTCTGCAAGGGAGCCTGTTGATGAGTCCAAATATGCACCCACTGTCTGAGGCAAGGCAGAGCAGCAAGGGGAGTGCAGATTTGTAAGGGCAGTTGGGAAATAACCAGTTTGTATGTGAGTTTTTACCATTATTCTATCATGCAAACTGTCTCTTCAATGAAAAGTAGCACATATTTTGTTTAAATGACACATATAGTTGGTTCATATTCTGTGGACTCACCTCCTTCGTGGACTATCTTCTGTTATATTAATTGCTGTTTGTGTAAATGAACTTCCAAATACTTCACCTAATCCTATTCACAATATCGATCTGAGTTTCTGCCATCAGGCCACAGCTTAACATGATATAGTGTTGGTAGGATGGTAAGAGCTATGTGAACAACAATTCATATAGTAATGTCAGAAAGGGCAGTGTTGATCAGTACACACTGTATACATGAATGAAATGTCACACTACAGCCCACAAACATATACAACTACTATGAAAAAAATCAAAAACAAAAAGTGTAACACTAGGAAATCTATCAAAACATACATATTTAGAGTAATAAAATCAAAAGAGATATTAACACAAGTGAGAAATAGATTGAAAACCTTCAAAATACATATAGCATAAATAAGTTACTCTAAGCATACTGTGTATGCTACAAGAACAGCAGCATTACATCAGATGAATAACACTAGCCATTTAAAATTGAACAGTCTTCCACAGCAGCCCCCCAGTCCCGCCATCAGTCTTCCATCTCAAGATTGTATTCTCTTTCCAAAGACCATACCTACAGACTCAACATGAAAAGGTTGGGTATCTTAACTGTCCTCTGAGATAGCACTGCTCTAATTTATGGGCCTGGTGCGGTAGCCTAGTGGCAAAGGTCCTCACCTTACACACACTGGGATTCCATATAGGTGCCAGTGCATGTCCCGGTGGCCCCACTTCCCATCCAGTTCCCTGCTTGTGGCCTGGAAAAGCAGTCAAGGATGGCCCAAAGCCTTGGGACCTACACTATGGGAGACCCCAAAGAAGCTCCTGGCTTCATATCAGTTGAGTCCCAGACATTTCAGCCACTTGGGGAATGAATCAGCAAACAGAAATTTGTTACCCCTTATCAAAACTCTTTACTATATGCTACCCTGTAAGGTTTAGTAATCAGCATCTTGTGTTCAGATTGAGTTTTCTTTAGCTTCTTCAAGTTTATGTGATTTATTTGTTGATTTGAGAGCTACGCGCACGCACACACACACACACACACACGAGAATGAATTTCCATCTGTTGGTTCACTTCTCAAATGTCTGTAACATCCAAGCCTGGGCCTAAGCTAAAGCTGGGAGCCAGGAATGCCATCCAGGTCACATAAGCTCATGGTAAAACCCAATTACTTCTGCTATCACTGCTGGTCTCAGAGCTTACCTATAGCAGGAGGCTGGAGGTAGGATCCAGAGCCAGGAGTCCAACTCAGGAGCTCTGATGGGAAATGAAATGCAGGTATCTTAACCTCGGCTCCCTTAGTTCTGGTTAGTTCTTATACCCAATCACTTGTCATTGTTTACCCCATTATTCCAATTATGATGTTTTATTTCTGGGATTCTGATTGATTCTTTTCCATATTTATGTGTTTTTTTTTTTAACATATTTACTTGTTTTATTTAGATGTTAAAAATGTGAATGCTGTTTTCTCCATTATTTAGCTGAAATCTTAGATGTTCTTGTGCTTTTTTAAAAACTCATATTTATCTGTTTGAAATGGAGTGAGAGGGAGAGATTTTGAAAGAGTAAGCTAGAGAGAGAGAGAGAGAGAGAGAGAGAGAGAGAGAGACAGTCACACAGTCACCAAGATCTGTCATTCAACAGATCCGTATCCTCAGATGCCTGTAAAAACTGGGTTGGGTCAGGCCAAAGCCAGAAGCCTGGAACTCACCCTGGAATTGAGCAGCGATCTCCCACATGGCTTATAGGGAACCAAGTACTTGTGCTAATACATGCATCTGCTACCCTCTCTGGGTGCACATTTGCAGGAAGTGGAATCAGAAGCAGAGGCAGGATTCAATCCCAGGCCCTCAGATATGGAATGCAGGAGTCCCAAGCAGTGTCTTATCCACTGTGTCAGATGTAAATCCTCCAAATATGCTTGTTTTGAAGTCTTTGTGTATTAGCTCTTATTTTCATCTTAATGAGAGTGGGTTGTCGTCTGTTGTGTTTCTTTTGGTGCTCTCACATCTCTATATTCTGAAAGAGTAACTTGGTATTTTCTCTCCCAGCGCTCTCCCCTCTTTTCTGGCAGTCATTGCTTCTTCCAAAACACCAAGGACTTTGTAATCAGCTCTGCTGTGGAACTCTTGTCCACAGGAATCTACAGCTAGTGTCCACATGCAAACGTCCTTGACTGCTGTTCAGTTATGTGATCACCTCTGTTCTTTCCCACTATGTGTATCTTCCAATCTCAGCCTGGAAGTGGTCTCAGCTCTTTTCATCCCATCTTCATGGGAATAGAACCCTTGTGTTTCATCCCTCTTTCACGCAGGGATCTTGGATCCTGCCATCTACCAGATGCTGTTTGAGTTTGGTCCCGTTCATTTGGCAGGAGATGAAATACTAGGTCATTCCCAGTTACAGGAGCCTTGTTGGTCTGTGTCTTCATGCCTCATAAACCACCATGTAGATCTGCTCTATATAGTTTTATAGAACTTTACATTAAAAAATACTCAGTTCTTTGGCCCGGCGTGGTGGCGCACTGGTTAAGGTCCTCTCCTTGCACGCCCGGGGTCCCATATGGGTGCCGGTTCTATCCCGGCAGCCCCGCTTCCCTTCCAGCTCCCTGCCTGTGGCCCGGGAAAGCAGTCAAGGATGGCCAAAGCTTTGGGACCCTGCACCCGCGTGGGAGACCCGGAAGAGGCTCCTGGCTTCGGATCGGCATAGGATCGGCTGTTGCGCTCACTTGGGGAGTGAATCATCGGATGGAAGATCTTCCTCTCTGTCTCTCCTCTCTGTATATCCACCTTTCCAATAAAAAAATAATAAAAATAAATCTTTAAAAAATACTCAATTCTTTACTTTCATTGAAGAGTTACAGAGATAAGGAAAAACAGAAAGAAAGGCTTTCCATCTGCTGATTCACTCCCCTCATGACTACAGTGGCTAGAACTGGGTCAGTCTGAAGTCAGGAACCTGGAGTTTCTTCTGGGTTTCCCAGGTGGTACAGGGCATCAGGGAATTGAACCATGCTCCACTGGTTTCTCAGGCCATAAGCATAGAGCTGCATGGGAAGTGTAGCAGCTGGGACTTGAACTGGCCCCCATATGGGATGCTGACACTGCAGGCAGAGACTTAGCCTACTATGCCATGTTGCTACCCCAGAACTTTATGTTATGTTTGAACTCAGATTTGCTTTTGTAAAATTTAAAAATAGTTAGCGTTTTGTTGTTTTAATTGGAGTGAAAGGGGACAGAATGAATGGGCAAGTTTCTGAATGACATTTATTCTGGCAACTAGGTGCTTTACTATATGCCTGTATAGCTATACATACATATAAATAGTACAGGAGCACATAATGGCTTCCAGGTTATTCTGCTCATAAATAGTATTTTCACAGGAAATGTAGGTATGGGCCAATAATTTAAAGAGATTTATGCAATTTTTTGGTTGAGCCGTCATGGCAATACACTAATCTGAATTTACTGAATACAGGAACTGCTGCTAATCTACAAGAGACTTAAAATCAAGTTTTGGCAGTGATGAAGAGTTAAAGAGGTACAGTTTGCTAGAGAGACAGTTTTCAGTGTTTTGTAGCAGTATTGGGTAACTATGATTGACGTTAGACTATATATTTCAAAAAGGTAATGGGGAATTGAAAGAATATGTGAGATGATTGGTCTATCAATTACCCTGATTATTACACATTGTTTCCATGTCTTAATACAGTATAATACCTCTATAAACTGTTCAGTCATAACATATGAATTAAAAAGTTTTTAAAAACTAATACATTAAGAGAGGGAAGATGGCTGAATAGGGTAAGGACATGTTTAAACAGATGGAGAATCATTAGCCAAGGTGAGTACATTCCAGGAAATAGGAAAGGACAGACTTACAGCAGAAGGGCACCTGGAGACTGACAGACTTAGTAAAGCAGCAGAGACAACAGTGTGGTGTTGCAGTGACTAACACCTCAGTGGTAGTCAGTGAGTAGTGAACTGAACTCCAATGGTGACCAGAGTTCCACCAGCAGTCAAGTAGGAAGTTCACTGCGAGCTCAGCGGGTGAACCCAGGCAAAGAACTGTCTGTTCTGTTGGTTTGTTTGGTTTGACCAAGATCAGAGATAAAGCAGCAGATCTCAAACAGGTGGTACAGGATCAGGTGGATTTCACAGCCCAGTCCTCCACCAAAGCCACATCAAATACCATCTTGTGTAGGGAGACAAAGGCTGTGAGATGAGACTGTGCATGCCCTGAGCTGGGAGTGAACACTTTTCTAGCTCAGTGCATTGCACCAACATGGCAGCCCACAGGCTCAACCCAAAATAGATCTGGGTAGCTCCAAGACCTAACAGCTAGCAGATCAATAACTCCACCAGTGGCACATCAGGTGTCATCATGTACAAGGTTGCAAAGGCTTTGAGACTGAGGGAAAACAGTGAGCTGCACATGCACTGAGGTGGGAGCAAACTCATCTAGCTTAGTACATTGCACAAGTCCCATAGGGAAAATAATACCAACTTTGACATCCTACCAGTCCAAATAGGTCTCAGTGGCCCTTAGACCTAATGGCTAGCAGGTTTTGGCAAGATCAGCACCAACAACCTAGTTAGTTAGGACACCTGGTGTCTACCTAATCCTGGGAACTGCTCAAACTGGAACTGAAAGATTGTATAGATAACAGTGCGGCCTCAGTTTGGGATCACAGGAGGTGGAGAGTGGTGAACCAGGAGCTGGGGCTGCAGAGGTTGTGGTGGAAGCCTAACACAAGAGCCAGGTCTGAAACTCACTGGAGGGAGTGGCACAAGTACTACAAACAAAGAACTGAGTACCAACAGCAGTAAGTAAAAACAAACTGTAGAACTGTGGGAGATACTGCTTAAAAATCTGCCCTAAGAAGAAGAATCTGCTAGCCAGAGACAGAAGCATAATGAATATTACCGAAGACTGCCCTGTGAAGAAGCAAAAGCATTTGCCAACCTCAGAGTTAACTGAGGAAGACCTTGAGAAAATGGGGGATAAATAATTCAAAACACTTATTATAAAGCTTTTTATCAACAATGAGAAGTACATACAGGAATTCAAGGAATTTAAGGAATATGTCACTCAGGAAATAGCAACACTGAAACAAAATCAAGCCAAAGTATTAGAAATGAAGGACATATTGCAACAAATTAAAACATCAGTGGAAAGTCTCCATAATATAATATAATGAAGCAAAAGAAAGAATCTGCAATTTGATAAGTATTTCTTGTGACAATGGTAAAACAGTCAAGAAACTAGAAGAGAAGCTGAGTGAAATGAAACTAAGTATTCAAGAATTAAGGGACAGTATTAAAAGGCCAAATATAAAAAGTTGTGGAAGTTCCAGAAGGCTCAGAAAGAGAAACTAGGTTTAAAAATGTATTTAATGAAGTAATAAAGAGGAAGAATTGGAAAAACAAAATATAGGAGGTACACAGAAATCCCAAAAAGGTTGACCAAAAGTGATCTTCATCAAGACACCCAATAATCAAGCTCTTTTCAGTTGAACATAAGGAAAAGATCCTTAAGTGTATATGTGAGAAAATGTAACTGACATATAAAGGAATGGCAATCAGACTCATGGCAGCCTGTATGCTGCATAGGTGGAAGAGACACAGCTACTTGTGCCATTCAGCTGCTTACTCGAGTGTGAACTGGTGAGATGCTGAACTGAAGAGAGCGAGATGTGGCACTCAGGCCCTGGAATTGGGAAGTGGGTCCGCTAAGAGCATCTTAGTCAGCAGGCCAAGGCCTGCCCTAGGAAGGCATCCTTGTTAACTGCACTGATATTAGTATTGTTTTAGAGTGCGTTGTGAATTCTTAGCGGTGGTTTGAAGAAGTGAGCCTATGGTGTGCTAACTTTCCCAGAACCATGTAATGAAATAGCTATTTTCAGATTCTTTGGGTCTCTTACCTTCTCTCTCTTTCTGTGACCTCTATCATTGTTATAATAATATGTGCTGGAGGTGAGTGTAGGAGAGCAAATTGCCATTCATTTTACATAATCTGTCCTACCACTTTCCTTGTAATCTCATGTTTGCACTCAAGTTATCTAGTACAAAGGAGGGAACACCTAGTGAGTGCTGGCTCTGTGCATTTAGTTTCTTAGTGTTCTCTTTGGAACTCAGTTTTGTTCTAT